>NC_081327.1:26632500-29105000 GCF_026419965.1 Kogia breviceps | reverse complement strand
CTGTACAGTCAAACTGGCTTTCACTTAATCCACATCTTTCTCTTACAGCACCTCATTCTCATTCTAACTCGGTTATCTCTTCTATATCAGCTTTCTGTTTTAACATGTTATGCATAAGCATCACAGATGGCTTCAAGTTTCAGTAGAGATGGAGACTGTTTGGGTTTCTCATTCTTGCAGATTCACATGAGAAGAGAAGGGGGAAGGAAAGTACCCTATTATCTTCATTCTGGAAAGTACTATGTTATTGTTTAATTTATATTTGTCTCTGTATTTGATTCATTCTTTTCACTTAACTATGTTCACTCAAAAGGGAAATTTATATCACTACTGCAAAATGGCCAACTGGAAAGAAACTATAAAAATAAAGAACGAATAAAATAACACTATTAATTCTAGCAAGGTACTATTGCTTGCTGAAGGTTTTGGGCTTTGTTAAAGAGGCAGGCTAGCAAGTATTAGAAAGTTGTTACTAATAGAAAGACATATGAATTAGAAAGAGATACTAATACCATAACACCACAAAAAAGAATAAAATAATGCCATTTGCAGCAACATGGATGGACCTAGAGATTGTCATACTAAGTGAAGTAACATGACAGAGAAAGACAAATATCGTTATGATATCACTTGTATGTGGAATCTAAAGAAATTATACAAATAAACTTATTTACAAAGCAGAAAAAAACTCACAGACATAGAAAACAAATTTATGGCTACCAAAAAGGAAAGAGGACAGGGGAGGGATAAATTAGGAGTATGGGATTAACGGATACACACTACTATGTGTAAAATAAACAACAAGGTCCCACTGTATAACACAGGGAACTATATTTAATATCTTGTAATAACCTATAATGGACAAGAATCTGAAAAAAAAAATATATATATATATAGCTGAATCACTTTTCTGAACACCTGAAACGAACACATTGTAAATTGACTATACTTCAATTAAAAACAAAAATAAATAAATAAATAAGAAATAGATGTTAATATCAAATGGAGACATTATCCTTTTGTTAACCAAACAGACCAGAAAAACAAACCCAAAATGGGGATAACTAACCCAGTCTGTAATTCAAGTTTATTTAACACTGTGTCCCTTACCACTCCCTTACAGGTCTTTGCATAGCTTTCTTGTCATTGTTCAAATTTCAGCTCAAACTTCTTCTTGGAGAGTCTTCCCTGATATTGCTATTTCAAATGACTCTGTTTGTTTACTTGTTCATATTCTGTCCCTTCCACGCCCCTGCTGGAATGTGTCACGAGAGCAGTGAGTTGTCTGCCCCATTCACCCAATATATCCATTGCCTAAAATAAAGATGGACACATAGTAGATGCTCAATAAATATCTATGAATTGAATAAATGCAGGAATAAAAAAAAAAAATAAGAACCGAGTTTACGATTCAGTCTTAGTCTTTTGCACATTCTCAGCCCTCCAACTGTCCTACTTTTTCTCTCCCTGCCTCTTTCTTCTCTTCTCTCATCCTTCTCCTCTGTCATCAGGTTTCAACCACTAGGCTCACTCCTATGTGATGGGAAGAGAAGTCATTTTTAAACGGTGGCTGAAACCAAGTTGAAATGTGCTGACAGCCTTCCCAACACCTCTCAACGCCTCTCATGAGGGCCAACATCTCACAATGGCAGATGCTGGTCAATTAGGCAGAAATACTTTCATCTTAAAAAAGAGAGAAAAAAAGGACTTTAAAGACCCAAAGGTATTTTGGGCTGACATAAGTGTAATTAATTTTTTCACAAGACAAAATGGACAGAAAATGAATGCCATTAAGAGCTGAGTTTTTAGGCTGTCAAGCCAACAAATCAATTCAGGGAAAACAGCCAAATGACATGTTTTCTCCACCCCCCCTCACAGTTTTTATTTTCTTTCAATAAAGTTTACAGTGAAAAGTAGAGAGAGTTTACATAAAATTTTTGATTTCAAGTTAGTCTTATCAAATGGGGTGATCTAAGTGCATTGGCCAGATTCCATCGTCTGGATATCATCATGGAAGTTGAGTACTGCTCACCCATTTGGCTGGGGCATGGCATCTCGGGTTTGCCACACTCCTCACCTGGCCTGCATCAGGGCAAGTGCTAAGTGCTAGGTCTTACTCTTCTCCACGTCCCCTACAAGACGGAGCTAAGTACCAGGTACACAGGCAGTGCTCAATAACTGTAGGATAGCTGGATAAAGTTCCTTGTATTTTCCCTCTTTGCAATCCATCTATTGACTCTCATGCATTGGTCCCTTTATGAAAATTTCCATTTTCTCAGCCTAAGGGGGTTCCCCTTAATCAATAAGACATCTCTCTAAACTTGTTTATAAATAACATCTTTAAACCAGAAATAAAATAGATATTATTTAAAAAACCCCAAATTGAAAGCATTACTCTGTGTTGCCATAACCAGACTGACAAACACTTTACTGCAGAAGATGCCATTTTCAATGCAGAAAGGACTTTATTTCCTCTCCAATGAACAAACTAGAAACATATTCTCTAAAATAAGGTAAGTGCCTGTGCTCACTCAGAGGCCAGATCGCTAGATCACGCTGCATCTGGAGGTCAGAGGCTCTCCCAGGCAATGAAGAGAGCTGGCCAAACAATGGCATTTCCACGGTGACTGCGGGGGGCTCTGGGTTTTGTGTATGCTCCCGCCACACAGGCCAACCTCTCTCTGAATGAGTGAGTAGAAGGTCATATGGACTTGAAGAAGTGGGTCAGTGGGAAAAACTGCAGGTGATTACAGGGCTTTTTTTGAACATTAGCCAGTGAGAAAGTGAGCCACTATCCTTCTCCTGTAGAATAATTTCCAGCTATCGAGATAGTGTGCAAATTTATTTAAGGTAATTTTAAAGAAAAATGACTTGGCAAACATCAGGAAATGTCAGAGTCTTCTCTTTAATTAAGCACCTCTTTATGGAGGCGAATTTGCTCACTGTTCTGAATACTGAGCTGGAGTCAGAGGGGCTTGTGTCTACTTTGAGATTGTAGTATGTGCAATAAGACATAACAAACTTATAATAGCTGATGAAATTTTGCAAGTGATTGACCCTTTCATATATAAGGAAGAGTTGGTTCTTAGTAATTCATAGAACAGTGTCACTGACTCATTTGCCTTTCTCAGCAGGAGAGAAAAAGATGTGGTTATCATATATCAGGAACTTCACATAACCCAAAGTCCAGGTTATCATTGCCAGAAAACGTACTGAGTAATTGTTCCCAATGTACTATTATTAGACTTGATCTGTTCCATTACTATAGAAATTAACTTCTCTGCCCCCAATTTTTTAAGGTTAGTCAAAACCTCGGTCCAGGGGCTTCCCTGGTGGCACAGTGGTTAAGAATCCACCTGCCAATGCAGGGGACATGGGATCGAGCCTTGGTCCAGGAAGATCCCACATGCCACGGAGCAACTAAGCCCATGTGCCACAACTACTGAGCCTGCGCTCTAGAGCCCGCGAGCCACAACTACTGAAACCCATGTGCCTAGAGCCTGTGCTCTGCAACAAGAGAAACCACAGCAATGAGAAGCCCATGCACCACAATGACGCTCGCTGCAACTAGAGAAAGCCCACACGCAGCAACAAAGACCCAATGCAGCCAAAACACAAAACAAAAAACAAAACAAAACAAAAAACCTGGGTCCACCCATAGAAGCATGATTGCATACATGTCTCAACAGAAAACAAAATGTTAACACCACTGCTCTTTTTCATAATGGCAGAGCATTTGCCAGTTATCATTTTTACATTACCCATCATGTTATCATGTCTCTTATGTAAGAATCTATGCAATAAATTTCTCCAATAATTTAATGTCAAGAAAAATGGTTTTCTCCAGATAAACTTATATGGCTCCTTTCGATCAGATCCTGAGATGAACTACAAAGTTCATCTTGGCTCTTTTGCCATCTGCCAGTAAGCCTGGAGTTTCAAATTTCATATCAACTTGCAGTTGAATACAGTAAAATGAACACTAAATCTGGAGCCTAAAGACCTAGTTATATCACTTGTAAGTTGCATGTGCCTTGAAAAATTTACTTAACTTGCCTGAGCCTCAGTTTCCATATCTGTTCAATGATAATAATAATATCTGCCACCCTAGGGTTTGGCAGACATTCTTGGTTGCCTACTTACCGGTCATCCCCCCCTTTTTCTCTTGATAGCAGAAGTCCTGTATTATTCTGAGTTCCCAATGGAAATGTGCTCAGGAAAGGCGGACCCAGTTCTAGTGAATGAGTCATCATTGGTCATTGTCAACTATGGTAATCCCAGCCTCCTTTCCCTGAGATTGCTTAATAGTTGAGCATTCTACTTCTAGTCATCGTAAGTATCTTACCTGTTACTTTGAATAATTATACATCAAAACACTTTGAAAAACTATAAAATGTTATGATAAGTATTATGTTTATTCCCAGTGTATCTATTTCTTCTTTTATCTACAAGCTTCTTGACGCCTCACTTTTTATCTGTTTTCCCTATACTGGTTTAAGTGATTTTATGGAAAGTCAGCTCTAGTAATTCTTATTGTTATTTGTTATTGCTGTTGATGTTATATAGTATAGCTACTATTCATTGACAGTTAATCATGAGGTTAGTATTGTGCTGAGTGCTTTATGTACACTATCTCATTTAGTCAACACAAGAACCCTAGGAGGGAGACGTTATAATCATCTCCATTTATAGATGAGTGAATTGAAGCTCACAGAGGTGAGGGAACTTGCCCAAGGTCACACAACCAGCAAGCAACAAAGATCCAGTCTGAATGATGTTAGAGGTTGTATACTTAACCAAATTCTCGGCTATCACTCATCTGGGAGGTGAAAGTGACAAATCAATCAATCTATCAATAAGGAACATACATCTTAGATACCAAGCCTTTTTATTTTATAACATCTTTATTGGAGTATCATTGCTTTACAATGGTGTGTTAGTTTCTGCTGTATAACAAAGTGAATCAGTTATAACCAAGCCTTTTTATAACACCAAACCCAAGCGTGATTCGCCCAAGGATTTCAAGAAGGCTCAGCATGCCCACCTTTGCACCTCTGCCGTGTTAAACACTAGAATTTCTTACCACTCAGTTTCCGCCATTAAAACTTTGCAGCCAACTGAGCAGGTCAGGTAGAATCTGTGAGACAGGAAGGGAGAAATCCAGACTTTTTCAACAAGACAAAGAAAATAAAAAGGGCAGAGGGGTGGGAAAGGCAAATCAGGTTCACCATTTTCTTACAAGTCCCAAACATTACAGTACAAATCTCAGAACTGGTTAAGGTCAGTTAGTGGTGCACAAAATTCTCACTATGCTAACATCACAACCGTACTTCTTTTGCATGGTTGATGAACCCACCTGGTGTAGAGGGCTGTCGAGAATGTGTCACTTAGCTCAGATATTTAGTGGCTTGACAAGAAATCCTTATCATAAACAGGAAGACATGGGCATCTTCAAGAAGGTGCTGAGAGAGAAGTTTTCCATCAGACTCATCTGAATGAGAAATCCCTCCCCAAAGAAATGCTTGTCAGACTCCATTTCGGCAGCTGAAAAGGCAAAAGGAGGAATTGTATTGAGTGAGTCTGAAATTGTCTACCACACCAAGGTCACGTTCTCTTCTTAAAGGGTTGTTGTTGTTCAGTGTGTCATCAACTGTCCTCAAGCAAAATCACCAGCCTCGAAGCAGTGGGAAGTCGGAGATTGGGGGAGTCGAGATTCAGAAGCTCTAAGCAGAGGTGATGGGTGAAATCAGTCTCCTGTGTCTAAAACAAATGTCAGGGCACGTGCTCAAGAAGCTGACTCAGTCCCCAAATCACAATCAAGCGCCAAGAGGGCTTGAAAGCCAACAGGAGACCAGTGGCCTCTGGAAACGGGCCTCAGGAGAGTCTGGCCCAGAGCTTGTGCTGACAACATAGCAAAGGCTCCTAAGAGTGCAAGGGAGGAAAGTGGGTTGCCCTGGGGAGAAGTTTCTGGTAGCAGCCCTGTTCTAGGCCACAGTGCTGGCCTGTGCATGCTCTCCTAGAAGGTTGTGGTATAAATCCAGAGTGTGGGTGGAACCTTGCACTGGTGACTGGGACAGCTTTAGGGAAACACCCTTAACTGAGCACCCAAATAGACTTGTTCCACCTGTCTCTTATCACCAAGCATCTGTTTGTCCAGCTATCATCATTTTGTGAGAAGACCCTTCTTACTTTGAGATAAAGAGCTCATGCCCTGGTCCCCTCCTCCACCCAGCCTTTTGCACAGTGGCCACCCCGGTCCTTTCCATTCCTGCCACGCCCAAGAACCGGAAGGCAATGCTTTGACCGAGTTGTCCGCGTTCCACCCAGGTTGGCCATTCACCGTTGAGACATAATGGGGCACCATGGAGTGCCAGGACCCACAGAGTTCAAAGTTGCCTCTGTTATCTCCCCTGTTTAGGTCAAGCAAAGGAGCTCTTTTAATTCAGAAAGCGCCTATACTCAGAGGCATTGCACAGTCTCATTACCATTAATTTTTGCATATTTAACTACAGTTTTTAATTAGATGGTATTTTATTATTCATGCACATAATTTGAGTCCAAGTCGGGCTGCTCTCTTGGAGGAAAGGAAAAAAAAAATGAGGAGGGGGGTGCAATTCTTGTGAATTGGAAGTTGGTCTTGGCATTCCGTCTTGATTGGTGAGTGAGCATGTCAGACTGCAAGTCTATAATGGTTCTCTTTTAATTTTGCTAATAGCTATCATGTTATGTACCTTTATAAATTTGTTAAATTCCGAGTGCTGGGAGTTGTCTCTGTATGCGGTAACTGTAAATAGTTTACTCTGTTTGGTTTGCACAGACAAACTGTTTATTCAGGCTCCTTGATGTATTATTAAAATGGGTAATGGGCCCCTGGGAAACCATCTAGTTCTATGCCTTCATTTGCAGAATAAACCATGCGTTGTTTTCATCTTTACTCATGATTGTTAATGGCACTGATGATGAGATGGGTGGATTTTTTTTTTTCTCCGCTGCCTTTATCAGCACTGTTTTATTATGCAAGCAAAATGGCCAGGCTGCTGATTTTGTCTGAGGTTTTCAATTAGTCATTTGACTGAACACATCTGTGCTGGCATCCACCCAGAGCTGGACTGCAGCTATTACCGGTTTACACCTGCTGAACCATGGCCATAAATGCGGATGGGAATAAACCTAAATTGGCCTTTTAGATATGGTTGAAAAGTTGTAATGTTGCAGTGTTTTATAGCGGTGTCAGGAAGGTGTGAACTTTTCCGCCTTTAAGGCCTAAGAACCTGCCACGAAATTCCACTCCACTCAAATGACTCACTTAGAGGTTGGTTATTAATATCTGTTTGCCGTTTTGCAGCCCCGATGACTTAATCGGCTGACGTGAAGTAGATAAGATTATATTTGTACCGCAGCTGGGAATGGTCGAGATTTAATTGTGTTGGTAAACAGAGCCCAGTGGCTGTTTTGGAATCTTTGCTGATGCCTCGGAATTATTCCTCAGCAGTTGGGAACGTGACTCTTACATCTTCCACTGAAATGAAAATTGCTTTCTGGTAGAGCAGAGGCCTCGGTGCTGGAACTGGAGGTGTGGTATTACTTTAATACTCCAAAGAATCTGTCATTTACAGTGGAGGAGGAAACCGGGGCAAATTTCTGCAAAACCAAATGCAATCTCCTCACTGCTAAGTGCTCGTGTGTTTTAGGAGAGACATTGCTAATTGCTAAATATCTAGAAGTGCCCTTGGTTGGTCCTCAGGAGCCCCAAGGGTCAGTAAACCAGGCTGCTGAGAGCAGTCGCCAGGTCACCGAGAAAAAGATCTCCTTTGGCTCCTAGAGTTCTCTGATGTTTGTGGAAGCAGCAACATTTATGTTGGATACAACAGGTTCACTGGGGACTGGAATAAAAAACATTTCCCTCACTGTGGGAAAATCCTGAACAATGTTTCAGACTTTCAGGATGACAAAAGAGATTGGCATTGCAGCCAGAATGGAAGTGCTGGCCATGACACCATCTCTGCCCCCGAGGGTGTAAGCTTTTGTTTTAGTTTCACTCTGGCCATGTGAATGTATGGCTACCATATTTTACCCCTAATAAGCATCAATGCCTCTGTGCTGAACCCTTAAAATCTGGTTTCTATGGAAAGGCCCTGTTTCTTTATTACCCCCTCCTCTCTATCAGAGGCCACCAGCAATGATTCATTTCTCTCACCATTTTCCTGACTATGAGATGAGCTTATCTAGTTTGTAAGTAAGAATCCAATCTTCCACTTGGTTCCTACCAGCCAAGTTCATTTCTCTGAGCTTTATTCTTTGTTGTTTGTTTTTACTTTTCCAATGAATAACTGAGGCAGATCCAAGCCATTGCTAATCATCACCATCTCATCCCATCCTGCATTTACTGGGCATATGAGAAAAATCTATGCAATGAACACTATGTAACACATCCGATGTTAGGAGATTCACTTGCATTAATGCTTTAAGTCTTCATAACAGCCCTATGAGCAAGGTGATATTATTGTCACTCCCATTTCACAGATGAGGAAACTAAGGCAAAAAGAGATCAAGAAAATTGCCTAAGATCACACTCTGAGTAAAGGAAGGAGACAAGATTCATGGCAGGCAGTCTGGGCCAAAACAAACAAACAAACAAACAAAAACTATGTTTCTAACCATTAGGCTACACAGCCACTTAGCATTAGAAAGAGTTTCTCAAGCCATGGGTTTGAAATAGCAAGCTGAGATCTTGCTGGAAGAGTTGCATGGGTTGAAACTCTTTTTTCACCCATATCCCTTATTGGTAGATATTTAGGTTGTCCCAGTTTTTCCAATTGTGTGTGTGTGTGTGTGTGTGTGTGTTACACGGGCCTCTCACTGTTGTGGCCTCTCCCGTTGCAGAGCACAGGCTCCAGACGCGCAGGCTCAGCGGCCATGGCTCACAGGCCCAGCCGCTCCACGGCATGTGGGATCCTCCCGGACCGGGGCCCCAACCCGTGTCCCCTGCGTCGGCAGGCGGACTCTCAACCACTGTGCCACTAGGGAAGCCTTCCAATGTTTTAATAACATCTTTTCCATCTCCTTGGGCACACATGGACATATTTAGAAGTGGATTTGCACAATTATAGGTCATGCACACTTGAATTTTTACTAGGTATTGCCAACTCACCCTCCAAATTGTCAAACCAATTTACACACCTACCAGCAGTGTATGGGAGGAGCTGTTTCCCATACCCTTGCCAACATTTTGATATTATCAAAGTCTTCTAGGTTTGCCAATCCAAATGCATTTTTCAAGGTTGAGATTTTCGGCTGTTTGTGAAACTAAGCCTTCAGACTTGCTATTTGTTAAGTTAAGCCTCTGTCTCTCAGCCGCCACCATCCTCACTCCCACCTTGGCATCCAGATAAATAAAGATGCTCTAGGTTCTTTCAGATACTAGTCAAGACACAAAATCTTTTCTCCTCGGTTGTATAGATCCAATATCAGAATAACTAGCTGTACCGCAGCATTTTTCAGCCTCAAAACTTCACAAATAGCATGTTGACAGGAAGAAGTGTGATAATGAAGTGTACAGGCTCTGGGCTTAGACTGCCTGGGGTCAGATTATGTAGTTTACCACTTCCTACCTGTAAGGCCTTGCTAAGTGATCCTCCCTTTGCCTCAATTTTCTCATCTGTAAAATGGGAATGCTTGTAACACCAACCTCGTAAAGTTGTTGCGAAGACTAACATTTAAATAAAATATGCACAGCACTGAGAAAGCTGCCTGGTTTATAGTAAGTGTTGTTTTGTCCATTATAAACTCTGTCTAACAACTGGACCTAATGGGCTAGTGAACAGAGAATATATTACTCTCTCTTGTTTGAGAGAGAGTAATATATTCTCTGTTCACTAGCCTATTAAAAGCATCTCTTTTAAGATTATAACATTTGAAATGGTAGGAACTGTTATGGTTATTGAGCCCAACCCTTTCTAATAGCCACGAGCCACTTGCCAACAAGGGCCATGCCTTTTTCCATTCCCCAGTACCCAACCCAGTGCTTGGTACCTAGTGGGTGTTTAGTAAATGATAGCTAAATGGATGGACAGACAGACAGACACACCATGGTTCATTGGCCTCAGTAGGCAAAATCTGTACTTGTTCAAAATGCAAATGCCCAGGCCCCAGGCTAGACTCACTGGATTAGAATCTCTTGGGTGGGGCCCTGGAATCTGCATTTGACCGGCCTCCCCCATAATTCTGACATACTAAAGCTTTGGGTGTAAGACTGGAGATAATCCCGGCTCCAGAGAAAATTACTTCCAGCTCCTGGTACAATTCCTTCCACATAGTTGGTATTCGATAAATATTGTTGATAAATGAATTAAACGTCTCAGGTGGTACTTAAAGGATTTTCTCACTCATGTGAAAATCTCTAGAGCTCCCAGAGATGGAGGCTCTTTGGACGCTTTCAACCATGGATCTTGTGGTGTGGGTCTCCGAGTCCACAATCCGATGCCATGCTGGGCTCACGAGAGGAAGAGGCCAAGGTCCCCTGTGGCCATCTTACCTCTCCTCCTGCCCCTCCAGCTAGCCTAAGGCCATCTGCTGTCATCCAACACACTGAAATGACTTCCTGCCAATACCTGGGACCTCCAAATTTCACGGGGACCATTAAGCAGGCTCTAGGGTAAATCGTTTGGAGCCCAAGGTCAAGCGCATCTCAGCAGCCGCTCCGTCACTTCCCCTGTCCTCCCCAGACCTCTTCGACCGCAGACTGTGGTCTGCCTGATCCTCCTCCCGCCTTGCCAGCATCCTCCACTGACAGTCGCTTTCTCCCTGCACTGAAGGACCTCCGGTCTCTGGCTCGGTTTCCATCATTGCCATCACTCCTGCCGCCCCTTCTCCACATCCAGCCTGAACCAACACTCCCAGCTCCCCCCAGACCCTGCCTTATCTGGGGGATTTGGGGCTCCCGAGGACAGAGTCCCAGTGTAGGTCATTCCAATGAAAGGAGCAGAGTCCTCAGAACTATAAAGTGCTCAAGATACATTTGAGGATGGATGTTGGCTGGGCTGCGTTCATTTTTTGGAAATCACGATTTTGCTTAATAAACATGATTTCCAGTGTTGGAAGAAGCGGTCCTCTCTTGAAGGTGCTTTTAACGTATTGAGGATCTCTGGACTGTGTTCAAATGAATATCAAATGGGTGTTTTCAGCGAGAGCTGATGTTTGTGGAGCGCTTTCCAGCGCCAGGCGGAGCGGGGAGCGTTGAGGATGTATTGATCCCCCTGGTTCTTTGCAACAATCCCAGAGGTTCGATATGGATACCAAACCCATTTTACAGAGGAGGAAACTAAGCCAGAGAGTGATGCAATCATTGCTCTGGGTAAGGTAGCTAATAGGGAGCAGAGTTGGGTTCAAACCCACACATCTGGCTCCACGCACCACAGGTGATGGTGGAGGCTGTCGCATCCTCGCATCCTCGAATCCTCGAGTGCCCTCGTTCCCTTCTTTCCAAGGTAAACATGCCCAGAGCAGCAGAGACACAAACAGGGCTGTCCTTGTTGGGAAGGGAGGCCAGACCGGTTGGACTGGCCCAGGTAGAAAAATCCCCCAGCCGGTCCCCACGGTGACGGTGACGGTGACTGTGGCTACAAGGACAGCAGATCGCCTCACGGAGAGGTTATTTCAGGCCTGCAGCCACCCTTCCTCCAGGCTTGATCTGTGTCGCAGCTCCCCATACGGGCCTCCAGCACTGGCGTGGCCACCTCTTCCCCACTCAGTCCCCAAATTGGGCTGCACACGCCGGCGTCCGGCGAGACTTCTTCTCCCCATGCGGTAGTTGGGATGTACAAGTCCCAGCACATGAAAGCACGGGCCCCACAAAGGGAAAGTGAAATTTCCCTTGAGCTATTTGCCCTGGCTGACTAACCCAAACCTTCCTTCTCAGGATGAAGAACAGCTCTGATGTTCTGATGTTCAAAGCATCAAAGGCGGATCCCCTCAGCTGAGCGGTGACACAAAGCTGCTTGTCAGAGAGGCCTCGGGAGTTTCCACCCGCACCGTTTCCAAAGCCCAGACCCCCTGACTCCACGCTGAGTCATTAGCAGCCAAGATGCCACGCGTCAGACAAGGGCTACCTGGGCCACATTCGTCTTTCCTCCCCTGTCCACGGTGTCACCCTCTGACGCCCACCTCTAAAGGGGACACAGACTCTGGCCTATCCTAACACCCCCTGCACTGGCCGTGAAGTTCAAAGACCCATGGAAGGAGAGCTTGGAGAAATACAGATCATCTTCCAGAAGGCTGGATAACACAGTTTCTAGACAAAAAAAAAAAAAAATAATAATCTCGACATTTTCATCTGTTTTATTTTCTGAGGGCAAAAATGATCCATGTTCACTGTTGACATTTCAACAATTCAGAAAAGCATAGAGAGGAGAGTAGTCATGGCTGCAGAGCCCACCGTGGAGAGAGTCCCACCGTTAGCTTCTGCTGACAGTGGTTGGCTTAAATAGCCGAGAAGCCTGGTGCAAACACTTATCCTAACTTGTACCCCCCTCTTTATGTGGCCCTGTGACCTGCTGTCCCCTCCCGAGGATCCTGGCCACCTTGCCCTCTTAGAGACTTCTTAAAGCGTCTCTCCTAATAAGCCATCAATTCTGAACCTCTTCCAGTGCTTCCCTTAAAATACAAGACCATCGCTGGCGACAGTGCTGAGCACACTTCAAACTCTGCTTTTAAGCGACATTGAACACTGAAAAGATGGCTGGCAAGCAACTTCAGACAGCCCCGAGCGGCTTTGTGAGACAAGAGCCTCTCTCCACAATTTGTATAAAGCAAAAGCATGACCCCTACCCTCCTCTGTTTTTTTTTTTTTTTTCCTCCTCTGTTTTTAGAAATTAATAAAGCTTTTCTAACACGTTGTTCGCCATCCCTAATAGCGAACAGTCAAATCACGGCTTTTATTCCCAGCTCACCACGTCCAGTAAATAGAAGCTTACGGGATAGACAGGGGAATGATAAGCAATTCCCACCGCAGCGAATTCTTAATATATAAATTCATCCGGCAGCAGTTTAGTAACAACTGGCAAAACCAGGAACAATGGGAAGCAGCCAGGCCTGGCTCTGATGAGGTCAACCATCAAGGTTATCTATATTCAATTACTGGTATCTACAAACTTGCATAGCTGTCAGCTGGTCAGAGCCCAGATGAAAACTCACCATGCACTCAGAAAGCAAATATAGTTTCCGAGGAGAGCCTCAAATTAGCTCTGTGAAAGATTTGGCTTCAAACGCACAGGAACCATCATCAGCCTTTGGGGACGTTCTGCCGGCAGCGTCTCAATGTCTAAATTTGGGTGTCATCTTATAAATCTCTGTTCCCGAAGTAGGAAAGCACTGGAATTGCTCCTTAACCCTGGGCAACGATAAATTATCTCACTTAACAATAGATAAACTTCAGACACTTTTCCTGTACCAGGGACCTATTGTGAGGTAACTGCTAATCGCCAGCATCTCTCCTCCCCCACCAGCCCCACTAAAGACCTGTCGGTGGTGAGAAGACACAATAATTTGTTTTGCAGCTCCTCCTCCGGAACCATATATCATGTGTGGAAACAAAGCTCCGCAACAACAGATATGTATCTGTTTCCTTTATCTGAGTTCCTCTTCCCATGGGGGCGATGCGAGGGGAACACGTTTCCACTGTGACGCTTGCATAGCCTGGAAAGGAGGACCATCCCCCTCCCAGACCCTGCTGGAGTTGGGGTAAAGGCCTCCTTCTCTGGGAGGAGAAGAGGCATGTTCTCTGGAAAAGAGGGCTTTCTGTTCACAGCCACTTCTGCCATGGCTTAAATCACACCTTAAATCAGTTCTTCCCGGCAGGTGCCTTTCAAACCCAGGCTTCATTTTCAGGTCCCCATGGAGATTTACTGACTACGCAAGTCAGGGTTAATCAATGCCTAGGTAATTTCTAGATTAGCCTGGGGAGGTCGTAAATTGTGGGCCTGTTAAGAGCTAGATGTCTTTGATTTTATCCTGTGGCCAGAAGCATTTGGATTGTTGCTCCCCCTATCCGGCCCATGCTTGGTCCAATATCTGCCATTTTCTTGATGTTGGTAATTCCCTTTCCAGTAGCCCCATTCTGATCCCCTCCTGAGGCTGGTATGCCAGCCATGCCCACATGCCCACCATTTGTGCTGCAAAATTCAGGACTGTACATTCATAAGTGGAATCTGTCTAGACGAATAAGACCAGGCTCTGGTACAGAGGTAAAAATATGATTACTTTCATAAGAAACTACTTGACACGGGCTCATATAGGGAGGAAAAGGCCAGATGGAGCAATGTCAGTCCTGACTCTTAATCAGGCCAGGACATGACATGCTTCCACCTCCAACTTGGGCCCCTGGACACACTTAGACAGAGCCAGCATATGTACAGCTGCACAGGTTGTATACTGCACAAGAGCTCAGATCTCAGGGGATGCCATTCACATATTCTTTGTAGATTTCTATATTTGTCATGACAATCTTCTGGCAGATGACAATCATGTGTTTTGTTTAAGCAAATCAGTACAATTTTTGATAGATAGAAGTATCTTGAGAAAGGCAACCTGTCTTTAATTGGCACAAAGGCACCATGAGGGATTGTGGCAGTCCTGCCTCAAGGGACACGCTTCTTATCCCTGAAACCCACATGGCCACTTATTTCGTGGCTCTCTTTCTACATGTCAGGGAGGAAATTTGTTATAATGAGATGATCTGTTCATGGGTCTGTCTCCTCCCATGAGGATCTCCTTGTCCATCCTTGTAACCTCAGCACAGAGCCCAGTGCCTGGCTCGTGAAAGTGCCCAATACTTGCTTGTTGAAAGAATGAATGAATGAAATTCTACATCCTTCAACCCATATACAAGGTCTACCACATAGCAGTTTAAAAATGAATTTTTTTGAACTAAACTGATTCCATCTTGGTTTTGGAAACCTCTCTATTTGCCAAATAGAGCGTGAGGATATTAAAAATGGGGGAACATTTTGATTTTTCTCTTACAACCTGATGCTAAGAGGTTATCCAAAGGAGATGTTTCAGGGGTCAGTGGGGAAGGAGGAGACAGCCCCAACCAAGGGGATGGTGGTGATAGACTATGGACAAATGTTTCCCAGTCCTGTCTTAGGATACTGGCACACATTTTCTTAAAGTATGGGAAGTGTGTTAGGGAGCAGAAATGACACACTTTACAAGTGGTAAGCTCAGTGACCGTGCTGAAACTCCAAGCTGAGGATTTTAAGATCAACTCCCCTCAGACAGTCGACATGGAATTCCTATCAGGGAATTCCTATCAGCCCCAATGCCTGCTTCTTCTCCTGTCTGAAAAGTACCAAGTCCTGTGACCACCAGGGACTTCCATCCCCTTTGAATGTCCCCTTTGGAAACCCTGGGAGCACTTGGCTACATTTCTCATGGGGTCTGGAACATTTGTGATCATGACCATGGAGTCAGCCACGGAGGCAGGATAATCGGGCACTGTTAAAACATAATTATTATTGTATTAGTGCTTTATTTGGTGATTATGAAACAAATGATTGTTCGTAGTGAAAACTAATTCAAAAAAGAACAGAACACTGTAAAGCAGGAAACTACTTGCAATCCTACCTTGCCTCCATCAGAGATGAACATACTGATAAGTTGGTCCCTGTCCCTTGAGAGTCTTTCTGTGGAATTTGTCTATGGACACCTCTGTTCCCTTATGCATTATCCATTAAGATAGTAAAAAAAATAAAATAAAAAGATCCATACCATAGTACTGTTTATGTAATAACTTTTTTTAAATTTAATAATACATTGTAAACAATTTTCTTGTCAATATTTTTACCTTATTTTTAAAAATTCCTGAATAGTACTCAGTTATATGAATGAAAGGTCATGCATTTAACCAACCGTGATGGATGGGCATTTAAGTTATTCAATAGATTGAATGTTTATGTCCCTCTCAAATTCATATGTTGAAATCTTACTCCCCATGTGATTGTATTAGGAGACAGGGTCTTTGGGGAGGTGATTAGGTCATCAGGGTGGAGCCCTCATGAAAGAGATTAGTGTCCTTATAAAGGAGACCCCAGGGAGCTCCCTTATCCCTTCCCCCATGTGAAGACACAGTGAGAAGATGGTCATCTATGAGCCAGCAAGCACACCCTCACCAGACACAGAATCCTCCCTCTTCTTGATCTTGGACTTCCCAGCTGCCAGAAATTATAAGAAATTGGTGTTTAAGCCACCCAGTTTATGGTATGAAATGGTATTTTTTATTATAGCAGCCTAAAAAGACTAAGGAACCTTGTTTTCTTCTTTTTGTTGTTTTTTATTATACACAATGCTGTGATGAAATTCTCTATATACATATCTTTGAGCATTTGTCTGCTTATGGAATTTAATTTTTTTGTGTGTGTGTGGTACATGGGCCTCTCACTGTCGTGGCCTCTCCCGTTGTGGAGCACAGGCTCCGGATGCGCAGGCTCAGCGGCCATGGCTCACCGGCCCAGCCGTTCCGCGGCATGTGGGATCTTCCCGGACCAGGGCACGAACCCGTGTCCCCTGCGTCAGCAGGCGGACTCTCAACCAATGCGCCACCAGGGAAGCCCTGGAATTTACTTTTAATAGGAAAAAATAAAATCTGCTCTCCAGGGATGGAAATACAGAAACAACATAAGTGGAAGCCCATTTAGTCAATCAAATCACATGTATTAAGCCCCCTTCCAGGAGCCAGTCACCATGATGAGCATACTATGGTAAGGTAGACATGAGTCTTGCCTCTAAGAGCTCACCATCTAGTTGGGTAGGAAAGGAATAAACACAGTACAAAGTCGTTGGTAGAACTACTATCAGTAGTGTGGAACTACTGATATGGGCACCCAGAGAGGGGAGTGGAAACTAATCCTGCTCCAGGGCGACGGAAATAGTTGAGCCAGACCCTGAAGAATGGGTAGGTGTTTTCCAGGTCAATAAGGGAGCTGTTGAGAAAGAGATTTCTAAGAAGAGGGAACAGTGTTGGCCAGACATGGAGTCCTGACACACTAGCATGGGTGCTGACAAAACCATAGTGGTGAAGAATCAAACTTTCCATGCTTTAACCACATCTTTGTAATTACTGCCTGGGAGGCCCTAGCACTTGTCACCTTAGCTTTGAGAACTTTCGTTTCATGTGTACATTGGACATACAATGGTGTCAGCTCACAGGTACAGGGAAGTTAAGGGCTCAGATGCTGATGCCAGACTGCCCAGTTCACATCCTCACAATGCCAAATTCTAGCTAAGTGTCTTTGGGTGATTTCCTTAACCTCTTCATGCCTCATTTTCTCATTTACAGAATGAGTTTATAATGGTTCCTACTCATAGCTGTTGTGAAGATTAACCAGATGAATACATTTAAAGCATTTAGGGCAGTGCCTGACATGGTTATTATTTTGGTGGGGATAGAAAAATTGGTTACTGAATGCCTACTCTGATTCAGATTCTAAGTTAAATGCTGATAAGTCCATGATGCCCAGAAAAGATAAAATTCTTGCCTTCATGGGGCTTAGATTCTAGTGAGAGAGGTAGATTCCCCCCACAAAGAGAAAAGAGTAAATAATTGTGAGCTGTGATCGTTATTATAAAGGAAACAAGTGAGGAATTGAGACAGACATGGGGGATCCACCTGAGACAGGAGGTCAAAGATGACCCCTCTAAGACCTGAAGGAAAGGAAGGAATGAGCTGTGAGAAGAGTGACGGTGTGGGGAAGATGGAGAGAACACTGGGGCAGAAAGAACAGCATTTACATCACCCAGAGGCAGGAGAGCACTCTGGTAATTCAAAGAGTGGGAAAAGCCAGGGTGACAGGTGGAGAAGTTGGCAGAAAGGTGTTTGAAATAAGACCAGTGATCCAGGCAGAAGCCAGGTACCCCAGCCATATGCTGTGTTCCAGTTGGGGTTCTATCCAAGTGCAATGGAAGGTACTGAAGGATAATGTAAAGCAGGGCAGAGTCATGATCTGACTTATGTGTTAAAATTATGCTGAATGTTGGGTAGAGAATGGTTTGGGGAGAGAGTATCAGTTATCTAGTGCTACCATTTTGCTGTGTAACAAACTACTCTCCAACTTAGTGCCTTAAAACAATGTTATTTTTGTGGGGGATGAAATACGATTTATCTAGGCTGATCTTGCCTGGACTTAACCATGCAAATGCAATCAACTGGCAGATTGGCTGGGGCTGGCTGATCTAAGGATGGCTTTGGCTGGGGTGACTTATCTCTGCCGATAGGGGTAAGATTGGGATAATGGCATTTCTGATGAATGAAAGGTTTTCACAAACAATTCAGGCACAGAACTAAAGAATCTAGAGGATGAAAGGAGGAGAGGGAGGGAGGGAGGGGGGGAGGGAGGAAAGTCAAAGCCTCCCTTGAGATAGAAAATCGCATTAGGAACAAAAAAGCTAAGAATTCACAATATTTCATCAAAGACATAGCACAGTATCTTCTGTTCACTGAATGCCTGCTATGTAGCAAGTGTTCTACAGACATGAGCTCATTTTAACTCATTTGTAACTTATCAAAACCCTCTTGGTCAGATGACAGTACTAATAAGGAGGACACGGTGGCAGACAGGAGTTCACACCCATGACTGTCAAACTCAAAAGCATACTCCCTCCTCATGGGTAGGGTGGTGGTTGTCATGGTATTAATGTTAGTGATATTAGTGATGGTGGTGGTAGTTATGGTGCTGATAATGGTAACGGCAATGGTGGTAGTGGTCATAGTGGTGCAGTGGTATCCATGGTGGTATTATTAACAGTGGTTTGGTGATGGTGATGATGGTGGAGATGGTGGTTGTGGTGGTGGTGGTGATGGTGGTGGTCATAGTGGTGATGATGGTAGTGGTGGTGGTCATAGTGGTGCAGTGGTACGAGTGGTGGTATTGGTAATAGTGGTGGTGGTGATGGCAGTAGTGGAGGAGGATGGAGGTGAAGACTAAATAAAATGCAAGAGGTTGGCTCTACTAAAAGACATACCAGGGAACTGCCATGAAACATAAGCATTTGGACCCAGGAAGACACTAGGAACCTAGTGTCTAAACATATGTTGCATCTGTAAATCACGATTAGGACCAAGGTAAGGCCAGAGTAAAGCCCAAGAAAATCACCCTGGCTCTGGGGCTCTGGCTGACATCATCTTTGTTGACTGCTCTTTCTCTGCTCTGAAGAAGAACCAGCTCACCTTCTGCCCCACCCAGGAAAATGGCTCAGTAAATATAATTACCTGCACCATCTAATCAATAGTGGATTACTCCTGGTCCCTGCTTGTTCAATATCAGTGTCTGAGTTCACAGAATCTTGATACTTCCCTCAAGATGCCAATTTCTCCTTAATGTTAGATAAACCACATCTATCAGCCCCATGCACTAATGAGATTTTATTGTGTCATTAATAATACATATCTTAAAAAATATGTTTTCAACTCATATGACATGAAATATGAGGTTGCAAATATTTGACACTTCCTAGTTCTAGAACTCCCAAATGCCAGTTGAACACCCCAAATCAATGTTGTATTAAGCAAGCTCAGAAAGTGATTATAGAATTTGAGAGACAACAATGGCTAGGCGAAGAGAAGCTGTTTTTCCATTGATTTCTCTTTTCTTAAAAACATTTATTTTATTGAAGTATAGTTAATTTAAATGTTGTGTTAATTTCTGCTATACAGCAAAGTGATTCAGTTATATATATGTACACATTGTTTTTCATAATCTTTTCCATTATGGTTTATCACAGGATACTGAATACAGTTCCCTGTGCTATACAGTGGGACCTTGTTGTTTATCCATCTTATATATAATAGTTTGCATCTGCTAATCCCAAACTCCCAATCCATCCCTCCCCCACCCCTCCCCTTGGCAACCACAAGTCTGTTCTCTATGTCTGTGAGTCTCTTTCTGTTTCATAGATAACTTCATTTGTGTTATATTTTAGATTCCACATCCACTGATTTTTCTAAAAGAGAAAGAATTAAAAAGCAGTCTTCAGTCATATTAAGAGGCCTTTTAGCCTCTTGTAACTGGTAGCATTTGTCAGTTCCTTGCTCTGAATTTGGGTCATGAGTTCCCAAGGAACACGGGGTTCTGAGGTCTCCGGGATGCTCTAACATATAAAAACCAGGGCTCAGACTTCTCCATGAAGAGGAAGCAAGGTACACCCGCCTCATTAGAAACACATTGCTGATAGCACGTGGCCAGCATGCCTGCTGGTGAAGTTCATCTATGCATAGAATAAACATTGGGCAAGCAGCTTGATTCTGAGTGAGGCAGTCTCCACGTCCAATCCCAGGAGGGAAAACCCCAGGGATGTCACTGGACCGCAAAACAAAAACAGCTGCAAGGGAAAGTAGGACACAAGGAGAAGTGCCATGGAGTAATTAACACCCCTAGTTTTCTTGATCGGGAAAATCACATTTATTTTAATTGCCTCACTGTTGTGTTCATTGTGTAAAGAATTCGGCTCACTCTTCTTGATTCCCCTGTTAGAAATACTCTCTCAGTCTGGGACAAGGTGATACATCTTCCTGGGATTCGTGGCTCTTAATGAATGACAGACAGAGTCTTCATGAGGAGAGGTTGTCTGTAAACATTTTGTGAGTAACTCACCATAATATTCTACTCTATAGTTCGCTGTAGTTTTCATTAGTGATATAATAAATAGCAAGTTTCTGAAGCAGAGGGGAATCTGTAAATCGGGGTGCCCCATATACTAAGAGAGTGGGAGTATCTGTTCTGGGCGAGCATGAATGGATTTGGGGTTCTCACGCACGGGATGATTTGTACTCAGGCAGGTAGCTCTGTATGTCCCAATATTGGGGCTGACTGTTCAGACCTGTGAGTTTATGTGCGGCTAAAGGTCTAGGGGAGTATATACATGCACGTATACACGCGGAGTATTCAAACATCTCAGATCCACAGCTAGTTCCACACCACTTTATACACGGTTGTGGACAGAAGAGTGAGTGTCATCTCAAGGACTGTGACTGGGTGGGACATGAGACGTATGTTCCATGGTTTCCCAATTCAGCCTTTGCTAGAAACTATAGTTATCTCTCTACAGAGATCAAACAGCTGTTCAGCTTCCCCAAACAGGCCCCTGCATGTGAGCAAAGTCTGGATCGATCTCTTTCTCATATTTTTTCTGCTCTCTTCCCCACCTCCTCTCTCCATCTTTCTCTCAAAAAAAAAAAAAAAAAAAAGAAAAAGAAAAAAAAATTTTTAACCAATTTCATAATCATTTTCAGAGATTTGCTTAATATAACCTTGACTGGGGTCTAAGGGTCCTTCTATGCTTGAGTTACTATGATTCTAGAATTTTCTCCCTTTTCTATTTTATTTTATTTATTTATTTATTTTGCAGTACGCGGGCCTCTCACTGTTGTGGCCTCTCCCGTTGCGGAGCACAGGCTCCAGACGCGCAGGCTCAGCGGCCATGGCTCACAGGCCCAGCCGCTCTGCGGCATGTGGGATCCTCCCGGACCGGGGCACGAACCCGTGTCCCCTGCATCGGCAGGCGGACTCTCAACCACTGCGCCACCAGGGAAGCCCCTATTTTATTTTTTTGGATAAACATTGCATTTTTTTAAATTCCCAAAGGGTGGTCCAGCCTCCACCCTCTTCTCCTCAATGGTTATGACCTTTTAAATCCTTTTTCAAAGTCTTTTTTTTCCTACTGACTGTTTCATTGATTCTAGAAACATCGGTTGCAGCCTGGTAGCTATCATTTCAAACAAGAGCCGTTCTTCCTGAGACGTGGCAGAAAGGAGAACAGTGTGTGTAAGCCGCTAATTTTGCGTAACAAAGGAGAGACACAAGACCACGTGTTTGTGTTTATATTTGCAGAAAGGAAACTTTTGGGGTGGTATGATCATTAAGGAGGGGTGTTGAGCAAGGCTTTTCACCAAATATTTTGTATGTTTGGATTTTTGAGTTATGGGACTATTCAAAAACGTAATGATTGTAAATTTAAAAACGAACAAACAAAAACTCACTGACTTGGGTTATTCAGTTGGCCCCTGAGGGTTGTTATAACCATGCAGAATACTTTGTCAAAGATAGGCAACATTTTAAAAAATGGGTCAGTATATTTGGTGTTCTGCTCAACTCACTAATTAACTGGGGTCTTGACAGTGACTGGTTGGCTTAGAGTTGGGTAGACAAAGCCTGAGACAAACCCACAAGAGATCGTCTGGGAGAATATTTTGTAAGTAGGCAGGCGGGTGGGAGAAGGTGCAGTGTGTGTCGAGAAAACTACAGGATGCCTGATTCTGAAAATAGCACTTCGGACTGAAAATTGGGGGAACTGAGGCAAGGCACTGAGAGGGCAGATTTTCAAGGGGTATCAGTTTTCTCGTTACCCTCAATTGTGATAAAATATTTCCAGAAGCTGGTATGGATCAGGAAGACACTCTTTCAACCAGAAGTCAAAGGTCATCCATTCCACTCCTGGGCATCGAGGGCCACTGTCGCCGGTGTCCAGGAGAGGGTGCTCGCCAAAGGCAGAATTTAGTTGAAATGACGGATCCTTCTGAACTCCAGCTATAGACCAAGCAGCCATTAACCAAAGACAGCCATCCCCTCTGCTCATTTTCTTTCCATCTATTTTTCCACACTCATCCAAAACACTACCCTCTAGCCTCCCATTTTTGTTCATGAATCCCACGTGGAAAAGAGACCAGATTAGGGAAGGCATACAACCCGTGTTTTTCTTCCTTTCTTCTTTCTTAAAGCAAAGGTTCAAAAACATATCTCGGTCTAAAAACAGCACCATTATTGATCCACTTTATTTTTGATGGCTGCAATAAACACCTGGGCAAGGAAGGGGGAGGTGGAGAAAGTAAAAACAAAACAGTGGATTCATTGGCCAGAGACGGTGTTTATGTGTAAGTGATACTAAAACTAAGCCGGGTAACTCAATAGTAAAATGGGCAGGGTTTAGGGCTGTTGCCATTAAGAAAATAACACTAATACAAGACACATGTGGGTGCTGGCCGGGACACATCCCCAGAGCTTCTGCGCAGCCCGAACTGGGGATCAAGGCTGAGAGTTCAACTCCAGCTCACAACCTCTGCTGTGATCCCAGGTCAGAATCTGGTAATGTAATTTTCTGCCAAAATGGAGGAATCCATGTGTTCCCAACGACACATCAGGAGGTTTTGTTTTGATCTATTAGATCATGGAATCATTGACCTTTAAAGTTCTGAGATTTTTAAGTTTTGCCTGGTCCTTTCTCAAAGAAGTAACCCAGAGAGGTTAAGTAACTTATCCAAGTTCACACAGTGAATCTGTAGCAGAACCAAGACCAGCCCCTAGACATTAATAGCTGTTTTGCAATCAATGTGGCCAAGGAAATAAGTGGGACCACACATCACCTCTGCTTAAGCAACATACTTGGTCTGGGCCTCACTCTAATTCTGAGAGGTTGTCATGATAGTATATGCTCATACATCAAAGCACTGTGCAATAAACCAAGAACATGAATAAAACAATAAAAGTATTAATGGAGATTCTGCAGCCTGCAATTGCTGCCTCCTTTCTGAAGTCTCCTCTCTTTTTATTTTGCTCATGTTTGGGGGGCTCAGCTTGAAGGTCAACAATGAGAGACACTCTCCCTAACCTCCCAAACCCAAGTTGTCAACCCTCCACCACTCATCTTCTAACATCTTCCTTGTTTGTTTCTTTCACTGAAATTATTCTGTCTGTTCAGCTGTTTCCTTACTTCTTGTCTTTTTCTCTTTTTGGAATGTGAGGTCCGTGAGGGCAGGATTTCCATTTTGCTCAATTCCCATTTTGCTCAGTTCCCAGTGCCTGGCCCATAGTAGATGTTCCATATATTTGTCTGCATGCCTGACAAAACGCATGAATAAATTCCACTAAGTGGATGCAACTTTCCCATCCTTAAAACCTCCATGCATCCATTCCAATACATGGAGGTTTTAATTAATAATTAATTAATTAATTAACTAATAATTAAAATAATGTTAATTAACTTTAATAATTGCTTAATAATCCTTTTTAATATTATGGCACCTGTATTCTGCCTTGAAAGACCCACCCCACCTCATGTTGACCCCTCTATCAGGTTGGAAGGCCTTTGAGGGCAGATATATTTATATCTGCAGCAGTGTTTAGGACCATGTCCTGATCATGTTGGTTCTAAAATTTAATTGAGACAGGCACGTAGATCAAGAGCCTTTGGAGCCCATCCAGAAATAAAAGTCAATCCACCATTTCTGGACCATTGAGCTAAAGGAAGGCATGCACTTAAAGAGAGAGCTTCCATTGAGACTAATTAATATGTTTTGGTCTCTTCCTCTCTTCTGGACTTGAAGCTGGGCACATCCAAAACAGTGTTAAACAAACCTATCTGGACCGAGTTCTTGTTTGTGTCTCCTGAACAGCTTCTCCCAGCTGGCTTTATTTAAGTGATCATAGGATAAAATTTCATCACAACCTCCAGTGATGTGATGAAAGATTGCTTCATTTCTCATCTCCAGGGCTGGTGCTCAGAGGTCCCTCAGCCCAAGAAGGGACGTAAGACATTGGGGGAACCTTCATCCCAGCAGAAAGCCCCACCCGGAGGCAGCCAGAAGGCAGTGCTGACCAAGGCCACCAATGAAGAGCAGCAGTGAGTTCTAACTACAGTTCTCTTATTTATAGGCTGGTTGACCTTGGGGCACTGGAGCTCAGTTTCCTCATCTGGAAAATGGGAATGGTATATCACTTACACGGTTGATCAAAAGGGTAAGTGTTTATGGGGAGACTGGAGCAAAGTAGCCACTTAACAAAGGGCAGTATTACTACTCTTATGACCACTGTTACTTCCCCATACTGTCTCTTGTATTTAAAACCATTTCCATGCCTACAGACTCCATACAACTTGAGCTCTGTCCTACCTCAGGGCCATTGCACTTGCTGTTCCTTGGACTTGGAACCCTGGTGCCACCTCCAACTCCCATGGCATGGCTTGTTCTTTTTCCATCCTGCAGATCTCAGCTCAAATGTCAGTCCTCCAAGATGCCTTCTCTAATGGCCTAATCTAACCCCTCTTCATGGTGTTACCCTGCTTCACACCCTCACGTCCTCCTCATCCTCTGAAACTGCCCTTTTTACTCACTCCGTTGTTGACCCTCTTCCCCATTGGCACCCGCAGTCCATGAGCTCCCTAGAACCCTACCTGCTTTTTTCACTTCTGAATCTCAAGTCCCTGACACGTAGTAGGTACACAATAAGTACTGGCTGAATGACGGCATAGATAAACAAATGCATTTCCATGAAAACGACACCCCAGAAAGCCCAGAGAACGGAGAGGGGGACCAATTATATAATTTGCAGAGTCCAGTGCAGAATGAAATATGGGGCGCCTTATTTAAAAATATTAAAGATTTCAAGACAGCGACTGCAGAGCGTTAAACCAAGCTCAAAACACTGCCAAGCAAGTGCGCAGATCACACACCCATGAAGCTGGCCGTGCCCGGAAGGCCACGGCAGATAGTTGGAGGCCTTTACCGATAGGCAGGGTCCCTGGAGAGTTTTCAGATCACACCGTGCCGCTGGCCCCAGCAGGCACAGTTCACGCCTGGCCTTTCTCCCCGACGTCTTCCAGGTCTTTCTCCTCACTCCAGAAGGCTAGTTCCCAGTGGGTCCCATTCCTGCTCCCAAGCCCTTCTGTGGGACTCTTCCCATTTTCCGGCCCCTCTTTGGGAGTATTGCTTCAGAATATACTCAACATAATGAGCTTCTGAAGGACAACCAGTGAGAAATTCATTCCACCCAGAGGACAACAGCTTTAAAAGCTCTGGATGGCAGATAATAAGGGAGGCCCAGGAGCAGGGCTGCCACATACAGCTGTGCAGGTTGCTCACTGCAAAAGGCCCTTCCGAGGGGTGAGTGAGGACTGAAGCCCAGCCCATGCTACGGTTACCCAGCCAGGTGCCTGATGCGAGGCTGCACCTGCCCAGAGAGAAAGGGCACCATTTTCTTTGCACAAAGACACGGCCCACTTGACGAGCCATGGGACTGCCTGGAGGGGGTGTCATGTTCAAATTTGCTCAAAAGCACCGTAACATTTAGCAATATCCCTGCCCAAGACCAGACAAAGGCTGCTTTCTGAGCAGCTGAGAGAACTTGAGAGTGTAACCGAAAGCCAAACACAAACCCAAAAAACCCTAGATCCTCTTCCGCTCTCAATTAGGCTGGCCTGCTCAGTGCCCAGAGGCAAGAGGAGACACAAACATGAAGATCCTCAGCAAAATCCACAAGCGGTGGTTATCGGGATATGACATGGACGTGGAAATGTAATGGACAAGAGACCTTCCGCCTGCTGGCCTGCAGGATGCAGTACGTATTCCTTAGAACACGGCAAGGGCCCCAGGGATGGCAATTTTCTGGGATGTGTTTGGAGGTGGGATTAGAAGGAAGAAGGTGTCAGAGAGCTTTGGTGCAGAGTGAGATGGAAAGCTGATTTTCTGGGCTGTTTGCGGGGTGGAGGGGAGCCAGTTTTCACTGCCACTTACCTCCGTGTAGCTTCAAAGGATTCTTTAAGCCCTGGAGCACTTGCTGGAAGAGTTCTGTGTTCTCTTCTTGTCTGGAATCCTCCCAGGATTAGGAGCAAAGAGGAACAAACAAGTCCTCCTTGGAAACCCGGCACAGGGGCTCTGCAGTCAATATGGCGGCTGGCAGCCCAGTGGGGGCTTCTCAGGACCTTGCAGGATTCCGGGCACCTTACAGGGCACGTCTGGTTCCAACAGAGGCCTCTATAACACCTCTTCAGTGCTCTCGAGGAGACCCTGCACCCACCCTTTCTCTAACTGCCTTTAAAAAGTCCCTGGTTTTTAAATGGGACTTGTACTCAGATAGCCAGAACTGCAGGAGAAGCCAAGTGGATTATTGTATTTGATTTGATTTTCAAGTGCCCTGTACCACCAGTTTACAATTGAGTAGGGAGATGATGGGGAACTGGGGAGTGAGCTAGTATTTGAGTTAGGTATTTTGCATTCGTGGTATCAGCTAGTTCTTATAGCAGCATTGTCAGGTGCAGAGTGAACCCCTTTTACAGATATGGAAACTGAGGCCAAGGAAGAGACCGTGTATCAAGGGCCAACTCTCCTCTGGGCAATATAATATCTTGTATATCTCATGTGTAAACAACCCTGTGAGATGGGTATTAGCATTAATTCCCATTTTACAGATGAGGAAATTAGCATTCTGAGTAGTCAGAAATAGACTCAGGTTTATATAACCAAGAAGTGGTATTCCTGGGATTTGAACCCAAGCACAGATCCTTTTGGTTCTGTTTCCCTCTCAAAGTGAGGATGTCATAAAGTGGATGTTCTGGGCTATTCCACTGTGATCCAGTTTCCATGCTAAAGCATAGGAACCCTTTCCCCCCCGGGGCTCTGGATAAGAATGGAAGTGAAAGGAAAGTTACTTCATTTGCATGTTTCAAAAGTCAAGTGGTGAAACTTCACAGCTACCATCTGGGTGGGAAGAGCCTTGCCGTCCACAGCCACAGGCACTGAGCAAAGCCAACAAGTCGATGACAAACATGCTCCCAACCCCCTCTAAACCCACACATGCCCTGAAGCGTGAGATTTACAACTGCAAAGGGCCTCGCCTTGGACAGAAACCAGCCCAGCATCATGATCCAGGCCTTGGAGGCTAAACCCTCAGATGGGGAAAACATCCTGCCCTTTACAAGTCCATTCCGTCTCTCGGTTTTATTAACAGAAGGCTGAGATCCGAATATGGGTTTGCAATACCAGTTACCAGCTGGTGGAATCACAGAGCAAAGCCCTTTCTCCTGGAAGCAGCCTGAAGACTGCACCAAGCCGCCAGATGGGCAGTAAAATCTTTTAAACAGCTGCTGTCTACGGCTATGCTACTACTGGGGTTGTGAGTTTATTTTATAGGGATCACGGGTGTGCAGAGCCCTTCAGACTGAAAATTAAAAATACTAGTTTATGAAGCCTGGGTCATCTATCCAGCCTCTTGGGATTGTGACAGCTTCCTAGAGTTTAGTTGGGGGAACCCTAGGCTCTTCTGTGTTCTGGGGCCAGAACGTGGAACCCTTACCAGTAAGAGAGAATTATACAGCAACTATGACATTCATGGGTGCAACACTTGCCCTGCATTCAGCAGGTGTTATGTCTTTTAACCCTCATGACAACTGCATTAAGTAGGCACTACTAATTTTGTCTATTCAATAGATGGGTATTTTGAGGCTCAGAGAGGTTAAGGATTTGCCCAGAATTACACAGCTGAAAAGTGGTACAGGGCTTCCCTGGTGGCGCAGTGGTTGAGAGTCTGCGTGACGATGCAGGGGACACGGGTTCGTGCCCCAGTCCGGGAGGATCCCACGTGCCGCAGAGCGGCTGGGCCCGTGAGCCACGGCCGCTGAGCCTGCGTGTCCGGAGCCTGTGCCCCGCTACGGGAGAGGCCACAGCAGTGAGAGGCCCACGTACCACAGAAAAAAAAAAAAAAAAAAAGTGGTACAGACAGGTTACGAAGCCTGGACCCTCACCTTTAGGGAAACTCTCCCTACTCAGTGACTCCTACCTTGTCCTTGGAATATACAATCGTGTGGAGATGAGCCAGTCCACTAGGAAAGAGGGTCTGTACCTCTTGGGTCTTCTTCCTCCTCAGTCAATTTGCTGCCTCAGTTTCCCCAACTATAAAACAAGAATGGTATGAATATCCCTTCACAGTGGTTCATAGAAACAACAAGGTAAGAAATGCAAAATACTCAAAACAGTGCTTGGCATACAGTAAGCATCAATCATTGTTCGTTATTCTTCTTTTGTCTTATTGTGATTATATATAAAGGGTCTACGTCAGCCCCACAATCCTGTTCCCTGAAGACCATTTCAGTGCCTGGATCGTGTCTGTCCTTGGAAGAAAAATCTCTGGGAAAAATTCTGCCTCGCTTTATTTTTAGAAGCCAAACTAGTCCCCTCTTTCTTTCACCATCATTTGTAGAAAGTTCTTAATATTCAAACCAGATCCCGTTTAACCTTTTGCCCAATGTAGCTTTACTTTACTTCAAACCCCTTTGGCTCTCTGAGGCCTGGCTTCCTTCAGGCTCAGGCTGTAAATGTTTGACTTTGATTTGAGATACATGACAATAAATTAGGGGACATTTATCAAAGCTGCTTTTTGCATAAATTACTGCATTATACAAATACACTTAGCAGGATCCTGCTTCTTTGATGTTGGGAGCAAAGATTTATGTGCGATGGAGTTTTTATTTATCTGCCTTGTTCACCTCTACAAGAGCTGGACATAGCCCTCAATTAGTTCCATACTTCTCGAAATGACATGTATCTCTCGCAACTTGAGGAGAAGGAACAAAGATGCTTAAGTCCCATCCAAGTGGCCTTTTTAAGGAGATGAGAAGCTTTATCTAACCTGGAGTGTCTCTGAATTCTTTCTCCTGAGAACAGATTGAACAGCAAATAAATTGGTTGCTCTGGAATCTTTCTTCACTATTAAAAAAAAATTGAATAGAGGAAAGGGCTTTTTCTTTTTATTATTACTATTATTATTATTTTATTATAGAAGCCACAGAAACACGAATACCTATCCAACCGGGTTCAAATTGATAAAGGGACATCTCCCTTGTCTTGGGCTTCTGAATTTCTAAATTTAGATCCATGGAGTATATCCTATAGGAATAAAATACTGTGTGACCTGGTGGGGGGAAGCCCCCAATTTTAGATTTCACTGGCCATTTGCATTCACTGGGGTGGCTACCCTAAAGTTACCATCTTTTCCCTTTTTTGATGTAAGAGTATTTTTAAAAGGAAAATGACCACTCTCTTCACCATTCTTTCAGGAAAAAAAGGATGCAGTTGTCAGAACACAGGATTTGAAGCCTGGAGATGCGGGTCAAGTCGTGGCTCAGATGGGCAGTCAAGGCTGAAGGGAGCAGGGCGGCCCCTTCGGAGTAGTGGCAGCCCATTTGCAGACAAAGGGCTCGAGGGCTCTGCCTACTGCAATTCCGGAATATCACGTAGGTGACCTTGTGCCCCAGTCTGACTCTGCCGCAGAGTCCCTATTTTCTGCAGATTCACAGCACTTAGAGACATGGCAGTTCTCAGTCCCACCAAGGAAGGTAGGACAGCGGTCTGGGGTGGGGAAGCTATGAGGGTAGCCCCTACCCAGGCAGGAAGAAGCTCCAGTGCAGGGAGGCATGGCTGGCAGCGAAGGGAAGCATCTTCCCTGACCGTGACAGCCATGTTGACACCCAAGGCAGCCCCCCCCGTGGGGAGCAACCTGGACATCAGGGGGCAGGCAGCTCTCCAACTCAGCAGTGAAAAATAGCACTCCGCCCTTCCCTCGACCCCCCAGGGGCCTATCCGCCATCATCCCATTTACATCCCCAAACTTACCCTCCTTCTCAGTGTAGCCATTCATGATCCCTGAAGCCCCAGCTAAGTGCAGACAAAGCGAGGGGCACAAGTACGATCAAGGTACAATTTAGGAAAGGATTTGGTTGAGTAAAGATGAGAGGAAACGGCACCTCAAAAAGGGGGGTGGTGTGGGATGAAGAAGGCAGAAAGAGCTTCCCTGGTGGCGCAGTGGTTGAGAGTCCGCCTGCTGATGCAGGGGACACGGGTTCGTGCCCCGGTCCGGGAAGATCCCACATGCCGCGGAGCGGCTGGGCCCGTGAGCCATGGCCGCTGAGCCTGCGCGTCCGGAGCCTGCGCTCCGCAACGGGAGAGGCCACAACAGTGAGAGGCCCGCATACCTAAAAAAAAAAAAACAAAAAAAAAAACCAAACAAACAAACAAAAAGAAGGTAGAAATATTTAGGAAGAATAATGAAAATATAGTCATGTTTGTATTTGTCAAATGTCTGTTGTGGCCAAGCACGGATGCATGGTGTCATTGAACTTGCCCCACAAGCTAAGAGGTAGGAACAGCTGTTTAGCCCCATTTTACAGATGAGCAAATTGAGGCCCAGAGAGGTCACATCACTTTCCCTAGGTCACCCAGCTGGTAAACTGCAGAGCGGGGATATGAACCCAGTCTGACTGCACAGCATTTCTACTACTAGAAAGCAAGTCTGGAGAGGGAGTTTGGGCACTGGGGTGAGCAGCAGACAACATTCGTTACGAGGCCCCTCCAGTGGACAGAGCACCGGAGTGCACCCGCAGTGTCTCTATTCTCTGCAGGAGCACAGCACTTAGTGAGAGATATGGCAGCAAAGGGTGGAGGTAGGGTTTCCATTCAGGAAGGTCTTGAACACACTAAAGACTTAGTGAAAATCTGTGAGCCAGAGAGACAGAGCAAGTGGGGCCCGCACCTACCTGTAGGTGGCTGTCAAAGGGCCTCTGCACAAAGAGCCCTGCCTATGCAGTGTCTCCATGCTGACCAGACAGGAGTGTAGATCCAAAGGTCTTCCCACGTGGAATCTCCCCAACCTTGGCCATTTATGAAGCCAAGGGCTCCACACACACCCTGTCCAACCATGAGCCCTCCACATCAAGGGTGTTCGGCAGGCGGACTCTCAAGCACTGCACCATCAGGGAAGCCCTAGGATCATGTATCCTTTTGACAAAGTCCCATCATTAGGGTTTGGTTTTCTGGTTATACTTTGTTTTTCAGCAATTTCTTACTTTCTGGCACTACAACATGCTCTAGGTTCACGTGGTATATTTCATGCCCTAGTCCTGGAGTCCCAGAATCAGCCATTTCTCCACACTCTGGTTCTTTTTATTGGAGGAGGATATTAAAAATCAAGATCTGGGGGCTTCCCTGGTGGCGCAGTGGTTGAGAATCCGCCTGCCGATGCAGGGGACACAGGTTCGTGCCCCAGTCCGGGAAGATCCCACATGCCGTGGAGCGGCTGGGCCCGTGAGCCATGGCCGCTGAGCCTGTGCGTCCAGAGCCTGTGCTCCGCAACGGGAGAGGCCACAGCAGTGAGAGGCCCGCATACCACAAAAAAAAAAAAAAAAAAATCAAGATCTGGGCACCAGCTATGGACATTACAATTGAGATGTCATCACTTTTAAGCCCTCTCAGCTGACAGAGCAAGGAGATAAATGTATGTATACTAACCCATGAATATACATATATATGTATTAAAACTTCTGCATCCAACTGTATGTATCAATATTAAGCTAAACACGAGTTCATTCTGATGTGTCCAACTCTGATCCATCACACTATGGCTCATTCTAGCCTCTTGTAGATTCCTTATCTGTAACTCACTCCAACTGTGAAAAACCAGGCTCCTGCCATCTGCCATCCATTAACTTCATTGTTCACTTCTGGTGTACATGTATAGTGGTTTCAGAATTCTTAACTCATACCTTGGTGGGAGACAACTTTATCAGCTAAAGTGGAGTGATTATGTACACTTCCTTCACCTGCAGTCTTACAATTCCGCTCATTTCCAAAGTTATTTAGGTCAGCATCCTATTCCTCCATCCCCTTCAGTGAGATTGTTTCATACATTCATAATACAGATAGATTGTAGTGTCATATTCTGTATTCTATCTTGGGATCCCTCAACCTCCTAAATTATTTTTTTTTAAATATGTACATCAAGATTTACTCTTTGTGATGCAAAGTTCTATGGGTTTTGACAAATGCATAATAGCCTCTCTTGACCATCACTATAGTGTTCAGAATAGTTTCACCGACCTAAAAAATCGACTGCTCCGTTTATTCAGCCCTTCTCCACCCCACGTCAAATCCCTGGCAACCCTTCATTTTTTTACTGTCTCTTTAGTTTTGCTTTTTCCAGAATATCACATAATTGGAATCATAGAGTATGCAGATTTTTCAGATTGGCTTCTTTCACTTAACAATACATTGAAGATTCATTCATATCTTTTCATGCCTTGATTGCTCATTTCTTTTTATTGCTGAATAATAGCCCACTTACGGATGTACCACCGTTTGTTTATCCAGTCATATCTTGGTTGCTTCCAGGTTTTGGTGATTTTGAATAGAGTTGCAATAAACATTCACATGCAGGTTTTTGTATCAGTTTTCAAATCACTTGGGTGGACACCTAGAGGTTCAATTGCTGGATTGTATGGTTAGAGTACATTTAATTTTGTAAGAAACTACCAACCTGTCTTCCGAAGTGACTGTAGCACTTTGCATTCCCACCAACAATGGATGAGAGTTTCAGTTGCTTATGTCCAGCTGTAGGTATTGTCAGTTTTTTAAATTTTAGTTAATCTAATAGTTGTGTAGTGATACTTCACTGCTATTTTTGCAAACCCTTAATACCAAATAATGTTGAGTATCTTTTCATACATTCACTTGCTATGCGTTTATCCTCTTTGGTGATGTCGTCTGTTCAAATCTTTTGCTCCTGTTTAAACAGGGTGATTTGTGTTTGCTTATTATTGAATTTTCAGAGTTCTTTTCTCTTTTCTTTGTCATACACTCTGGGCCAGCTCCATCCTTGTTTCCCCTACTTCCCTGCATCTGTATCATCTTGAGCACAGAACATAAGGAATGTTCCATCCCCCCAACCTCTCACTCCCAACTCAGAGAAATAGGAAGGGGCGGCTCTCCAACTGTGACCAGCAGATACTTAGCTGCCTCCCTTGGGGCCATGACTGAGTCTGAAAGAGCTCAGCCAGGAGGAGCCCAGACCCCTCTTGACGACCATGGGTCCCCCACTGAACTCTGCATGCACCTCATAAGATCATGTGCTGGGGGAATCCCCCTCCCCCGTACCAGAGCAGACTCAGCAACAGTTTCGCAGCAACACAGCCAAAGACTGTAATGTTTTAAGCTGCAACGATCCTTAAAGAGCACTGAGTTCATTTTATAGACCAATAAACTAACACTCAGCCCATAGATGTCACTAGATGCTCCACCAGGAAAGGGTAAACAGTTTGTTACATTTAGAATTCAATGCAAACTTTTTAATTCCTTGCTACTCAAAAGGCAACAAGCTCAGCCTCACATGGTAACATGTTAGAAATACAGACTCTCAGGCACCCCTCCAGACCTACCTACAACCTGAATCAGAACCTCCGTTTTAATGGGATCCTCCAAGCTGAGTTGAATGTTCATGAACGTGTAAGAGCACTGTCTTCATTCAGTAATTTCTCAAACCATCAAGCAGCACGTTGGGCTAAGCATCAGTTCACCACAAAACGGATAGCACCCGCTCTCAAGAGGTTAGCCTTGAGTGGACACTCACATAATCAAATGACTTCCCAAGTAATTGGCAGATTGACTACGATCATGGTTTATACCATAAAGAAAGAGTGTATTTGAGAATCAGAAACCCGAGGGTAGGTAGGATTGAGCTAGGTTAAAGACGACATGGAAGATGAGTCCATGTTCATGGTGGATCACGAAGAAAAGCAGGTAGCTGGCAGAGAGTCCCAAGCTTGTGTGATCTAGGCATCCTGCAGAGTGTGTCAAGGGGTTGATATTCTGCAAAATGCTACCCTGGAAGTGATACGACCGACCCAAGACCCAAAAGGGTGGTGGAGCCCAAACCCAGTTCTCCTGCTTCCCCAGACTAAGCCCTTTCCACCACCAGGCCACCCTATCCTGGTCCCTGGGTGTCCTCCCAGGATGACACGGAGAACCAGGCCCTGGACATCAGGCTGGCTGCCAGCCAGGCTGGATACACATGCAAGTTATTTTCATGGGGCAGCAAATTCTGGAAAATATGTGGTTTAGAAGCAACATAATTATCATCCTCTAAAATTAGGCTCATAGTCTAAACAACCCCCAGTCTTCCTTCTGCAAAAAAACAAACAATCGCAGGCAGGAAGCCTGCAGCGATGCAGGTCATGTTGGCCAACAGGCCTGCTGGTCTCCCTGCTGAGCTAAAAAGGCAAACAGCATGCAAAAATGTAAATATTATATTATTTTTCAAATACCGCCTATTCCATTCTCGCCCCAGCTGGCTCTGTCTGTCCACCTCGGCGCCCTCTGAATACCACGCCCCTCTGCACTTTGGCCGTGAAATACATGGATGGATTTTTTTCAGAAGGCATTATCTAAACTGCTGATGTAATAAGGCCCTGGTATATGAAATTCACTTAATAACTCACGCTTAGTTATTTATTGTGAACCTGGGTGCATTCTCCTTGATTCCACTTCCCAGCGAAATCTAAGTGCAGCTTTCATCCTGAACGCCTGAATTTATGGCAAACAGACCAAGTGACATTAAGAAAGCCACACAATCCCTTCATTCAGCCTTTAATAAGGAAGCCAAGGAAAAATTATCCTAGCTGGTTTGCGGGTGACAGCACAAGAACTTTCTGGAGTCAGAAAAGTTAGCACCGCGCCTCCTTGTCAGCCCATTAAAAAGCAAAGCTGGCATGGCATATTAGAACCATGTGTGAGAAGGAATTTCTCCTCTGGTAAGACATTCCAAATACTGTCTCCGAGCCAAAGACTTTGGTGTTAGGCTAATTTAAGCAGCATGTTGAAATCAGCGCTCAGAACTTTGATCATACGGAGATCGTTTGTTACAAATTGAACTAACCCAGTCTCTATTTCTGGCAGATCAGAACTCTGGATTTGTTGAATTAAATGCTTCATTTAGTACCGTTTGCACATGAAAAGGAACCCTGCACTCAGGAATCTGATAGTGAATTTTTCACCTAACCAACAGGTCCACTTTTTTATTACTTTTAAACCTAATCCATACTCCATCCACACTGTTCCTAATAACCCCAGGGCTGTTCAGAGTGAAGTTTTAAATCAACTCCCATGTCATTGGGGGCGGGGTTGGGGGGGAGGGGTGGTGGCAGGGCAGCGGGGCTGCTGAGCCATCCTTGAATTATCAAACCATGTAATAAAGAACATATTGGAACCCGGTACCAAAATAAAAGAGAGAGGGATAAAAAGAGAAAAAAGCCAAATAAATTAGTCCTCAGTTGTTATTTACTGTCCAAATAACCCCGTTTCCTTTCATGGCAACTGTGCACTAAAATAGCAAAATGATTTTGCAGACCTATGATTTTCGTACTGTTGCCTGTCTGGTCCAGCCGAAGCTACGAGGGAGAGAGGTCAAAAGGGCACAAAATAGACCATTTCCACATATGGCTACACTTTCTGTTCATTTTTGAAGTTATAATATCTTTAACTGTAGATAATGATATTATAAACTGTCATTTAGTGCATTTTAAGTATATTACATACATGAAACAAAGATCTAGAAGGAGCTGCAGCTGAAATCTTAACAAAAACATTGTGACTCAAATCCGCCAAACAGGAGACAGGTATTGGGTTTGCTAAGAACATCGTGGAGCAGATAATCACAAACACAGAAGACTGTGTGTAAATTGTGATCCTGGCCAAGACTGGGCAACAATGATTAAATAGTAATTAACTGTTAATTATAAACACTCAGGGGTCAACAAGATACTCTGCAGTACGGTTTTATTTTTCCATCATTTGGTTCCTCCATAACTTTGTTTCCTAAAATTTACCTCCCGTGAGTGGAAGGTGGGGAGACAGAGTTAGAAAGCCATCTCTGCTTCTGCTGCTATTAAAACAGCACTGACACCTCCTCATCCGGGGACCAGGGGTGGAAACACCTATATTTAGGATGATGATTCTTTCCTAAGCCCGGTGTGTAGTTAATTCATAAATATCCTCTCCTATAGGCTTAAAAAGCCCCTTGAATGAGGAGTGCCTTCATTTGAAAGGAAAATAATTAATTTTTAAAAAATGTTACTGCTCTTGTGTGCCAGCAAAATCTACGGATGATTCCTCAGTTTTATTGGCATGAAGACGAGGTTGATTTCCCCCCTCCCCACCCCAATTCTTTGGAGAAAGAAAATGGTTACGAAACAGATAACGATAATAAATGTTTTATTGGTGAAAAAAGAAAGATCAAATCTTTAATGAAATCAGGATGGGCTTTAGAGATGAACTCCATCTGAACTCGCCAGGATTCATGGAACTTCAATTAAAACAATTTCAGAAGGGCAGCTGACAGCAAGGCGCTTGGAAGTGTAATTAAAATTGAGCAAGATTTTAGCACCAGGCTTTCCAGCAGGATCCTGAGGATGTGTGGTAGCCCGGGGAGGGGGGATCCTGGGGGTGAGGGGGTCTGTGAGGCGGGGTGAGCGTTCTCAGCAACACAGGTAAGAAATCCCACAGAGGCTAGAATCCCAGGCATCAGCTCACAATACATCATTTTTAATCTACTCTTTTCACCTCCATCCATGTGGTTGTAGAAAACTGGCTTCTTGGGCTGGAGGCTGACGTTTTCAACCTGGAAACAGCCTTTGATGAAGTCACACACAGGGACTCCAGTTAGAAGATCATTAAGGCCCCATAATGTTGCAGTTAAAGCATGGACTCTAGATCCTGGGTTCAGATCTTGCTTTTCCACATACAGCTGTGTGACCTTAGGCAAGTTACTAAACGTCTCTGAGCCTCATTTTCCCAGCTTTGAAATGGCCTGGTGGTAGCACCCAGCTCTCGGAGCTGTTGAGAGGCTTCACAAGCTAGTCCATGTCAAGCGCTTAACGCAGTGCCTGGCACATAGTTAGCACCCAATAACAGTGAGCAAATATTGGTATTTATTAAAGCCGAAAATCAGGAAAGTGAACTCCAGAAGTTCAGCTTCTCCTTTTAAGAGGCAATGTCTTCTACTGAATGTGGCACCAGCATGGTACGGACAAAATGAGTGTCTGCGTGGTGAAATGCGGGACCCCTGAGGAGCTTTGCACGAGGAAGGTCCTGGCTTTGGGGAGAAGAGCTAGTGCTCACCTCTTACGGGGGGCAGCAGGGAGATGTGTGGCTGAGGCCTGGACCTCGGAGAGACTCTGGCTCAGCCTCACTTCCAGCAAGAGACAAAGGAGACAAGAGAAAAGGAAAGAGGAGCTGGAAGGAAGGCAGGAAAGCATGAATGGAGGGAGGGAAGGAGGAGCTTTGGTCCGTGACACTCTCTGACCCCAGCTGCTCTCCGTTGCCTTAGATGCTTGAGAGATGCGTCCCTACATCAAACCTTCCTCTGACTTGAGCTGATGTGAATGGGTTTCTATTCCTTGGCCACCCAAAGAGCTCTCTCCATCACTCTGAGCAGTCTCATTAAATGATAGGGAGGGGTTTTCCATGCATGGCCATGGTCACAGATACCCAGCTCCATGGGGCACAGCGGGAGCAGGGTTTGCACGTGGCACCCCCAGGGATTCCTGAGAATCACCTAGAACAGACCAGCACTCACTAACGCGCCAAACCCAACAGGCAGCACTTGGTTCAGGCGCCGACTTATAATGGATCCAGACAGCAGCTCTACAGGCAGGGCCCACCAGCCTCCTGGAGAGATCATCTCTCTGCCACTGAGTGCTGGGGCCTGACCCAGCAGTTGCCGTAAGTTTTCTAAGCCCCTGAGGTAAGACCTCCACATTGGCTTTTGGGAACCAGCTCATGATCTGAAGTGAAGTCAACTTTCTAATGGTATAGAGAATCCCAACTTGTGAGGAATAGAAAAAAAATTAATTACATATCCTTTGGATTGCCTTCCGTGATTCTTTTTTTATAGCTACGGCAGCAGAATTACCTTCCAAATTATATTGCGCCCAGGTTATTAAAATGGCTTTCAATTCCCTGAGTAGACACAGTGATAGACAGCCAGACAGGGTTGCTGAAGCACTGGGATGCTTTCCCCTCCTTTCTTAAACTTCTTGCAGATAAGTCACATGCAGATAACTGAGAATTGACTGTCTCCATCTCCAATTAATCCATTTCCTCTGGTTTCTGTATTTACTCCTAGACTTCCCCTGGTTTCCAGTACAAACCAATACTCTTTTAATACTCCAAATCCATTAGACACTTTTCTTTTCCCCCATGAACAAAGGAGAAATGTTTTTGTGCAACTTTATGGAAGCCATCAATCTCCCTGAGAGGCTTGCTACGCTCTACAGAATCCACATTATAACTTATGCAAAACAGAGGATGGAGACGTGGGGAGAAATCCCGCTTTCTTTGAGCAGTGGTAGTGCATTAAAGAAAACATGCATTTCTGCTGAAATTCATATTGGTAAATGGATTTCCCATCCGAAACATTGTTTTTCACTAAGAGAAGCTTTTAATCCCCTTAAGTTCCTTTCTAATCTGCCTTGGAAGTGCTTGTCTCAGGAATATAACAGTGATGATATAACAGATTTAATTTATTAGAACGAGACAGCAGCCAGCCAGCAGAGTACACAAGAGTGCACGCCCGTCGCCGGCTGAGTGGGTGGGGCCGTCATTCCGGGATGGAGAAAAATTGTCCCATCTCCCCTGAATCCAGCCCCACTGCACGGCTATGCCCAAGTTCAGATCTCAGCTCCCCGGGCTCTCTCTGGAGCCAGCACCCCATCGTCACGGGGTAAAGCCCTTTATTCTCTAAAGGCCAGAGGAAGGTTGAGGAAGACAAACCCCTGCCTGCTTCCACTGCCCCGTCCGCTGGAGAGTAGGTGGCTGAATGGGAGCAGAGACCACCCAGCCTGTAGGGGCCAATGCCCAGAAGCTCAACCAAGGCTCTCAGTGAGACGGACACGTCCGACTGCCTAATGTGATGGGCCACCTTGGGTAGCTAACAGTCCCAAGGAGCCAAGAGTCAGAAGGACAGGAGACACAAAGGCCACTCTTCCTGTATCCCATCCCACTCCCAACCAAGACAGCTTAGAGACATGGGATGGCTGAGTCCACCTGGCTGGGCCATTTCCAAACCAGCATGGTGGCCCCAGGTACACCCCCACAAAACTCCATTTCCTCTTCCTTTGAACAGAAAGCAGTTTATTTACTCACCCAAGCCACGCTCATTAAATGCTCTCAGGAGCCAACCATTGACACAGAGGTAACACTCTTTGAGCCCCACGAGAGGGTGAATGAATTCAGCACAGGGCATCAGTGTCATTTCCTAAGTGGGCGCCCCTGCTGTCACACACAGTATGACACCACAGTGGTCAAGAGCATGGCCTCTGGAACCGGCAAGTCCTAGGTTCAAGTCTCTGCTCCGGCTCTTACATGGTGGGAGACCTCCCTTAAGTAATTCAACCTTGCTGAGCCTCTGTTTTCTCATCTGTAGAATGGGATCATGACCATCTACCTCCAGTGAGGAGTAAACGACCTCATGTTGTAAAATGCTTACCCGATGCCTGCACCTATTAAGTACTGATTAATTACAACCGTTATGATGTATGTAGGTTTACTGGCCAACACATCCACCCCTTCTGTTCATTCATCAATTCCCCCAAACATATATTGAGCATTTAGGATGTGCCAGGCTCTGCTAGACACTCTGTATTTGGGATGAGGGAGATAGCAGGGGGTGGAGAGATACTTAATAAAAATAATCCTTGATGGAAGTGCAATTTTGCACTCCTTCTTTCATTTAAATTTCACACGCACACACAAACCTACAGCAGATAGTCAAGGCAGATATAATCACTTCCATTTTACAGATGAGCAGACAGGTCCAGTGAGGTTAGGGGACTTTGTCAAAATGGCAAAGCTGAAAAGAGCCAGGATGGCAGGGTGCACGTGCGGAGGTCTCAGACAAGTCTCCTCCCATACTTTTCCTTGAATAGCATTTTCCAGAAAATAGGATCCTGAATCTCGTCAATGTAGAATGGAGTAACACAAAACCACATGCCCAGGACCCCTGTGGACTTGGGACATACCCCATCCCGTGGCGAGTGTGTGCTTAGGTAGGAAACCATATCCCACGCTCAGTGGGGGCCGGGCTCTGCTGTCTTTAGACGACAAGAAGGAGGCCAGGAAAGAGAAGAAACTGGGGAACTTGACGCTTATTAAAAGCACTTGCTCACAAGCTGTGTTCAGTTCCACATGGTGCCCAAAGCCGGGAACCCGGCCTCAGCAGGGGTCAATGTCCCGTCCTGACAGGCGTGAGCTGGGGAGTCTGGGCTGAAGATGGATGGGGGCGCGAAACACGCCCGTGACAGCGGTAATCCACACGACCCAGGAACGCAGGCTGGTATTTTGGCCACTTCTTCACACTTTTTATGGGCCCAGGAGCGGGAGGAGGGAATTTTCATCATCTCAGACATAAATAACTCCATGAACAGTGTCGAGATCGGACACCTCACAATTAACCACCCTGTACAACACAAAGCCTCTGGATTTACTTCTCAGCTGCAGAGCTGCCTGAAGTTAGGCAAGGCTCCAAGGCATTAAAACAAGCCTGGCACTTCCATCCCTGCTCCCGGGAGAAGTCCCTGCTCTCTGCTGGGTGGGATGCCTGCTTCGTGCTTGCTTCTTGATCGTAGATTTTTGTATCACTCCCTCTCCTCTCACCCTGGGCTGAAGACCCTGCCTCCTTCTTTATGGAGGAAATGGAAGCAATCAGATTCATGCTCTCTCATCTCCCACCACCCACAATCCACAAACTTGCCTATGTTTGAAACCCATTCTCTGTCTTACTTCAAGATATAGTAGAAGACATGTCTTTCCTCCCACTGGGGGCCGCTTCCACTCGTGTCCGGAATCCCTCCCTTTCTAAGAGTCTGCCCTTCCAGCTACACATACTCACACACATCAACACCCCCTCTCTGCTGAATCATTCCCACCTGCAATGACACTTCCTCCATATCCCCCATCTCAAAAACACAAAACAAAACAAACCAACCCAAAAGATCTACCTTGATCTCTCATCTCTACCCAACCATGTCCTGTTTCCCTAATTCCCATCTTGGCAAAATATCTTGCAAGTGTTACCTCCAAGCCCCGACTCCACCTCTTCGGTCAAGTCCAAGTTGATTTTGCCATCAATCCACCGAAGCTGACCTCAAGTTTATCAGTAACCCCATGTTATCAAATGAAACGAGTACTTAGCTTCTTCTCTTCCTTGGCTTCATGGTTGACCCCTTGGTCCCTCCTGAACCACTCTCTCCTCTTGGCAGCTTCTGCTTCCCACCAGCTCCCCTCCCTCCCAGCCGTTCCTCAATTTTATGTTGACCCTCCTGCATCCAACCTCTGGATGTGCGAGTGCCCCTAGGTCGAGTCCTCAGATCTCTTCTCGATGCTTTGTTCATTCCCTCTTTAGGTGAGCTCATTCATCCCATGGTTTTAAGTACTATAGTACTGTCTATGTACTACTGACTTGCAAAATGTTAGCCCCAGCCCAGAAAGTCTGCCTGAGCTGGAAAATGTATATCTGGATGCCTTCCTGCCGTCTCCACTTAGACATGTAATAGGCTCTCAACATGACATTCCTTCACTAGGCAGTTAAAAGAACCAGAAAGACAACAGGCCTTTTAGACCTACAAAGGCGTTCAAACTCATGTAGAGTTAATAAAATGCAAATTAAAACAAACTGAGATATTTTTCACCAATAAGTTTGGCAAACAGAGATCAAAATATTTTAAAACACACTGTCGACAAGGATTCGAGCAAAGAAGTACCTTTGTAAGTTGGCAGGTAATATAAATGGGTATAAGTCCTTTGCAGAGCAAATTGTCAATATCCATCCAAATGAAAAATACACATCCTCTTTGACCCAGCAATTCTACTTCTAGAAATTTATCCAACAGGTATAGTAAATATACTTAATAAACTTACTTCTATTAATATTTATCCAATAGGTAGAGTCACATTCGCAAATGCAAACCAGCTAATATTAGCAATAAGAGAGTGGCTGCATAAGTGAAACTAAGTTCCACGGGGGAATACCTCTTAACTGTTGTAAGAAGGAAAGAAATCTGTATAAGCTAGTAGAGAAAATCTCCAAGTAGTAGAGAAAATCGCCAAGGTATAATTTTAAATTAAAAAAATTAAGGTGCAGAATGTTGGGTATAATATGCTATTATCGGTATTTTAAAAGCGCAATGGAGACCGTGATACCATAAATGCTTACAGAAGTACAAAGTATTCATGGAAGGAGACACACAAAAGTTGAAACAGGATTGCCTTCGGGGCAGTTGAACCAGGAGATTAGTTTCTGAGGAATTAGGATGCTCTCTTTTATACCTTCTGTACCGTTTGAATTCTTTTTTGCCTTGTTCAATTATTTTATTTTCAATTTAAAAATAAAGTTATTATTTTTCATAGCCTGCCTCCTTCTCTATTTTCAGCTCTCATATGAAATGCCACCTTTCCAGCAAAGTCTTCCGGACCACCCCATCTATGTCAGTCTCTCCTATTATTTTAATCTGTCACCAAAGCAGCTCCACTTTTAACTATTTTAAATATTGGGATAATAGGAAGGTTTAATTCAAAAATAATCTCTGCTCTCCCTGTCAGAGAGGTTTCCCTGTGCGTGCCATCTGAAATAATAGCTACAGCACTATCCCTCTCTAATCCTTTATCTTGCTTCTTTTTTTTTTTCAAAGCACTTATCACCACCTGAAATATCGTGACATATTTTTCTTTGTTTATTGTTGGCTCCCCCTCATTAGAATGTAAGCTCCAGGGCTTCCCTGGTGGCGCAGTGGTTGGGAGTCCGCCTGCCGATGCAGGGGACACGGGTTCGTGCCCTGGTCCGGGGGAATCCCACATGCCGCGGAGCGGCTGGGCCCGTGAGCCATGGCCGCTGAGCCTGCGCGTCCGGAGCCTGTGCTCCGCAATGGGAGAGGCCACAACAGTGAGAGGCCCGCGTACCACAAAAAAAAAAAAAAAGAATGTAAGCTCCAGAAGAGCAGGAATCTTGCCCTTTTTTGTTCCTGGCTCTATCCTCTGCGGCTAGAACAATGCTTGGCATATCCCGTATGTTCAATAAATATTTGTTGAATTAATGAATGGTTCTCCTGCCAAGAACAAACCAAATAAATAAAAAGATGTTTAAAGGTCATCGATCCAGAAAAGAAAACATCTAAGGCCATGAGTTTAGTGCTGGGTCTCACATCCAGTTAGGTCATCACCAGCGCCCGCTTCCCATTTGTACTGACGCTGATCTGCAAAGCGAAGGCCTTGGGGAAGCATCATATAGCGTCAAGCGGTAGAGAGAAAAATGCAGAAGTCAGGAATGGGTAGCTCTCCAGGAAAACCCCAGAAGTGTGGAGTAGGGGGAGAAACGACGATCTAGAAAGCAGGAGTAAGAGAGGGTCTTTAGCAAATCCCCAAAAGGAAGCTCCTTTCTTAGTCAGGGAGAGTCAGGCCACGAGGAAGAAGAGAAACAAGAGAGATCCAAGAGAATCCTTGGGTCCTTCTGTCACCCTGATTGACCGTGAATCCAGCTCCTCATGGGTTGTACACAGGTATCAGAGCAGACAACTGTCAAGGGAAGGAGTGCCTGAGTCATTACGTTACTTAACCCCCCAGCGATCGGGCTAAAGGCAGGAGAGCCATGAGTCAGCAAGTCCCTGGGAATCAGCAAGTTAAGTGGATAAGCTTGGATAGCAGGCAGCAAGCCAACAGCCTGGGGAGTGTGTGCCAGGGATCTCCCCCCACAGCCCAGCCTGCGCCTGGCGGCCAGCTCCTATCAAAGAAGCAGCCCTCTGACCCTCTTTGCTGGGGATGACTTCTGGGGGTAACGCAACCGCCAAAGCTTCTCATCGACTTCAGAACACTGTGTTCTCAGCCCTGGTGCGTTAGCGCCTGCATCGATTCTACTGGGGCTCCAGGAACCTCAGGAAACCTCATGTTTTCTAAATTGTACTTTTATGCTCAGCAAGCCCTCAGGCTACCTGGTTAAAAGTTGACATTAAAAAATCCTTCATAATTGGTTCGTTTGAATGGTGCCCTCTGCAGAATCATCAAGGCAGGCCGTGTTCATTAGCAGCCGTTCACGTAAAATCCAGGCAGTAAAACGTCAATCATGCTGGGGCTTCAAAAACCGTCTCCAGGCTTTCTCAAGACCAACCAAACGCCAACACGAATAAATCCAGGGCAAGATGAACTTCGGGCGGCATCTTCTAAGCCAAACGTTTCTCCACCTTGGCACCATCTGAGGCCAGATAATTCTTTCTTATGGGGGTTGTCCTGTGTTTTGTAGGATGTTTAGAAGTATCCCTGGTACCCACTAGATGCCAGTAGCATTGCCCTGTTTGTGACAACTCCAAATGTCCCCAGATGTTACCAAATGTTCCCCGGGGGGCATAATAGCCTGAGGTTGAGAAACACTCTTTTAAACTTCTATCCATTTGGACAGCTGAAATTTTGGAGGAAAAGTCACCAATTCCAAAAAGACATTTCTTGAGGGTCTACTATATGCTAGGTGCCGTGCTAGGCATTGGATATGGTCAAAAAATAAGGGGTGTACACGGCCCCAAGCATCTCTCTTGAGAGAAGGGGGAACCAAACCCTTAGTTCTTTCTCAATGACCAAGTTTCAAGGGCCAGGGTTTCCAAGAGGAGGCGAGGGCAGGGTGAGGTCAGGCTGTTTCATTAGGAGAGGATGGGTGGGTGAGCACTTGAGAAACTCCTCCAAAGGGAAGCCTCAGAAACGCTTGGTTTTAGCTCCTCATGTAAATGGATGTCGCCAGCCTTGAAAAGAGCACAATGGGTGTACACAGTGAATCATCGGAGTTAATTACAGAGATCGCTGCGGAGCCGTGCAAAGCCCGCTGAGCTTAGCTTGCAACACCAGGTACAAGAACAGCCAACAATGATGATGATGTTCTCGTTAATAACTGGCACTTGCACAGCCACAAACCACTCCCTGCTCCGGGCCGGTGCCAGGAAAAATAGAGAAGCAGTCAAGAAAAACACAGTAGCATCGATCCCACCCTCTGGTGAAAGGCAGCCGCCATTTTCCCCACTGCGGTCCTGGAGACTGACTGAAGGGCCCGGTGGGGCGTTGCTGCTTAGACGGATTGTGGTGGAGGGCGGTGTGTGGGGAGGGGGAATCCCAGGCAGGTGGGGAGGGGAAAGTGGTGCACTGAGATCAAGGGACAGACAGACGCTCAGACAGGTGTCATTTCATTGCATTAAGGGTTCATTCCAGTGACAGCGAAACGTCCCCAAGAACTTGGCACTGACGAAGGCCAGGTCTCCCAGAGTTAAACAGTGCGATCTATAGGCTGGGGGTAAGTAAGGGTCTCTTTGCAAACAGCTAAGGACTGTCAATGCGCCATGGGGCAGGAGAATTTGGGAACATCCAATGTTCTCATCAAGGCTGTTATCCTACTTGCAAGTTAACAAGTTAGCTTGCCAATTTCTCGGATGCTGGCTGAAGGCACAAGGCACCTGCATCAGAGACAAAGAAAGTTATCACTTATGGCATAGCCAGCGGCATATTTACAAAAATTCCCTTTGTCCCCAATCCCACGTGGGTGACACAGATTAGCCAACTAGACACCTGTCCAGACAGGGGGTTGCACTGTAGGAGAGGAATCCCACACCTAGGAAAGTGGAATCTTTTCTAATGGGCAGTAAGCATGGCTGCCCTTTGTTTTGGGGGTGACTCTAAATCCATCTTCCAAAACTCCCTTCCGAGATGTGCAGAAATGTGAGAGGCCCCTGGAGAATAATCTCCCAACAGGAATGACCAAAATCTGGGTCACCCTGGCTTAGATGACAAAAAAAGAAAGACCTAGGCAGTCACAAGTCAAGGAGTATAAGGGAGAGGACACCATGGCCTGGCAGACTTAACACTGTGTTTCCCTGTGGAAGGTTCTACCTGGAGAGGTAAAAGATCTCAGATTAGCTATAACATGATTTTAAGCCCCTCTCTTCCCACTATATAGTCCCCAAAGCCACCTTCCCATTAGAATATGGACTCCCATGAGTACTTATCTAGAAAGCAGTTCACAGCTTTGCCCACGTGACCACACCATGCTTTTGGTTAGCTGTGTTTCTGATGGTCATTTAGTTTGTACACTTCCTGGCTTATACATCAGATTCCATGCTGGTTAATGTGAGTCTGTTTTACCCTGAGCTCCTAATCCTGAAAGGTTGAGAACAAGAGCCCTGAATTTAGCATCGCAATTTGAATCATAACACTTAGTTCCAGCACTTAATCTATGTCCCAAGCTCTTCATATTCATAATCTAATTGAATCCTCCAACCAGACATATACTTGGTAGGCAAATCTCTGAGTCCCATTTTATACATGAAGAAAGTAAAACACAGAGAGAAGAAATTATGCAACTAGAGGCTCACAGGTGGCCGTGGCGGAGTTGGCACTTGAACTTGGTCTGGCTGAGGCCAAAGTCATCTAACCGCAGCTCAGAAGGACTCAGGAGGCTGTGTGTGGCCAGCCAGTCTTCCCGCTGATGCCCTCTGTCACGCCTTCTTAATCTGTCCTGCCAGCGGGCCGGGATATACGCCCTGAGCGCACCTAGCGTGGCCTCAGCCCTGTGCCCCTTCAGCGCCCTCTGCCCCCTGAGCCAGGCTCACCTGGACGTGTAGGTACCTCCTGTACCTGGAGTCCTTTCCCCTCATCTACACGCCATCTAAATCTTTCCAGAAGGTTCTCAAAAAGCTTTGAGTTCCGTTCCAGTTACTATTGTTACATAACACATTACCCCGAAGCCAGCAGCTTGAAACAACCATTTTAATTTGCTCACAATGTTGAGGGTCAGGAATTGGGAAAGAGCTCAGCTGGGACATGCTCACTTGGGGTCTTTCCTAAGGTTCCACCATCCCAGTGACATCCCGTGAAGCCATAATGTTCATGGCTCGAGAGTGGGCAGCAACAAACGAAGCCGTCACTCAGGGTCACTGTCATCTTAGAGATACTTTTTTCTGGAGCATCTGCACCTCCCAGGAGACCGCCACCCCTTGATTCAAACTATCTGATTCAATGCGTTTGGTATTTCTCTTTGGGCCCCTATTACTAGCTTGAATAGGTAGTAACCAAATTCTTGATGGACAAAGGAACCCCTCTTACTGAGGCTGGTATGTGAACCAAAGCCTTAGCTGTCCTTTGGTGACAGATGATGTATTCGGGATCTACAGAGGGAACAATCTCTTTTTCTTATTTTAAATACACACTCTTCCACCCAATACACCCCCAATTCTCCACACATTTAAATCATCCGTCTGCACAGGCTTTAAGCTGCAAGCCAATAGTATATGGCTGAGATCAGGAGTTGGGAGCCGGATGGTTCCAATGGAGCTCTTGGCTATCTCCTAGCTGCTGACCTTACTTAAAAATTCCAGGGCTTCCCTGGTGGCGCAGTGGTTGAGAGTCCGCCTGCCGATGCAGAGGACACGGGTTCGTGCCCCGGTCCGGGAAGATCCCACGTGCCGCGGAACGGTTGGGCCCGTGAGCCATGACCACTGAGCCTGCGCGTCCGGAGTTTGTGCTCTGCAACGGGAGAGGCCACAACAGTGAGAGGCCCACGTACCGCAAAAAAAAAAAAAAAAAAAAAAAAAAAAAAAAAAAAAAAAAATTCCAGCCCTCAATGTCTTCATGGGGATGGTTAAAGTCTCTACGTGACAGAGGTGTTGTGAACATTGTGAAGATTAAGTGGAGTGACACAAGTAAAGAGTTTAGAAAAGTACCTGGTATATAGTAAGCACTCCATTGAACTATGCTTTATGCATTCAAAGTGATATTCCTTAAAATGAAACATTGTCAATGAAATCAACTATCCTTGAATATTTGAACTATCCAATAGCATTACACAACTCAAACGCTTGCTTTCAAAGATTTTTGTTTGCAACTCTCAAGCCTGCTAATGGCCTCCTAAAACCAGCACTTGGTGACAGCATACAGAGTGTTCAGTCAGAGACCCAAAAGCCCTGCAGGGAGTTTTCAAGTGTTGTTCACTATATAGGGGAGCCACAAGCACACATCTCTGAATTCTTCAGTGTGAGCTCAGCCAAAATAATTTTATTTTAAAACATTTGGCATTCTGTAAAATCATATTTTGCCTACAAACTCTTCATGTACTATACGTCACTGAACACATGTGAGAGATATATTCACAGCTGACTGCCCAGGGTAACTTAAAAGGATTTTCTTTTTTTTTTTTTTTTTTGTGGTACGCGGGCCTCTCACTGTTGTGGCCTCTCCCATTGCGGAGCGCAGGCTCCGGACGCGCAGGCTCAGCGGCCATGGCTCATGGGCCCAGCCGCTCTGCGGCATGTGGGATCTTCCCGGACCGGGGCACGAACCCGTGTCCCCTGCATCGGCAGGCGGACTCTCAACCACTGCGCCACCAGGGAAGCCCCAAGGATTTTCAATGGTCATTTTATTTTATTTTATTTATTTATTTATTTTTCTGTACGCGGGCCTCTCACTGTTGTGGCCTCTCCCGTTGCAGAGCACAGGCTCCGGACGCGCAGGCTCAGCAGCCATGGCTCACGGACCCAGCCGCTCCGCGGCATATGGGATCTTCCCAGACTGGAGCACGAACCCGTGTCCCCTGCATCGGCAGGCGGACTCCCAACCACTGTGCCACCAGGGAAGCCCACAATGGTCATTTTAAATGGACACAGTTCGTGCCTTATGTGCTGGCTTTCAGAAACGAATCTTCACTTAGGATGAAACCCAGTGTCTCATTTTATCTTCCCAACAGCCCTCGTGTGTGGGCATCGTTGTCCCAGTTCATGGTCAAGGGCATTTTACCTCAAGGAGATAAACTATCTAATTCAATGCTGCGTGGCTAGTAAGTTGCAGAAGTGAGATTCGAGCCACTCTCTCTATTGGTTACACCTCCCTGAATCTCACAGCCACAGGTCAGTGCTCTGTGGCCCCTTCAAGGTCATGAATTAGTCTCACCTGCATGAAGACTTAGAAGCACCCAACAGCCCTTTTAACAGATATTATTAACTCCTTTTTTTTAGAAATGAGAAATCAAGATCTATGAAGTTCAGCAATGTAGCCACGGTCAGAACTGCCCCTTCAACACTGTTAACTCTCTGCCTTTATATTCTCGTTTCCAAGGCATCTTGGACTCTGTCTCAGCCTACTTCTCAAGGCCGTATTCTGTTGTCTCCTTTGCTGCCTCCTGATCCACACGCTTCCATATCTGTATATGTGGGAGCACTGAGGGTCACTAACACAAATACCTACAGACCCCAAGCAGGTAATATCAATGGGCCCAGTGGGTTGGGTGGGAGGCATTGGGGAATGGTGGAAACTGCGGCAAACTGAGAGCAAGGCACCTGCTCCTAGAAGCTGCCACATCTCAGCTCCTACCTAGTGTGTGGCACTAACATGGCAGATCTTCTAACCTTTTGTGAGAATCCAGAAATCCACCATTTTGTGTGATATCTTCCTATTTTAACCTATTGGCAACTAATTCATGTTAGTTCACCAGCTCTATGAGAACAGCTTCCCACTCTATTTTCCAGTATCATTGACTTCTAGTTACATTTCTCTATTCAAGGGTGAGCTGAGAACCTACACGTGGACAGCCTGCCAGTTCCTTAAATGCCACAGTTGTTTTTAAAGAGGGAAGGGGCTTGCCCTTTTCATTCCTAACCAATGACTTTTCCACACACTCCTATTTCTGCCATCATCCAATGGACTCAGACCCTATGCCACAACTGTGTGAACCGTGCATCAGAGTCGCCTGAGGGCTGTTTCAGAAATGAAGATGATCACACCCTATTTCAGACCTACTGAAAAAGACATTTCAAGAGTGGAACTCAGGAATCTCCCCAAAGCCACTCTCGATCTGTCCCCTACCACCCCATATGCCAGGCTCACATCCCCTCCCACAGAGAATGGATTTAAAATATTCTCTTTGTTAATTCAACTGCCAGTGGTCCTTTCCTGTCCAATCTAGCCCTCATACCATTGTCTGTTTAGCATCCCTGAAACACAGCTTTGCAGGCGCATGGCTCTCCATTGTGCATAAGAAAGCATGTAAAGCCTGGCATTCAACCCACAGCTTCCTCCCAAACTTCCCTTGTGCTGCTGTACATAGTCCTGAACCGTCTGAGAACCCTGGATGGCCCCTGCCTCTTACATGCAACTACATGCCATGAATTGATATGAATCTTTACTATGAGCCCTGTCTCTTCTTTCACTCACTCACTCACACATTTGTTGCTTCAGTTCATTCATTTGTTCTTTACTGAGCATCCCCTTTGTGCTAAGCAACCCATACTGGATTACAAGCTCCTTGGAAGTGACAAGCTTGGTGTTAATAGGAGTATAGCACCCTCCCTGAACCAAGAGCTCTATGTACAGAGTCATATGTGAGCTCAAGAGGACATGTTGAGAGGGGGTGGGATATGGTTTACCAGGTAAAGAGAAAAGACTAAGCAAAGAAGTGGAAGTAGGGTACATCAAAGGCAAATTCTAGGGCTGGGTGAAGGGACATTGACCAGGGAAGAGCAAAGAAGGGTAGGTTGAGGCCACTTTCAGGGTGGGTTACATATTTTAGTTAGGACTCTGGGCTGAAAGAAACCCACAGATTCACCTCAAGATGACATAAGTTGAAAAGAGAATTTATTTGTTTGTGTAAATATAAAGTCTTTAGGTGTGGCTGGATCTAGAAGCTAAATGATGTCATCAGGCCTCAACCTTACCCTTTCTCCCTCTCAGCCCCGCTTTCTTCCATCTTAGCACATCTCAAGCAGGCTTTTCCCTCATGATGACAAGTTGGCCTATGGCACTCCAAGCTTCCAGGCTCTCCTCCAGTATCCCCTATGGAAAGAGTACATCTCTTTCCTCTAGTTATTCCCATGCAGAGTTCTGGGATTGAATCTCTTTGGATTACCACCGGATCATGTGACCATCTCTAAACAGTTACTGTAGCCAAGGGATTAAATATTCTGATTTGCCAGACCTTAGTCACATGCTCACCCCTTAACCAATCACTGGGCTGCACAGGGGTTACCCCTGAACCAATCACTATGGGTAGCAACCTTGATTGGTTAGCCCTGGGTCACATGGCCAGGCCAGGAAGTAGGAAGTGTGGAGTCAGTCCCTTGGACCCACACGGACTGAGTGTGAAAGGGGGAAAGGCAGATCTCTCCAAAAGAATGCACATAAACCCTTATGTAATAAGCAGCCATGGAAAGAAGATTCTAGAGCACTCGCTAACATGCTGAGGGCAGTAATCTCAGAAATCTCAGTTAGACAGTCAGCCTGTGCGTCTATGTTCTCTAAAGAGAGGAAGCCCCTTCTGCCCCACCTGGAGCATGCGATTCCCACAACAGCAAGCCGCTGCCACCTTTGGCCCACTCCCCTTACCCTAGCAAAGGGGCCCCCAACTCCTCCGTATGGAGGTCTGAGAGCTGAAACTGACAGAGCCACCCCAGGGCCCTGACACCCCTGGTAGTATGCCCGCCCAAGGCTCAGGAGCACCCACTCGCCCTCTCCAGCAAGAGTGGCAGGCAGGGCTGACCACAGAGCTTCCTCCCCTTCAGCCTCGCTGCCTCTCCAGCACAGCCTAATCTCTGCAACAGGTGGGAGGCCTGGACCCCGGCTCTCAGCTTTCACGGTCAGGAGCACAGCAAGGGGAAACTCATTACATGGGTTTAACGGGGTTTAAAAGGCGTTAAAGAGTCCTGTGGGCCAAATTAAGGGGCCTCGACTTACAAGCTGAGTTATGAAGAGATCTAAGGCATGTTTAGCCGAGAGCAGGAGCCCCAAACTTGGTCTAGCACGGTTGCGGTGAGAAAATGTGCCCTCCAGGGAGTTACCAAACAGAAAGGAAATAACAGGTGTTGGAGGCTGGGAGGCTGGCCTGGGGGTCTGGAGGATGGAGAACGCGAGGCACAGGGCTTTCCCTTTCTTCTCCATAAATGGTATGAAAAACCAGGCACTAGCCATCAAGGGACAGCTGGTTAAATAAATTAAGATACATTTAAAGTCTATCTTCAAGCTGGGATACTACATGACCGTTAAAAAGAATGAGATATGTCTGTAAGAAGAGACACAGAACGGTTTCCAAAAAATATTGTTAGGTTAAAAAAATAAAAACTGACAAAATGTAGAACAGTGTGTTTAATAGGCTATTATTATTTATACACACCATTTAGGTTGAACCATATGACATTTTCACTTTTGTAAAAAAAATACTGGTGCGTATCTGTCATATATATGTATGTATAACTTCCATCCTGATATATAAGGAGAATATTTTTGGCAGTTTACACAAGACACTGATAACCATGGACACCACCACTTCCCTGGTGGCGCAGTGGTTAAGAATCCGCCTGCCAATGCTGGGGACATGGGTTCGAGCCCTGGTCTAGGAAGATCCCACATGCCACAGAGCAACAAAGCCCGTGCGCCACAACTACTAAGCCTGCGCTCTAGAGCCCGTGAGCCACAACTAATGAGCCCACATGTCACAACTACTGAAGCCCGTGCACCTAGAGCCCGCGCTCTGCAACAAGTGAAACCACTGCAACGAGAAGCCCGTGCACCACAGCAAAGAGTAGCCCCCACTCGCTGCAGCTAGAGAAAGCCCGCTCACAGCAACAAAGACCCAATGCAGCCAAAAATAAATAAATAAATAATTAAATAAATTTATTTAAAAAAAAAAGAAAAGGGATTTTCCACTTCAAAATCTTTTCATTTAATAAGTATGTGCTTGATACCTACAACAAGCTGAACTTTCGGCTAATCCCTGAAATATAATGTTAAGCTGTCATGGAGCTCATGTTTTATGAGGGAAATAGACATTAGCCAAATAATCACATAGAGGTATGATCCCCTGTCTTGGTTTGGGTTCTTCCAAAAGCAGCCCTAGAGACAAGGATTCGAATGAAGGTGGTATTAGGAAAGTGACCCCAGGAAACACCAGTGCGGAAGTGAGTCAAGGAGGGAAAGAAAGCCAATAACGCATGCATCTTCCAGCCAGGTACCACTGTGGCAGCTGGAGCTTATTCCCACTAGGGAGCTCTGGGCAGCCATGTAGAACACACACGTCTGAGTGTTCCCATTAGAGCAGCAAGAGAGCTGGGGTATTTATACACCCACTGCCATCAGCCTTGGGGGATGCTAATTTCCTGGCCCTTCCAGCCCATCTGGGCAATTGGCAGCGCAGACTTCCACAGCCAAAGAAAGCTGTGGGTGCTGACAGTCAGAAGTTTTGGGACCACCAGCTTACACTGACATGGTAAGGTCTAAGGGTTCTGGGTTGGGTACCGCCTGCATCTGCTACACTGCCCAGGTGCCATGAATCAAAATACAGGGGCGACAACAGTGAGAATAAGACAATCAGGCATAGCTGCAGGGGTGGTGGGCTGGTGGGCTCTGGAGCCAGACTGCACGGCTTACGATCCCGGCTCTTACACGCGGCACCTCGGGGAAGTCGCGGCTCTCTGCCTCAGTTTCCTCATCTGCAAAAGGGGCAGAGAATAGTACCTGCCTCCTAGGGCGGCTGGGAAAATTCGATGGGACAATTCTTTAGAGGGGCTTAGAAGAGCACCTGGCCCCGCCTGCACCCACGCTCCACAAAGCCAGGCCAGCGTGGTATTTGGGGTCCCCTCTCCATCTCTCCCAAGCAGGTGGCTTCCTCTCCGAGTCAGTCATCACACCACCACCAATTAAGTGGCACCTTTGGCCTCTCGTCTGGAAACCAAACTTCCCATGACCCAGGGGCTGGCAAAATCCCCGGCCTGGCCGCCCTCTGTGCTCAATTGATCCTGCTGGACACGCGATAGCCCATTTGTACGTGATGGCATTTACTTCTCCGTTTGTCGGATTCCAGTTTCTGGCCAGTTCTAAGCACCCAGCCACGGGGAGAACAATGCCCCCTCTGTTCCCCCCACTGAGCCATTCATGTCGACTTTTGTTTCAGCCTAAAATAACACGAAGCCGGAGGGTATTTTCTTAACACCACCAAGCCCTGTGGAAAATGTGGCGGGCTGTGGCCGCTTCGGGTCCCCAGCTGATAATGATGTCGTGATGTATAGGTGAACTCCTGCTCCTCCAAGGCTGCGGTGACCCTGGGATTAGGGCCACGCTTATCTCCCAAGACATCTTAGAGTGTCTGGGATTCCATTTCACGACGGAGGCCCTGGGGTCGAAGTTATGTTATATACTTATGAGCAAAGTGGACTATTCCTGGTCTGGGCTGGAGTGGATTACGGCTGATCACTCGGCCTAAACCAGGGACATCTGAGAATGTTGAAGAAAGGAAAGGGATTCCGCAAATCCAAACAAACACGGACTTCAAGCGAAGTCTCGGGCACTAAACATTTTAAAAGCCTGCCTGGGTGAACACGGGTCCTGTGAAGAGTGGGCTCCCAGAGTCCAAACCTCTTCAAAGTTTCTCGCCAACCTGCTGGGGACGGCTCTCAGCACAACCTCTTAGCAGCCCCATAAATCACACACCGGCAGCTTTATGCCAAAAGGTGCTATTTAAAAAAATTTTTAAATTGACTTGTCCGAAGGGCCTTACGAAAAGGTTCCAAACCCACCACTTTCTTTATTAAAGTTCACAGAAAATAAATATCAAATTTCTTTCAGTCAGAATTTTCTCTCCAACTGTAATCATAGAAACTAGAGATGGAGAAAAAAAGGTGAGGGGAGGACCCTCTTGGGTAACTTTTTCCATGATTTGTGCAGTAAAAGGTGCTGCCACAGTCTGCAAATTCACTTTCTCATCTGCTCTCGAGAAAGCAAACGGAACCCCACAAAATGATTCTTGAGAGCAATCCCAGTTCTAGAAATTTCTAAAAATGTTGCAGAACAACAAAAAATTAAAGCCTCCCTTTAATTACAGACGAGCTTGCTATTTACTTCAGCCCCCGTCATGAAATGGAATTGAACTTCCTTTCTGATTCATTCTTCAAAACCTCAGTGGCGATTTTATCAGAAACAGATCTGACGCCCTTGTGGTGCTCCCTGGGTCAGTCTCAATCGTGGACCCGTGTCCTCATTAAAGCTCATCTGTTTGGTTTGCTTAGGGAGAAATCATAGCAGATCAGGTTCGATTGCCTCTCTGCTCGTGAAAAAATGTACTGACCTTTCCCTTGCCTTATTAGGATAGCTAGAGGCGACAAAAGTCACAAAACACAATATTTTCTTAAAAGGGTCCCAAACCTCCAGCGGAAACTCACAGCACTGAAAGTGGCCGGGGCTTCCCTGTTTTCTGGATTAGCAGAGCCCTGACCACCAGGACGTGTGGGAGAATGGCTGGCTACCACCAGAGTTTGCTCCTTGCCATTGAAGATCCTTGGGTGACTGCAGATGTCCCCAAAAGCTGAAAAAAAAAAAAGCTGAAGTCACTTCCCCCCATCCCCTGGACCTTGGCATTGATGACTCCTTTTCTCACTAACCTTAAGTAAGCCACTTAAAAAGAAAGTGGAGGGGGGCATGGGGGAAATCTTTATAGATCGCCATCAAAACCTGACCACAAATGGTTCCAATTTGCCGCAGTGATTAAATCTATGTGAGTTTAAGGGTTTTCATTCAGGTCATTTGCTACTTTGGAATTTTGCTGCATGCCTTGCTAAGAAAACGAACTTATGAGTCACCATCAAACCCGAAGAAGGAGGAAGGTTACTAAACAAACTCCAAGCAGAGCTTAAGTGGATATAGAAAATAAAGACTCCGAATTCTAAATATGGATCTGAGACGGGTGTAGAAGGGATTAGAGCCGCCTTTGTGCCTGGTGGGGTGGCCCAAAGCCGGCTTGCCATTTCAGAGCCAACAGCCTAGGATCAAAGTAACAGCCACCAGTTTGTCAATATGCTAAGCTGGGTGTTTACACAAAAGTGTCAGCGCGCACTTTCTACCACAAAGAGACTCATACATTCGAAGATTAATTACTTCCAAAACAGAGATTGTGTGTAAATACCAAGGCCTAGCCTCCTCAGGAGTATTTGCCTGGCCCCAGGCTGAGATGTGCTGCCAAAGGCAGAGAGTTGGGGGCCAGCATAGAGAAGTTGATGGAGGCCCCTCTTCATCTCAGTACTTTTTTCTCAGCATGTGTGCTGTCTTGGCATTTCACCTTCCCTGGAATACACAAGCTGGACCCTAGTTGGTCAAAAGCTTCATGTATGATTTCTCTCATCTCCCATCTTTCTCTCTTTCTCATACACTTCCGTGTGGGGCAAATTTTCTGAGTTTCTCCCTTTCAACTCTCTCCTCTCTCCACTACCAGCACATGATTATATTGGCTACTATGAGTAGAGGGGAAACTGATGGACTGCAGAGTCTTTGTGAAATGATCCCCACCAAGTCATTTAATTTCAGCCTCAGTGTCCTTCCTCCTCTGTAAAATGAGGATAAGAAATATGCTTGCCCCATCTATAAGCACACCTGGTTAGAAGTTTTAAAGGAAAGAAAAGCCATCATAATAGAAAGCAATAAGATAATGGTGATCACGGCAGATTTCTACACCAGCATTCTTTTAAAATTCTTTTTACCATCTTTATTGGAGTATAATTGCTTTACAACGTTGTGCTAGTTTCTGCTGTATAACAAAGTGAATCAGCTATATGCATACATATATCCCCGTATCCCCTCCCTCTTGCGTCTCTCTCCCACCCTCCCTATCCCACCCCTCTAAGTGGTCACAAAGCACCGAACTGATTTCCCTGTGCGATGCAGCTGCTTTCCACTAGCTATGTATTTTACATTTTATACCAGCATTCTGATAGGACCTTGTTTTACTAGACATTAAACACCTACCTGGATATGGACTGCACACACACACACACACACACACACACACACACACACACACACACACACACACATACATACATATACATACATACATACACACATATACATTACTCATCACACCAAAAGCTAAGTGTGGGGCCCAGGTTAGTTTCCTCATAGTATGGTCCTCAGACCATATACATTAAAATCACTGGAAATGCTTTTTCCAAAGGCAGGTTCTCAAGAACCAAATTACCAGTTTAGTGTTTGCTCAATGAGATGCTTCCATTATTGGTGGTACAAGGGTGGCACTGGGTAGTGCAGGAGGGACTATCCATCATTTTTATAGCTGTCTATGTATTTTAAAGAGTATTATAGCAAACATGACAGCACAACAAGCTTATATTATTTCACAGAGTAAGTGGGTACAAAACTAGGCATATAAGGAAAAAAACAGGAGTCATTTCAAAGTACTGCCTAAGTAATTAGATCGGGGGAGAAGAAATTGGTAAAAATCATACAAGGGTCCATAGATATTTGAATCTGAGAACTCTGGAGGTGAGAGAATCTGTATTTCTCAAATCTCTCCAGGCTGAGAACATAACCTTGATGTCAGCCAGGCTCTATAAGCAGGTGGTTTCCTGTTTATTTATTCATTTATTCAAAGGGAAAATTACTCAGCAAGGGGTGGGGTGCTGGCAGGAGATCCTATGGTGTAGCTGATACACTGGGTCCTTGGGGGCTGCCGCCAGGACTCCAGGAACTCCTAGCACTGTGGAGAACTTGCACAGAAAGTATTTTTGAAGGAAAAGGGCAAGTGCAAAAGAAATCTTTCCCCAAACCCTCCCTGGGACCCCCACAGCTCTTCTCTTCTGGTCACTAATGCCAGTGTGGATATTTTCTCTAAACCCTCCCCAGGGAAACCTAGGGTCTCACAAGAAAGCCTACAGGGTAAAAAGATTGAGGAAAGAAAGATTATGTTCTTCTTTTTTTAAAAATAGATTTATTTTATTTATTTTTATTACTTTTATTTCTTTTCGGCTGTGTTGGGCCTTTGTTCCCGTGCATGGGCTTTCTCTAGTTGCGGCGAGCGGGGGCTACTCTTTGTTGCAGTGTGAGGACTTCTCATTGTGGTGGCCTCTCTTGTTGCAGAGCACAGGCTCAGGTGTGCAGGCTTCAGTAGTTGTGGCACGTGTGCTTCAGTAGTTGTGGCTCATGAGCTCTAGAGCGCAGGCTCAGTAGTTCTGGCGCATGGGCTTAGTTTCTCCGCGGCATGTGGGATCTTCCTGGACCAGGGCTTGAACCCGTGTCCCCTGCATTGGCAGGCGGATTCTTTTTTTTTTTTTTTTTTAACATCTTTATTTGAGTATCACTGTTTTACAATAGTGTGTTAATTTCTCCTTTACAACAAAGTGAATCAGTTATACATATACATATGTTCCCATAACTCTTCCCTCTTGTGTCACCCTCCCTCCCACCCTCCCTATCCCACCCCTCTAGGTGGTCACAAAGTGGCAAGCGGATTCTTAACCACTGTACCACCAGGGAAGCCTCAGATTATGTTCTGAGTCCCACTCTGGGGTCTCAAACAAAGTTTACTCACTGATTCATTCATTCATTCATTCATTCATTCAACAACTATTTACTGAGGACCCACCATGTGGCAACCACTGCTCCAGGCACAGGAGACCCTATGAAGAACAAACGGATGAGGTCCCTGCCTTCAGGAAGCTCACAGTGGGGCACATGGTGGAGCACACATAAGAGGCTCACAGGGTGACACAGTAACTTGGCAGACACACATATAAGCTTGATGATGGGAGATAATAACGTCAATTATGAAGGAAATAAAAAGGGTGACATGATAGACAAGGGTACCTGGGAATGGCCTTCTTTGGAGTGACAGCCAAAGAACCAGGATAAGTGTTCCAGGCAGAGGGAACAGCAAGAGAAAAGGCCCGGAGGTGGGAGGAACCAGGTTACAAAGGTGACTGGAGTACGTGGTGGGAAGGAGCTACGGAGGGAGATGGGCAGGGTATTCCCATTCCCAAGTACTGCGAGAAGCCACTGGAGGCAGGGTGGGCTCAGACTGACATTTTAGAACATCCGTCTATCTGGCTGGCTGGGTGGCAGTTACATTCTGCCCCAGCCACACTGGTCTCACTTTTCCCCAGATGCCCCAAACACATTCCTGCCTTGGAGCTTTTGCACTCACTTTCCTCCTCCAGGAATGCTGTTATCCCAGAGAGCTCCAGAGAGACCTCCTTCAGATCCAGCCTCCAATATCTCTCCATACCAGAGAGGCCATCCCTGACCACACGCTGTAAAAGCACACCCCATCCCCAGAGCTCCCCGTCCTCTCTGGTGTTGTATTTGCCTCTGTAGCACTTAGCTATTACACAGCAAACATATGTTGATGTGTTTGTCCCCTCCAGTCAAAGGTAAACATGCCCAGGACACAATGAGTATTCAGTAAATATTTGGGGAATATATTGAGTGGTCGAGCACTCTGGGCTGAACCATTAACCTCTCAGAACCCGAGTTTCTCTCTTTTTAAAAGCATTTTCGGGCTTCCCTGGTGGCGCAGTGGTTGAGAGTCCGCCTGCCGATGCAGGAGACACGGGTTCGTGCCCCGGTCCGGGAAGATCCCACATGCCGCGGAGCAACTAAGCCCATGAGCCATGGCCGCTAGGCCTGCGCGTCCGGAGCCTGTGCTCCGCAACGGGAGAGGCCACAACAGTGAGAGGCCCGCATACCGCAAAAAAAAAAAAAAAAAAAAAAAAAGCATTTTCTGGGCTTCCCTGGTGGCGCAGTGGTTGCGAGTCCGCCTGCCGATGCAGGGGACACGGGTTCGTGCCCCGGTCTGGGAGGATCCCACATGCCGCAGAGCGGCTGGGCCCATGAGCCATGGCCGCTGAGCCTGCGCGTCCGGAGCCTGTGCTCCGCAACGGGAGAGGCCACAGCAGTGAGAGGCCAGCGTACTGCAAAAAAAAAAAAAAAAAAATTATAGTTATCCAAGAGCTGAGGAAGAGGGCAGAACCAGGGAGTGTTCCACAGGTGGCTCCACAGAAGTGTCTCAGCCTCAGGAACATTGGCCCGGATGCCCAAGCTCTCAGAGAGGATGGTGGCCACAGTCCAAGACCTGGAGAAAAAGCCCATTCTTTCTCCACGGGACCTGCCACTTTCAGGAGACGCTGAAACCATTTCTCAAACGTATACACTCTAACATGCTGAAGGATCTCAGGGCACCGCTAAGGAGATGGGAACATGCCCCAGGTCTTCTGCAAGAGCTGCCCGGCCCTCCCAGAAGATCTTCCAAGGTGGTCATGATGCCACAGATGATGCTGTAACTTTCAGCGAAAACCACAAAACAGGCCATAAATCTCTGTGCCTGGTGCTGAGGACCACACCCTCCCACCATGTGGGCTGCTCTGGAGCCTGACTTTGAACGTCCTACTTGCCAGCTTAATGGAGACGCACTCAGGAGCAAGCAAGGCCAGGTGCTTGATTTTGAACCAGACAGCAGGAAAGTGACCATGACAGAATTGGGTGATTTTTGCACCTAAACAATGGGGAGTGACTTGCTAGGCCCTGCAGGATTCTCCGTGGCGAATGGACCTCAGACTTTTCTTTCCTCCTACCCTCCCGCCCAGCGCACTCAACCCAGATCCCTGTGGTGGCTGGGAGGTAGCCACTGGGTATAAACATATATGGAGCTGACAGAGCCAGGGTGGGCAGGATGTGTCAGGAGGATGGTGGTCTTGCTGGTCTCATCCTCCACGGGAAGGAGCCATCCCAGCTCCAGCATTGACTGGGAACATGCATTCTCCCTCCCAGAAGAGCCGTGCTTTAGTGGATGTCCACGAACTGGGGGTTTGCTGAAAGAACCAGCTGATATACAGACGAACATTTCTTACTTCGAGATATACATACATATATATATTCTTGGGGATTCATTAATGGGACTTGGGGGGAAAAAAATCAGCATGGCCCATATTTGGTCCATGATTTGAGAGGCAGCCTATTAGCATGACCTTGGGCAAGTGACTAGACGTACCTCTCTGGGCTAAATGGGGGGAAATGAAAGTTGATATTGACGAGGTCAATATATTTAAAGCACTTCCAGCAAAGCCTGGCATATCATAAGTGTTCTCTGAGTGATACTGATTATTACTACATCACAGATATTATTGCTTATAAAAATGTTAAATTTACTTACATTTAAAAAGCATTTGAATATGTTCATCTTTTCTATTTCTTCCTGGTTCAGTCTTGGGAGATTGTACCTTTCTAAGAATTTGTCCATTTCTTCTATGTTGGCATACAGTTGCCCTTAGTAGTCTCTTATGATCCTTTGTGTTTCTGTGGTGTCCCCTGTAACTTCTCCTTTTGCATTTCTGATTTAACTGATTTGGGCCCTCTCCCTTTTATTTATTTATTTATTTTGATGAGTCTGGCTAAAAGTTTATCAAGTTTGTTTATCTGTTCAAAGAACCAGCTTTTAGTTTCATTGATCTTTTCTATTTTTTTTTTTTTTTTTTTTTTTTTTGCGGTATGCGGGCCTCTCACCGTTGTGGCCTCTCCCGTTGCGGAGCACAGGCTCCGGACGCGCAGGCGCAGCGGCCATGGCTCACGGGCCCAGCCGCTCCGCGGCACGTGGGATCTTCCCGGACCGGGGCACGAACCCGTGTCTCCTGCATCGGCAGGCGGACTCTCAACCACTGCGCCACCAGGGAAGCCCCTTTTCTATTGTTTTTGTTTTTAGTTTCTATTTCATTTATTTCTGCCCTGATTCTTTATGATTTCTTTCCTTCTACTAACTTTGCATTTTGTTTGTTCTTCTTTCTCTAGTTCCTTTAGGTGTAAGGTTAGGTTGCTTATTTGAGGTCTTTCTGGTTTCCTGAGGTAGGCTTGTATCACTATAAACTTCCCCTTAGAACTGCTTTTGCTGCATCCCATAGGTTTTGGATCATTGTGTTTTCCTTGTCATTTGTCTCTCGGTATTTATGAGTGTGTGTGTGTGTGTGTGTGTGTGTGTGTGTGTGTGTATGCGTAAAATGTTAAGACCCGTGCAGGGAATGGAAGGTACAGGAAACCTGGGAAGGTGGCGTGAGAATGCTTGTAGCGTGGGGAACACAGAACTTCTAGCTGATTTTGTCAGTCTGCCTTCCTGCTGACTCCTAGCAGAGCTGGCCTGCTGTGCCCACAATCCCAGCATCTCCTCTAACGCAGCCCATCCTGGTGCCCAAGGGGCTTTTATGAAATTCAGCCAGGCTCTCCAGGCGGCCTCCCTGGTGCTCAGAGGCAGGTAGAGGTGGGGAGAGAGGATGCTCCCCCAGCTTATCTCTGCTCCCCTGGCCCGGCTTCTTGCCTCCTACCAGAGACCTAGACGGAGCTCGTTGGCGGGCATGACCTGACTCATTTGACATTAGACAGCAAGAGATTCATAGAAACATCAGCCTTTCCCACTCTCTGCCCACATGTCTGGCCCCAAGAAAGCAGTCTGAAGTGCCCGGATCCCGTGGGACACTGGGCCAAGGGCTTAACACAGCCCAACAGGTAGTCACGGAAAGTCTGTGGGGCCGCACACCTGCTAAGCAGCCCTGCCCAGATGGGCCTTCTGTGTCCTCTCACCGCCTCCGAGACGTGGCCCCAGCAGGATTGCCACACTCTCCTTGTAGAAATTCAGGGAGCACTCTACCACTGCCTCCAGGGTCTCCTCGGAAATGAACTTCGAAAGGATTCGCTTTTGCATGTAGCACCAAATGTCCTTGGAGGGGACCCAAGATTAACTTGCCTTATCTTGAAGTCTGCCTGACAGTCAACTGGGTCATGGGTAAAGTTCCACTGCAGGCAGAGCAATGAAACCATCCTGAGCACCTATGTCCCCCACCAGATCCTTCTGAGGCAAGGGCAGAGGCTGACCTCCTTGTGACCCCAGCCCTGCAGCAGACAGGGGTGCTTAAGTCTCTGGGGGGGTGGCTCTGTGCCCTCTGACACGCATGGCCAAAGGCTTCCTCACCCATACCTAGACTGATAGCCCTGCACACTTAGGCTCTCTTGGGAAAGGGAGAGATGGGAGAGCGTTAGGGAGACAGTAGGGCGCCTCAAATCCTTGGGAGGACCTGAAAAGCTGACAAAAAGACATGAAGCCTGAGCAAGTCCCTGGACTTGGGATGGGTGAGCTCTTAGCTGAAGTAGTCACAGTGGTGTTAGGAACAAACAGACCATGGGAACAGAAAGGAGGGTCCCCAAAGAGATGCATTTATGCGTAGAATACAGTTAAAGTACAGGTGGCTCTCAACTGATTGTGACAAAAAAAAGATCTCTTCCATAAATGATGCTGGGAAAACTAGTTAACCATTTGTTGGGAGGAATAAAATTGAATCATTACCTACAGCCTACACACACAAAAATAAATTCCAGATCTATTAAAAAATCTCATGGTTTTATAAATGGTATGAACATTGTGTTAAATGAAATAAGCCAGGCACAAAAGGACAAACACTGTACAATTCCACTTAAGTGAGGTACCTAGAATAGTGCAATTCATAGGGTCAGAAAGTATTGAATAGAATGGTGGTAGCCAGGGTTTGGGAGGAGGGGGGAATGGGGAGTTGTTTAATGAGGACAGAGTTTCAGTTTGGGAAGATGAAAGCATTCTGGAGATGGTAGCTGGTGGTGATGGTCTCACAGTAATGTGTACTTAATGCCGCTGAACTGTACCCTTGAAAGTGGTTAAGGTGGTAAATTTTATGCTACGTGTATTTTACCACAATTAAAAATAAAAATGTTTAAATGTCATATTTTTTAAAATTATAGGAGCATTAGAGAATAATATGAGACAATAGTCTTCATACCTTTAGGGTGAGGAAGTCCTTTTGAGTGTCTTGAGCAAGATATGAAATCCAGAATCCAGAAAAGCAAAGGCTGACAGAGTTAAAATTACAATTGCATTAAGTGACAAAGATGACTGAAGAATGTTTTAATTAATAACAGTCAGGAGAAGAACAAAAGAATAATAATAGATCGCCTGCTCAGGGCAGCAGAACACTAGTCCAGGAGTTCCTAACCCATGACCACCTTCACAAGTTCTACCTTTTCATACAACACCCATTTTATTATTTGCCTCTTTTTCCTTTATACTCTTAATCAACTTAAGTGAGGAATGCTTTACGTACAATAAAATGCACCCCCTTTGTGCCCATGCCATGAGTTTTGACAAACTTAGATACTCATGGAACCATCTCTAGATCAAGATACAGACCTTTTCCATCACCCTCAAGGTGCTCTCGGGCCCCTTCACATCCATCCTCTCCCCCATTCCAGGGCTCTAGCACTGGTTTACCGCTGCAACAATTTGCCTTTTCTGAGAAAACTTTAGAAATGGAACCACAGGGTACGCGGTCTTTTGTTTCTGACTTCTCTCACTTAACACAATGCTTTTGAAACTCATCATGCTGTTGTGTGCCTTGATATCTTGTTCCTTTTTATTATTGAGTAGTTCTCCTTTGTATGGAGTTGCCACCGTTCCTTTATCTGTTCACCTGTTGATGGACGTTTGGATTGTTTCCAATTCGAGGCTATTATGAACAGTTACTGCTAAGAACATTTGCATGTAACACAGACTTTCACTTCTATTGGGTAAATACCTAGGAATGGAATTGCTGAGTCATATGGTAAATGTGTGCTTTAAACTAAATTTTAACTTCTATTCATTTTGAAAGAAAACTTGAAGTCACTACTATAATGAAAAGGCAGTATCCCTTGCTATAAAGCAAACTTTACCATAATAATAAAAATCTCAAGATTTAAATAGACACAGTGGTATTGTGTTTCGTTTGCAAATACTGCCTCTGCAACCTTTACAAAGCAAGGCTCTTACATGCCTGAGAGATCCTTTCTCCCTGCCAAAGGCTTTGGGCCTTGGGTTAGTCCCAGAGAACTCTCTACTAGGTGTTGGAGAGGTGTTAAAATCGGGCCAGGTTAACTGCGAGGGAGGGAACGACTCTGTGATTCCACGGTACTTAATGTCACGCAGTTGTGCCACCTGTAATCATTACCTGAGCAGGAAAGAGGGACGACACAGAGAGTCTGTGATTTTGCTCACTCCTGCGGTCGAGGACAAAGCCCTTCAGCTACATATAGCTATTTCTTTAACAAGAAATTATAAAGCGTTTATTATGAGCCAGCACTGTTGTAAGCGCTTTAAAACTATTAGCTCATGAATGATAGCTAGGGTAGAACCAATTTTTATGCGAGCTGAAACACACACCTGGCTGTTCCTGATGAGAATAGGGGTTCTTTTAAAATTTATTTTATTGAAATATAGTTGATTGACAATGTTGTGTTAATTTCTGCTGTACAGCAAAGTGATTCAGTTATACATGTATACATTCTTTTTCATATTCTTTTCCATTATGGTTTATCACAGGATATTAAATATAGTTCCCTGTGCTCTACAGTTTCTTGACCCAACTAAGTAACGTTCCAAGTAACGTGCACGTAAGATAGTGAAGGCCCTGCTCAAATCAGAAGCCACAGTCAGAGATGAACCTGGTTGTGATGCTCTCGGGCCCCTGTAAACCTTATTCCTAGAGGCTCAAATGCCAACCCCTGTAATGTGGCAGCTGCAGCCCCAATAGCCCATAATCACAGATCTGGAATCAGATCCAGGTCAGTGCCCAGGCCCCGTCAATGACCAGATGTGCAATCTTAGGCAAGTAACTTAGTTGCTCTGTGCCTCAGTTTCCTCACCTGTGAAATGGAAATAAAAATGGTACCTGCTCATAGGCTCTATAGGTTAATTGGAAGAACGGCATGAAATGACCGGAGAAAGGCATTTAGCACAGTGCCTGGCAAGTAGCCCTCAACGAATGTCAGATGTTCTAGCTTGTTTTTATAACCATAATCTAAATGCTAATACACAGGGTGCTCTGCGGATTAAGGGGATTATGGGTCTGTCTGTCAACAAGCGGTGATTGTCAAACAGCCACTGTGTGCCTGGGACTGTCTTAGGCTCTGGATCCCTGGTGGCGGAAAAGGAAACACAGGCTTGGTTCTCCCCCTCATGAAGCTTGTACTCAGTGGAAGACAGAAAGTAAGCATGAAAACAATAGATAAGACAATTGGGGGTTTCAGTAAGAGCTATGAAGGTGATAAACTAGAATAACTTGATACAATGAAATTGGGTATTCTTTGCTCTGGTCAGTAAGGGCCTTTCTGAGGGTCTGATGACATAGATGACAATGAAGAGTCAGAAGAGGCCTTGAAAGGATGGGGGAGGGAAATGGAATGACAATGAGCTTTCCTAGAAGAAAGATTAACATGTGTAAAGGCCCTGGGGTTACCGGGTTTGCCGGTAAATTAGGCCAGAGGGAGACGTAGGTGAAGGCCTGATTATCCAGGGCATGGAAAGCCATTGGAGAAGTTTGTATTTTATTCTAGTTGGAACAGAAATATTTTCCTTGAAGTATTTTAAGTCAGGGAAATAAGTGATTGGATTAGAGTTTCAGAAGGATCACTCTGTCTGCTGTGCAGAGGATGAACCAGAGAGGGCAAGAACAGAAGCAGAGAGCCCAATTTGTGGGCTGTTGCAGGAATCCAGCCAACAGATGTTGGTGGCTTGGGGTTGGCTGGTCACTGTGCAGTTGGTGAGAAGTCGTCCTATACAGGATGCCTTTTGAAGTTAGAGAGGACAGTCACGCTCATGGATTAGAGAGTGTGAGAGGATGAAGGGAGTCAAGAAGAGTGCTAGATTTTTGGCCCCAGCAACTGCTGAATGGTGTTGCCACATCCTAAGAAGGATAATAATGGGAGAAGAACAGGTACCTTCGGAGCATTGTAAGTCTAAGGTGTCTGTTAGACAGTTGTAAAGGGAGTGCAGTGTCTGGAGTCCAGGGGAGAGATCCAGGCTGAAAATGTACATTTCAGATAAAAACACAATATATTCTAAAGCTATACTAGCAGATCGTGTCACCCAGAGAGACAGAATAATTAGAGAAGATGGGTCAAGCTCTTCAACACTCAATAGCCCAATAGAGACACACATCTGAGAAATGTTGCATACCACATTCCCCTCTCAGGGATTCCCAATGCACACCAGCACATTAAATGCACTGATAAGTTTTGCAGTTAGTAAAGAAGGCTGCTTACGGTTCTTTAACTTAGGATTTCCCAAATGTATTTGATCATGGGAAACTTTTTGCATATAAAACCGATGAACAAGCCATGGGATGCCAAGCCGATCAGGAACTCAAGCTGGGTCTTCAAGGATGAGTGGAATCAGAGTCATTGATGTCTAGGAGAGCATAGAGAACAGACAAACTTCTGTGAAGGGCCAGATAGTACAGATTTTAGGCTTTGTGGGCCATACGCTCTGTGTTGCAACTACTCAGCTCTGCCACTGCAGCACAAAGGCAGCCACAGACAATATGTAAATGAACAGGCATGGCTGTCGTCCAGGAAAACTGTATTTCCAAATTCAGGCAGCAGGCCAGATGTGGCCCACGGGCCGTAAGTTGTTGATGTCATCCTTTGATCTAGGATAAGGAGATCTAAAAAAGGCAAAAGGCAGAGGGAGATGTGATCCAGAGGGGAGAACAGGACAGAGTGGGGAGGAAGCAGAGGGTCTGGGGGAAATGAGGAGTCCGTCTGGCTGGAGGTGGGCACTTCCCCCTTCTGTGGGTCTCTCAGCAACCTAGGAGGGACAGCGGAGGGTCCCAGTATCCAGTTCTACAGACAGAGAAGCAGAGGCTCGGAGGTTAAGCAGTCTACCCGACTGGGACCCCAGCTCACGTCACCTGATTCTTAGCGCACTGCAAGATAACCTGCCCACGTGAGGGAGGCATAAGAAGACAGTCCTGCAGCCAGACTCCGCCCCTCTTGGTGGATGGAACTTTATCCAGAGGCCATCTCCCCCTCTGACCCTGGCCCAGATCAAATGGCCGTCCCCGTCCATGCCAGGCTGCCAGCCTGGGCCTCCACCTTCCTCCCTGACTCCAGTAGATGAAAGGAAACATTGCCTCACCAAACAGGGAAGATATGTGAATTAACAAATACCAGTGCCTCCGGTGCCCATGATAGCAAAAAGAGATCCAAGGAAACACTGGTATTTATTTATCTGGTGTTTTCTTTCAGATCTAGCAATGTGACAATAACACGTGTCACTGTCAGCCCAGGCCCTGCTGGCAACACCTTGAAAACTACGTGGAGGTTCAGAAAATAAACAGCAGTCGCTCTGATTCCCGTGATAAAATACCAGTGTAAGGAGAGCCTCCTGGGATCCATAATCTGGAATTGTCAGGGGATAAGAATTGTCTGTCTTTTTGATAAAAGATGTCAGCTACCCTTCTGGGTTTTAAACGGAAAGAAACACTTCTGATTATGAGACTGGTTGTATATCGTGAAGTCTGTTGAAAGAATCCGTGTGTGCAACGATTGTGCTTCCCTTACCCATCAATGTCCTTAAAATTTCCTTATCAGAAGAAAATTCAGCCAAATCAGAGTTACAGAAAGTACACAACCCTAAAGTGCCTTGTTTTGCTCTGAGCCCTTGCCTTGTGAAGGCTGAAGTTTCCTGATTACTATTCAGTGCAAAAAGCCTTCAAAGATTGCTCCAGAATCGGCAATTATTATTTTTTTTTTAAGGCTTAGGACTAATTAGCCTCATGAAAGATTGTTTTGCTGTTTGCGGTTTGTGGTTGTTTCATGGCTTGTTTTGCCTTGAAAAATGCTGCAATTGCTTTTCTTTCTCAATTGAAATTCAACAGGGGAAAAAGTAGCCCAATTAGGAATCATCAGTGGACTGCCTCACACATAATAAGCCCCAATAAATAAATATTTATTGAATGAGTAAATGAATGAATGAATATTAAACAGCTTCACATCCTGGGATGGACTAAGGATCCAAAATAAGAATTTAAATAACCATCAATACCTGTTGATGAAGGCAAGCGAGAGGACCAGTCATATTAATACCAGTCAAACTCAGGGGGCCTCCAGGACACTGCGAGAGGTCGTTTATTCACTCAGCAAACTTTGCAAGGAATGTTCACTCCGCTCCAGGCTTCTGCTAGGTGTTGAGGGTTTAGCAGGGAACAGGGTGCCACGGTCCCTGATTGCCTGGAGCTCATATTCTAATGGAAGGAAGGCAGACAAAATACAAGTACACAAACTAAGGAAAGAATTTAGGCTTGAGAGTTTAAGTGTGTTGGGGGTTAACAAGCAGGTTAACTGATCGGGCTGGGGAGGTTGGGGACCCCCGGTTCAGGAGTGCCTATTGGTCTGAGCTGTGAAGGATAAGGATGCACCGGCAATGAGAAACCACGGATGTTTGTGGAATGTGAAGTAAATGTTACTCAGCATGTATTCGTTCCCTGCGGCTGGTGTAACAAATTACCACAAATTCGATGGCTCAAAAACAACAGAAATTTACTCTCTCAACTTTTGGAGGCCAGAGTCTAAAACTAGTATCATTAGGCTGAGATTAAAGTGTGGGCAGGACCCTACGCCCTCCAGAGGCTCTAGGGGAGAATCCTTTCCTTGCCTCTTCCAGCTCTGAAGGCTGCCAGCATTCCTTGGCTTGTGGCTGCATCTCTCCTGTCTCTGCCTCTCTCTTCATACGGCCTTCTCCTTTGTATGTTTCTCCTCTTCTGAACCCTCACCGGAAGGGATTTGAATGTCCATATTTCCACCAACAGTCCGATTAAGATGATGTGGGCTTTTTCTCTCCTGTGCCTCAAAATTCTTCCAGCTTTTATCCATGATTCAGTGCCGAAGCCACTTCCACCCGTTCAGATCTTTGTTACAGGAGCACTCCACTTCCTTGCTGCTAGTTAAGAATCTCTTGAGTTAATCAATATGCTTGTAGTACAATCAGGCTTGGCTATCTGCTCAAAGGACAGGTCATGATGGAACATTTTAGAGGTCATGTGATGTATTCCTTTAGCACCAATTTCTTTTTTATTTTAACCATCACTGGGAGTGGGGGGATACACCTGCAACGTAATACGTTGTTCATTATTTTCCAAAACAAATAATATTCACTATAATTTTACCTTTTCTGGATAGCCTTGGGGTCATTGGGATGAACTTCTATTGCTGCAGGAGAGCAAGGCTCTACCCTAAAGGCTATTAAGTGCGGTCCTATGTACCCCAACACTGTGTTCCCAGTCTGCTAGATTTTGTGCCTAAAAATGAAGCCCCCCCAAAAAAAACCTGCTTAGATAATTGATTGTTTTACTACTTGGGTTTTCTCCTAGGCTCCATGTACCCAGAGTCTCACCCTTGTGACTTCCATGTTGGAAACACCCAGCCCTTTCTGAAAGCTCTGACACGAAGAGATGAGTTTGGGTCACTGTGATCTTTGCCAAACACAAATGGGTGTATCACAGCCCTCTCTCCATGTTTACCTTCCTCTCCCATCTGCACACTTAAAACCATTCAATAGTTTCTCTTTGTTTCTTTGATGAAAACCAACCCCTTCCATGGCCTTAACAGGGTCAGCAAGGCCCACTCTAGTGAGGCCCCTACTGTTTCTCCAGACCCATTCCCACACTCTGTACTCCCACCACCCCAGCCTCTTCAGGCCCTTGCATCTGCCATGTTCTCTCTGCCACAGGGCCTTTGCACCTGCAGTTCCCTCCACCAGGAGTGTTTTTCCTTTCCCATCTCTCCCTCATGCAGCAAGTTCTTCTCATGATCCAGATCTCAGAGCCAGTTTCTCTTCAGAAGTTCTCCTGACTTTTCTGACCAAGTCTTTCTTCCCTACAGGGTCCCAAAGCACTAGGTTGCTTTCCTCTGTAGCTCTCATCCCAGATGAACAAATTTGCATTTATTCATGTGATAATATAACCTTCTGCCTTATCCTAGCCTAGATCATTCACTCTTAAGGGACTTTAACTGTGCTCTTTTTTTTTTTTAAATTTAATTTTATTTATTTATTTTTGGCTGTGTTGGGTATTCGTTGCTGCACACGCGGGCTTTCTCTAGTTGCAGCGAGCAGGGGCTACTCTTTGTTGCGGCGCGCGGGCTTCTCATTGCAGTGGCTTCTCTCACTGTGGAGCATGGGCTTTAGGCGCGCAGGCTTCAGTAGTTGCGGCACGTGGGCTCAGTAGTTGTGGCCCATGGGCTCTAGATCACAGGCTCAGTAGTGTGGCACACGAGCTTAGTTGCTCCGTGGCATGTGGGATCTTGCCAGACCAGGGATCAAACCCGTGTCCCCTGCATCGGCGGGCAGATTCTCAACCACTGCACCACCGGGGAAGCCCCTAACTGTGCTCCTTACCTCTGTGTCCCCCATGCATCACACAGTTGACACTGTAGACTTGTTGAATGAGTGAATGAGTGAATGAATGAATGAATGAGTGAATGAATGAATGAGTAACCTGCTAAAGTCCTAGATCGCCACTGGGAAATGATGACCTCCAAGAGGTCCTTTATCTCCTTCAAGAGAAGATGAATCACCTCTCTTTCAGAAGTCTCTTGAAAAAGTCGGGCCCCACCTTCTACAACGCACACAGATCCGTCCCAGCCTAGGCAGGCCTGGGCCTGTCACCCTGCAAGAAAATGATGGACTCTTGCCATCCTATGTGCCAACCAGAGCACTAGCCCCAGCCCATCCTCAGAGGCCCTGTTCACAGGAGTCCCCAGGCTCAGTGGACAAGCACAATTCTGTGCCCCCATTAACCAGGTTCCTGTCATTCTAGCTCCACGTGCTGTAGAGCCATGCTCCAAAGGGGGTCGAGCCAAAGAGCCATGTCCTGCTCTGGCTGGGCAGCACCTGAGGGACCACACCTGCTGCCCCAGCTCACCCAGCAGCGGAAAAGGAGCGGGCAGCGAGGTCACTGGTTAGAAAAGGAAGCGGGTTCCTCCAGAACCATGGAGGATGTGTCACCTTCCCAAGAGTGCAGGACACAGCCTGATCAGGCCCCAAGGACCATCTTCCAGCAGTGAAAAGGGGAGGGCTTTACCTGGTGCACAAGACGGCCCTGTGGGCAGGACACAGCGTTTCCATGGTTGTCTGGATATGGACTCCAGAAGGCCGCTGCCTGCATCCTACTGCAATGGTGTGACCTCCAGAAGGTCTTTAACCTCCAGTGCTTCCGTTTCCTCATCTGGAAAATGTGTTTAAAAAATAGCACCTATCTCATAGGGTTGCTGTGAAGATTGAGTTGACACAGGCAAAGTAGGGGGGCCGGACACATAGCATGGGTGCTACAGGTGCTGTAAGATTAGCTATTAGCATTATTATCAGCTATTACTATTATTGGTGGAGTTGACATGTTGTAAATTCCATTCTCCCCTTAAGCATCAGAACGGTCAAGGCGTAAGGCGAATTGATTAATCCAGTTTTCTAGGTTGGGAGACAACCTCTGTACAGAGCAATTTTCAAGCATTGTGCTATTTGTAGTTTATAAATAATTTGCAAGTTGGCTCCTGCTCTTTGATGTGTCAAAGGGATGTTGCAGACCCTATAGGGTCTTTGAAGGGCCTGGGAGTCCTCTGAAGGGCCTGAGGGTTCCCATAGCCTTGATGCAGGCAACACAGTGTGAAATGAGCATCGCAGGCTCGGGAACCAGACTCACCAGGTTCAAGTCCCAGCTTTGCACTTTGCCAGCTTCACTGTGTCCTACCGTGGACCTTTACCTGACCTCATTTGGAAAATGGGAATGACCCCACGCCACAGAGTCATCGTGAGGCTTTAATAACATAATTGACTCCAAAGCATTTAGCATTTATCTCAGCGCAGAGTAAGTATGTAATAAATGTTTGCTTCTATTTGTTAGGGTTGGACAGAATTCAACTCCGCAAGGCATGGGGTCCACCCACAGTGGCTGAAGACGTGGAAGATGAAAGCTGGATCTACAGGGTTTTTAAACTAAAACCCCACGCCCTCTTGTTTTTCTACCCGTCATCTTGCTCATAAAAACCAAGAACCCAAAGAACATTGGGTGACAGGAGTCAGCTTGCTGCCTGGGTTCTGGGTCAACAGGACTTGATAATATGGTCCAAGGCTTTGGACAAAGCAGCCCTGCCTGGCCACGGCGAAGGAGACTCGTCCTTTTGTTTGGAGTCAGGGGACGGTTTCGCCTTTCCTTCTGGACCTGCGTCGAATTCCAGCCAAAGCGTGTACCAGCTGCCCTCCCCCCCCCACCGACTGGCCCAGCAGGCATCTATCTTGATGAGAAGCAATTTCACAAATTCAAACGGGGCGCGTTTCCTACGCAATCTATTTAGCTTAACAAGTTAATCAGAGTGCACGAGCCCAATTTGTCACTGTGCTGTTTTCTTTCTCGCTTGCTGCTCTAATTGTATAAATATGCCCAGAGGTTTGATGAAACTTCTAACATATCAACAACAAATGGCCCACTTCCAGAGTGGGCTGTGGCTATTTTGAAGCAGGGCATTTCCCTCTTGAAGCTGGAGGCTCCCGTCCAACCCAGCAGCCTGGCACAACTGGGTTACCGTTCCTTAGATCCAACCTAATCCCAGGGCCTGGACCACAGCAAGCCAGGAGCGGGGAAGGATGCCGCAGAACACAGCTGTCTCTGACTTCTGGGCTAACTCCAGACAACACCAAATCCTACCCTCTCCCAGATCTTTTCTCTCTTTGGGATTATGCAAAAGGCCAAATGGCAAGACGCAGGGACTTGAGAGCTCGATGCCTCTGGGGTTCAGGCCTTTTCTCTCAGTTTCTCATCTGAACCGCTTTCAGCACCTGATTTATTAAGAGGCTGGTGGTGAAGCTGTTCGGCTGGCCCCTGGAAACTGATAATAAATCTGAGGTGTGGATCACAGGTGGTGGAGCTCGCTGAGCTGGATGGCCGAGGAAAAGTCTAGGAAACCGAAACAAATGTGTCTGCATTTGCTTCTGGAAGTGTGACTTTTCAGGATTTCCTTTTTAATTTATTTTGAATTCCCTCCTCTTGGATTTAAACCTTCTGTCTCCCCTACGTTCGTGTGCACATTTCAACCTATAAATTTCGTTTTAATAAAGGAGGTGTCTAGCAAGGAGATAAAACGTTCTTCAAGACAGAAAACTTCTGTCCCCACCCCGGCCCCCCATCTTTCACACATTTTGTCTCAAGCCACAGATGTTTCCTCTGCCTTATCGGTGTGCTAAAAAGAAATCCAATATGCCGGGCTTTCACATTTTCCGCCGCAGAAACAAAAGACAACAGGAGGGGAGAAAGGCCTTGCTTTACTTGGAGTGGGGAGAGTTAAGAGGGAAATGGGAAAGGGTCAGGTGCCCTGGGAGAGGAGAGGGGACTCCTGTTACCCTGGCTCACCTCTCACCCTCAGCTGAAACTATACAAGTAATAAATGCTCCACCCACCTGTCGGGGGCGAGGCTGCAAATGCCACGTTCCCAACGCTCTTCCAGGGCTCCGGTTATGGGCTGTGCTGGCACCGTGCACTTGGCCCCGTGGAGAGCCGCCTATCCTGCCTGCTCTCTGCTCTTCTGCCTCCTTCCCTGGGAATTTCCATTGTCCTGAGCCAGAGCCCTTCCTGCCTCGTCCAGGAAGTCCCCCAGTGACCAAGTCCTCTACCCCATCCCATCCTACTACCTTTGATGGAACCTACCCCTCAAAGCACTGTATTTAGGATCTTAATTGTAATGCGCCCGGGAGAACTTCTTGTAACGCTCACACCCCCAGGTAACGAACGGCACGACTCGTCACCCAGACCTCAGGTGTGTCGAGGTGACCCCTCACCCCCTTCCAGCCACTCAGTACATCGTCCTGTCACCACCACCTCTTAAATGTGTTCCCGTGGGCCCCCTCCTTCTCTGACTAGGGCCCTGCCTTAGTTCACACACTCACCTCTCATTAGACCCCAGCATGGGCAAATGCTTTATTTTTAATAGACAGATGATATATATATAATGTGCAATAGAAAATAAATTGCTTTTTCATTTATAACCATGAGGGCTGTCTTTCTGAATAAATATATCTACTACAGAAGCAAGTCCATTTACACTTTGAAAATGTATATAGGAGAGCCCGCCTACCTGGTGGCTAGATGGAGCACACAGGTTAAGAGCACATGCCAGAGTCCGAAACCCAGCTCTTGCAGTTTCCTCGCTGTGTGACCCTGGGCAATTCTTTAACCTCCCTGTTCCTCTCTCAGGATCATGGTGAGCATCAAATGAGTTACCGCTTACCTTACACGGGGTGAGTGACATGCAGTGGTGCTGTATCTTCCCTCGGGAAGTCTGGACTAGTGCACAAGGCTCCTCTGTGCCTCCTGCTTCTAGAAGCTGAATCAGAGCATGTCACATCCCTACTGAAATCCCTTCCCGTTCCTGCAGGATGAAGTCCGAACCTCTCACAATGGTCCCTGATCTTCCACGGTCTATCTCCTTCCTCTGCTGTCATCTGTACTCAGGGACCCCGCAATGTCAAACTCCTTACTGCCCCGCAAGTGCACCTCATTCGTTCGTGCCTCTGAGGCCCTGCACGCGCTCTGCCCTCTACCAGCCATGCCCTTCTCTCATCTTGTCCACTGGGCGAACTTCTCCTCCTCATGTTTCATTTCCTCAAGGGACCTTCCTTCCCACTTCTTCCCCAGACAGGGTTAGACACTCTGAAACATCGGGAAAAAAAAAAAAAAAATGTCAAAAGCAATTTCATTTAAAATCACAAACAGGGACTTCCCTGGCGGGCCAGTGGTTAAGACTTTGCCTTCCAAATGCAGGGGGTGCAGGTTCAATCCCTGGTTGGGGAGCTGGGATCCCACATGCCTCGGGACCAAAAAGCCAAAACATAAAGCAAAAGCAATGGTGTAACAAATTCAGTAAAGACTTTAAAAATGGTCCACATCAAAACCAAAATAAACTAACTAAATAAATAAATAACAAAGCTAAAAATATTCACAATTAAAACATTTTTTTAAAAAAAATCACAAACAAAATCATGTGTTAATAATGCAAAAGGGTTTCGTTTAGAATTTACCTTGAGATAAATGAAAGATTTCCAATACATTTATTCGATGTTTAACCACATCTAGGCTATAATTACAACTGTGCGTTAATTTTGAGAACTAACAAAAAGCCACTCATGTTCTTAGCCACAGTTCCTATAAAATTATACAAGGAGTCAATCTGACGGTTTTCTCTCCATGTTTGACTTTGACAGCATTATTATTTTAAGAGTCCATCTTGGGCATCCCTGGTGGCGCAGTGGTTGCGAGTCCACCTGCCGATGCAGGGGACACGGGTTCGTGCCCCGGTCTGGGAGGATCCCACGTGCCGCGGAGCGGCTGGGCCCGTGAGCCATGGCCGCTGAGCCTGCGAGTCTGGAGCCTGTGCTCCGCAAAGGGAGAGACCACAACAGTGAGAGGCCCGCGTAAAGCAAAAAAAAAAAAAAAAAAAATGTCCATCTTGTGAACACATCAGAGGATTTCATGCATTTTCTCAAGAAACACTCAACAGCTTGATATTCAACTCATCCTCTTGCAAAGCCCTTACCACGTCGTCATCCCTGTTCATTTTCCTTTTTCTTTTGCCAACTGCTCCACCTCTGCCGCCAGGTCCTCTTTGAACGCTGGCTTTGAGAATGACTCCAAGAAGTTCTCCAAGTTCACTTTCATCAGCTTTGTGAGACCCCCTGTCTTTTACAAGACTGTTGATTTCAGTTCGCAGTTAATTTGAGTTGTGTTAAGTCATGTGTGTTAAGATGCTTACAACATGGGATTATCCAAAAATGAATACTCAGGGACCTCTGTCTCTCTTACAGCTCTTACCATCCACCATGTTATAACTGGACATTTGTACCAGTAATAGGACAAATGTAGTGAAGCTTCTTTCTTTGTCGGAAACACCCAATGCCCCAGGACACCCAGCATCGGGGTGCACACACAATGTGCCTCCAGCGCTCCACATCCCCCTTTCAGCATCTGTTCCCCCACCTCCTTTCCTCCAAGCCCCCCACCTCCATCACCCCAACACCCACAGACCACTCCACACACTTTTCCCTCCTTTCTCTCCTTTCCATTTTCAAATGCTTGCTGCAGAGAAAAGCGGTTCTCATTGACAAGGTCAGGCAGGAGTGGTACATATATTCTAATCATCATGCTAAATCTTGTCAATTAATGTAGCTGCCCCAGGGCACAGGGACAAGAGTGTGAGACCAAGTAATGCATCCATGGGAAAGACCACCATTGTGGATGACCGGTGTCTGCCCTGAGCCCAACTGGAGAATGATGGGGATGTGTGAGGTGATTCCCAGCAGGGTCCAGTGTGGATTTCAGACACATGGGAGCTTTTCTCACCTTGTTCAATAGTCTAGAAACCATCCAGGGAACCTCTTCTATAAGCCAGGGCTTAGCCCCAGTGAAGGAGCAGCTGGGCCACGATAAAGGAATCTCACATTGCTGACTAGGGTGGGGCAGGGGTAGTGAAGCTTCTTCTTTGTCAGAAATACCCAGTGCCCCAGGATACCCAGCTCTCCGGTCCTGAGGAAGAGGATGAACCACACTTCCTACTGAGCCCATATAGGTCACCTCTAGAGCTTCCGGGAACACCAGAAATGGGTCATCAAGAGACAGGTCTCCAGTTTGGTAGATTCTGCTCCCTTTCAGTGGAATAGTCCATTCATTCAGTCATTCAGTCATTCAGTGAGTGAGACCATCAGGCAACACTGCCCATGATAGAGAGGGACCAAAGTTGGCCGGGTGCATCTTGAAGGCAGAGCCAGGCACATAAAATGGATCTCTTAGAAGGAGCAATATTTCTGTAAGGTAATCACTTTTATAATGTCAAATTTATTTTTGGAATTCTTACATTTTTATGATGGAGAATTTGGGCAAATACAAAAGTTGACAGAATATCACAGACCTCCACATATCCTTTACCCAATCCCATCAATAAATTTACTTTTAATTATATAAATAGTACATGAATACACTCACTTGTAAAAATTATTTTCAAACAGTGGATATAAAGCAAAAATGGCTTTCTTGCCCCCTGCCTGGGAGCTCACAACCAAAGGCGCCCCACACCGTGTGGCTCCCTGCCCGACGGCCCTATGTCTGCACAGAGCTTGGCAACCCATCCACTGTGTGTCACCTCCTTTGAATCTTTAAGCAACTATTTGGGGCCCCTCCCATTTTAGAGATGAGGAAACTGAGTCTCAGAGAACTGAAGAATCTTTCTCAAGGACGCTCATGCAATGACTCGACCCAGAGGTTACATTATACGATCTACAGGTCTCTCTCCCATATACTAGAATTTAGCATTGCTTGTTTTATTTTGTTTTTTGCTTTTTCCGTGTCAGCTGCAGCATGATTTACTTAATAATTTTCTTTAAATCTACTCACTTGGAAAAACTTATATAACTTACTCTAGGAGGATTATTCAGGTAATCGTGATTTTGATGTATCAACTATATATATTTGCTTATATGCCCACATAGCTATGGAATACACAGAAAAAGTTCATTCCGTGTACCACCCCAAAGTCTCCTGTGTACGGCCAGAACACCATATTTGTGCCCCACCTTGGAAACACCTCTCGATACCTCCCTGCTTCCTTGGTAACGTGACCCTCCACCTAGGAGGCCAGTCTTCTGGTTGGGGGCAGGGTTATAAGGGAAGTATTATATAGCTCTGGGGTCAGGCAGATCTGAATTCAAATCCTGACCTTGCCACTTTACTAGCTTTCTGAACTTGGCTAAACTTCTTAGTCTCTCTGAGCTTCAGTTTCCAGGTTTATAAAATAGGGCTTATAATAGTAGCCTCCTTGTAGGGCTTCTGGAGTAGCTCAATGAGATAATGCGTGGGATGAGCCTGGCACTTGGTAGCTCTCGTGATGTTCTGTTGTCTTTAGGAAGGAGAGGAAGCAGGATGCTGCCTGGTTCCTGCCTGCTAGAGGCCACGGCAGAGTTCAAGTTCCTGACTGTCTACAAGGGCCAACGTTCATACCTTTGGGGTGACTGTCCCTCCAGGTTAAGAATGCAGAGTCTTCGGACAATGCTGAGCCTCTGCCCTGGGCTCAGGCCTCTGCTTGGCTAAACTTGGAGCTCAATCCAGGTGGGAAAAGTAATGACCCCAGAGCAGGTGGCCCATCCCCTCAGCCCAGCCCAGCTGTACAGGGCAGGCAAGACAGGGAAATGCGAACCAGAGTAACAGAGACACTTGGGGTCATTGCCCTCGCTGTAGAGCCCCCTAAACAATCCAGGGTACATCTACTAGCTTTGGCTGTGGGCTGCACCTGGGGGTCTCAGGAAGCTGGAACCTCCACATACGCTTAGGAATAGTGCTGTGGACAGGGCCACATTATGATGCTGTTGGTGGCTTTAGACACTCTAGTCCTTGTGAGCCTCTTCCCCCATAAAAAAATAAAATTAAAACATATTTTATAATGATGTTGGTATAAAGACCAGTTGAATGGAGCCTGGAGTCATTATTATATATTTATTACCACTAGTTTCAATTTCCCTCTGATTTTATTTTATTTATTTATTTTTTTGCGGTACGCGGGCCTCTCACCGTTGTGGGCTCTCCTGTTGCGGAGCACGGGCTCCGGACGCGCAGGCTCAGCGGCCATGGCTCACGGGCCCAGCCGCTCAGCGGCACGTGGGATCCTCCCGGACCAGGGCACGAACCCGTGTCCCCTGCATCGGCAGGCGGACTCGCAACCACTGTGCCACCAGGGAAGCCCCCCTCTGATTTTAAAATGAAACTGATATTCAGACCTTTTCGTGCACCCCTAGAAGTACCATGGGCCTAGACACTGTGTCTGCCTACCTGAAGGATAGATAGGCTGTCTCGGGGTGCAGGGGATCCGGCTGACAGCATCCCAGACGTGGTCCCCAGGGCTGAACCCCAGAGGAAAATGCCCGTGGAGAAGATGCTCCCAGATTGGCTGTCAGGTACTCCTGGGTGAGCATGACTTTTCCAAAGAGGCTGGAAGGGGCTGGCCTCCCCTGGATAGTGGGACCAGACCCAAGACTGGGGCAAATGCCCCAGGCTGGGTCTGGGGCACAGACCCCAGATTCCAGCTGCACCCTCCATGACAAGGGTGGAAGGAGAAACCCAACCAAGGTGAGAAGCTCAGGGGACATGCCAACCCTAGGGACAAATCTCCTGTACTTAAAGCCACCGTGACCCTCACCAGCCTCCTTCCCAAGAAGTTTACATTCCCCCCAAAACCAAACCCTAAATACATCTTAATAATAACAGGTGAGCCTTCTACCTGGCCAGCTCTGTGGCGAGAACTCGCTGGATTTCTTTAGGCAGAGCTCTTGGTTGCAAATGACAAACCCAACCCAAGTTGCTTCAGCCAAAAGGGGGCATTTATCATAAGGATTCAGGGAGTCTCAGGGAAGCCAAATGCGGGAAAACACTGCTCCTTTGGGACTGGAGCTATAGCCACGTCCTGAGGAGCATCTGTATCTCTGTACATTTCACCCTACTTCCTTTGCAATCTGGTCCAGAGGCAAAGTATGGCTGCCCCATGGCTCCCAGGTCTATGAGTTATCATTTTAGACACCTTCAGACACCACTGTGCTGTCTCTTCATCTTGAATTTCTCCAGGAGAGAGAAGCTGATTGGCCCAGCTTAGGTCAGGGGTCCTGCCAATGATGCAGGAACACCCAGGACAAACAACCCTTCTGGGTGCCTTTGTCCTGTGGATGAAAGTGCAGCTTCCATAAAAAGTTGCAGTGGAGGGTGAACTGGGAGGCCACTGGAGGTGAACTCGGAAGTTCCATCAGTTTTAGTCCATCCAATTTAATCATTTAGTCCATTAGAAGCAGAAGGAATGGAAGTCGAGTGGGTAGCAAAAATGTATCCAGTTTGCTGGTTGAGTCCGACCACAGCAAAGTGACGGGCAGAGCCATCTTGGCACAGCTGTCATCATTGATGTTGCTTGCAATCCTTCAACCAGAGTGTGATATTTACCCAACAGCCGCCCCTGGGGTCTTGGTCACAGACACATGACCAGGGCCAGCCTGCACAAAGCACTGGGGCTACAGGACTCCCATTGGTGCCTGGGGGCAACACGTTTTCCAAGCTGAGGATGGCTGCCTTACAGAGACACCCCTTCTCCATAGACCCTTAGGTGGGACACAGCAAGAGGAAAGCAGATCAGGGCTGGGTGGGCCTCAGATACAGTCTGGAGATGGCAGCTGCCATCCAACAGCTCAGCGCCGGGCACTGGCTGAGCCTTCAAGCCAAGAGGAGTTGCAGCCAACATACCAGCGTCCCAGACACGGAGCAGATGACGCTACTCCTCTGCCATCTCTCCCAGGGAGCCTGCCAAGTCCCCAGGCCCAGCCAGTGCTGACATTTAAAGCAAAGTGTGTGTCAACCATATTACACAATATACCAAGCTGTGGGTTATTATGTGCAGGGTAAATTGACCACAGCAATTAAACTGAGATTAGGGAGTGATAAAGCCAGAATCCCAGGCCACCAACACTGTAACATATGGAGGCCTGACTATTACAAAGTGTGAAAGCCACATCAGAAATTCAGTGACATGGCCCTCGAAGAAGACTCACCCAATCACCCCAGTGCCCCGCTTTATTTGGCTGACTCCCCATCTTTATGTGACTTTTCTCCTTTCGACAATCTGACATTCTCAAGAAGACGCAGCTTATACCCAGCATCCGGGAATGACTGAGAACCGCCATACAGGGTCAGGGGAACGTGTCCTCAAAGAGGTGTCTGACCTGCTATGGCTGGATGCTCACTGGCTCTTCCCAGCCCCTTCCCAATTTGGACGATACACAGACACAGGGGTTCGCCTAGAGCACCAAAAGCAGGGCGAGGGGCCGTTCTCAGCCCACCAGTGCCAGGCATTCTGTTGGCACCAGGCAGCCTCAGAGCAAGAGCCAGAGACCCCACAAGCAGGACCAGCCAGGAAAGTCCCAGGTAGCGCCAACCCCATCTGATATCAACTGGGCAGAGCACGAGGGCATGGTGAGCATTTTCTGGCCCTGGGACACACACTACACATCTTGAAATGAGTGTGCACTGCCCTTTGAGCCACTGGCTCCAACCTTCTGGGCTACAGGGCTGTGGGCTTGCCAACCGCTTGTTGGCCTGTTCTCCGGGCCTTTTGCCGGCCCCTGACATTCAGATCTTTACTTGGTGTATGTGGATGGGGAAGGAAGGGTCCAGAGGAGGCTTCCTCCTCCAGGGCTGGGTTTGAGCCCTGAGCCCTCAGAGAACTGCCTTTTCTTCCCAAGGATTCCCCATGTCCTGAGACGGGCCTTAGCTCCAGAGCTCACTGCCCCAGGAGCCTCGGTGGGTCAGGGTTCCATGGTCAAGGGTATAGGACATGGAGTCAGACAGACTGCAATTCAGATTCTGGTCCTACCTCTTGCTCACTACATGAACCTGGGCAACTGAGCTGCTTTCTCTCAGCCTCAGTTTTCTCATCTATAAAATGGCCCCAAATAGAATCTCTTTGGGTAAAACATATATACATACATATTGAAAGTTGGGGAAGGATTTTTCCCATAGAAAGCTCTCTATCTGCAGTGGTGATAGATGATGATGATGATTCCAGGAGAACCTGGCATTGAATTTTGTTATTACCCCGACCGTGAGGGTGAGTTTATATTCTGGGCTCTCATGTAAAACGTTGCCAGGGGGTTCCTTCCGTGGCCAGAGGCCTGCTTTGTAAACACATCTATTGTTTGCCCTTCCTCTGCTCTGCTCCATAATGGGGTGTGGGCAGTACTAACTCTGCAGGCTGTCTGTGGTCTCAGACTCCTGTAAAAACCGGCTTCAGTTCACTGCAAGGAGGTCCTGGTGGGAGTCCGGAGGGTGGGGGAAGGGAAAAGCCAGGGTATTTCACCCAGAGTGTTCTCTCTCTGCCTCAAGTGGCTTTCAGGAGAAACTGCATCTTCTCTGTGACTCAGGCTCCCTCCAGACAGCCTGGCATGGCTGCAGCTTCCACTGGGTGACCCTGGTCCCAGGGCTCAGGAAACACAAGTTATCCAAGTTACCTCACCGTTCCCTGCTTGGCATCTCGACTCTTCCTCTAGCTGTAATCAATTCCCTGCATTCAGCCCCTCTGTTGAAAACACTTGAGTTCGTGTTTTCCTGGCTGGACTCTGACTGATCCACTCCCCTCTCCAAAGTGTCTTTGTTGCATTCAGAGAGGGCAGGGTCCTGGAGAACTTCTCAGCATTTTGAATTTTAATAGATAATGTGCCAAGCACCCACTCAACGGCAAGCTCTATGAGGGGAAAACCTGGGACTGTTTGGTTAAGTCTTGCATCCCCCAAAGCCCAGAAGAGTGCTGACACATAGTAGGCATCTTATAAATATGCACTAAATGGATAAACTATTGGTCCAAAGAAAGAGCCTTTTTGGAGGCAACCCCCTCAAAGGGGTGGGAGCAGGGGAGGTTCCGTGATGACTGTTGAGTTGATTGAGGGAACAGATAGACTTCTGTCTCACTGTTTCTTTATTATTAGGAATAACAATTATGGTGTTTAGAGGATTAAAGAAGCAGATTCCATCTAAGCTTCCAGAGAGGCCAAAATCAACCCCTGGATGGAGTCAGATATAGCTCACTGTTAAACAAGCTAAATGAATTGATGATCCGCACTCTGTAGCCTGAGTTCTAATTGAACATTCTACCCCACCCTTGTTTCCTTTCCTTCCTTTGCTCCTTAAAGGGGAGGCGGGGGAGGGAGAGAGTGGTGGGAAGACCATCTTGTTTGGTTTAACATATCCTTATAAATTGCCCAAAGTCCTTTCCGGTCGGAGACAGATCTGAAAAAATGAATGTAATACTGCTGTAACCCAGAGATACTGTGGGTGGGGGAAATGGTTGAACCCAATGCACTGGGTCTGTTTGCAAATGGGTCCCTGAGGTTAAGATACCACTGGCCAAGCTTTTTGAGCAGTTTTTGGTTCTGAGTGGTCAGGAAGGATGAGGAATCTCTGCCCAAAGCTGAGTAGGTTCCAAATTATGAAAACCTTGGCTCTTAGAGAGGTATATATTTGATGTCCCTGGGAAATGGAATGGTGGGGTCTTCAGTCTACCCTCTGGATCCCCAGCAACCCCACCTCCAGGCACACTGGAGATGACTTAGAAGGGCTCCAGGTTCTACCTCTACCCTGAATCACAATTTATCTGCCCCTTGACCTAGCCAACAGTTCCCTGCTCTCAGCTAGCTAGCACACTGAAAATCTTCCAATAAACTAATTCATACTAAAGTGTGAATAGTTCTACGTGGGCTTCAGGTGTTTGCCTATGAATATGAAAGGTGTCTTTTAAGATCCTTTGGAAGGATTCTCAACACCATCAATGGAGATGTAATCTGGGAGATTTCTGGAAGGGAAGACTTCTCACTGATAGTCTGTTGACTTACCATCCAAGATTTCTTCCTAGGTACAGTTCGGCCACAGCAGGACCTTGAACGAGCTACATCCTTTTCCTGAGCCCCTGATTTTCCTTCTGTTACTTGAGTGGGTTGAATAAAATGGCCTCTTGGGAACTTTCACTCAAAAGTTGGTTCCTTGAATCCAAATTTCTTAGCTTGACTTTTAAATCTTTCCATACCCCCTAAACTCATCTTTATTCTCCATCACTCCCCATACAGAAACCAGACAGACCACATTAACAATGCTATTAATAATCATATAAAATTGCTGGCGTTTCTTGAGTACTTATGTGCCAGGCACTACTTTAAGAACTGTTTCCATTTGTCCCTCACAACAATCCTCATAAAATCATTCCCTTTTTACAGATGAGGAAGCAAGGGCTTAAGTCACTTGCTCACATAGTGAGTAAGGGCTGGGGCTAGAGTTCAAAACCAGGCAGCCCATGCCCTAAGCCACGACCTCATGCTGGTAGACTGGTCCCCTGGACAAGATGCAGTACTGCCCTCACTGTACAGATGTGAAAACTAGTCCCAGAGAGGTTAAGTAACTTGGTCAAGGTCATACAAGCAATAAGTGGCCTCTGAAGCCCTTCCCTTGGGCTCCACCATGTTCCCACCTGATCTCAAGGCCCTCAGGCTGCCCTCTGGCTTCTGAGCAGCTGCCCATCCCCCATCACCCTGGAGGTGCCTCTCTCTCTCTCTCTCTCCCTCTCTTTCTCTCCCTCCTTAGACTGTCTGACCTGCCTTTCCATCACTGACCTGGAAAAGCAGCAGAAGATCTGAGGGTCTGGGAGATTCAGCAAAGGCAGTAAGTTGCTCCTTTTCCATGAAAATACAAATCAAGAAACCCAAATTCTTTTCATCTGACCCAGAAAATAAACTTCCTTTCTTCTAGGCTGGGGTAGTAGATGCCAAGTTCCACCTCAGGCCTTTAGAAAACAAAACCAAACCAAACACTGCGAAGCCTTAAACCCTTCTATGATTCCATTTATAATAAAAACATGGACTTCCCCTCTCCCCTGGTGGGGCGAATCACTGCGGTGAGCGAAGCTGTTTTCATAGTCAGCTAATTACCCCCTTAAAGATGGCTGATGATCTAACTTCCCGCCCTCGCCTTGGTCTGAGAGGTCCCCTGCTTGGCTCCAGAGGCCTATGTGGAGGAGAAGTAGGCACTAGAGGGGTGAGAAGGGGCAGGACGGAAGCCTCCATGACCCCCACCTCCCAGAGCCTGGAACAAGAACCCTGGAGGCAGAAAATCAAGCTTCCAAACCTGCATCTGCCAGCTCCTGTCTGCAAAAATGCTGCCTTCCTGAGGTTCAGTTTCCTCATCTGTTCCAAGCTCCAGCTAAGGAGGCATCCGCCAGGCCCCTCCGCAAGGGCGGGGTCGATGGCATCTCCTGCCCAGTCTGCCCTCACACAGAGCCCCGTTCTCTGGGAACTCACCTCCCAGAAGCTCAGGGAGAGCCCTGTTAGGGCTGCTTATTGGCCCTAGTCTCAGACCTTCCCAAGGGACATGGGACAGAGTGACTAGACGCACTCAGCTCGTGGCCCCATTGATGAGCTTCCCCCCGCCCTCAGTTTCCTCATCTGTAAAATGGGGACACCAATGCTGCCATGAGAAACTCAGGGAAAGCACAGGATCTGGGACAGAGCGAGTGCTCAGTTGGTGCTAGATCAGTCATTTCTTTCCTATCCTACTTTCCCATCCTGCCTGGACTACACCACACTGAAAAGCCTGACTGGGCATTTGTCATTTCCACATGTTCCTCCCCAATCATAATAGTCATAATAATCATGAACATTTAATGAGCACCACCAGCCAGAATTGATGTCTTAAGTGGTTTATAGCTGTTATCTTATCTAATCCTAGGAACAACCTTAGGAGACAAGTCCTATTATTATGCCCATTTTACAGATAAAGCAATTGAGGCTCAGAAAGTTTAACTTACTCAATTAGGAAATGCTGCAATAGAATTATTATTTATAATATTTCAGTAGGTACATAGGAGTTTTTGTGTTTATGTGTGTGTGTGTTTCATCTCTGAAAAAGAAAATTGGATAAAGAACTTGCTGGGTATTGAATTCTGGGATAAGAAGGATCTTCTCAGGGTTTGAAGGCAATATTACATCATCTTCTAACTTCCACTTTTGCTGTTGAGAAGTCTCTTGCTACTCTTATCCCCAGTCCTCTCAGTATGATATGTTTTTTTCTCTCTGGAAGTCTTTAAGACCTTCTCTTTACTTTTAATGATCTGAAATGTCATCATAGTGAACCTTTACTTCAATCTTTGTGTCAATCTTTATTCATTCATTGCACTGGAAAGCCAATAGGCCATTTAATCTGAAGATTTCTGGGCAGTGTTCTTGCATTTTTTTCTTTGTGTCTCTTTTCTGTGTGCATTGTTCCTAAGCTTCCTGATAGTGGGATAAAGGACATATGGGTTTGGCCTCTAATTTCTTAAAAATCTTTCCCTCCTAATAGCTATCTTTTTAGTTTTTTTTAAAAAATGTAATCTTCTGAAAGATTGTCTCAACTTTATCTTCCATCTCTTCTATTAAATTTTTTTTCATTTTTAACTATCATATTTTTAGTTTTTAAGTACTCTTTCCAAGAACATGTTGATTTTCATAGATATAATATCACTCTGGAGATAATATAGTTGTTTGTTTGTTCATTTCAATGCTTCTGGTTCCTATATTGTCTTTATTTCCTGTCTTCGTTTTTTTTGGAGGAGGGTGGGTGTCTTTGCTTTTTCATATTGAAGACTTTTCTTAATTATCTGAAGATCCTTGGCTGTTTGTTTATATTTGATAGGTTCTAAGAAGTGACTGGGAAGCTCGATGAGTTTTGATGATTGGACAAAGGCCATATTTTGCTTTTAGAGACCCTCAATTGTTAGTAGTCTTTCCCTGGGGGCCACTCATATTCTCCAGAGAAGAATCTCTTATCTCCTGCAGGGTGGCAGTGGGGGAAAGGGAGGGATGATCATAGGACAAGCAGTGCTTCCCTGGTGGCACAGTGGTTGAGAATCCGCCTGCCGATGCAGGGGACACGGGTTCGTGCCCTGGTCCAGGAAGATCCCACACGCCACGGAGCGGCTGGGCCCGTGAGCCATGGCCGCTGAGCCTGCGCGTCCGGAGCCTGTGCTCCACCACAGGAGAGGCCATGGCGGTGAGAGGCCCGCGTACCGCAAAAAAAAGCCCAACAAAAACCGTAAGACAAAGCAGATGGAATTCAAGGAGCAGGAGAGAGGACGGACCATTCAATGTTCTAAATGTGACGTGTTATTGGGATTTGCTGGGAAGACATTGGGAACAGGGAGAAGGAAAAACTGGGTAGAGGCAGAAAGAAGCATCTCACTGATGTCTTGGTTAAATCTTATTCTTGTCTGAAAACTCCAGCCCTTTGATCTACACATCTTATGTTGTGGTTTCCATGTCAGATGGCATCTAGAAGGTTGTTATATTTCTGTTACGTTTTCCCCTTGAAACTTTTTTTGAGAGGTACTAATACTGGGAATAATATAACTAAATGTTTGAAGGGTTTTTTAAAAAAATATTTCTATCTTTAAAAGGGCACAGCTTTGATATTTAAACCCCATAATTTATTGTTTTCTGTTTGAGTGGTAAGCTTTTCTATTATACAGGTAAAAGGTGTTCCTAGTAGATCATCTAGACCAGGAGTTGGCAAACTTTTTCTGTAGAGAAACAGCTAGAAAATATCCTAGGTTTGGGGGACCTTATAGTATTTGTTGCACCTACTCAATTCTGCTGTTGTATTATGAATATAGACAATACATCAATGAGTAGACCTGGCTATGTTCCAATAAAACTTTATCTATAAAAACAGATGGTGGTCCAGACTTGGCTTTCAAGCCATAGCTGGCTGACCCCAACCTGGAGAATCTAGACTCATAAAATGAAGGAAACAAAATTACCTGACATCCTACCACCCAAAGATACCTGATTTCAGTATTTGAGTGTGTATCTTTCTGATTTTTTCTCCATGCATATTTATTTCATTTTCAAAAGAGAATCGTTATCTATATACAGTTATAATCTGGTTTTCCCACTTAATATTTCAAGAACATTTCTGCCATTAAATCGTCTTCAATAATATTACTTCTAATAGCTGTGAAGTATTCCATTAAACAGATATATTACAATTTATATACCTATCCCTTTATTGCATGACTTTTTTTTTTTTTTTCAATTTTCACCTTTCCTACAAAGAATCAGGGCTGATATTTAATTTTTGGGCATGAGTCTAGCCACACTAATGCTCTATAAGAGGCATCTGTTCTGATTAGTTGGTGCCCTGGCCATGACAGTCATTAAATACTTTGAATATCAACCTTATAAACAATATGGGAGTAACTATCATCAGAACTAAGTCTTAGTGCAATATAATAATTATTCACTTAGGATAAATTCCTAGAAAAGGACTCGCTACTTACTAAGTATTAACATTTTTGACATTTTTGACAAGCATTGTAAAACCAACTTCCAGAAAGGCTATAACAATTTTTAATCCTACTGGCAGAATATGAGAGTTTCTCTTTTCTACAAAGGATCTTTTTAATAAGTAAATTTCACAAGTGATCCTGAATTCTTAAACTCATAAGTAATATCCAGGACCAATGTAATCTAGCCTCCCTCTTGAACGGTGCACAGAATAAACTCTTGTAACGCATCCTTAACACATCCTTAACACAACTTAGCCTTCTCAACGTGGGCTCCATGGACACTCACTGCAGGCTGTATGCTTAGAAAAGAGAATTCTGTGCTCAAATAAATGTAGGAGATGTTAGTACTGTCATCTCTCTTTTCGAGAGTCCCAGAGCTCACCAACACAAATAAGAGCACTGAAAAGACATACATTCCATTCTGAACCATTTACCTCTTTAATCCAGAGATCCCCAAACAAAATCCATTCTTCAAGTAATGTCTTAGAGAGGCTCAGACGACTAAGTCTTCTGAACAAGTTTGGAGAATCTGGTCTAACGTGTGTCCGAAAAGCGTAACCCTATCATTGTACAACAGCATAGTCTTCACACCCAATAACCTCGCCATCAACATAAAACAAATAAGGAATTAGAAAAACTTTCATATGAGGACAAGCTTTTTTTTTTTTTTTTTTGTGGTACGCAGGCCTCTCACTCTTGTGGCCTCTCCCGTTACGGAGCACAGGCTCAGTGGCCATGGCTCACGGGCCCAGCTGCTCCGCGGCATGTGGGATCTTCCCGGACCGGGGCACGAACCCGTGTCCCCTGCATCGGCAGGCGGATTCTCAACCACTGCGCCACTAGGGAAGCCCGAGGACAAGCTTTAAAAAATGGAGACAACTAATTCTGAAAAGAGGGATAATGAAAGGGACATAACTGAATGAGAAAGTGGCTTTCTAGATTCTGAAATGTGACTTTGGCAGCCTACAGATCATGAAGGACATCGTTTAGCCTTCACAGGAGACAACAAAGTTGAGGAACTCATTACCCCATCAAGTTCAAGGAACATTCAGGCAAATTCGTGGATGTCAGGTTCAAAATGGATTACTTGAGGAAAGCTAAGGCTATGGAGGAAGAAAACCCCTCTGACCTTTTCTTTTCTTTTTTTTTTTTTTTTTTGGCCTCTCCCGTTGCGGAGCACAGGCTCCGGACGCGCAGGCTCAGCGGCCATGGCTCACGGGCCCAGCCGCTCCGCGGCATGTGGGATCTTCCCAGACCCGGGCACGAACCCGCGTCCCCCGCATCGGCAGGCGGATTCTCAACCACTGCGCCACCAGGGAAGCCCACCCCTCTGACCTTTGGAAGCTGACATCAGAGAAGGAAATTACAGTGTTCCTTCTTGGAGTCTACCAGTCATCACTTAGTCCTTTTCTTAAAAGTGTCCAAAGGAAGAGCTCCTTGCATCCCTTAATAACCCACCTCATGTATCCCACCATTAACTGCAAAGAAAGATCATCTTCATGCCTAGCGAAGCCCTTCCGCTTCTTTCCTGCCTGGAACTTAAAAATAATAATTTAGAATTCCTTACTTCTTTTATTTATTAATGAAAAAGGAGGGAAGGACAGGTAGAGTGTGGGGAAGACCCCGAAAACTCACTCAATATTGATTTTCAGTCATCTTCCCACAGTAATTTTGAATTTTGGAACTTTCAGCAAAACGCGTTTAGAATTCACGCTTAAAAAGGGCGTAAGGGGCTTCCCTGGTGGCGCAGTGGTTGGGAGTCCGCCTGCCGATGCAGGGGACACGGGTTCGTGCCCCGGTCCGGGAAGATCCCGCGTGCCGCGGAGCGGCTGGGCCCGTGAGCCATGGCCGCTGGGCCTGCGTGTCCGGAGCCTGTGCTCCGCAAAGGGAGAGGCCACAGCAGTGAGAGGCCCGCGTACCGCAAAAAAAAAAAAAAAGGGCGTAGGTCCCCAAGACACCCTCCTGCTTTCAATGGTTCCTGAGTAATACACGTTTTATAAAGATGATATTCATTCAAGGTTGTAGGTCCTCTCTCCAGCGCTCTCTTCCATAACAGGGCATCTCATAAGATCACCAGTACTAAACAGCCCAAAGTTTCCGGGCACTTTGGCCACACAATAGATAATGCCGGAGACTTCTCTCTGGAGGTCAGCATCTCATGGCCCTCTACTGAACTTGTTAACTTTCTCAACCTTGACAGAGAAGATGGAGCATCTAGAAAGGGCTGTCCTTTTATCACGGAGAAGACATACTTACCCAAACTACTTTGCTTTATTCATTCAAGAAACGAACCAGAGATAGGAAGGGATTAGCCCAAAGTTGCAAAGTTATTGAGGAGTACGGCTGGAATTAGAAGCCTGGGTCTCCTTCAGCTGAGAGCTCTGCCCATTTTCTCCTATTCCTCCTACACTGAACACTTTTGCCACCTCTTACAAGGGGTGGTTGATGGGTCAGAGGGTCTAGAAAGATTCCTCTAGTGAAGATGGAATCCCCGGACTCCCAGTCTGTAGAAATAATGGAACTCTCCTGCTGTGTTTTGAGGTCTTTGTCTTGTGTGTGTTAAGAGTTAAACCTTTGGCCAGATGTGAACCATTTCAGAACACACCCTCCAACTGCCTAGTGAGACTTGCAAAAAGGGCCTCCTTATAATTATGCAGAAAGCATCTTTCTTGCTAGGTTGCCAAGTAATATTGCAGGGACTAAAGCAAAACTTGAGTTTTCCTCTCTTCCCTTAACTGTACATCCTTAGCTTGGTTTTAAATTTCTCCATCCTCCATTGGCATTGACAACCCTGGATTAGTAATGCTAAAAAATTTATCTTTACAACCTATTGTCTTAGGTAAGATTGTATCAACAGCTCCAGATGGACCAATCTCTAAGAATAATTTCACTTCCCCTTATCATTGACAGGAATCACATTTACATATTCTACTGGTGGGTGAGATAATGCAGAGATGATTAATGTCCCTTGATGTACAGATACCTGTAGACTGTTTGATCAATGTCTCCCCAAGAAAGTGTCTTTCATTCTGGAAGCTCCAAGTCCAAAAACACGCTGTGATTAATGTAACTAAATGTTTGAGGTCGGGAGAAGCTGCAGGCTCTGTTCCTGTGTCCCCGTCATGCTAAAGAGAGGTCACAGGAGACTGGATTAGTCATGTGGAAAGTCTATGGGGTGCTTTTGTATGGTGGGGGGGGAATGTCAAATGTCCCTTTAAATTAAAAAGCAGAATCTCCCCTGGAGTTGCTCCTCCAGGGAACAATGATACACTCAATCTTTTCATGTAAATATCACTCCCATTTTGAAAACCAAGCAGGTCTAATCCTGCATGTTGTATTGGAGTTGGGACCTATTCTGATTTATTTCACACATTTGTTAACCAGAAATATCTGGCTTCTCCAAGTTATCCCTTAGAGAGGCACTGGAACCAGCTGGAATTATGCACAAAAAGAGGAGTTAGATATTGTACATTGTTTTCTTAATCGTCCAGATTTATTTCAACATTTCCTCCGAGGTGCCTTGGAAGATGATTCAAAGATAACGAAGAGGTTAAACAATGACTCTGAAGCCAGCCTGAACTGCCTTACATCTCAAATTTTCCTTAAACTGGGTGACATTGGGGCACGTTCCAAAGCCTCTCATGCCTCAGTTTACTCATCTGGAACCTGGGGATAATCATTGTAAGTACCCTTCAGGTTGCTGGCAAGCTTAAATGAGGAAACATTCTTCATGTGCTTTGTTCAGTGCTCAGCACTTAGCAAGAATTCAATAGATTCTCGCTATTGTTATTGTCATCATTAATTCTAAAAATAGCTTGTTGAAATGTCTCATTTTCGTACATGTCTCATGCACACTCCCTGCAAACAATGAGGTAAGGTTTTCTTCAGGTACTGTCTGGCTAAGTTCCTCCTGAAAGGAGACCTGTTTCCACTGGAAAATATATTTAAAGAAATTATATTTAATTCAAGTACATTTACATAATAATATGCATATCTAAAACCTGACTAAGCCAGGCTGCCCTTAGCTGTGGGAGCTGAGAAGGCCATATTTAGGAATACAAATGACTTCGGGAATATGTTTCCGCGCCCTGGACTGCTCCCAAGGAACACACGTGGGTCGTGCTTAAATGGCAAGACTGGAAGATACTGGAGGAATTAAGAAAGAGAATCCGGAACCACAGACAGTGGTCAACTCCAGAAGATGGAGTTTGGGAAGGATGAGCCTGAGATGGGAGTGGGGGAATTTCTCAAAGGAGAGTGTAGGTCCTGGGAAAGTCATTCGAATCACTCATTCATTCAACAAATATTTACTGAGCGCCAGGTGTTGGGATAATGTAGTAAACAGATCACACCTAGTTTCTTCTTTCATGAGGTTTACATCCCAGCAGAGAGAACAGACAGGACAAGCAAATAAAAATAAGGTCATTTCGGCCAGGCATAAATACGATGAGGCAAACGGAGCCAGCCGTGCTCCTCTCTCTCAGAGCAACGGGGAGATGCTTCACAGGGAAGCTGCTCAAAGGCATCTGAGGAGCCTGGATGGCACTGTCCTCTTTTCTCTCCTATAAGACTTTGGAAAAATCACACCCTCACTGGAGCCTTCCCCTCTTTAGAATGTGAGACCCATAATTCCAAGCGCCCAGCATGGAATCCTTTGAAAGGCAGGTCATCCAACAGTTACATAATCCAGCCCAGGTTTAGCAAGCACCCAGTATGTCTGCTGCCCAGTTCCCCATCCTGAGCCCATGGCAGGCATCACCAATCCATTGTGATATTGCCTCAGACGCAGTCTAACTCCAGGCAGACCCTATCAATCAGTCAGAGTGGGCACTAGTGGGCTAGCCCTTGGCCTCTACCATGGAAGTCGAAGAAGTCATATGTTTTCCTTGCTCATTGACACAATCAGAAGATATAGTTACTACATTACACAAAACAGGTAGAGACCGCTACATGATGGCATGTGTCATATCCTTACAATAGCCAATCCTTTTTCCATGGACATCCTTACCCACCAATGGCAGGATAGGGCTCCCCAGCTGGAGCCCTCGGGGACCTGCAAGGTTGAACACTGTGGCCTGGCCCCTTCCTCAGTACCACACAAACACCCCTCTCTGAACTTTTACCTCAGAGGCAGCATTGGACGGGCTTTGGAGTTAGACCAACCTGAGATTAAATCCTGTCTCCATCCTTTGCCAGCTAGGTGACCTTAACCTCTCTAAGCCTTAGCTTCTTCATACGTAAAATGGAGGAAATGACAGTATTCAACTAACAGGGTGAGCGTTAAGTGAGCTAGTACTTTCACCGCCTTATACATTGTTAGCTCTCAACAAATGGTATGTATCGTTATCCTTATTATTGTAGTTATCTGTTAACAAGAAAGAAAGAAAGGAAGGGAGGGAGGGAGGGAGGGAGGAAGGAAAAAAGAGAGAAAGAAAGAAAGAAAAAAATTCTGCAAGAGAGCGTCGTCACTGGACAAAAATGCCTCTTGCCTGCTAAATAATGCAAACTGTTTGTCCTTTCAGACTGTGAAGGTTTAGGAGGAGGTTTATGTGATTTTGCATTTTTCTCCAACAGGGAGAGAGAGCCAGGAGGGAAGGTGGCAGCAGGGGGATGTGTCTCTAGCAAAAAAAAAAAAAAAAAAAAAAAAAAAAACCACATTCAATAAATGGGAAAATTATTTAAATAAGCAATCCTGAGGAAAAAAAATAAGGAAGCCAATTTTATTCATAAAACAACTGATTTACAGCATTCTAGCTAAGAGCAGCTTTTAACTCAAGCCTCTGAGATCCTATTTATTATTCAACAAAATATTCAAGATTAATAAAGGTATCTTTAATACTAATATAGCAGCAAGAGCTAATATATGTAAAATAATTATTATGAAAAGTATTATCAATATTTGGGGGAATAATGTACATGCATAATGAATGAATTTTGCCCCTGGGTTTAGGCTTATATCTTGGCCTGATTTTGCATGGAGAAATTCTGCATTATAATGAAAGGCAAAATGATCACACATTATAACAGTGAGTTTTTTATCACTGCTCAGAAGCATCCTAAAACTGTCACCTAAACAGGAAAAATATATATATATTCCACATAAGCATGTATATGGTGAGATGTATCATTTTTTGAAAGGCTGGAAACACCCAAAACACCCAACTGCTTTCAAAATGACAATTATCAGCCCTGAAGAAGTAAATAAGAAATTGTATAATAGCCAAATATCACAAAAATCTACCAAATTTTAGGCAATTTTTTCAGTCTAAGCATTTCTGAGGATGAACTCCTCAGTGATTTCCAAATGGCATATACAGACTAAATCAAATAAAGAATTATTTTCATCTTCATGAGCCATCAAAGACCTTTCAAAATTGAACAGAAGCTCCTTCTCTACCTCTCCCTTCACCCCAAACTTCTGAAGTAAAAATCAATTTTTATTCAACAAATGTATGGGCATCCCTCCTTTCACCAAATCTTGTGAAAATACAAAGAAAAATCTGGAAGCATTCCTTTCCTTCCAGAGCAGAGAATCATAAAATCAAACATGAAAAGGGATCTATCTCAGCAATGAACTGTCTAATCTATTCCCTTAATTTAGAAAAAAGGAAACCAAGGCCTAAAAATGGCAAACTCATGCAAAGCTACATTTCCTTACTTCGAAGGCAGGGAAATTTCCATCACCACCCCTCACCCCCCGAACCAAGTTCATCAGGGCAACCAATGAAGATGCAGTGTCCGCTGATGACGTCAACTGTTTCCACATGGAATATGCACCTCCTCCTCCACTGAGGGAGGGCTGGGGTACCTTGGGGGCCAAGCTGAAGTTACCCCTCACCACCCTCAGTACAGACCCCAATTTGAACAACAAATCAACTGACCTTAGTCGGTACTTTGCACAAAGCACAATGTTGGCTTCACTCATCAGCCTCTGTTCTTCCATTGACATTTCAGTTGTGAAGGCTTCTACCTTAAATGATCCCTAAGATGAGGCAGGCATGTGTTCACCATCATCTAAAGAAAACAAAAGTTTCCAAACGTTTGCTAGCTCTGGAATTTATGTGTAAGAACTCATGTTTGAAAGGTTGTTTTTTTTTTTTTTTTTATGTTAAATGACTACACCGTAAATCTCACCAACTGCATAAATCAGACTTGACGCCAGCCCCAGGAGTGAGCTGGGACCGATTTATGATGAAGCACAAGAGAGGAACACTGTGTTTTATTTGTTTTACCACCTGGCATTTACACGCAGAGGAGCCTGGGGGAAGCTGGCCTGTACGAGCCAGGGAACAGTCCACAGGGCTACAATAAATCCACCTATGACTGGCAACCCACCTTGGGTTAAGAACTTGGGCTCAAATAACCACAAAGATATGCTGTCTGGTGAAAGATTCTTGATCCTGAGTAGAAACAGTGTTGGATTGGGAGTCCAGTGTGACAACTGTCATGTCTTGCCTAGCTTCAAACACTGCTAATTATTGTTGTTAATAGAGACTTTTCCCATCTTTGTTATTGGGAAATTCAAGATTAATATGTAACATTTGAAGGGACATTTTGTGAATTTTGAAATTATGAAAATTTGCCTTCAAGAGTCCTGAGTCTTTAAAGGCCTCTCGGTGAAACTTGCCTCTGGGATACAGTTGTTTATTAAACACCTACTATGTGGAAGGTATAGTCTCTTGCAGAGTTTACCATCTAGTGGGGGATACAGAAAATAAAAGAAGAATAGGTCAGATGAGAATAGCTGCTCCAGAGAAAAATAAAGCAGGGAGTGAAGGGAGTGCTTTATCAGACAGGATGGTCAGGGAATATCTCCTTGATAAGTGGACATTTCATTAGAGACCTGAATGAAGTGAAGGAAAAAGCCACTGTGATAACGGAGGTAAGAACATCCAGCCAGTGAAAAGGCTCGAGGTGGGAGCAAGGTTGACATCTTCAAGGAACACCAGGGAGACCAGGGTTGCTGTCATAAAGGAGAGTGTTCCTACGAAACTTTTCTTAAGTTCAAACAGTGTAAGGTGAAGAAGCAATTACCTTAGGACACATCTTGCTAAGAGATGCACAAAATAAATCTAGATCAAGCACAGATGCTTGATCAAAGCTCTGGTGGCTGGATGCTGAGTGTAGTTCCTGGGGAAGGAGCTTGGTGGCGCCACTATCTCCATTCTGAGTACGCGCTGCCTCTAATGGCTCCTGCCAAGCAAATGTTGAAAACGATTTTCACATTTTTTTGTAAAAGCGAAAATCCTCTTCAGATTTCCTTCGCTCATCAAAAACAGGTACTAATGTAGCTCTTTCGTAAAAGCGAAGTGGCGTATAGCAAACTTTCAAAAAGTGGGGGATGCCTGTAATATCCGATGAGATCAGAGAGGTCACTGGGGGTCAAACCCATGGAAAGATTTGGGCTTTACCTCTGAGTGAGATGGGAAACTTAAGAAAGTTTGAGCAAAGGAGTAACACGATGTGACCTTTTTTTTTTTTTTTTTTTTTTAATATATCACTCTCTTATTGGAGGTCAGAGCATTGGGAGGCAAGGATAGAAACTGGGAGACCAGTTAGCATACTATTGCAACAGTCCAAGCCACAGGTAATGCAAAGGGTGACACATTCCCTTACTCTACTTTCACCTCAACTTGTACCTCATGCATATTTCTCACTAATCATTGGACCCATTTTAAGAAAGACAAAAATCACGGTTAAAGCCAGAGTCTGAGAGCTCTGAATAATCTGGAAAAAGAGCAGATTCTGAAAACTAAGTGTTAAATCCAGGGGACATAACAAGTCCTTTTCCTTTTGAGACATATTAAGGATATTGCAGTTCCATTCATTACAGGATTTCACTAGGATCAGGATGCATCCTTGGATGAGAGCATTCTTTCTGATGATTTACCTAAGACCATCTTGTTGCACAGTAGTTCAGGCTCCTGGGAAAAGTCTGTTCTAAACCTGTTTACCACTGTGTCAAGAAGATAGTACTAGAGACTTCATTGGACTTAATTAAAGCCAAACTAGACTTCATAGAAAGAAGGGAGAGAAGGAGCACCAAAGAAAGGGAGAGGGTGGGGGCGACTCTCCCACATCCTCTTCCCGCAGATTGGCTTCTACTCACATGAGGATATTGGGAGGAACACTTAGGAGTGATTACCAAGAGAGGAAGGTTGTCGGGGGGGTGCACCATCAAGACAGTGAAGGATGGGGCCAAATGGGAGGGAATGGACAAATTAATGATTAAGGAAGATTTTTTGCTTCCAGGAGTCGTGTCCAGTCTGGCCTCCCAGATTTGAGCAATCTTTCACTGTCAAGAGTGGCTGGGAGATTGATTCAATTAAGATTAGCAGAGTCGAAAAAATGGCATGGGTTAGTTTTGATTAGTGGTGTCTTGTCTCTCATCTCGTGGTGGTGGCCAGAACACAGGCAGAGTTTAGCTCTATCAGGTCACAGGGAAAGTGAGGCAGGCTTCCAAAGCGGGGTTCGTGGACCAGACCCTGGGGTGGAGAGGTGGCATTTCTTGTTGATTTTCTTCTGAGGTCTCTTCCATTTGTCCTTCTTGCGGATGATTTTCTTATAATTAGCTACGTTTTCTAAAGGAACACGAAGGAGGTGGGAAAACTCTGAAATGTGAGGGTCATTGCGGGGTACAACTCCTTGAAGCAAATGAGTGTAACTGGAGGTCTCATTAATTCTGAGGCAATGCCCAGGTGCACTCTCTGCTCCATCAGGAGGGCGGTAGAACTCTCCAGGAGATGCGAGCATGTCTGAAACAAAGAGGGGCAGACAGCCCTCGCATGTGCTGGCAAAGAACCTCACTGGGCTTGGGGTCCCGGGGTGAAGAGACGCACATCATTCTCACCTCCTCCCACCGCTACAGCAAGAAACCAAAACGCACCGGTCCTGTTGATTTCTGCCCCCGCGGGTCTCTGCGTTATAGGATCAGCCCGCAAATGCTTAAAATAAATGTGCCTTGCAATTTACGGGCACCTCTAAATTCGTATTCAGACCCTGTTGCTGGATAAGTTTAATGAAAGTGGTACTTTCCACGAGGTCCCTGGTGGCATTAGTTCACATTACAAAATCATTATACATAATTTGACACTATTGTGCACCGTTAGCTTAGAAAAAGAGCTTGTTTTACAGCTCTGGGGACAGAGGTCCCTCCAGATAAGGTTGGGCTTATGAGAGAGGGAGACAGGAGGGAAGGGCCTCCCTCTGGTTAGTAATGAGGGCTTTGATGTTCAATGCAGCTACTCCCTTTATGCTCATCAAGACAGATATTTAGTCCAAGGGAAAAAAATTGCCAAGTTACTCTCTTAAAAGGCAGCTGCAGACCATGCACTAAGCTCAACTACTCTTAAAAGCACATATTTAATCTGTGTGTAAAAGGCCTCTCCCAATGCCACCAACCCCCAATGGATGTTTTTTGTTCCTCATTTTACAGATGTACAAACTAAGGCTGAGCCAAGGAACGAGAATGGTCCAAGGTCATAGGACAAGACAGGGGCCAGGCCAGGCTAGAATCTATAGATCCAAAAGGGCTAGGAGCAAACTGGCAAACTCCAGTCCATCTGCAGATTACCTGAGCAGAAAGTCAATAGGTCCTTTACCCGAGGCACCACTGGGATCATGCAACCTTAAACGAATGTCTGTGCCTGGTCCACTGCCGTTTATACGAGCAACTGGGATGCGAGATTGATGAGACTTTAAATGGTGCTGTAACCTGGGCATTCATAACTTGGACTGGAGTGCAGGAAATCCTTCTTGTCTCACAGAGGGAGACAAATGTGCTCTGGAAAATTCCCGGAGTGAAAGAGGGCATCACGTGGAATCTGCATCTACATGGGCAAATCTGGCCTAAGTCAGACATGAGAAAGGGGTCCAGGATGGCTCCTTCACATTCCAGAAGTTCCCCGGGACAAGTCAGTGTAGCAGAATGGGCTTTCTAAATGGAGAACGGGAGAAGGGGCAGTTGGGACGGTAAGAGAGGCTTCGGGCTCTCACCCACCAGAGAATGGCTTCATCCCAGAATGTCTCTCCCCTCCTTTACCTTGAAGCTCCACTCCCTCCAACAAAGGCTGCCTTCAGGGACTCAAAGAAACCTCTCATCCTCAACCGAGAGAGAGAGAGAGAGACAGAGACAGAGAGAGACAGAGAGAGAGACAGAGAGAGAGACAGAGAGAGAGAGACAGAGAGGGAGGGAGATTCTCAGAGATTCAGAAAGAGAAAGCTGGATTCCAAGAGAGACAGATGGACAAAGAGAGTCTAATTGACCCAAAGCAAAGCGATAGAAAGGGAGGCAAACACCCAATGGCTTTCAACATACAAATAGAGAAAGAAAAATTCACTCCAAGAAAACCTCGAAAAAGGGAAAGACCACAGAAAACACACATTGCTTTGCTCTCTCCTTCCCTCTTTTCCTTTCTTCTCTTTCTTCCTTCTGAGTCAGAGTTCATGGGGATCCCAGGTGAGTGGTTCAGTTCTTTGCAGGAACGGGCTTAGTCACAGAAATAAAGCACTGTGGGAAATACTATCAGTGCCTGATATTTACAGAGAGTTTAGGACATAAACTCCTGTTCTGAGCGCCTTGCGTGGATTTCCTGATGGAATCCTCACCACCCTGGCTCTGGGGTCTCGGATGATTCTCCTCTTACAGGGGAGGACGCAAAGGTTCAGAGAAGTTGTCATCTGTCCAGGGTCTCAGAGTTAGTGCTGTGCAGAGCCAAGAGCTATGGGCATGTCTGTTCCTGGTCCCCAGGGCCCCTCCTCCTTGTCCCAGCTGGAACTTGGAACCACAGCCTTGGCAATTCCCAGTCATCTCAAAGTGGGTTCATTCTCCCCTTGGCACCTACACTTACCGCTGACAGCGCATTTCCTCATCCAAAATCTCCACTGATTCCCCCAATAGGGTTTGAAGGCTCCATTATTGCAGACCAGGAGGACCCTGTACCAACTAGTGGGCTACTTCAAGAGGGTCTCAAGCTGTCTCCATGTCAGGTGGATCCTACACTTTTCTCCCAAGCTCTCCTATAGGCACAGGAGAGGAAGCAAGTAGCTCTGGGAGGTTTGGGGGAGGAGAGGGGGTAGTGGACGGAACTCAAACACGTAGAGTGCTAGCTCCACGCTTCTATAAACGTTCCTTTTTTTTTTTTTTTTTTTGTGGTATGCGGGCCTCTCACTGTTGTGGCCTCTCCCGTTGCGGAGCACAGGCTCCGGACGCGCAGGCCTAGCGGCCATGGCTCACGGGCTTAGTTGCTCCGCGGCATGTGGGATCTTCCCGGACCGGGGCACAAACCCGTGTCCCCTGCATCGGCAGGCGGACTCTCAACCACTGCGCCACCAGGGAAGCCCTAAACGTTCCTTTTTAATCTGGGGGTTTTACCTTTGACTGCAGAATATATCTGTATCTGAGAAAACAGAGAAATAATGTTTTTGACAACTTGTCTTAGAATAAGATCGATGTCCACATATCCCCCGGTTTTATTCCAAAGCAGAGAAGGGCCGAGTTTGAGAAGCTCAGAGCTAATCCAGATCTTACCTCACTCTTACCATGCTTCAGCGGAGAAGGCAGAGGCCCAGAGAGGTGAAGTGATTTGCCCAAGGCTGCACAGCAGGGCAGAGTCTCGGACGCACATCTGCTGAAGCCTAACCCAGGATTCCAACACCACATCCATCCCACACGACAGTCAAGAGCCCAGGCAGTGGAACCGGCAAGGCTGGGTGAGAGTCCCAGTACGGACTGGAGTTGCAGTGTGGAGTTGCACAACTGTAGGGGCGGCACTCCTGACAGAATTGATGTGTTCGGCACTTCCCGGGGTCGGCAGTGCCTACATGCCAGCCACAGCACCCCTTTATGCGCTTCAGTTTCCATAATAATAGTATCAACTCCAGGGTTTTGACATGAGAATTAACTGATACAGCAAATGCCTGGCATTTAGTAGGAACTCAACAAAATGTAACTTTTAATGCTGCCCGCATTTTACCTAAGAAAAAGGATTCCCCGTGACTTCCCTAGGGGCACAGTGGTTAAGAATCCGCCTGCCAATGCAGGGACACGGGTTCCATACCTTGTCGGGAAGATCCCACCTGCTGCAGAGCAACTAAGCGCGTGTGCCACAACTACTGAGCCTGCGCTCTAGAGCCCTCGAGCCACAACTACCAAGCCCGCACGCCACAACTACTGAAGCCCACGCGCCTAGAGCCCGTGCTCCGCAACAAGAGAAGCCACCGCTCGCCACAACTACAGAAAGCCCGTGCATAGTGATGAAGATCTAATGCGGGCAAAAATAAATAAAATTAATTTTTAAAATGAGTTATCATTCAAAAAAAGAAAAAAGATTCCCCTTCTTCTTTCATGATTCCTTTCCGAGACCGGCGATGCTGGGAAGCTTTACAAGAATGCCTTTTAGAACTATAATAAATGTTAACCCACCTCCATGGGCTGGTGCGGTGCTAAATTAACACCTGCAAAGCACCTTTAACAGGTGCTGATATAAAGCAAGCACTAAGTAAGAGCTGCCTCTTTCATTATGGAGAGCTATGTACAGACACGTGCGTGCTGACTTTTTATTTTTATTTTTATTTTTATTTTTTATTTTTATTTTTTTTTGCGGTATGCGGGCCTCTCACTGTTGTGGCCTCTCCGGTTGCGGAGCACAGGCTCCGGACGCGCAGGCCTAGCGGCCATGGCTCACGGGCATAGTTGCTCCGCGGCATGTGGGATCTTCCCGGACCAGGGCACGAACCCGTGTCTCCTGCATCGGCAGGCGGATTCTCAACCACTGCGCCACCAGGGAAGCCCCCGTGCTGACTTTTTAATTCAATAAGCATTTATATATTTATGAATAACTTTTACCTCCACATATAAAGCCATCCCTCCAGGCTTCATTTCCTGCAGCGTTATTTGGGTGGCTGCTCCACATGCATCTTTTTTGAGGATGGAGGAACAAGCGTTCAGGGAAGAGAGCATTAGGAGAGCTGCTTTTTCTGGTGTCACAGGAGAGAAACTTCTTAATCCAGACCGCGCTGACTTTTCCCCTCCCAGATCAGCTCAGAGCCCCTCTCCTTGAAGGCGGGGCAAAGGCAGGCTCCCAGAGCCCTCTGGCTCCATTCAAAATCCCCTTTTCAGAGCTGTGGCAGTTTTATGGCCTTTAATGACCCCCTATTGTACCCTGATTGCCAATCTGGGCACACGTAATGACCAAGCAGCATCACTTAGCCCTTATTCCAATGACAATGGCCAGAGCGGCCAGCTCGCTGTTTTGACATGCGAGGGGTCACAGGGAAAGTTTTCGGGCTGGTGATTTAAGGAGGCCGGACCAGCCAGCACCCTGGACTCCTCAGTCGCTGGGACTTGGACAAAAGAATGAACTCTGAACTTTTCCTTTGACGGATGGAGGTCATTAAAACCATGATGGGGGCCCCTTCAAAGGCAGGTGTAGACCAGGCTGTCCCTCAAAGCGCCTAATAAAGAGAGAACAGGCGATTGTATGGGATTCCGAGAAGGAGGAACTTCTGAGAGATTCACTCAAGTGGTTCAAAGGAATCAATGAGCCGCTCTGGCCGATTGACGGGGGCCAGAAGTGCCGCGACATCCCCTCTACCACCCATTCAATGGGTGGCTGCTCCAATTGTTCCCACAATAAACGCTTGGGGTCCTTTCACGGGTACCCTGGGCTCGGAGGCCTTAGGCCAGCACGAGAATCCAGAAAAAGCTATCTACCAAGCCCCATTTTAAATTCCATCCATTTTAATAAAGTGCCAAGAGACCTCCAAGCAGCTTAAAATATTAAAGGTTTCTTTTAAACATCTGGAAGAGAACATCTCATTACTAGATGGTGCTCTAAGTTATTACTATGTAATCAGATCTAATCCCACCAACACAAACAAACAGCCAACAAAAGCACTTCCCCTAGAAGAATCATCTCTGCAGAACACAGAAGAGCTATGTAGCTTCCACACCTCCCAACCCCCATTCCCACCACGGCACAACCAGCTGGGACCACATGCTGCCCCTGAAGGGGCAAATCCTGAAACGCTGACCTCCTGGCAGTCAGCAGGACAAGTCAGCTAAATAGATTGACTGCAAATGGCTTGAGTCATCGAAGTTCAACCATGAAGGGAAATGAAAGCTCAGGGAATTTCACCTCCCCCTTCTATTTTTTTCAAAAGGTGTTTCGGCTTTTCACAAAAGGGTCAGAAATGTTGATCCCAGAGGTCTGAGTGGGAATATAAATGGATTTGGAGAAGCTGGAAGCTGGCTCTTGGGGGAGTGGTGTGCTGAATGCCTCATTAGGATGACTTGCCCGGCACATTACACACACATGCACGCAGGATGCCGAATTCGGCACCCCTCTTCTGCCATGGCGATGGTTATTAAGAGTAATGCGATCGGATGAGAAGGCAGCACATGGGCAACCACAAAGCCCAGAGGAAGCAGCTGTGCAGACAAATAAATGAAGGTCCCGCCTCTCTAAAATGTACCCACAAGGCAGAGCCACATCCTTTGCATTGTCCGAGGACAAACGGTTGCGGGTTCTCCAGCACTTGGTGGTGTCAGCAAGGCTGAAGGAAAAAGTGATGACTCGCCCGGCCCTGGGAGGAGGCATCGGAAGCACCTAGCTGATGGGAGTCCACTTTAACCCTTCCTTCTCGCCTTCTCCAACAAGGAAATGGAGACAAAGGAGCAGGTTAGCCTCATTGAGCCACAGAAGGAAAAGACTAAAGAGCCCTGAGAAATAATAAGGACTTTCCCTCTGTCCAGATCCCTAACGCAAATGATCCACTCGTCCTAGCGGTTCACTACAGGGTAACAAACATCTTTTGAGCACCTACAAGGCAGTGTCCTAAGTTTGGGGGTTAGGTGGTGAACGAGACAGACACAGCCCCTATCTTCACTGGGAGGTGGAAATTCAACAGATAATTACTCAAATCATGAATATTTTGCGAGCTGCTACAAAGGAAAAAAGAGGGCCTTCTAAAGACCTAAAGCAGAGAAATATGCTCCAATCAGGTGGGTTGGAAAAGGCTGAGTGATAACCAGGTCGGGGTTGCTGATGTGAGCAGAGGTGGTTTGGACAGAGGGAACAGCATGTGCAAAGGCCCCACGACCAAGGGGAGGAGGTGGCTTGGACTTGCACGACAAGAACAATATGAGGGGGACAGAGCAGCACAGACTTCCAACCCAGCTGCCACAGTTTCTCCTCGAAGTTTATCTGAACAGAAGGTGGCCACCCCAGGGCAGGGAACGGAGGGGCAAGCTACTGTGGGCTGCTGGATGTTAAGACTTCACTGCAGAGCCAAATTTAAGAAGAAGGGGGAGGGGAAAGGTGGGGGAGGGGAAAGGGGAGGGGAAGGAGGAGAACTAGAGAAGCAAACTGGGTTGTTTGGCAGATTGAATCCTGACAGAGGTTGGGGAAGATATATCTGGAAATATCTAGAAGGTGGAGATCTCTCCAATTCCCGGTTCTGCTGGATCTGCCCTGAGCAAAACAACACCAACAGCTTCTGCTTTGAGTTCATCCCATCCCAACTTCTTAGGGCTGTGAGGCAAATGACCCTACAAACAAAACACTGGCGTCACATTCCTTAGTTTAGGGATAACGTAAAGTTCTTGCTTCTAACCATCTTCTTAGCAAAGCAGTTTTACCTCTTAAAAGGTAAAAGTTGGGCTTCCCTGGTGGCGCAGTGGTTGAGAATCCGCCTGCCGATGCAGGAGACACGGGTTCGTGCCCCATTCCGGGAGGATCCCACATGCCGCGGAGCGGCTGGGCCCGTGAGCCATGGCCGCTGAGCCTGCGCGTCCGGAGCCTTTGCTCCGCAACGGGAGAGGCCACCGCAGTGAGAGGCCCGCATAAAGGGGAAAAAAAAAAAAAAAGGTAAAAGTAAAATCCACTAAGTTGACTTCTATAGATAGCTAACATTTCCTCACTGTCTTCCACGGGTCAGGCACGGTGCCACAAACTTTAGCCTCCTTTACTCCTCTTGAAACAGGAGGCATGTACTATTATTATACCCATTTTATAGATGAGGAAACTGAGGCTCCAAGAAGCTACTTAGGTGAAGTCACACAACACAATGCTGAGAAAAGTGGACCCGGAATTTACACCCAGGTCGGCTGGCTCCAGCATCCTTTCCTTGAACCGCTGCACCATTTTACCTTTCTCCCGGGAGACAGGAAATAAAGGCGATTCACATCACGCTCGACTCAGACGTTCGTTCGGATCAGGATGGAGGAACGCGGCTTACGGAGAGACACGACAAACAAATGGGGTGGGGGGCTTTTTCTGATGCCCGCGTACAGAAGGACCGTTCTGTGCCCGCCCCCGCCTCCGGCTCGGGGTGGCCCTGCTTTCTTTACAGGAAACATCTCAGTGAAATATGCAAGCGTGTTTAATTGCAGGGGCTCGGGCAACTTGTTTATCTTCCTTAAACACTGCCCGGGTGGCTCCCGTTTGTTATCTGGGGTGTGAAATGGAGGCTGACAACAATTAATACCTCCTCCCAGGCAGCTCGGCGGCGCTCTGACGGGAAGCTGTGTACTTCCGAGCAGTTGGCGGAGGAGGTGGCGGGCCGAGCCGTCACTCAGCAGCCGAGGGGGGGGAGAGTGACAGCGGCAGCTGACGGCCCCTCCCGCGGCCTCCGGAGAGGCCCCCATGATAAAGCGTCCTGCTTTGTGGTGTAATCAACTTGCTATACATGCATTACCTCCTAATGAGAGCCGTGTTTAAACAAGTGTATAGAACACATCTGTCCGGGCCTTGAGACTCGAGGCTGTGTGACCAATTTCAGCATCTGAAAGTTAAATTAATGGTAAAGGGTTTAATTGTGAGTAAACAATACCGCATTAAGGAGCAGTAAACACAGCAGTGGGGACCCACCGACCGGCTCTGGCATCACAGATGCGGCTGCCTCTGTGTGACCGTTAATAGTCCCCCCGCCCGGACTTTCTGACAGTGTCTTCAAGCCCATTTGTCATCGAACTGGTCCGTCCTCTTCTCAAACATAATTTTGGCCTACGGTCCATTCACCAGGCCTGCAGAGTCTGTGTTCTTTGTACTGTGGGCCAAAACAATCTCGAGGCAAAGCAGGGAGGGTCTGGGGAAGATCCAGCTTCTACACTGAGGTCCAGGGTGGGGTTTAAGGGGGACAGACACCCCCTTATATCCAGGCAACCAGCGTCCATCCAGAGCAGCGAGACCGCCTTTAGACTCCAGATTTCAATGGCAATGATTCCAAACCTGGTTTTAGAACACCCTAGGGTGTCTCCAATGAACAAAAGATACCTCCAAAGCAAATTAAGTTCCCTTTAATTAAAGATCATAACATACGCCACAGAACATTCCGTCACGGTAGGGGGAAGGAAGAGACTGTCACATAAAATAATAGGGCTCCACAACTCAAAAACATTAAGGATCACACAGCGAGGGCTCTGCACCTTCCTGATGTGTTAGCAGCCATTGTCACTGCACCTTGGAAACTGACTCTGGCCACCCGTGTGTACGGCACAGCGGACCGGCCCTCAACACAGGTGCATGCTGGGAGTGAAGGCTTGGCCTCGGGAAGGAGAAGGGTACATACAGCTGTGGTCCTCTTTGTCTATCTTCCTCTCCATCACCTGCAACCCAGTCAGGTGGGAGATGTCTCAGGGGCCAGATCCTGATTCAGAAGATGCCAACAGCACAGGACTGTGCTTTCCTGAGAGGGCATGGCATCTCTCTGCATCTTTAACCATCCCCACCTGGGAAGGCCTGCAGCAGGTAGCTCAGCCACCGAGAACTTTCCTCCCCTTTGCCTTCCCTGCAGCCGGGGGGGTCACCAGGCAGCCCAGCCCCTCTCGGCAGAGCACTGAATCGGGGTCTGCAGGCCCGAAGCTTCAGCTATGAACAGAGAAGCCCTTGACCTACTCTTCGGTGTGTTTCTCAAGGGCCTCTCAGAAAGGGGAGCTGATAACGGCCAAGATCAAACGTCAAAGGCACTAGACTTCTCTCGTTTCCTTTAAATATAGAAGTGTTCAGTTTCAAAGACAAAATGGTCTTGTGTTTGCACACCCAGACTGCGGAGTCAGTCAAATCCTGGCTCTGCCTCTTTCACCTCTTTGAGCCTCAGGGTCCTCATGTGTGAAATGGGTTGCTGAGGGGATGGAATCCATTTGTACATGTAAAGGGCTTTGAAAGATATGTGGCACAGACTAAGTGCTCAATAAATGTTAGAAGCTATTACGATGGGTGAGTGACTGGTGCCCCTTTTAATAAGACAATCTAGCGGACATGCAGGTACAGCTCAAGGAAAAGCAGAACCACAGTTGTGTCTGGATCACCCCGAGCCACTGGGTTTCTAGAAGTCCAGTGCGCACGTGCACTAAGGCTTCTTCTCTGCGCTGCCTGGTTCACCCCTCCCAGCAGCCATGTACACACGGCAGCCCTGGACGTGGAGGGAAACAACCCACCCTCCCTGCCTGACCCAGGCCAGCCTTCCACACTGGTCAGAACTCCCCCCGAGCTAGGATAAGTAACTTCTTGCCTCCTAAAACCAGCCCCAAATCAAACCAGCCCTCTAGCTCCAAGTCAAGCTTTTAGAGGCAAACTTCTTGGAAAGTTTTCCCAACGAGTTGACTTATTTTGTACATTCTAAGTACAGGTAACCTCCCACTTTTATTTCTGACACCACTCTTACCCAGGCCACCCTTTTGGTGCCAATCTACTGAAGCTCAGCTTTCTTCAAAGGGGGCCCAAGAAACTATTGCCTCACTTTGCCACTGAGATTGGATAGCAGAGTTCTATCACCACTAAAATAGTGCTGCTGTGTTTTTGGCGTTGTCTCTTGGTTTGAATTATTCCTAGTTCGACACATGCGTCCTCTTCCTCCATCTCTGACAACCAAGCCCATGAAGTGCAGAGATGGAAAGTAACCTGGCTGAGATGCCCCACTGGTGACGGAGGCCTTCAGTGTTTCCAGGAATAGCCGGAACCAGAGCCCATCACCCACCTGCGCCTGGCACTTTCTCTACTCCTGCTGGTTCCATGCTAGTAGCCGGAGGAAGGTAGAATTAGTTCAAGCTGGGGTTTCACCAATAACTTGTAGGCATGCAAAAGATCTTTGTAGCCCCTGAGAAGTGGAAGGAAATTTGGAAACCCTCTATTTCAGTGATTTTTTTCCCCCCAAAATTTGTCTCTGCTGTGAAATTCTAACTTCAGATGAAATCTCTTGCAGAGATTAGGACCAGAGCCCTAAACACCACCAACGCCCCACCTCAGTTTCCAGTGCGATGCATCCCTAGACACATCTGCTGTGGCTTCTTACCACAGGAAAGGGCTGAAAAATCACCACACCTTGTCTGACTCCATTTTCCAGTTGAGAAGACTGTGGCCCAGAGAGGGGCATAGACTGGCAGGAAGTAACACAGCAATCAGCGGACAGACACCTCAAACACACCTGCAATGACCTTGCGGTAAACTATGGACCCACCACAAACACCATCATCTTCATTTTTCTCTCTGGCCTAATCAAATGACGGTCCCCCCCACTGCCCCAGGCCTTGTCCAAGGGATACCTTGTTTATCTTTCAAAGAGAAAGTCACTCATTTCCTCCCCCTCCCCGCCCCCCTTTTTTTTTTAAAAAAAACCACAGGCCCCAGATTCAGCCATTCTAAGTAGGAGGGGAAAATAGAACCCACGAGGCAACAGATGTTGTGTTCCTCCCTCCTCTGTGACTTTAGTTTGCCTTTAAAGCCCATTTTCACCACTTATTGATTTTAGTTTGCTACTGGTCTATGAATGACAACTTGAATTAAGACAACACAGGCTGAGAAGCCACAAGGCAGTGCTAAATGATGTCTTCCGCCTCGTGGCGCAATGCCTCACGACCCTGAAGCCTCCCGCCCAACCCATTCTCCCGAGGAGCTCTGGGCAGGCAGACCCCCACCTGGCTGCCGGGCACCGGGCACCGGGTCCAGGGGAATCAGGGCAGAGCTCTGGGATGAGGGGAGAGCCAGGGCATCACGTCACAGCTGCCAGCCCCACAGCCTCTTTACAGACAGAAAACTGGCTTGTTTGGAGCAGGGGCTGTGTGTTTTATCAACAGCAGCTCCAAGAGAACCAAAAGATTCGACCCCGCCACTGCCTCCACGGAGCAAGAAGACTAAGCTAATTGTCCTAGTTGCTCCAGACTCACACTTACAGAGAGAAAACTCACCAAATCAGCCTTCAGTAACTCAACTCTCCTCCCTTCCAAAACTCCTCACCTAGGACAACCTTCAGACAAAAAGGCCCTTTGACGACAACACCTTAAAAGTGGCATTGATGATCTAGCCTAAACCTTAATCTGTACTGTACATTAAAAAAAAAGAATTTAACACACACCCTTTAACTCAGAAATTCTACTTTTACAAGTGCATCTTAAGAACATAATCGGCTAAGTGAATAACATTCATAGAAGGACATTTATTGCAGCACTGGTTATAATAAACAAAAGTGGAAACAACACCTAAATATCTAGGGAGAGGGAATTGGTAAATAGCTTTTGGTAAATCTATTCAATTAAATACTATGCAGCTATTGCAAATGATGATGCTGAACTATAGTTATTTACATGGAGAGATGTTTTCAATACATATTGCTAAGTAAAGAAGAAAATTCAGAAATGCTATGTCTAGTTCAATTCTTGAAAAAGGAAACAAAAAATTTTTTCATGGAACTCTTCTTAGCATTGTTTGCATAGAAAAAAAATGAAAATTGAGATAAGCCAAAATGTTAAGCTTTGAGGAGGTTTGAATTCCCTTCTGATTCCTGAATGTATTCATTTATAATCAGGAAAAAAGTGATGAAGCGAGTTTCCTGTGGGTAGGTGGAGCTGTATGAGCCAAAAGATGGCCTCAAATCCTGCTCCAAGCTTTCTAATGTCACCCGAAGAGTTCCTGTCATGTCCGATTGGAAGCTGTCATCTCTCAAACAACAGCAACCCAACTAACACAGGGCACTTCCTATTTTCTCATATCTTCCAACACCCAGTGGGAGACACTGCATGGGTTAGACTAACTTAGAAAGCCTATTCTCACAGTCATTTTGGAAATCAAGAGGTTAGAGTTTTTTTTCTCTTGACCAAATCAGCAGAGAAAACAGAGGATTAGAGAGGGGGGTGAGAAAAAGAGAGATTGACTCTAACCCAACAGCAGGCAGTATGCCAAGAGCAAAGCTCATTTCAGTGGCTTCACTGTATCCCCAAAGCCAGAGAGCCAAGACCCTGAGTGAGGGTGAGACTGAGAGAAGACCTCTCCCATCTAAGAAGCTCCTGAGACAGCATTTGGAACTCACTCTGGGGTCATGGACAAATCTGGGGATCGAATGGAAGCTATAACCCTCTCCCAGAAAAATTCGTGTGAACACGATCTTGCACACAATTCAGAGGCTTGTGGGCCATCCACGGACCTTCCATGAGTGACCACGGGCCAGTAAGTCATGGAAAGACTCTCATCAGCGGGGACCCATCTCCATTTTAACCCAGCACCAAATCTGAGAGATATCTGCCGGCACGCTTGCCACACCTTCACGTGCACCACCAAGTTTCAGGCTCCTTTAAGTCAGGGCGCTGGCACTCCCTGGCGCGGGCCAGATGAAGGCCAAGAGGGAACGGGAGATGATGGGGTGGGCAGTGAGCAGAGGAGTGGAGGCGGCCAAACCGCTCCGCACAGACAGCACCTTCTGTTCTGATCAGGACGGTGCCATCTTGTTACTCCACAGCTGCCTGGCGGGACTTGCTCGGAAGCATAGCATCTTCTGTGTTTTGCAAGGCTCTTAAAGAGGGCAATTAAAGGGTACCACAAGTCAGACCTCACACAGGCACGATCCTTCCAGGTCGGAGGCCCTGCCTTTCTGATCCTTTCTGGTGCAGAACTGGGGCCAGCAACAAAAGGTGTTAATAGCCTGATGAGGAGCTCGTGCTGATAGATGACCCATTATGGTGATCACTCTTGTGCGAATGGCAAATAGGTTTGATCAATTAGATTTTAATGTAAAGCGGGGCCTGGGGGAGAAAAACAGCAACCGGGAGAGGGAAGACCCTTTGTTACTAATGTGTCTGCAAAAAGCACTTAATTGAGGTCATAATAATATTAGCAGTTCTCATCATCAATAATTCAGCCTTATTTATTACTAGCCGATAAAGTCCTGTCAGGTGGGGAACATAGGGGGCTTTTGTTAAAGACCAGGATACATGGGGTTTCCTCTCTCTCTCTCTCTCTCTCTCACCAGCTGCAGCTGCTGGACCCCAGAACATCTAATTCTCAAAATGCTTTCTAGGTATACTCCCTATATGTAGAAAAGAGGGACGGAAAAATACTAGTTTTCCATGAGGTATAATTTTACCCTCTCCTGTATTTCCTCACTCAAAAAAAAAAATTGTTTTTAAACCCTTGTCTCTGAAACAGTCACTAATTTTGCTTCAGAAAAGTCGGGAGAAAATTTCTGTTCTCGCACAATTTAGGATCCTAAAGAACGACATAAATTCTGCCTTTTCCTACACTTTTTAGTCACCTGTGGTTAACTTTTAAAGCAAAAGAGAGAAAGCGAGTGAGAGCGTGTGCTAAATGAATGCATAATTGTACATTCAAAGATGCTAGCTCCAGTGGTAAAATTTTAAATGTATTAGTCTCATAAAACTGCCTCATTACTCTCCGTGTCTTAGAGGACATACTTGCCCATAATGAGGCAAACGCAGGAAATGGCACAGGGCGGAGAGCAAGGGGAAGGAGGAGATATTTGAGCTGGCTGCCATTTCATTTTTCAGAAAGGGGGAGGAAAAACACTTAATAAAGATAATTGGGCTGGTAGTGCCTGTTCCCATCTGGAATCTCAACACAGACAGACCCCAGGGCAGACGATCGGTCATTAACCAGGAAAATAACCTATTTGGAAGGGATCCGTTTGTTTTATAAATGATGCTCCACTTGAGAACAGCTTAACCGCAATAATAATAAAAGTTCCTCGAAAACCCAGCCAGGGGACGGTGCTGAAATATCGATCCGGCTTCTGCTGATAATGGCTGGACTGGGCTTCCGCTCAGCTTGCAGGAAACAGCTTTTGAAGTTTTGCTTTGCTTTCTTTTTTTCTTTTTTTTTTTTTTTTAAGTCTAAATAGAATTTAAACTGCCCTTCGGTGATCAGTGGCTTTTAGTGGCCTTGGTTAGGATATAGTGAGTCGTGGGGTCAGAAGAGGTGGCCCAGGCTGAGGATGGAAGCGGGGAGATGAGGCCCCAAGTGGAGGGAAAGGGAGGTCAGCTCAGAGCTCAGAAAGTGGAAAGGGATTCTGCAATGGGGCCGTCCTAGCCTGGGAGGCAGCCCGGGGACAAGGACTTGGAAGGATGAATTGCCCCCCAGCCCCAGCCTGGCTATTATGCTCCCCCAACACACATGCGCACGCGCACGCGCACGCGCACGCGCACAGACACGCAGAGGCAAGTCAGGAGCGGTCAGAAAATTCATTCATTGAGACCAAACTGGAATTGTATAGATCAAGGCAGAGAGGAGAATCCCAGCACCTGATCCACTGCCCTGATGATGCAGACAAGGGGGGGGGGGCTATTACTATAATTAGAAATAAGGTTTCAGTGGCAAATCTCTGATCCACCTATTTCCAAGGAAGCTGCTTAGGAGGGCGTGTGAAAGTGAGGTCTTCTGAGACAAAGGAAAACGGAGGGGTGGGGATGGAACCTACATGCAAGCTGCCTTTAAAGGAAAAGGAGGAATCTGGGCTCTGAAGGATCCAAGTCTACACCAGTGGTTCTCCAGTGGGATGATTTTGCTGCCCGCCCCCGAGCTCGACACGTGGCAATGTCGGGAACGTTTAGAGCCGTCACAATAGGGGGAGAGGAGTTGCTGACATCTGTGGCGTAGAGGCCAGGGAGGCTGCTGAGCATCGCAGAGTATACAGGACAGTCCCACCCTTTACCCCCACCTACCCACGCAACAGAATCATCTGCCCCTATGTCAATAGTGCCAAGTCTGAGAAGCACCCACCCCCATCTACCCAGATCTCACTCGCTGACAAATAAAACCCCACTCTCCAGTTCACTCTGGACCCCAAAACAGCCTCTGCCCTCACTCCCCACTACCCCTCTTCCCTGTCAGTTTCGCTGGTTAATTAACATGTTCCGGGAACAAAACGTCTTCTTTTAGAGTTTCTCAGGAGCCAGGTTCCAAACATCACTTCCTTAAGGTGTTGGTTTCAGCCTGGCAGCCGAAATTGAGAAGAGGATGAAGGTTCATCCATGACACATGGGACCCACATGCCCACCACCTCAGGATGTGGTGTCCTCCATGGCTCCACGAGGAAGGTCACATCTTTCTTTTATTTGCCACACCACGCGGCGGGCGGGATCTTAGTTCCCCGACCAGGGATTGAACCCATGCCCCCCGCAGTGCAAGCGCGGAGTCTTAACCACTGGACTGCCACAAGGTCACATCTTGATGACACCATCTGTAAAATGGGTATAATCATTGTGCCGCCTCCTAGGGTAGTGAGGAGGAAATGAGAAAACATGAAGCCCAGCACCAGGCATGTATTAGGTGCTCAAAAAGGAGTGGAGGAGAGAGGAAGGAAGGGAGAGATGGAAGGGGAGAGAAGGGGGAGGGGAGGGAGAGGAGGGAGAGAGAGAAAGTATTGCCTTCCAACTGGTGTCAGGCACCGTGCTGGCAAAAATCACTGTCACCCCAAATGGCCTGGGGTGTCCATTACCCATCAAGGGACTGCTGCGATTTTTCAATCATAAAGAATAAGCTAATGCACAAGGCTCTTTGGAATTATCATCCCCATCATGTGCAGAGCTGAAGTGTGTGTCTAAGCAAAGCCCCATTCACCTTTCCCCTCTTTTCTCTACCTTGATTCTAGAAAGAGAAGGGGGAGGGCAGGGCACGGCCTTACCAAATTTCTCCCTGCATGCTCGACAGTTTCCTCCTGACAGCGTTTGACTGTGCTTATTATTTCCAGCAAAGCCCTTATCATTTTCAATGTGAATTTCAAATCACACTGATCCAGCCCTTCTTAGCTAAAGTCAGCTTTATCAACCACAAGAGATGTGGGATTTGAGAGAGATCTGAGTAAATTCACATTGTTTGGATAAACTCATTCAGGGAGCTCAACAAATCAAAGCCGAAATGGATATGTATTCCGAAGAGACTGAGAACTGCTGGGGGAAAAAAAAAAAGGAAAAAAAAGTTACCATTAACATTCTTATTTCTTAAAAAAAAAAAACAAGCCATAGTGGTCCCTTTTCAATGAGTGTGCTCACAACCTCTTTTTGAACCATTACCAGGGCTCCGTAGGACACCAGGTGAAGTGATAGGAGCTGTGAGGCTTAGTGACAAGAGAAGCCAAGTAGCTGGAGAAAATCACATCACCCACCCGCAACTGCCAGCCGCCCAGCTTTGGTCAGTGAGACCACTATCAAATATGGTAATGGGTGAATTTATGCATTATCCCATAATTTAAGGCACTGTGTGTATCATGTATATTTAAAACTAGTTCTCTGTAGTTTTAATTATCTCAGTCTGCAGGGGCAAAAAATAAAAGCAGGCAGCTCCCTTGCCTAATACCAAAATGAAAGCATTTGCCTGCTGACAGCTAAGATGTTTGTCCTAGCTGGTTGAGATTTCCTATAAAATTTGCATTGGAAAGGCAGCTTTAAGTATACTTAAAATAAAAAAGGGGCATTTGCATCTAATTTGCTACACTTGCAGTATTAGAGTTTTATCTGAATAAAGACACGTCGACTGGATTTATATAGTTAAGCTGATAGCTGGGAAAGTCAACACCGAAAACATCAGCTAAATTCAACAGAGTTGGAGAGCAGCTAAGAGTATTTACAAGTTTGGTGGTTTTTTTTCCTCCCCCATCCACTGATGACTTTAAAACTGTAGCAAATTATCTTCGTTTTACCAGTCTGGCAATTACAAGGTTTTAATGAAAGGCATCTTTATAGATGCAAGCCTTCCCTCTCCCCCTACCAACACACCCAAGCGTACTTATTAAATGGAGTGGTTCTAAAATGTGGTGTCACGTGAATCTCGGTGGCTTGGGACTCGGGCATGTTCGAATCCTGACTCGGCCACTTACTGGCTGTGTGACTTTGGGCCAGTACCTCTTTAGCCTTAGTTTATTCATCTGTAAAATGGGGATGGCTGTTATTCAGGGTCACTACAGTTGGACAGTCTGCAGACTGCACAAAGATGCCCAACCATTCCAGCCCCCATTCACTCGGCAGGCAACCAGGGAGGTGACTGGACCACATCCTCCCAGGAAGGAGCGTCTTTTTCTAACTCAGGGGCTAAATGGCCAGCAGCCCTAGCTAACTAACTTCCCAGGGAGGTTGTAAGCTTTACAATGAAATGCCACACCACTAATGTATTTCCAATTTAGAAGGAAGAGTTTCAGCATTATCTCCACCCACTTTGAAGACTCCATTGTCAAGACCTGTCCCAAGAGGAACCGGGTTCTGGTATGATGGGTCCCAGATGACTGATTCTCCCTGGCTCCCGAGACGGGCCTCGTGACCCCAGCATGGCAGGAGGCAGGGGAGCCTATTAGATTTGCTGCCTTTCCCTCAACACCATCTCCTCAGCTGGCTGGGGTGCAGTAAATCCCAGGCTCTCACACAGCCTCAGGCAGCTGGGAACAGATTCCCTACAGTCTGGGAGGCCCCTTCGGGGACCACCTTTCTTTCCCTTCTCCCAGCTTTGAAGGAAGTGCCCACTCAAGAAGAGGACACGACGCCCCCCTCTGTTGGCTTTCCTGCCTCACCATTCCCTGTGATACTCACCCTGTCACTGCCCCCCCCCCGAGCTCCGGGGACCCCCAACTGCCTCTCCAAGGACCTGGATAGAGAGGCATTTCCACCAGGAAGCCCCATGCTTACAGCCACGTCATGCGAGCCCCACGCCATGACTCCCGTCTCCTCTTTTGCATCAGACCAATCCTGGCTTCAAATCAGGACTCTCCACTTACCACCTGGATGCACTGGGGCAAGTCACATTCCCGCCCTGAGCCTCAGTTTCCTCACCTGTAAAAGGGGAGTAGAAAGAATACTCACTAATCAGGGTCGTTGTGGTAAAAAGCAGCTGGTGGCAAATGACAGAGAAGAGGACAAGGTCACTCTGCTGCAAAAGCCCCAGCTACGCAGAACAGACGCCTGCTGCCCGGCCCCAGACCAGTGGCCAAAAGGCCTGGCCACAGCTCACTGAGCTCGGAGCACCTCTGTCCATTTCAGGGGCAGGTCATAGAGCCATGCCTGATGTAGATGTCCACGTGGATGGGAAGCAAAGGGCCTCCCACCTGCCCACGCTTGCCAAAGCCTGCCATCTGGGGGCACCGGCACGCTGCCTGCAGGTTGCAATGTTTCAACAGGAAAAATGCTAAAAGACTTTCCCATTTCACTGAGCAGGACGTGCAGGTCAAGAACACAGTGCCCTACTAGAGAATGGACTTGAGGATATGGGGAGGGGGAAGGGTAAGCTGGGACAAAGTGAGAGAGTGGCATGGACATGTCCACACTACCAAACGTAGGGCGGATAGCTAGTGGGAAGCTGCCGCATAGCACAGGGAGATCAGCTCGGTGCTTTGTGACCACCTAGAGGGGTGGGAGACTCAAGAGGGAGGGGATATGGGGACATATGTATATGTATAGCTGATTCACTTTGTTATACAGCAGAAACTAACACACCATTGTAAAGCAATTATACTGCAATAAAGATGTTAAAAACAAAATTATTGAAGCTACAAAAAAAAGAACGCAGTGCCCCCCAGCTTGCAGCTTCATCACAGTGCGTACGATGATGTCACCAGACCAAGGATTCTGCTCTTTAAAAACTATAAGCGGTGTGTTCCCATTACCACATCCTTCCCTCCAATAAGCCCAGGATCCCGTTATCCCCGAGCAAGAGAATTCCGTCTGAGAACAGAGCACGGAGCGTCTCCCACGTGATGTGCTTTGGGAAGCAAAGCTAACAGAACAAGATTGGGTCCCCATGTTTACACGGAAGGTGATCTCAGGAGGCACTGTGAGGGGTGAGGAAGTGAGGAGAAGAAGGGAGCAAAGTCTATAAAAAGTGTGTTAATGGGCTTGTTACCAGTGTGGGCAACTGGGGCTCAACCTTGCTGGGCACCCTCTGAGAGACAACGTAGAAGATACCATAAGGTGGTCCCACTGCGGGCCCAGAAGCTGGCCTATTTACCCACCAACTCCCATGCCTCACTGGTTGAAGGTTTTCCTTGGGGCTTCAACTCTCGCCCTTACAGGCCAGGAGACACTCAGCCACTGGCAAGGATGGAAACTGACTAGAGGTGACCTCCCAGTGTCTGCACTCCAGTTATCCGAGGTAGCTACTACTCTTAGCTCCACTTTGCAGGTGGGGAAACTGAGATCCAGATCCACTCACAGTCACACAGAGAGAAAATAGTAAAGCTGGGACTAGAGCCCAGTCACCTCTGACTCCGGAGCCCATGCTCTGACCCACCAGGCTACTCTGCCCACCCTGTGTTAAGTCTCCAAACTGTGTAATGAAACCTGATGTAAAATACAAGTAGGTGCTGATGGCAGTCAAAAATAGACAAAGTATATCAAAGTAAAATAACGCCTGCTCGCTACTGTGAAACAAATGCTTGGCGCACAGCAAAAGCTCAAGAGGAGTTCATTTCTGTGCTTCCAACTCTTTGAACCTTATTTCTAACTGACATGCAAACAACTTCCCTTTGGAGGAAAAAGCAGCAGCTCAGAGGACCAAGAGCCTGGCATGCTCTTTCTCAACAACCAAGACAGATGCAGACAAGAGGAAGGCACCCCAGATACTGGTGCTACCCCGGTGCACCAGGACTGGAACCCAGGAGTCCAGATCCAAGGCCAGGAGGAGGGTAGAGGGGGTCCTGGGACCCATGAGCTAGACTAGGCTGGGGAGTGGGGCGGGGAGAGGACAGACGATGAACGTAGGACACTCAGAGGACAGGAGGCCCTCCGTGGGAGCATTCCCTGGGTGACTCTGGAAGCCTAGTGACAGAGCTACTTCTCTTTAAAAGGAAATGGATGACTTAAATAAATTAGACACAGCTGAGTGGAAATTAGTGAATAGGATGACAGGTCTGAAGGAATTACTCAGACTGCAGCACAGTGAGAAATCCAAGTGGAAGTTTTGGAAGAGAGGTTTAAAAAATAGGGAAAATAAAGGGAAAAGTTCTAGCATACATCTACAGCGAGTTCCAGAAAGAGGGGATACAAAATTAGAGGGGAGGCAATATTCAAACAAAAGTGGTTGAGAATTTTTCAGAATAGATAGAAGTCACCATTCCTCAGGTTTACTCTGTTCGGGCTGCCTAACAAAATACCATAGATGAGGTAACTTATAAACAAACAATTATTGCTCACAGTTCTGGCGGCTGGGAAGTCCAAGATCGAGTTGCTGACAGATTCTAAGTGTCTGGTAAGAGCTGGCTTCCTGGTTCATAGACGGTTGTTTTCTCGCTGTGTCCTCACATGGTGGAAGCAGTGAGTGATCTCTCTGAGGCCTCTTTTGTAGGGGTACTAATCCCATTCATGAAGGCAGAGCCCCCCTAAAGGCCCCACCTCCAAATACCGTCACACTGGGCATTAGCTTTCAACATGTGGATTTGCAGGGACACAAGTAGTCTATAACCCCTCAGATTCAGGAATCCTAAGCAGAATAAATAAATAAGCATCTGTGCCTAGCCATATCTTAGTGAAAGAACACTGAAGACAAAAAGAAGCATCTTGAACTCAAATAAATATTCCCTACTAAGGGGCAGCAGTTAAAATAATAACTGACTTCTCAATAAAAACATAGTTATGACACCTAGTGAGCATTCAATAAATGGAAGCTATCATTACTAGTGCTCATAACAGCAATAACAGTACTAGAAATATTCAAATCTGAGCTCTGCCACTGTTTTGTGTAACCTGCAGTAAATCATTTAACCTCTAAGAACCTTGTTTTCCTTGTCTTAAAAATAGGGTTTTGATAAAGATGAAATGCGATAAGTAAAATATTTGGCACAGTGTCTGGCTCTTATTTGATGTAAAATTAATGTTGGCAACAAAGTCACGCCACTGTCGGGTCAGTACAGGAGTGATGAGGGTTAAGTTCATCTCAGATTATTCCAGAATCTCATTTGAAAGCTCAGTTCAGCTCTCTAGCAATAGAAAATATTTCTCTGAAAAATTCCAGCCAAGGGCTGACGTATACAGAAGTTCCAAGAAAGAACATTTAATGGAAACCCATTCCAAAGACTGGTTCCAGGCCACCTCCATTTCTGGGGACAACACTCTCTGCACCTAGTATGCCTGTGTTTCTAGTCACTTCCTTGCAGTTACATTCGGCTTGTCACTTTTCAGACTGACACGTTGTGATCACAGTGGGACCTCACAGAGATTTCGTGACGTTAGCACAGAAGGTTAAAAAGCAGAGGCTCAGGGGCTTTCCTGGTGGCGCAGTGGTTGAGAATCCGCCTGCAGATGCAGGGGTCACGGGTTCGTGCCCTGGTCCGGGAAGATCCCACGTGCCGCGGAGCGGCTAAGCCCGTGAGCCATGGCCGCTAGGCCTGCGCGTCCGGAGCCTGTGCTCCGCAATGGGAGAGGCCACAGCAGTGAGAGGCCCGCATACCAAAAAAAAAAAAAAAAAAAAAAAAAAAAAAAGCAGAGGCTCAGAAAGGTGAATGACTTGCCCCAACAAAGGTGAATGACTTGCCCTGACATGTAGCCCACATAAATGGCGGGCAGAGCCTGATGCCAGGCCTTCTGGCTCACCCTGCTGTCTCCCATCTAGGCCCCAGCCACGGACTCCAAAGCTCTTTCCCCAGATCTCGGAATAAAGATCTCAACTCAAATGTCCCCTCGCCTGAGAAGTCTTCCCCAACCTCTCATTTAATTCACCACCGATGCACCCCTTTCACTTGCAAAGTAGCACTCCCCATCATTCCTAGTTACATGCTATTTGTTGCCTATTTGTTTAATGCCTTTACTCGCCAGAGCATCACCCAGTGCTACCAGAGTGCAGGCATGTGGTATCTATTCAATAAATGTTTGTGCAGTGAATAAATTTGAGTGAACTCATGAAGTTGAGTGAATTCATTTATAGTATTATCTAATTATGTAGACATCTATATCAGCACTTAACAGGGCTCAAAAACTAAATACAATATTTCTTCTTACAACCCTTCCCCACCCCACACTGAGCAATGCCCACTAGACAAAAAGCACTGAATGAATAAAGGGAATAGTTCATGAGCAGGACCAGGCATCTCTCTCACCTGCTGCCCTTTCTCATTCTAAGCCAATCCTGGAACAGAAGAACCAAGACAAGTGAGAATTAGGATGTGGACATCCCTGGTGGCGCAGTGGTTAAGACTCCACACTCTCAATGCAGGGGGCCTGGGTTCGATCCCTGGTTGGGGAACTATATCCGCATGCATGCTGCAACTAAGATGTCCGCATGCCGCAACGAAGATCTCTCCTACAGCAACTGACTCCGTGCTGCCAAAATAAATGAATGATTTTTTAAAAAAATTTTATTTATTTTTGGCTGTGTTGGGTCTTCGTTTCTGTGCGAGGGCTTTTTCTAGTTGCGGCGAGCGGGGGCCACTCTTCATCGCGGTGCACGGGCCTCTCACTATCGCGGCCTCTCTTGTTGCAGGGCACAGGCTCCAGACGCGCAGGCTCAGTAGTTGTGGCTCACGGGCCCAGGTGCTCCGCGGCATGTGAGATCCTCCCAGACCAGGGCTCGAACCCGTGTCCCCTGCATCGGCAGGCAGATTCTCAACCACTGAGCCACCAGGGAAGCCCTAAATAAATATTTTTTAAAAATAAAAAGCATTAGAATAAATCCATCCCTAGAAGCCATCTCTCACCTCCATGTAATCATTCAATTAAGTGAATAAAATGAACATGAGTGCATCCGATCAGATGATCATCGTTTATAAAGCACCCTCCTGCTTATCTACCTTTGTTTTCTAGCTCTAGGCCGAGTCCCATCCCATATCTGGATGGTACAGAGGAGGTGACGGCATGGAGGAGAGAGAGGAAGGAGGTGGAAATATATTGAAACCAAAAAAAAAAAAAAGAGAGAGAGAGAATGAAACAGTGTAAGGTTGGTCACACATTTGTCATTAAGTCAAAGCCGAATCCCACTGTTTGTGTGAGGTGGAATTATCTCATTCTTTTAGCCTGGGAGTCTCTGTGATCCACCAGTCAAGTATGTGATTGGATTTCAGCTCAACAAAACCTTAAATTACACACCTATTGTGCCTGAGATAAGCCTAGTTTCACAGCAGTGGAGAAGGCTTCTCCCGGCCTCCTTGGCAGCCTTCGATCCAGCGCTGTTCTCATCCGCTGGTTGATGAATGAGTAATAAGATTAGAATTTCATCTCAAGCAACATGGTAATTGCCATGTTGGGTGTGCGGACGAAGGCTGGGGAGATGGATAGGGGCCGCGTAGTGAAGTTGGGCCTGTTCCCCCAGACGTGCCCACTGACACAGAAGGACAGGCCAAGGGCAGGGCAAAGTCCTGGGAAGAGGCCAGCTGCATTTACTAGGGGTCTACCAGGGTCAATGACTGTGCTGGCCACCAGCACAGGTGTCTCTATCTCATCCAATGCTCAGAACTGCTCTCTGAAGAGTGAGAGGAGACATCTTTTGGATTTTTCCTGTACCTATTCCCTACTTTTGGATACAGGACCTCCTCTTTCCATGGGGAACCAAACCATTCCCACTTTCAGAGAAGGGTTCTGGTGGAACTAACTCCTGGCTCCCAGAGTGGTAATTTGACCACGTCAGACCAATCAGAGACACCAGTGTTCATTGTAGAACCTGTTGCCAGTACCCCCAGGAAACAGGCATGATGTTTCCACGGGACCAGTAAAAGGGCCAGAACATGATGCACTGGGAGAAGGAGAAAATGCAGCCACCTGGGGACATGAAGTTGGACAGTGGAATTTAGAAATGGGGGCCATGTTTTCTCTTTCTACTAATACCTCTACCTCTAAGACTAAAGCCAGAGCTACCTGTTGGACTTTTCAGCAGGAAAAAGCCAGTAAATGCCCGTTTGGGCTCAAGATAGCTCAACTTGATTTTTCTGTCCAAGTGAATTCTCATACATTTTACAAATGAGGAATCACGGCTCATAGAAGTCAGGCCACCTACCCAAAGTCACACAGCTAATAAGTGGCAGAGCTAGGATTTGAGCCCAAGCCTATTTATTCTAAACCCTGTGTGCTTTTCTGTATCCTATTCATTCCCACCAGATGGTAAAGGGCCTGCTTTGTGGAAGGGCCCAAAGACTCTGATACCATGAGGGAGGAAAAAATCTAGCAGCCTGGGAGACACAGGGCTCATTTTGGGGTGAAGAAAGTCCCTTTCTGCCAAAACCTCTGTCTGGCCATTGTTCACATTCCCAATCTGAGGCCAGAGTGGACAGAGGTTTGGAACAATGAAAATAACAAGGGCTTGGAGACAGACCTACATTCCATTCGAATTCTGACTCACCCATTTATTCTGGCTGTGTGAACTTGGACAAGTAACTTATCCTCTCTGAACATGAATTCTCTCGTCTATAATTTGGAAATAAGTATACCTGGGGTGCTTATGAAGATTAATCCGATAAAACAGCTGTGCCTACCATGTTTTTTTTTTTTTTGCTGTACGCGGGCCTCTCACTGCTGTGGCCTCTCCCGTTGCGGAGCACAGGCTCCGGACGCGCAGGCTCAGCGGCCATGGCTCACGGGCTCAGCCGCTCCGCGGCATGTGGGATCTTCCCGGACCGGGGCACGAACCCATGTCCTCTGCATCGGCAGGCGGACTCGCAACCACTGCGCCACCAGGGAAGCCCCTACCATGCTTTTTGTCTTCAAGGAACAGAAGAAATCTCATTTACTGGGACTTCAACCAAGAATATATTTTTCTTGAATAACAAGGCACCAGGAGCAGGCACTTCCAGGGTTAGCTCAATGGCCTTGCAATCCACTTGGTTTTCTTTCACTATTGTAGTCACAAGGGGGCTGCAGGAGCCCTAAAGGCAGAATCTTCAGTACAGAGGACTTCCATTCCCACACCTCGCCTTTTTTTTTTAAGAGAACACCCAGCACACTTCTCCTTACATCTCACTGGCCAGAACTGGATCATATGGCCACCCCTAGCTACAAGGGATGCTGGAAGACAAGTATGCGGGAAAAGGGAATGAGGTGCCTATCTCGCTTTATCCTCTGGTCCTCTATTAACAGGAATGAGGAGGAAGGGAGGATTGTCTCCTTCGGGGAGATAATCAACACCAGTCACCCCACTATATAAAGCACTCTGGGCAGAGTCTGGCACATATAGAATACTCTAATAATAACAGTCTAGAACTGTTATGATTATTACACTAAGTGTTCTGCCACAGAAGGTAGCCTTTTCAGCAGCCTTCTCCTCCTCAGTGCCAAGCTTCAGGAAGCACAGCGTCTACAGGCTTTCCGCTCTGCTTCCCATCTTGTACCCACGTAGCCATACCAGCTAGCTAGTCTGAATAGCTAGCTAGTTCATGCTGGGAGGAGGCTCAGCTGAGTGGCTGTCCTCTCCCTTGTGATGGAATGCAAGGATCGTAGCAGTCTCTGCAGAGAGAGATCTGAAGAAGGTAACAGAGGCAAGATCTGAAACTGAACGTCTCCACAGAAGGGAGATTTGGGAAGTCAGGTGCAACAGGGGAACAGCTTGGTGGCTGCTGAAGCCTCTCTGGAGACGTTGTCCTTTGGGGTTGTTGTGAGCTGCAATTCACAGCCCGCTGCTTCCGCAATGCAAGCCCTGGTCCCTTCCCACCCATTCCTTACCAGCCTCATTGCCTTGTCTACAAAAAAAGACTAACAGCTACATCTTCCCCCATCCAAGACTGAGGACAAGACACTACGGGGAATAGTTCTCTCCTGGAATATACAGGACAGAGACCCATCTCTCAGTCCCTCCATGCTCACCAGGTCCCCAGTGACTGGGACTTTGATTCATTAATTCGGTCATATATTCAACACACAGTTTTGAGTGCCTTCTAGTTACTGGCTTCATTCCAGGTGCTGGGGCTACAAGCCAGTAGTAAACCTCACATGCTGCTTGCCTCACCTTTGATGGGACATGTCCCCAAACCTCCTAGGGATGTACAACGGGATACTCCTAACACCCGAATTTCCACCTCTCAATTCATGCTTGGGTCATCCTAATCACAGGCATACCTAACATGTCCCCCGCCCTCCACATCCTCGAGGATGATTCTAATCAAAAAGATGGACAATAGCACGTGTTGGCGAGGAGGTGAAGAAATTGGAATCCTCAGACATTTGCTGGTGGGGACGTAAGATGGTGCCGTCGCTGAGGAAACAGCCTGGAAATGACTCAGAGGGTTGAGCATAGAGTTATCCTATGACCCAGAAACTTCACTCTGAAGAGAATTCACCGGAGAGAATTGCAAACATATGTCACAAGAAACTTTTACACAAATGCTATTAGCAGCATTAGTCATCAGGACCAAAAAGTGGGAACAATTGAAATGTCCACAGACATTTATTCAGTCGTAGAAAGGCATGAAGTCTGGATACACGTTACAACGTGGATGAACCTTGAAAACGCTGTGCTGAGGAAAAGAAGCCAGACACAGAAGGCCTCATACTGTCGGATTCTACCGAAATGCCGAGATTAGACGAATTGAGCAAGACAGGAGGTAGATTCGTGGTCGACAGAGGCTGAGACGAGGAGAGAATGGAAAGTGACTGCTAATGAGCATATGGGATTTCTTTTGGGGGTGATGAAAATTGTTTGGGGGATGATGGAATTGATGGAATTAGACAGTAGTAATAGTTGCACAACATTGTAAAAAAAAAACCCAAAACAAAACACGGAGTCGTATACTTTAAAAGGGTGAATTTTATGATATGTGAATCATCTCAAAAAAGAACAACAGAAAAAACCCCAAACCCAACCCCAGCCATGACTGCTGTAGAAAACAAACATTTAGCTGGAGAATCAGCAGCTGCCCCATTTGCTTTCAGTCTTGGCTGGCATCAGCCCAGACGACGAGTCCTCCTGGAGAGGTCTGGTCCTCCACGCTGAGGCCCTCAGCCTCCTGCCGCCAAGGGCTTGCTGCTGGCAGCCAATGCCTTTCCCTTCGCCCTCCTCTGCCCTGACTGCCTGACGAGGCAGCCATGGTGGACCCCGGGCATGTCCTTGGGAAGGACGTGGGGTGGAGGCCTCGGAGACCTCCTGTCACCGACCAGTTTGGCCTGACTGTGTCATCCCAGGAAGGAGAGGAGGAGCACAGAACAGCCACCAGTGCCTCTGGAGGTGACTCTTGTCACAACCCTTGCCCCCATCAGAACCGGCAGTCCTGCATGGGAGAGTCACCAGGGCTTTAACATCGGTTCTTTCTCTTTTTTAAAAATTATTTGAGGGAACCACGCTGTAGTTAAAGAAGTGACCAGGTGGAATGTTCTTTCATGCACAAAAGCTGGGGTAGAAATGCCAGGGAGTCCTCAGCCTGGTCCATTTTTTAGGAAGCCAGTTAACAAGACCCATCCTCCTTAGAAGTCGCTCATGCTTTTAAGTAGCATTTTCCTCTTCCCATTAGATGCATTTTCTTCATTTTTTATTCTCTAGCTGTCATGGGAGCTAGGGGAAAAAAAAAAAAAAAAAGGCTCAGTTCCCACATTCCCAAGGTTAAGGATTCTTTGCTTCCCACAGAATTCTGCTCATTTCCCTCTCAAAGACTCCAGTGCCCCTCACCATGCAACCCTGAGTCTTGTGTGAGGATCTCCCTACCCCGTGGAAGGATATGAGAACCCGGTGTTATGGGGAGGGTTGGGTTGGGAGGATAACTCTAATGACTGCCCACTTTCCTTGGGTACCACAGAAAGGCAGAGTCTAATGAGGTTGAGGCTTAACACAGCTGGCCGCCATATTGGCAAGGGATATTTCTGAACCTGGAAAATGATAATGTCAAGGTGGACCAACAGGGATCCCTGGGGGCCCCAAGCTCAAGGCTGCTGTTCCCAAATGAGGATCAGCCAAATGGGAAAAAAGGATGCACAGAGGTGGAAAGGTCTCCAGCCCCACATCGGGAAGGGGAGTTGCCCTTGACTCTGACTTTCTCCCCATGGTCACCACTCAGCATCCAGTAGACAGATGTTTAACCTGGATCAGCAGCTTCTGGCATCTCCAACACCAAGGGGACATGGTCAGGCTGGAGGGTGGGGTAGCTCAGAGCCCTCACTGAGTCCATTAGTTCCTGAGACCTTTCATCCTTAGAATTACGTCTCTGCTTCCAGGGACCTCACGGATAAGACAGGCACTTTTTACACCGGCTTTACTCTCCTTTCAGGGCAGGTGTGAAGTCCAAGAAAGATCACAAATGAGAGCCACGTTAATGTCCCAGAATGCCACGAAAAACTAAATCTGGAAAATCAAGAAAGAAAAACGCATTTGTCAAAAAGAGGTTTTCAAAGGTGTAAGAAAACCTTTGATGTTAACCCACTCCCTTCTGTGAGTTTGTGTGTCCCCTGAATTTACCCTATTTTCTGGATGTTCCAGAACAAGCTTGCAGAGGAGAAAGCCTATAAATACCCAGACGTCGAGCTGTATTATTATGAATTTTACAACTCATTCTCCCCTGAAACATTTATTAAACATCTACCCATGCCAGGCCCTGAGCCAGACGCTGGGCTATGGATGGAAGCACACACAATCCCTGGCCCCTTCCAGCAGGACAAATAGACAGACATAAAAAAGAACAGCTACACGACAGCGGGGGAGGCTCTCCAATGGCGTTCAGGGTTTCTTGAGGACACGACTATGCGCTGGGAGACGTGAGTGAGGAAAAGCTTCAGCGAGAAGCATCAGCCCATTGCTGTCAAAAGAGACTAAACTTTGGGGTCATATAAACCTGAGTTTCAATAGCAACTTCCAGGACTAGTTGACCTGGGGCAAATGACTTAAACTCTCCCAGCCTGGATTTCTCCACCTGTAATAGAGAGAAGAGGATAGTATCTACCTCACAAGGCTATTGGAAGAATGAAATAAGCAATGCATGCAGAGTGTTTAAGATGGTGCCTGACACATGGTCAGTGCTCAGTAAATGGAATGATTGCTACGGTGACTCCTGAAAAATGACTAAACGTTCACCATGGGGTTGTAGACATGGGGGGATGGGTGGGTAAGGGAGTCGTGTGTGGTCTAGAAAGACCCAGAAGCCTGGTGCCCTTGGAGAATTGTGAATTGGTGAAGGGGCCCTACCTCCTGAACCCAACCTCACCACTGCCCACCAGCCTTCTGTTTCTTCATTTCTCACCCCCCAAAGTCCATGGTACGTCACCCACCATATTGACTTCCACCTAAGAAAACCTCGTCCCGGCCCTGGAGTTAGTTGCCCCACTTGAAGGAAAGCCCCTCTGGGCAGGGACAGTCTCCTTGAACCCATTTGCCCTGTCTGCCCAGAAAACTGGGCCATGCATCTCATGGAACAACCAGATTTAAGTCCAAAGTGGTTCTGCTCCAGCTAAATTGGTGCACGTACCCATTAAGTCCCCACCTCACAGCCTCTCCTTCCTGTCTGTTCAGGGAGCAGGAGGCCTGGAAGTCACGTAATGTGATCGAACAAGTGATGTCCAAAGAATGTGACCGGATCAGTAAGGGGGAGCCTCGGGGGCAGCGGGGGGCAGGGCGTCCCTCCTGCACTGAGAAAATGCCCCTTCCTCACGGTCTTCGTGAATGCGAGACTGTTTAGCTGGTGAATAACTTCCCTGAAGAAATTCTTCTGTGGTATGTCACCATCACCAGCTGGTGTTTCTTGGCCTCTGAAGCAAGAGAATTAACCTTGTGGAAATGGCTTCCACCATCTTGTAGGAACAGGGCGCGACTTGTTACCTCCACACGCCCACATGGCCTCCACCCCTGCTGCCCTCCATCCCTTCCCCAAGCATCTGGGGGGCAGCTCTCTCCCGGGGCAGTTTCTTTAGCTTTACATCAGACAGAGAGGTTGGTGGCATGAGCCAACCCCAAGACAAATGGTCAGCAGCTGCCCACCAGCTCCCCCAAATACCACACCCCTCCTCCTCCTGCACAAACCCCTCCCACTCTCAGTTCCACCTCAGTGTATTTGGACACATTTGAAAAATCTACTTAATAAATTACCACCTCTACATGACCTGACAACAGCCACAGATAATCCAGGGCTATTAGAAGCCTCGTTTATAACCCATCTAATTCCAGGTTGTGCAAATCCCAGCAAGTTAGGAAAGGTGTCAACCTTCCCTCGGTGAATGGCACAGCTTGTATTCACAAATTATATGTAATTGATCCAAAGCTGTTACAGACATTTAAAAAAAAACATGTCCCCTCCCTCCCAACGTCTCCCTCTGGGAATTTATCTTTAAGAAAACTACAGTGAACCATGGGCAAAATAAATTAGCACAGGTCTGTTCTTTGCAGCGTTGTTTATAAAAACAAAAGCTTTAGAAACAACCTACCTGCACAGCAATAGGGGATTAGCTAAACAAACCTTGGAACGTGCCGACAATGAGATACTCAGCAGCTACACAAAATAATATTGCAAAAGACAACACAGTGATCCGGGGAAGATATTTATTATCTGTTGTTAAATGAGGGAGCAAAAGCAGGTTACAGAGCGAAAGCTACAGTGAATGCCATTAAAATATTTTATATTCGTGCATTTACTTGAATAGTGCTTGAGAGATGGGTGTGCTTTGCAGGCAGACAGACAGGTTTGGGGTTTGAATCTTACAAGCTCTGCCACCTCGGGCAAGTTAAATAACTTTTCTCTAAGCCTCAGCTCCTTCATCTGTAAAATGCAGAAAATTCCTACTTCACAGAGCTGTTGCAACGATCAAATAAGATTACCTATGTAAAGTGTTCAGCTCCATATCTGATACAAAATAAATGTTCCGTAATTGGTGATTCTTGCTATCATTATTGTTATGTAAAAAAGGTTAATGCTGGGTGACAGAATTATAGGTACTTTTCTCTTTTCAAATTTTTGGTTGTTTTCTGCTTGTCCATCTCCCAGAAGATATGACTCTAGCAATGACCAAAAAAAATTTTTTTAACTGATAAAGTTGTTGGGGGAGGGGTTATTTTTGCTTTTAAAGAGGGAAACTGGGACTAATGAAAGGCGAAGCAGGTTTGTGACCTCAGCAGGTGAGGACCTGCACGGGGTGAGAAGGGGATGGAGAGGGTTATTGATAAAGGAGATGCAGGAGAAGCTGAACTGGGGGGGTGGGCGGGGGGCTGGGGCGTGTCCCCAGTGAAAGGGGACTATGGGTGGCTTAGAGCTAGTAGAGGTCAGTGCATTTCAGAAAACCCAGATTTGATGGCCATTGCCTCGTCCAAAGGACCTGGAAGGTCAGAGACATGGGCTTAAAGCTCTACAGGTCTGGACTACTTGCTATAGTGTCCAAACCCTCCTCGCTTGGGCCGCCATTTTCCAGTCCGCTCCACTCAGTGTCCAAGCAGGCATCCTGGGCGCTTTGGAGCCTCTTTAGTGAGACCTGGAAAGGTGTGGCAGCAGTGGCTGGGGGCAGGGGAAGGGCTGGCAGGCCACTCAATCCGAAACAAGCCTCCACGCAGAGCAGAGTGGAGTCCAGTGACAGGGACAGACAGCAGGGACCAAAAGCTGGGGTCAGACCCAGACCCGTGTTGGTGGCGGGATGCAGGCTTGGTTGTCAGGCAGAGAAACGCAGAACACAGGGAAAGCCCTGGGGAGCGTGGAGCCGCCTTCCTGGGGCTCCGGAGGAAGGCTAAGGCAGGCGAGGAGGCTGAGAGGAGGATGCCCCCTTCAGGGTGACCACGGTGGGGCCCATCTTCCCAAGCCTGGCCTGGGTCTCTTCACTCCCCAAGGCAGGAACTCAGTAGCAGCAGAAAGGAGACCCAGGAGTTTTCTAGCTGAAACCCTGGCAGCTCTGCTTGGCCCTTCACACCACCCGCCATCTTAGGGAGAGCAACGTGGTTCCGGCAACGCAGGACCGAAAGATGATCCCGGTTTCTCTCCTGGAAGTGCCTTTAGAGTTTGCCTTTCCCCCCCGACTCCGGAACAAGGGAAGGCAGATTCAGGTGCGGGAGTTCCCGCCAGCCCCAGAGTCCCCAGCTCTGGCGGGGTGAGGGAGGAGCGGGGACAGGGAGAGGCACGCCTGCCCACCCTCAAGACCAGGCAACACTGGTTACGGCTGATCGGCGTTACAAAGCCATTTGTCAGGAATGTGGACCACTCAGACCCCTAAAACCATCTCCCTCCAGGCCGCTGCTTAAAAATAAATTATAAGATACCACTTCACACCCCCAAGGACGGCTATAATCAAAAAATGGAAAATACTCTGTGTTGGTGAGAAATTGGAACCATCCTACACTGCTGGTGGGAACATGAAATAAAACATAAAATCATCATATAACCCAGAAATTCCACTCCTAGGTAAAGGTATGAAAGAATTGAAAACAGGGAACTCAAACAAGCACAGGTACCTACGTGATCACACGGCGCTATTCAACAGCCAAATGTTAAAACAACCCAAATGTCCATCCATGGATGAATAGTATTTTTTTTAAATGTGGTCTTTACATGGAATACTATTCAGTCCTGAGAAGGGATGAAGTGCTGACACGTGCTACAACATAGATAAATCTCGAAAAATCATGCTAAGGGAAAGAAACCAGACACCACAGGTCACATATCATATGATTACACTTCTATGAAATATCCAGAATAGGTAAATCCATGGTGACAGAAAGCACATTAGTGGTTGCCAGGAACTGGGCCAGGGTGGGGACTTGGGAGTGGCTGCTTCATGGATATGGGGTGATAAAGATATTTGGGGACTAAATAGAGGTGATGGTTATACAACATTTCAATGTACTAAATGACACTGAAATGTAAGTATGAAATTTACATAATTTTCTTATGTAAATTTCACCTCCATAAATATAAACAAATCACAGCCGGAAACTTCTTCATGCTGGGACCCTGTGTTTCACCCACATGACCTCATTTCATCCTCAGAACAGGCCCAGGAAACAGAGATTTATTGTCCCACTTTACTGATAAGAAAACTGAGGCTCTGAGAGGTGATATCACTTGCCCAAGGCCTCCTAGCTCGTGCTCTGCTCGTGGCAGAGCAGAGAACTTGCTCACTGCATGGGCGCTGTCTCAGAATTGCCCGGAAATTCTTCAGAGTTGAGTAAGATGGCTCAGCAGGGTGCTGGGAACAGGCATCCTGACCTGGGTGGTGAGGGCTCAGGAGGTCTCAGGGATTCCATGCAGCATTGGGCGCTGGGGTTCTGAGAAAGACAGCAGGGAGATGTTACGGGGAGGGAGGCTTGAGGTAGAGCATAGGCTCTGTGAGAATTGTGGGGGGCTGGGGCAGAGGCTGGGGAGATCAAGACCCCACCCTCAGGGAACCAAACACCTTGGGTGGCAAACTGTCCTTGATCCTTCAAACCAACTCTGCTTTCCCTCTCCAACACTTGTCATGAAAGCCTAACTCAGAACAGGGGCAAAAGAAAAGGAAATCAAAAGAGCACTGACAGGGGCTTCCCTGGTGGCGCAGTGGTTGAGAGTCCACCTGCCGATGCAGGGGACGTGGGTTCGTGCCCCGGTCCGGGGAAGATCCCACATGCCGCGGAGCGGCTGGGCCCGTGAGCCATGGCCGCTGAGCCTGTGCGTCCGGAGCCTGTGCTGCGCAACCGGAGAGGCCCGCATACCGGAAAAAAAAAAAAAAAAAAAAAAAAAAAAAGAGCACTGGCTTTGATGATGTTACAGCCACTGAGGGCCCTGGGTCTTTGAAAGGTGGATCTTCTTCTTGTCTTCCTCCTCCTCCTTCTTGGCTATCAGACCTAAGATTTACTGAGCACCTACTATGTGTCACTCCCTGTCCCAAACACTCGAGCTTGGATCTCAACCCTTTGATGCAGGATGGTAGCCACAGTGGTTGACTTGGCATCATCCAAACGCCCCTGCCAACTCCCAGCCCGCCCCACCTGACCCCTGCTGTGTTTAATCTAAAGCAGGCTTGGCCATCCCATCCCCCATGCTATCTCTAGAATCACGAATAAGCATGGGAGCTGATTTCAGCCATTGAGGCATGGAGGGAAGACTGCGTCTTCTGAGATAGGTTTCCTTGCTCTAGGAAGAGATGGACCCTCCTCTTCCCCTGGACATTGTCACATCTGGATGTGATGCCAGAAGCTGCCTCAACCATTCCTCCTCCAGCCTGGGGATGAAGTTAATCTGGAGATGGCAGAGCAGAGCAGAGAGACAGAAAGACAACACTGAACCACCAACGACACTAGGCTGGCACCTGCAGTTATGTGAAAGAATACATTTCCTGATTGTTTAAGCTGGTGTTTGCTCTTAACTTGCAGCCAAAAGAGTCCTCGCTGACAGATACATAATACAAATGAGAACTCTGAGGCTTACAGAGGTTAAGTAACTGGGCTAAGATCCTACAGGTGGTGGACTGAGATTTGAGCCCAGCCCATCTGGCCCCAGAGCTCCACCGTTCACCACTGGGAGGTGATACATACCTCTTTGAATTGTTGCCACTGCAAATAAAGCGTCTGGCACAAATGAGGGTAAAGATATCTACTGCACAGAAAAGGATAAAAATATCTGCCCCACAAGAGACACAGAGGGTCCAGTGTCAGGCCTAGAGCAGAGGGCTGCTCAAGAAACATGAAATCCAAACCCCGTTTTTCAGCCCTGATTTGGTGTCCATTTATTCCCAAAGGCTCAGCAGCTAGACTGCTAACTTATGTCCCTCCAAGGAGAGCACTGGTCTCCAAACTCTGGCCCCAGGCCTCCTGTTCCTGGCAGCCGTCCTAGATGTACCCTGTGCATGCCCTAGCCCCACTCCCATTAGCCTGCTGACCGTCCTACACGTGCTTCAGCGATCTTGACATGATCTATTGCTATTATCCACACAGCAGCTAGAGGGATCTTGAAAAAAAATCAGATCAAAGTCACATCATTCCCCTGCCTAAAAACCCTCTCACCTCCTTCCACTGCAGATGGAATAAAACTCAAACTCACAAGCGTGACCCACCAGGCCGTATATGTCCAGCCCCTGCCTTGCTCCCAACCTCAGCTGGTACTAAGCTTCTCCTCCCAACTCCACTGTGGTCTCACTGGCCTTTTAGTTCCTCAAACCTGAAATGGTCATTCCTAGCCCAGGGCCTTTGTCCTTGCTGGTCCTTTCACAAGAACACACTCTTCACCCAAGGTCTTGCCATATCTGGAGAGAACTTCCCGAGCCCTGCCTGGCTCCATCTCTATCATGCCACCCAATTTTATTTCTCTGTGTATCTCATGGGCTGCTCTGATTCAGTTTCTTGTTTGTATAACTTTATTCCATTAGTCTCCATCATCCCCCTACCATGTAAACGCAGTCAAAAATGGAGAGATGTCAGTTTGATCCACTGCTAAATCCTCAGCACCTAGAAGAGTGCATAGTACACAGCAGGTGCTCAATAAACACTCACGGAAGGAATAAAACTCTGTCTCCACGTGCAGTGTTGCCGTCTTAGTAAGAGAAGTGATGCTTCTTGATGGGAGTGTTTATTATACTTGCTCTTATCTTGACATTTCAAGAACCTTGTAGTTGTTAGAATATACTTTTCTCAGATTCGCAGTGAAAAGCACAGACTTTGAGTTCTCACCTCAGCTCTGCCAGTTTCTCATGATGTGACCTTGAACAAGTCACTTAACCTCTCTCTGTGTGCCTCAGTAGCCCTGACTGTCACACTGGGATGATTATTCTCACGGTGCTATAGCGCTGAGCAAAGCCTCTGGTCCACAGAATGCTCAATAGAAAGGCACTGACATTGTTTGCTTGTTAGAATGTAAAAGAAAGAAAGAAAGAGAGAGAGAGAGAGAGGAAGGAAGAAAGAAAAGAAGGAAGGGAGGAAGGAAAAGCTGCATCTGAATCTTAGCTGCAGGTTCTGTGACAGGCAGCCTGCCTATGAGTCACTTGGAGCAGAATCTCAAGGCAGGAGGTCTGGGTAGACATCAGCCCAAGCCTTTCCTGTGGGTTCCCTGATAGGGTCAGGCAGTGCTGGTGCCCAGAACACAACACTCCCCGCAGGCTTAATCTGGGGAGTGAGCTTTGGGGCCCTAGGGGGGCGGGCAGGAAATCCACCCTCAGTCCCGAAGCTCTTAGCAGTGACAGACTCTGCTAGGGAAAAGCTTCATGCCAGGATGAACTGGGTCTTAATAGCTGCTAATTGGTCATAAGGCGAATGGGGGGAAGATATTAACAAGCAATCCATTTGGCTCCACGTGAAGGGACTACAACCTAGAAGGATTTTATTGGTCTGTCTCCGCTTTTTAAGAGTTTTTATCTCAGGAGCGGCTTGGTCCTAAAATGGTCCACTGTGACCGGGGCTGTGTGATAACGGGGGAAAGATCTGAGGATAACAGGACTCAAGCACCTGCAGCCCACCCATCCCATCTTCCTCTCTTCCTGCTGAGCATGGGGTCCTCCAAGGCCTAAGCCCACCCCACCCACCCATAGCAACTCAGGCCCTTCTTCTTGCCCACCTCCCCAACCCTTCCAGGAGGCATCACCCCCACTCTAACAGAGAATCCACCTGCGTTTACAGCTAGGGCCTTATCCTGAATAGTCAGACAACGAAACGTTCTCTTTCACCGAGAATTAGCACATCTAGCATGCATGGATTACCAATTTTCTTTTTTTCTTCCTTTTTAAAATGGTTCTTAGAGCAATATATCCTAATTAAAAATTCAACTGAAATATGTAAAGTAGACAATGAAATGAAATACACTCTCCCCCATACTCTTACTCCTCAGAAATAACCACCATTTACATTTTGATATAGAGCCCTCCAGATGGATGGATGGATAAATCTTACTTTGATATTAAGTATTTCAGAGATTAATATAATGACTACCCAAGAACGCACCATCCATCTTAAGAAATAAAGCATTACAGACCAAACTGAAAGCCCTTGTGTCTCTTATATCATTCCCTTCCTCCCTCCCCCAGGTAACCTTAGTCTGGAAATTATTGTCATTTTGATACCCCTATTATACTACAATTACATGTACTTGTAGTCATAAAACAACATATAACATTGTTTTAGGCAATGCTACTCGTTCTAGAAACAGTATCATAGGATATGCAATCTTCTGCAGCTTGCTCTTTCCTCTTCTGCATTGTTTTCTGACTCTCCATGTAGTTACATTGTGACAGTGTTTTATTCTTTTTTTAACGCAGTATCATATTAGTTACATTGTGACACTGTGTTATTCTTTTTTTAATGCAATTTCATATTTTATGGTGTCATTGTACCACAATTTATTTATACATTCTCCTGTAGAGAAATACTGGTGTTGTTTCTAATTTTTCCCTTTAGAAACCATGCTGCAGTGAACACTTTTGCATCCATCTCCTTGTGCACATGGGCATAATTTTCTCCAGTATAGAGCTAGCTGGAATATCTGTGTATGTATGAGTATCTTCCTCTTTACTGAATATTCACAAATGGCTCATCAAAATGGCTGCCCTAATTTGTATTCCTGCCATCGAATATTAATTAGTAGAATCACTTCGGAAAACAATTTGGCAATAACCTCTGGTGTATGAAAGTTTGCGTTACTCCACATTCTCCACCATCAACATGGTGTTGTTAACATCAAACTTTTTCTAATTGACTGGGTGTGAGCTGATATATCATGGTTGTTTTCATTGCATTTCCATGATAACTAATGAAATTGAGAATCTTTCCTATGTTTACTGGCCTTTCCTGTTTCCTCTTCTGTGAATTGCCTTTTCATTCTCTTTGCCCAATTTCAATGGATAGATAGATAGATGGATGGATGATAGGTAGAGAGAGATTTTAAAACAATTTTCAAAATAGCCCACCATAAAACATTTCCTGACGTATAAGAAACATGTATAATCCATATTCTGTGTAATATTCTGCAACATATCTTCATACTCTTACTGCAATTTGTACATCTTACCAGCCTAGTACTTTTTCATGTTATTTTGCAATGGCATAATATGGGAATACTATGATTTATTAATCATTCCTCTACTGACAGACATTTAGATTATTTGCATTTATTTCCAGTATAAATAGTGAATATTTTTGTAGCAATATATTTAGGTATAATCACAGCTGTTTCTATGGAAGATTGTCAGTTCTCCGTGAATCATAAATAGTGATCTATAAGAAAGAGGAAATTAGAATTCAATAAAAATTCAATGAAAAAAATTCAGCCTTAAATCTCTTCTAAACTTAATTCCTCCTCTTAAAAAAAAAAAGTTTAATAATTCAAAAAGTAACCTGTTTGGAAATGTTTGGCAAAATCTACCAAAGTAAACAGGCACCTGGCTATAACTCAGCAATTCTATTCCTGGGTATCCACCCAACAAAAATAAGTTAATATATCCACGAAAAGACATGTATGAGAAGGTACACAGCAACTTCCTTCGTAAGTAACTTAAAATTGGATACGGCCCAAGTGTGTATTACCAATGGATATGTACAATAACATGGATGGATCTGAAGACATCATCTTGAACTGAAAATGCCAGACACAAAAGAGTATATACTCTAACACCTCATTTATATGAAGTTTAGGAACAGGCAAAACTAATCTATGGGATTAGGGATCAGGATAATGGTTATCTCTAGGGGTGAGAGTATTGACAGGAAAAAGGCACAATGGAGCCCTCAGAGGTATCAGAAGTGTTCTCTATCTTGATCTGAATCATGAATATATTTGTAAAACTTCATTGCGTTTCACCTTTAAGAGGTGTATACTTTCGGATGGACCTAGAGACTATTGTGCTTAGTGAAATGAGTCAGAGAAAGACAAATACTGTTATCACTTATATGTGGAATCTAAAAAATAAAACAAATGAAAGTGTATAAGAAAACAGCAGACTCACAGATGCAGAGAACAGACTAGTGGTCACCAGTAAGGAGAGGGGCAGGAGGAGGGGTAGGGGATTAAGAGATACAAACTACTATGTATAAAATAAATAAGCAATAAGGATATATTGTACAGCAAAGGGAAATACACTCATTATTTAATAATAACTTTAAATGGAGTATTATCTATAAAAATATTGACTCACTATATTGTACACCTGAAACTAATATAATATTGTAAATCCACTAGCCTTCAATTAAAAATTAATTAATTAATTTCCAAAAACACTATCATAAATGTCATTGCCGCTAAAAAAAATAAAGAGAGAGAGATGTATACTTTAGATTTGTTATGCTACAATAACTTTTTTTTTTCCCTTAAGGAAACAACCTTGTTATTTTTTTTTTTTTTTTTTTTTTTTTTTTTTTTTTTTTTTTGCGGTACGTGGGCCTCTCACTGCTGTGGCCTCTCCCGTTGCGGAGCACAGGCTCCGGACGCGCAGGCCTAGCGGCCATGGCTCACGGGCTTAGTTGCTCCGCGGCACGTGGGATCTTCCCGGCCCAGGGCACGAACCCGTGTCTCCTGCATCGGCAGGCGGATTCTCAACCACTGCGCCACCAGGGAAGCCCACAACCTTGTTATTTTAACTTACCGTTTGTTTGGATTCAGCCTCGGTGAAAGGAAGGAAACTGAGTCTGTTGAGAACCTGCTAAAGTGCTCAGCCATATACTAAGGATTTTTATAAGTTTTCATAATTTTTAATTATGATTTTTAAAACTACCCTGATGACACAGGTATGACTGTCGCTTTGTCTACAGATGAGGAAACTGAGACATGAAAAATGTAGGTAACGTGTCCAAGGTCATGGAGCCATTTCAGCTTGACTGATAACCATTTGAACTGAAAGTATAATAGCTGACTCCATGTGAGGCGTTATTCTAAAAGCTTTCCATGTATGACCTCATGTTATCTGCAGTGTGATTCTATGGGATTAGCACCATTATGCATCCCCATTTTACAGGTGGAGAAATTGCAGCACAGTAAGTCACTTCCCTGAGTTTACACAGCCCATAATTGAAGGAACCGTGATCTTCTCATTTCCGTATGACACAAGCCCCATTGCCGAGTTTGCTAGCAGCAGCGAGTGGAATTTGTCTCATGCTGCATGGCGCTGGGGGTGCTCTCGCTTCAGTGATGCTGGCAGCTGTTTGCTTTGTTTCCAGATCTTCTGAAGGAAGCCTGTGTTATGTATTGACTTCTTTTTCACACTCACTCATCTGTTTAGAGAGTTGGAAAACAGACCCATTAAGCATCAAAGCCCAAAGGTTCCCAGATAAATTAGCAGGCACGTCTCCCCAAGGCAAAGGGGAGCAGGCGGGGGAGAGAGAGGAAGAATTCCCACTGTTTGCCTCTGCACAGAGCCGGGCCCCGCCATCCCAGACCCCTGCAACCCCAGCACAGATAATAAACTAGCAGCAAGAGGCTCGTGGCCACACGTTTGTTGCAGAATTGGCTCTTACCTCAGGACTACAATTTAATGGGAAATACAGCTTGATGGAGGTAAACTTTGGGGGGGTTACAAAAAACCGGTGCTTTGAGTCAGCAGGACCAGTTAGCCATACTGGACAGAGGGTCAGTGGTAGAAACGGCTGTCTCACATGAGGGAGGAAAGAAGAAGGTGTCAAGAGGGGTGTCAGGAAAGGAGGGAAGATGCCTCACCCACCCACCAGTTTACTGTCCAAAGAGCAATCCTGTTACACAGCCCATCCTCCTTGGTGCTGCTATTTCCCAGCCACAGGGGTTCCATCTCAGGCCACAATCATCAGTGCCAGCTGATAAATCATGTCCACAGAGGGAGGAAGAAACCCCCATCACTGTACATCCCCAGCCCTCAGACTCACTCATCAGAGTGAGCCGCAGATATGTGTCCCTTTCCCCATCTCGGTAGGGTAGGTAGTTCCCCATGGGGTCCTTGGATGGAAGAAATCAGGCTAGGAGGAGAAGGAAGCAGAGCTCCAGGGCAGCCACGGGGATTCTGGGCTCACTAACAACAGCAATAATAAAAAGCTCCGCCAGCACATACTTAGAGCCTACTGTGTACCAGGCCCTTTACATACGTCACCTCTAATGCTCTCCATGACCCTACAAGGGGAATATGTCAGCCCCATTTTACAGAAGGGAGACCTGAGGCTCAAAGGAGATTAAGAAATCATTTGCCCCAAATTTTGTCCTGGCTAATTCCTAAGTTCCTCATTGTTAAGCCCACAACATCCCTCTACAGAGGAGGAAGGAAGAAAGGAAAGAGGAGCTAAGGAGAGCAAATACATTGACATAATGCTTTGTAGGTAGTAAAGTGCTCGTCGAGTATTGGCTTTATATGTCCATTAGAACTGAGATCGCTCCTGACCGTTTCCACTGGAGAGGGGCCATTCTGAGCTCACCATTTTCCTAAGCATGTTGTTACATTCTATCACTGGATTCTCAGGATTGTGACCACATTGTGTGATAGATATTATAACCCCTATTTTACAGATTAGGAAACTGAGGCTTGACTTGGCCAGAATCACCCAGCTAGCAGCAGAGAAATTGTACAAAGCCCGCCCCTGCTTTCCCGGCTTTAGGAACCAGGCTGCTCTGAGAGGATACTTTCAAAGAGTTAGAAACCCTTGAGGAGGCAAAGCTCCTTTCTGCTCTGCCCTTGGCTTTGGGCCCAGGCTCCACTTGGGTCTCACTCCAGGAGGCATATGAGGGTGAGGAAACATCCTTGTCATGGTCATGGATTTTCATTCCGGAAAGTGCAAGGAAGTTGGCAGAGAGTGAGGAACTGCAAACAGCAGCAGCAGCCTGGCTGGAATGGCAATGCCTTGCTGACCCCAACATCTCCAGCCGAGCGCCAAGCTGGCCTGCAACTTATTTTCCCATGCACCTTGCAGCCGGATTCATAATAGGCATTCAGTGCCACAGGTCACATAAGTAAAACAATGCTTACAGACAGCTGACTGTGTGCCAGGCAAATTCCTGAAGCGTATTACATATATGGGCAACTTGATACTGACAATAAGCCTGGGAGGTGGGTACTGTCACTGTCTCTATTTTATAGACGAGAAACTGAGGGTCAGAAATGTTAGAACATTTCCTTGGGCTCAGATTCAGACCCAGGAAGTCTGGCTCTAGAATCTGTGCTCTTCACCAGTGCACCACACTACCGTCTGGAGTGAGTCCAAGACGAGTTCTTCCCAAAGGGCTCCACTGAGAAGCCCATGGGGGTGGGGTTGGGAGGGGGTCCCGAGGAGGAAGAAAGCACCTGGGCTTTGAGAAGAGCCATACAGAAAGGACCAAAAGCCCAGAGGCTTCAGTGGGGCACAGAGGTTACTACTGTCACCAGGACTCACTGCTCTTCCACTTCGGGACATGGGAAGAACGGTAATCCCTTGCCTCTAGGCCTAGTCATGGCCAATGAGATGTGAGCAAGCTCAACTCTCCAGCCATCACTTCCCCTGACGTGAAGAACTCTGGAAGCTTCGTGTGGAGATGCCACTGGCATCAGTTGAGTCCCTGAGTGACAAACCACATGGAGTAGAGTCCCCCTCCTCCCCATCCCCAGTTTCCACACCAAGCCACGTCAGACAAGAAGTGTGAGTGAGTAATAAACCTTTGCTTGAGGACAATGACATGAGACATTGGGGGCTATTTGTTACTACATCATAACCTAGCCTCTCCTGACTGGTATAAGCGGGACAGTCATGTAAGAAAGAAGGCAATTTCAGCTCTCTCCTACTCTGACAAACTTTAGGGGTTACATGTGGCAGCGAGGGAGGAAAAGGGGGAGGATTCTCGGAAACCGCCAGGTCTTGTTACTTAGATTTCACTGGGAATAGTATGTTCTTTCTGCAGATGAGCAGACAGATCTTTCCAATCTGAACGGAACATGATCCAAATGTTAAAATTAGAGACAAAACTTAGCTGCAGAGAAAAACAGCAAAACATGATCCTTTGCTTCTGTGGTAACTCCCTGGGGAGAGGGAGGGGAAAGATGGCAGCAATGTTTGGTTCAAATGTGCAGCTGATTTGGCAGAACCAGGATAAACACCTGCCTTCCGCTCCACCACCCACCTCTGCTGCGCTGAACCTCTGTCTGACGAAAATCTGGTCTCCTTTGCCCACCAAGTCTGCTTCACAAATACATTTCAAGTTATGCCTTCCCAAACTTAATCAAGTCCCAGAGATCTGCTGATATCACAGGCTGGAGATACTAATATTATGATGCTTAGTTCAATCTCCTTAGCGGAGAGAGAGGCCCTAAGTCTCCTCTCCACACCACCTAGTCTCCCAAGGGTTCCCCAGCACCCTTCCTCAAGCCAGGTTAGATCCCACAGGCCCCAGTCAGGAGCCCTGAACACTGAGACCAAAGAGAGGGTCCACGTTGTACAACCACCCAGACGTGAGAAATAAGATCTAGAAGCTTGTGGAAGCTGAAGGAAATTTGTATTGGGGTTGAATTTAGGTTTGATATGAGATTTTGGCAGGTGCTGGGCCATCAACTCTTTAATAGTTTGGTCCCAACTAGCTGAGCATCCAGGGAACCACCCACTGCTTCTGAAAGCTGCAAATTCAGAGGGAGGGAGAGGCAAAGCTCTCTTAAAAAGGGTCATCTCTGGCAAGTCATTGCGTAGGCAAAGACACGGGAGGCCTCATCATTTACTTCCTCTCTCTTCCCAATCCTTCTTAGCTTCTGGGGACAGTGGAAAGTGAAGGCAGTCCGAGGCAAAGAATCAAGGGAATCAGGAGGTGGGTGGGCAGGAGGGGATACAGAGGAACCTCTGCTCTGCTACAGGCTGCCCTCCAGGCTGCAGGTGTCCACCTGAAAATTGGACTCAGGCACTGATGTCCCAACTTCAGGCATTCCTGCTCCAGATTCATGATTTTGCCCTTTCCATGCACTGTTATTTACCTACTATTTCCTCTGGCTTAGTTAAGTGTATTTCAAAAGGAAAGTGAATCAAGTGGATATTTGGAAATGGAAAGCCCGTATTCTCTGTCCTCAGTAAAGGGCAACCTTAAGAGGGAATACGACATTTTAAACTAATATTATTCAAGTCCGCTTCAATGCTGTTACCTACCACAACCTCGGTGCCTGAAGCCTGCTCTGTCTGTTTTGTTTTTTGGTGTTTTTATTGTGGGAAGGCACACACAATATAACATTTACCATTTTCACGTGTCCAATTAGTTCAGTGGCATTGTGTCTTCTTTTTTTTTTTTTTGGCGGTACGCGGGCCTCTCACTGCTGTGGCCTCTCCCATTGTGGAGCACAGGTTCCGGACGCGCAGGCTCAGCAGCCATGGCTCATAGGCCCAGCAGCTCCGCGGCACGTGGGATCTTCCCGGACCGGGGCACGAACCCGTGTCTCCTGCATCGGCAGGCGGATTCTCAACCACTGCGCCACCAGGGAAGCCCGCATTGTGTCTTCTTAATGTCGTGCACCTATTACCAGTCTTCATTTCTAGAACTTCTTTTTTTTTTAACATCTTTATTGGCGTATAACTGTTTTACAATGGTGTGTTAGTTTCTGCTTTATAACAAAGTGAATCAGTTATACATAGACATATGTTCAGAACTTCTTTCATCTTCCCAAACCGAAACTCCATATCCATTAAATAGTAGCTCCCCATCCGGCCTCCCCTCAGCCCTATTTTCTGTCTTTATAACCTGTCTTTGTTTAAAGGGAGATTTAAACGAGTGGGAAAAGTGTTAAGGGCATATTAGCACCAAACTGAGGCTCTCTTTTTTACTTAATTACAATTGAAAGAGGGTTGAAAAGCAGCACAGTCCATGCGATGAAATTCTATGTCACAATGTCACCCAGGACCTCTCCTTGCAGGGCCTAAACCCTTGGTATTCACCCCACAGTTGCAAACACTGCATCGGTGGTCCCTGGCTTTCTCTTCTACATCAGTGGTCTCCTGACTAGCACACAATAAAATCAGCGTCTAGGTCACCAGCGGGCAAAGGGTGGAGAACCATACCTCTCAAGGAACCATGATTTCATTTACTCCTCCCAACAATGCTGAGAAAAATTATTCCCATTTTCCCAAAGAGGAAACTATAGCTCGTCCAGACAGTAACTTACCCAAAGTGACATAAGTAGCCCATGCCAAGGGCTTTTTGATCCAGCGATAAGCCTCTGTCCTTTCCACCCCATCATACTGATCTCCATGGGCAAGTTTCGGCAGAAACCAAGCCAGAGATCGTGAACACTGACAGGAGCCATCAGTAGAGTGGCCGCTGGGCTGCTCTGTAAACGCAGTCCTCACTCAGTAAGACTCCTAAGCAGTTCACCATCAATCAGAATGGTGAGTGCCAGGGTAAGGCTCTACCTGGTGCACAAGTAGCGCTGTCACCCTCTGGCCATGGGGCCCCACCAAGCTGGCCCTTTAATGAATGTACACAGGAGAGACTGGCCACCAGAGGATGGGGGTGGGGTGTGTGGGGGGGTGTGTACCCTGCCCGCCCTGCTCCTTCCTGGTCCTTCACACCTGCAAACAGCTGTGCATACTCACTTGGCATTTGGGGCTTTCTGTCCTGCAGGGTTCTGATGCAAATGGATTTGACACAAACACAGAGCAGCTCCCTCCCAGCTGAGCTCCCCTGTTTGCCGACTGTTTCCCGCATCCTCCCTGGACGGCTTACCTTCATCTTTTGTGTACGCACTCGCCTGATTGATAAAGTTCCTATCTGGTCATTTACGATCTGGCTGCTGAAGAGGCAGCTCCTGCCAGCTCGAAAAGCAATTAATCTGCAAACAAGCTGGGCAACAGCAGGCCTGGGCATTGCAGTCTCGGGCTGTGGCCGCTCCAGAGAGCAGATAAGGCTGTGGTCGGCTATTTATTGTACATTTTAATTAAGTGCTTGTTAACGACAGTTATTTTAACAGTCATAAAATTACTGTTGTAATACATTTTGTTGGAGGGAGAATGGAGGGGCCGCAGGACTTTATGAAAGCAACCACAGATTGCCTTCACTTTAAATCAAAGAATAAATTCTGAAGAGGGGGGACGGTACCATGGTCCAGGCCGAGACGCTAATGGTTATTTAATGCCCTCATCAGTGTTTGTAAGTCCCGAGCATACGGCGCGGACACAACAGCCTCCAAACCCTCTTTAACACTTATTTGAGATGACAGGAAAAATGAAACCGTTTGTGCTTTCAATGGAAAAGCAATCATTGGTACATTATATTCGCCTTGCCCTATCATGCTAATGCATGGTAAAAATGTCACCAAATGTATTTAAGGGCCTGATGGACTGTTACCGTTGGATCCCTGGTACTGGACTGATTAATAAAAATCTTCAATTTGTATGTAAATGCAGCGAGGCCTCATATCATCCACATACCTGCACCCAGAGAAAATAATAAACTGAAGTTTAATGCAGCAATTATCAGCATTTATGGAACTCTTAGAGCAGTGGCGGCCCTCAGAAGCAGGCGTGGAGGGAGACGGCTGGGGATGGGCGAAGATGCTCCTTCTGGGATGCCTGGCCTTCTCCCAGGGGCCAGCATTGGCTAAGCTGGTCAAGTCACACCACGACACCGGGCTCCGATCTGAGGGGTGAGCCAGGTGCAGGGTGAACTGTGGCTGCTGGCAAAGAGATGTTCCTGGAAGTGGCTTCTGTCCCACTAATCTCCCCATCTCAGGACATGTGTCTGTGACTTTCCCTTCTTTGATTCGTAAGAAACCTAGGGAGTATCAGACCACCTGCTGGGCCAAGCCAAGTGTGGGGATGAGAAAGAGATGTACCACATGTTTGCAGGCACTTGATACCAGGGGACAGATGGCAACAGTGACAAGAACAGCCACTTACTACCTTGTCCTATATCAGGCAGGGAGCTACGTACTTTACATAGTATCTTTATTCTCATAATGTCTGTGCCAGAGACTGGCTCACTGTTCATCACACCCACTTCCTCTTCCTCCTGGACACACAGATAAACTACATTTCCCAGACTCCCTTGCAGTGTAGTCATGTGCATTAGTTCGGGTTGGCTGAGTAGACACCACGTGAGGGGATTAGACATGCAAGGGTTTCACTGGGGGAGGGAGAAGAAGGAAGCAGAGAGAGCTTTCAGGCCGCATGAGGGTCTGACGCCTGTGGGAATAAAGTTAGGAAAACGGAGGATCTCGTAGGAAAAGTCTCAGACGGCATCACACCTCCAAGAAAGTTTCTGCCAGGCCAAAGGGAGGTCTTCAAGCTCACGTCGCCCGCTGGAGGAGTCCCTGGCCTTACCAGAATGGACCTAGATGAAGACTTCTGCCATGATTAGTCTTTGGCTGGGAACAGCCCAGGAGAAGCATGGGCTCCCTCCACCGGGATGTGATGGTAAATCCAGAAAGACAGCAGCTGGGGCCGCCTAGATTCCCCACATCAGGAGCCCTGAAAGGTGCAGCTTCATGGCTGCCACCCCACTTGGCTGAGTTCTAGCCAATGGAATGTGGGCAGGACTGATGTGTATAAACCCTCCCACGGGTGATCCTCCACGCTTACTTCTCCTTGTCCACTTGATACACACAAGTACGGGAACCTTGGAGCCATGTGTTAAAGAACCAAAGATGGAAGGAACCTGCCCCACCACTTGCAGAAGAGCTACCCACCAATCAGAAACACCCATTTAGGACATTACTTGAGTGAGAAATAATCTTCCATGTGTTAAGCCACTGAGATTAAGGCTTCCTATTACAGCAGTTAGGTTAAGCATTAAGCAAAGGAATATCACATTCTCATAAAGCAAATATTCTGATCTCCAGTTTTCAGGTGAGAAAAGCCAATCTAGAGAGGTAAGTGACTTACCCAAATTTATACACTCTGGATGTGGCAGAGCTGGTATTTGAATCCAGGTCTATCTGATTCTAGACACTATTTCCCCTCCTGATTGGCTGGGAACACATAGACCAGGAACATGAAAATATCTGTAGCACCCATGTGCCTTCCAGACATTAAAATGCTCCATTCCCCACTCTCCAGGGTCCCCCTGAAAAAGGAAAGAGAATGAGCCCCTAAAGGAGCTTTGGCAGGGTAGGAGTCTGTGAACTTGAGAGCAAGGAAAGGGTGGCAAGTATGTATTTGGGGTGTCTCCCACTGTCTCCCCATTTGCTCCTCTGTCTGGCTCATGACAGCCCTGAAGCCACACCAACTTCCCAGCCAGTGACAGAAGACCTCATGAGCATAAATCAGTATAATTATTTTGGAGCACAATCGGACAATATCTACCGTCATTTTAAATATAGGTTCTCTTTAAGCCAGCAAGTCCATTTCTAAGAACTTACCCCATAAGAATGCTAGCACCAGGGTGCAAATAACGTTTGCACACAGACTTATTGCACGTTATTTACAGTATCAAAATTCTAGCCATAACCCAAGAGTTCATAAATAGGATCTTAGTTATATAAAGTATTATATTATTCTCTTATGGATACATGAAGCAGCTACTAAAAAGAATGGGATAGAACTATACGGACTGCCCCTGGAAAATATATGTTAAATGGGAAAAAGTTACAGAACGTTATTCTAATATGATTCCATTTTTTATAATAAAAATTGTCATCTTGGTTAAAACATGGGAAAGAGTATGGAGAAATGTTCACCAAACTGTTAGGAAGAGTTCCAGCTGAAGGGGCAGGAATCTGATATCCAAAAGGACTCTCATTTCCTATGCTATACATTTTTGTGGTGTCATAATTGTTTATGATAAGCAAGGATTACTTCTCCAATCAGGACGACATTTTTTTCAGTATTTTTTTAAGGATGCTGGGTAGATGCCATGACGCCAGGAACGACATAGTGAAGGAGTGGGAAGTGAGACAGAGGAGGAGGACAGCCCAGAAGAGGTGGATAATGGGTGGCTTGCTACTGTGGGTACCTTGGCCTAGACCTCTCCTGGGACTCTCTGAGAGTGTGTGCAGAGCGTGTCAGAGCTGTCCCACCAAGGGGACAGGAAGCTAGGCCATTTTCCCGCTACTTCCTCTCTCTCTCTCACTGGCTGCTGCTGCTCCCAGAGGTGTTAACAGAAGTTTAAGGCAGCAGTTATCAGCACTGAGGCGGCTCAAAGCCGTGGCAGCCCTTGGAAGCCGATTGCACCCAAAGACTGAGATGTTCCTTCTTCCAGAAAGAGCCTTCAGGCAGGAAAGGCGGGAGCTCAAGGTAGAAAGCCATGGTCCACGGAGGCTGCAGGTGACTTCTGGGGTAGACAGTGAGGATGTGGGTGGGATACCAACAGCCTCTGCTGCAGCGTGTTCTCCTGCATTCCACCATGTCCCACAGGGTTCCGAGCCCATGCTAGGGACCCAGGAAACAAACACATGGTGAATCCAACTAAATACATACATACATATATATATATATATATATAATATATAAAATATTATATGTAGACATTTTGACTAGCCTAGGAACACCTCTTCCCCAATAAAAGAGTTTTTTAACCCTTTCTCTCAAGGCCCAGTAATCTTCAGGACTCCAGAACAAAGGCACTAATAATATAACTAAAAAAGCCGATGGCCATGCTTGGGAAGCCATGATTACATGCCAAGTACCTGCCATACATGATCTAAGCCAGTCTTCATTGCCCACCTGTGAGGTGCAGGCTCTCAGTAGCAGTTTTGGTCTTGGCTGTGTTCTGACCCAACAGGCAGGCTGAGCTTGTGTTTAAGGTATGGGCAGGGCAGCAGCACCCAAAATGAGAGAACAGAAGGAAGGCATTTGCTAGACGCTGTTTCAGAAATCATGGAAATAGGCTTTAGAACTCAGCCTTTGTTGCGTTCTCTTATGTTTTCAGTACTGGCTGCATGCAGAATTACATTCCTGTGTCTCCTTCCGAGCTTTGGGCTTCTAAAGCTCTATGGGGCACTTCCTGGCCCTCCCACTGTTACTCTGACCACAACCGTGGAGGCTGGCTCCATGTCGGTTTCTGCCAGGTCCCTGCAGTTACAAGCAGACAGCCCTTGCCTTGACTCTGCCATATTCCTCTCATTTCCTGTCCTGGGACTTCTCTGACAGTGCGGGGCTTCTCGGGCCTCCAGGAGCCCAGCATTCACCAGGCTTGTGCATCCCCCAGATACCAGTGACCTCTCTTGACCAACAGGGCTGGAGACTGATGGTAAAAAGCTCCCCCTTTCATTCCCTGGGGAGAGAGTGCTGAGAAGTGGTCCACGATGCTTCCCTGTGTTGGTTTTCCCACCCTCCTCATTTCACCCCTGCTCCATCCTGAGCTCCTGCTCCCTGGGATTTTCCCAAATAAACTACCTGCTCGCCAGCTTTTGCCTGAGGATCTGCTCTGGGGGGAGGCCAGGCGAAGACAAGGCTTGAATCAGAAATAATCAGTTCCCAAAGGGTTAGAGGTTTGAACTGGGATTTTTAAGTAGAAGGTAGAAATAGCTTGGCAGAGAGAAATGGGACCAGAGACCCCAGAAAGACAGGGAGGAAAAATTAAGCCAAAAGAAAAACAAACAAACAAACAAACTCAATTTGCCGGTTAGCCCACACTGCTTTTCTCTCTTTCAAAGTTCCAAATTGCCTTCACTTTCTCAGAATTCCAATCAAGGCTATTCCAGAGGAAGCAATTTCTGCCCATGCATGGTCTCCCCACCTCCTGATCCAGAAGAAGATCTCAACATTTTCGCTCAAAAAACCCAAGCGGATATCAGCAATTGAACTGGAAAAAGTAAAATAAATTCTAACCGCAGGTGTCTGCAGCGTGTTCCATCTGACACGAAGGGTTCACTCACCTTCGGGACCCTACAGAGAATGTGGCCAGGACACGGCGGGGAGTTTGTGACAAAGGAGGAGACAGTCAGATCTCTACAGCTAATAGCCACTCACACAAGCCAGTGGGGCAACGGCAGAAATGCACGACATTTCTCCCTTTCCCCAATGACACACAGACAATAATAAAATAAGATGTTTCCCCCAGATTTCAAAATTAATCAACTTTAAAGATCTCCTGGCTTCCTGAGTCACTGGCTCTGTCAAACCAGAGCCACTGCGGGTCCTTCTTCTAAAGGATGCAGTGAGGATGGGTCTTGGTCACGCATGCCTGCTCCCAGTGGGAGGTTCGGGGCTCACTGCTCTTGGTCACCACCAATGTCACCAAACCACAAATTCAGGGCATAAGCAAGAGGTGGAGGTACTGACTGAGGCAACCACAGCCCCCAGATTAGCAACAGAAGTTCTCGGGGAAACTGAAACCTGTCATCTCTTTCCTGGGGCAGAAGGGGAGCAAGATTTTGATTTTTGATTTTAGACATTTTGGTTTTTGTGGATGTTTGGGGTGGTGAGATACACAGAGCAAAAATTTACCATCATAATCATTTTAAGTGCACAGTTCAGTGGCATTAAGTACATTCATATTGTGCTACCATCCCCGCCAGCCATCTGCAGGACTCTTTTCTTCTTGGAAAAATGAAAGTCTGTACTCATTAAACACTAACTCCTCATTTCTCGTCCCCCAGCCCTTGGTAACCACCACTTTGCTTTCTGTCTCTATGATTTTGATTACTCCAAGTACCTCGTATAAGTGGAATCATACAGTAGTTGTCTTTTAGTGACTGGTTTATCTCACTCAGCATAATGTCTTGAAGGCTCATCCGTGTTGTACTATATGTAAGAACTTCCTTCCTTTTTACGGCTGAATCATATTCCATTGTATGTACCTACATTTCGTTTACCCTTTCATCCATCATGGGCATGTGAGTGGTTTCCACCTCTTGCCAATGGGAGTAATGCTGCTATGAACATACGTGTACAAATATCTGTTTGAGATTCTACTTTCAATTCTTTGGGGCATATGAGAGGGCACATTTTTGTAACTACAAGTGGCCCCATGCTAAGCCGGAAGGCAGGAGGCAGAGCCGGTGTTATAAACATAGAGTTTGCTGTCAGACTGGCTTCCAGTCCGGTGCCACCTGCTACTCTACATACAACAAAATAGTTCACACTTGTTGGCCACTTACCATGTGAAAACATTCTTCTCAGCTCTTCTACATATGGTATTAGCTTCCGTAATCTTCACAGCAATTCCATATGATAGGTACTATTATTAACCCTTTTCACAGAGGAAGAAGGTGCATAGCAGCTAAGCAGTTTACCTAGATCCAAATAAGTCCTAGAGCCAAGATTTGAATTCAGGCAGTCTGGTTCCAGAGCCCATAAAATGATAATGTAATGAGAAGAAGAAGAAGAAAAAGAAGGAGAAGGAAGAGGAGGAGGGGGAGAAGGAGGAGGAGGGGGGGAGGAGGGGAGGGGGAGAGGGAGGAAGGGGAAGGGGAGGGGGAGGAGGGGAGGAGGAGGGGGAGGGGGAAGAGGGGGAGGGGGGAGGGGGGAGGGGAGGAGGGGGAGAGGGAGGAGGGGAGGGGGAGGGGGAAGATGGTGATGCCAATGTTGAGGGTTCAAAGGAAACTGAGTCCAGTCACTTCTCTCCTGGAGCAGAAGAGGGCCAACATTATTTTTCATGTTGGTGAAGGACATTTCAGGATGGTGACGGTGATGACTTAACCAACCCTTATTAGTGTCCGCATCAGGCACTGTTAGAGCATCTCAGTAAATTAACTCATTTGATGCTAACTACTCTCTGCATCAAGCAGGGACTATATCATCAGGGAATATATCATTTCCCTGTTTTGCTCACAAGGAAACGGACTTTCCAAATGGCTTCATCACTTGTACAAAGTCACATGGCGAACGAGAAGAGGATCCAGGATCCAAACCCAGATCCTTCTGTTAGCAAGTCCTCCTTCATCTGTTCATTTGATCACTGATCTCGGCATGATTCCCTCTGTAAAGAATGAGGAAGGACTCTGTGCAAAGAGCTCATGTGTTCTCCAACCCTTCTAGCATGTTCTTTTGGTCAGAGCAGACATTCCAGGGACATCTGGCCAAGAGACCATAAAGTGTGACATGTGGAAAGGAGGAAGAGGAAATGCCACAGAGGCTGCAGATGAGGAACAGATTTGGGGGCATTTAGACAGCAAGCATCTCTGCAGCAGCAGCAGGATGTGTGAGCACCAGAGAAGAGAGAAAGGGAGATTTTAGGAACCAGAGCTCTAGATTATGAATTAGAGCCACATGGAAGTGTTTTGAGAGTCACAAGCAAAGATTCAAATCACTTTTAAATTCTGAATATTTTTTTTATTTTGGACTCTGTTTCTCTAAGTACCACACACTGAGGTACGACGGAGCCACATAGCGCCCCAGATTACATCTGGGTTAAACCAGTTGAACAATAATAGTCTTTGGATACTCTAGGTGCCAGGCACTGGGTTTACGGCAGTAACTGAAACAGAGATGTCTCTCCTCACAGATCAGGAAGCCCAGCAGAGGATTGGCTTAAATCAGGAAATGGGGCTGCTCAGGGATACTTGGGGTTCTGAGAGTATTATAGCTTCTTTCTCTTTCTTCTTCTACAAACACGTCAGGGAACATCCAAGTGCATCCAGGCCTTACTTTTGTCTGGATGTCTGTCTTTAGGGCCTCTCCTCTGTCCGCCTCCATCACTCACGGCTGGGTCCTCTCCCACCCCTTCCCATGCCCCCTTCCCACACTCTCACTGTTCTCCCACCATCATGCTCCAATCCTGATGGGGAGTCCAGCACCAGCCCCTTCTCCCTCATTCAGGGCGATGAGAAGGAGTCTCCCTCCCCAGCCCCCAGCCCAGGTTTCCATGGCCCACTTGAGACCATGGGGTCTCAAGTTGCCCCCAAAGAAAACTGACGTTTATCAGCAGTCGTCGGACCCAGTGCCCCCAAATGACTGCTGTTTGCCTCAAATTCCACTCTCGCCAGCCTCCTCTTTCCTTTTGCCCTAGTGTTCTCCGGGTTTCAGAAACGGCCCTTTCATTTTCCAATAGCACGAATTGTTTTTCTCTGATTTCAAAACGTTTACATATCCCCTGCACGAAGATTGGAAAATAAGAAAGAGGACAAAGAAAATTAACATCACTCAAATCTCTCTACTCAGGGATCATTGTCATTCCCTAGGTCTGACAGCATTTGACGTCCACAACCATACTGGAAAAGTGGAGACATGGGTGTTATTAGCTTAATGTTATTGCACTTAACAGGTGACAAATCTGAGCCCAGACAGGTAGAGTGATTTACCTAAGGCCACCAGAACAAGGTATCAGTACTTTGAAATGTATTTTGGATGGTGAATTAAGAATCTAGAAGATGGTCAGGGGGCTCTGGGACTGGTACGGTAGATGGGAGTTGTTAAGGCAGTGTCCTAATTTGGGTTTCCAAAAGCAGAGCCTGAGAAAAGGACTGGGGTACAGGGAGTCTAGTAGGGGGCTGATCCCAGAAGCACAACGAAGTAGGGGGAAAGCGAGGCAGGGAAGGGAGGAAAGCCGCGAAAGGTGTGCCAATGAGCAGCTTACCACTGGGACTCAGCCCCCGGGACCCTCAGAGGAGCCACGTAGACTCCGCTGGAGAATCACCTCACAGGCGGATGGGAAAGCTGGGCTGTGTATCCACACACTCCTATCCTCCATTGATTAGCTAATTATAAATACAAATACGAGTGTGGCTGTAAAAATCCTGCCTACCATAACGACATTACATGATATTCTGTGTGTGTTTCTCCAATGTATGCGTTTGTTGGGGGCAAAGGTCTAAAGCAAAACATGATCTTCTGGAACCTTATCTTGGCATTTCTTCACCCTTTTAAATGATGGAGGGGCTCATAACAGTAGAAGTGGGGTTCCTCTCAGACTCTGAGAAGCCCTGTCTGCGGCTGCCCCAGGCCCTCCCTGCCAGTATAACTGGGACATCGGGCCTCCTGGGATGCTGGGAACATTCTGGGGGGGCTGGGCTAGGATTTGGATTCTGCCAAAGTCTCAAATGCTCAGCAGTGGCTCTCTAGGCCTCAGCTGGGACCTGAGGCAGTGGCTGGATCATCAAAGCACAACAGAGATGACCCGGGGTCAGAGCCCGATGACCTGACTCGGGTCACCAGCCCATGGAGCTCCTCAGAGCTACCCGGATAAGCCCTCTGCTGAAGAGCTACACTTCCCTCCCCAGAGGGCTTGAAGTCCAAGGGCCCAGCACTTGTACACTCTCTCCTTTTAAAGTGCTCTTCCTTCCTTCCTTCTGGCTTACACAATGGAGAAAGCCCCATTATCATTAATCACCCCGGGGCCTCTGGGGACGGGAACTGCAGGATTTCTAAGCCATGAAAGGCCCACATCAAAAGCAACTGCCCAATCTGGATCCTGATTTGCTCTCACCGAAGCCTCAGAGCCAGGTTCAGAGCTTGTAAGATTCAGAGCAATGAGGGGGAAGGGGGAGGAGCAAGGAGAAACTGAGGAATCCTCCAGGCTTAGCCATCGGGGTGTCTTACATGCAGTTTCTTTGTTCCCCGCTCCAACAACCTGGCAGGACCAACTATGTGATCTATGGCGCCCAGGACAAAATGAAAATGTGGGCTCTTGCTCAAAAATTATTAAGTCTTCTAGGACAGCAAGAGCAGAGTATCACAGCAAGCGCACAGACCTGCAGCCCAAGAGGGCGGCCCTGCTCAATGTTTCTAAATATTGAGATATTTCTAAACAGATGACTGGTGTCCTTTCCCTGGGCTGTCAACAATGCCGCCCACCTTCTCAATTACTTGCTTTCTCATATCCTTGTTTTATTTTATTTTCTTTCTTTCATTTCCTTACCATGCTCTGAAAATACTTGTTTCAATCCGTTCGCGTCCCTGTTTGAATGAGTCCGCCAGGAGCACGTAAGCCCAGAGAGGACAGGGGTCCGGCCGACCTTGTATACCACTGTGTCCCCGGGGTCCAGAACAGGGGGGGCCACGCAGAGAGCACTTAGTCGACGTCTGGCGATGCGTGGATGAGCCGCTCCATCACACTCTGTGGATTCAGGGGGCGGGAAGGGCTCAGGGCCAGGCTCACGCCCATCGGGGAACAGTGTCAACTCCACCATTGCTCTGCCTTTCAGCTCTAACTGCCACATCACGAAACCTGCACGGTTTGCCCTTTCGGCCAACTTTACAGGAAGAGGATATCCTGCAGAAATTAAAGAAAGGTGGGATATTTAACAAAACCCCATAAATAAGTCCCTGGCGTACCTTGATGACTCTGCCTGCCACTAGGTCCAAATGTCATGTTTCATTTCCAGTCAATGGTCAGAAAGGGAACTCACTTACAAAATACCCAACCCCCAATCTCATTCCCCAACACCACCACAGAGGGTCCTGAAAAAACTTTGGCAAACTGTTTAGCAGTATCTACTGAAGCCGAATATATGCATATCCTCTGTCCTATTCCTAGGTATACACGTGACAGAACTGCATATATATGTCCACCAAAAAGCATGTGCCAGAATGTTCCTGGTGGCACTATTCACGAAAACGACCCAGACGCCCATCAACAGTAGAAAAGATAGATAAATGATAAATGGGACCCTATGCAGTAAGGAGAATAAACAATCTACAACCACAAGCAAAAATATGGATGAATCTTACAAACATAATATTGAGCAAAATAGGCCAGAATCAAAAGAATACATGCTGCGTGGTTTTGTTTTCATGAAGTATAAAACTAAGCAAAACTAATCTTTGCTGTTGGAAGTCGGGCTAGTGGGTATTCATGGGTGGGGGATGGGAATGGAGTGACCAGAAGACCCAGGGGGCTCCTGAGGGACCATCATCTTCTGTTTCCTGATGCGGATGCTGGTTACGTGGGTGTTTTCACTCTGTGAAAATACATGTGTTCTACACTTATGATACATGCATTTCATGTATGTCTATTATTTTCAATAAGAAGTTGAAAATGTTATTGAAAAAGGAAAAATCCTAAATGTTCAGCAAAGTGTGTTGTATGCATGAGTAGATCCCAAAGGGTAAGTGTGGGGAGTGACTCTGGAGCTAAAGGCCTGAGTACGACTCTTGGTTCTAGCTGTGTGACCTCAGGCAAGCTACTTAACTTCTCTGTGCCCCAGTTTCCTTTATCTATAAAATGGGGGAAGAAACAGTCCCTACCTCACAACGTCATTTTGAGGTTTGAGTGAGGTGATTCTTGTAGAGGGCTTAAAAATGCACCTGGAATGTAGAGGGTGTTATATACACGTGTTCATATAGATAGAAATTTCTATCTATATGATGATAGCAGTAATAGTATATCCATACATAATAATAAGTGGGAAAGATGTCTTTTAAAATATGTTATATACATATTTATATGCCTAAATGCTAATTATGTGTTCTCAGCACTTTATATGTATTAAGTCATTTAATTTTCCTCCTGGCATTTTATAGATGGAGAAACTGAGGCACAGAGAGGTCAAGTAACTTTCCCAATGTCCCCCAGAGAGTAAGAGACAAAGCTAAGATTTGAGCACATGCTCTTATCCAATAAGTCAGGTGAAGATGGAACCTGGGTTATTAACCACACCCACGTCTTGATTGCCCGTGGAAGACCGCGTAAAAAAATGAAGAGCCATCACTGGTGCCTGCTGAGCCAATAAAACAATCTTCCCGACCAAGAGGCGAATTTAATGAGGGAAAGACACAAGCCAGTGGAATCCTCTGCTGGCGAGAAGGAGGTGAGGCCACGAATCTGGGAGGAGGAAAGACAGTTGCCCAATTAAGATTTCACTCGCAGGAGTAAACCCCCAAATGCAGATGGCACAGACGGGCACAGACCCTGCAAGAGCCTGGGTTTGGGTTTTCTTCTTTTTTCCTTCCCTCTTCCTCAAAGCTGAGAGGAGACAGGGATGGGGAGGGAGGTTAGAACCCAAACTCACCCCAGCATGCCAACCTGTGCCCTGCCGAGCGACTTGCCTTGTCTACTGCTTCTAAACAGCTGGAAAAATGTCAAACTGTCATCAGTGATTAAAGAGGGATTTTCCAAAGGTTTCAAAAATAGAAATTCAAAACCTTATTCCTCTTGCAGAAGATAAATCCAAGCAGCATTCCCTGAACAAATGCATCACGGGACGTGGTTTCCTTGCTGGAGTCTCTCTTGGGGTTGCCATGATGGAATCAGGCAGGCTTGGCCTTTGCTGTGCTTTCCCTTGCAGCTTCAAGCAGGTCTTCTTGGCGGTTTCCACCCAACCTAGATGCGTGGGCACACATGTGGAAGCCCGACGCTCCCCCAGGATGCCTATAACTCTGTGATGTGATTACGGTGGGTCCATCCGCCCACCTAGCAGGCTTGCAAAGCTCCCGAGGAGCAGAACTGTACCTCACCCACCTCTGTATGTAAGATCATTTCATAACCTTCAGGGTTCCGTGCAAAGTGAAAATGTGGGCCCCTTGTTCAGAAGTTACTAAGAATTTTTTTTTTTGGCGGTACGCGGGCCTCTCACTGTTGTGGCCTCTCCCGTTGCAGAGCACAGGCTCCGGGACGCGCAGGCTCAGCGGCCATGGCTCACGGGCCCAGCCGCTCCGCGGCATGTGGGAACTTCCCGGACCGGGGCACGAACCCGTGTCCCCTGCATCGGCAGGCAGATTCTCAACCACGGCGCCACCAGGGAAGCCCTACTTAAGAATTTTGATTGCACATTTTGCAGAGACGTGGATGGACCTAGAGACTCATACAGTGAAGTAAGTCAGAAAGAAAAAAACAAATATCGTATAATATAGCTTTTATGTAGAATCTAGAAAAACGATACAGATGAACTTATTTGCAAAGCAGAAATAGAGAACAAACATATGGATACTGGGATCGGGAGTGAAGGGGAGGGTGGGATGAACTGGGACACTGGGATTGAGATATATATATATATATATATATATATACACTACTATGTATAAAATAGATAACTAATGAGAACCAACTGTATAGCACAGGGAACTCTACTCAGTGCTCTGTGGTGCCCTAAGTGGGAAGAAAATCCCAAAAAGAGGGGATATATGTATACGTATAGCTGATTCACTTTGCTGTACAGCAGAAACTAACACAACATTGAAAAGCAACTATACTCCAATAAAAATTAATTTAAAAATGCAATTTAAAAAACCAAGCAAACAAACAAAAGTTACTTAAGAATTTCGAGATGGCAAGAGTAAAGCATTAAACCAAGTGCAGGGTGCTTCTAAGCAGGGGGCACTGGGCACGGGACACTTGCCCAGGAAACCAGCCCTGTCTGCATTGTGGGAACTTTGTCAGTGCTCATTCCACACTGACTGAACTTACACCTTGCCATTATCACGACCCCCTCTGAGCTTATGCTTCTGGTCCCTGGACTTTTTTGCTAACATTTTCTGAGTGCTTACCAGGTACAGGTATTATTCTTAGCTAACTTGTGTTAGTGCTATCTTTATATTAATAATCTTTATATTATTATAGTATATATATAATTACATTATATTGATATGATATACTGACATATTATATATATATATATATATAATTATATTACTTTCTCCTCAGTAAAAATGCCATGAGGTAGGAACTATCATTGTCACAGGGGAGGAACTGAGGCATGGAGAACTGAGTCACTTGCCCAAGGTAAGAAATGGGGTTTGATTTCACCGCGGAAGATCTGGCTACAGAACCCCCATGTCTTATTCTTCTGTGCATCCTCTCCCTTGTCTACCCCAGAAAAGGGCAAACATTCAGTGGACACCAGTGAATTCCATCATACGGACAACATCGCTGAGTGTCTCTTCAGGGCCAGGCCCAAGGTCTGGCCTTGGAGAGCAGTGGAGACGGCCTTCCTCCTCCACACACCAAGACTAAGGTGGAGCAGTGGCTGGCCGGCAGGGTTTGTCTTGGGGTGACATATAAATATGCCGTCACTGGTATGACATGAGAACTGACCAATCAGAGTAGACCCCCAAAGCTCCGGAGGCCCCTGCTGTGCCTGCCTTATGCCCTGTGGTTGCTGGACCATTGGGCCAAGGAGGGGGCGGGTGGTGGGCAGCTGGGGCAGCAGGGGAGCCCTGGGAGGCTCAGGGTAAGGCAATAGGAACATTTCCAGATTGTAACAACCAACAAACTCTTCACATACATAGCAGCTGAAATCTGCCTGCTCCCTGCTCCATGATTACAGAGTACTCCATTGTGTTTCCAAAGAATGTCCTGCTAATTCCAATCTCTAAAAGCCAATTTAAATCCACAGACACTTGCCACACCTACAGAATGCCATCAACTCAGAAGTGCCTGAGGGGACAGTTGATAAAGGTATAAATGCAGCATTCTGGAATAGGACTGAGACTGGGCCTGGCACACAGTAGATGCTCAGTTAACACCTCTTAAATGGAGCTAAACTGAAATCAGAAGCCCTACCCCATACCATACAAGCCCTGTTAGGCCCATTGTTCTAGATCCTAAAGTCATTGTATTAGCTACCTATTTCTGTAACAATTATTCTAAAACACAGCAGGGATCAGCAAACTTTTCCTTAAAGGGCCAGAGAGTAAATATTTCAGACTTGTGGGCTGTATGATGTCCACTGCAACTACTCAACAGCTTCTGCTATTGGAGCCTGGCAGCAGCCACAGACAATGGACATTCTAGTGTTCCAATAAAACTTTACAAAAATAGACAGCCAGCCCACCTGTAGTTGGCCCACTTCTAGCTTCAAACAACAAACATTTATTATTTCACAGTTTCTATGAGTCAGACTCTAGGTGCAGCTTAGCTGGTGCCTCTGGCCCAGGGTTTCTCGTGGGGTTGCTGTCAAGTGGTTGGTCAGGGCTACAGTCCCCTGAGGACTCAATGGGGACTGGAGAATCTGCTTCCAAGCTCACCCATGTGGAGGCCAGCACGTCTCAGTTCCTTGCCATATGGGCCCCTCTGTCGGCAGTCTGAGCATCCTCACAACATGGCAGCTGGTAATCTCAGAGACAGAGAGTCAGAAAGTGCCCAAGACAGAACCCACAGTCTTTTTATCATCTTGTCTCAGAGGCAGCATCCCATTGCCTAGAATACCGTATTTTATTCTACCGTTCTGTAGTACCTCTGCCTTGGAAGAACAAAATTCTAGCTTAATAAATGGACTAACATGGTCTTTGAAGTTCACTTTGCAAGCTGTGAGTTTGAGGAGGGTGGTCTCTGCTCTGTACCATCATACCATGGCCTTGGTGCGAGCCATCAGCAGATAAGGAGACTTACGGAGCTAGACCTCATTCCAAGTCCTTCATCTTAACAAGCACATGAAGGACTTCCCTGGCGGCACAGTGGTTAAGAATCCGCCTGCCAATGCAAGGGACACGGGTTCAAGCCCTGGTCCAGGAAGATCCCACATGCCACAGAGCAACTAAGCCTGTGTGCCACAACTACTGAGCCTGCGCTCTAGAGCCCGCAAGCCACAACTATTGAGTCTGCGTGCCATAACTACTGAAGCCCGCGCGCCTAGAGCCCATGCTGTGCCACAAGAGAAGCCACCACAGTGAGAAGCCTGCGCACCGCAATGAACAGTAGCCCCTGCTCGTCGCAGCTAGAGAAAGCCCATGCGAAGCAACGAAGACCCAACACAGCCAAAAATTAATTTATTTATTAATTTTTAAAAAGCAAGCATAGGGAGAGGATGAGGTAGACGTACTGAGCAGAATGGATGGGCAGAATTTGTGCCTAAGAGAGTTGGAAAGGAGAAAGGAGGTGCCATTCAGGCTGAAGGGCTGAATTTCATGACCTCTCTTTCCACTGAGAAGAAGGAATGCAGACATATATTTATTCTTTGTGAGTTCAATAGGGCTTCTTGGATCAGCTCCCCAGGTTTAGCAACATCACCAAATAAATATCAACATGGAGGCTGAGTATAGAAGTACTGAACACATGAACTCCTCCCCTGCCACAGGGCCTTTGCACATGCGGTTCCTTCCCTTTAGAACAACACCATGCAATAGAAATACAATGTGAGCCACAAATGTAATTTGAAATTTTCTACTGCCCACATTTAGAAAGGTAAAAAGAAGCAGGTGAAATTACTTTTAATAATATTCTTTCTTTAACTCGATCTATCCAAAATATTATCATTTCAATGTGCAATTAATATTTTAAAATGAATGAGATATTTTACATTCTTTTCTTTTCATACTAAGTCTTTGATATCTGGTGGTGTTTTACTCTTTCAGCTTATCTCAATTTGGACCAGCTGCATTTCAAATGTTCTATGGCCACATGTGGCTAGCAGCTACTGTATTGGACCGAGCAGCTTTAAAATACAGTTGCCCCCCAGAATTTCATGACTGGCTCCATCTTAGCTAAAACATCGTCTCCCCACAGATTTGTGATTGTGCTATCTAAAGTAACAGCTCTCTTACCCCCATCACATCACTCTATACATTAGTTTCCTAGGGCTGCTTCTGTAACAAATCACCACAAACTACATGGCTTGAAACAACAGAAATTTATGGTTCTGAAGACTAGATGTCTGAAATCAAGGTATTGACAGGGCTATGCTCTCTCTGAAGGCCCCAGGGGAGCATTCTTTCGTGCCTCTTTCTAGCTTCTGGTGATTGTCAGCAATTTTTGGCATTCCTTGGCTTATAGATGCATCAATCCAATCTTTGTCTCTGTCTTCACATCACCTTGTTCCCTTCTGTGTCTTTTCTCCTCTTCTTATAAGGACACTGGTCTTACTGCATTACGAGCCCAACCTACTCCAATAGCAGATGAAACTCCAATATAAGTTTCATCTTAATTAATTACATCTGCAAGGCCCCTATTTCCAAATAAGGTCACATTCTGAAATTCTGGGAAAGACATGAATCTGAGGAAGACACCATCCAACTTGGTACACCTTGTATTATCATTTGTGTTGTTTTATAGAACTTAACACATCTTAATTTGTCCTGCTTTTTTTCCTCATTGGTATCTGACTGCCCCATGAAAATGTAAGCTCCATGAGAACAGGGTCCTGGTCTGTCCAGCTCATCCTTCCTAGCATTTAGCACAGTTCCTAGCTCATGGAAGGCATTCAATAAATGTTTGTTGCAAAGAGAAAGGGAGAGAGGGAGAAAAGAAGGGAGGAAGCAGACTTTGTGGTCTAACATTAGGAATCAAGAAAGGGCAGATGCTAAGGAGGGGAAAGCAAGGGGGCAAGGGTATCCTACTAATGGCTGTTTAGGGACCAGCCTTTCTATTATCTTCCCAGAAGTTTTAGAATTGGCCCAGCTGGGCCTCCTGGACAACCTCTCAGAGATATTCATTCCCATGACTCCTGGAAACCTGCCCTCAACCTGGTTAGTTGGGAAAGCAGCTACCCAGCTAACCAGGGGAGTGGTAGAGAGAAAAGGAAAGAAGAAACACCTGCCCAGGTCACGCTCTGTGCCACTTTCTTCACACTTGGAGGAGCAGTGTCTCCTGAAAGAATGGGCGTCGTCCCATTCTTCTGACTGAGGATGCAAGGCATCGCTACCACTCAGCTGCTTGCAGGCAATGGAGAGAAGTGGGCCGGGTGGGGACTGGAGCAAACTGGGGTGTGTCCAGATAGATGGGTAGCTGCTGTGATCTCATAAAGGAGAGTCTTGTATTTCTTAGCCTTCTGGTTTTTCAAACAAACTCTGAGATCTCGATTTTTAAATAAAATCACCTAATTAGCAAGTGTTGGCAGGCAATTCAACTTTTAAAAAACTCTATGGAGACCAAACCACCTCCCCAAAGATGCCTATGACCAGAGGTAACCCCTGATTCTCAGCCTCTGGTACAATGCAATTCCTGTTTGCCTTTAAGAATCTGAAATTTCCCAACAGTAGGGATGGCAACAAAGCAGAACTCTGGTCTATAAACTCACGCAGGTAAACTGAACCCAAAAAGGCGAGGAACAGGTCTAAACGCCCATAGTTAGGTCAAGCAAACCAGGATATCTTCTCCCCCTACCCCAGCCAGGCTGCTAGCAGGGAAAATGGGCCCTTGACCCACTGTATTTTTATTCAAGTCTTCTCCAAATATTTGCATGAAGCGTGAGGATCAAAGGGAAGGGAAAACCCAGCAGTCTCCTTGCCTTTACCTTTGGTCAAACCAGGGACTAGTCTTCCAGTATCACACTCCGAGCCTCCCAGCACCACCTCCCCCAATCCCCAAAAGACCCTGGCATTCCTCCTAGAAGGATGAATATCAGATGGGGTTCCAGTCTGGGCTTGGCCAAGCTCTCTAAGCCTCAGATAAGAGCTAGGTCATGCCCCAATTTTGCACAAATTGCAGAAATACGCTTTTCCTTGTGGGCAGCCCTGAGCTGAGATACTCACCTTGATGAGCACACAAGGACTGAACTTCAGACCCTCTTAGTTCCTTAGCTGGGTTCCCTTGTTCAGTGAGCATCCTGCACAACCATACATGGCCACCCTAAGCTAGTCTCTCCCTTGTAGGTCTATTGTGAGAATTAAATGTGATACTGTGTGAACATGTTTAACACAATTATTAGGTAAATAATAATAACTCAACATGTTATTTTTTTATCTTGAATTTTTAACATCCTCTTCAATAGACATTGGTAAACCCTAAACCAGTGCAACTTTTAGGGTCTTCAACATAATTTTAGATAGTGTGGAGACAAAGAATTAATTAACATTATTGAATAGTGAGAAACATTCCCTTTTCAGTTCTCTCATTTCTTCTAGAAAGATTCATATTTGACACTCTCAACACTTGCTAATACACACACACACACACACACACACACACACACACACACACACACAGTTGGACCTCTAGAAGTCATTCCCAGGCAAGCAACATAGCTAACTTGTATTAACGTTGGTTGGTTGTGTTTATCTTTTACAATTCCCTTTTATGGTGAGTAACAGCCACTTTTCCAGTTACAGTAGTAGTATCAAGGTTTTTTTCCAAAAACATATATTTAAGTATTTAAAGTGAGTCAACGTAAGGAAAAATATTAAGCAAATAATCATAGAGGTGGTAGCCATGGGCTTGAAGTTTGTGGGACGCAATATTACACAATTCCAGACAAGGCCAGATTTGACATTTTTGCTTCTAAACCAAGAGCTCTCAACTTGCCCAGCACGAAGTTGGAAGAGAATGGGGAGATTAATACAAAAGTGTAATGTCCAGAGGTTCTCCGCTCGACTGTGTCTGGAACGGAGGCTTCATGCCCTTCTGATTTTCCAGCAAGGAGTACGTCGGTTCCCTCTGAGCTCAACTCAGAGTTTGCGCCCTCTGAGCTCCTGACTTTCAGAGACCTTCACCTCTTGGAGAGGTGTGCCTGGGTCCTGAGTTTTCCAGATCTTCTCTGGGAGGGACACGCCCCTCTAGAATGGCTAGGTCCTCCAGGTCTGCTGAGCCCAGGCAGGAGCGGACAGCTGGGGGGCCTGCGCACAACCTTCCCTGACCAAGAGCGGCCACTGCGCCCTGCAAGTTAACGAGTGAGCGAGGGCACCGTGCACAATGCGGCTGTGTTTGATCCCGCGACGTGTCATTCGGAATCGCAAACAATTTATTGCCATTAGACGATGTTGTCAAGCACTAATTTCCTGGTGGCGCTCCATCACGGGCCTCAAAACATCAGGGGAGGGGGTTCTGAGGCCCCTGGTCTGGGGGACGCGAAGGAACCGTCGCGAGCCAAGCGGGGGTTCCAGTAATGAGGCTTTAATGAGAGGAGGGCCGCCAGCCTTTGTGGAGAAGCCCAAGGAGGCGGCGGCCCGAGCGGGCGCTCGGCGAGGTCACTTCCTTCCCCGGCCCTGAGCACGGTGAACCCGCTGAGGGCCAGCTGCGGCCATCAGGCCGGGTGCCCACTGAGGGCACTCTTGGGCCCGCGACACCCTCGTCGGCTCCGAACTGCGGCAGGAAACGAAGCACCTCCATGCAACAATGCAAACGCACTCATTACCATCTCGTCAATATGCATGAAGAAAATGCGCTAGGCTGGCCGAGCCCCATCACCCAGCTCTGGCCTCGGCATCCAATAAAGCGACATATTCATCTCCCAAGATGGATGAGGAGGGGGCGCCGCCAGGAAGGCAGATCCACGGGGTGTGTGTGGGGGGGGACACGGATCCTGGAGAGAAAGAGCAGAGAAAATACATGCAAAGAACCTGAGAGACAGACCAAGAAATCCACGAAAGAAGGAAACAGATTAGGATGAAAGAGAGGGACGAAAAAAAAAAAAGAAAGAAAGAACAAGAAATGGAGGCAAGGAAAAGAGATGCAGAGTGGGGGGGGGAGCCATAAAATGAGGGAAGAGGGAGGGAGCAAAATTGAGAAAAGTGGACTGAAAAGTGGTCCAGAGGAAAAAAGAAAACGGCGAATGAGAGGATTGAGGAGAGAGAAGAAAAAGCAATGACCTAGAAATCGAATATATAGAGAGTGGGAAAGACAGACGGATAGAGACAAACAAAGGAGGGGGAGGGAGTGAAACTGCTCGAGTCAGGTGGAAAAGGATGATCCTGGAGAGGTAAAAAATAAATAACATCAGTCGCGCTGAGGGCCAGGTTTCCCGATGCTGGCAGTTCTGGGCACTGCGCATCTCGGCTGCTTCGAGACCCAAGGGCGCGGGCCAGGTCGGGGAGGAGCAGGGCCGGAGTTGGGGAGCGAGGGGCCGGCCGACCGGCCGGCCTGGCGCGGCTCCTTGGGCGGCCCGGCCCGCTCCGTGTGCCCGGGCCCGGCTGGGGCGCCCACCCCGCGCGTCGCGGCCAGCCGCTGGCCTGGCCATTCGGGCAGCCTTTCCCTCGCCGAGAGCGAAGTTGGCAAAGTTTCTCCCAAAGTTTCCCCGTCGCTTATCTGGACCCAGGGATGGGTTCCGAGGCCCTGGCGTCTGGTGGGGAGAGGCAGTCCGTTCTGGGGCGGCACTGGAGGCCGCGGCACCGCGCCTGCTGGGATACTCAGGGTCCGGATTCCTGGTCAAACACAAACCCCTCCCGGTACGGACACCAGGCCACGCACTCGGGCGTCCACGCGGCTGCTAATAGCACAGAGAAGAGAACTCAGGAGAGAGAGAGAGAGGGAGAGGGAGAGAGAGAGAAAGAAAGAAAAAAAATATTCTCAGCTCAATTTAAGTCTCATGGAAAGGGCTTACAACTGTAATTAAATCATTAAATTCTTGTCTACGCTTCACAGAGCGGAGAGAAATTAACTTCCCACCAACCTCATTTTCTATTTGAACATGAAATAATGATTTTCTGCCCGTCTAATTACAAAGCCAACATCTGATCAAGCCAGCATCCAGAGGGGATTATCGCATGCACGAGTATTAGACCTCATTACCAGCTTGAGTGCAAAATTATTACATCTTGTAATTGGATGGTGAGATTTATATACAGATCGGCCCGGTTTCTGTAAGATTGTAATTACAAGCTTCGTTGGTTAGCTACTTATCAGAACTTTGCAGGAAAACAAAACAAATGACTGAGGAAAACGAGCATTTCATTAACCTGTAACCCGAGCGCGGGGGGAGGGAGCGGTAGGAGCGTGCGCCAAGGCGTCTGCAGGAAGCCGAGGGATCGCGGGTCCTCACTGCAGCCCCGGGGACTTCGGGCCTGGGAGGGAAGGACAGAAGATGGGCCTCGGCGGGTAAACTTAGGGCTACAGCGGCGCCCCCCGATGGGGACGCGTGGACACCGTGGGTCTGGGCGAGGAGGGGGCAGAAAGGGGGCCTGGTGGCTTGCGGCTCGTGTACAGTACGCAGCGCAGCCCCTGAGCCAGACGGGCCGCCAGCCCTGGGCACACGTCGGGCCGCGGCTCCGAGTGCGAGACCGGGGAGCGGTGCTGTGCGCGCTAAGCGAGTGCTATGGACGCCCCCTTGCATTCCCCACACTCTGGGCCGCGTTGAGAAAGCGTCTACAGCAAGCCTCCGAAGCGCTTTGTGCTCTGGGAACACTGGAAGAAAGCGAGATGATGGAGAAGGTTTTGCGCGCGGCGCGTTTTTGCGCGCATGCCTTTCCCAAATCAACTTCCCGTGCACCTGCTTTTCCTCCCCGTGCGAGTGTGTCACTTTGACCCCATCTCGTGGATTAAAAATCCCTGGAAAAGGCTCGGCTGTCCTTGGACCCGTGAGTTCAGTTCGGAGCCGGGCTCCACTGGCCTGGTGGATTTGGGGAGCCAGCGCCACGTCGGGGCTCGGCTGCCTAGGACTCTGCGTCCCGACGTGGGGCGCGGATCGCCCGGCCCATGGCAGGGCTGATCTTATCTGGAGACTAGGGTAGCGGAGAGACCGATTCTGCTCGAGACCTGGGCCACTTGGAGGTATCTAAATAACAGAGGTTCTTGGGTCCTTATCTGGGTTAGAGGTTCACCTTCCGGGCCATGGTTGCCCCGGCCCGGCGTGGCTAAGTCATTGAGAACAGCCTCGCCCCTTCCCTGGCCTCTTTCCCGCCTCCCGCAGCCCGACACAGCCAGGTCGATAGCTGGTTAAGGCGGACAGAAGCATCATCTCCGGCGCTCATTGTTCTCTCTTTTCCTTCTGGAAGAGCCGAGTTAAATAGCGGCCCAGCGCAGCCCCAGTTTCCCCGCCTCAGAATCTCGCTCTTGTCTCCTCGCGGGTCTGGCGCCACTACTTTGTGCAAACTCTAGGTTTCCAGGGACGTCGAGGCTCCGGGTCTGACACTTAGGAAACGCTCCAGGCAATAAGGTTACCCTCAATTTTGTAACCCTGAGATTTTTCGCAAGAAGGTGAGCTCATGATTCCCTATGCCACTTCGCTGAGAGGTTTAACTGAAAACGAAATCAGGCGCCGGGAAAACATTTCAAAGCCACAGCTTCTCCTGATACCTCCTCTCCTGGAGAGACTCCAGTTAAGGCCAACACCCGGCGCCAAGCATAAGCAGGCGGGGAGGAGATTCGGGAAGCAGTCTGATCCAATTTGAGAAGGCCGCCCCTTAGTTTCCCCCAATCGAACCCCAAACCTAGCTGCCCCCAAACTTTCCCTTGCGTCCCCCCCCAATTTTCTCGGCCTTCACACCTACTGGAGCCGCCGACCCGTGCGAAGACTGGTAGAAAGAGGTGGGGAGTGGGGTGGGGTCAAAACTGGGTGCCCGCGGGACTCCCCACTGGGGCTCCCTGTTGTTGCTGAGACCAGAGAGAGCGGGGCCAAGATTCTCCGATCCCTCCACTCTGGTGGAATTCGGATTCGATCCCTCTATCAATCAGACCGCGGCGGCCAGTTTCCGCCTCTGAGCCGGGACTAGCAACTCCAAGGCAGTTACCGCCCCGGGTGCTGTCCCCGGAGCGCTCCTGCTGCAGGCCTGGCCTGCGCGTAGGTCGCCGCAGCGGCCTAAGGCGTTTAGCCCGAAGCCGCCGCAATACCGGGAATTTCAATCCTGCTCTAGGCTGCACGCCCAGGTGGGCGCCCGGCTACTGGGATTTCAGGTTTGGTTTAGGAAATAGCCCACTATAAAACTAAAAGTCTTGCCTCCCATCCCTAGCTGAGAGGGAGGGAGTATACCTGCCAAAAGAAAGCAGGTTGGCGCAGAGATCCGGGAGCAGGACAAGGGGTAGTGAAACGAAGAATCTCTATGGACCGAAAATTCCAATATACAAACTTCTCCAAGCGCTCCCCGAAAGTTCCTGGAGCCTCCGCCACCCAGCTCCCTGCTCCTCCCCCATCCCACGCCAGCTTAGGGCACGGGCAGCCTCCACTTTCCTGACGTCGCTCCCCAGGATTCCCGGGGCGTCCACCCTTCGGCACCACCCCTCCCCCCGCCATTTCTACGACGGGATTCTGCACTCTGACACCCGTGCGGCGTTAACGTGGTTCACTGCAGGATTTGGTCCTCTGGAGCAGGGGGCTGCTTCGCCTCCCTGGGCAGAGAGACGGTCCGTGAAGACTCCCTTAGAACGCACCCCCGATTCCTCGCGCACTCTTCAAGCTCCCTCCCTACGCCTGCGAGTGGCCGGGAGTCCAGAGGTGCGAGCCGGAAAGCGGACCCGGGCAGAGTAAAGCCCCAGCGCCTGGTCCAAGGTCTGGTCCCGACCCAGGCCCAGCGCGCTGGGGCGGGGGGAGAGGTACCGAGAGGCGGGAAGCGGGAGGGGCGAGCTGACCCCGTACTAACCCCGGTCCCCGCGCCTCCCGCCCCCCTCCTCCTCCCACCGCGGGCCAGAGGGGGCGGGAAGGTACTAGCAGAGCCCGGGCTCCCGCCCCCGCCCCGCCCCGCCCTGCGCGCAGTATCCGCGGGGGTGGGCGGCCTCGCCTGCAGGGCGCCCAGGCGATTGGTGACTCGTGAAGGAGACGCAAGGAAAAGTCGAATAAGAGGGCGCGACGTCAGACCTGAGATTTGGGGAAGGGCGAGGGAGGGGGTGAGGGCGGGGACGGACACACAGACACAGATACGGACACGCACCCCCCGCACTACACCCCAAGTGTCCGCAACTTTAGGCCGCCTTAGCCCGAGGCGCAGAGGCCGGGGATGGGGGTGCGGGGAGTGTAGTGTGAGTAGAGAGAAATAGGTTTTAAAAAGAAAAGAAAGAGTGAAGGGAACAGAGAGGGGAGAGAAAGGAGTAGTGAGAGAGGGAAAGAGAAAAGAGAGACGAGAGTTTCATAGCATCCAGGAAAGTGAAAGAGCCCGAAGGAGCGGAAGCGATCCTGGGGGTGGGGGGGGGGGAGAGGAGCGCAGAAAGGGGAGGGGAGAGGAAGGGCGAGGAGGGGGAGTGAAAACTAGAGGAGGGCGAGGGAAGCGAGGCGCGACACAGCTCGGGGAGAGGAGGGCAGTGAGGAAGGAGCGAGGCGCGGACAGACGCAGCTCCGGCTGCCGAGAGGAGGGAGCGCGGCGTAGAGAGGAGGGGCTTGCGGGCCCGTAGAAATGTCAATCAGAGCCCGGAGCCCCGGGAATCTCCGCCAATCTGTTCGGACCTGACCTGGCTCCTCGCCTCCGCCGCCGCCGCCGCGGAGCAGATCAATAGGCAAACACCGAGCGCAGCGCAGCGCGGGAGGCAGCGCGGCCCCAGCCCGGCCCAGCGCCCGATGCGCGCCGCAGCCCGCGGGCGGCGCTGAGCTGGGCGGCCCCAGGGGCCGGGCCCCCTCTCCGTCCGTGCCCCGCGGGCCACCATGTCCTTCCCCCAGCTCGGATACCAGTACATCCGCCCGCTCTACCCACCCGAGCGCCCGGGGGCCGCCGCCGGCGGTGGCAACGCTGGGGCCCGGAGCGGCCCGGGAGCCGGAGCCTCAGAACTGGCTGCCTCGGGGTCCCTGTCCAACGTACTCTCGTCCGTGTACGGGGCGCCCTACGCCGCCGCGGCAGCGGCAGCCGCAGCCGCCCAAGGCTACGGCGCCTTCCTGCCCTACGCGGCCGAGCTGCCCATCTTCCCGCAGCTGGTAAGTGGCCGGGGAGCCGCAGCGGGGAGGTTGGAGCTAGGGCGCGGGACGAGGTGTGCGCGCGGGAGTAGACTAGAGGGGCCTGGGCCGGGAGGGTGGAGGCGGCGATGGCCAGGGCTCATCCACGCTCCCTCCGCGCGTGTCCCTTCCTTCTCCATGTGCGTACAGGGCACGCAGTATGAGCTGAAGGACAGCCCGGGGGTGCAGCATCCGGCCGCGGCCACCGCGTTTCCTCATCCGCACCCCGCCTTCTACCCATACGGCCAGTACCAGTTCGGGGACCCGTCCCGTCCCAAGAACGCCACCCGAGAGAGCACCAGCACGCTGAAGGCCTGGCTCAACGAGCACCGCAAGAACCCCTACCCCACCAAGGGCGAGAAGATCATGCTGGCCATCATCACCAAGATGACTCTCACCCAGGTGTCCACCTGGTTCGCCAACGCGCGCCGGCGCCTCAAGAAGGAGAACAAGATGACGTGGGCGCCCCGCAGCCGCACGGACGAGGAGGGCAACGCTTACGGGAGCGAGCGAGAGGAGGAAGACGAGGAGGAGGATGAAGAAGACAGCAAACGCGAACTGGAGCTGGAGGAGGAGGAGCTCGGGGGGGAGGAGGAGGACACCGGGGGCGAGGGCCTGGCTGACGACGATGAGGACGAGGAGATCGATTTGGAGAACTTAGACGGCGCGGCCGCCGGGCCCGAGCTGGCCCTGACTGGCGCGGCGCACAGGGACGGCGACCTCGGCCTGGAACCCATCTCAGACTCCAAGAATAGCGACTCCGACGACAGTTCCGAGGGCTTGGAGGAGCGTCCACTGCCTGTCCTTAGTCTGGCCCCAGTGCCACCGCCGGTGGCCGCGACTCCGCCATCACCGCCCTCGCCCTCAGCGGGCCTGGACTCCTGCGCTCCCGCACCAGCGCCCGCCTCGGCCCTGCAAAAACCCAAGATCTGGTCCCTGGCCGAGACGGCCACAAGCCCGGACAACCCGCGCCGCTCGCCTCCGGGCGCGGGGGGTTCTCCCCCCGGGGCAGCTGTCGCGCCCCCAGCCCTGCAGCTCTCTCCGGCCGCCGCCGCCGCGGCTCAGAGACTCGTCTCGGCGCCGCTGGGCAAGTTCTCCGCTTGGACCAACCGGCCGTTCCCAGGCCCGCCGCCTGGCCCACGCCCGCACCCGCACCCGCTCTCCCTGCTGGGCTCGGCCCCTCCACACCTGCTGGGACTTCCCGGAGCCGCGGGCCACCCGGCCGCCGCCGCCTTCGCTCGACCGGCGGAGCCCGAGGGCGGAGCAGGTGACCGCGGAGCCCAGGATGCGGAGGGAAGGGAGCGAGTTTGGGGGTCGCGCCCGGGCAGGTCCCGGGGGGCGCAGGGCGCTTACCACTCCGCGCCCGCCTCTCGCGGCCCTGGGCGCCAGAATGGAGCGATCTAAAGGCCTTCTTTTTTCTCCCGCTTCCCGTAGATCGTTGTAGTGCCTTGGAAGTGGAGAAAAAGTTACTCAAGACAGCTTTCCAGCCCGTGCCCAGGCGGTAAGAGACCCCGAGCCGGGGTGGGGTGTTGGGACTGGCAGTCGGGGGGCAGGAGAGAATGCGGAGGAAACTCGGGCTTCTGCCCCGGGGGGACGCAGCTAGGACGAGTTTCTAAAAGGGGACGAAACACACTCCGTCGTCGCCACGAGCCCAGAGATGGCTCGAGAGTCCCAGTCCAGGCACCCGGGCGGGGCCCAGGGTACCTCGGAGCGGGCGGTGGCTCCGTGAAGCCCACCACCTTCCAGCCGCGCACCTCGGGTCTTGACGCCTCCCGCCCAACCTTATAGTTAGACCGGAAGACCAGCATCTACAGCTGGACCTCATTGCACATTGAGACGTCTCCCTTCCCCCGGCCTCAGCCCCGGGTTGGGTCTCCCAATGCTAGGCAGCGTCGGTGCCCCTAACTCACTTCCTTTGCTACCACTGCATCTCTCTTGCAGGCCCCAGAACCACCTGGACGCCGCTCTGGTCTTATCAGCTCTCTCCTCATCCTAGTTCTTTTTAAAAAAATTTTTTAAATCGTTGTAATAATTGTAAAAAAAAAATCGCTCTGTATAGTTATGACTTGTAAGCATGTCCGTGTATGAATACCTGAAAAGAAAACGAAACAAAAAAAAGAAAAAAGAAATAAAACAAATCCCCCCTCAGTCCTCCCCCGGTGGCTTCTGTACCCCACGTTAGCTGAGTTTGTGAGGTTGGTTTGTTCGGTTGATTTGGGGGGGGGGGTGGAGTTTCAGTGAGAATAAGCGTGTTTGACTTTTTTTGTATATACAGAAAAATGTACATATATGTGAACCAAATTGTACAAGAAAGTATCTATTTTTGGCTAAATAAATGAGCTGTTGCCACTTTGACTATAATCCGCCTGTCTGCCCCCGGAGGGATGTTTGGTGCTTTTCGTTTTGTTTTGTTTTACACCCTCATCCCCCCATGTTTGAAGAGTCGCCCGAATCAGAGGAAGAGAAGGCAAGGCAAGGCGAGTCAGGGCCCTGTGGTCGGAGGACGGCAGAGGAGAGGCTGAAGTGGCTGGGCTGGGGGCACCGCTGGAAAAGAGAAGGTTGGAGAAGTACCTGGGGCGCCCGAGAGAAAGGACAGAGGAGACAGGTGGGAAAGGGGCAAGATTGCCTACAACGAGCTGGGAAACTGGGCCCAACTCCCCGGTCCACTGGAGCAACCGCGGGGCCTTGGGCCCTTCTCTGATGACGCAGCAGAAAGACTCGGAGAAGGGTCTGGACGCCTCCCTCCCCGATTCTTCGATCGCCACAATTGAGGCTTTCTCAGTCTTACATAAGGGGCTGTGCAAGCTCCGCTTTGGGCCCCCTTCCAACCACACTGACCCCCAGACTCCTTATGTAGATGCAGGGATGTGGGGTGGCAGTGAGTTGGGGGGAGGGTATGCAGGAGCGGGGAATCCAGGGCTGCACATCCTTTCCCCTTGGTGACTTTGCCCAGCCCACATTGCCCGTTGGGGCTCCGGGCGGCATGTGCGCCTCGGCATCCCAGTGGGTTTTGCCGAAGTGCCCTGAAAGGGCAGCTTTCTGAGGTCCCGGCGCGGGGGGTTCGGGCAGTTGCACCGGCCCGGCCGGGATTCCGGCTCCAGGCCGGACAGGGGGTTGGTCAGGCTGGGGGAGGGAACCGGGAAATTTGGGGCTGGAGCTCCCTCTGGAGGACAAAAGGGCCGCTCGGCGCCTGCCTCGGCGTCCTCTCCAGCCAGGCCGGGCGTCGCGTCCCCTCCGCACCCTCTTTTTTCTCTTGCAGTCAGCTAGCCTTGCCCAACTTTGACTGCAAGAAGTTGTAGGGATGCTGGAAGAGTGGCGCCTTTGGGGTGTCGTTTTTGCGTCTCCTTCCCCACACTGAGTAAATTTATAGGGCGGCCAGACGCCTGGTTTTTGCCCCCGCACAGTGGGACATGTCACAATCTCGCGGGCCCCCGGGAAGTTTGGGGAGCGCTTGCACACCCGAAGTCACGGAACAAGGCGCCGCGTCATATTGTACGTCTTGGAGGTTCGGCGGGAACAGAGGGAGTCCGGCAAGGAACCATCCGTGCGGGCACAGCCGCCAGCGCCGGCCCGGGTGACCCCCACGGAGGCTGGGGCCGTCGGCGTGCCGGCGCCCCAGGGCCGGGTGGGAAGGAGGGTCTGTCTGCAGCCGCTGGGGCCCACGGGGGCTGGTGAAACAGGAGCGCACACCCAGCAAAGACGTTGCAAGGACGGGACTCGCTCTTCCAGTCCCTTCCCCAGAGGCCAGAGACGTCTAAGGTTTCGGTTCAGGCTCCTTCCCAGGTGGCAGGCACAGACTTGTGGTTCGGCTCTGACCCTGGGCACAGCGCCCCAGACGTGGCGTCCGTTTCAACTGCCTGGGCCTTGGACCTTGGACCTCAGAGGCTGGACAGAGGCCTTGGGTTAACATCAGTACCTTTACATGGACAACAGCCTGATAGCCCTTCAGTGAGTGCCTCACAAGCTTCATCAGAGCACAGGCCCAGTTCCCCTCTCTGCATCCTGGGAAACTCCGGGCAGACAGTAAGCTTCTCTGGCCCCCATTTCCTCATCTGTGAAATGGGAATAATGACACCTACCTGGCATGGTGGTTGTGAGGATGAGAGACAAAGCAGGTCCAGTGCTGGCATGTGGTAGGAGGAGTAATATAGCTCTAGTCTTATCTTTATATTCCAAAAATCTCAAGCCCCACTCCTCAAACTCCCGGTAGTATTTTGCCCTACCCCCTCCCATCAGCCATAAAAGCCAGGTGTCTGCATTCAGACATCTGAGGACCCAGCGGAACCCAGGGAGAAAGGACACTCTCCCGGGAGGAGTGCAGCAGGGAGAGCAGGTGAGAGAAGTCAGGCAGCCTTCCCACACGGACGGTCCAGCAAGAGAGGAGACCGTGCGTCAGTCTGTTCAGAGGGAGATGGGTGTGAAGAGGCCGGGCCCAGCTTGGAGAGGTCTGATCGCCCGTCAGGTTTGGTCAGCATTTCAGTCCATCCTGTTCTGGGGATATTAGTCCTTGGAGGAGACCAATCATGCCCCACTGAAAGGGCAGGATGTGTGATGCCAGAGGAGAGGTGAGGTACACCTGGGAGAGACCCCCTGTATGTGTGTATCTTCTCTATCCCATAGAACAACACATGGCCCCTTCAAATGGCCCCAAGTTGACCCTCATAACATAATGTGATCAAAATGAAAAGGAACCTCATAGGCTTTTCAGCTAAAAAGGGGAAGAGGAGACCACTTCTTGCACCACTTTCATTTCACCAAGGAACAGATTCCTCAGCCTCCTCCCGGGACCTCCTCCCTGAGTGCCCCCCTTACGCCCTCCTTTCAGGGATCCTAGGAACTGTCTCTGTCCTTTATTATCTGGCCCTAAAATTTAAAAAGGAAAGAGGAAGCTAGGGAAGAGAGGGAGAGAAAAACAGAAAGCCAGAGAGGGAGAGAGAGAGTATATGGGGATCTCATTCTTGGTCCTGATTAAGCTTCAGTTAGAAATAAAATATGTCAGTCACTCTGCCTGGAAGGGGTTCCTCCTGTCGGCGCTGGTTATGCAAAGCACTCGGAGGTGTGTGGGGATAATCAATTAGGTCAGAGGAGGGAGTATATGTCACTGCTTCCCTCATTATCTGCATGGAGGCGGAGGAGGGGGGGTGCTTTGCCGGGCCATGGAGCCAGAGGAGAATAAAATTATCTCCCTAAGTGATGACCCACCTCTGGGACCAGGACGTTCATGGTTTCCAATTGAATTTATTTTTGGTGGAATACAGGGAGGAGGAAGCGGGGTCCAGTCAGAAGGCAGCATGGAAGGGCCGGAGGGCTAGGGCAGCAGAGGCTTTGGGGAGAAGGAGGGATGTTCCAGCCACTCACCTGCCCCAGGGGAGGAGTAGGGAGAGGGAGGGCTCCCAGGCTGCCGTTCTCTGGGCACCTGGCAGGCAGGCAGGGCCAAAGGGTCCGCTGTCTTAGGCCTGAGTTCTGGAAGGTTAGAGAGAGGGATTGAATACTTGGGTAGGAGCCGGATGTCTGACGTCTTCACTGGTTTGTTGGGAGCTTCTGTCAGGAACTCGCTTTGGGCCTAATTATTTACATCCTTCTAGAAATCTCCTCTGCATCCTGTAATTCCTGGTTGTATGTACCTTCTACCTCCATCAAAGGAAAATGGGCAATTGCGGGTGTGTAAAAGTGGCATCTGTGGTTAGAGCCACCTCCAACTTGAATGGGGGCAAGCTTCATCCTTTCTCAAGGCCCCGCTTTCACCATCTGCCACTTGGAGGAGATTGGATGAGACAAACTTATTCAAACTTTCTTACAAAGCCAACATTGTCTAGGATTAGGCATGAATGTAGGAAGTGTGGGTCCAAAGATAATTATTGGGATGAGGAGGCTCCGTAACCTTTCTAGTAACCACCTCTGGATCGTAATTGGCCACTGTCATCTGATCCAGGCAGCCAACTTGACCGTATTGAAAGTGTCCATCTATTGTGTGACCAACCTAGCTTTACTGCAGCTGCTGCTTCCCTTTGAACAGAAGCTCCAGCCCCTCCAAAGGCTCTCCTGATGGTCTGGATGGAAAACCCCACAAGGCATCTCTTCCTGAGGGTGAAACGGATGAGTACTCAGGACAAGAGACCTGGAAGGGCTCCTAAGAGAGGTCCTCAGCCAGGTGTTCCTCCCACTTCCAGGACGGATGGCAATGTCTGGAGACACTTTCAGTCGTCATGCCTGGGTTAGGGGTGCTACTAGCATCTCATGGATGGAGACCAGGGACGCCGCTAAAGGTCCAACAGGGCACAGGCCAGCCGCGTGCAACAAAGAATTATCCAGTCCGAAATGTCAACAGTGCCAAGCTTGAGAAACATGCAGGTGAGGGAGGGGAGAGGAGTCTGGGGCAATCACGGAACATATTTTCTCCCAGAAACCACAGCTTCGTGGAGAGAGACATTAAAGCAGGGCACTAAGTGGGCCGTTTTTGTTCTTTAAAAACTTTTGGCCCTGGAATGGGGAAGTGGGTGTGAGGGAGTGCAAACAGGAAACTCTGCCAGCCTGGGAAATAAAAGGAGCGGGTTTTCAACTCAACCTGGTGCCCGGGAGCCACTGAAGGTGAGACGGTCTCAGGCAACAGGGGCAGAGAGTCAGCCCCAAGGAGGATGTGTGTCTGGAAAGTTGGGGCCTTTCTCCCTGGGTATTTATATCAGGAACAGGTTACGGGAATATTGTCACAGATGAAAGCTTAACTCCTGTGGTTTTGCCTCAGAATTATCGCCACCTCTTAACCGCTGCCAGCCCTCCGTGCACATAAACACATCTATTTATTTACTTGCTTATTTTACCCGGGAGTGTGTGTGTGTGTGTGTGCGTGTGTGTGTGTGTGTGTGTGTGTGCCCGCGCATGTGTGTCCCATGTCAGGGAGCCAGAGGGAGACAGAGGCAGGGTAAGGTCTTACTCTGGGGCTGACCGTCTAGGCCGGGAAGGCTGTGATTTTTACAGCTTTTGTCCTGCATTCTCTCACTGCTCTAGGCGGCTAACAAGTGGGCCCACAGCCCTCGGGGCCTTTGGAGTGCACTCATCTGAGAGATTGTGCTCTTCTCAGCCGCTCAGATTTATTTTGCCAAAGTTACAGGGCAATTATGGAAATGCGCCCTTTGAAGCTGGGCTGATTTCTCTTTATTTTCTTCTCCCTGACAAAGCAGAGCTTCCCTGCCTCTTGTGGGCTTTTTTTTCTCCCCCCCTCCCTTTCCTTTTCCTCTCTCCTTTTTTCTGATAATTATTAGATAGTGGGAGTTTCCAGGGGTAATTTGAAAACATCTTTTAAACAGTGATAAAAATACCTATAGATTAAAAGAAACTTACCATTATTTAAATGTTATGTTGGTGGTTTTTTTTCTTTTTTTTTTTTTAATGGGATTTGATGGCCAGGAGGAAAGAAATGAATTCATGATACTAAGAGACAGACCCCTCCTGCCCAGATCGTCACGGGGGGGCCCACGGCAGCCGGGCAGGTCACCGGCTTGGCTAACAGGCCGTTCCAGTCACCTGGGGCTCCTGCTAGGCCCCTGGAATCGTAGCTCACAAATTTAGCAGGACAAGAGCTCTGCTCCCCTTTGCTCACACCTCTGGATGAATAAGAGGCCCAGACTCAACAGAGCTGTGTTTTCTGGGCCTTGTACATTATTCATCACTGCAGCATGGAATCTGGAGGCTCTGTGTGAACCAACCCCATTTATTTCTCTCCTCCCGCCCCACTCTGCTTGACCTGATGCTGGCGTGTGGAGGGGAAGTGTCTGAAGCCAGATGGTGTCCGCCTCAGTGCTGGCGAGGACTTCGAGGGGGAGAGTCGGCCTGTTTGGGGTCAGAGCGGGGAGGGGCTCGTTTCTATTTTTCAGAGTGACTTTGAAGTTTTCTTCGTCCATCTTTTTGTCTGCTCCTTCCTTCTTCCCTTTCTGTTTTTGGGGGTGAATGGCTCATTATCTGTCCACAAACTCCGACAGGAAGTCTCGTCACCTTCAGGAGCTGGGATTGGCCTCAGAGGCCTGTCCAGAGTGGAGGCCATTTCAACTCTCACTTTCTTTACCCCACTTAAATAAAATACAGTCAGGTAAATGGAGTGGAGTGCTTCTTATTTGATAGGCCCCATGGTAAGCACTTTCCATGCATTCTAGTTAATGTTCACAGCCACCCTCGGCGAAGGCACAGATGAGGATGTTAAGGCTTGGGAGAGGGGGATGGAGTTTCAGAAAGTCTTCTGGTAATATGAACATTCTCCATGGAGTGAAAAATATCCACGCAGAACTTCCCCTATGGCACGCTACCATCTGAATTAAAAGGAGAGTATACATTTGTTTGTACAAGAAGCTGGTAAGAGCGGCCGCCTTAATTCAAGGAAAGGACCTGGGCAGCTGGAGGTCAAGGCCCCGAGGGATATTTTTCAGTTTATATCCCTTTGTTCCTTGTGAACTATGTGAATATGTTAGCTCTTCAAAAAGCTTTCTTTTGCTTGTGGTTTTTTTAAAATTTTTTTACATTTTTTAATTTTTGCTTGTTGTACGCGGGCCTCTCTCTGTTGTGGCCTCTCCCGTTGCGGAGCACAGGCTCCGGACGCGCAGGCTCAGCGGCCACGGCTCACGGGCCCAGCCGCTCCGCGGCACGTGGGATCTTCCCGGACCGGGGCACGAACCCGTGTCCCCTGCATCGGCAGGCGGACTCTCAACTGCTGCGCCACCAGGGAAGCCCCTTTGCTTGTTTTTAAATAACTAATAAACATGAGAGAGATAGAGAGCAATTTCTCTGGACCTCACAGTGGAGATGAGGATCGTTCATTCACTCATTCATTCACGGAATATCCACAGACAGTCATGAAGCACCAGGTCAGACTCCCTAGGTTCAAGTCCCAGTTCCGTCACTCCCTGACTGTGTGACCTTGGGATACTGACTGCATCTCTCTGAGCTTTGTTTCTTTTAAAACAGAAAGAGTAATTATAATTTTACCTCCCTCATAGATTGTTGAGAGGATGAGTTCATTCACGCTTAGAACAAACAGTGCATCATGCATAATGTTTGTCTCATGCATAGTAATTACTTAATACATTACAAATATTATTTTTATTTACGACAACAACAACCCGAGGAATAGGTATTGTTGTCCCCCGTTTATAGATAGAGAAACGCAAGCTTAGCCCCTTGTTCAACTTGGCCAAGCATTCTGACCCAGACCTCTTGGACCCTGATGCACTTGGCCTGACCCTGTCTTGGATGGGCCCAGCACACCAGCTCACACTGCAGCCCACACCCTCTCCATAGAAGGCAGTGAAATGCAAGGGCATGGGAACGGCTGTGCCAGAGGAATAACTTGGAATCGGTTGCCTTTGATTTTATACTTTTCAGTAAGCACAGGACAAGATGAGGGGCTCTGTCCACTCCTTTCATTCCATCTCCCATCCTGGTGGAATGGGCTTTCAGGAGAATTACACACCAACGGTTTGATGTAAGAGGCCATCCATATTAGCACAAGAAATGCTTGTCCTACTTCTATATTTCTGCTACTCGATGTGTGGTCCCTGGGCCAGCAGAATCAGCACCACCCTCTAAGAGCTTGTTAGAAATCCAGCCTCTCAGGCCCCTCCCAGATCCACCGAATCAGAAGCTGTGTTTTCCTAGGACTCTCTGGGTGATGAACGTGCCTACTGAGGTGTGAGAAGGGCTGGTCTAGATGTTCCTTAGTAAAGCCTGTGGTCCTTCCAGAATGGAGACAGGAAGAGGCTCCGAGACTCGGATCTCCTTGGGATGCACAGGAAGGAGGATACTGGAGGGAGGGAGGGAGGGAGGGAGGGAGGGCAGGGCAAAGGGTAAAGAAGGAAGGAATGAGAGAGGTCAAGGTGCCAAGTGCCAACCGGAGGCTGATTTTGCCAGGGCTGACGACGGATTTTGCCCCTTCCTCCATCTTCACACATGTTCAAGGTCGGCTGTAACACTGGGTTGCTCAGTGCCACAGCCTCTGCTCACATGCCCTTCCAGGTATTTCACAGCGTAAGGATATATGTAATTAGGAAATGTAGGACTTTTTATTACCATCTTGTTTTTTTTTTCTTTTTTTTTTTGCGGTATGCGGGCCTCTCACTGCTGTGGCCTCTCCCGCTGCGGAGCACGGGCTCCGGACGCGCAGGCTCAGTGGCCATGGCTCACGGGCCCAGCCGCTCCGCAGCATGTGGGATCCTCCCGGACCGGGGCACGAACCCGTGTCCCCTGCATCGGCAGGCGGATTCTCAACCACTGCGCCACCGGGGAAGCCCAACAATATTTATTTTTATTAATTCATTCAGTAATGTGTCAAAGAGACACAACGTGAACAAAGTCCCTGCCCTCTTGAAGCTTTCAGTCAACTGGAAACATGTAATTTAATAATAATAACAATAATAATAATAATGCTGGATTATGAAGGATAAGAACAAGATGCTATTAGAATGCATAAGGAAGTGGGATATACCCTAGCTTGGGGTGGGACGGGTGGAGGAGGTGGGTACAAATGGAGATGTGCATTTGAATGTCCAGGTACACAAAGGAAGGAGGCCTGTAGCCTGGAGGGAAGGAGTTAGCTCTGGGTCTGTGCTATCAAGCACTTGATGTGTGACTGGTCCTAATTGAAAGATGTAGTAAGCACAAAATACACTCTGGAATTCAAAGATTCAGTACATTAAAATAAAAAGGAATGTAAAGTATTGCAATGATTTTATGTTTGTTATTTGTTGAAATGGCAGTATTTTGGATCTATTGGGTTAAATAAAATATATTATTAAAATTAATGTCACCTGTGTTTTTATACTTTAAAAAATGCAGTTACAAGAAGTTTTTAAACTTTATTTATTTATTTATATAAATTGCATTTCTAATGTGCAGCACTTCTCCCAGGAGACTGAGATGCCAGGAGGCCATATGCCATCACCACTGCTTCCTAAGTCACCTTGAGTAAGTTAGCTTAGCTGCACTGAACCTCAGTGCCTTCCTCCATAAATTCTATTATCTAGCACTTATTGAGCACATACTATGTGCTCAATGTAATCCTCCCAAAGACCCTATGATATAGATCAGGGATCTGAAAGCATCAATACTTTCTTTTTTCATTTCAGCTTCTGCTTCAGTGTTGACTGTCGTCTCTCCTCCAGGTGGCAGGTACACAGGTGTCATTAACTCTGTGGCCATGGCCTTAGAACTGATGATCCAAAGGGAAAGAAATGGTTTCTCTTGCTTTGTTTCCGTTGTAAAATCCCAAGGAAGAACTCTGATGGGCTCAGCTTGGGTCATGTGTTCATTGCCGGTCCAGTCACAGTGGCCAGGGGTGTGGCAGGAAGAGGAAGAAAAGTGAGGACGCTACAATCATAGAAATGGGGAGGGTGGGGGAGAATGTGTGCTGGGAAGACACAATCAATCCATATCTACTACACTGGAGTGGTCGGGAAAGGGTATAAGAGGAATAAGGGAAGGAAGTTCTATGAAGAGGCTTGGGAGGCAGGTGAGAAGGGAGCGTAATCAGCCATTTCACTAAAGGCCAGTCTGGCAGGTACCTGAACAAAGGCCAAAACCCAAGGCAAGCAACACCCCAGCCCTTCCAGGCCTGGCGGTCTCCCTCCAATTACATATTGAGATGGACGTGGGTCATGCCACAACTTCTCAAGACTTCCCACCTGAGTATTTCTAGGAAAAGGGGTGAGTGAACATACAGCCTGAAGAATCTGAGTCAGCCCCAAAGCGGTCCTCCACAAGAGTGCAAGTTCTTTCATGTCTCAATTTTTATCTCATAGAGAGTGAGCATCTTAGTCCATGATATTTCCCTCTTTGTCTTGTTATAAAGGTAGTTTTTCTTATAAAGATCTTCAGATAAAATGAATAATTCAGCACCCTTATTTATCCTGTGGCTTTGATATCTCCTGGGACACTGCTGGGTACCACAGAGGTCTGGGGCCTTGATTCAAGAAGCTTGGGCACATGGGTTGACAAGAGTTTGACCCCAATGTCTTGGAAGGGTGACAAAGACCAGATGGATGGGGTCAGACTCTTGGGGACTCATGTTTTGCTTAAAGTCAGTAGACCTTTAGAGCTTGACATGTTCCCTGCTCTTTAATTGTCCCTCTCTCTCTCTTTCTTCCCCTTTTACACTTGAACCTGAGCTAGGGGATGCATCTTTGGCCTGGAGATAATCTTGGTGCTGGGTACCTCCCAGGGCCTAGTATTAGTGATTGCTCAATAGATGTGCACAGAATGCATTGCTGCTTTGGAATTCAGCAGTCAAATTAGGTTATTCCTAAAAATGTATTTAGACGGTTAGAAAAATCACTTGCAAATATTTTACAAAATAAGACTTATTAAATATTTTAATCACAGATAGAATTGGGGGAAAATATTTTAACAGTCATCCAATACAACAACTTTAAATACAACTGTAAGGTGTAATCATTATACAAGATAGTGAGAGCTACCCTTTGTTCGGATTTGCCGCGTGTCAGGGACTTGTCACCATGTCTTGCTCTATAAAGTCAGCATGAGATCATTGTTTGAAGGCAGCGGCCGCTCCATTTTCAGTTGCCCTCTGTCCTCGCCCTGCCGTACCTGCGCACCCTAAATATACACCCAGTCTCTCCTGACCACTCATCCATTATGGTGTCATAGGCTCTCACTGATTTTCCTAAGATATTCCTTTAATGGCCACATAACAGTCCGGCCAGGAGGTCTCCACACCACACAGTCTGTCCTCCCAGCAAGTCTCCTGAACTTTTGTGCCCTGGACTACAGCAGGAGGACAGGACGGCACAGCCCAGCTGGAAATAGCACTTGGGAAAAGGCCATAGACTCAACCGTTTGCTCCACAGCACACAGAAGGGCCATTGCCAAAAAGATAATTATCCAGAAATGTGGGACGAAGACACTGCAGGAGACAGGGGCCGAGCAGGGCGGGGGGAGGGAGGGGACAGAAGGGCTGGCAGAGGCAGAGTCCTTCTGATGGCAGAGTCCCTCTCCGTGGCCTGGCGAGCTGCACAGTCTCGGGGGCTTAGGAGGCACCAGGCACTAGACTTATACACAAACTAGAGGCTTCTAAGGAAGTTGTCTCGATCTTTCAACCTTTCCAAGAAAGAGAGAGGCTCCTTCCATCCCATAAAATTGTGGACTGTCAAACTCGCTCTGCGAAGGGAGAATCAGGGCATCTCCCCTACAGGATGGTACAGGAGGAACCCACCCAGGTCACCTCCCCAGTCCTCAGATGGCACATTTGCGATGGGAGCGTAAGGTGGGCTACACGTTTGCCTGTGGAGAAACCACAGTAGAATATTCTCTTCTTGCCGCCTCTGAGATCTTTGCCGCACAGGTTTTCATGGAACTACTGAGCTCATTCTTGGACAGGGTCCACTCTCATCTAGTCCTCATGGAAATGCTAATTACAGAAAAGGTGGCATTTCTCTTTGCTCTAGCAGCACCCCCTCGAGATACATTACATGGTTATTCATGGCACCTTATGGGACATCTCTGAATTGATATTAGTATCTCCAACCCTGAGGTTGCATCACAACACACACAAACACGTAGGTGGAACATCCAAAATATTTAACAACTGGGACCTTACCAGCATCAGAACCAGCAGAGACCTGAGGCCTCCTGCTGTGCCAGACATTGACAAGTCAAGTCTGTGAGTCATGAGAATGGCCAGGAGGTCTGGGGAATTACCAGAGCAAAAGAGGGGACACTATTTACCAACTGGCATGGAACTATCTCTATATTTTAAAAATGGAGACAACTGGATATCCAAGTCCAAAAGAATCAAGTAGGATCCTTCCTAATTCCATATACAAAAATTAACTCAAAATGTATCATAACCTTAACTGTAGGAGCTAAAACTATAAAACTCTCAGAAGAAAATACGGGAAAAAATACTTGTGACCCAAAGTAAAGCCTTCTTAGATAGGACACCAAAAGCACAAGTAATAAAAGAAAAAAAAAATTGGACTTCATCAAAATGTAAAACTATGTGCTGTAAAGGATAACATCAAGAAGGTTAAAAAGAAAAAGGTGAAAAGATAACCCACAGGATGGGCTGGAAATATTTGCAACTTATAAATCTGATGAGAGAATTGTATCTGGAATATATATTAAAACACTATTTCAACGCAATAATAAAAGACAAATAACCCAATTTAAAAGTGGGCCAAGGATCTGAATATACATTTCTCCAAAGATGATATACAAATGACCAACAAGCACATGAAAAGATGCTTAACATGATTAGTCATTAGAAAAATGCACATCAAAACCACAATGAGGGGCTTCCCTGGTGGCGCAGTGGTTGGGAGTCCGCCTGCCGATGCAGGGGACGCGGGTTCGTGCCCCGGTCCGGGAAGATCCCACATGCCGCGGAGCGGCTGGGCCCGTGAGCCATGGCCGCTGAGCCTGCGCGTCCGGAGCCTGTGCTCCGCAACGGGAGAGGCCGCAACGGTGAGAGGCCCGCATACCGAAAAAAAAAGATGTTCTGGAGCTTTCTTATTGGGGAAGTTCCCTGGGTTGTGCTCATATCCCTATTATTACAGTAATAAGACTGCAAGTGGTCGTATTTGAAGGAGGACCTGCATGGGGTTTATGAAAGCCTGGTGCTGTTTCCCCCTCAGAAAGCAGATGACTTTCCCTCCACACCATCAAACTGCTGTTGCCTGACACTCACTAAGGAGAGGCAGAGGAAGAAGATGCTTTCTGGAAAATTACAGCACCATGGTGCAGTTCTGTGTCCAGGACAGATGGATGCTTGAGTGACACCCCCCAGGCCAGGACAGGAAGCCCTGATATAGAGACATCCAAGTATATATCTTACACAGGTATAAACACATAGATATATTTTTACTTATACATATATCTAGGTTTATAATATATACTTATAAATATATAGATGTGTTTATATTTATGCAAATAATATCTATGGTAAATATAAATATGTAGATAAATATTTATACAAGTACACATATACAAGTGTATTATATATATATATATATATATAAACATTGTACTTCCGATTCCAATCCAACATGGCAGAGTTCATTAGATCTTTCTTCTTCCATATATGTAACTCCCTTCACTGTCAATGAGAAACCTGGCTCTCATTATGCACAATATATTTACGTCTATGCTCAATCTCAGAGTACGCAGCAACTATTTTCAGAATTGCTAACCTATACATCTGCAAAAATAGAAACCAACTATCTAGAGTTTAAGACTCATGTAGGATTCTTTTGTCTTTCATCTAAACATTGTGTTCCAAAATCACTGGGGTCAGCTCTCCCTGACCCTTCCTTTCAGTGTGGTTGTGTGTTTCATCTGAAAAATAGTTCAATTCATTTGCTTTTCCTTGTATCTCATTTTAAGATTTGTCCCCAACCTTGTTGATTTTATTTCTTTTTTTTGAGTACATGAAATAATAACATAGTTCCCAAAGTCAGAAGTATACAAAAAATTACACTAGAGAAGTGTCACTCCCTCCCATTCCTTCTCCTCTTTCAGCCCCATTTCCACTCACTTCCTGTAACTAACCAGTATCATTAATTTCTGTTTTATTCTTCTAGCACTTTTTTTGCACAAATGAGCAAATACAAGTATATTTTCTCCCCCACACCATTCTACACAAAAGGTAGCATCCTACTTTAACAATCTGTCCTGGAAATCATCCCCAGTTAAGGACATAGATATCATCCTCAATCATTTTTACAGCTGCATAGAACGCTGTTGGGTAGATGTACTACAATTATGCAACCAATCTCATACACGTGGGTTTTTAGATGGTTTCCAATATTGTGTAATTACAAATGATACAGCTGTGAACAACCTTTTGCATACATATTTTCACATTATTGGAATGCCACACTTTTAAGTGTTATGTATCAGTAAGGATTAGACCCAACTGCATGTAATAGAAAATGCAAAATAATAGAAACATTTAATCAGTTAGTGTTATATACATGAAAGAAGTACTGAGGTAGGCAGTCCAGGGTTGGCACAGCAGCCCCCCGGCTCCTTCTGTCAATTCTGTTCTTTTATTCTTAGTATGTTGTTCCATCCTCACAGTTACCTCATGATCTAAAATGGCTGCTGATACTCCTGCCATCACATTTATACCCCAGAAAGGCAAAGGAAGTAAGGGCAAAAAAGGCCTTCCTCGGCAGTCATTATTTATGGAGACATTCTGGAAGGCTCTCCCACCACCTTCTACTTGCATCTCACTGTCCAAAATTAAGTCTCAAGGAAAGTTGGGGAAAATAGTATTACAGCTGACCACACTACTATGTGACTAGAGTTCTTTTGGTGAGGAACCAGGGGAGAATGGGCTTTGGCTGGGCAACTAGCAATCTCTACCACGTTACTACAATGAACTTTTCAGCCCTTCCATTCTACTACACAACCAGTAAATCTTTCGTGTACAAAAGTGAACAAAAAAAGTCATTTCTTTCCCTAGAGTATTTGGGACAATTTTAGGAGCATTCTCATAGCTCTGAGCCAGTGCAAGGCCCTCCTCCCCTTGGGGGCCAGGAATGCCCCTGAGACAGCAGCCACTGGGGACCACCCCTGTTATCTGAGCCACTAGGAGGGTCAGTTGTTTTCACGAGAAGAGGAAATACGGTGATCCTTCAACAAGCTTAGGAGATAAGCCCAGAAGCCAGATGCCACTGTCTTTCACCAGAGGCGAAAGTAACAAGGTATTCGATGTTAGCCGGAGAATCAAATGTATCAGGAGACATTAAAAAAGTGCCCTGGTTCATACCAGGGGGAGGGGGACTGTCATTCGAAGCGGCATTAAGTATAGACTGAATGATGTCTGAGGTGCCAGAAGAGGCAGTGTTTCTGTGTGAGTTGGGGAGCAGAGGTGAGAAGGGATGAGGTTAGATGGGGAGGAGGAGGTGAGACTGAGCTGATGGTCTGGACTAGAGCACCAGGACATGGAAGAGGGGACTCCTGGGGTGGCATGGGGGAAAACACTGGGGTTCTGGCGTCCAACGGAGCTGAGTTCACACCCCAGCTTCATGTGTAACCACCACAACATCATTTCCCCTCTCTGGGGCTCAGTTTTTTCATCCACAAACTGCTCTCTGGCTTGGAGGGTGTGGAAAGAATTAAAAGATGAATTAAAGATCCAGCAAAGCGGTTATTTCCTAAATAGTTACTATTGTATCATTCACTACAAAGGCTCTCAGCTGGTCCTCCCCCAGGTGTCAATGTCTACTTAGCAGACCTCGCTGCACAAGGATGGAGGCTCAGGGAAGGCAGGAGGACAAGCCGGCCTGCGGGAGGCCCCGGGCAGACGATGGCAGAAACCCAGCGTCGCTCTCCTTGGTTGAACGTCCTAACCCTCCACTAGGTAAGGCCAGAAAGACGGCCTCAGGGACCAAAAGAGGCCACTTCACATCAAGACGTGGGAGGACATTTGACGTTTCCTTTCTCACGTTTCAGTGTGCTGGGTGGAAGGGAGTTTTGTCCCCGAGGCTCTGACCATTAAGGAGTCACTTTCCTCATACTCAGGACTCCAGGATGTCAACCTATAATTTAGTGTTGTCCCCGTGTCCACGGGACGTGCAGCCTTGGACATGTCTCAGCTTCTGGAAACTTCCGTCCCTTCCTCCTCAGGCTGTTTTGAGAAGTCAATCAAAGCCCTGCTCTGAATCATTAAAGTATCAGAAAATGTTCACACCCATAAAGCAAACATGTCGTTACTCACTGGACTGTCTTGGAAAAGAGAAAAGAGAGAAAGAGAGAAAGAGAGAGAGAGAGAGAGAAGGAAGGAAGGAGGAAGGAAGGAAGGAAGAGAGAGAGAAAGAAAGAAAGGAGGGAGGGAGGGAGGGAGGAAGGAAGGAAGGAAGGAAGGAAAGGGAGGGAGGGAGGAAGGAAGGAAAGAAAAGAAAAAGCAATGATTTATTGAGCATCTACTATGTTTTTATACTTGATATGCATTATCTCCTCTCATCCTGACTACCATCCCATAGCTGTGGGAAGCAACTGTTATCATCCCCATTTTACTAAAAGTAAAATTTTACTAAAGTGAGATTTGGAGAAGTTAAGGGGCATGTCCAAGGTCACAGATCCAGTAAATAGTAAAACTGGAATCCAAACCCAGTGCCATATAACCCAAACATAGAGTCTTAAAAAGTTAGGCCCTTTATTTATTTATTTATTGAATTTTATTTTATTTATTTATTTTTATACAGCAGGTTCTTATTAATTATCCATTTTATACATATTATGTATATATGTCAATCCCAATCTCCCAATTCATCACACCACAATGCCCCACCCCCTACTCTCCCCCCTTGGTGTCCATATGTTTGTTCTCTAGCAAAGGGCCTTTCAAAGGCTGAAACGCAGGGCCTGGATGGGAGGGCATGGGGCATGTGTCCTCTCAGGTCCCAGGAGCCTCCTTCCCTCAGAAGATCCACCCGTGTCCATTGGCAACTGCAGGCACAGGGTATCCACTGCCTGAAATCCAGACTTCCCGACTTTGTTTCTCAGCCACAGTAAAACCAAAGTTTATTTTCATTCCCTCCGTCTCCATGTTAAAGGAAAGCAGAGCTTGGGCCCCAAATTCTATTCTAAATAAGGGATTGGAGGACTGTTCACTCTAATTAAGATGATTTGGCTGTTTCGAAAGAAGTATTTCACATGCGTGCGTTGCGCTCGCATACACACGCACACACACACGCGCACACACACACGCGCACACACACACGCACCCCTCCAGCCAGACCTGTCGCCTCATCCCCAGCCATCACCTCTGATGCCAATCTAGAGCCACAGCGGCATCTGTCCACATCACAGCTCTACCCCAGGGTTTGTGGACAGACGGCGTATCATTTCAGGAGCTGCGCGTTCAGCTGTGATTGATGAGCAGCCCGAGCCCCTCTCCTTCTCCTTCCTGATGAGAACCTTTTTGGATTTTCTCTGCTCTCCGGCTCCTTCTACTTTCAAGACAGGAAGGCGATTGCTGCCTAGGAGCGACTATGCTTCTGACAGTAGGTAGGGAGTAAGTGGGGGATGTGAACCACTTATAATAATTATTAGATTACTAATGGCGATGATAAAAGTATGACTGCAGGTGCTGGCCTGAAAATCCTCATGGCACCCCCTCGAGTATTAATTAGCCAATTGAGGAAGGTTGTCTTCGAAGACCCTCCTTCTCAAAGTGTGGTCTGTGGACCAACATCTTGGGAATCACCTGGGAGCCCGATAGAAACGTAGGTTCCACACTAATGCATACGTAGTAAACTTACTGGACCTCTGCTCGAAGACACTGAAAACCTCGAGACCTCCTCCACCTCCCCAACCCCAGGTCCATGTAGCTTAGCTTTCAGGGCTGATTATCTGGCAAAATACATGAACAAACAGTTCTGCAGGGACATATGTTTGAGAAATATGACAAGCCGTGTTCCTCTCTAGAGTACGCAAAACATATCAGCACATTAGAGGTCCTGATAAGTCCTGCATCAAGAAACATGTTTACTTTTTCATTTAACTGAACGGCTCCCAAACTTAATTGGACCACAAACTATTCTTTTCATAGAACACCCAACGGTGGAATATATTTTGAGAAACACCACTCTTCCTTGGAAGAAAGGCAGCCATAATCCCTTACGTTATCTGGGGTGTGCCTATGACATTACATTTTTTATAAGCAGTTCTAAGACCTCAGGATGTGTAAATTAGGAAGCTATTTTAAAGGTGACAGGAAAGCTTACATCACTTACCTTTAACTAGGGCCACACCCTCATTGCTTCTGGATTCCAATCTGCATTCCCACGGTCCCTCCAACTCAAGGTCCCCAACCCAATTTCATTACACAGCAAACCTCTCCCCTAACAATATCACTATTCTCGCAAGCTCTAGAACGGTGTCTTCACTACCCTCTCCCTCATTACCCCTCATTCCCCTCCCACTCCCACTGCTATGTCCCTTCATCCAATCAAGTTCATCATACTTTACCTGTGTTACATCTTTCAACTCTTCACACCCTGCTCCTTCCCACTCTATCCGGCCTCCGGCCTCCAAAGCACCTCCCTGCCCTGATTTCTCCATAATTCATCCTACCCACTACAGCTGGAGGGATTTCTCAAAGCACAGGTCTGCCTGCTCAAACAATAGCAGCAGCAGCAGCAGCATTGTGGGTGACATTTATTAAGCACTTGCTTTGCTCCAAATCTTATATTATTATTCCTATTCAGAAGACTTGGAAATTGAAGCACAGGGAGGCTAAGTGACTTGCCCAAGACCTTACATTTAGTAACTGATGGCCAGAGTAGATTTAAGGTTGGGCAATAGGGCGCCAGTAGCTGAGTGCTTCACCCTTGCATGGCTCCGCCTCCCTTCACAGACTCTGCCACGAAGGCTACCTTGACCTTCCACCAGCCCTGCTTGCACCTCTTGTCTCTGTCACGCCAGGCCCATCACCCAGGTGGAGGGTGGTACTCTGACGCATCTCCACCCGTTGACATCGTCTTGAAACTCAGACACATTTCCTCCATCCCCCAACCCCACATCCCCTTCCCCCGCAGCTGCCCTTATTAGTGGAATCTTTTATCACCCCTGTGAGATGGTCAATTTTCTGAGGCTGAGGACCACACCTTGCCTGCGTCTGCCTTCACTGGGCCTCACACAGGGTCGGTGTCCCTCCCTGCCCCACAGCTCGCTCTCTCCTCAGCTTTAAAATATCTGGAGAGAGCTTTAAAACTTTTTATTATGGAAATTTTCTAACACACGCCAAAAACATTTCTTTTTTTTTTTTTTTTTGCGGTACGCGGGCCTCTCACTGTTGTGGCCTCTCCCGTTGCGGAGCACAGGCTCCGGACGCGCAGGCTCAGCGGCCACGGCTCACGGGCCCAGCCGCTCCGTGGCATGTGGGATCTTTCCGGACCGGGGCACGAACCCGTGTCCCCTGCATCGGCAGGCGGACTCTCAACCACTGCGCCACCAGGGAAGCCCCCAAAACATTTCTAATAAGCAAAAGCAGAGAGAAGGGTTTGATGAAACTCCATCACCCGTCTTCAACGATTATCAAGATTTTGTCAGTCTTGTCCCATCTGTTTATCCCCTTTGTTTTTGCTGGAGATTGGAAAAAATCTCAAACTTCATGGCCTGTCACCCACAGTTTCTACAGTCCCCAGCTTTAACAGATAATAACTTTAAAAAACTGTAATTATAATGTCGTTATCACTGACAAAGTTTATACTATCGTATAAAAGGTGTTGGCAAACTTTGGACCTCGGGCTAAATCTGGCCCTCTGTCTGTTTCTGTAAAGAAAGTTTTATTGGAACACAGTGACACCCATTTGCTTTCCTATTGCCTAGGGCTGCTTTCAAGCTGCAACAGCAGAGTCGAGCAGTTGTGTCAGCAACCGTACGGTCCACAGAGCCTAAAATATTTGCAGAGATATTTGCTGGCCTTACAGAACGTTTGCTGGTCCCTGCTGCACAATATCTGGTCTGCTTTGAAATTCCCCAGATTGAAGAGAGATCTTTTTATTTCTTTATTTTTTTAATTGAAATACGGTGGATGTACAATATTATATAACTTACAGGTGTACACTATGGTGATTCATGATTTTTAAAGGTTATACTCCATTTATAGTTATTATAAAGTATTGGCTCTCTTCCCCGTGTTGTACCATATATCCTTGTAGCTTATTTTATACATACTCGTTTGTACCTCTTACTCCCCTACCCCTGTATTTCTCCTCCCCCCTTCCCTCTCCCCGCTGTAACCACTAATTTGTTCTCTTTATCTGTGAGTGAGAGATCTTTTTAAACCACAGATCTGATTGTGTCTCTCACTTCCTTAATTTCCACTGGCCTCTTGTGGCCCATGGGGTGGAAGATCAAACAGCTAGTGGAACTTTCCAGGATCTTACCGTCCACTGCTCTAGCCTAGTCCTACTTGTCCTACAGCTTCATGCTCTCTCTGTTCCAGCTTGTTGGTCCTTGTCCAGTTCCTCAACAATCCCTTCTCAGGACCTTTGGCCCAGCTGTTCCCCTGGCCTGGAGTTATCTCCCCGTCCCCAACCACCATCTCTGCTCAGTTAACGTCAACTCTTCCCTCAGTTCTCAACTCAAACCCACCTCCTCCAAAGGGTCCTCTCTGAGCACCGAGACTTCCCTGAGCCCCCAGGATCCTCTGTGGTAGACACTGTTTTTCTTTTACTCGATTATGAGCACACTTGTAGCCATGCATTTCATCGCTGGTTGTTGGACCACTGTCTGTCTCTCCACTGGACGCTAAGTCCGGGAGGGTGACGAGTGTCTTCTTTCTCGGCCCTGAATCCTTGGACCTTAGCATGGTGCCCAACACATAGTAGGAGCTCAGTAAATATTTGGCAAATAGATGAATCAGTTAGTTTATATTTGTTGAGCTCAAGTGTCCCAGCATAAGGAGGCAGACTACTTGAGCATGCCAGGACAATCTTTCCATCCTCTCTATCAGGCACAAAGACAGTCGTGGGGAGACAAAGATTTTGAGGTCACACAGCAAGAAAATGATAGAGCAAAAATCCCATCCTGAGTCATTTGCGTCACTGGATATTTTTATGTTTTATTTTTAATTACAAAAGTAACATAAAAGTGAGACTTCCCTTGTGGTGCAGTGATTAAGAATCCGCCTGCCAATGCAGGGGACACAGGTTCAGTCCCTGGTCCGGGAAGATCCCACATGCCGCGGAGCAACTAAGCCCGTGCGCCACAACTACTGAAGCCCACGTGCTGCAATGAGAAGCCCGTGCACTGCAACCAACAGTAGCCCTTGCTCACCGTAACTGGAGAAAGCCGGTGCACAGCAATGAAGGCCCAATGCAGCCAAAAAAAAAGGAATATAGAAGTGTAACAAACTACTAAAGAGCATAATGACAAAATACCTCCATTCCGATTCTGAAATCACTCTTAGTGTATTTTTCCAGACGTTTTTTATTCACTTATAAATGTACATATATATGCATGTATATATGGATAGACACTATTCACACTCATACATATGCCCACCAACACTCACACATGTAGGGAGTTGTACAAATACAGGAGTATTCTCTGCGCGTGCTTCTGAATGTACGCCCTATGCATTCAACAATTCGTCATTTCATTCTCTAGGCTGGCCAGTGTACCTTGCATTAGGGCCAGGACCAGGGTGAGGCAAGAGAGGCACCCTGCCCTTTCACCACCCTGTGGGCATCTCCTTAAATTTTTCACCCTGGGCATCTCATTTTTTTCACTCTAGCTCCGGCCCTGGCCCTGCTTTGCAATACAACATCTTCTTATTTAATCCACAGAGGAAGTCTATGTTGTAGGTAGGTACTACTATTATTATTATTATTATTATCACCTCCATTTCACAGATGGGAAAACTGAGGTCAGAGAGGTAAAGCGATTTTCCCAGGTTGATTCCGGATTGAACCCCAGGCTGTCCAACTCCAAAGCCGTGCTCTAAACCATGGGGATTCTTTGAAGGTTGGAGAGCAGCACAAATGAAGTCCATACTTGTCAGACTGTTCTGCCCTCCACAAGAGGAGAGCTGGACCGTGTACAGGGGCAAGGACACAGTTGGAGGGAGGAGGAGCTCTTGGGGGAGGTGGCATTGAGATGAGACGTGGAGGATGGCCAGGATTTCAACAGGTGGCACTTTGCAGGAGGTTATGCCAGGAGGAGGGGACAGGAAGTAGAAGGTCTGGAGGCGGGAAGGGCAGGGGCTGTTCCAGGAAGGCATGGTCAGGTTTGGCTAGACCAAGGTCACGTACACAGAAGGGAGTGGGCAGAGGCCCCAGCTGTGGGGTGTGCCAACACCGGCGTGCCCCTGGCTGGGGTTGGGGGGGCTATACCCAGCTGTGCCCAGGGGCAGTGTGACTTCTCTTGGAGTGGAGTGGGCACCAAGGCCCTGCTGTGCCCGGAAGTTGCCTACATCTGTGGGCCTTAGTCTGGAGCGGGCCTTTGCCACTTCTCCCTGGGGAAACAGGAGGAGAATCAGGCAAGGACTCTCAGGCAGCTTGGAGAAATCTCTGTTGCATTTGGGCACCAAAGCATTCAGCTGTAAAGAGTGACCCAGAAAGTTCTAGTGATTCACGGGGCATGGGCAGAGTCTCAGAGGGGCACATGAGAGGTGGTATGGCAGGGGCTCAGGTGGTTTCTGGGCTCTCGGGGAGGCGAAGGCAAGGAGGCAGGTGTGAAGAGAGGGCTTGCCCTGCTGCCCGCATCACAGAAGATTCCTCCTCTTCCCCCTTCCTTCTCCATTCCATGGACAGACATCTTGATTTGCTCCATCCTAAAAAGCATGGGAACTTCTTCTAAGGATGACTGACATGCCAAGGTTTGGGGAAAACAGGCTCTTTCTCAATGATTTGTGTCCAGATAGCTCTCTCTGTGGATCATCTGTGGAAAATCGCTAATCCCTTAAAGGGCCTCAGAGCCACCCAGCTCTTTCCCCATCTAGCTGCCAGCACACACCTCCCAGGCCGTCTGCCCGGCTTCTCTGCTGAGACCCTTCATCCTCAACACGGAGGCGCATGTCAGGGCCAGAGGTCCACACAGGCCACTTCACCCCGACACCTCAACTCTTGCCCATCAACTGCTTCATTGCCCTCCGCAGGCCAGCAGGGGATCCATCAGAGCAGGCCTGTCATTGTCATGATCGTGGCCTCACCGCCTGGCACCTAGGAGGTGCTTAGTAAATTACCGGAAGTAACGAGTCTTTCAAATGGGGTCCGTGTCAAGTCTACCGAAACCTGAGTCCTTGGTCACCAAAGACCTCGCAGGCGGCTCTCATGGGCCTATACAGCCACTGAGTTTTTCCTGTAACTTAACCGAACTGCCATGTCTTCTTTATTAGAGTAAATACATATAACATAAAATTTACCATTTTACCCTAAAGTACACAATTTAGGGAATTCCCTGGCGGTCCAGTGGTTAGGACTTGGCGCCTTCATTGCCGTGGCCCCGGGTTTAATCCCTGGTTGGGGAACTGAGGTCCCACAAGCCACACAGTGTGGCCAAAACATTTTTTTTCAGTTAAAAACTAACTGTCACAATTCAATGACACCTAGTACATCCATAGTGCTGTACAACCGTCATTACTACCTAGGTTCCAGAATATTTTCATCACCCAGAAGAAACCCCATAGCCATTAAGTCTTCTCCCCACAGCCATAGGCAACCACCCATCTGCTTTCTGTCTCTGCGGATTTGCCTCTTCTGGATACTCCACTTCAGTGGAATCATACAATATATGACCTTTTGCATCTGGCTTCTTTCACTTAGCATAATGTTTTCAAGGTTCATCTATGTTGTAGCAGGGCTCAGCACTTCACTCTTTTTTATGGCCAAATAATATTCCATTGTATGGATATACCATATATCATTTATTCATCCCTTAGTGGACATTGGGTTGTTAAATAAACCTTTGGCTACTTCGAATAGCATTGCTATGAACATTCAAGTACACGTTTTTGTTTGAACACCTGTTTTCAATTATTTGGAGTATATAGTCAGGGGTGGACTTGCTGGATCATATGGTAATTCTATGTTTAACTTCTTGAGGAACTGCCAAAGTCAGTCACCAGTTTTTCCCAAAAGGCATACACCTTTATCATAAGACATTCAGAAAATGTGTGCAGAGAAAAGAAAAAGTTAAAATCACCCATAGTCTTGGCACTCAAAGATTAGCATTGTCAACTTCTCTGAACGTTTCCCACCAGGACTTTTTAGAATTGCCTAAGCTAATCCATATTAGTACACCTTCTTAAAAATTTTATTTTATTGAAGTATAGTTGATTTACGATGTGTTAACTCCTGCTGTACAGCAAAGTGATTCAGTTATACATATATATATATATATATATATATATATATATATATATATATATATACATTCCTTTGCATGTTCTTTTCCATTATGGTTTATGAGAGGATATTGAATATTGTTCCCTGTGCTGTACAGTAGGACCTTGTTGTTTACCCATTCTGTTTATAATAGTTTTCATCTGCTCATGTTAGTACACTTTTCATTGAACAGTTTCCACGAAAACAGAAATGCCATTTTATGCCACCTTCTGGGTGACAAGCCTATTTAAAATGGCAACTTTGGTCAACTCTCTACCTTCTTCCCGGCTATACTTTATCCCCTAACACTTATCATCCATGAAACTCTCTTGTGCTTATTGGAAACTCTGTCAACGTTGGGACTGCTGACTGTTTGGTTCACTGCCCTGCCCACAGTAGAGATGCGATGAGTATCTATTGAATGAATGAATGTTTCTGAATGAATGAAACATGGCTGCCAATTTAAGATGTAAACTGGGTTTCAAATGCATTCGCTGGAACGCAGCAGAAACGGTTGTGCATTATTCCCCATTGGTTGCCAGCCACGCTGGAGTCTCCCCAGCCCTTAGTTTTGTTATGAAGTATAAAGAAGAATAAGGAAGGCATGGAGGTAGTCCCTGGGAATTCCATTTGGCTAGAACCGAGTCCCTGACCACCTTGAACTTTCTGCATACTATTTTGCAAGGAGGCGCCTCTCATTTTCATCCCAGGCTCCTGGAAGGGGCTGGAAAAGAAGGTCCTGAAAATCTCCTCAGAGCCCAGAGCTCATTTGGTCCTAATTTCAGGACAGGTTTCTTCCGAACTCCAACCAAAGCCCACAGTCCCCAAGGGGAACTACGTCTCTGCCTCTACCTTCCTGTCCATGTCAGAGCAATTCTCCCAGCCACCTTGTCACGAGCCTGCTGTGCTGCTGATATTAGTTACAGATGATGGCAATTAGAGGCTGAATCTCCCTGGCTCCTGGTAGAATATTGAGACAGAGCTACAGCTATTTTAAGATTTTAAGCAGATTTATACTTAGTGCTTCAAAGCAGGCCAGCCAGCAAGGAAAATATGGTAACTGTTGCTTTAAATTATAGCTATCATTACTTCAAAAGGAGATTCAATCAGAAACCACTGAAGACTAAAACTATTTACATCTCCTGACACTTAAAAGCAAGCGAGCAGTTTTAACCTGTCAGCCTTGGACATATTGGCTACAAAGAGAGAGGAACCTCACTGGCCTGCGAAGAAAAACATTTTCAAGGGAGCAGGACCTGAGAAGGGATCTTGGGGGTCCTCCCACACAGATCTTGCCTCCCATCTCTCTATTGAGGGCCAGGAGGGATCTGGGGTCTCGGGTGAGCAGCTCTGCCCAGGTCTGCAGGCGGCGGTCTCCAAACCCCTGGGAAGCCTGGCTCGCCCCAGAGCGGCAGGACTGCCTTTTCTGTCTGGCCTCTGGCCTTCCAGTCCCTGCCCTGGGGAAATCCTGTCTCATCACATTAATACAAGTCCCAGGACAGGACTGTCCCTTGCTTCCTCCGGGCTCAACTGCATGGACTGGACAGGAGGGCTGGGTTATGTATCGATCAACTCAGAGCCTTAGACAGTAATCAAAAGCATCAGCTTTGGAGACAGACTTCTTGGGTTAGAGTTGAGGCTCTTGAATTTACTGGTTGTGTGACCTTGGACAAGCCACTTAACCTCTCTGAGACTGAGCTTCTTCCTCTGTAAAATTGGGGTGATTCAAGTCCCTATTTCAGAGGATTGTTGAGAAGCTTAAATGAGATGATGTATGTAATGTAGCCTGCCCCCCACTCACACAAACACACGCAAACACATACACACATGCCCGCGCAAACCCACGCACACCTGGCATCTGGCAACTGAATCTTACAGCGCCTGCAACTCCTCCCCGAAGGATTACCTTGTCTCCTCAAATAGACCTTTAGCTCCTTGAAAGCAGGAATAATACCTGAGGACTCTTGTGGATCTCTCTTTGCCCCAGCTTGGCCTGCCAAGCAGGGATGGAGGTGGGGGAACACCAGCTTCAGTGTCAGGAAGAGCTGGCTTGCGCCGCAGACCCCAGCGTTGCCAAGCTGTGCCGTCCAGGGCAAGTGCCTGAAGCTCTCAGAGCTTGTTTCCTCAGCTCTAACTGATCCATGGAGCTGTTCTGAGGACCAAACAGGAAAACAGAAATAAATTACCTAATGCACTAAAAGGGGCTATTGCTATTATCATAATTATTATTGACACACAAGCCTGAAGGCAAATACATGCTTTTTGAGTTGCAAAATGGCTTCTGTTCTTTTCCAGGGGATGGTGGTATCCAGGAAGGTTTTAACAAGAACCCCAAACTCAGAACTATTGTTGAGGCCCTGCCACTCAGATTCTCCTGACAACTTCTCAGCACCTGCTCTGTGTCAGGCACCCTCCCTCCCCGGGTGCTTCCAAATAAGTTTTCTGGAAGCCAGAAGGTCCAGGCAACAAATACGTCCCTTTCGGTTCCTCCTCATTTTTTTCAGGAATGAGGAGTATGGCAGAGAGATCTCATCTTCTAAATGGGTGTGGTCTTCACCTATTTTTCTGATGCAGGGACACACCCTCAGGCTGTCAGCGTGGAGCCTTAAACACAAGGAAGCCTGTGCTGTGTTCTGGGCATGAGAGCACCCTTAAGCTGTCACCGGATGTCCCAAAAGGCAGCCATCGGTCCCCAGAAGGAGCCAAGCCGAGGGTGAGACCCCAGGTTGACCAGAGTGCTGGTTCTTGCCTACACAGATGAGAGTGGCAGCTCAGGGCCCCGGGGCGGGGGGTGGGCGGGGGGGAACAAAAGAGGACACGGAGCCATTGCAGGCAGGGAAGATGTTTCCCAAACAATAGGACTCCCCGGCACCGCGGGCTACCTGTGTGCCCCACCCCCCACAACAGCTGCTTTCCCCTCTCCTCTCGCTGCTCTGTGGCCCAGGGGGCTGATCCAACCGGTCAGGATCAAAGAGGCCCAGTGTGCTTCCTGCTCGCCTCCCCACTGGGGAATTGACTCTGTGGCTCCCTCCCTGGGGCTCCTGGGACCGGCTGTGGGGTTAGCAGATGCCTCAAGAAGGTCCTTTCTGTAGATTCTCTCTTCTCGATTCTGATAACTGCTCCCTCCCCTTGACCCTTTGGGCCAAGAGGTGGCAACAGCTCCACCGTCATCCCACAGTGGGTTTCTCGGCACCCTGCCCACATCTTTGCAAATACAGTGAGTCCCCTACCTACGAACCTTCAAGCTGCGAACTTTCAAAGATGTGAACGTGCCTCTGGTTCCAGCAAGGAAGCAGAACCTGTGCCATCAATGTCAGGTGTGAGTGACACTGCAGCTTGCCCTCCGTCTCCTATTGCTGACGATCCTTCAGCTGTACCATCTCCCACCTCCTCGCCCTCCTCCAGTCGGTAACTCTTCTTGTCTGTCCACTCGATGCCAGCCCCTGGATGCCAGCTGTCGTACTGTGCTATTGTACTTTTCAAGGTACTGGACTGTAAGGTTAAAAATGGTTTCTTTATTTTTTGTGGTTTTTTGTTATGTATTATTTGTGTGAAAAGTATTATAAACCTATTACAGTACAGCACTATATAGCCGATTGAGTTAGTTGGGGACCTAGGCTGACTTGGTTGGACTAAAGAACAAATTGGACTTACAAATGCGCTCTCGGAACGGAACTTGTTCATACGTAGGGGACTTACTGTAGCGCCTTTCAATGGCCTCCTTGAATGACCCTGTTTCCTACTGAAGGCCTAACAGCCAACCTGGTATTGACGTCACCAGCCTTCTCCAGGCCCTGTTTTCCATCAGCCTGCATGATAGGGACACCCCTTCCAACCCCACCAGAGAGGTTGCTGTGAAATAGGCCCCGCTGCGGGGGGGCTTGAGAAGAGACAAGGAACCTCACCCCTGCCAGGTGGTCAGGGCCCGCAGGCGGCCCAGGAAAGCCCACTCTGTAAGTAGCTGACAACCGTAGATCGTTCTAGGCTAGTTTCTGTGACTGTCTCAGCCACTTTGAGGACAGGGGTGGAGCAGGGAGGGAGGCAGATAGCCCTTACCTAATCTCCTTACGACCCCAGGGAATTCTCTTTATTTCTAAGCGATCATAAAATACCTAATCTAGGAGGAATCTGTGACAAAAGAAGTTGCTTCACCACGAGCACTTTGCACGAGACCGAGACCGTCTCCATGATAAGTCATGGAGGATTTAAAAGGTTGCTGACATTTTCCGTTATGTATCTTTTCATTAGAGGTAACTATCACTTTAAGCAAATTGTTTCAGGGCCTGGAATGTGGCAATAAGTGATCTAATTAGTGTAGGTTGTAATTTAGGAAGGTTCATTATGTCACAGACATTATGACTCCTGGGTATTACTAAAGGACTCATTTGTAGCCCTTGAAATGATTTTCTCATGAACACACATAATGTCACTCATCAAACTAGTGTGGAGGCTTAAGATGCCTGGACATGTATGAAACTCCAGCTTTCTTGGGAACTAGGTTTCCAGACAGTAATAAACAAGTGAACAGACAGAGGAAAACCCAGTTTTGACTAAAACAACACTGGACCCTTCAACTCTGTTACACAACATCAAACTAATCACTAAGGACAAATGTGGCATTCAGTGAAAACCAAGAAGCCTGTGACCTCTAACTATTTTCAGTCTCATGGAGCCAGAAAGCCTGAGAAATGGCTGGCTTTGAGTTTTTGTTATTTTCTTTGGTACCTTTCTGTCCCCCCAAAAGAAAGCACCCTTGTGATATTCAGAGTCACAGAAATAAAGCATGCTGTCAACTGAACCACCAACTTGTAATTGTGTCACTGGGGCGCGGGAGAGTCTAGTTGCTGTCCACCTACATTTTTCCCTTCCTCCTGGGCACCCAGCTAGACTACATTTCCCAGCCTCCCTTGCAGGTAGGGTGGCCATGTGACTGGGTTCTGGCCAATGGGATGTGGCCCGATTTGCATCTGTGCCAGGTGTGGCCCATCAAACCTCAGCACCATACTCCATGCTTTCTCTTCTTGCTGCTTACTGTCAGTACGCAAAGATCCAGTGGCGGTTCGGCAGTTGCAGGGGATGGCTGAGCCACCAGAAAGAACCTAGACTCTGAAGGACTAGGAGAAGAGAGTCTCCTCCTACCCACTGTCAGCAGGACAGGACATGGGGGAAAACTAAACTGCATGTGTTAAGTCATTAAGCATCATGTGCTTTTACAGCAATAGGTAGACCCTTGTTTGATACATGCCTAGGGGACTCCCCATTACATCAGTGTTTCTCAGCTCCACTAGCCAAGATCTTGAGGGTCTCTACTTTCCATAATTTGTGTTCTAAAAGCAGTGGGTTTCTTTTCCAGTATTTTCAATATTTTTTTAAAGAGCTATAGAAACATACTAACTTTCAAAACTTTCAACTACCAACATTCACAGACATGAACAAAGCTGAGAGCCAGAGTAAACCATGTTGGATCCACTCCCCATGAACAATAGTTGTTGATATGGTGCCAGGGAATTGAGTAGCTTTGCTTCTGACTAGAACAGACCGATCACTGGAGCAAGAAGGATGCACTGCTCTGATTGGCCAGGCCTCAGTCACGTGGCCATCCCTAGTGCTAAGAGATATCTAGTTCCCCCAACCAAAGGGGCTGAGAGTAGGGAAAAGATGGTTTCTCAAGGCAAATCAAGATGCTGTTATCAGAAGAGAGGGGAAGTGGATGCTTGGCAGGTGAAAACTAGAGGCATCAATTGGACACACATTCAGATGAGGAAATGAAGAAAAAATTCTAGGCACTTGTCTTGGATTGGTTTAAGAAGATGCGATTTATATATATATATACAATGTAATATTTTTCAGCTATAAAAAAAGAATGAAATATTATCATTTGCAGGAACATGGATGGACCTAGAGATTATCATACTAAGTGAAGTAAGTCAAACAGAGAAAGACAAATATCGTATGATATCACTTACATGTGGAATCTAAAAAATAATGCAAATGAATCTATATAGAAAACAGAAACAGACTCACAGACATAGAAAACGAACTTATGGTGACCACAGGAGAAAGAGAAGGGGAGAGAGATAAATTAGGAGTTTGGGATTAGCAGATACAAATTACTATGCATAACCTATAATGGAAAGTAATCTGAAAAAAAATGTATATATAGCTGAATCACTTTGCTGTGCACCTGAAACTAACACAATATTGTAAATCAATATACTTCAATTTTTTTTAAAAAAGAGTGTACAATTAAAAAAAAAGAAAGAAAACAATTCTAGGGACTTTGCCAACATCAAACAGCTAAGAAGAATAAGATAACAAACCATCCTCTCCTATATCAGCTTTCTCCCCATAGCCCCTGGGGTAGCACAGGAGAACATGTCCACAGGGCAGCTGTTTTTGGCTCTGTGACCCTCAAACTGCCAGCAACTGTGGATAATTACGACCACAGAGCAACCATGTTCCCTAATGCATGGGCCATAAACCCATCGGCTATCCGGAGGCTGCAGAGGGATTTATAAAAGGCCATTCATCTAATTAATAATTGATCTGCTGCCAACTTAAGTGGTTTGGTGCTGTTAACCAAAGTATGTTTTTAATGTAAGGAAGTTACTCCCATTAGCTGTCTTCTCTTTTGAAAATATGACCAAGTAAAAGGCTGAGATTTCACCTGGCATTAGCTGGTCTCTTAAGAGTTTACCTGTGCAGCCAAGTTTATTTTCAACATTAAGTCCCAGAGGAAAAAACCCACCTTTCATGGAATAAATGTTGAGGGAGAATCCCAGGCAGTGCTGGTCCTTTGGCACTTAATTCTGTTCTGCTTCACAGCATCAGGGGCCAGGCGTGGAATAAGACCTCCTAGGTGACACTTCCTGGGTGACAGTGTTAACTATATCAGTGATTAGGACATTTATCTCCTTTGTGCTTCTTAATGCAGAAGCACTTCTAGCAGCCGTAATATGGGGGAGGAATTTATGTCTTGGTTTGTTAAATGTTTGGATGAATACCTTGTGTCTCCCCAAAATTTTTATGTGGAAGCCCTATCTCCCAATATGATTGTATTTGGAGATGGGGCCTCTGGAGGTAATTAGTTCATGAGGGTGGAGTCCTCGTGATGGGATTAGTGCCCTTATAAGAAGAGACACAAAAGAAAAAAGAGCTGTCTTTCTCTGTCATGCAAGAAGACCATGCCAGGAAGAAAGTTCCCACCAGGAACTGAACGGGCTGGAAGCTTGAACTTGGACTTCTCAGCTTCCAGAACTTTGAGAAATAAATCTCTGTTGTATAAGCCACCCAGTCTACAGTATTTTGTTATAGCAGCCCAAGCTGACTAACACACTTGGCTAGACCCTTTTCTGTCTGCCAGTCACCCCACTGAACACTCTGCAGTTAGGAATAAAACAAATCCTTCTTTCCTTAAAGAGCAATGGCAATGATTTGCTTCCCCAGCCTTCTTCCTGGTGATACTTTCAAACTATCCTCAAGAATGTTCTTCTGGGCCAGGCACAAATCATAATTCCTCCAGCTGATTGTGATTTAAAACTATGATTTATTGAAATGTTTAATTGTGTCCAAAGCTTGCCTCAGCTGCTTGATCTGATAGATTAAAACAAAAGAAAAAAAATTTAAAATCCTCCTAGGACTTTTCCAGACTTTCTCTGCTTTTGCCAGGCTGTGATCTAATCCTAGAAACCTCTTAAGGACTGTTTGGGCCTAGTCAGAGTTATTTAAGGCAGGCCGGCCGCTCACTCTGCAAGTGGCACTCAACACCTACCAATAGTCAGATGCCTGGGCCCTGGATGCTTATATTTAAATAGCAGCTGCACTTTATGACCTCAAGCTTGCTTAATCCGCCCTATGAACATTTGGAAGTTCCAGGAAAGCCCTTTGCATAGAGAGAATAGAGTCGGTTTGGGGAGAATCAATTTGGATAAAGCTTTTCTGTAAATGGGAACCGGCTTCATAAAGATGCTAGGCTTGTTAGCCATTTTCCCTCAAACATCCAGCTGTTTCTTCTAACTGACTCCAGAGAACCCAGACAGAACCCGAAATGCTCCAAGAGGAAAGATTCCAGCATCGCTGGAAAACAAAACCAAATCCCCTCCTCCAGTCCCCACTGGAGGGGCTTCACATCTTTCTGTTGAGACTTTGTTCAGGGGACTGGCTGTCACATCGGCACAGGTGTGCGGTCTGTTGAGGGGTACCTGCCTCTTCCTGAGGCAGATTTGCCCACCGGCCTATTCCGCCCACTCTTGCTTGTCTGCAGTCAGACCCAGTTGTAAAAGACATTACAGTTTCCATATTTTTTTTGAAAGAAAAATACACTCGCGTCTCCTCGACTGTCCCTGCAGTGAAACCAAGCCAGCTGAGGAGAACCCATAGGAGGGGGAGGGATGCATTGGGAGTCTGGGATTAGCAGATGCTACTATTATATATACAATGTATAAACAACAAGGCCCTACTATATAACACAGTGAACCATATTCAATATCCTGTGAGAAGCCATAATGGAAAAGAATATATATATGTAAAACTGAGTCACTTTGCTATACAGCAGAAATTAACACAACATTTGTAAATCAACTATACTTCAGTAAAATTTTAAAAAGAGAGAGAACCCATGGGAGAATGTGACCAGAAGAGTTGGTGCCCGACAGCCCACTCCAGACGATGCTGGCTCTGCAGGTCTGGAAACATCTGGAGTGTGGAGATCAGGCTCGTCTCTCCTTCAGCTGGAAAAACACGCACAGCTGAGAGGCTGCCAGGGACCAAGGGGAAGGCTCCAGACTTCCCAGCTCACCCCAGCCTTCTGAGGTTAATATCCAAAGGTAAGGACTTCCTTTGAACACCATGTTCTGTCTTAAGCCCTCACTTTGCTGAATCAATCACTCGATGCTTTTTAGCAAGGGTGAGGCTAAGGGCAGAAAAAGGCCTACAGACGGAAGATACTACACACAAAGCAGGGACTCTGCTCATTTGTGGCATCTCATACTTGGACATGTGCTTCCAAATCCCTTCTCTTAGATGATCCCTGCAATTAAGCTGCCCACAAAGGCAAGACCGTGACTGGCATCCCCATTTGATGGATGAGAAAACTGACACACAGAGTTTAAGTGGCCAAAAGAAAGACCTTTAGGAAAATCTCCCGCAGGGGCCGCCATGATACATCCATGCTATTGGGCACAGGTAAAGTCACCCAAATCATTCTTGCTTGTTCTACCACTTCACAGCTGTGTGACCTTTGGTAAATGTCATCCTGTCACAGATTTCCATAACATGGGACTGTAATCATACCTGCCTCATAAGGTTGTTGCAAGTAAATTACACAATTATATAAAACTTCAAATAGTACCTGACACATAATAAGTACTCAGTAAATGTTCACAATGATGATGATGTGTAATGCTGATTTTGAAATATATTCTTATATATGTTCCTAGAAAAGATTAGGTGTAAATTTGTCCATCAGAATTCCAAATAAAAGAAGACTATGATTAGATGATACTATGGGTCTTTAATTTCTTCCCAATGTCAAATATTTAAAGAGGCGAGAACATGACCCTCTCTCCTCCATTTTGGAACACGGTCCTGTGGTCATATTTGAAAGTCTCTGAACTCAGGTGCCAGAAAAACTCTTCTGCTATGTACAAAATAGATAACCAACAAGGTCCTACTGTATAGCACAGGGAACTATACTCAATATTTTGTAATAACCTATAAGGGAAAAGAATCTGAAAAAAAAAAATATATATATATATATATATTACATGTGTATAACTGAATCACTTTGGTGTACTCCTGAAACTAACAACATTGTAAATTGATTAGACTTAAAAAAAAAAAAAAGGAAGAAAAATAAAAACTCTTCTGCAATCTTCTCTGCTCTCCAAATGGCCAGTTGAAGAATCTCCCACTTTGGCAGCAGTCAGAAGTAATGCAGATAACACCTAACTTTCTGCTTAGGGAATAAAGAAAATCTAGAAGCCTTTGACCCACCTCTTTCTCTTGGAATCTAACAGTTTACTGTTTCTTTGGGATCAAAAACCATCCAGAGGCCCAGCAGCAGAGACAGCTGGCACCCCCAAAGTCCATGTTCTCCTTGTCATCCTGGCACTCAGCCGCCCTCACTGTTAGCTGTGGCCATAGCACTGACTTCTGGCTGACGGAATGTGAGCAGAAGTGATGTACACCACTTCCAGGCCTCCCTTAGCTAGCCTTCATTTCTCGTGTAGCAGCAGAACGGAAGCACTCCGTAGACCAGAGGAGGGCTGAGATTGAAGATGGAAGGAAACTGGGTCCCTGAGTCACTACATGGAGGAAAGTTGTCCGTCAATCAAGAACACCTATCTTCGCTCATGAATAAGAAATAAACTTACATTAAGCCACTGAAATTAGGAGCGATGGTTTAAAAAGTTAACCTGCCCCTGACTAACAAGGCTCCAACTGTGGCAAACTCTAAAGCAGTGACTTAGCCAAGGTCACACACAGCTACTTGGGGATTTGGGTTCAGACTTCTTGTCCAAAGCTCTCACCATTAAAAGCCTATTAAAAGAGGTCATCCACTAGTGCCTGAAGGCTCTCCAAAGTCAGATGGATGGATGGATGGATGGATGGGTGGATAATGGCCAGTTGCAGGGTTATGGGAATGGCAAGGATTGGTGAATGGATGGATAGACGGATGGCGATCGTGGATGGATAGGTAGATGGGTAAGTAGACAATAACCCTATGGTCACTTTTTCTTTTTTTTTTGCCGTGCCCCGCGGCTTGCAGGACCTTAGTTCCCCGACCAGGTATCAAACCCAGGCCCCCCTCAGTGGAACTGTGAAGTCCTAACCCCTGGACTGCCAGGGAAATCCCAACCCTATGGTCACTTAACTGCTAAATTGTCTTCAGTTCCCAGAGGAAGTGATCAGCCCAGAGCCCTCAGCGAGATGGGCAGTCCTGTTTGGGGTTGTGAATCCTGACCAAGGGCTGTTGGAGACACATGAGAATCACTAGGAAAATTCACCATTTAGACGCACAGGGATCCCGGTTCAGTCAGTCTTCCCGTGGCCACACAGACACTCAAGACACGATAGGCAACAGCTCTCTAGACTGGCCTTGGCCAAAGACTACAGTATATTTACCAAGAAATAGGGGGTGTATCAGCCTGCTGGGCCAGCCCCATCCCATTCCTCAGTGCTTATCTCCCCCAGAGTGCCCGTCTACTGTGCTGAGATGCAGAATGCCCCGGCCTCCCCTCTGCCCAGGGCCCTCCCTCTGCAGGGCTGCACGGGCTGAGTCCCCGTCCTCAGCTCTCCATGGGGACGGCTGGGCTCCCCTCCTCCCAGGGATGCGCCAGGCTCTCTGGCTCTGGCAAGCGGGCCCTTTAAGCCTGTCTTTATGTCCTTATCAGGGCTCCAAGGCAGGCCCAGGTGCCAGGCCTCATTCACTCAATTACCGTCTTCACAGGACACAATGCTCTCTTCTGAAAGCCTACACTGGGCGCAGAGAGAGACACTTTCATGGCAAGGGTTCAGAGCTAAATCCTCTTTTGATACTGTCAGAACCTCCCTGCCAAGCTGACACTGTGTGTTAGAGGGAAAAGAGCTCACCAGCGCAGAAAGCCGAAATTAAATTAAACAGGATATTAATACCTAGTAGTTAAGGAAATGATATTTCCTTTTTCTGATTCCTCTCTCTCTCTCTCTCTCTCTCTCTCAGTGCCAAAGCCAAAAAGTGCATCCCAGCTTGGCTGAATCGGCCGGGCCCCGGGATTTTAAAAGCAAAACACCAACGTAATTCTTGTCAAAGAAAAATCTTCCACGGGGTTCCTTCTCCACCCCTGGCCAGCCCCCCAAAATCTAGTTTCTCTCTGTTCTATTGAAATGCAGTCTGTTTAATCCCTCTGGGGTAGAAGGAAATTGAAACTCAATGAAAGTGGTGAGATTATCGGTTGAGTTTTTTTCTTCTCTATTTTCTAAATTTAAAAAATTAGGGTCACAGGGGCTTCCCTGGTGGCGCAGTGGTTGAGAGTCCGCCTGCCGATGCAGGGGACACGGGCTCGTGCCCCAGTCCGGCCGCTGAGCCTGCGCGTCCGGAGCCTGTGCTCTACAACGGGAGAGGCCACAACAGTGAGAGGCCCGCGTACCGCAAAAAAAAAAAAAAAAAAAAAATTAGGGTCACATTACTTTTACAGTAGAAATTGTGTTTATATTTTAAAAAGAAAAAAGAAAGCTCCCTTTGCCCTCCCTTTGAATCTGCAGTCCTATGAAATTTCTCTATCAAATGCTTGGCTCCCACCAGGGACTTCCCTGGTAGCCTAGTGGTTAGGATTCCGGGCTTTCACTGCCACGGCCTCGGTTCGATCCTTGGTCGGGGAACTGAGATCCCACGAGCCGCGCAGCGTGTCCAAAAAATAAAATATGCTTGGCTACCGATCATCATTAATAATAACGACTCTATTGTTATTGAATGGCGTTCTCTGGACATTTTTCATGTGCCAGGTCCCGTGCCAAGCAGTTTATGTGAATCGTTTCATTTCATGCTCACGACAGCTGTGTCAGGCAGGTGACTACTGCCGTCCCCATTCTAAAAATGACGTGTACACCCAGGTTCATAGTAGTGTAGTTCATAATAGCCAAAAGTGGAGACAACCCACATGTCCATCGATGGATGAATAGATAACCAAAATGTGGTCTATTCCATTCTGTGAAATATTAGTCAGCTTTATTTTAGAAGGAGATTCTAAAACCCGCTACAACGTGGATGAACCCCGAGGACATTATGCTAAGTGAAATAAGCCAGACACGAAAGGACAAATACTACATGTATGATTCCACTTATATGAATTACCTAGAGTAATCAAATCTATAGGGGCAGGAAGTAGAATGGAAATTGGCAAGGGTTGGGGGAGGAGGAAGGGGGTTAGTGTTTAAGGAGCACAGAGGTTCCGTTTGGAATGATGGAGAAATTCTGGAAATGGATAGGGGTGATGGTCCCACGACAAGGTGAATGTGTTTAATGCCACTGAAGTGTACGCTTGAAAAAGGGTAAGTTAAAAGGATACATTTTGTGCTATGTATATTTCACCACAATAAAGATAAATGAGTAACGAAAAAGAAATGAGATAATTGAGACTCACAAAGGTGAAATGACTTGTCCAAGGGCAACAGCCGGCAGTGGCAGAAGCAGACGTGTCTGTGCCAAAGCCGTGGGCTCACCCTGCTAGGAATTCTGCTTCTCTGTGATAAAGCACAGGTGCTGTCATGATAAGTCTCTCTTACACTCCAGACCCTCCAGTGGATTCCTGTCACTGCTTAAAATACAATCCAAGTTGGAATACCATTTAGAAATAAAAAGGGATGAACTACAGATATGAGCCAGGACAAGGACAAATCTCAAAAAAACACTATCCTCAGTGAAAGAAGCCAGACCGAAGAAATTCCATTTGTATGGAACATTCAGAAAAGGCAAAGCTAGAATGACAGCAGAAAGTAGATAGTGGTTGCCTGGGGCAGGGGCGGAGGGGAGTGGGGATTAACGGTAAATGTGCATAAGAACTCATACTGGGCTGATGGAAAGGCTCTGAGACAGATTTAGAGTGATAGTGGCACCGCTTGGTAAATTCACTTTAAAAAGCATTGAGTCGTATACTTGAAAAGGGTGGATTATATGATATGCAGAATATGCCTCAATGAAGTTACCTTATTTAAATACAATCCAAGCTCTACAAGGCCTTACAGATGCTTCTCTGATGACTTTCTCCTATGTCTCTCCCCACTTCTCACTCCACTCAAGTCACACCGGCCTCTCCCCTGTTCCCTGAACATATCAAAATACACTTGCACCCCAGGGCCTTTGCACCGACTGCTCCCTGTTCCTGGAATTATGTTCCCTCAGATATCCACAAGACTTCCTCACTCCATCCAGATCTCTGCTCAGAGGTCACCAAATCTGAGGGCCCTTTCCTGATCCCCTGCCTAAAGCAGCCCTCTTAACTTCTCTGTCCCTTTAACCTGCTTCATTTTTCTTTGTAGCATGTATGGCATCAGCCTCCTGACCTATTATATCTTTGTTTACTCTCACCCCACATAGAAACTTAAACTCCAGGAGAGCAGGGACTTTGTATATGTTCACTGCAGGATTCCCAGAGCCCGGAACAATGCCTGGTCTGCAATGGGTCTTCAATATGATTATGTTGAATAATGGATGAACCATCAATTAAGAAAGTAAAAACAACTGCCTCAGTAAATATCATCACCATTTTGGGAAAACAAGCTTGTTTTCCCATCTCCCTCCGTCCCTAGTCTTCTGGCCTCCACAGTGTGGGCTGGACATCTCCATCTTTAGTCAAGTCTCAGGGAAATCATGGCCATTAGTGCCCCAGAGAAGGTTCCCCTCTAGGCTAGGGGGAGGGTGGCCTTTCTGATGAGCCAATCACATTTCTTGGCATAACTTCCTGGGCACTCAAAGTCATTATCATTATCCTGAACATAGACCCCTGTGTTCAGACCTTGAGCTGAGGGGTCCAAAGAGTCCTCTAGGCCCATCCCTGTCCTGAAAAAGCTTGCAAAGAGCACCAAGGGAAGGATGCCACTGTTTCTGCCAGGGGCTCTCCCAGACCTGGAGAAGTCCTAGCTGCCCCTGACTTCCTGTCCTCTCAGGAGGCCCAGAAATGAGCTCAACAAAACAGTTAACTGCTCCTGGGTCACCCTCCTAAATCGCATCCAGGTATAGAAAGACTTTAGAGAAACAACCTCCAAGGTCAGAGAGATCCCAGAAATGCTGATTCCATAAAGGCTCTGAGAAGTCCTGTAAGGGAACTTGGTTTGACTGTTTATCTCAACCTTGACCTAAATGAACTCGACCACAGAGCCCTTGTCTCCTCTTCTTTTGCCCGCTGAACTATAAAACATGGTAACTTTCTTTGAATCTCAGGGCAAACCTTGAGAAATGCTGGTTCCAGTCCCAGCCTTCATTTCCCAGGAGAGGAGCCTGAGTCCCAGAGAGGAGATGGGGACCCAACCCAAGGTCACAGAGCTGGGACCAGAGAGCAGATTTCCCAGCTCCCAATCCCATCCTTTCATTATTAACCTTCGTTTCTGGATGCCCCACAGATTCAAGGCACTGTGCTCGACGCAGAAGAGAATAAATGCACCCTGTTTCCCAGAGTTCACCCTTGAGAATGGTAGAAATAGGGAAAGAGACATGTGTGACTCTTCCTGCAGTGCTGTGACCCCTCTGTAACCACTAGCATTTATTGGGCACTTACTATCCATAAGGCACTATGCCTACTGCTTCACACACATCCATTCTTTTCACGGGACACTAGCCCAGCAAGGAAGTGCCATTTTGTAGATGGGAAAACTGAGGCTTGGCAAGGTTAACTGACTTGCCCAGGACCACATGGCTAAGAAGCTTGGAGCCTGGATTTGCACTCTAGCTGTCTGATGTCAGAGCCCACGTTCTCAGCCCCCTTGGGACCGGCTGCCTCTCACCACACCCACTGAAACCTTCCTGTACCCCTAAAGTTAAGAGCTTTGCAAATCTCCCTTAATAAACTCTACTCCCACCCCTTGCCAGGTCTGCAAATGAACAGATCCGGGGAACTGCAGCTTTTTTTAACTTCACGTCCTTTTATGTGTTCCAGGCGAGAAAGGGTGAGGGAGAAGACAGGTGATCTGGGCCAGAGTTAGGGCTTGTTCTCAAGATCCCACCTCCTCACGTGTGGCTGTGTGGTCATTAAATAGTAAAAGGTACCGGATGGGGAGGAAAGAACACTGTTCTCCGGGCTCCACATCTGCAAGGACACTCTCACTGTCTCACTGTTTGTTTTCTCTCTTCTAGTAAAATGAGCTCCTCTGACAACCTCCTGGCACGGAACCCTGTAGAGCAGAGATCAGCAGAAAGATTGATCCCCCATAAATCAGTACCATTCAGTCTAACAAGTAATTATGGGATTGCAGCGAGCGCTGTCAGAGCGGGCAGACCGCGGCCCGCAGTAGCTCTGTTTGCCTGACACACAGCCCTGGTCCCATGTGCTTAGTAGCTGCTATTGTTGGTTTTTTTCAAACAAAAACAAATGACCAAAATTCATGAAAATAAAAGAAAATATAGCCCCAACTGGATGTAAATTTTGCCTCACCTGCCTTCCCCCTAGTCTCAGCTGAATGAAAGCATTTGTCACAGGCTGGCCAGCATGCAGGGCTGCGCTCTTGCCACGTGCTTTGCAGTATTCTAAGTGCAGTACAGCTTTCTGCTCGTGAATTTCCTGATAACCCCATGAAGAGGTACTACTGGGGTGAACCATATGAAGTTGCCATTAATTGATTGCTTCTGATCTACATGGATGGCAATTCCATGTGGTTTGGTCTCACAGCATTGTTTCCATTTCACTGATGAGTAAATTGAGGTACAGAGAAGAGAAATCACTTGCCCAAGGTCCCAAGGTGATGGAGTCAGGATTCCAAACTGGGCAGTTTGTGGTACGAGGCCCTGCTCTGAATCACCCCCGCCCTCCAACTCCCCCTGCAGACCATCTGGCTGTCGTACTGGTCCTGTCCCTGCTCAGGCACTGGTGGGCTTTGTTTTGTAAGGGGGATGTGTGATCTGATAGATCAAAGAAGAGCTACCCAGGAGCTTGTTCCAACTTAGGGCCAGCAGCCCAAGAAAGGAGCTTCCTAATGCGTCCTCCAGGCAGCCCGAAGGATTTGAGGCCTCAGCTGGCTTCTTGACTGAAGAAATGTGTCGTTTCAGGCCCCTGGAGCTGGGAGGTGATGGTGGAAGAGGACACACCCACGATTCATTATTAGTGGTGGATCATTCAGGGCAGGGGATCACGTTTGCACTTGGAGGACAGTAGCTTCTGTAAATGTCGTCCCAGCGTTTATGGGTGAGGGACACCCAAACATCGTTCCTAACTTGAAATTTCCGCCTGGCCAAAATCCACCAGCCCCTTTCCTACCATCCCAGAGGTTTCTAGACAGTGGGTAACTCCAGACCAAGCAAAGGCCAAGCCCCCAAACCAGAGCCTTAGAGGACCTGGGCACGCACAGGGCCCAGATCCAAAGACGCACGGGGACCACTACACTGGTTGCTTTCAAACGCCAACCCAAAGTTGAATGGTGAACCCAGGCATAAGACCAGGGTTCAGGCTATGGGAGCAAAGGGTCGAGAGCTGGATGCATTTTTTATGATGATGATTTTCAACTCTATCAACTTAGCAGTGACAAGTCAGCAATCAGTCAAGCCCCGTCTTCAGCCCCTGGGATAGACAAGAGCTCTGAGCAGCCACATTCTCATCCAGGCACAAGCTGGAGAGCATAGATTGTTCCAACCTTCCTTCCCCATCCCCAAGGGACATCTGGGCCCAAGAACTCTCATCTGATGCCTGCAGCCTCCCACACCCACGCTCCACTCTTCCTATTTCTGATTTAATGGTTAACACAGGGCCTCCGAATGCAGCCCCAGTGGGCAGAGTCCAAATGAAGGAAAACCGGAAATCTGCCGTTCCCCTTCTTTCTTCGTGTTCTCCCCAATTTTGGCAGGCAGACGACGTGAGCAGGACTTCGGGAGTTAATATTTGAGGCGCCTTCCCTGGTAGCACCAGCTCCCCACGTCTCTGTCTTTTGTGCAAGTTTAATAAAATAAATTTTGAATATCAATAAAGTAGGTCCTATTTTTCTTGGCATGTCCCGGCCCCGCTCCATCCTTCTATTGCAGAAGTCATGCTACAGACAGATCACTTTTCCACAGATCATTGATGTGGTGCCACGAGGACTGCAGATGATTTGCTAAAATGCTCCAAAGGTATTCAAATTTCTTTAAAGAAGAAATTCAATTTATGTGCATTTATATTACAACGTCTGTCAGGAAGAAAGGTTATAATCACCAGCATATTTTAGATTTACATTTTCTTCTGTACATGAGGTAATGGTATTAGAGGGAAAACTCTGAAGCCTAGAGTTGAATTGGACGCATGGTCCTATTTTCATTGCTGCTAAAAGCAAGTTTTTGAAGTTCTGGAGGAAAGCATATGTTAGCATATGTTAGGGAAATAGCAAGAACAGGAGGCCGGGTGGCTGAGAGTTTAAAACATTTGTCTTTCCTTCTGGCCTCTGCATGTGGGGCACAGATAGGCTATTTCTCTACCCCTCGAAACCTCAGGAAGCCATCTGGGGTTTCAGCACCTGACACGGACTCAGGAATACAGAGTCCAGGCTAAACGGGCTTGTTCCAATGGCACTGTTCTTCCTTACCCTGGGAGTGCCCTGAGAGCCAACATGAGGCTCCAGTGAGGGCAGGAAGGGTGAACCACTAACTTCCCCAGGAAGCAATCCTTGGTCCTGGATATTTTTAAAGTATTTCTAGCGCTTTCTTCTGGGAAAAATGCACCCACCATAGGTGCCCAGGAAGCTTCCAGCTTCAACTCTTTGACCAGCTGATGGACCGGTACATGCAACATGGCGGCTGATCCTGCTTCATGTAAACAAAAGGCTGAAGTCTCTGTTTCCTGTCTCAGATCCAAAGCTGGGAACAGTCAAAGCCAGGATTTCAATCCAAGAAGTTTGTTTCCCTGAGCTACTGTGTTACTCCAGTTGCCTTGGGCCATCTAGGTGGAGACCACATTTAGGTTTCTTGAGCCATGCTCCCTAGATAAGGATCTGCAGGAAGTTGAGTAGACAGATGTCCCTTAGGGATGCTGATCAGATCCTCAGCATCTCACTCTTCTTCATGGCAGAGACGTGAACACCTGGCCTCACAACTTCCAAATCATGCATTAAAAAGATTCGGCGAGGGAAGGAGGACAATGTCTCCCCAACTTCTCTTCCATGATTAAATATACATTTTGTTTGATGCCTCTTTTTAACTAAATGTCACTTCTTTTATTGTGTTTCCTCCTAAAACAAAAGGAATAACCATTGAGTGTAGAATATTTGGGAACTATGTAAAATACACAGATAAGCTGGGGGGAAAAATCCTAAAATCAATCTTAGTTTTATCTCCCAGAAGGAAGCATTGTTAACATTTTTGGTATAGATCCTTCTGTATATTTTATACACATCTATATTATAGGTATAACATATTTTGTATGAATACATTTTTCAGAAAAGTAAAATCACACACTCAATTGTTTTATTGATATATTGGTTCACAACAGATTTTGAGTATCTTTTTATACCATTGAATAGGCTTCTACAACAGAACTTTTTTTTTTTTTTTTTTTTTTTTTTTGCGGTACGCGGGCCTCTCACTGTTGTGGCCTCTTCCGTTGCGGAGCACAGGCTCCGGACGCGCAGGCGCAGCAGCCGTGGCTCACGGGCCCAGCCGCTCCGCAGCATGTGGCATCTTCCCGGACCGGGGCACGAACCCGTGTCCCCTGCATCGGCAGGCGGACTCTCAACTACTGCGCCACCAGGGAAGCCCTACAACAGAACTTTAACAGCTGCGTAGCATTCCCTTCTATGGCTATACCTTAAAGTATTTAACCAGTCCCCTCTTACTGGACATGTAAGTTATTCCCTATTTTTCACAAATACAATTGGTACCATGAGGTACTTTCGTGTAACTAAATCTTTGCTCATAGCCACAGTTATTTACTTAGGACAAATCCCTAAAAGTGAAATGCGGGTGTCATGGGATATGTATATTTTTAATTCATTTCATCAAAATTGCCCCATTGTCTCCAGAAGGATCATATCACTTCCTCTGTCCATCAGCAGTGGGTAAGATTCCATGTTTCATGACCTAAACTCTAAATCAATTGTTTAAGAAAAACTCTGATAAGTTATTCTTCCACCTGGAGAAATAATGGATTTCTTGGGAGTTTGGCCTCCTCTGAGGGAACAGGAAAAAAAACATCTTTAGTTAACAGAGGATTTGGGGAAGAGTTCATGGGAGAGAGAGTCCATAGCTTGTAAACAGGTGTTCATGGGACACCTATGAGCCTTTTGAGGGATACTGAGATCTAAGGTTCATATTTTATTTTTCTGATCCTCCAGCAATCACTAAAACATGGTAGGATGGAAATTCCTAGCTGGGAAGTGACCCTGAAAAGGAAGATCTTCTGTGTTTTAAAAGAAAAAAAAAAAAAAAAAACCAAATAGAACGAGTTGGATGAAACAGCACCACATACATCTCCTCAAAAATCCATGAAGAAAAAAAGAAATGGGGAAGAGTGGGTAACCGGAAGGAAAGACACACGGATTGGCTTAGAACAACAATGTCATTATTACTCCTGGTTCTGTGGGCTGGCCTTGCACTTCCTCCATGGGTTCTGCCTGGCCTCAGTCATGTAACTAAGTCAGCTGCGGGGGGCCAACTGGTCTGGAAGGTCCCAGATGGCCTCACTCACACTGGCTGCCAGCTGGGGTGCCTCGTGACCCTTCAAGTGTCCCCTCACGCTTTCAAAGGCTAGACTGGTGGTGGGGGTCTTTGGTCCTGGGGCCGTGTTCCAAGAGGGCCAAGGCAGAAACTTCAAGGTCCCTAAGACCTAGCCTCCCAACTTACCCACTCTCACTTTTTAAAAATTTATGTTTGTTGTGATAAAACACACATAACATAAAAGTTACCATTTTTAAGCATACAAGTCACCGACATTAAGTATATCCACATTGCTGGGTCACCATCACCACCATCCATCTCCAAGGACTCTTCCATCTTCCCAGACAGAAACTCTGTACCCATTAAACACTAACGCCCCGTTCCTCCCACCCCCTAGCTCTTGGTAACCACCTTCTACCTCTGTCTTTATGAATGTGACTGCTCTGGGAACCTATAGAAGTCGTATCATACAGTATTTGTCCTTTTGTGATGGGCTCATTTCACTTAGCATCATGTCTTCCAGGCTCATCCATGATGTAGTATGTGTCAGAATCTCCTTCCTTTTTAAAGCAGAATAAAATTCCTTGTATGTATATATCACATTTTGTTCATCCATTCATCTGTCCATGGACACTTGGGTTGCTTCCACCTTTTGTCTGTTGCAAATAATGCAGCCTGACTTCTGCCACAGGTTTAAAGCAAACCCCAAGGCCAGCCCAGACTCAGGAGGGGGGAGTAATAGACCCCATCAATGGATAGGAGGGGTAGCAACATCGCATTGTGAGACCCATGGATGCAGGGAGACCAGATTCCTCAGGACCATTGTGTAATACCCACTTACTACAGAAGCAAGCGATAGCATGGACGTCCAGAGAGATCTCGACCGAAGCACAGTGAAATGTAACAGGTTATGAGTGCAAAGTCCAGAACTGTTGGTTCAAAGAATAACTTGCACATGCACAGGGAGGGGAAAGTGGGCGCGTTTGTGGCACATAGATTTGGGGTGAGAGAACTCTGCTTCCTTCCAATTCAAAGACATAATGAGTTTAGTGCTGGGCTTACGAATTGAATAGAAACAAACTCTGTACGATGAGCGGGCTGGTCTGTGCAGCAGATGAAACAGAACTGTTAGAAAAAGGGACAGGAATATAGGAGCAGAGGGCCTGGGTCCTAGTCCTCCCAACTCCTAAAGAAAAACTAGCCGTGCTACCGAGCACGAGTTAAACCCTACCTTCTCTGCGCTTAAATGGAAATCGTGGTATCTAGCTTTCCATGAATAGATGAAATAATGTTTGTGAAAGTCATTAAAAAAAAAAAAAAAGGAAAAACATTATTGTGTGTTGCTCCTTCCCCTGGTGATCTCTTTCAAGTAGCCGCATGCTCTTTTCTGGTGTCTAATTCTCCCTTTCTTCCCATCTGGGGTCACCGACAATGGTCTTGTCTTTGCTTTATCCGATTTCTCTCTGAAGTACAGCCAGGTGCCCCCAAAAGGCTAAAGAGCTAAGTTTACCGGGATGTTTCCTGGTACATTTTGATTTCAAAGTGCGCTGCGGGATCTGATGCATGTTAAATAGTAACATCGACCACAACAGACACAGCCCAGCTTCCCCAGCCTCCTTGCTATCCGCTGTCTATTTTCCTGTTTCCCTGAGAGGGGTGGATGAACAGAGGTCCACAGAGGACCATTCAGAACAGAAGGAAGGGCTTCCCTGGTGGCGCAGTGGTTGAGAATCCGCCTGCGGATGCAGGAGACACGGGTTCGTGCCCTGGTCCGGGAAGATCCCACATGCCGCGGAGCAACTAAGCCCGTGAGCCATGGCCGCGGAGCCTGTGCGTCCGGAGCCTGTGCTCCGCAACGGGAGAGGCCACAACAGTGAGAGGCCCGCATACCGCAAAAAAAAAAAAAAAAAAAAAAAGAACAGAAGGAAGACGGCCTGCCTGGTCAGTACCCCTCCCCGAGAAGGCCCTGCATCGTATGGCAGGAGGAGAGGCAGTCTCTCTGAGACTCAGTTTCTTCATCTGTAAAATGGGGATGACGCTGGGCCAGGATTAAAGGTGAGGCGAGTGAGGCCGGGTCACACAAGTACAGGGTAGGATGCTACGTTATTTAAAATGTTCAGAATGCGTTCATCAGGAATTTTTTGCGTTGACTCTTTTTGAGCGGCATGAAAATATTTTTTTGATTATTGAGTTTGGGGGCACCCCCTTAAATTGGGGGCCTGCCGTGAGTGCCGCACTCGCCTCACCCTAGTCTCAGCTCTGCATCATAGCGCCGATCTCCTGGGATTGTTGCAAGGATTAAATGAGGTGATCATGATGGCCAGGAAACAGTGACAGGCGAGTAGCAAGCGCCAGACACAGGTGAGCTGTGGTTACAATCACTGCATTCATTTCGTCCGTCCCCTTGTCTGGACCAGGAAATCATGGCTGAGAGAGGCCACACAATCTACCCAAGCCACCCAGGGATTAAAAGTTGGCATGCCCAACTGCAGAGAAGGTCCATTTTCCTCCATGCAGACAGTCACAGAGGCAAGCGATGTGGATTGGGAGGGCAGGAAAGAAGCCATTTTTTTTCCAGGCTAGGCAATGTTTTTTATTTCATGTTGCTGTCCTCAGAAATGGGCTCTGTCCAAGGGGCTGGGGAGTCTCACCTACAACCCCCAAATTTAGGTCAGGCACGACCACCACCACCCCCCATGGTGCCAGGTGCAGATGACAGCAGATGCCACTGTCACAGAGCTGCTTGTATGTACATCCTTCGTGTCCTCGGCCAGGCCAGGCCAAAGACTCCTCCCACGCAGGCGCCTGGCCCATCTCTCTCTCTCGCTCCGTCCCTGCGGCCCTGAGCAGAGCCTGGTGCAGAGCAGACCCTCCCAGAGCACTGACAGCATGAAAGAACATTCAAGTGCAGGAAGGAGAGAACCGAGTAAACCGAGGGCCTTGCTTCAAATCCAGCTCTGTCTTTTGAATATCAGGTTTCTCCTCCGCAAACCTGGCTCAGTCACTACACCTGCATCATGGTCAGTGTAAGGATTAAATGAGTGACACACCAAACCCAGTGTCTGGCACATAAAAAATGCTCAATACATAGTCACTTGCACTGTTTTGTCTTTCAAATTCTAGAGTCCTGAAGAAATAGCCTAGGGCCTTGCAACAGCAGCACTGCTGACATTGGAAGCAGGATAATTCTTTGTGTCAGGGCTGTCCTGTGCATGGAAGGACGTTTAGCAACATCCCTGGCCTCCACCCACTAGATGCCAGTAGCAGTGTCCAGTGGGACCATCAAAAAAAAGTTCTCCAGGCATTACCTAATGCCCCTTGGTTAAGAACACCGATGGAGCCCGTTGATCCAGATTGTTTTAAGAGAAAAAGGGATGGTTCTTTTCTTTTTCTTTTTTTTTTAAACATCTTTATTGGAGTATAATTGCTTTACAATGGTGTGTTAGTTTCTGCTGTGTAACAAAGTGAATCAGTTATACATATACATATATCCCCATATCCCCTCCCTCTTGCATCTCCCTCCCTCCCACCCTCCCTATCCCACCCCTCTAGGTGGTCACAAACCACCGAGCTGATCTCCCTGTGCTATGTTGCTGGTTCCCACTAGCTATCTGTTTTACATTGGGTTGTGTATATATGTCAGTGTTATGCTCTCACTTCGTCCCAGCGTACCCTTCCCCCTTCCCGTGTCCTCAACTCCATTCTCTACGGCTGCGTCTTTATTCCTGTCCTGCCACTACGTTCTTCAGAACCATTTTTTTCTTTAGATTCCATGTATATGTGTTAGCATACGGTATTTGTTTTTCTCTTTCTGACTTACTTCACTCTGTATGACAGACTCTAGGTCCATCCACTTCACTACAAATAACTCAATTTCATTTCTTTTTAATATTCCATTGTATATACGTGCCACGTCTTCTTTTTCCGTTCATCTGTCATTGGACATTTAGGTTGCTTCCATGTCCTGGCTATTGTAAACAGAGCTGCAATGAACATTGTGGTACATGACTCTTTTTGAATTATGGTTTTCTCAGGGTATATGCCCAGTAGAAGGATTGCTGGGTCGTATGGCAGTTCTATTTGTAGTTTTTTAAGGAACCTCCATACTGTTCTCCATAGCGGCTGTATCAATTTACATTCCCACCAACAGTGCAAGAAAGTCCCTTTTCTCCACGCCCTCTCCAGCATTTATTGTTTGTGGATTTTTTTTCCCAGTGTCCATTAAGTTTTATTAAAACCCAGCTGCCACCGTCATTTACTTGAGTGGTGTCTGTGGCTGTTTTTTTTTGTGTGTGTGAATTTTATTTTATTTATTTTTTATACAGCAGGTTCTTATCAGTTTCTATTTTATACATATTAGTGTATACATGTCAATCCCAATCTCCCAGTTCATGAGAAAGGGATGATTCTTATGATGGTCTCATTTTCTCAGGATTCAGCAACATAAACGAATTAAGATTGAGTGGGAAAATATTAAAATAATAAGAAATACAGTAACAACAACGTTATGAGAATAGATGACATTATCTGAGTGCTTCCTGGGCTTCCAAAGTGGGCTTGATGCTGTACGTACATCACCTCTAATCCTGACAGCAACCTTGCAGGGTAGCTGTTATGATTCCATTTTCCAGATGAGGAACCTGAGGTTCAGAGGAATCAGGCGAGTTGCCCAGAACCACACACCCGTGAGCGGCAGGTCTGGAATATTCACACCAGGTGGGCCTGACTCCAGAAGATGCATCTTTCCCACAACTCCATTTTTGTGTCTTTCAAAAAACCTTTCCATCTCTGTTCCAGTTCCTAGTTAACTACTCTCCATATGACGGTCTCTCTCTCCACCTCTCAGCTCCCATCCCCCTCCAGATGTTCAAGAATGAAAATATCTGAGAAAATGAGCTGAATTTCTAAAAACTTACATCCAAATGTCTGGAAGGCTCTTGCATGGGTAATTAAATTAAGAGAAAGTATGCTTCAACAGAATATGCCCCTGCCAAATTGAATTCTTCTTCCTCATGTTGTTTTTGGATAAAGAACAGGACCCTCCGTGCACGGTCAGAGCTGAGATGATTCTGCCCCCAAGAGCCCAAAAAGAAGCACACAAGCTCTCCAGGGCCCAGGGCACGAGATCCTTCCTCTGCATTTAATTTCTGAAGCTCCCTTAGGAAAACATCTCCGCTTGCACCATCCAGGGCCGTCTGGCCATCCCTCTGCAGCTTCCAGAACACACGATGAAGATGCAGAGGGGCTGCCAACACCGAGTCTTGTCACTGCTGCTCAGAGAGCAGTTCCTGGACTTGGAGCTGTGTCAGCAGCACCTGGGAGCTTGTGGAAATGCAGATTCTCAGGCCCTCCCCCCACCCCCACCCCCAGACCCATTGAATCAGAAACTCTGTGGGTAGGGCCCAGAAATCTGTGTTTTCTCGAGTCTTCCAGGAGATTCTGATACCACACTGGCCTTCAGCACTTTCCGTTGATGGACTTCACTTCCGGAAGGAAAGAGTTCTTTCCGATCTTGGCCAAGATGAAGAATTTGGGATCCCAGAAGGAGAAAGAAGTTATCTGAATCTTGGATGCAAAGCACAGAGAGGAAGGGATGCAATGGAAAGAACAAGGAGCAAAAGCAGGGGGCCCAGTGAGGACCAGATGCCCCTGCAGGTGAGCAAAGGACAGATGTCAGAACTGAAAAAGACATCTCTTCATTTGGTCTCTTCTTTGGTCTCTGCGCCTTCAGTCCTGCCCACCGAGCTGTCCAAGAGATCTTTCTAAGTCGCGAGTCGCTGGTCACTTCCTTCCGAGGCTCCCCATCAGCCTCAGGCTCAGGTCTGAAACTCCTTAGCACAGGCCCTCTGTAACCCGGCCCCTGCTACCTCGTCTGATGCTGAGCACCCACTGGTACCCACCACTGTGGGTTCCCACACTCTGCCTGGGCTTTCATGGTCTCCAGGGCCAGTATGCCTTTCCTTCTGCCTGAGCTTATTCATCTACTGGGGTGTCTCATGGGTACCTGCTCCCAAGAGGTCAACCCCATCGGTCATGGCATTCTGTACACCCTCTCAAGCTCCACCCAATTCTGGTACAAAAGATGTCCATCTGCTTTCAACTCTTCTTAATCTTGAGGTCAAAGGGTAAAGTTTCAGCAATGTCACACCATTCAGTGTTGGCCACCAGGAGCTATTCAGAAAAAAGTTGGCACCATGTGGGACGCTCAGCTGGGAATGAGCAAAGTTTGGGGGTCAGTTGCCTTGCACTGGGAGAAAAATTATGACCCTGCAGCCCACCGTTCCAAGGCCCTCTGATCCATGATGAGGGTGCACCTTTGTTTTCACATTTCAAAGAATCCCTCCTTATTTCCAGGTTGACTTTCCTAATTGTGGCCTATGTTGAGCTTCTGAGTAGCCTGAGTACCTCTGCTAAGAAACTACTACCAGCTTCTAGAAGAAAAATTCAGGGCTTTTACTTTGCCCCTTGCTCATGAATAAAGTTGTTCAGTAATTATTACCCAACTTGCTTTAATATTAACCAGATCTTTGTCAGGGGAGTACTCATTTTCCATCGACTTTTACAATCTAACAATATTTTGAGACTTCTTTTGCCAACTTTCCAAACCACAGTGGACATGTGCCTTGCAGAGTCCACTCACAGTAGCCGAAAGCAGCAAGCTTTGCAACACTGGGAGACACCCCAAGGCAAGGAGGACCCACCAGCTGCGGAGGACACCTGGCAGTGGGTGGCTTCTGGAGAAATGAGGAGGAAATTAACTAGGAGGGCAAAATCAGGAGAGAGCCGACAGCAGACCTCAAACAGTTAAGTGGCAAGGGGGAAGCTGTGTCTTGTGCCAACTTATGGTAAAGTGACACATGTTTCTGCTTTCCGTGATCAGTTTTTACTTTTAACATTGAAGATTAAAATTAAGTGCATTACCATAGATCAGTTTACAGGGATTCGGTACATCTGTTTTGGAAATGTAAAACAAAACTGAGTAACATCATTATGTGTATTACCAGAATTGGGGAAAGGTATCAGTAACAGCCTGGACCGTCTCCATGCCACCTCCTCATTTCAGCAATCCTCACCCTTGGAAGACGTTTGGCGGGGCTTGTGGAAGAGCTACCCTCCAAAAATGCAAAGAGGCACTGAGATGCAGTCCAGACCCCCTGGTGGCCAGACCCCCAAAGCAGCCACCTCCTAGCAGAGGCCCCAGCCAGGGCACCCCAACCCCACACCTTGCGCCTGGCCGGACACCCCATGACGCCTCGTTTGCCAAGAGTTTGACGCTGACCCCTGAGGTCCCACCAGAAGGCAGGAGACTGGCAAGTTCAATTATTGCTTCAATAATGAGCGAATCGTTTCTGGTTTGCTATTTACACTGCTCTCCGGGAGAGAAAACAAGTCTTCCAACCGAAGTCCTCCAATTTCTACTATTTATCCAAGATTACACATCTAATCCCATAATAAAACACCGTTCCTGCTCAGAAAGCAGAGTGATTGCCTACAGATGTGCCCAGACCAAAACATCTGCACATCCAAAATGGCCACCGGCAGGATATCTTATCTACCGTGGGCTGATGACCAAAAGGCCTAATTAACTTCTGAAACTTTACGAGTGGAAACCCACTCCATCTGAATTTTTATTCTGCTGACAAATGATGTGTGTCCCGGCCTTTATCTAGCTGCTTAGATTCAATATCTGAGTGCAGCAGAGATTTCTTAATTTGCTCATTTCTCTTGGTACCGTTTAGAATGAGAGCTCAGAATGAAAACGTATCATGAGGCAAAGAGAGATGTCTACCTGCTCATCTCAAACCCCTGGAAATTGCTATGCCCCCTTAGATCTCACTGCAGAATCATCTCAGCTCCACCTTGATTTGTCTCTCAATATACTGTTTAAAAATGTAACCCAATCACCAAGTCCAACAAGCAGTCTGTTTATTATTACTTTTGATAGAAAGGTTCATAACATCCTGTAATGTGTGTGCATTTTTTATTCCGTTTGGCTACTAGACACTGAAACCATTTGGGACATTTATTAAAATGCATTCAGCCACTCTTTAGGATGAGGTTAATGTGGGATTTATGCCTCTGTGGTGTGCGGTGCACAAAGCAGTAATAATGCTTGTTTAGTACTTAGTTCACGTACAAAATGGTCGGCTATAAAAATCGAAGGAATACAAAGATGGGCTGAAAAAGCATAGGATGGGGAGGGATTTCTTCAAGCTGGGGGCTTCCATAGGGCACCAGACAAAGAGGAGAAATTTATTTCAATGGAAAATCAAATTATCTGGTTGCATGAAACAGGCTGGGGAGGTAGGGGCCCCAGAAGGAAGTCTGGTTTGATAGACTCAAGCCTGCCAACCTGTCCAGGGAGTCCTGTGCCACTTGGCGTGGACAAGAGATGCTTTCTGTGCAGCCCTGCTTCCTCCTCATGTGTCCCTAATGCCTTTCTACCCCAGAGGCCTTCAGATAGACCCAAGCCTGTGAGAGGGCCAGAGGGCCAGGGGTGGAGCCAGTCAGACACCAGGGCTTGGGCTCCTCCAGTATCCAAACCAGATGGACCCAGCAAGATGGGGATAAAAATTCCAAGCAACTTCCTAATGGTTGGCTGGGCGTCTGGGCAGAAGGCAGAGCACACATGTTTCCTACACGTGTTAGTGATGCGTTTGCTTCCAAGGGCGGAAGTGATCCAGGAAACCCCCTGGAAACCACCCGGTGCCACCCCAGGGCACGTGATGGCCAGTGTCCTGCTTCCCAGCAGGACTGGAAGGGCTTTGGGGACCTATGCATGGGAGGGGTCTTCCCTCCAGCTGCATCTCAGCTCGCTTCCCTGAGACCAGGGGACGCACAGTGAGGAGGACCAAACCCATTCTCCAGCCGCTGCAGCTAGGTTTCAGAGGGATTGGACTGGAGCCTCTGCTCTCTGCTTCCCACCCCAAGTGAGAGCAGGCAGCCTGAAAGTAGACGTTGACAGGGGCAGCTGAGCTGCTAGCATCTCCCCCGCAAAATGGCAGGAGCCCTCTGTCTGGTCTCCCTGCTTCCATTCTTGCCCTTCAATCTGTTGTCCCAGAGCAGCCCCAGGGATTATCGGAGACTGAGAATCATACCAAGTCGCTCCCTCACCCGCACGAAGCTTCCCAGGGCCTCCCACTGCACTCAGAGCATCCAAAGTCCTTCCCAGAGCCCATGAGGCCCTGTACGATCTGGTTCTTTCCACTTTCTACCATCTCACCTCCTTCTACTCTCCCCCTGGCTCACTCTGCATCAGCACCCTGGCCTCCTTTCTGTCCCGCCTCCTCTCCAGGCTCCAGGCTCAGGACCTTTGCACATGCTGGTCCCCTGCCCAGGATGCTGTTGTTGCAGAGACTGGCATGGCTGTCTCCTCATTATCACAACTTCCATGTTCCCTCCTCACAGAGACCTTATCTTGCCACCCAGTGGAATGTGGGCCCTTTCCCTCTCTTTCACGGCACCCTATTTTAATTATTAGCATAGCATTCAATGCCACCTCTTTGCCCTTGTTTATGGATGGATTGGCTGATTGTTGTTCTTTATTCAGTCTCTCTGTTCCAGGATATAAGCTTTTGGAGGGCAAGGGCCATGCCTGCCTTGTTCACCCTTGTATGCCAGCTCCTGTGTGAGTGGCGCCAGGCACGTAGTAGGGCTAAATAATAAGAGTTGTTGGATGGTTGAAGGGCAGCGGTTATCATGTACCAGGTGGTGTAAGTACTTTACAAACGTAACCTCATTCAATCCTTGTGGCTGCCCTGTACTGTACTCTGGCTACTGGACTTTTATTATACCCATTTTACAGATGAGGAAACAAACTCAATCAGAAAAAGCACTCACCCAAGGTCACACAACCTAGCAAGAGGAGGCAGCAAGGACTCATGCCCAGGGCTGTTTCTGATCCCAGAGCCGTTATTCTTGACCACTGGGCTCTAGGACCTCAATTTGTGGACGACCCAGAAGGAGAATGCTGTGTCCTCCAGATAACCCAAGTGAAAGGCAAGTCAGACTGTTTTATAAGAGCCTCTGAGCAACTGGTCCTGTAACCACTTGCCTGCTTCCCCCACCCTGAGACTAGTCTGGATTCCTGGTCTCAGCGGGTGCCATGTATAAATTTAGCTTCAGTGATATCCAACAAGGCTAATGAAAGAGAGCACATTCTCTTCCCTACCCCTCCCTCTGGGAGCCCTGGACCCACCCCAAAACATCTCCTAGACCAGCCCAGGAGCCCCTTGTCATGCCTTCCACCCTCATGCACATGCCTAGTTCTCCTTCCCAAACTCTTGTCGGTCCCATCATCCTCTCCCCACCCAAAGAGAATGACTTTAAATACACACAGTCTAAACCATAGCAGGTCATGAGAAAGTGATGGTAAGAGGATTAAACTTGACTGTCAATCAAATTTTTTTAAATGGGTCCTCTGGCTTCCGATAGCTTGCCCTACGTGCCTGTGGCTCATTTGAGAAATTATTCTCGGGTACCATTTGCTCTCCTGGCACCACATCTCCAGCATGTGTATTAGACACATCCCAGGGTGGGGCGTTTTGCTTGGTTACACTGGATGACGAATGTTTCCACAGCTGCAAACAAGACACTTTTGCTACGAAGTTTGGGCTGTCAGAGAAGCATGAGGACCTTATTATTGGTGTCTGAATGAAGAAAGGGAAGGAAGGCGGCGGGGATCCCTGTAGACAGCATCAGGGCAAATGGCAAGCCTAAAAGAGACAAATAAAGTAACTCTCTGCTGGTATATTAACAGGAAAGGAATTTAACTAGAACTATACCGAATAATTAAATTAACAATTGGTAGAGCCATGCTGTGTGCTCCACTCTAAAAACAATGCTAAAAGCCAGCATGGATCGAGGGCTTGCTCTATGCCAGGCATATATATTACTTCCCTCAATCCTCACCACAGCTCTACGGATTGGATATTCTGAGCGTTACAGATGAGAACACCGAGGCATGGAAAGATCAAGTAATTTGTAGGAATGGAACCAGAGTGCCAAGTGACACATCTGTCAGACTCTCAGCTCCTGCACTGAAAGCTTCCATCCTCTACTCCTCGTGTTCAAATGAAGCAGTGTTTTCGAACCCAGCTGCACAGAATCGCCTGGGATGCGTGCTCTTTTCAAAGGCACCCCTGCCTAGACCCCTGCTCAGACTAATTAAATCAGCATCACTGGCAGTGGGCCCCCAGGCATGGGGATGTTTCAAAAGCTCTCAGAAGGTGATTTCAATGTGCAACCAGACTTGACATCTACTGCTCTGACTAGTGTAGTTCTTCTCAAAGCGGGGTTCCCTGGACCAGCGGCTGCAGCACTTAGGGACTTGTTAGCAGCGCAAACTACAGAACCCACCCTAGACCTGTCTGAATCAGAAACTCTGCAAGTGGGAGGAGCCCAGAAACAGACATTTTAACACCTCCTCCAGGTAATTCTGGAACATGCGAAAGCCTAAAAACCACTGCTCTGGACATAGGTTAATAACTCTTTGAGATGCTGATTTCCGGGTTTTTTGGATACATACCCAGAAGTGTGACTGCTGGATCACATGACAGTTTTTTTGGTTTTGGGGGTTTTTTTTGTTTTTTTTAAATTTATGGCTGTGTTGGGTCTTCGTTTCTGTGCGAGGGTTCTCTCCAGCTGCAGTGAGCGGGGGCCACTCTTCATCGCGGTGCGTGGGCCTCTCACTGTTGTGGCCTCTCCCATTGCGGAGCACGGGCTCCGGACGCGCAGGCTCAGTAGTTGTGGCACACGGGCCTAGTTGCTCCGCGGCATGTGGGATCTTCCCAGACCAGGGCTCGAACCCGTGTCCCCTGCATCAGCAGGCAGACTCTCAACCACCCACTGCACCACCAGGGAAGCCCCGGTAGTTTCGTTTTTCATTGTGTGAGGAACCTCCACACTGTTTTCCATCTCAGCTGCACCGTTTCGCATTCCCACCAACGGTGCCAAGTGCTCCAATTCCTCCACATCTTCACCAGCACTTGCTGTCTTCTGGTTTTGGGGTTTGTGTTTTTGTTGTTTTTTGATAAAGCCATCCTGACGTGTGAGACGATGGTGATTTGGGTTTGCATTTCCCTGATGATTAGTGACAAAGTGCATTTTTTCATATACTTGTCGGCCGTTTGTATATATGCCTATGTTCATTGCAGCACTAGGCAAAATAGCTACGATGTGGAAACAACGTCGATGTTCGTTGACAGATGAATGGATCAAGAAACTGTGGTGTAATGGAAGACTACTCAGCCTTCAAAAAGAAGGAACTCCTGCAGTATGCAACGACATGGATGAACATTGAAGAAATTATGCTAGTGAAATAAGCCAGACACAGAAAGACAAGTACTGCATGATTCCACTTATACGAGGTATTTTAAAAAGTTAAAAATCATAAAATCAAAGACTGGAATGGTGGTTACCGGGGAGAGGAGGGGTGAAGGGGAAATGGAGAATTATTCACCAACAGGTATAAAGTTTCAGTTAAGTAAGATGAGTGAGCTCTAGAAACCTATACTGCATTGTACCTATAGTTCAACAACATATGACGCAGCGAATAATTAAGAGAATAGACCTCACGCTGTGTTCTTATCACAATTAAGAAAAAAAAACACTGCTCTTTCTGGAATATAAACTCCATAAAGGCAAGTTTTGTTCAGCCCTGGAATGACAGCACCTGGCACCAAAATACTTATAAAACGAATGAATGGGGCTTCCCTGGTGGCGCAGTGGTTGAGAATCCGCCTGCCGATGCAGGAGACACGGGTTCGTGCCCTGGTCCGGGAAGATCCCACATGCCGCGGAGCAATTACCCCCGTGAGCCATGGCCGCTAGGCCTGCGCGTCCGGAGCCTGTGCTCCGCAACGGGAGAGGCCACAACAGTGAGAGGCCCGCGTACCGCAAAAAAAAAAAAAAAAAAAAAAAAAAACACGAATGAATGAATGAATGAATGAATGATTGACTACTTGCTACACGATGCTGATCTTTCCATTACACTGAGAAAACTTGAACTGGTAAAGATTTAGATCCTACTCTGCAAAGTTAATTAAGGATTCACTTGGCTATCTATATTGGTAAGATTAAAATCTTTGCAGTCCAAAGCGCTTAGTTAGTCTCTTTGGTTTTTTCCAAACAGGCCACAGAGATGATGAAATTAACACCAATCACAGTGGTAACTGCTGGTCTGGCCCCTGTTGCACTTAGTCCTGGTTAAGCAAGTAGGTAGCTCGTCTGCCAGGCTGTTTTATTTTCTGTCATCACACCCCAAGCTGGTGGAGGGCCACCCATGACTGACAAAGACAGGGGAATTTTCCTAGCAGTTGAGTCAATCCTGCATTCTTCTGCACAGCCCAATACCCAGATTGAGCCGTAGCATAATCAGAGAGAATTAACTAGCCTTCCAGCTCTCCTCATTAAACGATGGAAATGCGCTGTATCTTTCGGCAGTAGCCTGCTTCTCTCACAATTCCCCTGCTGCAGCCTGACCACAATTTTACTGAGTGTGACAAATGACTTGGAATCGCAACAGGACTGCAAGGGAGCAATGATTAAATTTGTCCCCAAAATTAATGTGGCTGTGATTGGCAGAGGGGAGGGGCGGAGGGCTGGAGAAGGGGGTGTTATAGAGCAATCAACAATCAATGGTGGGAAGGTGACCTGACATCACCGTCTTCTGCAATTGTAATCAATATCACTCTGGCTTCAGCAGGGGCCTCTCAATCTATGCTGCTTCTCTCGATAGAGTTTATTCTTGTATAAATACCTTAAATAAACAGTGCGAGGAGAACACCAAGGGATACCTTAAATTGCATCCGTATCATGCAAAGGCAAAAGCGAGTTCCACTGGAGAGGATCTGTCTCTCAGAACCAAACAAGCTTCTCCTTTAAAAACCTCATAATTGGTTATTTACACACTCCGCAACTTTGCATTTATGCTGCGTCCCGATTATCATAAGCATTTCCAATCTGACAGAACCCGACTACAGTGCATATGCAAGCTCTTCTAATTTCCGAAGCGGCTAACTGGAGATGGTGAGGAGTGATGATTTATCTGTTTGTGATTTGAATAGGATAATGCTTGCAGCATCTCGAAGCCAGGGCTATTTTCTGGGAACATGTGTTGTCGTGAAACCCTGGCTGACACTCTTCAGGAATCATAAAAATGACAGGGGCCAAGATTTTTGTTGTTGTTGGTCGCGCCCACAGCTTTCATCTGGGAAGGGGAGGGGCGGAGGATTTTGTTGAGCAATTGTGCTGTGGACAGCAATGCGGCCCCACGGATACGGTCTGGTTTGTGGATTGGCAAGAAGCAACATCAATTACATGCAGATCAATTTAATCACAAACACCAGAGCAGATGGAAAACAAAGGCACTTCCGGAGCTGCCGGGGATGCCAGGGAGGCAGCTACCCTTAGGAACCCTCTTGGAATTGCTCTTATTGATGACCGCCTCCCTACTGGAGTAGGATCCTGGATTACCTTCCTCTCGCCTGCTAAAGTGTAGGGTGAATTTGTCCAGTTCTCTCTATGTCCACTGCTGCCACCAAGCCTGTGTTACCTGGAATCCGGACTACTGGGTATCCTCCTGGGAGCATCCCAGCCCATCCCTGCTTCTTGCTCACCCCAATTCATCCGCCACAGGACAACCAAAGCAGTCTTTTAAAAATTATACATGAGGTCTTGGGGCTTCCCTGGTGGCGCAGTGGTTGAGAGTCCGCCTGCCAGTGCAGGGGACGCGGCTTCGAGCCCTGGTCCGGGAAGATCCCACGTGCCATGGAGCAACTGAGCCCGTGCGCCACAACTACTGAGCCTGCACTCTAGAGCCCGCGAGCCACAACTACCGAGCTCACGTGCCTAGAGCCCCGTGCTCCGCAACAAGAGAAGCCCACGCACCGCAACCAAGAGTAGCCCCCGCTCGCCCCAACTAGAGAAAGGCCGAGCGCAGCAACGAGGACCCAACGCAGCCAAAAATAAAGAAAATAGATAAATTTATTTTTTTTAATTTTACATCAGGTATTGATGCTCCTGTGGTTAAAACCCTCCGTGTCTCCCCATTGCACTTGGAATGACAAGACTCCTCAGGAAGTGGCCGCAGTCCCCGCTCCAACCCCTCGCAGGCTACTCTCCCACGCAACCAGCTGTGCCCTTGAGCACATCAAGTTTATGTGTGTTCAGGGCTTTGGCCAAGGCTGTGGCCCCACCTGGACCACTCTTTGTGACTCCCCTGTGTCTTCACCTGGTGGGGTGTGACAGGATGTGATGTATTATTGCATAATATACCATACATATGTATGTCTATACATCTCTGTATTACATCTATAGATATCACCTTATACCTGCTTCAACTCCAGTGTTACCTCCTCAGAGAAGCCTTCCCTGACTTCCTACCTAGTTCACCTCCCAGCCCTTCCCTCCATCCCTCTGTAGCCAGGGCTTGGCAAACAGTAGGTGCCTGATGAATGAATGAATGAATGAATGAACGAGCTCCAAGAAGGAAGCTCAGTGGCTAGACAGCAATCTGCCCTAAGTCCTGGTTCCTCCCACCTGACTATCAGTTTCTCCACCTGCAAAATTATGACCCAGCTGCCGTGAAACTCCTTGAGCAGAGATGCTGGCTGTGTTGAGCACCCATTGCCAGGTCTTTGCTTCTGCTGTTTCCTCTTCCCGCCTCCTTCCATATCTCAAGCCCTATGCTCTTTGGAGACCCAACTGAAGACCCCACAAGCCTCCTATATCACTTGCACCATCAAGGTATCTGGTCCATTTAAGAAAGTCTGGCCCCCAAGCTTCCAAAGCCCTGCATAGAGTGGTCCATGGGCCCTTCCACCTCCTCCACCCACTTCTGGCTCCTTCCATCCCCTTCCATCCATTTGAGAAGAGCCCTCATGGGGGAGGGGAACTCAGCTCCAGGGTTCCTGGAGTGGAGACTAGTCTTCTCTCTTCTGGACCCAGCTTGCTGAAAGGAAAAAGAAGCAATATAGTCCCTGGAGCCCCATCTGCCCAAGCACCGCGCCTGAAATGCAGGCATCCACAGGTCTCTAAAGCTCCCGCACTGCTCACTGCCCACCCTTCACAAACCCAGGAGGTGACCTGTGGTTCTGGTCACCAGTTACAGAGGGAGCAAGTAGCCTCAGTGAGCTCAGGAGAGAGGAGAAAAGTCAACGGCCACCATGTACTGAAGATGAGGCCTCACGGATGAGGCGCTCAAAATGTGACCAGAGGCCTCTCTGCAACCTCTCTGCAGAAGAAAGCAAAGCAGGAAACCCACCCCAGATTTGGCCTACTGTGTAGAACTTGAGCTCCCATGGGTGCCTGCAACCACCAGTGAGCCCCCACCTGGGCCCGTTCTCTCATCTACCACCCACAGACTCAGGACCACCACCCCCTTGCCCCACAGTGAACACACAACTCTGGCTAGGTTGCTTCTGTTCTCAGAGTAATTGGCCTAGTTACCTTTCCCCGATCTTTCCAAGGAGGTTACACCACTTCTACTTCCCCGATATTTCACCATTAGGGATTCATTCCTTTGCATTAACCAGATGCAGTATCAAAATAAAGATTACTTAGGGGATGTCCATTCTGTCCCTGTGAGTGGGAATTCTTCCTGTGGAGAAAAGGGAAAAATACAAGTTTAATTCCTAGCAGGGCATCCCCTCCAAAGATAGGCAGCAGTGCAAATTATGGCAATGAGGGCTTGCCTTGTGACTTGCAGAGGAACATTTACATCTCAAGAGATAAGTGTACCATCACCACCCTACCCAAAATGCCACTTCCACTTCTATATTTCACCATTAGGGATTCATTCCTTTGTGTTGACCAGATGCAGTATTAAAATACAGATTACTTGGGGGAGGTCCATAAGTCATGCATTCATCTGCATGAAGGGGAGAAGGCCATGGATCTGTAGTTCTCCACCCTGGCTATATATTAGAATCACCTGGGCCACGCTTGAAACTAAGTCTCTTGGGGACAGGGCCCAGGCATCTGGAGTTAGGAAAAGCTCTCCAGGTTCTTCTGATGCAATATGAGTACTGAGAACTGCTTCCATGGGCAAATCTTCACCTACTGAAATGTACCAGGAGACACCCCACTGATCACTGTTTGTGGATTGCCCACAGAGAAGCCAGCCACTGTTCAGTCTGGGGGCTGCCCTGGCTTCTCCCCTGGCTGAGCTCTCTCGGCTGGCAGAGTCCCTTGGCCAGGTGTGAGATGGATGCCCTAGGCTACCTGTGGTTTCTCAGTGCTCCTGGCATAGGGACTGAAGAAAGGACTCTGGATTCTATGGGGGGAAAGAGAAGAATTAGCTGATGATAAGTGACAATGGATGTGTAGCCAGGACACTGAGCAGGAAAACCCCTGGCAGATGGGCAAGATGGTCTAACTCAGAAATCAGGAGCAAGTAACATGCACACTCCAGTCCCCACTGCCTCAGCCCACCACCTGCCTCGAAGGATCCAGGGAAAATGAAAATTAATGGGGTGGGGAAGGTAATCAGCGGTGAGTCCCACTTTTGTTAATAACCACCCTCCATCACGGGTAGAATGAGACAGAGCATTCATTCAAGGCCAGGGTCACCTTGAGAAAGGAGGGTGGGGGACTTTGAAGGGTTTCTCTCCAGCCTGGTGCCTCCCCAGGTCACGGAAGATTGTCTCAGAAGTGGACTGTCCCTTTTGAGCTTTCGTGTCCTGAGGGTGCTTTCAAGATTGGCTCCGCGGACTGAACCAGAATGTCCATCAGGACCCCCAGCACTGAGTGGTCAGCCCCACCCACACTGCCCCAGCCCTCTGCCTTTGCTCCCATGAGTCTTACACTCTCGTGTCTATAACCCCAGCACTTCTGGCCCCTGCTGCCTCACCCCCACTGCCGGAGCCGTCAGGAAAAGGGAGACACTTTGGGATTGAAGTTGCTGCAAGCAGGTGGGGAGGTCATCAGCCTCTGAGCCCTGACGCTGCCTCCACACCCAGCCTGATGATAGCATCTCACTGCCAACTGCCCCGGCACTGCCAGCTACCTCAGAATCACAAGGCCCCATAGACGAACACCTCTCCCGAGGTGGCTCTGTGTTTCTACAACCATTTTCATGGGGAGGCACCGTGTTGCTTGGTGATGGGTGAGACGGGCAAACAGGAGCCTCCCACGGCGGGTCTTTGATGTGTGCTGTTGGAAGCTGGGAGCAGTGCAAGGCCTGCAGTGGAAACCCTGCCATGCAGCTCTCGCAGGCACGGCGCACGATGGCCAACCTTCCTGTGAGGAATTTCCGTCGTTTCCCACATGCCAGGCACCCTGAGAAGCCATTTACATGTAGTAGCTCATTTATTCTGCACACCAAGCCTTGACTAAGTAGGTCAAAAAGTAACTAAGTAGTTTCGTGGTGAAAGCTTGGATTCTGGAGCCAAACTGCCCGCCACTGACTAGCTGGGTGTCCTTGGGCAAGTGACTTAATCTCTCTGGGCTTCCAATACCTGTAACTGATCTATAAAATACCAATGACAGCACCTGCATACATGGTTGCCGTGAAGTTTCAATGAGGTAATACATATATAGAGAGAAAGAGTATTTAAAACAAAGCCAAGTGTATTAGTCTGCTCAGGCTGCCGTAATAAAATACATAGACTGAGAACCTTAGACAACAGAAGTCTATTTCTCATAGTTCTGGAGGCTGGGAAGTGCAAGATCAAGATGCTGGCCAATTTAGTTCCTGGTGAGGCCCCTCTTCCTGGTCTGCAGACAACTGCCTTCTCACTGCGTCCTCACTTGGCCTCTGTGCTCAAAAGGAGAGAGAAATTCAATGTCTCCTCCTCTTCTTGTGACCAACCCTGTTGGGTTAGGGCCCCACCCTTATGACCTCATTTAACCTTTATCACCTCCCCGCAGGCCCAATATGTGGAACTAGAGTCACATTGGGGGTTAGAATTTCAACATGTAAATTGGGGTGGTGGGGATACAACTCAGTCCATAGCAGCAAGCACACAACATGTTCTACAAGTGTTCCCCATCCTCATCATCACACCAGTTCACATGAGAATGCTGAGGCCCAGAGAAGCTACAATACTTGCCCGGAAAAGTGGCAGAGTCCAGACCTGAACCCAGCCCTTGGCTGTAACCGGATGCTAAATGCTTGACTCTTCCCACCAGATCTCACGGGCTCTTGATCTCCTGCCAGGTACCCAACGAGTGCTCTTAGACCAATGGCCACTCCCATGGGCACTAGAGAAACGGTCACACCTCTTGGCCAGCAAGCCAAGATTGTCAGGTTGTGGGCACAGGATGGGTACCAAGCCCAGGGGAGTCATGGCTCAGGGAGCTGGAGAAGGTCTCCCTCTTCTTTGTCCACTCCCTGGAACCCTGCATCTTCATACTGGTTCCTTCCCTGGCCCTACGTTAGCTGCTTGCAAGGTAAGGCCAGAATTTGGTCAGGTAGGAAAAAGGAAAAGCCACAGCCACGGCTGCCCATCAGTGAGGCTCCACGTATCACCTCAAGAGCTGAACAAGGTTGACCTGAACGAAATCCTCTTCTTGCCTTAATTGTATAGGAAAGAGTCAGGCACCATCTCTGCCCCAAACTAGGCTCTGGCTGTAAGGCAAGTAGCAGACAGCTACCTGCCCGGCACGCATCCCATTCTTCTGGAAACAGCATCTGGTGTTGCATTCCGGAACCGTCCGTCACACATTCTGCCCATGCAGTCTGAGTGGAGCCAGCTCTAAGCCATTACGTGGCCTCAGCCTGAACTGTCTGAGCATCACATCTCTGATCCACGTTAGCGTTAGTAAGTCTGCCACTAACGCTCAAAATAAGAATTGGCTGAAGGGTCGAAATATCATGCTTCGGTGTTTGGCTGTGTGGAGTACTGGAATAAACGCCAGGGTTAGGATTGAGAGCAGCAGGGCCAAGACTCCTCCTAGCTTGTTGGGGATTGACTCTAGATACTGGAGTTGACTCCGGGATGGGCATATGTCCAAATCTGGGCAAACCAGAGCAAAACAGAATCAATTCCAGGATTATCATTAACAAGAGCAGGGAAGAAACATTCTTTTCATTGGACTTGTGCCTGAGGGTACAGGAGGTCAGCCTGGAGCAGCTAGCCACCATCTTGCTACCAGGAGAGTGGAGCCAAAGAAAGAAAAGCAGAGCTGAGAGAGGCCAGAGGAAGAGAGAGTCCCAGTGACATTGTCTTAGCCCCTGGATCGAGCTGTGCCTGAAGCAGGTTTCTAGGACATTATAGTTAACCAAGGCAAAATATCTCCTCTCTTGCTAGTTTGACTTGGGTTTGGGTAACTTGCAAAAAAATCGCCTTTAAAACAGAGGGAAGAAAGGAATTAGAAATTCTGAATAGGGGCAGAGGGGTTCAGGAGCCAGCTCGCTCCCCGTGCTGGAGATGAGTGTCACGGCCTCTCCTTCAGCTTCAGCCAGCGCTGTCTTCTACAAACAGCAGAGTGCTCCCCAAAGAAGCAGGGGGATATACCACTGGCTTGAGTCACTGTCCCACCCATTGGCAGAATACCTTGATTGACGGTCCTACCAAGAGCACCGCTGGTTGGGGAGGGGTCACAACCAGAAGTAAAACCAGTGGTTTTACCAGAAATGGAGGAGAAGGAAGCAGAAGGAATGGATGTGCCACACAACAAGGAAAACACCAAATGGCTATGGCAAGGGTCATCGGTGCTCTGGCTCAGGAAAGACTATTTCCTGAGAATCGCAATGAACTCTGTCTCTACTTATGCCTCCTCAGGTGATTAGGAAGCATCCCTCAAAGCCCTGACAAAGTAGGGCAGGGGGTCTATAGCAACTGCAACTGCTGGAGCTACATTATGGAGCCGACACCCTGGGCTGGGCAGTGTTTTGCACCCATGATTTCACCTCACTTCCTCACAGCCACACGAGGCGATGGACTCTGCGGATGGAGAAACCGAGGCTCAGCTAAGGGACTCACCCGCACTCTCGGCTCCCAGAGCCAGGATTTGATGGAGAGCTGTCAGACTCCCAAGCCCGAACAGTAATCCGCTGCGCCCCGCAGATTTCTCAGGGGCAGAACAGGAGCACAAGTGGGGGGCAATTGGGGTGAGATGATAAGGAGGAGGAAGAAAGGCAAGAGAAAGAGAAGGGGAGAGGGGAACACTCAAGGAACCAACACTCTGAGACAGGAAACCGAGGCTGTGGATCTTGACTCCCAAGCAGCAGGCTTTCTCCCTCTCACCACCAGCACCCACCTTCTTGCCACCAGGCTCCCTCCGATCCCCATCTTCTCCCACCATACGGCAGTAGGCACATGTGCCATTTGGTGAGAGAATCTCGGAGACCCAATGTCATTGGGGGCCATCTTATCACTGGTGCATGTCCCAAATGCGTTGGGGAGGAAGGAGTTGGCAGATGTGGACAGCTGCACATGCTTATAACCTCATGGAACTTTCTAACTACCTTCTACTCTTCCCCCACCCTCTACCAGGTATCTGAAAACACAAAGGCCAAAATCGGGGAAAGCAGAATGGATTTCCCATTCACTGAGCACCTACTCAGGGCCGGGTGCTCTTCCAACATTAACCCCAAGCCTCAGGAGAACCTTGAGAGGCGGGCACGCTGTCTCCATTTTACAGAAGAGGAGACTGAGGCTGAGAAAGGTGTGCTGGGATTTGAGCTCACGTGTGGCTGATTCCAAAACCCCGAATGGAAAGCTTGCAGGTGAAGAGCAGAGGAGGCTGCCAAGAAGCCCACCTTTCCCTCCCGCACTGGCACCAGGACCAAGGGCGCTGGGTGGCCTGGTCCCTGCTTTGCCTGCTGGGCACAGAGTCCTTGACATCTGGAAACCTGCCCTGGCTAAGTTATGGCCTCACTTAACCGAGGTTTGTAAACGGGCACCCTGAGAGAAGAAAGTCTTACCTCGCCAGAGCCCTGCTAAAATCCCAATAAGCCCATTGCGAGCTAGAGATTGAAGTGCGATTTTGGCATCTCTCCTCCGGTGTGGAAAGAGATTACACTGAGTCATATTTCAAAAAGGCACGCCTGACACAGTATAATCTCTGGTCTTAACTCCCCCTGACCTTGAGAAAGCGGCAATGAAGCAGAGGGGCTGGCTGCAGCGCTTGGGAACAGAGATTCAGACAATCAGGAAGAAGCCGGGCGGGTGGGAGAGTCCCAACAGGCCCTTGTGGGGCAGCGATGCTGCTTCAGGGACCACTCATGACCCAGTTCAGAAGGGGAGGCTTTACAGAAGTGGTGGGTTTCCTCTCCCACAGCCCCCATCTGGGACTGATGTGCAGCCTCATCTTCCTGGGGACCCCAGCTCTGCCCCTTCCCCAGCACCTCACTGATTCAAGCCCCGAAGGACCCACCATGACCTCCTCGCATCTTTCTGCACGTCTGCTTCCCCCCTTCCCACCCCCAGCTTTTTCCAGCGACAATAATGAAGCTGAAAATGTCGCCGGAAAAGGCATCGATCTGTTTATCTATCACTTGCTAATCAAAAGTTTCCTGCCTCCTGTTAAAATACCAATGATTTCCTTTGCGGAATCAAACGGGTCTGTTCTCAGAGCCTGAGCGCGTCAGTGGGGACAGTTGAATTCCACCTTCGATGCTCCTTCCCCGAATACCAATCTTTCCTGAGTTACACGAGGAACACACATTGGGGGAAGGATTAAATCAAAAGGCAAGGACTGACTCATTGCAGAGCATCTTACATGGAATCAGGCTTTCCTATTGTGCCTTCTATCCCTTCCCGGGTCCCAGGCACTCCCAAGTATCCAGCCTGAGGAATTCCAGCACAGTCCAAGGGGGGGGCCCACTGTTTCATGCTCTGAGTCCCTTGACACATAATAAATGCTGTGGTTAAACCATGGGTTTTCGTGTCAAAGGCTGGTCTTACATTCCAGTCATAGCTCTGGCCACTTAATTTCTAGGAGCCTCAGTTTTCCTGCATGTAAAATGGGAATATAAAATATCCATATAAAAGGCTGCTGTGAAGATTAAATCAAATGAAACAGGCAATGGATGGGCTCGGAGGGTATTATGCTAAGTGAAATAAGTCAGACAGAGAAAGACAAATATAATATCACTCATATGTGGCATCTAAAAAATACAACAAAAAAGACACAGAGTCACACATATAGAGAACAAACTAGTGGTTACCAGTGGGCAGAGGGAAGGGGGGAGGGGAAATATAGGGGAAATTCAGGGATACAAATTATTATGTATAAAATGAGCTTCAAGGATATATTGTACAACACAGGGAATATAGCCCATCCTTTATAATAACTATAAATGGAGTGTAACCTTTAAAATTGTGAATCACTGTATTGTACACATGTAACATATAATATTGTACATCAACTATACTTCAATAAAAAAATAAAAATAAATTTTAAAAATTAGTGATAGTCTTAAAAAAATGAAACAGGCAAACCTTGATCAGAGTGAGAGGTCAATTAATGAGAGCTGTTATTATCTTTAGTCCCATTAAATAGTTCAACAAGCAGACGTTTATAATAGATTATATCATATTTTATTTAAAATACACCACTAAACATTGATAAATTTTTTAAATCTAGGATGTGATTGTACAATGTAATAAACAGACTGTCTTCTTTATGCATCATTTTATGCTCAGTGCCTAGAACCATGCTGCTGCCCACAGGAGGGGTTCCATAAATTTGGAGAATGAATAATTATAACAGGCACAGAGAATCACCCATAGTAACACACATGAACGCTGTTCCTGGCTGCCTGACTCCGCCATGAAACGATGAAACAAACTTGGTCCCTTACCGAGATGCTCAAATCTCCCCTGCCCAGCCTTTAACTCCCAAGCTGTCCTGGAGAAGGAGGCTGAGAACATCCACGCCACCAACTGGCCCACTTAACAGGAATGACCAGAGTCGTGACCGTTTCTTCCCTCTCCCACTGTCAAATTCATCTGACAGAAACAAATGACTATTGTAAGATGCCATTTATGGAAAAGAAGACACACAAAGGAAAAATAATATTTACAAAAATAAAGAAAAATAATTCTTCTCTTCTGTCTGGAAAACAATAAGGTCCACGGCCCCCCTTTCCCTCCTCCATCCCCCCCCAGATCTTCACTTCTCTCTCTCTCTCTCTCTCTCTCTCTCTCTCTCTCTCACACATGCACCCCCTTCTCTTCCTGCACTGCTAGTCTCCCCCGCTTCCCACGTGGATGGAGACTGGGTTTCCCCAGCAATTCATCACCTGCCCCTGATGCCATGCTGCGCTCCTCAGTCAGAGAACCAGCTGGAAACCCTGTCCCCAAATTGCTGACTCTCCCCTTTTGCTGCCAGTGACATCAGGAAGCATGACATTGTTTGAAGGTTAAACACGCCAAGCCCAGGAGGGAGGCCTGGGTCAGCCTTGGGGGCGAGGGCTTTTCCGTGATGGTCCCGCTGACAGGCTGATCCCCGTGACAGATTCCTGTCCTTCCGTGAGTGTCATGAGTGATGTCAGCAGGAGCGAAGAGGCTCTCCATCTATCCCTGGGAGTGCCCTACCGGCACCCTGGGACACAGGGGACCTCTCCTGTGGATGCTCTTCCAACCCAAATGCAGCCAGAGGGAACCTGAGACTCAGTGGATTTATCCGTTCCCCACACCCAGCCTCTAACAAAGAAACTAGATGCGCCGTTCTTCAAGGCCTTTTCCCCCAAAGGTTGCAGAGCCCCCGCATAAGAGAATAAGGAGGAAGCCGCTTTTCTGGGGATTCTGCTAGAAGAGATTAAAATGGTGCCACCCAACTCGATGCACTCAGGGTCAGGGCCGTCCCATATGGACACACAGCCGGGACTTATGGGCATATGTGCAGCGGTGACCACCCTCCAAGCAAGAAGTCCCACGGGAGAGCAGACAACTCAGCAGGCAACTACAGCACAGCATGAGATGCCGGGGATCGGGAAGGCTGGGGATGGCATGACACCGAGGGAATTCTCAGGGATCAGGCAGGGCTTTGGGGGTAGGTTGGGGGGTTGGCCAGGGAAACGCATCACGTCCGAGGGCGCAGGGTGGGCGGGGCCAGGTCCCCCCGGGCCCGGTGAGTCGTACTGCAGAGCTCCTCCTGAGGTCAGTGGCCAACTATTGAAACACTTTGAACAGTGATGTGATCTTTGCAATTCACTTGGGTCACAGAGTGGGTCTTTGAGAAACGACCCCAGGAGGATGATGGTTTGGCTCCTGTGACGGGAGTGGCTTTTGCTCTCTTCCCATGAGTGGCGTTGACAACGATCTAGTAAGACAGCTAGTGAGGGCTGCGCTGGGTCACTTGCGGCTCTCTGCATCACCCATCTGCCTGAGCCTCCACCTCCGGCCTCCACCCTTGTCTCTCCCCTCCAGGGCCCCCTTCCCCTCGGTCTGTCTTTCCTCCCTCCCTCCCTCCGTCCCCTTTCTCCTCTGGCTCTGCCTCTCTCCCTCTCCCGCCACCCTCTCGCCCTGCTTCATTTCCTCTGTTTCTCAGTTCTCAGCCTCCCTCGATTCTCCGAACCTCCAGCGACCACAAACACGGGGAACTGGAGGTCGTTTATTTTTGTGAGTTTCCCCCTGTCCCCCCTTGGCCCGCATACAATTCCCACCCAGCTCATAATGTAAATATGACCTCTCTGATGCTCATTATCTATTAAAGGAACAAATCCCCTTCTCCGAGAGAGCTCCGAGCTGCGTCAGAGACCTTTGCAGCCAAAGAGCACAAAAGGGCCTTTCACGCGGGCTGCCGGATCATCTATCTCCCACCCCTTGGAGGCTGCGTGGCTGGGTGGGGAGGCCGACGGAGACGGGGCGGACAAGCAGAAATAAATGTGGCTCGAAGCCCCTCGAAAGTCTTTGTGTCTGTGGATTGCACCAGGCAGCAAACTCCTGGGCCAATCACGGCGAGGCAGAGGAAATGCGGGGGCCATCAGCTTTCTGTTCCTTCTTCTCTCTGTGGCCACGCCAGACCCAAGCCAGGCTTCTCTTCAGGTCCCTGCCTGCGCAGCTCTGGCCACTAGGGCTCCAGCGGCCACCCCTTGGCCCATCCCAAGAGTTCCTTCCCTCTTCTGGTGATGGGCTAAGGACCCACTTTCAGCCAAAGATGGATCTCAGCCCACAGGAGAAGCAGCTCTGGGGTCCAAACACGGGTACCTTGCAAATTAAAAAAAAAAAGTTTACACATTTTATATATATTTTTGACAGCAGGGCGTCTGGCATGGAACTGTACCCAGACACAGCTGGGCGAGGGCTAGGACAACCTGCCAGGATGGAACACAGGCTTTCCAGAAGGTGGCTTCAGAGAAGCCGTTTCCCATGGCTGCATCCCCAGAGCCTTTATCCCAGATTCTCTGACACCCCAGGCCCACGAACCACCCAGGAAGAACCCCTCCAGACACCTCCCGACCCGCATTGCTATCACAGCCGTGGCTTCATGGCTGCTTAGGGAGGGGCGGCAGTTCCCCAAAGAGCCCATGACATGCTGGCTGACCACACCCGTCTGGGCACGTCTGAAGCCATGCTGTGTGCATTAGAGGCCCCCATTCGTGCAAACGCCATTGGACACGGTGGTCACCCAAGTCTGGTTCCCATTCTTAGAGCAATGCGCCACTGGCATCCAGAAGAAGGGGGGGAGACCAGATTGCTGGGGTGAAGGGCACAGTCAGGGAGTGACACAGACAGATGGAGGTGGGGAGAGGGTGGAACAGAAAACTCAACACCCGCAAATTCTTAGAAAATTTGGCCTTGGTGTCTGAAATGTGGTGAGCCTCCGCCCGAGTTGGCTCGTGTTATTCACTCCTGACAACCAGCGGATTCTCAAACCTCAATCCAGAGGAGAGGATTTGACTCCTCATGACCTTGGACCAGAACGTCATCCTGTGCTGTCTGAAGCCACAGCAGCACGGGGCTCTGGGGGCTCCTCCAGTGTCTGTCCCTGCCTTTCCTTTCCAGCGGATAGAAAGCCAGGTCCACAAAAGCCAGGCCCTCAAAAGCTGCTCTCCAGAAAGACCCACAGGCCCCTGTGCTTGTGCAGCTCCAGACCCCTGGGAAGCCAGCCTGCCTGACTCCAGGCCTCCCTTCCTCAGCATCCAGCCTCTTCGGGCCTTCCCTCCAGGAGGACATATGCTCTGGTGACACCATAAGGCAGTGCAGGGACTCTGCAGAGGTCAAGGCTGAACCGGGCTAAGAGGAGGTGTCAACACTGGTTGGGACACAGTGTCTAAGGGTCACACTCAAACACACACACACACACACACACACACACACACACACACGCAGGAGCCATGGTGTATGGCTGACAAGCTGGCCAAAGTAGCATGGGCCCCTCCTTCTGGCCACACCCCGCTCCCTAAAGCCCTTCTTTGTTTAAAATGTGACACATATTGGGGATAAACAAGGGGAAAGAGACTCCAGAAAGCCTCTCCTCCATTCCCCTGCCTCAGGGCAAGATTTTCACTTCTCAGATTGTTTGTTACCTGCTCGCCCTCCTGTTACAACTCCTGTGTCTCCTGGCGTAATGGTATCTCCCCAAACTCAGAAAATTAAGAACTAGAGAATCCTATGTAGATACACACTACCAGCAATTTACCTTATGGATATACCAGCCAAAATTTTCCAAAATATATCCATGGCAGCATTACTCACAACGGCAAAATAACTGGATACAACTTTATGGTCCATTACCAGGGCCTGGCTGAGGACAAGGTCATGTATCCAAGACATTCCAGCAAGGCAAGGATTGGAGCAATAAAGGCAATGCATCTCAGCCCCACCTGTACAGAGCTCACAGGCCAGTGAGGGGGTGGGTTGTAGCCAGGCAGGAAGGCTAAGTGAGCCCGGGAGGAATAGACCTGCAGTCCTGGCGTGGAAAGGAATTTCCTTGCTGCTCTATTCCATCTCTCCCCAGCTGTGTATGGTATCTTTTCTTATTTGACATCTCCATCAGTCCCCGCACCCAGAAGCCATAGCCACATCTATGTGGGGCAACTGGAAGCCAGGTATGAGCAACGGTGGCAAAGTCTCCAGGTTATGAAGAATACAGTTAAGTCCCCTGTGCAGGAACCTTCACGTTGCGAACTTTCAAAGATGTGAACGTGCGTTCACATGTCCAGTCATGTAAGTTAGTTCACGAGTCTGGCATACATTGTCACGTGCATGCATCCTCTACAGGTGGTTGTGCTTTGTGTACTTTACTGTACAGTACCGTGTAGGGTACAGTGGTACAGCATCTTTATTTCTTGCCTGTTCACTCGATGCCAGGCCCTGCATGCAGGCTGTTGTACTATACTACTGTACTTTTCAAGGTACTGTACTGTAAGATTAAAAATGTTTTCTTTATCTTTTGTGTTTGTTTTTTAATGTATTATTTGTGTGAAAAGTATTATAAACCTATTACAGTGCAGTCCTATATAGCTGATTGTGTTAGTTGGGCACCTAGGCTGACTTTGTTGGACTTACAAACGAGTTGGACTTGAGAACGCACTCTCGGAACAGAACTCGTTCATATGTAGGGGACTTAACTGTACAGTATCAGCATGTAACAGTTATTCTGTGATCCCCCTTTACTCTTTGCTGAAATGAAATATTCCTTCAGCTAAACTTTCAGCTACCAATAACCTATGCATGTTTCCTTTCTGAAGGAAACACTGCAGTCTAGGCAGGGGCCGGAAAGTGAGTCATTTTAGTTATTGCATTAACTATTTAGTGCATATGTATTACATTAAAAAATTACCTTGGGGTAATGTTTAAGCCCTAAACTTAACAAAACAATAAACATTTCTTATCTCACATAGTTTCTGCAGGTCAGGAATTTGAGAGCAGGTCCAGGGGGTCTTCATGAGGTTGCAGTCATCAGAAGGTGTGACTGGGGTTAGAGAACCCATTTCCGAAGTGGCTCACTGGTATGGCTGTGGGCAGGGGGCCTTAGTTCATCACCACGTGGACTTCTCCACCAGGCTGCCTGAGCAGCCTAACAACATGGCAGCCAGCTGTCTCCAGAGCAAGGGATCCCAGTGAAAGTAGGATGAAAGCCAAGTGTCTTGTATGTCCTGGCCTTGGAAGTTGCACCCCATACTTTGCATAATATCCTATTGGTTACACGGGTCATTTCTATTCAGTATGAGAGGGGATAACTCAACGGCATGAATGCCAGGAGGCAGAGATCATTGGGGACCACCTTGAAGATTGGCTACCACAGTAATTAATATCCGTAATCAGTAACACTGAGCGCCACCATCCCTGACACTACCCCACCCACCACTGGCCTCCAGTCCCCTCACCCGCCCCGCAAAGATTTCCGCTTGCTACCATCTCTCAGATTCTTTTTGGAACAGAAGAGAGTACAAGTTGATGTATTTGCTTATTAAAACAATGTCCACCTACCATCCTGTATTGAAGGTCCAAGGGGTCTGGCCCTGACACACTCTCCTGTCTTGTTTCTACCATTTCTCTTCCACCACCCTGTGTTTCTGTCAACCTGAAGATCCCTAAATGTAGATGGTCACCACCCACCTCCAAGCTGTGTATTTGTTAAACCTAGCTGTGTGAACTTTGACAGGTTTCTTAACCTCTCTGGCCTTCTTTTCACTTATCTGTAAAATGCGGATAATACAGTACCTGCCTCTCTCAAGCGTTATGAGGATCAAATGAGATTTCATGTGGCAAGTGCTTAGAATGCACTGGCATGGAGCAGGCGCTATTAAGCTTCTCTTTTGTGTTACCCTATCAGCACTGTATCCCTCTGGAACCCCCTCTCTCCAGCTCCACTTATCAACATCCTACCCCTCCTTTCCGTAGAGCACTCCTGGATCTCCTAGCCTCCCCAGGCACGAGGGAGTCCCCACTTCCCTGCACTTCCAGAGCCCATTTCCACCTTCCTCAACCTGCTGACATTCTGCCTTACAACACATGGGTGGCCCCATGTCTTCTTTCCCCATCCTCCCCCACTCCCCACCCCACCCCCAGTTAAAACGGGAGCTCCTTGGCACTCTCTCAAGTCCCCAGCACGCAGCAGGGGTGAGTGATTTGCCCCCATTAGAGGATCAGTGAGCGTGTGTTGAAAACGTCCTCAGGGAAGTGAGTTTCCCCAAATCCTCACAAGGTGAAACTTTTGTGCTACTTCCGTTTTCCGAGAGCCTGTATCCTCAGTTATGAAAAGAATAAGTAACTTTTAAAATTGTGGTAAAATATACATAAATTTTACCTTTTTAACCCTTTTTGAGTATCCAGTTCCATGCACTCAATTCACAATTATTGTGCGACTATCACCATCATCCTTCTCCATAAGCCTTTCACCTTCCCAAACTGACGCTCTGTCCCCATTAAACAATAATAACTCCCACCTTCCGCTCCCCCCAGCCTCTGGCAACTACCATTCTACTTTCTTTCTCTATGATTTTGACTCTTCTAAGTACTTCATATAAGTGGAATCATACCGTATTTGCCCTTTTGTGTCAGGCTTATTTCACTTAGCATAATGTCTTCAGAACTGTAGCATGTATCAGATTCATTCTTCTTTAAGGCTGACTAATATTATCTTGTAGGTATAGACCATATTTTGTTATCCATTCATCAACTGATGGACATCTGGGTTGTTTGTACCTTTTGGCTATTGTGAATAATGCTGCTATGAACATGGGTATATAAATATCTCTTCCAGTCCCTGCTTTCAATTACTTGGGGTATATATACCCACAAGTGAAATTGCTGGATCATATGGTCATGCTATGTTTAATTTTTTAAGGAACTGCCGTGCTGTTTCCACAGCATTTGTACCATATTGCATTCCCACCAGCAGTGTACAAGGGTTCTAATTCCTTCACATCCTTGCCAATACTTGTTTTCTGGTTTTTGGAGAATAGCCATCTTAATGGGTATGAAGTGCATAAGTCTTATCCTCTTATGGCTCTTTTGGCCAAAGAAGTACACACCGGTGCCTAGAAAACAGTAGCCTCTCTATGAATGCTGGTAACTTTTATTATTTAAAGCTCCAGCTCAAACGACAATATCACTGGGAGGAAAGGACACTGAAAGCCATACATGGGCTCAAGAAGCAAAGACTGTACCTTGCACCAAAGGCAGATTCCAAAGTGTCAGCCAGCACTGGCTCAGTCATCTGTCCCTGTGTCTCCTTGTGACTCACAGACCCCACACCTGTCTCTATGTGTGGCCTTGGTCTCTTCTCTCCCCTGAGGACTCCTGGAGGAGAAGTAAGTGATCACCCCAAATGTAGAGATGGAAGTGACCTGAGGGTCAAGGATTCCCAAGCAAGACATCTGAGACAGGTTCCCGAACAGAGCTTGAAGCATAACTTTCACAAGAAAGCGGACTCTCTTCCCAAGACTGGTTTGGAAAGAGCAGTTTCAGAGGTTGGCAAGTCCAGGTCACAGTGACTCAGCTTTGCTTGGTGCCCTGAAGCGTGTCAGACAGCTCCAGAAGTTCTCTCCTTTTGCATTCTTCACTCCAGGTGAGCTGACCCTGCTGGGCGGGTTCACTCTCTCCTGGAAGCCCTCGAACAAGAGGCCGTGTGATGCAGTGGGAACCCAAGTCTGGGTTCCCATCTCAGCTGTATCCTTGGCCAGCTGTGCCACCTGGAGGACCTATTTCACCTTTCCGAGTCTATTCGAAGGGGAAAGGAGAAGGCAATTCCATGACCCGAGTGTACCGTATCTCACCCTCCCTTCCTACCCACAGCAGCAAATATATAACACAGCCATTTTGCAAACAACCTATGTGTCCAACAAGAGGGGATGGAGTAAATACATTAAAGTATGTCCATAAGATGGGACACTGAGCAGCCATTAATAATAACGCTGACAATGTTTGGAATTGAACATTAAAAGAGGGGGTTTACAGGGACTTCCCTGGCGGTCCAGTGGTTAAGACTTCGCCTTCCAATGCCAGGGGTGCGGGTTCAACCCCTGGTCGGGGAGTTAAGATCCCACATGACTTGGGGCCAAAAAAACCAAAATATAAAGCAGAAGCAATATTGTAACAAATTCAATAAAGAATTTAAAAATGGTCCACATCAAAAACAAATCTTTGAAAAAAAAGAGGGGTTTACAAAATGCCATGTGCAATCTTCTTTTTGTAACATAGGTAAGTACATGTGTCCATACATAAAAGAGGATTTGGAAAATAGCCATGCAAGAAGTAAGAGTAGATTTTTTCTGGATGAGAGAGATTGAGTGTGTTTTCCCTTTTCTTTCTTTTTTTCTTCTTCTATTAAAAATTCTTTATTGTTTTTGTAATAAGAGATAAATGTCTATTTTACAATTAGTCAATTTTACAATACCTAGTAAATGTCAGAAGTGGGATTTGAACTTAACATTGCTTTCCAGGACACCATGCTGCTTTCTGTCCCAGCACCAAATGTTTGCCCTGGAGTCTCTGTTCACTGAGAATGACCTCTTTCCCAGGGGACACCCCACCTACCACCTTGCCTCACTGAATGACCCTGCTCATAATTTCAAGTACTTTCACAGGTCTAGGGAGGATTCTTAAGTTGATAAAACCTGAAGTTTCATCATTCAGTTGGTTTCCTATTCTAAATTATCTGCTAAGCCAGACTTCGCTTTTTTGCTCACAGACACTAAACCTTAATCACCAATTCACCTGTGAATTAAAAAGCCACTCCGTGGGCTTCCCTGGTGGCGCAGTGGTTGAGAATCCGCCTGCCGATGCAGGGGACGCGGGTTCGTGCCCCGGTCCGGGAAGATCCCACATACTGCGGAGCAGCTGGGCCCGTGAGCCGTGGCCGCTGAGCCTGTGCATCCGGAGCCTGTGCTCCGCAACGGGAGAGGTCACAACAGTGAGAGGCCCGCGTACCGAAAAAAAAAAAAAAAAAAAAGCCACTCCGTAGGAGCACCTCGCCTGCTCCATGCCCTCTCCAGACCTCTTCTACTAATCATGAGTGCAAGGGCGAAGAATGGGAATGAGCAAACAGAATATCTCAAGTGAGATATTCTCATTTCTGAGTTTGTCAAGGTGTCTTAGCAGATTTCCTCGTTAATTTACATGATTTCAGCTAGCATCACTTCCCCTCAAGGGGTTTTGTATATCAGAAATAAACAGGAAAGACGAGTCAGTCCTCTCACCTTTGCCAAAGCCTAAATGAAATCAAATAAAAAAGGTAATAGGTAAAAGGAATGATGGTTATCACCGCGCCAGAGCTATTCCACAATAACAAGGTCCGACAGGTATTAATTCACAACGCAGCCATATACATGCCCAGACTATATGAAGTGATACTTACTTCCCAGTCCTTTGGACTAAGAATGTTTTCATCCCAAAGAATCTTCAGAATTCAAGTCTATGAAATTGGAACTGTGCAGTATCTGTAAGAATGAAATTTCACCAGGAAAGGGATTCAGATAGAAGTCAACTAATGGATGGTTCCACTTGGAATTTGCAGCTTTTAAGAATAAAACAAATCTTATCAAAAATCCAGGGATTTGGCTTCCCTGGTGGCGCAGTGGTTGAGAGTCCGCCTGCCGATGCGGGGGACACGGGTTCGTGCCCTGGTCCGGGAAGATCCCACATGCCGCGGAGCGGCTGGGCCCCGTGAGCCATGGCCGCTGAGCCTGCGCGTCCGGAGCCTGTGCTCCGCAAAGGGAGAGCCCACAGCAGTGAGAGGCCCGCGTACCGCAAAAAAATAAAAAAAAATAAAATAAAAAAAAAATCCAGGGATATTTTGCTACCAAGAGTAGAAAACAGAACCATTGGAAAGTCATGCACTCACAGAAGATGCTGAACCCCTGAAATCATTAACTTGGGGAATAACAAAGGAGTCCGCTTTATGTTTGAGAGGTAGGTCCTTTCCTAGCATGAACTCTTTTGAATTTCAGGAGGACCCCAGAACATAAAGCAATGATGTCCTCAGTTAGAAAACTCACCCTGGGTTCAGCAGAGCAGGGAGGGTGAGCGTCACTGGACCTAGGATTTCCCGGGCAAGAGCTTTTCCTGTAGGAAATGAGACTCCAGCTGCAGACGTACGGTGCTAGAACAATGGGAGAGAGGAAGGCTGTCTGCTCTTCAGATTGCCATCCAGTCCAGTCGGGGAATTGATGTCTGAATTCTAGGAATAAGAAGACAAAAGAAAGAGTGAGTAAAATGAAAAGAGCGAAGAGGGAAATGACATTTGCTTCAGAAAAAGCTAACGAAAAAAAGCTTCTTCAAGCTTCATAAGAGTTCCATAAAATATTGAAAGCACAGATTAGACCTCCTCTGTAACTGAGGCACAGAGTATGGGGCAGGGGAGGAGCTAATATTAGAGGAATGAATGAACTTGGGAGATAGGACAGCCTGCGTACGCAGTGGGAAAATGGGACGAGACTTCACGTGGTGGCTTTAGCTGTGGCAGTAGCAGCAAAACAATTAAAAGTAGGATGCAAGGAAAATGGTGGACTCCTGACGGTAGCTGAGAAGACTGGAGTGACCCCTCTGGCCACTCCCAGAACGAGCCGGAATGAGTCTAAGGGGGTGGAGGGTCCATAGAACTGGTAGAAGCAGACTTAGAGCAAGGAGACTGTTGCTCTCACTGAGACCCTCTGGTTAGTACCTTCCCCACCTGGGGTGCCTGGAAGACAAGGTCATTGGCTGCACACACACCTGCCTTCACTACAAAATCAGAGACTCGGTTGGGTTCTATCAGGAGTTCAGCAATAGAAGAACCCAGAAGCCAAGGCAATCGGTTTTAATGAAGCACCTCCTAAGATGTGCTATGAGATTCTTTGGCTTTGATGCCGATTGAGAGCTCTCAGAATCACAGGTGGTAGGATGGAGGAGAGGCATGAGAGGGGCGTTATGTGAAAGAAAATTTAATCACATCAGGACTCAAAACAGGCAGAATAATCCAGAACCCACCTCTTCCAGACACTTACCTCTTCTTTATCAGGTAAGGATCTGGCCTGTTTCCCTTGGGTAGGGCCAAGTATTGAAACGATTGGGACATAGGCAAGTTTTTCTTTCTTTGATACCTGCTTTTGTCTCTCATCCTCCCCAAACTCACCCCAAGGAGTCTGAATACCTGAAATATCAACTGGAATTTGCAAATTTGTAGAAGATTCTAAATAGTATAAAAATTTTCCAGACTCAAAGGAATGGAATTTTTTTTTTTTTTTTTTTTTTTTTTTTTGCGGTACGCGGGCCTCTCACTGTTGTGTCTTCTCCCGTTGCGGAGCACAGGCTCCGGACGCGCAGGCTCAGAGGCCATGGCTCACGGGCCCAGCCGCTCCGCGGCACGTGGGATCTTCCTGTACCGGGGCACGAACCCGCGTCCCCCGCATCGGCAGGCGGACTCTCAACCACTGCGCCACCAGGGAAGCCCCAGGAATGGAATTTTTAATGGCAGGAACTCCATGGGGAACAGTGAGAACAAAGCGGTATGATGAGCACAAAAACTTTATGGAATATCTAATGCAAGACCAAAGGAACCAACAGCAGATCCTGAGCCTCCAGGATCTTGTGCCCTAAGGGTTAGAAACATGAGCTCCAAACATTTTGTTCTAGGTGTGGGTCTGCCCTACTTTAGAATGAAACAGATCTGAAACCAGTGAGACTGTTCTTCCTAGGTAGGTGGCTTTGAGCCTCAGTTTGCTTTCTGTAAAATGGGGACAATGAACTTCTGAGAGTTGTTGGGAGACAGGAGCTCAGTGCCTGGTCCACAACGTTATTCTTCTTATTGCAACACTGTTACCCTCCCCATCCTTCCAACACCCACCAGTCTCACTTTTCCAATTCAAATTGTTTCCTAACAGACAAGATGAAATGAAATCTCTCTCCTGGCCTTGCCCTGTTAGTGATAACAGAATATGTCAAGATTCTTTTGATCACAAGTGACAGCTACCCAAGTCAAGCTGGCCTAAGCAAAGTAGGAACTGGTTTTATCTAACCGGTTATTTTAGGGCTGGCATGGTTTTATGCTTTCAGGCATGGCTGGATCCAGGAGCTTTCATGATATCATTAAGACTTAGTTCTTCTATCTCAACCTATTAACACTGTTTTTCTCTGCATTGACTTTATTGTCTACACAGTGGTTCTCCTAGCAGATCCTTAAGCTAGCAATCTCTGCATAAAAAGAAAGCTCTTTTTTTCCAAATAGTTATAGAAGTCCTGAAACAAATAACTGTGGCCAGGGTGATGGGATGCTCTAGTCGACCTCTCCTGGAGACAATGGACTAAATCACTGGGGAGAAGTAGCTCTTCCTGAGGAAACTGGAATTCTATTAACAGAAGAAGGGGGAAATGCTACCAAGACAAAATCAACAGAGGTGCTCAGCCAACCTCTTGAAAAGAAGGAAACATCAAGAAATGAAGGAACTTCCAGATTTCCAGACAGAAGTTGAGGAATATGCCCCCACTGTCTCCAGTACTAGTGATGAGATACGAAATAGAAGCAACCAGAATCAAAGTCCTAAAAGAGTGTAATGTCCACCAACAAGAACTACGTTTTTATTCCTAGGAAATGAAGACCTTGAACTAAGACTACTAGAAGGGAAAGTGCATCAGTCAAACCCATACCAAAGGAAGGCAAGAAAAAAAGAAGGAAAAAGGGAAAAAAAATCATCATTAGGCAGCTGGGGCATCAGGTTTGGGGTTACCAGCTTTTCCTTTTCTGGGGCCTATTAAAATGTTTGATTCCAGGGGCTTCCCTGGTGGCGCAGTGGTTGAGAGTCCGCCTGCCGATGCAGGAGACACAGGTTCGTGCCCTGGTCCGGGAGGATCCCGCATGTCGCGGAGCGGCTGGGCCCGTGAGCCATGGCCGCTGAGCCTGCGCGTCCGGAGCCTGTGCTCCTCAACGGGAGAGGCCACAACAGTGAGAGGCCCGCATACCGCAAAAAAAAAAACAAAACAAAAAAAACCAAAAATGTTTGATTCCAAAATATATATACTACATTTATTGGCTCCAAAATACGAAAAGAAAAACATAAAATTGAAATGAATAGGTGTTTAATTAAAATGTCTGCAAAACTTAACATTATATCACCTTCATTAATGGCTAAATTTAGTATTCATAAAAATTCCATTATATTGGACAACAGATTGAAGGGTAGATATTTCTCTCTTTGCTGGAATTCCTAGGTGCATTCGAAGATTGCCAGGAAATCTCAGCCATTGTAAATGAAATGAGGTACCCATGGCCAAATCATTTCAAAGGCAAAATGATTTTTAAAAATCTTGTCAACAATCTTAATGACAGTGAGAGGTAGATGCATTTGAATACGTGTAGTGTGATGTGAGCCAGGTCTCCAAAGGTAGGGGTGCCCAGGTGTCCAAATAGCACAGCACATGGGACACAGCGGAGCTAGGGAAGCAGCAGCCAGGGCAGTTCTGCTCGGCACCATCCCCCAGCCCCCTTCAGGTGGCCCAAGCCCTGACTGGCTCCCAGCACCTCCCTGGCTGAGCCCCTATCTTCTCTTTTAAGCTTCTATCATAGCAACAGCCCCAGGGCCAGACCCCTAATTGCCAGCTTCTTCTAAGTGCTAGGAAAAAAAACCCTCTCCAGCCCTCTGCCTCCTCCCCAACACAAGCCCAGGGGGTCAGGCAGGTTCAAAAGGTGAAATAAATGAATCTTTACACATTATAAGGACCCAAGCTACATTCTCTGTGGCATTAGTGCCTGAAATGGCAGCAAGTAAAAGCAGGTGTGCTGGGTGCCCTGTCAGCTAACGACACTGATAAGCCTGCCATGCCTGGTTCTGCTTCATTTCAAACAGACTGCTGGAAAAAAAGGAGGGGAAAGCCAGAGCAGAAATAATTGCTGGAGCTTCCAGTGAGCTGAGAGAGCCTGCAGGCAGAGATCAACGCGCCTGATTTCATCCTCTTCCTTTTATTTCTATAACCTTAAACGTTCTGCTATTATAAAAGTCATCATGTCAGCTTTCTCCCCAGCCTCTCCGGCTGCCCATTTTCAAATTGTATCAATTGGTAAGGCTTTGGGGCTGTAGGATTTTCATCTTGATTTACGGTTCCTGTGCTTTAAAGATGAAGCAAACTCTACTGGCCCGATTCGAGCATGGAGCCACGCTGTCCTGGCCGTATGTTCAGAATCATATCCTCCCCAAATGGTGTAGAAACGAGGGAAGGCTCGGTGTCCGTCTCTTCTTTTCTTTCTTTATTTAAAAATAATAGATATTAAAGCCAATGGCAAGTGAATAGCATTGTCATGAATCTCTGGCTAAAGTAGGTGAAGGGGAGTTTTTGATTCTTTAGCAGTAATTTGGGTCTGGGTCAACAAGCTTTCAGTTTGTGAGGCTATTGATGACCATTGGCTTCAAAACTGGGGAAGTAAGCAATAAGAGGACGGACAGACAGAGCAGGGACCTCACAGTGGGTTCCTTCTGAACTGCCGCTTTCTAGGTAAAAAAAGAAAGGGGCTGAGAAACAAGGGCTGTGCTGGCCTTTTTAACCAGAGGAGTGCATAAACGGGAAAGAATAAGTAAATTAAAAAATACAAGCTGAGGGGCTTCCCTGGTGGCGCAGTGGTTGAGAATCCGCCTGCCGATGCAGGGGATGCGGGTTCGTGCCCCGGTCCGGGAGGATCCCACGTGCCACGGAGCGGCTGGGCCCGTGAGCCATGGCCGCTGAGCCTGTGCATCCGGAGCCTGTGCCCCGCAACGGGAGAGGCCACAGCAGTGAGAGGCCCGCATACCACAAAAAACAAACAAACAAAAAAAAATACAAGCTGGAACTGCCAATTTCAGCAAGTCCACAGGCTTGCAGGCAGAGCTCACGTGTTGCTTTCTAAAGTACACGTGGCGGGGGCCACGGAGAGTGGGTTATTAAAATGTTGGGGTGTGAATCCTGGGAGGGCTACAGAGCAAATGGCAACTTCTGCAGCCCTCTTCATGCACTGGGCATCAGGAACTTTGGAAAAAGCGACCTACTGAGTTGGTCATGCAGCAAATTGTGCCCAGGTGTCCCACCTGTCACCCACAGTTCCTACCAGGGCAGCAGGCAGTAACTAAGAAGGGAGACAGGAGGAGAAAGAAGAGGTTACATCAGATGCAGAGCAAGAAGTTGACTTCTCCATTGGGCTCTCACCCAGCGTCTTTGGGGCGGGTTTGGAGCTGGGGGGTGAGTTTGGTACAGTTCAGTAGAAGCAAGAGGAAGACCACTGCAGAGGAATCTAGGACTCCGTGGGTCAGACTCAGGGGCCGATGGCCCGGATGCAGCCAAACACGCATATAAGTTAATCAGACACCTGTACCACGAATTTATCAGTGGGACTCTTGGGATGGAGATGGCAAAGACATATGAGGCCCCATCTACGAATTTCCCCAGGTACGATGATGGAGGTTCTCTATAGTCCCTTCCCTAATTCTTTCCAATTAATCTCAGCATGCAGATTACAGGCCTATCGAGTTCCAGCATCACCTTTCAGAGCCTCCAAAATCACACTTTCCTGAGACTCAAGCCTCTTTCAAAGGCTGCTGACAAGAGAGGTCGCTCTCCAAAGCCCAGGTAAAGCTGTAGCAAGAAATCAACCTCAGTGTTGGGGGGGCCAAAGGGGAAGAGAAAGAAAGAAAAAGGGAATATTAATTGTGCCAGGGACGCGGACAGCTCTGACAGACGGTGTCTTCATTGAGAAATTGCGATCTGAAGTTCCGCCTTGTTCCTTCAGAAACCGGAGGAGAGAGGCATGGGGGAGCTTGACAGGAAGCGAGGATTCTCAGACTTCAAATACAAACATTAGAAAAAACAAGCAACATCTGCAAACAGTAAGTACTTATTTATATTTTATGGAGTGTGTGCTTGGGATTCTGACAGGTTTTTAAACAGAGACCATATTAGGCCCATTCAGAGGCGAGAATGTCCCTTTTAAAAATGCATTACCTCGCTGCTCGGGCAGGTCGGCCAGGCTCTGCTGGCCTCAGGTGAGCCCTGACCTCTCCCGACCTGGTCTAACAAAACACACATGCGGGTCCGCGATGGAACCGTTTAGGGCCCCTCTCTCAAGGTCAGCGCAGGCGGGCGCTGGAGGGTTAGTATTCAGCAGGCTTCTCCCTCAGCTGACAGCGCCGCTTTGAACTTTTCCCTTTTGAACAAATCGGAAGGGAAACCGCCAAGAAACAAGTGCTGGGAATCATAGAAAAGAGTGCGCGGAAAGTAAATAAATAAGCCGCAAATAAATAAATAAGTGGCTAGCCGTGCGTCCCCGGCAAATAAAAAGCCTCCTTCTCAGATTTCCAGTGTTCCCATGCATGGGGTGCCTACGAGAAACTTTAAAATGAAAACAATAGGAGAAACCTGCTATCTTTTTTCTCCCTCCCCCTCCAAAGGATGAACCCTTTATTTTTGACAACAAATAAGAGGCAGTTGGCAGGTATGGTGTGCTGTGCACCATGAAATATTTAGTAAGGCAATAACGACTCCCCGGACAGCTTAAGAAAACCACGATTCTATTCAGAGAGAAAGCCACGAACAAACAGAGGGGGGGAAATACAAAGAAAGATAAAGGAAGGCCTTTCATCCGGACTTCCTGTCCAATAAGGCAGCCAGGCTTGATCCATATGTTTTGAGAAAAATCAAAGTGTCACAACTCTCCAAAATGTCAATAGCTCCGGTAAGGAATATTGTCTAACATTTTCTATCACAGCATTCGAGAATTTGCCTCCCAGCTCAATTTGGAAGAAAAACTCTTTTATTTCGAAAACCCTCAAAGAAAAGGGGGACGGGGGGAGGGTAAGAAATCAGAACAAGGCGCGTTTCAGTGTGGTGTGTAATACAATAATGCTCTGGGCTCCCAGACCATCCTGAAAGCTGATCCTTTGATGAAAGTGAGTTCTTCTCCACACCTCTCATATGTTCCATCCTTTCTTTACAGACACTCCTGCAAAGGCACTTCCTGGACAGTTGGATGTAACGGAGCAACCTCTGTGCAGCAGGAAATCAGAGAAACCCAATTTTCAGCAGCCTTAATATTGGGGTAATCCTGCATCATGATTTCAGGGTTGATTCTGGAAAGCTCTACCGGCTCCTGTACATGATAGGTGCCTGGACCGTCGGGTGACCCGCCTTAGAACAGGGGGAAAAAAGGACCCCGGCGTGTAAGCAAACAACTGATGCCTGCTTTGGCAACGTGTAAACAAAATGCACACGCCTTGCCCTGGGGATCGGCCCGGCAGCATCTAGTTTGACAGAACTTGCCATTCGGCGTCTCCTGGATTTGCCTACTCAACATGCTAGAAATCCTAGAGGGAAAAATCACGCCTGAGTGACTGCTGTCTGTGGCTTGTGGAATCTTAACTAGAATGAAGCAGGCCTCAGACAATCAATATTACTGACATATTAATCTCTGCAAATAAACTGTTGTTCGCTTCAAGGCTGTCCCAGTCCCCCAAATAATCATTTAAATGCAGTGGAGGCCTTTGTGCCAGTGTGTTGGTATTTTTTTCCTGGTTATCTACCTGTGGGTAGCACTCAGATTATCCAGAGGGATTTAGTTTCCTAAAATAAAATTACGTAGCGGGCCTGACCTTGCTCCCTGAATTCCCTCTCTGCTAGGGCTTCCTCTCTGCTTCAGAACAAACATTTGCCAAATGCTGAGAAAATGCCCTTAACCTATCCTGAGGGAGGGAGAAGGCCAGAGGAGGGTAGGTGGTGGTTGTCTACATTTTTGCCCAAACTCAGAGTTTATCAGAAATAGTTTGGAAGTGCGAGGTAAGCCAGGCCTCCGTGTCAAGGTTTCAAAACTCTAGCCTGTTTTTTTCTTTTTTAAATTAATTCTTTATTTTATTTTTGGCCGCGTTGGGTCTTCACTGCCGCGCGCGGGCTTTCTCTAGTTGCGGCGAGCGGGGGCCACTCTTCGTTGCGGTGTGCGGGCTTCTCATTGCGGTGGCTTCTCCTGTTGTGGAGCACGGGCTCTAGGAGCTCAGGCTCCGTAGTTGTGGCGCACGGGCTTAGTTGCTCCTTGGCATGTGGGATCCCCCCTGGACCAGGGTTCGAACCCGTGTCCCCTGCATCGGCAGGCGGATTCTTAATCACTGTGCCTCCAGGGAAGCCCTATTTTTTTCTTAAGGAATGGGAAAGGCACACAATACGTCCAAGACTTCCCCAAGATTCCTAAATTTGTGTATGTGGAGGGGCTCATATCCAGGACTAAAATTCACCCAGTAGGCACTGATATTAAATATTGGGATATTTTGCAACAGTTGATAAATAGCCACTTTCCCCCAAGCCCTCTGCTGTCCACTGCCCTGGCCTTTCCCTGGAGCCTCCTCCCTTCCCTTAATTCAGCAACTAAAGGGTTAACATCTGGCAAAGCCGAAGGACCTCCAGGACATCCCAGCCAAGTGCTGATGGGTGGAGGCCATTGCCCACCAGTATTAAATACTTCAATATCACCCGAGCTCAGCTCTACCACATCCATCGCTCGGTCTGAGGTCATTTGGCCTGTCTTTGGTTGAGTTCCTGCAGAACTTCTTCAGGAGAACAAGAAAGACGGCAGAAGGGCAAGGCTTTTCTGAGCTCCCGCCTCCTTGGGACCAGGTTTCCGACTGCTCTCTATCTGAGCCATGCGTGGAGGGGCCAGAACCCTCAGCAACATCAGAGCAAGCAGGCGAAACTCACCCGCCTCTTTCCCAAGTCACAAGCAGTAAACAGCAGCAGGTATCAAGAGCCGCAAGGGTATAACTGTCATTTAGTATGTAAATTTTAAAAGCTCAGTCAAAAATATCAATACCTCCCACTTAATTTATTACTATATAAAGATGGATGGTAGTGAAACGTGGCATTGATTTTTAGAGCCCTTTAAGGAAAAAAAACAGCGAGGAAGAAAATAGTCCAAGACAACACAAAATGCTGTGTCTCAAAATTAATCAGTGTGCTTTTTAAAAAACACACACGCTTCCAACAACACTGCACCAACAGCCTGTGTGGTTCAATCTTATTTGATTGCCTTTTCTGAAAATAAAGAAACGGCAGAGACCATTTATGTAAAGAGCCCTCTCCGAATGGATTAGATATAAAGATGGGTAAGCATTTTTACTGTATCGACAGCAAACCATTAGGCAGCCACACTCCAGCCCAGCCACTGAGAGGAAATCGAAGAAAATAGTTCCCTAGCTGGGCTGGGCAGGGCAGCCTGTCAGCTCCCGCTCCTCGACCAGCTGGGCTGTCACCTCTCTTCCTCTCCCTGCCTGGTATAATTATGCCATCACCCTCATATTTACCAAAGTGTTAGTAGAAATAGTCATGACCACTAAATAAATAAGTGAATTCGTCATCATCAGGTTTAAAACTGTTCTAGGGAGGCTGTAAATCCTGGGAAATGTGTTTGTGTCTGAAATGACGCAGAGCTCAGAACATCATCGGCCCCTGTGCAGTTAAAGGATGGGTCACGTCTCCACTTTTGAGATTTGGAAGTGTTTTGCATTTATCCAGAGGGAGAAGAGGGGTGGAGAGAAAAGATGGTGAGGGAGCAAAAAGGAAAAGAAAGCAATAAAGATGTAGAGATGTATTGATTGGGGAAGTGTCTGTACCGTCAAGCCACTCATTTTGTTTTGTTTTTCAGGAACCATGGCTCTGCATCTTTGAACAGTCTCCTGATTAAAGCAAGTGAGCCCTTTTTTTGTAGCCTAGATAGGGGTTACGTCTCTCTGCATCTCCTGGAGAGCTAAGATTTCCAAAAGAATAGGAATGCCCATGTTTTAAAATAATAAGAATATTACCTGCCTCCTATTTCCTGAATTCCAGAGCGCTCTCTCTCTCTCTCTCTCTCTCTCTCTCTCTCTCTTGCCGCGCCTCCCCCCCCCACCCCCAGCAAACCCTGTGAACTATAGATTATCATCTTGGGCTTTATTATGGCAACTGGGGAAACATTTTTTATAGAGATGTTCCACCAATAATCAGGCTACAAGCCAAGAGCAGTACCTCACATTCATCAGACTAGAAATGTGCACCTTTTCCAGAAGCATTTTGTCAGGAGAACCCCAGTCTCCAGTAAGGCTGTTCAGCAGGGTCCGTGCTATCAGGCTGATGTTTCTAATTTATCGGGATGCTTCCACCGTCTTAAGCAGGAACATCATTCTCTTCCTCACTTTGCTTACAAAGTAGAACTGTGGTTCAAAATGGACATCCAGTTGCTAGCTGTCTTCTTGCTGTAATTGGATTTAATTCATTATCTTTCATTTCAATAAAATCACAGGAAAACACAAGGATGAAAATGTGTAGGCTAATTGCTTACGGAAATGCAAGTGCCGTCCTCGGTATAAATTTACCCCTTGCATGAGGAAGACACAGTTGTGTCATTATCCTGGAATTTTTACAACAACATGTAATTATATAGAGAGGCAGGTGTAATTAGCAAGTCTTTCCACAAAGCAGGTAGCATTCTTGGTTAAATATTTACAGCTGCGCAAACAGCCGGTAATAATGAGAGTTTTCTCAGCCACACGTTACAGAGCATTCAACAAATATTGTGAAAAGTGGCCATTATCAGCCCGGCAAGCACTGCTTTGCCTTCTTGCTGGTGAGAGATGCTTCTGCGCGGTTTGCAGGACGGGAATCCAGGCTGGGTCGGCAGTGCAGTTTCAGCAGTGATGAAAACACGGAACTAACATCACCTCTTCCCTTGTTGCTGCCGAGAGGAGCAATTAAAGCTGCATGTTTAGAGATGACATCAGCCAGGACTCCTGCACACAGAGAATGAGTCGCGTTTTTTGCCTTCTTTCTTTCCTTGTTCCCTTTTCTGTCCAAAGGAAACCCACGGCAAACTGCAAAAGGTGCCGAAAGCTGCAGGCTCACAAATTCCAAACTGCTCACCAAGGGTCAGCCTGACCTGCAGCTGTCGCACAAAATAAAATCAGTGCAGCCCCCAGTTCTGTGCAAACACCCTCTGTGGCTCTTTATTACCAAATGATATGAACTTTGACCCAAACTGAACAAAATTTAATACTTTCTCCCAAATATTTAAAAAATTCATTCTGGAGCACGAGAGGAGTCAGGGAGTCTGCGAGCCGTAATTTGACATCTGAATTATTCTGAGGCTAATACGGAAAGCTATTCACGAGCTTATTTGGAGCTGTGTCAATCAAGATATCACTTGTGCCGGGAAGATGGACGGAGGCTTAGGATTGCAGATAGCTTTCCCGGAACCACAAAATAAAAGGAAGGCAAGCTCTGATGAGTATGTTACGTCTTCATTCTTGACGATGACATTTTTTTTTTTTTTTCTTGATTGAGAGTACAACCTGGGAGATCAGTGTCCCAGGAATGTGCCTCTTTCCACACCTGTAAAAACATTTTAACGTTTATTAAAAATGATAACCATAGACCACAAACATGGTGTCGAAACTCGCCTCTGTTAATTTCAATGCGCTGATTAAGATTTTAAGCAACGCTTCTAAATTAGACTGTCAGGCCGTCGTCCTCGACGCAGGGTTGAGGTTCTGATCTCCCGCGGGATTGTTTGAGCAAGCAGCCTTTCTGTGTGGATCGCAAGCCGGGCTAGCGACGTTCAATGTTCTTTTCATTCATTTTCGACGAGATGGGGGTGATTCAATTAGCCCTGACTGTCCGTGAGATGTGGCCCAAAATAAAACGGCTGGGCTCTGATATCCTCCGCCCGAGGTATTTCTCAGCCGACAAGTAACAATGTTAATTACCCATTGTTGTGATCCGAAAGACACTGGCATTTTAATTATGTAAATTCGGAGCCATTTTGTTCATATGAGCGAAAATTCAGCAGACAGTGTTTTCCATAGAGGGAACTGTAATCCCTGTTTGGAATCTCGGCAAACTTAACTGCAGTGCATGTGATGTGGCAGAGAAGAGTCAACTCCATCCCGGCCTGAGCCACCTGGGGATGACTTCTTTCTCAAGAGACAAAGAATAGGACATTGTCTCCGACATTCCATTCCTCCTGGCATCCTTCTTGGGAGGCTCTGACAGCCAGCTCGCTGGGCTATGTCTGCTGATGCAGAGGGTGTGTCTGTAATGGATGGCTCTGCGGTAGGCAAACAAACGCCTCCAACTTCAGTACCTATGAGGGCTACACCATAGCCAAACAGAAATTACAACAGGCACCTCCAATAGGTGCCCCCAGATAAGTTGGAAACACTTCCTGCTAACTCCCAAAACTCCATTTAGAAAAACTCTGCAAGCTGGAAAAATAAAATCAAGTTCTCTTTGAAGCTGTGGAGAATTCAGGAAACTTCCCATTTCCCAGGAGAACTCTTTATTCCAGAATGAGGTTCTCCATGGCTCTTCCTTCATCCGTTAATCATTCCCCTACATCATTAGAATTTGTCAAATGTCCAAGAGGGAGATGGTATCCATGTGGGTGTTTATGGGAATCAAGTTGGACTTGATCTCAAGTTGCACTTGCTTTCCTGGGCTTATATGGTGGTGATTCTCAGAGCCTTGGGAAAACTAATGAGCTGGGGAGGGATCAGGTAACTCAGCCTAGAAAAGAATATAATATATAATATAATATTATATATTATATATAATATATTATATTATATTATATTATATATATTATATTATATTATATATAATATATTATATTATATATAATATAATATTATTATTATATTAAAATACACAGTGATATATTATGGACTAGAATTTAAATTTATTGATTTTTAAAGATGAAATAGGGGACTTGAGAAAAAAATGTTCCCCTGGAGTTTATTACCTAACGCTTGCCTGCATCATACCCCAAACCCTGGGAGGGAGGCTGGGTGAAGGATGGTTCAAGATTTTCTCCTTTGCTTCGAAAAGGTCTGGTATGCCTTGGTCCTCAAGGAGTTTACGATCTGGTGCCTTTTTTCCTGCTTCCTAGTCTGATAAAAATAGTCTCTACGCACCAGATGCCAGTAGCACCACCCCTAACGCCGTGACTGGGACAATCACGAACATACCCAGAGAAGCAGCCGCATCGCACAGGGAGATCAGCTCGGTGCTTTGTGACCACCTAGAGGGGTGGGATAGGGAGGGTGGGAGGGAGACGCAAGAGGGAAGAGATATGGGGATATGTGTATACATATAGCTGATTCACTTTGTTATACAGCAGAAACTAACACAGCATTGTAAAGCAATTATACTCCAATAAAGATGTTTTTAAAAAAAACACCAAAAAACAATTACGGATTACTAAAAGTAGTTGAATCTATGAAAGGTCCATAAATTCATAATGCTATTGAAACAAATAATTTAACAAAGTATTCAAAATAATAATTAAATATTTGAGAATGATGCTTATGATAGGCTATTCTTATGCTGTCATTAATTTTAATAAATAGAATAGTGTTCATTGACAAAAAAGAATGTACCCAGACATTGCCAAAATGTCCCCTGGGGGCTTCCCTGGTGGCACAGTGGTTGAGAATCCGCCTGCCGATGCAGGAGACACGGGTTCGTGCCCTGGTCCGGGAAGATCCCACATGCCGCGGAGCGGCTGGGCCCGTGAGCCATGGCCGCTGAGCCTGCGTGTCCGGAGCCTGTGCTCCGCAATGGGAGAGGCCACAACAGTGAGAGGCCCGCATACTGCAAAAAAAAAAAAAAAAAAAAAATGTCCCCTGGGCAGCGGGGGGCGGCAGGGAGGGCAGAATCACCCCTGATTGAGAACCACTGGTTTAGATACGCACACCTGGTTGAGCGTATCTAAATACGCTCTAGATGTATTTCTATGTCTTTAATTCCTGTTCCTACGTATTTCATTACCAACCACACATGTAGGTACATACCATCTCTCAAGTATGCTTGTGCAGCTAGAACTCTCTCCCAAGCTTGGCTTTACTTATTGTCACGTAAAATCACACCTTGGAGATCTCACAAGTGCCTCAAACTCAACACACTTGAAACTGAACCTATGACTTCCTGGACCCTCCCTCCCCCCAGCAAAGCTGCCTCTCTTTCAGGTTCCCGATCTCAGAAGCAGCACCAGAAACCTGGGAGTCATCAACTCTCACCCCCCCCCGCTTTATTTCAAACCATACCTCTGCTGCCCCCACCTACACACACCCCTCCAATCCACTATTAAGTCCTGTTGGTTCTAACTTCTGGCTGTCTCCTGCATCTTCCACCACTTCCCATTTTCAGTTCCCCCACTCTCCTCCCATCCATGCCTCAGACCACGGGCTGTCCTCTTCAGCCTGCCCCGTACCACCCCCAATCCACGTGTGCAAGACAGCCACCCCAGTGACGTTTTTGTAAGGCTCTGGTCATGGTAACTTCCCTGCTTCTTTAGGACCCTCTGGTGGTTTCCCGCTGCTCTTAAAGGAAAGTCTAAATGCCCATCGTGGCTGGAGGCTGACCTGATCTGGCCCTGCTGGCCTTGCCGGACTCATCTCAAGCCACGCTCCCTGGGCTTAGGGCAGCTCACCAAGTGTGGCCACCAGCCCCCCATACATTGGTTCTGCCCACCAGGAACGCCCACCTCTCACTTAGTGGGCCCCCATTCATCCTTAAGGACTCAAATTTTGCTTGAATTATGTCCCTGGGTGTCATGATCCTCCCCTCCACCCCCTCACCACCACTGTGAATTTCATTGTACTATTTTGTTTGCTCATTTAATTATGGGTTTTCTCTGTTGGGCTCTGAGCTCTGTGAGGATAGAGACCATGATCGTTTCGTACACCACTGCCTACACCTGCACCCCTGTCTACACCTTGCATGCATTATTCAGTATAGTAGCCACCGATCATTTGAAATGAGGCAAGTGTGAATTGAGATGGGCTGGAAGAGTAAAAGAAACACTGGATTTCAAAGATGAAGAACCAAAAAGACGTGAAAGGTATCGTGATATTTCAGATCCATTGGGTTAAATAAAATAATAAGTCTATCACCTGTTTCTGCTTACCTTTTTCAATGTGGCTGCTAGAAAATGTCAAATTACTGATGTGAACCACATTATGTTTCTGTTGGACGGCACCAGTCTCGACCCAGCACGATATAAGCTGTAGAGTAGAGGTTTGTTTTCAGCTGTCTTAATAAATAGAATGAGCAAACATCCTCCAGGCAGATGATCTAAAATGCCAATCAGACCTCATCGCTCTGCTACTTAAAAATCCTTTGGGAGCTTCAAGAAGGAATTCAAGCTCTTCACCCCCACCTGCAAGGTCCTTCCATACCTGGTCCTGCCCAGGCTCCAGCCTCAAGTCTCACACCACACGGGACCCTCACATCTTTCTGTGCCTCTGCCCGGGTTTACCCTTCCATCACCTCTCTGCCCAGCTCTCCCTGACTGCTCTGTAAGTTCATCTCCAGGAAGCCATCCTTGGGTCCCATGGGATGGGGAAGAAGCCCCATTATATTACAACTCATTCATTCATTCATTCATTCACTGCGTTAGCTCCCGGGGATCCAATAGTGAGCAGGAGAGAGGCTTCCTGTCCTCTGGGAGCTTACAGACCAGCTCCCCCAACAAACTCTGGGGACCACGTCTTTCATCTCTAAAGCCCCATCCCTACCCCGGAGCCTGGTATACAGCACAGGCTCCATAAATGTTTTCACAGATAACAAAACACCGTACACCCCAATGCTGTGGGTCTCACATGAAAGCATTCCGTGGCAGGTGTGCTCCATTCAAGCCCCAGCCTTCTTCCTTGCTGATGCCCCAGGGGAGAGGGGCCGGCTCAGCCAGGGAGTTACCGGTTAGGCCGGCATTTGCTCAGGGATTACCGGGCCCCTTCCAGAAGAGGATTACCTTGTGTCCAAACCCATCAGGCGTGGGAACAGCCCTCCAAATATTTGCTGAGAGTTCCTGACCTTTACCTCCTCTCCCACAGCCCCACAGGGCGGGCACGTGTGCCATGCCTCTGGTGACCGGCAGCTCCAATCTTGTCCCTCCCCGTTTCTCCCTGCCATCTCTTTGGTATTCAGCCCAGGCCTGGCTGCAAGGGCAGTGTCTCTGCTTAGTCACTCTTCATATTAAATAGGGATGCCGGATGGTCCCCTGTTGATCTGCTAAGACCATTCTTGCCCTGGGTGGCATCACTTTAATTTGTGCTCTTGAAGCAAACTGCTGTCATAGAAGCTCCGGCTGGGAGGATATTGCTTATATTAAAGATCAGGATGGAGGGGGCAGCCAGCTCTGACCTGCACCAGTGCAGCTCAGGAGCTCTGGGAAAGACGAGCCCACAATTGAACATCTGGAACCAGACACAGGACGTGGAGGGAGGGTCTGTGGCTTCTGGAAGTTCAAAATTCCCCCCCACTATCCCATATCAAGTTGAGCCACTCCACTAGCCCAAAGACATTGTATGAAGTTCTCCACAATGTTCTCCCTGCAGGCAAAGCCAAGGGGACAAGGCAACAAGGTCACTGCTGACCATGAGGCAAAAAACAGAAGAGGAAACAGGCTGGGCAGAGTCTCAGACCAACACCCCATCCTACCCGGGCAGCAGGTGAAGGGAGGGATTGAGCCGAAGGAGGAGAGAGGCTTCCCTGGTGGGGCGGAGACCTCCAGGAAGAAGACCCTAGAGCTCCTGCGGCCATGGGAACCATGGGTGCTGAGACAGAACTGCCCAATAACATACAGGAAGCCCAGTTAAACGTGGATTTCAGAGAAACTACACACCATTTTTTAACAACTTTTTTGCGACAGCCTCATATATAAAAATTGTATATATCTCTAGCAGATACATACTACTATATATATAAAAAATAGATAAACAAGGTCCTACTCTATAGCACAGGGAACTATACTCAATACCTTGTAATAACCTATAATGGAAAAGAATATGAAAAAGAATATATATATACATATATATGTGTAATTGAATCACTTTGCTGTACCCCAGAAACTAACACAACATTGTAAATCAGCTATATTTCAATTTTAAAATTAAAAACAAATTAATAGCCCCAAATTGTATATATCTAAGATGTACAATTTGATGTTTTGATATATGTAGATATTGTGAAAAGATCACCACAATCAAGTTAATAACATATCTATCACCTCACGGAGTTACCATTTGTGTGTGTGTTGAGAGGATTTAAATTAAAATCTATCCTCTTAGCAAATTTCAACTATACAATACGGTACTGTTAGCTATCATCACCACGTTGTACATTAGAGACCCAGGACTCAGTCATCTTGCATAAAGATGACTCAGTCATCATGTCCTTTGGCCAAAAGAAAATGGTGGCAGCCTAACCATACAGTGGAATATTATTCAGCCTGAAAAAAGAAGAAAATTCTGCCTCATGTAACAACATAAATGAACCTAGAGGGCATTATGCTAAGTGAAGCGACCCAGACATAGAAAGACAAATGCTGCGTGATCCCACTTACATGTGGAATTTTAAACAGTGAGACTCATGGAAGCAGAGGGTAGAATAGTGGTTTCCAGGAGTGTGGGTGGAGAGTGGAGAGGTAGAAATGAGGAGGCCTTGGTCAAAGGGCACATCATTTTTTCTTATTGTGGTAAAATATGCATAACACAAAATTTATCATTTTAACCATGTTAAGGTATAAAATTCAGTGGCATTAAGTACATTCCCATTGCTGTGCAACCACCACCAGTTTCTAGTGTTGGGACTTTTTCGTCACCCCAAACAGTAACCCATTAAGCAGTCATTCCCCAATGTCCCCTACCCTCACCCCAGGCCCCTGGTGACCACTCATCTGCCTTCTGTCTCTATGGATTTACCTATTCTGGACCTTCTGTGTAAATGGAAACATACAATATGTGGTCTCTGCGTCTGGCTTCTTTTCCTAGCATAATATTTTCAAGCGTCATCCATACTATAGGATATATCACTCCTTCATTCCTTGTTACGGCTAAGTAATATTCCATGGTATAGATAGACCACATTTTGTTTATCCGTCATCCACTGATGGACATTGGAGGTGTTCCCGCCTTCTGGCTATTGCACATAGAGCTGCTATGAACGTTTCTGTATACAGTTTTGACTGAACTCCTGTCTTCAATATTTCTGAATACATATCTCTGAGTGGAACTGTTAGGTCTTATGAAAACTTCATGTTTAACTAGTTCAGGAACTGTTCACAATTCCCACAAGGGCTGCATCATCTGACATTCCCACCAGCCATGCACTGGGGCTCCAGGAATCCTGTGGGGTGCAGCCGGATGGAGAAGGCTCTAAAGGGATGCCTGTCAAACATACAGAGCAGGAGTGAGGTCAACATGACCAGTAGCTGTGCTGACCACGGGGCATGAAGGAGAAAGCAGTGCCAAGGATGACGCCTGGTTTCTGGGTGGAGAGTGGTACCATTCGCTGAGGTGCAAGTGCTGAAAAGGACCATGTTTACGGGTCGACCATGAGTTCAGTTTAGGGCACATTAATATTTTCAGAGCACTCACCCTGTTCTGAGCACTCTTTCCCAGCACTTACCTCTATTATTTTATTTAATCATCACCAAACCTTCCAAGTGAAGCTAAGAGAGAATCCATAACTGGCCCAGGGTCACACAGCTGGAGAAGTGGAGTGGGCAGGATTTGAGGGCAGGCCCTCCGGACACAAGGTGTGTGATGCTGACGACAGCACCCTGCTGCCCTCTGAGCCACCTGCCTCGTAGAAAACCCTGATTGTCTCCACCCCAGATGGTGTCACATGCAATTCTCACTCTCAACCCTAAGAGAGATGTCAACTTCCATCTGTGTTGTTTATACACTCATGAATTATTTCAAGATTTACCAACCCCCCCCCAAAAAAAAAGTGTTCTATTTTTATAATTAGGGAAAGGATAGACATTTTTTTAAAGGGGGGAAAAAATAAAACCAAACAGGCACAGATGCAGGGGAGGCCCAGGACTTCTGTTGGATGAAAGACCCTAAAGCAGGCAGCATCATTCTGGAAAGAGAAAGGCTGAGAACGGACAGGATCAAAGGATGAAACATCCAGAAGCACATATCTGGCTGAATACCAAGTAACCCTGCTCACCGGGACCATAGGAGGGGCCCCCAAGGCCGGAAGAGGTTGTTTCGGGGCAAATAAAAGCAAGCGTTACCTACATAAGATACTGCTGTGGAGCTTTGCCGTGTCCTCCCCAAAACTGTTACGTGTCTCTGCTACACCGAAAAGCGGTCGATTGTAAGTGGAGCCCCGGTTATGGCGAGAACTCCAGGCAGGCACTGGGGAATAAAAGATGGCGTGTGTTGGGAGTTCCCTGGTGGCCTAGTGGCTAGGATGCCGAGCTTTCACTGCTGTGGCCTGGGTTCAATCTCTGGCTGGGGAACTGAGATCCCGCAAGCCGCGGGGTGTGACCAAAAAGAAGAAGATGGTGTGTCTTGCCACCCTACTAGGCGGGCAGGCAGACCTCGCTAATGGAGGGGGCCCAGACTCTGGTGGTGGCCCCGAAGCGGTGTGAAGAATCCTTTTGTAGGCTCCCCATCTCAGCAGCCTGCCCCCCTTCGGCATGAACGACGGACACTTCCTCGGGGTGGTATAAAATGCTGGCAGACACAGCTTCACCGGCCATCCCCTCCTTCCCTCCCACCCCCAGGCTGGCTTCCCTGAGCCTCTTAGAGAGAAACAACCGCTATCACCCTCAGAAAACCAAAAAGCCTGTTGAGGGGAAAGCAACAAAAGCCTCTCCCAGGAGGACAGACACCAAACTCTGAGCTCTCTGAGGAGGGCATGGTACATGAGGGAGGATGCGTCCACAGGAGAAATAAACACTCCTTCACGAGGTAGCAGGCAAAGCTCCAGTGCTCCCCGGGTCCAGAGTGGTGTCGGCAGAAAGAAATGAACAGGCACGTGGAGGACGTGGGCCTGATTCCAAATAATAATAGCGCCTTGCCTCACGTGGAGCTGGGCTCCTTCAGCCAGAGCCCGCGCCCTCGCCAGAGAGGCCTACGTTCAGTGACTAGTAATTTTGGGGGGCTGGGGGGTGGTATATAGGCCCAGCACCCTCATCCCAACTCAGGACTAGTCTCGGACCAGCTCCTGGGGCCTGTCTGAGGCCTCCACGCATGCAGGCCAGCTTCTCCCTCCACCCAGGGCTGCTTCCTCCCTTCCCTCTGCAGGTGGCGACCCCAAGCATATACTGTTTGTCTCGGAGTCACCCTGCTCTCGGGGAACCCCACCTGCCTCATGAGTGCTGGTCCCTCTTCTTCCACCCTCCTCCTCCGTGTCATCTCTCCGCTCCGCCGCCTCTTCCTCTCGGAAGTCCCCTGGGACTGCCCCTCTTCTCACCTACAATCAGGGCCCTGCCATCATTGGCTTCCCCAGCACTCGGGTATGTCCTCCTTGGGACTTTATCTCAGTTTGTGATGACTTTATTTGGTGACTGTGTGACTCTTGCATTCCCATTCACAGGCCCCACGGAGACAGGAACAGTATCTGGTTTTGTCCACTCCGTATCCTCAGAGCCACCCCACGCCTGGATGTATTTGTTTGATGAACAAGGTCCCTGGTAGTGACAAGGGTCAAAGCTCCGACCCAGGGGGTGTTTCTGGCCTAAAGAAGACCCAGTCCGGACTATGCCATGAAGGCAAATCCCCTCTCCTGCAAAGACCCTTCTTCAAAGGTGGGATTTCTCCTCTCATTGACGAATAGCCCTTCTACCAACCCACCTCCCCACCCACAAACGAGAGGGAGACGATCACCTTTCCCCTCGGGCCAGAAGTAGGTGTCTCCCTCCAGGTCCCCTTTGTCTGGCCCCCACGTCCCCATGACGCCCAGCCCTGGGCTTGGTCCCAACACGGGTACCTTGCTTTTCTTCCTTCGCACACAGGTTACAGGAGGGTAGGCCCCGCCAGGGCTGAGGGCTCGGCACCTCTCATAATGGGAGGTCAAACGAAATGAAAACCCACCTCCCTTGCCCCATCATCTGAATTCCTACATTGGCTATGACATGGCTAAGGGGAAAATATTGGATTTATTTTTATGAGTTAGTCATCACCCTAAGGCCCTTAAGAGGAACCGTGCGAAGTGAATCCATTCAGAAGGTCGGAAGGTCATTGCTAACTTGTAAAAATAAATCCAATATTTTTCAGTCTGTCTTATTAGATTTATATGATGCAGACATCCGAGGGAGGTTTGTTTAAAAAAAAAAAATGGTCATTTTCCAGTGCTACTTAGAGTATTTCTTCCTAGCCTCAACCAAATATCCATTCCATCTCCAGCCTTCCACTGATCACTTGGCTGTCTGGCAATTTCTTGATTTAAAAAAAATTTACTTTGAAATGAGTACCTGAGAGTCTTCATATCTGTCCCTTCCATCATTCCACCTCTACAGATACCAGCACCAATGTTTTCTGAGCCTAAAGTAGTCAAACATGGAGGTTGGAAATAAATGAAAATATGTGATGGGTGGTGCCCCCCATAGGTTCAAAAATTCACTTTTTATCTGAAAAAAAAGGCAACAGTGTACGGTCGATGGACTCAGTGCCATCACTTAGGAAACCAGCTGTGCTACCCACGTGTTTCTCTCTCAAGTTCCCAGGTTGCTTCCGTCTATGCCAGCATCTCCCAGATGAGAATGAGGGGGGTTATTGGTGGCCCGAGGGTTTGTGGGGAAAGTCCGTCGCCCCTCCTGGATATTTGCTCAAGCTGACTCTCCTTCTCCTTCCTCACTATACACACATTTCCTTTCTCTAGCAAGAGTCTGACATTTAGTTATAACTGTGTTCTGCACCCAAAGCCAGTTTCCCCTCTGTTTGCTAGGGCTGCCTTAACAGAGTACCGCAGGCTGGGTGGCTTACACGAGGCAAATCTATTTTCTTCCAGTTCTGGAGGCTGCAAGTCCAAGGTCAAGGTGTCGGCAGGTTTAGTTTCCTCTGAGGCTTCTCTCCTTGGCTTGCAGGTGGCCGCCTTTTTGCTGTGTCCTCACGTGGTCTTGCTCTCTATGTGTGCATGTGTCTGATATCTAAACTTCCTCTTTATAAGGATGACGGTCAGATTGGATCAGGGTCCACCTTAAAGACCTCATTTCAATTTAATCACCTCTTTAAAGGCCGTACCTCCAAATGCCATCACATTCTAAGGTACTGGGCTTAGGGCTTCAATATATGAATGGTGGGGCGGCGGGAGGGGAGGCGGACAAAATTCAGCTCATAACACCCTCCCAGGAGAGACACTAAGCTTTTTACCGACAAGGAGTCTCAGTCTTCAAACAGCTTTCAGGGCCCTCACTGCACTCACTCCATATGCTGAAGGGGCTCCGCAAAGACTTGAGTTAAATCTCGGCAATAAGAGAGCAATGATGCGTGAATTATATTTAAGGGACGTGAGTGTCCTGTAACCATCATTCTTGTTATTTCATAGCCACACTTCATATTTTATCTGTGTGCCCGTGCCCACATACATTACCTTCTCATGGGTTACCTTTCTCTAACTACAAAGCCACTTTGGACAGAAAAAGCAGGAACGGGATTGACAGTGATTTTAATCTGCCAATTACGAACAGTGGGGACCTCCATAGCCCTATGGTTTGTTATGCTTCGACTTCTTTCTTCAAGCTGAAATTTCGAATTATTGTGTGTTCTCAAGAGAAAAGCCATCCTTCTCTGCTCTGCCTTTCCAAGGCCACTTTGCTGTCCGTGATAAATACCCAAAGCCAGCCAGATTGATCCTGCTGTGCTGGATGGGTCTCAGCTCCCCCAGAGAGAGTGTGAGTGATAATGTGGGCACCAACTATCTGGCCTGCCAGCGCAGGCTCTAGTCTCCCACCCCTTCGGAGGGATTCAGTGGAGAGGCGGGAGAACTCTGCTTGGGCCAGAGGGCTTGGCGGCAAGTAAGTTCTGGAATTCTCCAATATCTGTCAACCAGTGCTTTAAATTCTTATCATGGTAAGCTTCATTCACTCTCAGGAATAGGTCTTTTTTTTATCAATATATTTTGTTTTTGAAGAATAGTTGATTTACAATGTAGTGTTGATTTCTGCTGTATAGCAAAGTGATTCACTTATACATATATATATATACATTCTTTTAAAAATGTTCTTTTCCATTATGGTTTATTACAGGATATTGAATATAGTTCTCTGTGCTACACAATAGGACCTTGCTGTTTATCCATCCTATGTATAATAGCTTACATCTGCTAATCCCAAACTCCCACTCCATCCCTCCCCCAACCCCCTCCCCGTTGGCAACCACCAGTCTGTTCTCTATGTCCATGAATCTGTTTCTGTTTCACAGATAGGTTCATTTGTGTCATATTTTAGAATTCCACATATACCATAAGTGATACCATATGGTATTTGCCTTTCTCTTTCTGACTTACTTCACTTAGTATAATAATCTCTGGGTCCATCCACATTGCTGCAAATGGCATTATTTCCTTCTTTTTTATGGCTGACTAGTATTCCACTGTATACATGTACCACATCTTCTTTATCCATTCATCTGATGATGGACATTTAGGTTGTTTCCATGTCTTGGCTATTGTGAATTGTGCTGCTGTGAACATAAGGGTGCACGTATATTTTTGAATTAGGGTTCTGTCTGGATATATGCCCAGGAATGGGATTGCTGGATCATACAGTAACTCTATTTTTAGTTTTTTGAGGAACTTCCATACTGTTTTCCATGGTGCCTGCACCAACTTACAAGGAGTAGGTCTTTATACAAGAAAAGTAAGCTGCTCTCTAATGGGTGTGATTTTAAGGGTCTTCCTGCCCCAGAATATTCACCATGTTTCAAAATTCCACCAATAAAAGCCACTCCTTTGATTTAAGGGAAGCGTTATGCTCCATGGAACATTGGATTCATATAAATGACTATCTTGGGTTGTGCGGGGGAGGTAAGGAAGAGTCCTTTAAGGGGAGGGAGAAGAGACTACCTTTTCTTTTACACATTGTCTTCCTAGATCCTAGCATGAGGCCTGCCACACAGACCATTCAATCAATGTCTCTAGAATGATTGTTTAAATGGCCAGATACGTTTGGGAAACACCAGATGAAAGCCAACATGAAGTGCATTTTTTTACTCTGGACCTTCACAGAGTTGTTGTGAGCGGATGTGCCTTAGGAAAGGCCAAGAGAGGGAGGTCCTTTGGAAACCTATTTATCTGGGTCTAATATCCCAAATGCAGTTAACCGCCAGATTGAGATGCTCTTGTTCTCCGGTGGTGTAGTTTTTACAGATGAAGAACATCCTGTGCAGTGCAGAGGAAGAACACAAAGAAGCAAGTGAAGGGGCATGAATCTGATAAAAATGGCCTTTGGGGGGACTGAGAAGCAGTTGCGTAGACGGGGGCCTATGGAAAACCTGGAAACCTGTGGGGCCTCAAAGCCCATTTGAGGGAAATGCTGATGGAGGGTGCTGTCTCTAGTAGGCACCTGATTGAATGGGTTTCTGTTACATAAGGGGTGGGGAGAGAACAGAGGGTTTCAGAGGAAGTTGTTAAATGTCCATCATCAGATGAATGGATAAAGAATAGGTGGTATATATATATATATATATATATATATAATGGAATATTACTCGGCCATAAAAAAGAATGAAATTATGCCATTTGCAGCAACATGGGTGCAACTAGAGATTGTCATACTTAAGTGAAGTAAGTCAGAAAGAGAAAGACAAATACCCTATGATATCACTTATATGTGGCATCTAAAATATGACACAGATGAACCTGTCTATGAAACAGAAACAGAATCATGGACAAAGGAAACAGACTGGTGGTTGCTGAGGGGGAGGAGCTTGGGAGAGGAATGGAGTGGGAGGTTGGTGTTAGCAGATGTAACCTACTATATATGGAATGGATAAACAGCAAGGTCCTACTATATAGCACAGAGAACTATATTCAGTATCCTATAATAAATCATAATGGAAAAGAATATTTAAAAAAGAATGTATCTATATATATGTGTGTGTGTGTGTGTGTGTGTGTGTGTGTATCACTGAGTTACTTTGCTGCACAGCAGAAATTACCACAACATTGTAAATCAACTATATACTTCCATTTAAAAATAATCAGAGGAAGTTGATGTGCATGGATTTGTCACCAGGTCCTCCGCAGATGTCTAGGGCAGGTAAATCTTCCTGGGACTGGGGAATCAGCAGGAAGTGGAGAAAGATGAGGAAGGAGGAGAGTCAGTAGAGCAGGGAACTGGGGGCTGGCAGAGCCATAGAGGCAGGTAGGGATGGGGAGTCGGGGCCCCAAGGAACCCTGAAGATGAGGGTCACAGTCACGCCCAAGCCTGACCCTGCTCCCTGGTGCCGTCAAATAAACACAACCTCATTATTAAGAAGCTAAGTCCGTTCTTCTCATTCTGGAAAAAGACAGTGAGACAGGGAGAAAGAGAGGCAGAGAGACAGAACACCTCCCGTCTCTCAGAGCTTCAATTTAGCCCTCCCTCTGAAGAGCGGCCGGCACGCTGCACACAAAGAACAAGGGCAATTTAAAACTCAGGAAACTCGGCTTTCAATAAATGCCCCGCTAGGTTTCCGGCTGCAGAAGAGTAAATAACACGAGTACAAACGCTGCGAGCAAAATCGCCAATAACAGCTCCATGCTTATGATAACTTTCCCAATTTCCTGCAGTCTCTGCCACTTCTCTCTTGACTTGGGTCTGTATCAGATTTTTTTTTTTTCCCCTTTATTGAACATCTGCCTTGGGAGCCACTGTCACAAAAAGTAATAAACACATCAATCCAAAAGAGAAAGAGAGGATTGTGCCATCCAAACTACTTAACCAATCAAATGGGCAGCTGGTGGAATGAAATGGGAGGGTGAGAGCTAAGAGACCCACTTCCCAGAGAAGGTTTCTAATGACGGTACCCACCCGCGGCGGGAGATGTACCCAAACTGCACCAGGGCTGACGAATAAGTTAATTGCAGTTTCTAACTAACACTAATTACAGATTTCAACCTTTGTTGAGATTTCAAGCCCTGGGATTAATTTGTAAGTCTTTCATTCAGCCAAAATTTGACAGCTCTTGCTTCCCAAATATAAGGGAACAAGGGGAGGGTTTGTCTTGGAATAAAGACTTCCTTTCCTTACAAAATAAACCCCAATAATTATATCACCCCGTTCTTTCTTACCGGTGGATTCTGCAAACATGGAGAGGGCAGTTACGATGTTCACTGTCCCTGAAGGTCCCCCTCCCCACCCAAATAACAACAAAAAGGGAAACAAAAGCATCTCATGTTTTCCGGTTATCGGCCCAGAAATAGTCAAAGATTACTTGCATACCGAACAGACGAAATCAAATCTTTCACTACTGCTTAAAAAAAAAAAAAATCTTATTACAAATTACATTTAACTCAGGCGTGTATAGTTTGCTAGTCCTTACCCAATTGTAAATTAGACCAAGGCTGCCTGTTGGGAGGGAGAAGTGGCTTTTGAAACATGCCTTATTGACTGGGTATAAATTACCTGCAGCAGATTTGTGAAGCAAATTTGAAGCAGGAGATGCCTCCAGGCAACACTGTATTGACTATAGATTGATATTCAGCTGATTTTAAGGTGAAAAATAAATATTGCTTTAGCAGCAATTTAATTAACAAATCATTGCACAAATGGTAAGAATACTGTGTTGTCTAATACAGGATTTAAGACTTTTTTTTAAAACAATTATCTGATAAGTGCTTAGTTTCCCATGTAGATTAATTGTCTTTAGTTATCACTCCAAGTCTGTGAATCTGCATAAAGTAAAATAATGGTTATGGGCGTTCTTCTCATTTTTCTTTAGACTCTAAAAGTGAGATTTTCCCTGCTCTGAATGAAATGCAAAACGCTTCTCTTCAGCCCTGGCAAAACCTGAGTTGTGCCGTTTTTAGCAGAGCCCTTGTGGGATATTTGGAAGCTGGAGGGATTCGGGAGGCCCCAGCTGTCAAGCCAGCTCTGTCCTCAAGTTGTCATGTGACCTTGAGCAGATCACTTCACTTCTCTCAGCCCCAGTTCCTTCGTGGATTAGCTCATCCCTGAAGTGATGGTGTTCTGATAAACAACTGGCTCTTGGATGGGGAAGGCCCCTGATTGATAGTGTTTGCCCGTTCCCATGGTGTCAATACTCCCACTGGTAGCTTGCTGATGTCAAGCTACCAGTTTGACATTACTGAACACATAGTTGTGATGAGATGCCTCAAGCTATCTCAAACCAGCTCCAGCTGACCACTGTCCCTAAGATCCCTTCTAGTTCAAGAATTCCATCACTGGGGCTTCCCTGGTGGTGCAGTGGTTGAGAGTCTGCCTGCCGATGAAGGGGACACCGGTTCGTGCCCCGGTCCGGGAGGATCCCACATGCCGCGGAGTGGCTGGGCCCGTGAGCCATGGCTGCTGAGCCTGTGCGTCCAGAGCCTGTGCTTTGCAATGGGAGAGGCCACAACTGAGAGACACCCGCGTACTACAAAAAAAAAAAAGAATTCCATCACTTTACGAATGTAACATACATAGATGGCTCACCAGCTTTCAGAAAAGGAATAAAAACAAACTTTAAATGCACATACAAGAAGAAGAGAATTATATCAATACCTTTTCTGATAATTCAGAAATTATTTCAGAACCCTCCAGTGTAACAGGGTTATAATAATGAATATCATTATGATTTCTCATTAATAGGATGTCCAGAATATCCAGCTTTTCTCATTTTGTTCTGTTAGAGCGGGGAAAAGCAAGACAATAGCAAAATCATCTAATACAGAGATAGTGTCTTTAAGCGTTCCCAGAAATCCTCCAATGAACTGATTTTTTAAAAATATCTTCTTTCCCTTAATACCAAAGTATTATATGTGCAACGAAGAGAATACAGGTGAATTCAGGAAAGCAAAAACAAAAACACTAATTTAAATCTCTGTAGTTACCTCACCCAGAGATTAACGTATCAGTATATTATTATTCAGTTATTTCTTTCTCCTCTCTCTGTCTTACACACACACACACACACACACACACACACACATACACACACATTTATTTATACTATTTTTACAAAAATGGGATCAAACAAGGTTTTGTGACTTTTTATTTGCTAAACAGTTAAAATATTCCAATGTCATAAAATACTCCTGTTTTATTTTTAAGGACTGCATCACCAAGCTTTAATCAATCAATCAATCCTTTATTTTTGGACCTCTAGGCTGCTTCCAGTTGTATGGTAGTGTAAGACCAGTGTGTATTTGGTATAATGGACTGAATCTTTATACAAAGTCATAATGATTGCTGATGAATGAATTTCAAGAACAGGAGATGCTGCATCTACTAATGTACTTGTAAAAAAAAAAGATCAAACTTGTCACTGAAAGAAACCTGTTAGCGTTAACTCTGTATGAGAGCAGAGAATACCCATGGTCTAGAGACAGGCCCAAATGGATTGAGTGATGTTGTATGGTTTAATTTTGTTTCTCCCACAAGGCAATGAGGAATCCGTACAGTTGGTTGGTGTCATCTTGTCAGTCATATATCACTGCTCTTCATAAGGATGACCTCAGACACGGGGGAAGGGTGCAGGAGGCCAGTTCTCCACCCCCTTCCCATTTCAGAGCAGCTGCCTCAGAAGTAAGTGGAGGAAACCTTACTTCTGTGGACAGTCCACAGAACTGTCCTTGCTTGGAGGAGAGATGGCAGGGAGAGCCCGCCTCCTGCTAATGGGCAGAGAGGGCTCTGGACACTGAAGCTCCTGCAGGCCTGAGAAAAAGGTCACCTGAAGGGCATTAAAACCCCCTCTCTCGCCATATAGACTTACTGCAAGAAATAGACAGCTTTGGGAAGTTTCTGATTTCCTTTTGCAACAATATTCAAAGGACAATGAATCCAGAAACAAGAGCAAGCAGGATGAGAAAGAAACAATCTGAGGTAAGGGAAGAGTGAATGGCGAAAAAACACAATTGATTAATTAAAAACCATCATCTGAACAGCAGGTTGGATACTGCAGAAAATCAATTTAATGAGGTAAAAGACAAATTCAAGACATTTTCTTTTATACACATGGGAAAGTTTGAGAGATACCGATTTATAGTGATGGAGAAAAATGATCAAAGATGTATTTAAAAACTTAAAGATTGCCACTAACAGAACAAAAATGGAGTCTGTCCTGAATTTTTTTAATTAAAGGAAGAAATTCAACATTATATGTTTTTTTAAAAGGAAGAAGAGGAAAGCAAATAAGCCTAAAAAACAAAACAAAATAATAGAAAACCAAATGTTAGTCATAAGTAAATAGATTAACTATTAAATACAAAACCAGATAAATGAATTAACTCTATTAAATTCAGAGATTCTCAGAGTAAAAAAAATGCCATTTAATTAGATAATCCTAAAACAAAAGAACTCAAGAGTATTAAATAAGGATATAAAAATTTGAATAATATAATAAGGTTGATTTAATATATACATATCAAATTTTATTCCCTACAAAGGAACACCAGTCTTTTATAGTTTCCATAGAACATTTGTAATAATTATCTTTTAGCTTCCAATATTAACCTTAATCAATTCAAAAAAATGTATACAGCTCCTGACAGGTAGTTTTAAGACTGAGAATCAAACCCAACAATGATCTCCCCCTCATTCCCAAGATCCCAAAAGAATGTTCTGAAGAAATCTAAGAATAAGAAAAAATCTGTAGCTGTCCTAGAAAACAGAAGAATGCAATTCAGTGGACTCAAGTTTTAAAGACCTTCTGGAAGCTGCAGAAATAGAGTGAAAAATACTACATCCAGTGACAAAGAGCCTGCCTTGAATGGCAGGCACGGAGGAACCCTGAGAAGAATCTAGACACTCAAGGAGTCCAGGAGAACCCCTAACACCAGAAGGGCCAGGCTCAGGATGAAGATGACCTGAAGTGGGCAATGGGGCACTTGAACAATAGTCCTCTTTAAGATTCCGATGACAATCGAGCCACCACCCGTGATGGGAAGTGTCACCAAGATGAAATCAATGTGCCCTTCCTGATCTCTGGGGCTCCCTGTGGCCCCGGGCTCTGGCCCCTTGCCCTGTAGACAAAGTGTTGCATGATAAAGACCCACAGAAAAGTCATCAGCGTGTCATACTTTTTCAAAGAATCACTTTCTCACAGTCCCCATATGAAAAATTCAGCATCTTCATTGTCAGATTCCAAAATGCTAAGTTTAGAGATTAAAAAAAAAAAAATTGGAGGCAGGGGGTGGGAATGGGGAGCCAAGCCATATCTCCATTTTGAAAGTGAAGCCAACCCAGTTTCCTCATTTCCTTTTTGTTGTAATTTTGTTTGTTTTTCCAGAAAAAAAAAAATCTAGGAATGATTTTTGGGTTCTTTTCCAAATTCATACTGAATAAAACTCATATAGTCTCATGTTTCACAAAATGCTTTGAGACATACATAATTTTTTGTTTCTCTTTTGTGGTACGCGGGCCTCTCACTGTTGTGGCCTCTCCCCTTGTGGAGCACAGGCTCCGGACGTGCAGGCTCAGTGGCCATGGCTCACGGGCCCAGCCACTCCGCGGCATGTGGGATCTTCCCGGACCGAGACACGAACCCGTGTCCCCTGCATAGGCAGGCGGACTCTCAACCACTGCGCCACCAGGGAAGCCCGAGACATACATAATTTCATTCGCCCCTCACACTAACCCTTTTAATTAGGTAGCCCAGGTATTATTGCGCCCATTTAACAGATGACTAATGGGAAAACTGAGGCCCAGAGACGTTACGTGGCTTGCCCAGAGTGGTAGAGCTGACTCTTGAACCCAGAACTTCTAACTCTAAGACCAGTGTTCTTGTTCCTTCACCAATGAACAAAATACCTTGACCTGACTAACCTTTATGAAGCAAGAGCCTTGGCCACGTTCATGGGAGCTGAGATGGTTCTAAAAGAGTGACCAGAACTAACAGGAGCAGCTAACACGTAAACTTTTCTGTTGAGAGCTCGCCCTGGTGTTTGACTCATTCTTTCCTAATTAAATGGGAGAGTGGTGGGAGTGGCCACTGCTCCTACCCTGTCCCTTCCCAGGGAGCCTGTCTCCTGGTCCACACTCATGGGAGCCGCAGAAGATGCAACGGGCAGCCCATCACCCCAGCAGAGGCAGCCCAAGTGACTTCACTGTGAAGGGGCCTGGAAATGGGTAGTCAGGGGCCCCGGGGAGGGAGGGTGTCTGCCCTCTTAATGCAGATGAGGTCTCCAAACCTCTCCCACGAGACTTGCCCGTGGCCGAGGACAAGGCTCTCTGAACTCTGGAGCTGGCTTTTTAGTTCAAGGCTTGGCACAAAGATTTATGTTCCTGGGCCGACCGTACTCACCATCCATCACGATTAGTTACAAGAAAATCTCTCTTTGTGTTTTTAAAAGCCCTTCGAGTTACATTCCATTATGCAGTTAACATATCGCAGATGGTAGGGCCATTGTTCAACCAGGGAACCATTTTTTGATCTCTGAAAAGGAGGGCAGGGAACGGGCACTTGACCTCCCCAGAGGCCCTGGAAACCCAGAGCCCAGAGTAGAGGAGAGAGAACAAAGAAGGGGGGACCCCAGCTCACTCCGGAGGACTCGGTGGTAGGGCTGAAATGAGTGGCTGAACAAAGCAGAAGGGCTTGGGTTACCGGCCTTTTTCTTGAGGGAACTTAACCTGGGTGCCCTCTGGTCTCTAGAATATCCAGTCTGTCTTCTCCTCTAAGGCAGGCACTCTCCCAGGCTGGTTCACATCCGACTCATTCAATTCATGTGGGATCGAAGTCCCTGCTGGGAACTCAGATGATGAGAAGTGAAGGGACAGTTATATGTTGTTCCCCCAAACTGCTCCCTAACTCCTCCCACCACTGCTCTCAATAAATGGCACGAGCTTCTAGCCCAGGGCTTGCGGCAGACTTTGTTCTGCTCCCAGATAGTCACTCCCCTGCTGCAGGAGGGTTCTGGGGTCCCGTTCCCCAGCTGAGACTTGCAGTGTGCCCTGTGGGAGGAGTATACAACCTGCCCTCGACATTGACTTGGCCACGTGACTTGCTTTAGCCAATGACACGTGAGAGGACGTGAGGTAGGCAGAAGTTTTCCAAGTCATGTGTGTTTCTGCTTGTTTTCTTCCTTTTTTTTCTAATCTATCCAGAAGACAGGCTGCTCCCTCAGGCTGGATCCTGCAATGAAATAGATGTGTTTGAAGCAGATTCAGCAACCCACAGTGACCTTCAGTTGACATGGGACCTAAGTGAGAAATAAAATTGTTTTTAAGCTACTGAGATTCTGGGGCTTTTTGTTACTGCAGCACAACTTAGTAAAATTGGAAGAATTCAGGCCCCCAACTGAGGAGTCGTCCTTGATTACCTTCTTTCACTCAGCCTCCACATCCATCTGCACCAGGTCCTACCATCTCTACCATCAACTCTGTCTCACAACTACCCACTTTTCTCCATCCTTACGGCCACTATCTCCATCCTGTGCTTACTGGACCACTCAGCACTCTGCCCCCAGTTTGCACCCTTGCTCTCCTCCCATCCTTTCTCCACTCAGCAGCTGGTCTGTTTTTCAAGCAGTGAAAATCAAATGATGCCTCTCCCAAGATTAAACCCCCTTCCAAGATTTCTCATAGTTTTTACAAGAAAATTCTAACTCCTTGTCCTGCCCACAGGTTCCGTGGCCCAAGCTCTTCATGTCTCTCCACTGTAGCTCAGGCTTCTCTGCTCTTTCTTCCTCAAACATGCACATTCTTTTGCCATCCCCAGATCTCTGCCTGGAATGTTCTTCCCCAAACCTGGCTACTTCTCCAGGAATCAGTACAAATGTCATCTGCTCAGAGAGGCCTTCCCTAACCAACTTCCCCTCCCCGCCAGCTCTATTTCAGTACAAAAGTGGCTCTTATCCATTTATAATTATCTTGTTTGCTGGTTTATTTACTTTCTGTCCACCCTCTACACTCCAGAATAGAATGTAAACCCCATGAGAGAAGGGACAATGATCTTCTCTGATGCATCCTCAGTGCCTGGCACATGGGTGCTTGACAAATATTTGTTGAATAATGTCTAAATAAATGGAATGACTTTGGTCAACCTTCTCATTGTATGGTTGAAGGAACCAGGAACCGATTCCCAGGGAGTTTGTGTCTGGCGAGGACCCTCACTGTCCCCTAGTTAGCTAATGGCATCAGCTGTAGAAGAACCCAGACCTCACGACACCATCCAGTCTCAACCCCATCCAATACCGACCCCGTCCAATCAACGCTTTCCTCTCTATGTCACTCCTCTTCTCCTCCTTCTGAAGCTCTTTAGTCTCCTTCCGTTCCTTGTCCCTGTGTGTAACCTTCACTGAGATCAGAAACTTCTTCCCTATGCTTAATATATAGCCCTCAAGCAGCAGCTTATATCCCGATGAACTCAACCGCTGACCTATTAAGAATCTGGCAAAGGAAATGGCCATGCCTCCATTCCTAGTCTGTAAAAAGATGGTACTAATAACAGCTAACTTCTTTGAGCACTTGCAGGTATTAACTCATTTAATCTTCTCAGCAACCTAAAGGTAGAGGCTATTATTATCTTCGTGTTTTGGTGAAGACTCAGAAGCACAGAATGGTTACCTAACTTACCCAAGGTCACACAGCTAGTGAGGGGTGGGCCTGGGATTTGAGCAGCCAGGCTCTAGAGCTTGGGGACTTACCTAGTGTGCCATCCTGACCAGATCAGTGGCCTGTGGGGCTCTCCCAAGTCACATTCTTTTTTTTTTTTTTTTTTTTTTTGCGGTACGTGGGCCTCTCACTGTTGTGGCCTCTCCCGTTGCGGAGGCTCCGGACACGCAGGCTCAGCGGCCATGGCTCACGGGCCCAGCCGCTCTGCGGCATGTGGGATCTTCCCGGACCGGGGCACGAACCCGCGTCCCCTGCATGAGCAGGCGGACTCTCAACCACTGTGCCACCTGGGAAGCCCCCAAGTCACATTCAACCAGAAATAACACCATCAGTCAGTACACCTTCGAAGAAAATATACACATTTTCAAAATCCAACCACACTTCTTCCTTCCCGTCTCAAGGTTCCTGTGATGTTATGAAAAAAAAAAAAAAAAATGGACTCTGAAGGCAGACAAGCTGGGTCCACTGTCATTTACTGAGTACTGACTATGTTCCAGGCACAGAGCTATGGACTTAGCGTGTGTTATCTCATTTGACAGGTGAGGAAACTGAGGCTTAGGACGGCCGAGTACGTTGTATAAGCTCACAGGCAAAGAGAGAACATTCCAGCTCAGGCAATCTGACTAAATGACTGTGGTCAAGACACTCAGTCCCTGTGAGTCTCCTGGAACTCCATCTACACAGTGATCCAAACGGATAACACACACTCACGAGACACCCACAGCATTGAGTGGCCCCTAGCAGACCATCATACGGCAGCTGAAACATGGCGAGGAGGCTCCCCCGCCGCTGGGCACAGTTGCTCATTAGAAATAACTGCCTCGGCTCAACTAGCAAGCAGCCAGGGATTTCAGAGACTCCCGAGAAAAGTATTGATCCACTAACGACCCACCTAAATCGCTAGAAAGCCATCTGCAAACAAAACGCACTTGAGAAATCAGTTGTCACCAGCTCCTTAACCTTCACGGCCGGTGGGGTCAGACGGCGAACTTCATTCCCTAATGTTGTGGCTCCCCCCCGTCCCCCGCCCCTTCCCGAGTCTCTGAGCTCGCCGGTGAACAGCTTTGGGAACAGGCAGCTAACCTTTTCAGACCCTCCAGCTCCCAGCTAAAAAGGAATCGAGCCCAAGGTGACCCCAGAGAGCCCCAAATCAGATTCATTTTCTCTAAGTCCTAATAAATGAGAAGGAGGCAGAGTGTTTCATCTCCCGTTTATCAATTGTATGATCCATCCTGGGGACGCGGCCATGAGGCTGGGGGCATGACAGATCCATCTCATTAGGCGGCGAATTCATCATACTTTCCATGCCCATTCGAAGTGCCTTCTCAGCCCACCCCTGCCTTGTCTCCCTGTCACTACGATCTACTCACGGGCACATCCGCTGGCTAAGCCACAAGGAGGTGGACTTAAAGGACCCCACTTGAAAAACACCAGGGGTCCCTCCTTGAAGGCCTTACTTTATTTATTCTCAGTACAGATCTGGAGCTTTGGCTGTGCCCGGGCTGCTGGTTGGAAGCTGGCAGAGGCACCTTAGACCCCACACGTCGGATGTCAGATGAGGAGAGCAAGATGTGCAGTTGCCATCTGAATGTTGCTCGGTCTTGTCTTGGACAGGAAATTAAAGGGGCTCTTAAAAGCCTTTGGACAGATAGGACACCAAAAACACAGGCAACCAAAGGAAAGACATAGACAAATTGGGCTTCATCAAAATTAAAGATGTTTGTGCTTCAAAGGACAGACTTGAGAAGGTGAAAGATAACCCACAGAATGAGAGAATATTTGTAAGTCAATATCTGATAAAGGACTAGTATCCAGAATATGTAAACTCAACAATAAAACGGGAAATAACTCAATTAAAAGGTGAGCAAAGGGTTTGAGTAGTCATTTTTCCAAAGATAATATGCAAATGGAGAATAAGTCCATGAAAACATGCTCAACACCATTAGCTGTCAGGGAAAAGTAAATCAAAACCACAAGGAGATACCACTTCATATCCATTAGGACAGCTATCATCAAAAAGACGGATGATGATAAGGGTTGGTGAAGAGGTGGAGAAATTGGAATCCTCATAAACTTCTGATGGGAATATAAAATGGTATTGTTGCTTTGGAAAACAGTTTGGCAGTTCCTCAAAAAGTTAAACACAGAGTTAATACATGAACGGCAATTCCACTCCCGGGTATATATGCAGGACAACTTGAAACACATCCACACAAAAACTTGCACACAGATATTCATAGCATCATTATTCATAAGAGCCCCAAAGTGGAAGCAACTAAAATATCCATGAATGAATGAATAAATAAACAAAATGTGGTCTATCTCTACAATGCAGTATTATTCAACCATAAAAAGAATGAAGTACTGATACATGCTACAACATGAATGAACATTGAAAACATTATGCTAAGTGAAAGATGCCCAGAAAAGTCCACATACTTTACAATTCCACTTAAATGAAATGTCCAGTATAGGTAAATCCATAGAGACAAAAAATTGATTAGTGGTTGCCAGGGGCTGGGGAAAGGGGAGAGTGGGCATGCCTTCTACCGCGTATGGGGTTTCTTTTTGGACTGATGAAAATGTTCTGTTATATATAGTGGTGATAGTTGCATGACTTTGAGAGTGTACTAAAAAATCACTGAATGGTATACTTTAAGAGGGTGAGTTGTATCGTATGTGAATTATATCTCAATTAAAGAAAAACTCTTTGGCGGTGATTACAGGGATCAAAGTCAGACTTAACCTAGAGAAGGGTGCAACTGCTAACTTTAGCAGATCCCAAGAAGGCGACGGAAGTTGCTGTGAGAGCGCGCGCAGGGGCGTGGCACTGACCAGAGCTGAGTGTGGGGAAGTCTGCCGGTGGACGGAAGGGATGGGATGGAACAAGAGGATCAGCCAAGCTGCTGCCGTCTTCCCAGGCCAGTGGTCCAGTCATAAACGAAACAGAATTGAGTCTTTAGAGACAAAGTAAGCTCCTCCTGTTACAGTTAATGTAAACCCCAGTGAGCTTAAGGAAGATCAGCAAAGCCCTCTGTGTCCTTTAAAGCCTCAGGCATTGAGGATCCCCTGAGAGCATCAGTCTCGTCCATGACCCACACTAAAGTCTGGAAATTAAGAATCATGGTGATCGGCCCAGTTTTGACTTTACTGGCTGTATGACCTGGGGCAAGTCATACAACTGTTTTGGATCTCAACCTCCTTCCTTGAAAGTGAAGAAATTGGGATAGTTGATTTCCAGGGTCCTTCTAGCTCTAGAATTCCAGGATTCTGTAACAGAATTCCCAGAGCAAATGACACTTTTCCTGTTTCCTGATGTCTCGTTTTTCTGAACTGGTCTTTGATCGTGAATCATATTGTGTGATTTGCATCCTATTCCTTTTTCCTACTCAAATTGGGGTGGAGGTTTGTCCAGGCCAGAGTCTTGAATCCCACACAGGACCTGGCAGGAAGTGAAATTCTTGGTAGTTTTTCAATGAATGTCTATCGGCATTGAGTTGAAATGTTCTTCAGGATTCAGTCGAATGACCTGGTTCATATCTCCGTGCAGTTGTGGAAAACCTGGCCACTCTATAGGCTGAGAATTAGGAAGTATTAGCAGGGGGGCCTGAGACCGGACCTCAATATTTCTGAACTCTTGGTAGTTCCAAGAGTGGACGCTGGGACTGACTGTCCTTTGGGGTAACCCCCATTTTTGGAGGGACCGCTTGGTGGGTGAATTTATTCATGTAGAGATTAGGTAAGACCCTCCCGTGCTGTGGGAATGGAGTCACCCAGAGACACATGCTTCAGAAGAAATGCTAAGACGTCTGCTTCTTCGTTTCAAAGGCTGGCTTCACGAAGGACAGGGCTTCCTTCTGCAGATAATGATGGTATTAACCAATTAAAACAAAATCCTTTCCCTTAAAAGGGGTCAGCAGTGAGGCCTTGGGGCTGGAGATGGGGAAAGAGAGAACCATTAGAAAGGAGCTCCTTGCCTGGGAAGAAAATCTAGCACCTACGATATGGTGGCAAAGTGGGGAGGGGTAAAGGGAAGAGGTGGCAAGTACACCCCCCTGGTGAATTTGAGAGACTGCTGGCTTCTGGGTGCAGAGAAGCCACGTTTCAGCATTAGGTTTTCCTTCTTGGTGTTGGCTCCCGTGGTTATCAGCAACCTTGACGCGACCCTTGTTCATCATTGCTATGCAATCTCTGCTTTCTTATGAGGATCTATGGGATGGGTCCTTGTCTTCCTTTGTGGGCAGGAAGCTAAAAGAAAGTGCATTTCCCCAGGAAGGGTCTTCCTGTGGCAGGAGAAGATGCAGGCCTGGGACCTCAGGAGGTGCCCAGGAGCAAAGCAAGAGGCATCTCAAGTGGAGTGGAGGTGGGGCAGGCGAAGTAGGGGTCTCCACTTAGCAGGGCTCTTGCCCACAGATACTCTAGAGGAGAAGGGGCGGTGAGAAGACTGCCTATCCTGGTAGCTGTCGGTGCCACAGAAGGCAGCCCACCCTGTCCCACTCCTTAGACCCACAGGTCTGGCGAGGCCACCTCCTGCAACTGGCCTTCAAACAAAGGCAAAAGCAACCAGAGCTACTTAGGAGCAAGTAGATGACCAGAGCTTGGGAGTCCAACCCTTCTGCAGCCCCAGTTTCATTGGCCACAGCTCCAAGCCTGGGCCTCCCACAGGCGGCAGGAAGCAGTATCCCCAGTGTCTGGGTTCCAAGGCACCCTGCTAAGGAGCCACGGTGCCCCTCTGGTTGTCACTCGGGAGCACTGCCAAAGCCGATGATGTCACAGTTGAAGATGGAATCCGACAGGCCTGGCTGACCAGACACCCTGAGCTTGAATCTCCATGGTGGAGCCTTAGCTACACTCTAAGTGCCCACGTCAGTCCGCCAAGATTCTGCACACATCCATCACTTGTCAGAGTCTTAAGGACTTCTCAGAGTGTTAGGAGCCCAGTTAAAGGCTTAGTTCCAATAAAGATGCTGAGTTTTATAGCTGAGCTTTATGTGGTCACAGGGAAACTTCTGGATAAAGTCATATAATCGTTCTCTCACTTAAAAAGCATGGAAAAGAATATAAAAGAAAGATATATATATATACATATATATATATATATATATACACACACACACACCTATATATATCACTTAGCTGTATAGCAGAAAATAACACAGCATTGTAAATCAACTATATTTCAACTTAAAAAAAGGGAAGGGCTTCCCTGGTGGCGCAGTGGTTGAGAGTCCGCCTGCCGATGCAGGAGACACGGGTTCGTGCCCTGGTCCGGGAAGATCCCACATGCCGCGGAGCAACTAAGCCCGTGAGCCATGGCCGCTAGGCCTGCGCGTCCGGAGCCTGTGCTCCGCAACGGGAGAGGCCACAACAGTGAGAGGCCCGCGTACCGCAAAAAAAAAAAAAAAAAAAAAAAAAAGGGAAAAAAAGGATTGGGATCGACTACTGACGGGGTATTTTTTTGGGGGGGTGGTGATGGAATTAGAGAGTGGTTCTAGAATAAGACAGTGATGATGGTTGCACAACATTGTAAATATACTCAAAACTACTGAATTATACACTTTAAAATGGTTTATAAGGTGAATTTTATCCTACGTGACGTTTTTTTTTTTTTTTTTTTGTGGTACGCGGGCCTCTCACTGTTGTGGCCTCTCCCATTGCGGAGCACAGGCTCCGGACGCGCAGGCTCAGCGGCCATGGCTCACGGGCCCAGCCGCTCCGCGGCACACGGGATCCTCCCGGACCGGGGCACGAAGCCTCGTCCCCTGCATCGGCGGGCGGCCTCTCAACCACTGCGCCACCAGGGAAGTCCTATGCTACGTGACTTTTATCTCAATTAAAAAAAAAACAAACAGATTAAAAAACTCAATTCTAAAACAAACAAACAAAAAAAAACCAAACCCAAAATAAAGAGCACATCCAAGAGAGCCTAAGTCCAAATACAGTAAACCAAACAGCAGCATAATGACTGGATGGGGTCATGATTCAGGATGTGGTTTGTGGGAATGAGGCATCCTTTTTGTGACGCATTCTTGTCTGTGTGATTTCAGGGGTGCCTCAAACATCCCCCTCACTGAATTTTGTACTTGTGCCTTCAGCAATGTATTTCTCTGGGTGAGCCCCTCGCTGTGTTTAAACAACAAATAATCCCAGGAGGTCTCCTTCTCACTCTCTTCTTAGCATGAATGAGTACTTGGGTGGGGAAGAGGGTTTGTGAGAAGGGGCATTTGGAAAGAGGCAAAAAACACAGGAAGAATAGGAATAAAAGACTGAATTCAGCCATATCAGAGTTTTGCTAAGGGCTGCTTTCATATCTAGAGCCAAGCTGAATGCATTTTTTCCCATTTGTAGGGACAAGGACTATGACTTCATTCTCCTGTGGCAAAGGAATGAGTCAAAAAGAAGTTGCGGCCACAGTGAGATACCACGTCGTACCCATTAGGATGGCTAATATAAAAACCAAAAACAACAAAAAATAGAAAACAGTGTGTCGGCATGGATGTGGAAGAATTGGCATCCTGTTTGTTGCTGGTGGGAATGTAAAATTGTGCAGCTGCTATGCAAAACAGCATGGTGATTCCTCAAAGAGTTAGAAACAGAACTACAATATGATCCAGCAATTCCACTTAAGGATATATACTCAAAATGATTGAAAGCAGGCACTGGAACAGATATGTCCATCAACGGATGAGTGGATAAACAAAATATTATTCAGCCTTAAAAAAGAAGGAAATTCTGACATATGCTACAACATGGATGAACCTTGAGGACATTATACTAAGTGAAATAAGCCAGGCACAAAAAGATAAATACTATATGATTCCGCTTATATGAGATACTTAGAATAGTTGAATCCATAGAGACAGAAAGTAGAACAGTGGTTATCAAAGCCTAGGGGATGGGGGAGGATAGGGAGTTATTGTTTGATGGGTACAAAGTTTCAGTATAAGAACATTTAAAAATTCTGAAGATGGACAGTAGTTATGGTTGTACATCAATGTGAATGTACTTAATGCTACAGGACTGTACACTTAAAAATAGTTAAACTGGTAAATTTTATGTTCTGTATGTTTTGCTACAAAATTTTTTTTCTAAAAAGGAAAGAAAAGGAATTCAATAACTGAAAAGTAAGCTTCCCTTCCCTTTCCTCTAGGAATACAGTTATGATCAGAATTCAGATGAGAGCAGAAGGTGTGTCAGTTGGGATAGGCTAGGTTATGCTAGGTAACAAACACACCCTAAATTTCTCATTCATGCTACACATCCATCATGGGTTATCAGGGGGACTCTGCTCATCCTAATTCAGGGACTCCAGCTGACACAGCAGCACATGCCAGAGGGAAAAGGATGTCCGAAGGGCCTTGCTTCATATGTGTGAACATACTCGAGATGATTCACCTTTAAAAATTAGAATTTAGAATTTTAAAAAAGATGAATTTTCAGATCAGTTTAGGAATCACTGATTGTCCATTGACTGGTTATTAAGGCAAGTGGCACACTGGCGGGGAGGGGACAAAGAGCCAGAACTTTTTCTCACATCATTCACCGAAATAGATGTTAGATGAATTAAAGATTTGAAGATAAAAACATAAAACAAAACAAAACAAAGCACCAGAAGAAAACAAAGAGTAATTTGTGATAGGGAGAGCTTATAGGACAGAAACAAAGAATAAAGGAAAATATGAACAGATTTGACTATATTAAAAATCCAAATGTTCACATATGATAAAATACATCGTACATGATAAAAGATACCATAAACAACATTAAGAGACACATGATAGACCAGAAGACAATATTTGTGACACATACAGGAGAGGAGTAATATCCAAAATATACAAAGAAATCTATTAAAAAGGACTGATTTTTTTTTAAATGGCAAAAGACAGGAAAAGGCAATTCTCAGAAGAAGAAATTGAAATGACCGGTTTGCATATAACGCATGCTAAAAATACCCTTCCTTAACCCTCTCTTTTCTTCTTTTCTAATACAGATTATATGAAACAGAAAAATGGTCTACCCACAGTGTCCACTGTGTCTTCACTCTTAAATCCACTGCAGTCAATCTCCACTGAAACCTCTCTGGTAAATGTACCAATGGGATCTGTTTGGTTCCCTGAAGGACCAGGTGTATTTGGGAAACAGGAAGCACTATTCGTTTGGAAGCAGAGGCTTGGCGGGACTCGGGGAGGAGAGGAGTTGGGTGCAGAGATGGGAGATGAGACTCCAAGGGTGTTTTGGTACCCGATAGGGCTGGGTCACAAGTGTTTATTCTTTTAGAGGAAGCTGGTTCTGGCCACTGCTGTGGATAACAGACTAAAAGGGCCAAAACTGCAAGAGAGACCCCTGGGAAAGCTGCTGCCATTGTCCCAGGGGAAATAGCAAGGAGCAGAAATAGGGGTCAGCAAATAGAGAAAGAACAGGCTGTCTTGTCTGAGGCTGTCGTGAGGCTGATGACTCATCAAATGGAGGGCTGGAGAGTGTGCAGTGAGGACCAAGAAAGAGCTGAGGGCAAGCCCCAAGGAGTGCTTCAGAGCAGTGTGGCCAAGTCACAGAGAGAGAGAGAGAGAGAGAGAGAGAGAGAGAGAGAGACTCCAGACTCGAGGGCACCTTTAAGAGACACGTATTCATTCACAAGGCCTTCCTATCAACCTCTGGATTGCTTTTAGGTTTTAAGAAAGACCAAGAGGGCTTCCCTTGGTGGCGCAGTGGTTGAGAGTCCTCCAGCCGATGCAGGGGACACGGGTTCGTGCCCTGGTCCGGGAAGATCCCACATGCTGCGCAGCGGCTGGGCCCGTGAGCCATGGCCACTGAGCCTGCGCGTCCGGAGCCTGTGCTCCGCAACGGGAGAGGCCACAACAGTGAGAGGCCCGCGTACCGCAAAAAAAAAAAAACCAAAAAAACAAAAACATTATTTGGGAAGATGTCCGACCAAAAAAGAAATCCAGATTAACTCTCTGATGTCCTATATAATAAGTCTTTAAATATTTTATAGGATCCCTCTTCCTTCAAACATAATCTTTATAAGCCAGGCGTCTACTCCGCTCCTATCCTCTGTAGGAAGCAGTTGATCAGAGATCACAGCCTGTCTTTTCTGCAGCCTGAGTCCGGTTAATTGTGGATTTGATTCAAATGATAGAAGCGTTGGCAGAATGAGTCCATCTTCACCGCATTGATCCCCTCCCTCCACCCCCTTACCAGCTGGGAGCCCTCCTGAAAGAACAATAGATTTATAATATGAGCAAAACAAAGGAGTCGGGAATGAACAGCTCTTGGAAATAAGTAGGTCAAGACACAATCAATTTCCAAATCTAAAATTATGTTTGAAAAAGGTACCTTTAATAGTGGAGTCGGCTTCGGCCCTGTGGGGCAAAGCATGTAAAGTTTAAAGTTCCTGAGTGGCTGCTTTATCAGGTAGCCTGAAGTTTACCCTGGAGGTTAAGCAATAAAATGGAAACAAAAATAACTTAACAGTTTTGCAGTTAGTTTAACCCAGCAACGGCTTCTTAAATAGCATTCACCTTCCCGAGCTTGCCCTGCTCATAAAGCCACAAGATGCATTTCAAAGCTATGAATTTGCTAAATAGAACTTCATTTCCTCTTCTTATTAGAGGTAATTAAATTTACTAGACGTCAGTAAAAGCCTTGTAAACAGAAAATATGAATGCTTATAAAAGTCTGCCCTCTCTTTGCAGCCTAATAATTAAGATGCAATGAGAACGCAGCTAATAACAGCTCATAATTTATGACGTGTCATTCACCCCTGAATTTGAGACATATTGTGGAGGTATTACAGACTGAAATGAAAATAATACCCACTGAAACACATTATTTATTAAGTACATAACCACTTAGAGAAATAAACACATCACACACAGAACCTGATATTTCTGATGGAAACAGTATATATATCATCTCCTGCTTTGGATATATTACCCATCAAGTCAAATCCTTAAATCAAAGTCACGACTTGTTTAAATGCAAACGGCCCATGGCAGCCCAGCAAGCCCCAAATTTCCACTAGACTTTCACCTTGATGTCAGTTTTCAAAGACTGAGTCACTGTGAAGGTTTTTCATTATGATTGCTTTTAACGTTCTCAAAAGAAAAGAAATCCCCTGGCAAGCATTAGAGAGAGAGAGAAACAGGAGGAAAGACAAGGAAAAGATTCTAAACACAAGAGCAGGACTCATAAATTAACAAAAACATTATCCACCCTCCAGCACAGATGAACTTAGAAGCAACTGCAGAATCGATGCCTCCACCCCAATGATGCTAACCCCAAATGGAATCTCTTTTTATTGCAATTTAATAATGTACTTTACATCTTTATCAGCTGTCTGGCTGAAGCTCGTACTTTGAGCTCTTTGGAATAAATGGTGATGGAAGTTTTAGATGTCACTTTTCATCAATGCAAAGAGGCCCTTGGTTATAAGCTACATTGTTATTTTATGTATCACTACGAAAGAAGAAATAAAATGCCGCTAATTAAACTATGACATGCCATCATGAGATGCACTCTGATGTCAGAGACGTTAAAACTGAAAAATAAAAGGCATTTTAGAATTCACTCAACACAATCCATAAAACTAGATGAGGTAAAGATTAACATCAATCTTAAAATTGTTATCTTGGTTACAGTATGTGAATCATAGCTCAATAAAGCTGTTATTTTAAAATGTTATTTTGGACCCAATGCTGAAAATCCTAATACTCAATTGTATAGAAGGTGGTTAAGAAAGACCTCATGTTGAAGGTGATAGTCAAAGAAGAGGGACCTAAAGAAAGTGAGGGAGCTGTGTGGGTATCTGGAAGAAGAGGGTACCAGCAGAGCCAAGAGCAAGTGTAAAGTCCCTGGGGTGGGTGAGAACTTGGGCAGGGAAGCCAGAGTGAATGATGCAGAGAGAGATAACCAGGGCAGGAGTGCAGGTGGAGAGGGTCATAGGAGATGAGATGAATGAGGTGACAGCAAAAGTTAACGTTTCACACCTAAATTTCTCCAAAGAAGACATACAGATGGCCAAATAAAAACCATGAGAAGATGCTCAACATCATTTTTTTTTTTTTTTTTTTTTTGCTCAGCATAATTCCCTGGAGATCCGTCCAAGCTGTGTGTGTATCAATAGTTTATTCCTTTTTTATTGCTTAGAAGTATGCCATGGCATGGATGTACCCAAGTTACACCCTTCGTAGTTCGTTTACAGTTTGGGGCTATTAAGAATAAAGCTGCTATGAACAGTCATATGCATTTTTATTTTTCAGGGATAAATGATCAAGAGTATGATTGCTGGGTCATGTAGTCATTGTATGTTTCATTTTACGAGAAACTGCCCAACTGTTTGTCAGAGTGGCTGTACCATGTCATGTTCCCACCAGCAGCGGATGGTGCCGCAGCTTCTCCATATCCTTGTCGACGTGGAGTTATCACTACTTTTAAAATTATAGCAGTTCCTGTAGGTGTGCAGTGGTTTAAATGTGCATTTCCCTGATAGCTAATGGTGTTGACCGTCTTCCCATGGGCTTATCTGCCACCCAGACGTCCTCTCTGGTGAAATGTCTGCACAGTTTTTCCTACCGTTGCTGGAACAGATCGTGAGTTTTTTCAGTTGGCTTGTTTTTAGAAGCCGCGAGGTACCTTCCCAAAAGAGGAAACAGGATTCTGGTCCCCCACCTCCCCACGCTCCGGGCTACTCACTTACTGAGTGCCATTTGAGGATGGAATCGTTATGCTGTTTGCCCTTTTGTTTGTGCGTGTTTGCAATGCATGGAGAATTGAATTCTTGAGTAAATGTTTATGATGTGACACCACTGTGGAGTAGCCTTATGCCCCCAGGCCAATGGGATCGGAAGTTAATCTTACCAACCCAAGTCCAGTGCCCCAAGTCCATGTCCCCTGAGCTCTCCCAGTCTTCCCTCAACCTCCACTGGCCAAGGCAGTTTGTCTTTTGTGACCTCACTCTCGCAGCTGCCCTGGGCCTGGATCCCTGTACTGAATGCTGTGCAGCTGGGCCGGGCCCTGACCTCACATGGAGGGCTTGTCTCCTCCTTCCTGGGGGCGGGGGTGCCTCTTCTTCTCCCTTTAATCCTAGGCAGAAACGAGGCCCCCTCTAATCCCTGCTGCCACGCCCCAGCCACCAGCTCAGATGCTTGGCTATCATGGCAGCGCCTGCTTGATGAAATGCCCCTTGGGGACACTAACTTCGCTGATGAAATTCTCCCCATCTCCACCCCTTCTCAGCTTTACCCTCTTGCCTGCAGTTAAGTCCCACCATGCTCAAGGCCAGCTCACCTAGACACAGGGCCAGAGCTATGGGAGAATTCAGGACGAGGTACAAAAATAGGTGTGGCTGGAACAAGGTGAGAAGTAAGATTTGGGAGATGAAGTTGGAAAGAGAGGTTGGGGGTAAATTTCAAATAGCCTTGTAAGCTGTGGCCAGAAAATCTTAGGGGAAGGGGTTCTGGGGGGGATTTTAAAGCAGGGATGATAAGGGTAGATTGTTTTGCTCTAGCAAACAGCCAGCCAGCAGATGTTTACTGAGTACCTATTATGTGTCAGATAAAAGTTAGCTGGGTTGGGGCTTCCCTGGCGGCGCAGGGGTTGAGAGTCCACCTGCCGATGCAGGGGACACGGGTTCGTGCCCTGGTACAGGAAGATCCCACATACCGCGGAGCAGCTGGGCCCGTGAGCCATGGCCGCTGAGCCTGCGCGTCTGGAGCCTGTGCTCCGCAACGGGAGAGGCCACAACAGTGAGAGGCCCACGTACTGAAAAAAAAAAAAAAAAAAAAAATGTTAGCTGCATTGATAGCTAATAAATATTAAATGCTTTGGGAGATATGAAGTGTTATTCTGAGTATTATGGAGTATAATAAAATGGAAGCAAACATTGGCTCTCTGAGCTCTGCCTTCTGGTATCTACAGTTCAATATGGAAACCGAATTTGACAGGTGAAATAGTATTTATAAACACTCTGGTGACAGAACAAATGAAAATGATCCACAAATGAAAGTGGAGTGACTTACAAGTGACTCAGGGATTTAGGTGGCAAGAGAGGCTGTGTGACAGTAAAGACCCAGGGCATCCCTGGAGAGTTTGGACGGCAGGGGCAAAATGCAAAAGCTTTAAGGAAGTGAAAAGAACGGACAGCACCCGGATGGAGGAGAAATCAATGGACAGCCAGGCTCACCTCGCAACTTCATTACAATTACAACGGCTGAACAAAAATGAGCGTTTGTGAATTCCTTCATAGAAACTCTAAGAGCCGGAGCCTTCTGGGTGATAAGTCAACCACAGAATAAGCAGTAGTTGTGTTTTACTGACACTTTATAATGACACATTAATCAGCCCTGTAAGTTAGAAAGCATAGACCACCCCCCTGCTTCCTGCTACCCACTTTCAAAGAGAAAAATCGTAGACCAGATCACCCCCTCTCCTAATGAGGCATTAGAATAATCTTAGCACTTTTACAGGAGCAGGAGTGCTCGGGAGTGCTCAGAAAGACTCTTTACCTGTCTGTTCAGGGAAGATCAGGATGCAGCTCGCTCCCCTGAAGACCTGCTCTCTTTTGAGAGAAGTTGCCTGACCCTGAAAGGCAGGCGGCGGCTCCATCCTCTCGTGATGGCTTCCCCTGGTCCCCTCCCTGCATCACTCGGGCTCCTTTAATTCAGGAAGAGCCATGGTTTTGCTCCTATCCTATTTTGTCCCTTAACGGTGTTGCCCTTGAATGCTTTTTTCCACGAGTTGCTGTATAGAGAGTGGTCTTGGCATGAGTGTTTTGGTTGGGACACTATAATAAGATTTATCATCATCTTTCGTATGTATTGAGTAATTACTAAGTACTAGACGTGTTGTGAATCACTTACCATGAAGGATCACAGGTGACAGAGCAGTCCTCTGAGCTAGGCTAAGGGTCAGCAAATCTTCTCTGTATAGGACCAGATAGTAAATATTTTAGCCTTTGTGTCTCTGCTACAAATACTCAGCTCTGCCCTCGGGGTGCAAAAGGAGCCATGGATAGATAATATGTAAACAAACAAGTGTAGCTGTGTTCTGATAAAACTTAATTTATAAAAACAGGTGGTGGGCCAGATTTGGCAGTGGGCCATAATTTGCTGACTCCTGCTCTAGAATTTACTATTGTGACTTTTGCTTGACCTGCCAGTGTTTGGGATGATAAAACTTGGCCTCTTATTTTAGTATCCTGCGCCATAAATTCCAATGGCTTATCTGGGTAGTTAATATCACCAAGATTTTGTGGACCTTTGTGGCCCCAGAGAAAAAGAATTAATGGCACCTAAACTGTTTTCTAGACTCACAAAATTTCTCCTTTCTGGGCTGCAGCTGGAAGGGTAGGCCATTCTTGTACTTGTAAAGAAGGTGGAACCACTTTCTTCTTCCACATACTTTAGGTTTATTTGGGAGGTGGGTTTAAGAATGTTCATATTCTTCCCAAACCTCAAGATATACCAGAAGCTTGAAAACCCATTTCTGTAATTCTTAAATAACTTAATTTCTCTCGTCTGGGCTTTAATTGCCCCATCTGTAAAATGGGTGCAAAGTACAAAAACTTTTCTTTGGGCTACATGTCTTTGCAATATGGTAACTATTGCTTCTTTGACTAAAATACTCTTTTATTCTCAGGCTCTGTATTAAAATAAGCCAGGAGACTGAGACCAGAGATTCTGGTTAAGAATGGGACTTTGAGGACAGAACCTCGTGCTCCTAGCACAGAGTCTGGTATTGAGGAAGGAATCACTGAGTGTTTGTTAGAAGAATCCGTTCTGGCTAAGGCACAGAAGGGTCAACGTACCAAGAGATGGCAATATGGCAGCCAAAGGCGGGCTCTTCCACCTTCCACTCAACAAACTATGTCCCAGCCAGGATGCCCTGACACAGTCACACTTCTGTTGCTTTGTGCTGGACACAGACTTTTGCCGGCCCAAGGCTGTCAAATTCACTTCGATTTTGGCTTCAACTGGGGCTTCATGCTTTCAGGAAAATTTCCCACACCGCCTTTCACTTGAGATCCTTGGCAGGGATGCCTCTCCCATTCTGCCCGCACAGCTCACTTAGTGGGCACAAAGAAATGGGAGAAAGCTTGGGGAGAAAAAAAGAAAAAAAACCCAAACCCAACCCAATCTAAACCTTGGGAAATCTACCGGGGTCTGCATTTCTTTAAAAACTATACACAGACATTTCTGGTCGAAGTGAAACCATGCTTTTTGCAGAGGACTGGAGACAGCAAATGAAGCCTTAGTCATACACAGTTAGTTTCAAACTTATGTTGCCGCTCATAGGGAGAAATCAATGTACAGTATATTAAAAACAATCACCGTGGCCTTTAAATGATCCAATAGCTTAGCTTTGAATGCATTCAAGCTAATGGGGGCTTTAATGGCTTCTGACAGATCATTCCATTGATCAAGAGGCATGTATGAAATACGCTGCCTACTAAACTCTGTTTTGATTTTGAGGAAAGAAAACTAAACGTCCATGGTAAACAGGGCTTGATTGTTCAGTGTTCACTGAGAGCCCTCTCAGCCTGACCCGGGTCGGGAGCAGAGGAGGGAAGGACAATGGGAATCCTATATACCTGGCTTGCTTCTTTCCCCGACTCTAATCAAGGCGTAATCAACTGGAAATCTCTGTCTGAAGAGCTGGGGGCAGGTGCGGGAGGGTGACCAGAGGTACTGTTTTCTGTGTTGGATGAGTTACGAGCAGGAGTTTGAGCTGCCCTGAGAAATTGACTCAGCCCTTTCAGGGCTCCGGGGTTGGTAGGTTAACTGCGCTTGCTCCAAAGTGAAAAACTGAATTCCCTGTTTGAAAGGATAAAAAGTGTTTTCAGTTGGGGATGGCAGATTTGCAAAGAAAAAAATGATAGTCTGCTCCCTGTATCCGTGCGTCCCGAGGCCCCAAGATCACTTTAGCAAGGGCTGAACATTCCTTGACTCAGGAAAGGTGGTTTTCGCGGGGTGCGTGGTGTCTGAAAAAAATGTTAGAAGAGGCCTGAACGTATTCTTTGAGACTATTCTTGTGCAACAGCGGCCACGCTCTGGCTGTTTGTTGTGGCCTCAAAAGGGAGCCATAGGTCACTAAGTGTCAGACCGGCCTTGCCTGATCAGAAGTGATAAACGGACACAAACTCTTCCATTACGCACCCAAATGAGACTGGTCTCACAAAATAAATGACAATAATCCTCCTTCCTTGGATTTGCCTAGGGCTTTGGTGTTTACAGAGTCCTTCCAAATGTGGTCCCCGTCTGGAGAGGTGCTGGCTTCACAGCGCTGGTATTTCCTGTCAGTTTCATGCAGCTTGCAGACCCTCTCTTCTGGAGTCTCTGGGAAGCTGGGAAGGCCAAGCAAGGGTACCTTTGAAACTGGCATCACTAAAGGCTGTAGCTCATCTGTGGCCTCTAGTTAATCTTTAATATGAGAGTGGGGAGCAGCTTCCGGTGGCAGTCACTAACCTAGTGGGTTGGGATTGACTCCGAGCACACAGCGTCCGGAACCACCGGGCTTTTCCTAAGCTTCCCGTAGAATGGCCTTGACCTTTTGGTCCCCATCTGCGGAGCACAGCGCTGTCCTAGGCCGGCACTTCCCATCTCTCAGCAGGAAGCCTCAGCACTTTACCAGACTAAAAACAACGGGAAAACCCTCATGCTAGAAGCGCCTATTTGTACTGGTGCCATGTTTAGTCAGTAGCTTTTGTAAAATTGATGAATTTTGTCTAAAGGCAAGTGCAGACAGGCAAACAGATCTGTATCTGCTGTTATCCATTTAGCTTGACACACATGTGCGGGGGAACTATTTTACCTCGATTCTTTCAGGACTGATGAAAAGAAAATGCAAGCAAAGTCACAAACTGCATCATTGGAAAAGAATCACTGAATCGGATGCTGGGAGTTAATTAATGCTTCCCTCCCCTGCAAACAGACTGACCCTGGTACTTAAGACATTCCGAGTCAATAAACAATTGTTGAACACAGATCATCCATTAAAAGGTGACGGCAAGAATTTTTTAAGCAAATCGAAAATTGCAAAGGGTGACCTAATCCTGTTGTAGTAATGGGGAGTACGAAGGAATCATTTTTCAGAGTATCCCATTTATAAAAAGGTCCCCGCCATCTGCCGAGAGAAAAAGGGAAGCTGTGAGAAGCAAATGGGATAGAATGGGATGGTAACATATTGTTCTGGCACTAAGTAGGAGACACAATGTGAATCAGCGCGGTGACAGGACAGTCCAACGAGCTAGGCGTTACAGAAACAAAGACTGAATCACAGAGAGGTCAAGTGATTTGCCCGAGTAATGAAGCTACAACTGTTATCACAGGAAACTGAGATAATAATCATTAGGGCTGGTATTTCACTGAAGACCGGTCTATGCCAGGCACAGCTGGAGGCATTTTATACACACATCAACTATTTAATCTTCACGACAACCTTAGGTGGTAGATACACTACTATTATCCCCATTTTGCAGACGAGAAAACAAAAGCTTGAAAGGGAGGCTGGCCTTAGGATCACATACAGAACCAGGACTCTGCAACCAAAAGCCTCTCTTGCCACCCAGGAATCAGAAGATCCTGAAAACCTGACCGATGGTGATAGGAAAGATAGAGCAGGGGTGCCGAGAGGACTAGTTTTCAATCGTGGGAGGAGCATTTGGGCCTGATACCTGGAAGGTCAATCGATCTATCGTGTTGCCTTGACAGGGTACTGGGAGAAGGGAAGGGGCACTGTCCCGTGAGAACAGGGGCTGATGGGATAAGGATGGCGGGGCAGCCCTGTTCGGGAGCCAGGCTGGGGTGAGGTCTGGTCCTTCCAGGCTGCAGCACGGGGTCCGGGGGGCGCTCACCCTTTCTCCTCGTTAATAAGGGAGAAACGAGAAACAGACCCTTTGGACCCTTCCTGGAGTTCCCCGGCAGACCGGGAATCTACTGGGGTCCCTTGGGTAAGCGAGAGAGCCAGGTGTATCCCTTTTCCTGACAATCCCTGCAATCGGCTCCCCAGAAGCAGCAGCAGCCATGGACACCCTGGCCATCGTGCAGGGAATCCTCCCTGGCCGCCCCTCTGGCCTCTCCCCTTCCCTGCCCCAGCCTCTCGAAGCTGCCCGGCTCTCCCTGCAGCCGCAATCACTACAGCAGCACTCTTGGGCCTTCCCTCCCCTTTAATGGTTGTCAAATTGATTTCGCCACCGAGATACCTATGGCTCCCAATGAAACTTAATTAAAAATACCATTTAATCACAAAGTAACAAAGGCAAACTGGATAAACGGCATTACCACTTCAGTGCATTTTAATCTGCACTGCTCCTCTCCTTCTCAATCTGTTTGGATGAGAATTGCCTTTTCAAATAAGAATCCCCCTGTCTTCCATGGGCTTGCCTCTGACAGATGTCCAAAATAAACAGTATTTAGCGTGGCATGGATCCAAATGTATGCAATTTGCCCAGTGGTAAAATCAGCCTTAACTAGAGCAGGGAAAAAAAAAAAAAAAAGTTGCATTCAAAAATACCTTCCCTCGAAACACACACAAAAAACCTACTGAATGTGGAGTGTCCATTCAATAGGGTCGATGGAATATCATTTCTAGCATCCCTTGATTCGTTTAGTGATGGATTTGGAAGCTTATGACTAAAATTGTGTCACGAGCAATGCCAAGGACCCCGCCCTCTCTTCTGTCTAGTGAACTGCCCTGGGCTGAGGCTGCCCGTGAAAGCAGGTGGGGTGGGTGCAAAGCTGTGGGTGCTGCCTGGAGTGAAGCAAAAGGAGGATGGGGTACCACCTCATGCACTTGGAGGGGCCGGCAGGACATCTTCCCCGTCTCAAGATCTGGCCTGAGGATGCAGGAAATTCCCAGTTAGAAAGCAGTGCCTTTGGAATCCAGACAGCAGCCAGAGCGATCATCTAAAAGCAAAAGAATCTCACATCAGGTTATTCCCACCCCTCCCCCATAGAGCCCTCGGTGTTTCTTGGGGTGCTTGACATCAAATCCAGCTGGTCCTCCTCTCCAGCTGCATCTCCCTCACTCTCCCGTTTCTCTACTTCGGCCATAGTGGTCCTTTTTCTTCCTTGAACATCCCACTCTGAGCACCTTCCAGCCTCGGGCCTTCGTCCCCCGCTGTTCGCTTTCCTGGGAAGCTCTTCCCCTGTTACCCTCATTCCCATACCTCCTAATCCAAGCCACCCTCCCTCAGTCCCCAGCTACACTCCGTCCCCTCACCCAGTGGATTCCCTTTCTGGCACTTAAAATGATCTGAAACCATCTTCTTATTTATTTGGTGGTTTACTGCCTGTCTCCCCACTACAGAGTTAAATATCTTTCGGGTCACTACAATCCCCAGCACTGGCATGGGGGCAGGTACACGGGAGCCCTTGGAAGGCAGGCACCTGTCCTTGGATGCCCATGGCTCACCACGCTGCTGAGCTGCGGTAGGCGGTGAAGAAAGGTTTGTGGGAGGGGAAGTCAGTAGCATCTTAGTGCAAAGGGATCTATCTCCTCAGATTACTTTTCTGAAGATGTAGCTGGGACTGAGGGATGCGGAAGCCTTACGGGAAGCAGTGGGGACCGCTGACTCAAGCTGGTCCCAGGGGCAAAGCTTCCCTCTCCTCCACCATACACACGGCCCGTGTCCCAGGGAAAGTCCTTTATTAGTTCACAGGGGAGGAGCAGGAACCGAGTTGTCTGTGTCCCCAGCAGCCCCCCCTTTTTAAAAAATCATCTCTTGCCCTTCCTCCTTCTACCCACTTGAAACTTCCCCCAGAGAGTGTAGGTAACCCTTAAACACAATGAGCTCACGCTTAGTGAAAGCCACCAGTTCTTCTGAGCAAAAGTGAGCTCACCTTTCAGATTCACTCCTGGAAGTGGTTTCTCCAACCCCTGGCTCTTCCCCCACCTGTAGGACTCCGAGGGCTCTCTCCACCTGGGTGCCCCCCAGGCCAAGGAAGCAGGCCCACTGGCTGGGGTGCAAGGAGAAAACAGCAGGACCTCTCTTGGTTTCTTATCTCATCCTTTCAGTATTTTTATTGTTTATGCATGTTTTACGATGTACATGACCTATTAGCACAAGCAGTCCACAAATATAGCTCGATAGTAATACACATAGATTGGGGTAAGCACTCAACATTATTATTCATTTCTACTCTAGGGATGCAAGCAAGCAGGTTTGGAGGGTTGCTGACACGAAGCCGTGACGCCAGTCAGGTTCACAATAAATGGTAATTGGGAGCAACGGGGGCCACAGAGGGTTCACGCCTTGACTGAGAGGACGCCCCCTAGCTCTCTGCCATGCCAGGATGGAGGCCTAGGGCTGCCAGATGTTCTGAATTCTGAAGAGGATGCACACATTTTTATTTTACACGAAATCTCCCGATTTTTAAATAATGGCACCTAGTGAACTATGACAAGGAACAGACACTGCGGGGGGGGGCGTGAAATAAAACACTAGGCTAGATGGTCCCGAGGCTGCCCAGCCGGTGACTTCTGCGTGCCCTGCACTCCTTACCTACGTGGTTTCATTTAATCTCTCCCACAACCCTGAGAGGCAGCGCTTCATCGTTTACTGACGGGGAGACAGAGGCTTAAAGACATCAGGGAATTCATCCAACGTCTACGAAGAGTCTCAAGATGAGGAAACCCCGCCTGCTTTGTGTGACGTGAACTCCCTGGGCTTGACTCCATGTGAATGAGCCCATACCTTGAACCAGTGAGATTCTGCTGGCGGGAGAGATCCTGGTTCTCAGCGCACCTCTCAAGGGGCAAAAAAGCTCCTCAGCTTCCCAACTACTGCAAACAACTACAAAGAAGGTGACAGGCTGGGGAGGGGGCTAACTATTCTCATGATTTCCAGGGTCATCAAAGGTCGGGAGCCAGGCCCAAAAGGGAGAGGTGGGTTCAGGGCATCATAAGACAAAACTGGCACCAAGATGGAGGAAGGGAGGGGAAAATGCCTACAGCAGGTCACTTACTGACATATAATAATACTAATTTTACGGGGTATTTAACTATGTGTCAGAAATTGTTCTAAGTCTGCAGCTAAGTTATTTCATTTCACCTTCACCTTATGAGTTGGTGCCTATAGTATCCCCATTATACAGATGAGAAAACCAAGGCACAGTAACACACCAAAAGTCACAAGCTACTGGGCATTTAGATCCAGGCACTCGAAAACCAAAGCCCAAGTTTTAACCTCTTCATCGTCTCTCTGGTGCTCCAACATCATCAGGATGGGCACTAGGGTTCTTCAAGCCTCAATTCTACCCATCGTTATGTGCGGATGGGGGAATTATAAAACAACATGTAGTATGCGGGCTAAAATCAGGAAGCAATGTAAATAGGACTTTGTCTCTTTCATTAGATCAGGGAAACTTCCTAAAGACAGGATGTCAACTTTATTTTAATCTTCAACACTGCTCCATTCTTATGTGCAGACTACAGGGCTCACAGCCCAGGCTGTCCTGAGAGAAGGGAAAGAGGCTACTCTTCAACGAGGCATTTCTCTTTTAATTTATTTCGCCTGCGGGGAGAGCAGCTACAGAGAACGGGAAAACGGAACCTCCCACTCTCAAACTTTTGATAGAAGTGCTGTCTGGGAGGGCTTTCTACAATGATGAAAATGTCCCGTGTCCAATACAGCAGTCACTAGCCACACATGGCTACTAAGCACTTGAAATGTGGCTCGTGCAACTGAGGAACTGAATTTTTAATTACAATTGAAATGGAATTTAAATTTAAGGAGCCCCATCTACCTAGTGGCTACCATACTGAACGGCATAGCCTCTAAAGGGTGTGGTGAGAAAATGGGCTAAATGTCTCTAAATTCGGTCTTCCCCTAGATGACCTGAGAGACATCCCCTGCAGAGTCTCTGCAAAGGTTTGGGAAGGAGGAAAGTAGGTTAGGTTCTGCCCCAGGCCAGGCTCACCTTGGTCGCTTCCCAGGCCTTGGGAGTGGAATGGCTCACATTAAAAATCCAAGTGGGGAATAGCTTTGGGGGTTGGAGGTTCTTGTTTAATACCAAATCACGAAAACACTGTGTCACTTTTAAACATTTCAATATTCATGGGCTGCATTCCCTAGCTGTTTCCAACTGGGACCCAGGGTCTACAATCCCAAGGCCCAGTCTACCCATAATCCCCTTGCCTAAGCCCATGACAAGGTTGGAGGAGAGAAGTCAAAAACAGCCTTTGCTCCTCCACCTAAGACCTGTGCTCTTTCTCTAGGGTTTGGCTTCCAGAAGCAGAGCCCTGAGTTCGGAAATGATATCTGTGAGATCAAACGGCAGAGGCATTGAAGGATCATCCTTTTCCCAATACGGCCGGCATTCTGGCTTCTGATCCGCGGGTAGAGTTCGGGCAATTCGGGATTGGCACCTGAAAGTGTAAGAACAGGCAGTTAATCCCTGGGAGGAAATGCCCGGAAGACCCAAACCCATGGGCAACTTGGGGCGACCTTGCCAAATGCCCCAATGACGATCCGCTATGATGGTGGTGATGATACACAAGGGTGAGTTTAGGTGGCAGAAAGCAGTTGTGTTTATAAGAAGGAAGAATTGTTCTTTATGGTGCTGGAACTTCTTTTTTTTCCAATGCCCAGATCTGTATTACCTCTAATGGCTTTGTAGAAGCCAATCATTGGGGAAATTCAGTTACTCTGCCTTTAAAATGGTGAATTATTTTTTCATTATCTCTACTGTTATTTAAAGTGTGTGATTAAGCCATTATCAGATTTAAATGTTTGTGGGATTTCCATGTATTACTAGATTACTGGGAAAGATTAAATTGAATTTACTGCATTAAAACGTCCAAGAATAGATTAAACAATATTACAGACCGGGATTGACTTTGGAGATCCTGGAGATTTACAAGTGTCCCAGCCTGCTGGGCCCAGAAAAAGGCACTCCAAGGAGAGACCGATTTATAAGGATATATGCAAATGGAGGTTAATAATTATTTCCACTGATGAATAGGTGGAGAAAACGTCCACAAAATTAAATTAAGAGGCTAGCAAGAGTGACTCCCTAAGGAAAACACTTAAATCACGGTTTTTATTAAATGGATTATTCATCAATAGTAGAGAAATTAATTATCATACGCAACTAAATTATAGCCTCGTAGGAAAAAAGTTGGGGCGACATCATCGCACCCTGGCAGGCATCTACCTTGCCGAGACCACAGCTTATTGGAAATAGGTCTGGGAAAACTCAGTGGCTTCGGCTTTATGTATCTGAAAAGTGAGGATCAGACAGGAGAAAACACAAATTGCAATAAGAAATGAAACAGTTTCTCTACTCTCTTGGAGCACGTGGCGGTGACAGTGCATGCACCCAAGAGAAATACTCTGAGTATTTCTGGGACAGTTGCATGGTCCTTCCCCACCCCACCTGACCTTCTTGGCATTGTTCTCTAAATCAACTAAAAAGGGGTCCTACCCATCCTCTGTCTTCCATGTAGGACTAACTATGATGAAGAGATCAAAGAAGGGACCATCCTGGACCTATTTCCGAGCCTGATGGTCGAGAAGGTTCCTAACTAAAGGACATCTTCTCCTCTGGGGAATTATTAATGGTGAGGGGATCCCCACGGGAAAGCATACTTCAACTATACACCTATTTTCTCGGGTGGTTAATTGCTATACCGGCATCCTGTGCACTCAATCCGTCGTACATTACACATAACATTCCAATATATCTTCAGCTCTCCGCATCGGGCCCTGATAATAGCGTCTGTTAACATGCACTAAGTACTATTATGTAGCACATCACTTCATAAATAATAAGATTAGCTGACCTCAGGGCCCCAAGAAGAGTAATGTGTTTAAATGTTCTCATTATTTATTTAAAACAAGAATTAAAGCAACAGAAGCTGCTTTTGACAATCCTCTTAGCATAAATATTAAACTGTTTGCACTGATAAGCCCACACAAAACTGAAGAACAGAGGCACATTCTGCAGACTACTTAATAATAATAGGTGTTTGAGATGCTGCTGCTCACGGCAGTGGGTGCGTCTCTGCAGTTCTAGAGACAGTCTCTACATCACATGAAAGGGCTGGAGGAAATTAATATTCAAGGGAAGCTGCGACTAATTGCAAAGGAACTCTGCAAAGCTTTTAAAATTGTTCTTTCTCTCTGCCTCACAGTCACAGGGTAAGGCTCAATTTACCAGCTAGGGAGAGTTATTCCAAACTGAGCATTTCCATCTCACGGCAGGTAGATGATCTGTGCACACACTACCCTCGTTGGGAGATTAAAGGGCTGTGATAAGTGTTGATCCACCTCGAAGAGCATAAGGTTTGTCAAAAGTCAACAGAGATGCTTTTTCACCTGGCAATGGGTTTTGCCCCCTCATTTTGAGAAAGTATTAAAAGTGCTAACACCTGCTGCAGAAGTTCGCTTACACTTGTATTGTACAAGCTTCCCAAACCCACCCAGTTTTCTTCTGGGTGAAGTTGCTCTGATTTTCTACTGTTCTCCCCATGGAAGGACTGGCTGGTGTGGGTACTACCTCCTTCTCATGCTGGCCCTGAGAGGCTAGGAGCTGTGCGTACCCACTGCTTCCCTCTGGGCTACAGCTAGAACCCCTCGTTTGGTCTCTTCGGGGCCTCAATTCAGATCTTTCAAGATCACTTTAAAACTCTTCCTTTAATGCCCAGCGCTCCTCGCCGGTTTCCCAATGGTCACGACTGCACCCCACAGAGGGCTTGCTGTTGAGGTAACGTATTCACCTGCGAGGAAGCACAGTCGCCCCCAACTCAAAACACATTGTCCAATTCAACATCACGCCGGCTGGTGGGACTGAAAAAGAAAAGGCTTGAGAATGACTTGAAGGCGTGTCTCCCTTTGGGTTTCAGTTTCTCCTGCTCAAGTCACTCATTCTGCCTCTCTTCCATCTTAATTTCCAAAGATGGGGAAGCACAGTGGTAAAGACGTTCTCTGGACACCAGGAGCTGCTGCTTCCCTGGGGTATGACGTCTTGGGCAAGCTTCTTACCCTCACCAAGCTTCAGTTTCTTACTTGTCACGTGGGAATACTGATGATGGTGATGATGATGATAGTACATTACTTATGGGCTTGTCGTGGAGGTTAAATGGATTAACACATGTGGAATACTTAGCACAGTGCCTGGCACATAGTAAGCCCTCAATAATTATTCAATACTATTGTTGCTATTGTTACTTCCCCCACGACTACCGGTGACAATGGGAGATGCCAACAAGAGGGCTGCCTGTTGTGCCTGTGACTGTCCCCTCCCTTCAGCTAACTGATTGGGTGGCCTCTGGACTGGGGGAAGCTCTGCTGATCCAGAAGCAGCTCTTGCTGGCTTGAATCACACTGAGCCTGTGGCTGAATCCTATCATACTGTGACATTCCAGGACGCTGAGGCTTATGTATTCAAGCTGCTACAACTCTCCAGTGACAGGCTAAAATGCTCAGATTCAGAAAGACTTAGCAGTTGTTCCTGAAGACCCAGAATTCATAAAAGGTGCTGTCGTTGGACTGTCTGAGTGGCAGTTGTTTCAGATCGACTTGGCATTTCTCGGAAATAAAGTTGGATTGTTTCTCAGCACGCATACTCTGTAGTTCTCGCAAAATCAAGGGGGCCCTGAGTTCTCTTAGGAAATGTTTTAGGAATCCTGACGATGGTGGACACTGGCTGTCTTGGTCTTTCCCCAAGTTTCCCACAAAGAAGATTCTAAGTTTCCTGTGAGGAGCCTGTCCCATCCCTATGCTTGGCCACGTGGTTTCCGTGAGATTGGCTCCACCTCTACGGCCAGGGGAGAGCCTTGACTAATTTAATCTAATCAGCACATCCTACTCTCCCAGCCACAGGTAGTAGAGCTTAGGGGAGGCACGTGAACCACTCCAGGGCAAGACTGAGAGAGTAAATCAAATGACTGGTCTGGGAACTAAGGGAAAAGACTTTCTTATCTCCTGGCCTGTGAACTATTAGGATGTGTGATCTGGAACCACCATAGTCATTTTGCTACCATGCAGCAAGGGGCTGGGTCCTGGGTGATATGGTTTGAGTAGCTGGATTGAGTCTCACCTGAAGCTAAGTATGCTTAGACTTTTTCAGTTGCATGAGCTTGTTACTGTTTGAGTTAGGTTTTTCTGTCACTTGCAACCCAAAGAGTCCTGGCTGATATGCTGGCCATGCATCCCACCCCTCAGTGACCTCCTGCCTTCTACAACATCCATTGCCAAGGCCCTGCCTGCCAAGTGCATGTTGATAGTCCTCTCTCTAAACTGAGATGCTGCTGACACAGTACAGTGTGTGCAGAGATCATCTGAGTTGAAAGCATGAAATCCGTGGCTTTTGTTTTGATTCGAATAATATTTCCACTGGGGACATATTTCTACCCAGAAAACAAGAGTGTGCTGGTGTCATCCACACTGGCCTTTGTGCAAAAATAAGCCAGTTTTAATCACCAGAGCTGGATGACCTTTCTAAAGAAAGTTAAAAAAATTTCCTTACCAAGGATAGCAGATCATTCTGAACCCAGACAAACAGTAAGAAACTCAGCTAAACAGTAAGAAAGTTACAGTTTCCCCTTTCAACCTTGTGCTCTCTACTCCCATCCTAAAGGGTTAACAAATAAACTCAGATCTACTCAGAAAACCCTGTTCCTTTTATGCAGCATTGCAAGGGGAGCAATGGAAAATAATATATGCTTCATCTCTCTCCCTCTCAAATTCACATTTCAATTCAAAGGACTCTATAGCTCCCCTCAAAACTCTTGCTACTTAGGAACGGTTCTCCCTGAATGACCTAGTGACGTAACAGGAAGCAGCTGAAAGGTGTCACGTTGGCTGGCCTGTCAGCCGACTGTCCAGAGGTTCCCCTCCTGTCCTCTCCCAGGTGTAACTCACGCAGGGCCCCACTGCCTGCTGATTCCCCCAGGGCTACACTTACATTTGGAGGATGAGGGCCGCAGCTACATTAGTGAACACTGGTCGCCATGCTGAAATTAACCACTTTAGCTAAAGTGTGTGTTAATTATGGGTATGCAAGCAGTCAATAAAAGGTTAATGCAAGAGCCAGAGAATAAATTTCTTCCCTTATTGCATCACTTCACAGACTAAATGACTAACATTATACTTCGTGTTTTTAATCAATAGGTTTTACAGTAATGTGCTGGCCATTGATTTTAAGAAAACATGTACGGTCTTCCTCCTCGTCCCTAAATTTTGCAACAAATAAAGAAGGACAGGTAACATTTCCATTACTCTTGATGAAATGATAAAGATTTCGGGAGAAATGGTTCCTGCTAGAAGATTCACTGGGATAAAAAAGCGTTAAAACAAAAAAAGTACAAAAAACTAGAACTTGATGGAGAAATATTACCAAGCGAAGGCCATTGAGGAGACAAAAAAAAAAACGAACTCCTAAGAGAGAATTCTTTAATGTGAAAGAAGAGAGTAACTCCTGATTAAAATTAGTACACTCTGCATATTGTTTAAGCGTCCCGAAGAATCTTAATATGCAGCATTGATTTATTCAATTTTCACAGTAACCTGAGAGAGATGGGGAGGTAGGTATCTGAACCACATTTGACGTGAGGGCTGCCTTACCCCAGGCTAATCCAATGGCAGGTGGGAGAGCGGGGGCTGCGCAGACCCTGGACATATGGCTGGCTGCCCTTTCCACCACATTCCATCTTTCTCATGGATTCCCATTTGAACCAAAATGGGCGCTATCCCCTGATTACTTAGCTATTCTTGCCAAACGTAGATATTCAGGAGATTCCAAACCATTTCCGGGGAAAGAAAGGAGCAAAATGCTTTTTTTTTTTTTTTTTTTTCATGTTCCCGTGACAATAATTACAGCAAATGACTGACAAAACTTTCTCTTCATTCTAATGACTCTGAGGTTCTCATAGCGTAAGCATCTATCATCTATAGAATTAAAAGATACATCTTCATCTTTTAAGAGAATAAACTACTTCTAATTATACAGTCATCCCCCAGTATTTTCAGAGGACTTGTTCCAGGACCCCCTGCTTGCATACCAAAATCCATGGACGTTCAAATCCCTTCCAGTTGGCCCTCCATATCCTTGGGTTCTGCATCCACAGGTACAGAGGGCTGACTGTATATTTATTGAAAAAAAAACCCATGTATAAGGGGACCTTCTTAGTCCAAATTTACTCAAGGGTCAACTGTATTCCTGGAGTGACCCTGAGAAAAATCTCCCAACCTCTTAGTTTCTTCAACTGGTACACGAAGTTCATGTTTCCCTGCTTCACTGGACTTTGTGAAGATAAAAATTAAATAATGTATATAAAAGCCCTTTAAAATATGTAGACTACTGCACAAATGTAGCCCTTTCCTATGTGACACAAGATCTATTTTTAAAACACAGTGGATTAGGCAACATTGGCCGGGGGCTTGTAATGCTTAAAAATAAGCGTGAAAAAAAAAAGAATAAACTATGTGCATCCAGATAATGAAATATCACATAGCCCTTAAAAAGAATGCATTACCAAAAAATAAGCATGAAAGACATCACACTTTCTTTTTAAGATTTTTTTTTAAATGTGGACCATTTAAAAAGTCTTTATTGAATTTGTTACAATATTGCTTCTGTTTTTTATGTTTTTGTTTTTTGGCCGTGAGGCATGTGGGATCTTAGTTCCCTGACCAGGGATCGAACCCACACTCCCTGCATTGCAAGGCGAAGTCTTGACCACTGGACCACCAGGAAAGTCCCAAAAGACTAGAGCAATTTAGACTCACAACTTCATCAGAAAATATCCAGTCTTCTCCAAGTCAGAGTTTTTTTCTGGAATTTTCACTTACAGTGAGGAGTTGACTGTCATCCTGGTTCATGTCAAACAGAAGGCTGTTTTAGGGTATCAGCCACGTCACAATACATTCCCACAAACAGTGTAAACCAGCACCAAGGCTTAAGAGGCTTCACTCAAGTAGAAAACCCTGATGTGATATCACATCAAATCTACATTTAACCTGCAAAACGCAACTGCCAGGACCAGCATGAAAAAAGTGGGAAATAATGATGTAAAGGGGCAACAATCTCAACAGCCTTCTATGCTTTGGAGGGAGCTCGAGACCAATGTGGGACCTGCATGTTGTCCGTTCTTAGTTTCTCTGGGCCCAGTAGAATTGCAGCATCTTGCGACACAGTTATTCCAGTGTTTAAAAGAGAAGTATTGGGGCTTCCCTGGTGGCACAGTGGTTAAGAATCTGCCTGCCAGTGCAGGGGACATGAGTTTGAGCCCTGGTCCAGGAAAATCCCACATGCCACGGAGCAACTAAGCCCGTGCGCCACAACTACTGAGCCCATGTGCTGCAACTACTGAAGCCCACGTGCCTAGAGCCTGTGCTCCGCAACAAGAAGCCCATGCACCGCAACGAAGAGTAGCCCCCGCTCGCCACAACTAGAGAAAACCCGCACGCAGCAATGAAGACACTACGCAGCCAAAAATAAATAAATTTATAAAAAAAAAAAAGAGAGAGAAGTATTTTTTCACATAACACGGGATCTAACTCCCTAATAGTACTTTATGTACCATTTAAGGGATTCCATGAATAATTTTGACTCTCCATGATGTCTACATTAAACACCACATTTCAAATCTCACTTTGAGTAAGAGGCTACTCCATTGTACTGTTTTTCATGGTCTCACCAGGCTTTGTTCCAAATAATCTGTCTTAGAGGTGAGGAGAGCATGCAGACCTGTTTATAATCATCTACCCTTGAGACTCTAAATGCTTCGAAAAGAGAAGAGTGAGTAAATGAATTTATAATTTGTCTTCTTGGACTCTGTGTTACCGCCATCATGGCTCTGTGGACAACTTGACAAAGAAAGAGCTGCCCAGTCATATGAATCACGATGGTCTACTTTGACTACGGTGGTTGTATGAAATCAGCTTGTTTGATTTGTATAACTCAGCTTACCTACTGCAGAACCACTAAGCAAAACCAACTCCTGAGTGAGTTCCAACAAAGGACACTCTCACTTTCTCTTTGAAAGGCTTTTAACCTCTTGCCTCTGACTCACATGTTAATGTTCTCAGATCAGTAAAGTCAACACACATCAGAATGAGGAAAAGCCACACTTTGGCCCATGGGTCAGCTTTTTTTTGGGGGGAATGGGGTGGGTCAATATACCTTTTTAGCAGGTAGTATTTTTTCAGCCATGACCACTTGAGAAGCTTGACTCGACTTAACTTTCTGGTTATTTAAAAATCTACTTTTGGCTTCACATTTCAGCGAAGAAGGGAGAAGCCTGATAGAAGAGCTTGCTTAGCTGCTCTAAAAGCCAAATGTCCCCCAAATGCTTTTGAATATCAGGATAATGCCATTCAGCCATCTGGATAACCAGCCATTTTGCAAGAAATCATTGTGCTGTTGATTATGGATAAACCCTGCTGTCTAGATCTCAGTCAATCAATCAGCATGCTTATGGAGTACCTACTGTGAACCTATACTGTTCCCTCACTGGGAGGAGAAGGGAGTAGCACAGAGAATAGCCCAGGCCAAGCCCAGCTGCTGCAAATAACTGTGCTCTCCACATTTGTTTGGAACTCACCATGTAAATAATGGTTCTCATCGCTCCTAATTCTTCTCCTCAACACCAATATTACCTATAATTTCTCTGAAATATAATATTCATATATTATATAGCCCAGTAGCCATGAATAGCAGGGTGTCTGGTTTTGTTTAAGGAAAATGAACATTTAGAGTTCCTACTTGGGATCCAAGAAGAAATGTCGTTTGACCAGGGTTCCCTGTCCTCCGAGCATCTGGAACCAGGGCTTTGTCCCACTCCAGATCACTGCTAAGAGCTCCTCTGACCTGTGGCAAAGGCTCCACCAGAGAAGAGAGGCCCCTGGGGTGAGGGGTAAGGTGCTTAGATAGTACCTCCAAGGGGTCAAGAGATGAAGAGACAAGGTCACAAGACCTCTTACTGGTCTAAAAATCAGGGACACTTTTTGGTAACAGAATGGCTTATAGGCATCTCTGTTCTTTCTTTCGGGGTCCAGGGGGATGCCATGCCCTTTTCCCTTCTACTGCACTATCTGCTGCCTTCTTTAGGGTTTCTTCCCAACCTGCGTAATTATACTGTGTAATCCTCACATCTCCTTACTGTTCTGCCCTTATAAGTTTTTCAGAGGTTTTTGTTGCTATGGGAGATACTATAAAGCAATTCTATCTCATGCCAATGTTTCCCTGATGACATCTCCTCTCAGACCAAAGGAATAGTAATAATGCTGATAGAAACATTAAAAATAGCCCATGATATCTACTAAGTGTCAGGCACTGTATCAGTCTTCGAATTAAATGTATGTCCTCAAATGGAAAATGGAGGTCCAGAAGATTAAATAGCTTGTCCAAGATTTCACAGCTAGAGGAAGGATAGAGTCAGGATTTGGCAAAATTGTCTGATTCCTAATCTCAAGCTCCTTGTACTGTTCCAAAATATAGACATCACGAGAATCAGTTTGGGTCCTGGTTATAAACAGGTTTCCAAAGGCACCTAGTCCCAAGCTAGACTCCCAGGAGGAGGGTCCTGTCCACGTGAATTTTCACACGTGACTCTTTAGACTGAGCCGGTTTGCGAAAACATTCACCATCTTAACCTACCACAAAGGACCAAAAAGATGCTGAAGGTGGTATGTGGGTGGGTGGGGGACACGTGGGTGTCTTTGGGTCCACAGAGGACTCACACTAAACTCACCTCCATTTCAGAGGACACCAGGCTCAGGGTCAGTTCTTGTAGACCTGCAACTTGACTCCCTAAGTAGGTAACTGGTGACTTCACAAGGTCTGGCACAGAGAACAGTACTCCGGGAGCCCCTCCCCCTACTTCAGGGACTCCAGCACGCCCCGTGGAACCACTTAACATTGGAGACTGCTTGGCCCAACACGGGGGTGTAAATCCAGGAGGTAAAGAGTTGAGAACAATTTTATCCCCAGGTTCATTTGTCAGCTTGTCAGTTACATAATGAGAGTGATGAATGGGCTACCTTGACAGCTGAACATTTAGGAGCTGCTGACCTTTGATCTCTGGTCACATGATAGGGTCATCTGAAACTTGCATGACTTCTACCTGGCCAAGGGTAACAATATAAAGGTCAAATCGGCTGGACGATTATATGAATCAAGTCTGAGGCAGCTAGGTTGGGAGTTTTAAGAGAGGCCGGGTTGGGTTCCCCAGCACACAAAGCTATGGAACCACTGCAGAAAGGTGCTCAACAAAAGATATACAATTTCAAAGCAGTCTAGAGTAACTTTCCTTGCAAGGGAATAGAATGAACTCATTATTTTTAAAGGGCAACAATGAAAACAAACACTTTGGAAGAAAATATATTCTGCCAGTGCCTCTGCCATTGGGAGGGAAGCATACAGGCATATGACTTAATGAGTAATATTAATGCTATACCTGCGACATGGCAGAAGGTCCAATTTGATGCAATTATTGGAACAAAATCCCCACTGGGTAGTATCAAGCCCTCCTTTCAGCCATAGAATACGGTCTCTCCTCCATCCTCTGTCAGCACAGTACCCCACAAAGGACCCATGATTGACAAAAGATAACCCTTTCCAAATTTCGTGACTTCCCTGCTGCTTGAAACTTAAGCAAAGTTTGCACGGGTCAGTCTCAAACTTCAGAAAGATTCCAGAATAATTTACAATCAGGAATTCAAGGCAGCTGTGATTTTCAGATGCACTAGAACATTTTAAAAAATGTTTCTTCTTGCAAACCTGAAGATTTTTGCTTTTTGATTACTTGGTTAAATTCCATTTACTCAGAATCAGGTTAACAGTAGTCACAGAGGTAATGAATACAGTTATGAAAATGAAAGCTAAGAGGCCAGTGCCATTGATTTCCAGAATCCAGAAACTTCATAACCCATGAAAGAAGCAGACATTACAGACAAATCTGATTTACATCAAGAGCTTGTTTTCTACAAAGGATTTTCCTCTGCAAAGTCAAAGACCGATGGACAAACTTCCATTGGAGCATGATCCATTCCTACTCTTGAGAGATGAGCAAAGCAAAGGACAGTGGCTTACAGAGTAAAAGGCCAGCTGTTCTGACTTCGGAAGGCTCATTTGAGTTGTAAGCTGTGAAATAAATTTGAGTTGATGATCCTCCCATCTGCTCACCTGTCAATTTTCACCATGCTGCTGTTTTTAGAAATACTTCCAAGTAACCTGCTTAATTGGTTTTTGGATGCCGAGAAGCATCTCCCAAGTTTATTTTAACCTTATACAGAACATGAAGCTACTGGGCCTTTGTTTCTTTTCTCTCCTTTAAGAACATTCACTAGACGTAGAAAACTTGGTGGAGCCGCAAACCAATGGGGTGGGGGGCAGTCCAAATGAGGAATTAGAGAGAAAACGGTGGGTCAGAACAGAATGTCAGTTGATCAAGGGCATCCCAGTCTTCTGAAGAATTTCTGCTTTGCACCCGTTTAAAAGCCGAGTGTAAGTCAAAATTCTTACAATGGTCCACAAGTCGCTTCATGACCTACGGCTTCCCCCCGGGTCACCCCCCATCCTCTGGCCTCTCCTTCCACTTGTCCCATTACCTACTTTGCTCCAGTCGTATTGGCTGATTTTGCTCTTCCTTGAACAGGCAAAGAATACTCTCAGGTATTCCAGAGTGCTCGAATACCTGCTGTTTCTTCAGCCTTGAACACTCTTCTCCTAAGATATCCATGTGGCTTGCTCCCCTATTCCTTCAGGTCACCACTTAAACATAATCCAATCAGTAAGGGCTTCCTTGACTATCCTACGTAAGACAGCAGCATCTCCCCTTCCTACCTACCCAACCCAGCACTCCCCACTCCCCATCTTCTTTTCCTGCCCCATTTTTCTCCACAACACTTGATACCATCTAGGGTGTGTGTGTGTGTGTGTGTGTGTGTGTGTGTGTGTGTGTGTGTGTGTGTGTGTGTGTGTGTGTAAGATAAGCTCCCTGAAGGCAGGGATTTCTGATGTACTCACTGCTATATCCTCCAAGCCTAGAGTCTGGCCCATCGTAGCCACAGTAAGTACGGCGCGATGCACAAATGACTGAAAGCAACTTGCGCCTGAACTTCCAACTGTACCTCCTTAAGGTAGGACTAATCTCTCTGCAATAGCACCAATTTTATGATAACGACAGTAAATGCACAAGGCACAACCAAAGGAGAAATAAGAACAATATCTCATCCGTGGACAAAGAGAATGAGATGGTAGGAAGAAAATTGGTCTGGGAATTCAAGACCCAGCTCCACCACTACCCTATCCTGTGACCTTGGGCAAAACCTTGACTTTCTGGCCATCAGTACTCTCAGATCTGTAAAATGAAAGGTTGGGTTAAACAACCCCTAAGGTTCTTCCCATCTTTAAAAAACTGGGATTTTACATATAAATATTATGGTTTACCTTCACATACCTTATCTCATGAGACTCTCACTACTAGGGTAGGAAATAAAGGTGCTGTCCCAGTTGGGGAGATTAGGATGTGGAGGCCTTGCTCCAGTTCGCATGGCTGCTAAGACACGCAGCTGGGACTAAAACTTAGGTCATTTGCTAGTTCAGCATTTTTCTACAAAACTGCATTTCCTCTATTGGTAGAATCGGAAGTACTACCAGTCCCTGTTACTCTGATCCAAAAGTATTTTTGCAGGCAAGTTCTTATCCCCTCAAGATAACATATGTAGGGCTTCCCTGGTGGCGCAGTGGTTGAGAGTCCGCCTACCGATGCAGGGGACGCGGGTTCGTGCCCCGGTCCGGGAAGATCCCACATGCCGCGGAGCAACTAACCCCTGAGCCATGGCCGCTGAGCCTGCGTGTCCGGAGCCTGCGCTCCGCAACGGGAGAGGCCACAGCGGTGAGAGGCCCGCATACCGCAAAAAAAAAAAGATAACATGTGTATCATGGACCCCTCTGGGCACTATTCCACCCTAGCCCAAGAATCCTTGGATTCTCTAAGCTGCCATTTCAAGATTAGAGATAATAAATGGCTCCATTTGCCTATGGATGTTTTATGATAGGAATAAAACTATAGTTTAGTGTAGCTCTTCGGTAGAAGGGCAAGAAGTCAAAGCAACTGTAGCATCAGATTGCTATGCTCACAAGGCCGCTGAACTCCAAAGATGTCAGAAACTTCCTCCTCTTAAAGCCAAAGCAAATCTGCATTTTATACCCCTAGGAACTGAATGATGCTGTTTCTGCAGCTAACATTTAGAAATTAAAATTGCTTTTACCCACATAAATATCTATGCTGCTGGGTTCAGTGATCAAGAAGGAGGAAAACTCAATAAACTGTAATGGAAAAGAATTTTTAAAATATATAGGGACTTCCCTGGTGGCACAGTGGTTAAGAATCCGCCTGCCAATGCAGGGGAACACGGGCTCTAGCCCTGGTCCGGGAAGATCCCACATGCTGTGTACCGCGACTACTGAGCCGGCGCTCTAGAGCCTGCAAGCCACAACTACTGAGCCCATGCACTGAAACTACTGAAGCCCACACACCTAGAGCCCGTGCTCCGCAACGAGAGAAGCCACTGCAGTGAGAAGTCTGCACAACGCAAGGAAGAGTAGCCTCCGCTCGCTGCAACTAGAGAACGCCGGTGTGCAGCAATGAAGACCCAACACAGCTCTGTCCCCCCTCCAAAACAGATATATACATATATATGTGTATAACCGAATCACTTTGCTGTACACCTGAAACCTCCAGGACCCAGGCTGCTGCATCTATTTTTTTGTTTTGCCATCCTTAGCTCACGGCTGCCATCCTCGAGGTCGGCTTATGGTCCAGGTGTTCTAGCCGCCATATCTGGTTTCCCAGGCAGGAGCAGGAGAAAGGAGAGAGGGGTAAAATATGCCCTTACCTCCCCTTTCTAAGGAAGACAGCCAACCAACCTCCACCTCTGTGTCACTGACTAGAACTCAGTCCCTGGGCTGCAAAAGAGGCTGGGAAGTGTAAGGGTTTTTTTTTTTTTTTTTTTTTTTTTTTTACAGTTTTCTTTGTTTATTTTTAGCTGCACAGCATGTGGGATCTTAGTTCTCCGACCAGGGGTTGAACCCATGCCCCCTGCAGTGGAAGGGCAAAGTCTTAACCACTGGACTGCCAGGGAAGTCCCTGTAGGTTTTTAACTGGATGTGCTACCCTCTTCTTTCCTCCATTAAAACTGGGATTCTATACTCAGGAAGAAGGAAAGGATGAGGGCAGGATGAGAAACTAGTATTCTCTGCCACACAATGTAAGCAAATAGATATTAAGGTAATGCCTTCTAGAGATCAATGTTCTGGAGCCAATCAAACAGGGAATGAATAAGTGAGCGAATGGAGGGGGTGGAGGAAGGTCTGTGGCTGGAGTGGAGGCGGTAGAGGCAGCATCTAACGGGGGAAGAGGATTTGGGGTGCCAATGAGTCAGGCTTGATCGAGGGACAGCAAGAAGGCCACTGTAGCTGAAGGACGGTGACCAAGGGAGGAAGGAGGTGGGGTCAGAGAGGACCAGGGTCTTGGAAGCCACTGTACAGACTGATTTTATTCTAAGCGAGATGGGAAAGCACTGGAGGCTTTAAACGGGGAAGTGACAGGATCTAGTCCCATAGTCGCAGAAAACCTCTTACTCCTTTAGGAACTGGGTCATTTCATGAGAGTAAACGTCTATGCTCAACCTCGTGGTGTTCTGTGGATGAAGCAAAATACCCTCCTTAAGACTCTTCCCTGGCCTGATGCCCACCCCCCCGATCCAAAGCCGGCTGAGAGGGAGGGGGCAGCGCTGAACCTGACCATCCCCACAGCTTTGACGCTTTGTTCCCCTTTGTGCTGCAAGAGAAAAGAAGTACCGCCCAAGCCTCCCTGTATTCCTAAGTTCACCTGATGTGTATCTTCAGAACGCAACTCACATCCAATTTAGGCTGTTCATTGACTTCTGGGGGCCGTGGATTCAGGCTGAGGAAGAAGGGGTAATCCTAGATGCTGAGAGCCACGGAAGACTGAACAGACCTCTGAGTCGGCGCACGGGTTGCTTCTACAATGACTGGATTTGAAAGGACTTTTTAAAAAATTGCGCTTCAATAGAAAGCGGACAAAATTCTGAAATCCTCCCGCTGAAGTTTCTGCTGGGTTACCGGCATCGCCAGCAGCAGACCAAAGCCCACTGGCGCCTTGGGGAGGAAGGATGAGTAGCCCAGAGACTGCCTTAGGGCTGCACATGGCTTCCAAACTGCAGGTTAACTGGGTGGGTTGATTCATTAATCATCACAGCCACCACGTTCCCACCCGGGCACCTCCGAGGAGCAAGCAAGGCAGAGAGACCGGCCGTCATCTATTTATTACTTTACAGTCTTGTACGCTCTCGCCTTGCACAGGCTGGTGCAGCCTCCCACTCCAGGGCTCTGACAGCTTGGGCCTGTAGTTCCCTCACTGTCTGGGGTGAGTGCATTCTCCCAGCGCCAGTGATTGCTTGTGGGGTGACCTTGGCAAGGGCACTTAGGCAGCATTTTCTCATCTGTCAAGGAGAGGCAGCCACAGACCCCCAGTCACCTCTGGTAAATACTCATGTGCGGACCAGTGCTGGCCACCTCATCCCAAAGCCCCCTGGCTCTGGGAAGAAGGCTTTTTCCAACAGGGAAAATGAGTGAGGCCATGTCCTTGCCTCGTGCCAGTGAGAGATGGGGGAGGGGGCGGGGGTGGAAGAGGAAAGTGTCTCTTTGCAGGAAAGACACCCTTAGGCCCTCACCGCGGATCCCAGGCACCTTCTCATTTGCCAAAATCCAGAAGGTCACAGGAAATCAAAAACTGACTCTGCTTGTGCAGAATGTCATTATAGGGGAGGCTGGGAACAGGAGGCCTGTTACGAGTCACCTTTCCGGCTCCTGCGAACAGGCTGATTAATGGAGAAGTTGAGCTTCTTGCTGAGCATGACAGGAGTGGGGTCAGCTAGGAACAGGCCAGGGCTCGGGGGTGAGTCGGGACGGCACAGCAAGGACCTGATTAGCGGCTGTCACCTCCTGTCCCCATGCCTGGCCTGCCAGGGAGCCAGGCTTTGCAGCCGACTGCTAAGTTAGAATTTACACTTTCTGCAAGAACGGTCTTGCAGTCAAGACCACCTGGGAGTTGGCACAGACTGAGGGGCCATTATGCTTTCTCCACAGCCCTAGCTGATAGGGGAGCTCGAGTGAGATGGGAAGGAACTTGCTGTTCCTAATTTAAATTGCTCTTTCTAGCTGGAGATGCACTTGCCCAGGTCCTAGTGCCCAAAGGCACCCACCTGGAAGTTACAGGGCCAGGGTCGTCTGTGGAAGTGCCATCATCGGCAGGTGGCCTGCCCACGTGGTGCGAGGGACAGGTTCCAGGATAGCCTTCCCTCTGAAATCAGTTCTTGCTCTGGCCTCCAGCCCACGCTAGAAAGTGTACCATTCATTAATTTCCCCCCCCACCCCAAGTGTATGGGGAAAGGAAGGAAAGGCATTTAAAAATGCAACTGCTTCTAAGGAGGGGACTATTTTAAGTCACCTCTCGGAGAGATCATGCTGCTTCCTGATAGGGCAGAGAAACACATGAGCTCTGACTTCCCTGGGGTGAGAGAAGCGGGGCGGTGTTCCTCAGGAGCCCAGTTTTACCTTCTTTACAGTCTCACCCAGGGCTGACCACAGGACCAGCCTTCTGGGAGAGATTCGTTCAGGAGGACAGCAAATACAGACTAGCAGCGATTTAATTAGTTCCAAGTTAATGTCCTTTTCCACTTGGTCTCATGTAAGCACCTGGGAGTTATGGCCACTTACTTAAAATGATTTATAAAGTTCTTTCCCAGGAGAAAGGTCCTTGGACAGGCAGCAAGTAAGGCTGTGAATTATGCCTCCATAGTGGGTATAGTATGAGGATAAAGGAACAGGTTCAGCTGTAAAGAATCTGAAGCTCTCTCCTAAAAGGGAGGAGAGTCTCATTTTTCAGCGAGGTAATTTTTTTCTTTTTTTTTGCGGTACGCGGGCCTCTCACTGTTGTGGCCTCTCCCGTTGCGGAGCACAGGCTCCGGACGCGCAGGCCCAGCGGCCATGGCTCACGGGCCCAGCCGCTCCGCGGCATGTGGGATCTTCCCAGACCGAGACACGAACCCGTGTCCCCCGCATCGGCAGGCGGACTCTCAACCACTGCGCCACCAGGGAAGCCCTCAGCGAGGTAAATTTTGACAGGCATGGCTAGCTCTTCTAGACTTCAGCTTTGACAGAACTTCTGTTCTTAGGAGCTCATCTTAGCTTATACCCTCTCAGCTTTAAGGTGAGGTTAACAGACTTGCTCAACTCATTTGTGGCAGAGTTAGGAGACTAGAATCTCGGGATGCCTACTTCAACTGTGGGTTTGCTTGTTTTTTCTTTTTTAATGTTATAATCGTTAACAGCTAACATTATTTGAGGATCTACATTTTGCTAGATGGCATTCTAAGTGCTTTGTCCTCAAAACCCTATGAGGTTATGAGTTTTATCCCCATCTCACAGATGGGAACACTGAGGAACTGAGTGGTAATACAATTTGCCCAAGGTCACAGAGGTTGTGAGTGATGTGGCCAAGATATGAGCCCAGGCGGTCTGGTCCCAGAGCCATACTCTCAACCACTACTCTACCATGTTATTGAAACAGTGCACACTCACAGTCTTAAACCTAATGATATAGAAGGGTTTATACAGTGAAAAAGCAAGAGTCCCCCACTCTAGTTCATCCCACCCCTGGATTTGTTTCCAATGGTGGTTACCTTCTGTTATCTCTCACTAATAGGCACACACTCCCACTCCTTGATTTTCCAACTTCAGATATTATCCGTTGGCTTCCTGCAGTATGACATGAAGATTGGACTCTCCTTATTCTGTGCACGTGTGCATGGTGTTTGTCATAACTAGCCTCCAAACACGGCCCCAACGGAACACGCCTCCAGGATTCACCCATATACTGAGGCTCAGCTGGCCCTCCCTGTCCTCTGACTTAAACAATAGATTGCAGCACGGGTGACATTAGAACAGTTCCTTTAAAAAGCCTGGCAGCTTCTGCTTTCGTGCTCTCGGGAATCTTGAGCCTCACTGCAAGAAGTCTGGGCATCCTGCAGGAGAGACCACACGGAAAGGCCACGTCGAGAGATGGAGGCCCAGTGATCCCAGAGTCTCCAGCTGAGCCCGGCCTTTCTGCTCCTGCCTGACTACAGTCCCAGGTAAGACCCTCAGTGACGCCAGCAGAAGAACCTTCTATCCAGATGAGGCAACCCACAGAAGAACAGAGAATTATATGAGAAATAATAACTGTGGTTGATTTAAGCCGCTATGTTTTGGGGTGATCTGTTATGTAGCACATAGTGTTTTTCTGTATTTTTAGTTCCTTAATTGGATACTTTTGGAACATTAGATGACATGCTTAAATTCTATATCTGATTCCATTAACTATTTTTATTGTGGTAAAAACTATATAATGTAAAATTTGCCTTTTTACCCATTTTTAAGTGTACAATTCAGTGGTATTCATTGCATTCACAATGTTGTACAAGCATCACTGGTATATATTTCTAAAATTTTCTCATCACCTCAAACAGAAATTCATTATGCAATTTCCCATCCCCCGCCTTTCCACAGCACCAGTAACCTCTCATCTACGTTCTATCTATTTTAGATCGTTCATATAAGTGGAATCATACAATATTTGTCCTTTTGTGTCTGGCTTATTTCACTTGGCATGATGTTTTCGAGGTTCACCTAGGTTATAGCATGTATTATAATTGCATTCCTTTTTATGGCTGAATAATATTCCATTGCATGTATATTACACATTTAGTTTATCCATTCATCTGTTGATGGATGCTTGGATTGTTTCCACCTTTTGGCTATTGTGAATAATGCTGTGATGAATATTGGTACACAAACATCTGTTTGAGTCCCTGTTTTCAATTCTTTTGGGTTTATACCTAGGAGTGGACTTGCTGGGTCATACGGTAAACTTACGTTTAACTTTTTGAGGAACCACCAAATTGTTTTTCAAAGACACTGCATGATTTTACATTTCCAACAGCAACATACAAAGGTTCTAATTTCTCCACATCCTTGCCAACACTTGTTATTTTTAAAAATTATTATAGCCACTCTAGTAGGTATGAAGTAGTCTCTCATTGTGGTTTTGATTTACATTTCCCTAATGACTAATGATGCTAAGCATCTTTTCATGAACTTATTTACCATTTGTATATCTTCTCTGGAGAAGTGTCTAATCAAGTCCTTTGCCCATTTTTTTAAAATTGGGTTGTTTGTCTTTTAGTTCTTGAGTTTTAGGAGTTCCTTACATATTCTGGATATTAAACCTTTATCAGATACATGATTTGCAAGATTTTCTCATATTCTGTAGGATTTTTTCACTTTCTTGACAATGTTCTTTGATGCACAAAAGTTTTTAATTTTTGATGAATTTATCTCTTTTTTTCTTAGGTTCTACTAACCTTTGACAGAATCTCTCAACTCCCCCTTTTATAAGATAAGGATAAGAGTGCCCAGTGTAGAATGACAGACTGAGCCAGTTAACACCCTGAAAATGGAGTTGCAGGAATAAGAGATACCCAATGTTTTATGAACTCTTGAAGGATCTTTTCCATCTATGCGCCATTCTTAAGTCAGTTGCTGGTTTTCACCAAAGTAAAACCTCTACCTGACAACACTGTTAACCCAACTTTGAGTTATTCCCTAAACCTAACAGTAATTAATGTGAACTATTTTAAAAATAATTTAGAATCTTTACACTCACTCAGATTGAAAGTTTCCATTCTGCACTTCTACAAATGTATACAATCTGACTGTGTACATGCCTATTTCTTCCATTAACCCAGAGGGAACTGGTGGGCATCTCAGCATCTATCCAATTCCAGTCCAGAAGAATGACAGTATCTGAGATTCCTAGTAAAAATTTTCATGGGACATACCCCTCAAACCTTCTGGCAAAAGATTTTGGTCCTTTAAAAGAACTTCCTGCCATCTCCTATTGGATTTGTAAGAGACTTAGGAATGGCTATTAAGACCATGCATGTATGCATATCCTAATTGGCAAGCCATCCTTATCATACTCATGGACACCTCTTTATAGCAGGAGTATTGGCGAACAAGGCAAATGGAGAACCCAGTACCATGGAGGAGAATTTTCCAGGATGCAGCTGCAGCTCAGGGGACATCGTCTGACCTTCAGTATAACTCAATCTGTATAACAGGAAACTCACCACGATGATAGTCTCCTTGTATAACAAGCTTTCCTTGGGCATTTCTGACAGCTGATTATCACTTTTTCCCCTGTTGAAAACATTTAATTCACTGCTGTCTGGAATGTCTATTTATTTGTGGGGTACTCACGATACCAAATGTCTCATAATTGTTTTGGTCTTTCCCATCAGAAAGGAAACTCGGCTTGGTAGAAAACATTAAAAAAGTATCTTGAGCTATCGGGTCACTATAAACATTCTCAAAACTGTATTTGCAAAAGCCAGCATGCTGTTAAAACAATTACATGCTCTATCTCTGTTCCAAACAGCTAATGGTGCTTTGCGGAATTGCTTATAATTTGAGAAACTGGAAACAACCTAAATGTCCGTTATCGTGGGAACGATACTAAACTATGGTATATCCAACCTATGGATGTCTCTGCAACAATTAAACAGAACAGATTTATATTACATGTTCTAACATAGAAAGATTTCCAGATCTAGATATATTATTGAGGAACAAAAGCAAGTTGGGTAGTATTGATTTATAGAGGCAATGGTTATTTGTAATGACCATTTATATAAAACAAAGAAAACATACTTGTCTACAGTACATCTATGTCTATAAATGCACAGAAAATATGTGAAAGGGCAAGAGGTCTGAGATTGGGGGTAGTGGTCAAAGAGTACTTTATAAAGTTTTAATTTTTTTTATAAAGTATATGTATTTGTGTATTCCTTGTGTAATTTAAAATACAGATGCTAACTGATGGTGAAGAAAACCAGATACCTTAGAGCTAGGGATGTGAATCAGCTGTTAAAGTCTATAACTGCCTTCAGGTCTAACTTCCTTTCTACCAATCAGAATTCTGGGAACTCAGCAAGAAGCAAATTCTTGGCTTAGTCAATATAGGAAGTTGAAGTCAACCAGGTAAAACAACTAAGTTGCATCTTAAGGGAGAATTTACCTACAACATTCTTAGCTGTTTTAGTAAAGGTAGGGTCCTCTGAGGATTGGAGTAGAAAAGGGATTTCTCTAGACTATCTCATCTTCCCCAAACTTCTGCCATCTCACTGAAACTGAAGTCTTTCAAGGGGGAGAGGAAAAATAAAGGACCAGTGGCTACACTTATTTTAAACACCTAAGCTTTATAAAACTTCTTTCATCTACATGTCTCTTAAGAAAACCGTCAAAGCAACAAAGAAGCAAAGTGGAAACAGATGTTTTTCTACCAAAAACGCTCTCAGGAACGGTTTCAGATATTCGTGTGTGTTTTCTAAGTAACTGTACCAACCAACTTTTCTTGTCCACCATTACAGCCCCTGACATGTTTCTCGGGCCCCTCTGGGCACACAACGCTCAGACAGAGCCTGGTCCTGTCAGCCTAGGTTCCCAGCAAGCCCTGTGTACAGAGGAAGGCATGGGGCTCCTGGTCAATTCAGCCTCAGAGCATCCCGAACTACAAGCCCAAGAATGCACGCTCAGCAGGCCAAGGGAGGGCAATGGCATTTTATTCTCCAGCTGATTTCGTTTTCCCTTTGGGGGAAGGGCAGCCCACTGGGACCCCTCTGGGATGCGAAGGGTCTCGGGAACACAAGCTCTCCCCCTCCAGTTCACGACCCCTCCCCCAAATCTCTAATTTTAAGGCACCTTAGTTGTTAAAGGCATTTAACTTTAATTCCATTTGACTTCAATTGTGTCCAAATTACTGTAGAAAGTAAGAAGACAACAGCTGTAAATATGAAGAGAGACAGAAAATCATTGAGAATCCTGCCTTTATGAATATTTGATGAAGAAAGGTTAGATCCATAGCTGGTAAATTATAAGAAATTATGTCCATCATGTGACTCTGTCAGCAAAGGTTAATACAAATGGGTTGGGACTTAGTTGGGATGACAACGGAGATTAAAAAAGATTTGTCCTGTCCTCGCTGCAATTAGTTTTTCTCGTATTATTAGTGTAATAGAGTGGATCATTAGGATTATGGCAACAGAACAACTGCTCGGTTGAAATCATTTTGTTTTGCAGACCAGCGTTGCATTTTCGCAATAAATTTTTCATCTCTGTTAATCTTGCCCTTAATTGTGTGTGTGGTAGCTGTGGGCAGGATCCAATTAACTCTTTTGATCCTACAATGTCCTTGCCGTCAAGTACGCTGATTACATGCAGACTGAACGGGCGATCCTATATTTTTCTGCAGCTGGATATGTGGCTCATTTCGTGCGAGCAGAAAAATGGTTATTTTTGCTCAAATAACAGCCCCAGTCAAGTGTGAAATTGTATATAATTGTGCTATAGGATTTTGCCCAGGTTAAAGGGCTTCTTGGGGCTTCCGTTATGAACCTCATTTCTCAGGTATTTATGATTCGTTTTCTACTTTTACAAAATCTGAATGAGGCTTAACAGTTCTTTGCTCAGAGGTCTTATTGTTGTTGTTGTTGTTTTTATTATTTTGCAAAGGGGATGGAAGTAGTCATCCTGCATTCTTTGTACCAAGGCGGAGAAGGCAATTGATATTAAGCACAAGTAAGCTGGAAGGTAGAACAAATAGCACCGTGGACCCCGACAGCTGAAGGCGTAATTTATCCAAGTGGTGGCTTGGATTTCCAAGGGTACCGTGATGTCCTTTCAACAAGGTGGAAGAGCTTGGAGACAGAAGCCAAAGAGAGGGTGGGGTGAAAAACAAGTAAAGAAAGACAAATCAGAGGGCAGTACAGTTTCTAGCTATTCCAGACCAGGCTCTAAACAAACAGCTTATAAACAAACTGCAACGATGTGGTGCTAGCTTATTTACCAACACTCTGCTCCTTGCAGAAAACTCCACTGCCTTTACCAAAGACTTTCTTTCGATATCTACACACCACGCGTCATATCCCTTTCATCACGTAGCTATGCATTTTTTAAACGAGGGATATGGCTGATGGAATGTTTAAAGATCAGTACAGGATGAGGAAAAACGCAGAGATGATTTTTGCCACAGAGGGTGTGTCACGGAGGGGAAGATGAAGAGAATAGAGCACACTCACAATAGAAAAGAAAACTGAAAAATGAAAACCTAAACACATAGATGTAATAAACACTAAAAATAAATCAAGAGACCCTAGAGGCCCAATGAGAAGGCAAAGTGTTGTTCCAAATCTAAAGTAAAGCTGGAAAATGTGGATTACTAGGGAAAAATGGTCTCGGGAAGGGTTCAGTGTGACAGCCAGAAGAATAATCGGAACTGTCATGCCTGTAGCAAACTCACTGAAGAAGCGGTGTCTAATCAAGGTCCGCTGAGAGTTCCCCCCAGCTGAAGCATACGCTCTGCCCGCACTTACCGTCATCCAGAAGTAGGGAATTTAACACATCAGGGAGCTTGCCGGATTATCAGATCAACGAATCAATAGCATTGACAATATTTCTACCTAAAAGCATGGGGGAGCAGTGAGCAAGGCACCAAAGCAGACAGGATCTTTGCCAATACACTACCTTGGGCCTTCGACTTCTGCCAAGGGCCCCAGAGGCACAGGACTTTTCTTCCCAAGACCTGGGATTTCCTGCCTAAGTGACTTTGACCTGCTTGAGTTGAGTCAATTGCATCCTTCATCAGGAACAGGTACGGGGGCCACATGTGCAAGTGGCGCAGACCCAGTCTCCCAGGCATCGGAAGCAGCATGTCGGGTCATGCCATTACCCGCTCTCGGCAGCCCTCCCTCCCAGCCTCTGTAAATCCCAGTTGTGTATGTGTAACATGGCTGGACTCAGTGGAATACAAATGGCTTCTCTGTGTACCTGTACGGCTCCTGAGACTCGAGCCACCTGAAGAGTTCTCTTCCCTCTGTGTGACCTACACCTGGCGGCTCTGAAAAGACATTCTGGCCCCTGGCTCACTGAATTTAATGCTCCAGAAAGTAACCAGATTTCTTCACGGAGGATGAAGGGTAACTCAGAGAGACAAAGAAAACACACTCTTCACGTGCCCACATCTACAAAAGAGCGTTTGGGGCAAGGCAGAGCCCAACTCACTGAATCCACACCGAACGTGCTCTGTGGCCTTTGACCGTCTCCCCCACACTGCTGCTTCTGCTGTAGCAAAGTGGATGCCAGCTCCCAAATAACAGGATGGACCCCAAATCGAGAAACACATTTGTAGCTGGTAAAGACTAGAACAGAACCGTTCGGAACATTTAAGTCTCTGCTATGGATAAGTTACTTGATTTAACTTTCTTAACTCTGCATAATCATTTCAAGTTTATTGATGAGGAAATTGAGACTTAGAGAAAGAGGCTAAATAACTTATCCAAGGACATGGAGCTCCTCCAAGGAAAGACTGGGATTCAAATCCAGGCTTGCCAGCCTCCAAACCACTACCCCAAACTCTGTGTTCCACCCAATGTTGCCTCATTTCTACCAGCGGGACAAAAGACAGCTTACCAAATGCAGTAAAGGCAAACAGACGAAACGTCAACCCCCCAAACTCCCATAGAACGAGATGGCACACTTTGGAAGGAACACTGCTGTTTGTTCTGTTCTCCGACAGGACATAGAACGGGGGTGTAAAAATGGGACTGAAAGAGGTAAAACGCAGAACTTATGTGAACACGGAGCCCTCCTAGTCCACATCTGTACCGTCAACTGGGCTCTCTTAACCATGACAAAGCCAAGGTTTTCTAAAATGGGCATATTATTGTAGTCTGCCTGGCTGTGCTGTAACTATTTCAAGGACTATTAAATTAAACCCTGGAGACAGTTTCCCTTAAGATAAAGAGCATGCTTTTTATTGTGCCATCAAAGGAGACCAGAAAACCTGAAGCTTTCAGCTTTAAAGACAACATAATGAGATCAGAGATTTTGCTTGCAAAGAAATTAACTTTCGGTTAATTAATGAAAGTAACCTTAAACAGCGGGCATGTTGCCAACAACCAGGACACTATAATAAAAAGGAGGCGGGAAGATAATGGGCTGCTTTCAAGGGGCCAGGGCTCAGCAGCCCAGAAAAGAAATTTGATGAGGATGCTGCGTGTAAATTTGATCTCAAATTCTTAAGATGAACAAATAATAGTCTTATCTGTAATAAAGTCTGCTACAAATGCTTTCTTTTCGCCCCTAATTTTCTGTTCAATTTAGATAGAAGATTTAATTAGATGTTGGTGAAACACCAGTTATTTAATAAAACCCTTAATAAAAATCTAATCTATGTTACACAGAAACCACTGGAACGTAATCGCAATTTGAAAAAATACGTTTTAGAGTATTTACTTTTTACAATTAAGAAAACAGGTGGACGTGACATGTTCTGTATTCTGCTCAAGGTAAGAGCTAAGAAGGCAAAGCCAATTTAAAAAAAGAAAGCAAGCCCCCAAACTGCAACCCTTTCTCCCTTCTCATAAAGTTTGTTTTTAAAGGTTTTCTTTTGTCTTTTGCAACCGAAAGGGGCCCTTGAACCTGAATGAAGAATGATCCCTCCCACCTCATAAACTTTTTAAACTACAATTTGCTGATCATGAGAAACTGACTTTGAAGGATTCCTAAAATTGTCTGAGAAACAACATGGGCCCCTAAATCTGTTAAATCCAACTGTAATTTTACCATTATAGACTATGGGAATCCTGAAATTCAAAAAAAAAAAAAAAAAAGAGTATGAAAAATTAATGGATCAAGAGTGACACAGCACATACGAAGGTGATGTTAAGGACATTTTGAGTATATGCCTAAGCTTCTAAGTACTTTAACCAGACGCAGAATTCTGAACTGGACGTCCCGAGCCCCCCCCCCAGATTTCACTCGATATGGGGATCCTTTGAGGTCACGTTTCCTACATAAAACTTTTATATTGGTGGGAATGTTGGTTTCCACGTGAAGTTGCTCGTGTTAAGTTCCCAGCCTCTGGAGCAAGAATTAAGTGGCACTGGAGCCAAACTTTTCGAAACATCGGTGATCTACTTTCTACAGGTTCAGTGAAAGCAGTCGGATACCTTAGAGGCAGTGACACCACCCGGGACTCAACAGTTCAATTTCCTATATGCCATGTCTCTTTCCTTGACATGGCATAGCTCTGATTGAAATAATTTCTCAGATACACAGAGCGGGGGTGGAATTTAATTGAAGTAGAAGCATTAACTCCCCCGCTCTGAAGGGGGCACGTAGATGCAGGTGGAAATCAGTCTATTTTCTGCTGTGTCTCTAACTGACCCAGCACCAAAACTCACATGCCTAGGAAATGAACCCTGTGTCCTTGGCCATGGCCATGTGGCATCTCTGCTCAAGTCTGATTTGAGAAGGTCGCTGTTGAATGCAGCTGGATGTTGCGATCATCCAGATTTAATCATCACGATGGGGTTCCGCTGTATATAAATTTAAATAATGGCCCCTCCTCTCTCGAAGGAAGGAAAGTCCATAGAATTTGCCCATCTGTTCTGCAGGGCTGTTCATTTTGAGTTTCTGATTAGATGCCTCCTACTATCCTGGGCTCGCCATAAGCTCCAAACAATGCCTCAGTGTTTGGGGGCATCTGATGATTTATAGTGCTTGTTATTTTTGGTTCCAATCTGATTCCTCTTTGGCTACTGACACCAGGGCAGGGCGTGGCACGGACTGAACACGGTCAGCGCTTATTTCAATACATTGTGCCCAACAGGCAGCCAGTGAAGGGGGGGTGGTTGCTATCGGGCACTTTGGGGCCACACAGCCCCAAGCAAGAATGCGTCCCGGTTGGGTGGCAGGTTGGATTTCAGTTCTGTGTCTGCCACGCTGATACCTGCACGGCTGGCTCGGCCACTCACACAAGCCCAACCCCAGCCTGGGCTGGAGGACAAGAGAAATTACGGACCTGCCACAGGGTTCCCGGCAAATGGAATGAGGACACAGTAAGAAAACCATCTGAAATAAGATCTCATTGCCTCCTCTGGGAAGGGGGGCATGAGACAGCCCCGCGAGCCCCTGTGCCTGTATCCCTTTCCAAGGGGCGCTAACTTCCATCAGTCACCTCCCCTCCCTCCCCTCTACAGGCTGGCTTCTCCTTCTCTGCAGCCTTGCCGTGCCCAGGGACAAGAGACACATTCTTTTGTTGGAAAAAAAACCGTTGATGTGCTTCCAGGTCTGAAAAGCCAAAGGGGGAGAAAATATCCCAACCCATTTTTTGGTAGAAAGCACAGAGGCCATCTCTGAAGCTTTCTTAAATACTAACATTATAATGAGAAGACATGGGGTGCTGCTCCACTTGTGGGTTTTACACAACAACGTGCCTCAACAGGATCTTTTGGAGCCTGTGATGCCTCCGAGCACGAGCTGTTCTTCCAGAGGGATGTTGACTTTTGTGGTCTGTTAAGCAAGCAATGCGTAAGTAAAAGCATATTCTTTCAGGAGAACATTGACGCAAGCGCTCCAGGCCAAACTGCGCGGTCCCTTCTCCCGCTGGTTTTGTTAAAGAGAAGTTTCCATAACGGGACAAGGGCAATGGCCAGCTCTGGTGTTCAAACAATTATTGACCAGGTGACAAAAAACCACAGAACGAGTCTGTTATCTTCGTGTTGCCGGGGAAGCTCCTGGGTGATGGGCGCTTCAAATTGATCGTCAAGGCAACCCGGCTCTGATGTCTTGGCGTAGCTACGAGTCCCCTCACTGTTGACAGCTTAGCCTCGGTGGTTGAGACCCTGAGCTTTGAAGTCCAAGAGAGGCGTGGGGTGGAGTCCTGACTGCGTGACTGAACTTGGGAAAATGACAAAACCTTGCTAAGTGTCCTTATCAGTAAGTAGGGATACAAATACCTATTTCACGGAGCTGCTATGAGGACCCAGTGAGGTCCCGGGTGTGAAGGGTGTAATAGCACAGTGCCTGGCACAGAGGCACTAGCTCAATCAATGACAGCTATTATTCTTAGTGTGTTATCTTCCCTGGCGCTTGGTGGCTGCACGCTGTGACAGTTTTTGCAACAGTCATTCCATCATTAGTCAAAAGTGCCTCTACTTTTCTCCTAAACGTGATTCTTAGCTCTCTCTAGTATTCCAAAGCATGAAGGTCAGCCTACGGTTTTGGTAGTGAGAGCACCTGAAACAATTTAAGGTTCCGGTGCAGAGGGGAGAAAATGGTGGCTCAAGGGTGACATTTTGCTCCCAGACATTTATTTTGGTCCCGAGAGTCTTGGCTTTGGTACTTAAAAAAAAAAAAAAAAAAGGTGAATTAGTTATTTAAAAAGAAAAGAGGGCTTCCCTGGTGGCGCAGTGGTTGAGAATCCGCCTGCCGATGCAGGGGACACGGGTTCGTGCCCCGGTCCGGGAAGATCCCACATGCCGCAGAGCGGCTGGGCCCGTGAGCCATGGCCGCTGAGCCTGCGTGTCTGGAGCCTGTGCTCCGCAATGGGAGAGGCCACAACAGTGAGAGGCCCACGTACCACACAAATAATAAATAAATAAATAAATAAATAAATAAATAAAAATAAATAAAAAGAAAAAGAAAAGAAAAGAAAAAGAAACCTAGAGATTTCGCTCAACAATCCTGATGTTTGGCTTTGCTTGAAAAAACTGAAAGATCTGCTTATCTGGGTCAATATTCCCCCAGGATGGCAACAGGCGGGACTGAGTAGTGGCTGCCCCTTTTAGACTGGGCACACGTGCTCCAGTGTGAATCAAATCCCACCTCTCCGTGCTTGGCCTGCTTCATTCATCTCTATGACCAGGTCCTACTCCAGTCACTGGGCTGTAAAAGAGCCAGCCCGTTTCTGTGGCCATTAGCCATCCATTGGTTGTGTGGCAGCTTCCACGACGCTGCCATTTTGCTTTCTGAAGTTTCAGTTCAGAAGGGCTTTGGTTCAGAAGGGCTTCAGTATTGTCTCAAGAGTGGCTCCACTCCACAGGACTTCCTTGGTAGATTCCACATGCTTCTCCCAGGGTGACCATCAACAACAATCAGCCTGTCTGTCCATCATCTGTTTACGTTCTCGAACTCTAGGCAAATTGATGGATGTATTTCCTTCCATGGTATCAGCCCTGGCTCCACTTGGAGGTCAGTTCAGACCCAGAGAATACCAGGAGATATCAGATCACAAAGCCCAGAATCAAGTTCATTCTTGGTTTGGTCATCCTGTGCCTATGTTTCCTTATTATCATTGATTATGTCAGCAGGCACTGAATTCACTAGGTACTCATAAACACTATTCCATCTCCAGGGACATGCTTAGCATATCTGACAGCTGAAGCAGAGCATTTTTCACACCCCTTTTTTTCACACGCCTCTATATCATAAAATTTTCTCAATAACTATCATATAATAATCAGTAACAATAATAATAAGATTTAGTCTTCAATTTAAAATAATCAATGAACAATTAAAGAATACACTGTAACTTAAAAATATGATTCAAATTCAGTCAAATATTTTACATAGGGAACTGAAATTTTCATTTACCAAGTAAAAACTATTACACAGAGTGGTTTGCAAACGGTTTCACTGTTTTACATTTTAAAGAAAAATAAAAACTTAAAGTGGTCACATGGTTTGGCAGAGTTTAAGTACCCCAACTGTTGTTTCTCTCTCTTGTCTATTACTGTTTATTTCCCATCTACTGTTTAGATGCAGAAATACATGGCACCATAGTGGCTGGAGACATAGTTCTAAATGGTAATCAACTCACCCTTTTAAAAAAATATTTATTTATTTATTATTTATTTATTTTGGTTGCGCTGGGTCTTAGTTGCAGCACATGGAATCTAGTTCCCCGACCAGATATCAAACCCAGGGCCCCTGCATTGGGAGCACGGAGTCTTACCCACTGGATCACCAGGAAAGTCCCCAGTAATGAACTTAGTCTTGATGTGAACAGGTGCAGTTGAGTCCTTGTATGCCAGTTGCTGACTGCATACATGAAAATTCCCTGAATGAATGTCTACATAGAATACAGTATTCATTAGACGATATGTTCCTAAAATGTGCTCATTTAAAGCTTATATATATATATGAGTAAAGTTCAGGAGTAATTCAGAAATTGTACGGATGTTAGACCAACACAAGCTTTTTTTAGAGGGGAGTGAGTATTCTAATGTGGCTGTTGTTTAGACGTGGCAGAGAATGGTGCTATCGAAAAGCAGACAGACTCTTGTCCATTTTCTTATTGTTTTTCAATCTTCTACAGACAATGCAGCCCCTTATTGCTGGCATGGAAGGGGGTGGAGAGGGAGAGTTGGGGTGGACTGCTCCCACTGTCCCACCCTCGGTACGTCACTGCCCAGCTCTTAACTTGATTTTGGCTTTTCGTGGTTAAGACATTCTGGTCCAGTTTCCAGAACTTTAGTTGGAGTCTTTGATCTTCTCTTCCCAAATCCACTAAATCTAGATTCTTGATCCAACTGCCTGCCATTCTGGCCTCCAAACCCTTCACCTACCTGTGTCCTTGCTGTCTGCTTTTCTCATCTCACCATCCTTTGCCTTTCACGAGTTCTCTGGACGTGAACACTTGCCTGACTGAGGGGACTTGATAAGCTTTCTTTCCTGTTTAGCTGAACTCTTGGCACAGACTCCTTAGCATCCTGCTGCTGCCTAAATCTCCAAGCGGCGACCACAGGATAAGCATCATTTTGATATGAGTAGCTGTGGGGTGAGGTGGAGAGGGGGCAGCTAGGGATGCGTACTTGGCCTTGAGTATGACTCACCGGGAATGCTAGCGACCAACTGCTTGTGGGAATGGATGGGTTACAAATGGCGGCCAAGCTTTACCAATATCAAGGTTAAAAGCGGTGACAACGCTGCAGGTGTTGGGTTGGGTCTGGGATTTAATGCTTTATCTGACTCCACACTGTGTCTGCTGGGCTCCCAAAGGCGACTTTGGCATTCATGATGTCTATTTCTTAGGACGGTATATTGCCCGATAGCAGAATTTATGGCCTTTAGTTCTGAGATGTCAATAAAATCACCTAGCCATGTGAGGGCTTTCTCCAGGACAGTCTAATATAGAATGCTTATCTTATTCAGGCACAACATCAGCTTTTAATATCCCACTAAATCTGCAAATCAATCCACGATTTTTAAGATTTTTTTTCAGAGGAGTCTCAGGCAGCCTGCAGTTTCCTTTATATATGCTGCTGATGATGTTCTTTAATTTTATCAGAGAATCGCACATGTCAATAATCACACAGGCCAGTTACCTGAAACGGTTTTCCTCTGCTTTTGCTTAAAATTTTGACCTATAAATATTATCAGAAAAAAAGAGCTTTCAAAAAGGGTAGTGGTAGTGCCTCATCTTTCTGGAAAACCAAGGCAGAGGTTCAATACTTAATTCTAAATCCTCAGCATCCATTATTAACACATGTGCCTTTACTCATTTGCAACAAGGGATAATAACCCCAGCCTTTCATCCCATTTCAAATGAAATACTACAAAGGAACATTTTTAAGATGCAGCTATGATAGGCTAAATGATGACTGTATCCTATTTAGTTCGCCCCTAAAATCTAACAAAATATCTGTATCCAATCAAACATGCTGCCTAACTCCACAAGATAATTTATTTGTATGTATATAACATATACGTAGCACACATATATACATACATGTGTTGTATATATTCATAAGTGTAAACATATATGTGTATATGAAATGCATAGGACATAGTTTCGATGGGGGGTTTACATCAGTGTGTTTGAAGAACAGTATTCAAATGACCTTTTTATATTCTTTACCATACGTACTTGCTTTGTGCAATTCAAATGTTGCCCAGTTTTGTACGGCTGTTATATGTTTCTAGGATGCTGCTTTGAAAAATCTGGGCCACCTTCAAAGATTTTATAAAGTGACTCCTTTATTCTCATAAAGAGGAGAAAGGCAGGTTAATCATCTATTGACTCCTCAGTCTTATTACCGGCACAGAGCTCGGGCATTAGTAAATTTCCGCTTTTTAGTTACCCAACAAACACATCAGCAGGAGGTGCAGATCAAGATCGAAAGATTAAGCTTTGTCACTCAAAGGATAATTACAAAGAGTATTTTAAACACACTGTAAATATACACAAGCCATCATAAAATCATCAAAACCCTGACAGAGCTCACCACCTCCAGAGCATATAGACTATCTGGGAGAGGGATATTGATGTTAAGTCCTGCTTGTCTTGGAAGATTGTCATTAACTGTCCCAAGCCTGCACTCAGCCAGCCACCTGAGCTAGGGCAAGACGGGGAATCTGGCTTCACACATTCTAGTGGCAGATTAGTGGGATTTGGGACAAGCAGTTTAATATGCATTTAATTGTGATCCTTTTCTATTCCATTCCAAGATGCCTTAAAATATATTATTCCAAGTACTTAAATAAAAACGACAGAAATCAAGATTCTGTTGTCCTGCTTTTAAAAAATAATTTCATATACAGGAAAGATCTGGGGAAAGCAGATTAATTTCTACTAAACATTTCATTTATAACATGTCATAAAAAGACACACGAGCCCATGTATATTAGAAGCATGCAGTAACATCACCTTTCATAAAAAGAAAAGCTTGTCATCACAATCTTATTAGGGTGTCATGCATTGTTAAACTGGTAAAATATTTCTGTATATTCCAATTAGTGAGACCATTTATTGGCACAGACATTACACGGAAAACTATCTTCTTTCAAAAAAAGTCCTTTCCACTGGGAACGAATCCTTTGTTTGACAATTCAGAGAATGTTATTTAGAGATTTTAATTGCTCAGTTGATGTGTGGCTGGATCTCAATAATCAAAACAATAAAATTGTTGGGGTTTTTTTTTTTTTGACAACTGTAATAAAATGTTGGTAGTGTCCTGGGATAGTTAACTCGAGCTGGATTGACACTGTCAGGTTCTTTCCCATATATCTTTTTTATCAGAGGCAAACAGTCATTTTTTGAAAAGTAAAAAGTGCATTAATAACATGGCCATTATCAAGATATTCCAAATACAACTTAATGTCTACATGAACAATCCAACTGGATTATCTATAACAATCTCATCTGATTATCTAGGAAAAGGAGCTACAGCTTTTAATGCAAAAGAAAATAATTCTTCAAATCAGTTAGAAAACGCCGAACACTTCAATAAAAATGGGCAAAAGACCTGGACAAATATTTCACAAAAGAAGAAATGTAAATAGCCGTGTAAATAGAAGAAAACACTGCTACTTCATTAGTAATCAAAAGAATGTAAATGAAATCAAGGAGACTCTGTTTTCCTAATCTATCAAATTGAAAGAGTTTACACACAACAGACACTTACACAATTACCAGGGCTGCTGTAAAGGCACAGGAAAACAGCCTTGCTCATAGACTACTGGTGGACGCTATATAATTGGTTCAACCTTTTGTAAGAATATTTTAGCAATATGTGTCAGAAGCCTTTAAAATGTGCACATTGTTTGACTCAGGAATTCAATTCTTAGGAATTTATCCTAAGGTGATAAAAATTCACACAAAATTTTTATACAAGGATACTCATCCCAGTGTTTTATATGATAAGGAAAAAATAGGAAACAACCTAAGTGTTCAACAATAGGAGAAAAATTAAATAAATATGGCATGTGTATACAAGGGAATCCTAGTTTCTATTAACAATCATGTTCCCAGGGAATATTTAAAGATATGAAAAATGTTTATGATATAGTAAGTGAAAAAAATCCTAATTTTGCTTTAAAAAGTATATACATAACAACAAGGACCTACTGCATAGCACAGGGAACTATATTCAATATCTTGTAATAACCTATGATGGAGAAGAATCTGAAAAAGAATATATATATGTGTATATATATATATAACTGAATTACTTTGCTGTGCACCTGAAACTAACACAACATTGTAAAGCAACTATACTTCAATTTTTTAAAAAAGTATATACATACGTATGTATGAATGCACTGAAAAAAGATTGGGAGACAATACACTAAAAAAATATGCATAGCTGTTACCTCAAGGTGGTGGGATTATAGGAGACGTCTCTTTTCTGTTTTATACATCTTTAAATTTAAAAAACTGATTTCGATGAGTGCAGATTACATGCTAATTTAAAACATGCTCACTGAAAAAGCAAACTCAGAAATATTGTTTATTTTAAAATGTTTCCTACCCTATTTTCGAAATAACTTCCCTTATGGAACATACACTTAGATCTAAATATGTTTCTTCTTAGAAGAAGAAGAAGAGTCTGGGGTATCTACACAATGGTAAATTTTACAGATACATGGAAATAAGGCATTTTTCAAAATTGACAAGGGTAGAACTGGCCGTTAGGATGGTCAGGTCCCAGGCCTGAGAAAATAGTTTGTTCATTTTACAATGTTAACGCACTGGACGAAATGCAGGACATCCGAAACATGACCTTTGGTGCCAAGGGAAACTGAGCACAGATAACTGGTCTGGCACAAACAACTGGCTGTCCTAACAGTCGACAGGAGAAACACAAATCAGCAAGGGATTTGCGCTTAATTTTGATTTAAACATTCTATCAATGGAGAAATTCTTATTTTAAATACGCACATTCAGAAGAAGAGTTCCTCCCGCCATGGTCAGCTTTCCCACACCCACCTTCTCAACCCCAAATCACACACACGGGGACTTTCTGACTTCTTTTTTTCAGGGCCTCCTACAAAGCCCTGGCGTGAACTTGGGGACCACACACATTAACTGAAATCCCAAGCCAAGCTTGACCCTGAAGATGAAGACCGTTATTATAACCTTGCTTAGGTGAGATGTTTCGAAGCCTTCGGATTTCTCACTCTGAGAGTGAAAATTCATTAAGTTGCTGACTAAAGAGTCAGAGCACAGAGACATCCTATTATCTTCTCTAACTCGGTCTGCCTCCTGTCCAGCAACTTCTACACTTTTTCTTTTCTGCTGGATTCCATTCGGGAAGAAAGGCATCCTGACTCTTGAGAAGGCCATCTCTTCGGGTCTATTTGAAGATGAGGAATGGAATAGGACACGTACGAGAGGAAGAAAAATGAATTTTGGGCAGGTCAACAGTTACTGGTTTATTGACTGAGCACCTACTATGTGCTGAATGCTTTATCACGTTGTGTATTATCTCATTTCTCTCACGTATCACAGAATACCAAACCCCAGCCTTGTAAAGTCCTCTCTCCTCCAACTCTAGCCAGGATAATTCATTATGACTATCAGTATTAAGGCAGCTTTCAAAAAGCAAAGTTTAAGAACTAGCTCAGCTGCAGGTTTCTTCATTTTTAATACCGGGGGATGGTTCAGACTCACGTCTAGGCAGAAGGGAGAAGTGGCCAGCTCTTCTTTCTGAACTAAGGAGATGGGGGAGCTCTTTTAAAACAGGAAACCCATTGTGGCACCTGCAGCCGGTCTGGCAAGGAGGCTGATTAACAAGGGGGAGGGGGCACAGGGGTGTAGCCTGGGCAAAGGAAGATGAACAGTCCGTCTCCGAGCCATGCCTCACTCACACCAAGATTTCTGAGTTTGCTTTTGTTTCAAAGCTCAAATTTCCAAATTCAGATGCAGAGCAGAATCCGTCTTTCCCTTCCCCACTCAAGCCTGTTACCCACCCCTCCCCCCAGCTCGCTAAGCGGCTGCATTTATAAATGCCTAGAAGGAATACTTTATGCCTGGCCAGCCCTCCAGCAGGAGACGACTGGCTTTCTCCGTGGTGTTCAGCGAGCCCCACCGAGCCACTGCCGATGGCTCATTAGAACGCAAGACACTCCCGCCAGCCCTGGGCACTGCATGCTAGCCGCCTGTGGTCTGCATCTGTAGTCATGACAGCCGGCCCAGACTGTTGCCTTCCACTGAAGACCAAGTACATGATCCACTGCAGTTAATCAATAGGATAATGGAATGAATCAATAGGAAAGATTTTTAGAAGGTCTTAATTAAAGAAACGCTTGCAGATACAAATGATGTCTTCAATCTATTGATGGTGCCAAGGTGAAGGGTTAAACACAAACAAAACCATCAACTTTATTTTGCCGGCATGCCTTCCACAAGAGAACAACCCAGCAGCCTCCTGGCCCCAGGGTCGGCCCATTAATCAGTCCCTTGTCAATTCCATGGCCACACTGTATGGGAAAATTAGGCTATGATCAAAAATTTTAATTACTAAACAGCGGCTCAAAACAACAATGAAAAATAGATACGCACACCCTGTCTGGCCTTCCTTGGCCCCTAAAGTAGGAGCAACATTCCCCATAAAAACCAGATCTGCAAACAAACTCAGGGGATGCACCAAATTAGAATAATTAAAGAAAGCCTAAATTGATGGATCCCATTTGGGCAGGGGGATTCTCCAGTGGGCCTTCCGCTCAAACATGTTACATCAATATTTTTGATTCCCTAGACGGTCCTGCAGTGGGTACTGGTTTAAAGAGACATCAATCTGTGATGTCAGCATTTATCTAATGAACCTTCAAAAATCAATGTCCAGGATGGTCTGTTACATGCCGGTACCCAATGTGTCCACTCTCCTAGCCTTACCGGCTAAAACCTAAAGCCATAATAACAGTAAACGTGGACTCAAGTGATCAGGTGGGATGGTTATACCAGAAGAGTCTGGGATCATACAATCAGTTTCAACCCCGAGAACTCAAAGGACACAGCAACAAAACATGGACGCCCAGAGACCCTTCTAAGCTTTCCAAGGGCCTCCTGACTCCAGACAGGCACATCCTAAAACGATCTGCTTCTTCAGATCATTCCCTCCTCCAAATGCACCTTCCCCTCATGTAGTTTCTGTTCCCTTGACTGTTGCCTGACAGGATTTGGGGCCCATTCCTGACAGCTATGGTAATTTTCTGCTTTTTGGGGTAACTCGACTGGGATTCCACTTAGCTCCACTCAACAGGAGGCCCGTGCTTAGTTCTTCTCTTGTTAGTGTTTATGCTCAACTCCTCCTCACCCTTCTGTTCAGAGGACTCCCTGACACTGATATCTTGACACCCTAACAGGCAGCAGAGAGGGCCGAAGTTTGTTTCACTTCTTCTTGCCTCTTTAAAATAAATTGGCCTGTACGGGCTGCCACGGGGCTGAGCTATTTCAAGTGCATAACTCGGGGTGACAGGTATGCCATTCACCAGGCCAGGATTTGGCCTGCCTTATCATCTCTGCTTTTATTCGCCGCAGTTCTCTCTCTCTTGACCACAAGAGTCAGTCCTGAGAGCTGTGTGGAGCTCAGACGGTTGGTTGTAAGATGCGTGGTGTGGGCTCAATTCGTTGGTGCGCGATTCCTGTCTATCTCCTGGAATACAGCTTTCAGCAGCCCCTCGTGCCGAGTTTGAGTCCAATTAAACTACAATGAGAGGTACCATGATTTCATTTGCTTGGATTGTCACATTTCAGAAGTTCAGTAGCCTGCAAAATGTTCGCTGTCTCTCATTAAGCTGGTTCCAGCAACTGTGTAAAGTCTCTAATTTAGCTGCTTTTTATATTCTGCTTTCAGCCCTGAAGATGGCTGCCTGCAGGGAAGAATCCTATGCCATCCATGGTATTAGGAAGTGTTTCTGACCGTACAAATAGAATAGCAAAACTGACCCTATGATAAAAATGAGATGACAGTCTAAGGGTTCTAGTTACGTTCGTCTAGTATTTCTCCGGAAGAATCCTTGCTTCAGAGAGGACGCGTGTACGTTTGTTTGGGGGAGGGGGTACATTCTATGCTAAAGAACTCTCAGTATGGTGATCATATTTTCAGAACCACAAATCAAGACGTGTAAGTTTTTATTTCCTGATACGAATGTTTATTTATTTAAAAATCTTAACGAAAACATAAAAACAAAATTTCTTTTAGATATACAATAAAAAATGAATTGCCTTTAATCAAAGAGTGGAAATCAGAGTTGCCCTGGAAATCTGTTATGTATTAGACATTGGGTAGATCTCATCTGAGTCCCGGTTGGGCTTAAGGGGAGAAAGAAAATCACCATTCTGTAGACTGTGAGTATGCTAATTTCCGTTACGGCTCTGGTCTGATAAGGAAATTGCTATACAGATGCCATTCATGAAGATTACGGTTTATTGACTGAGTACTAGATGCCAGGCATTATGTTAAGAGCTTACACACAGAATCTCATTTCATCCTCTCAATAACCCATTTTCCAGATGAGGAGAGTGAGGTGCAGAGAAAGTTAATTTGCTCAAACTCATAGCTGGCAAGAGAAAGAACCAGGAATCAAACCTGGGTCTGTCTGACTCCAAAGCCCTTCTTCCTAACCATTTTGCCCTTACACTTCAGTGGCAAAGGCTGGCTCAGTCCCTATTGGATTCACAAAATACAAACTGGCAGGTGCCCGGTGATAGGAGTCATGTCTGTTGTGCTTCCCTCGGAGCAGAGATTAGCAATGGCCACTGAGTCAATTTCAACCTTGGCTAATGTATTCACTTTGGTAGACAGGAATCTTCTGGAGTTCCAATCCTTCTAGTAACCTTTCCATTTTGAAAAATAATACTTCTGAGTAGGGCTCCTTTTCTAACTCCAAAAGAAAATTCAGAAAATGTAGAAATGCCCAATGCCTGAAGAAGAAAACTTAAATACTATATAATTCCACCACCCGGATATAATCACTCTTGGTGCAAATTCTCTATTGCCTTATTATTATTATTAATTTTTGTCTATAATATTTATGATTTCCAGTATTATTTGCTTGGTGTTTGGTGTTCTTCTCAATGAATATACAAACCCACCCGGACTACATGTCATGTCCTTCCTATGGATGTTTATAATGACCAGATTAAGCTGGCCACTCCCTGAATGTGAAACCCTGGTTCTTTTAAATGCCCTGCCACCTCAATTGACTCCATGGAGGTGAAACCTGGAACTTTCTCTGTTTTAGGCCCAGGTGCTGAGAACAGCCCCAGCTGGCTGAAAACTGAAGGTCAAAGAGGCCCTGGGTCTGGCTGAATGTGCCAAACTCTGAATCCCAGAAGCTTAAAATATAATCAGAGTTCCTTCTACCAGCTCAGGGATCCTTGGATCTTTTAGTATTCCTTAAAAAAAAAAAAAAAAAGACAGAAAGAGCTCAGCATAAAACTGAAGAGATCAGTTTAATTATGTATGTGCAAAAAAATAATCAAGATCAAAAAATGCTTTCATTTTCTTGGATAATTTTTTTTTGAAACATATATGGTTGATATTCTTGCTTAGAAGATGGAAATGATACTTCAGCCTACAGCAGTCACGGGTTTACAGAACGGAGGCTGAGGCTCTTTGCCTGGCCCTGGGAAGGGTGTGATGAACACAGTCTGAAATCAATATCAGGCAACAGTTACTGCATTCAATATTATTTGCCGAGATGGGCTGCTGGAAGAGGATGAGGGGAAGAGAGAGGTATGTCGATAGCTTTAACGAAGCACTCCACAGCTATGCACAAAGGGAGGTCAAATAACTATCAGCAGACCAGTCCCCATTGTAAGTAGTAAAAATGATAAAATCGATATTATTAAATAAAAAGTTAGCACTGCTATTGAACCCTCTCACTATCTTGGCAGCGCCGGGGCTGAAAATGAAGGAGGCTATTTTCCAATCTCTTCAGGGGCAAATGTTTAGGATCAGAAACATTTGCAGAATGTGGGGGACAGAGAGGTATTTTTCACATGTAAACTGAGCCATGGGAACATCTGAACAACAGGGCCAGGTAACTGTAACCATGGAAGACAAGGATCCTTCCCACCCAGGTGGACATACACTCTGAGGGCCACTAAAGGCTACATCATTTAGATGTGGACTTTGCTCCTCTGTCCTTCAGGGTGACAGAGGTTGGTCTGGCTTGGAGCTTTCCGGGAAAAGAGAAAGGTCCTACTTGCTGTCCTTTCAAATCTTGAGATTTGGAAATGTACCAGAAAAAATCATTGAGGAGAAAAAGGGGGAAAAAACATAAAAATAAAAAAGAAAGAAAGCAAAAGGAAAAAGAGGAAGAAAACAAGGGCATTCAGTAGCTGAGAAATGACCTGTTCTTGTCAGCCCAGAGGACTGTGGGGAAGCTTCTCGAAGCCAAGGAGGGATTCATTGCTGCTGGCTTTGGGTGGTTAACTTCTGTAAATTGAAGGCAGCCTACAGCAGGTATTGAAAAAGATAAATTTAGACTAAAGATAGTCCAGCCAAAAATTCCTATGAAAGTAGTAAGCTCCAGTCATACCTGAAGGAGGAAGGAAAAAGGAGGAGGAGGGGGAGGAGGGGTGGGGGAGGAGGGGGGAGGAGGAGATCCTCCGAAGACTTCGAAACATCTCACCTAAGGAGAAGGAGAAGGAGAAGGAGAAGGAGAAGGAGAAGGAGGAGAAGAAGAATAGTGACAGCCCATCGGCAAGACTGCATTTGCTGCTCTGACCTGCATTTAAACACAGAGATACTTAGCCTTTTGAAAACCTAAAGTTGGCTCCCTTGTTTGCATTTCATAGAAACTACTATAGAAAGTAAACAAGAACCTTTGGTGAATTATTTAGCATACAAATAAACCAGCAACGAAGGCTAAGTAGGCCTATATGAACTAACTGGATTGAAATATTCATCTGTAAATAACCCTCCAATCTGGTGCTTTCACGTACAAATACTACATGGAACATTAGACACAACTAGCTTCTAGGGATATTTAGGCTCACTAGAGAGCAATTTTTATGTCTACTGGCATCTGTGGGTAGTGATATGGACTGACTGTTAATATAACCTACATAAAATTTATGTGAACACTCACGGAAATAGGAACACACTGTCAGACAGCTGGTGTCTGATGTGAAGCACATGCGGATTTTATACGCACTGCGTAAACTAACCTTTGCAATAAAGATTTAGCAGGTTTATTAGTTTAGGAAATCGCTATAATTAAGGATAATTCATAATGGCCGCTTATCCACTCTCCAGCAATAGCTAGCTTAATTTAGGCTCCATTTCTTTGAGCCATAAATAAGTGAGCTGCTATCTTCCGCACAGATGTGGCATTCAACCTGTTCATGTTGGCTGGTTTTTGCTTGTGTTTTAATCAAAGGCATTAGTAGATAAGACTATAAAAAGCACAGCCTTTGAAATAAATTAGCAAGAAATGCATAGGTGAAGTTTCTTTTTTTAACTGCTCAAAAAAAAAAAAAAAAAGGTAACCTCTCCCTCCAGAGGTAAAACAATTAAAAATAAATAATCCTTTTAAATGTACTTAAAGGAACTTTCATTTACAAACCCAAGGAAAGAGAAAGTGACAGAGCAAGAACATTAATGAAGGCCGAAGAAATATGAGTGTGACCTCTCTGCAGTACTTCCATTTAACTGTGCATGTAATTAAAGCCTGACCTTTGCAAATGCAGCACACTCTGCCTTGCTGCAGCTTCCCCTGCGATATAAGACCCCAGCAAGGGCTTTAGGGATGGGAGGTTTCCCCAGCTAGCTCTCTCTCGTGCCTTCAGTGTCCGCTCTGAGAGATGGCTGTCTGAGCTTGCGACATGTCCGCACTGACGCGGACATCTTTCCTGTCCGTCGTTAGCAACACCTGACACTCTTCTTTCGTTCATCCACGCCATCTTTGCATTACAGCCCACGCACTCTGCAAATGCTCAGGGCATGAGTCGGCGAAAGGCAAGTAGTGCCAGAACGTGGGTCCAGATCCTCAGCATCTCCAGTGCCAACGAGTTGGTGAGTGTCCCCTAGGTGTGGGGCATGCTGCTAAGCCCTCCCCGGTCTGAACAGCCAGCCCAAGGAGACCTTCTTCTCGCGAGATCTGCCCCAGGGAGCTGCAGCTCGATTGACATGGGAATTTGGAATCATATGAAGGGTGAAGCTCTACAAAGACTTCAGAGTAGTTTTGTTCTTGAGATTTTCTTGTTTGTGGAGTTAATCACGGTGTAACAGAAAGGGTGTTGGTCTGAGAGTTGGAAGGTCTGGGATATGTTTCCCAGCTGTGTCACTCGTCATCTGCTGTGTTCCCAAGAGAGCTGGTCAGCCTCCCTAAGCTTCAGCCTCCCCACTTGCAAAGTGGGTCATCATCACCTGTGCCACCTTACTGCGTGGACTGCTCTAAAGATTCTGGGAAACACTGCCCACAAATCCCCTGGGACAGTAAAAAATGGTGAATTCCAGCCCAGCCACTTAGGAGCGGGACCTCTCCACCTCCGAATTTTCCTGTAGTAAAGCAGGGCCAATGATATCCGCCTAGTTACCTCACCATGGTAAAGAGGATCAAGAGAAATCATGTGTGCAAAAGTGGTTAGTCAACCCCGAAGAGCACTGCTGTGCAAGTTATTCGAACCAGGTCTCCTCCTGAGAGCCTCCAGAGACGCTGCTGGTCCATGGGTTCCAAATACACCAAGGTCCCTCAGACCACAGGGGGGTGGGGAAGAGGATTTGAGGAGGCTGAGGTAATGCCAAGTGCTGATGGGCACGATACAAAACTGGGCTGGGCACATCAGTTTTAAAAAAGTATATCTTCATACCAAATGAACTTTTCAAGTCCTGGGAAGGTAGTAAAGGTGGCTGAATTATCTCTGTTCGTAGTCTGACCAGGTGAAGAGTCAGTGATAGGGTAAGTTAAACTCTCCGGAAGAAACTTCTCTCCCAAAGCACTCTCATTAAGAAGTTGGGCATGGAGCTAAAACTGAGGAAATGAGCATCATCTGATACATTTCTATTGGCAAATTCTGGTAGTCGGCGTCCTGACCGTCAAGCTGGCATACAGACAGAAGAGCAGCAGATAGAAGGAGAACAGAAAGAGGAACTGTGACAAACATTAGCACAAGTCAGCTGTCCCTGTGGCCTCGGGGTCCCACTGACAGCGGCCACTGCCGTCATCCAATGAGAATAGGGGGGTAGGAGCTGGACAACTTCCAGGAGAATCTGTGCAAATCCAGAGCGAGGAGAGATGTGTAGCCAGGGAAAGGCCCCCGGCTCGCATTTCATCGCCAAGGCCCTGCGAAGCAGTGTCCACTTGGCTCCCAAGTGAACAAAAAGAGCTAAGAGTTTCCTTCAGTCTCCTGAGCTCTGGGTATCTGGCAGGCTCACCTGTAGCCCCGTGATGGTAAGTGGCCTACCCTCTTTTTAATTCACGTACAGGCCTATTTAATCAGGGTGTGCACTGGGAGATTTATATCCCATTACAAAAGTGATCTTGGCAAAATAAAAATCTAACGCCGGGGGTTGTAAAATAGCACTGAATCACAAAATGAGGGAGCAAGTGGGGTCAGGGAATGGGCTGGCCCTTCCCCATTCCAGCATTCAGACTGAAAGTATTAGCCTAAAATGAGGAACATATTTATCAGGAAAATCTTTTATTCTTTTAAAATAGAGTTTCCTTTAGGAGTCAAAGTTCACAGGAACATTTACCATTCTGGGGCACAAATTGACATCTTTAATAAGGCTTCTGGAAATTCAGAATTTAAATCACGGTTAGAATGATAGGGTCAGAACACGTCAAACTGAGAACCTGGGATCAAAAGAATAAAAGTTTTCATTATAGCTGAATGGCTTAAAAACATCCTTAGCCTCCCAAAATTATAAACTAAAATAAAGAATCTTAAAACCAACAAATGGGCCCCAGGGTTTTCTAAGGAAAAATCTGGTTGCAAGAGTCTGCCTGGACAGGGGAATAAATGTTTAAATATATACCATACAGCTCAAATAGAAGTAGTAGCAATCGGAGTAGTTGCAGCAGCTTTAGTAGTAGTAAGAGTTTAAGCTCCATGTAACCATTTTTGAGGAAACGAGAGTTCCAGAAATAGAAGGAGCTCTATATTAAGCTCCTAGAAGTAAAATTAATAGGGTAGGTAGGTAGGTATGGGTGAGATAAATCAAGCACACTTCCACCTATGACAAAGGTAGGTGGCAAAAATGACAGCAAAGGAATAGGGCAAGAGGACTCATTTGGGGGAAGAAAAAGAGCATATTATGGTAATTCCTTTCTTTCAAAAATGATTACATTAAAACAGTCAGAACAAGGATTTGCTAGATGAGCCTCTATGCCCTGTAGCCAACTATCTTATCAACACCAGCAATGCTGATCACTGTTACCGAAAACGGACGCTGGATCACCAGTTTGCTTTCCTTCCCTTCTCCTGCTGACCTGCACATGAGACACAGAACCCACCCTGTCTGAAACCCTTGGACCCCCAAGGGGTTACGCTCACCCCTGGGATCAAAATCGTCCTTCTAGGTAAAAGAAAGACAAGAGCTCTAAGTGGCTTTTGTTCCAACCCCTGATGGTGACCCAAGGAGGTTTTTACTCTTATCATGTATGCTTATTTGTCACTTCCAATCTCTTTCAGAACTATCCAGGAAGATGGTAGGGTATAGGCAGGCATTCATGACCTCCAGAATAATTAAAACAAGGATGGCATAGCCTGCACGGTAACAACAACGATGTCAGCACTGGACCACTCAGTGCCGTTTGCATCTCCAGCCGAACTGGGAAATAGCAGTTCCAGCATACAGCCTGGTTTTTTTTTTTTTTGGCCAGCGATTCCCTCCGAATTTCTTTCAGTGAGGACAAGCAGATTCTCAGCCAGAACTAACAAACCTCTCCAGCACAAAAGATAAATCTGAGCCCCCCCTGCCCCCCGCTTCCTCTTGCCCTTTGCCTGGCGCCCCTCACACCGACAGCTTAGCGGTCATATTTTGCTAACTATCAAAACTTGGATTCATTCGATTTGCAGATGGGGACCCCTATTGGTATGAAAAAAAAAAAAAAATCCCAGGGAAAATGGAAACGAGACACAGCCTTCTTCACCAAATACGCCTGAACTCACCAGTAAAAAGACACAAAATGCACAATTCCATTTCACCAAGAAAATACGGATGGAGCGTTGAAATCCTCTCCCCCTGCAACCGCACCAACAGACACCCCTCTGGGAAAAGCCTCCCCCCTTTCCCAGCGAGGCTCTGAAGGCAACCTCCTGGCACCCCCTGCAGGGACACGTATGTGCACACGCACGCGTCACTCCAGCCGCCGGTGTCACCGGGGCTGCCGTCCATCTCTTTGCTGACAGATCTCTGTGTCGGGCAGGATTTCCAATCCTTCATGACTATCTATTTGTCACTGCAGGTGAGTGGTGGCACTCAGCCTGATCCCCAGCCACTTTCACAGTTACTTATCTGTCTTTATGGATTCATCCTGTGTGTCAAGCCAGCGCATAACAGCATTACTGTCAGGGTGACAAAACTGTCCCTAGAGTGCCACAAATGATTCTCTCACCTTATGGCTGCTAGCAGGGGAAGCGCGGTGACACTACCTCGCCTTGCTCATCCTTCTCCGGCCCGAGCCTGGTTCCACCACCTCCTCCTGCAGGGAGAGCTAGCTAATCATGGGTTCAGGGGAGATGCGTGATCTCTCAAAATTATAGAGAAAAAAAGGGGGCAGGGCTAGTTAGTGTTCACCCCTTCCCACCAGGCACCCGTGCTCTTGTCACCCGAGCGGAGGTGGGGCACCCAAGTGTTGAACGTCTATCACTGTGGAGGCCCGGGAGGGGATCCCTTCCCCCTCCTCCCAAGGCTCGTCACTTGGCCACCCTCCCCAGCACACATACAACACACAGTGAGGGAACCACAAGGCTGTTCCCTGCCAAGCCTGTAAATCTGCGCGGCCGTGGCAAGCTGGGATCTGAATGTTGTCATTTTTAGAGCAGAAATATTAACTGGAACTAATAATAAATAAGAACTTCGAGGGCGGGTTGCGTTTGCCAAATGATTTGTAATCGTTTTCAGGAGCTGACTGCTTCAAAAATAACATCTCATTTCTTTTCTGTCTTGAAATGGAGCCCCGGTTCCATTTTCCTCCACATGCTTCCTTCGGAATGTAATTTTGACAGCAACATGGTGCCTGTGGCCATGTAAGTGGGAAGGAAGGTTTCTGCTTTTCCTTTATTTTAATCCCACAACAGCAAGCCGAAATTAACACAGGAAGGGGAACACAGAGTTTTTATTGCCACTGGGAACTTGCTCGAGGATTCCACAGTAAGCCATGCTGGTCCTCAACCAGGCCCACAGTCCTTTCACTGGCCTGCCCAGTGACCTTCTAATGCCACCCAACAGTTTCACAGATCCCTCCAAAATCAAGGTCAGTGGAGCCTAGCTCTGCCCACCAGGGCGGTCGCACTATTACTTGGGGGCTCCGATAGTTGCTAAAAAAACAAAAAATAGATAGTCCACAAGACACTCTACTCACCAGGTGGGGTCGGGGATGAAGTCTAGTTGGAAGGCTTTGCTTTCCCACCGAAAGGTCAACTGGAATGCAAGTGCACAGCAGGGGCACGCGCGCACACACAAACGCGCGCCAGTTCAGACGTGCCTCGCGCTCTGCTTTGTTCCTACCCTGATGGGCGCTCACTCTCTCGAGTTTTTTTAAAATAAGTTCAATCTGATTTCTGACACTGGAAAAACAAACCTAAAAGCAATTTAGAAAACACCTGCCCGTGAAGTCAGATGGCAAAATATCTAAAGCTTCTCTCGAAATCTGTGACCTCAGAGGCTGACATGGTTTGATGGGAAATTTAATGTAATAGGCTGCGAAAGCCAAGAGGCCTGTTGTCAGCAATGGAGTCTGAAAGTTAGCAGAATTAATAACACTGTACAATGGAAGAGCCCTCAAGGGACAGGGCTGCAGAACCAGGGCAGTGGGGAAAAATGACTTTTGAAGTCATTTCACTATGACATTCTGTCATCACTGCTAAACGGAAATAAAAAATCATCCAAATCGCCACATGTTTCTTTGTGTGTCCTCCCCTTATCTAATATAAAGGAATAACACCCCACCCAGGCTGGGAACGGACCCTCGAGGGATTCCGAGCGCTCCATTTTGAATCGCTAAATGCAATAAGAATAAATGCAAGTGGGAGTCTGTTTAGCAGAGAGTGATGCCTGGTCTGTTGCCCATAGAAAGCCAATAAATCTCAATGCTTCAACAAGAGATGAAAATAGTTATCTCATCATTGCAGTGCCAGGGCGAAATTTTCTCTGAGCCAGAGTATTTTTATAGATGATTTATGTCCGGGAAGGATAGTTATTTAGCAAAATGGCAGATAATGATGAATAGAAAGTAAATATGAATAGCGGCAAGGGAGTGGTGCTTTGCCGCCGCCGCAGACCAAACAAAATACCTCCATAAAGTACACGCCACAGATAATTGCCATTACACTGAAACTAGCGTCCCTGGATGACTGGGAGTGAAATATAAATGAGCCCATCTGATTTAGTAAGTGATGGCTTTTTGTTGTTCTAGAATACACGCCCCAGGAGTGTGCTAATTTTTCGTGAAAGCGTACTTTATGTCTTTAGAGGAGTAGTTATGAGCACAGGCTCCGAGCTGCGTTGACTGGATTCAAATCTCAGCGCAACTTCCTACTTGTGAGACCTTGGGTAAGTTGCTTCATTTTTCTCAACTTTAGCTTCCCCATCTCTAAGACGGAGATAACAGTAGCGATCTCACAGCTTTGTTGCAAGGATGAACCTAGGGGAGCTGTACCATGATTCTTGGCCATGGAATTAATACTACATAAACACTGGCTATTAGTTAGGATCCAGCCACCCAGAGAACTATCTATTGCTCTTTCAATTTTATCCAGTCTTCGCCAGTCGCTGAACCCTTCAGTTGAATCCAGAGTAACATTTGAGAAGAGGAGAGCTGTGAGGCGAAAATCTGCAGCCTACTGATTGGGTGGAGGTCAACATTTTCCCAGTATGTTTTTTGATCATTCCACCATCACTAGCCTTAATTCTCAAGGCATATGAAATGGTCATATGAAAGAGAAGGAAGGAACAAGAGAAATTATTCATGGAGTCACAATGGAAAGGAAGTCTATTTGAAAAATAAACAGAACTGAATTTTTGGAGCCTTTGAATAAAAGATAAGTTGACTGCACACAGAATGTCAAAATGGAACGGAAGGTATTTTTTTAAACACTTTCTTTTTCCTGTACTGAAAGCACTACACTAGGAAAAAAAAACCAACTAATTATAGTTTTAAATGTCCAAAACGCCATGTCCACCAAAGCCCGGCGCTCATTAGTACTAGTAATTAACTTTACAACTGTCAACACAAACAGCACACAGGCTGACAGATAGAGAGGAGCTCTGAGGGTGCTAATAAATCCGGAAATAACAACTTGACACACAGATGCACAAAAGGATGCAGGTGATAAAGAAATGTTGACATCAAATCTAATTATCTTCGAAACGGCCAACTACAGCACGAGCCACAGTAATGCACTGTTATTGCTGGTGATGAGCCCCACTGGAACAGGGCTTAACCACTGCCTACAACCCAGCATTTACAGCCCTTGTCAGAGCCGGTGAGGACAATATCAAACAGGAAATTATGAGTGTCATGACCCCTCCAAGTCAAAAATCCAGTGATGAATACGGACTCGGCAAGGCAGAGCAGATTACCCCCTCACGAGTTCTAAAGCTGGGATGATATATGACATTTTTATCAGGCACTTTCTCAGGAATGTCACCAAGAGGGAAAATAAAGGCCCTGCAAAGAGGCAACTAGGTGAATTATGCAACTGTAATTGCCGATCATAACCTGATATGAGTTGAAATTGCTCTGTTTTCATATTGAGATAGCATAAAATTGTCGGGAAATGCAATGGCTCCTTAATGTGGGCGAGATGAGTCTAATATTCTGATCATTTTTCACTCGGCTGCAAGGTAAATCGAGCTTCGTTAACACAGTCACTGTGGCCCAGGGCAATCGAGGGGCCCAATTTTACACTTGAATTGAGCAAATATGTGTAAACTACGATTTTTCATATTTTCTGCATGCATAAGAAGATGAAACATCTTTATCATCTGTATTGTCTGGCTGAGCTTATACAAAATATTAGTTTATCTCTCCTGCTTTGGTTCATTCCATAAGCGAGACACATAGATCTGAAGGACAGGCAATATCCCATATATAAAACAAGTCCATCTTTCATGCAGTCTCATTTCACAAGTTCTCCTATTTAAAACAACAAGCCACCACAACAAAAACAGACACTGCCGCAGCATACAAAGGAAGCTTTTTTATTTTTTTTTAAAGGGGAGGAAAAAATTCCAAATAAAGGCCCTGAATACCACCAATTGTTCCTTCATCCCTCCTGCTTGTGCAGAGGAGGTGGGAAAAGCCCAACTAATCTTTGCTGTCCCTCCTAGACTGCCTCCCTTTTCCCCCTCAGATCAGTTATACCTGCAAGAGGATGGTATCAGCATCTTATTGCTTTCCCGCTGTGGCCTGCAGCAAATGCATAAAGAATATGTTGGCTTTCTTCCTCCTTGGAGTCATCTCTAAACCTGGGAGCATCTTGAGAGTATTATTGGGGTTCTCTGGTAGCCGGTCCTATTACTTCTCATTCCTGAGCCCCAGCCCCTAGAGGGTAGGGGACCCGGGCCCGGCAGAGCTGTTTCTTTATTGCAAAGTGAATTTTCCCCTCTACCTCTGTCACTCATCCTCAGGCCCTAGGTCAGCCATACAACACCATCCATGCACAGGGCAAGCTCTGCTTAGCCTAGAGCATGAGGTCCTGGAAATGGGTCTACTAATGAATCAGCCGTTCTAAGGGCCATTATAGGAGGGTCCCTATGGACATGTGTTCCTTCCACTGTGATTCAGTACTGACCATCAATATATCAGGGCTATAACTGGCTGATGTCTTTATCGTCTCATCATTTTCTACAAGTATTCCATTGGTGAGCCCAGGCACGACTCTTCCTCCTGCCATGTTCAGCCATCAGTCACAGTGAAACCTGCACTTATACATCCAGCAAACACACAAAGCATTCAAATAATCTCATGGTTTTTTGTCCTTTTAAAAAGAATCAAACCATTTGTTTCTAATCAAAAGACCCCTGGATAATAGAGTGTTAGTGACAGAGAAATCAAGGAGGGATAAATAAAACTGACAGACTGGGAAGAACCCTTCAAAATGAGTCAGATTCAGCATGGGACAGTCACATCCCAGAGCCGAAATCTTCCGACGCTTCTTCTGTAGTGTCCGACCTGCTCTATAATGACTCAGTGCTATATAGATCAATGCTGAACCAAGTTTGCTAAAACTGTCTAGAGCTGGGCTAAGCTAAGGTACAGTTGGGGAAAAGTGTTTCCTATGGTGTACTTGTGTGTGTCTAAGAGACCACTGTGTCAGTCTTAGGTACCCTCCCATCCTAGCCTGCTCGAGCTTTCTCCTTTGTATGCCCACTAAATCTAAATGGACAGCACTTCCGTGCTCTCAAAGGCAGGGACCTTGCCTTATTTGTTTTGTTATTCCCAGCATCCAGCACAGTCCCTGGCAGAGTTGGCATTCAACAAGTAATCCCTGAATGAACAAGTGAATGAAGTGATGCCTGTGGCAACTGGCTAGTATATTCACTATCTAATGCTGTGTAACAAATTACCCCCCAAATTAGGGGTTTAAAACAATAGGAATGATTATCTCAGAGTTTCTATGGATCAGGAATTTGGTTCAAGGTCTCTCACAAGGATGCAGTCAATGTATCAGAGGGTGCTGCAGTCATCTGAGGCTTGATGTGGGCTAGAAGATACACTTCTAAGCTCATTGCCACGGCTGTTGGCTGGAGGCCTCAGTTCCTTACCATGAGGGCTTCTCCATAATGCTGCTCACAGCATGGCAGCTGGCTTCCCCCAGAGTGAGTGGTCCAGACAGAAAGAGATTGAGATTAACCACAGTGCCATTTATGACCTAGTTTTCTCCCTCATTATGTTTGTCAGAAGCAAGTCACCAAGTCCAGCCACACTGAAAGGGAGAGGATTACATAAGCCTGTGAATTCCAGGAGCTGGGGATCACTGGGGGCCATCTTGGAGGTTGGCTACCACTGCTAGAATCTAAGATAACAATGAACTCAACCAACATTTACTGAGTTCCCCTCTATGTAACAGAACCTGTGCTGGGTGCTGGAGATACAATGGTCAGTGGAAAGCCAGGTATATGGCTCCTGCCCTCATGGAGTTTACAATCCAGTAGGGAAGCTGGGTGTTAAAAAACTAGAATATGAGTATTACATAGAGTGGTGGGAATGTAGGAGCACAGGGCACCCTTAGCTTAAGATATATAAACTGGAACCATAGGCCGTTAGACAGATTGTCTTTTTATACATGCTGTTATTATGCCCTAGCCATCATTTTGGATTCTTCCCAAATAATTATACATTGTCCTGAAAATAGAGTGCTGGATTTTAAGTGAGGGTGAGCCCTTAATAGGCAGCAGGCAAGAATCAGAAATGGTTATCAGCTTCTTCTCTCCAGTGAGGAACTTCAGGCCAGGAGGGCAAAGACTTGCTCAATTGCAAAATAATAACTTTATATCAAAACACCTTCATTTTTCAGAGAGAAAACAAGTGAGAGGTGAAGATAGAAGATCTGCTTTCTGAGCCCTAAAGATGCCCTTCTAATCACTAGATAATGGGGGATTGCATTGTACCCCTAAATGATCTGAACCCAACTAAGCCAAAACAAAACCTTCCTGTGTCATTTCTTTACTATTTAAAATTTTCTTCATTTTTATTTTTCAAATAATAGAAAGACAGTGAGTGTTAAGTTTTGGGGGGATTCTGTTTTTCTTGTTTTGTTTTGTTTTTGTAATCCAAGGATCGACTTCTTTCTTCCTAGGGAATCTTTATTGAATTGCAACTCACTCGATATTATTAAGAATTCTGATCAGAGGTAAACATGCAAAACACTCTGCTGAGGGGATTAAGACTCTTTGTTAGTGTTTACATTATCTGTTTTTAATTCCTATATATCCTTTCTTTATCTCGGTGTTTCAACACTAGTTGCAAAACAGCCCTCACTAGCAGTAATGAGTCCCGGACCTTTGCAGACCTCCAGACATAGCTCCTTGGGTAGATAAGGCAGCCCCTTAACAAGGCTCCATATCTGGATCAAGGTCTTTTACTGCTTTTCCACTTTCTTTGGCTCATCTGGCCTTCCAGAGGCTAAACCAGCTCACTAAATCAGGGAGTTCAGGGTGATGGCTTAGTCGGCTGAATCTCTGAACTCAGCTGAGTCTAATGAAATGGATATGCTGTTCTTGGCTTCCTGAGTACCAATCCCCCCGGTACCGCAGCAGGGCTGAATCAAAACTGGGCCCTGTCCCCCAATTAATCCCAATTCACTGGTATGAACTAACGCTAAACTAAGCTTGTCCTAAAGATTTCAAGAATCAGGCACAACTCAAGTCTCCATCTCTCCCTTCCATGAATTTTCATGCTGCATTTGGGGTAAAGAATGCTCCCTGAGTTCTGCTTGCGTTGGAATCACAGTAAAGTGTCGATGAAAGAGGAGGAGCTTTTAAAATAATGGGGTTGGTTCGACTGCCACTTATTCTTATTTTATTTAGCAAGAGAGGAACTAAGTTCTGTCTTTTCTCTCCTGGAGCCCCAATTTTCCTCTCAGCCGTTTCTATGATTACAAATACCTTCTACTCTTTTTTCATTACCAACTCACCTACACATCGAAATGGTACCTATTTCATCTTCCTGTCTTGTCTCTTCCTGTATGCCCCTTCCAGAGACTTAATTCAGACACCGTTGCTAAGCAACTATACATCATAGCAGCCAGCCACCAATTACTAATTGTCCTCGGCCCTTTAGCCTTACAAATCCGGACCGCCTGCGACAATCGCAAGTAGTTTCGATGGCCAAAAACACACCGAAAGGTTTCTTAGCTCAGTGAAGGCAGAAGCACTAAAAATAAGGTACCACCATCATGGCAGTAAAAAAGACTTCGGGTCTCTTATACCCACCAAAGCGCGCATTTTATAAAGCCACCAGCTTGGCACTGTTCTCTGGTCCTGCTCGGCGGGTAAACCGGAGGTATGGCTGGAAATATCTGAACACACGCACTGACGGAAAAGTGGACACCGGCGTTTCACACTCACTCACCTCTCTCCCCAGCGGCACCACCCATTTCTACAGTTGCTAGTTGAATTGAGGGTCTATCAGTAATCAAATTTCAGCCTCAATTTTATGGTGAGTGTAATGGAGTTAATTTCTCTAATGCTAGCAGTTCATGGAAGGGGTCTCTTGTGGCCGCACAGACCTGGGATTCGCAGCAGCTGTCAGAGATGCCGCCAAGGAATTCCTTATTAGCTAAGATGCAACCAGGCAGAAAACTCATTACACAGTGCTAAATATACTGAATCACATCTATTAGAGAAAAATGAACTTGATAATTACAACAAATAACTGCAGAAAGTGTTCAAGGAAAACAACAACAGCCCACACCAGGGTCTAAGTATACAGGGAGGGTGAACCGCACGAGACGACAGGGAAACTAGGAATGTGAAGCCTTGTGCTGAAGGAGAAACCAGTCTCAAGGTAGGTGGAGCTGACTTAAGTTGCCTACGAAAATGACAAATTTACATTTCAAACGTGCCCTTGTTTACCGGGTATATGGAAAATTTTAATGAGAAAGAAATGCTCAGAGGGTAAACGCTTTTGTTTGTAGACAGGTTCCTGGTGCAGCGGGGCTGGGAGGGCTGTAAGGGAGCCCACAGTAAACACTCCGTTAGACAAATAGAGATCTCTAATAGCTCAGTGGCACACACGATGTTCCCCGGAGCCTCACCAATGTTGAGAGTCAAGCTTGTCTTTTTCTCTAACACAAAATCGAAGTCTCTGAGTTGGAGGACCTTTGTTAACCCCCGCTGAGGAGTCTACAGGAGGAGACCCACTGCAAATATCGCCTGCCCATTTTCTGAGTGTCTGACCTCACTCAGGGGAAGAGTCGCCACTATCACAGGTGGTTCAGGGCACTGCTGTTTCTCATGGCAACGCCATGGAACCAAGTTAAGTTTGAGCTGAGACCCAGCAGGAGATGATCTTTGAAAACCGGGAGGAGGAGAAGAGGCTGGGTAGAGAGAGGAACGAGGAGAATAAAGACAAAAGAGGTGCCTTCCTATCCTAGAGGTCAAGGAGAGCCCCAGGAAAGTGTGACGAGCAAGGGTCAAAGCTGGCCAAAGCCTAGAGAAGTCCCTGACTCTGGCAACTTCCTCTCCACAGAGGGGCCAGATGGACACGTTTTTTAAGCACAGACAGGGCAGGATGGTTTCATCTCCCTCACGTCTGCTGAACAAAAATACGACTTTGGCCACTGCTGGCAGCAGCCGAAGAGGCCTACCCACTCCGAACCCTGGGAGAGTTAAGAGTCAAGCCTGTACATCCACACGAATAACTGAGCAGCCCTTTCCTCCTATTATTCGTATTTTAAAGGGAATGGGAACAGAAGCAGTGGATGTGATTTCTCTTTGACACTCAAGTTTCCTGATCAAAGAGGTCTACTTCCCTGTCTTACTGTTTTGGTGGAATGGCCTTTGGCACAAGTGAGGGACACTCTTGTTTTTGTCACCAGCTCAGTCTGTGACCTTTTTGCCTAGCTGCCTTCCAGGAAAGCTTTCCTGGGGCTTTCAGCCCCAGGGCTTCTAGTGCAGTCACCCCTAGCCCTGGCATCAGCCCGCTCCCCTAGCTTCCATCAAGGCAAATGAACACATGCGCTGGGAACTCCATGGGATATGAACTCGGAAGGACAGAGCCCCGAGAGCTGCTGGCCGCCATGGTCGGACCAACACCAAAGAGCAGCGGCAGCACCTGGAATAGAAGAGCACAGATCACGGCTGCCCATTTGAAGCCAAGGTCATACTGCACTAAAGTCAGATATTCTTGACCTTTTCAAACACATGAGCCAATGAATCATCTTTGCCGCTCCCTCCCCACACTTCCCAGCCAGGCTTTTTGCCCCCAGTTTCAAGTGAAAGAATCCTGATAGAACATCACCTGCCCACTGTCAACCACAATGCTTCCCATGGACTCAGCCTGCCCTTGAAGGAAAGGACAGGCGAGAACCATATGACTTAAGAGGAAAGACCTAACCAGGTGACTGCTGACTCTGTTTAGGGGCTGCATTCTGGGGTCCAGATGCCCTGGGAATGGGCATTTCAGAACACCGGGGAAACAGCACGGCGGGTCACTGGGCACCGGCCCTTATTGCTGCTAGAAAGATCAGAAGACATGGGAGTTTCTGTCCCAACCAGTCAGCCAGCTGCACTGTGTTTCATCACGTATCAGTTTTTACTGAAAAGAAAACCATACAAATTTAATCAGCTCTTCATATGGAAATATTTAACTTTTTTTCCCCTGGAGTTGTTTGATATTATTGTTTTAAGAGTCAGGATTACAAAAAATATCAAGATGTGTGATAGTGGTGGACACAGAAAAGCATCCATTTCTGGCAAGAATGCAAGTCTCATTTCCAGTAGACTCAAGTCTTAAATGCACTGGCGTCTCTGTCAATTGCCTGGCTCAATGAAGAACATATTACATGCCCATAACCATGAAGTATAAGACAAGAATGATCCATCTCGAACAGCCCTCACCCATTGTCAAGGCAGAACGCTATTATCGGTGAGAATAATATGATCTCAGAAAAGCTCCTGTTGCCCACAAGTTTAGGGAGTGTTCTGTTTTGTCATCCAAACCTCTGAGGTTTCTGTTTGCTCCTTTCCCCTTCAAAGATGTTATCAAATGGCCTTGTTCCAGAACTTTTAATCTCTGGAAACCTGTAATGTGGAACTCTCTTACATGTATGCCTATTAAAGAACTATGCTCTCTCTCCGTAGTCATAAAATGTAAAACACCTCTTAAGAGACTTCCTTTGTTTCCCAGCCAAGGGCACATGAGATGAAAGAGGCTGCCTTTTAAATATAATTTTAAAACATTCTGTGAAATAAAATGAAGTATTGATATATAGAGTGATTTAAAAATGAGGACTGCTTTTGAGATCACGGGGCAGTTTGAAGTGCAAAAGTGATGTAAGTTAGAGGCCAATGCCAAGAACTTTCCATCTCAGAAATGGGTCATCAGAAACTTAGGGGCGAGGAAAATATAGCACTTTGGGAAGACATGTGCACTTGAAGACCACACATCACTTGTGTCAGTTCCTGGGGCGGGCGGGTCAGCTAACTGCAAAGCCTAGCCCAAGCTCAGCTGGGACAAATGTTGACACCGTCCTGAACTGGCCCCAACCACAGTCTCAAATCCTTCGAAACTCCTATCCTGAGATACGTGCAAAGCGATAACGTGTGCAAGAGATGCAGCTATTATTAGATCACCGATCCAGATTCATTTTCTCAGTGCTATTTCGTTTGATGGTGGAGGAATCTATTTACTAAATGCCATGATATCTGCCAGGTGGGCAGAGTTAATCTCCCAGGCTCCTGTGAAGATTTCTTCTGGCCTTTATCATGTTAGCGACACTGACCTCTGCCCTTGAAGGAGAAGTGGTGAAAACTGCTAGCAATGGAGAAGAGAGAAGCCTGTTCTTGAGAGGAGGAGTTTGGGGAACCCAAAGTACAGAAAACTTTTATGTCAATGTTATGGATCATGCTTTTTTTAGAGGAACAAGAAATCCCATTGCTATTATGTAATCAGGAAATTGAAGATGTCTATCTCCAGATAACCCAGTGCTTGTGGTGTGATTTCAGTTGGAATCTTGCACGTAGAATGCTTTTCTGCTGCCTGTTCTGGTGTTTCTGTCACCTCATATTGAGTTTTTTGTTTTTTCTCTCTAGCAAATACATCAGAAAGTTAATAGTTCTGTTGATTTGTTGAAGTTTTTTTTTTTTTTTTTTTTTTTTTCCCTTTTAAAAAGTAAAGAAAAGAAAAGAATAGCTTTAAAGGGGGGGAAAAAAAGGATCCCAGCATGCTGACCACCCCAACGCAGTTTCAGGCTGTGGTCATGCCAACTGTCTAGTAAAGAGAGAAATTCCACTGTAGCAGAAGTAATAAAATCTTCTTTTAAAGTACAAATACCATGCAGGGAGGTAACGTAAACCCCCTTGCGCTGGGACGAGGAAGGTGGGGTCGTACGGAGTAAACTATGGGCTGGAGCGCTGGAGATCTGTGGTCACCACACCACTTTGGAGAATCTTTCACCAAAAGCAGCTGTTTCCATGACCCAGAACCTTCTCTTCCTCTTAATCCATCACCTGGAGGATTTTAGAAAGATGTCAGCTATTATCTGAAGCTTTCTTCATTGTTATTCATATGACGAAATACTTATCACCCACTATGCTTTTTCAAAGAGGCTGATCTCAGAGACAGATAGCTGGGAGACTGTCATCAGCATAGCAGCAGGCTTCGGGCAAAGCCAAATGTGACTGGGCTGGGAGACAGACAGGTGGATACAGGGAGGAAGCTCCTGCTTCAGAGTCAACAGACCACTGTTATCTTATCCACCCCCAAACCACAGAGCCGGGCATTTCACAGGAGTCTCCTATCTGGATTTCTAGATCTCATAATTGACAAATAATTGACTTGCCTTAAAATAGGGGTCAGAGCTCCCCCAGTTACCACCCTTGGTGATGAACACACTGGGCCCACTGTTCCCCAGGCAGCCGGGAGGCATCCTGTCCCCGCCACAGGTCCCCCCTCCTCAGTTACTCCGACAAAAGGCAACAGTTGAATGTAGAGGAAAAGTCAAGTGAAAAGAGCTCGGATCCCGTGACACGAGGTATTCAGCGGCCAGATTGCTTTCACACAATCACTCAGTATCTCTGCTCATGGCCAGACTTAGACGGGGGATCCACCTGCCAGGTACCGCTTGGACACTGAGAGCCGGCAAGAAGCTGGGGACAGACTGCAAAGCCAAATTCCCGTTTCGGAATTCAGGCTCTTCGCGCAAACATCCGCGTCCTCGATGCGCTGCAGAATCCTGGGAAAAGAGCCGGCAGAGCAAGAGGGCGGGGCCCCAAGGAGGGACCTCTTACAGTCTCTACCCCGACGGGCCTTCCTGCTTCCCTTTCCCGAAAACTCTGCTTGAGGGGAAGGAGGGGGCGGCGCTCCTGGGGGAGTGAGACGCAGTAGCAGCAGCGCAGCCCCACTCATCCCCTTAACGCCCAGATACAAAGACCTGTATTTCACGTCACCTGGTGTTCCCTCCCGCCCTCCCACCACCCGGGTGGCGGTATGTAAACATTACAATTCCCCCCCCCCCATCACTTTGGATTTAATTGTATTCCTAATTGAAAATGAAAATTAATTTGCTTTTGATCCATTCCAGGTGGCAGATCAGCCTGCAGTGGTAGCCGAGCGTTTCTTTTCCCCTCACTCTCCGAGTGACCACACACACACACACACACACACACGTGCCCACAGACACCAGCCTGCGTCACGGGCGTGAACAGGCAGCAGCCTCTTTCTGCACAAGATCTTCTAGTGTCTCTTATCCCTTGGCTTGATTGGCACCGTTCAATTTTTTCATAGAAGATTTAGCAAAGTGACGATACTTGTGGAAATCAACTGCTGACAGACTTGTTGAGTTAAGTACATAATTAAGGCTGTGGAAATACAGATGTTGAACAATGGCGGCTTACATCAAGATGTGTGCGGGGATCACAAATAACCGGGCATCTGGTTTCTTTATCTAAGTACCTTTCTTACGGTTTGGATCTTAATTTTTTACAGTTGACAGCAGTGTTATTTGAGCCAGTCAGTGGCATCTGGCTGCTGGGGGAAAGAAAAAAAAAAAAAAGGAAAAAGAAAGCAAGAAAGGGGGGGGGGGATCTCCATGCACTTTAATTAATTGTGGAGAAATTACATGGTCCTTCAACCGTGTAGTTTGTCATCAGTACACATTACAGATTTATATTAGATGTTTCTCCACAGTGTCAGGAATAATTAAAAGGGGGAAGGAAATGATGCCAACCAGCAATGCTTTAACATCGGTGGTGAAAGTTTTATATTTATTACAGCCAAACAATTTTAGAAGAAGATGTCAACTCAGAGGCTTGACTGTGCGTGGAATACATATCAAGCTGGAGGGGAAGCCAAGGCTGCTGGAATAATGAGAGAGTGCTCACGTTTAATCTAACGGGCCGACCAGAATTGGTGTGGCGTGCCAGAGTTATTAAGGACGCGGCCATCCCCCTTTTTCTCCTAAAAGCATTCGCCCTAAATAATAAGTAACATACGCTTTTTTTCCCCCTGAACCGATCTTCATCCAATTGCCCTTTCTGATCCTAATAAGAACAGGAAAAACAACTGGAGGCAGATCCCTTGTTTTGCTCAATTAATTTGTGCCACACTTTTGGCTTGGGCGGCACTGGTGGAATTACTTAGTAAAAAGATAGCAAAACGACTCTTGCCTTCGTTTAGTACATGATTACGGCATCCCTGCCAGGGCCTTCTACGGAGGGGGCCAGGCCCAGACAGGAGCCAGCATGAATGGTAATCACCGTCTTGAAACGCAAATCTTTTGTTTGTTTGTTTGTTTGTTTAGGCCGCGCGGACCCGAGGCCCGTGCATTGGGAGCTTGGAGTCTTAACCACTGGACTGCCAGGGAAGTCCCCTGTAACGCAAATCTTAGTTTCCTTAATCCTGGTACCACTGAACAAACCTGGAACATATTCCTTTATCTTTTCTAGAGATCACAGGCAAGGACTACATTTAGAAACCAAAGGTCACGAAAAAGCTCTTAGAAACATCCCACGTCAAAGGGCACGGTACATCAATCTTTTCGTTAGTTCTTTCGATAGAGCAGATTTCCTTTTGTATCAGGAGTCCATCAGGCAGCACATTACCGGGGATGATTGGACGCCCTCAACCTTCATCGTGGGTCTTGCAGGAGAGTCAAATAATCCCCTAGTATGCCATGCCTGTCACTTCTTATTTATTAGCTTCTTGCCCTGGATATTTTCATAATTTCCATTTAGCTCGTGTGGCCCCAGAACCTGGGAATCACAGCCTCAGGACGGCTTCACCTTTGCTCCCACAGACTCAGACAAGAGCAGTGCGTCAAACCAGGATTCTCTGCTCAGCGTCTGTGGGTCTAAGTGGTGGGAATCCTCCTCCCTGAAACCCTCACGAGGTATGGAAAACAGCACTGGAGTCCTCAGAGCAACGGAGGCCTCAGGGGATTGCCAGGTGGGTCGAACAGGGACAATTTGCTTCTACCGTAAAGTAATAATACCCTCAATTATGTTAAACCATTTAATAACAATATCCTTAAATTTATAGTGCTTTACAAATTTCAAAGCACTTTTGTAAATATGATTTGATTTTACTGATATTTGTGTAACTCAATGTGGAGGTACAAAAAGGGGAGAAACCACAGCGCTTTCCTCTTCAGTCCTAAATAAAACACACACCTCACTCATTTTCCCTTTGCTGATGGCTTAGAAGAAAGACTGTGTTTCGCTTTCGAAAGTACTCTCTGGACTTCCAATACAATAGGAACTTCTTCTTGTGGCCCTGCATCCTTTCTGACTATTCCTATCTCCTATCACTCCACCATGAACATTGCTTCCACACTCCTCTCTCTCTAAGACATCAAGGCCAGTCCTACCTCAGAAACTCCGATTTACTGTCCCTCTGACTGGAACACTAACTCCATGTCGTTAGGACTTTCAGATCTCAGCTTAAATGTCACCTCTCAGAGAAGCTTTCTCTGACCTCTCTAATATTACCCACACTTCTACCCCCATTTCCTAAGTCACTATCTGAAATGATCTTATTTATATATCTGTTTAACATGGCTCTCTCCCACTGACACGTAAGCACCAAGAGAGCTTGGAAATACACAACTTCAGGGAAGATTTCTCTGCGTGCTTCAATAATTAGTCTCAAATAATCTCTGTGTCCAATTTTTCTTTAATTCAGTAGAAAGTCTTTAATCTGGTTAGTATAACTGAAATTTTGACCACGTAAATGATTTTTCTTCATCCCACTTGGGTTTCAAAGCCATGGATGGAACCTCTCTTTTGGAGTGATCCTAATGGAATTAACCAAATGTAAAGAGATGTTGACCTGAAACCATTATTACTGGCAAGAAAAGAATCTGAATAGAAAGTCAAGCCACTGCATCTTGTGTCCCTAAAAGGATTATTTAAGTCAGTTTTCTCACCGTAAGTAATAAAGCGGTTCACTCACCAGTCAGGAGGTTTGAACTCTGATTTGAATTGAGGTTTGCCGAGGCTCAACCCAAAACCCCTGCTAAATGCAGCTTCGGGGAGGAGCCGCCAAGTGCAACTGCAGCCAAGGTGAGAACTGTTGGTTCGTGCCTTGAACAGCAGGTACCGATGGCAACCCTGCACACTGAGGGCTGGCCAGGACCAGAAGAAAACAAGTTTAAGTTAGAGCAGGCAGATTGGAACCCAACTAAGAAAACAAATTCCTACAGGAAGTGAGAGGCCTAATAAGTGACCAAGCGACTAAAAATCTCTGGAGAGATTACAATTAGGATCCATCCCTGACACCTGTACTTCTTGAGGACCGTGCCTGGTTCATGTCTGTAGCTCTGTATGGTTACCTAATATACTAGGCATTCAAGATATATGTAGTGGAGTGAGTGTGGAGGACAGGTCTTCCTGTAAGCTCCATGAGGCCAAGGTCCTGTCTCTCCAGTACTCGGGACAGTGGGAGATGTAAAAGTTTGTTGAAAGAAAAACATAAATCAATGAATAAATCAGTCAATGAATGAATGGGCCAGATCCTTCCTGTAGGGCTAAGATGCTTGATAATCCTGTAGAGGTGTTAATGTTTCTCTCTCGAACGCTACATAGTTTCTTTCCAGAAGGAAAAGTATCTTTCCTTCTCCTCCATCCCTCTGTATCAGCTCTGAAACAAAGATTCTCCTACTTATGGAGAAGCAGAGGCGCCTCTGACAACCTGTCCTCCTCATCAAATTTATTAGCAATACCTTCATTAAGCCTCAACCAGGCAGCGCCATTACATGCTGTAGAAAAAGCTAGAAGGAGCAGGTTCCTGGAGTCTGGGAGCTAATGGCTTAAAGGCCCCTGACAGGTGTGACGCGTGTAGTGTCAGCTCGGCTCTTGAACCCTTCCCTTTACTTCTCATCCTCCTTGACAATACAGTTTGCCCTTTTCAACTCGAAGAAAAGGAGCGTGTAAGCAAAAGGCCCCCCTTTCCGAGGTGCGCCCTCCAGCCCTCCCAAGCCCTGCTGGCTGCTCTGGTTGTCCTGTCTTGCTTTTACACGTGGACAGCCATGAGGGCAGATGAAAAATCTCATGGTGTCTAAGGGACTAGATTTGCTCCTCCAGTTTTGCAGTCAGAAGTAGACAGCGAGGCTTGCGGGGTAAGGGCAACCGAGAGAGTGGGGAAGGCCCTTCCCAAGTGGAGCACAATCTAGTCGCATCTAGCATCACGGCGGAAAGCACTTCACCGAGAGGCCACTGCACTGAGAGCCCTCTACCTGGACCTAAACCAAACTTGTGCCTCTCCAGACCTGAAGTGTTCCATGCTCCTATCACCGGCTCCGAAGCCCACAGGGGTCAAGTTACATGACGTGAGGTTCTTCCCAACTCCTAGATTCTGATTCTATTCGTGCTTGAAGATATCCTCTGATTGCCTCTGGTGGGTCATCTTTCTGGCGACAAGTCTCTGCTTAGACCCTAATTTAATGCAGCTGTAGCCACCGTGACGAGGATTTCATTTTTGATGCGTTCACTACCGGAATAAAGGTTCCAGTGGTGCCAAAAAATATAGGCCTTACGTTAGGGCAAGTTCACTTCTGTGAGCAAGAATATTAGGTATACAGGTTCAGGAAGCTCTAAGATGAGAAGCAGAGTAGGGGTGTATTCTTACTAAACGTGCTTTCTAAAATTCTAAAAATAATGACAGCTTTTGAGGATAATTTAAAGTTATGCATAATACCACCATTCTAATAAACCTCGATGACATTCACATGCGTATTTTTACATATTTCTGAACGTAAAGACTAAATAACCATTAATTGGCCGTTTTCATTTCGCAGCCCATCATAAGCATTTCCCCATGCTTCCATGTTGTCTTCCTAAACGTTACCTATGCTTTTCCTGGAGTAGAAGAGTCTATAAAAACTTAAACCATCTATTAAATAAGGGACTATAAATATAAATCCCTTGTAATCCAAAAACTTCTAGGCAATAGGAAAAAAGAACATCTGAAATATGTGCAGCTGTGATACGGCAGAAGAAAACTGAATAAAGGATATATTAGATGATTTTGCCTAAAAGCAGGAGCACTGGACCCTATTCCCTAGCTTTAGGACCTCTGGGAAATTAATCACTTTCCCTTTGCCTTAGTTTTTTTTCCTCAGTGAGACACAGAGGGTAGAGCTGGATGAACCTGAAAATCCTTTCCTGCTCTACAATTTTACGTTCATGCCTTAAAGCAACTTTATTCTAAGGAATACAAGGAACTACAGGTACACTTTAACATACTCCTTACAGGAGTGGTGCAGTGGAAACACACTGGCTTATGTCCCTCCTTCCCCTCCCTATGGGAATTGACCTCTCCAACACACACGGCTTCAGCAGCAGGACCCCGGCAGTCATGTTTGTTCAGGGTGGCCTCACCATCCCCCCCTTCCTGAGCCAGAGTGGATTATTCCAGAAGTGGTAGCCATCTTTCAGCCGTGTGGACAGAGATACAGCAAAAGTTGGTGTGCTGAAAGAAGGGAGCAAGCAGACATGCAGGGAAATGCAGAAACCAAAGACAGAAACCTCCACCCACATCTATTCCTAAGATCAGGTTGAATGAGATATTCTGTATCCCTGACAAAGTTCTACCAAAACAGTCACGCCCCTTATTTCACGTGTATATCTCACCTAGCAAAAAGCACTCATCGTTAACAGTCTCCATGAAGTGTCCCCAGTATTACTGCACATCTACATACCTCTTGGTAATTTAAAAGGAAAGAAACAAAGCAGTATTCTTTGCTCCATCTATAGGAGAGGAACAGAGGCGATGAGCTTGTAAAAACCCAAATAACATGGAAATGTCCTGGCTGAGCTAGAGCTCAATCCACAGACTCCTGCTTAGCACAAAGACTATCTGTGAATTATTGCTGACCCTATAGCTTAACTTCTGTATGACAGAGTGGGAAACCGTGAGAAGGAGCTAGCACGCTCAGAACTTCAGTGTTTTCAGAAACGAACCAGTTTCTGAACGAGCTTGGAGTTCTGGGCAAAAAGAGGCTCCAGTTTTTGGTTTTGACCCTTGGATCTATCTTTATGACCCAGGGATCCTCTCAGTTCATTCTGCCTTCAATGCTAGGGACTTGGATTCCTGGCCCCAAGAAATGGGGTCTGGTCTTCTGGTTGATTTCCCTCAGTCCAGCCCTAATGACTGCCCTCTTATGCAAGCAGAGATGTTAACAGAGATAGGCAACACGGAAGCTTGGAACTGAGTCCAGCCAGAATGTTGAAAACATTAAAGAACTAAATATTAGATTAGGACTAATGTGCTAAATTCAGAATACTGAGAGGCAATTGGAACCTTAAAATAGGATAGACAGCTGAAAACATGAGCTTTTTTTGTGCTTTGCCTTCATCTACCCACCTATCTGCAGGTCTAATCTATCAGGTATTTAACCATATAGCAGAGATATTTCCTTCACTCCTCGGGGGAAGCAAGCCAGGAGGAATTGATTCCATATGAAACAACGTGATCTCTATTACGTTTCTAAATTAAAACTTTGCAGCCCCTGGATGTGATAACTGTATGTGTTCATTACACTATCTCTACCATCGCCACCACCACCACAAATCCCAACCTCAAAAACAAAGGAACTGGAAAGGGAGAGAAATGTATTCAATATATATCCCACACCCAGGGATCAATGTACAACTGCGGTTTGATTTAAAGAGGGAGGAAGTGAGGGCAAGATACAAAGACATCTGACAATTCCAGTTATTTCAGCACAAACGTAAAGCATGTTCTTGGGTTTGTCTGCATCAAAACGTTCCCAAGGTTTCCCATAAGTGGCAGGAAGCTGCTTCGTTAAAGACCCTTGTAACACGCGGGGACAATGATCTACAATTAAGTGTTCTCCAGTGGGCCTCAGCATGACAAACCCTAATGGCTCCAAAGGAGCCCTTAAAACCTACCGCGTCAATGAGCTCCCCCAAGCATGGGGATTTAGAGTTACGGATTAGACCTCTTAACTGTTCTCCTCCCCTCAAAATACCTTAAAGACCCTTGGCTCCCAGGGGAGGAGCTGTTAGAACCAGTGTCTGGTTAAGAGGTCTTTGGGAAGTCACGTGTCTACATAGTTCCAGGACATCCAATGATGACAATGCATTCAGCTGAATGACCCCCCCCCCCCCACTTCATGTTACCAAAAGCCCGACTGAAGGGCCAGAACCCCAGTGACCACCCCCCACCAAAATGAAGAAGAGGCCTCATAGGGGGTCTCATTTCATTTTCTGGCTGTGGTCTGGATAGCTATGTGGTCTTGGAAACGACACCTATTTTCTTGGTGCTTTAATTGTTATACCAGTCCGGTACTGATGTGGCAAGTTATCTCGCAACTTTACACTCAGGAATACCCTAAAATAAAAGTAGACGATTTGACTAAAGAGAACATGTTTTACAGCCAAAATAACAAAATGGACAAATCAGATCCCGTTCCGTCAATAAGGCCCTTCCTGCTGACTATCCGTCGCTTTGGGAGGTGTGTGAAGTCTTTCGGAGCGCAAGGAGAAACCCGGAACCAACGCTGCATTTTCTGACCTCAGTGGTTACGGTAACACACAAAGATGATAACAAATGGATGATCCCAAACTCTCTCTGTTTAGAGCGGTGACCACGTGCTATTATTGTGAAAGGGATTTATTCCAATTATGTTCTGCTGGCGACTCAATGTGCTTCATTTCCTAAGCACACACTGCCAATGAGGGGTGAACGCCAGAGACACACGGCTACAGACACCAGCTTATCACTGGAAATTACTTCAAGCCAATTTCTGTGAAAACGGAAACTATGATTGTAAAAAAAAGTATAGCTCTGGAAGAATTAGAGAAACTTTAGTGGCTTGAAAGCATTAATGACCTTTTTCAAGATCCTAAAACTACTAAAAGAGCTCTGTTACCAGGTCTTACGTTCACACCATTCTATTGGTTTCGAGAGCTCAGTTCATTCCCCACCTGTGGCTAAACAGGTTCCAGGGTACAGTACTATACACAGCAGAGCGTTTGGGAAACTTTGGGGATAATGACCGTAGCAGAACTGGAAATGATTATTTCCAAATAAAAGCTTTGTCCTCGGGCTTCCCTGGTGGCGCAGTGGTTGAGAGTCCGCCTGCCGATGCGGGGGACGCGGGTTCGTGCCCTGGTCCGGGAGGATCCCACCTGCCGCGGAGCGGCTGGGCCCGTGAGCCGTGGCCGCTGGGCCTGCGCGTCCGGAGCCTGTGCTCCGCAACGGGAGAGGCCACAGCAGTGAGAGGCCTGCATACCGCAAAAAAAAAAAAAAAAAAAAAAAAAAAAAAAAAAGCTTTGTCCTCCCAATGTGGTCACATGCCAACGGGCTGCGCTGAGATGGCAAAGTGAGGCACATTTTTTTTTTTTTTTTTTTTTTTTGGCTCAAATTTTCCATCACTCTTTCTTTTTCTTATATAGCCAGGGAATTCTTTTCATTTTTGAATCATAAAGTTCTTAAACTCTGGTTTTAAGATGGAAAAGCAACAGGATCTTTTCTTAGAAAAGTGCTGTGGAGAGCGGCTTTGTCTCCTTGTTACACAAACGTCTACCTGCCCAGAGAGAGGAAAGCCGACGTTTAATGTGAAGTCTTTTTTAGAAAGGTGATTTCACATATACCATTCAGTACTAAGGGAAATGACCAGCTTTAATTTTTTATTTTCAGATTTTTAAATGGTTTCAGAATGTGGCCTGCACTGCTATGTCCCCTCAAAGTGCCAGGGGGCCCGTGCAAGACACCTTTGACCTTCGCCGCTCAGAAGTGACGCTGAGATGGCTAAAATGTGGATGAGGCAACACAACGCTTAAGGCATCATAAGTTAGACACTTGGAAAGTTGTAAGGACTTTAAAGGTCATCACCTACTAAAAAGTCACACTGTTCGGGGCTCACAGGACTCAGATGTTTCTGACCAATGTGGAGCTTTTCCTATTGCCTGGAATGGGAAGAGTCCAAGTTTCATAAAGACGGTTTTAGACTAGACAGCTGTCTGTACTCAACTCAACCTTCTGCCTGGATCCGGATTCCTAGACTGAGGCAACAGGCTTGGCAGGAAGTGCAGGGTTTTCCTGCCCCCTTTCTCCTCACTCTTCAAACTTGAGGACGTTGCCCCAGAGATTTACCAGCCCCACAGCCTGAACTTCGTTTCTCTGTTAGACAGAAAGCGGCCAATTCTTCAAGGATTACAGAGGCTTAGTCACATTACGAGAAAAGCACTAGTTCTTCAGAGACAACACTATCTCTGTGAGCAGGTGAAAGAAAGTCACTCGGGAACTGACAGGTCATTGGCCAATTTGTCAGTTTCTGAAAACCAAGGTGATATGAAAACCTCTTAACCTAAATAGAAGCAAAGAAGGAATCTGGCTGTCAACCGGTGGAAGCATCAACAAGCCCTCAAACACAAGCCCCGTAAGAAGATAGTTAAGGTGATTATGAACCCACAATAAAATATCAAAATCGCAAAAACATTTGGAAATCTGTTTTCTTTCAATTACTGGCTTTGTACTTTAAGTATTCTTATATCTCAGGTCGCTGAGTTGACATGAAGATTAAAGTCATCCTTTGTGGGATAATTTCATAATTTTATCAACCAGGAGAACGTCAAGGCAGTGCTACTTTCTTTGCATTTTAGGTCTTATCAATAGCTATTTACATGGCTGTATCCTTAAAACTTCTCCCTGTACTTAAACTAAGTGCTGGAGTACACAACCCCCTCCCTCTAAATGTCTGTTTATTTCTAAGTTTGAAATCGAGAATCACCCTTGACTCTGCCCCCTTCTTCATCTTTGTAACTAATTGGTATAAAATTCTCTCACATTAGAAGTCCTTTGAAATTCATATCTCTCCTCTGTATCACTGCTCTGCCGAGTACATGCCCAACTCATGTTATTTCAAGAATACTGCTTTGGGCTTCCCTGGTGGCGCAGTGGTTGAGAGTCCGCCTGCCGATGCAGGGGACATGGGTTCGTGCCCTGGTCCGGGAGGATCCCACCTGCCGCGGAGCGGCTGGGCCCGTGGGCCGTGGCCGCTGGGGCTGCGCGTCCGGAGCCTGTGCTCCACAACGGGGACAGGCCACAGCAGTGAGAGGCCCGCGTACCACAAAAAAAAACCCATAAGAATACTGCTTTACTCCAAATACACTCCTTTAAACAAGAACAACCCAATTCATCGTACACCTGCCACCAAACTAATCTTCCTAAAATATCACCAGCATCATGTCACTCTCAGCGTTGGAAACCTTTGAAGGCTTCCCAGAACTCAGCCATCTCTTAGTGTCTCTCTCTTGGTCTAAGTTTCTGAAACTTTCTATTTTAGCCAGGTAGCCTAACTACTTTAGGCTTTGTTTACTAAATTGATATCTTATCCTGATCCTCCTAATGAATTCTACCGAATTGCAATGACCTCTTCCCAACCGTCTACATTTTACCCAACGGGAAAGTCAGCTAGTCCCGAAAATCTGATCTACGTGGCTTGAGATGAGCCCACCATCTGAACTTGGACCTTGCTAATGAAATGACTATCTATCGTCTGGGTCTGTGAGGTCCCCTGGCATTTTCTCAGAGGTCCATGAATTTCATCAGAATTTATAAATTGTATGCCTTCATTTCAATGATAATCTAAAATAATTATTCTATACCAGTTACACAGACCAGATTTCTCTTTAGCAGTGACATTTTGAAACTGAAAAGCGTTTTTATAGAGTAGTACTGCTTTTCTTAATATTTCAGGGATTCACAACTGGTATCTATGAGCCTCTACTATTAGAAGGGTCTAAGAATATCTTTCTTCTAAGGGAAATCTAAGTGCATCTGACAATCAGGTATTGTCATGTGGCATATCTTTCCTGGTGTTGTCTTGAACTGTTATTTAAGACCTTTTATTAGAGTTTATTTTTTCATGTTTCTGTGTCTTATCTTCCCAAACAGATGGTAAACTCTCTGGGGACAGGGATTATGTCTTAGACTTCTTTGGATTCCTGACGCACCAAACCTAATCTTGAAAAGAGCAAGCACTTGGTCAAGACTGATTGCTCTGTTTTTGACTATGAAGGGCTGATCTGGTCCACAATGGATGCTAGAGGGGAATAAAACAATGAGGACACAGTTTCACTAGATATATATCCAACCGAAAATTATGGAAAGGGAGTACTTAAGTTGTCCAGCTGTGAGTGAGCCTCATCTGCACTAGGGCTGCATTGCTTGGAAACATTTCCCAACCAGTCACAGGGCTCCCAGAGGATGCTTTTTATACAGCAAAGGTTTTCATCATTCCTTTCTTCCGATAGTACAACAAAAATCAAGACCGTTTATTAGTACTAAGTAAAATTGAAGCATTTCTTTCTCGTAACTGGTAAGAGGTACCAGAATTTTAAAAAGGTGTTGAATCCGACCTATTAACGTTTCTGGTAAGTCCTTAATCTGTGTTAATTTCATGCTATCGTACAGAGAATCCTAGAAGCACCATTCATCTCCTCTGTGAACAGGGTGGTCCTGTGTGTCATCCTATAGACTTTATTAGTAGCAAAATGAAGCCAGGAGATGTCAAGGAGACAGGATTAGAAGGAGCAGAGAACCTCAAAATGGGATTTTCCCACTTGAGGACTGCGAGAGGAGTGGAAAATTAATTGGTCCCTATCCATACACAGTGCTTCATTGATTACCTGCAATCTTTTCTCATGCAAGTATGTAGAGTTGATTCATATGGATTTACAGAGTGTAATACTTTATCATGTTAGTTAAGAACTCGGGCAGCAATCGACAGCAGAGGCCAGCATAAATGAAATCACGGACTAATTTACTAGAAGAAAGAATATTCTTTAACCAGTGCCTTTCCCACTGTTGTTACCTGGAGACAGGAATGGGATAAACCAAGGAGGACTATGACACAAGATTGCTGATGGGATGTGAACTAACCCTGTGGTTCAGTGAATGTCTTTCTTCACCACAGAAAGAGACGTGTGGCAGTTTCACGAAGAACAAAAGATCAAGGTTGGAAATCGCTTGGACCTCACAAACCGGTGATAGATAAACACATAAATGAACACCCACACATTTTATTTTGTAGAAGATCATTCCAAAGAATATGCTAGGACTAGGGAAGAAAGTAGGCAGTTACAGGGACAAATGATAAACTTCTTGCAAGATAGTCTGCCCTATGCCTCATGTCTCAACTAACAAAAGGGGACAGGGAAGGTAGCTTTAGGAAGAAAACAACTAAAGCTAGGTAGGGCACGTGAGGAAGCTTTTCTTCCTCTGTGAACTGTTCTTTGTTCAAGTGCTACTGCACATTCAGCATGAAAGTTAATTAACACACAGCACACTGCTGCCTGGAACGCCTTACATAATTATACCTGGAGTCTAATTAGGTAACTCTCCACTCTTCCTTGGCTCAATCACCCAAGCTACACTCTCTCAAAGTGTGGCTAGCATTCACTTCGGAAGGCTTGTGACATGCCTGTGAAATTGAAAAGTTGTCAGTTTCAACATGTTGCATACACTAGCAGCCTAAATGAGCTTTCCCACATGCCTTTCATGCAGAAAATGAAACCTTGTGAGTTTCATCTTGCTGGATTCCTTTGGATTTTCTTCTGGTGTTCCACAGATTCCAGAACAGCATGCCAGGGAGAATTATACTTTATTGATGACAGAGTCAGGCCATCACTCATTGAGTATTTGTGCTGTTATTTATTTAACTTTCATAGGATGATATACTGTTAATATTAACTCAGTGCTGATGGAATTCTGAGAAATTAAAATTCTTTTTCCTTAGACTTTTCTGGAATTTTCCAAACATTTTACAACGAGGAAGCATTATCTTTATGCTCATAAAAATGTAGGGGGGAAAAGAAAAATTGGTAAGAGACTCCTCCACAAAATGATCCCATCCCTAATTCTCCCACAGTAACTAATGAATGACTACCACGTAATATACACAGTGTGACTTACTACTACAGGATCTTATTTCAGAATTTAAAACATTGTGTACAATAAAATACTAACCTATAACAAAAGCTTTCATTTAGACTATCAAATTGAACAAATGCGCAAGCTATGTTGTAAATCCACCCCCAACCAGTATGTACAACTCAGTCAAATTGGGTACAGATTTTAGTGACACATGATGTGACAAGTGTTGTAATCAGTAAAGGTTAACAATAGATTACACTTATGCTTTTCTCTGACCACCATTTGTAAGTGACACCATAAATCACCCTTGAGATTTGTCACTTGGGCTTGGCACACCTTTGTTATCAGGTAAAAATGACAAAGGGAACACCGTGTGCTTAAATCTGTTGATCCCATAAACAGGAAGTTCACGGGAGCTGAATGCCACCCCACAGTGTTCTGAAAATTGGTGGGAGGGGAGGAAGGAGTGGGGGGAGTGAGAAGAAGAAGTTAATTAGCTTCAACGCCTGGGTCCACTGCTACCGTCAGCCATGCTACCCAACTGGCGGGCCAAGCCAAAGGGATCAGAGACAAGTCTTAACTACTGCCAAGTTCACACTCTGCCTGAAGCGACTGTCAACTAATGATAGATTAGACATATCTGATTGCTCTATCAAAACATTCATCTCAAATCTTGATTAGTAAGCCTATTGAATTATGATTAATTCACAAGGGTGCTGCTGACAGATAAGATACTTTATCTGACAATGTGTACTAGTTGCTTTGCCTGAAGCAAAAAAAAACAAAAACAAAAACCCAACACAAAACAAAACACAAACTCCTGAGTTGCTAGTAAAATAAACAGTATCAAGTACAGCACATTGAGAAGGATAATGAGGCTACAGTGCACCTTTTAGTTTAATAAAGAGCTTGCTTGTGAGAACCCAGCCTTGATACGAAAACAGGAGGGGTTAAGGGAGAGACATACACTAGGAACAATATATTGCAAACAAGAGAACCCCAGAGTGCCCTCCTGCCTCTCCAGCAAGGAATGTGTAAGAGCTGAGAACTTGGGGTTGCTGCAGGAAGCGTCACCCTCAGTTTGGTGACATCCCAGTTACTCAGGCCAGAGAGAGCAGAATTGGCCTGCCTTTGTCAACGTCACCATCCAATTACTCTCCTTGTCTCTGGGATGAATACAGCTGTGCATAGAAATATTCAGCAGACCTAAACTCTTGGGATTTTCAGAAGGTGAATGTTATTTTTTGTTATTGTTAGGAATTGAAATGATGATGAGGAGGGAAAGAACTAGTACTTTTGTGTTTTATTTCTTAAGAAAAGGGATTACAATGAGTGTTTTAAAATACTTTTCTTTCTTTTTCTTTTAGCTTTGTCTGAAGCAAGGAAACCCTCCATATGATATACATTAAACTGTGAACTTAGTACTTAGTGACTAAATGACTCGGGAAAGACTATCACGGTATCTCCCATTCCGCTGGTATCTCTCAACCCAGCTCATCCCAAGCCCGAACCTAAACTATCCGTCAACTCCTGTCCATTCACAGCTTTTGTCAATCCCCCAAATTCAGCTGTGGTTGTTGGGGGATGGGAGTTACACAGTAAGGGGATGCTAAGTACTCAAAATCTCGTGGAATTTTAGACGGTATCATTACCTTACCCCGACCTTATGATTTTTCCAGAAGCCTACCGTCCTATAATCATGTTTCTCTTTTGCCAGTATTAACCTTTCGGTGACTTCTTTCTTTTCCCTCTCGCTCTCTCTCTCTCTCTCATAACTACCCTCTGTTAATCAATTGTGCACTGCAGATGGGGTCAAGGAAACCTACTTCCTCCTCGGATAGCCTCCAATGTTTCTACTCTTGGGGATAAAAGTGCTTTAAATGGAGTTATAGTCTAGGAAAATCAATATATGATTACTGCAAAGATTTGTATTGATTGTCCTGTTGCATTGCAAAAAGGCTAAGGAAAAATGGCATGGCACATTTACCTTCAATTTCTACTCCACAGAGTTTGTTGTGAATGTTTGGGGCAAGAAGAAAATGTTGGAACTTTATTTGATGACCTAAAGTTTTCATCATTCAATACATTTACTTCTCTCTCTACCCGAGAAAACACTTCATTATAACTCTCTTGCCTTCCAGTCTATAATACTGGTGACATCAGGGACTCCCAGGAGAGAGCTGAAGGGTGTCTACTCCCCACAAGGGGGCTGTGTCCAAAACTGCTGGTTCCCTTCCTATAGCACCCATGCTCCTCTTCTTCCTCCCTTACCGCATCCTGCTTTTGTTGGGAGCAGCACTGTACTCAGCTGAAAAATATTTCTGTTTCCTGTATCAACAGGTGTGACTAAGTGAACTTCTGACTAATGGCATCTAGGTGGAGGTTGTTGGGTAAGGGCTTCTGGGGAAGTTCCTTAAAAGGGCGGGGAAAGGGGGTTTCCCTGGTGGCGCAGTGGTTGAGAGTCCGCCTGCTGATGCAGGGGACACGGGTTCGTGCCCTGGTCTGGGAGGATCCCACATGCCACGGAGCGGCTGGGCCCGTGAGCCATGGCCGCTGAGCCTGCGCGTCCGGAGCCTGTGCTCCGCAACGGAAGAGGCCACAGCGGTGAGAGGCCCGCGTACCTCCAAAAAAAAAAAAAAAAAAAAAAAAAAAGGTTGGGGGGGGAAGGGGATGACTCCATTGCCAGACACATTTGCATTCCCCCCTTTCTTCCTTCTTCCAACCTGGAATGTAGATGAGACATTAGGAGCTGGAGCAGTTCTCTTGTGACCATGAAGGAAACCTGAAAATATAAGCCACTTCAAAAGCCTGGCAGAGCAGAAAGACCGAAGGAACCACAAACGTTGGTGATGTTGTGGAGCACCCATAATGGCCCTAGTCTTTGTGGATTTCTCTCAAATGAAGGATATATAAATCCCTATAAGGTTGAAGACACTGTCTTTCAGGTCTGCAATATTTGCAGCCAAACATGAGACACTTCTCCTACAAAATGCCTGATTATGTGAGTCCTCAATGGCACAACGACTAACAAAAATAAGCTCTGTTTATCTTTAGGGTTAATGTCATACGCAATGGCCGCTGGGTGGTCCAGATACTGTATGGTGTCTGTAATCATTTAGTTGCTTTTCTCATCATTAGAAAATATGTAATTCCTATAGTGGAGGAAGCACTATAGTAATACAGTCATTTATTTATTTATTTATCTATTTGTTTGTTTATTTAAGATTTCAGCTAAGCCAGCACTGGATTTTTTAAAAAATTTATTATATACAAAGCACAAACTTACAAGGACAGTTCTTTTGTTTTGTTTTGTTTGGCTGCACTGCTGGCTTGTGGGATCTTAGGTCCCCGGCCAGGGACTGAACCTGGGCCCCCGGCAGTGAGAACACAGAGTCCTAACCACTGGACCACCAGGGAATTCCCAGTAATACAGTCTTTTAAAAGTGCAGTCTATCTTGGTTATTTTTAGCCGTACAGCCTCCATTTCCCTTTCTTATTACTTCTAGTAATAGGACTCCCATTTTCTTTTGGGAAATTGCTCCCCCCCAGTCTTAGTGGGACTGCCATCAAGATACTCTGGCCTCCCCCAGCTGAGAAGCGAGTGCAAGATCCAGGCTGGGCCCCATCAGACTTTGATTCTTGAGTGGAGCACAGCTTATTCCTTCCTGATAAGTGTACGTGCTTTCCTACTGCCCGATTCCTAGGAGCTGCACTGCTTCCTCTCCTGTCTGAGCTGTTTTTCATGGGTACTGGAAACTACCCCATAGACTTTCATAAAGAGAACCTCTCCATCCTGCCTTTTTCTTTTTTTTTTCTTTTTTTTTTTTTTCCCGCTTAAGTTATAGCCAGTATTTGTTTCTGTTGCTTGCCACCAAAGAATTCTAACTCGGAAATTATCATCAGAAGGGAACTATGAGGCAGCCACTTTCCTTTTGTTTAAAAGAAGGTCTCAGGAAAGTAATTTCCAGCCTCTGCCTGGGGAAGGGAATGCCCAGCCGAGGGCAGAGTCTGCCCAGGGACTCCAGGGTCACACAGGGCAAACTGCTCTGACTCCTTGCTTCGGAAGGTGCTGTACTCAAGTCTCAATAGGATGCAGCATATTTGCTACAACAAAATCATTCCACGAAATAATAAAATTTGTTCGGGTTTTTCTGTGAATAAATTTGAAATCTATTTTCCAAAGTTAAGGGACCCAGGAAACCAGTTCTTTGTCCTACAGAAAAACCAACAGATACCTGACATCATTTAATGCAGAGCCCAATACCTAAAAGTAGGGAACCTGAGTTCTTACTGAATATAAGAATTGCAGAATGAACACACCCTAACCCTAAGGCTTCAAGGCCCATTTAGAGAGTTCTGGAATAAGAGGTATTTTATTATTATAAATTAAGAGAGGGAGCTTCAAAAGCCTCTGCTTGGGCTTCCCTGGTGGCGCAGTGGTTAAGAATCCGCCTGCCAATGCAGTGAACACGGGTTCTAGCCCTGGTCTGGGAAGATCCCATATGCCATGGAGCAACTAAGTCCGTGCACCACAACTGCTGAGCCTGTGCTCTAGATCCCGCGAGCCACAACTACGGAGCCTGCGAGCCACAACTATTGAAGCCCGCACACCTAGAGCCTGCGCTCCGCAACAAGAGAAGCCACCACAATGAGAAGCCCGCACACCGCAATGAAGAGTAGCCCCCGCTCGCCGCAACCAGAGAAAGCCTGCGTGCTGCAACGAAGACCCAACGCAGCCAGAAATAAATAAATACATTTATTTAAAAAAAAAAAAGCCTCTGCTTTATAGACAGCATACTCATTACTACAGAGTTCTTCTTAATGGCTATAAAGTGCCTAAGCAATTTAAATTTTTCATTGAATACGGACAGAAGTTGCTGATTATGGAGTTTCCTGACTACTTAAGCGCCAATGGACTACTACGTTTCTTTTAAAAACTGCAGCTTAAATAGAAGGTGATATTAAATTAGGAGAAAAGTGTAATTTTAGTAATATGATAGTAATACTGATAAAAGGCAACCTTTAGTTGCTTCCTGTTCCAAAAACATTAAATATACAAAGTAATATAATACTCATAATAATCCATGACGTAAGTACTCCTATGATCTCTATTCAGATGGGGAATAATGAGGCTCAGATGAGACAGAGAGGTTAAGCAACTTGCCCAATGTCATTTAGTTTGTACACGGAAGAACCAGGATAAATCTCAACACTGCTGTGATAAAACTGCATATTCCTCCTACACTGCAGGTGGTGACACAAAATACTGTAACTAGTCCAGGAAGCAATTTGGTCATGTAAGGCAAAAAGCCACACACATGTTTATACCTTTTACTCAGTAAGTACACTTCTAATAATATATTCCAGGGAAACAACCTAAATGAAGAAAACACCTAAAGAGATTTTTATTGCAGCATTATTCATAAGAGTGAAACTAAGCAGAAGTAACCCAACTGTTCAATAATGGGAACTGCTTAAATGAAATACACTATTGAAACTTAATGGATTATTATCATCATTAAAATGCGTAACTATTAAATTATAAAACAACATGGGAAACACTGGTGTTAAACAAAAAAGCAGAAAACAAAAATTATACATATTCAACGATGACACCTATATTCAACATTGTATTCATATGGCCCATGGCTGGAAATTAACTTCAAAATGAAAATGGTTGTATTAGACAGTGGGACTGTGGTTAAATGTTCCCCGCCCCGCCTCCGGTTTTTCTCTATCGTTTTTTAAATCTCAAGAAGGGTGAAGAATGACACAGGAAAAATGCTTCCAAGAAAGGAAGAGAAATGGCACCAAGCTTCCACTGCCCCCGGATGCTTCTGGATCTTGACTGGGAAAGTCTATCGTCACCCCTTCACTGTAGATTAACTAGAAAGCTCCGAAGGAAGGGAAGCTTAGCCACTGCAAGGCTCTTTATCCAGTCAAGGTAAATGAAGTTCGGCTGGTCAGGAGAATAAATAAGATTAGTTATGGGCTCCAGGTCATCCACTCATGGAGGTCAGCGAGTGTGAGGTTATTATCCTTGGTAGAAAAGCAGCAAAATAGCATTAAGGAATAAATTAATGAAAAAGGTAGAAGATTATTTGAACTAAAGCCCTAATCAGTTTAGAGATTTCACTCAACTGCTCTACTGGCCATCAGTCAAGCTCACAAAACAAATATGCTTGTTCTCTTAAGTAATTCCGGGAGATCTCCCTTTCTTGCTTCAAAGACATCCAATCTAAGGAAAGTCACGAATAAAGTTACGCCAGTTTGCTGTTACACCTCATACAAAACCCACTGAAGCATTAAGGTGCATTCTACTAAAATAGTAAAGCAGACTATTTATACTAGATGCGTAATTGCTAGTCCTGTTTGGCCTCTGATTCCAAATAGAACATCATTCTATACCCACATTGGTGAATTCAGAAACACTGAATTCACCAATGTGCAAACTGCATATTTTATTAAATAAACACAAACTGGGAGATAATGACATACATTTGTTTTCATTACAAGGAGTAATGCAATATTTCTCCAAGGCTTACTGCATTAGCATTTCTTGCCACGTTTCAAATGCCTTTGAACTTTCTGAAAGGCTACATCTGTTAGCTCCCACGTATACAGCCAAAAGTTACCAAGTGAATTAAGTTTTAATATAAATTGCTTTGTTCACTATTAAGATTGATGTTGGACACACTGTACTGTAAGTTGCAAAGTGCAATTACAATTCGTTGCAATTATCTGTGGTTGTTAATAGCACACGATAGCATGTCACTTTCTATGGAGTGTATAATTTATCACTTGTGTGTTTTTTTTCTTCATGAACTCTTGTGGTATTCCAAATGTATAATCTTGTTGTATTTATTTCCCAGTGGTCCAACAAAATGCACAGCAAGTGCTGACTAGAACAAACTAAAAAGCACTGCTATTGACAAGCCGTCACTTGAGTGGTAATGAACATTCTGCCTCTACTTTCACCTCAACCAACCGGCAGCTTTAATTTATGATAAAGCAAAGGAGAGGCAACCTCCAGGTTTATTATACCCTCAGTGCTGTTTCAAATAAAGTAATTAGAAGGTCAAGAGACAGGTCTGGAAAGCCAAATATAAATGCAACCCTTCTGTACCGACACTGGAAGAAAAAAAAAAGAAAAAAGCCTAGTGTGTTCAAAGAGCGTTTTATCCATCTTTCTTCTCCAGAGAGGGGCAAGTCAATTTTTTTTTTTCCAATACTACCGTAACCAATCAGAAACAGTGGCAACTCCTTTCTTTCACTCTCTAATTTGCTCCATATGGACTGCAGGCAGCACACCTAAGAGATACTGTCCTTAGGAGAATGTGATGAACTAGTCCCCCAAAACTGTCTCAACTATAAACTTACGACAGGTGATTCATTTTAATTTTATTTTTTAATAAAGAAAAATTCAGTAGGTGAATGATGGAAAGGTTCTGGAGAAACCCTAATAATGTAACAAGAGCCGCCCCTTCCCCCAAGAAAACTTTAAAAATCTATTTATAAAACCTTTTGCTTAAAATTTTTTCTTGAAAAAAGCATCTGAGGGAAAGGAGTTGACTTGGGAAAAAGATTACCCTTTCAATATATTTTGTGATCAGCGATGGAAAAAACAATTATAATAAACTAGCATGCTGTTTCTAACGAATCATCTGTTATTCTTCATTTCCAAGGTTCCTAATTTTACATACGTTGTAATCTGTTTGCTAACCTCTCTCTACCTTTTTGTCTCCTATATAACAATGACACCACGCTAAAAAAAAAGACTGTGAAACCCAATGGACCTTGACTTTATATCCAGTCTACCTTCTGGGGAGTAAGTTAGAAAAATTTAAGGACCACATCACATTCTCCCTTCCAAGCCAGCTGCCTTCAAACATTTTCATCCATGGATCACTTTAGTGAGAGATGAAGTCCCAGGAAATCTATGCCATCTCTCTCCATTAGCCTACAGTTTCAAACCCTTTTCCTGGCCCCTAAAGGAAGGGAAGGGATAGGGAGGAGGAGAGAAGAGTAGAAAGGGAAGAGGGGAAGGAAGTGCCAAGGGCAGGAGGGAGAGAAGGTGAGGCCAAGAAGGAGACTAAACCAGAACTCACCAGCTTCTGCACAGGTAGCTCTAGGATAGTTACCAAATGATACAAATCATTCTTGGTGTCATAACCTATAAAAACGCTAATAGCTACTTGAAGGCTATCACATTCATCTTGATCCACCTCTTTTGGGAGACTGTGGAGCATACGCTCCCAAAGCCTTTTTGAAATAGCATTTCGTTGTGTCATTTTTGTTTCAAGTACTTTATCAATGTCTGTCCAAGCAGTTGGTATAATTACACCTGATTATGTAAGTGGTGGAAATGTATGTAATCTCATAGTTAGAACATGTAATTATGTTGTAAAAATCCTTACGAAACTGTAAAACAAAAAGCACACAAGAATAGTAGGTGGGGTTTCTTTTCCTTTTCTTTTTTTTTTCTTTTTTTTTTTTTTTGATACCCACCCAGAAAAACAACTGAAGCAATGACTCCATCACGGTGTGGTAGGAAATGGGTACCTCTGGGGCCCTCATCTACCTGGGTGAAGGAATGGGCAGCTTTGATCCAAGATCACCTTGATATCCCTGAGGCCAAACAGTATTTGCAAGTCAGGCACTAATATAGAGACAGCATCTGTACCATATGACCAACTGTATATATGAAATGCAAAATAGTACATTTTCTGAGGCATACAGCATCTAGGCTGGTTTCTTCAACCCAGGAACATGGCGTTTTTTTTTCTGTTGTTGCTTAAAAATTTTTTTTCTTATTTATTTTACACTAAAATATAATGTTCCTAAATAATCGGTACCATTAGTGGGGAAACAGGTGTAGAAATAAACTAGATTCGTTTCAAAATACTCTTTGAGGCAGGAATTTCAGCCATTTTCTGCAAGGAGATAAAACAAGAAGTATGTGACTGACCTGAATTCCTCAATCCCCCTCTTCTACCCTGGTCTTTCCTTGGAGGTGCTAATGAGGAGTGAAATGTCCACCATGCTGGCTGTGCAGTGGAATCAGATGCACAGAGCCTGAGCGATTCACACTGGACAGCAAGGCTTGTTTCATCAGGCTGTAAACCTTCAGTCTCAGCAGAAACCCTGACTATGGCATTACTAGATGTCAAATCTCTACCAAACAGGAAATTCTCCAATTTCTACCTCTTCCCCAGAGGACACCTCGGCCCCAAAGGTATATAAAATAGAGGAGTTCCCGGTTTCTGTCTTGGGGGCTCAGCACTGAGGTCGGTTTTTAGGAAAATGTAAAGGAAACACACCACCGTACACGAGGACTTTACAAGTACTGCCCAGTACGGGGCAAAGCCCAGTACCTGCATAAATTTTGCATATATCCATTCAATACGTGAACTGTTACTAAAGAATTTCAAATGGTTCTGAGAGTGTGCCAGAGACTGAAGAAAGAAAAGCATGGCATCTGTGGGAGGTACTGTTGCTTGCCTCTCCAGCAACCATTTCCTTCTTGCTCCTTGCTAACAGAACTTCTGTTTTGTTCAACATTCAGAGCAAATGGACTCCAATGCCAGCTCAGGAGGAAGTCTTGGTTAACAAGCCAATCATGGTGTTTCCACTTCCCTTGCCAGTCTTTGGTTTAGGGGGAGACATGTGACCCAGATCTGGACCATGAGACCAGAGGGAAGGTCAATTGGGAGTTCCTTCGAAGCATTTTCGCACTCTGGAGAAGGAGACACCAGAAGGGCTGATGTCTTTCCATTGCTGTTGCTTCTACCTCTGGATGTGATGCCTGGAGCAGCTGCAGCCATTTGAAACACAAAGGAAGCCAGCATAAGGGTAAAGTTTCCAGTGGCAGAACTTAGAAGAATCCAGGTATTCAGTGACATCATTGGGCCTATGATCATATCAACCTACAGCTGTCCTACTTCTGAACTTCCTGTAATGTGAGATAATAATCACCCTTGTTTCAGCCAACTTGAGTCAGAGCACAATTTGATACTGTACCCCTTTGACCATTATGGAAGGCTAGCATTTATATTCTTAGCTTAGCTACAAGCATAACAACACATCTGAATTTAAATCTCATTCATGAAAACCAAATTGGTATCTGCATACATTACTGGTGGGGTTTTTAAAATTGGTATAATCCTCTTGGAGAGCAGTTTGTCAATATGTATCAAGAGTTATAAAGAAGCTTATAAATTTTGATCCAGTATTTCACTTTGGGCAATTTATCTCAGGGAAATAATCCAAAACATGGAGACATATATACTCTATATTTGACAGAGTATTATGCCTCCATTAAAAATGATGACTAAAACTGTTAGTAAAGTGAAAAATAATTATGACAGTGAAAAAAAAGACTATAATAATAATAACACTAAAACAACAATGCTCAACACGTGTGTAGGTTTAAGAGCTCAACGTGGGTGTAACAAAAAAATGGTTACAGAGTTGGTGTCATGGTGGGAGATTACGGGTGAGTTATTTTTGCCTGTTCTTTTGTTTCCAAATTTCCTAAATAGAAAAAATATATATATTTGAAATTTCCACCCAGCATTATTCAGCTGCTTAGTACAATTTGTGGGCTATGCTGATTGAAAATGTCTGGAGAGGGAGATTGGGTTAGCCTGGGGAAAAGACTTGAGGCAGATGCAGAAAGCTCATTAGCACCAGGATTTCTTCATAACTAGTTGGATTTTTTTCCTCTAAATTCTGACTTTTCTCTCTCTTTCTTTCCTTTTTTTTTTTTTTTTTTTTTAAGAATGATTATTCCATGATTTGGGTAAGATGAATAATAATAGTTAACAAGTATGGGATGGTGAGCTAACACACCATCACTGAAAGAAGCCCACTGGGGAAAATTCCTATTTCTAAATAAGAGAAAGGAAATGCCAACTGCTTTGATTCGAGTGTTCTGCTTCAGAATAAATTTGCCCAGAAGCACAGAGGGGTACAAGGTGGGGACTGTGAGGTATTAGGGCATTTAAAAAAATAAGAAAATAAAAGCAGGGACATAGACGCTTCTTCTAGTTCTAAGCTAACAACAGCACTACTGACAGACTCCCAAAGCAGCTCATGATATTCCACATAATTAAGAGGGATTGTTGGCATCAGAGGGACCAGAAATGTCCTGTAGATTAACTGCTGACTTCATTGCTAATGACGCCCAATTTCTTTAGACTAATTGGTGCAATCTACATTTTTGCAGCAAAGATGAAGTATCAACTTGATTTGGTGTCGATAAAAAAATTGATGGATGCTTCTGACTGCTACTCCTCAACAATACACGGATTATTACTACCATAATTATCATAAATGACAAAACATGGGCAAGTGGTGATTACAAGTCTAATTCTATCTTGAGGTTTTAATGGCATAAACCACTCAGGTTTTACACTCATGATTTACTGCATCATCACAATCCCTGAAAGGATTACTCTTGGGTGAATGCCACTCATTATCTGACCAATAATGCATTGGTTGGGCCCAACACGAAACAAATAATCAAGACTGAGTTCTTGGAAAAGCCCTTCTAAAATATTGAAAGCTCTAGTTTTAGAAGGAGGCATGTACCTGCCAAAATCTTTCTCTTCATTTCTGGATGTTAGAGTTGTATTTTGCTCTGACATGTACAGACGCTGGGTATCTCTGTGTCATACAACAGCCTACCAGGCTTTGTGCCAAAGCCTGGAGATGCTGTTATCACCCCGGTTATTGCCAACCAAGCACCACCAGAGTGCCATGGACCAGGCAGAGAGAAAACGTTGTAAACCTCACGTGCTCCCCACCTGATCGAGCATAAACACTAGACCTGCAGGAATTGGGGGAAGAGGGCAGGGAGGAAGGCAGAGAGGAGGAATTTGTTGTCATTTGGGAGAAATGCACAGAACACACTGTGCTACAATAAAAGACATTTAGGTTGCTGCAGAGGCACCTCCAGTACTGGGGAGACTGTAGATTGGGAATGCAAAATAAAATGCCCCTAAAGCCCAGGTGGGCAACCAAAGAGTAAACACAGCAAAAGTGAGGGGTAGTAGCAACCAGGCAAGAGATACCCCCTGTAAAACAGGCAGCTACCCACTGCTGCCAAGTGATTGTTGCCAGGTGGAAGGGGATCAGTATTGTCCAATCTTCTGTTGTTGTTTTTTTTCAAGAGCAGTCAGACTTGTGTGAAATATCCAGGTTTTAAAATGTTGGCAAACAATCACCAAAAAGTCTGCAATAATAAATGCTGGAGAGGGTGTGGATTACAACCTACACTGTTGATGGGAAAGTAAAATGCTGCAGACACTATGGAAAACAGTGTGAAGGTTCCTTAAAAAACTAAAAACAGCGTTACCATATGATCCAGTAATCCCACTCCTGGGCATATATCTAAAGAAAACTGTAAGTCGAAAAGATACATGCACCCCAATGTTCACAGCAGCACTATTTACAATAGACAAGACACGGAAACAACCGAAACGTCCATCGACAGATGAACGGATAAAGAAGATGTGGTATACTTATACAATGGAATATTACTCAGCCATAAAAAAGAATGAAGTAATGTCATTTGCAGCAACATGGATAGACCTAGAGATTATCCTACTAAGTCAGTCAGAAAGAAAAAGACAAATATCATGATACTCCTTATATTTGGAATGTAAAAAAATGATACAAATGAACTTATAAACAAAACAGAAATAGACCCACAGACATAGAAAACAAACTTATGGTTACCAAAGGGGAAGGGGAGGAGGGATAAATTAGGAGTTTGGGATTAACAGATACACACTACTATATGTAAAATAGATAACCAACAAGCACCTACTGTGTAGCACAGGGAACTATATTCAATATTCTGTAATAACCTATAAGGGAAAAAGAATCTGAAGAAAAAAAATATATGTATAAATGAATCACTTTGCTGTATACCTGAAACTACTACAACATTGTATATCAACTATACGTCAATTTAAAAAAATTTTTTATTAACAAAAATGTTAGCAAACAACTGCGTTTTTTAACATAATGGTTAAGAGAGTGGATTCTGGGACCAGACTGTCTGGAGTTAGATGTTAGCTGTGCTAACATGTGGGACACATTACTTAATCTGAATGTCACTTTTCCTTACATTTAAATGGGGATGGTAATTGCCACCACTTCATGGAGTTGTTTTGAGGATGAAATGAAGGAATACAGGAAGGTGCATAAAATAATCCTGATACATAGTAATTGCTCCATGGCTACTATTGTTACCTGAGGCTAGACTTGGCCTCCTGGCTCTTAGTTTGTGACCTCTGCGGTAGGAAGAAGTGATATATGAGGTAAGATAGAAAAATGGCCCAGAGCAACCACTCTGAGGCTGACCACGTGAGTTGGAAGTCTGTTTTCCCCACTTGCTGGAGGCTGTCTGACCCTAAGTCAATCGGTGAAGCCTCAGCTTTCTCATCTGGCAAATAGGGATAAGAAAGTACCTGCTTCATAGAGTGCTATGAAGGTGAAATTTAAAAATTTACATAAGCATGTGGCATAGGATTTGGCATATGACAATCAAGAAATACGACTGTTATCATTATTCACATTATCTTTTAAGTTGAATTTTTCCAAAGTCTTAAAATGTTTAAATCTTTTGTTAAAAGCTGGTCCAAACTTTCTGCTCTGGTCCCAGTCCCTTCTGCTTTGGACACTGCTTTATTACTTTATTGTTAGTTCTTAGCCACAGGAAATTCCCTCTTGAAAATGAATCTCTGTTGCTTTACAACGTGCTACTTCAAAAATTACAATTGTCGGGCTTCCCTGGTGGCGCAGTGGTTGAGAATCCGCCTGCCGATGCAGGAGACACGGGTTCGTGCCCTGGTCCGGGAAGATCCCACATGCCGCGGAGCAACTAAGCCCGTGAGCCATGGCCGCCAGGCCTGTGCGTCCGGAGCCTGTGCTCCACAACGGGAGAGGCCACAACAGTGAGAGGCCCGCATACCACAAAAAAAAAAAAAAAAAAAAAAAAAAAAAAAAAAAAATTACAATTGTCACCAAGTGCAAAGACCTGCTGTAACACACAACTCTGCGTGTAAACAGAACAGGGGATGTACCTTCTTAGGTACATGAAACATCATTGCCTCTGTAATATGGAAATAGCTGACAACATCCAGTTCAAGGGCCTCTGCAGCTGAAATATCCAGGACTTCTCTCTCCATTTAAAAATGCCTGAAAACCCACCCCATGCACATCTGACAGCACACAATTCAGGCAAGCTAGACTCGTGCCAATGACACGAGAATGGCATTCTCCAGCTGAGCCATGGGAGTGATGACTCAGTTTGGTGGACCAAAATTCTCACACACACTGGACTAAAGGAGGTTCCCCAGTTTGCCCCCTCGGGCAGCTCACACGGTGGGGGGGGGGGCGGTAAATTTCCTCTCTAAAACAGATAGACCTTCAACCGAAGCACTGCAGGCTCTTGAAAACCAAAGCCCATCTATCACTAGCAAAGAAAATTGCATTTACTTTCGAATTTTTGTAAGATAGGATACAGATTATACTAGAAGCGTCCACAGGTGCACTCTGACAAAGTGGACATGCTTCAAGTCACCACTGCTCCTCTATTACTTACCCGTGATCTTCAAATAGCCTTGCTAGTGCATGGAGAATCTTATATGTCACAGCTATTTGGGAAAAATAAATTATGGATATGATCTAGTATTCTGAGAACCACCAGACTGTCAGGTACAGACTTCTGCTTCCTAATATCAAGAGTTGCTCTGTGACTCACCAAGTAAATCTCTGGGCCTCTCCAAATCTCAAATCACTGAAAGTGAGTCAGTTGACACACTTAAGAGAATGAACTTAGGGTTCCCGGGCGGATGGGTGGGGGGAGGGACAGACTGGGAGTTTGGGATTGTCATGTACATGCTGTTATATTTAAAACAGATAACCAACAAGGACCTACTGTATAGCACAGGGGATTCTGCTCAGTGTTCTGTAATAACCTAAATGGGAAAAGAATCTGAAAAAGAATAGATACATGTATGGGTATAACTGAATCACTTTGCTGTGCACCTGAAACTAACACAACATTGTTAATCAACTAAACTCCAATATAAAATAAAAATTAAAAAAGAAAGTCAGATACGAAAGAAAAAAAAAAAACCTGTGCTTTGCAATTGAAAGTTCTCAGAAAATTTCCAAAAGAAACTTCTTTAGATAACAATCTCCATAGCTTTCTTATCGTTTTATACTCCTAGTCATGGATATTACAACAACTGGATGTAAGTTAACTTTGTTTTCTCTGAGATCACTGAAATATTAAAAAGAGTCATGTGCATAATGTTATCCTCAATGACTTCAGTGTCACCCCCTTATGAGTGTGGAGATCATCTGATGCACAAGACTCAGAGGTGAGTGAGATTAAAGGGAGGTTCCCTCTGGAAATATTCTATTGTAACCATCCACCCTCCTTCCTTCCCCACTCCCCCCTCCAAAAGACGCACGTCTTAAAAATGCCCCAATTCAATAAGAGATATCGCTTACTGTCAGGGATGCACATACCAGAGGAAGTGCTGGGGATAAAGGAAATCTGTGAATCAGGGAAAGATGTTGGTATGCAAGACTGAAGATATACCAGCTGGCCCACTGCTTCAGCTGGTTTCCAGAGGCCAGGAAGAAATTAGTCTCACAGTTCAGTTAAAAGAACACCTGGCCATGCACCCAGAGGCACAGATTCACTCCTGAACAGGGCTATCTTTGTTTCCATACCAAACACACCTAGGAGTTAAGTTATTTAAAATCCTGTGACTCTCATTGTCCTAAATCACTCGCATTCATAAAACACAGGAGGTGAGGAAGTGGGACTGGATGTAAAAATATGAGTGTCAACAAGACTGATTATAAAAGCTTGGATGGTCTTCCTTTGACCATTGCAACTGGGTTGGGGCATGTCATATTGAGTTCCCACGTATGTGTTACTGAAGATTTACAAATGTAAAGAGCTAGGAGGGAAGGAATTGTGTTAAAGCCGAAGAATGAGCACTCTGCCCACAGCCAAAAAGACATATTAGAGCCACCGAGGCTCAGAAAAATGGGGACAACAGCTCAGTGTTCCAGTCTGTTAGGGTCTGCGCAAAGCTCACAGGGACGGTCAAAAATAAACTCTGGTTCCTCAATGGCTGATGAGGGTGGGAAATGTCATTGTACAGCTGAGCCCTCAACATCAGCCCTCTGACGCTAACTCCTCTTTCTCCATAGAAGGGTCAGGTTGAGGCTTGACATGAAGCACTGAGCAGTGTGTCTGGGTGGGTGAGTCATGGAAGAAGCTGCATGATGGTGGAGGAAATTACTGGGCTGGCCTCACAGCAGAAAGGCCAGATGTGTATGTGGGCGTGGGGGTGGGGACAGGGGCGCTGGGGACAGGGCGATAGTGGAGGACTCACCAGCTTGCCAAGACAGAATGTACTGGCAGATACCGCTAGCGCAAGGCTTGTTGGGAGGCCTGGGCTGACCCGAGGTGGAATGCAGCCTGGGAACTGGGCTCTTGGGAGATACTATCCTGAAACCAGTATCAAGCACAGATCTTTGGAAAAAATCCCAACCTGCTGATTTGATTGCTCACTTGTTCTTCTCCCCAGTAAATTTCCACCCTCTTTTCTTGACCTGTTTATGGGCATCCTTCATTTTCCTTTCTTGCTCCTATCTCTCAGCTTCGCCAAACCTTGCAATCTGTTTGTTTGTTTTTTTAAAAAATCAAGGTATAATTTACACCATTTAAGAACACAGTTTGAATTGAAAGGAATTTTAAATTTTGCAAATCATTTTAAATGTGCAGAAAAGTTAAAGAATAGGACCCCCAAATGCCCAGCTACTCTTTACTGGAATTCATTAATTGTTAACATCTCTTGCGATATATATTGCTTTCTGTTTTTTTTTTTTTTTTTTTTTTTTTTTTTTTTTGCTGGGGCCATTCACTGGTTGGTTAAAACACCATAGTGACAAAAGGAGTCTCACAGCGTTCAATGTGCATTTACTAAACACCCACTGTGGAAGGACCCTGTGCTTGGTGCTGGGGAGAGGACAAGGATGACAGGCTCTATCCTCAAGGAATTTACAATTCAATTGGTAGGCAGCAACAAGATGGCCACTCCCACACTCAAACTGAAAATAAAGTCTGAGCCTTTGGAGATACCTTTATCTGTGGATGCTGGCATGGGGAAGAAATTGGAGGAAACTACAGTTCTAACAGGAACTATAACTGGCGATCGAGCTTTTTCCCCAATGGGTCAAACAGTATCAGTAACCAGGCATATTCAGATGCATTAACTGGGGGGAAAAGGAGGAGGGGGTTCCTTGGTCAAATACATTTGGGAAACAGTAATTGAGACAACGCTTATCAAGTAGTCTCCTGAATTGCAGTTTTCCTCAGAGCCTTAAGTGGGCTCTGCTAATGGGCTTTGTGAATCTCCAAGAAAGAGGAGTGGATATATAATATTCCCTATTTCTCAAATGACACTGGATTAGCTCACAGGATTAGTGTCTCACGGGACACCCTCTGGAAGCGTGAAGGAAGCTTGTACTCTCCAAGAAACTAGAAAAATTTGTAGAGCAATGTGCAAATAACTGTAAAATATCATAGCCCAAGTTCCTAAGTACTGATGCGCTATCGAGTAAAAGAGTCAGGGTGATGAACCAAAGAAAAAGCAGGAGACTTAAGAGGAACAGCGCTTTAGTAGAGCGTTTCTGTGATCGTGTTGGGAGGTTCATTTGTTTTTAACTGCATCACACGATTATTACCCAGAAACCTAGGTTAGCTCCCAAACACTCAGTAGATCAGGTCTAGACTTATCAGAGGTAATGGAAGGAGCTGGGAACCTACATTTATTGAGTATCTATTATGTCCCAGGTGTTGCTTTCTCTTCATTTAAAACCCCTGTAAAAGTGTGTGCCTTCCTCGGATTACCTGTCTTGGCCTCTACTGCAGCCTGAGCACCGGCACAAGGTCTGACACTTAACAGGAACCCGACGGATAGTTCCGGAATCAGAACGAACCTGTTTCACGGTGTGACAGTAAATTCATCAGACGGATTTCCATAAGCTACATTAAAATGTTTCATTATTAGACCAAAGAGGTCATTAGCTGGTGGCCCACAGCCTGCAGACAGTGGTTTATTTGGCTTGTAGAGGGTTTTCAAATAAACCAGGCACCTTGAAAGGAGTTGGGAGATTTTCAATAAAATACAGATTTCCAGCTTCCTCCGACAAACCGGAAGATACAGCAACACGGGACCAGCATTCTCATGCGGCCACATCCAGCGCAGAGCAGAGTGGTGACTGCGGCTGCAGGACAGTTCGCCACGGCCCCCACAACTCTCCATCGCTCCACATCACCAGGCCACGTCTCTGTTGCCAGCGATGACTGCGCTGGTGCCCCTGGGCATTGTAAGCATCTGGGCTTGTGACTTCTGATCTATAATAATACCAACCAATTTCTGTTGTGCTTATTACATGCCTGATAACCATTCTCAACGCATTGATATCTATTAATTGGCAACAACCTTACAAGGTGGGTACTCCTATCGTCTCGGTTTCACAGGTGACGATGCAAGTAAACAACTTGCTCCAGGTCTCATACCTAGCGAGGGGCAGAGTGGGCTTTGAGCTCAGACCACCTGACTCCGGAGTTGTGCCCTTTACCACCACGGTCCACTTGCCTCTGTCACACACACATATTTTATTACTCTGAATTGTTTTTACGTTTTGCACGGATGTCCATCTTTCATTTCCCAAAACTATATATTGGCCTCAACAGCATAAAATGCATCAAATTTCCTTCGTGTTTTACTTCGGTAGACTTTTTTTTTTTTTTTTCAAATGCCCTTTGATGCCATTTGATCAGGATGATCTGTATAAGTAAGTATATTTCATGATTCCACTCACCTCCAATAGGAAGCTAGCCAAAGCTGGCCCTCCAAGAGCAAGCGTGGCATTGGCCAAAACTGCGAAAGGCTGTCAGCCCCACACGGTTGAAGATGGAGGTTAGTCTTCACACTTCTCACAGGGACAAACCCTGCGAGGCTGTGTTACATAGCCGCTAGGCTGATGGCTGGAATACACACGTATTAGGTTTCATTAGTTCCCCCATTTGGTTCAGTGTGGGTTTACCCACACAGCTGGGCTTGGAGCCTATCCTTTTTCCCTTAAATTAGTTCTAGTTCTCTGCAGTTTTGATTTACCGACAAAACACTCTCTTTATCTAGCAGTGGCATAAGAGTTTCATCTGGGTGGCAGAGACAAACTGTGTTTGTCTGGGTGCACAGAAACCGTGGTTGGTACAATTGGGCCAGTTGGGTCATTTAGCATTTCCATGTGGGGCACTCACCAGAGGAAGGTATTTTAATTCCCAATTACTCCATATTAGCAATGGAAATGTATTTTCCATTATTTCTTTACCGGGGACTCTGATTCATAAAATATCTTAAGGAAAATACATTTTACGTTACCGAGTCTTTGATTTCCCGGGGAAGCTAATAAATAATCAACAAAAACATGATTAAAGACTGCTTGAACTACCATCCAAAGAAGGAACTCTAGCTGGCAACGAATCTTTCTGATCAGAATCTTTTTATTCCTAGAAACAGAATTCTTACTTAGCCTTTCAAAAGCCTGATGAAGGCTTCGGCTAAGTTTTGACATAAGATTTCCATATTCAAAATATCTGTTGAAATAAGGGGAGAAAGGATATGAATCTTGAAACTGCATTAGGCTGAAAGAGAGCTTAGTAAGCTAGAAAGGGAAATTACTTCTCTGTAATTGGAATTCTCTCCTAAAAAATCCCTTTGAAATCACGTTCAGCCACTTTCCCATTATGTGTCCCAGAGAAGCTAACTTTAACCCTTTCTGGAACTACTCATCATGAAACCATTTGATGTTTATAAACTACTCTGGGAAGAGATTCTTGAGCAATGGTCTGTGTCATCAAAGAACTTAATAATGAACAAGTAGTTCCCAAGAGCCCTAGACACATTTAATAAAATTTTCTCCATGACACTTCCTCCCAATAGTACACTGATGCTTACATTTATGTTATCAATTTATCTTGGCCATACAGTCCTAAGACAGATGCCCCAAAACTCCCCAATTTGAGTTCCTTTATCTCTGAAATGACATAACTAAATTCTTCTCCAGCACAGTGCTTTAAGTTCTTTGAAGGCAGGGATTGTGTTTGATCCTTTTTGTATCTTTAATGCCTGTATGTTGTAGTTGCTTGGTAAATGCCTCATGAATCATGAGTGAGAGTTAGCTGGGTAAGCATGGCAAGTTACTTAACTTCTATTCTCTTCAGGTTTTCTCATCTGCAAAACGATAATAATGTCATCCTCAAAAACCTCTCATGAGGATTGAATGAGTATATATATGTAAGTAATATGTACTACGTGTATTATATTAGCATAGTGCTTGGGAAACAGCTATGTTATATAGCTATCAATATAGTAATATAACTAATAATATAATAGTTTATACACACACACACACACACACACACATATAAATATAGGTTCTCTTCCCTTTTACATCTACCTTGATGTGAAGACAAGAAATCTGGCTCTGCCTGGAGATAACCCATAATGCTAAGGCATTCCATTGAATTTCCATGTCATCAGGCTACATGGTTTCATCGTATTAGAGCTGGTGCCTGGTATCAAAACCAAAAGAGTGTTCATCTGGCCTATGGGAAAATTCTCATGTACATGTATGACATCCCATTTTGTTCTCTCTCCTCTTTGGTTAAGGATGCAAATTCATTAAATAGTATGTGGTGTCTAACATGGGTGTTTTGTAATTACTTGACAGCTGTATCTTACTTTCATGCAGTAGCTCAGCTCATAGTAATGAGGAGGAAATATCAATTTCAATTTGATTTGGAAGATAGCTATAGCCAAAGAATAATCCAACATGGGAAATTCTGTTGCTTTTACTTGCAAAGTTTTAATAGGGTCATTTCCCTGAAGATGTAACATGCTATGTAAAGATAATTAAACATTTTCTGAGCCTATTTCTTAATTATATTTATTGAAATATAATTCACATTCCATATGATTTACCCAGTTAAAGAGTATACTTCAGTGACTATTAGTATATTTGTTTCTGCCCACTCCAGCCCAACAACCAATACTTTCTGTCTCTTACAGATTAGCCTATTCTGGACATTTCATATAAATGGAATCATACTGTATGGTATTTTGTAACTGGCTTCTTTCACTTAGCAATTCACAATTCATCCATATCGTAGCATGTGTTATTATTTCATTTTTTTATTGCCGAATAATATTCCATTGTATGGATATACCGCATTTTGATTAACCATTCATTATTCAAGAGACACCTGAGTTGTTTCCATTTTTGGCCTTTATGAATAATGCTCCTCTGAACATTTGTGTGCAAAGTTTGTATAGATATATGTATTTATTTCTCTTGGGTAACTAGGAGTGAAATTGCTGGATCACATGGTAATTCTATGTTTAACAATTTTAAGAATTTCTAGACTGTTTTCCAAAGTGGCTACACCATTTTATATCCCCACTAGCAATACACAGGGCTGTAATTTTTCCCTCTCATCATCAACACTTGTTATAATTGGTCTTTATGATGACATATGTTTTTAAGTGATCACAACAAATTTTTTAAAGTACCACTGCTTTAAAAACAATTGTGAAAGTCACAGTTTATTAAGAGCTTTGAAGATCTGAAGTGCTTCTGGAATTGTAAAGGGTAATGTAAATATCAAGAGCAGTAGAAATCTCCTTCCATGAAATGGCCACCAGGGAAATATAAGGATGAAGAGGTTAAAGTAGAATATATAATTTTGCTTAGAATCGGTTAAAAATGCATGCAGCTTCATAACCAGATAAAAAGACTATAGTACTCCTGATGGTGTCTTCTCCTCGTCTTCTTCCATTCGTTTGCTTTTGGGTGGTAAAAAGGATGTATTCAAGCAGAAATTTGTGGTCTTTTTCCTGAAGTGTTTGGAACACAATATTACCAATCATCTGGCCTCAAGGAAGCCCATTCTGAGGCCAAATTCTACCAGGGTTGGAAGGCTGAGCACGAAGCTGGTGGCTTACATGTTGTCTGAGAGCACAACCTGGTGACCACATGCTGAAAGGCAAGTTCCCAAGGGACACTGAGAAAGATGAAGTCTTGGGAGGCTAGTTCAGTAGCCTTCAAAGCCATAAAGTACAGTGGGTGGGATTAACATGCTTTCCCCTTCCTTACTCCACTCTTATCAATTTCTCAGACCGATTGGAAGCAGAGAAAAAGCATGAAATCTAACAGTCTTTATCGATGAGTCCTACCTTATGCTTTGGGAGCAAGGCAAAGGGCAGGGCTATCAGATTCTAAAGTCATCTGAGAAAGCAAAAATTATGAAGACTCAAAATTACACTCAAAAGTCCCTCCAGGTTGAACCCAAATATTTACCTGTCACTTGTAGGTCAATACCATTTTCCAGTTAGTCAAACACAGCTAGGTTTCCCTCCACCACTGGAACAGATATGGCTCTTCAGTTAAGCACCAAATGTTCAATTAGGTAACAAACAGTTGCTTTATGTTTTGAGGCCATATTGCACCCAAAGAATACGTCTTTAAGGTGTTAGAATCACACTCATAATAGGAAAATATTTACCCTCTGAGAAGCAGGCACAGATTCCTGACTTCTATCTCACATTTACTCTAGGGCAAATGCTTAGGGAACAGAATGTCAGGGAAAAAACTATATTGTTATTGCCATTTTTTTCTCTCTCTCTTGTTTAATATAAGCTAGTTAAAAAATGTGTATGATGCAATTACTGAAATCAGTTTCAAAAAAAAATCCAAAGTTTAGACAAAAGTCACCTTTGTCACAGATTAAAAAGGAAAAGACTCAATTGCTAAAGAGACTTAAGATCACTGTATTCAGCAATAAAATTCCAGAGACTAGAAAAGGTTTTGGACTTTTCTGAAAGTGGAAGACTACTTAGATTTTTATCTAGCATAAGCCACTCATTTTATAGCTGAGGAAAATGAGATCGAAACATATTTAGTGACTTATCCAAGGTCACAAGGCTCATGGGGGGAAGAGCCCAGCTCAGAGTGCAGACTTCCTGACTCATATTTGATGTTGTTAGAAAGTCTGATGAATCAAAGAAATTGCTCAAAAGTAAAAGTATACCTAGTGGTTCCAACTTTACTATACATCACACGTTATACCAATTAAAATGCAATACATGGGTGATTATTGCCGTGCTTTAATCATATTGTGTTGTCTACAACATGCTGACGGACATGTGTTTTGGAAAATCAAATAAAACCACAGAGTTGGTTGTCACCGGCTCTATTTCTTTAATTTACATCGTCTCAGCTTGCCTTTGGGGGTATTTATAGACCAAAGCAAACCTGTCCCCTAGAGACACTGTGGAAACAGTTCTTAAAGCAGAGTTACTCTCTTTGTTGTTGCAGTCACTAATAGAGAAACCAGAATGGTAGCATGATTCTGTGGGATTACATGGCAACTTCAGTTGGACCAGAATCTCCCCTGGTTAGCAGTCCCAGGAATCACCAGTAGCTGAGAAAAATACCCACAATCCAGAATCTGACTTGGGCCCAAAAAGTTAGGAGGGTTTTTTTCACCCGTAAATATATCTGTCCTCCATTCTCCAGCCCAACCCCCTTCCTTTTCTTTGAAATATGAGTACGATTTCTACGCCTGGTGACCTGTGGGAATATACTTGCTTGTTTGCTTTCTCCCGTGTTTTTCTTAATGCAATAACTTGAAATGTAAACATGAGGTGACAAGTAAATCCTCAGTCAAAATAAGTTTGCAACCAAAGAGGAGGAGGAAAGAAAAAGCACGTAGAAAGCTGGCTGTGGAGGCTGTTGAATGGCGGCCAAATCCACGGCCAAAGCACTAATAGAGCACAGCGTTCATCACGCAAGACCATTCCTGCTCTTGTTCATCAGGCTGCATTCTGGATCTTTTCCTTTGAGACTCACCATTTGTTCTGACTTTATATCTAATGCAACAAATAGGTAAAGAGAGATCATGGCATGCTGTCTGGATATAAATTCTGGCTGCTTTTCTCCAAACCAGAGGTACCTCAAGGAAATAATGTCTGTCAATCCGGGGTGGGGGTGTGGGGAAATGTCTGTGTGTTGGTTTTAAAAATTTCCTTGTGAGGCAGAAACTTAGCAAATTAATGATATCTTCTATGATTCAGACATGGAGAGAATCCAAACTTTCCCATTCTCACTTGCCACAGAGTTTGGGAGAATCTGGCCAATTTATGGCACAGTCTCCATCGGAGGAGAAATGAAGGTCACAGAGTTGTAAATCACAGAGAGGGGACAACACTTACCACGTAGCCACCGGCTGTTTTCAGGGGGTCTTTAGCAACAGCTCAAGGGCTACCAAGTGTCCTGAAAGCAAAAATGCGTCCAGCGCCACATTATGAAAAAGTCACCACTTTCAGCAGTTTCCATATTGTTGCCATAAATTCTACCCCTTTCTTCCTCGGTTTGGTTGTGTTGGTCCCATGGCAGCCATGACAGCCTGTCTCCACAGGACCTAAGCTGAGAGGGATGAGTTACAAACCCAAATCCCAGTGTTTGTTAAGGGGATTTATGCATTAAGTTCTCTGAAACTTTACCCGGAAAGTCTTCCTCATTCCTCTGGTGGGTTTCCGGAAGAGAGAAATCCCCTTGGCGTACCTCCCCTTTGACTCAGTGCTGGAGAGGGGCGTGTATAAATCCTGCTAATGACTTCTGCCTGTGGCTGACAGGTTCTGGTCTTTGGTGAAAGCTGGGTTCTCAAAAACTGCTTTTTATTTCTTTCTAAAGAGGATTTCTTGCAGGACTTCTTCAGTAAGCATCAGTCAGCATTCCGCATGACAGCTGTCAACACCCTTCGTTTACTTGGGTGCTCCAAACGGAGGGATCTAATTCATGCTGTCAGATCTGGGATCCTACACATTCCAACATTTAGAATTGAAAATCATCTTGGGTAAAATCTAAGGGCTCTGTTTGGGGAGTTAGTTTCCTTTCTTTGGAGATGGGAGGGAGTTACCTTTTTAACATATTCCACTCTTGAGACACAGAAGTCTTGGTTTTCCTTTGTGAATTAGCACCATTCGCGAGGGGGATGGTGAGGGTGCTTGGACACTGACTGATTTTATAGTCCCTAGCTATAGGGACTGATTCAGGGAAGGACTCATAAATCACTCAGACTAAGGAGGCCACGGTAAGGAGCTGGGGCTTCTAAGAAAGAAAAGTTTTTCTTCGATTATAGGATTAGTGGTGTGATGGTAGATGTGAAGTCTGGAGCTGCAACCATCTTGCAAACAGAAAAGGCCAAAGCTGCCAGGAGCTATGAGGAAGCCAAGAATGCAACCAACTAAGAACTAAGAGCGCAGAGATGGGTCCTGATGATACGGTTAATCCCTGCATTGAGCTATGCCTGAAGCTAGTTACCATGCACTTTTCGATGGTGTGACCCACTAAACTCTTTCTACCTAAGTCAATTTGAGTTGGGTTTTCTGTCGCTTGCAACTGATACCTAAATTCAGTAAGGAGACTCTGGTGTGCATGTGTGCGTGTGTGTGTGTGTGTGTGTGTGTAGTCTCTGATCTACAGTCCTATCTGCTCCTAGAACATGGAAACACATTACAACAATCTTGACATCTTGAACAGAGATGCTGGCAGAAGTCCTTTAAGATTCCATCCCTCTTATAACCTCAAGTACTACCTTGCTTGCCCTCTCCATAATGCGCCCGTGCTCCTGTGTCTATAACCTCCCTCACCACTGCTTTTCGCCCTTGGCATATATACGTGCTCTTGACTCTCCCCCAGCTTATGAAATGTCTCCCTTTACTCAGACCCCATTCCAGTTGTCACCCTGTAACTATACTTTCTTTCTCAGTCGGGCTTTCTGTAGGAACAGTCTACGCCAACCCTTTCCAAAGCCTCAGTTCTGCAGAGGGTTATATAAAAAAGAGTATACGTATGGTCAAATATATTGGGGGAAATGCTCCAGGCGGTAGCTCCTTTTGGAGAGTTACAATTAACATGAGAGTATCAAGGGCTTTGGGGATTGTTGCAGGAATGAAAACTATTCAATTTTATTTAACCCAGTGTCTCCCAAATTTATCTGACTATGGAAACCACTCCCCTCGTTTACTCTGCTTAAAATCATTTAACATCCCAAGGATTGAGAGTTATGAGTGGCACCCATTGGGAAATGATGCTTTATACTTGATACTTTCATCTCTCACCTCCCATTTGTTCACTTAAAATTTATTATAGAATATTTTCAAATATCAAAAGTATACAGAATATTTGTAGCTCTTACCAGTTTTGCCAAATCGTAATGACAAAGATCTAGATCAAATATGGCAAAAGACTTGCGGTTTTCAAACGTTGCATGTCTCTCGCGCCTTTTCACCTCAGCACACGTCCCCTTTGTCTTGAGTGCCCCTTCTCTCCTCTCCCCACCATTCTTTGCCTGGCAAGATCCTATTCCTTCTTCCAGACTCAGATATTAATACCTCCAGGAGACCTTTCCTGACCCTTCCTTCTCCCCAGCCTATCACGGTCCCATGGCCTCCTTTCATTTCCCAAAGTTCCCTGAATGCACCCCTATCAAAAGAGAGCAACGATCACATTCTTATTAATTGCCTGCTTGCTCACCGGTCTCCCTTACTAGACACCAAAAGTTCCTTAAGGACAGAACCTGTCTTTTATTTCTGAATCCTCAACCTCCTGCCCAGTGCCAGGAATACCAGAGATCACTCTTTGCTATTTCTTGAATGATGAACATTCCAGGCCTTCTCAGTGGGTCTTCCCTGCACTCAATAGAAGCGTACAGGTGTACAAGCCACCAAATGTCTCGGCTACTATGTTGTCAAGACTTCTCCATGTTTTATCCAGCTACTATCTTTCCTCTTAGGATGCTGTCTTCATTTTAATTTTTCCCTCTAAAAGCAACTGAATCAGCTAGGATGTGCTCTGCTCCAAGGAGCAGAAAACTAACTCTCAAAAGCTGCAACCATCAGGATACTAATTTATTTAAGAAGAAGTCTGGAGGTGGGAGGTTGTTTTTGTTGTTCTTTGTGTTTTTTTTTGGCTGCATTTTTGGGTCTTCATTGCTGCACATGGGCTCTCTCTAGTTGCAGCGAGCGGGGGTCACTCTTAGTTGCGGTGCACGGGCCTCTCATTGCGGTGGCCTGTCTTGTTGCAGAGCATGGGCTCCAGTAGTTGTGGTTCACAGGCTCCAGAGTGCAGGCCCAGTAGTTGTGGCTCACGGGCCTAGCTGTTCCGCGGCACGCAGGATCTTCCCGGCCCAGGGCTTGAACCCGTGTCCCCTGCATTGGCAGGCGGACTCCCAACCACCGCGCCACCAGGGAAGCCCGAGGTGGGGTTTTCACGTTGTTCATCATGGATCCGGGTTCTTCCTGACCATCCGTTCCACCAACACCAGTGCAATCGTTTTTTGCCCTCATACTTGTCCCCTTATGGTTGAAAGCTGGCTGTTGAAGCTCCTACATCGTGTCCTCTCACTGGGTACCAAGGCAGGAAGCCTCCGAAAGGGCAGAGGATGAGGCTCTGTCTTTTTACCAGCAAGGAAATCCTTCCTAGAAGCCTTAGCAGGTTTTGCCTTACAACTCATAGGTTAGAACTTGTCCCATGGTCCCCTACTTGCAAGGGAGGCTGGGAGAGTGAGCACCTAATGCCATGGCTTGCTTAACCCAACGCTGATTTACCCCTGGGGCTGGCAGAGGGGCTGACCTTCCCTGAAATTAAGGGCCCTCTATCCACCAGCCGAACAAAATTCGATTCTTAGCGGGGTGAAGAAGCAGGGTAGGGACAGGGGATTGGCTGTCGGACAGGCAACAAAGTGTGCCTGCCAGGACAACACTGGTGCAGTTGCCAGGGGATCTGGCCGTGAAACAGAAAGATTCAAGTTTCTAGGCCGAGGTTTCTCACTGGCCACCCCTGGGTTCTTGGCCAGCTCCTGATGACCTCTGAGTTTAATGTTCATTAGCTCTAACATGAGGTTTCCTCAGCAGTATCATGTGGGCTGATTAATAACTTTTAAAAGAGGTGGAAAAAAAGTGCTTCTGTCCACCCAAATTCTTAGGTTAGGCATCTCCTGACATTTCTTCAGGCAAGAAAACATTCGTTCATGTATATTCATTTGAGACTTACTGTGCCTCTCCCTTGGGGCAGCTTGGGTCACGGAGAGAGCTACAGCCACCTCGGCCCTCAAGTGGCTTACTTTCAGGTGAACAAGACAAACATTTACACAAACAGCTAACATGCCTAACGTGTAAGTGCAAGAATTAAGATCTGTAGAAAGTGCCATGGACCAGAGAGGTGGCCAGTTTGCTGGGCAGGGGCAGGATGCCTACAGGGCGGCCGCATACAGTTTACACGTGTGCTTTAGTTGGCAACTGAGAGTCAATGAAAGTTTTAAAGCATTAAAAGTAACTCTTTCGGGCTTCCCTGGTGGCGCAGTGGTTGGGAGTCCGCCTGCCGATGCAGGGGACGCGGGTTCGTGCCCCGGTCCGGGAAGATCCCACATGCCGTGCGCGGAGCGGCTGGGCCCGTGAGCCGTGGCCGCTGGGCCTGCGCGTCCGGAGCCTGTGCTCCGCGGCGGGAGGGGCCACAGCAGTGAGAGGCCCGCGTACCGCTAAAAAAAAAAAAAAAAAAAAGTAACTCTTTCCTTCAAAGGTAAGAGAGGCCAATCCCATTTGCAAATTCAATGGCTACTAAATTGCAGCACTCCTAAAAGATTACAAACTATGTTTAATAAACAAAGACTTCATTATCGTGTAAGAGAAATAACTGTCAGCTGCAGGTTTTTAAGAAACTCTGATGAAATGAAAACCTGTATTTTGTCCTTCCATAAAACTGAACAGGTTAGGGATAGATCCCATAAATCCTGCAATTATTTAAAAGCACAAAGCCTAGCTTTACTACATGATCGCTTTTTAAAATAACACTTCACCAGATTCTGGTTCCCAAAACCACTTTTGGGAAAAGTGCTTTCCTAAGTGACATCACCCCCATTTTCCACATAAAGTAAAAAAAAGAAAGGCTCATATTCGGAAGTAGTAGGCTACAAAAGGAGGATTGCTATACCTTAAGAGCCCGCTATGGAACCCCCTATTGCCCTGAGAGAAACAAAGAAATAAATTAAAAATATAAAAATTCCCAAATACACAGAGTTGAGCTTAAAAGAGGTGGGCTGGTTTCCCCCCAAATCCATTAATAAAATAAATCACTGCATTTCATATTCACAGTCATCTCTGAAAGTTCTCCTCTTAATTGCTCCATGGCATCATGTTTTATTTTAGTCAAGTTCAGGTTTTATGGCCAGGGACTAATGGGCATGGAGTCCCCGAAGAACTTGTTTTAAAACCTTGACCAGTCAGCCATAAAAGGGATATTAAAACAGCTACAGAGGCTAAATAAGAATTAAAAAGTATAGCCACTTATTTTGAAATTAGACTCCTCTTTCACGTTTAGGAATATAATAAAACGTGTCATAAACGTTCTACTTTCATTCCAAAGTATCGTTGTAAGAATTGACACGGATATGCAGACACACCCCTTCTATGGTTAAGTGGCACTCGTTAAAATCAAGCACTGTTTTTAGGCATTATTAGAGGCACTTTAAAATTATAAATGATTACAATGTCATAAAGACCTTTCAGGGAGGGGAACGGAAAAGGAGAGACAGGAGAAGGATCTAATGAACAAGGCTGTTAATAAACTTATACCATCAATGGGTCGAAATTCACAAGCGAGGCAAGGTCAAGTCCTAGTACGGATCTGGATGGAACGTGTAGTCCAAGAGGAGACTGTAAAATGGGTTCAGGTGAGGAGTTGTCGGGATCACTGTCGAATCATTTTGTCCTCCCTTATGGGGTAGATTCCAGTCTTGACCTTTTTCATAATCACATAACATCTTTCACTTTACTAATATACCATGTTCTTGACAAAGGTTAGGTGTCAACGATTGGTGAAGTAGCCTCAATTTAGAAGCGGGAAACTAGCCAGGGGAGGATAAATCCAGTCTTGCCTCAAGTTCCACCTGAGAATAAACCCAGTCTTGCCTCAGATCCCCAATACTCTGACAATGGGCCCATCTCTTCATCTGGTGGCCAAGAGAAGGGGAAGGATTGTTCACCCAGGAGGGAACATTCAGCCTGATAAGCCATGCAGGACCCAATCACACACAGAACCTGGAAACGACTTTTCAGGCTTCCTTTTGAAATAGGGCACCTGGGTACAAAGAGAAAGAGGATGGCTTTTCCCAACAGAAGCACTCTCTGGCCAAATAGGACAGACGCAGGATGTTCAGCAGAAAGGAACCATCTTTGAGTAAACATGATCTCTGAAAAGACTCGAAACAGAGATCTCAGCAGAAATCCAGGTTAGTGCCGAGAGAGAAAGAGAGAGAGAGAAAGAGAGAGACAGAGAGACAGACAGAGACAGAGACAGAGAGACAGAGAGGGACAGAGAGACAGAGACAGAGAGAGGGACAGGGCCAGACAGAGACAGACAGCAAGCTCAGGGGCAGGACGGCAAAGAGGCCCAGATGCCACTTTCTTTCTAATTCTGCAGCACCTTCCGTTCCTCTAAACAGTTTTCAATAAAAGCATCTTGAACTGGTTTAGATTAGTCCCCACCAGGCACATTTGTAAAGATAAAAAGAACATGGTTGTTTTCCTTCCTCCTAAAGGGGGTTGGGAGGAGAGGGCAGGAATGTTTAGCCTGGTCTTAGGGAGGACAGAAAAGAAGAAACGTCTAGCTTGTTCTCATGCCCACGTTTAAAAACAATCATGTCAACTTGCTTTGAAACTTCAAACTCTCCAAGTTGTCCTCCTTTTAATCCTCGGTCAAGGAGACGGCAAAAGGGGAGGGGGGTCGGCGGTGGAGGCGGAGACAAGGGTGCTTTTCCACCCCATCCTACAGTGCGTGGCAGCAACTAGTTTGTGCAAACATTCAGTAGCCCATCTGAACCCTATTTGAGAACAAAACCATTTTAGTTTTCAAGTGTTTGAATGACTTTAGCTAAATCTGACGATTTGCCTATTGAATCTGGAGCTGTTCCCTTTCAACTCCGAATGAAGGAAGAATTATGAGACTGGAGTGATTCAATGAGAGTTATCTATCCTGGCACCCAATCAAAGGGATTAGGATTTGGAAAGAAAAGCCTACAGGTGATCCTCCAGGAAGCATACCAAGCAGTTATCAAAAACATACAAGTTCAAAGCAGCTCAATTTTCATATGTTAAATGTACTTGGATGCAGCCCCAGGCTCCTTTCTAGGTAAAAAATTGTGTTAAAGCTGTTTGTACTTGCATACTGAGCAGACGAGGGAATAAAAAAGCATGTGGCACAGTGGTGCCGGGTCCATCTCACCCTCATGTAACACCATCAATCAATCTTGTTCTCTGGGTGAAACATGATCTGATACTGTGTCCAGGCTTCCCAGACTCATCCGACTCCTGCCATCATGGCAGATACGCATTCACCTCATCAACGCAAACGAGCTGTCGCAACACAAACGCTGCGAGGTCAGCCACCCGGCAGAAGCAGCTTAACAATTAACAGTGAGGACTATTCGTGAGTCTTGGGCGTTGTTTTCCCAAAGCACCATGATCTGGGTTTAACAGTGCATTACCTACTTAATAGCTTAACTTGGGCACAAAAGGAGAAAAAGAAGGACACACACTGAGATTTAGGGTACAGAAGAGGGTACGCTTTGGGTGGCCTTCCTGTACCGGCAGGTCATCAAGAAATACAGTTTATTTTGTCATGAACATTCCGCAGGGCACACACAGGATACAACTGCCTTTGGTGGACCCAAAAGACTCTGGAAAAGTGAATGCCTAAGTTATAAAAGAAAGCAAAGGGAGAACATTTAAATCTATAATCTGTCATTAGAAATGTAAGCAAAACATGTAATAGCACACTAGACACATAATACACACTCAACCAATGGCCGTAAAGGTATGAGAGGAGACAGTACCTGCTTCTGCTACGTCATTCTCTATGGAAAGAAGGTCAAAGAAGTCACACCACCACAAGATTCAGCCTGACACTGACTGAGTGTGAGGTACCTAGAATTTAACAGGACAGAGCACTGCACCAAGAGGCAGGAGTATAGGTCTCTACTCACCCTGGCAAGCCCTCGCTGAATGCAGGACTTTAGAAAGTGACTCTGCCTACCCAGACTTTGGTAGCCTCATCTATCAAATGGGGATTCAAAGCCTACTCACCCAAAGTAAGAGGCTAGTAACTGATATTTATTTAACGTGTGCTATGAGGCACTGTGCTAAGCATTCTGCAGCGATTAGCTTTTTTCCCCAACAGCATTACAGGGTAAGTATTAAGATTATTTCCATCTTAGAGATGAGGAAACTGGGAGTGAAACAAGCAACTGGCTCAAAGTCACTATACCAGTAAGTGGTAGAGAACAGATTCTGACCCAGGACTCTGAATAGAGGGTCCATGTTCTTACCTTCTACCTGGTTCTGCTTCTCTAACTACATGAGTGTTTCTTGAATTTGAGTTGCCTTTTATGCTGAACATTACCACTAGCCTACTGGGCCGGAGACCCCAGTAACCTCCTCAAATTCTCCCTCTCCCTCCTTCTTTAATCAGTTGCCATACCCCATCCCCCTACCCTTGCAAGGTCATTCTATTTCCTGAGCTGTGCTCTTCCTGCCGCGCCCAGGTTGAGGCTTCACCATCTCTCGCTTGAACTCTTGCAGCGGGCCAGCTTGCATTTTCTCTCCTCCAAGTCTTTGCTCATTCTATTCCTGAAGCTGGAAGTGCCACCTGTGTCCTTTGCTTATCACAATCGTATACATTCTTCCAGGCCCAGGTCAAGTGCAGCTTCCTCTGACCTTGATGACTCTCTGATCCGTGCTCCCGAAGCACATCAGCTGAATCTTTGTTTAGTATGTATTCCATCCTCCTCGGCAGTCTATTTCTCCATATCCCTTACCCAAAGCCCTCACGAACTAAACTGTAAGTACCATGAGCAGCATGTCTTATTTATTTTTATTTCTGTGGCACGCATGTCTTTCAAATACGGTTTTCTCAACTGGGAAAAAGGGGATGTGGGGAGGAAGGGAAGTCTTCTCTTAAGAGTCTTTCTAGGTCACAGATGCTTGATTCGGATGATGGGACCAGTAAAAACAAAGAGATAGCAATAACAGCAGAAGCCCTAGTATTACATGAGGTATGGAGAAGTAGAGTGGGTAAAAATCTAGGCCTTGGTGCCAGATTGCCAAGGTTAAAATCCTAGCTCTACCACTTATTAGCTATATAACCTTGGGAAAGTTCTTCATTTCTCTAGACTTCAATTTCTTCACCTCAGAAATGAGGGATGGGGCGGGGGGGAGAGATAAATTAGGAGTTTGGGATTAACATATACACACTACTATACATAAAATAAGTAAACAACAAGGACCTACTGTATAGCACAGGGAATTATCCTCAATATCTTGTAATAACCTATAATGGGAAATAATCTGAAAGAGAATATAGATAGATAGATATAGATAGGTACGTAGCTATAGATAGATATCTATATATACAGATTGATATAGATAGATATCTATATATATAGATTGATATAGATATATAGATATATCCAGATACATAGATATATATCTATCTGGATAGATATATATCTGAATCACTTTACTGTACACCTGAAACTAACACAACATTGTAAATTTAAAAAATCATTTAAAAAACGAGGGCTAACGACAGTAACTACTCCATGCGTTCGCTCTAAAGGATGAAATAATATACAAAGCATTTAGAATAGCACTCGGCATACAGTAGGTGCTCAATAAATGGTACACAGATCATTACATGGATGGAAGATTTCCTTTCCTTGCCATCTAAAATACTAACTTCTTAAAGCAGGTATGCGAGAGATGTTAGCAATATAACCCATGCTCCCTCTTTCAAAATCAGAGATGGAAAAACTCTAACAAGTGGATATTGCAAACTCTGCTGGAATCTTTTTCCTTCATAGCTCAGCTTAGGGCCCCAGTGTAAAAGAGCAATGCTATAAAGCTGGCTCCTCCTGGCTTCTTACTGCCTTGACACTGAACAATCAATTTGAAAGTACATTAAGTTATTTAACGTGTTACCCAATAGCAGAAACCTAAAAGTTTAACCATATTTACAAGGAAGAATTATATGAAAATATTTTTATTGATGCTGTAAAAACCACCATTAAAAATGACTGCACTGAAAAGCTGAACATGTATGGAACAAATGGGCAACTCTTCAAATATTACCTGGTTCCAGACAGTCCAAATTTTGTGTCTTGTTGGCAAATAAGATAAATGACTTTGTCTGAAATGATGTTTCATAAATCCTATTAAGAGGATGTAAGAGAGGCAATGGCTCCCAAAACAAGAGAATTAATTTCTGAGCTCAATCCCCACCATACACACAAAAATGTGGGGGGAACGGGAGGGGGGCTTATTGTTGATGTTGTCTTTGGACTAATATACTAATAATGCTAACAATTACATTTTATAGTTTGCAAAATACATGCTCACTCGTTATCTCACTTGATCCTCACAACAAGCCTATGAGGCAGGTTGAGAAAATACTATTACCCTTGGGGTTTTTTTTTTTTAATAATAGAGAAGGGTAAAGTGGCTTCGCCAAAGTCAGTTAAAGTAGAGCTAGGTCAGACTCTTGCGGCTCTCTGACTCCACAGCACGTGGGATTATAGGAGCCAGTGTTTATGATGTGGAGATGGGTACAACCCTGTCTGCACAAACCCACAGAATGGGGGAAGCTACACTGTCATTTTAGACTCTGTATCCAGATAAAATAGAAGCCATTTGTTCTTTTAGTTAAAAAACTGAAGTGATGTACTCTCACCACCATGTAAATAATGGCGTAGCGCTTTGTATATACAGTTCTTTTATTTTAAGAGCAAGATGTACTCCAATGATTGGTGCAATTTTGTTTTTGCCTTTCCTTGCCAAAAAGAAAATATGGCTTTAATAGAAGTTTACATCTGCGTGGTATTACATGCATGTAAAACAGATGTAACCTAATTACATTTTCATTTAAATTGCTAAATAGCTACTTAAGTAAAAAGCTAAAATAACATACAAACAACAGTTACTATAATAACAAGTGTACTTAGAATTAAATGAAAAGGATCAAAGCTACAGCATATAGAATTTGAGTTGGTCTTTCAAAAAGACAGTGACATAACAACACTGCCTTCATTTACTCAGTAATTTAATGTCTCTACAGCTCAGCCTAGACCCGTGGAAGAAAATCCACCGAGTTTTTATAAAGACTCTGGGTTTCATGAAGATTAGACACACTCTACTAGAGATTATATAGCAAAACCCTAAATTGGAAATTAGAATTCCAGGGCAATACAATCAGCTTGATTATAGTTTTAAGCAGACCTGTCTAGGCTGAAATCAGAAATCAGCTCCCAACTTGGAGATCAGAACGCTCTTTTTGTAGTTTTAAAAGAAGACAACATTACATATCAAGCATTGCATATTCATGACCCATCCCTTCCTGTGTGCCACACAAAGGCTCTCCGAAGAAGGATCCAGAGCATTTGCGATGATATTCAGCTTAGGAGCACGGGGAAGGGGACACACGGTCAGTCTTCACAAAGCAGCAGAGGAAACACCACGTGCCGGTCTGGGATGGTTGAAATCCTAAACGGTGGACTCTGGAAAAACTCAACCCGGTTTAACCTAGATTTGCAGGGTAATGTCCAGTCCTAGCTCTCCCTTTTCAATTTCAATCACATTTTTAACTAAAGGGAATTTCAGGCGTTTGGAGACGATTTGTTATTTTAAGGAGTCGGAGACGAAAACTGAACTTTTAGAGTGTTAGAGCAATATAAACTTATTCCAAAATTAGAACAGTCTATCACTAAAAGCAGACGATTTAGAGTAGGACTGCATTTTGAAAATACCGCCCCCCCCCCACCACCACCATTAGCTTTCTTCTCTAAACTAGACCAGCCAGTTTTTCTGAATTTTGCTCAGGAGTGTAGAAAATAAAAGACTTAGATCCAGTCAGCCCTTTTGATCGTGGGTCTAAAATGTTTCAGAAGAATTAAAAAAAAAAAAAAAAAAAAACACGCTAAATGGAACATCTCTGCTCAAATTGAGGGTTATGCTCTTCAAGCTGAGAACCTCCTTACAAAGACATGGACAAATGCTTCTCAAAATGAGCTTCAAATTATACCTCAATATACCTTTAAACACATAATTAGCTTCTGGCTCCCCTTTTCATGTTATTCAGCCAATGTCCTCTCTCTAAAGGTGGGAAAGGATGAACAGACTAAGGGTTAGAGGTGAGGATCTGAAAGGAGATCTGAAAAACAGAAGAATCACCCAGGGCCAAAATTTGGTGTCAGCCTTGGCATTTATTTCCTCAACACCACCTCACACATTTTAATGGGTGAAGAAAGGGCTACGGACATGTATACTGTCTCTCTCTAACGTTCTACGAACACCCTGTACTTCAATCTTAGCAAGGACTTCAAAGGGCTTCCATGTATTTAAAAGATTTTCTTTTTCTTTTCCCTGGCTAGGCCTGCTACACCCAAACTGTGATGACTCCCTGTCTGAGACTGTCTCTGGATCTAAAATAACAGTGAGGTGTATTTGTGAAGAGGACGGGGAGCATACTTTGAGAATCTTCTTGCCCCATAACTATTCCCCAAGTCAAGTGCCTTGGCTTGATCTCTTCAGACCGGCTGCTGTTTGATTTCTGCAAAGACTGTTCATAAAGTTTCACAATGTGTCAAGAACACAATTGCAAAAGGCAAGTGAAGGCTTGTCATGATTTTGTAACCAATTATTTCATTTGTATTTTATAAATCGGTCATAAATGTCGTTGACTAATTGCTGCCCTTTCCCCCTTCCCTACCCCTCATACACTCACTGGAACAAACAGGCAATCTTGTACCACTCTTGCCAGAGGCCAAGAATTAATGGCAGGTTTTAAACTAAACTTCATCTATTTGGAAGGATATCAATGGTAGCTGAGGACACACTGTAATTTCACTGCTCACCACCACTCCTCTCTGCCCTGAAAAACAAACATATTTCACTACACTCTGTGCCCAAGAAACTCAGATGCCAGCTAGACATCCCAAAAGAAACCAAAAGAAACAATTATTAAAATAATCATGTCATAACATCACTGACTTAGTCAAGGTCTTTTCTTGTCTATCTGATCATTACTAAACCAGTCATTACTCAAAAGCACACATTAAGTGATGATTTATCTGTTTGACTGCGGTACAAACACTATCTTCTGTTGATGCTTAGTGGCTCTGGGAAAGGAAACGTGAATAATGTCCTTCCTGCCTCTGAATGAACTTTGAAGAATAACCACATTCCAAAGGTTGATGGGAGGGAGGAGGAGAGAAAGTAATTACTTTGTGATGGGTTAAAAGTCAGTAAGAAGAGAAAGCTGAGGGCAGCTCTGCCCTATAAACATTTCTGGAACTTAAGTTGGCCTTGACAAAAGACCTATGTCATTAAAAAGCAGCGATGTAAATGTGACAAGCTGCTCTCAATCTCAGAGTAACTCTGCATTCTTTGCGGTAAGGTTTGAAACCACAGAACAGTCCTGTCCGAATACACCAGCCTATAAACACTTCCCCTGGAGAAGCAGAAGGTATTGCCACTAAGCCCCTGACTCCACATTCTGTAGTTTTTGAAAGCTGAAGTCACAAACATGTGGCTTGTAGGTAAATTCCAGCCTTCAACATGCTTAAAAACATTTTAAAAAATGAGTTGCCAACATGTTTATATAAGTACATTTCATATAAAAATCTGGATTTCCGGCTTCCGTCAGAAAAAAGAAACCTGGCAAGTCCACGACAGCGGGCCCGCACTCCCTCAGGGAGGCTAGGTGTCCTCTTTAAAGCGAAGCTGTGCTTCCTGGCTCTGCCTGGTCCCTGTCGCATGGCACCTGGCCTGCTTCCCTCACTGACACTGCCTGCTGGCTGCTGTATGGATCCCCGCTTACCATTTCTGTGATTCTGTGTGACTACCAATTAACTACGCAGCCAGTACTACTTTTCCCTACTTGAAGGCAGAGAAAAAAGGATTTCAGAAGCTCTAAAGCCCTATCTAGCAATTCCAAGTCTGACCAAAATTCCACTCCACTGAATCCGTGCTTGAGTTTTGGAACAAGGTGCCACCGTCCCTTATGCTTGCCTGAAGCCATCCTGGGCCCCCATCCACTCAGACTGGCTGACCACTAGGTCAGCGGCTGCTCTAAAAAGGATCCAGTACCCTAGGGCTCTGGTGCATGTTTTAAAGGCAAACCATGAAAATGAACTAGACTATTCTCTAAAGGAAAAATCCACTGTATTCTTATTTATTCTTACTTATTCTTCCGAAATTAAGTTTGTTAAAAGTTGAACTATCAGACATGAATTTTCAGCCTGACTCTTTTACGCTTATGATGGAGAAAACCCCATCATTCCTCATGATATATTTTTTATAATGAGGAGCACAAAAAACACAGAGAGAAATCTCAGGATCTTTGACCACAGAAATGCACGTACAGATTTTGCACCAGCTAGCAGTAATTGTTTTACCATGTGAGGCTCAGGGTAGGTAGTAATATGCAATACCTTTCAACTTTTCATCCCCAACAGCAAACAGAAAAAAACCTGACCTCTGACCCTGTTTTGAAGCATCACTACCCGCTTGGGTAGTGTTTGCATGTTGAAATATTTATTTCCTTCATAAAAAAATCTATCTGAATATCCAATCTCTCAGCAGTAAAGAGTCTGATTTCCATGTTAGCAGAAGCCTTAAGTAGTTTGGGGCTATGATCTAAACACTACAAGCTTTACCTACTTAAAACTTGGCCAGCTCGGAGCTGCATATCTTTCTCACCGGCTCCTCATTTGCAAAACATAGTAGAGATTCAGGTGAAAGGTGATGAAGTTTCAACAGCTGCAAAGCCCAGTTAGAAAACTGTTTCCTGGGCAGAGCTTCCAAGAGAGTAATATTTCTGAGCCTTCTGTCACTGGAAGATGTGAATTTCTACCAGTGAGGCTAAACAAGTTCTCAGGGGCAGGTGTTATAATGGTAACTTCTGGATGTGGTGTGGGAGAGAATGAAGCCTCCTGACCCCTAAAGGCAAGCTTTTTCACCGAAACCCCTCTGATTATAACATGAGAGCACATGACTACCATCAAGATAAGTCTTTCTTCATCTGTTCATTGGTTATGGTACTTGAACAAAACGCCTACTAAAAATGACTTAAAATTTAATTTCCCCCATGAAAAAGGAAAATGTGAATCTCACATAAAGCACTCTACTCCATCATATTCACCAACTTGGACAGACAAAAGAAAAATGGTGCGCCTGAGGCATGCCATGCTCTTTCATAAGAGTGCGACCCTCAACCTACCTCAAGAATAAGGTTGAGATTTACACCAATACCTCCCTCCTAATGCTTTCTTTTTTTTTCTTTTTTTTTTTTATATGCGGTACATGGGCCTCTCACTGTTGTGGCGTCTCCCATTGCGGAGCACAGGCTCCGGACGCGCAGGCTCAGCAGCCATGGCTCACAGACCCAGCCGCTCCGCGGCATGTGGGATCTTCCCGGACTGGGGCACGAACCCGTGTCCCCTGCATCGGCAGGCAGACTCTCAACCACTGCGCCACCAGGGAAGCCCCTAATGCTTTCTAATCATAGAGGGTGGTGGGGGTAAGCCTTTGCTTAATTTTTCAGTGAGATTCAGGACTGCGATATTGAAATTAGGCTCAGAATGGCTCTTACGAGCAGAAAGGCTTCAGGTTTTCCTCCATGTCTACTGACATTACTCAGGGGAAAGTGGCTTCGTTTTTTTCTTTTCTTTTTTGGTGTGATGATTTGGGGAACACAAAGGAATATGGGCCTTCACCTGTAGATGCCATTAGAACTTTACTTCCAAATTTAATAGTAGCTTGCCAGGCCTAAAATACTGTGGAGAACCCTGCTATCTCATTGTGAGGAAAACTGGCTACACTCTGTTTGGACTTGTGTATAACACGACTCTGTGGGAACTGAGAATTTTGTAATGCCAAGCTGTAGCAGAAAACAGTTTTGGCATCTAATCCTGTGTTAGTTATGGTCGCTCAGGAAACAAACAAACAAAGCCCCAATGTTGCAATAAAAAATACACCAGTTGTATACTGAGCTATTTAAATACAGTTTCTTAAGAAACTTTCTATTGAATTTAGAACTTAAGAACTTTCTATTCAGATTTATTGATAAGAACAAACCTAAATACTAGGGCAAAATTATGTCCTTAACAGACTGTATTACCAGTGGCTGTCTCATTCCACTTCGGATTTACAAACAAAAGGTTTTATGGACAGCTTTTTGGATCAAACCTGCTTGGAAGAAGAGGTTCTTCCTTGAGTTGTACAGACTGTTGATTAAGGCTTCAGCAAGCCTTTTTGGCACCTTTGGGCAAATTATAAAAAGGTGCCCCTCATTTTTTACAGAACTAGAATAAAAAAATCTTAAAATTTGTATGGAGACACAAAAGACCCCAAATAACGAAAGCAGTCTTGAGGGAAAAAAATGGAGCCGGAGGAATCAGACTCCCTGACTTCAGACCATACTACAAAGCTATAGTAATCAAGACACTATGGTACTGGCACAAAAACAGAAATATAGATCAATGGAACAGGATAGAAAGCCCAGAGATAAACCCACGCACCTATGGTCAATTAATCTATGACAAAGGAGGCAAGGATATACAATGGAGAAAAGACAGTCTCTTCAATAAGTGGTGCTGGCAAAACTGGACAGCCACATGTAAAAGAATGAAATTAGAACACTCCCTAACACCATACACAAAAATAAAACTCAAAATGGATTAGAGACCTAAATGTAAGACCGGACACTATAAAACTCTTAGAGGAAAACGTAGGAAGAACACCCTTTGACATAAATCACAACAAGATCCTTTTTGATCCACCTCCTAAAGTGATGGAAATAAAAACAAAAATAAACAAATGGGACCTAATGAAACTTCAAAGCTTTTGCAAAGCAAAGGAAACTACAAACAAGAAGAAAAGACAACCCTCAGAATGAGAGAAAATATTTGCAAACGAATCAACGGACAAAGGATTAATCGCCACAATATATAAACAGCTCATGCAGCTCAATATTAAAAAAACAAACAACCCAATCAAAAAATGGGCAGAAGACCTAAGTAGACATTGTTCCAAAGAAGACATACAGATGGCCAAGAAGCACATGAAAAGCTGCCCAACATCACTAATTGTTAGAGAAATGCAAATCAAAACTAAAATGAGGTATCACCTCACACCAGTTAGAAAGGGCATCATCAGAAAATCTACAAACAATAAATGCTGGAGAGAGTGTGGAGAAAAGGGAACCCTCTTGCACTGTTGGTGGGAACATAAATTGATATAGCCACTATGGAGAACAGTATGGAGGTTCCTTAAAAAACTAAAAATAGAATTACCATATGACCCAGCAATCCCACTACTGGGCATATACCCAGAGAAAACCATAATTCAAAAAGACACATGCACCCCAATGTTAACTGCAGCACTATTTACAATAGCCAGGAGATGGACGCAACCTAAATGCCCATCGACAGACAAATGGATAGAGAAGATGTGGTACATATATACATTGGAGTATTACTCAGCCATAAAAAGGAACGAAATTGGGTCATTTGTAGAGACGTGGATGGGTCCAGAGACTGTCATACAGAGTGAAGTAAGTCAGAAAGAGAAAAACAAATATCGTATATTAACACATATATGTGGAACCTAGAAAAATGGTACAGATGAGCCGGTTTGCAGAGCAGAAATAGAGACACAGATGTAGAGGACAAACGTATGGACACCAAGGGGGAAAGGGCGGGGGTGGTGGTGGGATGAACTGGGAGATTGGGATTGACATATATACACTAATATGTATACAATAGATAACTAATAAGAACCTGCTGTATAAAAAATAAATAAAATAAACTTGAAAAAGAAAAGAAAAGAAAAGAAAGAAAGCAAAAGGTGCCCATGTGGGCAAACAGAGTCCCAGTTTGCAGAGGGGAGGGCGCCTTGGATTTCAGCCCCTCCCCCCTCACATCAGCACCCCCTCTGCTGGGGGCCTGAATGCAGAGTCTAATGTGTTTGCTTAGTATTGAACCTGAAAAACACATCAGGAGGTCTCTTTTCAGCCACTCTGGTTTCCAGGTAGCAAGTCTTGTCAAATAATCTCACCAGAAAGCAAAGGTCAGTGACTGTTTCACAACTGTTTGGTAAAATGACCCCAATAGCACCAAGTTAGAAGAATGAGGAATAAATCAAGATATTCTATTTTGAAAAAAATTAGGAGACACAATAGAAAAGAGCAAAATCATGTGGTTTCGCTTTGTGATTAACCAGTTCTTCTTGAGTTCAGGGTGGGACTGCTTCTGTCTTCTTCATATTTTGACTCATAAAGGGCACACAGGGAGCTGAAATCAGCAGGTTTGGTTCTTCTGTTGGCACAAAGGGCCGTGAGTGGAGTTCTACTGGTGAGCATCATAAATCTGGAAGCCAGGTTTTAAGGTCCTGAGATCTGACATAGTGAGGAAACATGCTTTGGCTTAATGCTTCCTGTGGAATCAAACAAGCTCCCAAGGAGACAGCAAACTGAAGGCCTCCCAGAAGGGTGCAAGCATGGAAGGAGCTTCAAAATGTACCAAGAGTTGGCTAGGAGACTACTATTACTCCTTTAAAAGATTTTTTTAGGGCTTCCCTGGTGGCGCAGAGGTTGAGAGTCCGCCTGCCGATGCAGGAGACACGGGTTCGTGCCCCGGTCCGGGAAGATCCCACATGCCGCGGAGCGGCTGGGCCCGTGAGCCATGGCCGCTGAGCCTGCGCGTCCGGAGCCTGTGCTCCGCAACGGGAGAGGCCACAACAGTGAGAGGCCCACGTATCGCAAAAAAAAAAAAAAAAAAAGATTTTTTTAAAAAAATTTTTATTGGCATATAGTTGATTTACAATGTTGTATTAGTTCTGCTATACAAAGTGAATCAGTCAAACATGTACAGATGTCCACTCTTTTTATATCCTTTTCCCATATAGGTCATTACAGAGTATTGAGAAGAGTTCCATGTGTTACGCAGTAGATCCTTATTAGTTACCTATTTTATATATGGTAGTGTGTATATGTTAATCCCCATCTTATTACTCCTTAATTATAGAACTATTGTTCAGCGACAGTAGTCTTACCAGATGTACAGAGACTTTTTTTAGTTCTCTTCTTTACCTCTATATTGGGAATTCCACCACCCCCAACTCACCCCCCAGACCAAGATTAGCTCCAACTGTAAATTACACAGTAGCACCTTGATAATGCATTCAGAGCCATTGTAGCTATTAACCATTAACATGTATGTCTCCAAATGAAGGAGAAAATGGGCAGAAGGCATAAGAAATTCATATATACACAAACATGGCCAATAAGCATGAAAAACATGTTTAACCACAGTAGCGATAAAGAAATAAGATGTTACTTTTGCCCATAAACTTGGCATAAAAAGTTTTTTAATGGTACTATTCCATGCTCCCAAACATGAGAAGGGAGAGGTAGTCTCAAAAACTATTGATGAAAATGTAAATTGGTACATCTTTCTGGAAATCAAATTGGTAATGTTTTATTCAAAAATTCACTGCACACCTATTTATGAAGTACCTATGATTTGTTAGGGACTTAAAATGTACATTGCCTTCCACCTTGTGACTTCACATCTAGAAATCTGTTCAATAAAGGATCAAAGTTTTTATAAAAGGATGTCTATCATAATATTTAAAAGTAAAAAACAAAAGAGATGTGGTTAAATAAATTGTATGTTTTGACGGAAATTATTAGTGAGAAAATGGTAACTATATATTTTCTGTGAAAAAGATAGGGTACACAAATTTTAAAAACAGAAACATTCCTAATCCTACACCAAATGTTAAGTTCTGGATAGCATATGTATCGGTGATTTTTATTTTCTTCTTGTGTTTTTCTATAGTATTCAAATTTTCTACAATGATCATTTATCAGTCTTAAGAGTAGTAGAAAGTACTAAACAACAAAAAAAGGAATTAGCTAAAGAGCAGGTGTATTTAGAATCTCAAAAACGTATAATTGAACAGGAAAACGGTGATACCAAAATTACAAATGTACATTTGGGTGAAGATTTACAAATCTTCAAAATATATACATTTGGGGCCCTGAAATAATGTTGAAGGAGTGTGTAAAAGGCATCAGAAAATGTTCTAAACAGATGATCCGTTAGAGATCACCCAGTTTTTTTCTTCATTGTATAGATGTGGAAACAAAGATTAAGTACTGCAATGGCTTGATCCCACACTGCAAGTTAGAGACTAAAAGCCTAGGACTCCTGCCTTCCAATCTATGCCGTTTCCATGATTCTAGGAATGGCAAATAGGTTTCATCTAAATTTCAAGTGCCAGTAGTAGCTGTTGAGAAAGCTCAGGAGGAAAACCTGCATTAAGGTCAGTGATATCAGCTGTGGGCAGGAGAAGAGGGTGTAGGGCTGGGCATGCCAAATGTTTGACATTCTTAAAAAAAACTACATAATACTGTCCTCTCCAAACCGGGTGTTTGTCCCTATAAAATAGGAAATGTCTACTCCTAGGGATACATTTGATATAAGTTAGGAATAAATAAAACTAGCTTTAACAAGGCAAGAATGAAGATAGAGAAAAATTTATACTGTCCAACTGAAAAGGGGCAATTACAGGTTTCATAAAGGTGCAGCATCATGCTTCAATGAAATACTTTTTTTATCAGTACAACAATTTATAAACCTACATAAATTATATATAAAACCATATACAAATACAGATCATAAAATATTTAAAATGAATTACAAAAGGACAGAAAGTTGAAAAATAATGAAGATACAGTAAGAGATATAGAACACAGTGAGATGGCCTAATACATACATAATCGAAGATCCAAAGGAGAGATGAGAATAGACCAGAAACAATATTTGAAGGAACTATAATTAAGAATATGTTCATTAAAGATGACCCATAGACTCTAGATTTGCATGCCTCAAGCAGGATAAATAATAAAGCAGTCAATATACAGATACACTCAATGAAATACACTCTTTCTCCATAAAGAAGCTGGGAGGCAAGAGCAAAAAAAGTTGAAAGAGCAAACTCATGCCTTGACTCTGGAAAGCTATAAATAGAAATAAAGTTCAAAGACATGAGGGAAGCTGTATGCAAAAGCCTTGATGACAAAATAGCCAAAAGCCAATCAAGCCTTGGACAAACTTTAAGCAGGTCAACTTCACAGAAAGGTTAGGAATGAGTGAGTTCTACTGAGACCCGTTAAGTAGGGTCTCTACAAGGAAAACACATCTATAGGGAAATCTCACCTATGAATATGGATATAAAAATAGTAAATAAAATACCAGCAAATCAAGTCCATCTGTACATTACATCAGGATCAAGTAAGGTCTATTCCAGGAGTGCAAGGATGGTTCAACAGTGTAAAATCTAATAATCTAATATACCACATATACAAATTAAAGGAAAAAAAATATATGATCATCTCAATGGACAACCTCCTCCTAAAAAAATAGGATCCAATTAAATGCAATATCCACTAAAGAGAACAAAAGTTCCCTTACTTGATAAAGGATATTTACTTTTATCAAGTAAGGGAGAGTGAGAAAATGGTAACAATACATTTTTTGTGAAAAAGATAGGGTAAACAAATTTTAAAAACAGAAATCTCAGCAAATCTCAAACTTTCTTGTAAAACATTAGAACTATTCTTATTACCAACAGGAAAAATATAAAGAGTACTATTCCTACTGTTATTCAACATTATTCTGAAATTTTCAGCTAAGAGGAAAAAAAAAATTTAAAGTACCTGTGTTGGGAAGGAAATGGCAACATCATTATTATTTTAGATAATTCCTCACCTAGAAATTCCATGGGAATCAACTGAAAAACCACTAGAACTAATAAAAGAGTTTACTAAGGGAACTAAATAAACATAAAAAATCAACAGCCAGCTTACATACTTGTAATTCCATCACAATAGCAACAGACACTATGAAATATCTAGAAATAAACTTAGGAAGATGTGAAGAAAAATTTTAAAACTTTACTTAAGGACACAAAAGATGACATAAATAAATACGAGATACATCATCTTAATGGATGAGGAAACTTAATTTTTTAAATGTTCTCTAACATATAAATATATAAATTCAATGCACTCATAATAAAAATGCCAATGGGACTTTTTAAATGAAGTATGACTGATCCTAAAATTCACCTGGAAGAAAAAGGCATGAGAACATCAACAAAAGTATTAAAAAAAAAAAAAAAAAGTTGGGGGGGGGCACTGGCCCTATAATATATCAAAACATAACATTTTGGTAATTAAGCAAAAATATAAATCAAACAATACTGAGAGTGCAGAAACTGACATACACATTTATGGGAATTTAGTACACGATAAAAGTGTCTTTTCAAATTAATAGAGATAAGAAAGGTTTATTCTAAAAATGTTATTGTGCCAACTGGTTTCACCATTTGAAAAAAAAATATATTAAAGTTAACCTCTACCTAACAACCAGTCACAAAGGTAAAAGTTTAGTAGATTAAAGAGGTAAACATTAAAAACAAAACTATGAAAGCACTAGAATACAATAAAATGAATTTATTTAAAAATATGGAGTAAGAAAGGCAGTCTTAAGAAAGATATAATATGCAAAAACTGTAAAGGAAAAGAATAATATATTTGACAAGAGTATCTGAAATGAATAATATATTAAGACACATCTAAAATAAAAGATAACATAATAAAATTTTCAAAAGTAAATAATAAGTGACAGACTGAGAGAACATATTCGAAACACAACAAATAGAAGAGAATTAATATACAGAACACAGAAGGAACTACAAATGAATAAGAGAAAGATAAGCAACAGAAAGATGCATAAAGGGTATGAACAAGCAATATGAGAAGAAAAATTTTAATGTTCAATAATAATGTGAAAAGATGCTCACTAGTGATCAGGAAAATGCAAATTAAAGCCACAAGATAGAATTTTTCATCTATCGAAGTGGCAAAAATAAAATAATCAAGATTGATAAATTGATATCAATTCTTCATACACAGTTGACGGGAATAGGAGTTGGCACAGCTCTTTTAGAGATGATTTAACAGTTACTAAAAATTTAAATGTGTCCACACTTTAACCTATTAATACCATTTCTTGAAATCTACACTACAGAAATATATGGTCTATATATGGACCAAGAGGCACGAAGAAGTGCATTGATTACAATATGACTTCTGACAGCAAAAAGAGAAAAACAGAAAAACAGAAAAGAATTCATACATCATCAATAGCAAGGTAGTTAGATAAGGTAGGATATACCACCCATATTATGGAATATCGTGCAGCAATCAAAATGAATTAATTAGATTTCTATGTACTAACATGAACAGCTTTCTAAGCTACTTTACAGTGAATAAACCCAAGTTTCAGAACTATATGATTTGCACTATTTGTAAAAAATAAACAGAGAAAGAGGGAAAGAAGGAATGAATGAGGAAAGGAAGAAATTAAGACAGACATTGCACAGTAAAGAAAAAAGAAAGAATGAAAAGAATAAAAGCATGTATTTTCTATTGGTACGTATGTAAACGTGCGCAAGCACATAAGAGGCAGATCTATTCTAAAAGGATACACACCAAGCTGATTACGTGATTTTTTGCAGGGGAAATCAATACATTTGGTGGGGGAGCCAAAGGAAGTTTGCTTTTCTGCAGAGGCAGCATGGAGCAATGATTACAGGCAAACGTTGGAGGCAGGCTGTCTGGTTCTAACAGTTATTTATATCAATCTGTGTCTCAGCTATTCATCTGTAAGTCAGGGTAATAACAGTACCTACTCATAAGATTACTATAATCAATAAATGTATTAATATACATCAAGCACATGTCTGGCATATAGCAAACACAATACAAATATTAACGGTTAGGGTGAGTTGTATAAAATTGCTGCTATGTGACTGTTTTGATCTACAAAAATAGCAATTTTATATGATTCAACTTAATGTTATTATTTATATATTTTAATTCTTTTAAATACACATTGCACGCCTTTTTTTAAGGATTGTGGAGGAAGAAGGTTGGGGTAAGATTAGTAGAGCACAGAGGGGCTAAAGGGAGTCACTACATATTAAATAATTTCGTATCAAATAATTTCAATATCTGTGTGTAGAAAGATCTTATCTTTAGGAAAGACAGCCAACATTTAGAATAACTTTGCCAAGTAAAACTTGAGACATGCTTTCAAAATCTACTTTGTACGTATTTCCAGATAAATCCACTGGACCAAATCTTTATACAAATGACTACATTCTGTGTAATAGTATTAATTTGATTAAACCTGGAATTTCAAAGAAATACTACAAATTAAAATGATGCATAAATTAGAATAACATAAATAACAGATTTTTTTGGTCAAAGTACTACATACTGCTTGATCCCAAATAAACAGCATATTTAAATTTTGTTATGATTATAACATCCATATAATATTTAGGACACAGTTGTAACACACATGCAGAAGAATATTACAATATTTGAAACCATACGAAGTGAATCTTTTTATTTTTAAAAAGGTTAGACTGGCCTTAGTTTTAGTTTTTGAATGCTAATACCAGTTTTTAAATGTACTCTCTATAAAGACTAGTGAAACCTCCTCAGCTGAAGTCAATTTAGAAATAGAAAACTATACATAAATATAAAAACAAATCTCTAGTATTAAATACACAAACAACTCAAGGAGAGTAGAGAGTCCTAGGAAACGTTTCTATAAATAGTTTGACATTATTACACAATCTTCTCTGCATACCTCGTAATGGAAACATTGCTATGGGTGATTGAAGAAATAAGCAACTTTGACATTTCTGGATGTAACCTGAGGAGATTATTTCATCATAAAGGATTGGTATAGAATATACCAACCAACAACTCAATATCAAAACTCTCCTTGCAACTCTAAAACAGTGCAGAATGACATTTAAGATAATCCACTTATCACCATCCAATACAGGCTCCTTGTTCACAAAACGTCAGTGACAAGATAGAGCATTCCGATTCCTGGGCAGTAAATGCCTGCGACAAGGAATCTTTAATACAGCATCAACTGCATTTCCTTATATGCTACTGCCCTACACCCTGGACTTCAACTCCCAGAGGTTTTGCAATTTATACGAGCAGCTGCACAAATGAAACGCCTTCTCTTTTTCTCACACACCACAGAAACATTCCCCTCGAAGAATAATGAAAAGTCTGCACGTTCATTTGCAGGCAAGCCATATTTACTCCTGGTGAATTCTTGATGTTTTTACTAGCCACCTTGAAAAAGCTCAGTGCTTCAATTCTGAACAGTAGCAATTCTAAAAATTTCAATAATTCTTTAGAATAACAATAAAGGTAATAGTGACTTGGATTTATATGCTGCTTATTCATGTTTCCAAGCGGTTTTGGACAAGGTAACTCATAGGCTCTTCACCAGATCCCTGTAAGATTAGCCATGAATTATCAACATTTTGTAGGTGAAGACAACTGAAGTTTAATTTTCATTTTTAAATTAAAGGTTTAAGTATAATTTTTTGGTTCAAGGTCTCATAGCCAGCCAGAATCATTCAATACTTGAGCTCAAATGATCCTTAGGGTAAATTTAAGAAGCCTCTAGTTCAAAGAGCACAAACTGATGGTCTGTTTGACCAAATGGGGCCCACAAATCTATACATCCTGAGATTTTATAAAAATATCTAAATTTCTGACCCTTCTTGAAAATGTAGCCACACTAGGCCCACCTTCTGCAGAGAAGCAATTGGCTAGAGCTCATCACTGTCGCCTTCATTTATTTATTTTTAAATTTCCATCGGGGCTTCCCTGGTGGCCCAGTGGTTAAGAATCCGCCTATCAACGCAGGGGACATGGGTTTGAGCCCTGGTCCGGGAAGATCCCACATGCCGCGGAGCAACTGAGCCCATGCACCACAACTACTGAGCCTGCACCCTAGAGCCGGAGAGCCACAACTACTGAGCCCATGTGCCACAACTACTGAAGCCCGCGCGCCTAGAGCCCGTGCTCCGCAACAAGAGAAGCCACTGCAATGAGAAGCCCGCGCACCGCAATCAAGAGTAGCCCCCGCTTGCCGCAACTAGAGAAAAGCCCGTGCGCAGCAACAAAGGCCCAACACAGCCAAAAAATTAAATAAATAAATAAATCTATTAAAAAATCGTTTTCATCAGTGATTTTTACTCATAAACATAAATTTTACCTAGAATCAAATGTTACTTTTATTTTCTCAATTTGATGAAATAGTAGCAAAATATGCTGTGATAGTGTTATATAGTCTTTTTTTCACTGCTGCCTTTAAATAAAGTATGTGCTCTCCAGTACACTACGTAGTCCATTTTACTTATTTTACACTTATTTTACCTACAATAAAACACACAGATCTTAAGTAATAAGTTCAATGGGTTTTGAAAAATGTATATGCTCATGAAACTAACACCCAATCAAGGTATTCATGTCCACCCCATCCCCCAAGTTCCCTCATGCTCCTTTACAGTCACTTCCCTCTTCTTTCTCTTCCCTTCTCACTCCTGTTTGTTACCTGCCCATCAGCATTTGAATTTGAAATTCCTGACCTACTTTAAAAGTCTCTTCAGATTCCAGTCCGGAAACTAAACCCTAAGGAGAGGCAGAGTCAGAAGGAGAAGCGAAGCTCCCAAACTTCTGGTCCCTAACGCCACCCTCAAAACTAAGTCCTCTCAACCTGCTGCCCAAGAGTTGACCTGAAAGAAAATGCCAAAATATCATCATCGCAGGCTTTAAGGAGGCACACGGGATGGGTGAAACAATTAAGGCTGGGACTTCACTTGGAATGAATCAGGTTTGGAAGTAGCAAAGGCGAATAAGTTTAGACAGACACTTCTCTGGGAGCGCTACTGTGACCTAGATTTGAGGAAGTTTACACCCGGCAGTGGCAATGGGCCTGCTCCATCCCCACCAAAGGGAGAGCATCTGGGGTCAGCCTCCTGCTGTGTAGCCTTGCCACTGTGAAACTCTGAAATGGCAGGAGCCCAGAGGCAAAAATAACCTCTGCTCTCCATGCCAGGCCACCTGCTTCTCGTCTAGCGCTGATGATCTTTGTTTAGGAGGCTAAGTGCCATATGGGATCCTGAACCCCTGTTTTTTTTTTTAAAAAAATGATATGTATGAAATTAAACCTGAATGCATTTCTGTGTGGGGTTGACTCAGTGCCTTTCTTTCTCCATTAACCACTTCGGTTAATCAAGTTCCCACCTGAGGGTAAGGTATGAGGAAAAACAGAAATAAGGTATATTCCCACTTTTATATTTAAGAAGTCGCAGTATCCTCAGAACCAAAGTAAGCAGTTCCGTATGGCTTTAAAGCAGCCAGTGGACACTGGTACCTCAACTATCCCATTATGAGAATTTTCCTGCACTCTCCGTGCACAGCAAAGAGTGAAATTCCTCCTTCTTAAAACTTTGTACTTCCTTCCCAAGAAAAATGGCTCAGAGGGGCGGATAGCCCTGGCATGCAGAGTTGACTTCGGATGCAATCGTGAACACAGCACAGCCCCCAGGAACCACACAGGCTTTTGTCTTGCCCCCACCAAGATTTGAGTCTGCAGCCAGTGAGGAGATGCTATAGCTGAAAGTAACCAATGAAAATAATCTGGTCCAGCAGATAACATTCTATGAATGAAGAAGCTGAGGGCCAGAGAGGTGAACAAGTTAATAACTACAATTTTTTTTACACGTCCTGGGTTTCAATATTCAATGCAACTTAATAATATATAGGACATCATTTTGGTTCCATGCCAACACTATGAGGTAAGGAGAAGCGACTCCATTTTGCAGATGAGAAGACTGAGACCTTGAGTAATGAAAAACTCACTTTTGTCCAGAAAAATGAAGTCTGATGTTAGACAAATATTCATCTCTCTGAGCCTCAGTTTCCTCACCCCTGCGGGAATAATAATATTTTCTACCTAGTAGGATTGTTATGAAGATTCAATAATATATGAAGAATGCTAAAAAGGATTTCAGCACTCAATAAATTGTTGTTGTTAAGCTATTATTAAACAAAGGGCAGAGCCAATAACAGAACCCCTGTCTCCATATTACTGGCACAGGGCCCTTTCCATTAGACCATGCTATAAGAAACTCAGATTATACATCATCTATAGTGTAGTCAGAACACGCACGAAGCCCAGCGGTGAAGGACGGAAGCGGGGAGGCAATGGACAAAAACCATCTAAGACGCGGAGATTAGCTGTTACCCAAAAAGGGCCTCAGGTAATCATCATTCAAATTTGCAACTGCATCTCATAGAACAGTGCGGACGGGACTTTATTAGAGGGCTCTGCCAAAAACATATTGGCAGATACAGCCCTGAGCTTGTGGTTCACCAGACACACAAGAGCCCCTCTTCAGGAAGGGGACCCTGCTTGGGCCCTGGCTCAAGTCCAAGTTAATGCACAGTTAAAAGTAGCAGCAGCAACAGTGCTGAGATAGGGGTTCCCCTGGAGGAGGGCCTGGCCAAGGAGGCTCTTCCCAAATTACTTATCAATTGTTAACAGAGACAACTTTAAACACACACAAAAGCAAACAAAACCTCAACAAAATTTAGCCTCAGAAAATACAGATATTGAAAGAACAAATACAATTCGTCAACAGATTTATGGGAAACCCTCAAATAAAGACAAATTCAAACGTCCACGAGGTCTAATTTTCACCCACCACTTGGGGGGGTGGGGTGGGATGGGGGAGTCTCTGAAATATAATAATGCTGGCAAGGATACAGTGAAAACTGGTATACTCCCATTTTGCTGATTGCAGTGCAAACTGGTGCAACACTTCTGGAAAGCAATTTGGCAATACTTACTGAAAACTATAAAAAACATTCGTATCTTTTGATTAAGCAGTCCTCCCTTCCGAGTCTAAGGAACTAATCCAAAATAAGGAAAATGCAGCATGAGTAAATATGTAATTGCCACATTACTTGTAATGGTGTCAAATCAAAAGCAACTTAAATGTCCAACAGGGGAATGATTTTGCATATTCAGTACATTTCCTTGATGGAATATCCTGCAGCCTTATAAGGAAAATGCCTGTAATTGTAAGAGAAAACACAGGCTCCTATGATTACAACTATTTTAAAACATGCATATAAAATGCATATGCGGGAGACGAAGACGCAAAGGGAAATATTCCCAAGACGTTAATAGTTGTCTGTGTCTGAGTTTCTATTTTTAAAATCCATTTGTTACTTAGGATACCCCCATTTTGATAAGGTTACCATATTAACATATATCAGTTTGTACGAACTAGCAACCCAGAAAGCACATCTTACTATAGATGATTTGATCTGGCCTATACAGTTTTAAAACAGTGAATTATCTGCCAATATTAAAAAATTCAAACAGTTTGACATCCACAGCTTCTAATGAAAATTCTGAGCATTCTTCACATTCCCACAAGGTAACAACTGGTCAGAGTGAAGAAGCAACTGGCCCTTGCCAACAGTGTAAGTGCTGGCCTGTTTGTCACGGCTGCCACAACTCCTGTTTGTCTTTTCACCAAAGCCTACTTCACTCTATCATGTCACCTGCTCGATTCCTACTCTGTATGATTAAGAGAAAAAAGAACAGATGATGGGAAATGGTACCTAACTTGAATCCCCCTTTAAAGGTGAATCACTGCATATTCTTTTTTGTTTTGTTTTGTCTTTTGTGGTACACGGGCCTCTCACTGTTGTGGCCTCTCCCGTTGTGGAGCACAGGCTCCAGACACACAGGCTCAGTGGCCCTGGCTCACGGGCCCAGCCGCTCCGCGGCACGTGGGATCTTCCCGGACCGGGGCACGAACCCGTGTTCCCTGCATCGGCAGGCGGATTCTCAACCACTGCGCCACCAGGGAAGCCCTGAATCATTGCATATTAAGCTTAAGCTTTGGTTGGACCATTACATCACCAGAAAATCATGGTCCAATCCACTACTCTCCTCACCATGCACAGCACAGGCGATTCCGGGGTCTTTCGTACCAACAAAAGGACAGTTGGACCCATCTCGACTCTCGACCCCGGCCGTGTTCCTCAGGCAATGTCTCTGCCACTATAATCGGTCTCCTTTTTTCCTTGAAGCTAGTCCCTTGCAAGGCTCTGGCCACACTCCTTCTCTAAGCTTAACAGGACTACAGAGGCTAACACACTTTAGACACCAGTTCACAGCCGCCCTGCCCGAGCTGCCTTTCCACATTACAAATCCAAGTTATTTTCTGAGTTTCTTGAGACAGAGAGCCAGCAGGTTAAAGAAGATGCTTTCTTTCTCCCTCTACATATTTGAGCTGTGATCTGACAGAACTCTGGCTCTTTTTGCTGTGGGCCGTTTTTTGTAAATCTGCTGCTGTTTGTAAATCTCCACCAAAAAGTCACAAATTACCACTAACACTATACATTACACTCATTTACATAAGCCTCTGCCAAAGTTAGAATCTTGGTAGATAAATTAGTTAGAAAACGAGCAAACAATTAAAAAAAATTTTTTTTTTACTTTACTATTCTACACGTCTGATCAAATAAAAGCCAAGGGAGTGATTTTGGACTGAGGACCTTTAGCAAACATGAGGACTCCAAGCAGAATGTCCTTAACTGTTTCCTAAAGCTCGGAAAATTGTTCTTCAGGCAAGAGAGAAGATTTATTTCAGATAAAGGACAAATGCTGTCCTTTAATTAACAACATCTATCTCTGGGACAAGCCCATCAGGTATACAATACAGAAGATTCTTTTAATATAAAGGACAGATGGCAACTTCACTCCTGGGACTTTCAAGGCTGCCCCAGAAAAACACACAATTTTAAAAGGCTTTGAGAATCCCCTAAGGAGAGCCAGGCAGGAGACAAGAACACTTCATTGCCCCATTTACAAAGTAAACCAGTAAGTGTCTCTGAACCATCCAGAAATACCTGAGGAAGAGCTGGGGAAAGCCGAAGGAGGAAAATAATAAGGTCTGCCTTGCAGTCAGGTTGTGAATTGCGTGAAAGTTTCCTTTCCTCTCAGCCTGAAGGGCACCTGATGAGAAGGGGTTTTAATGGCAAGTGCTGACTCTGGACTCCATGATCACATAACGAGAGCAAAACACAACTTCCAAACCTCCTCTTTTTTTCTATTTCTTCTTCTTTTTTAATTGAAGTATAGTTAATTTACAATGTTGTGTTAGTTTCAAGAGTACAGCAAAGTGATTCATTTATACATATATATATATATTCTTTTTCAGACTTTTTTCCTTTAGAGGTTATTACAAGATATTGAGGAGAGTTCCCTGTGCTATACAGTAGGTCCCTGTTGTTTACCTATTTTATATACAGTAGTGTATATATGTTTTGTTAATACTGAAAGCATCCAACTGGCCATTTCCAGCCAGGTGAGCACCAGGTTTGCTTGGTGAAAGGAGGTTAGGGTGAGGTCCCCAGCCCGTGTGGAACGTCTCTCCTTTTATGGTCCTCATTAATCTGACTCCCCACACACATGTGTCGGTACAAGATTCCTACAGCGCGTGCTAGCCCTGCCTAACTGGGTGCTAACATTATAAACCGCACATCAACACTTCTTGCCTGGGTGTTAAGGTCTATTAATGTCCTGCTGGGGAAAAGGCTCTTAGAACCAGCCCAGGGCCACAGTTCAAGACTGCCTGCCGCAAGGTCTAGCCTGAGCATGCTGGTTTTAGATGGCAGGTTTCATTAACAGAATTTCGGGGGGATGGGGGGGTACTGTGGCGCTGTACCTGGTTTCAAGTTGCTGAGGTGATCTTCGCACAAGAAGCTAAAAAAGCCACCTAAAGCTGAAGGAATTTAGGGTCGAGGACTTAACCACACGGAATTTGGCTACTGATCACCCCAGATACCAAATTAGGCTTTCCTTCTGCCGCACTGTGATGCTTTCTAACACAAGGGTACGGGGAGGAAAAGGGCTTGCCAATGTCATGGTGAGTTTTCTTGTCTGCACGTTTTCTACACTGTCTCTGAAATGGTGTACATTTTCCTCAAACTCTATTTCCTAAGTTCCCAAGAACACATATAATTTGCTTATATATGCTATATATATATATGTATGCCACTGATAGAGGTGAATGAAGTATATACTGTGGATTTCTTTTATATAATATATGAAGAATGCACATGCACACATACACATATATATGCAAACAAGCTAATTAAATGACAACTTTAATCATTTTGTGGAGTTTCCTCAAGCTTTGCTTGGCATCACACAAAGTGCATATCTAAGCCACACAACTCCACTCCTGCAAAAAAAAAAAAAAAAACACCACACAAGCGCAACCGTCAAAACCGGATTTGCCCTTCTCTAAATTAATCCAATTATTCAAATGTCAGTTATATCTGTCACAGCCTGGCTCCTTGGGCCGAACCAAACTGTTAAAAATTAAAACTGTTTTACTTCGTTTAGTCTTTCTGCCTTTTTAGTGTAAAATCCACGGTCTCGACAAAAAGTTGTGGGATTTGACACCCAGTGCAACACAACCCTATTGCTGTCATCCATGCATAATTCACTTTGGAAATATGCACTTGCTTTAAAATATTACTAAAATATACATGTAACATATGCTAATTGCACTGCGTTGGCTTGTAAGCTCCAGCCACTAAGTTATATGTAAACTTCGCCAAGTGCATACACTGTGCATAAAGGGATTATAAATGAAAGGAAATATCTCTGTCCCTAGCTCTCTGTCTCCAGCCTTGGCCAAACTGACAGCCCCAAATCCCAGCACCATCTAACATGCCCTTCCCGTGGAGAAGACAGCCTGTTCTCAGAGTCTTAATTACATCCCAGCTGACTGCCCAGCATTGCCAAAATCAGGCAACAAACGCTGGCCCTTCACTCACAATATGGTCTGCTAAACAGACTCCTGGTCACACAGAAAGGAAACTTTCACAACGTGGAGAAATAAAGGGACAAGCAGGAGATCAAGGGAGAGCATAAATAGTAACCTAGGGGATGGAAGAGACAGAAACAATTCATCCCCACCACGCAGAAAAAGGGGGGAAAAAAAGAAGAAAAGAAAAAGACAAGGATTCTCTTCCCAGAATCCTCGGGTACCACCGGGCAGCAGAACTTTAACAAAGCTATCCTTCTTACAATGAAATCAAAGCCCTACTTATTCAGCCAAGTACTGCTGCTCCTCAAGATGGGCTGCTGATGCTAAGACTCAGTAGATTAATGACTGTTAAGCAAGACTCACCCACCCCACATGGATCAGGCCATTATAATTACAGAAGAACAGCGTGCAACATTCTACCATTGCAAATGGTATCATATGTTTTCCTGGCTGGCTTTTTGGGAAGGGTTTAGCTCATCTGATACGGGCAGAAGGTACCAGAGCCTTACGGTTTGTATCCACCTGTCCCTCACATCTACATACATAAAATTAAGTTTCTTTCTGTTTGTGGTCACATCACATGTAAATGACAGCCAGTCGGTCACCCAACTTAGAGGCTATTCTTGGTTTGGTCCAACTCTAAATATAGACTCAGGGCATACATGAAATTTACTTTAAGGAGCTTTGGAAGGCAGTTGTTCTCCAGAGCAACAGAAACCAAGATCAACAAAAGATCCTGAAAGGGGGTAACAGAGAAAGCGCTGTCCTATATATTAAAATGTCATATGCTGAGAAAACAAACAGTAGTTTCAAATATGAGCTCCAAATCAGAAGTTATAAGGGCAGGTGTTTGGAATTTTACTCGTTGATTTTAGTATTGAAATTGTGTTTCTGGGGGTACCACGTATTCAACACAATGGGGACAGTGCCCCCTGGTATTAGGTTATGGAGCAACCCTGGTTGATTTGCAATTAAACTGCTTCTTACATGGGCATCTCCATGCAGTACGTTCCAAGAGGAACAGGCTATGGATTTAGCTATTTTAATGATGGTAGAGGAGTCTCCTAAACAATGCAGCTAGTCAAACAGCAAAAATAACTCATAGCTGAGAAGTACAATTTACAAAGCACTTAAACAGACATCCCCACTAAGTTTGGTATTACAGGTTGGTATCATTCTTCTGATTTTACACAAGAGGACACTGAAAGTCAGACAAGTTAGATGGCTCATCCAAGATAATATGGTTTTTGACTGCAAAATGCATACTGCCCTGTGTTATTGCTCTAGAAAACACAGAGGAAAGACAGAGTGAGAGTAACTAAATACTTCACGTGTACAGTGTTGGATAAATCAGGAGAACATAAGTACCTTACTTTACAGTAATAGTAGGGGTAGCAAGCTTGCACTTCCGGCAGATAGCAAGAAGTCGAGGTGTTGAAATGTAATTCCTTCCAAAAACTTCCCTCCTCCCCAACATAGCTGCCCTTGGGTGGGGAAGAGGAGGATACCACTGATGCCTTTATTAGGAGTTTCAAAGAGAAAAGCTAACTGCCTAAGCACACCACCAGTTAAATAATACTACCGCCATCATACTAGTACCGCTACTAATTCCCTCTTTGTCAAAGAAGATGATGCCACTAATCCCTATTATATGGTGACAACATGATGGCATATTTTCTAAAAGGGGGTCATTATTATAGGAATGGAGTACCCAAAACCATTACAATTGTTAGGGTAAATGATTCTGGGACTCATAAACTGGTTTTTTTTTTAGTTGTTGTTTGTTTTTAGGTTTACCTTATGGAAAATGCTGCGTTAAAAAAAAAGTTTCATTATAATATAATCTGAATTCAGCATGGCTTAACTAGAAATCATAATCTAATGCCTCATATGCAGCCCTAAAATTAAATCTTTATACTACTTTATTCTTGAGCTGGTATAAAGCTATAAGACAAGAAAACAATGGATTCAGTATATCTTAACAGTGCTGAGTAATAGGCATTTCAGTGATTCATTATTTTCTCTGGAACTTAAATAATGAAGATTTGGAATCCTGCTTCCATTATAGAAACAGACTACATTCAAATTGCATCTTGAGAATTGATACCAAACATCCTTTGGGGATAAATTCACTGCAATTTGAAGTCTGGGAAGGCAACCAAGATATTTAATGGAAAGAACATGGACACATTTAACATGTGCTTAAATAAGAGATTTTAAAAAAAAAGAAAAAGAAAAAGAAAACAACTTTAAAATCCAAGCCAACGGAAAGGGTTTCAAGCTATGCTGAGAGGACATCTCCCTCACCAGCAATCTACATATCAGCTAATAAATGAAAAGAGAATAAAACATTGGTTGTGTTCTGGTTCCCTTAAACATAAGTCCTCCTCAAGGCTTAGGCCAAGGGTTGGCAAACTAAGGGCCAAATCCTGTTTGTTGGCAAACAGGGCCAAATCCTGCCACCTGTTTTAGTATATAAAGTTTTACTGGAACTTGGCCCCACTCATTCACTTATATATTGTCGATGGCTGCTTTTGCGTTACAACAGCAGAGTAGAGCAATTGTGACACAGACTAAGTGGCCCGTGGGGCCTAAAGTATTTACTATCTGATATTTTACAGAAAAAGTTTGCCAACCTCTGGCCTTGACAAAGACTGACTGTGATCCACGTGGCATCCCTGCCAATTCTAAAGAACTCACCTTTATGAAAACTGGCTTAAAGTTTATATTTGAAGAAATACACTTTGTTTTATATCCTGGCATGGTTTAGTTTTCACAGCAGTGATGGAAAGCCTAGCACTGGGTTGGCATTATTATCAGGAACAACTAGGGAGAATTTTAGCAATCTGCTTTAAGTTCCTGGCTGAAAGTTCTACTACTTTCCAAGATAAGAACAAGTCATCTCACAGAGGCACAAACCTAAAACTGGTGACCATGGCTTCAGAAGCAACAGACCCAGCTTTGAGTCCCACCTGCTAAAATGACTTTAAAAATGTGAGGTGAGAATTATTACACATTAGCTTTCTGAGACCCAGTTTCTTCATTGGGAAAGTGAGGAAAAACCTCTCTGAACTCAGGTAAGTGAGATGAGTTGTTACAATGAATTCAAGTCACTTAACCTAAGGCCTGATGCTCTCTTAACTTGAGTCTATGAGAGAAGAAAGGAATTATTTCAGGATTTGCAGGAGAAACTTTCAAGAGCCCTTCCTGTTTATGCATTAGTCTCCCCTCATCCAAATATTCGCCATCTTGAGAACTATTCTCCTCTAGTGACCTGTCTAGAGGTGTCTGAATTCCTAGTACTACAGAGAAGGGGGTTGGTTTCCTTCAATTTTGCCTCTGGAGATCCCAAATCTCAGTCAGCCTCTCTGCTGCTCTCATCTCAGGGGCCTTCCAAATTCTGACTCCTAGTTTATATACATTGTTAGAATAACCAGCTGTCAAACAAGCTCTTAGGTAGGCTCATTGGCTGATGTTGCCACCATGTTCCCCATGCAATCCACACAAGACAGGCCAAACAATCGAGGCCCCGACAGTCATTCAAAAGATATAGAACAATAAGTCCAGGTAAGATTTGGAGAGAAAAGCTTATCACCCACGCTAGTGAGATACAGAGGTAGAAATGTGAAGAAGCGTGAGTTCTGGATCTGAAATGCACATGTGCGGCTATTACATAACAGCTTTTACTTGTGTTACTGTGGTTTCATTAAGATCCTCAAATACCAAAGACAAAAATGAAGGTCAATGTTTGCCTGTTAATATATTGCTTAAAAATACCCAAAACTGTTGTACTGTACATTTGGTAATTTAAGCAAATACAACAAAGATTATTCTTGGTCTAGTTTTGATGAAAATGCCCATTTTTTCCTAGTGGATTTGATGGTGAGAAAAGAAATCTCCCAGGATTTAAAAAAATATTCTATACTTAATACTCTACACATATGCTATACATTTCATATACCAATGAAAGACTAATATTTTTTTCATTTTCTCAGTGGGGAAAGAAAATACAGATTTTTTCATGGTGAACTTTGCTGTAAATTACAGTAAATCAATTTCAGCAGATTTGAATTTTCAAAATAGCTTATTTAAATAAAGCTGATGAATATATGAAATAATGTGGACCACCACACATTCAGTATGTTTGAGATCCCGTGAACTAAATGGACTTCAACTTGCAACATAAATTCTCTACCACAGACAGTCTGATGCTAGCCATCAGCAGTCAAAGTACAGATGTCTACATGGGGAGAGAAAGTACCTGATAGGACTTTTGGATGAATTTTTATGGGCCTCCCAGATATCCTTCTATCAGGGGACCCATGAATTAGTCTATAGACTATCCCTAGGAATGGGGGTAGAATGATGAAGCATAATCATGACTTCCATTACTTTGAGGTTCAAGCTTCTCCCATTTGCCTTCAGTCAAAATATGGAGTAGATAGAGCCTGTCTACTGCTATTGCTTCCTAGTGGGGACAGTGACAAAGTCTTTGGATTCTAAAGATATGAGTATGTACCTGAAATTGAAAGAGCCCTGCTATGTCATGGTCTTCGGGGAGAAATTAAAGTGACAACATCATCACGGTCTCTGTTCCCCCAAAGCATTCACTTGAAGGCAAGCACGGTACTTTTATGACTAATCAGATCCAAATTCTCATTCTGGGTCCTGTCTGGAGCCTTCACCATTAGCTCTGACCACAAGCTAAGCAAACAAGTAAATGCTCTAAAAGAAATGGTCTCCTGTACTATCTACTACAGAAACAGAGCCCTCAGGGATTACATGAAACTCTGAATATGGTTCATATGCTACTATGGAAAGTCTACATTTAAATGATTTCCCTTAACTCTGGGAAGAGACCCGGTGCAAGAGGTTAACACAAATAAGGTGACAGTGAACATGAATGGGCAGTGAGGACCAGTGATTCAGATGCTCTGGGAGGCTGCTGGACATCACATCTCCGGCATACTTGTTTCAATGAGTTCTCATGGAAGTGGTACTATTTGAGGTGTTCGAGAACTACCAGTTTAGAGTGGTGGATGCCAAAGGTGCCCTGTGAGAAGTCTTATTTCACACTGCCCTTTACCTAAGCATACGTGATGCAAGAGACTCAGTGATACCACCAAGGATGCGTCACGGATCAGACTGGTGCAAATCACTTACGATATTGGTCATTGTAACAATTCCCCACGGCCCGTCCCAACATATGCTGACTGAATTAATAACAAAAGTAGATTGAAAAACAGATTTCAGGTAAAGCTGATAAATGCCTGACCAGACCTAAAATTGGAAAGCCTCTGATAATAATGAAACACAAGCCTGTGCATCTGGCTAGCAAAATCCATCTTCCCAGCACTGAACAGAAGTTGGAACCTACCTTGGAAGAATGCACAATAGAACTCCCATGAATTAGCTCCAAGAATTTAATACCTGTTGCAATTTTCTCTAATTTAGTCTATGAAATCATAACACAGACAGCAATTACCATAAAGAAAAACTTCAGGTGCAACAGCATTAGTTCAACAGCTGGGATCAAGTGTCAGCCCAGAATAACAAATTTCATTCATTTTATCTCCAGCTCTGGAGACATGCTGCTACGAGCTTTAATAGTCAGGAATGTCTGTTGGCTAAATGACTCTGCAGAGCTAGTCAAGTGAGGGCGGCCTGCGACAGTTTAATTGGGTAGCTTGCTAGAACTCTTATCTTCGGGCTAGAAGCAGTGGTCTCTAAAAAAGCATAAAGTGGCACCCGACGCTAAGCAAAGCAGCCTGCAGGAAAGAAAAAAGGAGAGCTTCTGATGGCAGGATCTCTCATTGACACTGGCGTCACCTTGGCTACAGGTGCACCGGAGCTGCGCCAGAGAAAGGTGGGGTTCAGACAGCCAAGCCATCATTGATCTTGTATTGATTTCTGGACACTGTGTCCTAGATCCATTCCAAGATAGAGTGACAGTTGTTGGTTGTATGCTTGTGAGAGACAAAACTGGCTAGCACCAAGCAGCCCTACTGTTTTCTGATCATATTTCCTTTAGAAACACGCCACCCATCGATTTCCCCCCACCCCCGGACAGAGAAATCCAAACAAGTTTATCACTGAAAAAGAGGGTTAGGGGCTGGTTAATCAGCCATTTGTCTTGGCTGCTCTGGATCTGGGAGTCAAGGGGTCGAAACTAAGCACAATTGGGTCCTTTGGTTTTATCTCAGGTAACTCCCGTCTCTGGTAATTGAACCCACTCCTCGCGGTCAGAGTTCCTGTCACTCATATTCAATGTCTGTCATTACTGAGAAATGCTTCATGTCATATTACACTGACAGAACCACTACGGCAAGGCTAGCAAGATTCCCCCAGCACCAGAGTTAAGACAATGGGAGCCTCTATCAGACCAGTGATGTTTAACATTTTATGTGCTGACATTGTGTCTGTAAGCACGATATAATGAAAGTCTAGCCAATGGGAGATAAAAATTCATACTTTCCTCTCCTCCAGGGGCTGCCAGGCGAGATCAGAAATAAAACAAGTTGGCAGCTCCGACGATACCATTGCACCAGTGCCACGGCAGGCCTTTTCTAAGTGTGCTACGTGGATTTATACACCGACACACTTACAGCCATGCACGCGCGCATGCCTGGTTGTTTTTGATGTGGCTGGTGTACAGAACTCACTTGTCCCTTGGCAGGGCATGAGTCACTGTCACGGGGTCACTAACCTTAGAGACCTTAGAGATGAAACTCTTCCCGGCACGTATTCGGACACTTTCAAGCTATGAAATGCAGAGAAGGGGAGGCCCAACAGCACCTTGAACGAAGAATGACTCCATCACCACTTGGAAGCCTCGGGATGAGTTCCGAGAAAAGGATGCGCCTGATAGGTGCTCAGAAGCTCCAAGTCCACTCTGGAGTGCCAGCGACTCCTGGTTTTCAAAGCCTTCAGCCTACCTTCCGAGCCTTACCATGCCGCGTTTCTTCCCACGCAGTTTACACAGAACGTGACATCCTTGTCACGCCTCGCACTTTCAGCCCCTGGGCCTCTGCACACCTCCATTCCATTTGGAAAGCCTTTCCCCTACTCCCTCTTCCTTCGGGGCCCCACTCATGGGCTCCCTGCTCTACGGAGGTGGCTGGTGCCCCTTAGCTATTCATCACCCTCTTCGTGGTTAAGAGCTTGGGCTCTGGAATGACCCTGGGGTAGTCTGAAGCCTCATTCTGGCATTTGAGCAATTGTGTACACTGTGCCTCAGTTTCCTCAGCCATAAAATGGGGGTAAACAGTGGTGTCTACCTCACGTGGTTGTTGTGAGGCTTAAATGAGATAGCCCGGAGTAACAGTTACAATGCTTACGTGGTTTCAAGGCGGTGCCAGTAAAAAGCAAGCACTCAGTGCCTGCTTTAATGAAAATGATGATGATGATGATAAAACAACGACAACAATAATGCTATCACTGCTATTGGTATTCTCAAAGCACTCTGTTTCTATCAGTAATACAATATCTCATTTTCTCTGCTGGTTTCCGCTGTGCTCTTCCACTTGGCATAGAGCCGTGGGCACCACCATCATCTGAGAATTTGTTAGAAGTGCAGATTCTCAAGCCCCGCCTGGAAAGGGCCTGCAATCCCTGTTTTACACGCCCACAAGGTGGTCCTGATGCTGACCCTGAGGACACTGGCCCTGGGCTCGGGCTTGGTGACCTGACTTCCTGCTCTGTCATCCCAGCTCCTCTGCCTCCCAACGCTGTGTCCTTGGGAAAGTTACTTAACATCTTTTTGCCTTGGCTTCCCCTTGTTAAAATTAGGGATGCTAAAAAAAAACCCCCCAAAAACCTGACTGTTGTAATAGTCGAATTAATTCACAGAAAGCACTTAAAAATTTCATGCCTGGCACAGAGAAGCACTCAATAAGAACTAGCTCGTAGTAATATTATTTAGGATTAAAAGCATTACTGAATCATGTAAAGCACTTGGATGCTTTAGTAGGAGTTCAATAAGTGTTACTCCTGGAAGTAGTATTCATCTGATGCAAGCCTCCCGAAGGCCCAGACCGTGACTTATTCACCCCTGTAGCCCCCAGGAGCTGAGCCCAGGTTTTGCTACCTGGAACTCTATGGTAAATCCAGAGGCCCAGGATGCAGGCTGGCTATTTATCTGGGGTTGGTGCTCTGTTGGCCTTGAGGCAGAGAAACAAGACAACTCACTTCAGCTTCAGCCCGAGGTTTTCCCAAGGCCACTAGCCTGTGGGCCAATTGTCTTTTGCACAGATCTCTCCTCCCGGTTCGGAGGCTATTTTCACTAAAGGTCGCACCCCCTAAGCCTAGTAACTTTGGATTTAAAAATCATTTTGACTTGATATTTTACAGGGAACATGGCAGGCTTAGTGAGTTTAATCTCTCTCTCTCTTTTAATACACTGGAGGTGGGACACCTTTTAACCTATCTGACAAAGCTTTAAAAAAGCCTCTGCTTAGAAACTGACTGCAGCCTGAAGCAGAATGTAAAAGCTGGCCGCAGAGCTTTCCACACTGGAGGGGGCCAGCCCACAAAGAGTCACAATCACTCAGCTCTCCTCTGGCATAAACCAAACTGTACTCACCAGTTCATCTCCTCCTCTACCCCTCCCCTGAGAAAATCAAAACTGGCTGCAGAAAAGAAATAGCTCTCCAGCCAGTAATCTAGCCTTCTCTGAATGGTCTGCTTCACTGATCTCTTAAAATTGCCAGGTACACACTACACCAAGAGTATTAAAAAGCTGGTTTTGTAGCAAAGGAATGAACTAACCTGCTTGGGAAAAGTTCCCATTTTAGACAGGCGCCAGGACCATAATAAGCAGTAAATGTTGGCTGTTATTTATTAAAAGAGAACATGCTACTACACGTACTATAAATAAGACTCATACAGCTAGTACAGCAGTGAAAACTATAAATATTAAGTCTAGGAAGGTCTGCTATTTATCCAATAGAAGATAAGATTCCCTCAAACATATAATCATAAGCTAGAAGCCATCAGCAGTTAGCAGGAGGTCGCCTCTAAGTGTCTCTACAGGCATTGCTAATATCCTGGCAGCAAGAAGAATGCAGTGGGTTTTTAAAAAAATATATTACATTTAAATCTGATGAATAAATGAACAAATTCCATATCTTGATGACTGTTTCTACTAGCATTCTTTGTAACAACAGTTTAGTGGTGATTCCAGATTTGTTTCCTACTTCCAGTAGTGGGAATTGAGGGGATCCGAGAATTGAAGAAGCTATCTTTTGATCCCTGGCAGCAACATCAGATAAATCCTGGCAATAGGGAGAGAAGCTGAAATGACAGTGGTATAAAAATAATTCACACTTCTCTCTCAAGGCATTACCATTATCAAACGGGACAAAACAGTATGTCAAGTACAATCCTAGCAATAGGGTCACAGACTCTATTCCCACTACTGCTGTAGAGCAGACCCTGGCTAGAGTCTTAGCCCCTGTCCAGATCCCCACGCAGTCCAAGGGTAACCATTTTCTGCAGCCCTACAATGAACCATGAAAAATTCGTGCAGGACAGTTTCAGATCTCAAAGCACCGAGCTCTGAAGAATAAAAACGAATTCTATTTACCAAACCAAGTGGGGAAAAAAGCACATTGCAAAGATATTTCTTATGCTGAAATATTACATGGCCAAATGTTCCTGTCAAATCGTGGTTTAATTACCTTGGCCCCCATGCCTCTTATAATCACCTGTCATTAGCAACAATGCTGGCATCTGTTTACACGTCTGTCAGAAATGCCAGCCCAGCTGAAGCCAGGGAAGAAGAAAATGTTTATGGGGCTATGGCCTCAGTTGAAAAAAAGGTCACCTTAAGGCTGACCTGCCACCACCCAGGGCCGTCCCTCAAAAGATAACCTAAGGACAGGACCCCTGAAGCAAACAACTTCCTAGGAAACAAATTTTCAACAGGGTAGTTTAGAGATTCTCAGACCAAAGAGGAAAATGTTGGTGATTCATGGCTGTATTATGCCTCCTTTTATGGCATTTCTGCTTGCCTCCAGGAAATAACACCAGTGATAATGTGTTCTACATTCCAATGTCTTCGGGGCCTTTCCACCCTAGTGCTCTCCTCAACCCTACAAGGTCACACCTGACACCTACTTCTTCCATTAATTCTCCTCTCCTCCTCCGGGGAGGAGGTCTGCTTTCCTTGTCACTTAGTAGCCGCCACTGCCTACTCTATTTGAGAGGATTTTCTCCCCGAGACTGGCTTCATCTCTCTAGAGTCCCCTTTCTTCCCCACATCCCTAAAAACAAACACACAGATCCCTCTGTTTTGACCCTTTGGCACATGAACAGCAAGTGACTGAGCAAATGAGAGAATGAGTACATCATAGGGCTATTCAAACACCCATAACACTTTTAGTTCGAGGTTAGCGGTTTTTAGGTTTTGACGCTCTTCTAACATGTTAAATTGGTTTCAGTTGAAGTTCTGTCCGTAACCATCTTTATTTAATTTTCTCCAAATTCAGTTTCACCATCTATAAAATGGAGGCAGTAGTACTCAACTTCTGTATGATTACTGGGAGAAATAAACACAAAAATACTTATAAAGGCATCCACACACAGTAGGTGCTTAATACTTGCTAAGCTCCATTTTGAGTCCTTTCGTTCCATAAAAACTTTCCCAACTCACAATGACTACTTATTTCAAAGAGCTCATGATTTACTTACGGCTGATGCCATTTCATCTGGCATTTCCTTCACAGTCAAATCTGTCTGCCTTCTGATGACGACCTTAAACCTTGATTAGAAGACCTATCACAGCACTGGACACATGGTGGAAACTTTCCAAGGCTCTGTAAATGGAACCTGGATCCATTTCTATTTGGAGACAGCAAACACCATGATGAAATGAAATCGTTACCCCAACCCTAAGATCTGACCCCTCCTGCCTCTCCAGCCCCATCTCACCTTCTTCTCCCCTTGGTCATGCTTCTCACCCTTACTCCTGCTTGGCCAGGTTTCCTCAGCTCCTTAAACATTAGCCTCTGCCTTCTCCTTGGCCAACTAACGCTCTGAGCTTTGCTCTAACCAAAGCCCCTGCTACCGCCCTTCTGGCTCAGCAGCCTGTGAGTTCCGTCGTGAAGGCTGCAGGGAGGCCAAGCCGAACCCGACCCCAGCTGAAACGGTGGAGGCTCTTTACTCCACCTTCTGAAATTTTGAGAATTTTAGCCCTTTCTCGAACCTGTACCAGGGCCATTCCTGGATGCGGGCCCTCTCTGGAGTTCTGCACTTCATTTTTAGGGCAGCCTACCTCCCTCTGACCTTCTTTTCTCTTTGACCTTCACTGATCAGTATGTTCAATGATAGTTCTCTCATCATCCCAGGTTTCAAAGCTGGGCAAAGCTGCATCATCGTCCCTTAAATGACAAGGTAACGTTGTTTTGTTCCAGGAGAAGATTCAAAACCCTATCCACACTCTGAGGTAGGTTCAGGGAAAAAAAAAAAAAAAAATCATGCTTCTTTTCGAATGAAAGACCATCCACACGTTGTTATGTTTCTGACACAACCCTTAAAAGACGTGTCTTTGCCCCCCAGAGAAATCAGAGAACTATGAATTTCCTTTGGCGGTGATTTCAACAACCCTAACTCAACTAACTCCTTAATTCTTAAGATGTGGCCATGTAGATCCATTTTTCCCCCTTTTCCCTTGTCTCTTTGATATTCCAAAATGAGTGAGAGAGAAAACTGTGAACTTTCTTCATATATATCAACAATCGATGAACCCCTTTTCCTTGACAAGCAATAGAGTCAGCTCCCGGGCACTACACTTTCTATAGGACCTTAGCCTTCCTTTTTAAGTTTGACGCTATGGGTGAAGGAAAAAAATGCAGTTATTTTACAGATGTGCATTGGGGGCAGCTACTAAAGGGTATTTTACTAGCTCAATATGGTAAAAGAAATCAGCCATAGCTGGCACCATCACACATTGCTTCAGAAAAATGCACTGTGGAGAACTGACACTGTACCTATAATTTTAAAAGTTTTGCTCATTTAAACCGACCGGCAGCATTTTCTGCCACATAATGGAGAAATTCACAGGATGCTGGGCCCCCTCATGGCTTCCATGGCTATAAAAGCCCCTTCATGCTGGATTTTTTATATTTGGTAAATTAATAGTTTACTGTTCTAAGATTCCCGCATGTTTATATTATTGCTTTTCTAACATAAAAGACTGCAGTTGTTATGGAAACATATGGTAACATTTGCTGCTAAATTTTAAATGCATTTTCTACCCCTGTTACACACCTGAAATGAAGCCAAAAACTCTCTTTGCTTTACATTAGGCTGAAATTCAAACTGGTCTGGATGACTATAAATGGTTACTGTTTGTCTTGGCTCCTACCTGTATCAGATTTAGACTGAGGAATCTTAGGGAAGAAATTACACAGGATAAAATGGATATTTCTAAATTACAAGGCCTACAATTCCAGTGGCTCCAAATATCAGCTTTCTGTTTCATCTCAGCCTGCCAGAAAGAAAATGGTGGGGCTGGACAATAAAAGATGGACAACATTTAACCTCCAGAGCCAAATGCTTCTTGTTTTGATTATCCTGGAGGAGTAGCCTGCCGATCCTGATGAGTTAAGTCTTGTTAGCAAATTAAATGGCTGTAGATTACAATGGTGCAAGGCATGAGTTTTAGCCCCTGGCTTCAAGGTGAAATGACAAGAGTACACATTCTTTCAACCCATTTTGTTCTGCAATTTTCCTCTTTGAGCACCTCACAATTCTCAAGTAATTGTTCATGATGACTCTTGGCCCTTGGGGATGTTGGCTTGGAAACTTTTACTGGACAGTTTTCTAAGTGGCCCAATTACCCATTTCTCCGCACCTTAACACCTCACCCAAGTAAAGTTTCCTTGTGCAATGTGACTAGTCATAAATACTACTAAAAAAAAAAAAACCGAAGCACTTTGGCTCAGAAAAATATCAGATGAGAATTCTTGCCGGTTTGAGCATCTTTCTGGAATTTTAAGTCAAGATAAACCAAGAGTCACAAAAGAATGTCAAATGTGCACATTCAGTCTTGCTCTGGGACCTAGGAGACCTAATTCCTACTTACTTCTTGGTCCTCAGGGCTTGATCTTCTATTCATTTCATTTGTTAAGAGTTGAGATTAATTGTCACAGGTTAACTCTCTGTCTTTCACCATACTATTTGCTGAAGAGTTCCATTTTAAGGTTAGGACAAGATTAGACATTGTTTCTATATATTTAAGTGGACGGGTGAAAGAATTATGATGTTTTTCTAAGTATGGAAATATGAGAAGTTGCCAAAGATGTTTTGCTCCCTAGGCCCTTGTTTGGTAAGAAATAAGTGACACTTATCCCCTAATAGTACATATGCAGAGGCTTCTATGGCAGTAACTGAAAAAATAGGGTTATAATCTTCCTGCCCGCCCTTTTTCATTCATTCAAATACAGAATTTCAAGTTCTAAGGCATCTGTTCAAGCATCCAGGATGCTAGCTAAGCCAAGGGCTCAGAATATAGACAAAGCAGGGCCCAATCAGTAGCATAGGTTAGAGCTTTCACAAAACATGGATGACTACTGCATTATAATATTATACATATACATATATATGTACACACACACACACATATATATACACATCATATATATATAATATATACAAGTTAAATATTACTTACATTATATATATAATTATATATAGTGTTACACGTTTCCATGTTTCTCTACCTTTCTTCTTTAGAAAACAGACAGAGGAAAATAATTTCTTAACCCATCAAGATGTAGAAAAGGCAATGATTAAAAAGAAGACACCAGGGCTTCCCTGGTGGCGCAGTGGTTGAGAGTCCGCCTGCCGATGCAGGGGACACGGGTTCGTGCCCCGGTCCGGGAAGATCCCACATGCCGCGGAGCGGCTGGGCCCGTGAGCCATGGCCGCTGAGCCTGCGCGTCCGGAGCCTGTGCTCTGCAACGGGAGAGGCCACAACAGTGAGGCCCGCATACCACAAAAAAAAAAAAAAAAAAAAAAAAAAAAAAAAAAAAGAAGACACCAGAACCTCACTGCTTGGGCTCAAGTCCTGGTTTGGTCACTTACAACCTGTGTTATCTTAGGTAAATTCCTAGCCTTTCTGGGTCTTAGCTACCTTAACTGAGGTAACTTCTGAGTTTCAAGCTATCTACTTACGGGTCGGCATGAAAAGTAAGCAAGGAAATATGGGGAAAACACTTAGAACAGTACCAGGCATGTAGTAAAGGTTCACTAGAAGTTAGCTGCTATTAGTAATGATGAGGATGATGATCATCATCTACTTCATAACTAATAGCATAATTATGATTAAGAGACTTGTTTCTTAATCCCTTCAGTTTGTAAGGTCAGCACTTCCTAACCTTTGATGATGTGATCCACCATCATGACTTTCAGCAATATTCATGAACCACCCTACACTATTATATTTCCAGAATTTTTCTTTAAACCAACTTAACAAAAGATAACAACTTAAAGACGGACTTTAGTCCTGTCCTCAACAATATGACTTGGGAAGCATGGATCCAAATGTCAATCACACTTTTCTAACCTAAAGCAAAATACCTAACTTTTAAAATACAACGTATTCTTCGGTATATTACAAAATCATCTTCTGTGCCACCTGTGCACTGTGTGTTACACTTCAGGGGCCTCTGGGCCAGGCCTCGGCACATTTTCGAAGGGCACACCTCTGCATGAACTGGGAGACATCTCAGATTTGACGGAAACCACCACCACTATCTGCGCGGACAATACACAGCCTTGTCAAGGGACCCAACGTGGGTGACTGTCACTAAGCTTACTTCACTTAGCGCATATTCAAGTCTGAATCCTGTCTCGGTGCTGAAGGACTGAAAAGAATTCCCTTTCATTAGCCTAAGTCCCTAGTAATGCGAGCATTGTGCTGATGGGGAGACTGCGAACAGGGGGAGGCCCTTGTGAAAGAAAAAACGACGCTATACGCAAGAGGCCTCCTCCAATCTCTGCGGACCGGATTAAATGTATTTTGACCCCGTGCTAACCCATTTTCCTGTGATACATTTGGTACAAGAAAAGATTAATTACTTATGAAAATCAGGCGAACATCTCTACAGCAAATATATTATCGCTGTATAGGACAGGACATAAAGGTTTGCACTTGTACCATTAGCTCAGCTATAATAAATGAGATGCTCTATGTGATGTATATGGTAAAGAAAACACAGCTGTTTGCTTCTGTAGGAAAGTGCGTAGGTGCACAGCACCTGAGTCTGCAAACACTTAATAAGCCCTCAACAACAAAGCTGCATCCCTCAGAACAGCGATGGCTGAAAACCATTATCCATGGATAATTAACTATGTCGGGACACTGAGGTCCTAACATGAGGTCCTCATAATTCCCCACTAAGGGAAGGACAGTAAAGCATTGTTATAATATATTACTGATATTTAATATGAAGACTGTTCTATTTGTGTGTTATTAATGCAAGCTGTAAGTTACAGCAGCATTTGAATTATTCTTGGTTTTTCTGGGCGCTGTATCTTGAAGGGCAAAGCAGCCCTTGGAGCTGAAGAACCGTAAAGAAATACTTCCATTTGGGATTAAAATTTTAAAGATATAGTTGCAATTTGTTCTATTTATTTTCCCTCTGATCACATGAAGATATCCACGGTGGACATTTATCACTGGAAAAGCCATCGCTAAAATGACCAGTGTTTAAGGAGGTTCAAAGTTACATGCTGGTAAAACATGTCTACTGGACTCCTTTGATCTCAAGAAGAGTCCATCATTTTGCTTTCTCCAAGTATCCTGGTCATTTTGAGACTCTCCCCTGTAGCACAAAGTATTTAAATTTCTCTGTAACAAGGCTCTTTGACGCTTGAAGACAAAAGCGTCTCTCCACTTATTAAGATGACTTCCTACTGTGTGGGGCTGTTTTTTACCTCATAATTAAAATAGCACCTGAACACGACCATCTGTGAACGCAGATTAAGTTTTTACAAAATGTGAATATCCTTTCATTTTTTTCCTGCCAAATGCCTCTAAAACTCATACATAATTTGTGTGACATAGCCCCCCCAACCCCCGCCAAAAAGCTTAAATAAACTTCTACTCCAAAAAAAAAAAAAAAGGAAAAGTAGTTTGGGTAAACATTTTGCCTCTCACTGCAACCTTCCATGCATCAATAAAATCCATAAATTAATGTACAGCTCTGTAATTTGCTCGAAGAATGAATGAGCTGTCAGTCTTTGCTTTCTGTTTCTAAGATTCTGTCAGTTTATGGCAACCCAGAGACACAGTTTGCCGCTTAATTTTCCTCTTCCTTTTTCAAATACACACATTTTGGAAAAGATGTTATTTATACAAAAGGCTGCCAAGACACTGGGTTAGGATGGATTTGGATATACAGACTATTTCACAAGCTGGTCTTATTTAACCAAAATAAAGTCTCTTTGGGAGTCTTTTGTACAAACTGCAAATCCATAAATGCAGAGATTATAAACATTGATACAGACATTTCTTCCAGAGGGTTTTCCGACTTGATGTTAACTTTACATTAGAAATTCATGTTTCTTTAGAAACGTTGGCTTATTTTAGTGAAATGGTTCCTCTGGTAGAGCTGGAGTTGTGATGTCAGCCGGGTTCCCTTCTAATAACCCTCATGAAATATTTACAATGAAATTGAACCACGCATGCGTAACAGCTGACTTTCACGGCAGCCAAGGTTTAGGCTTACCTTTTTCTTTTTATTAAAGGAAAGGAATCGTTTTAGGTTTTCCTCTTCTCCAGAAGATCAAACCCACATGTATTTAACAACTTCCCTGACCATACCTCCATGTGGCCATCAGTCTGAGCAATGAAACTGAAAGATTATTCTGACCACATGACATCTTTGTGCCATGAAGGAACAGCTGGGTTCCCCCATGGTGGAGCTGGGGATAAGGCTGGGGATACACTCGAGGGTGTAATAGGAGAAATGGTGATCACCAGCACTGGAGTCCCTGCCCTTCCTTCCCGAGTACCAAACTCTTCACTGGATTCCAAATGGCCAACATTTTTGCAGACGCCTTTTTTTATGGTGACAATGAGCACCGTATACCCCTCATTCACTTTCGAAAACTCTCATATGCTTCCTCTGTAAAAGGAAAGATGAAAGACTGCCAAGTTAAAGGCAAAAAGAACACGCAAACATTTCCTCCAAGCAAGAACCGACATAGAGCAGAACAATGTTACAAGGTCACAGAGGCAGTACCCAGATTGCATCCTGGTCTCCAGGCCAGGGTCACTGCCTCTCTTCTCAAAAAGTAGGAGAAGGGTGTGGGTATTTTTCACTCAGAGCAGGCAGGACTTGCATTCTATATCAGAGTCCTAGCCACCACACCATCCAGTCTGCAGACAGGTACTGATCAGCCTGAATAACAGGTACAAATCTTTGAATTATTGCTAACATTCAAATCATTAGGAGACTTCATAAGCCAAAACACATGATCTGAATTTTCCCCTTCTCTGGCAAATGTAGGAGACCTAGTAACACGGATCCAGCCTCCTTGCTGCCCACTTCAGATAGGGTGTGAACTTCCCCATTCACTTCAATCCCACTTCTCTGCCTTCATTTGTCTAGATTATCTGCCAGGCCCTGTTGACATTTGAGTCTGCAACCTCTTGTCTGAATTCACTAGAAAACTCACAAGTACCCAAGTATTAAGTTGTTTTATCGTTTTGAGAATGAAGAACAGAAGAACACTTCCTTGAGAAAGCCCAGTGGCTCTTCGGGCATGATTTCACCATTTCATGTGCCCTCCTAACTCCTCAAAACCAGGTCTCTCCAGAAAGGATGACAGCTCTAATTTGAAAAAATACATGCACCCCAATGTTCACAACAGCACTATTCACAATAGCAAAGACGTGAAAGCAACCTGAGTGTCCATCAACAGATGAATGGATAAAGAAGATGTGGGATGTGTGTGTGTGTGTGTGTGTGTGTGTGTGTGTGTGTGTGTGTGTATGTAATGGAATACTACTCAGCCATAAAAAAGAGTGATATAACACCATTTGTAGCAATATGGATGGACCTAGAGATTATAATACTGAGTGAAGTAAATCAGACAGAGAAAGACAGATACCACATGACATCACCCAGATGTGGAATCTAAAAAAATGATACCAACGAACTTATTTACAAAACGGAAATCAACTCACAGACAGAAAACTTATGGTTGCCAAAGGGGAAAGCGCAGGGGAGGGATAAATTAGGAGCTTAGGATTAACAGGTACAAACTACTACATATGAAAAGGTAAACAACAAGTACCTACTGTATAGCACAGGGAACTATACTCAGTATCTTGTGATACCTATAATGGAAAAGACTTTGAAAAAGAATATATATATATATATATATATATAAACTGAATCATTCTGCTGTACACCTGAAAATAACACTGCAAATCAACTATACTTCTACATTAAAAAAAAAAAAAAGAATCACAGTACCTTAAAAAAAAAGACAAAAACCAAAACAAAACCCAGGCCTCATTCTCTTAGTCATGCAGCCCAGGTATGATGGTCTTCGGGGCCCTTGGTACAAAGGCAAGTACCTGTGTGAACACACAGAACATGCTCCAAAATACACAGGGAGAAAATCAACAGCTTAGGGAAGGCCTACTTTACCTACCACGCAGCGTTGCCACCCTGCGCCGAGACGGCACTGTTCGTGTTTGCTTCACTCAGACTCACCCTGAGATTTCCACATGCGTGCGTACTTTCTTAATACACCCTCTCTGACTTTTCTGCCATGGTCTGTTTTCAGTGCTGCTGGAAGATGCTGTGCTTAACACGGCTCCCAATTCTCAGAGGCCCCCTCAAAGCTTTTAAAGCGAGCAAAACATGCGGAATTTCAAATGAAGAACCAACAGCAGAAAGATCATTTACAGTAACTATACAAACAAGCTAAATGAGAGGCTTGTGTTCAAGTCATTAAAAATAATAATGCCAAAGCCCCGAGGGCTGAAATGTAAAGCTTCTACTTAGTGTGAGGAAACAGAAAAGGAGGGTGTTTATTATCCCAATAAGAGAACCTGCTAATTTATTTAGTAGGCAATTTTAGGAGGACGTTTGTTCACAGCGAAATCTCACTTGATCAGATTGGATAAAAAAATAATAACCACAAAGAAAATGCCCGTTGAAGCCAAGGGCTTTGGCCAGATGGGCATCACCCGGAGAGGGCAGCGCCAGGCTGCTGGGAGGCCCGGCCCCTGGTGCCTCCCGCCTCTCTCCTCCCGGGCTCTCCGGAACCAAGCTCAGAGTTGGTTATAGAGTTATCTCTCACACTTTGCAGATGATGCCTAACATCAAGACAACAGAGAAGAGGCGAGGTCTCAGGACCTGCCTGCCTGCAACAAGTTTCTGTAAAGTAATGAATTCAGACAGCTTGGGGACCGTTCACCTGTGCTGCCTGCCTCTTCCTGCCTGCAAAGTGGAACCACCAGGGATTAGCAGAAGGTACTTGTCTGACAGGGCCAGGACAGCCTTCCTCCTCAGTGACAGCCTGGGCCTCCCCTCTTAAACTTGACCCACCGTAATTCCTTCACAATGCGGCAGCAAGGCAGCTGACAGTAGCAGCTGCAGCTCCTAAGCGAGATGGATGGAATTTTCATAACTGGTTCCCCAAGTTACATTTTACCTTCAAGATAATTTATGAGCTGCTCCGGAGCCTTGAAAAGACAATATGCTTGCCATAAAATTAACTGTAACAGTCTTGTAGGTTATAATTAACACTGGGAGGGTAGCACCAACTGGATGAAACACATGGCATAATTGATGGTGAAACTGGAAAGGGCCGAGCTAACAGTATCATCACGGCACACGCTGCCTTAGCAAAACCGATACTTTCCAGGGGTTAATTACAATCACCTTCCAGGTCTCCTGTTCTGGGAGGGAAGAGGCCAGAGCTGGCCAGGGAGGGGTGGAGATTTTGCTGGCAAGGCCACGGGGCACCTGGACACGGATGCGGAGACTGTCGGCAGGCTGGAAAGAGAGGCAGGCCGAACCCAGAGTGGGCCGAGAATCTGGGAAGGTGCTTCCCAGAGTTCAGTCCGGGACCTCCACAAGCCTGCCTCATAGACATGACACTTCATTTTCTTAGTAAACCGCATCTTTTTCAGTGAAGATAAAGATCTGGATAAAAAGAAGGGAATCAGAACTTCCAAAATGCCCTCCCAAGGATTATGATATTCGTTCAGAACACAATAGAGTTGAAGCATTTCAATTTAACGTGGGCATATCTTTGTAAAAAATCAAGACGGTCCACTAAACCTCAAGCTTATTAAACTACAAAGTAGCACCCTGTCCAGAGAAGAGGATGGACAGAAAGCTAGTAAGAAAAGGCACGTCAATCGCTCCCCTCTCGGAAAGAAACACTAAACTATCCCTTTTCTGCATGGATACTAAGCAGCCTGAGCTATACCACCAAAACACTTAATATTCTAAACACACCAGAATCACTCAAGTAATTTCAATAAGCAATGTTAAGGTGACTGATCTATTTTTGTTGTTTGATTTGTCTGTTTTGTTTTGTTTTGTCCTGGGACAAGATGGTGAAAATCATTCCGATAAATGATGCAACAGTGTCCCCTACAGGCCGACAGAGCTATTCCTCACCCCCTCCGCGCCCCACCCTGCCCTCACTTCCTCAACTGAAAGCCACAGTTAAACTTTTATCTAGAACCCGGAATACACCTGACAGAGGAAAGCTGTAAAATACACTGGGGGCACCCCTGAGATAAAATAAAATTACTGCTCTTCATGTGCGGTAAATTGTTTCCCAGATATAAACATACTGTACAGAGGTGATTAACCCATTATGGAGAAGATAAATCCTACCTGTGCAGCCTAAGGGAATCTACTCAAATCAGCCTTGACTATAACCCGGCTCCGAAATTCCTCCACTTAGAGGATTTACAGATTCTTGGAGGCTAAACTTTGATGTCCTCATCTGGGCCCCTACTCTTGCACCTCCTAAAAGATTGTAACCAGTATGAAAGATGACATAGCTATAAAGGTAGTACCTTTCCTTTACAAGATTTATGGTAGGGAGATTTATAAAGTATGAGCTGGAAACAGATGCCTCCACAACTAAAAAGTGTGAAACGTGTTTAGGTACCAGAGGAAATAAACATTTACAGATACATGCCTGCCGATCTCCACGCTGGGAAGGATCCTGGCAGGTGTCTAACCCTTACACCGTGAGACCCAGGTCACGCACTACAAGAACACGGGAGTGGCTGACAGAGAGGAAAGCCTCGTTACTGCTCCGGCTGTGGCTACACAGCCCAGGTCTGAGTTGGGCTGTTTGGGCTTAAATTCCATCTCCACTAGCTGTGCTGCCTTGGGCAATGACTCTGCATCTCTCCGCCTCCCTCTTCTCACCTCCTCAAGCATTTACGACTCTGTCCGGCACTTGGTGAGTTCTCACTAAATGTTAGCTGCTGGTATTGCTAAAATTAGGACAACTGCAGATTTCCAGGACGGTGGAGGTAGAAAGGTGAAGCCAGCAGGAGTGACACTTACCCCACCTTTAGTGACTCCCTGGGATCTAACTTAGAGGGTCACACTTTGTCAGAGCTAGATGTCTTCGAGGTCACCTGGATCAAGCCACTTCTTGTGTAGATGAAGTTGCTGACATCCAGTGTCTGTGGCGTGCCCAGAGGCTAGAGCCAGCTGGAGACGGGGTGCAAACTGGTATTCAGGCCTCCGTCTGTCAATTCAATGTGACAGTCCTTACTTAGGACAGGGCCTGACACAGGATGAGCTCCGTCTAATGCTCCTTCCTTCACCAACTCAGCAATATCAAGCCCATACCATGAGGCTTGGATTTTACATGGGGGCACTCTCTCAAAGGAGAGGCCAATTTGGGTGAGTCTGGCTCAGATTGTTCTTCACTTGTTTGTTGTGATCTGAAGAAGAGGGGTAATTTTTATTGAGCACCTAGTATGCGACAGGTGCTTGCTCTAGGTGTTTTCCATGGATTCCCTTAATCCGCCCTATGGAACAGGTTCTATTATTATCCCCTCAGGCAAGTTACAAATGAGAAAAATTGAGGTTCAGAGGGGTTAAGTAACTTGTCAAGTTCATTGTAACTTGCCTGGAGTCATAGAAGTGGATCCAAGATTCAAACCCAAGCCATCTGACTCAGCATCTATGCTCCCAACCTCTATACCACATTCATAAAATTTACTCTGAAAGAAATCGGTTTTTTTCCCCCCATTTAACATGGAGAACTCTCTGGAGAGAAGATAGCCCAGAATTTATCCTATGACCCATAATCACATATAGATTTCTCCCCTATTTCTCACTCACACTTGGAGACGGGCAGCTCTTACCCACTTGTAGCCATCACAGTTTCACAACGGAGCAGGGCTCCTCACAAAGGTCAGGCATATGATGAGTCGCACAAGAACACTTCTGGAGAACTGGCCACTTTCATCCCTGGGACAAGAGTTTCCCCCAAATCCTGACTTAATCTCTTGCATTGCATTATTAGACTATGCTGTTTTTTCCCCCTAGTGAAGTGTTACTCAGCTCTATAACCTCAGGGCCTACAATAGTGCCTGGTACCAGGCAGGCACGTGACAAATATTTGTGGAATCAGTGCATGACTGACAGCACACTCACAGTAACCATGACCACCATCTATCAAGCGCTGGAGTGCATTGTCACTTGGACTCCCTCCCAACACCAATGAGATACGTACACCTTCTCCCGTTCACTCTTAAGAGATATCTGTGAATATAATGTGGCCTGAATTTAAGGCTTCCTTACAGTGAAGAGCTTTAAGGTGACACATCTTTGGTTTTAAAGTCACTGGGAACCAAGGTGTGGACTATCTAAGGAGAAATTAATGCCGTGGACTCCCAAGGACGGTGAGCCTCAGAACACTGATATTCCCTTAATATCTCACAAATCTGAGCCACTAGAACTAAAGCTGCAAGTTTTATAACAAGTGATCACCGTAGGAGGAAGATCAGAAGAGAAAATTGTATCTCTATCTCAACTGAATAACTACATTTGGGTTCTTCTGAGTGTTTGAATAGGCAGGACACGGCAACTACGCGCGTTTTTTTTAAAAAGAAATGTTCAGAGTTCCACTTAGGAAAACACTTTTTGTCATTCCACTAGAATAGAAGCTCCATGAGAGAAGAATTCTCATCAGTTTTGTTCACTGCTGTGTTTCTAACTCCCCAAACAGTGTTTGGTAAATAGCTGGCACTTAATAGGTATTTGTTATTTGTTGAATAAATAAATGAATGAATCCATGTTTTCTCAACAAGTTAAAGAAGCACTGCCTCTAAGAAACAGCCAGCAGCCAGTCATAGTCAGAAAGCTGCCAGGAGCAGGGCCCATACCGAAGCCTATGTGTTGATTTTACAAATAAGATACGCACAAGTCAATTGGCTTTTGTCCCCCGTAAAACTGTTCAAATAATGACAGTAACAATGGTAATAACATTAACAACACTTGCCTCCTTAAGATAAGTTGCTGTATCTTGGAAAAAAAGGTAACCCTATCTCTAGACTCATTTAATCCTTGCTCTAAATTTATACAATGTTTCAATTCCTACACATTTATGAGGAGGTTTTATGGAGTTATCGGATTTTATGGAGTCATCTGTTCAGAGACACAAAGGACATTCCACTGCTAAGGGCAGCAGGAAGCAGAAACTGCAATTATTAAAGGAGATGGGGCAGATGCATTAAAAAAGAAAAGACATGGATGGCAGCTAGCCGGCCAGAGCCTCCCTGCTGCTCCCTGGAACCTTCTTCGTTTACTCCTCACTCCCACCCACAATGCTGAACACAAATTTAGCTCATTGCAGGAGACAGCTACTGAACTGGAAATGCCACAGCTTTTGGTCCTCAAATAACCTGGCCAGGAGCAGCAGCCACTCTCTGTAGCATGAATGACGGCAGTTGACACGGTCAGACGACTCACCACGTGTTGTCTCAGAAGATAATTACATCAGTCTCATCGTCCCATAGCCCATCCTCAAGGCTGGTGGTTCTACTTTTTGTGACCACAACTTCTAGGATGGAAAACAAATTCTGGCCCCAATGCCTAGTCGCCAAGACAGAGCTCATCACTGTACTGATACCATCAAAGCCATATCAGGATGTCAGCAGATAACCAGCAGGGAGCAGCTGTCCTTTGAAATATGGACTCGGAGCCATATTTAGCCTCAGCTTTGTCCCTCCTGGCCTGAGACCTATTCCTTTATTCAGAGAAATGCCCCTAGGGAGGCCTTTCCCCCTCCCCCTGATCTTCCTTTCTTCATTCATTCTATTTCACTTCCAGGAAGGGCAGGGACTCAGGAATGGCTGGCTCAGGGAGGAAACCATGTCTTTTTGTCCTGGACCCAGCTCAGTTCCATGCTGTTCACTCCTGGGCTCTTCCTCAAGTACCCAAGTCAGCCTGTGCCCATGGCGTCCTTCCTCCCTCATGCTGGAAGCAAGGGGCAGAGGTGCTGTGCTGGGAGTTAAATACCAGAGAAGTGCCTATCAGAGAGCTCTCCTTACAACCAGTTTCAAGTTTTCCACCGCTGGCAGCGTCTCAAACGTTCATTCCTCTTCAAATTAAGAAGAAACACATAGACACTTATAAATACAGGAGTGGGTTGAGGAGAAAGCGTTTTTTTTTTTTTTTTTTGTGATATGCAGGCCTCTCACTGTTGTGGCCTCTCCCGTTGCGAAGCACAGGCTCCGGACGCGCAGGCTCAGCGGCCATGGCTCAGGGGCCCAGCCGCTCCGTGGCATGTGGGATCTTCCCGGACCGGGGCACGAACCCGTGTTCCCTGCATCGGCAGGCGGATTCTCAACCACTGCGCCACCAGGGAAGCCCGAGAAAGCTTTTTTTATTCAGTCAGCCACTGAAACAATCTGAGTGCCAGGCACTATTCTAGACATAGGGGATGTGAGATGATCAGGCAGCAAGCGTGTGGCTCACACAGGGCACCGTTCTAACGGAGGAGAAAGCTTAAAGTCACAATGATCTAGGCTGCAGGTTTTACAGTTGGTGCACAGCCAAATACCCAAGCTCAAGGAGCTTACATTCTGGTAGGAGAGACAAAAATGTAAACACAGAATCAAGTACATATATAATACATGTTGGGTTTACTCCTTCTCATAAGCTTCTATCAGACTTTAAGTTCCTTGGACGAGACTCCGTTGCTAAGTCATCCTTCGGTTTCCCACTTTGCCGCACACAAAAAAGAATGAAAATCTGCATGCGAGCCACTGTGTTCTTATTATTCTCCCCTTGCCCTCCCCTACATTAAACTATAAATTATTTCAGAGTTGAGACTGTTTCATACTCATCTTGCCACTTCGCACAGCATTGAACACAGTTAGCTTGTACATAACAAGCACCCAGTAAATAATAGTTTATAATTGTGAAACCGGACTGGGTCAACCTGTCAGTTTTGAATAGAACTCAGTCCTGCCAGGAGACAGAAGGAGAGACCAGATAACCATGGAGGAAACAGTAATGTGCTGCCCTTAGAACCAGAGTCGATCCACAGAGTCACTTACACAAACCATTAGACTTGCTGCACCCAGATCAGGGTTCTGAAGCGATTCGCTGAGAAAAGTAAATCCTATTCATTACAAGGTCAGGGTTATGACAACTAGATTTTGGAGCCCTAACAAAGGGGTCTAAAGTGGATCCATCCTGGAGGTAAGGGGTGATGGCTGGGGCTGTGGAGGAGAGCAAGATGGTCAATAGGAAGATGTTTGGTTGTTTTACTTGTCTAGAAAAGATGCTAACTTGGCAGTTTTTTTGAGAATCCAAAGCCCAATATGGGGAAGACATGTCTATAAAGACGTCTAGGTCTAGAGAATTACTTTTAACTCTTCGAAGGAAGCAGTTCTAAAAGCTTTGCTAAGAAACTGCCATAAACATGTTTTTAAAACTTTGCTCAGTACCATTTTAAGCTCCTTGGACCCAAATGAAGTTGTCTACTACGGGGATACAGTAAGCCCTGTTTGAGCCTGGAAGTTAAGAACTTAGGTAAAGAGTTTCCACTTAATTAGGCTACATTCCTATCCAGTGTGCAATGCTCAGAGATTCTACAATGAAAGAAATGAAAGACAATGGTAGAAGGGAGAAAGAAGTAAGGGGTCTACAGAAACAAACAAAATATGCACGTGGGCCACCTGCAAATAAATAAAGGGCCAGGCCTAGCCATGGAAATGGGGAGATGGGCACAGCTGCACACTCATGACAGCTTCGTTTGGAACTCTATCCATCTTATTAGCCAAATACCCCTAATAGGCTCGTGACTTCTTTACCACTTAAGGGATAAGTCCTTAAGTCTGTCATGTTTTAAAATCTCCTAATAAAAAACTAATGGTGTTAAACAAGCACATGAAAAGACACTCAATATCATTAGCCATCAGGGAAATGCAAATCAAAACCACAATGAGATAACATTAGGATGTCTATAATCTAAAAACGGTAAAAGAACAAGTGTTGGCAAGGTTGTGGAAAAATCGAAACCTTTGTGTACTACTGGTGGGAATGTCAAATGGTGTAGCAGTTGGGGATAAGAGTCTGGCAGTTCCTCAAAAAGCTAAACATAGAGTTGTTATGTGACCCAACCATTCCAGGCCTAGGTTTATACTCAAAGGAAGTGAAAAAATGCCACTCAAAAACTTGTACATAAATGTACATAGCAGCATTATTCATAAAAGCCAAAAAGTGGAAACAACCCAAATGTCCATCAACTGATGAATGGACCAACGAAACGTGTTCTATCCATACAATGGAATAGTTTTTTGGCAATAAAAAGGAATGAAGAACTGATACATGCTACATTGTAGATGAACCTTGAAATCATTACGTTAAATAAAAAAAGCCAGGGCTTCCCTGGTGGCGCAGTGGTTGGGAGTCCGCCTGCCGATGCAGGGGACGCGGGTTCGTGCCCGGGGCCGTGAAGATCCCACGTGCCGCGGAGCGGCTGGGCCCGTGAGCCATGGCCGCTGAGCCTGCGCATCCAGAGCCCGTGCTCCGCAGCGGGAAGAGGCCACAACAGTGAGAGGCCCGCGTACCACCAAAAAAAAGAGCCAGATACAAAAGGTCACAAATTATATGATTCCATTTATAGAAAATATTCAGAACAGGCAAATCTATAGAGACAGAGCGTACAACAGATTAGACAGAAAGTGGTTGATGGGGAGTGTGGGGAGACGGGGAGCTTGAGAGTGGTTGTTCACAGGTCCAGGGTTTCGTTTTGGGGTAACGGAAACGCTCTGAAATTGAATGATGGTGATGGCTGTTCAATCTTGTGAATATACTAAAAAAACCCCCAAAAAACCACTTAACTGTATACTTTCAAATGATTAATTTTATGTTATATGAATTACATCTCAATTTGGCTTCTCAAAACCCCCCGAATGGCCTGGCTTTTGTCTTATTTTTTGCACTTGCACCTTACTGAGCAAAAATGTAAAGGAGAGTGCTTTAAAGTTAAAAGGCACGGTTCGTTCTAGAAGCGTTCCTCAGCCCCCCGAGTTATTCTTCACCCAGCTTTCTGCTCCCTGTAAATCCCCATGGACATACACAGTTGAGTCAAAACCTAAGATGAAAAAATGCTACCTCTGGGTAATGTTTAGAAGGTTTTTATTTCTATTTTAAACATAAGTATTGTCTGGGTGAGGCCTGTATGATATAGGCAATAGGGTTCAACATAAGGGATTTTCAACAGTACGGCAATGCTAGACTTCAGAGACATCTACAGTTAAATACCTTCCTGGGAGGGCAATAGCAACATGCCACTCTGTTGTGGTCATGAGGGTTCCACCACTTATTTTTTGTTTTGATTTGTTTGTTTGTTTTGTTTTTTTGTTTGTTTTTGGTGGTACACGGGCCTCTCACTGTTGTGGCCTCTCCCGTTGCGGGGCACAGGCTCCAGACGCACAGGCTCAGTGGCCATGGCTTATGGGCCCAGCCGCTCCGCGGCACGTGGGATCTTCCCGGACCGGGGCACGAACCTGTGTCCCCTGCATCGGCAGGCAGATTCTCAACCACTGCGCCACCAGAGAAGCCCCACCACTTTCTTTTCCACTGCTTTTCACAGCTTCTTTCTAGGAACTTGCTAAACTCTCATCCCCAGATAAATTCTCAAATTGGCCGCTGGGCACAGTTTAAGAATTTATCTCATGCATAGCACCTCACACAGTATTTTGTATATAGTAGCCATACAAAATATACAAAAATGCTCATGGAATAAAATCGTTCTCTTTCAGAAAGTAGAGGCATGGCATGTGCCCCCGAAGAAGAGCACGGAGATTTGTGAATGCCAATGTCACTGGTCAGAAACCAAGACCCTCAATGCCCACAAGAAGCTGGGAGAGAGCTTTAAATAGATTACTCTTATCCATTAACAAGTAAGGGAACATATAGCATGTGACCGACCCATTGTTGGCACTAATGAGCATTGCTATGATGTTTCTTTGAAAAAGGAATAAAGAAAGGAACAGACTATCTACTCAATTAACATTAGGTGCTTTCTTATTTTTTACAGAAAAACTGCCAAGTGTGGTAGTAAAACAGTATGCAAGAGTCACATGTATATTAAGTATCAAAAAAAAAAAAGATAAAAGAATGTATAACCTTCAGTGGCCAGATGCTGAAACAGATCACAATTTTTTTGTAAAGCGTTTTTGCCAGTGTTTGACTTAGTTACATTCTCTAGACTATGCACGCAAGCAGGAAAAAAATAATTTGCTTCTCACTGCGACATGTGCAAAATAAACAAAGGCACTGATTTTTATTATTTCTTATTTAGAAAAACAACTCAGGCCTGGACATTGAACTGTACCTTTTCTTTAGTGCACTTTTCAAATGATAATTTCTTCCACTGTCACCATTAAATCTTAATCCATTCCAGCTCTTTGCACGGGTCATTGAGTCTATATGTACTGCTGTTATTTTAAAATGTTTCCCCTTGGTAGGGAAAGAGGGGGAGAAAAGATGTTGAGGGCCAGATGGGCCTCTTCACAGTTCATTTATCAAACCTAATACATTGGGCTCCACCCTCCTCTCACTCACTACTGCGGTTAAACTTCCATATAATTTGGTAATCATTTTCATTATCAGAGAGTGACCCTAAAGCAGCCTATCCTGAGACACCCAGCCCTTGCAGCTGCTCTTTTTCTGCCTTTTCCTACAGTAGACCCTAAGAACCTCCGAGTTTATTAGCTGCAGACTGACCTTTGGGCTGCAGAGGTCAAGAAGGGGTCAGATCAGAGGGCTTGCCCAGTTCTTTAAAAGCTATAACAAGCTGTCCATCAGGCAGAGTGGACTGTATAAACAAAGCCAAATCTTCAGAAATTCTGTACCACTTCTGTTAACACTTACCCTGCATTCACACGGCTTCTCCCGAAGTGCTTTGGATCATTCAACTCTGGGGAAGTGAATAGACAGCCCTAATAAGCCTATTTGGAGAGGGTTGTTTATGGGATTACTGGGCTCGGGGAAGGAAACCCACAGCACTCAGATGTGCCTCTAGAATCCCAGGGTTGTGTGACACTGTGACAAACTCAGTTACCCCGAGTCATGCAGAATTGACACTTTCCTCCAAAAGCTGAATTACAGGGAACATATGCTTTCAGTTTAAGAGACTTCAGTGAGTCCCAAATAATGGCGCGGCTCCTGGCCGGGGGGAGAGAGACAAACATTTTAAAAACCAAGTTACAAGTTGCATTTAATATAGTCTCCCTAATATCATTAACATAAATGAACCTACTGAAGTTGGGGGAACCTTTACTACAACAGACTTATACTAAAGCTACCGCCAGCTGCGGAGTCTTAGGTGACCTAAATTTCTCAAAGTTGTACTCTTCCTAATGCGTTCTCTAACGTGCAATATCAGGTAATTAGAGTCATCTGCATTTAACTTTCAGAGGAGAAAATTTCTATTATCTAAATCTAAAGGATCCCCTGATAGCTTTGATGAAAGTAAAATACTGTAACCCACTGCTTGGCCTTGGGCGAGCGCTAATTATTATCTCTCAAAGCACATTTTTCCTTTGTGTACCAAGGTACACAATAGGCCAACGTCTGAAACACTGGCAGCTCGGTCAGCGCTTCAGTGGATGTTTTATAACTTTCACCACCACACGCCTGATGGCTCCTCGAGGCGATGCCAGATTCCAGACAGCCAGAGGAAGCTTTGATGAGGAAAAGAAAGGTGTATGGTAACTGTCTGTTTATACAGATCATATGGATGAGTCTTTTAGATAGGTCACCGGGATGGGAAACATCAAATGGTGCTGGCGAAGGGGTAGGGGGAAGGATTATGGTTATTTAATACTCTGAGGACACTTCCTTCTGAGCTCTCAAGACACCACCCGCTTGAAATCTTCTTTCAGGTGTTTAGTTTTAAGGAGGTCTGCAGAGTGTCAGCGGCTAAGCCCTTTCTTGTCTCCTCCCCTACCACAAAGGACTCGAGAAGTTTTGTTTCAGATGCTAGACTACATCAACTTCAGCTCTGGCACCAGCTCCTGATTAAATTGTTAGCAGTTAAGGGCCAGAAATGCTGAAACCAGACTCCTTTAAAACAGGCCATTTTGGCCACGCTGTCTGATGAGTTGGTGTATTAGGAAATTATTGTTAACAAACCAAATGCACTCAACAGAAGACATCCATTCTCAACCTTTCCTCTAGCTGTGCTGTCTTTGGAGGGGTTGGGGGGATGGGAGAGAGTTTACAGGGGGTTCTCTCTCTCTCTCTCTCTCTCTCTCTCTCTTTCTTCCCTTCCTTCCTTCTCTCTCCCCCACCCCAACCTCTCTCTTTCTTTATCCCTTTCCTATTTAGTAGGAATCACCAGGGAAATTCCCTGGCGGTCCAATGGTTACAACTCCACATTTTCATTGCCGAGGGTCCGGGTTCACTCCCTAGTCAGGGAACTAAGATCCCACAAACCCCACAGTGCAGCCAAAACAAAAAACAAAAGAAATCACCAGGGGAAAAGATATAAAAGGTCAAAGAAAGAGAAGCCTCTTAGATGTCCCCTCATGGATATTCCACTATTTAATAAAATATCCATACTTGAGTGAATATACATACTTAAACTGTAATACAAAGGAAATGTTAAAATTAATTATTGAAACTTCGATTGAAAGTCATTCCATGACTGTAGTTGAAACTGTCATTTACCCTGACCACACTACAAAAAAAGGGGGCAAGGAGAGAATATCACTGGGAATTTTAAAATTATGGTTTCAATGCAAGTCTAAATTCAGAGACAATACACATATGTGAAAAAGCAGCTTTCTGATACCCAATCAGCATGGACAGTTCATACTCTTAACTGTCTCCTTCCTTGGAAAATGTTCCTCTTCAGCCTTGTTCAGGCAAATCTATGTTTATGAAAATTGTTACTAGTAAAGCCATCAATTATTGTAATTCTGTGGCATGAACTCATTTGGAGAATATTATGGCTATCAATAAATGTTCTTGACTCCCAGGCACACAGAATTTTTAAGCATGGAATTAGACTCTGACACAAAATCCAGCATAATTTTCCTGATTCCTCTACCTCTTGCTTAGAGGCAGATGGTAATTCAACAATACACATCATGCATCTGAAGGATAACTCTATCATTTGAGGGAACTGGTTCCAGGCTTCTACCAACCAACCACCCGTTGCGTGAAGAAGAACAGGATAACGTGGCATTTAGTATGCAAGCACCAATTCTGTAAAAACTGATGGTCTGTAGAAACTTGCTACCAGTAACAGCTTTCTAACCACAGCTAAGTCCATGTGCAAAGAAACTGGGCTGAAGCCAAAGTCATTTCTATTTGGTCAGTTCTGAAAATGGGGTTGTTGAACAGACTAAGTTCAAGCGATCTGCCTTCCGAGTGATGTAAGAGTACCGTGTGGATTTCCCAGACATCTGCTCTAACTAAACAGCAATGCTCGTCTTTTAGATGGTTGATTAAAAGGGTTCTTCAACATCAGGTACTTAAATTACAGTACTCTCAAGATGCAAACATTTCTGCTAAATGTTACACTCGGGGATAAATCATACATGCATACAGATGACATCATGGATCGTTACAATTAATGTAGGTACCATGTGTAGGAAAGCCAACTTTGGCTGAAAGTATCTGTAACTTGCTTCTTTTTCATGGCCCCTCCAATGAGAGGGATGAGACCAGCCATCAGGAAGCCATCTTTAGCCAAAGAAAGCTCTTGTTTTCCAGGGACAACAAATCCCATTTCGTAATAAAACAAACCTGGCATGCCATTCCCTCCTCAGGTTCTGGCGAGCAGTGAGTGTGGCGAGGACGGCCGTCAAGATCTCATTCCTTTGTGCTACAGGGGTCCCCTCTCTTCTAACTTCCCGAAGCACAGCATTTGTCTAGAAGAAATGATCCCCCAAAAGAGAAAGAGAAAGTAAAAAAAATTAATAATAAAAAAAAAGCCCATAAGCAAATAAGGACAGTAAATCAATGGTTTTTTTTTTTTATTACAGTTCCCCTGCTAACAAATCAATACAATAAAGGATGGTCAAAAATGGCCAGCATATATTTTGTACTTAATCAATGTACATGGCACATAAGGTAAACTCTAAAGCTCCACTGCCTTAAGTAACACATCAAGATACTGTGCATTCTCGTTCTAATTTTCTCAGTGCACCAACGACTTTTTTATCCTGGGAACTACCTACCACGAGCTATTATTAGAAATGATTTTCACGTACAGTTTACCATGGGTTGTTTGTTTGGCCTTTTAAAACAGAGCAGTCTCTGACTTTCCCTCTCTCTCGTTCCTGCCACCCAGCTAAGGCTTACTGCACTTTCTTATTTGAATCATTAATTTCTATTTCCATCCATGCCAGGAATTTTTTTTGTTTTTTGTGTGTTTCTTTTGCAGTATGTGGGCCTCTCACTGTTGTGGCCTCTGCGGAGTACAGGCTCCGGACGCGCAGGCGCAGCGGCCATGGCTCACGGGCCCAGCCGCTCCGCGGCATGTGGGATCTTCCCGCACCGGGGCACGAACCAGTGTCCCCTGCATCGACAGGCGGATTCTCAACCACTGTGCCACCAGGGAAGCCCAGGAATTTTTTTTTTTTTTTGAGGGGGCGGTTCACTCATTTTCCGTGCTTGTTGCAAATAAAGAGCTTGCAAAGAAAGAAACACTAAGAGCACAAGAATCAGAGAACAGTGTATCTCCATGAATATCTTTCCAACTTTGAAAATCCACTACATATTTTGAATAGTAGGTACAGGGATTCTTATAGAGAGTAGACTTATGATTTGAGGAAGAATCATTTATTCTTTGGTTATTGTTTGTTGTGGTCCTTAAAAAAAAATTAGGCTCACGGGTGAGTACAAAAAACACTCAAGCAGTCAAAGCACAAGCACGTGACACCCTGCTTACTCTAACAAGCAGCATTACATCAAAACTCAAATTTGAAACCGTCATTTCAAGTGGTACGCGGGCCTCTCACTATTGTGGCCTCTCCCATTGCGGAGCACAGGCTCCGGACGCGCAGGCTCCGCGGCCATGGCTCACGGGCCCAGCCGCTCCGCGGCATGTGGGATCTTCCTGTACCGGGGCATGAACCCGTGTCCCCTGCATTGGTAGGCGGATTCTCAACCACTGCGCCACCAGGGAAGCCCTGTAGGCTCTTTTTATGTGCATTTTAAACATGCAAATGTCTGTGACACTAGAAAAACAATTAAGAAAACAATGGAAAGTGTTCTACTGGTACTTGAAATTTGAGTGAGCAAATGCCTTTCAAGTGTTAATCACAGAACTTTTCATCACATGTATTTATCTTCACATAACTGGAGTAGAAACCTTTAAGATCTATAAATGTTGTTTTTCATGTAAAGGAGGCGGGGCTTCTTTGGAGATGTTATAACCAAAGCAGTTGCCAAAAGGAATAAAATTGCCACTTCCTCTGTTCTAATTACTCAGTGTATTTCTTTTTTTTCTTTTTTTTTTTTTTTTGCGGTACGCAGGCCTCTCACTGCTGTGGCCTCTCCCGTTGAGGAGCACAGGCTCCGGACGCGCAGGCTCAGCGGCCATGGCTCACGGGCCCAGCCGCCCTGCGGCATGTGGGATCTTCCCGGACCGGGGCACGAACCCGTGTCCCCTGCATCGGCAGGCGGATTCTCAACCACTGCGCCACCACAGAAGCCCTACTCAGTGTATTTCTTATCTAACTGATGTCAATACCTTCATTTACTTGAAAAGCGCACTCAAACTTTGATTCTCATGGATCTTGAAATACTACTTACTTAGTCCTCTATAACATTTTACAGTGTATATTTAATATCTTCATGACAACCTTGAGAAGAGGTGTGATGAACATTTGCTGTTTTGGTTGCCTTCCATTCACACCCAGTCCTCCTTTCCTATAAGATCACCCAAATCTCCTTGTGGGGAAGTCTTTTATTTAATCTTAGAAGTGACAGTAATCACTGTCAACGAAAGTGTCCTGCTTTCCCCCAACAAGGATGTGGGTCAGGCCAACCTGATTCTCTTTTCCAGGACTTTAGACACTTAAGAATGACAAAGAAAGGGGAAACAAATGTGGAGGCAATTTATCTATTTCCTTAGTTTCTACCACCCATGGTCCTCAAAGTATTCCCGGTTTCCTGAACTTTCTGAGCTCAGATCATTCTTTCTTTTGATACCTTGAGCCATCCAATATCCTTTCAATAAAGTTCCATTTTGTTCAAATTCACCAGAATCTGTTTCTGTTGCTTACAATCAAGCAGCCTAACTGATACAAACAGGTAACACAGGAAGTAGTATCTTCACTGTAAAGGAAGGATCCACGATGACCTGACTAGAATTAGCCAGGAAAAAGGACCCTGACCTCTTCCTCCTGGACCCAGAATTACAGCTACTATACCGGTGATATAACCAACTGGATACTCTATGAGCTCCCAGGGCAACATTTTCGGCCCTCCAGCACAGGGAGGAATGCTCGGTTTCTCTAGGCGATTCTATGGCATGAAGTCCAGACTCCCAATATCTAAAGCAGGGTTGCAAATTCAAATAGCCATTAGGGCCAGAAAGGTAACATGAATGAGTGAAGTAAGGTTCCTGAAGAGAGCATGTGCTCTATCTAAAAAGACAGTCACTACTCAGTCCCAGCCAACTCTGCCATGCAGAAAAGCTGTTTTGGCAGTGCCAGATTCACAAATTTTCAAAATAAACAAGAAATCTGTTTTTTTTTTTTTAATGTGAAAACTTGTAATTTTAAAATGTTGGAAACTATTTTTTTTCTAATTTTTAGTTTTTATACAAATTTGGTTTATTTTTATTTTTAAAATTTTTATTGAAATATAGTTGATTTACAATGTTGTGTTAGTTTCAGGTATATAGCAAAGTGATTCAGTTATACATATATACATATATATAAATATATATATTCTTTTTTAATATTCTCTTCCATTACAGGTTATTACAAGATATTGAGTATAGTTCCCTGGGCTATACAGTGGGTCCTTGTTGGTTACCTGTTTTATATATAGTAGTATGTATATTTTAATCCCAAACTCCTCATTCATCCCTCCTCACCCCCTTTCCCCTTTGGTAACCGTAAGTCTGTTTGTTTGTTTGTTTTTTGCGGTAGGCGGACCTCTCACTGCTGTGGCCTCTCCCGTTGCGCAGCACAGGATCCGGACACGCAGGCTCAACGGCCATGGCTCATGGGCCCAGTCGATCCACAGCATGTGGGATCTTCCCGGACCGGGGCACGAACCCACGTCCCCTGCATCGGCAGGCGGACTCTCAACCACTGCGCCACCTGGGAAACCCATAAGTTTGTTTTTGATGTCTGTGAGTCTATTTCTGTTTTGTAAAAAAGTTCATTTGTATCATTTTTTTTTTAGATTCCACATATAAGTGATATCGTATGATATCTGTCTTTCTCTGTCTGACTTACTTCACTTAGTATGATAATCTCTAGGTCCATCCATGTTGCTGCAAATGGCATTGTTTCATTCTTTGGCTGTATTTCATTGTATATATACACCACATCTTTATCCACTTATCTCTCGATGGACACTTAGGTTGCTTCCATGTCTTGGCTATTGAAAATAGTGCTTCCATGAACAGTGGGGTGCATATATCTTTTCAAATTATGTTTTTCTCCAGATATATGCACTGGATCATATGGCAGCTCTATTTTTAGTTTTTTAAGGAACCTCCATACTGTTCTCCATAGTGGCTGCACCAATTTACATTCCTACCAATAGTGTAGGAGGATTCTTTTTTCTCCACACCCTCTCCAGCATTTATTATTCGTAGACTTTTTGATACTGACCATTCTGACTGGTATGAGGTGATACCTCATTGTGGTTTTGATTTGCATTTTATACATTTTTTTTTTTTTTTTTTTTTTTTTTTTTTTTTTTTTGTGGTACGCGGGCCTCTCACTGTTGTGGCCTCTCCCGTTGCGGAGCACAGGCTCCGGACGCGCAGGCTCAGCGGCCACGGCTCACGGGCCCAGCCACTCCGCAGCATGTGGGATCTTCCCGGACCGGGGCACGAACCCGTGTCCCCTGCATCGGCAGGCGGATTCTCAACCACTGCGCCACCAGGGAAGCCCTATACTATTTTTAAAGGTTACTTTCCATTTACATGTATTACAAAATATTGGCTATATTCCCCATGTTCTACACTACATCCTTGAGCCTATCTTGTACACAGCAGCTTGTACCTCTCGCTCCCCCATCCCAATATCGCCCCTCCCTACCCCCCCAATTTTTTTAAATACCACGTGGGCCAAACAAGAAACAACAATGGCTAAACAGAACTCAGGCAGCTGCCAATTTGCGAACTCTAACGTAAAAGATGTCTAATTTCGGAGAGGTCCTGGCATCAATTGGTATTCTAACAACAGCATTGCTTCTTGTCTGTGATACCCTACCTCACGTACTTAAAGTCGGAAGGAACCTCAAAAAGTCATGTAATTTATCACTATGTCTGCAGGTACATCTTATTTTACCTAAAAATGCTTCAAATAAAAAACAAAATATACATCTAGATGGCTCCACAGACATGATGAAAATAAAATTATTTCTCCATTTGATTGTATTAAAATAACTTTTAAAAAAAGTCACTTATCTCTTCTCTGCCTTTCACATAATTTAAATTTTATCCAGAAGCCCTTGTTTTCCAAAGATCCTGAAGAGCCTCTAAGAGGGGAAGGAGGAAGGATTGAAGAAAGTTGAGTTTCATGAGGGCAGGTGACCATGTCTGTTTAGTTACCACTGTATCCCCACTGCTCCCCTAATAACTTTTATTAAATATTTGTCAAATCAGTAATAAAAAGCAGAAACTTGAAAAACAAGTACTGCAAAAACAAAGAGCAACGGAAGACTGTCTTCTTTTAGGAAATTACTATCATACAGGCTTAAAACTCATAAAATATATAAACTAAGAGACAGTCATGTGCTCTACCAAGGAGCTCTCTTCACTTCACAAAAGGACTCACTTCCTGGTCTATTTAAATAACTAGCTCCCCTAGTTCTGAGTTTCCTAAACTTTAGTCATTCTAGCTCAGTCTCATAATTCTTGCCATATTTGTCTATAAAGTATATAACATTTAATATCAAAGTTATATGCTTATTTCATTGTAGATGGATACTGTTGCTTGCTGAAGGCTCTGAGGCTAAAGCCAGCTTCCTCTTTGTACAAGAAGACATGAACAAGTACAGGAGAATGTTAGAGACGTATCAGTCTAAAAGAAGACCTCCTTGCCACAATTACAGGAATTAAAAAGGAGCTGAAAAGGGAATCACCTTCTCCGAGTTATCCTCACTATGTGCAGAGTCCTGGAGCGCCACCTAGCATCACCTCGGGTAACACCATGGTCCACATCCCATGCTCTGGAGGCACTGCCCTACCTCAATGGTTTTCCAGTACTTCACAGATAAACCTCTTTTCTCCCTAAATGTATTCTTATATGAAATTCAATATAAAACAAACTGGAGCAGTTCTCTTTGAAGCTTTGAAGGTATGGAGGACCTGGAGGTTCTCCCTTTGTCGTGGGATATCTCTTCAAAAGCCTAAGGAACTGTGAAACACAATTTGCCAACCTCAAGCCAAGAGTGTTTAAAATAGTATTCAGGTTATTAAAAGTTTATACATTGCTGGTGGGAATGCAAAAGAGTGTCATTCTGGTAAAGAGTTTGGCAGTTTCTTATAAAGTTACACACACACACACACACACACACACACACACACACACACACACACTTAATGTATCACCAGCAATCCAATTTCTAGGGCTTTACCTAAAGAAATAAAAACCATGTTCACACAGAAACATGCATAAAGATGTGGATAGCAGCTTTATTTGTAATTGCCAAAAACTGGAAATAACCTAAATGTCCTTCCAAGGTTAAATGGATAAACACACTGTGATACACCCATACAATGGAATACTCCTCAGCAAATAAAAGGGATGAGCAATTGATATATGCAATCACTTGGACGAATTTTGAAGTCAGTATGCTGAGTGAAACAGACTAGTCTCCAAAGATAAAACACCGCATGCTTCCACTTCTTTGACATTCTGGAAAAGGCAAATTATAGGCACAGAGAGCAGATCAGTGAGGGAATCTTTGGAATGAGGGAACTAGTCTGTATCCTGATTGTAGTGGTGGTTATAGGTGTTTATACATATGTTAAAACTCATAGAACTGTATATCCAAAAAAGTCGATTTTATTGTATGTAAATTTTATAAACTTTAATTTTTAAAATTCATTCTCATCACATTTTTAGGACAAGAAAGAATGTAGAGAACAAGTTTACATATAAATATGTCTAAAAGATAAGTAGTTAGTAAAAATATAGAAAAACATATCTGGATTATAAAACAAGTCTGTCACAAAAAATTTTTTTTTAGATATTGGAAAAGGATGGGTGAACTTAGATTGAGCATTCAGACCCTAAAATAAAATATTTCATAACATTTAGAGTGAAAAGAAGTTCTTGCACAAAAGGAAATTTCAGAGTGTCAAAAGGCATTCTTTTTATAAAAATTACTAGTGATATTTTTATCCTTATAATAGTGTTGGCTCCGCAAGGGTTGGCTTTACACAGGAAATGTTAATAGCCCATTTTACCATCAGTAGAAACATAGAACTGTCTTCAAACAAGCACCAATTTTTAAACAGTATGCTATTACCGAAACACATTCTCCCTTTCCTCCCCCCAAAATATAGGGAAAGTAAACCATAGGTTTAGGCATCATGCTCTGGAGGTTAAATTTCCTTTCATTAGTGATTCCGTTTCAACCAAGATCTATGGAAATGCTGGCCTATCAGGAAAAGACTAAGAATATTCTAAAGAGAGCTGGCTCTTCAAATCCCAGCTGCCACTTCCTAGCTGTGGCCTTTCCCACAATTGCAGAATGGAGATGACCACAGCGCTTCCCTACGGGTTCTTGTGAGGACTGGTTGCCCAGTCCTGCGCCACTGTGATTATGATTGTTTAGTTTCATCTTAAACGCACTCATCAACCTTGTGCTAAGCTCTTGCTATTTTAGCAAGAGGATTCCTTAAAGTGTCTACGACTTGAATAAAAAATTTCAAGGAAATCAGGCAACCACTGAACAGCCACAGCCATAAAGAGTCTCTACCAGAAGCCAGAGGCATCCTCTTTTGCGTATCCCTAGTGGGAGAAAACCTTGATCCCTGGAGGTTGGGTTTTATTTTTAGAATCAGTTCTGATTTCACTGGACCCCACTCCATTAGTAGACCTGTCTCTCTCTGAGGCCACTACCCAACACCTGTCCTGTCCTTCTTAGTGTCCTATGGGGGGTTCCTCATTCTGAAACCCTCAACTGCAGTCAGCGCAGGGCTCTGCCCTTGGTTCTCCTCTCCTCTCTGCTGCCTGTGCTCTCTGTGGGTGACCTCCCCCTCCTGTAGGCCAACGACTTCATGCAGACTTCTACCTACAAGCAGACCTCTCTGCTGAGTTCCAGCCCCATAGAGCCAAACACCGGCTAGCTCTCCTTTCAACATACACCTCAAACATGCCACCTCAACCTCAACTCATCCACATCTGAACTGCAATTTTTGCTCTCCATCAACCTGCTCTTTCTCCCTTTACTTCCCTAGAATGGGGAATGACACCACTATCAATGCAGTCATCCAACTAGACATCTAGGAATCACCCCAGTCTCCTCCTCTTCCCTTCTCTGCCCTCCCTATACCTAAACATCAACACCTATTATTCCTGTCTGTTCAATATGACTTAGACTTATTTCTTCCCCACTGCCATAGGCTTAGTCCAGGCCATCTCTCACCTGGACCATGAAATGGCGTCCAAACTAGCGTCTCTGGGCCAATCTCACCCCTTTCCTGAATTTACCTCCTACAAGAGGAGTATGTCAGTGTCAAAGGAGACAAGGAGCTTCAGCCTCCAATACCCCACCTAAGCCAGAGCAGCTCTGTTCATGTAGCCTTCAGTTACTGCATCTGAGAGATACAAAAAAATACTTTTTTAAAAAGTCTAAATTCCTTAATCTGAAAAAAAACCCAAAAAATAAAAATAAAAAAACTCATCTTAATATAGGCCCTGCTTACTTCTCAAATCTTAGCTCCTCCTATCTTCTGTTCCATATAAAACTATTTGCAGTTCCCTGAAAATACATGACTATTCTAGACTACATATTTCCTGTACCTGGTTGTATAACTTACCAGTAACTAGTAATTCTTCAATAAACATCTCAAATAACACCTCCTCTGTGAAGTCTTGCAGGAACCATGACCTTCCACCACATTAAGTAGAGTGGGTCACCCCTTCTTATGTGTCACCCCTGAGCATCTCACAAATCACGTCATATTCCATTGCAATTAATTATTCACTAGAGCCTGCCTCCTCTAGAGTGTGAGCTCTATGAGAACAGATAGGGTCCATACCCATTTCTTCTTAATATCCTCCAAGGTACCAAGTTTGGTGCCAGGTCATGAAAGTGGACTCCTGATAGATGCTTGTTGAACAAATAAAGCCAAATGACACGTCTGGTGAATAAGATGAACAATCCAGTCACAGAGTACTTATTCAAGATAAAAAAAACAATATGCGAAACAAGCTTTGGTTTGATTCAAACTATTCCTGAAGATAAATCTAAGAAAAAAGTTACAAAACCTATTTTTAAACAAAAGCATCAAGAAAAATTAAGTATTTGCAATCCCTAGGTGACTACTTAGAAGGGCAATATTCATTTGGATGGAGGTATCTAGAAATAGATAGTTTTACTATGACGCTACGATAACATTTAATCCATGCATACCCTCCTGATATGCCAAAAGAAGAAGTCTCACTCTGTCCATTTCAGTAGAGAAAACTACTTTGGATTCTGGCAACCCACAGCATTCTAAGGACCTCCAAGAATTCCACAGTGTTTTTAGCTTCTCCTGGCTCAAAACTTTATGCATAAAAGATTATGTAAAAAATCCAGAACCAGAAAGAGAGAAAGAGAGAGGGAGAGAGAGACTGATCAAGAATGAGAAAAGGAAAGCCAACATAAGGCTCTAAGAAGGCTTAAATTTTAGGTGTAAGTTCACATCTTTCTTGGAAAAAGTCCCCCAATTCGGAATTCACTCAGTTAAAACTGAGCAATTCACCTAATTCTTGTTGGCTATATTTTTACGTTCAGTAACTTTCAATATGTCCTAATTGTAGGGTATCATGAGGAAAGCACATATGAACATATATGCATTATGCAGAATTTGTAGCATATAAGGTTTTCAGACAGGAATCACTCAGATTTAAAAGGAGCATTACGGTATTTACTCATTACTAATAATGGTATATAAGTCTTTAATTTTTTTTGGTTCCTTTCTGATCTGGAGTAATAGCTTCCCATAGGCCTTCAACTCCAAACCTAGACTTAATCTTAATCCATCCTTCTTACAAATCAGAGAACTCTGTCCAAGAAATCTTAATCCATCCTTCTTACAATTCAGAGAACTTTGGCCAAGAAAATACATGGAAACAGGAGGCAGTCTACAAATACGGCTGGTGATCCCTCTGCTTAGTTCACTTAAAAATAAAAAAAATCTGCTGCTGTTATCCCAATTTCAAAAGACATATAAACACCAGGATGCCAGAAGTGCATACCTTTCCCACCTTCCCAGCATCCCCCTATCCTCACCACCACCAAAAAAAAGTCCTACTGTCATGGTGGGAAAAATGCCGTTCCTAACACTTTTTATATACATAGCTGCCTCATGTTAGGGTTGTATTTCCCCTCTGCACACACAAATTACAAAGATATGCTCTGACTGATAATGAGGGCTAAAGGTTCAACTTGTGAAGAAACTTGGTTTAAGATGTTATCAGCTGGGAAAGCTATTTCCTCACATCAACATTGCCACGGGCTGTCAAAAACCCAACCAGGGCTCGCCTCTTCAAAAGTTCAGGAACACTTTTTTTTTTCTTCTTCTTTCTTTCTTCCCCCTCCCCCCACCCTTTAAAAAAAAAAAAAGAAGAAGAAGAAAGGCACAGAACCCACTGAGATAGCCTTAGTCCCATCAAAGAGAGGTCGATCTCGGGTCTTCCTTCATTTACTGATTGTCAGTTTCAGATGGCTCTTTTGTGAGGCCTCTGCAGCTCAATGCTGAGTGATGCCTTCACATTTTCTAAACTGGACTGGGCACCGCCAAAGATTTCCAGCGTGCTTGGATCCACAGCCCAGCAGAACAAATAAACATTCCTCTCAGCCTTTTTGCCTACTTTATCTCCCTCTCCGGGAGCAAGAGGTTTTGGGGGTGCTAATGTTTACACAATGTTCAAACTTTCTTCCCCCTGTTTCCTGAATTTGAGAAGACACATCCTGGATGACCTCGGCGAACAGATAACACCAAGTCACCACTGGGTGCCCCGTCTACTGGACTACTTAAGGCTGCCGTCTTCATCCCTCCCCTCCCCCACCCCTCCCAGTCTTACCAAGGAAAGCAGGAGATAAGCTAGGCTGTCTTGAAAGGAAGGCACAAAGGCAGAAATCTCCAAGAGGCTGCCAACAATGCGGCCTTTTATTCCCACCTAAAGAGACACTTGGTTCAGTTCATCTCAAAGACCCACTTTATGTGCATGAACATCTCAGCAGAGTTTACCAAAAGAATCCTCAAAAATGTACCTGGAAGACATACTTTGGCATTTTTCCATTGTGTACAACTGGGATGTGTGAGCTAGTTGAGAAGAATCACGAATGTCTATGGGGAAAGAATTCAGGGAAAACGTTTCTTTGATCAGTTTACTCATCTGTCAAGGGGTCTACGTAATAACACCTAGAGCTCCTGTGATGATTACATGAGGTCATCCATCGAAAGCACTTTGCCCAATGCTTGGCATATACAAAATGGTCAATAGATATTAGAAATTGTTACAGATGTCATCAGCAGCATTTTGTATGGGGAAAAAAGATCACAGAAGATAATGGATACTGATTTTTTTTTTAATCCTAAAATACCACAGCAGTGAATCTGCATAATTACTTAACTTTCTTCCCAAAGCACTTTCACAGTACTTCCCATTTTTCTCCTCCTACCAGTATAGAAATCACTACACTTGATGTGTTTCACTAAAAGCTACAGAGCCACAGCAGCCTGTCTGGTACTGCATGAAGTCTCAGGACAGCCACGTGGGTGACCGCTGGGCTGGCCAGGCTGCTGGAGAAAAAGACAGCCTGCTCCAGACGTTGAACCTGGGGTGCTAAAGCAGTGAGGAGACGCTAGACTTCAGAACCAAGCTGGCAACTCTGGGGTTTCAGATAGTGGTGAAAAATGATCCAGGTGTTTGTCAAGGAAGGCAAGAAGATAGGAAAGAAGGGAGGGAAGGAGGAAAGAGAGAGAGAGAAAGAAGGAAGGAAAGAAAGCAGGAGAGAAATCAGGAAAGAGAAAGAAGGAAAGAAAGAAGGACAGAAAAGGGGAGAGAAAAGGGGAAGAAATAGAGGGGAAAAGTAAGCAGAAAGAGGAAGAAAGAGAGAAAGAAAGAGAGGGAGGGAGGGAGGGAGGGAGGGAGGAAGAAAGGATGGAAGGAGAAGAAAGAAAAGGAAAAATGGTGAAGAGGAAAGGAAGTGTCGCTTCTAGAAGCCAGCAGCCCTCATCCTGCTATTTTACGCCTGTAACCCCACTGCCCCCGCTGGCACGGGCACAACTAAATGTTGACTTCAAGGCTTCAGAGAGCACTTGACTGATTTTGTACGTGATTAATTGCCAAAGACATGGCTGGCCATATGGAACAGAGAAAGCATCAAGTCATTCATACTTCTGTATGTGATCGCTTGGCCCCCGTTGTTTTAATGTACAGGAAAGAGCTAGTATAGCACAGCCCTGGTGTCTTGCCCCTGACAGCCCATTAAGAAATCTCAAAGCACCTAGTGGAAGTTATGCTGTTGGCTTTTCAATAGCAGCCTAATAAAACAGAAGCCAAGCTTTCCAACCAGTCTTAAATCTTTCACATACAGTACATTACCTACTGGGGCTAAAACAATGGGCTTCTTATGATAGGAAATAGGATTTGATTTCTAGCCTCTGCATACTTACTGAAAGCCTTTTTTTGACCTTTATGGAGTTTACAAAATCATTGTTCTTTTCCCCCTGTTTTCCAAGGACCCTAATAGATTTGTTTGTTTCAGTACGGTCTACACTTAGTCACTATTATGTGCAGTCTATATAATAAAGCTGATTCATAGAGAGGTGAAAGAAACAGCATAATTATTCTTTCCAAGAGTGCCCAGGAATCATTCTAGCTTCTGAAGCATTCACTTTCCTTCAAAACAGGAAAAAAAAAAAAAAAACCACACAAAACCTATACACTAGGGGGAAAAGTCTCACACACACACTCTTATTACCCTCACCTCCCTCTCCCATCACTCTGTGAAATGAATCCGTTCAATGTGGGAAAGAAAATCCATTTATTTTCCAGTGGTTCTACTGTTGGCCCCGGGTGACACTCCCCTTCAGGCCACATGGGAAGGTGCAACCTCAGGTTCGATTCTATCCCAACTTACAGCCTCTTAGCTTTATCCATGACTAAAATCTTTGCAGACTGTTAACTTTCTGTCTAAGGGGAATAGATATACATTTCCACAATGTTTTCCTTTCAAGGATTTTCAAATGACAGCACTAAACATTGTAATACCATCAGTAGTTTCCTTTGTCAGTTCTGACATGTGTCGGCGGGGATGACTTTGTTGGCGCTTTTCATTAGAAAATATTTATATAATGTTTCATGTCTCAGGATTTTGAGGTGTTGAAATTATCCTCACACCAGAAGACACCATCTATGGGAAATTCCACTTGACTGCCTATTCATTAGCAGGTTTGTAATTGCCTCTCCTGCTGAAATGAGCTAATAGCCCATGCAGAGCTCTAAGCCAATAGGAAATCCCCTGCCTCCAGGCTGCCTCGGCTTCCACGGAAGATGCTGGTGCTTTCCAGGATGAGCCACTCAACTAACAAACAATATCGTGACACAAGAGAGCCTGAGCAAGACCCCTGGAAGAAAGGAGAAGCAAAAGCCTTGAAAGTGACTCAGTGGTGTGGCCATGAGGACACAACACAAGATTTCTACAAAGACAAGAGAGTGTTCTCATTGACCATTATCTTATAGTGATTTGTTTTATTATAGTATGCTCTAGAATGTGTGATGCTAGTATGATTCCCATTACATAGATGGGGAAAGCTGAGACTGGGAAGGCGAAATACCCAAGAGTAAATACACATCAGTGGCAGAAGCGCTAGTGTGCTAATTCTTTATATTTCTAGCTGACTGTTCACCGCAATGGAAGCCCTACTAGATAATACATAAAAGTATTACGTATAATGCTTTATAGTACATACATATACCTAATAAAAAGTAATACACATAAAAGTACCTTTCTAAAGTCTCATCCATGGAAGCAAACCTACCATTGCTGCAAAACCTTCAATAAAGAAAAAGGAAAGGTTTAAACAACAGCCATGGCACAAGGCAATACCACCTAGACCCAGGACTCAGTACGCACATATATATACATCTCACATAATGAACACCAGAATGACAGCCAACTTCTCTCCAATTACTTCAGCAGTGCCTTGCCTTATCTGTGTCTTTTTGTCAAAATATACTCACTCCACAAATAAGAGCAGGAACTCTCCCAATGCCGCCACGACATACACACGCCCCTAATTCCCAGCCGCCACTTCTAAGAATCTCACAGCACTAATGTGTTTGTTGTCGGAACTGTTAATTGAAGGTGAAGAATGGCTAGCTACACCAAGCGCTAAGCAACTGAGCCATGGATGATGTTTGGCCTAAAAGTGGCTTAGCGCCTTCCAATCCTTGGGCCAGTGAAAAGGTACCCAAGATCTCCATCAGATCAGCTCCCCGCTTCCCCCAAACATCAGTAGCACAAAGGCTGAAGTTGTCTGTCATGCACACTGGATTATATGAAGTGTAAAACATTGGGGGAGAAAGGGAGGGGAGGGGGAGGCCTTTGAAAGGGAACGGGGGAAAAAGAAATCACACTTGCAAGAGGATCCAGCTGACAGCTCAGTCGCTAACAAGTGAGACAAGTGAATATGTTTGGAAACATTGTGATGCAGGAAGAGTGCGGGCCTTTTGTCTGCAGCCCTACAGTGTGTCTTTAACCCAACTGCTGCCTGCATCACTGAACATATGTTTTCTACACAAGAACTGAAGCAGAAAAGGCTCTTTGTTATAATTCACTCCTTTGTATATATCGGCTCCCCCACCCTACCTTCTGCCTACCCCTCTCTCAGTAATATCCAAACCAAAGCCCTAATGGGAAATTTAACTGCTTTGGAGAGTGAAGCCAGAATGTCCCACAGAGATCCTTCTACTACCCCCAGGCCTTGAGAACTGCTCCCCACAAAGTGGTAGTAACAGCCCGGGCTCCATTCATTTAGTGCTTACTATGTGCCAGGCATCATAACAAGCATTTTATCAACGTGATCTCATTTCATTGAGAAAACTGTGTACGTGGCACCTCTATTTTTTTAACTGAGGAAACTGAGGCATGGAGAGAGTAAATTAGGGAAGAGTCCAGTTTTAGACACGTGAAGCTGGAAATGCTAGTGGGACACTTAGCAGACAAGGGTATATGGAGTCTGAGAGAAACATATATATCAGACTTAAAGATCGGGGGAAATTATACACATACACCCCATTCTGCACTTTAAATATCAGTCTATCTGAGTTGGGAACTGGATGGCACAGAACCCAAATTTAAGCAAAGCTGATGGGGCAGGTAATGAAGAGAATGTTACAGTGGGCAAGTCAGGAGGTCTCTCTTCCCCTGTGGATTTTAGGATGGGGAGAAAGAACACAGGCTCTCGAGTCCAACTGCGTTCGTGGCTGAGTTGGCCAGGGGCAAGTAACTTACCCTCGCTGTACCTCAGTTTCCTCATCTGTAAAATGAGGGTACTTCTAGCACCCACTTCAAAGGGTTAACAGGATTCAATTTTTATATATAAGGCCCTTAAAGAATAGTGCCTGACAAAGCTACTAAAATTGATCATCATTTTTCTACTACCTCAACCTTTATTTTTCCCTCTCTCCCTGTTCAGTGTTAACCATCTATCCAGTTAAGCCAGCATCTCTAACCCGGATGCCTTCTGGATGGTGACGATGATGATGATGATGATGGTGGTGATGATGGTGATGATGATGATGATGATGGTGATGATGGTGATGATGATGATGATGGTGATGATGATGATGATGGTGATGGTGATGATGATGATGGTGATGATGATGGTGATGGTGATGATGATGATGGTGATGATGATGATGATGGTGATGGTGATGATGATGATGGTGATGATGATGGTGATGATACAGCAGCTAACATTACTGAGCACTTACTACATGCCAGGTGCTGTTCACATGCATCATATCATTGAATGCTAAAAATAAGTCTATGAGATAAAAGTATTATTATCTCTATTTTGCAGATTTAAAAAACTGGGATGTAGAAAGGTTAAGTAATTGGCCAAATTTTACACCATTAGTAAGCAATAGAGCCAAACCTAACCCATGCCTCAGATTCCAGGGACCAAAGCTAACACATGTATAAATGGACACTTTACAAAGTGCTTTCAAGAACATTATCTCGTATCATCCTCATAAAAACTACGTGAGTTAGGTAGAGCAAGTATTATTACCCACATTATTACAGATAAGAATTCTGAGGCTCAACTACATTAAATAACTTATTCAATATCAAAATTAGTATGAGTCAAGCTATGACAGGAAATCAGGTGTTCCAACTCCAGGCCCAACACGTTTTATACACACAGAACACACGGAACAGACTGTTCTGAAGGCAAATTTCCATGTAATCAATCAATCAACTTGAGTCTCTACTATAGGGCGGTCGTCTGCAAGGCCACTGTACCTGGCCTCCAGGAGCTTATGATCTAGGCAGGTAAATAAAATATATAGCGTGGGCTGGAGGGTGACCAATGGGGTTATCTAAATTAACTGCCGAATTCAATAAAGCTCTCAGAACTGATGGTGATGAATAAAACAGTTATCCCACTCGACTAGACTGTCCTGTTCATGACTGAGCATAACCTTAACATCATCATTTAATCCTGATCTGCTAAGTACTCATCCTTTTCATTTTGAGTCAATGAAAACTAAAATGTGGACCTGTAAAAGCAAAGATAGAACCAATAAATTCCACCATGTATATCTGCCCACCCTTAAAAAGAAAAGCTTACTTTTCTTAAGATTCCTGAGGTCATAGCTATGTCTTGCTGTAATGAAGCAGCTCATGCTATTGACAATGTGACTATTAAAACTCTAAATGAAGTAACAATCTGGTAGGGAAAGATAATTCAGTTCAAGTCACATGGGCAGAGTTGCTGTACTTGTCCTCAGATAACATCTACTCAAGACAAATGCAGTCCCTGCCTGGACCACTCTCTGTAAACACCACTGTCTACCAAGTCTTCAGCGTCAGCATTACTTGCTACTTGGCACATAGCTACTCAGAGAACACACACACACACACACACACACACACACACACAGTTGGAGGCTATAGTTCTCAAATAGGAATTCAGTATCTATTTAAGTGCCTATCATACCAGCAATTTAAGTACATATTACTAATGCATTAATAGTAGCTATGAAAAGAAAAACACATTTTAGTGGCTACATAAAATATAATCATAAAGGTATTAATAACAATAACAAAAACAACCACAAACACTGTCACTAGTTGGTCATTTACCACGTGCCAGGCCCCGTCCTGATCGCTTTTCATGTATTCCTCATTATATCCTCATAATGGTTCGGTGAAGCAGGTTTTATTTTATTATCCCAATTTATAGATAAGAAAATCAGGGCACAAAAAATATTAAGTCTCAGTCACACAGCTGATAAGTGGTGGCATCAGGATGCAAACCCTAGGCAGGCTGGTAGCAGAGTTCACTCCCCTACCCATGAAACTATGTAATGACTCTGAAGCACTTCCCAGGAGGGAGGGAAACAGCATCTCATTTAAGCCTTCCAACAACCTCACAAGGTTGGTTGGTATCATTTACAAACCCATTTTACCAGTGCTTAATAACTGGTCCAGGATCTCATTGCCAGGGGGTGGCAGAATAAGGGTGGTTAGCAGAACTGGGGTAAACGATGCTAAGTTCTTGACAATGATTTCAGTAACAGACTAGGGTTCAGAAATGGTCTCTACTTGTGGACGAAGCAGTGGCTCACTTCCTGACTGTCTGAAGTTCCACTTAGACACAGAGACAGAGGACCTGAGGTCACAGGGAATAGCATCATTTTTTGAATACAGAGGACAACACCAAATGGTTGTCGAGCTTCATCTCTACCGGACTATCTTTCCACTTAGATCTAGTTCAGATATCCAGAGCCTTCCTAGCCATGACGCCCAAATCAAGGTTGAAAATGACAATATCATTTAAGATTTTTTTCACCCTTTCTCACATTTATGAATATCATATATGAAAGGAATATGAGTGCTGGATGGAAACACTTTAAAAAAAATTTTTATTTTATATTGGAGTATAGTTGATTAACAATGCTGTGTTAGTTTCAGGTATACAGCAAAGTGATTCAGTTACACATATACATGTATCTCTTCTTTTTCAAATTCTTTTCCCATTTAGGTTATTACAGAATATTGAGCAGAGTTCCCTGTGTTATACAGTAGGTCCTTGTTGGTTATCTATTTTAAATATAGTAGTGTGCATATGTCAACCCCGCACTCCCAATTTAACCCTTTCCCCCACCTTTCCCCTTTGATAACCAAAAGTTCACTAACTTCTCAATGCCAGTATTATCTAGAAGGTTAGAAAAGTCTTGAGTTTGGCAGATGCTATCTTGTTTATATGTTTAGGGTGACAGACAGCAGCCAGCATTAGCTCTTACGTGTGGCTTAAGCAATAGAAATGCATCTTCCTCCTGGTTAGGAACATTCCCAGTGTTCACATCAGCAATTAGTATAAGGACATGACTAAAGGAATAGCTACAAATTTATCAGAATTTGTGTCTGAACTTTAAGAAAATGAGATTTTCAACTCTAGGCTTATCAGAAATTTACAGTAGGAAACTATCACTACACTGCATTCACTTTCTTAAATCATTCCAACTGGGATTCGGAGTAAAAGAAACAATCAAGAAAGCTCAATGAGAACACAGAGGGGCCCGGCATACGAATGGGATACTTGGTACCCAGCAGCAGCAGCAGTAATGGGAATCTGTCCAGTAGTCTGCCTCTGCCCTTGAACTCATCTTTTAATGCTTCCCATTCAGAGAACTCTGAGTTCTAGAGCTAGAAACTACAGCCCATTCATTTTTAGGGAAAGAAAGCAATTATTCCAACTTCAATTGTTAATACCTTTTATTATTTTTTAAATATATTTATTTATTGGTATTGAATACTGTATAGTTCACGTACAATATTATATTAGTTTCAGCTGTACAACATAGTGATTCAATGTTCTTACTGATTTTACACCACAGTAATTATAATATTATTGACTATATTCCCTCTGCTGTACATGACATCCCTGTGCCTTATTTTATTTATTTATTTATTTTTAAATCTTTTTTTTTAAACATCTCTATCAGAGTATAGTTGCTTTACAATGGTGTGTTAGTTTCTGCTGTATAACAAAGTGAATCAGTTGTACATATACATATGTCCCCATATCCCCTCCCTCTTGTGTCTCCCTCCCACCCTCCCTATCCCACCCCTCTAGGTGGTCACAAAGCACCGAGCTGATCTCCCTGTACTATGTGGCTGCTTCCCACTAGCTATCGACTTTACGTTTGGTAGTGTAGATATGTCCATGCCACTCTCTCAGTTGGTACCTTTTAAAAGCTGCACTCTCAATGAAACACCTTCATATAAACAGGTACAGACTGTGAGGGGCTTAACCTTAGCTTTAAAAAGGTAATGCGGGGGCTTCCCTGGTGGTGCAGTGGTTGAGAGTCCACCTGCCGATGCAGGGGATACGGGTTCGTGCCCCGGTCCGGGAAGATCCCACATGCCGCGGAGCGGCTGGGCCCGTGAGCCATGGCCGCTGGGCCTGCGCGTCCGGAGCCTGTGCTCCGCAACGGGAGAGACCACAACAGTGAGAGGCCCATGTAGCGCAAAATAAAAAATAAAAAAAAAAGGTAATGTGGTCACCACAAAGTTGCTTTAAGAGCCCCAAAGGCAACAGAAACCACACTTCTGTCTTGAGTGATACAATCTAAAACCTGCTAATACTACTGCTGCTGGCACGAACCCCTACTTAACTCTAAAGGGTTGCACTCAGAACAGTTTTATGCTTTGAGAAGCAGATATTATTGGCTCATCTCATAAAGATAATTGCCTCTCCTGCCTTGTTTAGTGCTTATACATTCCATACCCAAAGATTAAACCGTTGTAAAAAAACCCGTGATGGGCACAGTCCTTTCATGCTGAAATTGTCTCCGTGAGACTGAGCAGGGACACTTTAACTTTGGGGTTTGGACAATGGGTTTTCTGAAAGGATTCGAAAAATGGGCAACAACTGAACCTCCTCCTCCCTCCTGTTCAAGTCTACCACCTGCTGCGGTATTTTTGTTTCAGTAACAATGAAGCCTTCATGTTTCAGGCTCATATTTAATGTTTGCTGAACTGGTCCCTTTCGTTTTGGTTAACTCTTAAGGAGCAGAAAAAGAGAGATTTTTTTTTTTTTTTTTTTTTTTCCTAACAAACAAACACACCAACGTACTTTCCTGATTGGCCCCCGACAAACAAAGACATGTGAATAAATATACATGAATCATCGGCCTGCTCACCTTCCTACACCACCCGGGAGTCAGCAGATACTCTATTTATATTTCATAAAGTATTATCAGTCACTAAGAGCCTCATAACATTTGCAATTTCGTGGTTCGCTACAGTAACAGGTGCTGTGGTAAACAGGAATGTAAAGTGTTAGAAAAAAGTGGGGGGGATCACTTCAGAGACATTAAGCAGCTTTGAACATTGACAGCAGAAAGGGAAAATTTTTAAGCAATTTGGTCGGGTCAGTAAAAAGAAACACAGGTCAGAGGAACAAAATGGTACCCAAAAATTCTGCCCATTGATAAATGGGCATACTGTCTCGTGGTTGGCTGCACAGGCCAAGGCGAAGCAACTGTTGGATGAAAACGAAAATATGCTCTCTTTGTGGCACCCTGACAATAAGTTACTTCAGCTTGGTGAGCGCTTGAGGCCCCCATTCTCCCCGTGTAGGCGGCTGGGGGATACATTAATGAAAACAAAAGGGTCCATTTTCATTGTAACCATGCAGAAGGGTTAAGCATCTGACCTTCAAGTATGGTGTGCTTGTGCTGGGTGGAAAGGTTCTTGACAATATCAACAAGAATTACTGCTGTTTGAGAAAGGGGACACAATTAAAAACAATCTCAGATGCTTGTCGTACAGCTGTCCAAGGTTCAGCTCTGCCTGACCTCTAAGGATGCTACGTGTTTAACGGAGACAATTTAAGATATTTTAGTGAGTCCCTTAACCATTCACCATCGCCATCCTTCCACTTGGGAGTACCTAGCCTTTACCACAAAGTGCTTTTCCAGTAACAGATTTTACGCTGTGGGGTTTACCCTTTAAAGCCATTCACCTCCCCAGTCGGTCCTCCACTTGCTATCTGACCCTCCTGAGAAGCAGCCCCAGGCCAGACCTTACAGGGAACTTGGCAGGAGGCCAGAATGCTGGACTTGACAGAACCCAATTCCTTTAAAATAGTTGTTTTCTGTTTTTCTTTTTAAAGCAAAATTTTATCACACTCTACTTTCCAAAACAGATGTTACTGAAGGAAAGTTTTTCTTCTGTTAAGAGATAATTTATCAGGAAAGAACTTTGCTTTATTTGAACAAAAATACAGTCAGTCACCTATTTCCTATCTGCAAACGAGAAAGCACGGAGACATCCTCAACACGGAAACAGGTCAAGGAAAAAACAAGCAAACAAACAAACAAAACACACAAGTATTTCTTCGGAGATAGCAGAGAAGACGGTTTGAAAAGAAACAGAAATTCTGAGGTAAAAGACTAACTCCTTTGTCTCAGCTGAGGAAAACCACTGTCTTCCTGCTGTTTGATCTTTCAGAGTCAGTAAAAGGCTCTGAAACTCTTCCACAAATAAAAGAGGGTCCCTGGGAAGTGACCACGAGAAGGTGCTGTCCACCACTGGGGCGGGAAAATGCTGGAAAGCTGAGGGCCTGCCACCTGGGCCTACAGTGGCCTTTGAAGGCACAAACCATCGCAGCCTGCCCCAGATTTGAGGAGATGAGACTTACCACAACTTGGGAAGAAAGGAAGCCCTATGGAGGTGAAGCAAAGGCAAGAGACAGGCCAAATCTCGCAAAGAGCCGGGCAGGGGAAAGTTCTGTTTGTCAAACACACTTTAATCTCTAAAGTCGCTGGCCTTTGATGTTGCCCCAAACAGAAAACCTACATGGTTTGCAAGATTTACAGCATTTCTAGTGGCAACAGTTTCATGCTCCAGGGTTTTTCCTTCAGAGATTAAGGTTTATTTTCTCCCTGATGTTCGCTGTGTCTGACTGTAAGAGCCTCATCGGAGACAAGGACATTTTCCTGCCCTCTGGGTCATCAAATACACCCAACTTTTATTCATCGAATCAAGTTCGTTTTTTTCAGGGAACAAAGCCGCTGGAGATTTTCCAAACTGTGGGGTAATCACTGTCATTCTGACAAGACAGAAGTGTTTCTTTTGCAAAGAGTCAGCTCCTGAGATCACAAAAAGGGACTTAAAAATGGCTGCACTAATCTCTATATTATAAAAGGCCACACAATTCATTTCTTAAGTTGAAATGAGGAGACGAGAAGTAGATTGGAAAAGAAACAAATCATCACCGCAGTCCATACATCAAGGCAACCCACCGCAAACCCTAGCACTCAATTGTAAGTCGCATAGAACAGAAGCGGTTCAAAGGAGCCAACGGAGGTACAGTTCACTGGAAGGAGCTCTCAGCATTTCCACTAACTCTTCTTTCTTTAAGTTGGATCTTATTCTTCTGACCTCAACGTGAAACCTGATCTGTAAGGATAGAACTTTATAAGGTACTAGGCCAAGAAGCTGGTAGTAAATTTCAACTGGCTCATGCATCATACTTAATTAATTCCTGCTTGACTTACGAAAATGGAAGGGAGGCTCCCAGAATGAACCTTCCCCTGGATGTTGAGATGTCTTCTTCTCACCACGGCACTGTTGCCAACGTTTGGACCCATGAGCAAGCAGGTCATCTCCCGGTACTCAACACTCCTATCTACCTACACTGGGTTCTACCCTCCACATCCTACGTGTCTAATATAATCTGTGGGTGATGATTCTTTTGCCATGGCAAGCAGGGATCAGCCACTTTTGCCAAAATAAAAGGCAGAAACACCAAAAGGAATCCCCCACCCACTCCCTTAAACACAGACGCTTGACAGAAAAGAAGTATATTCCCACTTGGAGGCATGGAAAACGTAAACAAGTCCCTTGGGTGTCTTATTCATAATGATGCTAATGGAAGACACTCCTCTTCCACTCAAGTATGTCAATGCATCTCTGAAGTCAGTAACACAGAAAACCACAGAGCACACTGGGGAGGGGAAGGGACTTGTCTAACAGCAGCGTGTGATTAGCAGAGGCTAAAGTGTAACCCAGGTAATCCTGGCTTCTGGCCACACAACCCTTCTGGAGATTCCTAGTTGAGGTTGCCTTAGGACACACATAACTGTAAGTGAGGTTTTACTCGAAATTGCAACAATCTGATCCTTCTCCTAGTAGGCCAGCTACACTCTAATAAGACCCATCCCTTTTCCTTGGCTTTTCCACAACAGACACACACTTGTGCAATTAAAGAAGGTATGTCTGTCCCTTTGGGGGTCAGTTCCTTCAATCCAACTTGCAACAAAACGCACCTTGGATTTTAAGAGCACGATCCTGTAGTTCTGGTATTGATTTTTCATTTTGCGCCATAACTACCACCACAACTTTACAACTGATATACAGCATGAACGGTTTCCTTGGCCTCAGAGACCAAATTAATCACAATATTCAACAATCTGGTTTCTTTTTGTTTTTTGGGTTTTTTTGCGGTACGCGGGCCTCTCACTGCCGTGGCCTCTCCCGTTGCGGAGCACAGGCTCCGGACGCGCAGGCCCAGCGGCCATGGCTCACGGGCCCAGCCGCTCCACGGCATGTGGGATCCTCCAGGACTGGGGCACGACCCGCATCCCCTGCGTCGGCAGGCGGACTCTCAACCACTGTGCCACCAGGGAAGCCCCGACGATCTGTTTTTTTATGCCACAGAGGTCAATGTTTGTTTTCAATATAAATTGTAAAAGTCATGGCCAGCGCCCAGTGCCATTTTGGAGATGCATTGCTAAGTTGCCCCCCATTTGTGATTGAATACAACAATGGTTTTGCAAATTAAAATGTTCATGGCTTTAAGTCAGCGCTTATTCTGTCAGTTCCTGGGCAACTGCAGGTCTACAGGCTGATTGCCGGAGGGACTCAGAATTCTGACAGCTAACTGCAAGGCCCCATCGGTACATTGCTGTGATCCGATCTGAGAGGAAGTTCCTAGCAGCTCTGTCTTCCAGGGATGCTATAGGTCAAACTGAGGGGCCTGAGAAGAGGCCCCCTGTCCTTCTGCCCTTGCCGTCCTGCCGGCATTTTCCATGCTGAATTCAAAAGTAGGGTCGCTCTTGACCCTAATCATCTCTCCATGGGGTTTGACACTATGTTTCCTTCAATTCCATCATCTACTCCCGGTTTTCTTTGCACCTCTCTGACTGCCATCTCCGGTTGTTTCACTGGCCTTCCTGTGCTTGTCCTTTATACTAGGTCACCCCACACTCCGCCTGTGATGCTGCTTGAATCTTTCACCTACATCCGCGCTCCCTCATTCCACTTCCTTCCGCTGTGTCTCCATGTAGATGGTTGCCATGCGTCAGGAGCTTACAAGTGTGGATGAACATATGGGAGAACATCGCCTGGCACATGACAGGCACGGAAGGCATGCCTACTGAAGACGTGAATCCAACTCCCAAATCTATACTTGGGTCTGACTCAACCACACTTCAGTTCTTCTGAGATTTCCAGATCTTCTGAGATGTTCTACCGGCTCCTCAAACTCAGTATGGCCCTACATGTTCTCCTCTTCTGTTCCTTCGCTCCGTAAATGGTATCCTCATCCATCTAGTAACTAAGACTCGGCATCGTGCAAAATGGCCTGTGACTCTTCCTCATCTTTCATCCCTCACATCCAATTATGAAGTTCTATGTACCCTCTAAAAACAAAACAAAACCCTGGAACTCATCCCTCTTTTTTATTCTCTCTATCACTGCCCTGGTTCAGAACCTCGTTACTGCTCACCAGAATATCTGCAACAGGTCTTCCTGTCCCCAGCCTCTCCTCTCTACAATCTACCCACTGTGCTGCTGCCAGTTACACTTTTGAAAAATGAATCCTCTTTAAAAATCTTTGAAACCAACCCCCGCCGTGATCTCCAGAATAAAGGCCAGATTTCTAAGCATGTCATTCAAGGCTCTTCATAAGTTGACCCCATTCTCTCCTTTTCACTTGCTCTCTAGGTCCCAGGTGGCTGCCCCTCTCTCTTCCATTCCACCCCCAATGGGTACGCGCAGCACTGGTGACAACGTACTCTGTCATTTCTGCAAGCCCGCCCTAGTGTCCTAGAGCTGAGCCCTAGTATTCTAGAGCTTTAGCCCTTGCCTAAAATGGGGCCCATCCCTCCTCTTCACCTGCAAAAACTCTGCCTATCAAAAGTCAGTTCGTTCTTCAAGGTACAGTGAAAAGGAAACCTCCTCTTCCATGAAGCGTACCCCAGCTTTCTCAATCAGACTTATATTCTCCAGGGCACTCTCTCCCAACATTTTGTTTCCACCTCTCATTTGACACTCCACATCATGCCTTATATATGTGTACATCTATTTCCTTAACGTGGATGTAAGCTCCACAGGTGTAGCAACTCTTGATTTTCTCCATTGCTTGCTACGTTAAATCTTAAGAAACAAACAAAAAAAATCAGTATCTGTTTGCTGGATTCGGCTGAAGCCTGACCTGGACTTTGCACCCCTCTAGTACATGCCAACTGAGTACAAAAAGTACTTTGTCAAAAAACTTTGCAGACCCTTACTAGAAGATGGAACAATTAGGAAATGACAACCTGGGCACCATCCCAGGCCAACCAGTCAAGGCAAGAGGGATACGGGACTCTCAGAGAAGGATGCTAAGTTATCTGAATTTCAGGCCACAGAGAAAACAAATGGATACTCTCTTGGGGGCTTGAAAGTTATCACATTTCTCCCTCATGCTCGAGACATGTTTATAAACACAGAAGGCTATAATAAAAGTCACATGAGAGACAAAACTCAACGGCAACAAGTGTTTACATTCTAATCAGGGCAACAAATCACTTCTCACCAGGAGATTCCAACTCAGTCAGCGTGAGGATTCTTGTATCTGTGCCAAGGATACCCTGGACCAGAGACCCTCCTGGTCCCTTCAAGCTGGATGGTGACTCTGGGCATCAACACAAGAAGAACAAGAAAGAATGGCATCTAAATGACACTGCTGGGCTTCCCTGGTGGCGCAGTGGTTGAGAATCCGCCTGCCGATGCAGGGGACGCGGGTTCGTGCCCCGGTCCGGGAAGATCCCACATGCCGCAGAGCGGCTGGGCCCGTGAGCCGTGGCCGCTGAGCCTGCGCGTCTGGAGCCTGTGCTCCGTCTGCAACGGGAGAGGCCACAACAGTGAGAGGCCCGCATACCACAGAAAAAAAAAAAAAAAAAATTCTTAAATGACACTGCTGAAACCACTGTCAAGATTCTGCATGGCTCCTAGTGCCAAAATATATGTATGGGTCCTTAATATTTCCTGATTTGTCACATGACTCTCAACCTAGACAAGCATAGGGCAGTACCAAGGACAAAGGCTCCTGACCTTTCTGACAGGAAGAGGTTGGTGGCCAAGATTCCCGGATTGCTTACGTCTGGCAAGGAAGAGAAAAATGTGACCACCCCTAGGAACCCTGGCCTTTCTTAAAGTCTAAGGTGAATGATGTTTGCAAGATACTAAAATTAGGAAAAGAATAGTTACAGAAGGCATAATTGAGGTTCACCCAGAGGCAGCTTATCCCCCCCTCATCCTCATCAATTCGCGCATCTGTTCTTAACTGTTAAGAATCGGACAATGGCTTCACAAGGAGGCTTACCCGGAATGGTTGTGCATTTTCGACTTGCCTCTTACAAAGAAAATTTGGCGAGGGCTGTCTTATTGCAGAGAACAGTACCCAAATTAATACTATGGAATTGGCTTGTATTCCAATGATTGGGAGGAATCTGTACAAAGAAACCACATGGCTATTCACGTTCTATTTTACAATATGATCAACGATTCCCTGTTCTTTGCCAAGGGATGATGGTTAATGAGATTCACAAATTAACCACCAAAAATCACTTCACCAATTTTAATGTCTCTAGCAGCACTGGATCTTCATGAAACTGATAAGTGCTCCTAAGCTCTATCTGCCATAAATGCTCAATGCCTCCAGAATAAAGCTTGAGCTTCTGGGCGTGGCTTTCAAGGAGGTAACAGGAAAGGACAGCACAGGGACCAGACTAGCTGGGCAGGTCAAGGGACTCAGTCCTTCCTAAGGAAGTGGCAAACTGAGCTGAGATCTGAAAAAAGAGTAGACGTCATCTATACCTATGTTTTGGTGAAAGAAGACATTCCAGGAAGAGGAAACACTATGTGCAAAGGCCTGGAAGAAGAAGGAAGCACAGTGCATCGGCTTCTTCGTTGAGAAAAACGCCAGGGTGGTGAGAAATACGGAAAGTGAAGTAGCTGGAGGGGAGGAAAGGCAAAAGGGGTGGGCTGAGGATAGAATATTTTAATCTTTACCCTGAGAGCAACTCGAACCCATGGAGGAGTTTACACAGGAAGGGGCATGGTTAGATTTGCATTTGAAAACACTGCCCTTGGCTGCTGTGTGAAGAACACAGGAAAGCAGACAGCAGCTACTGCAACAGCTCTGGGGAGTGGTGATAGTGTCTTGGACCAGACTGGTAGCACCAGAGATGTAAAGGAGTGGATATTTCAGGAATAAAAGTTCTCAGAGCGGATATGTGGGGTTGGAAGGGGGAAGGAAGTCTCAAGGATGACACCCTGCTTCTCTCGTGAAGGGCGAGGTGGGGAGTGGTACCACTTCATGAGTTAGAGAACTCTAGAAGGAGACTAGCTTTGGGGCACTGCCAGCCCCACTTTAGGAGGCTTGACTATAACCTGCATTTTCCATCCTCAACCACTATACATGCTATTCCCTCCACGGGAGATGTCTACTCTCTTCCCGTCCCCATCACCACATGCCAAAATTCTCCCCATTCTATAGATTTAATTCAGAAGTCCCTGCTGATCAAGAAGACTTCCAAGGGCTTCCCTGGTGGCGCAGTGGTTGGGAGTCCGCCTGCCGATGCAGGGGACACGGGTTCGTGCCCCGGTCCGGGAAGATCCCACGTGCCGCGGAGCGGCTGGGCCCGTGAGCCATGGCCGCTGAGCCTGCGCGTCCGGAGCCTGTGCTCCGCAACGGGAGAGGCCACAACGGTGAGAGTCCCGCGTACCGCAAAAAAAAAAAAAAAAAAAAAAAAACTTCCGAAATCCTACCCATCCACGTGTATCCCACCATCTTCCAAGCTTTCACATCTCTGTTTGTACCTTTGACCGACATCCTCTTCCTTCCACCTTGTATATCAATTATAAAGATGGCTGTTTCCCTTCTGAGTCCTCCACAGAATTTAGGAAATGCAGCAGGCACTCAATACATTTGTTTTGGTTTAAAGTGAGACATCTTTCCTGTTAATTGGCTCATACGTTCATGTATTTGTCCATTCAATCAAATCAAATTTGGTGAGAGGTCAGACACTTACCTGTTGAACAGTATTTCTCAGCCCCGAACCCATGTCAGAATCACCTGTGAGGCTTTTTAAACCTACTGCAACTTGGCAATACTGTACACTGGAATCCACTGGGCCCACAGATGAGACCAATTAAATCAGTATCACTGGAGGTGGAACCCACGTGATGTTTTTAAAAAGTTAATCCTGAATGATTCCAACGTGCAGCCAAGATTGAAAGCTATATCTGTTGAACCCAAGTCACTGGAGATGGTGCTCACATCCTTGAAAAGCTGCATAGGTGTCTCTCATGTACAACCTAATGCTGAACGCCTCGACGGCAGAGAAATCACATTCCATACAAGACTGAAAAGATAAGGTTTCTGCAGTTGGTAATGGATAATTCTCGAATGTTTTTAAACAAGGGAGTTTGTAAAATGGACTGAGTCCAGAAGAAGGGACAGCAGGCCATTCAACAAATACCACGTACGAAGCACTAAAGACATAAAAAGAGGTGACTAAGAGAGACCCTGCACCCACAAAGCATGTGTGTCTTCACTTTCCCAACAAATAGGTGTTGTGTTCTGACACGTGGGCACTGAGAACGTGGCAGAGACAAAACAGAGTCCCTGCCCTCAAGATGCTTATATTCTAGCATAGGAAACAGATCAGTGTATAAGACGTCCATTCAGATAGGGATAAATGCTCTGAGGAAAAATAAAGCAGAGCAAAAAGGGAAAGAAAAGGGCCACTCTGAGCTGTCTTTTGAACAGAGACTTGAATGGAAAGCATCGCTTCTAGGGCATGTGTAACCATAAGATGAGTTGAGAGTCTGCGAGAGCTGGAGGGGTGACTCAGGTGAGAGGTGAGGGGGCAGTGAATTAGCAGATGGCAGGAGGAATGAAAGAAGAGGACAGATTCAAAACAGTAATGCTAAAAATATGCCAGGCAACGTGCGAAACACTACACCCATTACCTCAGACAACAATCCCGATAGGGCAGTACTTTCATCATGCCCATTTTACAGATGAGGAAACTTGAGCCTCCGCATGTGACTGCCCAATATCATACACTCCTAAATGATGGAGCCAGGGCTCACACTGGACTAACTTGAGAGCTGAAGCTCTTAACCTGAAAGTATCTAAGCTTGACTACTTCAACGGGGAAGGGGCTCAAATTGACGTGACTTGGTGACTGATACCATGGGCCATGCTATCAGCAGTAGAACCTGACTTTACAACACAGCAAGAGATGTGATCCAGCGGGTCCCAGAGTGGTAGAGGGGACCCCACCCAACTCTTGAGAATTGGAGTCTACTGACACAGTTTATGAAAGAGTCAAAGGAGAGCTCTCGACCCCTCCTGAGACCCCTTTTCATCCTTGCCTTTACCTGGAAATATAATTCTAACCACTCCCCAATCATCTCAATCCTCCCCAAAGTCTTCTAGCAATAAACTCTTACCTAGAAACTGTGTGTGCAGGGTGAAGACTTGAACTCACAGTTCCACGGCCAAGCAGAAAAGGGCCCAGAACAGAAAGTGAGTCATCGTTTAAATGACCTAATGAAGCCTGACAGGTGGAGGAAGAATGAAGGTGAGCAGGAGAGGCCAAGGAGGCTCATCACAGCAGAACATAACCACCGAAACTCAGACCTGAATAGAATCCAACAAGAATGTAACTGAACAGAAAATCAGGTAACGTGCCACGTCTCCAGGAGCAAGGAGACCCCCCTTTCCCTTCCATTGATGAGAACAGCTATGGCATTGGACCCTAAGACTCAGCAGGGTAAAGGGCCACCTACTTCCCGTGTAAAACTCAATTCCACTGCATAATGATATCACATGATGTCAGAGTAACTGCTCTGATCACCTGGACTGATTCAGCTGATTTGGCAGGCAACTCCAGGGTGAAAGAGCAATTTCCCACATTTACCAGCCAAGGAGATATGAGTGTTCCTTGCTGGAACCTCGAAATCTGTCAGGATTCTTTGGTTGCAAGGAACAGAATGGAGCCTTAGCTAAGATTATTAGTGATTCAGAGAGCACACTCTGGAACCAGACTGCCTCGGCTAACTGCAAACCCCAGTTCTGCTGTTCACTACTTCTGTGACCTTAACAAAGTCACTTAACCTCTCTGAGCCTCAGTTTCTTCATAAACAAAACAGGAACCATTCTTCATCAATCATATCTGCAAAAAGTGTTAACATACTGCCACTGGTAAGGATGTAAGGAAAATAGGCACTGCATCACATAAACTCTACATATGAATACACAGGCATAAATACACACACACACACACACACACACACACACACACACACACACACACACTCTGCTATACACTCTACCTATGTAAGGCAATTTGACCATCTCTCTTAAAATTGAAAATACACATATTCTTTGATCCAACAATTTTACTCCTAGGTATTATCACAGATGTTATATGTGGAAATTTTATGTACAGGGAAACCTCATTTTACTGCACTTTGCTTTATTGTACTTTGCAGATATTATTGTTTTTCTACAAATTGAAGGTTTGTGGCAATCCTGCATCAAGCAAGTCATCTGTCCAAAAGCATTTGTTCACTTGGTGTCTCTGAATCACATCTCAGTGATTCTTACAATATTTCACACTTTTTCATTACTATTACATTTGTTATGGTGATCTGTGATCAGCGATCTTTGATGTTACTAATGCAAAAAGATTATGACTCACTGAAGGCTCAGACGATAGTCAGCAGTTTTTAGCCTTAAAGTACTTTTAAATTAAGGTATGTACATTTTTTAGACATGATTCTAAAAATATTCATGTAATAGACTACAGTAAACTTAACTTTTATACGCACTGGGAAACCAAAAACCTGAGTGACTAACTTTCCGCAAATTCACTTTATTGCAGTGGTCTAGAACTGAACCCACGATACCTCCAAGGTATGCCTATATTAGGATATTCACTAAAACATTATTTACAAAAGCAGAAGACTGAATATAGTAGGAGACTGGTTAAATAAATTATGATACCATACAATGAAAAGCTATGCAGTTATTTAAATGAATGTACAAATATGAAAAGATCTCTAAGATAACAGTGTTTATTCATTTGAAAAAAAGCACATAAATATTTCTAAGTATATAGAATATCTCTGGAAAGGTACAAGAAAATTTTTGTGAATAGCGCTAGCCTCTGGGGAAAAAGAAATGGGTGTCTGGGAGAGTGAGTGGAGGGAAAGACTTACTTTGCACTGTTTATGCTTTGATACTTTTTGAATTCTGCACCATGTGCACGTGTCAGCAAATAGTCCTGGGAGAGCTGATCTGAAAGACCTAGCTTAGGTCGCATGCTTGTGGAGTAGCCAGACGAAGGCAATGCAACTCCACCCGCATCCACTAAAAGAAGCTGGTCCCCAAAAGAACATCCAGAGGCTGTTAGAGAAGGAGGAACAGACGTTGGATGAAGAGAAACAACTGTTTACCTCAACACGAAAGAGCCTAATTTTGATATGCCAGGTCCAAACACAGGCAGAGAAAAGACTCCAGAGAAACAGTCCTTTTATCATATTTTGTTACTAGCATCCAGCCGAAAGTTGGTGAATGCATCGGAGAAGGCAGAGACACTGGGAGACTTAGCACACGGTGGAAAATGCTAAACTGGGAACTGGGGAATCTGGGTTCTATGTCCACCAGTACCTGGCTCTGTTGCCCCCAGACAAGCCTCTGTACCTCCTGAGCCCTTCCTTTGCCAAAAAGAAGAGAACGCGGTGACCATCTCTTGGGTCCCTTCAAACTCTGATGCTCCAGGATTCCGCGGCAGTTGACCTCAGCTTGTCAGAGCCTAGCAGTGTGGGTACCATGGTACAGTCAAAAAATAAAGGGTACGGGATTAATGTTCCAGCCTGGAAAGACAATGACAGATCTGCCTACATCTCTGCTACCAGTTTCTCTGGCACTGTGAGGAAAAAAGAGATATCAAAGGAGAAGGCATTCTGAAAAGTACGAAGTCCACTGTGTTCCCTAGGAAAGCGCCAGCTGGTGTGACTCTCTCATAAGGTTCTCTGGTACATAAACAGTGGCCCTATAATGTCACTTCTCTATCTCGCTAATAAATAAGGTGGCCTCTACATTAGACCTTAGATTCCCGAACTGAATCAAAGTAAAGGCAATCTTGCAGAAGCTCTCATCTGAAGAACAAACTCACAGAGAGTTATTAATCACTCAAGAATTAACACCTTGTGCCTTGGAAGTAATCAAAGTAGTCACTCGAAAATAAAAACATCACAGAGAGGGAAAAAGTGAACGTCCAGCAGAAATCTATATATAAAGGTGGGAGAGACCAGAATGAACAGCCACCATTTACATTCCGAGCGCTGACTCCATCTTTCAAGTGGTGTGACTGACATGCCAAAGTGCAATGGCAAACGTAGGACAGCGTGGAGTGCACAGTCACTAACTTGGAGCTATTAGCCAAAGAATGGGGAGATACGCGTGGGAAAGAAAACGCTCTTTTTCAGCGTGTGGAAATGACAGATGAACACATCTGCTATCCTGAACCAAATCAAGTAACTCATGAATGACACTTTGACTGTATTTCAAAATACTTCTATGCAAGTACTTACGTCTTCAAGACTGCTGCCTCTAGAAAAGGCAGTGGAGATGTCATTTCCTCCAAACCACAATTCCAATATCAAAAAAAAAAAAAAAAAAGAAAGAAAGGAAATAGACCTAAGGTTCCTAAACACGGAAGAGAATCACAGGTGGTTCCCACAAGGGAAGACCTGCCTCTGACCAAAGTCCAAAATTATTAGGCTGGTATTCAATTTTTTTAAAAATTGAAGTATAGTTGATTCACAATGTTGTGTTAGTTTCAAGTGTTTAGCAAAGTGGTTCAGATATATACATACTGATTTTTATATATATATATGTATATACTTACATTCTTTTTCAGATTCTTTTCCATTGCAGGTTATTACAAGATATTGAATATAGTTCCCTGTGCTATACAGTAGGTCCGGTATTCAATTTTTGAGGAAAAAAAAAAAAAGACCTTGGTTGGAAAAAGCCTCAACTCATTTGTAATTCTCCTTCGGAAAATGCAGTGTTGCTTGTTCGCTGTACTCAGGATGCAAATAGGTCTTGGAGTCAGTGCAAATAATACAGTCTTGACTTGTTTCCCAAGTAAAATCTTTGCAAATGCAAGATAACAAAATAGTTTCATTTTATTTTTAGTTGTGCATGTTTAGCACTTCGCTTCCCATGACTTTGATAGGAAGCCAGTTATTTAGGGGTGAGAGTGCCTTACCTTACAGAGAAATGCATTAGAAAAAGAAGGCCCTGGTTAATCTTCCTAATCTCTCTCATTACTGGACTCACCCAAAGCACACTCCATCCAGTCTAACCAAATTTGTGGGCAGAGCTTGTGTTTTCCCACTACAGTGTCTCTGCTTCGGCCATCTTTGCAGACTCCACCTGGCTCTTGCTATCAAAATCCTCTGTATTCCCAAAGGCCTCTGTCAGAATTCACTTTTCTCCTTTGTTTTTCCTCCCTTTGAATTACTTACTGCCTTGTGCCTTATCAACCTGGGAGACACAAGTCCTCACTTTTTGTAGAACTTTACACTATCTATGCAAAGTGGGGCAGATGAATGCTTAAATGACTAGGGTGAAGAAAAACATTTCTTTTTCACTCTTTTAAGAGTTTTCAAATATATCATTACTGTCCAATTTTCCAAGGTATCTTTCATAAAAATATCTCAGCATGGAATAATAGAAACGAAAATGCAAAAGGGGGACGATTCTGAATTTTCAGATTTTAAAGACAGAAACTAAGTATCTTCACATACTGCTGCTTTTATGAGAATACTCTATTCAATTGCCAGGTTTTTCAGACAACTCAATAAAAAGGTCAGCTTCTTTCAGGGCTCTTACTTGTCTTCAAAAATATAATCAAGGCTATTCCAATCAAGACAGAAAACAACACTGCTTCATTAACTAAACTAATAAGCCAGATTCTTTCTCCCATTAAAGAAAAAAAAGAAAAAATTAAAAGACAGGTCTTGACCTAAAGATTATCATACTAAGTGAAGTAAGTCAGACAGAGAAAGACAAATATCATATATCACTTATATGTGGAATCTAAAAAAAAAAAAAAGATACAAATGAACTGACATGCAAAACAGAAATAGACTCACATACACCTGAAACTATCACAACATTGTTAATCAACTATACTCCAATAAAAAATAAAAGGTAAAAAAAAAAAGCAATAGACACACAGACATAGAAAACAAACGTATGGTTACCAAAGTGGAATGTGGGGAGGGATAAACTAGGAGTTTGGGATTAACATACCCACAGTATTATATATAAAACAGGTAACCAACAAGGACCTACTGTATAGCACAGGGAACTCTACTCGATACTTTGTAATAACCTATAGGGAAAAGAATCTAAAAAAGAAAAAAATATATATATACACACATGTGTACATATATGTATGTGTGTATACATATATATACATACACATATATATAACTGAATCACCTGAAACTAACACAACATTGTAAATCAACTATACTTCAATTAAAAAAAAATTTAACAAAAAAGACGGGTCTTGAGAACCGCAGCAGGCCACCTTATATGCTGTTCATGCCTGCCTAACTGGACACCATCTATATTTGCTCCGTCTCAAGATGAGAGCAAGATGGAACACTCCAGAAGAACCAGTCAGAAGACCTGGGGATCAGCAGCAAACAACTTCCTCAATAAAGACAGGGGAGAAGGGGGAAGGAGAGGGGAATCTTCAGCCCTCAATGGCATTTACCCCAAAATCCTCCGTAAGGCTTAGATCCCCCCAAGGAGCCAAGTCAGCCTCATGGACTTGGCCTCAGCAGTTCTGCTGCTTATAAAATGACCAAACTTCTCCCTTTGTTCTGGCAAAAGACTTCCTGTGAGAAAGCAGTAATCCTTTAAAGCTTTCCAGTCCAAAGGTCTCTCCCTGGTTTGTATTCCTCCCATCCCCACCCCCCAGAGGACAAGCTCAATCACATCACAAGGCATTTCTTGGTTCCAGGCTGTACTGAGTCTCAAGGACTCCTGGTGAGGAGAGAGAACTGGTCATCTGAACATCCTTTCCTGGGATCCGTCTGAAGTGTAGACAAGCAGCAAAGATGAATATTAACATGCCTTCCATCATCAAAAGCTATTGCATACCCAAAGGATGATAAATATTTTAATCAGTTTTCAGCTTGTCTAGCAGAAGTCAGTTTGCTCCTCAGAGATTTCCCTAGTTCTGTACCCCGCACCTGTCCAGTTCATGCCACTTTCCCTATCTAACTCGGGAAATTAGTCATGAAAAGTCCAAGCTCGGTTGGGGAACTCATTTAATTTTATGACAACTGTACTCTATGAAGTTTTTCAAGAATAGGGAAATCTAAAATACGAAGAATGCCAACAAATGAGGCAAAAACACCATGATTCTATGTTTTCACAGCACTATTACTCGGGGAAACTTAATAACCTACTTATATCTCTCATTTTTAAAAAAAAAGAGTTTTCATATTCGCATAAGTTGTTTGCCAGTGATTGCTCCATCTTCACAGTGTAAATGCCAAAGGCATAAAACAGAACATTCTGGTACATCCTCTGTGCTCTTGATGTTATTATTACTTTTTAATGTTCAAGATGTTTTGGGGGTACTGCTAGGAGGGTTATGTTGGTTTAAAAATAAAACTAACCCCAAAATATTCCCGTGAAGCAGGACCTAACATTTGAGGAAAACGTACAGAGTTAAAAAGAATGTATTGAAGGCTATGCTATTGAGCCTGAAAGTGAGGAAATGGCAAGGCTGGAATGCTGACCCAACATGAATTCATATTTTTGTTTTGTTTTGTTTTGGCTGAACCCCGGCCCCCCTGCAGTGGAAGTGTGGAGCCCTAACCACTGGACTGCCAGAGAACTCCCCATTTCTTTTTTTTAAAATTGAAGTATAGTTAATTTACAATGTTGTGTTAGCTTCCAGTATACAGCAAAGTGATCAGTTATACACACACACACACACACACACACACACACACACATACACACACAATATATACTTTTTTGTTGTTATTCAGAGTCTTTTCCATTATAGGTTATTTATAAGATATAGAATATAGTTCCCTGTGCTATACAGCTGGTCCATCCTTGTTGTTTATCTACTTTATATGTAGTGGTGTGTATTTGTTACTCCTAAAGTCCTAATTTTCTTTAACAAGTTAGGGGTCGATTACCTACTAAATATCAGGCACTGTTCTAAGAGCTGGGGAAACAAGAGTGACTAAAACAAAAGTCCCTGCCCTCATGAGGATTCTATAAGTAGAGGCAGACCATAAACACAAACATGGTATCACGGCAGGCAGGGGACAGCAGTAGGTGGGAAAGCAGAACAGTGCCACTCTTGCTCTGCAACCAGAGAGAGCTTGGTCAGAGAAAACCCTCTCCAAGGAGGGACAGCAGCAGAGAGTTGGGAAGGAAGTGACAGAGTGAGTCAGGAGAGGGAAGAATGTACCAGACAGAGGCAACAGCAAATGCAAAGGCACTGAGGCAGAAGGAAACCGGGCATGTTCTAAAGACAGTAAAGAAGGCTAGAGGGAGGAGGGGGAGGGGGAAAAAGACTTATGTGGGGAGATGAGGGAGTGGGTGGACAGATCCTAGAGGGCACTAGGCCCCTCACAAGGAAGTTGGATTTCTGAACGGGATGGTGAGTTTGGGCCACAGCAGTGAAATAAGCCGACATACTTGAAAGGAACACTCTTAACAGGGGTGAACATATAAGTGGTAGAAATAGGGAGTTTATTTACACCAAGGTGGTAGCAGAGAGGGTGGTAAAGAGTAATTAGATCATGAATCTATTTTGAAAATAGAGCTAAATGGATTCATTGATAAATCAAGAGATAAATCAAGACAACTCCAAGGTTTCTGGCTGTGCAATACTGTACAATACTGGGAGAAAGCCTAGGAGGAGTTATGGGAATGAAGAGTTTGGTTTTGGATTTGTTACATTTGAGATACTTATTACTAGATGGCTGAAGAGGGCAAACCTTTCCCAACTACTGTTCAGGGGGCCCAAGATATGAGAACCCAGTACCAAGAAAATACTAATTTATCACAAGGACTGGCATACCCCACTACTTTTGTCCGTTAAAAAATTCACTGGTGGGCTTCCCTGGTGGCGCAGTGGTTGAGAGTCTGCCTGCCGATGCAGGGGACACGGGTTCATGCCCCGGTCCGGGAAGATTCCACATGCCGCAGAGCGGCTGGGCCCGTGAGCCATGGCTGCTGAGCCTGCGCGTCCGGAGCCTGTGCTCCGCAACAGGAGAGGCCACAACAGTGAGAGGCCCGCGTACCGCAAAAAAAAAAAAAAAAAAAAAAAAAAAATTCACTGGTAACTGCATGAAAAGGTTATGACGTTAAATAAAACACAAGCCTTCTTAATCCCTCAACATCTGTTAAAGAAGATCTGATGCATAATTCTGGGCAATTTCGTAAGTGCTCATTTAAATTAATAACATTTAAGTTAGTGGGATACCACCTGTTCCAGGTCTTTATAACCAGAGCAGATTTGTCTTAAACACTGAAAATTAATTTTGAATATGGCCATAAGACTCCAGATTTTTATGTGAAGGCTAATTTTGTCACTCAATCAAACTCAAGTTGGAGATTATCTGAGATTTGTATACGCATCAAGGAAAAATTTACAAATGAGATTGTCACAGATGGTTCCAGATGGGCTGAGATTGTGTAAGGAAACACCAAAAAGTTGATCATAATTTACGTGTTAGGGAAAAGACGGTGTTAAGAATATCATCTACAAATGATCACAGAGATTCCTTCAGGAAGACCGAAAAGGCAACGTACCCGTTTCCTTTGGTTTAAAACAAGGGTCATTTTTTGCAGATGTCAACAAGAAGAGAGCAGGATGATGGTCATGTTACCCTTAATGCACAAAAGAGATGACTTAACGTGTCCCCAGAGCTCTCTGGGATTTCGGCACTTGGAGCACATTTGTCCATAGAGACATTTTTGCAAAATATGGAAAGATTCCCAGCCCTGCCTCCCACAGTATCTCGCCCACAGTAAAGGAGAAACATTACCAGAGTAGCCCTGAGCTCCAGCCCAGTGTGAGTCCCTTTAGCTCCAGGGCTGACCCTAGTTCTAGAGGAAGGGAAATGGGAAACGGGGAGGGATGCTGGCACTAAGGAGACTCAGTCAAATGACCTCTAAGTTAAGGGGTCCAAAAGTGACACCTGTTTACATTTCCTTCTAAAATCACTCCTGGTGATGACTTGCATGTGTACAGTCTTTTTATATTTTACACACTCTCTCATTTGCTCATCAAAACACTTTTCCTCAGAAGGGAATAGTTTTAGGGACCATTCAATAACGACCTTGGGAAATAAGATCCTAAGACCTTGATTAATATTCCCAACAGTTGGTACATAGCCTTTGGAAATCTTGCTTCCCTTGCAAAACCGTAGGCCTGTCGGGTTTGTTTGTTTGTTTGCTTTTAAATCATTTCATTCCTTTAGACTGACCTTCCAGAATATGTCAAAGATATTTATAAAAAGATAAATGACAGACTAGAGCTGAATTTACTGTCCCACTCCCTACCCCCCAAAAAAAACAGAGGAAATAAAGTATACATTTGTTTTATCCTCTGTCTTTTCTAGGAAAAATGGAAATTCCTACCACCCCAATCTGGTCTGAAGGTTTCTGAATTCGCATCTGAAATGCTACGATGGTCTGCTAGTCAAAGCAATCCAAAATAAATTCCCGCAGCCAAGGCTCCAATAGCTCCCCAGGGAAAACTAGTGGGCTCTTCACACACCTTTCCATCAATCTGAATTCCTGTGTAGTTAAAATTATATATAACAATAGAATCTGTCTACTTAAAAAATATATCTAACATACGTGAACTGGGTGTGTGTGTGTGTCCGTGTGCTTATTAACAAATGCTAGCAAAATTTAGCTAAAGCCTATGAAACCACGCTCAAATAGGAACCTTGGCTGTTGATTCCATTTTTCTCTCCACAAACTAGTAAGAGTTAAGCGAGACCGCAAGGCTTTCACTTGGAATCTCCCGGCTCCTGTTGCTTTGTCTCGCCATCTTCAGCATTTTTAGCCTTGTTCTCATTGTGAGCAAGAGTAGAGGCAGTGGAACATTCCTCTTAACATTCCTGGAACGTAACAGGCACATCCTAGTACTTGGTACCAATAAAGCTCAGCTCTCACGCAGCTCACGGAAGGGTTAAAAACAGAAAGTCCTACCCACTGGTTTGCTCTGATGTTCCTGGAGATATTGTCACTGGATGTATCCTCAGTAGAATTCTATTCAACACCTCTGTCTTTAAGTACAAAGCTGTAGGCTGTAGTAGCTTTAAGAAACATAAGTATCCCTTTTTTCTGCTGCACAGTATCTGTGTGTGAAATTCTCTAAAGGGGTTTAAGTATTTACCCTGAACACTATCAGACAGTTTCTGAAATTTTCCTTATCCAGTTGCAAAAACACTTCAAAGAGAATCATAAACACAGTCCTTTGTGCTTTCCATGCACATTCTGTTTCTGAGGCTTAAGCCTGAATTCTCTTGGAATTGTAAATTTCTTCCCAGAAAGACAGGATTCACAACACTTTTTTTTTTTTCTTAATTCATTATTACGTCTGTAGCAACAAAGGAAAAAACTGGAAAAATCTGAGAGAAATCCGGAAGGCAATCAAAGGCATCAAAACCTGTTCGAAATTCTTTGCTAAATTATATGTACAATTTGCCCCCAGATATTTTACTCTTAATAGAAAAACACAGAGGTGTGGAATTGGAGTAGGGGTGGAGAGGGGGGCATATGGAAAGAACCAACCTTCAGTGAACACGTTTAAGGTAAGAAAAGATGTGAGCCAAGGGTTTTAAGCCACTATCGCTGAAAAGTGATTTTTTTCTTTTCTCAAAATTTCCAAAGCTAAACAAACATAGAAGGTCCCAGAGCTCAGAGTCTGCATACATAATTTGAATTGTTGGGTGCTTGTGACTGTTTACCTGCCTCCAATCCGTGCTTCTCCTGAGCCACTCAGCACTGTACCAGTCAAAAAAGGGAAAAGGGAGTTTAAATTTTCATTTAAAACCACTCGACATTACACACCAGATCCTAAATTACTATAATATACTTTACTCCTATATTAGAAATGCTAACTCTGAAAAATGGAAGACGGGATTAATATTAGCAAATATAATTTAGTATATATATTAACGTTAAAGGGGAGAGATATATAATACACACACACACACACACACACACATATATATAAGTTGATGACTCCACCATTAATATGGACAAAAAATTAACATTTATATTTACATCACTTTCTTCCTCACACCCCCAAAAATCTTTAATCTTGGAAGAAAGTTTAAAATGAACTTAGCTAACTGAACTATAATATGATGGCAAAAACCAGTATACCTCGTGTATATTTCAGTATGTGAAAAAGCAGCCTTGTTCCTCTATTCAGTTACAAAGAATTTAATCTAAAGCACTGTGATGATAGCTTCATTAATCTCTCCAAAAACAAACAAACTGCTCCTCGGCTCAATCATTCCCCACCTTAGTGTAACCTATACTAAGAAGGGCTCAGCCAGACAGCAACCGACAGGCTCCATGGCCTGAGCTTTCCCAGATGATTTACACAGGCCAGAATGACAAGCTGAAAGGCATGACTCATCTTGAAATTAAACGATTACAACTAACTCCTAAAGGACAACTTTCACATTCTTAAGTATCTTTCTCTCTTAAAACTTTAACAACAAGAAACTGAACAGTATTAAATAAAACACTTACTCATTTTCCACATCTCTCTGCTCTCCCATGCCAAATTTTAACATAAATGGGTAGAATTAAATGTAGCTGATAGCTTACCTAACATAATTATATGTTGTGTTTTACACTGTTTCAAAACGGATACATTAAAATAATCCAGTCTTGGCTCTGACCCACTAAAGTCAATAAAGGTTATTAAGGCCAACTGCCATGTAAATGCACTGCTATCCCAGCACGAGGACCTGTCAAGGCAGGAAATGCAATTCAAAACATTCAAAACAATCAGGAGCTACCCTTGTCTTCTAGAAAAAAAAAAAAAAGCAATGAAAAATGAAGGAGGAAATTTCTCTCCAGTACAAAAATCATCCGTACTTCTGAAAATGTTTACTCTGGAAAGTATTCTAGAATATTTTATTGAATTATACCAAATTGACCTTTTTTTTTTAAGGTCAAAAGGAAATGAATAAATGTCATCAATTTAGAGGACGTCACACCTAGCATTCTTTTCTGTATCACTGTGAATTCAATAGTGTTAAAACATTTTTATAGGTAAAATAAATGTCAGTTTTGCAAAGTGCGATACCAGACCCTAAGAGACAAATGGCCTATCCGTTGAATCTCTGGCTACAGCAAGACTTCCTCACCTCACAGGAGAGTTCGGCTTTTCATATTTTTTACCCAGAAAGCAAAGCCTGTACAGTTTCTTTCAAATGGTAACTCTCTTATCCTGAACAGTCTCCCCATAATATGCTAATCTTGGATGTGGGGTGGTGGGCTGGTTTTAAAAAAGAATAAAACACAAATATTTGAATAGTGTTAGTGTCATAATACCTTCCTGAAGAGGAAAATGAGAGGAAAGACTAGGCTAACTTCCTAGGTTGTAAGAAAGGGTTCTGGGGGGCTTCCCTGGTGGCGCAGTGGTTAAGACTTCGCCTGCCAGTGCAGGGGACACGGGTTCGAGCCCCGGTCCGGGAAGATCCCACGTGCCGCGGAGCAACTAAGCCCATGCACCACAACTACCCTGCCTGCGCTCTAGAGCCCACGAGCCACAACGACCGAAGCCCACGTGCCTACAGCCCGTGCTCCGCAACAAGAGAAGCCACCGCAATGAGAAGCCCACACACCACAATGAAGAGTGGCCCCTGCTCGCCGCAACCAGAGAAAGCCTGTGCGCAGCAACGAAGACTCAACGCAGCCCAAAATGGATAAATAAATAAATAATTTTTTTTTAAAAAAAGGGTTCTGGTGCTCTGGGCTTAATGGCTCATAACTTCATGAGGTAATATTCAGGGAAAATGTGATATTTTATCAGAATGTCATTCAAATATAAGGTTTAACATTTACATCACAAGAGCATGCCCAGAGTAAAACTATCCTCGGGGAGGGAAACGGCAAGAATAAACAGTGTGATAAAAAAAAAACGTTGCTTGCTGGAACAGGGGGTTGGCAGTGGAGGCTAGGGGAGTTTTAGAGACAGCTGATTAAACTTTTTAAAATATGTGACTGGTTATGACATGTGAAGCAATTACCATTAATGGAAGAAATGTGATTTCAAAGCTCATTTTCCGTTCTTCTTTTATATCCTACCTGAGACTACTCCTTTCCAACCACAAAGGAAAAAAATGAACACAAAGACAGAGAGGAATTACAACACAAGTCTCTTCCCTGGTATGAGGGCTGTCAAAGGTTGCTTTAATCACAAGCAAAAGGTGAAAAGTAATGTACATATTGCCCGAGGTTTTTTGTTTTATTTTCTCGCCAAAGGAGATCAATGCTATGTTGCAGAACAGATAAAATACATTAATTAGAGAAATCTTCCCACAACACACATGTGATTTTTACAATTCAAAACAGCATAACGATAAAGAAGAATCATTTGTCTAAAAGGATCATCATTTTGAGTCGTATATTCCCTGGAAGCAAAGTGAGTACATTCAGAAAGGCCGTTTGGCTTAGTCTAATTCTATAGAATCTAAATGTGCACCAAACACTGCACTTTTTATGTTAAATTGCTGTTGAATGTGTTAACCCACAACTGATTTCCTGTGTTATGGAATCTTGGAGATTACAGCTAACTTGAAGCAACAGGGATAATTCTGGACAGTTAATGGTGCATTTGTCTGCATTTTCCTGAAAGGCTTAGCATCTGGGGGGCCTCAAACTGGTAGCTCAACATTGCCCCCTACTGCTCACAACTGAAAAAATATGAGGTGGGCTGGTACAAAGCAGGAATTTAACCAGCCAGTGCCAATTCCACCCGGAACACACAAATACCAGATGGCACTGCACTAACAGCCACAGGACCGTAGACCTGCCCAATGATTATTCTCTTCTGTCTCTTCCAATAGCAAAAGTAAATTATTATGAATTTGCTAAAAGTCATTTAAAAAAAGGCTTGAAGCTGACATTTAATTTAGAAGTGCCATTCCTTTTATCTTGGCCCAAACCTTCACTCTGCTGATAACGATCATCCTGAGACTTGCTGAGACACAGAGGCCATTGATTTCACTCAGAACACTTAGTAATGCCACACCAACTGCAAGGAAACTCACTCTGGAGAATTCCCAAGACTGTTCTTCTTTTTAGTATTTTTACACGAGAGTCATAAAGGGAGACAGTCGATCTAATGTGCCATCACCGCCAAATTTAAAAATATATAAATAACTAAATAGTTTAAGTGAATTCATAATGAACATCACTGGTAAGCTCACAAAACCAAAGATTTCACTTAAAGAAAAGCCCTTGAACAAAAGCAATACAAAAACATTAAAAAAATAATCACTGAGTTTCTTTCTTATTTTGCCAACTCTAATTGTTTAATTGTTAGTTTGCCAGCTCTAATTCAAAGAATTGTCAAATTACAATCCCAAAGACAAACTGATGTCTGAGTGTCAAGGTTCGGCAAGTGAAGTTCTAACTCAGATGCCAACAAAACCAGAATTACACGGTGAAAAAGAAATTCCCTAAAAAGGAAGCTGCCTTTATGTATATACATCCCATAAAAATGGAGCATACGCTACACAGGCTAATTTTAGGAATAGAACTGACTGAGGAAATTTCAGCGTGAACTTTTCATTACCTCCAAACCCAGTTTTACAATGCTCCGTTTTGCACTGATTCAAGTCTTCGGAGAAATCCATTTTTTGTGATACTATTAGTACACTAAAAGGATTACAACATTCCACCCCCCGACATATATTCATGAAAAGGCACGGTTTAAAGATTTAAGGAAATGTCTGAAAAGCAGAGACTTCTGGATTCTGACCCAGACTTTCAAAGTGGGGCCCCTTCAGGGTTGTGACTAGATATTTTCATTATTATAAAATAGGAATTAGCAATAACTACCCATTTTTGCAAATCAGTTCACTGTTTCTAGCACATCTCAAAGCCTGTGCAGTGGTACCCTCTCAAGAGTTCAGCAGGCTTTTATCACTTTTCCACTACATTCCAAACCTGACGACTTGGAGGTAGAACAGTGAGGTGATACATGGCATGACCCTAGAGCCAGTCTTCCCTGAGTTCTCATCCCAGCTCCCCAGCTCAGTTGTATGACCTTGAGGAAGTCAGGGAAACCTTTTGTGCTTCAGTCTCCTCATGTGTAAAATGGGGGGAAAAAATACCTACTTTATGGGGTTGTCATAAAAGTTAAATAAAATAGTGTCTGGTACTTAATAAGTATCACAGAAGTATTTGCTATTATTACTATTATTTTAATTTAGACTTACTCCAAGTGGCCTCGACTTGCCTTCTAGCTACATTTCCTACTACACATCCCCTGAATCCCGTGCTCTGATCACACTGTACTTCCCCACTCCTGATCTTGTTTTTACAGTTCCTGGGGCCTAATGCTTCTCTCTGAATGCCTTATCCGACCCTACTTCTCCCCACCCAAGGTCCCCAAAAGCCACATCTGCTGTTTCACAACTGTCCCAGTTCCAGTGTGCTCTGAATTTAATACTCCGGCCTCTGGATGGTGATTTTTTTTTTTTTTTCCTAATCTCTATTACAGGATTTCATTTTAGCTAATGCAACACCTGGCTATATTCATGCTTCTCTCCTTGTTAAACAGACTGCAGTGGTTAAGAGCACAAGCTACAAAGCCAGGCTGCCTGGGTTTCAATCTCGCTCTGCCACTTACTCCATCCATGACCTTGGGCGAGGCACTTAATTTCTCTAGGGCTTGGTTTTCATGTCTATAAATTAAGGTTCATAAGAGTTTCTGCAACTCACAGGACTGTTGTAAGAACTTTAAAAGTTAATATAGGGAAAAGTCTTAGAATAGTGCCTGGTGCATATAAAAATGCAAATGAAGTTTAGAAGTTGTACTGTTCTCATCGTCGCTTCCCAGTGTGTGTCTAACACGGTGCCTTACATGTCAGAAACGCTCAATAAAGGTTCACCGCACTGAACTAAGCTTGTACTGACAAAATCCCTGGCTGTTCCCACTACCTTCCCAAGAGTAACCTAACTCACTAATTTAGAAATTTTTGTCTTTATTTATTTATTTTTTAATTAAAGTACAGTTTGATTTACAATGTTGTGTTAGTTTCAGGTGCACAGCGAAGTGATTCAGTTATACATATATATATATAAATCTAGGGCTCCCCTGGTGGCACAGTGGTTAAGAATCCTCCTGCCAATGCAGGGGACACGGGTTTGAGCCCTGGTCCGGGAAGATCCCACATGCCACGGAGCAACTAAGCCCGTGAGCCACAACTACTGAAGCCCACGCGCCTAGAGCCCGTGCTCCACAACAAGAGAAGCCACCGCAATGAGACGCCCGCGCACTGCAACAAAGAGTAGCCGCTGCTCACCGCAGCTAGAGAGAACCCGCGTGCAGCAACGAAGACACAACGCAGCCAAAAATAAAATAAATAAAATAAAAAATAAATCTATTCTTTTTCAGATTCTTTTCCATTATAGATTATTATAAGATACTGAATATAGTTCCCTGTGCTACACAGGTCTTTGTTGTTTATTTTATTTATAGGAGCATGTATCTGTTAATCCCAAACTCCTCATTTATCCAGCCCCACCTCCCCCTCCCCTTTGGGAACGGTAAGTTTGTTTTCTATGTCTGTGAGTCTATTTCTGTTTTGTAAATAAGTTCATTTGTATCATTTTTTTTTTTTTAGACTCCACATATAAGCTATATCATATGATACTTGTCTTTCTCTTGCATTTACCCATAGAAATTAGGCAGCCGAGGATTGCCGGAGCACAACGTCCCAGGAAATCCGGTCCCAGATACTTACCAGGCCTTCCATCTTCTTCCACAGCTCTTCCAGCTGAGTCATAGGTCGACACCACCAATCGGTGCACCTTTTGTATCGATTGCCTTGAAACCAAAACTGTCTCAGCCACTCAAACTCGACCTGGGGATCATAAAGACAAGACTGTGGTTATAATGCCCCCATGATAGACAATCAAGGACAGTAAACTTCATCACTCAGTTCTCCTCCAGTAACTTCACAGCCATAGGGTGAGAAAAGGTGAGAAAAGCTCAGCCTAACCAGTTCCCAATATAACTTGGGGTCTCCTGAGCCTTTTTGCAAGTCAGGAAGAGAGTAGTCTTAAAGCTTACTGAGACAACCCAGGTCAGGCTGGAGAGGGGGTTTTCAGTCACATTCATCACTCGGACATGAGGAAACTATAAGTCAATCAACAACAAATCCTGAGATCCTAAAGTTTAGAGCAGCCTGCACTGTGTAGGATGGGAAGGATATAATCGAACAAAATATGTTTTCATTAAGTATCTTTCTTAAAGAACTAGTATTAAGAGCAAAACACAGCCACATGTTAGAAGATATCAATTTTAAGTTTCTTAGATCTAAAATAAACAAAGAATTTACCCATGGGCCAGGAAGAGCTGGTGGTAACATCAACTCAGATAACTTGAGCAGTATAAAGTTAATTATGGCGGCATAAAACCTATGGAGCCATTTAAATTGTCACTTTCAGTTCAGTCAGGGTAAATGACAATAGGTAAAAAGAACAGTAAAGACACTCATAATTTATATTCCTTCCTATGAACGTACTATGGTAAACTTCAAATATTTGCCTCCTTAGCATCATTCTGTTCTAGCCAAACCCCATTATTCATTTGATAATCCATTCCCTTCCCCAGTCTCAGTCCATGTGGTCTAGGTAAAGCTCCGGCTCTTATACCAGGAGTAGAATGTGCAACCCAATCTGAGCCAATCAGCCCACCACACTTCTCCTAGTCACATAACTGGGTTTGGGGGAAACAGGCATATGTTCAATCAGAATAAGTCTTGAGACTGTCAGAAGATACAGGAAGAGGATTCTTCAAACATTTTGCAGAATGGGAAGAATGGAGGTAACACAGTAGGAAGCAGCTGCAAGATGCACAGTTAAAAACCGGGTCCTGGTGGCATCAACTGACTCTTGATCAAGCTATTCCTGAAGCCCTTTTTGCTTAAACCAATTCGGGTTGAGTTTTCTGCTTCCTGCAACTGAAATAATCCCAATATGTGTAGGTGAGAGGCTGAGTAAAACTTTGAAAGAATAAGAAATTGTCTCCTATCTATTTTCTTTCACTCATCTCCAACTTGAAAATCAAATTTTACAATCAAAGTACAACTTCATTCATCCCAAAGCTCTTTCTACCTCTGTTGTCTAAAGAAATGTAGAGCTTTCACAGCTTAATGTTGAGTAAGGTTGGCTTTGCTAAGGTAATCATGTTCCATATACAGGCACAGAGCTATTATAATCTTCACCTGTTACCACAAAGAATTTTTTTTGTTTGTTTATCCATATTGAACTTTCATGAGGCAAACAAAAGCAACTTGTGAAGATTTAACAATGGTGAAAATGGCTCAAATAACTAATCTGAGAACACCAAGTCATATGAAAGGGTTTTAGTTTACATTAACTAAATGTTTGTTTGATATGTAGAACTGATTTCAGTTAAAGCTGTTTAAACAGAAAAAAAAAGAGGAATGTAGACAATATTCAGACAATAGTTGCTAAACCTTATCTTCGGTATTAGAAGACAGTGGTTAACAGAGGTAAACTTAACTGCTTTGAAAGGAAAATGAATACAAGTGTAGTTCAACTTCTCTTTAGATACAGGTTTAACAACATTATTTGTTACAAGAAAAAACGAGTTCTTTTAAATAGATTTCACATAAAATTTGTTCACACTATACGAACAACCTGTCAGCAAAGCATCAAGCCCTATGTTTGGGAGACCTGAAAGGGTTTTTCCACCTTTGCTTTGGGCTGGTTTTTTCCATTATAAGAACAAAACATATAAACCTTGACAACCATGATATCCCAGGAAACAAAATAATTATCATATGTAATTAGTTCTTTCAGCCTTTAAAGGTTCAATAGAGTCTGGATTTCAGCAGAAGCAAGGAGAGGGGCATACCTGGAAACTTTGCTGTTGGACAAGAGAGCAAAGAAAGACCCTGTCCATTTTAGTAAATAATGACTTTATCTTCCTCCTTAGATGCCCAACTATCTTTTGAAGTAGACAGTGTCATGGTTAAGAATAAGGGTTCTGGAGTCAGTTCAGATCTGGGCTCCACTACTGAATAGTTAGTTCTGTCATCTGTAAAATAAGGATAATTACATAATCACCACATAGGTTTGTGGTGAGGATTAAGTGGGTTAATAATGAACAGCCGACCATATGCCAGGCACTTGGTAGATACTAAGAAAACAGACCAAATGAGGCCACAAGGCCCACCAGTTACTGTCCTCAAGAATCTCACAATCTTATGAAATCTTCTGAGCAAGAAAAGTTTTAACAATCATGTCAATTCATGCTCACCCCTGTTCCACTGAGGCCAGTCAGAAAAGTTCAACCCTGAAACTTATTCCCAACAGAGTTTTTTTCCAGAGGTGGAAGTACTGCCCATGAGATACAATCTTTGTGGGCATCAAACCCATTGGCATGTATTTTAATCAACTCCATAACCTGACTTTTTCACTTCGATGTTGTGGGCAAAAAATATTAAAGGATATTCATCAAATGCCACCCTCACCAGTGCTAACACTGCCAAGAGAAGCAGTTGCCTCCCTCCTTAAAATTAATTAAGGAAGCAAAAAATATTTCCAAGCTGCTTGATTCAGTTTGAGTTACCAAAAAAAGAAAAAAAAAAAGGTGTGCACCTCTCCACCCCAAACTCTGGCGATGAGGAAGGAAAGCTGCAGCTGCAGGGTGGATGCTGCATGAAAACCAAAGGGTCAGGATTCAGAACAGAACAGAAGCTTTATTTCTTCAAGGCTAAAAAGGATCACAGCCTCACCATATTGACTGACTGATAACGTGCTAGCCATGACAGAGGAGGGTCTTCATCCCTTCTCCAGAGTTCAGTCCCTCCCGGGAGGCTCACAGCTTCCGGAACTCTCCTGAGGTGCTCTCAGGGTTCACGATGCTTTTAAAACAAACTCCCAGGTTTCAGACATGCACTTAATGGAAATTCACTATTATTCAATCTTTGGTGCAGTGACAATACAAAGCTACCTAATGCCCATAGGTATCAGAAGGCACACTGACAGCCCAGGGAACTTGCAGGATCTTGAAGGGCCTTCTGAATCATCAAAGAAAAATGAACACAAGTTCACAACAGTGTTAGTGACATAGCTGTGACCCAGAGAAACATCTCTAGAACCTTCCTATTTCACCTGCACCTGCCTTCTCCATGGAATAGTCAAAAAGAAAAAGGTCAATCAAGAAAAGCTTTTCACGGGCTTCCCTGGTGGCACAGTGGTTGAGAATCCGCCTGCCGATGCAGGGGACGCGGGTTCGTGCCCCGGTCCGGGAAGATCCCACATGCCGCAGAGCGGCTGGGCCCGTGAGCCATGGCCGCTGAGCCTGCGCGTCCGGAGCCTGTGCTCCGCAATGGGAGAGGCCACAATGGTGAGAGGCCCACGTACCACAAAAAAGAAAAGCTTTTCTCCTAGAAATGTCTAGAAAAAGTCTGAAGGGGAAGCACAAAAAGAATCCACCCAACTACCTGAACCTTAGTCACTGGACACGTAGGCATTGGGGAGCAAAGTCTGTAAGATCCCGTATTTCTGAGTCACCACAGCACTGTATAGCTGGGAATCATTTCCAACACTCTTACAGGTAAGCAAATGACACCTACTTCTGCCAAGTTAGTTTGGGTTCTTGATTTGGTCCCAGGTCAGCTGATGCATTTCCCTCGAGACACCCACTGGGCACCATGCCAACTGTGCTCATGTGGGAACATGCCCATTGGGGTCAGTGCTCACTGTAATAAATGAAATAGGTTTTTTTCATGGAGAAAGACATTAGACCAGGAAGAGACGCTACGGTCCAATCTACAAAGAGCTACCCAATGAAAGCCCTTTCCCAGTAGCTGTAAGGAAGATGCAGGTCTGATCGGAACAAAATGAGAACCAAATGATGACATCAAGTAGCACATTTTCCTAGGGGAAATTTACTAGGTGACAAGACTGAATTCCATATTTTATGATTTTTCAGAAGGAAAACAGACTATTTGATAAACACAGAGGAAGGTTCTGCTTATACCTGACCAAAAATCTTTTTAAGCATCTTAAATTGGAAAAAAAAAAAAATCTTCTTAAGGTACTCAGTTCCAATCTCCAAAGTCCCCCAATTGTTTAGTTAGAAACTATCTAAGACAAGGAAAACCAACCACTTCTAAATGGACACAGCCCCAAAGTCTGCAGACATGAAACCAAGGGCTTCATCCTATAATTAGTCCAGCAAAGGCACATGGCCTTTAAGAAAGAGGAGAGCAAACAATAAGAACCGTGGAAAGGATTATAGACATTTGTGCTCTCATTCAACAACAGAACCCAGAAGAGCATGGATGGGTATGCCAACTTGCATGGCAAAAGAAGAGTATCTGATGAGGTGCCCTGCCATATGGAATTCATTCTGAAAGTAAGAAGATGACCTTGAAGAATCAAAGACTGGGGGATTAGAGAAGACTGGCACACATGTTACTCAGATTCGAGGCCACTCTATTCAAGCCGAGGAGCAGCTCATAAGATAAGTAAATATCTTTTTAAAGACATTACATGGCATTGTGGGAGCACTGCTCTCCTCTGCTCAAACCCCCTCCATGGCTCCCTATTACCCTCAGAGTAAAAAAGGAAAGTCCTTGTCCTTACAGGCACCTCCAACGACTGATACAATCTGCGGCTCCCCATCCCCTCACACCACCTCTGTGACCTCATCTCCTGTAACTAACAGCCTCACTCCCACCACTCACAGCGGACCGTCCCTGAACTAGTCCACCAACACCAGGCATTCTCCCACCTACACGGCCCTTGCAGTGATTTCTCCCTCGGCCTGAAATGCGGTTCCCCAGATAACCACATGGCTGCCTTCCTCAACCTCCTTCAAGTCTCTGCTCAAAGGACATCTTGTCAGCGGGAGTGTTCTCTGCTTATCTCAATCTCCATTACCTTGCCCTGTTTGGTTTTCCTGTACCATTTATCAACTTCTAACATACTATATAATAAACTGATGTAGTGTGTTTATTATTTATTGTCATCTCCCTGCACCAGGATGTCTATTTTATTTACCAACATATCCGAAAGCACCCAGAAAGAGTGCATGCTCAGCAATTATTTATTGAGATGATTGAGAACATTTTTGTATTCCAATTCTCCACCAATCCTTCTAATTATATCAAAGAAAAGGTCTTTGATTGATGATAATCTTCAAAGATTCTCTACCACTTGGTAACCTCTTTTTGACTTTCAATGGTTTTTTTTTTTTTTCCTGAGGTATTATTTACCCACCATAAAATTTACCCATATTCAGTGTAGAATTCAATGACTTTTAGAAAGTGTAGGAAGTTGTTCACTAATCTTCCTTCTTAACATGAAGAATAGAGACTGTAGGCTCAGAACCTTCTCCAGCCAAAAGCATCTGCTGGAATAGTAAAACATTGCTGTTTTCACAGGCTAGAGTTTTCTGGTTACTTTTTCTTTTGGCTAGTGATACCAGCTTTCCACTTAAAAGTGGTAATATAAAGCTTCCTTTTAAAAAAATTTTATTTACATAAAAAATGAGTTGATTCTTTTAAAAGTACTGAAGAGATAACAATATATGTAGTCCAGAGACAGAGCAAAAATTGAAAATGTATTAATGAAACTAACAAGGTTTTTGAAACACTGACTCGTGGGATCCAGCCGTGCTGGTCCCACAGACTCTGTAGAATTGCTACTAATTTCCTAAACAAAAGGCGAGGCTCCTCGGGTCCACCTGCTCCAAGGATCCACCTTCAGTTTCCATCAGTCCTTGTTGGAAGATGGGTCTTCATGGGTCTCTTGTTTGTGTTTCTACATGTCTTGCCCTTTGCTTCACACTCTCATTACAAGGATGTCTTTATAGTGAACACGCTTGGAAGACAGAGTTTCTCCCTCCAGAATAAGGGTAGGATTGCTAACAGACTTGGAGGATAAAGATGTGTCTTGATCTGCAGCAAACGACAGACATGCCTACTGCCCATGATGGAAGAGTCGGGTTACCTCAGCTCAGGCTCCTCTTCTAGAACACAACCCCTCCAAGTGCACATGCTATCCAGCCCACTGTGCGTTACCCTGTGGAAACAGAGGCTTGGAGAACTGGCACAAAAACGCTGATGCCCTGGCTACTGCTATTGTAAGTAATGAACCATCCTTTGTCTCTTATACTCATAGCAAACTGTGGCCGAATAACTTGTTAGCTAGCAAGTAGGAGAGAATCTTCACAGTTCTTGCAAGTCCTTACCTCGTTGTGGATTTCTTCTCCGTGTTTCAAAACCACTGGCTCCAAGGATTTCAAAGAGACTTCACCATTGTCCGCCTCATCGCGGATATTCTGCAGGGCCAACTGGCAGCGCTGTAAGATGTAATCCAAGGTCCCCGTCGAGCACTGCAGAGATAGAACCAGCCACCGAGACGGTAAGCAAACTCCAGGGTTACCATCCCTCTCTTCCTAGGATGTCCGTCCCCTTCCCGGACCTGTCGCCCGCACAGGTCAGCCTATGCTCAACTTAAGAATGACTCTAGTAGCTTTCTCCTTGGGCTCTGTGCTGCCAGCTTGGCCGTCACCTGGGTCACTCATCTTGCTGCTTTTTATTACATGGGCTTCATATCTCCAAACAGTAGGCTCTCCGAAGGCTAAAGCCCTGTTTCAAAATGTATATGCTATACATATACTGCAGCACATAGAACAGAGTCTTAAATATAAAAGAAACTTAATAAGTAGTTATTGGAGGAATAACTAATTAACCAATAAGTCAAGAACACTGACTTTATCTCAAGTGCCCTGCACCTAACAATGGGGAAAAAAAGGTAACCAGACTGTAGAAATGGTTCAAAGGCACACAAAATAGAACAGCAATGGGGGAAAAAATGAAGTTATAAACACAGGGCAAAGAACTCATTTTCCTTTTCTGCGAAAAGCATACACTAGGCAGTTGCAAGTCTGCCTTGGCAGAATAGATTCTTCAAATAACGGAGAATATATGGTTCGTACCCTCAAGGCCTGTTGAAAGGCATAACTTAGTACCTGGGTATCAGCAAAGGCACAGATAATTAGTCCATCCCTCTCTAAGTCTGTGGGAGCAAATCAGAGGTCAAATGGACAAACTCCTTCTTTGAATGAGCATATGTCAGAAAAGAAGAGGATGCAGGTGGAGTGTGCATCCGTTTGTTTTGATAAATGACATGATTTCCTAGAATGAGAAAATGCCAGCTGTAAATATCCTTTAGACCCAATGAGGGAAATGTCCCCCCGGAGTATTTTTAATATTTACAGTTTAAATGAATCCCTTCGAAATAACCTTGAAGGCTAATCCCTGGTACAAAATTTCTTTGCACAGTTATTGCCACTTTATACAATGTGACCTGGGCATGCCTGGGGAAAAAAAAATGAAGTTTCTGTGCCAATAACAGAAGCTTGACTAATATGTATTTTAATATGAAGATCCCAAAGTGTGGGGAGCGAAAGGCAGTGGCTCCAGTTTATTACAAAGAAAAAACAAAACATGGAAATGAATTACCACTCACTTTTGTCCCACAGACAACACTACAACATTTTTTTAATGACATTCTGTCTATAAACATACTCTACCTGCACCTTTACTTTCCCAAGTATGGAGTAACCTACATAAGAGGTAATTAATTGAAATGCCATCTACTAGAATAAAAGATTAAAAACAACACAAAATTTCCCATCAATAAAAGACCAGTTAAATGAACTCTGGAGGAGCCATGCTTGCAACCAGAAAAAAAGGAGGGGGGAATATATATATTTTTGCTGGGTGATTAGAGTTCATCTGATGTAAAGAACCTATAATCAGGCCTAGTTTTTTGGGAGGGCGAGGGGAATGGTGACAGTTTTATTGAGATATAAAATTCACATGTCATAAAATGTACCCACTTAAAGCATACACTTCAATGTCTTTTAGTAATATTCACAGAGGTGTGCAACCATCACTACAGTTAACTTTAGAACATTTTTATCACTCCAGAAAAAAACGCTGTACCTTTTAGCAGTCACCCCCTCCCATTTCTACCAGCCTTCCCGGCCCTAGGCAACCACTAATCCACTTTATGGGTCTACAGATTTGACTACTCTGGATAGTTCATATAAATGAAATCATACAATATGTGGTTCTTTGTGACTGACTGGCTTCTTTCACTTAGTATATTTTCAAGGTTCATGCATGTTGTACATGTGTCAGTACCCCGTTCCTGTTTATTGCCAAATAATCATTCAACTGTACAGATATGCTACCTTTTGTTTCTCCATTCGTTAGGTGATGAACCTTTGGGCTGTTTCCACTTTTTGGCTATTATGAATTAAGCTACTATGAACATTCATGTACAAGTTTTCACTTCTCTTGGGGGTGTATACCTAGGCGTGGAATTGCTGGGCAATAAGGTACCTCTGAATTTAACCTTCTGATGAAGTGCCAGACAGTTTTCCAAAGTGGCTGCACCATTTTACATTCCCTCCAGCAATGTAGGACGGTTCCAATTTCTGCACATCCTCACCAACACTTGTTACTGTGATTCTGATTATGCCTCTTTCAGCGGGTGTGCAGTGGTATGTCACTGTGGTTTTGATTTGCACTTCCCCAATGACTAATGATGATGAGCATCTTTTCATGTGTTTATAGGCCGCTTGTATATCTCCTTTGGACACATGTCTGTTCAGATCCTTTACCTGTTTAAAAAGTTGGATTATTTATCTTTTTAATCATTGAGCTGTAAGAGTTCTGTATATAAATCTAAATATAGGCACCTTGTGAGATGTATGACCTGCAAATATTTTCTCCCATTCTGTCTTTTCACTTTTGTGATGGTACCCTTTGATGCATAAAGTTTTTCACTTTGATAAAGTCCAATCCACCTATTTTTTCTTTGATGGCTTATGCTTTTGTATCATATCTTAAAAAAAAATTCCCTACTCTTAAGAATTGCATATTGGTAAGTAATTATCATCAAGGTTTACTAAAATAAAACAAAACAAAAAGTGCAGAATAGTGTGGAGACTACCATTTATATAAGAAATTTTAAAAATTACATATGTGTTTGCTTATATATGTATTAAGTATCACTGAAAGGATAACAAAAATCTGATAATGTTGGTTGCCTCTGGGGAAGAGGAGCTGGCTGGTGTGAGGAGAAATAGGCTTTAACCGTACACTCTTAGGTCTTTTTTGAGTTTTGAACCATTTGCGTAACTACCTATTCGAAATATAATTATACATAGAATTTAAATTTTTTAAAAACATACATTCTGTGTTGCATCCCAAGAACATTCTGTCACAACCAGAAAAAAACTAAAATCAAATAAAGGTCGAGAGCCATCAGACATACTCTAGTCACATTTTTGCAACCAAAAACTGAATAGATTTCTTCTCTGATTAACTAAAATGAATTTCAGAACATAATTTCCTTAAGACAATCTGTCTCCTACGTATTGTGAACAGGCAGAAAATAGCAAATCATTTTGTTTGGCACAGAAAAGAAGTCTAATTTAATACTGTATGAAGGAAAGGACATTTGTAGAACAAGTGAGGGCTATAAAGCTGCACGGATTTTTTTCTTCTCTCTATTGCGGGAAACCATAACGTTAACTATAGTGTTGGAGAAAAAAAATCTTTTCCCTCTTCTATTACTGAAAATAATAATATAAGATGAAATTAAAAGTTTTAAGTAAGATAAAAACATAATCTTGCCGCCATACTCTATTTTAATTATTTTTATTGCGTGTAATTCTTCATCCACACACAGCTGTAATTAATATATACAGTATATCAACATACATGCTACTTTTCACTGTTTGTACATAAGTATTCAAAACTACCATGGTCAATGCTGCTCAATGAGGTGATATTAACAATTTAATTAGCAAGTCACATAATATAAAGGCATTAAGGTTCTGTCCAACTTTTCACTACTGTTAATCATACTAGATAAATATATTTTTATATATACTTCCTTTGAATTATTTCCTAGGTTTGATTCCCCAAAAGAGTGTTATGAGATCAAAGATATGAATATTTTTATGGGGCTTTACACATATCCCCATATAGCTTTCAAAAAAATACACTAATTAGAAAAACTACCAGTAGTGTATGAACGTACAGTTTCACTGTAACTTTACCAGCATTGAATATTATCATTTTTGATTTTTGGTAGAAATAAAAAGTTAACCTTAAAATGATGATTTTTAAAAAAAAATTCCTTTTAACTTTAAAGCCTGTATACACAGGATCATGCAAAACAGAGTCAGCAAACCTTTTCCTAAAAAGGTCAGATAGTAGATATTTTAGGCTTGCAGGCCATAAGGTCTGTGTTCAACTACTCAGCTCTGCCATGGTAGCTCCAAAGCAGCCATAAATAATACATAAATAAGTGAGCGTGGCTGTGTTCCAATAAAACTTTATTTACAAAAAGAGCTGACTGGCCCAAAGGTCATAGAATTTGCTGACCCTGATCTATAATATAGAAAGCAGGATAGTCACATCATTCACATTATGTATGCCTAATTAGTAAAGTATCAGAAGCTTGAACTGAAGTAGAGATAATATAAAAGATACAGATTTGGGATTATATTATTATTATTATCGCTATACATATCCACCTTTCTTAAAAATTAATTAACGCTCAAAATTTTCCCTAAAAATTAGAAGATACAAATGCAGCTACGACTAAAGCACAGAAAGCTAAACCTCAGGATATTTTGAAAGCACTGCTACTTTAGTTAAGATGGTCCACTTGGAAAAAAAGGAAATAAGGCCAGAGGGGTACTTTTCAAACTGCATTCTGAATGTGTGTATTTATCATAGGAGGTGGAGAAGGAAAGGTTTCCTGGCCTCTCACAAGTTTTAGTCCCAAATTTACATTTGTCTGCTGGACCTCTCCTCTTGGCAGCTCTGACTCAGCCTGTTCAAAACCGAACTACTGTCTTCCCCTCGTGTCTTAGATCCCTATTTCGACTTATGGTAATGTCATCTCCAAATCACCCAAGCTTGAAACCTCAGAGTCACCCAAAAGCCTGGCGCATGACAAGCATCCAATAAAGAGTTACTTGGTTAGTGTGTTCATTCATTCACTCATTCATTCATTTGTTCATCCATTCATCCATTCACTCATTCATTCTTACATTCCTCCCTCCACTTCAATCAGTTGCCAAGTCTGTCACTATGTCTCCTACATTAGTCAAGGGAATTTCTTCTTTTTTCCTGTTGCCATGACCTTAGTTCAGACCAACAGGTTTAATTGATGTCTCTATCATTTTCATCTTCTTAAAGACATCTCCAATATGTCACTACTGCGATAAATAAATCATCAATAACCCCCACCTGAACCAACTTAAGTTAAAACACACCTAACCTGATATCCAAGATCTTTCACAATCCAGTCATTCAGGGATCAGCCTTCATCTGCCAACACTCCCTTTCTGGCATCCTGGGATTCAGTCAAAGTTGAGCCACTCAATACTCCCTTTGTATCCCCATCCCATTCCGATCACAAGATTTCCACCTAATGGGATGAGGACTCTTAAATGTCTTAAAATGTCTTAAAATCCCCTAATCCCTACATGTTCAAGTCTTACATGCCATGTCACTCGTGAAGCCTTATGCTGTTTGCTACTCTCTATTCTGCACTCTGAAAGAATACCTTGAGCACTGGAAATGTCAACGAAAGTTTGCAGAATGGATGAAAGAACTAAAATCACTTCCCTTCTTCTGAGTAGTAGCTTTCAGTTAATAGCAACACTTCCAATTAAAGACTCATTGATGACTTAAGTTCTCCTGCTTTATTACATACATTCTAGTGTATAAATGGAGACAAGAATAGCCTTCCACACAAAGAGCTTTTGTTGTTCCTGTCTCCTACTAGCTTTTCATCAGGATAACTGAAAAGACAGTAGTAGTAATAGTAGTAGCAGCAGCAGCAGTAGTAATTTAATAATAGTAGAAGTGGCTAACATTCTTTGAATGCATACTCTATACCTGCCACTGTTCTAAAAGACTTACACGTATTAACTCACTTAATCCTCACAAGAACCCTATGAATTAGATATGATTGTTATCCTTATCAAATACATTTTGTGAAACTTCTTATTCATCATTTTGTACCAACCCTCTGAGCAGAGCACTAATCATCTTGTCCACTCTTCCAGATTGGATTAGGAAAGGTGCAAAGATACACATAAGTAACCACATACTCAAAAGAATTCTTAGGAGAGTTCTAGCTAGAAAGACAGATGTCTATATCATCTTGTATTATACAAAAAATGAAGTCTTTTTTTGTACAATACAAAGCACATATTAGATGCTCTATAAATGCTTGCTTACTCTTTTTTGCCTTCCTTCACTCACTCCTTCCTTCCTTCCTTTCTTCCTTCCTAACAGAACTTACTTTTTTAGGTCTCTAAGATAATTATTTGTGTTTTTATCTATTTAATATTTGTCTCTCAGACTAAAATGGAAGTTCAGCAAAGCTAGTGGCCACACCTGTCATGTTGATGGCTCTCTCTCTCTCATGCTGGACACAGAACAGACACTCAAATATTTAGATGAATGACTGAATAGAAGAGAGAAGAAAGGGAGAAAAGGGGGAAGGAACGCTTGATGGGCTTGCTGGCATCTTGATTTAAACAGACACTCGTGTCCTCTCTGCCACCTAGCAACATGAGCAGTCCACTAGAAAAGCTACCTAAATACCAAAAGACATGACACTGCCTTATAGACTCACACAGTCTCAGGACTGGAAAGGTCTTGTGCTTGTGTTTCCCTGCCACTTTATTGTATCCTGTCTGCCCAACTTTCTCACACTGGTCCCCTTGTGGTACAATGAAAAGTCAAGCTATAAAAGCAAAGCACAGATAACAAGCTTGGATACGAGGTCAACTTGTAATCCTTTTCATGATCATTCCCCTGTTCTCTGGAACACTTCTTAACTGAGCACACACAATACTCCAGGGTGACTACTAAAGGCTTCCCTCATCTCTTAAGTTTCCATTCTGAACTAGACTAATCAGCTGACTATCAGCCACTGCAAGTGGTGGCGGAATTTAGCAATAAAGTCTGGGTTAGGAACACAACTGGGGAGTTTGGAAATTTCCTGGCAGCATTGTAACTTTCTCCTTAATTTACATTCACATGCCCGGAAGCCTGACCCAAAAGTTAAGGGAAATATAAATTCTCAACCATCGGAGCCCAGTCACAGCTAACACATGCACAAGCACACAAATCTACTATTTTGTTCTGGCCATCTCCTGCCCTTGACCTTGACAGATACAAACCCCTTAGAAAATCTCTAACCAGCAACACCTGCCAAGGTGCCCTCTTGCTGGCACCTTTTCCAAGAAACATAACCCCAAAGAAGCAAAATATACTTATCCCAGGCTGTGAACATACTTTTAAAAACTGGATCCAACACAACTCAAAGCTAAAAAAGCAAGTAAATAGAGGCTAAAGTCTAGTTAGATGGAAGCAATTTTCCGATCAAATATTCTTCCAAAGTTCTATGATAAATTGCTCATGCAACCACTTCTGTCACATCCAATTAAGTGTGAGTCACATTTTTATTTACACTTACCTCTGCCACTCGGTGGGTAGAACTAAACCGAGGTGGTAAACCAGCCAAAACACAGTGTTGGTGGGTGGCATTGAGATCATCTGCAGGAAAAATACCAAAAATTAAAAAAAAAACAAAACACCAAAAACACCCAACACACACTTATCAGTCACTGAATACTATTTCACTAAAATACAAAGTAAACAGCAAATCCATCATTCAAGGAGAATGACAAGAACCAAAGAATTAACAATTACCATGTATTCTTTAAAACATTCTTTGTTAAGTAGGATGACATATATATATATATATACACATATATATATAGTCATATGGTATAAAACCATCAAAAACCATGATACTTTCAATAGTGAAAGGGGATGTTATTAATAATTATTGCAGGACAACAGGCATAAACCAGGACTGTCCTTAGCAAACAGGCTATAGGGTTACCCTACTTATTTGTAGTCTTATGATACCCACTCACCACTATTTATGGGCTGAACTTCTTTCCCTTTCTCATGATACATCCATCTAATTCTACCCATGCCTTTAGAATAAGCCAAAATTTTTTTGTATTATTTGGAGTTGAACATCTTTCATCTGAAAATCTGCCTCTTTCCTTCCCCAGTCAAAGTATCAATTTTGCCCTAACAATTTTCCAGGCAGCAAACCAACCAACTCAGCATGTTGCAAAGCTTTGGCTCTCAGAACAGAATTCAAGCCTACAGATTCACGACCCAAGAATGGAGAAGGTGGTGAATTCATCAGCTGAAGAATATGCCTAAAACCACATGCAGTGGGAGAAAAACCAATGGCCAAGTTGTTGCGTATTCTAAGAAATGATGCCACATGTGAGGCAAAATCTGTAACACCTCTGCTTAGGACATCGCATCCTCTATTACAAAGAAGAGAACCAAACTGTCCCCTATGATTTCCTACATAAGCAACAGAGGCTTCTTAGCAAGATACTAAGAAAGACAATGACTTAAACTAGGAAGCAAAGACCACCACACCCCCTACATGTCAGCAAAAACAACCTATAAAATTACCTCTAAACAGAAGAAAGGAAATGCAAAATGCCAATTGCAGGACTCCTGCTTAAGGATATTATGGAGTAACCATGACAAGGTTTACCTTCTTACCCTAAAAAACTATAAAACAGAACAAAAATAGGAAACAAAGGTTTCTGACACTGGAAAACAGTGACCCCAAAAATAGGAGAAATAAGATAGGTGAGCCTTAGTTTACTAGTTAGAAACAGTTTCAAAGTCACAGAGTAGGGATGAGGATATCAGAACTCAAAGAGTTTTCAGTTTTCTCTCTTGCTGAGTTGTGAAGACAAAGACTACAGCTTAGGAAGGCCAAGGCAGCAAGGATTTGTAAGGCAGAATACTGGAACAGAAGAACCCGCACAGGGAGAGACTAAGCGGACATCTACAGAAGGGCTCCTTCAAGTCTTTGGCTACATATTCATCTGTGCATGTGTGAATGAAAACTTCCCACAGGCAGGAAAAGAAGTTCCAGAAAGCTATAGGCTAGACAAATCTCAGACCTCACATAGGGCCAGGAATACTCTGTGTTCTCAGCAGCCAGAATGGTTCCTACTACTTGAGACAATAGAGTCTTTAGAAAAGCATAATCTTAGTAGTAGGGTTAAATAAGTACTATATTAAAGGCTTCCCTAGATCCACTTAAAAGCTTAAAAGCAAGCCTCAAAAGAATCTAACTTTTTCCAAATAATTTAATTACTCACTAGAGCAAAGTCCAATACTACTTAAAAGCATATAACAAAATCAGGCGGGACTTCCCTGGTGGCACAGTGGTTGAGAATCCACCTGCCAATGCAGGGGACACGGGTTTGAGCCCTGGGCCAGGAAGATCCCACATGCCACAGAGCAACTAAGCCCACGTGCCACAACTACTGAGCCTGTGCTCTAGAGCCCACAAGCCACAACTACTGAGCCCACGAGCCACAACTACTGAAGTCTGCATGCCTAGAGCCCGTGCTCTGCAACAAAGAGTAGAAGCCACCGCAGTGAGAAGCCCACACACTGCAACGAAGAGTAGCCCCCACTCGCCGCAACTAAAGTCCGTGTGCAGCAATGAAGACCCAACTCAACCATTAATAAATAAAAAATTTTAAAAATAAAATAAAGTAAAATAAAAATCACCTATGGCTCTCAGTACCCATAGGTTCAAAAACAAAAGAAATAAAAACAAAATCAGGGACCAATAAATAAAATTTGCCATATCCAGCATTCAACCAAAAAGTAGCAGAGAGAAATAAAAGATATATGATATATATGATACACAAGATAAATACATATCTTTCTTTTTTTATGTATATATCTTTCATATATATATAATTGAAGCTTCTAAAGATGAAAAATATAGTAAATGAAATAAAAATCACATTGAAGAGATTAATAGCACTTTAGACACTGCAGAAGAAAAGATAAGTGAAGTAGAATACACAAGAACAGAAACAACCCAAAATGAAGCACACAGAGGAAAAACACTATAAAAAATTGAAAGAGCATCCATGCCCTATGAGACAATATTAAGCATTTTAACATAAATGTAATTTGAGTCTCAGAGGAGGGAGAATGACAGAAAAAAAAAATTTTTTTAATGATGACCAAAGAGAAAAATAAGAGCAAAGAACAAGGGCAACAAATAGAAAACATTAACAAATAAGATAGATATTAACCTAACTATATCAGTAATCACTTTAAATGTCAATGGCCTATGTATACTAATTAAAAGGCAGAGATGGTCAGAGTAGATGAAAAAACAAGACCCAACTATACATTGTCTATAAGAAACTCACTTTAAATATGAAGACACATATAGATTAAAAGTAAAGGGATGGAAAAAGATATATCACGGAAACACTAATCAAAACAAAAGCTGAAGTACCTATATGAATTTCAGATAGAGCAGACTTCAAAGCAAGAAAAATTATCAGGGATATAGCAGGGCATTACGTAATGATAAAGGGGTAATTCTCCAAGAAGAGGTAACAATCCTTAAGGTATATCTGTCTTATAATAAAGCAACAAAGTATGTGAGGCAAGAACTAATAGAGCAGCAAGAAGAAACAGACATATCCACTATTATAGTTAGAGACTTCAACATCCCCTAAAAGAAGTGAATAGATCCATCAGCAGAAAATCAGTAAGGACATAGTGGAACTCAAGAGCACCATCAATCAACTTAATTGACATCTATAGGCTACTTCATCCAACAACAGCAGATTATGCAATCTTCTCAAGGTCATGTGAAACATTCATCAAAATAGACTACATTCTTGAACAAAAATCACACCTTTACAAATGTTAAAAAAATTGAAATCATACAATGTCTGCTCTCAGACCATGAAGAAAGTAAACTAGACATCAGTAACAGAAAGATAGCTGGAAAATTCTAAAATACTTAGAGAATAAAGAACACACTTCTAAATAACAAGAGAAATTTTAAAATACTTTTAACCAAATGAAAATAACGATACAAAATAGCAAAATTTGTGTGATGCGTAAAAGCAGTGCCAAAAGGAAACTTTGTAGCATTAAATGCATGTTAGAAAAAAAGAAAGATCTAAAATCAATAAGCTTCCACCTTAGGGAAAAAGAAAAAGTAGAGCAAGTTAAATTTAAAGTAAGCAGAATAAAAGAAATAATAAAAATAAAAGCAGAAATTAATAAAATCAAAAAAAAAATCCATAGAGAAAATCACTGAAATAAAGCTGATTCTTCAAAAAGATCAGTAAAATCAATAAGCTTCTATGCAGGCAAAAAAAAACAGGACAGAACACACAAAAAGAGGATATCACTATAGAACCTATGGATGTTAAAAGGAAGATAAAGTAATAACATGAACAGTTCTATGCCCACAAATCTGATAACCTAGATGAAATGGACCAATTCCTTGAAAGACACAATCTGCCAAAACTCACACAAATAGAAATAAACAAACTGAAAAGGCCTGTACCTACTAAAGTAATTGAATCAATAAATAATAGCCTTTCAACACAGAAAGCTCCAGGCCCTAATAGGTTCACTGGTGAATTCTACCAAACATTTAAGTAAGAAATAATACCAACTCTTTATACTCTCTTCCAGAAGACTGAAGTGAAGGGAAGACTTCAATAGTCTCTTCAAAAGTGATGCTGGAACAACTGTACATCTACATGCAAAAAAATACTCAAAATGGATTATAGAGCTAAATGTAAAATGTGTACATATAAAACACTTAAGAGGAAATCTAGATGACCTTGAGGGTGACAGTGACTTTTTAAGTGCTACTGAAGGCACAATCCATGAAAGACAAAACTGATAAACCAGACTTCATAAAAATTAAAAACTGTTCTGTGAAAGACACCGTCAGTAGATTAAGAAGACAAGCCTTGGACTCATACAAAATATTTGCAAAGAACATGTTCGATAAAGAACTGTTATCTAAAATATACAAAGAACTCTTAAAACTCAACAATAAGAAAAACAACTCATTAAAAAATGGACAAAAGACCTGAACAAAGAAGATAGATTGTAATAAGCACATGAAAAGATGCTCCACTACCTCTGTCATGGAAGTGTAAGTTAAAACAAATACCCACTACACAGCTATTAGGATGGCTAAAATCCAGAACACCGACATCAAATGCTGGTGAAGATGTGGAGCAACAGGAACTCTCAATTCAATGCTGGTGTGTATGAGAAATGGGACAGCCACTTTGGAATAGAGTTTGGCAGTTTCCTTCAAAATTAAACACACTCTTACCATCAGACCCAGCAACCGCACTGCTTGATATTCACCTAAATGAGCTGAAAATGTGTCGCCACAAAAACCTGGTGACAGCAGGGGAGACGGTGAGCAGCGATCAGATTCAGAATGTTTTAGAGGGAAATAATAGGACCTGCTAGTGGATGGGTAAGTGAAGGGACGGAAAGAGTCAAATTAAGAGCAACTTTTGGGATTTTCACAGGAACAAGAGATTGAAGATGAGTAAGTCACAAAACATTCGGACACTGTATGAACAAATAGCACAAGATGTAATGAAAGGTGAGGATAAAAACAGCAGTGATACATGTGGAGTATTAAAAGCAAATGTAAAGACAAGGAAAGCTAATATAGAGGATTAAAACAGATCCAACCTCTGCTGACTTGGGTTCAGAAGTGTGGCTTAAGGCCTGAAGAGGACTGAATGTCCATTCTCTTTCCCAGTTTGCTCTCTCTGAGGATTCTGGTTAAGGACACACCTGAGAATTTCTGGTAGATCTGAACTATTTTATCTAAAGGGGGATTCAAAGCCAAACAAGCAAACAAAACAAAAACAAAAAGCAGGGGTTGGAGGAGTTTCCCCAGGTCCAGGTGGCTCATAAAGAGTTGAAACAATTTCTAAGAAATACATAGATGCTGGGGACTTCCCTGGTGGTCCAGCGGTTAAGATTCCATGCTTCCGATGCAGGGGGTGCAGGTTTGACCCCTGGTTGGGGAACTACAATCCCACATGCTGCACAGCACGGCCAAAAATAAAATAAAATTTAAAAAGGAGATCAAACAAACAAACAAAAGAAATACATAGATGCCATCCTCACCTACCCAAATAAAAGCCTTACATTCCCAGGCTATTAACAGTAGGCTCTAAAGACATCGTAAGGAGGCAAACAAATCATCTTAACGAACACATCTGTTAAGTGCTTTTTGTTCCACTGAGGGGCCACTAATCTGAGGCAGGCCAAGTGGCAAACACAACATTAGAAGTAATACTCCAAGGCTTGTACCTTTATTTAAATCCCTGGCAACTCTCTTAATCAAACAACTCTTTTGAGATTGCTCCCAAATGTCTCTAATCCTTTATGACTTTTAGAAAGAACCCTGTAATTTTCATTGAAGAGCTTCTAATTTATCTAAACTTCTAAGTCTGTGAAAGTGGCTCAAGCCTCATGGATTGTACATCTCACATCTTAAAGGATACACTAAAGATATGCCCAGTTTTAAAGACTAATGCTAAATAGTTTTAGAAAGAAAACACTAAAGAATGCCTGTTTTCCAGAGCTATCTCAGAATACAGCTAAAAACTGACTCTCAAAAAAAAAAAAATAACAAAACTGACTCTACTCAAGTGGAATCAGAGTTTGCAGAATGTATTCAACAAAACAAATGGAAAAGCAGCTCTTGCTCTTTGCAGGCTAAATGCTGCGTGCTCTATCAGTGGGTGAGGGAGAACTCTGGACGTTCACTGTAGCATGAAATCTCATCTCCTACATAAGAGACCACAGACGCAGTGGCATAACTGACGCTAGGGTGATCAATTCATGCCCAGGGCTTTCCTGGTTGTAACACTGAAGGCCCGAATCCTGAGATTCCCCACTCCCACAGCAGACAAACTGGGACAGTTGGTCACGCTCAGTTTAACCCGGCCCTTATTTCCCCGGTTCTGTTGTCCACTGTGTCACCAGAGGCTACTGCAACCCCAAATTTCTTAAAGTAACAATCAGGGGCTTGGCTAAAGGCACTCCTGAGCTAAATAAGTCCAATACTGAAATCCAATCTTCCCAGGTGCACACAATCACTGAAGCTTTTCATTCTTACTCACCTGTCCATTCTCATCCCTCAGTCTTAATATTTATGACCTTATTTTTCCTAGATGTGGGGACATCCATGACTGAGAACGCTTTCAGAATTTAATAGCCAACGAACGGGGGGAGGGGAGGCTTCCTCACAAGATGACAGTAGAGACCCAGGCCTCTACCTACCCCATTCCTAGATTCCCAATGAGACGATCAATGAAATAGTAAAAGAATTTAAGACTTCCTTCAGTGCTCAACATCAGGGAAAGGTTCTCAATACGCCAGAAATTACAAGGAATTGTGCTGGATACAGTATAAGTGGAATGAGATGAAAGAAGGGCAGCACCCTAATGTAAATCAACTATATTTCAATTAAAAAAAAAAATACTGACCCCTGGACCCACAACAGATTAGCTTCATCAGAATTTCTGGGGTTGGGTTTCCCCAGTGGCACAGTGGATAGGAATCCACCTGCCAATGCAGGGGACATGGGCTCTAGCCCTGGTCCGGGAAGATCCCACATGTCGCAGAGCAGCTAAGCCTGTGCGCCACAACTACTGAAGCCCACGCACCTAGAGCCCGTGCTCTGCAACAAGAGAAGCCACCGCAATGAGAAGCCCACGCACCTCAACGAAGAGCAGCCCCTGCTCTCCTCAACTAGAGAAAGCCCGCGTGCAGCAAAGAAGACCCAACGCAGCCAAAAAAACAAATAAATAATAATAATTTAAAAAAAGAATTTCTAGAGTTAAGGCCCAGGCACTGTATTCTTGAAACTGCCCCAGGGGATTCTCATGCAGAGGAGGGTTGAGGGGCACTGTCCTTGGGTAATGCTGACCAAAGCAGCTGCTTGTGTATCATTTGGGGACCCCAACTCAAGAGCACTCATTTGGCCCTAATTTATTTATCTGGCATCCCTTTATGACAGAGGCTGTACTAAGTTCCGGAGATGCAGAGCTGAATGATATGATCTTGTCCGTAAGGATTTTACCATGAAATGAGTGAGGTGAAACTGGCTAAGTGTTAGAACAGAGCTGGGCATGGTTAGTGGAGGAACAAAGGGGGACTTAAAAAAAAAAAAAAAAAAAAAAGGGCAGCATCCTGATAAATATGTCAAGCAGATCCTGAGAGCAGTACTCCGCCTCTACCTCAGAAGGTGCAGAGCAGAAGGGCAGGAGAGGCTTCAGGGCACCCAGAGGCCTGTAGCCTCTGCAGGACAGTATTAAATACACACAACCCGTGGGACGCATAGACTCCCAGACGTGTTGCTGGTGCAAGTCATCACTTTGAGGAGAGAACCAGGCATTGTGGAGGTAAGAAACTGGAGCGAGCAGGTATGCCAGGAATGGTCCAAAAGCTGCCAGGGTTTGCTCATACTGTGAGCATCTATACCACCCAAAGACAAAAACAAGTCATTCAGTACACTCCAGTTCATCAACTCTCTCATCTGGCCCTGCAAAGATACATTTTCTTCCTCCTCCTTCAAGTGAAGGATTTGGTCGGGAACCTATACTAAGTTTTCACAGAACCAATCTTAACACTGACTTGCCTATTAGCTGGTGCTAGTCCTTTTTCTATAAGGAAAAACAGACAAGGAAAAATCACTAGACTCAGGCAAACGTATTAGAGTTCTAAGGAAAGGAACCAGTTTGACAGAAACTGTCTCTTCTGAAAAAGTGTTACTCAAATGGACAGAAAAAGTTTTGTAAAATTCTCAATATTTCAAGAAGCCACTTGATTCAAGAGGGCACTGCACCTGTGAAAATGGGGCAAGCAGCTGTGAGGATGGAACAGCATGAAATCAGGAAAGGGTACTTGGAGCTGACTTGTTTTTAATACGTATGGCTTCATTTAAAATGATAAAAGCTGGAGTGAACAGGAGGCATGCTGCAGAAAAATCAAATTACCGAAGTAAATGAGAACTCAAGAAATTCTCCCAGAACTCAGAGGGAAAACAAAAACTAGTGACAGAACAAATAACACATGAGGGGCAGATTATGGAAGCCAAAACAGATATAACAGGAATCTTAGGGAAGAAAGCAGAAAACAGAGAAATGAAAGAATAATCAAAGAAACAACAGAAGAATATTTTCCAAAGTTGTGAAAAGGCCTGAGTCTGTACTACAAAATGGCTGACCAAGTATATAAACATATTCTGTTCAAAAATTAAATATAAAATACTACAAATGTCCAGAGGAAAAAAACACAGTTTGCCACAATATAATCAATTTGAAGATCATCTCAGATCTCTTCCTAACATCAAACATCAGAGGTCCAGCGGACAATATCTATAGAGTTTTAAGGTAGAAAGCTTGTTACTCAAGAATCCTATGGCCAGCCATTCAAGGAGCTATGAATATGTGTGGGTATAGTAAGTCACACTCATGTTATTTTCATCATTAAACTGGCAAAAATATTTTTAAATCGTAATGCCCAGTGTTGCCTAGGGTGAGATAAATAGGCTGGTAGAAGTAACTGATAACCACGTTTCATACACTGTAGGTAGGAAGGTAAACTGAAAACAATCTTTCTGATTAACTGTCTGACAGTACAATATGTACAGTTTTTACCTATCGACACTCTCATCCTCACCCAGGTATCCCACTTCTGGTAACTTTTCCTAGAGAAATACTTACAGGTGCAGACAAAGATGGATATACAAAGATGTTCACAGGGCGATATATATGGTACCAAAGCACTGGAAATGAATGGCACGGATTACTATTTAAGCCATTTTTTAAAAATCACATGTTCAAAGAATATTTAATAGGGAAAAATGTTCAAGATATAAAATTATTGGAAAAAACAAGATATAAAACATTATACCTAACATGATATTAATTTTCTAAAAAAATAAATAAACATAGATTCCCAAGTATAGGAAAAAACACTAGAAGGAATTAGACCAAATAGTTATGAATGATGTTATCTCTGTGTGGTGATATTATGATGTATTTTTGTTATCCAGTTTATACTTTCTTACAAGGTTTGTAAATTTTCTACAATGATCATCAATTCTAATTTTTCTTCATATTTAACATCTCTGAATTTGGAATACATCTTAAAATTGATAGCATCTTTGACTGGATGATGACATATATTATTACTTTTGTACCTAGCAATAAAAAACTAGAACAGTAAGTATGATGATTTTTTAAAAATCCAAAGGGAAATGTTCAATGAAGAGATCCTCAGAAAAGAGATATTCAATCCCCAAATAAAAATGACAGAACACTGCAGTCAGTGTGGGTGATAAGAGTTTTGGTTAGTTTTTTAAACCTTCCCCAATATAATTTTCCAGGGGACTAAAACTCTTTCATAAAAACAGGTAGGTACAGAGGTGAAGATGACCTCAGGGTACACACCTTTCTCTCTCTCTCTTTTTTTTTTGAAATTAACTTTTACGGAATGCTTAGTTTAAAGTTAGACTTCAAAGAGAATACATTCTTGAGGTTAATCATTCATTCTTGCTTTCTAAATAGGCAAAAAGAACTTTAATCCCACTTTGGGAAGGGCTACCTTTACTCTTCCAGGTGGCAACTCTTCCCAAGAGACAGGAGGGCAGAGGGGATTGTGGAAATGGAGAGACGAGAAGGAACAGAGATTAGGATAACAGAAAATTTGCATGAAGTTTCTTCTCTCCCTATTTTGTATACACAGAGCCATCACAGCACCCTCTACTACAGTGAACTCTGGGTACCAGAACTTCCAAAATGAAGTTCATGAATGAAACAGAAGCAGCCACTTAAACCTCTAAGTTCTGTTCCTTCATATACCTTTTGACTTCTCTCTTTAGTCACTCCTATCTCATATCTGACTTTCCACTGACAACTGAGGAAGACAGTTATGGTTTCTGGTTAACACTTAGGGAGGAAAAAACGGCTGTTCTCTCCAGATACTCAGCAAGTTCCTAATCTGCACAAGGTACAAAGTGCTGTGTATAATAAAGGAATATATATAATACTGGCTCTGAAAAAGCTTAGCTCTAGTAGATAAGACTTCTATATCAATTGCTACAGTCCAGACGGGAAAGAGAGTTATGGCAAACACACTGAATAGTTGGTTCCCCTTCCATTGTGGGTACTAAATTATTTTAATGTCACCCCTAAATAGGTGAGTTACACATGTAAACTCACAATGGGAAAACATGACAAGGTGGAAGGAACAGTATGAACAAATATAAGGAGAAAGGTTTGTGCCAGGACCAATTTTAGGATAAAGCCACTAATAAAGAACTGACCAAGGACTGTAATTTACATCTTTTAAAAAATTTTAAATGGTTATTGGGCCTAGAAGAATTATTCCACAGGAAGAGTTTAATGAATGTTCCATCATAGGGTATATAGTCTGGCCTTGAAATCTGCTGCAGGGACTGACAGATTCCGGAAAGTCAAATTCATTCCTGGTCTAGTCCTGGGTTCAATCCCTGGTCAGGGAACTAAGAGCCCACAAGCTGCATGGCATGGCCAAAAAAATAATAAAATAAAATAAAATAATTTTTAAAATTTTAATAAAAATATATAAATAAATAATTTTTTTAAAGGCTTCATTCATGGTCATTCCTTCACTGCCTTTACAGAAGTGGCAAAGAGGGCATACAGGTTATGCAATCAAATTAAAAGCCTAAAAAATTCCTTCCCACAGCTCGTGCTTTTAGGAGTTACGTTATAGAGATAACATAATAGCCAAACAGGGCGTATTAAGACTGCCAGCCAAAGGGGAAAACTCCACCTACCCAACCCAGCTGTAGAATTACCTCAATACAGTGTGATTGATTGAATGAACCACAGAGAATAAAAGGACCTCATAATTCACAGTAACACATCCATCCTCAGTTCAAACAAACAAACAAACACATTTTTGTTACCTTTGGTGGTTTTCTTATAAAAAACGTGAAGGAGAATGTACAGATTGATCCAGACACTGTGCCATTTTGGAAAACTCTGTGTTGCCACATGGTTATTTGGATTAGCCACAAGGAAGTAAAGCATGGGTCACTGAAGGAATAGACTGTCATGGAAGATTCTAAAAGCTGTCTCTGGAGACCCCAGAGTATTAGATGAATGGCCATCTGTTTTGCAGAGGGTCTTCAAAACCCTTTCCAGCCAGGAGCTTTCAAGGACAGAATAAATATTTCCTTTTGCCTGTACTGCCATGAATGAAGGGGAGAAAAGCCAATCCTTGGTTTGTCCATTTCACTCATTGATTCAATATTTATTAAAGAACCTACCATATTCAAAGTACTGTGTTAGGTACTGTAGAGAGTACACATTTTCTGGAATCTAAAGTAGACAGAAGGCATTTTTAGAAAATTCCAAAAAAGACAAGAGACACAGGACCCAAGTAAAAATGAAATTTGCCAAGGAGTGCAATGAGAAGAAATCTCAATATGAATAACGGTACCAGGTGGGTTTGAAGAAACCAGTGCTTATCGAAGCATTAAATAAGTAGTATGACAAAACATCTAGTAGCACAGAGCTATCATTATGGCATGATTCTTCCATCAGTAAGAATACAGAGGGCTTCCCTGGCGGCGCAGTGGTTGAGAATCCGCCTGCCGATGCAGGGGATGTGGGTTCGTGCCCCGGTCTGGGAGGATCCCACATGCCGCGGAGCGACTGGGCCCGTGAGCCATGGCCGCTGAGCCTGTACATCCGGAGCCTGTGCTCCGCAACGCGAGAGGCCATAACAGTGAGAGGCCCGTGTACCGCATTAAAAAAAGAAAAAAAAAAAGGATACAGAAAGGCAATGATGAATTCCCGGGAAAAGGGAGAGCTACACAAGAAAGTCATGGTTCAAATACAAAGCTAGCTGAAGAATGGAGCACGATTCTGAGCTTTTGATGAGGTATAAAATTTCAACCTGACATTTGCAACGTGTCCTCTCATCTGACAGAGGTTTAATAATTACAGTGGATGACAACTTCTGTGTATACATCCAGTCACTCCATTTGGTTCTACAGTTAATAAAACACACATTAGCACTGTGAGGTACTGTTTTTCAAATTTCAGAATCCATATAAAAAGGAAGCATGGTCGTCTCATCAAAATTACAGATCAGTATGTAATCGTTATGAACTTCAAAAATATGAAAGTAATGTTATGACTGAAATACCAGAAGTCAAGAGAGAGCATCTATATCTTGGTACAAAGGTAATCAATTAACAGAAAAAACCCTAAAACATTAACTAACGAAAGTTAACAAGAGTAAGAAAGAGTACAAGAGAGCCGATTCCACATTTCTCTTCATGAAAAAACTGATAGTCCTTAAAGTTGCTGGATGAAAAAACAGACGTATTAAGCATATTTTATAAGTTAGGAGGGAGAGAATCACTAAAAGAATAAAATGTAAATACAGTGAAAAGTAGTTACTTCTAAGAAATGGAACTTGGGGGTAGATGGCAAAGAGTTTTTCACTTTACATTTCAGATCAACCTCCACTGTTTGAATTTTTATTTCCTAGTATACGTATTATTTTTAATATATTACTAACAATAATATGAATGAGGTACTGACAGGAAAGGTCTCCAGGACATATTAAGTTAAAAAAAAAAGCAAGTATTCTAGTAATATACCTATACATACACTCTCTCTCTCTCTCTCTCTCTCACACACACACACACACACACACACACACACACACACACACACACACACATACACACACACACGTATAAAGCCCCATTTGTGTTATTTTTTATTTATTTATTTATTTATTTTTTGCGGTACGCGGGCCTCTCATTGTTGTGGCCTCTCCCGTTGCGGAGCACAGGCTCCGGACGCGCAGGCTCAGCGGCCATGGCTCACGGGCCCAGCTGCTCCACGGCATGTGGGATCTTCCCGGACCGGGGCACGAACCCGTGTCCCCCGCATCAGCAGGCGGATTCTCAACCCCTGCGCCACCAGGGAAGCCCTGTGTTATTTTTTAAAAGCAGCAGTAACATATATGTAAATATTTTAAGATAACTATATTTATGTTAAGGCTTACAAAAGGGCCAGACAGAGGAAGGTGAAAGAGTAGTTCCACATTTTATTCTATACACTTCCATACCGTCTGAATCTAAGAATATGTGTGCAGAATATTTGTGCATTCATCTATTAATCGTTCAATTAACACTCTTTTTTCCACACTTTTAACGAAAAAAGATTCCATGACTATGTAATCAGTAGAGCTAGCCAAGTGGAAGAAAGAACAGCTTTGGTCTCAGAAAAACCTGCATTCAAACACAAGCTTCACTAGGTATGTCACCTTGCACAAGTAGTTTTACCTCTCTGAGCCTCCATTTCCTTTTTTAAAGAAGCCTTCATGGAACTGTCATCCACACACCGAACAACTCACTGCCTGCTAGTGTGGCCACAGGACTGGGCAACCACAACAGACTGATCTCAGAGTATCATCACACCCCTGAAGGAAACCAGGTACCCACGAGCAGTCAATCCCCATCGATTTTCTTTGCTGGCAAAAAAAAAATGGGGCTCAGAAGGGGACCACTACCTACCTGACAGGCTTGTTACGAGAAATACAAGAAATATATTAAAGCCTCCAGCACAGTGCCGGACCCTCAGTAGGTACTCATCACATGCGCTTCAAGTCAAGTTCACAACATAAATACTACAGAAATAAGCAAAAAGACTGGATATGATAAGAAAGTGTAAGAGAGGCAAATCCTTCCAAGTACCTAGGAACACACTCAGGTTCCTATCCTCAGAGCCTATGACACCAGCTATGCCCTCTCCCCAATTCAACTGAATACCAAAAAATCCGGTATCAAGTCAAAAAAGCCCAAGTTTGAAAACGTCAGCCTTTAGGGGCATATCTTAGAGCGAAAGTTTCAGGAGAAGCGACACATCCTCAACCCTGTAAAAAGTAAACAGCAAGAAGCAAATACTGCAGTTGCTGAGCAGGGAAGGAGAACACAGTTAAGTTCACATTGGACAAGTGGTTGAAACCACACTGTCATGTGCCTGCTTTGCAAAGCGAAAATAAACATGGCAGGTGCTCATTTGGCTGTTCAAGCACTTTCCATTTAAATGGCAACTCCTTAAGCTTACTGACTGCAGCCTGAAGTTGTAATTTATTACTGTTTCTGTATTATTCCCGTGCCTCGGCAGAAAGCAGAACGTAGCACCTATGGTTTCAAGACCCATGAGAGGTAATAAAGTATAATTATTCAGAATTTATGATTAAGCCATATATTAGAGGTACTTTTTAACTTCAGCTGGTCAGTCAGAGGTTGGAGGAGGAAGGGAATGGGGTCAGAGGAAGAAATAACAAAAGCCTTTTCCTTTGAATAAAAAAGGTCTAAATCAGGGCAGGATTGAGGGCCACCTGGAGGATTTACAAAGATACCATGGTCTCCAAGCGAAGTCCCAGAGGAGCCCCAGGTAAACTCCTAGAGGTCTCTGTTCTTCCTGCTCACAGAGCTACGGGCTCCAACTCGAGGGCTCGGGTTGGCTCCAGAAATAGAAACGTGGCACATTTTCAGGTTTATACCACATCAAACATTCACAGTGCGCTGGGACTTGCTGCTCTGAGACATAGGTATTTCAGAGAAGGTGAATCTCATCTAGAAAAATCCACGGGCCAGGCTCTGTAAGTAAACCTGGCCCCCACCAAAGTAAGACTGTGGTTACCAAGAGCCCTGATTCAACAATGGCCAGATGTCAACTCTTCTCGCCCTCAGGAATCAATTGGGGAGATTTCCTTTTCTTGTAGCTCCTTTATATGGCTCTGGAAATATATACATGGAACGGTTAGGCGCAAAGCTGGCTAAACTCAGGGCATGAGGCAGGGTAAAGACACAACACTCAGCAATCTTCCGTCACCCCCTCCCTCACTGGTTCTCCAATATACCATGACCCAGGTCCCAGTCTTCATAATGAGTCGCCACGTTCAAGTCGTAGTTTACAAAGCACTTTCCCATATACTTTCTGATTTGGCCTCACACTAACCCTGGGAAGCAAGTATCGTGAAGCACTAGTTTTTCAGTGGAGACAGAGGCTCAGAGGGGAACTAACGATGCACAGCCAAGGGACAAGAGGGGAGTCTGGAACCTGGTCACCTGATGGGAAATGGCCTTTTCCATTATTCTACCCTGAACTGCTGGTGAGGGAATACCAACCCAAAAAAGGAATACTGTGCATTTCAATTTATATTGCTGTTTTCTTTGTTTGCCATGGAATTTTTACTTGGCAACTAAAGCTTTGAAATAGCTGATGGGTATAGTAATGACACATATGTGAAAATGAGATGTAGTTGGATTTAAGGAAACAAAAGTAAAGAGAGGAGGATAGAACAGAGTCTTGGAGAGTGACATGTAAAAAACAATAACAAGTAAGGGGCGGGGGGCATTGCCCAAAATGTTTACCTAGCACTCACCTTTGTCCTGCACCACCCCACCTCCACACTCAGCTCCTGGTTAATGAACATAATTTGGCTGATGTCCCTTGAACTGTATAATCTGTTCCACAAAAAAAACAAACCCAGTTTGTCTCCAAGCCACCTTTAAGTCCCTAACTCCCTGGCTGCATTCAGTCTATGGAAAACATCTGTGGCAAAGTAAATCATCCTACTCCGAGAAAAACCAGAGCGTGTTTTTTTTTCTTCTCTAAGTGTGTTTTGAAGTCCTGGTTGGCAAATTAGTGAAAATTGTAAATCTGTTTGCAAATCTGGTCATGTCTAACTCTGAGATTAGGGCAAAGATTCCAGTTTAAAAGTAAAACCGTGACAACCCCAGTTAAGCGTGTCCTCGGGCACTGCAAGCAGGGCCTTCACTCAATTCCACAGGCAGTGGATTTATTACAGGCACCCGACACGTTCCCCATCAGACACCCCTGGAGTATTTACTTGAGACAGCAGGGTTCAGTCTGCACTTCCTCTGCAGACCAATATATTATTATAAATTGAGCAAAACTGTTTCCTTTTCATAAGTGCTATGAAGTTCAGATTTCAGATATCAGCACAGGGCTGAGGTCCCTACACAAGGCTCTTTGTAGTATTTGGCTTTTAAAAAGTAAAGAGAAAAGGTAGCTTTCGACCATGGTCGCTTTTATCTTTGTCTTGTTTTGGCTAAGAGGAGGTGTGGGAAAATTCATTTTAGAAATCAAACATGACATCTTAATAAGAAAACAGATTCTAAATACAAACTTTGGGTACAGTGGGCTATGCCTGGCACAGTTCAGTAGGTTATCAGTTCTTTCACCTATATCTGAGGGCAGGAGTTGGGAAATCAGGACTAGATAGTATGTCTTGGATATCAGCTCCTATAAAATAATAACACACTTCTGTTTATCACCTACAACAGAAAAAGGGAACCAGTGTATATTTTAAAATGTACATTCATTATAATATATAAGTCATAGGACAACATAATTATTTAATATTTTCATTTTTAATGTTTTTCTGAGCCAAGAAAAACGTAACTTTAAAAAGAAATGCAAAGCTGGGACGAAGTGAGAGAGTGGCATGGACATACATACACTACCAAATGTAAAACAGATAGCTAGTGGGAAGCAGCCTCATAGCACAGGGAGATCAGCTCAGTACTTTGTGACCACCTAGAGGGGTGGGATAGGTAGGGAGGGTGGGCGGGAGACGTTAAGAGGGAGGGGATATGGATATACGTATGCATATAGCTGATTCACTTTGTTATACAGCAGGAACTAACACACCATTGTAAAACAATTATACTCCAATAAAGATGTTAAAAATTTTTTTTAATTAAAAAAAGAAATTTTTTTTTAAGGAAATGGAAAAGAAAGAAGCAAACACATCACCACTGTCACCTTCTTTTCTGCCCTTCCGAACAACTTAGGCATCACGCTGAGGGAGGGGGAGGAAGGCACAGAAGCCCAGAGCAGGGGTCAGCACCGCAGTGGGGTGAGGAGGGACTCCAGGTGGTGGGGAGGGGATGGCCTGACACAGGTGTCAGAGCCCAAGTGGGCTAAAGTGACAAGTTCCAATGCACGCCTCTTACCTGCCGTGTAACCATGGCTAAGTAACGACATCGATCTAACCTTAAATTTTTCTTTCTCAATATAGCTAACATCTACTTCTCAGGGTTACTGAGAAGATTCCAAGAAGGCTTGACTTGTCATTAGTCCCCAATAAACACAGCTGTTATTCATATACTATTGTTATTCCAGATACGTATATATGCACACATAGGAAAAAGACTGAAAAGGAATGTACTAAAATAGGCATAAACCTGATTTTTATATTCTTCTTTCATTTTATACTTTTCAGAATTTCTTTTCTCTACAATGAGCATGTATTACTTTTTCATTCAGAAAAGAACACGAGATGTTATTAAATAAATAGAAAGTAGCTGAGCCTTTACCATGTGTATTTACTACTTTTGTATATAGAAAATTAATAAAGCTATTAAAAATAGCACCATTCTGACTCTCACTTCTTTGAAAGGTGCAAAATAGTCATAGAAACTCCAACAGAGTATCTAAAAGGAAAGTGGTTTACTGGCTGAAACTATCACCCATTTATACTCATGGTAAATATCCACATCCAGGTGGTATATTAAAAAATGAATTAATAATCTGTTCTACCTACAAATAATGCTCAAAACAATGGGGTAAAGACTTCAGAATAGAAACTCAGATGCTGAGGCAAGTAGGGGAGAGGCAAGCAGGGGAGGGGCGGGCAAAGAGTGACCTTAACCCTAAAAGCGTTCCCACCTAGAGATTTCAGTGAATTGGGATCCAATCTAAATGGTCCCTTTTAGAGCAAGAAAAGCACCATATATGAAACCTGCAACCCACACTGGTCCCTGTTCTGCCTCACATGAAGTGAGTGACTTTCAGCAAATTACGGAAGAACAGAACAATCCCTGCACCTTCTCCCTGGCAAGGCTGTTTGGAGACTGAATGAAATTGCTTATGTGAAATAGATCTGTAAACTGGAAAGCAACATGCAAATGGAAGGCAAGAGATTTAGGGTTTACTTAAATCAGTGTGTAACAAATGCAGGACTCATCCATGAGAAGAATTGAAGAATTTACCACTGAATTGTACCAGGAGAAAGTAATTCCCTACGTAATGATCTTCCAATCTCCCTGCTGACATGAAGGACAAAGTCCAAGATTGGTACCATGATCCAGTTAACACCTCTTCATAACACTTACTAAAGACAGAACAGGACTGAGGATCAGGACCTTCAGTAAACAAAACTGGTGGGCACTTAATTCTGTTTTACTTTCTTTCTATAAACTCTTTTCTTTTTTAACAACTCTTCTAATTATGTCAAGTGATACTGGTTTTCCATTTAAGATAGTAATATAAAATCTCCCAAAATAAATTTATTTTGACAAAAGAAAAAAACTGAGTTAATCTAGAGAGAAATATTACACAAGTAATAATAACATGGGTAGCACATGGATATGGCAAAAACCATGAAGCTGATGTGCAAATGACTGAAATTTGGAAAACACTTAATGCTGTAATGTCTGAAAGGGCCACTCCAAACTCATAATTCCTAGAAGGCAAAAATCAAGTTTTATCCATCTCCAATACTCCAGAACCTTAGGCAGCACATAGAACACAGTGGACACCCTACAAACACTCTATTAATTGGGAGATAATTCCTATTATAAATACTAGGTTTGACCCTTGGTGCTTCCTGGCTCTAAAACCAAACACATGAGTAGATTCCCCCAGGCAGCTAAGGGTGAGATCAACCCTAAATAATCAGGAGATCAGAGCCAAGGATAGAATAAACCCTGAGAAGCTTTGAGAGGAAAAAAGGATCCTGTTTGCACACTGTGCATCAGAAAACAAAGAGAAAGTCTAAAAATAAAACAAAAAACTTAGAGCAAAGAAACAAAAAACAAAGCTCCACAAACTGCACAGCTTCAGTTAGCCTGACCACAGCTGAATTACTGCTTCCCAAAGAACTAAATGAGGGAAACTCAATTGGGGTGGGGGGTGAGGGGTTGGACGGAGGCTGTTGTCAGGTCAGCTGTCTTTGAGAAGAACCTAAATTCAAAACTAGAAAAAACTTTCACTAAAAACCTATATAGATAGGGAAATATTTTAAAAACTTCACACTGATAAGTTGACTTAGATGATTTAGTAGCACTGATGAAAAATCTTGAAAACTGTTTAGCATATTTGGGGAACTCCATAAACACTGGGAATGAAAAGAAAAGCAATTTTTAAAATTAGCAGTATTGGAGAGATTGGTTCAAGATGGCGGAGTAGAAGGACGTGCTCTCACTCCCTCTTGTGAAAGCACCAGAATCACAACTCACTGTTGAACAATCATCAACAGGAAGACACTGGAACTCACCAAAAATGATACCCCACATCCAAAGACAAAGGAGAAGCCACAGTGAGACGGTAGGAGGGGTGCAATCACAATAAAATCAAATCCCATAACTGCTGAGTGGGTGACTCACAGACTGGAGAACACTTAGACCACAGAAGTCCACCCACTGGAGTGAAGGTTCTGAGCCACATGTCAGGCTTCCCAACCTGGAGGTCGAGCAATGGGAGGAGGAATTCCCAGAGAATCAGACTTTAAAAGATAGCAGGATTTGATTTCAGGACTTCGACAGGACTGGGAGAGACAGAAACTCCACTCTTGGAGGGCACACACAAAGTAGTGTGCGCATTGGGACCCAGGGGAAGGAGCAGTGACCCCAAAGGAGACTGAACCAGACCTACCTGCTAGTGTTGGAGGGTCTCCTGCAAAGGCGGGGGGTGGCTGTGGCTCACTGCAGGGATGAGGACACTGGCAGCAGAAGTTCTGGGAAGTACTCTGTGGTGTGAGCCCTCCCAGAGTCCACCATTAGCCCCACCAAAGAGCCTGCAGCCTCCAGTGCTGGGTCACCTCAGGCCAAACAACCAACAGGGAGGGAACTCAGCCCCACCCATCAGCAGACAAGCAGATTAAAGTTTTACTGAGCTCTGCCCACCAGAGCAACACCCAGCTCTACCCACCAGCAGTCGCTCCCATCAGAAAACTTTTACAAGCCTCTTAGATAGCCTTATCCACCAGAGAGCAGCCAGCAGAAGCAAGAAGAACTACAATCCTGCAGCCTGTGGAATGAAAACCACATTCACAGAAAGATAGACAAAATGAAAAGGCACAGGACTATGTACCAGATGAAGGAACAAAATAAAGTCCCAGAGAAACAACTAAATGAACTGGAGATAGGCAACCTTCCAGAAAAATAATTCAGAATGATAGTGAAGATGATCCAGGACCTCGGAAAAAGTATGGAGGCAAAGATCGAGAAGATGCAAGAAATGTTTAACAAAGACCTAGAAGAATTAACGAACAAACACCTAGAACAATTAAAGAACAAACAAAGAAATGAACAATACAATAACTGAAATGAAAAATGCACTAGAAGGAATCAACGGCAGAATAACTGAGGCAGAAGAATGGATAAGTGACCTGGAACACAGAACAGTGGAATTCACTGCCATGGAACAGGATAAAGAAAAAAGAATGAAAAGAAATGAAGACAGCCTAAGAGACCTCTGGGATAACATTAAACGTACGAATATTCGCACTATAGGGTCCCAGAAAGAGAAGAGAGTGAGAAAGGACCTGAGAAGATATTTAAAGAGATTATCATCAAAAACTTCCCTAACATGGGAAAGGAAACAGCCATCCAAGTTCAGGAAGCACAGAGAGTCCCAGGCAGGATAAACCCAAAGAGAAACACACTGAAACACATAGTAATCAAACTGACAAAAATTAAAGACAAAGAAAAATTATTAAAAGCAACAAGGGAAAAACAACAAGTAACATACAAGGGAACTCCCATAAGGTTAACAGCTGATTTCTCAGCAGAAACTCTAAAAGCCAGAAGGGAGTGGCACGATATATTTCAAGTGAGGAAAGGGAATAACCTACAACCAAGATTACTCTACCCGGCAAGGATCTCATTCAGATTCAATGGAGAAATCAAAAGCTTTACAGACAAGCAAAAGCTAAGAGAATACAACACCACCAAACCAGCTCTACAACAAATGCTAAAGCAACTTCTCTAAGTGGGAAACACAAGAGAAGAAAAGGACCTACAAAAACAAACCCATAACAATTAAGAAAATGGTAATAGGAACATACATATTGATAATTACCTTAAATGTGAATGGATTAAATGCTCCAACCAAAAAACACAGGCTCATTGAATGGATAAAAAAACAATACCCATATATATGCTGCCCATAAGAGACCCACTTCAGACCCAGGGACACATGCAGACTGAAAAGTGAGGGGATGGAAAAAGATATTCCATGCAAATGGAAACCAAAAGAAAGCTGGAGTAGCAATACTCATATCAGATAAAATAGACTTTAAAATAAAGAATGTTACAAGAGACAAGGAAGGACACTACAAAATGATCAAGGGATCAATCCAAGAAGAAGATATCACAATTATAAATATATACGCACCTAACATAGGAGCACCTCAATACATAAGGAAAATGCTAACGGCTATAAAAGAGGAAATCAACAGTAACACAGTAATAGTGGGGGACTTTAACACCTCACTTATACCAATGGACAGATCATCCAGACAGAAAATTAATAAGGAAACAGACGCTTTAAATGACACAACAGACCAGATAGATTTAACTGATATTTATAGGACATTCCACCCAAAAAAGCAGATTACATTTTCTTCTCAAGTGCACACGGAACATTCTCCAGGAGAGATCACATCTTGGGTCATAAATCAAGCCTCGGTAAATTTAAGAAAACTGAAATCATATCAAGAATCTTTTCCAACCACAACACTATGAGATTAGAAATCAATTACATGGAAAAAATGTAAAAAACACAAACACATGCAGGCTAAACAATACGTTACTAAATAACCAAGAGATCACTGAAGAAATCAAAGAAGAAATCAAAAAATATCTAGAGATAAATGACATCGAAAACTCGACGATCCATAACCTATGGGATGCAGCAAAAGCAGATCTAAGAGGGAAGTTTATAACAATACACTCCTACCTCAAGAAACAAGAAAAATCTCAAATAAACAATCTAACCTTATACCTAAAGGAAGTAGAGAAAGAAGAACAAACAAAACCCAAAGTTAGTAGAAGGAAAGAAATCATAAAGATCAGAGCAGAAATAAATGAAATAGAAACAAAGAAAACAATAGCAAAGATCAATAAAACTAAAAGCTGGTTCTTTGAGAAGATAAACAAAATTGATAAACCATTAGCCAGACTCATCAAGAAAAGAGGGAGAGGACTCAAATCAACAAAATTAGAAATGAAAAAGGAGAAGTTACAACAGACACTGCAGAAATACAAAGCATCATAGGAGACTACTACAAGCAACTCTATGCCAATAAAATGGACAACCTGGAAGAAATGGACAAATTCTTTCAAAGGTGTAACCTTTTAAGGCTGAACCAGGAAGAAACAGAAAATATGAACAAACCAATCACAAGTAATGAAATTGAAATTAAAAATCTTCCAACAAAAGTCCAGGACCAGATGGCTTCACAGGTGAATTCTATCAAACATTTAGAGAAGAGCTAACACCCATCCTTCTCAAACTCTTCCAAAATATTGCAGAGGAAGGAACACTCCCAAACTCATTCTATGAGGCCACCATTACCCTGATACCAAAACCAGAGAAAGATACTACAAAAAAAGAAAATACAGACCAATATCACTGATGAATATAGATGCAAAAAACCTCAACAAAATACTAGTAAACAGAATCCAACAACACATTAAAAGGATCATACACCATGATCAATTAGGATTTATCCCAGGGATGCAAGGATTCTTCAGTATATGTAAATCAATCAATGTAATACACCACGTTAACAACTGAAGGATAAAAACCATATGATCATCTCAACAGACGCAGAAAAAGCTTTTGACAAAATTTAACACCCATTTATGATAAAAACTATCCAGAAAGTGGGTATAGAGGGAACCTACCTCAACATAATAAAGGCCATATATGACAAACCCACAGCAAACATCATTCTCAATGGTGAAAAAGTGAAAGCATTTCCTCTAAGATCAGGAAGAAGACAATGATGTCCACTCTCGACGCTATTATTCAACATAGTTTTGGAAGTCCTAGCCATGGCAATCAGAGAAGAAAAAGAAATAAAAGGAATACAAATTGGAAAAGAAGTAAAACTGTCACTGCCGATGACATGATATTATACATAGAGAATCCTAAAGATGCCACTAGAAAACTACTAGAGCTAATCAATGAATCTGGTAAAGTTGCAGGATACAAAATTAATGCACAGAAATCTCCTGCATTCCTATACACTAACAATACAAGATCAGAAGAGAAATTAAGGAAACAATCCCATTCACCATTGCAACAAAAAATAAAATACCTAGGAGTAAACCTACCTAAGGAGGTAAGAGACCTGTACTCAGAAAACTATAAGACACTGGTAAAAGAAATCAAAGATGACACAAACAGATGGAGAGATATACCATGTTCTTGGGTTGGAAGAATCAATACTGTGAAAATGACTATACTACCCAAAGCAATTTACAGATTCAGTGCAATCCCTATCAAATTACCAATGGCATTTTTTACAGAACTAGAACAAAAAAATCTTAAAATTTGTATGGAGACACAAAAGACCCTGAATAGCCAAAGCAGTCTTGAGGGAAAAAAAACAGAGCTGGAGGAATCAGACTCCCTGACTTCAGACTATACTACAAAGCTACAGTAAAGAAGACAATATGGGACTGGCACAAAAATAGAAATATAAATCAATGGAACAGGACAGAAAGCCCAGAGATAAACCCTTGCACCTATGGTCAACTATTCTATGACAAAGGAGGCAAGGATATACAATGGAGAAAAGACAGTCTCTTCAATAAGTGGTGCTGGGAAAACTGGACAGCTACATGTAAAAGAATGAAATTAGAACATTGCCTAACACCATACACAAAAATAACCTCAAAATGGATTAAAGACTTAAATGTAAGACCGGACACTATAAAACTCTTAGAGGAAATCATAGGAAGAACACTCTTTGACATAAATCACAGCAAGATCTTTTTTGATCCACCTCCTAGAGTAATGGAAATCAAAACAAAAATAAACTAATGGGACCTAATGAAACTTAAAAGCTTTTGCAAAGCAAAGGAAACTATAAACAAGAAGAAAAAATGACTCTCAGAATGGGAGAAAATATGTGCAAATGAATCAATGGACAAAGGATTAATCTCCAAAATGTATAAACAGCTCATGCAGCTTAATATTAACAAAACAAACAACCCAATCAAAAAATGGGCAGAAGACCTAAATAGACATTTCTCCAAAGGAGACATACAGATGGCCAAGACACACATGAAAAGCTGCTCAACATCACAAATTATTAGAGAAATGAAAATCAAAACTACAGTGAGGTATCACCTCACACCAGTTAGAATGGGCATCAGCAGAAGATCTACAAACAACAAATGCGGGAGATGGTATGGAGAAAAGGGAACCCTCTCGCACTGTTGGTGGGAATGTAAATTGATACAACCACTATGGAGGTTCCTTAAAAAACTAAAAATAGAATTACCATATGACCCAGCAATCCCATACAGGGCATATACCCTGAGAAAACCATAATTCAAAAAGACACATGCACCCCAATGTTCACTGCAGCAGTATTCCCAATAGCCAGGTCATGGTAGCAACCTAAATGCTCATCGACAGACGAATGGATAAAGAAGATGTGGTACATATATATAATGGAGTATTACTCAGCCATAAAAGGAACGAAATTGGGTCATTTGTAGAGACGTTGATGGATCTAGAGACTGTCCTACAGAGTGAAGTAAGTCAGAGAGAGAAAAACAAATATCGTATATTAATGCTTATATGTGGAATCTAGAAAAATGGTACAGATGAACTGGTTTGCAAGGCAGAAATAGAGACACAGATATAGAGAAGAAACGTATGGACACCAAGGGGGGAAAGTGATGGGGTGGTGGTGGTGGTGGCGGTGGGATGAACTGGGAGATTGGGATTGACATGTATACACTAATATGTATAAAATAGATAAATAATAAGAACCTGCTGTATAAAAAATAAAATAAAATTCAAAAAAATAAAAATTAGCAGTATCTTTTAAAAAACCTAGTCACATGTAGATGTTTCATTATCACTATAAAAAACCTGAAAAGTTTATTTCAAAAGACATATGCAAAATATGTACCCAATAATCTAAAACCTAGACACTAGAGCATCAGTATAGCTTTGATCCTCCCAATTACCAAGCATAAAATAGCAGTCTCCTTGGTGAAGGGGTATCGCCAAACCAGGTGTCTCTATGTCCCATGAGATCTTAAAACCAACGTGCCAAATATCAGGATCTCTGCCTTCGAGTTGAGGGTCATCCTCACTTTCCTCTTCAGGGTCTGTCAAAAGAGAAGAGAGTTGTCAGAAAGGAAATGTTTCATCTAAAGTTCTGGGTTTCATAACAGTTACCTTAGGAATAACTGAGGTTTTAATAAAATATGGATAAGTGAACTATATACTCTTTTTACGTCATTTTTTTTTAAAACACATTCTTTAGAATATTTTTAACATGTCATTTATTTTTTATTCAAAAAAATCTGAAAATGGTGAGGAAATAACCACAGATACGAAAGAAAATGAAAGAAGATTATTTTGTTCAATTCCATGTAACTAAATTAGAAAATCTGGATAGGTTTTTAGGAAAACATTAATGACCAAAACTGACCCCAGAAGAGGTAGAAAAACTAAAAAAAGCCCAAGAAGGTATAGGGGTAGTTGTCAAAGAACACAGGAGTAGAGAGCTGCAAAGGAGAATTCTATCAAAAAATTAAGAAGTGGGTAATTTCAATCCACTGTAAATTGGTCAAGAGCACAGAAAAAGAAAAGTGTCCAAATTCTCCTCATAAAGACAAAATACGTATCAAAATCCAAAGCAAGCTCACGCATGTGCACGTACACACACACACCAGTCTCACATCTGAAAATCAATGCATAATTCTTAAATACAGTACAGATGATCCCCAACTTAACGACTTTTCAACTTTACAATGGTGTGAAAGCAACATGCATTCAGTCAAAACCATACTTCGAATTTTGAATTTCATCCTACCCGAGGCTAGCGACATGCAGAACAATACTCTCTTGTGATGTTGGGCAGAGACAGCTCCACGTCAGCCACGTGATCAGAAAGGTGGAGAACTAATACACTTAAAACCATTCTGTGCCCATACGACCATTCTCATTTTCACTTTCAGTACAATATTCAATAAGTTACATGAGATATTCAACACTCTATTACAATATACTTTGTGTCTGATGATTTTGCTCAGCTGTAGGCTAATGTAAGTGTTCTGAGAAGGTTTAAGGCAGGCTAGGCTAAGCTATGATCTTCGGTAGGTTAAGTGTATTAAATGCATCTGTGACTTATGATATTTTCAACTTACAATGGGCTTATTCGGAGATAACCACATTGTAAGTCATGGAAGATCTATATAAGAAAACAGAACCCAAATCCAGCAGCACATTAAAAGGATAACTTTCCATGATCAAGTAGAACTTATTCCATGAGTACAAGGATAGTTCAATATGCAAAAGTCTATACTTAAAATTCATCATATTCATAGATGAAAACAAACAAACAACAGATATATGAGTCACCAGAATTACACAAATGTGTGTGACAAAATATATCCTTTTGCAGTAAAAACCTCAATAAGATAGCAATGGGTGGTTAGTTCCTTAACATTATACAATACAGATCTATCTCAATCCCAAAGCCAGCATATTTTAATAGAGAAACATTAGAAACAGTCCCAAAGTTAAGACAATGCTGTTTATCACAACAATGACCCACTTAAACAAATGTAAAGACATATTATGTTCTTGGGAAATAAGACGAAACATCATGGAAATGCCGGTTCTCCCTAAATCATCTATACATTTGACACAAACACAACAAAAATACCAACAGGATTGATTTTTTAGGTGATTGGGGCAGGTCAGTAGACAAGCTGATTCTCTAATTAGAAATATAAACAAGCAAGCACAGACACGGAATTTTTTTTTTAACTCTACAAAGAGCTCCTACACATCAATAAGATAAAGATCAATTATCACATAGAAAAATGGGCAAAAGTTATAAAGACAGAACACATAAAATGAAATGAGTTTGTAAACATATAAAAAGATGTTCAAACTCATTTATGTAAGAGAAATACAAAGCCATAATAGATATTTTTCACCTATCAGATCACAAAACAATCAAGCACTTTGATAAAATATGGTGTTAGTAAGAGTGCAGCAAAATGGCACATTCTCATTCTCTGTAGAAGACTATTTGGCAATTTCTATCAAAATTACAAATACATAAACCCTTTGAACTTATAAGAATTCCACAATTCCACTTTTAGGAATGTATGCTAAAATTCCTACTTGCAGAGGTCGCAAATTGAGTGAGGATATTTACTGTAATACTGTTTATAAGAGCAAAAGGTCAGAATAACCTAAATATCCATCAATAAGTTTCTGGTTTAATAAATTATGAAATGTCCAAGTAATAAGTAATATATAGCCACTAAAAGTAACATGAGTATGCACTGATAGAGAACTATCTGATATATTTTTAAGGGAAAGAAAGGCATAGGCTATAATTTGTGTAAAAAGTACAAACCCACACATGTACGTATATGTACATATAGTATTTCTGGAAGGAAAGTCAAGACTGACTTTTCTGGGCAGAGAACTACATGGCTGGGACAAGGAGTGGGAGAGACGTAAAAGAAGTGGAAGGCACACACTATGGTTCACCTACACTAATAGTCCTGCACTTACATAAAAACTTGTAAAACTTCACCTAAGAAATATTTACTGAGCAGTTACTGTATACAAGGCACTGACGTGGGCAGTTGGGGTACATCAGTAAATGAAACGAAGACCTAGGCCCAGGGGAGCTTTCCTTCCAGGGGAGTTGTAAATGTTCATCACTGATTACTAAAAAAGGGAACATTTTAAATTCCATTAGACTTTAATCCACTAGACTCTGGTCTTCAAGGGCAGGGTCCATTTTTCTGTTTCATCCACATTTAGAGCCCCAGTGACTGGTATATAAGAAGCATCCAATGAACATCTGTACTAAATTGCCTGCTTAAAAACAAAATGTTCTTTCAGTTCACACCGTGCACGGTCCTTACTGTGCTAGATGGCAGGAAAAGAAAATGTTAATTATGGGGGGGGGGAAACAAATGCAAATTAAATCAAATAATGTAATAAAGCGTGACACTGCTAAATTAGGACAGTTCTCAATATTAAAGAAATCTAGAGAAGAGACAGGTTCAATGAGGATTAGAATGGGTAGAGCAGAATTCTTGGAGAAGATCAAACTTGAAAGACAAGTACGGTTTAGACTCATAGAGGGCAGAGTACAAAGATGTAAAGTTTTATGCCATCAAAATGGACAATAAAGCATGTTTTACTTAGGCTGCATCGTGTGCATGCCACATACACAGTCCAAAAGTATGTGCTCCCAGATGGCACATATTCACATACAGAGTCCCTAAATTCTGAACATCTTACTCTCCAGTAACTGCACCAGGGTCAGAGGCAGTAAGAGAAAGGAAAAAGAAACTCCCCTTTATAACTATTTGTTCCCATTACTTTGCACAGGTATGGTGAAAAAAAATCAGACCAGAAATCCAAGTTCATGGTCTCTTCAAAGAAGGAATGCTACCAGAACCTTTACGGACACATGCAACTGTGGAGATCTTCAATTCTCTAAGTTTGAATCTAAAACCTGGGACTTCCCTGGCAGCACAGTGGTTAAGAATCTGCCAGCCAATGCAGGGGACACAGATTCAAGCTCTGGTCCGGGAAGATCCCACATGCCGTGGAGCAACTAAGCCCGTGCGCCACAACTGCTGAGCCTGCGCACCTAGAGCCTGTGCTCCACAACAAGAGAAGCCACCACAGTGAGAAGCCTGCGCACCACAATGAAGACCCAATGCAGCCAAAAATAAATAAATAAATTTATTCAATAAAGTAAAATAAATTCTGCCATAGGAACAGAATCTTACCTTTTGTCATATGCATTATTTCTGATACATATTTTCTCAAATACTCTTTAGTTAAGAGCAATTTTTAGCTAGATTTCTTTAAAGTCATAGAATTAAAAAGTCCAAAGCCATTTTCTAGGTTAATCCCGAAAACATTTTAAAGAGAGTCCTCTGGAACAGTAGTGACAAATACCTTATATATCAGAGGACACAACGAATTCACTGGTTGTGGCTTTTCTGAGGACTGGTGTAGAATCACTGAAATTTCCTCTAGGCTCAGCAGGAAAGAGTGGTATGATTGATTACTGATGTCTGTCACAGGCACTTGAAGGGAGCTAGCAGCATCAGAACTAGATATTTGCTGTCCATGTCTGATGACATTTTCCAGGAAGTTCCTGTACATAATATATAGTTACACATAATACACAGTTACACCTGAAAATACCAGAATTTGCAAAACTAGATCCTATGGACCAGAAAAGAGCTCACAAAGATATATAGCTTGACCTTCACTGTATTTTCTGAACAAATCTAAAGTTAGCTGCCCACTGATAAAAGTGCTTTGTGTAAAAATACCAGTTTCCAGCTACTCTTGAATTATAAGCTCAAATATCACTGGGGCAGTCACAAGTGGCTGTAGGTAAGAAGTAGCAGCCCGTTTTAGACAAGGCACTAGTGGCAGTCCCCAGTCAGCCACTTGACTCCTTTGCAGTACCTGCCTAGCCCCTACAGGCATTCAAGTCCATGAACCTTGCTTTAGCCTACAGGCAAATCAGCCCTATCCCCTGCTTTTGTAAGGTTTAACAGGAACAGTCAGGAGCATTCATCTGCATACTGTCCACAGCTGCTTTCACACAGAACAACAAGGTTGAGCAGCTAAGACACAGACCATAAGGCCCATAAAGCTGAAAATCTTTACTATCTGGTCCTTTATACAGAAAACATTTGCCAACTGCTGCTCTAGAGTCTTGATATCTGTGATTTGATAGAGATGCCTACAGCACATATTAGTGAGGAAGCTGAGGCTGAATAAAGTAATAATGATACAATGTGACTAACACCTACGAATGTTGAAACCGAGGGGGGGGGCGCCTATGGGGCTCGCAGGCATGGAGGCCTTTTTGTCCCCCATTTCTTATAAGCAAGACTCCAGCCTCCAAGACATTCCCTGAGTGCCAAAGGGCAGATTCAAACAGTTGCAAATCAAGGGAGGAGCAGCCAGGAAACCACCTGAGGCAAGATTAAAGGAACCAGAGAAGCTCATCAAGATTACAGAGTGCAGGAGACCCTGCACACACCCTAATCTTGTCAGCAACCCCACCCTTTTGAAACTCTGCAGAAGAAAGAAGAATGCAAGACTGTTAGAGCCTTGATCCTTATTGCATACCCCTGACCATGAGCTCCGACTCTAAGACCTCTCCCTATTCCCCAAAGAGGGGGCACACTTCTTGAGGCGCTAGCCCGCTGTGCTCCCCACTTTGCCTGGCAAAGAATAAAACCACCCTTTCTTTCCCCTCCAAAACTCTATCTCTGTATCTCATTTCCGCATTGGTGTACAGGGAGCCAAGATTTTGGCAGCAATGTCATGTGACTAATACCAGCATACAACATAATAAAGCAATTAATGCTAAATTATTTGATAAGATCAATTTAGCAAAAGAATATTGATATGAGAACTCAATATTTATATGTGTGATACCCCAAGGCTTGCAGGCTGCTTCATTCTAGAGGGTTCTAATGATAACAGATGGAGCAAGTAGCCCAAGAAAAAAAATAGAGACATTTTAAGAAGACTTTTCATATGTCCCTCCCTGGTCAAATCAACAACAACTTAACTTTAAAAACAAATGATTTTTAAACTACAAAGCCAATGATTTTCAGGTAGTTTTAATGCCACCAAGTATGGACGTTCTAAAAAGCGATCATCTTTATTGGCTAACAGACTGGTTGACTACTTTCCCCTCTAAATTTCATCCTCACACTCTTCTCAATATGGAACCAATAAAGTCCTGAACAACAAACAGAGACGGTAATTGCAATCAGTGTTGCCTGATGTCTCCCATAAATCCAGCACCTCTGCAATGTGCTCATTAAAATAATGTTTTGTTGAAAGTTTGTTTCCTCAGTCAGCTGGGTAGGGAGGAGGGAAGCTATATGTCTGATAAATTTTTTATTGCATAAATACAGTGTTGCCCACTTTCTCAATAAAATCAACTTGTAATTACCTATAGCAACTGCAACTGATTACTGTTCCCCTATGTTATTTTGGAAACAAGCAGAGGCAATTGGCTCCTACTTGCCTTTGAACTTTAGTAACGTTGAAACGATTTTAAGTATCTCAATGTGTTTGGTGCATTCCCTGCTCCCACTAACCAAACTACTAAAGAACTGAAAGATGTGACAAAATACAAAAGAAGACTAAGTTTAAACGTCAAGTTTAAAATGTCCAAAACTGCCCCTGCCTAGTTAAACCAATTTGATTTATTTATACTAACTAGTTTTTGAGAAAAAATTAATTCCATTTAATAAAAGATAAATGCCATCAAATATTTTGTTTCCATTCACAAAGCTGTATGCAAACAGTGTCGCATAGAAAGCAAAGATAGAAGCCTGAGCACGAAAGAAGAGATGACAGTTCTAATCAAGTAAAATATATCACTTGAAATTTTCTACCATATTTAACAGCATATACCATTAATAATGTATGTCAATAATTTCCCTGATATGTAAATATATATTCATCATCACCACACATTAAAAAAATAGCCCTGGGCTTCCCTGGTGGCGCAGTGGTTGAGAATCTGCCTGCCAATGCAGGGGACACGGGTTCGAGCCTTGGTTTGGGAAGATCCCACATGCCGCGAAGCAACTAGGCCCGTGAGCCACAACTACAGAGCCTGCGCATCTGGAGCCTGTGCTCCGCAACAAGAGAGGCCGCGATAGTGAGAGGCCCGCGCACCGCGATGAAGAGTGGCCCCCGCTTGCCACAACTAGAGAAAGCCCTCGCACAGAAACGAAGACCCAACACAGCAAAAATAAATAAATTAATTAAATTAAAAACAAACAAACAAAAACTATTCCCTTAAAAAAAAAAAAAACAGCCCTATTTCCTATTCCCTATTCCCTTAGCCAAGTGCTAAAATTCTAAGACTCTGGACCTGGCAACTATCTTCTGTTTCCTTAACCCTATACCTAGAGGGGCTTAAATAGCAGGTACCTTCCTATCCATGTCACAGATATTGAGGCAGGAGAAACCCAGAAGTTGCAGAGGGTCAGCTGGTGTACGGAGCCTAAGGATGCTTTCTCTGTCCAGCACTGATCTATGACATTCCAGTGCTTGGGACAAGAAATCATTTCTTAAAATGGAGACAGAAAGTGAAAGGGGAAGGTATGAGGCTGGGAAGACACATTCTCGAAGGAAAATGGCATGGTGGGTGTTTAGGCACATAACTGATTCTGAGTTGTAAGAGTATTACATGAATGACATGGATTTGCAAGTGAAGAGGCTGGAGAGGTAGCGAGAGGCCAGGACATGGCGGGTTTTGTGAATCATGGTAAGCAAGCTAGACTTATACTGAGGGCAGTGGCAGACACTGATAATGACTTTTTCATAGGGTCAGATCTGTTTTTCAGAATGATCTCCCGGGAAGGCAGATGCTTCTGTGTGCAGACTTTGGATACTTTTCCTGGATATAGGTTTCCAAAGTAATGGCAAATGGCCTAAGCCAGAGAACATTTGGGAAACACTCCTGAAGGACTCTATCCCTTAGAAAGAAGGGTGGGTCGGGAAGAAGGCTTCCTGAAAGAGCTCTACCATTTAAAAATGCTTTCCTTGATTGGTTATGAGGAACAAGCAGTCAAGCTGGCTGCTAACACAGAGCACATTACTGAGCCACTGAGGAATGAATGGTCTGAAGAAATGGAGAATTCAGAAGTTGGAAGGAAACAAAACAAAACAACACCCTAATCAGTCTCAGCTCAGAATCTATAACAAGAAGCTGCTCTAACATGTCTCGAAACAAGCCATCAGGACAAACATAGTCCCCTGACACACATAAATTATAAAATTAATTATAAGTGTTCTAGGATTTCAGGAGAAATACTGAAAACCCTTTACTGAAAAATCCGAAGCCTTTCAACATGACGTCTGCCTCTGTCAGCTTTCAGATAAAGCATTTGGAAAAAAAAAAAAAGGTTTTTTAAGATATAAACATTCACATACATAGGAGAACCTCATTATATCATGTTTCATGGACTTGGGGGAATAAAGGGAAAGTGAGAAAAGGAGAGAAAAACTGCTCTGGGGGCTCTTGGCTAAAGCTTTAAGACCACGACATTATCTGAAATAAAATATGAAATGAGGAGAGGAAGCAGAGAGACTTGTCAAATAATACATTCCCCGAACCAAAGCTTCGAACAAGAGAGGTTGCAATTCTGTGGGCAACCTCAGGAAAGTACAGAGAGAATCATGGAGCCTTAGAGGAAACCTTGATGTTGTAAACAGCATAGAAGACCAGAATCAAACTGGATTAATCAAAAGAGAATAATGGTTTGCTAACCCAGCTTCAGGCAAAGCTTTATCCAGGGTTCAAAATACATGTCCAAGACCCAGTTTCTCTCCTTCCCAAAGCTCCTGAAAAAGAGTGGCCACAAAAGCTGGAGGTGGTCATTTGGGGGCCACGAGAAGTTTGTTTCCCTCAAGAAGAGAAAGCTACAGCTCAAAAAGAGCCACAATATGAAGGGGAAGAAGTTTGAAACTGACCACACATTACTGTCAAAATAAGGTCCACTTGAAGCCCGTGAGACTCAGTAGTAAATAAAAGAATTCCTTATCTTTTTAAATTAAGCTTGTTTGGGTCAAGTATCTGCTATCTGCAATCAAAAGAATCCTAATACTCAACAGAGATCATAGTTGCAGAAATCAGAAGAGTTATTGGACAGTGGCCACAATGTAGTTGAACAGCACAAACTACTCAAGAACAAAAGATGCCTACTGATTTTGGGCAAAAAAAATACTGATTTTGCATTATACGCACATACAAAGAAGGATCAAGACACAAACCATGCCTTCAAAGAGCTTACAATTCTAATTCAAATACCTGTAAAACTAATGCATGGCCTTAGAAGTCAAGACAATGGTTACTGCTGGGGAAAAGAATATGCTGGAAGGGAACATTTCTGGGGTACTAATGTTTTCTTTATTGATCTGGGAGCTAGTGACACAGATATGTTCGGTCTGTGACAATTCACCAAGCTACATGTTTATGATGTTTGTAATATTTCAATAATTTAAAAAAGAAAAACTTCAATAGACCAGGTGGAAGACAAAGTTAAGAAAACCTCTGAGAGTATATTAGAAAAATACAAAAAGATTAAAAATAAGAGAATAAGTAAGAAAATTAGAGGAAACAGTCCAGAAGGTTCGAGAACCAAACCATATGGATTCTAGAGAGAAGAGAAAACTGGAGAGAAAGAAACCATTAACATAGTGAGTCAAGAAAATATCCCACATTGAAGGACATGAGTTTCCAGATGGACAGGACCCACCAAATGCCAGTAAAATGGATGAAAAAAAATATCACTGCAAACTTATAAAACATTAGGAAAAAAATCCAACCAAAAAAGTCACATAAAGGATAAACAAAAAAATCAGAGCTCTCAACATGAACACTGGAAGATAAAAGACACTGATACAATGCCTTCAAAATTCTGAAGGAAAATTATTTCCTGTCAAGATTTCCATACCTGAAGTATCTACACATGTTAATGTAGAATAAAGATAATTTAAGACATTCAAGGTCTCAAAAATTTACCTTCTAAGCACCCTTTCTCGAGAAACCATTAGAGGATATGCTCCACCAAAATAAAGAAACAAATCAGGAAAGAGACGGACATGGGTTGCAGGAATCTGAAAACTCCCAACAGAGGAGACTGGATTATGATGAAGGGATAACACCAGATGGAACACCTGGGCTGCTCTTTTCTGATGAGCCACCGCAAACTTCACATCCCACTTCTAAAATTGTAGGCTTTAAATATGTGCAGTTTATCGTATGTAAATTATACCCCAATAAAGTTATGGAGAGAGGGGAAAAAAAGTTCAGCCATTCTTATTGGCCTAGCCTTCTCTTGACAATTAGGAGATGTCACTGCTAGGCTTCTTTTCTCACGGGCACTGGACACTGCCACTCTTTTCTGGTGAAAAGATATGGGACTTGATATAACCATCTCTCATCACCTCTGCCTCTTCTAACCTGGTCCACCATCGCTAGTCTGGATTACCCAACGGCCTCTTGCAGCTCCCCTGCTTCCAGTGCTGCCTCCCTTCTGCTCCAAACTGCAATGGTTCTCCATCTCACTCCAAGTATAAGCCCAGTATTTGTATTACAGTAGCCTCTCCTTATCTGCGGTTTCACTTTCTGTGGTTTCAGTTACCCGCAGTCAACTGCAGTCTGAAAATATTAAATGGAAAGTTACAGAAATAAACAATTCATAAGTTTTTAAGTTGCGCGCCGTTCTGAGCGGCATGATGAAATCGTGCACCATCTGGCTCTGTCCTGCCTGGAAAGTAACTCACCCCTTTGTCCAGTGTAGCCTGCTTAGTAGCCCTCTAGTTATCAGATCAACTGTCACAGTATCAAAGTGCTTGCATTCCAGTAACCCTTATTTTACTTAGCAATGGCCCCGAAGCATAAGAGTAGCGATGCTGGCAATTCCAATATGCCAAAGAGAAGCTGTAAAGTTCTTCCTTTACGTGAAAAGGTGAAAGTTCACGACTTAGTATGGAAAGAAAAAGAACTGTATGCTGAGGTTGCTAACATCTATGGTAAGAACAAATCTTCTATCTGTGAAATTGTGAAGAAGGTAAAAGAAATTTGCACTAGTTTTTGCTGTCGCACCGCAAACTGCAAAAGTTACGGCGACAGTGCATGATAAACGTTTAGTTAAGACAGGCAAGGTATTAAATTTGTACAATACGAAATTTTGAGACAGAGACCACAGTCACAGAATTTTTATTACAGTATATTGTTATAACTGTTCTATTTTGTTATTATTGTTGTTAATCCCTTACTGTGCCTAATTTATAAATTCAACTTCATCGTGGGTATGTATGCATAGGAGAAAACATAGTCTACATAGGGTTCAGTACTATCCGCGGTTTCAGGCATCCACTGGGGGTCTTGGAACGCATCCCCCGTGGATAAGGGGGGGGGCCTACTGTACAATATTAGAAGGCCCTATATTCCACCCTGCCCCGCCCCTAGTCTTGCCTATCTGACTTCACTTCTGTTACTTTTCTTTTTCTCTGCCTCTATTCTATTCACACTTGTTGCTTCTGAAACATCCCAAAGTCATGTTCCATCCCTGAGCCTTCAATATTCACTCACTCTCTTCTTCCAGTCTTTGCTCCAGTGTTACCCAACTAAAGGAAGCTTGACTTTCCTATTTAAAACTGTAAGCCTGTGCCTCACCCTTATACAAGCTTATCTGTTTCTTTCTTGTCTCGCTTTGCTAAAACATAAGCTCCATGAGGGCAGGGATTTTTGTTCATTGCTGCATGCTCAGCATCTAGAAGAGTGCTTGGCAAACAGTAGATGCTTACTGTTAATTGAATAAATATCAATAGTTGCACGGGGGTAAAAAAAATGTGACTTATCAAACAAGTTTTACTGAGCAGTGTGTAAGTGACTTCAAAAATAACAAAGGGAAGGCATGACACACTGAAACAAACAAGATCAAATGAGCTTTGGGACCACAGACAGGGCTGCTGGGAAACTAATAAAAACACTAAAAAGCATTTTTTTAAATTATGAGTGCTCTAAAACTTCTAGTTGCAATCTAGCTTTTCATGGTCTCAAAGGCTGCTAAGAAACATAAAGCTACTCACTTCGAAATAGAGTTAAGGATTATGGAAACAAATTTCCATCCTTCAGTGGATTCAACTTTTCCGGAGTCAGAGACATAAATGGGAAGCCTAGAGTTCCAAGAAAATTATTGCAAAGTCCCTGCTTTCTAGCCTATTACATACGCAACAGGAGTCATGGGCCTCTTCTTCCGTTTCCTCCTTTGTCCTTCATGGGAAACCTGGGAAATTATATCAAAAATCTGTAATAGTTGACACTAGTTAAAATTCTTAAGAATTGTGCTCTTTTTCTATGAAGACTGTATCACAGAAAATATTTCCTTCCAAACAAACAAAAATAGTAACTGTTTCGGTGATCCTTTTGAAGGGGTTCAAACCAAAGAACAAGGTGTAGGACTATATTAAACCATGGGTTGTTAATATCTTCCCTGCAAGATTTGTTTTTTTTATATCTAGGAGGAGCAAGCAATTGCCAGCAAAGCTAGAATAGGAAAATCAAATACTCTGCCTATTTACACATGGTTCCCTAAAGCCATTCCTGATTAAAAATTGTACTATTTCAATCCTCCTACTGGAGACAGCCATTAACTAGCACTGCTTGGGAAGTCAATGAATTTAGTGTATAATTAATGATACATGTGTCCTATACCAATTACTTCTCAATGACCTCTACTGACAGAAATAAACCAAGGAGGGATGATTGGCTCATTATAAATCTACATGAAGATTTCACCGGGAAAAGGTATTGAGAGCAAAGTCCTGCAAGATCTTAAGCTTCAACTGAACTGAACTTCAGCAGGAAGTAATAACTTCTGTTTCGGGATACCCAGTGCATTTTACATGAACCTCTCCTGTGGCTGTAACACTCCCTTTTCACTAAGTAACCATGTGACCTTGGACAAATCACTCCCATTCTCCCTGCCTCAGTGTTTTCATCTGTAAAATGAGAGGCTGAACTAGTTGAGTTCAAAAGTCCCTTCCGGATCTGACATTTCATCATTTCATAATTATAACCACCAGAGCACACCTTACTTCACCTATCCTCTCAAGGCAAGAAGGGTACTTGATTCACCTTTGGCGTTTCCACGCTGTCTAGAACAGCTACCTGAACCTCCCTTAGCAACTGTTCCACCAACATGTTCAACGAGGCAGAAAACAGTACAGTTGTCTGAAATTTCCATTCTTTTTGCCCCCTTAAGGCCCTTCCCAACCCCAATTATGATTTTAACTGACATGGTTCCCTTCGAGCTCACCCTTACCATACCTCTGGCAGGATTCTAAAGAGGTCAGAGAATTAAACATAGCACGTGTCACCTGGAAGAAATGCACCCAGCAAAACATTTCAAGGCACATGCTTTTTAAACCATCTGACCCAACATGACACACACAGCCAGAGACCTAGAGAGGTTCCCTTTCCTAGTCTAATGCATCCCGGTCATTTGAGAGGAGGTACAGAAAGCTACAGCAGATATTGTGGGGAGAGGGCGGGGAGAAGGGAGAGCATCAGGACCTGCAAACAAGAGAAAGTAGAACATTCCCGTAACCTTTCCAGAGGTGGACGTTTTAAAAACCAAACTCCCACAGGTAACTATACTGCAGGGGCAGGAAATACCTGCTCATAAGGCATTAGCCTTAGCTAAATTCTGAAACCAGAATGTCTGCATTCAAATGTCTGCGTTCAAATCCTAGTTATGCTAATTCATAGCTGTATAACTGTGGAAAAGTTCACCATCCTCCTGTGTCTCAGTTTCCTTGTCTGTAAAATGAGGATAACAGTAGTACTTCGTTCATAGGGTTAAAAATAAAATGGGTTAATACATGTAAAATGCTTCTACCAGTGCCTGGCACATCGTAGGTACTCAATAAATGAGAGCACCTAGTATTGCTACCATTATGGGATAGAGTTCTGGGAACCTCGGGGGTTAAGGGAACGAAGGAATTACCCTGCTCCTACAGATTCAAATTCTGCAGTTCCCTCATCTAGGTGATAACCGCAAGGATAAAGCTTTATGTATTTATGTATATTTGTATACTTTATCAATCTTAACTACTCCCGACGACAGAAACTATTCATTAAAAATTTTCATTCCTTTCTGCAAGATATTCCAGGTTTCAAAAACTATTTGATCACCCACGCTCTGGAAGTACAATAGGACTATTAAACAGAAGGGCTGAAAGTCTGTGGGAGCACAAAGACATCTTTGTAACTGTTTGAGCTATCACATACCACCACCTCGGTTTCAGAGAGTTGCCTCCTTAAGAAAGAAACTAACAAACTCCATTGTTCCTTCACATCAGAGTTCTTGGACGTGATAGTTCTTAAATCCCTGGCAAGGCCTTATTAAAGATCAGAGGATCGCGGTTCTTTCCATTAGGACAGCATCAAATCCCCTTCAAGCAATTTTCCTGGGTCAGCATCATTATTTGAGATGCCAGGGAAACTGGTGAAATTTCTAACCGCTAAACTAGTTCCTTGTTTCCGGCCGAAGACATAAGGTAAAGTTAGAAAACATTTTAGCTATCCAGAGGAAATTTTTGAGACTGGGAAATGGTAAGATATTTAGAGAGAGCCAGGAGAGTTTCTCATTTAAAATCCCTTTTCCAAAACAGTCGTTTTAGTAAATAAGAGTCAAATAACAACAAAATCCAATTAAAAACTAGCTTTCAGAAAACAATGACCCTTAAAAGTTCCAGTTGATTTCCTGATGGGATATCTATTGGGTGGGCCAAAAAGTTCGTTTGGATCTTTCCACAAGATGTTACAGAAAAACCCAAACAAACTTTTTGGCCAACCCAACAGAACTCTGCTTTTCCAAGCACCTTTTAATATACAGGAAGAGATTAGTCAGGCAAAAGAGCCAATATTATGTCTTGTATTCCTTTGCCAAATGATCAGGAAGAGAAAGTCAGCAATGGTCGCTCTGTCTTTGATATGTTCACCTACCTTTTTTATAACCCTATTTTGAAAAGCAATGGGGACCTTAAACACACACAACCTGAGCAAAGAAGGAAAATTTGGGCAGACCATAGAAAGGTAGCCTGTGACCTCTGGTCCAAGGGCCCCAGATTTCAGAAACTGCAAGAACGAGTTGGCCACAGCAACCCTCTCAGGCCTAAAACTGCAGAACTGAGGGTGGGGGCTGAAGAGTTTCCTGAAAATAGAGGCCCATTGGCTTATAAAACCCACCTCAGCTGCTTCTGGTGAGTAAGGACAGTAGTCAAAACTGTAGGAAGCCAAGAACAAGTCCACATTTGACAAATCACTCCCTTCAAGACAGTGATGTCGACCGTAATAAAGTATTTTGGCAAGGCTGGAAATGTATACCTGTGGGAATCTGGAAGGATTTGACAGATTTTTGTTTTCCCGGCCCTTTATCAGCAAGTTAATTATAGCACCTGTACGATCTATTCTGAGCTTTAGAGAAAGGCAGTTGGCTGTGTGAAACCAAGATGCTGCTCTCCTGGGCTTGGAAAAGACAATGACAGTAGTGCTTATGCATGAAAATATGCTATCTGAGCACAGTATAACGATGAGCCAGACAGCACAGCTGGATAAGAAAGAGGCATATTCTGTAGATATATGGGCGTGGCAAACCTTAGAAGGACACACAACACCTATGCACACAAACACACACACACACACACACACATGACCACATATATCTCCAGAGCCTGTGCAACTCTGGTCATGTTATGTTTGGGGCTGCTTCTTCACAGAGCAGACTGTACCTTCACAGCTATAACTGTACACTGCCACCGCTGACCTGTCCACCAGATTTTCATCATGATGCCAGCTCACGGCCATTTTCCCCATGCCAAAATACGGTTCCTCTTTCAGGTATGGCATTTTCGGGGGATCCATGAAATTCAACAAAGTTACGTTGTAGGCTGCTCGGTTCTTCATGTCTATCTCATCTTGTCCGTCAAAGGATGACCCCAGGCCAACCCTGGGGAAATCCGGACCTATACACACTGGCACGGCATCGATATTGGCTTTCTCCTTAGCAGCGAGTTCTTCCAAAGCCTGGATGGTCTCTACCTGCAGGTAGTCGTTGAGCTTGAGGAAGGTTTGACAGGCGGCAGCTACTTCGGCCTCGTGGTACTTTGCATCAGAGCCTTTCACTGGCCAGGGTACCGTAAAGAGCCTGGTGTTCAGGTACTTGTAGGTGCAGCCGGGGTTACCAATGAGGATGCGAGAGACTGGAGTGAGCAAATCTTTGCCTTGGATCCTCACCAGGTCCCGAAATAAGCAGCCGTGCTTGTGCAGCGTGAGAAAGGCTTCTTGAACCTCTTTATGGAGCTCCTCGGGGACGCTGGCGGCTTCTCGGAGAATTAGTTTAGGATATTTCAGCTGCCACTAAAACAAAAGTGAAGCAAAATATGCATTTATGGATAGCTATAATTTTACTATTTCCAAAAGTATGTGTTTCTTTGTAAGCTTTAGGAGAAAAAAAGACTGTCCAGGGGTATTTCTAAACAGGATTCATACCTCTCTAGCCTAAAATAGAAAACTAAATAAAACAAATGTCATCAACTCTCCAGCCAAGAGTTTTCAGTCCAAGCTTGAACAATTGCAAACAATTATAAACAAAATGATAATAATTTGGTCTTTGGTCTCCCCAGCTCCCGCTATGACCACTTCTCCCTAACCTCAACCTGTCTTCCAGCCTTTGGTCCTCCAAAAAACACAACATTATTCATTAACTGCTTGATACCTATTTTTTAAGTGCTTACTGAGTGCTGTGTACTCTTCTAAATGATTTATACACACTAACTCATTTACTTCTTACAACTTTACATGGCGGTACTATTATTATCTTTAGTTCATAAATGAGAATACTGAAGCAGAGAGACATTCTAAAAACTTGCCCAAAGTCACACATAGCTGAGAAATACGAGAGCTGGAATTTGAAGCCCTGGGGCCCCAGAGTCCGGGCTCCAGAGCATGAGTTCTTAACCACAAGATTGCTTGGCCTCTCAGTAAATGACAAATTGGTTTCTGCTTCAACGCTTCCACTGAAAGAGTAATCACTTCACTTTGCAAGTTAGACACTGAGTCCCATGAACACAACAGCCATGATAATTTTGTTCCCAGCTATAATAGTGCCCAGAATGTACTTGGTAAATGCTGGATGGATGAATGAATGAATGAATGAGGTATCCCACTGCAATTTAGAAAGTTGTAATAATTCTACTGGTGTCACTGGAGGAGAGTACTATAAGATAATGTCCTCCTCTAATACAGAAATACAGGGATTTATCGATGTAGTTTAGGACTTCATTAACTTTTCAGCTACCACTTCTGGCTCTAACATATGAATTGGCATCAAGCCAGAGTTTCCTGATTCTACACAGTGAAACTGAGTTTTTTTAAAACCAAAGCACAGGATTTCACATTTACCCCTATAAAGTGTAATCTGACTGGTACCTTTTTAGTATTGTGCTGCCTACCATTTTTGACACTTTTCTTCTATATCTTCATTCAATAATCGTTCATATGATAAACAGGGCAAGACCATTATTCTTCCATACATTTTTTTTCATTCAACTATGTCTATAGAGCACCTACCAAACACTAGACAGAGATAAGGTTCCTGTCCTCACAGAGCTTTCTACCAAATCAGGTAAATAAAGAAAAGCAATCCCAAGTTGTGTTAAGCACTGGGACAGAAACAAACCAGTGGGAAATCTGTCATTAGAGTAGAAAACTCTCACTTGGATCTGGCGTTTAGGCTGAGCTCTTCAGGAAAAGAAGGCACCAGCCACATGATGAACTAGAGAAAGACCTTCCAAGAAAAGGGACCAAAAAATACAAAGGCACTGAGGATGGAGACCAGCCTATTCTAGACCAGTTTTACCAGAGCAAAAGAGCCAAAGGCAGAGTGACATGCAATGAGGATGAAGAAGAAGGCAGAGCTGGTTCACACAGAGCCTGGGAGGTCAAAGTAAGGAATCTGGATTTGACTCCAAATTCAGTGCAATGGAGGACTTCAAAGGGCGAAGAGCAATTTGATTTACATTTTATAAAAATCACTCAGTTAAAATATTGGGCATGGATTGGAAAGAGGCAAATGTCAAAGTGGAAAATTCTATCAGCTGCTATTACAACCATCCAGGAGAAAAGTGATGACGGTCTAAAACAGAAACAGAAATAAACAGACAGGTAAAATACGTATTTTATAGGCAGAGCAAATAGACACATTATGAATTAGATGTGAGGGATGAAGAAGGGAAAGAAATTACAGATGACTTCCAGATTTCTGGACTTAATAACTGAATAAACAATTCACTATTTTTTAAGTTAATTTATTTTATTTACTATTTTTTATGTTTGGTTGCATTGGGTCTTTGTTGCTGTGCGTGGTCTTTCTCTAGATGTGGTGAGCGGGGGCCACTCTTTGTTGTGGTGCGAGGGCTTCTCATTGTGGTGGCTCCTCTTGCTGTGGAGCACAGGCTCTAGGCTTGCGGACTTCAGTAGTTGTGGCACACGGGCTCAGCAGTTGTGGAGCACGGGCTCTAGAGAGCAGGCTCAGTAGTTGTGGCGCACGGACTTAGTTGCTCTGCAGCATGTGGGACCTTCCCGGACCAGGGCTCAAACCTGTGTCCCCTGCATTGGCAGGTGGGTTCTTAACCACTGCACCACCAGGGAAGCCCTACTATTTTTTAAAATAAGAAAGACTGGGGCAAAACAAAACAGGTAGAAGAACAGGAAGGAATGAGAAGCTCCATTTTGAAGCTGTAGCCATGAAGATGGCAATGAAATCTTCAGATGGAGATGAGGAGGCAACTGGATAGATACATCTGGAGCCCAGAGGAGACAGTGGAGCTAGGGAAATCAAGGTGGGAGCTGTCAGCACAGCACACAGTTGATATTTAAGACCTGGGAATGGCTGAGATCTCCTAGGGGAACAGCACAAACACAGAAGCGAACCCAAAGCCATTTTCTGAGTCACTGAGGAAGGCTCAACAGAGGAAACCTTTGAGGTAGAATACCAGGAGAGTGTATTAATGCAGAAGCCGATGGAGAGGAGCATCTCAAGAAGGATGGAGGACTCAGCTATGTCAGCTGCCCCTTGAGAAGCCAAGTGAGATGGGCACAGAAATTATCCACTAGATTGGGTGGCACGGAAATCACTGATGACAATGACAAGGGCAACTTTAGCAGAGTGAAGGGAAGAGAGTCAGATGGGACTCAGCTGATGATGGAACGAAAGAGGAGGCGGTGGAGATGGCATTTATATGTCTGTTGGCATGGTTTTGCTATGAAAGGGAAGAGAAAAATGGAGCTATTAATGCAAGGGAATGCTAGACCAAGGGACGATCTTTAACAGTGGAAGACGGAAGGGTACTCTAGGGTTTGTCAGCATACTCATGGGAATGATACCAGAAGAAGAGGTTGATGGTACAGAAGAGACAGTGATTAACTACAGGAGCAAAGTCCTTGAGTGTCTCGAGCAGGGGGATAACTATTTGAGGCTGGAAATTCAGGGAAGGTTTCTCTGAGAAAGTGACCAGGAGGATGCGAAGGACCTGCCAGGTATAGAGCTGGTGGGGAGAGCCTGCCTTGAAGATGAAGTACTGAATTGCTGGGCCCTTGAGGCCAATAGAAAAAGAAGCAGATGTGGTCAGAGGTGAGAGGGACATGAGTTATCAGTGAAAAAAAATTTTTTTGAATACTTTCCCATGTCATTATTATTGTTTTATTTTTAGAGTATTGTTTTTAATGTTAAGGTATTTACATGTGATATTCATATGGTTATGTGAATTTCCCAGGTCCTTGGAGTTATAATTCCCCTGTATTAAATATATCTTCACTAGTCTCCAGGCCCAGTCTATACTGAACAACAGCAGCAAGAGTGTATGTATATGTGTCTGTATTATTTCCAGGCTTCTTCCTCTCTCAATCCCAGAGGGACTGTGTTTCAATACCAAGTTCTTGGGAATTATCTTACTTTTCTTTAATATTTTATACTAAGGATTATTTAAAGAACACTTTAATCGTTAAGAAAGTACGGAGAAATTTCCTTTTAATCACTGCTGCTAGTTAGATGTGCCTTCAAGTATACTGAGGCCTCAGGGACCTGCTCCGAGAATCGCCAGTTTAGAGACAAAATTAGAGTTACTGCTCATGGCTCCAGAATATTCTATCTCTTGCTTACTAGATTACGTTGCACTCTTCATGAGTTGTGTAAACAGAAAGTATATTTCTGTCTCTGTTGTTCTACTGGGATGAAAGAGGTATAGAAACCAGAAATGGATGCCTGGTGGTCTCAAAGACAGTTGATAGTGGTCCACCTAACTCTGCTTTTTGTCACTTTATGATCACACACCTCACACAGACACTCTGAGAAGCAGGGCAGTCCTACTATGCTTTCCTAGTAAAGTCATTTTCCCACATTCAGACTTGACTAACTCATTTCTCTTCTTGGTACTTCCTCAAACTTACTGCATCCTTTCTACTATTTCTTGCATTCTGGATCAGGCAAAATACGCTAGACAATGCTGTAGTATCAACCCTCAAATCTCAGTGGCTTCACCCAACAATATTTCTTGTTCACTTCACATATTATTCGTGGGTTGGCAGAGAGTCACTACCCATTAAAGTAGTAATGCAGGGGTCCAAGCAGCCACCAGATGGTTACAATGCAAACAGAAAAAGAGTGTGCTGGAGGGCCTGTCACTGGCAATGAAACACTCTAGGCTAGAAGTGACAGCTATCATTTTTCATTGGACAGAAATAGTCACGTGTTTCATCCAATACGAGAGGGCCCAGAACTGTAATTCTACTTTGGGACCCAAAAGCTGGGTGACAGGGGAGGGATGGAGAACCATTTGGCAAACAGCCCTAATGATCGGCACACATTCTTAGCTAGTGATTCGTTTTATATTTTCACTTAAGTGTCCCTCCTTCACCCCTGCAAGACCCCCTGAAACTCAGTCATCTACCTATTATCAAATTTACAATCTTATCTGAATTTAAATCTGCTTTCTCCTTCCAGCCTATTCCAGTATAGGAATGATCTTTTCTCCCGTCCAAATGTTTTTGATCATATACTCCCACCAGTAACAAATTTTGAGCATATACGGTAGTGTCCAAATCTTTAGCAATTGGCTCTCTGGGGAAAAAAAAAAATCAGCCTTGATTTTTAGTGTTTCCTGATTTCTTTGATGTAAATATATAGATTTATATCAACAGAAAAAAATCACACATAAATTGAGAAGGCTCTCAATTAAATTCAGAAAAAAAAAACTTAACTGCACTAGGTCAGAAAAAACACAAATTAACATTATATTTGTATTATATTACATTTAGTTTAGTTTTACCTATCAAGTTTGCAAAAAACAAAATTTTATCATGGTAATACACATCGTTTCTGAGAACAAAATCAAATACTCTGATAGGCTGCAATGAGGAAGGCAAATTATCACAACCTTGTTTAAGGCCAATTGGACAAGATCTATCAGAACCTAAACATGTTCATATCTTTTCATCTAGTTATTCTACTTCCAAGAATTTGTCATAGGGAAATAATTAGAGAAATGTACCAAGACTATAAGGATATTCACCATACTGTTATCTATAATAATTAAAAACTGAGGGCTTCCCTGGTGGCGCAGTGGTTGGGAGTCCGCCTGCCGATGCAGGGGACGCGGGTTCGTGCCCTGGTCCGGGATGATCCCACATGCCGCGGAGCGACTAAGCCCGTGAGCCATGGCCGCTGGGCCTGTGCGTCCGGAGCCTGTGCTCCGCAACGGGAGAGGCCACAGCAGTGAGAGGCCCGCATACCGCAAAAAAAAAAAAAAAAAAAAAAAAAAAAAAAAAAAACTGAAAACCACCAAAATGCCCAAAGAGAGGAAAATGGTACATTCATGTGATGAAATACGAATGTAACACATTTTACAAGAATTTTTATATGTTTTATGAAAAACGTTAAGTAACAAACTACTGCTATAAAAGAAATCAGTAACAAGATAGACAATAGGGTCGTAGTTTCATAAAAAGAAAAAAAAAGGATATATGTACTCATAGAAAAGAAGATTTGGAAAAAAAATACAGCTAAAAGTTTCTGGTGGTTATCTCTGGATAATGCACTTGGGTGTAATTTTAATTTTCTTCTTTAGACATCTGTATAATTTTCAAATTTTCAAAAATAAATGTAGAATACTTTTTAAAGCAGAAAAGATGTTACATTAGAAAATTCTTAATTTCACGATATCTCTCTTATGTTCCAAGAGATTCTTCCTGATGACTCTAAATCTTAAAAAAAATTTCAAGATAACTTCTGGTACTGTCTAAATGTGACTTGGAATGTTGCTCAATGCTCTAGGAAATTTTGATTTTACCACAGGGAACACCAATAACAATAACTGGATAATTTTGTCATAATCTCCAAAAAATGCAAGAGAGAAAATCCCCAACCCTAAATGCCCTTTATTGTATAAAAAGTTATTAGATTAGTGCCTGGCACTAAAAGTGCCACATGGTGTTTGTTAAATTTTTCTTTAAAGACAACAACAGGTAACTCTGGAAAAGGAATGAACATTAAATAATATTAGTTCACCCTGTCAAACAAATAAGTTCACTTTCCATTTTGGACAGGTACAGGTAGAATATCAGATATCACATGATAATTTGGAACAGCTGTTGGCACATTTTCAAATATGTTAGAATTTTTTTTGTTGTTTAATCCCATTAAAGTTTTTCCAGGGAGTATACAGTCATGCAATTATATTAGTAGTTGTCTGGTCACATAACATATTTCTTGAGGTCTACAAAAGATTCTATGACAGGGGCTTCCCTGGTGGCACAGCGGTTGAGAATCCGCCTGCCGATGCGAGGGACATGGGTTCGTGCCCCGGTCCAGGAAGATCCCACATGTCGCGGTGCGGCTGGGCCCGTGATCCATGGCCGCTGAGCCTGTGCTCCACAATGGGAGAGGCCAACAGTGAGAGGCCCGCGTACCACCAAAAAAAGATTCTACGACGTAAATGACGATTATATAGTTTAATAAGTATTTGGAAAGGTATATTTTTTAATTGAAGTAGAGTTGATTTACAATGTTGTGTTAGTTTCAGGTACACAGCAAAGTGAATTCAGTTATACATATATATGTATATATTCTTTTTCAGATTATTTTCCATTATAGGTTATTACAAGATATTGAATATAATTCCCTGTGCTATACAGTAGGTCCTTGTTATTTATCTGTTTTATATATAGTGGTGTGTATCTGTTAATCCCAAACTCCTAATTTATCCCTCCCCAACCCACTTCCCACTTTGGTAACCATAAGTTTGTTTTCTATGTCTGTGAGTCTATTTCTGTTTTGTAAATTGGAATGGTATTTTAGATATAAATTGCCAACATGCCAAGCCTTTATCAATGGCTAAAAGATATAGAATGTTAGCTTCTCTGGAGAATAAGCTTTATTTTCTACCTAGTTTAAACCATTATATAAAAATTCTACCTCCTCCTCTCATATCAAGGGATGGTTCTGAAACAATTTCATCATATGGAGAAGCCAGACATGGCATTAAATGAATAAGATACCAGTTTACAGGAGGCTCACCTAAATGAAGCCCAGTGGAACTCAACCTTTCAGAGAGTGAAATAAAATTTAAAATCTTCAAGAGACCCAGGAAATGCACTTCATGTAAGTGCTAGGATACTCTGATTTCACGGGAGCATATTTCTAATCTGGCTGTTAACAGATTTTGTTGGTTAACATACTTTATATTTTGCACTCTATAGAAATTCGCACTATATCAGTCATCATATTTTCTATATAATTTTCACTGTAAATTGCTTATGACTTGGCAGCCATCCCAAGACAAATGGGCTAGACACTTATTTGGCCTAGCTCCCAGCTGCAAGATGCTGAGCTGTCTCCCAAAAGAAGCAGGCACTCTTCTCAAGTCACTGCCCAGGCCTTGCTACAGCTCTCACAAGGAGTCTCGTGAAAATGTGTCACATGCTACAAAGTGACACAAAATGTGTGTTCACTCATTCATTCAGTAGTCCATTTTTTGTTTATGGAAAATTTATGGAATAGCCATTTGTACCAAACACTGTATAAGTGCCGTAAGTATAATGATAAAAACAAGTTAGGTCCTGTTCCATAGCATCTCAGAGTTTAACAGTAGAAACAGAAATAGGGACCAAGAGTTAGAGATTTAAGACTTCTCACAACAGAAGTATGAATATACTACTATGGGAGCAGGGAATAAATTATTAGGAAGGGAGTCTGGATAATTCTCATGTATTGAATACATATGTATTGAGCACATATTGTTTGCAAAGCACAAGGTGCTGGAAATACAGAGAAAGCAAAACTTCTGTATGCTCTCTGGGAGCTCATATTTATATATATAGTATAAGTATATAGTATACATAGTTCAGTCTATACATATATATAGAGAGAGAATTTTACTTATTTACTTATTTGTTTAATGAAATATATTTATTTTAGATTTTAGATTGTGTATTGTATTACTGTGTATTGATGTATTCTAGATTGTGATATGTGCTATGGAGAAAAACAAACCCAAGTAAGTAAGATAGGAGTGCCAGGGGTGATTGTCGCTATTTTACACAGGATGGGCAGAGAAGGCCTCTGATGAGGTGACATCTGAGCTGAGAAAGGCAAGAAATGAGCACACAAGCCCTGCAGATACCTGGGGGGAAGAGAGTTCCAGGCTGAGGGAACATTAAGTGTAAAGGCCTTGGGGCAAGAGTGTGCTTGGTTTATTCCAGGAAGAGCAAGAATGCCAGAGTGGGAAGAGGAGGAGGTGGGGAGAAGCAGGAAATGAGGGAAGAGGAGCAGTCAGGAGCCAGATCTTGCCCTGCTTTGTAAGTGACTGTCAGGGCCTAGGCTTTTACTCTGCAAAGATGGGAAGCCACGGAAGGGCTCTGAGCAAGTCTAGTGAGCTGATATATGTTTTGAGAAGAACACTACTACTGATGCTGTGTTAAAAAAGACTGGAGGTGGGAAGAAGAGAAGAAGTTAGGCACAGTAACCATTTGAGGAAGAGATGGTGGTAGCTTTGGACACGGTGTACACGGCAGAGGTAGTGAGAAGCGTTCCAGTGTTTAATATATTCTGAAAGTTACACAAGTGGGACTTCCTGGTATCATCACAGAAGAGACTGTATTTAAACAAAGTCTTTAAGGATGAGTAGATACTCACCAGACAGAATAAGGGGATGTGGGTACTCTAGACCCAGGGGACAACAGGTACAAGAGCATGAAAGGATGACAGGCACAGCAAAGCCAAGGCATAGTGAGAAACTCTGTATGACAGGAGTTTGAGGCTGGACACTATGTCAGGCAATGGGGTGGAGACTAGACCAGGGAGGTTATTCGGGGCCATACAGTCAACAGCCATGTGGGGTATGCAGAGGAGTTTGAACTTGACCTCAGAGGCAAGACAGACCCAACAAAGTTTACAAAGCAAGGAGTGACAAGTCTGCCATATTTATCGGAACACAATTCTGATGGCATTGGGGCGGGCCCAAGGAACCCCAACTAGGAGACTCTTACCACTGTGCTTGTGGAAGACGACAGATGAGGGCCTGATTTCACACAGTGTCGGTGGGACTGGAAAAGAAGAAGCCACTTAGTGCTTAGGGGAGCCATGGAGAGAAGCTGAGGACAGCAAGCGTCTGATCTGAACAACTGGACAACAGGGATGTCAGTACAGAAGGGAATGAATGGAAGGCAGGATCCCTGTAAAAATGTAAGTCATATCCTGTCGCACTTGTGCTCCAAACCCTGTCACGTCCTTCTCCTCTCACTCAGTCACGGCCAATGTTCTCACTGTAGACGGCAAGTTCCTGTAGAGTTGGGCCACTGCTCTCCGATCTCATCTCCTTCTACTCTCCCCAACTCTCTCACTGCCCTTCAGATGTGTTAGCCTCAGCTGCTTGTCCTCAAACATATCTTAGAGGCTTTGCTGTTCACTCTGTCCAGAACATTCTTCCTGCAAGTATCTACATGGCTTGCTCCCACACCTCCACAAGGTCTTCATTCAAATGTCACTGTAGGAAGACCTTCTGTGACCGCCCCAGTTGCAATTCCCCACCTACAGTTATAGTCTCTACCCCCCCTTACCTCCTTTACTTATCTCCATACCAGTCTTCCCTTCCGATATTTATCTTTCAGCTATTTCTTTAATCTCTCCTCCCTCCCTCCCACCCCCAAACCGTACCAGACTCCACAAGAAATCAGCTCAAAGAAGGCAAGAATCTTTTGTTGGTTTTCACAACTTCCTCTCTAATGTCTAGAACATTACCTGGCACAGAGTGGGAGAGCTAAATACCTTTGTTGAATTAAGTAAGTAATGAATGCATATGGATCACGTTGAGTCTCTGCGAGACTTTCGGGTAGAGCCACCCAGCAGGCAGCTGGAATTGGAGCCCCACAGGCCACAAGAGCGAAAAGGGATGGACACAGAGGTTTGGGATCATCGGGATAAAATCAAAGCAATTCCAGAAGCACCAAGAGATACCGCAGGACAGTGCTTATGAGTCAGACCCAGGACCCAGACAGCCTCGATCCTGGCCTTTGACACTTCGTGCTTATAAGTCTTGAACAAAGTTTTAAACCTCTTGGTGCCTCTGAGCCTCATCTCTACAATGGAGTTTTAAAAACAACCTGCCTCGGAGGGCTGTGATAAGATTTGAATGAGCAAATACATACAAATCACTGAAGACAAGCTGGCAGATGGAAAGCACAAAACGGGGAATGCTGAGGGTGGCACTGCCTCAGGATAAGAGGGGTAGCACTCCTATATCTGGACTCTACGTAATTCATTTCCTTGTGCTCTACAGTAAACCAACAGAGGTCCTCTCTGCTCTTCTGCTTTGAGTTTGTTGTTTTCTTTCATTGGTTTTCTCTACGACCTTATCAGAAGAAACCAAAACACTTCTCTGAAGGCATTGTGAATTTGAGCACGGTATACTGGGAAGCATACAGTACAGCAGAAAGAGCCTGGGTCTTCAGAGTCAAAAAATATGGGCTTGAACTCAAGCTCTGCCAGATTGGTACAACAGGAATGACAGTATCTACCTTAAACACCCTGAGCCTGAAGAAGAGTAGCTGCTGAATATATATTTGTGGAATGAATGAAGGAGGCTGCTGTGAGGATGAGATGTGACAGCCTTCATCCAACACCGAGCACAGTCCCTGGAACCTCACAAGGGTCAATAAACAGACCCAATAGGGACCCTGCAAAAAGTTCTTGTTTTTATGGCTGGCAGCTGGGTTGGCATTCCTGCAGCTAGGACCTGGTTAAGGGACCCAATGTCAGGTCTCAACTTTTTATTTATTCATGTCATTAAAAAGTATTTTTACTTCATCTTTTAAGAGAACAGATTTACTTTACAAAGGTTTGGTTGAAGCACTCCCTTATTATAAGGTGCACTTAAAGTGATTAGATATTGGTATCAGGTTTGTTGTGGGTCTTACTAGCAAGATAAAAGTGAAGCCTTGAAAATAAACTCAAAATGGATTAGAGACCTAAATGTAAGACTGGACACTATAAAACTCTTAGAGAAAAACATAGGAAGAACACTCTTTGGCATAAATCACAGCAAGATCTTTTTTGGTCCACCTCCTAGAGTAATGGAAATAAAAACAAAAATAAACAAATGGGACCTAATGAAACTTAAAAGCTTTTGCAAAGCAAAGGAAACTACAAACGACAAAAAACAACCCTCAGAGTGGTAGAAAATATTTGCAAATGAACCAATGGACAAAGGATTAAACTCCAAAATGTATAAACAGCTCATGCAGCTTAATATTAACAAAACAAACAACCCAATCAAAAAATGGGCAGAAGACCTAAATAGACATTTCTCCGAAGGAGACATACAGATGGCCAAGATGCACATGAAGAGCTGCTCAACATCACAAATTATTAGAGAAATGAAAATCAAAACTACAGTGAGGTATCACCTCACACCAGTTAGAATGGGCATCAGCAGAAAATCTACAAACAGCAAATGCTGGAGAGGGTGTGGAGAAAAGGGAACCCTCTTGCACTGTTGGTGGGAATGTAAATTCATACAGCCACTATGGAGAACAGTATGGAGGCTCCTTAAAAAACTAAAAATAGAATTACCATATGACCCAGCAATCCCACTACTGGGCATATCCTGAGAAAGCCATAATTCAAAAAGACACATGCACCCCCATGTTCACTGCAGCACTATTTACAATAGCCAGGTCATGGAAGCAACCTAAATGCCCATCGACAGACGAATGGATAAAGAAGTTGTGGTACATATATACAGTGGAATATTACTCAGCCATAAAAAGGAATGGAATTGGGTCATTTGTAGAGATGTGAATGGATCTACAGACTGTCCTACAGAGTGAAATCAGTCAGAAAGATAAAAACAAATATCGTATATTAACGCATATATGTGGAACCTAGAAAAATGGTACAGATGAACCGGTTTGCAGGGCAGAAATAGAGACACAGGTGTAGAGAACAAACGTATGGACAACAAGGGGGAAAAGTGGGGGGCGGTGGTGGTGGTGGGATGAACTGGGAGATTGGGATTGACATATACACATTAATATGTATAAAATGGATAACTAGTTAAGAACCTGCTGTATAAAAAAATAAATAAAATAAGATTCAAAAATTTTTTTTAAGTGAAGCCTTGATAGTTGTTGTTTGCCTTGGAGTCTCTTTTCGTGGCTCAGCGTATGGCTGGCTCACAGCACCTGGGCTATCCTTGGTGTTTAATTGTTCATGCACTACGTTCACCATACAAAAGCTAAAAAGGCTCAGAAGTTGCTCTATAATAATGTGCATTATCATGTTCCAGAAAGCTCCTATCTATGAAAATATTAGCAAGGATTTAAGAACTGATGACATTTGGGGGGTTGACCTGTTTTAAGGATACTTTTTAAAATTATTTTTTTCCTGATTACAAAAGAATACATGTTCATTTAGATAATTTGGAAAACTAGAAAAGCTCAAAAGGGAAAAGTCTACCAGTCTGGGATATAATATTTCTGTATCAGTCCCACAGATTGTTCTAGAGGCCACCTCCCTGGGGAGGAGTATTTGTGTGTAAGACAAAATTAAAATCACACCAGATATTATTATACGTCTTGCTTTTTAAATGAGCTAATGCATACATTAATTCATTCATCCATTCAAGCAAACTAATTAAATACCTACTAAGTGCCAGGCCCTATATATAGTACAGAGAATGAGGGAAAGGAGCATATAAAATCATTACAATAACCTGAGATAATTAAGGTACACATGAAGTACTACAAGTGCACACAAGAGGGAGCAGAGACAACCTCTGGGCTATAGACGTGTCAGGGAAGCATCTTACAGGAGATGACACGTGAGCTGTTACTAATAACAGGTAACACAGAAGTTCACGAAGGAAGGAAGATGGAAAGGATGTAGCAGGAAGACCCAAAATATAATACTGCACAGCTAGTCTGAACTACTGCCAAAACCCAGTGTGGGTAAAAAGGTAAAAAAATGGGGAAGACGAGGTTGGAAATGCAGGAGCTGGGCAACAGACAGCCATTGTGGGATTTGAAGCAGAAGGCTGACATGCTTGGATTTATGTTTTGGTTTAAAAAACAAAAATCTATTACAGCTTTAAGGATTAAGAAAGAGGGGCAAAGAAAACAAGAGCAATCCATAAAAGGGCTGACCAGGTGAAAGGTAGTGAAGTTCTAATGACAATGGAGATGACAGATGATGTCCTGGAACTGAGAATGCATGGGAGACCTGGGATTCTAGATGGGTAAACTCATTCTTTCCTCTCTTCTTTCCATGGTTACTGAGAATCAGCTATATGCACGACAAGCATATGCTAGGTGCTGGAGAAACCAAGCTGATGTGGCCCAATTCTTATACCCCAAGAGCTAACATTCTAGGAGGAAAGAAGAGATGAAAAGGTACTATTTGTACAGCTCAGCATGCCTTTCTTTCCTTCTTTGGAACAGGGCTCCAATTTTCCTTTGGGAAAACCATCCATCTCTGACTCACACTCCATACAATGTGAGTGGGAATGGTCATACTCCAACCCTACTCCAGGAGTGGGTGCAGAAACTAGGCCAGGCAAACAGAAGCATCTCACTCCCCTGAACACAATGACTGATTCAGGGATAGGCACATGCCTCTAACCAGGCCAACGAGATCATTCCTGGGGGAATCAGACAGACCAGGAGAAAAGAAATCACCACCTTCTTCTAAGATCCTATGTGCTTAAGACCACATACCCCCTGGGCTGTCCGAGTCCTCCTGTCCTATCAGGGGAGAGCCTATCTAGCATGAAGCCACACAGAAAGAAGCCAAGCCAAGAAACAGAAAAACAGTGACCAGATGACATCTTTCGAGAAACTGGATTCGGCCATGTGCTTACTTCTTGACATCTAAGTTAAGTAAGTCAATAAATTCCCTTTTTTGTCACAATGAATTTGTTTGTGATTTTGTCACTTGTAATTGAAAGAGTGCTGACTAATTCAGGGGAAGAGACACAGAATCGCACAACTGCAATACAGTGTGATAGGTACAATCGAGTTATTTATAAGGTACAAGGAGCACAGCGGAGAGTGCAATCAATTCTATTAGTAGGTAAGGTAAGTAAAGAAACTTTCACAAAGGAGGCGATGTTTAAGGGAAGTCTTGATAAATTAGTCATCTGGCAACAGGATAAGGCGCAAAAGAATATTCTATGGAGAAGAAACAGAGGCAAGGAGTGAGGAAGATCACAGAGTGCTCGGGGAAGAAAAGACAGTGGGCTGTGCTAGAGCGCTAAGTTCAGAGCAGAAAGCAGACGGTGCAGGAATTTATACATTCTAGGGGTGAGGAGACACTGGATGACCAACTCAGACCATTTCACCTCTCACTTAACCTCTCTAGACCACAGTGGCTTCATAGGTAACATAAGGTAGAGCAGGAAAAATTCAGTGCAAATTGACAAATATTAAAAGACCTTACCTGCTGATAGAATTCATCATCTTTGGGGGTCAGATAAGGAAGCCAAGTGTCTTCAAGCTCTTCAAGAAGCCTCAGTTTCTGTTTAAAAATAATAATGACTACAGGTGACAATGTAAACTGACCCAAAACATAAGACAATCCCTTATTTTTTCCCATAAGAGACTACCCTCCAAAATTTAGCCAACTTGAATGTAGAAACTTTTCGAGAGAGAAATTAGTCAAAAGTCAATTATAAAATGTATTAATTTAATTACATGCATTTAAAGTATACATCATATAAAACATTAACTTAGATATAATCATTTTCTTCGCTCTCACATTTCAGGAAGCAATTTGCTTCACTCTTGACATGTATCTTTAACATCAGGGTCTTTTTCTTCATCACTAGAGTCACCTTTTGAGTTATCCAATCCAGTTTTCCAGAACAAATCTTCCTGTCTGTATAATCTGCTTGAGACACAGCAGTTTTCGAATCCTTACTATCGCTGAAACTCTCCAACCAAGCCACAAGTATCCATTTACATAACGTCAGGGTATTTGGAGAATTTATTCATCCTGTATACATTTATTTGAGATCATGTCCACTTACACATTACTTTTTAAAAGTGACCTTTCATCCCTAGAATAATTACTAAATGTATCTTGAATATCTTTGCTTCTTTTCTTTTCCAATTTGATAAAGAATCAAGCACCCACAACTGTGTTGTCTGAGGCCATTTCAAGCTACTATGTCTTCCAAATAGTACCCGTGCTGTTCAAACAAGGTAACTAAGAGAGGACCGCACATTATAAAGTACTTTATAAGGAACCAAATACATACAAGATGACACCCTCCTTATGAGGGATTTTTTCAAAGAATATCTAACTTTATATTCAAGCATATGTGATATGTGTGTGTGTACATGGCATATAAATAGCATATATATATGTGTGTACACAGACACACATACACATAGAAATCATCTATATACTATAGAAAGTTTCTGAGAGAAAAAAATACAGAAAAGGCAGAAACAAATAAAACTGCAGTACAATGCATTATTCAGGCTGTTGTCAGCCACTAAGGCACTTCTATAAGAATTAGAAAATAGTGTGCCTTACTGTGGGTTGATGCCCCCCTACTCCCTACAGCATGACTTGGAGAACACAAAGTGGGTTTTAGCCCCAACCTGTCCCAATGGGCACTGTCTTTATGCAGTGAACAACCTGCTCAACCAGACATGGTGGCCCTGAGAATCATCCTCTCCCATCTCTGGGCAGCCTTCTCACACTAACCCATCACAGAGTAGTCCAGAGCAAATACCCCTTCAGGCAGAACTCAAGTCCTGTCTGGATCTTTTGTATAATTATCCAAAGTGAATAAAGAAAAAAGGGAATAGAAAAATAGCAACCAGTTGACCTAAGAGAGGCAAAAGAGTAAACTTAACTCTTATGCAAAATTCTAGTCTGTTTATATAATTAAAGCTTTCTGCTTTGTCTGAAAGGTACTTTCTCATCTATAATGATAAGACTGGCTTACCAGTTAAACTATGAAGAGTTTTGCTTTACAAAGGACCTATAATACTAACACAAACCATTGGTTTATATAAATCATTGGTTAAGAGGTTTATCTGTTTTCCACATTAGCCATTATTTGGGACACAGAAAGAACTAATGATGTTTTCATGCCTATACTTGCACATTTATGCACTCCATCACGAACTTAATCAAAACCTATACCTCAATTTTCACTTCAGGCTCAGGAAAGCCTGCATTTTCCTATGAATCTTTTACCAGTCCTTTCTATAGACAGAACACTTACGTGCCCCCCCAAAAGTTTTAATGTTTAAAAAAATGTTAAAGGCTTGAACAATTAAAATGCACATGATATCTCAGACCTTGAGATGGCTCCACCTTACAAATACCACCTTAAAATCTCTTCGAGAGAGTCCATAAAGCTAATCTGCATATAATAGAGAACACAAAGGTACAGATTTCTATTAGGAATTACATATTCCACCTTGACCAGATTAAACAGCATCTTTGCTGTTTAATCTTTGTCCCAAAGATGAACAAGCACCACTGGAGGCTGAAATTCCACTTAAAATAAATACTTCAGTAAAATCATTATAAAAACAACCACTTCTCAGCTCAGTTGAGGTCCAGTGCATCAGACACACAGAAAACATTATAACCTGTAAGGCTGTATCAAGAGGATAAAATTCTTTTTTATATATATAGTAGTCTGTATCTGTTAATCTCAAATTCCAAATTTATCCCTCCTCCTCCCTTTCCCCTTTGGTAACCATAAGTTTGTTTTCTATGACTGTGAGTCTATTTCTACTTGTAAATAAGTTCATCTATATCATTTTTTTAAGATTCCACATCTAAGAGATATCATATGATGTTTGTCTTTCTCTGTCTGACTTCACTTAGTATGACAATTACGAGGTCCATCCGTGTTGCTGCAAATGGCATTATTTCATTCTTTTCTTATAGATAAGTAATAATCCATTGTGTGTGTGTATATATATATATATATATATATATACACACACACACACATATATATATATATACACATATATATATATACACCACATTTTCTTTATCCATTCATCTATTGATGGACACTTAAGTTGCTTCCATGTCTTGTTATTGTAAATAGTGCTGCTATGAACACTGCGGTGCAGGTATCCGAAAGGATAAAATTCTACAAGAATGTTCCTACCATAGAGCAAGCAGAATATAAGTGGTCTTTTTCCACTAGGAATTTTAATTTTAATACTGTGAGCATTGTTACATCTCTACGACAGGAGAGAATTGGGTCAGGAAATCACTCAACTTAAGGCCACACAGATGAAATCTGCTCTGTACATCAACATTCACAACCTGTAATTCTACTGATTAACTAATGAGATCAATTATAAATAGCACTATTTATCAACTTAAAAAGAACCTTTGGTCGTATTTGCCTTGGTGAAGTCAATCAGGAATGATTATTAGATTAAACTGGTAGTTCACGAACATCACACATTTTTTAAAAATTAAGATTGCTTTATAAAAAGGCATAGTCACTTTGAGCATAACTATAGAGGAACAAGCCCTCTCATACCCAGGAGTGCACAAGGGTACAATTCCAATGCAGGGCAACTGACAACTCCTATCGAAATTCAAATGCATTCCCTTTGATCCCCAAATCCTCCTTCTAAGGATTTTAATTTCTTACTTGTACCATGTTCTGAAGAATGTATGTACAAGTTTACTCACTGGACCACTATTTGTAGACCAGAAGCTTGGAAACATATTAAAAACTGCTTAGTTGCATACTTAAAAGGTTGAATTTTATGGTGTGTGAATTATATCCCAACTTAAAAAAAAAAAAAAGATTAGAAACAGTGCCAGTGTCCATCCACAGACGATGGTTAAATAAATGCTGGTACATCCACACAATGAGATACAAAGCGACAGTAAACAAGAATGAGGAAGCTCCCTTTAGTGAAACAAAGAGCTCTCCAGGATACCTGGGGAAGTGAAAGGCAAAGGAAAGAATATCTGCTTGTATTTGCATAAAGAAACATAAAGGACATGTGACAAACTACTCAAGTGGTTCTCTCTCAGGGGCAGAGGTGGGAAACAACTAGAAGGGGCCAGGGATGGAGTAAGACCATACAAAGTATTTCTTTTAGTATTGTTTTCATTTTTGAACTCTGTAAACATATTGCCTATTCAACATATTACCAATTATCAACTCAAGTATATTACCTATTAATTCTTCACATGGAATTCAATACAAAGATGAAGACGACATGACATGATTTTTGGCTTTATATTAGACAGTGCATACTTTTGTGATGTATGATAAAGTATTTCGGGGGTAGACTTGTAGACTAGCAGAGTAAAGAGTGAAGAGGGGGAAGAGAAACAGCTCTGACAATTTCTTTGTGTCAAATGTCAAGCAGTCAGTAAACACACACGACATTCAAATGCACTCCGGAGTGGAGGCAGAAGGCGCTCATGTTTGACTGTCAGATCTGGCTAACTGCTGTTCCTCCGCCTGAGATGCAGATAAATTCACACAGCTGGGCCCTACAGCACACTGCTCTGCTCACAGCTTCTTTGCTGTCACCCTGGTGTCAAATACATCAAGCTGTTCACACATGCCACACAGAAAGCCAGAGGGAGTGCAAAGCCTCGGCTCTCCCACCTGCAAGAGGAGCACTGAAGACCCCTCCATGAGGGCTACAACCACCTCCGTAGCTCCTGCAAGGAAAGGGTATACAGACACAAGGCCGTAAGTAAAACACATTGCAGCTCAAAACCATAAAGGTTGGATGTCAGAAACTTTAACCCTAATAAGCTTCTGACTCACTGTGAAAAGTTAAGTTGTATCTGAGCTTCCATATCTTGTCAAATAGGCATATAGTTTGCGAATCTTACAGTTATTACCTAAAAAGATTAACTGGATCATGACTCATAATGTGAAGGTGTATCTTTCACAGATGAAGTGTATTTTCCATTCCACTGCTCTCTCTTCAGCCTTGTCAGATTACACTAACAACCCCTATTCTTTATCCATTTTTCATTTTCCACATAATTTTTAAACTATGAATCATATTTTGTCAGGTTCAGTAAAAAAATTAATTTTGTCTGAGTCTTCAAAATACAATCACAAATAAAGGCTTATGAATGTTCAATATAAAAATAAGCACCTGATCTTCTGAGGGTTTCAAATAATAAGTAGGAAAACTGACCTAATCCTTGGGCAGATCATAGTAAGGAAAATCTCCCCAAGGAAGACACATCAAAACTAAAAACAGAAAGATGAGTGAGAAGTAGCTAAGCCGAAAGAAGTATAAATAAATATTTCAGGGCTTCCCTGGTGGCACAGTGGTTGAGAGTCCGCCTGCCGATGCAGGGGACACAGGTTCATGCCCCGGTCCGGGAAGATCCCACATGCCGCGGAGTGGCTGGGCCCGTGAGCCATGGCCGCTGAGCATGCACGTCCGGAGCCTGTGCTCCACAACGGGAGAGGCCACAACAGTGAGAGGCCCGCGTACCGCAAAAAAAAAAAAAAAAAAAAAATTTCATATACCCATATTCCGTATTTGCTTTTAAAAAGAAAAAAAAAAGTATATCAACAAAGAGCATTTGCTTTCCTTTACTCACTGAAAATACGGCACAGTAAAAATAAACAATTTGGGGCTTCCCTGGTGGCACAGTGGTTGAGAGTCCGCCTGCCAATGCAGGGGACATGGGTTCGTGCTCCGGTCCAGGAAGATCCCACATGCCGCGGAGCGGCTGGGCCCGTGAGCCGTGGCCGCTGAGCCTGCACGTCCAGAGCCTGTGCTCCGCAACGGGAGAGGCCACAACAGTGAGAGGCCCATGTACCGCAAAATAAATAAATAAATAAATAAATAAATAAATAAATAAATAAATAAATAAACAATTTGGAGGGAAGAGTAGAATTTGTATCCCGACTCTATCACTTCCTAGATGTGGTACCACACCTGAATCAACCTTTCCAAACCTCACTTTACTCATCTGTAAAACCCTGTTTCACAGGGTATTGTGAAGATGAAATAAAATTAATCATATATATTAGTGAATTTTATAAACTATAAACTATGCAGATATTAAGCAAATGGCATTCAAATGGAGGAAGGGGTCTATAACAAAGCATGAGCATCTAAGAAGCCTAACTGTTAGTTCTAACACCAGTACTACCAGCATAGATATATGATTTGGGACTCGTGTATCTCCCTGTGATGTATAAATGAAATAGTACATGTAGAGATCTAAGAACACTGCCAAGCACATAAAAAAATCCTCAATACACTTTGGCAACCACTTGCTACTGTTATTTACCCATGTCTGAAAAGGACAAGTTTTATTTATTAGTTGTGAATTATTTGTAAGCAATCCTATGTGTAACCCATCAAATTATACTTTATGCCATATACATAAGAAATTCAGACATTAATTTCCCTGGGTGAACTACAGCAGAACTGTATAAAAACTCTCCATAAAACTTTATATATATAAAATGCCTCGATTAACTACACTGGTGATAAAAATAAAAATTACTGTGAAATTTTAGAACAGATGAAGAAACAAAGGCCCATCCAGAGATACAAAGTGACTGGCAAAAAATTACACTACTGGTCACAACTGATAATCTCATTCCCTAAGTATAAAGGTCATTTCCACTACACTTCACCACACAACGCTGAAACAAGAGAAATCTGATCTTTCAAGAAGTGTTCAATCTTTCACCTTAAAAAAACACATATAAATGTAAATATTTTAAGTATTTTTAATTAAAATCAATCCTATTTTTAAAATTTAAAACCAATGCTTATAACCACTACTTTTGGAGTCTCAAGTCCTGGCTCTACAATGTTTTCAAGAATTTTTTTTTTTAGCATTTCTTGCTCAGTTTTTAATAATGGAAGCCTATGCTGTAGTAGACCAAAAATCCAGTTAAAGTAAAAAAAAACTCATAATCCACAAATCAGGAAGAATTCTCAGGAGGATTTTGCCCCAATAGTGGTATATAATTAGCCCTGGACTACTGCTCTATTCCTTTATAAACAGCTTAAAAGTAAGACTGAAAAGATCAAACTAGTCAAAAACTACAAGGCATGGCAAGGAAGACAAGACTACAAGGCAAGGTAATATGAGTGATAATGAACAGAAAAATCAGTCAATTGGAACCAACCCCAAAATGGCACAGATGACAGAATTAGGAGACAAGTACATTAAAAATAGTGATATAACTGTAGTTCATAAGTACAGGAAGTTGGGAAAAGACTGAACATGGTTAATAGAGAAAAAGAAACTCAACTTCCAGACAGGAAAACCACAATGTCTGAGATGAAATATAAATATATTGGATAGGATTCAAAACAGGTTAGATATCACAAAAGAAAAGAATAGTGAAAACAAGACATAGCCGTGGAAATTATCCAATAGGAAACACAGGCAAAAAATAATTATTAGAGTATCAGTGAGCTGTGGGATGACTTTAAAGCAGTTTAATACATATGATTAGAGTCATCAAAGAAGAGGAGAAAGAATGGGAGAAAGAAAAATACTGGCCAAGAATTTTCCATATTTGATGAAAACTATAAATCCACAGATTCAAGTTGTTCAAAGAACTACACACACACACACACACACACACACAAAATGAGGAAGTAACACTAAGGCACAATATAATCAAATTACTTAAAATCAGTGAAAAAGAGAAAATCTTTAAAGCAGTCAGAGAAAAAGAAATAGTAAGTACACAGGAACAGATCATAACATGAAATATCGCATGGAAAGCATGTTACCCAAAGATAGTGAAGAAACATTTTCAAATAACTGAGAGAAAAAAAAATTGTCAAACTAGGCTTCTATCCCAAGCCAAAATATCTTCCAAAAACAAAGGCAAAATAAATACTTTTTCAGATATATAAAAGTAGAAATTCAACAGCAGCAGCGCTTCATGGTAAGAAATGATAAAGGAAGACCATCAGGTAGGAAGAAAATGATACTAGATAAATCTAGTCTTTACAGGGAAATAAAAAGCATCACACATAATAACTACATTTGAAATAGAAAAAACTTTATTGCTTACTATATAATCTCTATAAAAGACAACTATTTAAAGCAAAAATAATAGTACATTGCTGGGTTTATAATATATGTAGAAGTAAAACATAATAACAATAACACAACAGTTAAAACAGAGCAGAAGTATATTGTAAGATTCTTAAACTACATGTGAAGTGCTATAGTACTACTTCATGGAAGAATTTATTAAGATAAAGATGGATACTAGAAACCCTAAAACAACCACAATATAACAACAAAGAGTTATAGGAGACTAGCCAACAAGGGACATAAAACAGAATCATGAAAAATCAAGCCAAAAAGACAGAAATAGAGAACAAAAGAGAACAAAGGGCAAAAGTAAACTGGTGGCATTAAATCCAACCACATAAACAATCACTTTAATGTAAATAGTCTAAACAGTTCAGTTAAAAAGAAGAGACTGTCAGATTAAATTCTAAAAATCAATATCCAACTATATCCTGCCTATAAGATATTGACCTCAAGTATAAAGAAACAAATAAATTAAAAGGATGGACACAACAATGTGAATGTACTTAATGCCACAAAACTGTACACTTTAAAACATCTTATGCATATTTTATCACAATAAAAAAGATTTTAAAAAGTAAAAGGATGAAAAAAATATTTACCACAGTAATACTAATCAAAAGAAAGCTGAAGTAGCTATACTGACAATACACAAAATAGATTTCAGAGCAAAAAATATTATTAGAGGAAAAAATAGTCATTTCACAATCATAAAGGAATCAATTCATCAAAAGAACATACCAGTCTTAAATATCTATGCAACTAATAACAGATCTATCAAATACATTAAGCAAAAATTGATAGACTAGCAAACAGAAATATGCTTGACCATTGAACAACACAGGGGTTAATCCACATACAACCTACAGTCGGCCTTCTGTATCCATGGTTCCTCTGCTTCCACAGATTTAACCAACCAAGAATCATGTAGTACTATAGTATTTGCTATTGAAAACTATCCACATTGTAAGTGGAACCACACAGTTCAAACCCATGTCATTCAAGGGCCAACAGTAGATGATTCCACAATTACAGTCAATATCCCCCCTCTCTCAATAATTGACAGAACAAGTACTCGTAACAGTAAGAATACAGAAGACCTGAACACCATAAACTAACTTGACCTAATTGACATTTATATAACATTTATATTCACAAAGAGCAAAATACACATTTGTTTCAAATACACATAGAACATTTGCCAAGATAGACCATATCTTGATATCACTATATTTAAAAGGATTCAAATCATTAAAAAAAACATGTTGCCTGGGGGAGAATGATGTCAGGAACATGGCCGAGTAAGACGTCACTTGATTGTATGCCCCCCACCTCAACAAAAACAATTTGGCATCCAACCACAGACAAAAGTGCCTTCTGTGGGAGCTGTGTGATCCACCACCACACTCCAGGGACTCAGGAGAAGTCTTGTCAACCTGTGAGTCAGGAGATAGGCATACAGACCTCGATCCCAGCCGTGGACCCTGAAATGGCCCAGGAATGGGCTCCAGCTCCTCTCAGCCAAAGTCCAGGAGGCCCTGGGGAACACTGACTTAGACAATCACCCACAGAAAAGAAAGCCTTTGTGGAAGTCTAGGAGTTCAGTGGAGAAGTTCCAGCACAGTGTTTGAGCAAAAATATCCAAGAGTGGACACACTGGAGAGAGTAAGAGGAATGGTTTGACTTAGCAATGTCACCCCTCCCACAAGGGAGCACAGCTCAGTGTTAAGAGAATCCGTCTTGGCCCGTGATTTCCCCCACAGTAAAAAGTGAAACCATGTGAGTGGGTAGCCAGCTTCTCCAGCTGTGTGGGATGCTACCAAAGAGGCACATTTCTCTCTCACTAAATCATGAGCTGCATGACTGGGGTGGGGGGGAGGGGTGGGAGCGTGAGAGGCTGAGAGAACAGCAGCCCAGGGATTGGAATGAATGTATTGAAGGGACATATATCCTATTAACCACATCATGGACTCCATCAAGGGGCCCACTCACAAGACACTAGGGTTGTCCCATCTGCTGATCCCCCCAACTGGACCATGGGCACAGCCAGTTTTCCATAAGCCTCACTCACAAACACTCCCATTCTCCCATTCTGTGGCAGGTATGCACACTCCTGATGGTGGTGAGAGCAAGCTTTTGCATGCTCTCTAGTCAGCATGCTCAGAAAGCCATTCTGAATCTGTGGACCGGAGAGAGACCACAAACCTGAGCATTCAGCACTGCCCTTGGAAAAGCAAAAGGGAGGCTGTCAGTACTCAGCCTGGTGCTTTGCAGGACTGAGAGAAGGTATACAAGCTTAAGAATTCTGCCACAAAAGGCAGCAAGAAATGTGGGACAGGCGTATCCAAGAAGGTTTGAGAAAGCCTCAGAATCCCTATCATGGCAGACAGTAAGAATTTCTCTCTGGAAGTCAGTCAGTTAAGACTAGAGGAAGTGAGTGCTACTTCACATGCAAAGACAGCAAATGTAAGACTTCAAGGAATATTAAAAATCAAGGAAGCAGGACACCATCAAAGGACAGCAATAATTTTCCAGTAACTGACTCCAAAGACATGGAGGTCTACGATTTGCCCAATAAAGAATTCAAAACAGTTGATTTAAGGAAGCTCAATAAGCTACAAGAACATACAGAAAGACAATTCAAAGAATTTAGGAAAAAAATTCACAAACAAAATGAGAAGTTAAACAAAGAGACAGAAATGATAAGAAACCAAATAAATTATGGAGCTGAAAAATACAGCTGAATGTATGAAATTATGAATGAAATAAAAAGTGCAACAGAGAGTATCAACAGCAGAATGGATTAAACAGAAGAAAGAATCTGTGAAGAGAAAACAGGACTTTTGAAATTATCGGGTCAGAGGAGAGCAAAGAAAAAAAATGAAAAAGAGTGAAGTAGGCCTACGTGAACTATAAGATACCAACCATCAAGAGAAGCAGTCTGTGAATCTCTGAGGTCCAAGAAGGGAAAGAGAGGGAGAAGGGGGCAGAAAGCATATTTAAAGAAATAATAACTGAGAACTTCCCAAATATAGGGAAGGATTTGGCCATCCAAATTCATGACACTCATAGGTCCCCAAACAAATTCAACCCCAAAAGATCTAACCCAAAATACATTACAATAAAACTGTCAAAACTCAAAGACAAAGAGAGAATCTCAAAAGCAACAAGAGAAGCCTATTACCTACAAGGGAACCCTCATAAGGCTGCTGGATTTTCAACAGAAACTTTACAGACCAGGAGACAGTGGGATAATATATTCAAGGTGCTGAAAGAAAAAACTACCAGCCAAGAATTTATATGGCAAAGTTGTTCTTCGAAAATGAATAGAAAATAAAGACTTTCCCAGACAAACAAATGCTGAGGGAATTCATCTTTACTAGATCTGCCTTACAAGAAATGCTGAAAGGAATTCTGTAAGCTGAAATGAAAGGACACTAAATTAATAACACAAAAATATACAGAAATATACAACACACTGATAACATAAAAATCAAAACTCTGATACTGTAACATGGTGATGTGCTAACCACTTACCTCTAATATAAAGACTGAAATAGTTTAGTAAACATATTTTTTAAACTATACCTACAATAATTTACTAATGAATACACAATACAAAGAGAGGCAAATTTTGAAATCAGAAAAATAAAAGGGGAGGAATAAAAGGGTAGTTTTTATATGCAACTATCAGCATAAGATAGATTTTTACATCTATAAGATGTTTTATGTACACCTCATGTTAACCATAAAGCCAAACCCTACAGTTGATACACAAACATGAAGAGAAAGGAATCAAAGCATACCACTACAGAAAATCATCAATTCACAAAGGAAGACAGCAAGAGAGGAAGAAAAGAACAAGGGCACTACAAAACAGCCAGAAAACAATTTAAAAGATGGCATTGGTAAGTCCCTTCCTATTAATAATCATTCTAAATGTAAATGGTGGGGCTTCCCTGGTGGCGTAGTGGTTAAAAACCCACCTGCCAATGCAGAAGACACAGGTTCGAGCCCTTGTCCGGGAAGATCCCACATGCTGCGGAGCAACTAAGCCCATGCGTCACAACTACTGAGCCTGCACGCTAGAGCCTTTGAGCCACAGCTACTGAAGCCCACACACCTAGAGCCCGCGCTCCACAGCAAGAGAAGCCACCGCAATGAGAAGCCCATGCACTGCAACAAAGAGTAGCCCCTGCTTGCCACAACTAGAGAAAGCCCACGCACAGCAACAAAGACCCAACGCGACCATAAATAAATAAATAAATTTTTTAAAATAAACAAATAAATGTAAATGGATCAAATTCTCCAACAAAAGACACAGAGTAGTCAAATGGATTTTTAAAAAAATACACTACACAACTCTTTGCTGCCTACAAAAGACTCACTTAAGATTTAAGAACACAAAAAGAGAGCTATACTTAGGGTATAGGGTAGCTATACTTAGATGAAATAGACTTTACCTCAAAAGCAGCAACAAGAGATAAAGGTCATTATACCATGATAGATGGGTAAATTCATCAAGAGGATATAACAATCATATATATATATATATATATATATACTCAAAATTGGAACACCTAAATATATTAAACAAATACAGTCGTCCCTCAGTATCCATGGGAGATTGGTTCTAGGACTCATCTCAGAAACCAAAATCCGAGTATGCCCAGTCCCACAGTTGGCTCTCTGTACTCATGGGTTCCACATCCAGAGATTCAACCAACCACAGATTACAAACTTAGTACACAATACATGCTTGGCTGCATTCTGTGAATGCAGAACCTGTGGATATGGAGGGCTGATTGTATATTTATTGAAAAAAATCTGCATAAAAGTAGACCTGTGCAGTTCAAATCCATGTGGTTTAAGGGTCAACTGTACTAACAGATCTGAAGAGAAAAACAGACAACAATTCAATAGTGGGGACTTCAGTACTGCACCTTCAACAATAGGTTATCCAGACTGAAAATCAGTAAGAAAACGTTGGACATGAACTATACTTTAAGTATACTTTAATACTTAACATACATACACAGAGCATTCCAGCCAGAATACACATTCTTCTCAAGTGCACAAAGAACATTCTCCAGGACAGATGTATGGTAGGCCATAAAACAAGTCTTAGCTAATTTAAGAAGACTGAAATCATACCAAGTATCTTTTCCAACTACAATGGTATGAAACTGGAAAGCAGTAACAGAAGAAAAGTTGGAAAATATACCAATACGTGCAAATTAAAAAACAGACTCCTGAACAACCAATAGCTCAAAGAAGCTATAAAAAGAGAATTTTAAAACTATCTTGAAACAAAGAAAAATGGAAACTCAACATACCAAAACTTATGAGATGCAGGAGAAGCACTTCTGAGAAGGAAGTTTATAGTGATAAATGCATACATTAAGAAAACAAAATGCTCTCCAATAAACAACTTAACTTTACCCCTAAAGGAACTAGAAAAAGAACAAACTAAGCTCAAGTTAGCAGAAAGAAGGAAATAACCAAGCTCAGAGCAGAAATAAATGAGAGACCAGAAACGAAAAAAAAAAAAATAGAAACAAAAAGAATCAATAGAACCAAGAGGTTTTTTTAAAAGATATGCTAACTTGACAAACTTTTAGCTTACTAAGAAAAGAAGAGAGAAGATGTAAATAAAATTATAAATGAAAAAAGAGAAATTACAAATAACACAGAAATACAAAGGATCGTAGAACTACTAAGATTAATTATATGCCAACAAACTGAATAACACAGAAGTGGATAAATTTCTAGAAACATTCATCTACCAAGATTGAATCACGAACAAATAGAAAATCTGAACAAACCAATAACAACAAGTAAGGAAACTGAATGAGTAAACAAAAACCTCCCAACAAAGATGATTTCACTGGTGAATCAAACATTTAAAGAAGAATTAATTCTCTTCTCAAACTCTTGCAAAAATTAAAGAAAAGGGAATACTTCCAAACTCATTATTAGCAAACCAGATTCAACAACACATTAAAAAGATCATACACTATGACCTAATAGGATTTACTCCTCAGATGCAAGGATGATTCAGCATATGCAAATCAATAAATGTAATACACCACATTAATAGAATAAAAGATAAAAATTAAATGATGATTTCAATAGATGCTGAAAAAACATTTGACAAAATACAACATCCCTGCATTATAAAAACTCTTCAAAAAATTGGGTATAGAAGGAATGTACCTCAACAGAATAAAAGCCTTATAGGACAACCCCACAGCTATATCATACTAAAGGTTCAGAGCTTTGCTTCTAAGATCATGACAAGGGTACCCACTCATACCCTCCTATTCACAGCATGATACTGGAAGCCATAGCCAAAGCAATTAGGCAAGAGAAAGAAATAATAGACATCCAAATCAAAAAGGAAGAAGTAAAGCTGTCTCTGCAGATGATATGATCTTATGTACAGAAGATCCTAAACACTCCACCAGAAATCATTAGAACTAATAAACAAATTCTGTAGGGTTGCAAGATAAAAAATCAACACACAGAAATCTATAGTGCTTCTTTACACTAACAATGAAATATCTGGAAAATACTTAGGAATAAATGTAACCAAGAGAATCCAAAAATAGTCCATCCTACTCATGGTCAATTGATTTTTGACAAAGATTCAAAGTTAATTCAATAGAAAAAGAAAATCTTTTCAACAAATAATACTTGAAGAATTCGATATCCATATTGAAAAAACAAAAGAACTTTAATCCACAACTTGTACTGTATATAAAAATTAACTCTAAATGAATAAATATACCAATATAAAACCCAACCAAAAATATAAATATAAGTCCTAAACTATAACACTAGTAGAAAAACATATAACAAATTCTTTGAGTCTTTAGGGTAATCAAAGGCAAAGTTTTCTTAGATATGAAACCAAAAGCACAATCCACAAAAGAAAAATAAACTTAACTTCATCAAATTCACCAACTTCTACTTTCAAAGCTCTCAAAGCTAGAACTCTAATACACTGCTCTCATGAAAATAAAATGTTCCAACCACTTTGGAAGACAATTTATTTCTTAAAAAGTTAGGTATATACCTGCAACATGACAGCACTTGTCCATACAAAAACGTGCACATAAATGTTCATAGCAGCTTTACTTGTAACTGCCAACCCACTGGGATTAACCCAAATGTCCATTAACAAGTGAAGAGATAAATAAATCGTAGTATATTGAAAAACAGAAAAAGAAATTGTGGTATATCAATACAAAACTTCACTACTCAGTGATAAAAAGGAATTAACTATTGATACATACAACAACATGGATAAATCTCAAAACCCTATGCTGAGTGAAGGAAGCCGTGCCAAATCAAAGAGTACATACTTCATTATTCCATTCATGCAAAATTCTAGAAAATGCAAATTAATCAATAGTGACAGAAAGCAGATTAGTGCTTGCCTGTGGCCAGGGTTGAAAGGAAGAGGGAAGGATTACCAAGAGGCACAAAGAAACTATAGGGTATAATGAATACGTGCAGCATTTTGATTCTGGTGGTGGTTTATAAAGTATATACATGTGTGAACACTTATCAATAAAACTTTTTTAAAAAAGAGAAGTGGGGGGCTTCCCTGGTGGCGTAGTGGTTGAGAGTCCGCCTGCCAATGCAGGGGACACGGTTCGTGCCCCAGTCTGGGAAGATCCCACATGCCGCGGAGCGGCTGGGCCCATGAGCCATGGCCGCTGAGCCTGCGCGTCCGGAGCCTGTGCTCTGCAACGGGAGAGGCCACAACAGTGAGAGGCCCGCATACCGCAAAAAAAGAAAAAAAAGAGAGAAGGGGGAAAGTGAGGATAATATGGCATATGCAAAATTGGGCCTGTTGTCATCTGGAGCATAAACTTTGGATTATCATTCAGTTTCCTTCATTGCTTTAGTCAGACTTTCTACTACTTGAGGCAATTTAAGTAATGTATATTTTTCTAGATATCTATTTCACCTAAGTTAGTTCTCAAATGTATCATATTTTCATATTATTCTTAGTGATACCAGTAATGTGTCTTCTTTTGAGTCTCTGATATCAGATCACATGGTTTACTTCCTCCTTTCTCACATTCTCATTAATAATTGTTATCTACAGTTCTGATTTTGTATTTACTTTAAAACAGAAAAGTAGTATTTTAAACCAATAATTAAGTGAATTTTCCAATACGTTTTATCAATTTCTATGCTCACTCTTTTTTCTTGTATTAAAAACCTTCCCTCTGGGTTCACTTTTCTTCTTGCTAAATTGCAACATATAACAGTTTTCCTAGTGAAAGTCAGAGGGTAACTCTCCTAGTCTTTATTTTATTTTATTTTTTTGTGGTACACAGGCCTCTCACTGCTGTGGCCTGTCCCGTTGCGGAGCACAGGCTCCGGACGCGCAGGCTCAGCGGCCATGGCTCACGGGCCCAGCCACTCCGTGGCATGTGGGATCTTCCCGGACCGGGGCACGAACCCGCGTCCCCTACATCAGCAGGTGGACTCTCAATCACTGTGCCAGCAGGGAAGCCCTCCTAGTCTTTTTTATGGCTGAAAATATCTGTACTTTTTCCTCATGCTTGAATCAAAGACTACTTGGATTTTAAAAACTGAAATTAACTATAATCTTCCCTTAGCACTTGGAACACTTTATTCCCCTGTCTTCTAGCATCTACTGTTACTAATAAGAACCTTCCTTTTGTATATAAACTGCATTTTTGGAGTGTGAATTTCTTAGGGATTTTTTTTTTCTTTATATCCCTCACATTCCAGTTTCAACATGATGGTATTGCTCAGAGTATCAGACTCAAGTCTTTCTTTAAATAAGGAAAATTCTCAACTCTTGGTTCTTCAGATTTTGTTTCTCCATCATAATCTTCATTCTAGTTTTCTGGAACTACTATTAGACATTTGGTGGAATCTCTCAATCTATCCTCCAAGTCTCCCAGCTGCTCTTTTTTATTTTTTTCAATCTTTTGTCTCTTTTTGCTACATTGTGGGTGAATTCCTTAGTAGTCTCCCCCAATTCATCAATTCTCTTTCTAGCTGTATCAGGGCTAAAGTTCATCCCATCTACTGAGCTTATTATTTCTATGACTATACTTTTCATTTCCAAAATTTGTACCTGGCTCTTTTTCATGTAAAGCTGTTCCTGTTCCACTTCTGCATTTGGGGGCATTTTTAAATCTCATTTTTATCAATGTGATGCCTTTTCTTATCCCTTTGAATTTCTTGAACACACTTATTTCAGTCTTTGACTGACTTTTCTATAAAATTAATCTCATCTGGAATGAATTTTTATTCACATTGTTGATTCTCTTTGCACTTGTTTTCCTTAATTATTTCAGTATTTTGTTTTGAAGGCTAATTCTGAGTGGACAGTTTTTTTGTCTTTGCTTCCCCCCCACCTCCACATGTGCTCCCCTTTCCCTCCACAGTGGCTGAGCAGTTTCCTCCGCTAGGACCCTATACCACCAGTCCAGGACCAAGCCTCACAAATGGTGATCTGGAGCACTACATTTTCTCCCCCCATCACTCCACAATCAATCAGTCTGATTCAATTTCTACTCTTGAAGGTTTACCTATCCTCTGTCCCTCAAAAGCCCAAGCTCCATATAAGCTATGTTCCTGACACGGTGGTCTTTTTTTAGTCTCCTTTTATGAGAAGTACAACTCCATCCCCACCCCTGGCTTCACACAGTAAGCATAGTTCTGGTCCCATCTCAAGTGGTAAAGCTTAATCCCTATGACCCATAGGACCTAAATTCACTTTTTGTTTCCACACCAGAAGCCCTGCAGGAACATAGTTTCAATCCAGCTTTTCCCTTTACGTTTTGTTCTCTTTCTGGTCAACAATATCTTCCCTGTAAGCCCAGCTATGACTCTTTTATTACCCTTTATTCTTCCAATGTGTTATCTGTCATTGACATCATTTGGAGCAGAAGACATACATAAACTGTGAGCTTAACTGCACCATTTAACAAGAAGGCACACCTGATTTCTTTATGATAAAAATTCTCTGCAAGAGATTCACTAGATCAAAAGGTATGCTCTTTTAAAGACTCTTGATTCAGATTGTGAAACTGCCCTCCAGGAATACGGTATCCATTTCATCCCCTCAACAGACAATAACCATTTCTTCACATACTCAAATACCAGTTATTATCAAACTTCTAAATCTTTAGCAAGTTGATAAATGAAAAAACAAGTTCATCCTAATTTATATTTCTTTGATTATTCAGGTTGAGTAACTTCTCATACGTTAATTGCCCTTTGCTCTTTTGTGAAATGCTTGCTCATGTCTTTTGTCTTTTGTGTGTGTGTGTGTGTGTGTGTGTTTGTTTTTCTGCTGTCCTAAATCTAAGACTCTATACTTGTGTCTGTGTAAAGACAATGAATCTGGGTCTTATGCAAGTTGATGAGTTAGAATTCATTTCTCCTTCATTCTTTCATTATGAGCACCTTTCTAACAAATTGATGCAAGAGAGTTCACCTCTCTTGCATCAAGCTATAAAACTACATTTTTCAGCACTTTTTAAATGTTCTCCCTAAGACAGCACCTTCCCCTACACCTCATACTTTTCCAAGTATTCCACCAAGTTAGCATTTCTTGATCTCATTAATTACTCTTTGAGGCAAAATTTTTTTAAATAAGTAAAACCACAGGTATAAAAATATATACTTTAGCTCTTCAGATAATAATTTGAATGTCAAGACCTATTTATCTCACGAACTTGATCTTAAGTTCCTGCCTACAATCATCAATTTTAAGAATGCAGACCAAGTTTCAAAAGGGAAGAAAGTTTCCTGAAAAGAAAAATTTCTATGATAAAAAGCAGCTAAACAGGATCTAAAAAGAAAAAAAGGTCGGGAATTGACTGGGGAATGGACTGGAACTTTGGGGGAAGGGCAGTTTACACATGTGAAGAATATAATATTAATATCAAAGCAATAAGTACCTTTAACAAAACAAAAGGATGGGTTCTTCACTCAGGGTTAATGACTTAGAAGAATTCTAACGTCTTTGGACTTCATTTGGAGTAGCTGCCTTATAAACTAAAATTTCCTTGAGCCACCTCCACATATTCTACTGAAAACAGAGATAATCACTTACCCAAGATTCTTCTCCACAGTCAAAGTACTGCCCATAATTTTTTAAGTGAATACAAGAGCAAGGGCAATACCATTCCAAACCATAAGAGAGATAACAGATTAATTAAAACTCTTTCATTGACATTGTACCTTCATTCTAGCTCCAAGGACCTAATAATGGACCCCTTACATTTCCAAGAGAAGAAAAACTCTCCTCTTGGCCACACCTGTTTAGTTGAAAAAGTCAAATTCTCTCAATCATGTTTCAATCTTCAGGGAACTTTCCACCTGGAAATTTGATACCTTAGTAGTCTACTCCAAGGTCAGAGGACAGAGCTCTGAGATTTCACCACGTGTCTTGCCCAGCTTAGCATCGGTCTGATCAAACTAAGCACTTTCCTGCTAGCAGTCCAACTGTAAATAATAACACTTGAGACCAGTAGGATTTCTGACTTCTTTGTAATTTTACAAAACTTTTCCTATTAAACCATGATCAAACAACCTGCCATGGGAAAGCAGAATGTACATGGTGCTGCAGTAAAGACATCAGTAAGTGACCTCAGTGACTGTCCATTTAATTATCCTTAGCTCTCCACTGTCCCTTTCTGGATCTCTGTGGTTTCCACGGCAAGTGCTGCATAAACATACATTAAACACTTCCCCTTGTGTAGCCACAACTGAATTATACAAGACATGATATATTACTTAAACAACAACAATAGAAATCCTTTAGCTGCTGACACAGCTATAGCAACTATTAGTTTTGCCTAGCAGTGATGAAAAGGTAAAGGAAAAAAGTACCTAAAAGAATAAGTTATTTAATAACTATTTTATAGGTCTATAATACAAAGTAGATATTTCTTTTTGCTTTCATTTATCCATTCCCAGGATTCCAGAGAGTCAAAACACCAGCACCCGAGATTCCATAAGCTCAAAATCAAAGTCAACGTTTTCCTTTCCTAACTTCCTGAAGTCTGTTTCTCCTGTTTTTCATCTCAATGTCAGCACCAGCCAGACTGAAAATGTTGGAGTTCTGTTCCCCTGCTTCTTCTCACTCACTTCATTCATGGTTATTGACTGTAATAGGCATGCTAACTTTTAATCACTACAAAAGTCTTATGAGTATGAAGCAGATATCATTTCCCCCATTTTAAAGAAGTGAAAACCAAGACTTAGACAAAATACCTGGTTCAAGATCTCAAAGCTAGTAAAAGTCAAAGCCAGGATTTGAATTCACATGTTTATCTACTAAACCCGGGCTGCATAATACAGTACACTGGGAATATTTATTTAAACTTAAAGATACACATTCCAACCACTGCCTCTACTGAGAGCCAGGTCCCAAGAAGATAATAGTGATCATGTCAGATCTATCAAGACAAATATTCCTGCCATCATGGAACCCAACACATGGCAGAAGTATCAGAAAATTAAACAAGCAAACTATAATCAAATGCAGGAAGTCCTATGATACAGAAAGCAAAGACGACAGCACCTAACTTAAAAGATAGGATACAGAGCTCTGGGGGGAGGCTTGCCAGAAGTAACATCTGAGCTGAGAACCGAAACACCAGTAGGTGTTAGCCAAGCAGAGGGAAAGGTGGTCAAAAGCGTCCCAGTGATAAGAGCTATTACCAATATAAATAAATAAATAACAAGTGTTGGCATGAGTGTAGAGAAACCAAAACCCTTGTACGCTGTTGGTGAGAATGTAAAATGGCGCAGGTCGTGATGGAAAACAGTCTGGCCATTCCTCAAAAGATTTAAAATTCAATAACCATATTATCCAGCAATTCCATTTCTGGGTATACACCCAAAAGAACTGAAAACTGGGTTTCAAAGAGATATTTGGACACTAATTTTCATAGCAGCATTATTCACAACAGCCAAAAGACAGAAGCAACCCAAGTATCCACCAATAGATGAATGGATAAACAAAATGTGATATATTCATACAAGAGAATTTTTTTTTTTTTTTTTTTTTGCGGTACGCGGGCCTCTCACTGTTGCGGCCTCTCCCACTGCGCACGTGGGATCTTCCCGGACCGGGGCACGAACCCGTGTCCCCTGCATCGGCAGGCGGACTCTCAACCGCTGCGCCACCAGGGAAGCCCCATACAATAGAATATTATTCGTCCTTAAAAAGTCAGGAAATTCTGATACTACTAGCACATGAATGACCCTTGAGGAACACTATGCTAAGTGAAATAAGCCACTCCAAAAGGACAATTGCTTATATGAGGTACCTGGAAGAGTTTCCACTCATACAGACAGAAAATAAAATGGTCACTTCCAGGGGCTGGGAAGAGGGGGGAATCGAGAGTTAGTATTTAATGGGTACAGAGTGTCTGTGTGGGATGATGAAAAAGTTCTGGAGATGGATGGTGGTGATGGTTGCACAACAATGATAATGTACTTAATGCCACTGAACTGTCCACCTAAAAATGGTTAAGATGGTTACTTTTATGTTATGTGTATTTTACCACAATTTTTTTAAAGTGTTCCAGATACTATGAAAAGTACACGTGAAGGTCAGAAAGCAAAAAAAAAAAAAAAAAAAAAAAAAGAACATGGAGAATCTGAAGAAATCAAAAAGTTCAGGAAGGCTGGGGAAAAAAAGACCAAAAACACACATTTTCAGTTGACATGATTTCTAAACTAGATATGATCTTAAGCATCTTAGGCCACATGCTGTTCTCCAAATAGAGCAACCACATATGATTTTTCGCATCATGGAATTAGGCCAGAAAAAAAAAAATGTTAACAATTGCTTAATCAGAAATGAGAGCCTTCTCGAGCTTCAAAGTTAGGAAACTTTCATCAAATTCCCAGAGCCTGTAAAGTTTTTCTAGGCTGAGGGTACAGAGGAATCATACGCACATGAAGTCTAAACCACAAAGAGTCTTAGGGCTTCATCACAGCTCTCTAAAAAGACAAGTAGTACTTGTTGCTTTTGGAGAACAACCTAGCTCATGGGGCGGAGTGGGGGGAAGGCTTTTGCCTGTGTTCTCTGAACATTTTGTAGATCTTGAGCTTACTTTACAGATCATTACAGCTCTGCCTGCGAGTAGGATTACACACAAGGTTATGCCAATGGTTCCATTTTCAGGGTATCTCTCTCATCTGTAAAATTCAATTCAGGCTTAAAGCTGGCACACAAAGTCCTGGCTCAGAGAATATCTTTATTTATGTAGTATGTAAATGAGCATAGACGTAGTCATATATTTCTATGTATGTAAATAGCATACACACACATACACACATACACAAAACAAATAGTAATGAACAATTTTAAAAGTGCACAGCTCTAACAGATTTTAAGATGCTTTCATCACTGCAATGCAATATATTACAGCTTTACAAATGTACTACAGTCTTAAACCAAAATATTTCATTTCCAAAATGAAATCTGGCTTGTGATTAATTTATTCCAGCACCTAGTTCTTATTACTTACTCAATAGGCTTGAATAGGAAAATACAATGTATTTGCACACTGACTGAGAGAGCACAGTGTATGAACAAGTAAGAGACACATGCCCAAGCTCTCCCTACTCCCCGGGAGGTAACTGCCCCCGTGAGACTGAAGAAGCATCCAGTACCAAGTATTTTCCAGGAAGACAGGGAAATGGAGATGGAGGCTGAAGGAGAATAAGGTCAATTTTGTATCAAAAGCAGAACAGCACGTAGCCCAAGAGGTAAAAGGAGGTCGAGAGTAAAGAAAGAGCGAAGATGAAACAGAAAGAATTTACAAACTTTAGTTAAGGTTTAATTTTGAAGAAGACCCATCAGATTATAATTTCCTAAACTCAGGAATCTGTGCAGTTGACTCTAATTCGGTGCACATATCCTATAAATGTTGACAGAACATCACTTGGGGGAAGGAAACGTGACCCACTTTGCTTCTTGTTGATCTACACGCCAATCCTGCTAACTCTCAACAAAAGCACGGCATTTCCGAATACCCACAATGTACGGTTAAGGGAAGCAAGGAGACTCAAGTGGGACAGGAAGCAGAGGGGCCAGCCCTAGAATTACCCAATCTCACGGAATCAGTGTAACACATATCTGGATTTGCTCTGTCACAAACCAGCAACAATGAATAATTCAGTGTCCTTGACTGGTCTGAACCTTCACCACTCAACTATGCCGTCCAGACTCAATTGTCTTCTCTCGGATATTTTATTTTTTGGCTTGACTGAACTATATAATTTCACTTGACTCACCTAGTCTGCTAGGGACACACTATACAGACTTAGACTTAAGATGAAAGATGTTTATATGATTAGTTAATATGCCAGACTTGCAGATGAACTAAAAGAGGGGGAAGAAGAAAAAACTCAAAAGCTTAGGAAAAAAATATCACCTGCCAACATAGCATTAATCTCATCCATTCTTATCAATGTCATTCCCCTTTCCTTTCAACATTAGGTCTCAAATTTAATCCGCTGAAACTATATGAGTCAGCCTGAAATGAACGATGAGGTTTGCATGAAATCTAACACAAAAGAAAGTTAATTTTGTTTTTAAAATTCTACTTGCTCTATTTTCCTTGGGCCAACAGGTACATGTATACTTAATGTTTAATGTCAGGCAAACCCTCAGTTTCCTTATCTGTAAAATGTGTGGTAGTAGATGACCTCTATCTGGGATTGCTTCTGGGGTGATTTTTATGACCACCAAAATCAAAATTAGCTAGCAAATACTGGTTGCATCTTCCATTAAGAGGAACCCCTTGTCTTGCTTTGCCTCTTCCAACAATATTAGGGCTGTTTTCACCTTTACCCTTTGATCCATAAGGTGATGGTGTGAATTTCAAGCTTTTCCACAAAGACATGCGCGTTGTAAAGCAAAGGCTGCTGCCCTGGAAACTGAAGGTGCGTGATTCTTATGAGGATGATGTTTCTAAAGAACCAGTGCACAAGTTACACTCAGCCTCTCTGCCACCTATGTTCCAACATTAGGTCAGGAAGAACTGGCTTCAAGTTAATGGTTTCAGAGTACCAGCTATTAGCATTTCAGTTTGCTTTTATGTTCTCCCCCTCCGTTTCTGACTGTTACCTATTAAAACTTCACAGTAACAGAGACTATCCAAGTGGATCACTGAATTCACAGCAGTCAAAAAGAATCCAGAGGAATAAATCAGACATTCCAAATGCATAACCGATGCCTGTGTTTATAAGAGAGCACATTATCTCATAAACTAGATTTGAGATAATCTCTTCTGAATCTTATTTCCTTCAAGAACCGGAGTTGAATTTTCTGATTTTATTTTCATTATGCTCTGATCTGCCAAAAGATACACAGTGTGTGTTGCCGTTCTTCCTTGAATCCACGCTGTCAAAAATGCCTGGACCCGCAGAACCATAGCCATGTACCACCCTGGGCAACACACACGGCTCGCTGTCTCCTCTCCTAGGGCTCTCCATACTTCAAAAAGAGTCGTTTTCTCATTTATGGCAATAATAATCCCATGATCCAACAAATGCTTTTTAAAAATGTTCATCATGAAAAGGAATGTGTGTCTCTGCGTGTGCCAACTTTCTCATGCAACTCTCTGAGACCGCTGACCAATCTTCTCTATTGCAAAAATACATTCCAAATCCACCCACTTGTCTCCATTTCCACTGTTACGCCCTTGGGGCAAGCCACCGCCACCTCTCGCCGACCGACCACGCTCCAAGAGCCTCCTCCTGGCCTTCCTCTGGTTCCCCGCCTATGGTCTATTCTCCACAGCAGTCAGAGCAACCTCTTTAAAAAAAATAGATCAGATCAGATCATTCCCTTGCTTCAAATCGTCTACCTTCTTCATGGGCTCCCAGTACACAACAGAAGAAATCCAAACCCCTTATCACAATACAGCCCCTGCCTACGTTTCCACGCCATCGCAAGCCTCCCCTTGTTCACTGTTCACCAGTCATCAGGTCTTCCTTCTGTTCCTTAAACGCTTCTCCCCGCTGGCTTCGTGAGACTGTCTCTCTCTCATCGGTCTCTTCCCAAACCAGCCCACTCCTGGCCAGCCTATCAAAAACAGCATCCTCACTCCAGGCACTATCTATCATACATTCTGTTTATTTATTTGTGCTTATATTTTGTCTGTCTCTCCCACTACACTGTAAGCTCCATGAAAGCAGAGATCAAGTCTATCTTCCTTTCTTCCTTCATTCAGGACAGATCTTCCTCAACTTATGATGGGAGTAGATCCCGATAAAGCCATTGTTAAGTTGAAAACATCATGTCAAAAACGCATTTAATACACCAAACCTACCAAACGTCATAGCTTAGCCCATCTTAAATGCGCTCAGAAAACACATTAGCCTACAGCTGAGCAAAATCATCTAACACAAAGTCTGTTTTATAATAGTGTTGAATATCACATGTCGTTTATTGAATATTGTACTGAAAGTGAAGAAGAGAATGGCTGTCTGGGTACAGGATGGTTGTAAGGGTATCGGTTATTTACCCTCGTGATCGCATGGCTGACTGCGAGCTGCAGCTCGCTGCCGCTGCCCAGCTTCACAAGAGAGGATCGTACTACATATGGCTAACCTGGGAAAAGATCCAAGTTCAAACCTCGAAGTATAGTTTCTACTGAATGTGTATGGCTTTCACACCATCATCAAGTCAAAAAATCGTACGTTGAACCACCATTACAGATGGGGACCATCTGTAATTATTCTGTGTCTATTTTGTGCAAGGCTAGGTTACTAGTAAACCAATGAGGCAAAAATCCCTTTCCTTATATGCTGCCATCCTGCCTTGTTTATCACTGTATACCCAGTACATGGTGGGCACCCAACAAATATTTATTGAATGAATGGAACATCGCAGTCATGTGGTCCTCAAGTTGTACTGCTGTGCTTTACTATGCCTTTTAAAAATATTTTCATTAAGCCAATCAAGTTACCAATGAATGAAATCTATTGAGACTGGTCATATATACATATAAGTAAAACACAGACGATGATAATGTCAAAAATCTTAGCTCTAACACAGGTATTTAGAGCTGAGTGTTGTCCAAAGGCTACTTAATATGTACCAATCCTAGAAGAAGAAACTTTGCTTACCAATCCGACCCTCTTTTACAGTTTCTCATCAATCACAACCTCTCTTCACTTCTCTGGGCCACCCCACCCAGACAGAGAGAAGCGAACTGAGCTAACAGTTTTGAAACAGTTTTGATATGCGTGAACATATCTACAACTTGTAACTCCAAATATAGTCTAATTTTTCTTTCTTTAGTTTGATTTTGCTTTTTAACATAAGGAAAATCATTTATCTACTCCACGGCTGGTAATGAAACCCCCTTGGCAATTACCTGTTAGATCTGTCACACCCAATTTACCACTTCCAGCAATTATAAGAAGTAAAGCCCAAATGTGAAATCATTTAAGCGTCCTCTCCTTTTGGCTGGTAGGATGCCCTGAGTCCCACCCAGAGGAGCCTATCACTGCCAACACCTTGACAGCTCACCTATTTTCAGGTCTGCTGAGATAGGACTGCCAAGTCAAGGAAGAGGAATCCTGGAAAACCACAAATGCAGCTCCCTTGTTCCACAAAAAAAGGATTTACTCTTGAACGTCTCCATGTAACCGACGCACGCTCAATTTATATGCTGGCATCTAGTCAAAGAGATAACCCCCATACATGAAAAGACACAAGGAGAGTCAAATGGGGCTATTATCAGTTCAGGGATTATTTGTTTGATGTCTACATTCATTTGTCTACATGACTTCAAGGAGTTTTCAGAGTGTAAGTGTTCAGACAGCAAACACACGATCTGACTGTTCCAAAGGCCCCTAGAACTGAAGCACGTACTGAAAAGAACATACAAATCTTTGAGGAAGAGGAAATGTGATTAATGTAGAATATCAGATCCAGGTTCTAAGACAAGTATTCAAATTTACCTGTAAAGCAGAGGTATCTAGCTAGATTGGCTGCTCATTTCAACTGCCTACGGAGTTACTGTTTTTCTGTACCGCTTCCAAGGCCCCAGCCCAAAGGGATAGGGTCTGGGTGCCTCTGTGTGTGTGTTGTTTCTGAGATAAAGTGATGATCTACCATACTTAGAAACTACTGATCTATAGAACCTAAAACGTGAACTCAAATACCATCAGAAGCCAGGCACTTTAATGAGCAAAGCAGGTGAGTAAAAGACACAGGAAATAATGGAGCATGCATTCAAATTATATTCAGAAAAAAAAAAAATATTGCAGGCCAAATTTGGTTTGCTGCTCTTGACTTTGTTATTTCTGTATTTAGATTATAACTTCTTGAAGCTAGGCACCATATCTCATTCATTCCTGGGCCTGTTAGCGTCTGACATACAGTAGGTTCAATCAGTGTTTGCTAAATTACTGATGAAAATGAGATGAAATCCCAACTCTTCTGATATTATTAAAAGAACCGCCAGGAAAACTCCTTATCCATTCATCCAACCAAAATTTATTACACATCTACTATGTATATAAGGCTCTAAGGATACTGAATTGAATAAGGTAGACAAGATTCCTGTCCATGTGGGGTTGATGTTTGGGGCAAAAGGAGAAAGAGAGAGGGAACAGACATTCATAAATAAGGCAACTGCAGACAGTGATGTTACTCAGCATTAACATGGCTGCATTTAGTCTCAAAGGTTGTTAAACCACACAGAAAACAGTGGAGGGAAGTTGTTTCTGAGGAGGTGAAGAATACCCTCTTGATGGAGATTGAGGACGAACTTAGGTGGAGAGTTTCATGCCCTGACCTCTGCCACCCCACCAATTGACTGACCTTGGACAAATCACCTAATCGATCTGGAGGAATTCGATTAAATGGTCTCTAAGACTTTCTAGCCCTATGATTTTATATTCTACATTCTACGTATGAGCAAAATTTCACATACTGTGATGGTTAGGCCCAATCTAGTGTCCAAATACTTTCACGTACCACCCCTCAAGGGTTGGCTCGTGATATTTACACATTATTATAAATCAAAGGTATTTTCTAAGCATTTCCTGACTCCACCTCTACGGTTTACCTAAGGCAAAAACCACAAGCTCAGATATTTATTGCCACAGTGCAGTGGCTACTGGCATGCCCAGACGAAGTTATGAAGCTGGCACTATCACCGGCCCTAGGGCAAAGGAAACCAAATATCAAGCTCAAGGTGATTAAGCAATTCAGAAATTAGTTAAATTCCCTCATTCAACAAACATTAATAAGAGACCGCAGGAAGCAAACTGGTCTGGTTCCTAAGGAAAAAAAGCAAGCGCGTGTGCGCCCACACACACTCTTCCCATAGCCATAAGGACCCTGGTCTGGTGAAGACATGCTTAACTTGGGTTTCAAAGGCTCCATGAACCCTATGAAATTAAATGCCAAATTTGGGGTGTATGGGCATATTTCTAAGGAGAAAATCCATAGCTTTTATTAAATTCTCAAGAGGGTCAATGATCCATACTGAAGAAGGACACAAGACGCTTGAGGCAAGGTCTCTCTTTGAGTTGTCATGCAAATCCCCTTTATATAAACAAGGAAACTGAGGTTTAGAGAAGTTAACGTGCCAAGACGCAGCCCAGAAGTGGCCCAGCAGAAACCTGAACCTTGATCTGACCGTGGCCAAAGTCTGTATTTTTTCCTGCGAGTCATGCACTCTCACACTGTTTTCATAGCTTACCAAAAATAAAAATAAATAGAAAAAAGCTGTTTAAAAGAATGAGTCAGTGAAGCCCCCAAGGACCATCATCATGTTCTGTCAGGGGCAAAGGCAGAGTCAAGCCCACAATTTCCTAGAAGCTGCAGAAGCCAACATTGCCATTTCTCAACCTCTGCCTCCGCCCCACTAGGATAAGCTGACAAAAGAAATACAAGAGCCCAAAGTAGGGGTTTATGATTTCAGAGATTCTTTCCCTGAAGAAGTCAAAGCACATGAATCTCCTCAGGCAGTCCAATCCCAAGGTCACTAGCTTGCACATCCCCAAGGCAGGAGTCCGGTAACTTTTTTTCCCACCCCTTGAATTTGGTGGGTTTGTGTATATCTCACCTTCTGAACTTTCCTCTGGGTTTAACTCTTGGCCTTGACCCCTCATATTCAAAGAAACAGTTGTTTTCATTTCATGAGTCATATCAGGATGTATAAAAAGGCAACCTGAAAATCATGTATCAAACATGACAGAATTTGGAGGAAAGAAATATACACTAATGTATTTTGGTGTAATGGACAGAACGTGGTCTTTGGAATCAGGATTAACCCTGGGTAAGTAACTTTACCTGTCAGAACCCTAATTATACAATTTCTAAAACAGGGATAATGATATTTCAGATTTTAATAACCAACAAATTTTTGGTGAGTGCCTACTTGTGCCATGCACTGTCCTCAGCTCTAGGGGTACACTTGCAAATGTAACAGATAAAGTTCCTTCCTTCATAAAGTGTATATTCTAGGTGGAAGAGAAAAATAGCCAAATAAATAAATAAGAAAATATAAAATCATTTCAATAACACTAATCACATTAAAATAATAATAGCTAACGGTTCTTGAGCATATACAACATGTCAAAATAATAATAGCTAACGGTTCTTGAGCATATACAACGTGTCAGAAACTATTGTCTTGATTTATTTAATTCTCATAATGGAGGGACATAAGATTATTATATCCATTTTCTAGAGGAGAAGACTAAAAGGTTACAAAACTTGCCCAAAGTCACACAGCCAGTGAGTGGCAGGGCCAACCAAGACTGAAACCCAGACCATCTGACAGCAGCAGAACCTCATTCTACACCTACACCAGGTAAATTAACGCAAATAAAATGCATGACACAAATAGAGGGAAGTTGCTGTAGCTTGGCTGGTCAGAGAAGCTACACTGAGCAGGTGTCATTTTAGGTAAGACACAAGTCACAAAAAGAAGCCAGGCCCAGAGTAAAGATCTAAAGAGAGTGTTCCAAGCAGGAAGAACAGCTGGTGCAAAGGCCCTGAGGAACAACCAGCCTGGGACAGAAAGAAGCCCAGCGGGTCTGAGCACAGTGGATGAGTTTGGGGAGTGCGGTAGATGAGTTCTCAGATACAGACAGAAGCCAGATGGCGTGGGGCGTTGTTGGCCAGAACACAAAGATTTCACTCTGTGCGCAATGGGGAGTCATGGAAGGGCTTTAGGTGGGGAGGCGACACAATTTGATTTACGTTTTTAAAGTCTGAGTCCAACTGATGTGTGGAGAAGGAGAAGGCCGTGCAAAGTTGAAGTGGGGAGACCAGTTCGTGGGTATGGAAGTCCAAGCAAGAGATAAATGATGACTTGATCTATAGTAGTAATAATAAAGGTGGGAAAAAGCGCACAGGCTCAGGATGTATCAGAGAGACGCCAGGAGGATTAGATGCGGATGGACAGAACACCTAGTAGAGTATCAGACACACAGCAGACATTTACATACGTTAATTACCTTCCCTGTCTAACAGTGATGAGTAAGAGGCTTGGGATAAAACTATAAATCATACCCCAAATGACTAAGCCTCCCTGACACCCCCGTCCCAATTTCTCCAAAGAAGCCCATAGCTCAGAGAGTACCCTGGGAATGCACCAAGTTCAAAACACAATGGAGAATTGATCTATTAAAGGAGCTGGACTGTTAAATTAAAACCGTTTCTGTGTGCCAAGCTGAAACACAAAGGAACTAGTCTTCTTCAACAATAAAGACCAGTTAAGAGGAGACTCCAGTTACACAATCTCCTCCTCTTCACCGTGAGGCACTTAGACGGAATTTTTTTTTAATAGAAAAGACAAACTCTTGAGTAAATGTAATAATTGTCTCAATAATGTGCCCCAACCACCCAAGAAGTTAAAAAAAAAAAAAAAAGGAAAAAAAAGAAACTGGAAAATTGGGATTCTTCTATTACAGGATCGGTTCATTGCTGTCTCAAGTGTAGGCTATATTCACCCCAGCGATGGGATGATGCTATTTTGGAGATCTGACAGCCTGATAGCAATTCAAGAAGCAGAAAGATTACCTTCCAAGTATTTAAAAAAAAAAAAAAGAAAAGAAAAGAAAAGAAAGAAGCAAACGAGCTAATACAACAATCAGAAGCTTGTCAATGAGGTCAACTGACTGAAATAATTTTCAGATGTTGCCCAAAATAGGTTCTTTTTAGAGAAGCCTTGCCTCAAAAATGTCCCAAACAGGCAGTCCTACCGTGATCTCAGTCATCTCAAAAATAGCACTTATTATATATTTTTCTCTAACAACAACAAAAACCATGACCAACTGATCTAATGTAAACATTAATAATCACCGAAAATAGAGAATCTCCCTGTGCTTCCTAAACTCAAAAAACTCAAGCTCCAGGATTTAAACCCTCAGCTGAAAGCAAGCCCAGAAGAGGAGAGAAATTTTCTCCTCTGCATTGCCTCACTCAGGCAAAGCTCCAGAGTGGAGAAGAAATTAGCCTTGAAGCTAAAACCCATAAAACAGGACTTCCCTGGTGGCACAGTGGTTGAGAATCCGCCTGCCAATGCAGGGGACACGGGTTCGAGCCCTGGTCCGGGAAGATCCTACAAGCCATGGAACAACTAGGCCCATGAGCCACAACTACTGAGCCTGTGCTCTAGAGCCCATGAGCCACAACTACGGAGCCCACATGCCACCACTACTGAAGTCCGCGCCTAGGGCCCGCGCTCCACAACAAGAGAAGCCACCGCAATAGAAGCCGGCACACCACAATGAAGAGCAGCCCCCGCTCGCCGCAACTAGACAGAAGTCCATGCGCAGAAATGAAGACCCAATGCAGCCAAAAATAAATAAATAAAATTAAAAAACAATAAAACCCATAAAACTCTTATTCCGTTCTTTGAATTTTTAACCATTCAAATCTTCTAATTGCTCTAGCGCAATGGTTCAACAAAAGATCTGCAAGATCAATACTATTTTCATAATACTATCATTTGCTTTTTTCACTGTGTTGACGTTTGCACAGATGGTTCAAAAGAATGGTGAGTAATGCTGCAGGTACCTTAGCACAAATCAAGCCAAGAGCACCAAACTGCACTGGTAATCACTGTATTCTTCACACCATGCAGTCCAGTAAAAAGAGAAAAGAGAGTTAGTTTCTCTTGAGAATGCCCCTGATGAAGCAGTAAAAAAAAATATTAACTTTATTAAATCTCATATGTGAAGTAAGCTGTCTTTCTTTTTAGTATTCTGTGTGACAAAATGGGAAGTATACAGAAGTAAAATGGTTGTCTCAAAGAAAAGTACTTGTGTGATTATTTGAGTCATGGACTAAACTAGCCACTTTTTCATGGAACACCATTTTTACTTGAGAAAATGACAAACAAAAACATGGTTAGTCAGACTTTATAATCCGGCAAACATTTTCTCAAAAATTAATGAAGTGAGAGACTTCCCTGGGGGTGCAATGGTTAAGAATCCACCTGCCAATGCAGGAGACACGGGTTCGAACCCTGGTCCAGGAGGATCTCACATGCCACGGAGCAACTAAGCCCACGCGTCCTAGGGCCCGTGTTCCGCAACAAGAGAAGCCACCGCGATGAGAAGCATGCGCACAGCAACGAGGAGTAGCCCCCGCTCGCTGCAACTAGAGAAAGCCGGCATGCAGCAACAAAGACCCAAAGCAGCCAAAAATAAATTAATTAATTTTTTAAAAATTAATGAAGTGAGCCTGTCATTTCAACTGGCCATATTTGCTGCCAATGATGAAATTTGAATTTTCGAGCAAAATTTGGAAATTTTGAAAATCTGTATTTCTCACCTTGCCCTTGACAACTTCCTAATACTTAAGGACTTTTCTGATAAGATCAGTGGTGATACTAATGAATGTGACTTTTGACATTGTATAATGAAATGTGTCCACATGTGCAAGATCTGCATAATTTAGTGAACCAATAATTTTCCAACTGACTAAAGCCTGATGTTACAAAATCATGCATGAGTAAGAGATCCATCCAAAGTGTGTAACAGATCAACAGGCAATATAACAGAGGAGGAAAAGATAATTGATATGGTCTCAGACTCTACGCTGCAAATAACCTTTAAGAAACTATGACTTGTTGAATTTTGGTGTAATATGAAAAAAGAATATTTACATTTCACAGCTGAAGAAGCAGTTAATATAATCCCCTTTCCATCAGTGTCTGTGTAAGGCTGGATTTTGTTCATATACTTCAACCAAACAAACACACTGCAACAAAATAAACCTAATGAGAAGCCAGCTTCTATTAAGCTAGACATTAAAGAGATTTGCAAAAGTATAAAACAATGCCACTCTTCTTGCTAATTTTTTGTATTGGAAATATGTATTTTTCATTAAAATATTATTTAGGTTAACATGTGGTGGATTTTTTTTTGCTATTTTTAATGAATTAATAAATGTCTATATTTTTCAATTTTAGTTCCTAATATGGTAAATATCAATAGATATAGCCCATGTAAACAAAAGCTTTTTGGGGTCTTCAATAATTTTTAGCAGTAAAGTCAGCCCTCCATATCCATGGGTTCTGCATCTGCAGATTCAACCAATCACAGATCAAAAACGTTCAGGGGAAAAAAAATTCCAGAAAGTTCCAAAAAGCAAAATTTGTAGGTTATATACAAAACCTACACCATTTTATATAAAGACCTGAGCATCCTTGATTCTGGTACCTGCAGGGGGCCCTGGAACCAATCCCCCACAGATACTGAGGGACGACTATATAAGTCTAAAAGGCTCCTGAAGCCAGTAAGTTAAGAATTTTTGGCTTAGAACAAATATATAATAGCTGCCTTTTTCACACACACACCCTGCACAAACAAAAAGCAGAAAGAAGACAAACTGAATTTCTTTGGACTCTATTGTGCAATTTACTTAAGGCCCATGGCCTTGCTAATTTGCATGTCTGATTTACTCCAAATCCTTTCCTCCTTCTCCTCTCTGGCAAGAAACCACAGATAAATTCCATTGCTATTTCACAACCCCCTGTTAAGCAAACTGCCATGCAGTGGTGTAGACATGGAGCTCACCCAGCCTGGCAAACAAGGAGAAAGAGCTCCAGGGCTTTCCAGCCAAGGGCCCTTTTCAAACATTAAATCCACAAAACAGGGCATTAGCTTGCTCAAAGCAAATAGTTAATTTGTCCTTTCACAGGAAATCAAAACGACAAAATCACACAGCTAGAGCACTGCTTCAGCCCCGGCCCTAAAGCTTCACCATCCCCCTTTTCCCAGGCAAGTAAATGTCTAAACCATGAAGAATCAACAAGTCAATCAATCCATAACAAATATTTATACTGTCTACATGGGGAAAAAAAAAAGAGGATATATATGGTCACAAAAAGAAAACTAACAATACTGGTAAAAAAAAAAAAAAAAAAAGCCCAAGTAAACTGTGCTATGTAAGTGTGAAGAAAGGATAAACTAAAAAATAAAAAAAATACACACCAACATGACCAAGGGCATGAATAAATGGGAAAAAGAAAGTAGAAAAATAAACACAGGTACTAAGGGTAGCAAAGCTGAAAAATGAGTAAAGGACAGGATTCTCAGACATCAGTAATTGGACCTTCTGACTAAAATTCCATTTCAACGGGGGGAAAATGGAAGATGACATTAGAATGATGGATTATACCCAGATTATGGAAGGTCCTGAAAGTCAGGCTAACTGGTCTATCCTCCATGTAATGAGGAGCCACAAAAAGGCTTTTGAGAAGGACAGGAACACAATGGAAGTGTGCTATTTTATTTGCTGTTCTGTTTTTTAAACATTAATCTATTAATAATACGGTCTAGTTAAAAGAAACCAAGGCAAGAGGCTGGGGGGCCAGATAAGGAGACTAAAAAGCACAGACAGACATGAGCTGGGCTTGAACAAGGAGATGGCGATGGAAATGAAAAAGCACCCAAAGCTACATCGAGGTAGGTAAATCTGGAACCTAACCTGGTGCCCAGAGTGTAAAAAGAGGTGGGACCATACACAGAAATAAAGAAGTCAAGGTCACTAACAACACATCTACTGAAGGCCTACTAAACTTCTTGCTGTGCTAGGCTATAAATGAAATACTGATTTGGAGGTAAAGATAAGAGATTTTAAACATGCTGAGGGAGAGGGGTACGGATGTGGTGGACTGGCACTCAGCAGCCTTCCAATCTCCTATCATGGTGCCTTCCTATGCTGCAGAGGATGGAAAGCTGAAAACTACATTTCCCCTTTGCAGCCGGGGGTTCTGGATGAGGATGTGGCTCTACCCGTTACACGGCTCTATATGAGATTTAGAAGGCAGAAATAAAATGGAGGCCATCTTCTTGCTGTTTTGACTCTTTCTGTAGGCTACATAGTCGCGGAAACATTGAAGATTTCTGCAATAGCATTCCAGGATCTGGCCAGTAGCTTTGAGGTTATCCAGTGGCTTCCTGATCCCTGGCCTTCTTGCGTGTGACAGATTAGCAGTCCACCTGGCAGGCCAGTCTGTTTCAGGAGGCCACCTCTAGAGGTTCAGCCTTCCACTTCTCTGGTCTTCTCAATGACTTTGTAAGAATCTATTTCCCTATCTGACATGATTTCTGCTTCCTGCAACTAAATGCGGGCACATAAGTGGGTTTAAATAAGGGCAGAACAACTAAGTGAAAGTATTTGATACATAGTTTTTAAAATGTAAGTAAAACTTAGGAACAAAGCCAGGCAGAGCATAGAAAATAGGTATTACCTGCACAGATGCAGCAGTCAGAGACCCCAGACTATGTTAATCCAGTCTCTAAGATTTCCACAACTCATCTTGGGAGTCAGCAAAGAAAAATCCTCTTAGCTTTCTTAAGGAATTATATCAACATCTTACACTTATCTGGAGCTTGGAATATGAGTAAAGGCATTTTGAAGAGTTTTCACTTCATTTTACCTGGCAAAGGATACCAAAAGGGTGGGTATCATCATCTTAATTTTTAAAAATGAGAGAACCAAAGCACAGAGAAGGTAAACAATCTGCCTAAGGTCAGAGAGGTGGTACGTTATTGGTCCAACTAAAGTATTTCCTGCTTTAAACCTATTTTCTCTTGTTTGGTCTTCTGTCAGTTAACTCTAACCATGTCCTAAAGTAAATGTTAAAATTGTTGGTGTGGAAATATTAGGAGCCTAAGAGGGCTTGTAAAACCGCAGAGAATTCAATGGGGCCTAACTTACAACCATGGAAAAAATTAAAATCCCATGTGTAATTTTCTTCTCCAATTTTAACCTAAAATGTGGTGTCTGTGGCAGACCCACTGTTGCTATGACACACTTCCAACACACACAGTCTGGGTAGCAAGTGTCATCCAACCATTCAGGCAGCTATTCATTTATTTTCCTATCATTCTAAGAGTTGGAAAATTAACCGTGCTGTGTTTACAAACCGTCACTGGGCTATTACATAAAAGCTCAAATATGTTTACCTTACTCACACCTCCGGTATGAAGAAGCTCAAAAGCAAGTTAATATAAACCGATTCTGAGCAAATGTGCAGAAAGTAGCCCTGTTAGAAAGAGGTTAAGCTTTGACCTTCCCAACTTCTCCCGCAGAATGTACAATCCATCACGTACAGGGAAGATGTGAGGTGTTGGTAAGTACCCCTGTTAGTGAGAAATTCTGCTAATTATTACACCAAATAAGCATAGTTAACAGGCCATGGCCACAAGAGGGCCATGTTTCAGGGTATTAAATAGCTGCCTAGGGGTGGAGATGAATATATTACACTATGCCCTCTACCAATAAAACAATTTCCCTGACACCTAGAAAGCCAGTCGGCTGAAGCAATAACACAGGGTTCCAGGACTCTGCTATGTGAAGAAACGATGCTTCAGTGCCATCTAGTGACTTGTGCCTTTTAAGTTGCAGAGTTAGGGCAACTGGCGATACCTTTAACCTAAGCTTGGAAGTACGAAAAGGAAACAGGAATAGAAGATATGGAATTCTGAAGGCCTCTCAAACTAAATACCTGCTTTTTAAAACACACATATATTCTTTTCTTTTTTCTCCACCTCTGGAAAAGATAGCGGAGGGGTAGTAAATTAAGACCAAATAAAACCAAAGGCCTTGAACCCATAAGGCAGATACAAAAATTAGCATACTCTACGTAATATATTAGCATAATGCAAATAACTTTTTAAGAAGGTAGGAAAACTTACCTACCTATAGGAAGAGTTATCTGACAATAACTTTGAGGAGTTCCATTCCACCCTCTGACCCAAAATTACCTTTCCCATAGAGACTGTTTCCAGGCTGCCGACTTCTAACATTGTACAAGATAGATATACTGAATACTCTGTACAAATATAGTATATTCCCAAAACACTGCCACAGATATCCATTTCTTTCCCATGCTAATGGTGAAAAGAGGTCTGAACTACATTGCTGCAGATACAGTAATGAACAAAGCAAAGTCGCTGTCTCCTGGAGTTCACATTCTAATAGAGGAAGACAGACAAAAAACAAACAAGAAAACATATACTATATCAGATGATGATAAGGACATCAAGAAAAATAAGACAGGGTAAAGGGAATAAAGAAGGCCATTAGGCAATGAGATGGACAGTGCTATTTTAGGGTAATCAGAGAAAGCCTCCTGAGAATGTAAAGCTTAAATAGAGACTAAAAGGAAGTGAGGTAACCAGCCATGAAAATATATGAGGGAAGATAGTTCTAAGAGAGAACCGCAAGTACAAAGGCCCTGAGGCAGGAAGCAGTTGCCTTGTCTAACAACAGAATGCAAGGGGGACAGATCATACAGAAAGCCAGAAGGGTTTGCGGTTGTTTTTCTTTTTTTTTTTAAATAGCAGTTTCATTGAGATGTAATTCACATACCATATAATTTGCCCTTTTAGAGTTTATAATTCAAAATGTATATGCACAGAGTTATGCAATAATCACCACAACTTAATTTCAGAATATTTTCATTACACCAAAAAGAAACCCTGTACCATTAGCAGTCACTCCTCATTCCTCTCTCCCCAGCCCCTGGCAACCACTAATCTACTTTCTGTCTCTATGGATTTGCTTATTCTGGATATGAAATCATATAATATGTGGCTTTTTGTCACTGGCTTCTTTCACTTAGCATAATGTTTTCAAAGTTCATGAATGTTGTAGCATGTGTCAGTACTTCATCTTTTTACTGATAAATGGATAATCAAAATGTGGTATATATCCACTGTATGGATATACCACATTTTGATTATCCATTTATCATTGATGGACATTTGGGTTGTTTCCACTCTTTGTTTGGCATATTGGCATTTTTGGCATTATGAGTGATGCTGCTATGAACTTTCACGTGTGAGTTTTGTATAGACACACATTTCCATTTCTCTTGGGTAACTAGGAGTGGAGCTGCTGGATTATAACATTACGAGAAACCATAAAAAGGTTTGAGCAGAGGGATATGATGTGAATTTTTTTTTAAATACTCGCTTTGGTTGCTGCACATAGAGAGAGGCAAGGAAAGATGCAGGGAGACTACTTAGGAAGCCATGGCAAGGATCCAGGAGAGAGATGCCAGTAGCCTGGAGAAGAATGGCAGAGGTAGGGGTTGTGAGAAGTGGCTGGATTCTAAATACATTTTGAAGACAGAGGAGACAATTTGCTAACAGATAAGACATGGGGTATAAAAAGAAGAGTCAAAGATGTCTCTGAGATTTCTGGCCTGAGCAACTGGAAGCATGAAATTGCCATCCACTGAAGTGGAGTGACTGTAGGAGGAACAAGAAATATGAGTTCACTTCCCACTCCCTTCCTGGAGGGAAGTGCCCCCCTGCTCCGCTCACAGGGGCTCCTGCAATGCCTGATCAGAAGCAATGGCCTTATTTCTTATTTTGCCTATCCCTTTCAAGAAAGTCTATACCATAGCTCCAACCTACATCAAAGTCTCTTCTGAGCTATTCTGGACATTTTGTTTTTGTAATCAACGAATCAAAGTCCAACTGGCAGGACTGAGCAAAAAAACAGAAGAATCGAAAGCTACTGCAATGAAATAACCCATGACAAGATCCATCATAAGAAATGGTTTTTGAAACTACATCTCTCAATTCCCTGGCAGTCCAGTGGTTAGGACTCAGCACTCTCTCTGCCAGGGGCTCAGGTTCGATCCCTGGCTGGGCAGCTAAGACCCTGTAAGCCATGTGGCACAGCCAAAAGAAAAAAAGGTATTAAAAAAAAAAAACAACCCTACATCTCCCAAACGCCCATTCATAAGTGCCTCACTTTGGAAGAACAGGAAAATTCAGGAAGAGGAAACCATGGTCCGAGAGGACAGGGATGACTCAAAAGGAAGACCAATCCAACCCTATAGCCTTCAAACATGACTGGCAAAAAGAGAAGGCACTTTTCCTCTATGGCATCTCCAAGACCAAGAACCTGGGTTATTAAATACAGTATAATATATGTTCTTAGATATCACAGCAACAAATATTTTATTAGAAATGAAGGGGGTGGAGAGAAGAGCCTAAGGGGAAAACATGAGTTCAAAACGCAAAATGTGTTTAGTCAACCCCATCACTTACCTTTTCAAAGCAACTAAAATGTGTCAGCATACACTAAGACTCAACAACAGGACTGTTTTAAGATCATCTAAGCCATGATCACTAATACTTTTGAAGGCCCCAACTCAACAGCCAAATAAACATATTAAGTTGTACCCATAAGTCACACCAAAGTTTCTCTGCAATAGAAAAATAAGAGGGGATTTTTAACATTTTCCATTTGAATTCTTTGGACTTTGAGAAGCTCATTTATGATTGACTATAATCTCAACAATCATCAGGCATACTTGGGAATTCTTGAAAAATCAGAAAATCCAACTTACAAATTAATCTCAAATTTAATAACATTTGATGAATACTAAATGTAACAACTTATGGAGCTGACAGAGGCTACCTTTTATAAACACTGAATGAAACACATATGCATTTCAATTCTGCAATTTTATGTTTGTAATTTGGAGTCAACGCATGTTTTTCAAGTCTTGTACATTTTTACAGACCCCTGAAAAACTCTGGGGCTGAGACTGGTAGCTGCTGAGTTCTGGCCAACGGAACGTGAAAGGAAGTGATGAGTGTCATTTCTGGGTTTGGCCCACACAAAACTAAGCACTTTTCTGCATGCTCTCTTCCCCTTCTGAATGGCAAGAATGGAGATAACCTCAGGTGACCTTACAAGCAACGCACTGAAGATGGCAGAACCTCCTTCAGCCTGCGTCCTTAAATGAACGCATGCTGGAAGCCACCCCACCAAGCCATTTCCCTACTCATTACTGTTACATCAGCAACAGAAATACCTCAGCAAGAAATATATTTTTATTATGTCCAAGCCATTATACAGTTGTGGGTCTTTTTGGTTTTTTGGGGTTTTTTTTTTTTTTTTTTTTTTGCGGTACGCGGGCCTCTCACTGTTGTGGCCTCTCCCGTTGTGGAGCACAGGCTCCGGACGCGCAGGCTCAGCGGCCATGGCTCACGGGCCCAGCCGCTCCGCGGCATGTGGGATCCTCCCGGACCGGGGCACGAACCCGTGTCCCCTGCATCGGCAGGCGGACTCTCAACCACTGCACCACCAGGGAAGCCCCATTATACAGTATTTTGATATGATTTTTGTTACAGCAGTAACCTACCTTAACTAATATAAATCCGCAAGGCTAGACACAATGCCTAAACGTCCCATAGATAAATGACCCTGTTTAATGATTTACACCTTCATCTTTTTTATCTGTGCAATTACTAATTCCTAATAAAAATAATAGCTAACACTGTATAGCAGTTACCATGTATTTCATTTGGTTCTAAATGCTTTATGTAAATTAACTCATTTGACCTTCATAACAACCCTCCTTGTAGTTACTATAATTATCCTTACTTGACAGATAATGATAGAGGTCGAAAGAAATTAAGTAATCTGCCCAAGGTTACACAACTATTAAGTGGCAGAGCCAGGACTCAAAGCCAGGTAGTATATGGAAGCAGCATCTATGCTTTTAGTCAGAATGCTATAAACGTGGAGAAAGAGGTAAAAACTTGAATTCCAAAGTAGCTTGATTTTCTTCTCTCTCTTGCACAAGAAGGCAAGATAAATGGGCCAACAGAATATTCAACACTACTCCTCCACGTTTGTCCCATACGTGTTCATTTTTAACCTTCAAGAGGACTTCAGATAACTCAGGACAGTTATGATTTGCTCTATCTAAATCCTGACTTTAAAAAGCCATCCACGGGGCTTCCCTGGTGGCGCAGTGGTTGAGAATCCTCCTGCCGATGCAAGGGACGCGGGTTCGTGCCCCGGTCCGGGAAGATCCCACGTGCCGCCGAGCGGCTGGGCCCGTGAGCCGTGGCCGCTGAGCCTGCGCGTCCGGAGCCTGTGCTCCGCAATGGGAGAGGCCACAGCAGTGAGAGGCCCGCGTACCGCAAAAAAAAAAAAAAAAAAAAAAAAAAAAAGCCATCCACGGCATATGTGAGTAGATGGGTCCCAAAGTCAGTGGAATTATATACTCACTGGCATGAAAATGCAAAGATCTCTGGAAGCAAGTAATAAGTAAATCTGTACTCTTCCAGAGAAGCAAGGATTAACTTCATTGTGGGTTAAATGAGCTGAACATCAGAAAAGGACATCCAAAATAAACAGTCATGTACTGGTGGTAGCCAGGGGTGATGTGACCAAAGACACACTTGACAAGGAATTCCAAATGTGGTCATGAACATTTTCCTGATTCAAAGTAAACAGAGAAATAAGGCAAGTTTTGACATGGACAAGCCATTTGAGATCATAAAAAAGCAGCAGCCTCACCAACAGGCCACAAGTTTAGATTAAATGCATATTTCAGACGATTCATGATCCACCCCCAAAATGACTCTGTACTCATGAGCCCAACAGAGGCCATTTCTCCACTTACGAAGCTGCCTGTCCATTCCACCAACGTTCTGCTGCACAGATTTGCCCCCTTGTGCGACAACCAGAGAATTTAAAAGAAGTATAAGATCCCCTTGGTACCAACTACTAGGATAAGACATAACTATCCAACTTCTACCTCACAGGAAGCCACAACCCCACTTCCCAGAACTGTCTCCCTAAAGGCAGAATTGACCAGCAGCCATGATGCTGAGTCAAGTGACATTTACCTATTCCTGTGCCCAGTACTGCACTAGAAATGTTAATATTTATTATCTTTCTAACTGCAAAGAATCTGAAACCAGAGCTCTACCTGGCAGCTAACAGAGAAGACAGGCAGACATGGAAATGGCCAAAATTCATGCAGCTGCTTTTGTGAGTAACCAAGTGAAGGACCCAAGGATGTCAGGTACTTAGATCATTTTAGAAAAGACATAAAATTGGCTCTGACACTGCAAGTGTGGAAGGAAATCCCAAATGTTAGAGACATTAATCAGTCACTGAACATCTACCTAAATACTGTACTGTGTGCCTAGGCCTGTGCTGTCTATTGGGACTGACAGAAAAGGACTCTGCAGCTAACATCTCAACATAGCAGCTAATAACAGCTAACATCAGTGAGCACTCACTATGTGTCAGGCACTATACTAAGTGCCTTAGCCTGTGTTAACACTTTTAAACCTCAAATCAACCCCATGAACAACCTGGCAAGAATTTCTAGACACAGGAGGAAAATATTGATACATGCCTTATTACAGTAGAAAGTCAAAACTTTAATGTGAAACTATTATTTTTGGATGATTTCTAGGGATTCTTTATATCCTTTAGGCCAGTAAACAATTTATCCCTTGACTGTTACTAAATTGTTCAAAATATCCTCAGAACCTGACTTGTAAATATTATAAAACCTAACCTGCAAATGGAGTATGTTGAATGCCACCACATCACAATAACCACAAGGAAACTACTTTCCTTGATGCAACATTAAAATTGAGGAGTCTCATGGGTTTAGTAATGGCATCTTTAAAAGAGGCACCTTTTCCCATTAAAAAAAAAAATCCATAAAGATAAAGTGAGCCTTGTTCCAAAGTAGCAGGAAAAAAAAAGGGGGGGGGAGTGAGAATACAGCATTTTAATAAGAAGTTTCACAGCCAAATATTCAACATGAACTCTACTGCTACTGAGAAGAAACAGTGTCAAAATTAGTCTTCATTTTTACTAAGAACAAAAGAGTTCCCATCTTTGAGGTCAGATTAAGGTAAGAGACAGGCTGGATTGAGCCATCCATCAGGTAAAATAAATGCTTCTGGACAGTGCCTAGACTAAACAGGGCCAAGAATTCCTAAGAAAAACACGTAACAGTAGAGGTCAGCACAGAGGCCTGACCCAGTGGAGAGATGCCCTGTAGCTGTAGGTCTGGGGAAGGCTACCCTGCAAATTCTCATCAGACGCCTAATCAATATCATGCCTTAGGACCTAAACTGCTACTCTAAAATCAATATTACCTTTATTTTAAGTAGCAGGAGGAACAATGAGATGATCTTGTTCCTTATAAGTCTGTCATGGAAAATTTGGTTCATGGTGTGTGTCATCTTCTGTGTTTGCCTGGGAGGAACGCTTTTGTGGGGCTTGGAGACAGTCTGGTACTGAAACCCAGAGACAGGGAAGGTGAAGGAGTAACACTAGCTCAGGAAAGCTGGGTCCTAAAAATTCCTTACAACCTAAGGAAGAACAAGGATTCACGAGGAGAGGAGTTCCCAGGCTTAAACCTATTGGCTCTACGCTGATGACTCAGAATTTCTATCTCCAGCCCCGACCTCCAGATTCTCCCTGCACCACAGCCTAAATGACGGCCCCAGATATGTGAACGTCCAAAGGAGAACACCTGATTTCACACCCACGGCTGCTTCTTCCTCAGTCTTCTGATCTCAGTAAATGGTCACAATGCAACCCATCGAGCTTAAAACGTGGAATTTATCCCTGATTCCTCTTTTCTTCCAAACCCCTTTCAAACCCTGTCAGCTTTGCCTCTGAAATATATTCTAAATCCTTCCCCCTTCTCTCCACCTCCATAATCACCACCTGGGCCAAGCTATCAGCTTAGCTCTCCCCCTGATTTCTCTTCCTAATTCTACCCTGGCCCTCCACTATTCCCCACACAGCAGCCAGAGTGATCTTGACAAAATGCAGATCAGATCCCGCCACACCACACACATATATACACATACACATACACACACACACACACAGGCACACGCGCGCACACACAAACTCCATCTTCAAACCCTCCAGTGGGTTCCCATCAGGTTTGGCATTAAACCCAAATCTTTACCACAGCCTAGAGGCCCTAAAGTGATCTGGCCTCATTCCTTCCCTCTTTTGTCTCTTTCTCCTTAATGTCTGGCCACTGAGCATCTGAGTTCCTCCCACATGCCATGGCCCTGTGGCTGGAATGAACACCCTCCTTATCCTTCAGATCTCACATCAAAAGCCAACCTCAGACCACTCTCTCTACAGCAGGTCCCTGCCCTCAGTCATTGTACCATACTGTTTATCTAGTAAACATGGCCTTATTCATTATCATCTTAAATATTGTTTAGTGCCTTTCTTCCTCTAACAGAATGTTAACCTCCATCAGAGGAGGGACTTTGGTCTGTTTGTCACCACTGAATTCCCAGAGTACAGCATAGCACTGAGCATATATGTTCAAAGATAGAATTTAAGAACAGGTAAACCTTTGACGTTCCCTGTATGTGCCCAAGAGAAATATCATACATTTCTAACATTTTGCATGTGAAAAGAGTGAGATGTTCAAGAAGACACACAAAGAAATAAATTCTCAACTGTGCATATGCTCTCTAGACCAATTTTGAGCAGCAAATATGACAGTGGAAGGTCAGAAGAAGTCTCAAATTGCCAATGTCACATTTGCCTCTACAGATCAATGAATTCAATCCTTCCTTTCCTTATCTGTCCATCACAACACAACACACACACACACACACACACACACACACACACTTCTCACCAATCTCATGTAGTTCTCCCTCCATCAATCAAGAACTTCTAAACGTCTCACTTCCTCACTTCCTAGATAAAACCTTTTGGATCTAACTGAAGAAGAAAGGAAAAGAAGTTAATGTTTATGGAGTATATCCCACATACTGAGTATTGTGCTGAATGCTTAGAAGCTTTTTCACTGGGACGTAAATTATCATTACCCCACTTTCGGAGATGAGAAAACTGAGTCAGACCCATGATTTGCCAGAAGACAAATAAGTGGCAGAGGCAGGAGGATTTAAATCCACATCATTCAAACCCTACAACCCCAATTCTTGCCAAGTCATCATTTTAGCAACAAAAATAATAAGCATACCAATATCATCTTACTTCTACTGTTTCAATTTGGGGATTAAAACATCCTTTCACAAATAGGTCCATACCACATTTCACTGATAATGGATCCTTAGACCATAAACTTCTTTGTATGCAATAGAATCCCGCATTATAAATAGAAAACTCCTTTAAAAGTTCCCTTACTTATAATCTATGGACAAAATATTACAGTTGTAAAGGAAAGTTTCACCAAATTTCCCTTCCAACATTATTACCTTGACTTTACTAGTGACAGAAATTTGTCAGTTTAGGACAATGTGATCACAGGGACAAAGAATTTTGTTTAGCATAACTCATCTCAAACATCCAGAGAGCTCATGACAGATACCAAAGTCAGATGATCCCCTTGAAAGGCCAATGTCTGTGGTCAATCTGAGCTTCCTTATTAATACATGATTCGATTCTAATACTGCTAAAAAGCAAAAGCAAAAACACTACATTAAAATAGCTCCCAAACACAATCTGTGGGGGTTTTTTTACATATACCATGTGTAAAATTAAATTTAATAAATCAAATTATTTCTTGTCAACATTTATTCATCAACAACAATAAATATTTTCAATAATACTACATAATACCATGAAATCTAAAAAGGTTTATCACTGTAAGAAAAATGTACATGCAAAGTACTGGTAGAGTGGCAAAACAAATTGGCCTGGCATGTTCACGTTAGCCCTTTTCTATACTGGAACTTATTCGAAATTCTCTAAATATATCAGCTCAGATAAATATCTCCCAAACCTTTCCTAAGTAATCCACATACTGCTGCCATTATATTAACTTTCTCTGTGGATCATTATTAAATAAATACAACACAAGCCTATTTAAAATAGCATTGCATTAAAAATAGATAAATCACATATATTGTTTGAAAATAACATATTAGGCTATTTGGTTCTTTGCTATTCAAGTCTCTTATTTTTACAGATAATAAAATGAGGGCATAAGGCAATTTTTTTTTTTTTTTTTTTGCGGTACGCAGGCCTCTCACTGCTGTGGCCTCTCCCGTCGCAGAGCACAGTCTCCGGACGCGCAGGCTCAGCAGCCATGGCTCACGGGCCCAGCCGCTCCGCGGTGTGTGGGATCCTCCCGGACTGGGGCACGAACCCGTGTCCCTTGCATCGGCAGGCGGACTCTCAACCACTGTGCCACCAGGGAAGCCCGCCAATGATATTTTTAACTAAATGATATTACTCCCAAAGTCTACTCACTATGCTTATTCCTTCCTATTGACCTCTGAGCAATAGGTTGAGAGGACCTTGAAACAGAATCACATAAAACACATATAGAAGCAAAGTAATAAAAAACAATTGAGTATATGTTTTGATCAGCAAGTACTGAATTCAAATTCACCTGGAGCCATAGGGAATACATAAGCCAACTGCAACATCATCCTATGTTCACAGGCTACAAAACCTAGTTAGGTGACAATGCATAGAGTGAGACCCAAAACAGAATGAAATTCATTGCTAAACTGAGCGGGGGTCTTCAAGGGCCACAGTAGGTAGACCCAAGCCAATCTGAGCAATAGTTGTCAAGAAAGAAACTATTTTCTACTTATTACATTTTGTTTTCTTAATTTGATTTTCAAATAAACCTTAGGAAAAGAAACTCTGATACCCAAATGAAAGATTAACACAACAAATTAACTTCCGGTTAAACATGGCAGATACAAAACATGCTCTTAGCTCCCTCCCAAAATCTCACGAAAATGTCTATAAAGAAATCAAAACAAAATAAGCCAAAAAACAAAAACAAAACAACAACACAAATCTTCAAGGACAAAGCGAATGAGAGAAAAGATAACAGCAGATAAAAGATGTCAGCCCCACATTTTGGAAGATGAAAAGGGAGTGTTAAACTAATGTAATAGAACAGGAAAAGTTGAAGCCTACTGGCAGGGCAGGGGTTGAGGAAGGAAAGGGGAAGATGAATAAGGGTGGAGCTGATTCATTTCACCATCTCCAGAAAGGCTCAGGAATTATAGCAACCAGGCACCTCTGATGGCAGGTGCATTTCAGAAGTGGAGCTGAAAACAGGAAGCCTGGTTAGACATCTATGAACAGAAATTAGACAGCATGTCCTTTCTCTGAATCCCAATCAACAGGTAGCCAGCACAGCCCTGACCAAGCAAAAGATGGTTTACTGTCTCAAAGCAGTTGGCACAGGGAGTTCTGGAGCCTAAGTACCCAGCCCAGCTGAGGGCATAAGTAAGAGCTGCATGTCAGCTCTTAGGGCCTTCTCTTCTTCTCTGGGTATCTGTAACTTCATGAAAAAGAGCCTTGCTAGGGTCATTTTTCAGCTCTTGCACTGGATACTCAGTGGGCTTTTTTGATTTCAAAATTCACGTCTTATAGATCAAGAAAATTACCTTGTATTATTTCTTTGATAATTTCTTTCCTTCTGGTATTTTTGGTTCTTACTCTACAACCCATATAATCAGATATTGGACCACTTGGACTGACCCTAATTTTGTATCTTTCCTCTCTAATCTTCCATTGCATTGTCTTTTTGTTCTACTTTCTGAGTTCTACTTTATTTTCTAATCCTATTGAAATTTTAACTTTTGCTATCACATTTTTAATTGGGTCTCTAAAAGGCTCTCCCCCCACTTTTTAACATTTTACAATGGAAAATTTCAAGCACACAAAAATAGAATTAAATAATAAGCCCTCGTGTACTTACACAGCTTCAACAATTACCAACATTTTCCTAATCTTAACTTCTCTATTCCTTTACCCTACCTTTCCTTCTGAATTACCTCAAAGCAAACCTCAGGCATCAAAATTCAATTGTAATTCTTCGGTATGTATCTCTAATACATAAAGACAACCTTTTTAAAAAAATATGATCACAATACACTATCACAACTAACAAACTTAACAGTATGAATGCTCCTTTTTATTAATATCCTATTCCTGTTTCATATACATAGCATCTTTCCTCATCTCTTTAAAAATATTAATCATCATTTGTTTTGAAGTTTTGTCTTCTGTGCTCCACACTGTCCTGTTTCTCTGGGTTCCCGTCCTTCTGTTGTTTGCTTTGTGTTGTCATTCTTGTTGGAGGTGTTCCACACATAGTGTTCCATGATCCTTTCCTACTCATTCATAATTTCAAGTGAGGCAAACCAAATGGGATTGAAAGCACTGTGTGCAGAAAATGAGTTTGTCAACTGGTGGACCCTGTTGTTGGGTTATACCATGGAAACCTGGTCTTTTCTTTAGATACCCCCAAATGTCAACCTACATATTTTTCTTTGGGCTGGTCAACTTCCTTGAAAAGGAATCCTCACATCTCCTTCTCTGGTGACATCAATTATATAATCTCTCTAAATAACAGAGACCACAAAGGGCAGACTCACATTTGCTTCCAGTCTGAGGAAGTAAATATGGTATATTTGGACCATATGGTTTGAAATTTCAATTAGTAGACTGCTCTTTAAAATAAAGAGCTTTCAAATAAAAATCCACATTTTCAACTTCCTTCAAAAAATCAGAGTATCTGCAAACACTGGGCCCACATTCCCACGCTGAAGCTAAGTTGCAGCTCGCCCCGGTAGGTGGTATATGTACTTCTTACTTTAGCACTGGCACCGCCAGGCCCTGCTGTCCCTCCTGGGTAGGTAAAGTGTAAGCTTCCTGCTATAATGAGATGTTACTGCATAAAAGGAAAATACATTTGTAAAATATACTTTGCTTTATTTTATTCTGGGATATCCTGGAAAAGAGCTGACTGAATAATCCAGCCAACGGAACAACAGTAAAATAAGACAAAACAGACCCCAGCACTCGGCAACAATGGAAAAGTGAAACCCTGTATCAAAATAAACCTCCCTCCAAAATCTGAGTCTCCTCACCACAACCAGAATCCGCTCTTCTCGAAGGGCCATATGCCCAAGTGCGGAACTTCACCTGAGAGACAGACAGACAGACACAGAGAGACAGAGACAGAGAGAGAAGGGAGGGGGAGAGAGAAAGGGAGGGAGAAGAGAAGAGAGAAAGAAAAAAAAGGAAGGGAAAGAGAGGAAATGGAAGAGAGAGAGGCATGAGAGAAAGGAACAGAGATTTGTCCTTTGCATTCTGATAGGGAAAGGAAATTCTCAAAAATGCTTTTCCTACACCAAAGGGTAGGCAAATCATGCTTTATAGGGGTAAAGACAGATCAAGTTTTGAATTCATAGGCTTATAAAAGCCCTAAAGTCTCTTTTCTTAGATAACAGACTTGGTATTTTATATATATATATATTTATGTATGTATATAGAGAATGTCATACTATATATGAATTTATATATTTTCCATTTTATATATATATATGTATATATATACATATATATATATGAATGACATGACCAAGATTAGCAAACACATAAGGAAAATTCCTAGAAGTTTCCGAAGACAGTTTAGACATGTTCAAGTGACTTTTTAAAACACAAAATGATAGGCCATTAAAAATATCCAGTGACTTCTTTAACTGGTTGGCAAACAGGTTTTACTCTGTTTCTGAGTTAAAAGGCATCTCCGTGACTGCTGGTTTATATACCTATTAGCTAAAAACAACAATGCTACAAAACTGGCTTTTGGATTAACAGCCCTGTCATTTATCCTTTAAATGTTTATCTCCTTTGGTCACAATTTTATTATAGTTAAACAGCAACTAGTGTGGGACCACAAGCATTCAGATGCTCTGAGTACACAAAGAGCACACTATTCTGTTTTCCAGCTGAATGGACTTTTACTTGTGTGAACAAAAGACAAGACCCTGCTATTCTTCGAATGAAAAGGAAAGAAACAGCAAGGAAAAACATGGCACAGAAAACCTCTCTCTTGGTTCACGTTACAAATGCTAATAAGAACAACTGAACAAAACAGCTGTTTTTTTCTCCTCCACAAGTTTAAAAAAATCATGAAAAGTAATTACATACCTCAGCATCTATTTTAAAAGGGTGTGTTAATAATAATTTGCAATGCACAATAGCTAATATAGTACATGGTATCTAATAGAGATCATATTAGAGAAGGGATGGCTACATGCAAATATTATGGCCTAAAACCAATGAGTCAGGCAAAATATAAACAGCGGTATCCAGCAAAGGAACTGAAAGCACTGAATAGACTTGACACTGCAACCTAAAATTTTAAAAAGCTCCCCAAGTCCTTAAGAAAGCAGATGAAGTTACATCCCTAAGGCCCTCCAATAATCTAAAAACAGAAGCTGCTCCTGCTTCAACACTGGAAGGCAGTGAGGACTCCCTGATCTGACTCTTACAGAAGGCCATTAAGATCAGCCCTGGTTAACACTTTCCTAAATGAGTTACATTCTGTTCCAGTCTTTGTGCCACCCTATCTCTCATATATCTTTCATACCCATATATCTCTCAGGTCTTTAGTTCTTAAATAAACTAATGCATTATCATTGTCACAGGTTGTTTTAACTTGTAGTAGTTGAAAGAAGGAAGAGTTAGTTAGGGACCGGTTTGAATTTTGACATTAATATTCAGGATGACAGAAGAAAATCTAAGGGCTTGGGATTTCTCTTCCTCTTCTGCAATGTGCAGAAATCGTGTATGATCTAGGATTAGGTCTGGCTGCAAGTGACAGAAAATCCAAAATGGCAGTGGCTTCACCAGGCTGGTATGGTGGTTCTCATGCTGTCCTCAGAGACTCAAGCCCCTTCCAGCTCACCACCTTAAGGACTGGCCCTCACTCTCAAGATCCAAATGCAGCATTTACATTCCAAGCAGCAGGATTAAAAAAGGGCCTCAGAAGAAAAGGGCAAAGGGCACACACCAGCTTTCTCTGCAGGAAACATCCCAGAAACGACCACAGGCTACATCCTCTTGGTCAGTGGCCACACCGAGCTGCAGGGGAGGCTGGGAAATGCAGTCTGTATTCTGGGCAGCCAACTGTCCTGAAAAGTCCATGACAGAAGGAGGCAAGAAGGGATTTGGGAGTTAATTTGCAGTGACTACCACAAAGAGATTTCCTAGTTTTATAAAACTAGAGATAGTTGATAATGTCAAGCAAAAAATCTTCTTCAGAATAAGAAACTTGCAAATGCTCCAAACAGAAGAGCCACTGAGATACACGGACCTGAAAACGGAGCCCTATCTCAATGATCTGGATCAGACAGCTGAATATTCTCATGTTCTTCTCCCCACCCCCACCCCAGGAGTGAGTGTCCTGGTTCCCGTGACTCCCACAGACCTGGAAGCTTATCCCCTGGGTCATGTCAACTGTCCAAGTACTTCAGCCTTGCAGCCCAATCACCTCCCATCATTAAGAAAGAGAGGCCTTTCACATCCAAGGGGCAAATCTCACACAAATGACATTTGGCTGATGCCCAAAGGTGACAGGGATGAGAGCAGGATAAATAAAGAATAATGTCGAAGTCAGTTGGGGCAGCCTTTCATTATAAGCCCTTTCAAGAGCTATTAATCTTGGTCATAGTCAGTCGGCTAAAAATAACTACTTCTTCTAAAGCAGGCTGTACACACCAACTAGCAGCAGTAACTAAGGTCAGCCCTTTTAACTTAGGAAAGATGTGGCTTCTGGCTTGCCTATAGCCATCTGGAATGGTGTTTGCACAACTGTTCTAGCCCAACTTCGTCTTCAGTCTCATCTAACAATAATATCAAAAGGAAAAACCACTATCAGCAATATACTGTCAGACTACCGGTAAGTTGTAGAGGCACCAGGAAGAATAAAGACTATTAGGGACTTCCCTGGTGGTCCAGTGGGTAAGACTCCCAATGCAGGGGGCCCAGGTTTGATCCCTGGTCGGGGAACTAGATCCCACATGCACGCCGCAACTACGAGTCCACATGCTTCAATGAAGATCCCGCGTGCCACAACTAAGACCCGGTGCACCCATAATTCATTCATTCATTCATTCATTTTGAAAGATAAAGACTATTAGAAATATTTTACAAGAAGATTTGTTACTTCCTTTGATTATAATGAAGGTAAATAAAATTGTAAATAATTAAACATCATTTTTCTCCAAAGTCTTTCATTGCTGAGGTATTTGAACAGAGGGCCGTTTGTCATAATTCATCCAAGCTCTGGATCTGGAATTCTATACTACAGATTCAGCTCTGTAACTAAGCAGCTTCGTAATCTTGTTGAAGAAGCCAACAAACTCTCTGGGCTTCATTGGGCCTCAGCTGTACTACGAGGAAGTTTGACTCAAAAAAGCCATGTGGTTTTCTAGAGACTCTACAGTACATATAGATGGGTTTGTATAAACCCATAAGTGATATCACTTAATAATACAATAATAATAATCTATTACCTTTATGTAAGCATTTTACACAGAGTAACAAGTATTATGCACCTTGTTTTTTTAATTTAAACATCTTGAAGATTGTTTCATATTGGTACACATAGAACTGTTTCTTCTCAGTGGTACTAGAGTAATCCATCGGCTACATCTTCCTTAATATTTTTAACGTGTCCCCTACAGATGGACATTTAGATTGTTTTCTTATGTTCTACCACTACAAATAATGCCACAATGAATATTCTTGTTCATATGTCTTTGTACACATGTGTCCGTAAAGAAAGTGGAATAAATTCAGGTAAGTAGAATAGCTGGGTCAAAGGGGATTTGAATATAAATCAATCTTGTTTCTAGGAGATTTTAATTCAAGAAGGTAAAATACAAGAGTCAAACCCTGACTGTTGCTTGAATAAGAGGGTTTATAATCAGCAGCATTACTGGAAAATGAGCAATCGGCTGCATAATAATTTTGTTAATATCTTTAGTGAGATATAATTCACATAACATAAAATTCACCCACTTAGAATGTACGATTCAATGGTTTCTAGTATATGTACAGATTTTGCAACAATCATCAAAATCTAAATTTAGAACTTTGTCATCATACCAAGAAGAAACCCCCTACCCATTAGCAGTCACCCACAACTCCCATCTCACCCATTCCTAGCCCTAGGCAATCGCTAATCTTTCTGTTCTTTATAGAGCTGCCCACTGTAGTCATTTTATATAAATGGAATCACATAATACGTCGTTTTTTGTGTTTAGCTTTCACTTAGCGTAATGCTTTCAAGGTTCATTGATGTTGTACTATGTATCAGTACCTCATTCCTTCATGTTGCAGAATAATATTCTATCATATAGCTACACAACACTTTGTTTATCCAATCAGTTCGTGGTCATTTGGGGTTGCTTCTATTTTTTGGCCATTATGAATAATGCTACTATGAGCATTTGTAAGTTTTTAGGTGGACATATGTTTTCATTTCTTGTGGGTATGTATCCATGAGTGAGCAAATGAGTGAATGAGTGAGTGAACTGATAGAAACTTGCATAAAAAAAAAAATTTTTTTAATGTGAATGTTGCCCAGGAAAGAAAACAAAACATTGACACCTGATAGATTAACAAGAAGACTCTAACAGTACTTTGATGACAGAGTAGACGTCAGTATCTTTAAAATGACATTTTAAATAAGATGGCAGTTATTTGAAAATGAATATGAAAATTAAATAAATGTCCATACATATTAGGTTTAAACAAATCCAGAAATGTCACCAGCCAAGTGAACAGAGGAGGTAAAGTTCTATTCCTTCAGATCTACGACCTTCCATGATTTCTTCTTGGTTCTTATCCTCTGAAATGTCTTAACTCCCATGCTCTGTGTACAATTCAATAAAGTAAACTTGTTCTGAGCTTGTACTATGTTCTATGCACCCTGCTAGGCCGAAAGACACAAAGATTAATAAAACCCATGCTCTAGGAACTCACGTTTTTTTAATGTGTGACACTTTTTTGTATGCAGAGATTTTAAGGGTACCAACCAAGGGACAGCAAACATTTTCCGTAAAGGGCCAGACAGTAAATATTTTAGGCTTTGTGGGCCACATATGGCCCCTACTGAATATTCTCATTTTTCTTTTTTTTCCCCTTACAATCTTTTAAAAACATGAAAACTATTCTTAGCTCAAGAGCCAGGCCCTAGTATAAATTATAAGCAAAGAGGAAAATTACAGGTTCATTATCTTACCAATTAAACATGCTAGATACAATTTAAAATTCATTACTGTGAGTTATAATAGCCTCAACTCAACTCTGGCTCCTCTCACTAATTATCTTTTTATTTCCACGACTCTCTTTATACCAGTATTTTTTCTCCCACAGATGCCTTGGTAATTGATGAAATAAACTCTTTTCCTGTCCCTAAATTAGGTGTACCCTTCAATTCCCAACTGAAACTACGTTTGGCAAAAGTAACTGAAACCTTGAATACCAGGCCCTAGGTAACACACATACATACACATGCACACACACATCTCTTCCTGTACTAATCCCTCTGTGTTAGTGAAAATGGTCTAGGCTACACTGTGAGTAAACTCCCCGATCTAAGGGACTTAATATATAACGGTCTTTCTTGGTCAAGTTCCCTGCCCAATACGGGCCAATGAGGGCTCAACTCCACACAGTCATTCATGGATCGAGCCTAATGGAGATCCCACCATCTGGAACACACAGCCCCCAAGGTCACTGTAGCAGGGCAAGGGAAAACACACAAGTAGCACACCAGCCCTTAAATGTCTTGACCAGGAAATGATACTTATCACTTCCACTTCATTTCATTGGTCAAAACTAATCATATAATTCCACCTAAGTGCAAGGAAGCTGGAAGTTGTGATCTTCCAGTGCGCTTACAAAGAAGAGCAAAAACTAGGAGTTGAACAGAGAAAGCTGAAGCAGATAACAGGATGCCAGAGACAACCTCACCAAGGCTGGGTGTGACTCACTGATCTCACAGTTATACATTATGCAGTATGATTGCTGAGGTTCGGGCAATCCCCGTTCACCATCCTCAGACTCGGCAGTCTAGTAAAGCCAGGTCATACCACATTCCTGACTTGAGTGAAGCAGAAATGAACAAGGGCCACTTACCCAGTTGGCTCTGGGGTGATGTTATAGGGCATATCCCATAAGCAGTTCCAATATTAATCAAATTTTAGGCTCATCCAAAGCAATAAAACCTTCATACAACACCAGCAACAGCAAATATGCATTGAAATGCATACCTGAGAACATGATGAGAAAATGGTAATTGATCATTTTGACAGAAAGACGCTGAGATCTTCCTACCAGACCCCATGCCTCTCCCATATGCCCTAGGTCCCCTTTGAGGACACATCACACAAAATCTACTTTACACACAATGCCATGCTCACTATTTTGTATCGAGTAAGGTGCTTAATAAACACTTCTTTATTTGAATGAAATACTGAAGGAACTGAATCAATGAAATTATGGTGGAACTGAATCCTGTTACAGTATTGCCTCTTTCATAGCAACATTTGAGAGCTAAAAGGCTGGGACAGAAAGAGCTGCCTGTTTGCCAGAAGAATCAGAGAAGGTATGTGGAGCGGGTAGTCAAGTTGGACTTTGGCTCACAATGCCCCAAGGACACTGACAAATAGCCCAATAATAACCCATCTGAGTCTCAGAAGTCACTCCTTAGAGCTGCTCTATAAAAGCCAAAAGGAATTATTCATTAGCGAGTGTGAATACCACTGGATACCACCAGCAGATTGTGTTTGGCCTTGCTGAATTATTCATTAGCATTTGTGAGAAATGTACAACCCAAGAGGTGTTAAACCAATCCAGAGTGTTCAGCAATGTTTGTTTTCCTTTAAAAATATTTTTTTAAAAAAATCACCTCTAAGCTACAGTTCTTATATTTAAAACCAGTTATAAATCTGGCTAAACAAGTAGGTGAAGAGTAGAAAGTCAAGTAAGAAAGGGATCTCCGTGATCTTATTTAATATTCATCATTATAATGACAGGCAGTAGACTGAACCAATGTTTGTTTACCTGTCCACATCTTGCCTTTTTAGATGTTGTATGGTCAAAGACAGTAGGAGCTCTACAATGAGATTCATATGTGGAGGGGGGAAAAAACTCCTTTGAGTCCTGTCACAGAGCAGATGCAAATTTAATTACTGTGCGTTAAGCTTTCCATCTTGTCTAGGTGTCCTTGGAAAGCAACTGTAAACAAGAAGCACTCGGCAATCAGGTGTCAGGGGCTCATTTGATCTGCTAGGAAATATGTCACAAATCCCTGGCAGGAAGCGAGTCGGGAAAGGGAACAAAGAGAGAGGACTGACAGTGTCGGGGACAGATCTTGGGGGTGTGCCTGTTAGTGCTAGGGACCACTCCCACTCCCAGCTCCAACTTCCCGGAGAAAGGGCTCCCTGCCTGACAAGACTCTCTCATCTCACATTTGTTATACATTTTCCTGTGGTCTGCAGAAATCACCAGCACAACTGGGGAGTCAAATGGAGAGAGACTATGCACAATTAAATTATTCGGGACTAAGGAAAACCTAGCATGAGCTGATTTTTTTTTTTTTAAGACAATTGGACAACTCTGGCAATTAGTGTGGAATCTAAATTCAGGTAAAAGAGATCCCATCAGCCAGCAGTCTCAAAGAAAACCACAGGCCTAGCTGCATTCCCATCTTTTCATTGTGCCCCTAATTGCGTAAGAAGAACGTTCCATCCTATGAAGCTCCGGGTCTGAACCTGAGCTGTCAAACGCCCAGCTGTTTCTATGATAATGGGTGCTGCATGTGTAGGCAAGTGATAGGAAGTGATCCCTGAGTGTACGCAATTTGTAATTCTGCAAAGAGCCTGTAGCCTTCCTGAAGGGAGCCCACATCCGGAGCTCGCTTCTACAAGACAACTGCAGAAAATGGACTTCTGCCCTCACAACCATGGTTCCAGAAGTGCTTTCTGCTGAATTATTCTATAGGAATTTTAAATTTTAGTGCTTAAGTCAAACTCTCCCCACCGCTATAATGAATTAACAACTTCCAAATGGAGGGGGAAAAAACCTTAAACTAACAAAGCTCCATTAAACTTGGGGCAAATTAACCAATCTCTCTAAGCTTCACTGTCCTCATCTGTAAAATCAGGGGGAAACTGCAACCATGCAGGGTTCCTGTGAGGATCACAGAAGATAATATATGTAAGTGACAGCCAGTATTATCATATTAAAGAACAGGGAAATTAATATTAATAATACGATTATTCTTTGCCTAGTAACACAAGTATTCCCAAGATATTAAAATTGTTCCTAACATTCTCTGCAAACATGTTACAATTATTTTATTACCTAGATGAGCACAGAAGTTCTCCCCCACCCACTTTACTACTTTTATAAATGAGAAACATATCAAAGACTCAGATTTTAGAGAATTAATTTATTAACTAAATATCAGCCTGTAAGCAAGGAGAATCAGAAGTAGAGAGGAGGAAAAATCAGGCACCTGGGATGATCAGAGTGCAGGTCCCATTCATTTCTTAATGTTCTTTTTGTCTTATCTTCCTTACATCCATTTCGGGTTCCTTCAAAGAGTGTGGCAACAGAAGCGACAGAACCAAAAGGAGACACCTAGTGGCCAAGTGAGCTTCCATTCAGGCTACAGTTAAACAGCAAATAATGTCAAATAACTTTATAATCCAAGAAAACCTCTTTTTAGCATGTGATGTGACAATTAAAAGCAAGAGAGGGACTTCCCTTGTGGTCCAGCAGTTAAGACTCCTCGCTCCCAGTGCAGGGGGCTCGGGTTCAACCACTGGTCAAGGAACTAGATCCCACATGCCGCAACTAAAAAAAAAGATCCTGCATGCTGCAACTAAGACCCAGCGCAGCCAAATAAATAAATATTAAAAAAAAAAAAAGCAAGAGAGAAAACGTTAAGTATAAAAGAAATATAATATTTTACGTATTAAATGAAGCTGCATTTTAACTCCTATATCAGCCTAACTAAAACTCACTGCTTCTATAGATTGAGATGGAATCAGTCAAGGAAAGCAGACAGGTTTCTGGAGTTACACAACTGGTTCAAATTCCAGCTGTGCCACCTATTCGTTGAGCAATACTTTCTAACCACTTCCACATCACGAAGCATGCAGAAAATTAGGATATTTGCAAAGCACACTGGAGTAACCAGAAGAGGCTGCTGGGGCCCGAGTTAAAAAAGTCCCCACCTACCCACTCCAAGAGCTAAGGGGACCATTATCTCCACAACCAATAATAACCCATTCAAGGCACACCAGTGGAATGTGCTCCTTAAACAATCTACTTAATATTATTGGGCCTTAGCTTCTTCATCTGTAAAATGGGACAAATAATACCCATTTAATATGAAGATTAAATCAGATAACATACATTAATATATATTAATAAAATGACTGGCACATACTAGGTACTCAATAAATGTTTTCTTCTTTCTACACTACTTCTTTCAGTAGCAGTGCACAAAGATCCTGTTATATCAACAAACTAACTCCCAAAACTATACTACATAATTTATAAGGAGTAACAATAAACATGGCCAGTGTTTGAGGGCATATTATAAACCAGACAAGTGCTGGGTTGTTACCTCACTGAACCCTTACAACCACCTTAGAAAGCAGGAATAGCAGATACCATCTTCTGCCCACCCAGTAACTATTATGACAATTTTTCTTGTTAACAAAATCCTGATTTGACCTGGGCAACAACGGGCCCACCCAAAAAGCTTGCTTTCTCAGACTTCCTCACAGCTGGAGTAGCCATGTGGCATCGTTCTAGTTGATGAAATTCAAGTGCAAGTCTACTACTGATTTTAATGTTTTTTTAAATTTTTACCTAATTAAAAAAGCCCTTCTCCCCTCCCGTTCCAGCCTGGATCAATGCCTGATGGTCTATCCACCTTTACATAAACCTCAGGCAGAATGATGTCAGCATCCTCTAAGAAGGCCCTCAATAGTTCCTGCCTCCTGGTACTCACACCCTCGTGTAGTTCTTCCCCTTGAGTGTTGCCTGGGCCTAGTGACTCACTTTTAACAAACAGAATACTACAGAAGTGATGGGGTATGATTTCCAAGATTAGGTTACAAAAAAGACTGTACCTTCTTGTGTGTGTGTGCGTGTGTGTGTGTGTGTGTGTGTGTGTGTGTGTGTGTGTGTGTGTGTGTCTTCTGTCTCTCTCTCTCTCAGAGACGCTCGGGGGGAAGCCAACCACCATGTTGTAAGCTGCCCTATGGAGAGGCCCACGTGGCAAGGAACCGACACCTCCTCCAGCCAACAGCCAGTGAGGATGTGTGGTCTGCCAACGGCCACAAGAGTGCCCTTGGAAATGGATCCCCTCCACCCCTATCAAGTCTGAAAATGATTGCAGCCCCAGCCAACATCCTGAGTGCCGCCTTATGAGAGACCCTGAGCCTGAGGTACCCTGCTAAGCTGTGTCTGGATCCCTGACCCACAGGAATATAACTGTAAGAGGATAAATATTTGTTGTTTCAAGTCGTTAAGCTTTGCAGTAATCTGTCACACAGCAATGACAGAGTCTATTCACCACCTTTCAATGAGAGGACATGCTGAGAATGGCAGAACAGGATGCTAAAAGATGCTGGGTGCTCAAGACCTTCAAACAAATAAACCTTTATTTCATTAAACAATTAAAATCAATTCTAAGTGATATAGTAAGTACTATTATTATTGTTACTGTTCCCAGGTAACACCTAATGGGTTTATATGATATAAACATAAAAAGAAAAGCAGTGGGTCTCAGATTTTAATTCAATGGGATAAACAAACATAAAAAGAACTCACCAGAAGCTACAGATAAACATAATATTCTGTCGGATGGGCAGATTGCAAAAGCACACAGAATGACCGCACTGTTTAACACACACACGAATATTCACACGAATGCACAGGAAAAAGAGTCTTGAAGGTTATGGACCAGAGGTCAGCAAATGTTTTTCTGTAAAGGGTCAGACAGTATACACTCCAGGCTTTGGAGGCCTGGGAGAAGGCATACAACAATATGAATATAAATGAGCACGGCTGTGCTCCAAGGAGGCTTTATTTACGGAAACTAAACTTTAAATTTCATATTATTTCCATATGTAATGAAATATTATTTTCTTTTCATTTTTTTCCCAACCATTTAAAAATGTAAATACCATTCTTAGCTCAGAGGCTGTACAAAAACAGGTAGCAGGCCAGATCTGGCCCCCAGGCCGCAGTTGACTAACCTCTGTTACAAACCAAAATAGTCACAGGGATTATGCTTGCCGGAGAAGGATGATTAAGGAACACTTTTACTTTCTCTTCTTGAAACTTTTCAGCATTATCTGAATATACCATCAAGTATTTTATAATGAGAATGTGCAGTGAAATGTTGTCCATATGAGGTGGGCAGGGGAGGGAGGACAGAGTTTCTTGGGAGACACTGGGACTTTGAAATGCACTGAAAAAGTCTATTGATCTGGGTCCCATCAGATCAGCAATAAAAACTGTCAGCTAAGCCAGAGATAACACTTTCAGTGGCCCTAGTGATTCTCCAAAGCGGACAGAAACCATGTATTGATTTGCAAACAAACGATATGAGATGGAGCATTGAAACAGACTGGGGAAACCTACCAAGAAATGTGCTGTGTTCCCACAAAAAATAACTCTACCATGCTGAGCAGCAACACAAGAAAAACCAGAAAATATAACATAAAGCACTTCTTCAATCCTGTGTGTACATTACAAGATTCATATTTTCAGAAAATATTTTATTCACTTAGTGGAAGCATAACATGAAAATATAATTTACGATAAAATTCTTCTTTGCAATTTTTGTCAAACTGTATGTAAAATTCTTCATTATAAAACTGATGTAACTAATGACATCCAGTCACTATGTCTAGCGCTTAAAAAAATACACTCTACACCTACCCAGGTAACTACACGTGTAACTTTCAGCTTTGTAGGCACCATGTCATAAAGCCATTCTAGCTGTCAGCATTCCTGTAGAAAAACAGTAAGACGGGGAAAACACAAGTTCTGGTGCTTCTTGTTAACATTTACCAGATGATCCTAGGGGTTAGAGATGACGGTGCTAAATATTCATGTCAGAACGCAAGGCAGGCATCTCACTCTAATTTTGAAAAGGCTCTATCTAAGGTATGGAAGAAAGTCAACATAATTATCTAACTTCCTTCAAAGCAGGTGACTTTTGTTTGCCTTCTGGTCCTTCTATTCTTGTCCCTTCTGTACATCTAGGATGGCTCCCTGGAGATCACACTTTGTATTTCTCCCTCTTTTTTAATACAAAAAAGGTATTTTTTTTATTATTATTTTTTTTATTTTATTTATTTTTATTTTTTTTTTTTTAACATCTTTATTTGAGTATAACTGTTTTACAATCGTGGGTTAGTTTCTCCTTTACAACAAAGTGAATCAGTTATACATATACATATGTTCCCATAACTCTTCCCTCTTCAAAAAAGGTATTTTTAAGCATATGCAAATATTTTTCAAGGCAACTATTAGAAGCACTAAGAAATAATCATGAATAAGAGCTGTCATCTCATACACTTTAAAATGGTGAATTTTATGTTATGTAACTTATGCCTCAATATTTTTTACCACAGGCAAAATAATACAACCATGCTGATATTTTTTTTTAAAAAGTGGGGATGGAAAATGTCATCTCCAACATAAGTAGCTAATTCAAAAACTTCTAAATTACTTGTGGATGATTTGCTGTTTTTAACTATCCATGTCTCTTCCTCCCCTTTATTCACACACATACTAGGCATCTCATTTCATCTGTCCTTCGACTTGAAGTTTTCCTCTATGAAATAACAGTAATAAATATTTTTCTCTGGCTAACTCAGAATTGTGGGAATTAAATGAGAGAGGTAAAAAATGGACAATAACAAGTGTTGGCAAGGATGTGAAGAAATTAGACCCTTTTTTTACACTGTTGTGTGGATGTAATACGGTACAGCTGCTTTGCAAAACAGTTTAGCAGTTCCTCAAAAAGTTAAACATAGAGACTTCCCTGGTGGCGTAGTGGTTAAGAATCCACCTGCCAATGCAGGGGACACGGGTTTGAACCCTGGTCCAGGAGGATCTCACATGCCGCGGAGCAACTAAGCTCGTGCACCACAACTACTGAGCCTGTGTTCTAGAGCCCGCAAGCCACAACTAATGAAACCCACGTGCCTAGAGCCCATACTCCACAACAAGAGAAGCCACTGCAATGAGAAGCCCGTGCACCACAACGAAGAGTAGCCCTCACTCGCCGCAACTAGAGGAAGCCCATGCACAGCAACAAAGACCCAACGCAGCCAAAAATTAATTAATTAATTATTTTTTTAAGTTAAACACAGAGTTACCATATAACTCAGTAACCCCACTCCTAGGTGTACACCCAAAAGTAATGAAAACGTGTCTATATGAAAACTTGTTCACAAATGTTTATAGCAGCATGATTCATAATAGCCAAAAAGTGAAAATAATCCAAATATCTATCAAGTGATGCATGGGTAAATAAAATGTGGTATATCCATATAATGGAAGATTATTCAGCCATAAAAAGAAATGAGTATCCATACATTCTACAACATGGATGAACCTTGAAAACATACAGATTATGCTTAGTAGAAGAAGCCAATCACAAGAAACCACTTATTATATTATTCCATTTATATGAAATGTCTACAACAGTCAAATCTATAAACACAGAATGTAGGTTAGTAGTTGCTTAGAGCTGGGGATGAGTGGTATATAAGAATGAATGGGGGGACTTCCCTGGTGGTCCAGTGGGTAACACTCCACACTCCCAATGCAGGGGGCCCGGGTTCAATCCCTGGGACTAGATCACGCACACATGCCGCAACTAAGAGTTCGCATACCACAACTAAGAAGTCTGCATGCTGCAACAAAGATCCCGCATGCTGCAACTAAGACCCAGAGCAAACTAAATAAATAAATAAATAAATTTTAAATAAAGAATGAATGGGGAGTGACAGCTAATGAGTACAGGGTTTATTTCAAAGGAGACGAAAATGTTCTGAAGTTAGATTTCAGTGGTGATAGTTGTACAACCTTGTGAATAGACCAAAAAAACCCCGAACATTGGACTGTACACTTTAAATGAATAAACTGTATGATGCAAATTATATCTCAACGAAGTTCTTTTCCTTTAAAAAGAATAGTCATCTCTAAGTGAGGAAGTTGGGGAGGAATAAGGGGGAGAGTTGTTATTTTCCATCATAATCCCTCTGTACAATGTGATTATATTTTACATGTGAATGTTATTAATAAGATGATAAAATAAAAATAATTATTGGAAAAAGTACATGCAAAACGGTACAGACATCATTCTTTCCTCATAAAGTCAACCTAAGAGAACAACATATGTTTCCCTAGAAGGCACCACACACATAAAATAAATGGTCATATTGCTGCTAGGTAACAAGGAGCACTGTCAGGCGCGCGTGTGTGTGTGTGTGTTTGTGTGTGTGTGTGTGTGTGTACACATATGAATTTCTCTCACACAGAGAAACAAGTAAAATACATCCATCGTGCAAAATGAAAAATATATTCTCAGGACATCATACCAACCCTTCTCTAAGTATCAGGATAGTCCTTCTGTTGGCAAAAATTGTGCTGTATTGAAACACATGCAGACAGGGTCCCTGCTCTCCAGGACCCACCATCAAAGAGCCACCAACTACACCAACGCAATGGTGAAGTACAAAGTGAAAGTGATCAGAAACTAAAACTGGTAAGTGGGCACAAGAGAAGGAAGGATTTGCAGAGGCAGAAACTTTCAGACGAAATCTTGAGAAGGCACTGGATTTTCCCCCAGATGAACCGTAGGGAGGGGAAAGGACAGTGGGTTGGAGCGATGAAGTGAAGTTGAAGGGGGACTCCCTGACAAAATCAATAGTAAATAGATGGGCCTGGAAGGAAGGAGGCAGAGAGGGGCAGAGCTGGGAGGGGGAGGTTAAGTTAGATAGCAGCCTAGAAGTAAAAGGACACACAGGCACCTGTGGCACTTGGACTCTATCCTATAGGCAACAGGAATGCATTTAACTACAGTGAATTAAGACCAGAGTCAAATAATAAGAAAATCCATTCTGTTAGCTAAGTAAAAGATGGACTGGCAAGAAGAGGGGTTGGATGCTGAAAAGAAAGGAAGGAGAGTGGCAAGGAAACCAGCCAGGAAGCTGCTGCAAATTTGCTGGAAGGAGGTATTGTGAGATCATCTAAACTGGAGCAGAGGCGGTAGGAATGAGGATGGGTCAGATTTTACAGCTGCTGACAAACTGAAAGACAGGCACGGACTGAAGACAGATGGCGAAAGAAAGGAAGGGTAACCCAAGATTTCCGGAAAGGAAGCAATACTGACTTGGGCAAGGGAAGAAATTACTAACTGCCACTAAGCTAGGGGTTTGACTTGGTTTGTCCCGATAGAATGGAGTATAGAAGAGTACAACTGACTTTTCTCAGTACAACACAGAGCATGGACTCAGGAGCCAGACAGCCTGCGTTCAAATCCGGCTCTACCAGCTACTAGTTGGAGATCTCTGAGCACATGATTTAATCTCTCTGTCCCCAGTTTCTTCATCTATAAGACAGAGATAATAATAAGGTCTATTTCATAGGGATAACATATGTATTCAGTGAGACAAAGTGTTTAGAAAAGTGTCTTGCACATATTAAGTGCCCTATTGGCGCTTACTATTTCTACTATGGCATCTACACAGCGATGTATCAACTCCATTTTATAGAGTAAGAAACTGAGGCTCAGGGAAACCCTGTTTCTTACACAGCTAGTTAGAGGCAGCATCTTTAATCTGTCAGGCTTCAAAGGCGATGCTATTTCCACTGTGCTATGCTGCCTCCAGAGCTGCTGATTGAATTGCCCACTCCAAGAAGTGCACGGAATTCTCAACTTCCATGGCACTGTGTTCACAGGAACGGCCAACTTGTTTTTGCCGTGATTTCCAGGAGAACTTACACAAAAAGAGGGTGGTCAGTTCATCAGTTTCTGAGATGAACTGAGTCCTGAGCCTCAGGACGTGGGCGAGGATGTGACCCCCTCCAAGAGGCCTTCCCTGACCCTGTATTAGCTGATCTCCACTCACTGCACAGCAAACTCTGCTGGCCTCCATTGTGAGCACTAATGCCACTATTTTGAAACTATTTCCTAATCTCTGTCCTACTGGTCTATAAACCCTGTGAGTTTGGGGACTGTCCATATTATTCACTACAAGATCCTCAGCTTTGAGCAACAACCTGGTACCCCCCTGAAAGTGCTAATTAAATGTGCTGAATGATTGATGCAAATTTCCAATCCTGGGTTTATATGTATTTGTCCCAAAAGGTTATATTATATGGTAACAAGGGCCACACCCCTTGGTCATTCCGGAATAAAAGATAAAAATCTCTTTCCCAGTCATACATTAATTGAGTGTGGCCGAAACCATGGCTGCTTACTCATCAGCTCTTCCTTCTCCTTGCCCATAACAGAGCAGCAATGAGCACGACTCCAAAAATGAATGAGTGTTCCAAGCCAGGCATGGTATCTTAGTCAGCTCAGGCTGCCATAACAAAATACCACAGACTAGGTAGCTTAGCAGAACTTTATTTCTTAGCATTCTGGAGGCTGGGAAGTCCAACATCAAGGTGCTGACAAAGTAGGTTTCATTCTGAGGCTTCTTCTCTTGGCTTGTAGGCAGCCCATCTCACTGTACACTCATATGACCTCTTCTTTGTGTATGCACAGAGAGAGAAAGAGTGAGCTTTGTGATACCACTTCTTAGGAGGGCACTAATCCCATCATGAGGGCCCCATCTTCATGACCTCATATGACCCTAATTACCTCCTCAAAACCCCATCTCCAAATACCATCACATTTGAGGTTAGGGTTTCAACAAATAAATTTTGAGGGGACACAAACGTTCACCCATAATACATGGAAATATCATTCCCTTTTGCTAAATCCTAGACTCCCCAGCCTCCCCTGCAACCAGGCATGGCCAAGAAATCCAGATCTGGCCAAAAGGGCATAATGAGGAGTCTGCTAGGAGCTTTGTGGGAAAGATTTTCCATCTAATATAAAAACTCCCTTAAAAAAAAAAAAAACCTCCCTTTCATCTTCCCACCCTCTTCCAGTCTTCAATATGAGGATGCAATGAGTGGCGCTAGTGCAACCATCTTGTGATCACTAGGTTAAGCAGACCAAAAGGTCCATGTGTTAAAGATGGAGAGCAGAAAACTAGAAAGTGCCAGCATCCTTGGTTATATTACTAAGCCACTGCTCCAGATGAACTTCCTTCTTTCAGACAGCTTAAGATGTGAGACATGTCCTATTTAACCCACTGTTAAATGGGAATTCTGTTACTTGCAGCCTATGTTTTTCAAATTCATACTGAGTAAGTGGACAAAACTCTTCAATGTACATCTACTCTAATGTGATATTGGCCACTCAACCTGAATTGTAGACATTTGCTATTTGCAATCAAATGAACACCACACTCATCTATTCTAGGGGAAGAGAACTGTCATTTTGGAAACATTAAAGAGTCCCTACCTCACCACAGAATGTTTATTGCTCTCAAATTTTGCATGGACGGTTCATAACATGAAGAACAGAATAGACAGTGCTAGGAATACAAATTACTTCCTTTAAAAAATAAGAGATTCAATCTCTTATTCATAAGAAACCTAAATAAATAGACCAGAAATCAAGAATCTGAAGTTGTGGCATTATCCAGCTTTTTTACCACTTACAAATGATGTTAACAAGTGTAAAACTAAGGAGAAAGAAAAGGTCGGGTGGGGAACTTCACTGTTAGACTTGACCTGGTAATACCACTAAACCAAAAAGGATGCTCTTTTAGTACTTTTGCATTCTGTACATTTTTTTTAAAATGATTTGTCGTGAGTTGATTCAAATGAGGGAATTAAATAAACTTCCAAAAATACCTTCAGTTTGTAGGATTCCTGTGCTTCTATTATGCGGCTCAAGTACTGTCTGTTTTATCGTTTTTATTGTTGTGTGTTTTCTACCTTCTTTCCAATCAGTCTTCCATTAATACAAAACTCTTTTATTCTGGCTAAAGTAAGCTTCATTTTAAGATTTAAAGTTCTAGAGGAAATCCTTATATAACATTCTTAGTAACACCTCAAGAGTGTTGCCATGGTAGAAAGGAGACAAACTCAGCCTTTTCCCAAGACACCTAGAAGTGTCACGTATCACTTTTTGTGTTATCTCCATATAACTCATATTTCAAGATGACAGGTTAAACCAGTTACTGTCTTAAAAAAGCCTTAAAATACATCAAACATCTCCAAATAGCTACAGCTTTTTCCAAGAGTTCTCAGATTCTGTCCTCAAACCCAAGTAAGTAAAATACATATAACTGAGGAAAAAAATCCTCCTTCACTGAGGACGGGTAATTCGCTGTCTAATTTTCCAGGCAAGCATCTCCTCCAGGGCTGTCAACTCTACAGGTAGTCCTGTATTGAGTTCATCTTTAGAGAAGTCAGCCAAGCCATGTTAGAGATCTTGGCTCCAAATAAATGAAGGTTAAATAAAACACAGACTGAAAGAGGAGCTCCCTCTAGGGTTTGAGGTCTTAGGATTCTGCCAACAGACTGTTACAAGGTTGTGATTTGAGCCCCTCTGAGTCCTCAAATCTCTAAGAAGCCAGACTCCTTCCTTTCCCCGTTCATTCATTCCTTCCGCATTCACAACGTTCCCTCTTCTCCTCCCAGCACGGTTCACTGGGAGCCAAAAATGTCAAACATTTCCGTGGGTAAACAGAAAATCTGCTGGCCTTTTTGTTTGCTTTAATGCCTGCTGTTAGTATGAGAGGTGACAGTGTGCCTCAGGCACCTCTCTCTCCATCCAGGCCAGGCAGGTCATTTTCCCTTTATCAGAAAGGAGGATAGGTCATGACATTTTAGTGCATGTTGACACCACTGCTAATAAAAGCAAGATAAGAAGTCGTTGGCCTTAAGGTGCCTTAACCTGTACCTTGCCTGAAACAGTGATTTCCCAGCTCCTCCTCTGGAGCTGGAACCAGGAAATGATCTGACACCACATGGCCTTAACCACACAGATGTCAACCAGGTATCAGGAGAGCCGCGAAGCGCAGGAGGGACCCTAACTCAGGAGGCTAGTCCTCTCTCATTTAGGCTAGCAAGATGGTTCCTTTAAGAAAGCAACAGTGAATCGGGACACTTACTTCTCAAATAAAAAAGCAGAGGCAGGAACAAGATCCATTTCGAATCACTTGCCTGAAAATAGTACTAGTGAACTCAGAGGTCTACTAATCCGTAGCTTTCAAACTTTTAACGTTTTGAACCATTAATTTGAAAGAAATCTTACCCAAAAGTATAAACATAAAAAATACATAAAAAGAAGCCAATCTCTTCGCAGGCCTCCACCTCCTGCAGCAGAGTCCTAGGAGTGCTCTGGACACAGTCTGCAAATCAGTGCATCAGAGCCTACACACCTTTTGAAAAGGGTAAAACTTGAGATTTTGTTGTTTGTTCTTTCATTCTCTCTCTTTTTTCTTCTCTTAATAGCCATACTGCACTCTCCTCTAGATCACCTCTTAAATTTAAAACCCCCAATGAGATTCCCCAATTCACTTGTAGGTAATCTAAGAAACACACTAGACACAATCAAGATACCTTTCACAGCCTATCTTGACAGTGATTTATATACCTTTTCCAGAAGATAATTTGGTAATATGCATCAAAAGGCATTAAAAAATAGTCCTATCTTTTGACCAAATTGTTCTATTTCTAGGAATTTATTCATTAAAAGATAAATAAAGTATGCATATAAAGATGTCTGAACAAACACAGCATTATTTCTGCTAATAAAACTAAATGAAATAAGCCAAATGGTCAACAATAAGGAACTGTTTAATTAATTATTAGACCCATATGATGGGTCTACCATGCTTTGGCATTAAAATGCTTCTAATATAATAAAAAATGAAAAAATTCGTGACAACTCTTTATAGTATCATCTGGAAAATGTAAAGATAAATGGATGGAATAGATAAATTATAAAATTTACTTATTGATTGAATTGGATACTAAATTTAGTACTATCTGCCTTGGCAAAAGACACATAGCATGTTGGATTATTTTAAAAAGCAACATAAAAATTTATCTGGAACTAACTTACCCGCTGACACTATACACTAGTATTACTGTAATTATTAGGAAATGAATATAATATTCTATTTTCTAATGTGTCCATGCTCCACCCTCCTTTCCATTTAATATAATGTTGGTTATTTGAGGTCGGACTGAGGGAAGAAATCCCACTAACAATAATGGAATATTTGGACCTAAGATGTCTTCGAAAGGCATATATCCACTCTGATCACATATAAACTCCATGATAAATCTGTCCCTAAATATTTCTGTAGATTACTCCACAACAGATGACAGTTTACTGAGTGTCTGTTTTGTTCCAGACACTATGCCAGATACTGAAAATACAAGAAGCGAATGAAAACACAGTCCTTGCCCTTGAGGAGCTCAAAGACTAGTCATCTAAATGGACAAAAGGTATAGAGAGGTCAGAGCTAAGAAGTACATGAAACACTGAGGGTGGCAGAATCAGAGAAGTCTCAGAAGAGGGAGGTGGCATTCGAGGAAACTGTTGAAAGAAACCTCATTTTCTCATCTTCTAGGTGCCATGAGGTCGGAGAAGAGTCCAGGGAGAGAAAGGCATATGTCAAGGCACAGAGGCCTAGTACGTTTAGGGAGGTGTCGTGTTCTTACAGTTCTTACAGCAGGGGTATCAGGTGTGAAGTTGTATGGGGAAAGGGTGGGAGCCAGGGGTCAGGCCCAGATAATGAAGGAGGCTGAAACAATAGGGACCTCGTATGGCAAGCCCAGCCCAAGGGCCTGAATTTTTAACATGCAGCCAGTGGCAAATCTCTGAGAAACTGTAAATAGTAGAGTGCTATGGCCACTTAACATGTCTAAAAATGGCAAGAAAGAGGAACCTGATGGAAGGGAGACTGCAGGCTAGTAGCCTAAGGAAATAAAAATGGTGTGAACACAGGAATGACAGGAAGACGAAGACAGGAAAGGAAGGAAGGAAGGAAAGGGAAGGGAGGGGAGGGGAGGGAAGGGAGGGAGGGAGGGAGGGAGGCAGGAAGACATTAGGACAGAGGCCGAAACTTGGTGGACCAACTGGCTGAGAAGCAGGAGAGAGAAGTGCGGCCCCCTTTTATCTGGAAGCCCCTCCCCCATCTTCCCAAGGCCCTCTCCCTCCCCAGGTCAGTTCTCAGCTGAAAGACCCCTCCACTGAGAGCTCTTCTCCGACAACCCAAACCTGCTTTATTTTTCTTCACAGCATATAGAACTACCAGAAAAAATAGTTATTTGCTTACTTATTTTCTGTCTCTCCCTGCAGAGTCTGAGCTCCATGAAGGCAGGTACATCCAGTCTGTTTGGTTCATGGCTGTGTTCCAGAACTTAGAACATGGCCCAGCACACAGGTAGAGCTCAAAAAATATTTGTGGAGTGAGCAAAGGCTGGAAGGAGGGAGAAGGCAGGAAGGCTGCTCAGATCTGTGACTTGAGTGCTTGACTAAAATGTGATATTATGAACTAAAATCAGTAATGTGGGGTGGAAAGAGCTGAAACATAAAGATTGACTGTCCTGAGTTCTAGAGTATGTTATCTGCCCAAGCATTGCCTTAGGACTATTTAATAAGGCTTCCCTGCTAACAAAAGGACAAAAAGGAAATCAGGAAGTACCTATGGGGGGCTCAGAGTACTGCACAACAGCAAGTACTTTTCACACAGAATCTCCTTTCATCCTTACCGGACATTAGTACCCCCACTTCTGCACATGAACAAACTGAGACTAAAGGGTTAAATTAACTTAACTTATCCAAGGTGACACAGTTGGATATGGCAGAAGCAAAATTAGAATTCCCATCCCATTCACTACACAATGCTAGAAGCAAACCAAGTTTAGTTACCAGAATTTTTCATATACTTCAAGAATATTGTTAGGCTTTCCCTCATCCTTCTCAACTTTAGGATGCTTTTTAATTCAGAGTCTCAGATTTATAAGAAAAGATGGCTTCACCGCCATATTTTTTTCTATCTAAGAAACACCTTGCCTAAGACTGACCTCTGAAGTTTCTAAGACTTGGTCACAGCCACTTAAATTCTTGTGTTTGAACTTCTTTACCATGACGAGAAAAAAAAAAAAGTCTTATCCTCCCTTCATAATTTATTTTAAATTTCAATTCCTGCTTTACAAATCATACCAACTGACCCAAAATTACATAAACACGTAAACGTTTCATCCTGTCAGCTAACGCCAGGTACCACTGGGCTAGCATCCACTCCCTTAAACCAATGGCCGAAAGCTGATAGAATACGCAAGACAAGTCTGAGAGTTTAACTGGCAGAGCTGCTCAGATCCACATTGTGCTATTATATGAAACTCAGACCACAGGAGACAACAGTTCGCTATTTTTACGGTGGCCAACAGATTCAACCTCTTGGCCCTGTGAAAGTCATCTGAATATATTTAACCAAAAGAAAACTGAAAAGAGGAAGAGAGAGAGAAAGAGAAAAGAAGAGGGAAAAACTTCCGATCTTCTGATTGAAGATATATTCAGCACTCTGATTTTTTATGCACATTTGATCATGCTGTTGACAGCCTTGGAAGTTAAGCAAAATGGACTGCTGCACAGAGGTTTCAAACCTTGATGGAAACCAATGGCAGGCTCCTTTTGACAGTCAAATAATGACAAGCACGTTGCAGGCCAATGCCCGTCATTCACCAACATCTCCAACCTGCTCCAACCACTGCACAGCGACTAAGTGGAGGGTCAGAGGTTAAGCTCCAAGAAGCCAGCAATGAAGGGCAACTGTCATGCACCACTGCCTGTTGTGAAGCAGCAAGGAGTGACTGTCTCCTCCGGAACATGCAAAACGGTCTCATTCTGTCCAGGCAGAGACACATCTGAAGGTCCTAAATGAGACCACTGCCAATTCATGAAGCTCTAAACTGACAGTATGCCATTCAAGCTGTCTCCGATTTGACTTTTTTTCCCTATTTCAAATCACAAATGCATGTAAAGTATACAGTTAAGCATAACTCTTCAGCCATGGTTTTAAGCATGCTAGGCTTTTAGACACCAATGTAGTCCCAGACACATACACATTCTCAGAGCCTATAAAAAGGAAAGAAAATGCAAAATTAATTTATTCTTCTTTAGGTAGTTTCTAATAAAGTATATCATTCAAAATGGCACAGAAGAACCCAGGTGCCAGTTTTCTAGTTAAGTCCCTAAGTGTCTACAAAAGAAAATAATCTTAAAAAGGAACCATTTCATCTTAATATCATATTACTATGAGAGCATAAGAATGTAACTGTACAGAGAATTTTATTTAATGAAAGCAATATAATTTTAAGTACACAGTAACTTATCAAAACATTTTATAATTTTTTGAGTTTGTTCCAAGAATATAGTTCACAAATGATTCAGAGTTTAGCACACAACACAAATACATCCTTCTACAATTCTAAGTTTGAGATCTTATTGCTTTTTTATACAGTGGAATTACGTGACCCCACTCAGATGTGTGTGTTAACACATATTAACAAAGAGATTTCTCCTTTATCTTCACTGAGTAAAAAGAAATGTCTCATCTAATTCAGAAGCCATAGGACTGTCACTAAAAGTGACTAGCTAGGATCAAGCATTAAGTTAAACAGGTCTTCTTACACCCTTTTCACCAACAATAGGATTTCTATCCACAAATAGAGCCGTAAGTGGCCCTCATCAGACAGCCTTAGAGGTAAGAACTTGAAAATGAACCTTCTATGAAGGTGCTGGTCTACACCAACTAGAGCACTAAAGTCAGTCTTTAAGCCCTGATCACTATCACCCACCCTTCCTTAATGAAGCCTGGAGAGAGGAGATAACCTATCAACTCTAAAGAACAAAGCTTACAAAGACACCCCAATATTAAAGCTTGTACAGACAGAGGTCAACTAATTGCTCTTTGCTCTATAGCAACAAGAACATACCTAGTCTCCAATACAGAGCTGCAGATAACCAAACGTAAATTATTTTAAGTACTATATGAGCATGTACCAACCTTCCACTCCCAGGCAAAACCAGAAATCATGGTGCATAAACTTAAATTACTGTATATAGCTCTGATTGAGAAAAATATTTCAAGCCACAATTACCTATTGTTGTTCAAAATAAAGCAACCAAGTGAGCATTCTGCAATACAAGGGACTTGATAAGAATTTGAATATGAGATGGCTTTTCTTTCCTGAGGGATAATTTTAGGGGGAAAATCCCTTACTTAGTACTCAGGCATGTATGGTACACAAAATCACAAAGACTAAATTCAGAGACAGGAACTTCTTTCCCCATATCCTTTTATCTTAGACCTGGGTTGCAAATTTCCAACTTTAACGTGAACTGATACAGGACACACAAAAGGAAATACTCTTTTAGGTTCTACAGAGTCAACTAATGGCACTCATATTCTTAAGGGATAATAAAGAACAAAAATTTAAATGGCTTCAGAAACAGATCAGCAGCTTAACCAGTCACAGATTCACAATGAGTAACAAAGGTAAACTAAGAATTTAGGAGAGGCAGATCCTTGAGCAGATCCCAAGGAAAAACTTTACGTGGATAAGTCCAATGCTCGAATTATTACAATATCAGCAAAGTCAATACTATAGGAAAAAGAGGGTGTAATACCTGAATCTGTCATTGTCAACTCCAGATTCAGAGGGCTAGGCTAAATTCCCTCCTCAGGCTTTCCTGCTCTGTGATGTTGAATGAAGGGGTCCCCACTTTCATGCAGATGACACATAGGATATAGACCTGTGGTCTGTCATTTATTTCCCCCCTTCCAATATCTTATGGGGGGAGGGCAAGTAATGGCAGTTGGTAGGGGTAAGGCAGGCACACACATTCTGGGTTTAATAAAGCTGAGCGTAACAGTCTTTCACAAACGTTCAAGAAGAAGGACTCACCCTCATATCCAATCTCTCTAGCCCAGGACATAGTAGATACTCAATAAATGTCTAAGGAATGCATGAATAAATGAGTTCCGCAAGACCCTTTGTCAAACTTTCTACTGGGTTGATGAACAAAGGAATACATCAAAATGGTATTTTCTTGGAAAGAAATACATTTGATTCATATCCCCAAAAGATGAGGATGACAGCTGCTCTATACCACTTTCTCCATTCACTCCCTATTATCCTCCCCCACCTTTCCACATATCCCAAATTTCAATATCTAAAAGGTTCTTTCATATATACAATAAGATTCAGCAAGATTCAAAAAAAAATATTGAACAAGGTCCCACTGTATAGCACAGGGAACTATACTCAATGTCCTGGGATAAACTATAATGGAAAAGAATATTAAAAAAGAATATATATGTGTGTATAACTGAGTCACTTTGCTACACAGCAGAAATTAACACAACATTGTAAATCAACTATACTTCAATAAAAAATATTTTTTTTAATGTTGCTGGATTCAGCAACATTCACAAGCAGTCAAATTAGTGACTCCTACTATTTCAAAGTTCCACAGATCAGTGAAGGTGAGCACACCTCCCAGAAGTAGGATGAAGGCCAAAGAATGTGGCCTCGACAGCAGTGTCCTGGTATTTGTTCCAGGTGCCGATAGCAGCCGATGAGAGTCCCATTAGACCTAGAACAAGGTTACTCTCCCTCCCCTTACTATGTGCCTTTTTTGTTAGGTCCTCAGTGATATAGTGACACACCATTTAATTTTATCTCTCTTTTATGAATGAAAGCAAAAACCTATATGCTTAAAGCTCAAATAATTTTAGAAACATTGTTACATCCAGGGGGGAGGGGAGGGAATATTAAACTACATGGAGGGACTGCTTTCTCTATGTCTGATACTGTAAGGCGAGATGCTTCACTGAAGAGCCTAAGTGCTGCGAGATCCTTGGTTTAGAAGATAAGTTAACCCAAGCTGGTGTCCTGCTTTCCTCCTTTCGGCTGAACAACAGCCAGACACACACACACACACTTGACCATATTCATTGTACACTGAACTATAATCTGCAAAGAGTACCAGTTGCCTCTGGGTCATGAAACAGTACTAAAAACTTTATAATCATTCATTGATTTAGTTTTCAGCATACTGTATCATTTGAATCCAACGGGAGCATAAAGAGCTATTTGTGGGGTCAACCACAGTACAGACAGATGCTGACATGCTACTGATGGCAAGGGGAAAGAAATTGCTAAATACAGCAGATCAATACCTCGTTTCACTGTTACAGCTTTCTGCAGACATAAAATATATATCTTTACAGCTGAAAAAATAATAATAATGAAAGTGGGAGATAAATGTTTCCCTCAAGGTAAACTATTTGATTAGCTAAGGGCAAAGGTGACAGCAGCACTTACACTAAAGTAACTTTATAGTCTTAAATAAAAACAGGAGGAAGAGCAGTAGATGAAATGGCAAAATGAATCGGGACACATAGGTGGTTCGGATATAACTCTTTTAAAAAAACACAGTGATAGGTAAAGGGTCACCAAACTCTAAGATTTTCCTACAGTCCACAAATACAATTCCCTGAGATCTATTCTGTCATATGGTTTTACACAAAACGTTTCTAAACAAAATATTTTCTATTGCTGATAGAGGACAAATCGAGAGGTGAAAATAAATAAATGCTCTGTAAAGTTAAAAAAACAAACAACTTCACCTTACAGTCCATACATGCTTCCATTTGACCAGAAATGTTGAATGCCAACTATCTTTAGTACCTTGTGAGATACATAAAACAGATTTATATCATGGTTCTTGGCCAGAGGGAGTTTATAATCTCCCTAGGAAAAAGATAATTACATAAAACACTAATAGATACAATTAATAATAAAATGCCAAATTTAATATGACCAAATGCCAAGATGTCAGGTACCATACACCAGCAAGTGTACCACAAGCATACCACAGGCATTTTGACATAGGAAATAAGGTCAGGAAAGGAAGAGATGAGAGATTAATCCTCAAAAGCATCATGAAACATGGGGAACTGCAGACAATTCCTCAGGCATGGGCGGATCTAATTCATCATCGTCAAATTAGTTTTTAGTTCTCCGACATGAAACTTTTTTTGTAAATCCTCAGAGTTTGAGCTTAAAAACAGTCAAACAGAATTTGCCATCAATTATTTGACATATAAAGTCTCACAGGAATCTTTAAAAGTAGCCTAAAGGGTATCTGTGTTTTTAAAGTTATATGAACTTTATCCAGCTGCAATGAACTGTTAAAAAAAAAGGCAGGGAGTGGAGGGCATAGGAGGAGTACTATATGCTCACAGGCTCCACTAGAAGTCACGATAAAAATTTCAATGGTTACATGAAACCCTTCAGTGAGTGCTATTTTTTTTTTTTTTTTTTTTTTTTTTTTGCGGTACGCGGGCCTCTCACCGCTGCGGCCTCTCCCGCTGCGGAGCACAGGCTCCGGACGCGCAGGCCCAGCGGCCACGGCTCACGGGCCCCGCCGCTCCGCGGCACGTGGGATCCTCCCGGACCGGGGCACGAACCCGCGTCCCCCGCATCGGCAGGCGGACTCCCAACCACTGCGCCACCAGGGAAGCCCAGTGAGTGCTATTTTTAAAGAAAATATTTAACAATTACACAGAAAAATACTACCACTGTGTATTTGGATGGCATTTAGCAATTTAAAAGCAAGCTGTTAATTAATCTAAGACTGACTTATCAGCTGGCATTCATTTCCTCAAAGAACACATAAAGATTATTTTTTTTCTTGAGGTATAGTTGATTTACAATGTTTCAGGTATACAGCGATGTGATTCAGTTATACATATATATGTAATATATATTCTTTTTCAGATTCTTTTCCATTATAGGTTATTACAAGATATGGAATATAGTTCCCTGTGCTATACAGTAGGTCCTTGTTGTTTATTTTATATATAGATAAAATTTACCTATATAATTTATCCCTCCCTCCCCCCTCTTTCCCCTTTGGTAACCATCAATTTGTTTTCTATGTCTGTGAGTCTATTTCTCTTTTGTAAATAAGTCCATTTGCATCATTTATTTTAGATTCCACATATAAGTGATATCGTATGATATTTGTCTTTCTCTGTCCGACTTACTTCACTTTTTTTTAATTGAAGCATAAGTTGATTTACAATGATAAAGTCTTAAGTAAAAGAGACGGTGACATAATATCACCCCTCCATAGCAATAAACAAAATAAGTTAAAAATAAATCTCAGTGTAAGGGAAGCAATGAAATTGTAATGTAACAGTAACTGAAAGGGAAGGAATAATCATACATTTATTTTTCCGTCAAATAAGAATTTTTTTAAAACACCTGCTCTCAGACTTATGAAAATGGAAAAGAATTTTTATCAATTTTATAATTTGTTATCAATTTATGTAGATTACACTAGCTTTTTAGTCTATATTTTGGGAAGAAAGTATGTCTGCAGCTTTCTTCTGCAGAGGAAATAGGACTGTACCAAAAAGTTTATGTCCTCAAACAATGCACATCCATTTAACTAACTGTGTGTTGATTCAACTGTCTAGGTCACTCCAATAAACTAGAAGCTCTTTGTTTCACAGTAAACTAGAAATTCCATGGTTGGATACAAGGCTCCTAGGTCTTCACAAACTTAAGGATCACTCAGTAATGAGCAGTTGAAAAGTGAGCCTCAGAAAACATTCAATCAACAAATATTTACTCTAAATTTGCCAACAAAGTTCTGTGGTAGATATTTCAGAGGACACTGTATATATTTTATACAATATATATAATGCACACACATATTTTTTAAGTTTCTGCTCCAAAAAACTTGATAATTTCTCTTTTGGGAAGTGGCGCTGGTAGAGTGGTAGATAAGACAAGAATACTAAAAGCCTTTTATTTTAAATCATATTTACATCTATATAACTTTTTTCATGTTCAGAGTTCTTTTACATTCATTATTGTTTGACAACAACTCAGATGAAGCAGAGAGGGGGGAGGATGATCATCCCCATTTATTTTTTATTTTTTATTTTTTATTTTTTTTGCGGTATGCAGGCCTCTCACTGTTGTGGCCTCTCCCGTTGCGGAGCACAGGCTCCGGAAGCGCAGGCCCAGCAGCCACGGCTCACGGGCTCAGTTGCTCCGCTGCATGTGGGATCTTCCCGGACCAGGGCACGAACCCGTATCTCCTGCATCGGCAGGCGGACTCTCAACCGCTGTGCCACCAGGGAAGCCCTCATCCCCATTTTAAAGATGAGGAAACATCACAGAGATTGAGGGACTCAAACCAGGTAATGAATGTCCAGTCAGTGACAGATGTTAAGACCAGAAGTTTAGCCTCCTAACTACCAGTGAAGTGCTCCTTCCACTTTAGCAGCTACTACCTCATGTAAAGAGCTACTGAAGTCTGCACAACACAATGAAAAGTTTTGGACTTGGTTAATTCCTGTTGGGGGGGAGAAGGAGAGAATGGGAGAGGTTGTTATTCATTCAAGAAACATTATTTAGGGAGTGTTGTGTTCAAGACTTTACATGCACTACAGTACAAAGATAAATACAATGTAGTCTGTAAAACTAAGGAGAGGAGAAAGAGATGAACAAAAAAATCAGTACAATAGTGAATAAGTGCTACAAAAACATGAATAAATTGCTATAGAAAACACAGAAAATTATTTTTAAGATTCTGAAGTGCTTTCCATATTAAAAAAGAATGAAAATAAATGAACTAAATATTCCTCTCAAGAATTTAGTAAAATAAAAACAAACAGTTTGAGAAAAGCACAAGGAAGGAAACACGAAAGAGGCAGAGATAAATGAATTAACATAAACAAGTTCAAGAGCTAGTTTTAAAACAGACATATAATCAATTTTTGAAGAGAATATATGTGTACAGAAAGTTATAATTAAAAAGGAGATATAAAATGAAAATGGAATTTTTAAACTATGAAACTATGCTCAACTTTATCTTAGTAAACCAGAGAATGTTATGTTGAATACCATGCCAATAAATTTGAAACCTCAATTTCTGAGAAAACATAATGAACAAAATTTACTCAAAAAGAAAACTAAATAGGCCATAACTAGAAAAGATATTGAAAAAGTTATCAAAAAATTATCTTCCCCAACACCACATGATGAGTTTTACAAGTTAATTTAGTTCAAACTTCCAGGGACAAATAATGCTGGTGTTCTGTAAATGGCTCCAGAGCACAGGAGGAAAATGGTGCAATTCATTTTATGACACAGGCTTAACTATGCAACAAAACTTAACAAACCACAAAAAGGAATATTTCTCAATATTTTTACCCATTTTACCTCCCTCTACATTAGCCAAAAGAGCTTTATTAAGTTTCACTAACTCTAGTATGAATAATGACCTTAACATGTATATTAAATATGCCTCACTGAAGATTCTGATATTCCCCCTAGGGGTACCACCTTCCAGCTTCCTTGGTAATCACTGCTACAGACCCATCTTACTTTCCTAATTGAAATACAAAAAGGTTGAATTCAGTAGTATGCTAAAAGGCCAATATAATGTGACCAAGTAGGATTTATCACAAGGAACCAATATTAGAAACAATATTAAGAGATTATATCTTATCCATAGAAGTAAAGACATTACCAACTAAACAGATGTCAAAAAAATATTCAATAAAAATTCAACCTCAGTCCTTAGGGGGAAAAAATATAAACTAAAAATCAAAGATTATTGCCAACAACTATCATTATACTTAATACTAGAATCCCAAAGCATCACTATTAAAGGCATGACTATTTGCTATAGCCACTAGAGGTTCCAGACAATGTAATAACACAAGAGAAAAAAAGGAGAGGAGAGTATAATTACTGAAAGGGGGGAGACCAAGTTATATTTGCAAATGACTAAATTATCTACCTACTATATACCTAGAAAACCCAAGAAAATCAACCAAAAAAAAAAAAAAGTTAGAATGATAAGGATGCATTCTATCTTGTGGCCAATTATAAAAATAGCATACAAGAAAAGCTTTCTCAAGTACCACTTATAAAATATAATTTAAAAATATCCCATTTGCAATAGTAACCAAAAATAGTACTCCAATATGTAAAATACCCAGGAGTAAACCCAGAAGGTAATAAATAGTACCTACTTGAATAAAATTACAAAACTTTCTGAGGATAATAAAAGAAAACCTAAATAAATGTAAAGACAGATAACACTGTTAAATAAGAAAATTTATTTACCATAAGTATTTCAGTTCTTTCCAAATTACACTCTAACTTTAATGCAATAACAATTAAAATACCAAAGGGTTTGTGGAATATACAGGAGACCTTGAAAAAGTGATTTTTAACTTTCTCTGTAAAAAAATTTTAAGTTGCCTTCTCAGTGCAAGAGTCAAGAAACTTCCAAAACAAAGAATAATCATGGGGGCCTTGTACTGCCAGATACTGAAAGGTATCATAAAAGTCTGGTAATTAAAATGGTGTGTCAGGGGCTTCCCTGGTGGCGCAGTGGTTGAGAATCCGCCTGCCGATGCAGGGGACACGGGTTCGTGCCCTGGTCCAGGAAGATCCCACATGCCGCGGAGCGGCTGGGCCCATGAGCCATGGCCGCTGAGCCTGTGCGTCTGGAGCCTGTGCTCTGCAACGGGAGAGGCCACAACAGTGAAAGGCCCACGTACCACAAAAAAAAAAAAAAAAAAAAAAAATAGTGTGTAAGAATAACGGACAAAACAAAGGAAACAGAATAAAAAGCAGATCTGAGTATTTTGGCATTCAATCTAGTCAATAAATGCAGTGGAGATAACTGGTTAATCATTTAGGAGGAATTAGACACCTATCCCATATCATACACCAACTAAATTCTAGATGCATTATAAGAATTATATGAAAACAATTAAAATGTAAAATTATTAGAAGGACATATAAGTGACCATTAATCTGAATAACAAAAATAAGAAAGTAAAAGGCAGGCAGTAAACAAACGAGGAAAAATATTTCCAGCACATGATTAACAAATGATAATATCCCTAATCTATAAAGTGTTCTAACAAATCAATAAGAAAAGACATGCATTAGCAAAATGAATGAAGGCTATATAAATAAACAAATCACAAAAAAACTATATCTGGCCAATAAACATAATAGGAGTAAATTCAACCATACAGTACTTAGTAATTAAGAAAACACAAATTAGTTCTACAATGAGCTCCTACTCATCTCCCCCAAATTGACAAATATTTTTATCTTATGACAGTTCCCAGTGTTGGAGAGGATGTACCAAATATGCATTCTCACGCACTGCTTGTTAGAGTGGAAACTGGCATCAGTTGGAAATTGCCAAATTCCACCAATTTCCATCAGGTGGAAATTGCCACCCTCTGGGTGGCAATCTGACAATATACGCCAAAAATCTTTACAAATGTTAACCTGACAATTCACCTTCCTTTAATTTACCCTACAGAAAATACCAGAGATTTGCACAGAGATTTATGTGCAAGAATGGTCACTGAAGGATAATTTATAATAGCAGGAAGAAAATCCATATGATGAAATACTATACTATAATTGTAATGACATGGAAAAATATTCACAATATACTGGATACTGGTAAGTGAAAAAGACCAGAATACAAAATATATACACTATGATTCCAATTTTTGTTTAAAATATCTCTTGTATAAATATGTATCATAAATATATTTTAGATAAAATTAGGATCATACTGCACATATTGTATATATAATAGGCATAATAATAATATTCTAAGAAATATACCAGTACAGTAAGTAACACAGTGGTTACATCTAAAGGATTATAGGAGACTTTTTTTTTTCCCTGCTTGGTATTTTACCATATTTTTAAATTTTTCTAAAATAACAAATTATGTAATCAGGAAAAAATAGTATTCTAAATAAGAAATGCTTCACCATCTTATATGCCACACATATTGTGGTCATACATTTACAAAGTTGCCTTTCATAAGCCACATGTGGAAAATAATTTCATTACCTACAGTCACATTCACGGTAATAATAGCTAATGCTTATATACATAGCACTTATATATGCCCATCACTATTCTAAATGTTTTACATATATTAAACCATTTAATGCTCCCAACTATTATTATCCCCATTTTACAGATGAAGATTGAGGCTCAAGAAGATTAGGTGACTTGCCCAAGACTGCTCAGCTAATAAGGAAAGCTAGGGGAAAAACAAGGCAGGCTGGCCAAAATCCATGCTCTTAACCAGGACAGGTTACTGTCTCTCTTGATAAACTATACTCTTTTTTTTTTTTTTTTTGTGGTACGCGGGCCTCTCACTGCCGTGGCCTCTCCCGTTGCGGAGCACAGGCTCGGGACGGGCAGGCTCAGCGGCCATGGCTCACGGGCCCAGCCGCTCCGCGGCACGTGGGATCTTCCCGGACCGGGGCACGAACCCGCGTCCCCTGCATCGGCAGGCGGACTCTCAACCACTGCGCCACCAGGGAAGCCCGATAAACTATACTCTAAAGCAACAAGACTGACTTATAATATAATGCCAGAACATAAGCAATCAAATAAGCACTATCCCCTTTAAAGTCATCTCCACGGGAAACTCTATACATATCCAAAGATGCGGTCACTGAGCATAGCATTTTTGGAAAGCCTTCTTTTGACTGTCCCCAGAGGGCAGTAAACAAGTCTCCCGAAAGATGAGACTTCTTTCAAACAGCTGGGAATCATTCAGATGCAAGTCTTAAAGTATGATTAAATTGTTTAATTCTGCTTTTGGTAACATAGCAAGAAAAATCGATTAGCTGATTGTGCTATTGTGCCCATAACTCATATCTGCTCCCAGGAACTACATTCACAAGTGGATTTTAACATTTACAATACTACATTATTGTAATTATTTGTTCACGTGCCTATCTTCCAACTGAGCTAAGGTCCTCAATGGCAAAGACTGTCTCTTTTTCATCCTTGAATCTCCAGCCCCTAACACAATTCCTGGCAGAGAAAGTCCTCATTAAGAATTTCTGAATGAACTCTACGAAGAATGCCACACAAATGCTTTGAGCAATGACAATATATTGGAGAAAATAAAAATACTGCGAAGAGGGCATCAGAGGCTGTGTACAAATAAATATATATGTACATGAAGACTATAATGAATTAAAAATGAAAGTTTTAAGCAGTAACTCCTAAAATTCTGAATAGCAAGGAAGACAAAACTCAGTTTTAACAGGTCTTCTTATAATAAAATAATATCTAGCTATAACCATGTCTCACAAAACACAATGGGGGGGGGGCAGAGTAGCTATGCCTCATTGTCTAAAAGGCAATCTACTGAACCAAGGAGGCAGAAATAACCATAAACTTTCTCAGATAAAGATGCAAAAACACATCTGCTACACAGCAGACACCAGGATGCCTCCTGCCTATGGGTTCAATTGACAAAGCACAACCTGGTGCCTGAAGTGTAAATCAAAGAAGCTTCCATCCCTGCTACTTATTGACGTTTTGCTACCTGCAAATTTCTAATGTGTGAAAGATGGGCCTATTTTTATTTACAGCACAAACCACAGACCGAATGTAAAACAAGATGCTTAATAAATCCAGAAGAAGTAAAACACCAGCATAACTCAGGCAGCAAGACAGACACTCACTCCCTAATTAAGTGGGTGATGTTCTGTTTAAAACAAAAAGACAACCCTGGGCTAGAGCTAAGATTAAGCACTGGGTGTTGCGGGGGAAACGCCAACCATTTCCAGGGCAGAGGCTTTAAATCATGAAAAATAAACCATCTGATAGTCTGTATTCAATAGTAAGTAGGCAGTCGGGACACAGACTGATTTGGATTAACACATTTTCAGTTATAACGAGTAATTTTACAGAGGATTAGTATCTTGATGGGCTGATCAATACGAGGCACCGCTGCTATTGCAGATGAAAAGAAAATTGCCCCTCTGGTAATAAAGTGTGCGTGTCTTCATTCCCCTTCATTTGCTGAGTCCATTACTGTAATGGTTCCAGCATTAACAGCTGGGGCAATTTAAGCAGCAGGGGTCTGATGAATTTAAAAGCTGGGCACCCTGGCTACCCATCCTTTCCTTTCGGGCCTGCATATGCAACTCCTCTGCCTGGCTGGTTCCAACACCAGGATCAGGTTTTATGAGAACAATGACTACGATTTCCCAATTATTTGTATCATTTATAGTGTTCCCAGCCAATCATGTGACTGAAACAAAAATTGCTCGCAGCATATTGGCTGCTGAGTCGGCGAAAAATGGCACACTATTTACCTAAATAACAAGATTGACATGACAACAGGCTGGAGCCCACGGAAACTGTAATGTCTGCATTCGTTTGCCTGGTGCTATTTTCAAGCAAAAAAAAAAAAGAAGTAGAAGAAAAAAGAAAAGAAAAAGAAAAGCAGAACATTCGTGCTGACAGAAAAAAAATATATCATCAGCAAAATTTTCCATCTCTGTTTTCAAAAAATGGCAAACTGGGAAACAGTGAGATAAAGGACTGCTGTACATGGAAAGAGAAAATCCATATTAATGCAGCCTTGAGACTTTAATCATGCCCAATTCAGCAGAGTGAGTTAAGGCTGCCACATCAGCCCATTTTATATTATTACTGGAGATATGCTGGCCCTTGAGGCTCAGCCTTGAATGATCCAGTCGCTAAATGAAGGTGACAAAGGGCAGACTTAGGGCTAATGCAGAAATCAGAGCTCTGAATTTTCTGATCACAAACAGTTATGAAAACACTCACGCACTGGCAACAAATCTCCTCAGACCGGATGCAACATAATTTGGTCCTTCAAACTGAGTTTTCTATGTGGTTTCTACCAGATGTAAAGGTCTCAACCTAGACCCTTATCCACAAGGTGGTTCTTTAACATAAAGGAAGGCACGTCACTTCACAGGCAGGTCCTTTCCAAAACTACAGGGCAAATACATGATGGGCATGGCAACAGGACAGATGCTTACAGCATAAACAAAAATACAAGCCTATATAGGCTTTCAAACCTATGCTCAAGGTTCAGCTTTCAAACGCGTGCTGGTCTTGCAGAGAAACACAATGCCAAGGGCAAATGTTTGGAGACAAGTTCCTACCAATGTACATCTTAATCTCCTGAACATGTCCTGACCCAACCCAACAGTCCCCCAGGTTCTTCCCAGCTTACACTAGAAAATCAGCTAGCGAGACAATTTTGTAAGATAATCCAAAATCAGTTTATAACCAAAGGTTAATAAGTGAATGAGATTAAACCTCTAAATTCACCTTCTCCGAACTATGCCTTTTTTTTTAAGGCTCCGAAAGTACCATCTCAACTATAAAGTTCTTTTCTTCGAGATGATAGAAAGTCACACTTTAAAAATAACTTTAATCAAGAAATCTACCATAATAAACTAACCACAACAAAATACACTAAACCTGGAAGGTAAGCTAACATTTAAAATTTGAAAGAGAATACTAGAAAACAACTGTTGAGAGTTGCATGTGCTGAAGAGTCTTGTTTCTCAAAATTAATACCTATATTTATGGTATGTTAAGTAATTTTGAAATTCATAAGTATTTAACCATTTTCCCTTATTTCTTTCAGGTTCTGGTTCCCTCTCTCACTGGTAGAAAGCCTAACAACCAATAACAGGCAATGCTCTTGGGAATCCATTCATTCATTTGATAAATATTTATGGAATACTTACTATGTGCCTGGCACCATGTTAAGTACAAGGGATAGAATGGTAATAACAAAACTAAAAAGATATGCTCTCTAACTTTCTTTTAACTTTTCTTGACGCTTGCAGTCTAAATGCCAAAACCTGTATTGCTAAACTCAGCCATAATAAATACAATCAGCAGCCAAGGAGCCAGTATGATAATTATTAAGGGTCACATGTAACATGCATCAGACTCCTGAGGCTCTCGACCATTCACTCTTCATTCAAAAGATACTTATACATTTCCTTTATGTGCAAGACCCTCTACCAGGTACACTGGAAACATCGAAGGATGAATCAGACACCAATGCACTGTCTTCAAAGAAGCTAATGATTGTTGAAAGTGTATTAAGACTTTTTTTCCAATGACAACATTTAGTTTTCAAAACCAACACTAAGATTAAGAATGTTGAAAAACAGACCTGTATACACCTGAAACCATCACAACCTTGTAAATCAATTATAGTTGAATTTTTAAAAAAAGAAAGAAAAGAAAAGAAAGAAAAAGACCTGGAAATAACAGAAAGTAATAAGAACTCACTGTGACTCAATGGTTTAACTACTCAAGGAAGGTATTTAAAGTGGTTTCAAAACTATGAGCAAATAAAACTAACCTTTCTTCTACCTAGAGAAGGCAATCAAAACTATTAAATGATGATTAAAGGCTGACCCATACTCTGGAAGAAAGATCAAGCAAAAGACAAAGATGGATTTGGGGGAAAAAATACAGGGCAGAGCTTCTCAGGCAAAGTTTCAATTTTTTAAGTTTCTTGGTCATTGGTCCACCACCAAAAATGTCCTACATTTAGTTTCCTAAATTACCATCAGATAAACTGGTGAAATAATCCGGGATGGCCTGAGGAAGGTAGGGGCCAAAAGAACCTTCTCAGAACTTCACTAAAGTGCCAAACTGCAAAAAATAAAATAAATTGAGGTTAAAAAAAAAAACAAACCCAGTGGGTACATACATAAATAACAAACTTCCTTTTATTGAGTTATTATATTTATAACTCATTATACCTTATAACTTAAGGTTTATCTTGTTAAATGATATTAAGATAATTATCACCAAAAATGGAAGACTTTTTAAAGGATTTTTATTTGAAACAGCAGGCTTATCTATTCTGGATATATTCCTTCACTAATAAAAATATACATTTTTTTACCATTTTAATCACTTTATTATTAATTAAACAGATCAAGGGGTCATGTCATCAACATGACTTGTTGCCACTGATGATGTTGACCCTGATCACCTGGCTGAGGTAGTGACTGCCAGGTTTTCTCCACTGCAAAGTTAAAATGTACATTTCTCAAACAAGATTATTATGCTCCCATTAAGTATACAACCCTCTCAGTAATAAATTTAAACTGTTTCTATTCTCAATAATTTTTAAAATGATGATCTCACCCAAGCCAGCATAAGAACCTTGGATACTAGCTTGGAATTCAACATCCACATCTTTTCATTCCAGAACTAAAGGACAGTTCTAATATTTCTGAACAACCTCTAAGGGAGTCCTGGGCCTCTCATAAGGATACATCCTTAAAGAGATCTTAGGAAGGAATTCCATGACCCCTAGACCATGTTAAATAGATCTTCCTGAGGAAGGAATTCCATGACCCCCATACCACTGTAGATCCTCCCTGCTACCAAGTCCCATTCCCATGGGGAAACGCACCACTCTACTGCTGGTACTTGCTTAATTATCTATCTTCCATGGTAAGGCAGCCACTCCCATGGGACCAAATCTACCATATTTACCCATGTGTCCCCGGTGCTGAGTACCCTACTTGGCACTTTTAACCGGGTTCCTCAACGGAACCAAGGAACACAGAAAGTAGTTTGACTATGTTCTCAATTCTTCCAAGGGTGGTACATCACTAGTACCATTTGGGACGGATGGGTAAGAAGTTAGTGTGACCCCAGTAGAGAAAATCTGCCCGATGAGACACTCATATACTATAAGTTCGCAGAATGAATGGCCTGAATAGAGGCTAAATAGCTGCTGAGATTAGACAGGTGGTAATGATGGTGACAACGAGATGACGGTGATTAGAACAAACAACAACACGATGTTCTAGGTGCTTCACCTATATCTCAGTTCACCCTCATCACAACCATAAATAACACCACAGTTTTACAGATGAGGCAACAGAGGTACAGAGAAGTTAAGTTGCTTAAAGCAAATGATGGAGCAGGATTCTATTCCGGGATCTGCCTCTAAAGCATCACACTCGAAACCACTCTACTGTGACTACATGGGCAATGCTGGAGTGTGGCAGAATGGAAAGGACATTCTCATCTAAAGAGGCAGCCACTGTTCAGCTCCAGTTAATGAAATGCATGCCCAGTGTTGCCAGATAGTCTAGTTTTTCAAGAAAGCCAGCCATCCAGACTTTTATGTGAAATCTCTCAACTTTTAAACATTGGCAAATAATTTGGAAACTTTCAAACACAGTTCATTTGGGCCAAATAAAACACCTTCATAGGCAGGATGAATGTGTAAGCTGTAAATCTGTGATCTCTAGTGGCCCCTATGTTTCCTTAAAAATATATATGCCAAAAATGCATACTCTGAATCTAATCATAAGGAAATATCAGACAAATAAGAATACAGGGGAACTTCCCTGGCCATCCAGTGGTTAAGACTCTGCGCTTCCACTACAGGGGGCTCGGGTTCAACCCCTCGTCGGGGAACTAAGATCCCTGGTATGCAGCACGGCAAGGCAAAAAGGAAAAAAAAAAAAAAAAGAATACTGAGACATTATACAAAACAAAATAGCCTGTACTGATCACAAACGTCAGTGCCTTACTCATCACAAATGTGAATGTCATAAAAGACTACGAAAGGATGAGGAACCAATTTAAAGGAGATTAAAGGAGACCAAATTGAAGGAGATTAAAACAGACCAGACATGACAATTAAAGGTAATGTATGACCCGGCATTGAAACCTGGACCAGAAAAAAAAAAAAAAAAGCTATAAAAGATATTATTGGGACAATTAGCAAAATTTAAATATGGATTTTAGATTAAATAAGAGTATTTTATCAATGTTAACTTTTTCTGAAATTGACAATTGGCTATGTTTATATGAGAGCATCCTTGTTCTTAGGAAATACATGCTGAAGTATTTAGGGGTAAAGAGGATTGATGTCTCCAATTTACTCTGTAATAGTTAATAAAAAAAATAATAATAGTTCATGTATTTATATGAAAGAGAGAGAGCTATAAAGCAAATGTAGCAAGATGTGAGCAAGTTCTGAATCTGGACGATAGGTTTTTGAGGGCTCTTTGTTCTACTCCTGTAACTCTTCTATAAATTTTAAATCATTTCAAAATAATAAATTATATCATCTAAAAAAATGGGGGCAGCCTTATGTCAGCAAAGGGTTCTTTGGGCAACCCTCAATCAAAGCCATACCTACTCTGTCCCTGGCACAATGGCCAAACCTAATCATACTAGATTCTCACAGTAACTCACAGAAGCAGCTATTCTTGACTCCATTTTCTGGCTAGAGAAACTGAGGCACAGGGTGCCAACTCTCTGTCCAACAGCAAAAAAAAATTTTAGAGGCCATGGTTCTAACTTAGCCTTATCAAATACTAATCTGGACTATTCCACTACATGCCTTGTAAAAAAAATTCATTTTAAAAATGCATGAATATACTTTGGTACCCTCTTATGTTTTAACACAAATTAAATAAATGTTATCATAAAAAGCTAACTATTTAATCCAACCTTTTTATTCACCCTCCAGACTTGGAAACTGTATAAAAGTCTAGGACATAAGCAATCACAAGAAGAAAATATATTCTAACTTATTTCAAAGAGAAAAGGAAAACCAAAAGCAATTACCCATTATAGGGGTAAAAAGTTTAATTTAAAAAGCAAACAAGAGGAACTTCGCTGGTGGCACGGTGGTTAAGATCCCGCCTGCCAATGCAGGTGACACAGGTTTGATCCCTGGTCCGGGAAGATCCCACATGCCGTAGAGCAACTAAGCCCGTGCGCCACAACTACTGAGCCCACATGCTGCAACTACTGAAGTCCGCGCATCTAGAGCCCGTGCTCCGCCACAAGAGAAGCCACCGGAATGAGAAGCCTGCACACCACAACAAAGAGTAGCCCGTGCTCGCCTGCTCGCCGCAACTAGATAAAACCAGCGCGCAGCAACGAAGACCCAATGCAGCCGAAAAGAAAAAAAGCAAACAAGAAATCTTTGTGACCTTAGGATAGGTAAAGACTTCATTGATATGACACAAAAAGCATGAATCATAAAAAGAAATATCGATAAATTGGACCTTTATCAAAATTAAACACTCCTGCTCGTCAAAAGACTATTAATGAACTAAAAGAATGAGAGACAATATTCATCATACATATTGCTGACAAAGGACCTATATCTAGAAAATATAAACAACTCATAACACTTAATATTAAGAACACAAATAACCCAACCGAAAAAAAAAAGAGCAAAAGATGTGAACAGACGCCTCACGAAAGAAGATATATACCTGATCAACCAACACACGAGAAGCAGCTCTGCATCATTAGACATCAGAGAAATGAAAAGCAAAACCACTATGAGATACCACTTCACACCCACTTTCAAAAAGACAGTTATAACAAGTGATGAGAATGTTAAGAAATTGGAACCCTCAAACATGAATATCAAATGGTGCATCCACATTATAAAACAATGTCTCAGTCCATTCAGGCGGCTGTAACAAAATACCATAGACTAGGTGGCTTATAGACAGCAGAAATTCACTGCTCACAGCATGGAGGCTGGAAGTCCAAGATTTGGGTGCCAGCATGGCTGGGTTCTGGTGAAGACCCTCTTCTGGTTGTAGACTCCCAACTTAATGTTGTACCCTCACATGGCAGAAGGGGCGAGGGACGTCTCTCAGGCCTCTTTTATAAGGACACTAATTCCATTCCTAACCACCTAATCACCTCCAAAAGGCCCTACCTCCTAATTCCATCACCTGGGGGGTCAGAATTTCAACAAGAAAATTTGGGGGGGACACAAACATTCAGACCATAACAAACAGTACAGCAGTTTTTTAAAAATGTTAAGCACTGATTTACCACTTGACCCGGCAATTCCACTCCTAGATATCTACCTAAGAGAAATGAAAACATTTGTACATATAAAAAGTAGAACACAAACGTTCATAGCAGCATTATTCATAATAGTCAAATAGTGGAAACAACCCAACTATCCATTAACTGGCGCATGGATTAAACAAAATGTGGTACATTCATACACTGGAATAGTACATTTTTTCAGTAATAAAAAGGAACAAAGTACTGATACTACAACATGGAAAAAAGCTTGTCAAAGAGATACTCACCCTCATTAGTCATCACTGAAATGCAAATTAAAACCACAATGAGATACCACCACACGCCCACTAGAAGGGCTAAAATTTAAAAGACGGACAATACCAAGTATTGGTGAGGCTATGGAGCAACCAAAACTCTCGTAGAAAGCTGATGAAAATGTAAATGGTGTAGTGGGTTTGATAGCATCCCCCAAAAAGATATGTCCAAGTCTTAACCAGCGGTGCCTGTCAATGTGATCTTATTTGGAAAAAGGGTCTTTCCAGATGTAATTAAGTTAAGGACCTTGAGGATAATGAAATTAAGATCATCTTGCATTTAGGGTAGGTCCTCAGTGCAATGACTGGTGTCCTTATACGAGAAAAGAGACAGAGATTTAAGACACAGAAACTCAGAGAAGGTAGCCATGGAAGACTAGAGCAGAGATTGAAGTTATACAGCCCAAGCCAAGGAATGCCTAGAGTCACCAGAAGCTGGAAGAGACCAGCAAGGATTCTCCCCTAGAGCCTTCAGAGGCCCCATCGACACCTTGATTTCAGACATATCTCTAGAAAAGTGAGAGAATACATTTTTGTTGTCTTAAGACACCAGGTTTGTGGGAACCTGTGCCAGCAGCCCTAGGAAACTAATACAAATGGGAGAATCACTTTGAAAAATTGTTTAGTGATTTCTTATATGGTTAAACACAGAACTACCATAGCACGCACCAAGTGGACTCCTGGGTATTCATCCAAAAGAAATGAAAATGCAGACTTATACATGAATGGTCATAGCCGCTTTCTTCATAATAGCCCCAAACCAGAAACAATCCAAATGTTCAGCGACTCGTGAATGAATAAACAAATGTGCCAGAGCCACACAGTAGACAATTAATCAGCAATATAAAGGAATGAGGTACTGCTACATGCAACATGTATCAATCTCAAAAATCATTATGCTGATTGAAAGCAGACAGACCCAAGAATACATACAGTATACTTCCACCTATAATGAAGTTCTAGAAAATACAAACTTCATCTAGAGTGAGAGAAAACCTATCAGTGGTGCTTGGGAGCCAAGGTGAGGGAAGAGACTGACTGCAAACCAGCAAGAAGAAACTATTAGAAGGGATTAAAATGTTCTCTGTATCAACTGTGGTGGTGGTTCCACAGGTGTTTTTATCCATCAAAACTCATCAAATTGTACACTAAACAGATGCACATAATGGTACATAAATTACACCTCCTTTAGAAAAAGATAATTCATGAGTAAATGAACATTTTATCGTTTTATATTTAAGATTTAAAATTTAATTTCCTATACTTTGCTCCAACCAGTAATATTTCATAAGTAAATTTTAAATAAAGATCAAAGAAATTTTTAAAGTAAACAGGCAGACAACTTGCTGTATCATTTCAACATGTTTTACAAGCAGAAAATGGAAAAAAAGCTTTGGAGTCAGAAAACCTCCTTTCAGAGCACCCAAGTGGCCTTGGGCAAGTTATAACTTCTACAAGCCTCCATTTCAACATCCATCAAGTGTGAATGAGATTAACAACTACCTCACAGGCAACAGTTAGGGTTTCAATAGAATAAAAGCTCCCTTGTGCAAGGATTCTATCTTAGCCAAAATCAGAATCCCTGTGTCTGGCAAATAATAGGTGCTAAATAAGTCTTTACAGAAGAAATGAATAACTTTCATTGTAAACCCCAAAGGTAAGAAAGACATTATACACAATACCACTGTGTGACATCTGTTTCTTGGAACTGCTGTAGACTAATGCAGAAGGATCTTTCCCCTTTGTACCCATCTTTATATACTGCCTTTATCACATACAGACTCAAGCATGGAAACTTCAGGTCCCTGGTGAAACTTTGCTATAACTAGGGTCATAATAGAGCAATTTTATATTTTAACTCCATAGAGGTATTGCCCTAAGACAAAGTGAGTTCACTTGTAGGACTCTAAATTCTATGAGAGCACAAACAGTGTCTATTTAATTTACCAATGGTTCTCACGTCCAAAAATTGCCTGATACAGAATGAGCAACAAATAGCACATGTAAAGGTCCTGTAACCAGATAAAGCACAGGACTTCTAAGAAGGCCAAAGTGGCTGATGGGCAGAGAGCAGGGAGGGTGTCATGTCTACTGAGGCTGTGGATGACGCAAGTGAGGTCTAGACCATGCAAAACAGTGTAGGGCATGTGAAGTTTCCTTTTTATCCTAAGAGCAACAGAAAACCATGATAGATTTTTTTTTTTTTTTTTTTTGGTTGCACTGCGAGGCTTACCGGATCTTAATTCCCCAACCAGGGATTGAACCCAGGCCACCGCAGTGAAAGTGCCTACTCCTAACCACTGGCCTGTCAGGGAATTCCATGAAATATTTTTAAACAGGTGGTTGGCAGAGGATGTAGGAAAGAAAGGGCCATGATTAGATTTGTATTTTGAAAAGCTCACACACCACAGTGTAGAGAAGAGTCTTGTGTGGAAGGAGGGACAGAAGGGGAGCAAGGAGTGTTTGGGTGTAGACCAATAAGGAGACAATTGGAACGGTCCATTGAAGAGGTAATGGTAGCTTGGTCCAAGGTGGTGAAGATGGAAACAAGTGACCAGATTACCAATATATTTAGACAAATCAGTAGGACTTGATCTGAGGAATGAGGGAAACACTCAATTCTTCTGAGCCTCAAGTCTTCATCTGTAAAACAGGACTCTTGATACTCCACCTGTATAATATCTAACTTGCAATCTGTTGCGATAAGAATATGAAATAATATAAATATTATGAAAACGCAGAGCCTGACACGTAATAAATGCTAAAAAAAGAAAAATTCTATGACTATTATTATTGTAATCTCATGGAAGAGCAAATACTACAGGGTGAACCCCAAAAGCAGAAAACGGGATTGTAGTTAAAGATCCATATCCGCTGTGCCGAAGACACAACATAGACAACTGTTCCAAATACACACATCTGACCGCACAGATTATTTCACCTAAACTGATGTCAGTCCTCAGAAATCATTACCGAAGAGGAAAGCACAACAGATACGATCACAGGCATCTAAGAGTCCGGTAAACTGAGGCACAAGGGTAGCTACAAATTTAACCAAGGAATGAGGTGCAGAAGCAGGACAAGGAAATGGTGTCTTGATTTTCACGTGAGCTGGTCCAAGAGGACCAGGCCTGCATCCCGAGCAGCACGAATTTAGAGCCCCCGAAGTCTCTGGCTCCCTTGCTGACGAGGCCTTGTCATCCCTTGGCTTAAGACCGTGGGTCCGCTTGCCTTTCAGCCAAGCCCTTCCGGTTCCCAGCCCCCAGCTACAAGTGCCCGAAAGATCCCAGACTCCGGAGAGCCCGACATACCTTAGCTTCGCGCTCTCGTTCCTCGGCTGTCGGGGTCCGCTTCATGCTGGCGATACAGCAGCCTTCGCCACTGCTAGTCGCGTAGATTCCTCGCCCTACACCCCCCCTTCATGTAGTTCTCTCTGCGTCCTGCTCCCGCATGCCGCCATCCTCCCTCGGAGCCGCGGGAACTACCACTCCCAGGATGCACTGCGGCGACGCCGGAATGCGCCTCGGGGTTGGGAGCAAGAGAATTTCCGAAGTCCGACAGCTGGGCAAGCGTAGTCCCCTGCGCAGCGAGCTGGCGTGCTAGGTCCCGAAGAGAACTATATTTCCCAGGAGGCAACGGGGTCGGCCATGTTTTTCCCGTGCTCCTCTCGGCCGGCCGCCCCACACGCCGTCGGCGCTATAGCAACGGTAGCTAGCGGCGGGGAGAGAAAGTGGCGGTGAGTACTCTCGGGGAATACATGGGGCGCAGGTTGCTGCCCCTTTACCTGCAGAACGGGCCGGGGTCCTGGGGTCTGCTCTACGTCCTGGAGAAGCCCTGGAGTTCTGCTCGCGTGAAGAGAAACCAGGCTCGAGACATTTCCACCTCCTTAGGCCCGAATCACAGCCCGCCCATTGTCCCCACCCCCAGCACCGGTTTGAAATTTTCTGTCCCAGCCCTAAAGCCTAGCTGATGGGCGTTGAGGCTAATTTCCATGCTTTTCCAGGTCCTTCTTCAAGTAGGAGGTCACACAAACAGTTCGCTGATTTGCCCTGGATTAGGAGTTGGTTGGGAAACCCTAAGCCTCTTGAGTGACCTATTGTTTGCTTAATTTTTACAGTTATTTGTTTATCGTGATGACCCCATAGCCTCTTAACTCCATGAAGGTGGAGACTTTGTTTACTATTTTAGTCTTAGTGCCAGGTATTCACTTATTCATTCCATAAACATAAATGTTGGCACCCACCCTGTGCCAGGCACTGTTCCCGACCAGCTGTGAACAGGACTGATGCCGGTCTCAAGATGCTTACACTCTATTAGTGAAGAGGAAGTAGTAATGAACCAGTAAATTAGATAATTGCAGATCGAGATGATTGCTGTAAAAGAAATAAACAGCGCTGAAATTGGAAGAGTATTCTAACATAGGATGCTCAGGGAAGGCCTCTCTGAAAAAGTGACGTTTCCACTGAGTCCCAAAGAATGAGGAGCCAGCTAGTGCAAAGGCCTGGAGCAAGACAAGGGTACCATGGATTTGAAAAACTTAGAGAACAGTGTGAGTGGCACACAGTGAGCCAGGAGAGATCGCATGACACGGTGTTGGTGAGGCATCGCAGCACTGTGCACGGTCTCTCAACCTCGACGCTGTTAACATTTGGGGCCAGATAATTCTTTTTTTGTGGTTCCTGTGCGTTATAGGATAGTTAGCATCATCTCTGGCCTCTAGATGCCAGTAACACTGGCCCCCTGCTTCCCAGCTGTGACAGTCAAAAATAGGATGAGACAACTACTTCTCAGATGTGTGACCTTGGGCAAGTTACCTAAGTTGTGTATCAGTTTTTTCATTTGTAAAGTAGGAAACATTTTGAGTAACAACCTCACAAGGATATTGTGAGATATTTAATTAATTCACATAAGCAGAGCACTTAGAAGAGTGCCTGGCACGTTTTAGTAAGCATACACCGTCATCATCATCATTGTTATTATAAAAGCCACCATAGCTCTATCATGGAAAAGTTACCATTTTCACAAGTGTCCTGTGTTTAAACTTCTTGCTAATTTGGTTCCTAAATTGACCTCTCCTGTGGCAGTGTTTCCAAAAGAAGTAGATCATCTCCCAGGCATATGTCTATTAGTTGCTTATGTCACAGTAAAAATGCACTGGTCCGAAATCTTTGATGAGTTATAATAAAAGTTATTAACCTTCTCTCTAAAAGATGATGCATGTATACATATGCATACAAGACTTTGGAAACCATCTCTGGCTCCACAGACCCTGAAGCCCCAAGGACTCCATTCATTCAACAACTATTTAGTGAATGCCAGCTATGCACCCAGATCTGTGCCAGCCTCTGAGAATACAGAGGTAAACGAGACAAATCAGCTTGCTACTCTCTCAGACTTTACATTCTAGGACCAATGTGCTAGAGATTGGAAACCTCTGCCTTAGGACATCTTCATTGGTTTTTTGCATTAATAAACATTGCATGGACCACTCACATCCGCATATAAAACTAAGTTACTGTGATGGATCTCTGTAAAGAATAGAAACTGCAAAAATGCCAGAATTAGCTGGACAGCATGTATGTGGAAGTAGGAAGCCCTGGGACTTCCTAGGAGGTAGGGACCTAGGCCTCATGGCAACAAAGGACACAACAAAAACAAACCCAGTTGGTGAATTTATGAAACCTCTTTCACAAAACTTGGAACTACCCACTCCTTTGTGCATCAAGCTGAAGATTAATATTCAAGTGATGTTAACATCCCAGGCAAATGTGCTAAATGCCTTTAATTTACCATCTCACTTACCTTTGAAATAACTGTGAGATAGGAATTGTTTTCTCCATTTTTTTAATTAAGGAACTGAAACTCAGCGAGATGAGGTGACTTGACCGGCCAATAAGTAATAGAAACAATCATTTGAATCAATTTCCTGACTTGAGTTTTTTCCAGATACCTACCTGCTTTCTTTGGTGAGCATAGAAGGGGATGGAGGATGGAGAGGAGGTATTTCTTAAATTGGGGGGAGTTTGTTTTTGTTTCAGATAGAGGAAGAAGAAGAAGAGAAAAGGAAGAATGATAATCTTTCCTCATTTCCTAAGCAAACTATAGGAAATATACTGTTGAAAGGACCACTGGCTCCATGATTGAATGTAGTATTACTTTTAAAATAGAAGCTTTCATCTTCTTCAAGCAGCACATGTGGGCAATAAGATGTCCATTAAAGTTCTAGTGCCTTATTCATTTTATTTGGTTCATTCCATTGCATAGTTAATGTTACAACTTGGAAAGATTTTATTTGAATTTTCTTTTCTCCACAGATACGCAATGTCTGGTCCAACTGATGAGACTGCAGGAGACCTGCCTGTGAAAGATACAGGTCTAAATCTCTTTGGAATGGGAGGGTTACAAGGTACAGCCAGCTGTTATTTATTACCGTTATGAACTTTGATCAGTAACTTCTTTACTTTTAATTTAAAGTATTTCTGATATTCGTACAAACAAAGCCATTTAAGTAGCTATATAGTCTTGATTGGACTAAACAAGAAGATGGAGAATTTAGAACAACATATGGTATTTTACTGCATGCATCAATTATCAACAGTTCATAGAAAATGTAAAATCCCCCTCTGTTCTGATAAAGAATTGTTATAAATCATCTTCTTAAAATTCCACACATCAGTAGAAACGACACAGAGAGTACCAAGCCTCCAAACCAAACTGCCTGGTTTAAATCACATTCACCATTAAAATGTTTCTTTAGGCTTAAATTTTATATGGGAGGAAATGCCATATTTAAAAATTTTTGCCTTTCAAGTAGAGTATCTCAAAATGGTTTGTTTAGCCAAGTGATATTGACTTTGTTTTATCAAATTAATACACATTAGAGGATTTCTTTGTCCTTTTATCACTTAGTGGTTGCTATAGAGCTAAAAAGCACTTTCAAATTGAGAAAGAAAAGGACTGCTTTCAGGAGCAATATAGAGTGTAGAGCTGTGTTTTTGTTTGTGTGTACAGTATGTCAGCCATTCTGTCATGCCATAGCATTTGTCATTGAGAAGGCTGTGATGTAAAATATATTCCACTAGGGCTACTTCATACACTTGTTAATCAAAACACTGCAAGTGGCCACCTTGAACTACCACAGAAAAGTAGTCAAAATATTGTTCATTGAAAAAGATAAATTTGACTACAGCTTTTACTGTTAAAAGTAAAAAGAATGGGGGATGTGGGGATATATGTATACATATAGCTGATTCACTTTGTTATACAGCAGAAACTAACGCAACATTGTAAAGCAATTGTACTCCAATAAAGATGTTTTAAAAAAAAGTAAAAAATAAAAAACAAGAAAAAATTTAAAAAGTAAAAAGAATGTATAAGCTTTGCTTTAGATCTTTGGTGGAGTATCAGGGATTAAAATACAAATAATTTTAAGTGTACAAGGCTATTTTTTAGTATTTGATACCCTAAGTTCAATTCTTGCCCTCAGTAACCTCCTCATAGGGCTTTAATCTTTGTCCATTTGTTCCTTGTTTCTTTTGGAGGACTGTTGAAAATTGACCAGCTTCACAGGAAAATATCAAATTTAAGCATATGTAAAAAAAATATACACACCTGCTAAAAGGTGTAAAAGTTCTTTAAAAATATATGATAGCTTATAAATGATTTGTGAAGGTTTTTGTTTGCTTGGTCTTGCAGATTTTATTGTTTATTTTCTATAAGACATAGCTCAGAAAAATATCTTAATCATATTGTTATTTTGTAACTCTTACCTTTGGAAAAAAATACTTACAGATACCTACTTTTTATTTAGTTTTTTTCAACATTCAGCATATAAATTGAAAAGTCTTTATTGAGTCAGAGTTGCATCTTTCATTCTTATTTGATGTAAGTTCCATCTTATATTGTTATTTGAATACAATTTTTGAGTGGAAACGATTGTTGCTCAAATCCTTAATATTGTGTATAAAGTATTAATAGCAAAGATTTTTGTTCTTACCTCCAATCAGTGGCGTGAACAATGCTATAACATTTTCTAAAGCAGTCTTAATTGTAGGTCATAAAGAAAAATACCTGAGATGAGTGCATCAGAGATTATGTTAATATCAACAGTTATTATTTTTAGAGGCTATTTTAAGTAATCCTCCTGTTAATTACCTTGGCATTTTTGCAGAAACTTCAACAACACGGACAATGAAGTCTCGCCAGGCAGTGTCACGTATCAGTCGTGAGGAACTGGAAGACAGATTTTTGCGTTTGCATGATGAGAACATTTTACTTAAACAGCATGCCCGCAAGCAAGAGGATAAAATTAAAAGGTTATGATAAAAAGCTTTTAGCTTTTTTTTCCTGACTCTGTAAAGTTTGGAGGATATGCTTTTCTATAAACTTAATTGAAAACCCCACCTTGAATCCTTTTTGGAGCAAGGAAGGTTATTGATTTATAACTGTACTGATTTGTACAGTTTTTAAAAATGGAAAATCTTACAAACTAGGATAATAAACCAAGAAGATTATGAGTGTTTATTATGTCTGAAGTTGCCATTTGAAAGAAAGAGCTAATAGCTTTGAGTGCCATGAGTGTATCATATCTCTAAATAACTTTTGCTTTAATATTTATAGTTTAATAAGCATATGGCCAAAACATCTGTTTTCTAAACATCTTGATTTTAAAATGAAAGTTTTTAAAAGTAATAAGCTATTCTAACTTGTTAGGATGCATGTTTCTTTAAGATTTGGGGTTTACTAATAAGAACATCACTTCACTATCTGGAACATCTTTTACTTTGCTTGGATTAATCTAGAATCTGTATTTATTTCAAAAAATGTATTGTTTCTGAGGAAACAGGGTCACTTTTGTGTGCAAAAAATTTCCACAGGGATTATTTCTTAAGAGTAGATAGCTTTCATTCTTTCTTGTTCAGGAACAGTGACTGTCTTCTGAATGTGTGGCATTAAAAGTTCATTCTCATTTGTGAGCATGAACAGATCTGTATTCATATTCATGTTCTAGGTTCAATGGAAAGGTGAAACAACGATTGAACAAAGAAGATAGGGGGTTTTTCTTCCGCTTGGAACTTAGCCTCTAAAGGAGTGATTCCAGTCAGTTTCTATTCTGTGGACTTTGTTTTAATGACCCACTGACCTGCTTTGTGCAGAGCTTTTACTTTGAGTTGGATTTTGAGTCGTGATGATGGCTTTTTTCAAGACTCACTTGCCTGTTTCTTTTTCTGACCACTAACACAGCCTTCACCCTGTCTGAATGAGGCATTTAGTCTGTGACCGCTGAACAGTTTTTTTCCTTTGTAAACCTAATTGGTCAGTAAAAGAATTAAATTCACAGCCTTGACCTCATTAGTAATTTGTCCTAGCCAGAAAATAGAAAACAACTTAATAATGAGCTATGTAGTTTAATGGAAAAAGGACTGAGCTAGGAGTCAAGTGGTGTGCATGTGTTCTTTGTCTCTCTGCCACTCGTCTATGGTATGTTCAAGCCATTTAACCTCCAGGAATTTTATTTTACTCAGCCCTGAGGGTAGTGATCCAATGACCACTATGATCCAAAGCTCTAATTTCCTTCTCAGTTTCACACCACTGACACTACCTAGATACATGGATAAACTACCTTTAAATTTATCCTTAAGATATAATTAGAATCACTTACTTTAGTATGAATGTAGATTTGATAAACCACCTTTCTAAAGAAGTACTCAAACTTTACCCGATCACTTATTTCATTAATATAAAATATAAAATAATCAGATGAAAATTATTGCTATTACTGGACAAAAAGATGCAATCTTACCTTTCTTGGCAAAGTTTACTTGCATATCTTTGAAGGAATTTTAAGCCTCTATGGATGTGCTCTTCTTGCCTTAAAAATTGGAGTTGTTTGTTTTTCTCTAGATGATGACTGCTTTTTCACATTAAATCTATCTTTTTTTTTTTGCTTCAAACTTTTTTTTTAACATCTTTATTGGAGTATAATTGCTTTACAATGGTGTGTTAGTTTCTGCTGTATAACAAAGTGAATCAGCTATACATATACGTATATCCCCATATCTCCTCTCTTACATCTCCCTCCCACCCTCCCTATCCCACCCCTCTAGGTGCTCATAAAGCACCGAGCTGATCTCCCTGTGCTATGTGGCTGCTTCCCACTAGCTATCTATTTTACATTTGACAGTGTATATATGTCCATGCCACTCTCTCACTTCATCCCACCTTACCCTTCCCCCTGCCTGTGTCCTCAAGTCCATTCTCTACCTCTGTGTCTTTACTCCTGTCCTGCCCCTAGGTTCTTCAGAACCATTTATTTTTTTTTAGATTCCATATATATGTGTTAGCATATGGTATTTGTTTTTCCCTTTCTGTCTTACTTCATTCTGTATGACAGACTCTAGGTCCATCCACCGCACTACAAACAACTCAATTTCATTTCTTTTTATGGCTGAGTAATATTCCATTGTATATATGTGCCGCATCTTCTTCATGCATTCATCTGTTGATGGACACTTAGGTTGCTTCCTTGTCCTGGCTATTGTAAGTAGAGTTGCAATGAACATTGTGACACATGACTCTTTTTGAATTGTGGTTTTCTCAGGATATATGTCCATAGTGGGATTGCTGGATTGTATGGTAGTTCTATTTTTAGTTTTTTAAGGACCCTCCATGCTGTTCTCCATAGTGCTGTTGTCCATTGTATCAATTTACATTCCCACCAACAGTGCAAGAGGGTTCCCTTTTCTCCACACCCTCTCCAGCATTTATTGTTTGTAGATTTTTTGATGATGGCCATTCTGACTGGTGTGAGGTGGTACCTCATTGTAGTTTTGATTTGCATTTCTCTAACGATTAGTGATGTTGAGCATCCTTTGTTTGCAATCTGTATATCTTTGGAGAAATGTCTGTTTAGGTCTTCTGCCCATTTTTGGATTGGGCTGTTTGCTTTTATGATATTGAGCTGCATGAGTTGCTTATATGTTTTGGAGATTAATCCTTTGTCACTTGCTTCATTTGCAAATATTTTCTCCCATTCTGAGGGTTGTCTTTTCGTCTTTTTTATGTTTTCCTTTGCTGTGCAAAAGTTTTTAAGTTTCATTAGGTCCCGTTTGTTTATTTTTGTTTTTATTTCCGTTTCTCTAGGAGGTGGGTCAAAAAGGATCTTGCTGTGATTTATGTCATAGAGTGTCCCTATGTTTTCCTCTAAGAGTTTTATAGTGTCTGGCCTTACATTTAGGTCTTTAATCCATTTTGAGTTTATTTTTGTGTATGGTGTTAGGGAGTGTTCTAATTTCATTCTTTTACATGTAGCTGTCCACTTTTCCCAGCACCACTTATTGAAAAGGCTGTCTTTTCTCCATTGTATATTCTTGCCTCCTTTATCAAAAATAAGGTGACCATATGTGCATGGGTTTATCTCTGGGCTTCCTGTCCTGTTCCATTGATCTGTATTTCTATTTTGGTGCCAGTACCATACTGTCTTGATTACTGTAGCTTTGTAGTATAGTCTGAAGTCCAGGAGCCTGATTCCTCCTCCATTTTTCTTTCTCAAGATTGCTTTGGCTATTCAGGGTCTTTTGTGTTTCCATACAAATTGTGAAATTTTTTGTTCTAGTTCTGTGAAGAATGCTATTAGTAGTTTGATAGGGATTGCATTGAATCTGTAGATTGCTTTGGGTAGTAGAGTCATTTTCACAATGTTGATTCTTCCAATCCAAGGACATGGTATATCTCTCCATCTGTTTGTATCATCTTTAACTTCTTTCATCAGTGTCTTATAGTTTTCTGCATACAGGTCTTTTGTCTCCTTAGGTAGGTTTATTCCTAGGTATTTTATTCTTTTTGTTGCAACGGTAAATGAGAGTGTCTCCTTAATTTCTCTTTCAGATTTTTCATCATTAGTGTGTAGGAATACAAGAGATCTCTGTGCGTTAATTTTGTATACTGCTACTTTACCAGATTCATTGATTAGCTCTAGTAGTTTTCTAGTGGCATCTTTAGGATTCTCTATGTATAATATCATGTCATCGGCAGTGACAGTTTTACTTCTTCTTTTCCAATTTGTATTCCTTTTATTTCTTTTTCTTCTCTGATTGCTGTGGCTAAAACTTCCAAAACTTTCTTGAATAATAGTGGTGAGAGTGGACAACCTTGTCTTGTTCCTGATCTTAGAGGAAATGGTTTCAGTTTTTCACCATTGAAAACGATGTTGGCTGTGGGTTTGTCATATATGACCTTTATTATGTTGAGGAAAGTTCCCTCATGCCTGCCTTCTGGAGGGTTTTTATCGTAAAGGGTGTTGAGTTTTGGCGAAAGCTTTTTCTGCATCTATTGAGGTGATCATATGGTTTTTATCCTTCAGTTTGTTAATATGGTGTATCACATTGATTGATTTGCGTATATTGAAGACTCCTTGCATTCCTGGGATAAACCCCACTTGATCATGGTGTATGATCCTTTTAATGTGCTGTTGGATTCTGTTTACTAGAATTTTGTTGAGGATTTTTGCATCTATGTTCATCAGTGATATTGGCCTGTAGTTTTCTTTCTTTGTGACATCTTTGTCTGGTTTTGGTATCAGGGTGGAGCTGGCCTTGTAGAATGAGTTTGGGAGTGTTCCTTCCTTTGCTATATTTTGGAAGAGTTGAGAAGGATAGGTGTTAGCTCTTCTCTAAATGTTTGATAGAATTCGCCTATGAAGCCATCTGGTCCTGGGCTTTTGTTTGTTGGAAGATTTTTAATCACAGTTTCAATTTCAGTGCTTGTGATTGGTCTGTTTATATTTTCTATTTCTTCCTGGTTCAGTCTCAGAATGTTGTGCTTTTCTAAGAATTTGTCCATTTCTTCCAGGTTGTCCATTTTATTGGCATAGAGTTGCTTGTAGTAATCTCTCATGATGCTTTGTGTTTCTGCAGTGTCAGTTGTTACTTCTCCTTTTTCATTTCTAATTCTATTGATTTGAGTCTTCTCCCTTTTTTTCTTGAAGAGTCTGGCTAATGGTTTATCAATTTTGTTTGTCTTCTCAAAGAACCAGCTTTTAGTTTTATTGATCTGTGCTTAAATCTATGTCTTTCTTTTGAATGTAATCTCTATCCTTGTGAAAGTCTTTGTGTAACAGAAGATTCAGATATTTAGGTTGACATCTCATTTAAATGGCTACCATCTTTCTATGGATAAGCCATTTGGTGGGGCTCAGGGTCCTAAAGGGCTAGGTAGAGTGTGTGGCTCTGTTGGGCTACAATACCTGCCCAGATTCCTCAATGATATATCCTTCTCTGGATTAGGTGGAAAAGGAACTAATCCATTGATTACTTTACTAGGGTGTTTGTGGTACTCTTGGATCTTGGTTTATATTATCCTATATCCCTTATAAAGCATGTTTAATGGATGTGCCTCAAGGGAAAAAGAAAACAATCTTAACTGATTATGTTATGCATAGCTTTCCCCTGATGCCGCATGCTGTAGGCCGAGTAGCCAGAAGTGTAGATAGACATGTATTACTACTGCTTTTACAGAGGACTCTGCTTAGGGCAAAAAAAGGTTGTTCTGTGACATCCCAAAGCTATTAAGGGGTTTTTTTATTTCACTTTTGTTCTCCTAAGTAAAAGCTTCTGTCCATAACCATGCTAAAATAAAGCAAAACCCCGTTTAAAGAAAAATGAAGTGTGTTTTTATTTTCAATCTCCTGTCTGGGTCTTTATAAAAATAGATTCACTATAAACTAGAATCAGCTATTGAAGATGTGCGACCAATTTTGTAAAGTCTTGAACTTGTGTCTCTCATCAAAGCCACCTTTTCTTTCTTGTACTGCCAAGATTTTTCCATTCACTGTCAAGCATGTTTTCCGTACGTGTATATTACATCACCCCCATGTGCCCTTTCTGTCTTTTGTTCTGTCTAACCAGTTTTTATCAAAACTTAAAAGAATCAAAGGTATAAACTCCTGAGATGTCAAAAGCACAATGTATGTCTAAATTTAAAAGTACCGTTGAAATAATACTTTCTGTACCTAATTAAGTTCTACCATTAAACAGGCGTGTTTCTTGAGCACTAAGCAACATTTAATGGTGCATTTGGGTTTCTTTTGAATTTTTCATTGGGCTTTTAATATGTATGTATCTATGCATTTTTAACATTTTTATATTTGTAATATGTCTGAATCCTAGAGAAACTGAAAACAATACATCACCTAAATGCTGCATAGTCTTAATACAATTTTGAAAAGTTTTAACTTACTGTGGCTTGCAGATATAACCCACCATATCCACAATCTGTAGCTACATTTAAGTGCATACAGCATTCCTACATAAGGTCATGCGTTAAAAATTGCATTTGAGGAACATATGGAGTAAATATGTGTCCTCTCTTTACTAACCTTAAATGATAAGCCTTAGGAAACTGTTATTTGTCAGTGCTATAAAGCAGATTGTTGCCCAGTGGTTTCAATTATCATCAAAGGATTCTTCACAGGCAGTAATAGTTACATCAAAACCTGAAATTTATTATTCAGGTTCTGCACTGAAGTCTTCACAGTGATTATGTTCCTTTCAACAGAATGCATTTTATGCTGACTTCTCACATTCCTTTTCATCTTTTTATTATTTCCCTAGAATGGCCACCAAGTTAATACGGCTAGTTAATGACAAGAAAAGATATGAATGGGTTGGTGGCGGCCCCAAGCGGCTGGGAAGAGATGTGGAAATGGAAGAAATGATTGAGCGGCTGCAAGAGAAAGTTCATGATCTTGAAAGACAAAATGAAGTGCTCAAAAACAGACTAATTTCAACCAAACAGCAACTTCAGATCCAGGGTCACAGGCAAACTCCATACAGTTATGTGCAATCTCGTGTTAACACTGGGCGTAGAAAAGTGAATGAAAATGCAGGCTTACAGGAATGCCCCAGGAAAGGTAAACTAAAGCTTACATTAAATCCTAAATTTAAGTTAATAACTTGTTTTACACACACGTACATACATACACACAGAGTTTTATTTCTGTACTATTCATGTTTTTGAGTGTCTTTAGAAAGAGAGAAATCATTTTTTGACTTTTTGATAAAATCACATTAACATGAAGATCATTTTATATAAGAATCACTAGATCATGCTCAAATTTGTCTAGTAAAACATTGAACATAACTATTCATCCTAACTAATAAAAGAAGCATGTATGAAACGACATCAAATATGGGTTTAGTTTAGTTTGAGTTGGCTTTTTATATTATGGATGGAAATCACAATGACTCAGGCAAATAGAGAAACCACTAATTTGCTCATGTGGTCACACTGTTGTTCTGAAGGATCACACTTAGGTTCTTCGTCCAAAGGCCTTCTATAAATTTTACAAAATTGTTTAAATCTTCCTCGTTGTGTGGAGGCAGCTTGACAGTGAAGTGTGCACATAACTAGGGGTTTAAAAACTTGGGTTCTTGCTCCTCTGCTTACTGTCTGGTGACCTTGGACAAATCTTCTAATCATTCTGAACTTGAGTTTTCTTTACACATAAAAGTATTTAAGCAAGCAACCATAAAGGTCTCTGACATCTTCAAAAAATGATCATTGGTCAATCACTCTTCTCATCTTGAAAATGAATCACCTAAAACCTACCCAGCTTACAAAGCAATTCAATTGAATATAGAAGACTCAATACTGTAGACAGAACTTAAGTATTTCTAATGAAAATTCCCAATTCCCTCCACCCACAGACAAACTTTATTTATAATGAAGCAAAAAGTCAATAAATATTTTAAGGAATACTTTTTTCATTTCAACTACTAGGGAAGGAAATAGAATTTTAGTTCTAGTTCATCTTTGTTTGGAACGTGCTCCACTTAAAGACCAAACATTTTTAGGGAAATAAAAAAGTCATGTAAAACTTTCAATTCATTGAGGGAACAAAAAACACCATCTGAACAGAAAAAGAGAAAATTTTGTTCTATTTTTCTCTCTAAGCCAAAATGTTAACATTATATGTTCCCTAGACAGAGTTCCTTTGAAGTTGGTAAGGCCTCCACTGTAGGCAGGAGGTAGCTGCAGGATAAAAGAGCTTGGCTACTCCTAGCTATGTGAGATTGGCAGTAGACTTTGAATATAACCAAAGTAATCATAATGAATTATAAATCAAAAGTACATTCTGCCGCTAATTAACTTTTTATGTGGAAGAGAGCACTTGATTTCCCAGAGCCTCATTTTCCACATCTGTAAAATGGATTGATAACACCAGATTAGAAGAAAGGTCAGGAGATGATAGGTCCACAACAATATATTTTACCTTTAAATAGTCATTTATCCTCTCTGAACCTTAGTTTTGTCATCTGTGACTACAGTTGGGCAAGATGATCCCTGTGGTCTGCAAGGTCTTTTATGCTAAATAAAAACGATGCCCAAATATTAGATTAACATGGCAAGCTAATCTAGTGCCGTGAATTGCTGTTTAAATAGAAGAGTTTGATGGAAGTTTCTCCTTGTAGAAGAGTCACAGAACAGAAGAGCCTTTAAAATGTTACTTACATAGATTAAATTTCTCATTGTATTTACACTGTTAGTAATTCAGAACTTTTTCACTGTTTGGTACAGAATCTAGGACATAGAAGTTGCACAAAGGATTAAATAGTAATGAATACTTTCCTAACGTCTATCTTTCTGTGTAAATCTGAGGCATCATTATCAAGATCGCTACCTTAGTAGCCTTAATAGACTCTTCAAGACCGCCTTTGAGGCTGGGACTTAGACCAGAGTTGTCAGAAGTACTGCAGCCTGAGGGGCTGGGCAAGAACCCTGACCCTCTTGGGCCACAAGCAGTCTAACCCCTCAAAGCTGCTGTATAGATATTATCGTTTCCTATTTGTACCTTGTCAGGATAAAGGATAGAAAGTACTGGCTTAAGGTGTGATCAGTGTAGTGTAGAAACAATTCTTATTGTGAAGAACCAGTAGAAAGATTATAAAGTGTATATGTTTTAAATATAGCTATTGGAAAATCACCATGAGACTGTAAGTTTTAAGGTATGTTTTGAGTATAAGTGGGTTTTTTTAAATTCTAGTAGTAATGTTTAGTTTTTCCTTGGTTTATGTAGGAAAAGCTTAAGAATTAGTATTACTGCCAAAATAATATAATTGGCAAATTTTAACACAGTAAACTATTGTAATGTTTTAGGCAGGGCCTGTTCCATTCTTTACTCTGGATTACAGCAATAAATGTTGAAAGTTTTGGAAATAGCAAATGATAGTTCCATTTTTCCTAATTAAAATTCTCATTTTGAAAAAGTAAACTTTTATAAGGAGAATGAGTTTTTTCTGTACCTTTATGTCTGGAACTATTCTCCATTTTAAAAATCTAAATTATTTGTCATACTTCATTTACCTAAAACTAATAACCTAATTATTTTATAAGTGTAAAGTAACTCCTATAATTAAAAGAGTGTCTCATTTTTAACAATGGGACCAGCTTGTAAAAATTATTGTAATTTACAATATTTACAAAATTATTGTAAATTACAAAAAATTCTAATTATTTTTATAAGAAAAATTATATTTAAGTGCAGCAGCAAAATGTTTTATTTAAAGGAATCCTATTGATGATCTCTTCTCAAATTACCTTTGTTTAAATATGGATTTTCGTATTGAGGTAGAATAAATCAAAGTACAGGAAACATTTTGACTTACGCTCGCAGTATCTGTGAATCACACAAATGAAGATAAGGTTCAAAATGTAAGGTCAAGGGGTATGAATGAGTAATTTAAAAATCAAAAAACCTTTATCAAAAATACTCAAAAAAATCACGGTTTTGAAAACTTCTTCCTTCATACCTCAGTTTATATTGTAAAGACCTGTTAAAATTTTGGTTCTTTCAGAATTTACTTTGGAAGTTCTAAATCTAAGTTGAATAAAACTATTTCTGGGTAATTTGGTTTCCATAGTAGAATTTGTTAAATGAGCAATACTTGCTGCTGTGTTTTATTTAATGCCAACTGGTGGCTGAGATCTAACAGTTCCTTTGGCAATGTATGTCTGATTCTCTGTACTATGGAGCACATATCTCAGTACTTAAGAGACTTTATTGTATTGCATATTTCCTTACAATAGCAAGTCAAGGGTCCTTCTTCTCTAAATAACTTCACTAATTAATAATCTTATTAATTTATTTTTAGGTATTAAATTCCAAGATAAAGATATAGCAGAAACTCTGCAACCCATGCCTACAAAACATGGCAACATTTTACTTGAAGAAGCCAGAGGAGAAATAAGAAATTTGTATGTATTCTTTTTGTGGTCATTTTAGAACACTGTATATTGATCATGTCTTTTTTGATCCCTCCCTTGCCTTTATTTTAAACAAAATTGGTTTGTGTACAAATAATTTGCTCCATTAAAATACAGCTAGATCTGTGAGGTAAGAACAGATATTATATAATATCTTTCCAGTACAATGAGGTAAATTAAAAACTTAACCAGTTGCCTCAGTGGAAGCGTTTAGAGAAGAGTCCTCTTTATTATAATTTCCCCCTCAATGGAATGGCAGTCATTTAGAATAGTATAAGCTTTAGAGGCAACATTTCCATTCACAGAAGAATTACAGGTAGTTTTTTTTGTTTTGGGGTTTTTTTAAGATCATGAATTAATTAGCCTTTCTGTGGTTTAAAAAAAGAATTGGAGGGAGTGGCTTAAAAGTTTGGAGCTATCAAATACATATGGATTTCAGATTTTGTTTCATGCTGATTCTATGGTACCGCATTCTTCATCATACTGTGGTTTCAAAAAAGTTACTTCTGCCACTTTTAGCTTACTTTTCCAGTTAATCAAAGCCTCATGGTGATCTCAGTGTCTGTAAGTCACACAAATGAAGATAAGGCCTTCACCTGGATCATCAAAAAGTAACAATTCTGAATGAAGAGAGAAAGCAGGAAACAGAATATCATACTTTAGATAGCTGCTTAAGAATAATATTGGCTTAAATTTTTACTTTTGAATATTTTAAATACCAGTTACAGTAATGGTTGCCTGTGAAAGAATAAAACTAAAAGACTAGACCTAACCTTGTTTCCTGTTAGTCAGTGGAAAAGCAAGGGTTCAGACCAGTCCTGAGGCTTTGTACACTGGGATGCTGCCAGACATGGTAGAGACCACTAAGTTATGTTTTGCAAATTTCTTGCCTTCTCTCTATAAAGTGTTAATTTGGGTGGTATAGGCAGGTGTGCATATGAAAGAACAAAGGCACATAAATTATCTGAAGAAGACCAGATCACAGAGTACTTAGTAGGTGACCAATAAATACTGCATTGAATTGAACCACAGTCCAGTCCGTTGCCTAGGACATTATCTTATATAAAGCAATACCTTGAATTCTTCCATATGTACTTCCAAATCATCACATTTAATCTGCTACTATTTCACTATGTGCCGGGGCACTTAAGCTAAAATTTTTAACTTTTGCTTGTCCTTTACTATGAAGCAATTTCTTTGTACTGCTCCTATATACTGCAGATTTTCCCTCAAGCTGCAAATTCTTGTAAATTTTCTTTATTTCAGAGAAAATGTTATTCAGTCACAGAGAGGCCAGATAGAAGAGTTAGAGCACTTGGCTGAGATCCTGAAAAATCAGTTGAGGAGAAAAGAAAATGAAATTGAGTTATCTCTTCTTCAGCTTCGAGAACAGCAGGCTACAGATCAAAGGTATGTTAAAACAGAAATATCACTTTGATAAGGTCAAAATTAGTTTAAAATACTTTATCATGTGCCATAGAAGGATAAGCCTAGTCTATTTAAAAATCATGTTTTTACTTAACATTCTTCATATAAGCCTGCTCTAGACCTACTAACTGCTATCAACAACTCAAGTCTAAGGGCATTTTTCCCGAACCTACTCTGCCTCATCTTGTTTCCTCTGCTCACTTACCAAGCCGGTAGGAAGTTCTGATACCATTTGATTGTACCTACCAAGAAAAATATGTGTGACAAGGACTCAGCTGTTGGCATACCTTGTGAATAAGCCCAACCTTATTTAAGTTTTTTTCCCAACCTTAAAAGGTAGTAAATTCCATAATACAGTACCCATTTTTTTCACCCAAGATGTTACCTCTCTTAATATTCAAAGTCTGCATCGAATTCTGCTGATTGTTATGGGTGACAGTGGGGCCCTTCAGTAGTCTCCTTGCTGCCTCTTCATTTCTGATGTTTGATAATATATAGTATTTTCTTGTCTGTCCTCCTTTGTCATTTGTTGGTTCCTAATACCTCTTCTCTCATTTTGTGCTTCCACGTTGTGCTTCCAACAAGATTTTATCTTTTTACAATATTCTTCCTTGAATTATCTGCTTCCTTTATGGCCCTTTTCTTTTTGTTTGGAACAAGCATACTCAAAGATATGGAGAGTAGTATATTGAAATCTCATGTACTCATCTCTCAACTTTAACAATTATCAACATGCTAACCAATCTTGTTTCATCTATCCCTTCACCTTCATTTTCTTTAATTAATTAGCCCCTGCCAAATATCATGTCATCCACCTGTAAATACTTCAGTATATATTGCTGTCTTATAAGGAATTTTTAAAATATAATTACCGTGCCATTATCACACCTAACAAAATTAACAGCAATTCCTTCATACCATCTAATAACTAGTTTATATTCAAACTTCTGTAACGATGACTTCCTGCTGTTTGAATTGGAATCCAAATGAGGTCTACACATTGCATATGATTGTTACATCTTTTGTCTCTTTAATTTCTCTCTTAGTATTTTTTTAAACCTGACCTAGATCCTCTGTTTGTTTTTCCCTTACCAAGTGTGATATCACACTTATGTGAGTAGGTTCTCATTTAGAAAAAACAACTATGATTTTCCACTTTTTCATTTCAGAATCAGAGTTTACTTCTTCTTTCACAAACAAACCTTACATAGTTATATTTGAAAAAGCTAAGATGCATAATAGAAGACTTGTTTTAAAAAAATAAAGTGGGCCAAAAATATATGAAAAGCTTTTTATTTCAAAGATTTAAAAGGTTAATATTATCTCTACTAATTTGTGTTCCTAAAAAGTTACGTGTAAAATTAAATTTTGTAATGAAATTCTATATATTTAGTGACATTAATATACCCTTCTAAGTGCAGGGCAAAAGAAAAATGAATATTTTTGAGAATTATATTTATAATAGGGAATGTAATTTGAACCCTGGGTTTGAACCAGGGTTTTAAATACCTAGGAGTTATCCACGTTCCCCCTAAGAATAGACCTAGCCTTCTTGGAAAACCAGTATATGGTTCCTTGTGAGGAACAGTGCTGAAGACCCCAACACTGAATATGGTGATCTTAATAAATTGCCAACAGCCATATTTAAAATATTATCTGGGTCTTCCCTGGTGGCGCAGTGGTGAGAGTCCGCTTGCCGATGCAAGGGACACGGGTTCATGCCCCTGTCCAGGAGGATCCCACATGCCGCAGAGCGGCTGGGCCCATGAGCCATAGCCGCTGAGCCTGCGCATCCGGAGCCTGGTGCTCTGCAACGGGAGAGCCCACAGCAGTGAGAGGCCCGCGTACCACCAAAAAAAAAAAAAAAAAAAAAATCTGCATTAGGCCAAGCCCAAGCTTGGAGCCCATTCCTCAACAGCTGAGTACAAGGTTATCAGACTACTTTCTCTGTTATAGTTCTTAAATTCCCAAAGAGTAAGATCGACCCTGTGTTGACCGTTCCTTCTTCCAAAGGAATATGATCATCTAAGAACTAGAGTGTTGTGTTAATTGAAAGGGAAATCCAAAAGTTCTTCAGTCCTAGGGCTAGAACAGCCGAAGAACTAGAGTCATAGATGGGTCTGCATATTTTCTAGTATAAGTATTTTCAGCAGAAGACATCAGCATATACACATAGAAGAGTTTACCTTCAAAACTAAACTAAGGCTAACCTTAGGGGATTATGTTATTCACTCCATAGCTGCCTATTTGTTGTCACATCAAGAATTAGAAGCAGAGACAAAATGAGTATTATTAATGAAGCGTTTGTTGCAGAGGCCAAAGAATGAAAGCAATTTGTACCCTACCTTACAGATTTTATAAAATTGAAAATTATTGGTTATTTGCTTAGAAGGAAGGGTACCTATGGTGAATAACATATTGTTTCTTGAAATACAGTTGTTGAAAACTGAAGAAATGACTTCAAATAAGGGTCTTCAAGTCTTTTTTTTTTCTTATATGTTTACACATAGCTCAAAATTTTATGTGTAACAGAAATTTTTTTGAGACTAATGGAAAACTGTTGAAAAATGTTGGGGAGAATATAAAACTTGGTATAATTTACTGTAGAGAAAAATCACAAAATGGAAAACATATTTAAACTTCTCTTTCATGGATACATTATTTCAGATTTGAAATTCTAGAAGTCTGATCTGAATGTTGGACTCCTTGTTCTCAAACATGAACCTAACGTAGTTGTAATCTTCAGAGTGCGGTGCTTGATATTTATGGCAAAGAGCCTTTTCATAGAATATTACAGAAACTCTTCGTAGTATGTGTTTAATAGACCAGTTTGGTTTGGCATCAGCTTGACATAAACTTTTGGTTATCCAAAGCCCTTAATTGCTTTGAAGTAAAAACCCAGTGCTGCTCTTTTTTATTAAAATCATGTCTTTTCCTGTTATTGTGGTCTATTTTGGAAGACTGAGTTGTGATTTTTGCATATGTTCTACATAATGCCTCATTAGCAAAAAATCTTGTATCATTTACAAGTAGCCTGAATGTCTGTGTTGTTTTGAACAAAAATCCATATTAAAATTTAAACAATATAAAAATGCACATTTTCTGCTTATGAAAAAGGCCATCTTAAATTAACTGCAAAGCAGTAACTAGTGAACACATGTACATGAACATTAAAATCAGGATGATTTTACCTTTTACTGACTTTTTCAAATCCAAAAATGTTTATACTCTTACCAAATGTGTAACTAGTTTGTACTAAGTGTTTTTTTAAGTAAATGTTAGGGTGTTTACCTTCTTAATTAGAAATCATGTAAGTGCCATAATGTCCCAGTGGAGGAAATTTAACCCGTAAATATTTCAGACACTGACTTGCCCCCTTCCCTTTGGTTGACAGCACACTGTCAAGTCATAAAACACAGAGGCCTTTTGCAGCCGCACAGTATACCAAGCAGCTTGGCTTTAGGGGCTCCATCTTTCCAGCTGTGCACAGACGCGGATTACTTCCTGGCACTCAAAGTTCTTCCCCAGCTTTTCATTTTGAAAAATGGCAAACCTACAGCAAAGTTGTAAGAATAGTAGTGTGAACACACATACCTTTCACCCCTTGGCATGTTTGTGAATGACACAGCCTGTTCTGCATTCTGCCCACTCAGGCACAGGCCCATTCCCCTCCCTTCCCCTCTCTCCCTCTCTCTCTCTCTGAGAGTTAGGTGCATATATCATGTCACCATCTCTACATTTCTAAGCACCTTCTAGGAACAAGGACATCTTCCTACATATCCACAGTACAGCTATCACACATTCAGGACATTTCACAGTGAATACAACAGTAGCATCATCTAAATACACAGTCCATATAAAAATTTCCCAGTTGTCCCAATAATGGCCTGTATTGCTGTTTTTTTAATTGCTATTTTTTTGTTTCTCTTTTTTAAAAATTAATTAATTAATTTTTGGCTATGTTGGGTCTTCATTGCTGCGCACAGTCTCTCTCTAGCTGCAGCAAGCGGGGGCCACTCCTCTCTGCGGTGTGCGGGCCTCTCATCGCAGTGGCCTCTCCCGTTGTGGAGCATGCTCACCAGGTGCGCGGGCTTCAGTAGTTGTGGCACACGGGCTTAGTTGCTCTGCCGCACATGCTCGAACCTGTGTCCCCTGCACTGGCAGGCGGATGCCCAACCGCTGCGCCACCAAGAAAGCCCTGTTTTGTTTTTCTTTGTTTTAATCCCATATCCAATCAAGTGTCATGTATTGTATTTAATTGTCATGACTTTTAGGTTTCCCTTATTACAGAGTGGTTCTCCAGTCTTTTCCAGCCCATTGATGATAGTTGTTTGCAGAATGCCCCTCAATTTGGATTTGTCTGATTGCCCAGTCCCCTAATTTAGAGGGCACATCTGGCTCTTGGATAGAAGGGTAACTGGGGCGAGGGATAACCATGCAGACATTACTATTATACAGGGAGGTAATCTGTCATTTTAAAAAAATATATCCAGGGCTTCCCTGGTGGCACAGTTGTTGAGAGTCCACCTGCCGATGCAGGGGACACAGGTTCGTGCCCCGGTCTGGGAGGATCCCACATGCCGCGGAGAGGCTGGGCCCTGTGAGCCATGGCCGCTGAGCCTGCGCATCCCGAGCCTGTGCTCCGCAACGAGAGAGGCCACAACAGTGAGAGGCCCGCGTACCAAGAAAAATTAAATAAAAATAAATAAATAAATATATATATATATATATATATATATATATATATATATATATATATATCCAACAAGTTCCTACTGTTGTTTTGAATACCTTAGAATTTGCCTAATGAAAAGTTTTCACACTCAAATACTATGTCTTTTATCCCCAAGTTTTTTACTATTAATGTTATCTAAGTTTTTTTGTGATAGCTGCTTGGCATGTTTCCCAAGCACTTTATTTAAACCACAGAAATTATCAAAATTAATAGTAACTAGTGTTTAGTGTGTTTGTGAGAGTGGAGAGAAAGCTAAAACTTAGGAACATCTCAGAGAAAGGAAGCAACTTACAAGAGTAGGAAGAATTTATCTCTTCAGACCTGGCTCTCTCACATAAGAACTCTGGCCAGATTCTTTACTTCTCTAAGCCTCATTTAGCTACCTTAACTGTGAAATGAAGAGGCTGAAATGAGTAAGTGGTTCCCTACCTTTTAAAACCAGATGCTTTTATCCCCAGAGACCTTGGTATTCTGAAAGATTTTGCCTCCTAAGTAAGCAGTATGTATTAATTTAATAAGTTTGTATTTTTTTCATCCAAGACCTGTATCATGCTAATCATTGCTTCTGATAATCGTGAAATAGCCTGTATTATTGCACCGATTTGCTATAATTCTATCCAAAAGTAAAAACAATATAAAACCTTTAGTTCGCTTTTACAGCTTTATTGCCTGCGAGTCTACATTTCTCATTGGGCTTTTTGATATTTTTAATATAATTCTCAAATTCCCACTACTAGTCAGAATCCATTAAACTTGATCTTCAAAATGGCCCCTTAAGAAGATGAGCCAGGATTTAGGTTCTTCCTGTCCCCAGCCAGTCCTTGGGAGTGCTCCCTCCATTTTCAGAAGAGTGTGATTATGTACATGTAGAAAGCTCTACATAACTGTCCCCCTCCATTCCTTGCATGTGTTTAAGAATAAGAAAGTACTGAGTTCTGATTTATATTTTGACCTAACACCACAAGAAAGATACAATCCAGAGACAAATAAACATACACATACAAACGTTTTCCTTTATGCAATCTTAAATCAGGGAGCATTATTTTCATCTGTGAACTAAAGCAGCATTTTTGAGCAGTCATTACCTTTCAAATAGACTTGGCTATTTTAGTGAAGCTTATTCCATTTAATTCACTAGCAACCTCATATAATTCTATTCATAAGTGATACCTTATTGTTATCTGTGTATCCCTAATAAGAGCTATGAATGACCTACACTTCTCTCAATGATATACTTAGTCTGCCACTGTTTCCCCCCCAAAAAAAACTGTAGAGTTTTTTCTAATCCTAAGATTGTTTTCAACCTTATCCCCCAAATTTAGTCACCCTAAAACTATTACTCAAAAAGAACCTCTTCGTTCTATCTCATAAATATCTTACCTAACAACTTTCCAGAGTCTCATAGCCTACCTTTTGTATTCTAAAACCTTCCCTTCTAAATGGTGTTAAAGTACTATATTACAACATTTTTTTGCCTCAAAAAAATCAAGAAGCTTTTTTTAGCATTCATAATCCTTACTGCAGCAAAGAATGAAATGTGGATGGGGGTTGCGGCGGGGAGGAATTGTGTGCCTGGGAAATGAAGTATTAGAAACTTTCACTGGAGCAAAGATTTTGGCTTCTTAAGCTTTCATATTAGACTATACATTACATAGCACCACTGAAAGTTTTTCCTTCTCCAGTATATCTGAGGTTTTAAGTTTCTGGATTTATTATGGCACCCAGTAGCAAAGCTGGAGTCAAGTGTTTTCAAGGCTTCCATTAGAAATTCCTCTTTCAGATTTTATTGCTTGACTGTTTCAAATTATATGAGAGAAACTTGGCACATAGGTTTTTGAGCTGGATTACTTTTTTCAAGATAAAATCTAATTTATTTCAGTTTGTTTTTAATCTTTGAGATGGGCCAACAGCTCTTCTCATAGTTTTAGAAGATTTGAGCATAATTCTAAATAATGTCTGTTAAAAAAGAAAAAGAAAAAAAAAACATTTTCCAACTTAATTTTTTATAGTTTTTTTCAAAATCCTTGTTGAAAAATATGAGAAATTTGTTTTTACAAAGCACTTAATTAGTATGCTTGATATCCCTTTGCAGATAATTTCACCATGTGTAATGCAGCATGTATGAATTGGTACATGACCAGAGTTCATCTGAATGTTTTTACTATGCATTGTTCTTTCTGTTCGGATGTCATCATCCTGAAGATTTGATGTTCCCTTCATAGTGCATGGGACAGGGCAGGAAAATACTATGTGGAGGTCACATAAAATATTGCTCATAAAATTAGCCTGTCTCTTCTTCAGAGGAAACCAACCTGAGGCCTTCCTTCACATGCAGAGAGGTCTAGGACAGGCCACTTAGCTGACTCTAATTCCCTCTTGCCTCCAAGATCCTTCTCACTTTTCTGTGACAGCTCCTTCCCTCTTTCCTCTCTCACGTACACCCTCATTGTTTTACCATATTTCATCTGTGTAAATATGTTGATTGGCAGGTTTGAGATGATTTTTCATTGCACACCTTCCTGAAGACCAGGCCATATTCATCACAATGTTGCTTTTAACTTTTATGTACTTTATGTCATTGACTCTGCACTTTCAACTTAACAGCATTGTTGCCATCAAAAATATCCCATCATAATAATGACTATTATATATAGAAGCCCTAAAACTGACACTTTAAAATAATTATTAAAGACTTGCAGGTGTTGTGTCATCCCAAAATAGGTGTACTGTCTAGCAAACTGACTTTTTATTTAAAGTACCACATTGTTATTGCTCTTTTTTTTAAATTTTATTTATTTATTTATTTATTTATTTATGGCTGTGTTGGGTCTTCGTTTCTGTGCGAGGGCTTTGTCTAGTTGTGGCAAGCGGGGGCCACTCTTCATCGCTGTGTGCGGGCCTCTCAGTATCGCGGCCTCTCTTGTTGCGGAGCACAGGCTCCAGACGCGCAGGCTCAGTCATTGTGGCTCACGGGCCCAGTTGCTCCGTGGCATGTGGGATCTTCCCAGACCAGGGCTCAAACCCATGTCCCCTGCATTGGCAGGCGGATTCTCAACCACTGTGCCACCAGGGAAGCCCTGTTATTGCTCTTTTATAAATACTACTTCTGTTGTATCTGTGCCCACTCTTTCGGCATCATTAGTATAAAATACTAAGTCAATATTTTGAAAAGTTTAAACTCCAAGGACTTTAGGAAAATATTCAAGAAAGCATCCACCAGTTAGACCACTGAAAGTTTTTGCAACTTACTGGCCTTTGCCTTACAAAAAAAAATTCAAAATTAAAACCTGCTATTTCTATGACCCTATGTGACTGAATGGTTTGTTGGGGCTTAATTTTTTGTTAATGTCATCAAGTAAGAGTTACTATTCAAACATGTCTCATGTATATATCTTTTTGAAAATATTAACATGCTTAAAAAGGAGTGAAATAAAATATCAGGTACAGCTGAAAACGTAAGAAGAGGTTTGAAATTCTGTATCAATAAATGTCACTCACTGTTGAGCAGTCAAACCAAGTGATTCTGGGGAAAACAGGTAAGTTCTATTTTGACTAATAAGTATGAAAAAATATGAATATTTTCTTGAGATCTATTCAAAATATATTTTCCCTTCATCTTACTATTTTTGTTTTAGTGAGTAAAAATAATACTGAGGGGAATATTGTTGAGTGTACTGTTGAATGTGTGCTCAGTACTACTAGATAACCTGTTTTAGACACATAATTATTTTAACATTGTGTTAAGACTGTACCCTGGGCAAGATCCAGATTCTTGGACTTGTTTATCTTCTGTGTGAGGACAACTAACTGTCCGATGCCAAAATACAATGAACTTTAAAATATCAAAGAGGAAAATTAAGTATTTCAGGTCCTCAGCTGGTTTGCAGATGTGTGAGCTTTGTAGTCCATTTTCTGGTTCCAGTAGGGCGTTGTGACAATTTTTCCAATATGTGTATACTAGATAAGTTTTGGAAGTAAAATTACTTACTTTAAATACTGAAATAATTTTCTGAACTTAAAATTTTTATGTTTATTTTTCTTAGAAAATGAAGTCTAAAACCAAGCTTCACTATTTTTAAAATACTTTTGAATATAAAACATATTAAATTAAGGAACCTTTCTCTGTCAGGAAAATAAATGCCTTTTGAAAACAGGTATTCATTTAGATCTATGATTAACCTTTAACAAGATCTTCCTGTTAAATTGTACATTTGCTTTAATCTCAGTAGGAAAAATACAAACTAGTATTGCAGCATATAGAGTTTCTATATACCCTGTGGACGTTAAATGATCTCTTACAGCTAAAGACACATCTGCAACATATTTAAATGCCAGCTTTGGGCATTATTAGTATAAAATGCTAAGTCACTTTTTCTGGAAATATTTTGAAAAGTCTGAACTCCAGGAGGAAACTCCAATAAATGGTAATCTTATGATACCATTTGTTTCGAGGGAGTGGTGGGAAGATGAGTGGCTGTATGGCATATTTTTCATTTAGTGAAAAATAGTATGATAGTCCTCCTTCAAATAAGTCTGAAGTTTGGTGGTGGAACAATAGCTGGGCTAAAGACTGATGTCCTCTGTACCCAGTTTCAGGACACTATAAAATGATATGAAATTCATATTATCAGTCATTGTAGAAGTGACAAAAGTCATCAAATTTGGGGCTCCCTTCAAACTCTTGAGAGTCTGTGCATTTATGAAAGTTCAAGAATGACTACTGGTTGGTTTTAAATAATAAGTCTATCCTAAATGTATAATAAACTAAAAACCTCAGCGACTGATATGCAAGTGTGTAAATTTTTTTCTATGTAACACTCAATGAAAACTTGTAGTCCCACCACAGATTTTTTTCCTTTTGTCTTACATTTTTTATTCTGTCTCTCTCTTTTTCTTAACTATGTCATTGAAGGTCAAACATTCGGGACAATGTAGAAATGATTAAGCTTCATAAGCAGCTAGTGGAGAAAAGCAATGCTCTTTCAGTAATGGAAGGAAAATTTATTCAGCTTCAAGAGGTACCGTGATCATTTATTTTATTATGGTGATACATAGATACAAAGGTTCGAAAATAGTGTTCAACTTTTTTTTTTAAGTAGAATGGTCGTAACACTAAAAAGTAGTTTTAAAGATTGCTCTTTTTATTCTCAAGTGTGTATAATTTCACTTCCTGTATGCTTAGCTATTTATAACTTAATAACTAAAGAAATAACTAACTGCTTGGACTTTTTATAAATGTGTCATCTTAAAATAATAAACACATTTATCATAAAGCATCTCATGTCAAGAAAATTTACTTTTAACTCCTTTTATCTGGAATCATATGGGTACATAACACTGAAGGTTTAGGTGTATTTGCATATATCTTCAATTCTAAGCATTTTGAAATATCCAAAATAGATCAATGTTAAGAATAGATTAATAATCAAGTTTTGTTAAATCTTTTTTGATATGTGGTGTTTTGTTTTGTTTTGTCACTACCAGTATCAGAAGATATTTGAATACCCCTCATGTCAACTGTCAGTGTATTTATTTTAAATCCTAACCCTTTGGTTGACAGTACTTGAGACTATTATCCCCATGGTGGTTTTACCAAGGACTATGGCCGCACAGGAATGTGCCATCAGAGGACTCCTGTTTACTGGCACTGCATAATTAACATAGGTTCTGGAATTAATGAACTCCAAAACATTCCAGATGAGCAAAATTCATATTAAGCAGTACTTTTTTTGAAGTACTGAAACAAGGAAAGCAGTAAATTGATGCAAAGCGGGTCATCTGAAGCCTAAATTCACTATTGAATTAGATAAATATTTTTCAACCATACTCTGGGTCATGTTTTCCATCCTACAGGTACCTCCTTAATGGCAAGTAATACACTACCTTCCATATAAATATGACGGTGTATGAAAGAGAAATTAATTAGAGAGTGGGATTGATAACACTATCTGCAGATGGGTGGAAGAGAGAGATTAAAAATACATGTAGCTGAAAGCCGTCTCTAAAAGGCAGCATTAAGAAAGGAATTAAAAAGTGATTTTGCATTCTTTTATCACTTTGACTGTTTTGATTTCCATTTAACAGTGACTCCAGGTATTTGTTTAAATACCATGAATATCAAGTGTCTTCAATAGCACAGGTACCTCTTTTGGGTAGAGATTTGAGAGGTTCAGGCCAACAGCTTCACCGAGATATGAAGCACAGAGAAAGCTGGTTAAAGATACTGTTCTGTGATTATAAGCAAGATTAACAAAAATTGGCCTCAAGTAGCTCAATAGCCGTGTTTCTTTTAAACAATTGAAGAACTTCAATAGAAATTTAATGATTTTAATTAGCAGATACAGCATTACATGTTATGGTCATATGGACTCTAGGAAAAGACTTTAGTGTAAGTATGTAAAATTGAATTTAAAACATATTCATAAATAGGTCAATTTTGAAAATTAAGAAGACTTCAGTAACTATTTTACTGAATTGAAATTCTTAATTGTATTACAATTAGAAGCTAACCTTCCAAGGCTATTTATATGGTGTGGTGACAGATCTTTTCAGTTTGAATATCTGTGGTCAGCATTTGTTTTTAACCCATACAGCAGCATTTTTAAACAGCATGTCCAACTACTGTAACCACAGCAAAAAGACAAAATAATTACTTGCTAAAACTAATTTACTCACTGGTCACTATCAACAAGTCAGAAAACTAGGAGGAAATAAAATAAAGGACAGAAACAGCCTACATTGTGTGACTCTGTGCTAAAATATTTTCTTCCTCATGATATACTTTGGCCAAGAGTATCCTTTATGGAGACGTTATACATTGTATAATGACACATTAATATAGTAGTTACATACATTGTGAGATAAAGAATAAACAATATAACGTGGACTTCAGGAGTAAATTCATTTATGCAATGGTAATCATTCATTCAAAGCAGAATCCAAAAATAGTTTTGAAAGGATTTTCCTTTTGTTTTTTAGAAGCAAAAAACTCTCCGGATCAGCCATGATGCCTTGATGGCAAATGGAGATGAGCTAAACATGCAGCTTAAAGAGCAGCGTTTAAAATGCTGCAGTCTTGAGAAGCAGTTACGTTCCATGACATTTTCTGAAAGAAAAATAGAAGAGGTAAGCTCCCAAAAAGTTTAGCCGTCCTTTGCATTAACACTTCTCTGTAACTCTTCTGAAAAAGTAAAATAGAGACATTTTAAATATTATATTGACTTAAAAATCCTAAACTATATGCATGGCACTTTGAGCACAGCAAAATATAGTCAATATATTGTGTGCATGGCAAATCGGTACTTAAATATACTTACAAATGTGCTTAGATCCACTATTTATCTAAAGGATTAAGGATCCTTGAGGAGACAGCAAACCATAACATTTTTAAACGAACAAATGCCAGATTACCTGAGGAACTTAACCTTCTCAGCCTTAACAGCTTATTAGTCATTTGAGATGTCAGAATAATTATAGGAATAGATCTGTCTCTAAGGAGAAGGATGTTCTGCCCTCCAACATCAGCAATTTTGAGAATTTTTTTTCTAGGAAGTTGTTTCAAAACTCATCTTCCTATTCATGTTGCTTCTCATGTTTCCCAGGTAGCTTAATCTTTTTCTGCAGTCTGTTAAACTTGTCCTTAAACAGAATTGAAATGAAATAAGATGTCTACATTCTGTTCTCATCTTGGAAGAATCTTTTACGGTGTCTCACACTAGCATCAAAAGAATTTTGAGAGGAGAATGAATTTTAAGAGTATTCTGATCCATGGGAAAAGGTTATAACAACAAAATATACTGGTGAATGAAACTTAAATACTAGAAATAAATACAGAAAGCTACATTTTAGTTATCAAGATATAATTATTACCCTGAGTTTATTTCTAAAAATATTATTCATTGGGATAAAACAAGGTATACGATTTTATTTGTTCATTCATTTGAAAGATGTAGTACTGGCTCTTTGTAAATTCCAGGTAACATGAGAAATTATGTTTTCAGAGTAAATAGTGATTGACACAAGTTGTTTGAACCATGAACCAAAAGAAAAGTTAATCCTTTTATTTTGGGGGGCCAACTGGAAATTAACACAAAATGAATATAATGATGGAATTCATCGCAGAAGACAGTAAAAAATATTATGTTTCCCCAAACTTAATAGCAAGCTTTTAACACGTTCTTTATTGAATTTTGGTACATGTTGCCATAAAGCAGTGCATACATTCCTACTAAATTAAAACAGAAATATTAATTTCATGTTTACTTAACAACTTGGAAGAAAAACAATGCTAAATTAAATACAGACGATATAAGTGGACTAGTTCACAGCTGCAATTTAGAAATCAAGACATGTTAGCCTCCTCACATGTTTTTTTTAATCCCCACGTGGTTTTATACACCTAATGTGTAATTTTCTTTTCATTTCAGCTGCAGGATAGAATAAATGATTTAGAAAAGGAACGGGAACTTTTAAAGGAAAACTATGATAAACTTTATAACAGGTAAATCATGATTCCATATGTTCTCTCCTTCTCTTGTTTGAGATCTTTTCTATCAAAACATTGGATATCAGAATACCTAATATTGATTAAAGAATTAGCAACAGATGACTGCAAGAAATCTATATATGTTATAAAAGAAAAATAAGCTCTTTTAAGAGATTGGTAATAAGTTCTTTAACCTGAGCAGCAGTCTATTACTAAGAAAACCACATCACTTTGTTGTCAGTAACAACTGCTATCATTTATTGAATGCAAACTGTAAGCTAGCAGGCACTATGCTAAATACTCTGCATACATCGTTATAAATTCCCCACAACAACTTGAAAATGTAGGTATTATTAATGCCGATTTTACAGACAATGAAAATAAAACAGAATTAAGTAAATTTGCCTATGTTCTTAAAGCTGGGAAGTAGTAGAGATTGTATTTGAACCTCTTTTGGTCTCTCCAAGCCCTTGTTTCTTCTGCTGGCCTACCCAGCCTATTAGCTTCGTGTGATTCTGTTGGTGGAAAGCAAAGGTATTTGCTTACAATTTTTTCTATTTCTTAAAACAAAAAACACACGCATCTTTATCTTAAGATGAATTTTAAAGAGCTGCTTTACTTTCTTTTTTTAATCTGCTTCATAATTATGGTATTTTAAAAGTTAATCCCTTCTGGTAATGTTAGAAACAGAATTCTACTCCACAGCTAAGTTTACTTAAATGATACAGATGCGTGTGTATTTTTAAGTCTTTTCAGTGTATGATACTGATAAATGATAAATACAGGCTTACATGAAAATAAATTTTATATAGAAATATATATGTTAGAGCTGATATTCAACAGTTGCTTCTATTGATCATATTCGGAAACATCAGAAAATAGCCATCTGGTCTACAGTTATATCTTTAACTTTTTAACTATGTTTTATGTTTGATATGTTTTTGCAAACTAAATTTACATTTAGTTTTAAATTATACTGAAGAATGTAGGAAGAGGCTTTTATTTTGATTTACTTTGAAAAGATAACTAAATTAACATTATGCATCATTCCAGAGGTATGTATCATGTATGTTGCTTATACTAGTGTTGATTATATTTGCACAGGGGCTCATTATATTAAGGGTTACCAATAGCGGGTTGAGACCTCAGTTAAAGTAACGTCTTGGGCTCTCCAGCAAGGATAGACTGGCTAAGCAGCTTTATGTGGAATTTGCCTTGCACCCCCTCCCAGATGATTTGGCCTCAGTGCTTTGTTCTGGTCCCACTCTCATCAGTCCTGATTAAATTTTACCTAAAGCATTTATTATACCTCCTATTTTATGGTATTTCTGTCTCTATAGAACAATGCATATGTTTATAGTGATATATACCTAAGTAGTTAGTAGTTGTATGTTTGAAATTTTAAATTTTCATTATATGGAGAGATCACACCACCACCATATTATATGGCAGAGAAAATAATGTTATCCCCATATCTTATAAATGAGGGAATTGACACTCAAGAAAAATTAAGAGACTTGTACAGAGTCACACAGCATTGCTGAGACTCTAGTACAGGACTAAAACCCATTTCTTTTGACTCTAAAACTTGAATTTTTTTTTTCCTCTGTGCCTATCTCTGATTTTAATTGCAACGGAAAATTGTATATGCAAAAGGGAAACATTCATGGAATAACAGGACTGTCACACATTTAGAAATTTTTATTGATTTATATTTATCTTAACATCTTGTAATTTAACATGGTCTTAATACATGAATATAAGTGCCATTTGGTGATTACTTATACATTTTCTACTTCCCCTCAATTTGAGGATTTACTGAAAGTACTTTCTTGTAATAAAAAACGTTAAACTTAGTTGGGAATAATGCATAAATGAAATTCTAAGAAAGACATGTTTTTCTCATATTTAGTTTATCACCATGAAACTTTATCTTTCCATATTAGAAGATGATCTAAGAGTGTAAATCTGACTTGGAAGCGTTTTTATTTTTAATGTTTTGCGTTTGAGCAACCTTTTTTTTCCTATCACATTAAAAACAGACTTCATTATGCTACTTACACTTGAATTTTGTGTGAGGTGTATGGAAGTAAATGTGTATAATGAGTGTCAAAACATTTGTGTCAAAAAAAAATGTCACTTAGGTACAAAACCCAGCAAGCACATGTGATAGTAAATAGAGCTATAAAATTCTCTAATACAGTTTTTTAAATATATAAGGTGTTTTCAGAAGCATAGTTAGCAAAACTCTACAAAAATCAACATCCTCCCCAAGATTCTTTACAGCTCTTGTATTTCATGGCAGTGTTATTCATCATTGCCAGTAACTAATGCTCATCACAAACTCATATATTCCCTGTTTGGTTAGTCATAGTGATAGCATGTTTTTAAAAGGAGAGCATTTGTTTGTTATTCAAAATTGGCTAGTTTTCAGGAGAAAAATGTGATGTGCAGATTGCATTCTCATCTTCCTTTTTCAAATGATATTTTTAATGTGTTTATTATTTGACATATTAGAGAATCATCTGGTAAGGTAAAATCTTCATGTTAGTATTTGGTATGATCCTTTTTTAATATGTTATAGCATGTTTGATACTATGCCAAGAAATAAGTATAACTTTAAGAAATGTTCATTTAAAAAACTCAGAATAAAATTTTTGCAATTAAGTCAGAGAGAAATTTGGTCAGAGAGAAAGTCTATACTATAATATAGTACAGCTGGGTCTCATTTTTGAAGTTAGTATATAGTTTTAGGGTGATATAGCTGATGAATGCAATAGTCCTTCAACTATAATGTGTATCAGTAACCTGGAAAACAGTAAAATGGAGGTTTCACCAACCCTGTGAAACCTCTGCACCTGCCCACCTCCCCATCCCCCAATACCATCCATTTCAGATTTCAGTCAATTTGAGTTTGAATCCAGAGACTCTTGTTAAAGGTGATTTTAAGGTATCACCCTTGAACATTGGAATAAAAGGAATTCTTTCTGTAAGAAAAAAGACCTTAGAGTGGAGATGAATTCTTCAACTCTTTTTTTATCTTATCACGTTGTTGATCAAGGGTGTGTATTTACAGTATGGTGACCCATGACTGCCAATGGACTGCCAATGGACATGCCAATGACCACAGGAACCAATGGGCATTCCACTGCAGATTGATATTTTATCACTCCAGCAACATAATGTAACAATGAAATGTGCACAAAGACCAACTATGATCCCCTCCTCAGTTGTCACTGTAGGCAATGTACAAAAACATTTTCATGAATAAAAGGTTCTCAAAGACTGTTCTCATATGCAGATTTAATCATGTACACAGCCTCTACAAAGAAAATGGAGCCAGATGTGGTTTACCATTTATAGTTACACAGATGGCTCCAAGCATAGAGGAATACAGTAAATTCAAAAGGAATTCCTCATGAAACTCCAGTGGAATGTAATCCTAAATTTAGAGGGAAGATAGCAGTGGACTAAATTCAGAGTGACTTATGCTGATTTACACTAGTATTTTGTGGGTTTGGAAAAACCAGGCTGCTAAATTGTTCTTAATTTAAACACATACAGCTTCTGATGTTTCTGCCAGATTAACTGTTGGTGATCTTTTTTGCTGGTACTAATGCTGTTGGAACACTACTGTTTCTAATTTTTAGCGGCTGATATAATGTATGGTTGTGCCTATTTCATCATGCTAATTTTTTTTCCGGGTAGTACATACTTTTAATAATAAGACACACACACATGCATACACACATATACACTCACATGTATGTATACATGTGTATGTGTTTGATATATATACTTTGAAATATATTTGTTCTTTATCAAAAAATGAAAATGTAAGGGAATATTCTTTACTTTAGTATTTAAAGTACATATTTGGATTTCATTTAAACCCAGGTAACTCTACCTTTGATAAAATTAGCTTAAAACGTTGGTATACCAGATCCATGTATTTTTTTAAGGTTCCATACGTGAAATGAGAACACTGATCGAAGAAACAGATGTCATATTTAGAGAAACTTTTAGAATTCCATTTATTTTTAAGGTCATGTTATTTTAAATGCAATAGAAACATTCAGACTGTAAAATAAATACATAGTTTTTTGTTCTTTTGAAAGCTATGCCTCCCAGAAAACTATCTCTTTTGGACTAAAACCTCAGACTAGCAGGGAGCAACATTAAGGGCAATTTTCAATAAGAAGTTTCTTTTCCATTTACTTCATCATCAGTACAAAACCAGATTTTGTAAATTTCTGGTTCCTTTACTGGGTTTAAAATAAGTAGAAGGGTCAAAGCTGCTGATAATTACTCAGTCATATCAAGCTTCACAGATAATAGTTTTCTGCAGAAATACAGATCAAGATCAGTTTTTCCAAAACCTGGCTATCACCTGGGGAAAACTATGAATCCCTGGGCCCCAGAATCTGCATTTTTAACCTAGCACCAGTGTTTCACGTAGGCCAGCATTTAGGAACCACTGGCCTAAACGAATGTTTACTGTATAGTTTCTGCATTACCATTTAGTTATTTTTCAGCTGATTCTTCCAACATCCTGGGTCTGATCATTAGTAGATTTTCATGATAGTTTAAACTGCTACATTTTTCTTGAGGAATAATAATTCTATCTACATCATTCTTATCAAGGTGTTCTTACTGGGTTTTCACCCCAGTCATGTGTTATGAGTAAAACCGTTTGTTCTTAGCCTATTGCTGTTTGCTTTTTAGGACAAAAACTGCATGATCATTGCTTCTTAATGTCAGAATCACCATCTTATAATTCAAAATGCTATCATTTTGTGGCCAGTATTTTGTAAATACGCTATTATCACAGACTTTTTAAAAGTTTCAAATTCTAGAATTAAAGATCAGGTGGGGAGTCCCTTTTCTCTGTATTAGGGTTTATTCGTGGTAGAGAATGGTTTTGTCCGATGTCTGCTGCTGAGGTTTGGAACTGTGGATTCCTCTGGAGTATGTACAGTATCTGAATTCCTTTACTAGTCCCACAAAAGCTGCACACTGCCAACTTCTCTGACTTTAGAGCTCTAAATTAAGGCCAGTTCCTTTGCTCATCCCACAAACTCTTTCATGTTCCCTAACCGCAGCCTGAGAAAGGCGCCTTGGTTTCAACAGCAGCAGACCAGCATATGTTTACTTAATTCCTAAGACATGATGACAGTGGTCTCTGTGCCACTAAAAGCTTTTCTCTTTATTATTTTCGGTTGAAGCTGATTTCCAAGCTCTCCTTGCCTGTCACGTGTGTTTTGCAGTGCCTTCAGTGCTGCCCATGAAGAGCAATGGAAGTTAAAGGAACAGCAGCTGAAAGTACAGATTGCTCAACTCGAGACTGCCTTAAAATCCGATTTAACAGACAAAACTGAAATCCTTGACAGATTAAAAACTGAAAGAGGTACATATAAAATGACTACTGACTTACTCGTTTCAGACATGCATGTTATTCATTGTTATTCACTGACTTGATAAGTACTTATTACAGTGCCTGCTGTTTTGCCAGGCACCTTGCTGCGTACTACGGACACAGCCTATATTAACAGTCATCCACTTTTATGAGTTTATTGATTGCTCAAAATTTCCCTTTACTCAGCTTAGCCTATATGCCAAAGGAATTATTTTTTCTCAGAGTTACTCTTGTTCAGGTTGTCTTTAATTTGTTTAATTTTCCTGAATTTATTCAAGAGTCAACAAGTGTTTATTAAGCACCAGTATGTGCTAGGCACTATTCTAAGTTCTGGGGATACAGCAATGAATAAAACAAAGACCTGGTCCTCATGCAGCATAAATTCAAGAGGGAGAAACTGACAGTAATTAAATAAATATGTGATACATCAGGTGGTGGCAGGTGCAGTGGAGGGAAAAAAAAGGCAGTGTAAGACAGCCAAGGACGGCAGAAGTCTTGCTTGGCTGTTTTTGATCTAATAGTGAGATGGCTAATTCTGCTCCGTGACAGAGAACTTAAATAAAGAAGCCTTGTCAAGATGTCCCTGCTAAAATAATAATCATTAATAAGTTACATGTTATGAGTCCCAGATCTCACCCTTCTTGTCTCACAGAAGTAAAATAATTATAATTAAAGTAGATGTCTGCTCTACTATATTATACACACACATGCACAATCAGGGAAGTAAATTAATTGCTCCAAGTGTTGCATCTGTTTGCTCAGCCAGTTGGTAAACCCAGCGATGTGATAATAAGGTTGCTCCTTTTGAACACTTGCAATTCAGTTGCATGAGAACATTTAAAAGTTTAATGCTGACTCGGTTAAAAAAAAATTACATATCTAGTCAGTACTCTCTATATTGATTTAGATCACAATGCCATATTTCGTTAACTCTAAGAAGATTTTTTTTCCCATTTTAATATCTCTGAAATTGGGAAGCATCTTATAGGTGATAACATTTTTAAAATTATGTAACTTTTTTTAACATTTTAAGAAGTCTGAAATTGGAACACATCTTATAATCAATGGGGTCTTAATTTCAATGAAATATGTGTGCAGTATTTATTTACCAAGTGGTTTAAATGATGACAGATGGTTTATGAAATTTTCTCCAGAAGACTGTGAGTAGAATTAAATGATGACATGATTTCTGACTGGGTGGATATTTTAAAGTTTTTATGTCAAAGATTCTTAGTTCCTAACTTTAATATGTAGTGTTGAATACTTAACAGAGTGCTTTGTTTAGTAGTTGCTCAATAAATTCTTCCACCGAAGTGGAAGGGCTCTGTATTTCCTCTCTCTTTTCTTTCTTAAGGAAAGAGAAATGAAATAAACCTTTCTTGTTTCCGTGCTTTCTGTACTTCCCTAGATACCCAAAATTCCGAAACTCTTATCTTTACACATTTGAATTGGTCTCTCGTAAGAAACTCTTAAGAGGATAGAATCTTAGTGGTCTTTTAAAACCTATTTATTACTGTTGGATTAATTCTGGGGGTTCTTTTCAGTCCCACAGCCCTCAGCCTAATCACTATTAATATTTTTATATATGTCCTTCCAGAGTTGTTTCTATATGTATACATACAACTTTATAATGTGCTTTTTTATTTACTGTATTGTGAAATCGTTCCTTCAGTATAAATATAAATCCGCATCATCATCATTTATAATGGCTGTCATAGTTTTCCAGTGTGAGGATGTACCATAGATTGTTTAACAATCTTCTATTGTTGAATTTTTAAATAGCTTCAGCTTTTTTAAGTACCCTGAACATCTTTCTACACAAATCTTTACACATTTATCTGACTATTTTCTTAAGAAAAATTGCTAGAACTGAATCTTTCTTTTTAATGCAGCTGTTATTTTAGTTATTTTTGCTTGCATACCTGAAATTTACAGGTCTAATAATTTCAGTTTTTGTTTCCTTGTGAAAATGTTAAAATATATTATAAGAAAAATAATACAACCTTTAAACAATTTTTTCCAGGAAAATACTAAACAAAAAATTGAAGTTGTCTATTTAAGGAAATCTTTTAATATTTAGAAAGTTGCTTTTTTATATTACAGATTTCAAAATTGTTTAATTTTACTTTGAAGTCTCTTCACACATTTACCTTTTCATGTATCAAGTGTTCTCTGCCAGAAGATGTTTCCCTGGCTTCTTGTAGTCATTCATCTAACTGGCAAATTATTTTTAGAGAATACTCACCTCTTTATTCAAGGTACAAATTAGTTTCAGATTGTGTGAATATGTGGGGGAAGGATATGTAAATGCAGTTTGCATTTGGTTAATGCTTAAATTAACTGCATGTGTTTAAGGGCCTGCTTTTGAAAGTTCCTTTCTATCTTTAGCTGAAATGCATAATTCAGCATAATGCATATGGTTATATTGATCACAGCTGAAGATATTAGCACAAAGGAGCTCTGAAAATTGTTTAGTTGAATTGTTCTCTGCACTCTGCTTATTAATGGTGTACTTGACGAACATAATTTTAAAAGAGTGAAATGTTATCTCATTTGAATAAAATGCTGTTTAGCTTAACCTGCTTTTTGTCAAATCATAAGGTAAGGAGGTTATTTTTCATCTTGTACAGGGTGCTTTGATTTTTCATATTATAATTCAGCAAGTCTATTTCCTCTTTGAACTATAATGTCTCCATTCGTTTTAAAGTCCCAGGAGTGACATCCCCAGTAAACAGTTTAAGAAGGGAAAAATATAGTAGAGAATTCTACATAAAATTCAGTAGAGAGAAAGTTACTGGTGCTCAGTAATATCTTCTCCCACTAATAAGTTATTTTCCCACTAATATAGCCCTGGTTTTAAAAATACCAGTTAAGTGGGAACGCAGTTGTTGAACGAAAACTCAGAAAAGGAAGAAATATTTGATTAAGTTTATTTATACCAGTAGCGCATTATTCTCAGGACCCTGCTCTGAAAAATTGAAAGAATAGAAGGCAGCATAGGAATAATATACACTGCGTCTGGATGAAGATGAAATGGTCATGCCCTTACACTTTTGGTTCCCCTCAGAACCCCTAAAAGTTTCACTAGCCAGAGAAGGAAATTACATTATCCTCAGGACCTTGGTTTTACTTCTTGCTGACTACATTTACCTCCTTTTTTGTTACCTAGTCATTCTATCTGGATGTTGTTTTAACCTAATCAACATCAAATAAAGGGTTCCACATTCTTACTCTACTCTAACCAAAAGAGCAAATTTATCTCATAAGAATTCATATTTATTATTAATCCTAATTTTTAGTTTAGAGATAAATGTTTGATCTTTACCTTAAAAATTTCCAAGTATTGTTCACATTTGGAAATTCTTTCACTTAATTCACTGAATATTAGTAATTTGTACTCTAGGATATCCTTCTAACCTCTTATCAATAAGAAAAATATTTACATATTTGATATTTAAATGGTTCTACATACCCTAGGGTAACTTTTTTTTTTTTTTTTTACTTTTTCGTTTGCCAGAAGTATGTTATATTAAAAATATTCAAATTTAGTTCATTTCTTCTTACCTGTGTAATTTACAGTTTTTACTTATATATAGCATTTATGGCTTGGGAACACAAAGCTTTATAAAAGTCAGAAACATATTTTTGTATAAAATGCAGTCAGTGTGCAAATGTATTCATGTAAAGAATTCTTGGCAAATATGTTGATTTCCCTTTTTTTAAGAAAAGGAATGATGATCTAAATCTTTGTGAGCAGGATGAAATTAGTAGAGACACTTTGGATAAGATGGTTTAGAGTCAGTCCACAGAGAGCCCACAAAGGAGAATACTTGACCACCACAACGAACTCTAGTAAAGAAGTACAGTTAAGAACATAGGACTAAAGAGTAGATTTGTTAGCTAGCTATTATGCTTTCTTTTTTTTAAGTTAAGCATATTTAATGCAGAGAGTGAAAAATTAGTCTCTCTATGGATTTGCCATCTTCTGTAGCTCTACCCTATACGCCTGCTTGTGGGTCATGGCAAATGAGCACATAGGCAAACGTAACCTATCTCCATTCCTAATTAATAGTGTGAACTCTGTGAATAAAGAATACACATGAATTATTATTGATACTACCATGCACTGGTTGAGAATCCATTTCTCCTCTCTTAACAGATTTATTAAAAATGGTGTTGATTATAATTCTGTAATTCCAGAGTTATTATCAGAGAAATTATCTTGTTTTAATTAAAAGACTTTATGCTGAATTAGGAAAAGATAACTCAAGGAAGTCAATTAGAAAAAACTAAAAGGGAGAAATTTTTTTTGCATGCCTCTCAGGACCCTTAATAAGTAAGTAAAAATCATAGATTTAGAAACATATTTTCTTAGGTATTTTAGATAAATGTTCCTTTGAAGTTCCAGAGGCCACAATTTCCTTATATTAATACTGTGAAACTAAGTCCTAAGTTTTTGATAAGCAAGTGAATCATATGGTAGACACATGATAGTGTTCATTTGTTCCTCATTCCCCTGCTGCCTTAGTCTAAGGTGCTAGCTCAATTTCCTCTCTGGCCAGAACAATGCTAGATCGAGCTTGGTGTGTATCATGAATTAAGTCAATTTAAAATGTGTTCTTATACCCCGTTCTCACTTACCTTTCGAATTGTGTCGACTTCATTTTTAAGACCAAAATGAGAAAATCATTCAAGAAAATAGAGAACTACAGTTACAGTACCTGGAACAAAAGCAGCAACTTGATGAACTTAAAAACCGCATGAAGTTTTACAACCAGGTGAACTATTTTCTTATTTAGGAAACGAACTCCAAATTTTTTTCTAAATATTTTATACGTAAAGAAAACACTATGCCACAAAGCAAAAGAATACAAATAGATAACTTAGTTTATTAATTCATGGTATCTTGCAGTTTATGTTCCATGAGGGTAATCTACATAGTTGGAATGTCTCTTGCACTTTCCATTGTGAGCTTTTACTTACTCTCTCTTTTGCAGGAGAGTGATATTAATGCTGATGAATTGAGTGAAGCTCTCCTGCTTATAAAGGTAACTTTCTAAATGAATTTCATGTCTACATATGACTGTTTCAGCATAATGATGACCCTTATCTGTAACCTTTATACTTGGAGAATGAATTATTCAGGAAAAGTGGTCAGGTGACATTTAGTTACAGCATATACATATTTCATAATTACATCAAAATTACATTAAAATAGACCTCAAAAACTCTTATTTAAAGCACTTTCCCCAACTGTAACAAACATTTTACTTTTATATGCCCCACTATAAAACTAACCAGCAATTTTCTGTCCTAAGAGACCTTGGTGCACCCTATTATCTTAAGTAAAGTATTGAATTATATATGTCACCAGAAGATATTTTCCAGTTCTAGAATATTCTGTTATTTACAAGAAGACACAGAAAGTACATTTCTTTCCTTTTTGATCATCATGGTATAGATTTTAATCAAATGAAGAATAGAAATAAACGTACATGATTCTTTTTTACTTCGTGAAGTAATAAACTGTTTTTTTATTTCTCTGTAATTGTTCCAAATGTCTATCCAAATATGTATTCTATATCAGGACTGCTTTATTCCTAATGGAAAATGGAAATGTATCTGTTTTCAATTAATGATTGTTTCTTGCTATATCCATCTTAATTCACAGTTACATTTTAGAAACTCTTGTTTTGGTAATAAAATATGTTTTTGTTTTAGGCTCAAAAATCACAAAAAAATGGAGACCTTTCTTTTTTAGAGAAAGTAGACAGTAAAATTAATAAAGATCTAGAACGCTCCATGAAAGAGCTGCAAGCAACTCATGCAGAAACAGTGCAAGAACTTGAAAAGACAAGAAACATGCTAATTATGCAACATAAAATTAATAAAGATTATCAGGTAATATAATACACTAAATTGGGAGGATAGGTTTCCCATAATATTCTATGATGATTTACATTTCAAAGCAGTATCATATATTTGCGTCCGTTATAATCTATTATCATGTGTTACCACATGCCTGGAATTAGCCTTGTATCTAGATACTCCCGACTAAAGAGTTCTAAAACAAGTAATCTTTTCAGTGCCTGGTTTTAGAGAACGAATCATGGCGACGTATTCACCAATGCCGGCACGCTCCGCAGTTGGTCCTGCCACAGCCGCCTGTTACATTAGCTTCTAACAAATGGGGCACCACTCCTTAAAAGGGACCCAGAGTTTTGTGGGGTTTACTCCTGGTTAATGAACACTGCCAAGCATAATTTTCTAAACTGTAAGCTCTTTGAAGTCAGGAAACGGCTTATAGCTCCCGGTATCCCCAGGATCTAAAAAATGCTTGAATCATAGTTGCTTTAACAAATGAAAATGGAACAAATCCTGAGTAATGAAACTTGTTATCTCTGTTTTTTTAGATGGAAGTTGAGGCAGTGACCCAGAAGATGGAAAATTTGCAGCAAGATTATGAACTCAGAGTGGAACAGTATGTCCACCTTCTTGATACCAGGGCTGCACGCATCCAGAAACTAGAAGGTACAACGTGCATAGTTCTTTGTCCACAGTAACTAGAGGAGTGGATTTTTACAACAGTTGAAAATGTCATCCAAATGTACACTCACACTTTCTTTTTGCTCTTTTTTTTCCAAATTTATTAACTATAATAATAAGGTACCAGAAAGGCTGTTTTTATCTGATACTTTTCTACTCAAGAATTTTTAGTAATTCCCTACTGCTTTTTGAATTCGGTGTTGTAGGCAAGATTTCAAAGTACTTCATAAAGTACCACAGACTAAATTTAACCACATCATTTCTAATTTCTCTTCTAAGCAAACTATGCATCTCAGCCAAACAAGCCTGCTTGCTCTTTGTCAGATTCATCTGGTTCAGTCCCACCACCAGGGCTTTGTCTGCTCTGTCTGAACCTCCTTTCTACTCTGACTCCAAGATATACCCTTCCCTGCTTCAAAATCTAACTAAATGCACGCCCATGCCAAAAAGCTGGCTCCAATTACTGCTAGCCACCCTTCTACTTGAATGCCCTTACAGTGGTTTTCAGACTTTAGCAAGTAAGAAATTACATGGGGAACTTGTTTCAATGGTAGCTTCCTGGGCCCTACCCCTGGAGATCTTGGGGTCTCTGATTCTATATATTTAGAAATAATTCCAAGCAATTCAGATGCAGGTGTAAGACTGTACTTTGAAAAACACTACCTCAGCACTTGCCACTTTTACTCTCGTGTACTCAAAAAATATGTTTAGGGATTGTATTATACAAGTGTTCTTCACCGGTGCAGTTTTGCATATTCTCTATGACTGCAACCTAAGTTCTGCAGTGATAAGTACTTTGTCTCTCTTTCATGTTCTCTGTCATACAGTACTTAAATTCAGTGATCTATGCCAGCAGTGATTTTACACTCTAAAAGATCACTGAGAATCCAAAAGGCCTTATGTTTATATGGGTTATATTCATGATATTTATCATATTAGAAATTAAAAATGAGAAATTTTAAAAGTATTTGGCATGCTAAAATAATAATTAACCCATTACATGTTAACATAAGTTAGAGTTTTATTTTTTAATAGGTATATTTTCCATACCAAAAAAATAGACAAGCGACATGGTTGTAAATTTTTTTAATTGTTTAACATTTTTGCAACTCTTTTCAGCATCTGTCTTAATAGAAAACAGCTGGGTTTTTACAGCTGCTTCTGCAGTCAGTCTGTTATGATATCACACATCACATAGATTCTGGGAAACTCTATTATACACTTGTAAGAGACTAAGAATGAAAAAGGCCAATAACATCTTAGTATTATTTTAAAAATATTTTTAACCTCACAGACCTCCAGAACAGTCTCAGGGACCCTCAGGGGTTCCCAGGCCACACTCAGAGAACCATTGCTCTAAGTAGAAGGGTTCAGTAACTACCTTCATCTGACTGAACAGGGTTTTCCAAAGCTAAAGAGCAGTGTGTTCCTTTTATTTCAAGTAGTACTCAATAAAAATTCACTTAATGAAATTTTCCTGAATAACAGGGAGGTCACATAGTTTGAGATTTTCATTCCTTTCAAGCCTCACTAAGTCTTTACCAATATACTTTATCTGTATCCTAAATTCATTGATTGATTCCATAAACATGCTCAAGTTCCTAATGTATCCTAAGCAAAGTGCTAGGCATTGAGAATACAAACAGGGAAAAAGCTCAGGCTTTTTCCTCCAGGAACTTGTAAGTTGTGAACAAGTAAGTAGACAGTTATACTTCACTGTGAAGAGTGTGAAGTTAGAGAAATGTAAAAGCTACCAAGGAGAATGCCTATTTATACCTGAAGATTCAGGGAAGACCCCACACAGTCGGTTTGGAGGCTGTAAAGATGACAGAATTCACCACTAAGTAAAAACAATGAAAGCCTTTCCACGAAGTAGATGAAGCAGGTAAAAATGCCCTAAGTGTGAAGCACTGCCATTCATTTGAGAAAATGCATGTGGGTCTGTCTGTTTGTAACTCAAGATTAGTAAATGGAGAAGAATCTGGATTTAAGGCTGGTAAGAACCAAATCCTGAAGGCCCCGTTTGCCACCCTAATGAGTCTGAACCTTATTAACCTAGAGAAGCACCAAGGAATTTTTAAGGTAGGGAGTAGTACACCCAGAACTTCATTTTGGAGATTATGCTATAGGTATTAGGAAGAATGAGTAAAGTTTGAAGGAAGGAAGGAATTGGGTTCCATAAATAATCTGGGTAATAAACACTGAGGGTGTAAGTGAGGTAGCATCAGTGGAGATGCAGAGGACAGAGACAAATTTGCTAAAGACTTAGGAAATATTTTTGAATAGCAGTGACCCTACAGATGTGGGGAGAGTAAAAAAAAAAAGAGGAACCTAGGATGACACTGATATCTAGCTTAGGCAGCTGGATGAAGGCTAACATCATCACTTGAAATTCAAGGCACAGAAATAACTAGAAGACAATATGAGCCATTCTGCTTTGGGTATATTGAGTTTGTTGTGCCTAGGGGATATCTAGATAGAGGGCTCAGCAAGCCACTAGATGTGTGGGCCTGGAATTGAGGAAAGAAATCTGAATTAAAAATAGAAATATGAGCATCTTCAGTATATTGATAGTAACAGAAGTCATAAAAGGGGTTGTGATCACTCATCATTAGAGAAATGCAAATCAAAACTACAATGAGGTACCGCCTCACACAGGTCAGCATGGCCATGATTAAAAAGTCTGCAGATAACAAACGCTGGAGAGGGTGTAGAGAAAAAGGACCCCATGTACACTCTTGGTGGGAATGTATATTGGTACAGCCACTATGGAAAATAGTATGGACGTTCCTCACAAAACTAAAAACAGAACTACCATATGATCCAGCAGTCCCACTCCTGGGCATATACCTGGACAAAACTATAATTCAAAAAGATACCTGCGCCCCTATGTTCATAGCAGCACTGTTCACAATAGCCAAAACATGGAAACAACCTAAATGTCCATCAACAGATGAATGGGTAAAGAGGATGTGGTACATATATACGAGGAATACTACTCAACCATAAAAAAGGATGAAATAATGCCACTTGCAGCAACATGGATGCAACTAGAGAATATCACACTAAGTGAAGTAAGTCTAAAAGAGAAAGACAAATACCATATGATATCACTTACACCTGGAGTCTAAAATATGACACAAATTAACCTATCTACAAAACAGAAACAGACTCACAGACATAGAGAACAGATTTGTGGTTGCCAAGGGGGAGGGGGAGAGGGAGAGGGATGGACTGGGAGTTAGGGGTTAGTAGATGCAAACTATTACATTTAGAATGGATAAAAAACAAGGTCCTAATGTGTAGCCCAAGAAGCTCTATCCAGTCTCCTGGGATAAATCATAATGGAAAAGAATATTTAAAAAAGAATGTATATATGTGTATAACTGAGTCACTTTTCTGTACAGCATAAATTAGCACAACATTGTAAGTCAACTATATTTCAAATAAATAAAAGGGGATGTGGCTACTCATGAGAATATGTAGACTAAAAAGAGGATAAAAACAGAACTCCAGCAAACTAGCAGAGAAAGAGAAACCCTTAAAGAATAAGAGAGGTAGGAGGAGAAGCAGGGCAGACGATGACATGAAAGCTCACAAAAGTTCACAAAAGAGGATGTGGTCATCAGTGTCAATTAAGCAAAGAACTCAAATAACACAAGGACCATTCAATCTAGAAACTGGTTAGTTATTGGTGACCTTTTCTAGAGTAGTTTCACGAGAAAAATAAGGCAGATGCTTGCAGCAAGTTGAAGAGTGTCTGTTAGATGGGGAATTGGAGACACAAGTATACATTACTCTTTTTAGAAATGTGGATATAACATGGTGGGGGAAATATGTATCTAAAAAGAGATACACCTTTTTATTTATTTTTTATTGAAATATAGTTGATTTACATTTTTTGTTTCAGGTGTACAGCATAGTCATTCAGTATTTTTATAGATTATACTCCATTATAAGTTATTACAAGATAATGGCTATAATTCACTGTGCTATACAATATATCCTTGTTGTTTATCTATTTTATATATAGTAGTTTGTATCTGTTAATCCTGTATTCCTAATTTGTCCCTTCTCTTCCTTCTCCTCTTTGGTAACCACAAGTTTGTTTTCTACATCTCTGAGTCTGTTTCTGTTTTACTTGTACATTCATTTGTATCTTTTTTAGATTCCACATATAAGTGATATCATACACTATGTGCTTTCTCTGACTTACTTCACTAAGTATAATATTCTCTAGGTCCATCCACATTGCTGCAAATGGCAGAATTCCATTCTTTTTTATGGATGAGTAATATCCCATTATGTATTACACCCCATCTTCTTTATCCATTTATCTGTTGATGGACACTTGGGTTGCTTCCATGTCTTGGCTATTGTAAATAGTGCTGCTGTGAACATTGGGGTGCGTGTATCTTTTTTTTTTTTTTTTTTTGCAGTACACGGGCCTCTCACTGTTGTGGCCTCTTCTGTTGTGGAGCACAGGCTCCAGACGCGCAGGCTCAGTGGCCATGGCTCATGGGCCCAGCCGCTCCGTGGCATGTGGGATCTTCCCGGGCCAGGGCATGAACCTGTGTCCCCTGCATTGGCAGGAGGACTCTCAACCACTGCGCCACCAGGGAAGCCCGCGTGTATCTTTTTGAATTCGTGTTTTCATTTTTTCTGGATATATACCCAGGAATGGAATTGCTGGATTTTATGGTAGTTTTATTTTTAATTTTTTTAGGAACCTTCATACTGTTTTCCTCAGTGGCTGAACCAGTTTATATTTCCACCAACAGTACACAAGTGTTCCCTTTTCTCCACGTCCTCTCCAGCATTTGTTGTTTGTAGACTTTTTGATGATAGTCATTCCAACAGGTGTGAGGTGATATCTCATTGTGGGTTTCACTTGCATTTCTCTAATAATTAGCAATGTTGAGCATCTTTTCATGTGCCTGTCAGCCATCTGTATGTCTTCTTTGGAAAAATGTCTATGCAGATCTTCTGCCCATTTTTTTATTGAGTTTTTTGTTTTTTTGATATTGGGTTGTATGAGCTGTTTATGTATTTTGGATATTAACCCGTTGTCAGTCACATCATTTGCAAATATCTTCTCCCTTTCAGTAGGTTGTCTTTTCATTTTGTCAATAGTTTCCTTTGCTGTGCAAAAGCTTTTAAGTTTAATTAGGTCCAGTTAGTTTAGTTTTGCTTTTACTTCTTGCCTTAGGAGACAGAGCTAAAAAAAAATATTGCTACAACTTATGTCAAAGAGTGTTCTGCCTGTGTTCTCTTCTAGGAGTTTTATAGTTTCGGGTCTTACATTTATGTCTTTAAACCATTTTGAGTTTATTTTTCTATATGGTGTGAGGGAAAGTTCTGATCTAGAAAGAGATGTATCTTTTTTAAAAGCAGCTTCTTAGAAATATAATGAACACATTTTAAATTGCACTATTTAAAGTACACAATTTGGTGAGTTTGGGCCTATGTATACACCTGTGAAACCATCACCATAATCAAGATAATAAACATATCCATCATTCTGCAAAAGTAGAAAAATATATATTTTAATAAGCTGAAGGGAAGGAGCTAGTAGAAAGAGAAATTAACTTTATAGGAGAGAATATAATAGAGCAGAGGCAAAGGAGCAGTGAAATCTATTTACCTCAGCTGTTCATTCAAGGGCCTTTTTTTGGTTTGTTTTTCTGTTTCCCTGGTATAGCTTGTATTACCACTTAAGTTGTAATTTTTTTTAATAAGTGATGTCAAAATAAATGATGGATTTCTTTATAATACAGTATCATTTATAGAAAAACAGTGTAGTCATAGAATTTAAGATTGAGACTATACACCAAAAGCACTCAGACTTCCTACCACTTCAAAAGCCAGTTTGTATCTTTATATGTCAATACTTTAAAACCTCTAAACTGTGTGTCTTCTCTTGCAGCCCAATTAAAGGATATTGCCTATGGCACCAAGCAGTACAAATTTAAACCAGAAATCATGCCAGATGACTCTGTTGATGAGTTTGATGAAACCATTCACTTAGAACGGGGCGAAAACCTATTTGAAATCCATATCAACAAAGTAACCTTTTCTTCTGAAGTTTTACAGGCATCTGGAGATAAAGAGCCTGTCACCTTCTGTACCTATGCTTTCTATGATTTTGAACTACAGACAACTCCCATAGTGCGGGGCCTTCACCCAGAATATAACTTTACTTCTCAATATCTCGTTCATGTTAATGACTTATTCTTACAATACATTCAGAAAAATACTATTACTCTTGAGGTCCACCAGGCTTACAGCACAGATTATGAAACAATCGCGGCATGTCAATTGAGATTCCATGAAATTCTAGAAAAAAGCGGTCGAATATTTTGCACAGCAAGTTTGGTTGGTGAGTACAATCTTATAAACTTTGGCTGTTTGAAGTACTGATTGGTTTATACATTAATATGGTGTTCCACATTAGTATCTTCTCTCTCAGATTCAAGGTGCCTTTAGGGTAAGGACAGCGTTCTCTGATACAGCTGCCCACAGTTGATTGGACTCTCTTAAATGTCACTAATAATGTCAGTACAATGGCTATTAATTTTTTAAAGCTTATTAGTGCAAATGTTTATTTACCATGTTGATATCCTTGTTTGATTAAACATTAATTGTAGTACATTTATCAAAGTTTTTAAAGGAGTTTATCATGTTATCACTGTTACTACGCACTGGGAATACAGTGATCAGTGGTAAATAAGACAGAGCCCCTACCTTCCTGTAGCTTACCTTCTAGAGGGGAAGATGGGCCATAAAACAAATCTACATATCGTTAGATATGAAGAAAAATTATCAGAGCAAGAGGCCAAAGAGAGAGATGGAAGGTTGCTAATTCAGATAAGGTCTTCCCTACAGGGTGCCATTGGTAAAGACCTGAATAAAGATCCGCGTCAGGATCCAGGGGAAGAATGTTTCCAGCAGAGGAAACAGCAAGTATTGTACAAAGGCCTGAGGGAGGAACAAACCTGCCATGTTGGAGGAACAGCAAGGAGGCCAGTGGCTAGAGCAGAGATGAGATTAAAGCAATAGGCAGGGACCAGATCTCACTGTAAAGCCTTGTGGATCATGGTGAGGTGTTTGGACTTTTTTTTCCCTCTGAGTGATGCAAGTCATTGGGTGGTTTTGAGGAGAAAAGTAACGTGATAACACATAGGTTTTAGAAAAATCACCTTGGGTGCTGTGGGAAAAACAGTCTGTATGGGCCAAGCAAGAAAATAGGACCATTATCAGGCTATTGCATTAATCTGTGGAAAGATGTTGGTGGCTTGGATTATGATGGTAATGAAAGTAGTGATAAGAATTGGTTATATTCAGTGTATATTTGATTAACTCTTCCTTAAAACCGTGCTCATCAATTGAATGTAGAGTAATGAGGGAAACAAAGGAGGCGAGAATTTCTGGTGTGAGCAACCAGGACAATGATGAGGCCATTTATCGAGACAGACCTGGGCAAGGAACAAATTTGAGGGAAAAAACTAAGAATTGTGTTTGAACAGGTTAAGATTGACCTGCCTATTAGACAGCCAAGTGGAAATGTCACCTAAGCAGTTGGATGTACTAGTCTGAAGGTCAGAGATAGAAATATAAAAGAGGGATTAATTAACATACAGAATATATTTTAAGCCTTGGGCCTAGATAATTTCACATAGAGAGTGAGTATACATAAAGAAGAGAAGGTGACCAAGGACTGAGCCTAAGGAGACTCCAAAATTTAGAGTTCAGGAAGAAGAAAAAGAGCCAGCAAAGGAAACCGAGGAGTGGCCAGTGAGGTGGGAGACAAATCAAGCATATACAGTATCCTAGAGGCCAAGTGAAGAAACCTTTTCAAGAAGGAAGGAGCGTGCATAATAGCCAGATCATGGCAGCAACATAAATGCCCATTGACAGATGAATGGATAAAGATGTGGCACATATGTACAATGGAATACTACTCAGCCATAAAAAGGAACGAAATTGGGTCATTTGTAGAGACATGGATGGACCTAGAGACTGTCCCACAGAGTGAAGTAAGTCAGAAAGAGAAAAACAAATATCGTATATTAACGCATATTTGCAGAATCTAGAAAAATGGTGCAGATGAACCAGTTTGCAAGGCAGAAATAGAGACACAGATGTAGAGAACAAACGTATGGACACCAAGGGGGTAGAGCGGGGGTGGTGGTGGGATGAACTGGGCGATTGGGATTGACATGTATACACTGATGTGTATAAAATAGATAACTAATGAGAACCTGCTGTATAGAAAATAAATAAAATAAAATTCAAAAAATAAATAAATTTTTAAAAAGGAAAACTTTTTTAAGTGACCAAGAAAAAAAAGAAGGTGGGTGACTTAGGTTCTGGGGAGGGATTTTATTTTATTGATTGCATAGGTGATATAGTCACATGGCTCAGAAGAACTTGCCCTCAAAAAACTTAGTGTGGTGGAGAAGTAGACTGGTGAACTGCCAATTGTGCCAAAGCAGTCAGTGCCCTAATGAGGACATCTTTCTTCGTTTCTGCAAAGGAAGCATAGAGCTCTTAAGCCTCCTGGGAGCCCTAGAGGAAATCCTCACAGAGGAAGAGAGAGAAAGAGCTGCCTGAGTTAGAAGGCATACTACAACTACAACCCCAGCAAGAGGGTGTGCAGGGCAGACATGCGAGGGTATATTACATATGGTATAGATTTGGCATAGCTATGGTGTTTTTCCCTGTACTTACGGCACAGTAGGAAAATGGGAAGGTGCCAAGGATTTCTTGAGAGTTGAATTCATATTCCATTCATAATTTTGAGGTTTCATTTTGTATCTGTCAGACTACATTGAGTACAACTTGTTAAAAAATAAAAAGTAGCATCAGAAAGAATCCGTGGAGTATTTGACTCAATGTTTAGATTTTTCTTTATATTTTAGAAAGATTGAAATAGTATAAACCGGACTACTCAAACATAGTTTGACATAGTTTTTAATAATATTTAACATACGGTGGAACCCGTACTTGCAGAAGTAACTTTATTTTCTTTATCTCTGTTATTTGCCAATCACACATCATTTGTGCGAGTCATATATTATTTTACTCAGTATAAAATTTATAGTTTTAATGTATAATACCATTGATGTATTTTTTACTGGTATATATTTTGATTTATGGGACTATTTTAACAGTGAGTTATGTATTGGTTTGTAGGAACTAAAGGAGACATCCCCAATTTTGGCACAGTGGAATACTGGTTCCGATTAAGAGTTCCCATGGATCAAGCTATTCGACTTTATCGAGAACGGGCAAAGGCTTTGGGATATATAACATCAAATTTTAAGGGGCCAGAGCAAATGCAATGGGTAAGCTTGTTTGACTTTACGACCCTTTTATGACACAGAAATTTTATAGTATTTCTTTATATTATCATGCTTTAAACCGAAATCATTTTCTTTCACAGCCATCAAGTGGCTTTTTTTAACTTTTTATTTTGAAATAATCACAGACTTACAGGAAGTAGCAAAAATAGTACAGAGGTCCCGTGTAGCCTTCACCCAGCTTCTCCCAATTATAATATTTTATGTAACTATAGTGTAGTATCAAAACCAGGAAATTGATATTGGTACAGTACTATTAACTAGGCTACAGACTTTATCCAGATTTTGTAAGTTTTTACATGCACTTATGTGCGCATGCCATGTGCACGACTACTTGTGTGTGTGTGTGTGTGTGTGTGTGTGTGTGTGTGTGTGTGTGTGTGTGTGTGTGTGTATAGGAAGGAGCGGAGTTCAATGCAGTTTTATCATGTGTATATAATCATGTAACTACCACCACAATCAAGATACAGAATTGCTCTTTTACCACAAAGGAACTCCCTTGTGCTATCCAGGACAGTTTCGAAAAAGAGAATTGCAATACAATTATTACACATCAAGTGACTTTCATTACAATTCCTACTGTTAAGGAAATGGATAGCTGTTATTGGACTTTCAGTTATTCTCCTTTTTTCCAACTGTTTCCAACTTCTTCCAAGCTGTTTCAGAAACTTTTAGGTTTCTGAAATGCAGAATATAAAATATAAAATGAATATTCTTTTCCTGAGAATTTGAAGTATGAATGCAATTCCTCAGAGCAGCATTTTCCAAACTATGTTTCATGGAGTCTTAATAGCCATATTTCCAAAAGAATTCCATGATCCAGTAAATGCAGAAAACACTGAATTGAGGAGAATTCAATAGGATCCTTGACTTTAGGGCTTCTCATGTATAATGTAAATCTCAAGAGGAAGCATAAAGTATACACTTACGGTAAATAACAAAGGAATAGAATATAGTAGAAACATTTTGGAATGTCTGTTCAAGTCATGATTCTCTTTTTTCATTTGGACCTGCCCTCTTCTAATCCGTGGGGCTGGGCCCCCAGTGGCTAGCTTTACATTTGGTGATCCTGTTCTCTCCCACTCCACCCAGTTATGACTAATGATTCAGGAATATCCACCTGCCCCCAGCTGAGCGAATCAGATTCTGCTTTCTGAGATCAAGAGAAAGCAACACTCTCCATGCCTGGAACATGTAAAGTTGGGAGCTGTGAGACAGCCATCTGCTACCATGTTAAACGGCAAAGGAAAGAAAATGGGACTGGAAAGAAAATAATGAGCAAGCATACAGAGAAAAATGGAAACTAGATGGAGAGTAAATTCCTGTAGTTTTCCAGTCCCATTACCTTCCTTAGATACAACCACATTTCTGCTATACCGTTCTATGAAATAACCCTGTAGCCTTATATAAAAGTCTCTTTTCATTGTATTTGCTGGGTGGAATTAGTTTCCATAACTTTCAATTAAAAGAACCATGACTAATATAACATTGATTCCGAAACTTAAAGAATGGCACCCGTTTCCCAGAGATCATCCTTCTGGACTAGTATTCTTAGAACACACTTTGGGAAACAGTGTTATGGAAAAGGGAATTAGAGATAGAGAAACCACATGATTTATTAATTTTTGTGGTTTAAAGAGTTTTAGACTCCCAGTTTATGGGTTGAATGAGTCATTTACTGTTGGAATTTCAGCTTTTGTGGGTAGACTCGGGGGGGGGGGGGAGGAATGTAAATCCTTCCACTCAGTCTTCTCTAGCTGGATGCAAACGAGCCCTGGGAAAGCAGTGTTGTGATTCCCTTCTCAGACTTCCCCTCTCCACACCACCAGATGTCTCCACCAAGGAGATTATGACTTCGGTTCTGTTTTCCTTCTCCAGTAAACTTCTCTAGAATCGAAAGTTCCAGATGTTGAATCCAGATTCAAAAATGCAGTGAAAGAGGGGTCCCTGTATGGAAGGTAGAGAATTATCTAACACCGCAAGGCACTGCAACACTACATTCTTTGTCCCAGATCACATCAGCTATGGAAGGTTTAGCAGTTAGTCAATGCAGGTGTTTGCTAGAATACTTGTATGCTGACTGCCTGAGTACTAGTCCCAGAAAGGGCCATAGAGTAGTTTCCGACCCTGCCTGACAATTCCCTTTGCTCATCTCTCTTCTGAAATGTCCTTCCAACCCAAGGTTTTACCCCTCCAGTGTTTATCTCTCACTCTGTTTTCTTGTTCCTTGGCCTCAGGTATCTGCTTCCCCAGATCACATTGGTTCAGGATGAGGGCCAACCCAAATATAACAAAATCATCTCTGTGGGTGGGTACCATCAAATTCATTGGTTTCTCACTTAAGAATGCAGTATGATCAGAATAACTGGAATGGTTGAAGGAGTAGCTCTTTTTTTTTTTAAAGACATTTATTCAGCATCATGATCAGACTATTACACTTAGCAATCAACAGCATGGGTGCAAAAAAAAATCTACATTAAAACCCTTTGTTGGAATGCTTTACACTTTCCATAGAACAGAAACTAAAAGAACCTGTTATACAATTAGTCACAAATACGGTCCTCACGTTTTTTTGCCCATACACATGAGTATTGTCTAAAACATGTCTTCTTTGTAGCATCTAGGCCCTGCCACCACTGTGCTTGGCTGAGTTCACAAATCTGTTGTAACCTGTAGCTTCCCCGTCACTTCTCTGGCTCTCCTCTCCTGCTAAGCTTTGTTTCCTGGCAGTAATCAAAACCTCTGCCACTGCCATAGCTACTGCTGCTGCTGGAACCACCATAGCTACCTTGGTTTCGGGGTTTGGCAAAGTATTGGCCTCCACCACCATAGGGGCCAGAACTTCTGCCTCCAAAGTTTCCTCCTTTCATGGGCCCAATATTTGAAGATTGATTGTTGTAACTGCCAAAATTATCGTAGCTTCCACCACCTCCAAAATTGCTTCCATCATTACCGAATCCATGATAGCCATCCCCACTGCCACCACATCCACCACCACCGCGGTTGCCACCAAAGCCACCTCGACCACTGAAGTTTCCTCCATCACCAAAGTTGTCATTCCCACCAAAACCACCTCCATGACCACCACCAAAGTTTCCAGAACCACTTCGACCTCTTTGGCTGGATGAGGCACTAGCCATCTCTTGCTGAGATAGGGCTTTCCTTACTTCACAGTTGTGGCCATTCACCGTGTGGTATTTCTGAATGACAGTCTTGTCTACGGAGTCATGGTCATCAAAGGTTATGAAAGCAAAGCCTCTTTTTACCGCTGCCTCGGTCAGTCATGACTTCGATCACTTCAATTTGCCCGTACTGTTCAAAATCATCTCTTAGGTGATGTTCTTCAGTGTCTTCTTTAATGCCACCAACAAAAATCTTTTTCACAGTTAAGTGGGCACCAGGTCTTTGAGAATCTTCTCTTGAGACGGCCCTCTTTGGTTCCACAACTCTTCCATCCACCTCGTGTGGCCTTGCCTTCATGGCTGCACCCACCTCCTCCACGGTGGCATACGTGACAAACCCGAAGCCTCTGGAGCGCCTGGTGTTGGGATCCCTCATTTCCACACAGTCTGTGAGCGTTCCCCACTGCTCACAATGGCTCCTCAGACTGTCATCGGTTGTTTCAAAGCTCAAACCTCCGATGAAGAGCTTCCGCAGCTGTTCGGGCTCTTTGGGTGACTCTGACTTAGACATGACGGCAATGGAGGGGGGAGACATCAACAATGCTTACCTGGCGGCGTCCACGGGCATAAAGGAAGGAGTAGCTCTTAATAAAATTGTGAACTAGGGGATATTTGTCTTGGACCTAACTGCTCACTTTACCTGTTAATTATTAAATAGAATTAAAGAATATCAGATTAACTTTTGTCTTGGCTTTATGTGGTTTTAACAGCAATCTCTACATGTATGCTCAGTCTTCTATATTTGCTGCTAATAGCATCTGTACGTACATTCTAGAGAATATTGGTTTTTAATAAGAGTCAAGAGTCTTTTACTGAGAAATTCACTTTGAAGTGAAAATCTGCAGCTTTTTCTCCATCTACAAAATTATTTTGTTTGGGGGTTGGCAGCTGTTGTTTACTTTTCACTGTATTATTACTATGATATAAATATGTATGTTTTTCCAGTTAAGTCAGCAAGCACCCAAAACTGCTCAGCTCGGTTCTACTGATTCCACAGATGGCAACTTAAATGAACTTCACGTTACAGTAAAATGCTGCAGCGGCCTGCAGTCCCGAGCAAGTCACCTTCAGCCACACCCATATGTTGTGTACAAGTTTTCTGACTTTGCAGACCATGACACAGCCATCATTCCCAGTAGCAGTGATCCACAGTTTGATGATCATATGTGTTTCCCAGTGCCAATGAATATGGATTTGGATCGATACCTTAAGTCAGAGTCTCTGAGTTTTTATGTGTTTGATGATAGTGATACCCAGGAGGATTTTTACATAGGAAAAGTCAATGTGCCTCTGATTTCACTGGCACATGACCGGTGTATTTCAGGTAAGCCTATTTCTTTTTTTTTTTTTTTTTTTTTTTGTGGTATGCGGGCCTCTCACTGTTGCAGCCTCTCCCGATGCGGAGCACAGGCTCCAGACACACAGGCCCAGTGGCCATGGCTCACGGGTCCAGCCGCTCTGTGGCAGGTGGGATCTTCCCAGACCGGGGCACGAACCTGTGTCCCCTGCATCGGCAGGCAGACTCTCAACCACTGCACCACCAGGAAAGCCCAAGCCTATTTCTTGAATCCATGAAATTGTTTTAAAAAAAATACACCACGTAAATTATACTTCAGTGTTATGGATATGATCTGTTTGTAACAATCTTCCTAGCCTTCTCAGATAATCTTAAACTTTGGGCCCATAATATTGTTTTAGTTATTTTCTTAGTAGTTGTTCCAGGGATTACAGTATGCACCTCAGCTTGCCACAGTCAAACTTAATGCTAATAACTCCATTAAAATTTAGAAAGTCTGCTCCAGTATAATTCCATTCCCTCCCCCCTCCTTTGTGATAGTGTTGTCATATATATGTACATAGTATGCCTGTGTATGTTACAAACCCAACAGTACAATGTTATAATTATTGCTTTATATAACTTTGTCCTTTAAGAGAAGGGAGAATATATATAATTATAGAAGACTTTTATATTAACTTACATATTTACCATCTCTGGTATTCTTTATTTCCTCATTTGGATTTGAGTTACTGTCTGGTGTCATTTTCTTACTCCAAATAGCTCTATTTCCTCCCCCTCTTTTGTGTTATTATTTCATATATTTTTTTATCTTTACATGTTATAAGTCCAGGATTATAATTTTATAATTATTGTTTTATGCAGTTGTTTTTTAAATCAGTTAAGAAGAAAAACATATTTATACTGTGTTTTATAATTACCCATGTAATTACCTTTATTCACATCTGTTCCTTCATGTTGATTTGAGTAACCATCTGGTGTCACTTGCTTTTAGCCTGAAGAAACTCTTTTAATATGTCTTGTAAGTCACGTCTGCTGGCAATGAGTTCACTTAATCATTGTTATTTGGGAATGTCTTTATATTTTAGCTTTTATTTTCTGAAGGATAATGTTGCTGGATATCATATTCTTAGTTGTCAGGTTTATTTTCTTTAAGCACGTTGAGTACATCAGACATTTGATTCTGGCATCCATTGTTTCTAATGAGAAATCATCTGTTAATCTTATTATGGTTGCCTTCTACATGATACAGTTTTCAAGATTTTTTTTTTTTTTTTTGGCTTTTGACAATTCAACTCTAATGTGTTTAGGTGTGGATCCCTTTGTGCTTATTCTACTTGGAATATTTTGAGCTTCTTTATGTGTAGGGTACTGTTATGCACCAAATTTGGGGAGTTTTCTGCCCTTACTTCTTCAGTTATTTTTTCTGCCCTTTTTTCCCCTTCTTAGATTCCCGTTATACATATGTTCATATGTTTAATGGTGTCCTACAGGTCTCTGAGGCTCTGTTGATTTTTTTTCATTTTTTTCTCTTCAGATTGGATAATCACTGTTGATCAATCTTCAAGTTCATTGATTCTTTCTTCTGCAGCTCATATCTCCTACTCAGCCCCTCTATTGAATTTTTTCATTTCAGTAATTATACTTTCTAACTCCAGAATTCCTTTTTAACTGTCTCTTTTTTTAATTGAGATATAGTTGATATATAATATTATATGTTATAGGTATACAACATAGTGATTTGTAATTTTTAAGGGTTATACTCCATTTATAGTTATTATAAAATATTGGCTGTATTCCCTGTGTTGTACAATATATTCTAGTTCTCTTTTCTTATAATTTTTATCTCTTTATTATATTCTCTGTTTTATAAGTCATTGTCATCACACTTTCCTTTAATTCTTTAAATATGGTTTCTTTTAGCTCTTTGAACATATTTAGAGTAGCTGCTCTGAGGTCTTTGTCTACTAAGTCTAACATCTGGATGCCCTCAGAAAGTATCTGTGGATGACATTTTGTCTCCTGTTTCTTTGCATATCTCATGAATTTTTGTTCTTGTTTAAAATCGGACATTTAGGACACTATATTCTAGCATCTCTAGATTCCAGCCCTCCACAGGGTTGCTGTTGCTGTTGTTGTTTGTTTGGTGACTTGCCTGGACTACTTCTGTAGTCTTTTTCCCTCACTATAGCCACTGATGTCTCTGCTAAGTTTTTGTTTGCTTGTTTTATTCTTGTTTTAATTTTAAGCCTGAACATAGTTTAGTGGTCAGCCAGTGGTTGTTGAGAGTTGTGTTTAAACAACTTGAGCTGGCAGGCTTCCACCCTTTGTCTATGGATCAGTGTATGGCTTGGGTAATGCGTTCAAAGTTCAGACAGTCTACAAGTCTCACATTCAGCCAGGGACAAGTAGCATACTAGTGTCTTTTCTGACTCCCACTGTCTTTACTGAGGTTCAGTAGATTTTCTTAAATAAATGCTTCCTAATTTGTTGTACACCTTTGATCACTTTCCAGAGTTCTTAAATGATTATTTCTGTTCATTTTATCCAGTGTTATCATTGCTTTCTGTGGAATATATTTACTGATCTCTTCACTCAGCCATTCTGTAAGTCTCACCTGTGCCTGTAGTAGAAGTTTCTCACCTCCCTATATTCCACCTATATCCTTTTTGCTACCTAAAGTCTAGAGTTGTTTAGTTTTTTCTTTCCTAGCCAGCCGTTAAAAGAAGTGTCAAACACTTGAGAAACCAAGTAATGGATTCCCATAAACAAAAGTTATGCTTGAAATATAGGTTTGTTTTTTTCATGTCAGGGATTTTCATACTGAAAACTCTAGTATAATGATTAAAATTTGTGACTTAATATTATGTATTCAGCTAGGTGATACTTTTTGTTACTGCTATATGTTTTGGGTGGTTTGTTTATTTTATGGATTTTTTTTTGCTATGCTACTATTAAGTTGGAATAATTTAACAAATCCCAGTAAAATGTATTTAAAATTAGAATTATGTAGTAATATAAAGACTCCTTAGGATACATAAATTATTTGAAATTTTGAAGTTTTAATATATTTTTCTACAGACACACAGGAGTATCAAGTCAGAATGAAGCTTGTTATCTGAGCTATAACCCAGATAATATCTTAGATGAAGGCTAAGAATTCTGAAGAATCTCTGAATTTAATTTCAGTGAATTAAAATATTTATAAGTCAATTATCTCATCTTTGAATCAGTATTATCTTTGAGGCCTTAACTTCTGAAAGCAGTCTGCTTGAGAGATGAACCTATCATAGATCCTTTTGTCTTATTTTGTTCTCTTAAGTCATTTGACTTTTGAGTAAAAGCCAGACTTATTTTTAATAAGTTATGGGTAGTTCTTTTTGCTGTTCTTTAATTTTTATGGTAATAAAACTTCACTCTAGCATTAATTAAAATTCTTTTTGTAATTTGACAGGAATATTTGAGTTAACAGATCATAAAAAGCATCCTGCAGGAAGCATCCATGTTATATTGAAATGGAAATTTGCTTACCTTCCACCAAGTGGATCCATAACAACTGAAGACTTAGGGAATTTCATACACAAAGAAGAGTCTGAAGTTGTTCAAAGACTACCTCCAACATCGTCTGTTAGCACACTAGTTGTAGTGAGTAACAGTGACTTTGAATTTCCTATAAAAGTAAATAGCCACATCAAAGAGAAAAAAAAATCTGAAAGGTATGTTCATCATTCTCATTTTGACATATTGGTTTATCTTAGGCACCAACACCTAAACCAAGACGTTTAACACCTAAAGATAAGAAGGTATCTTTTGTGGATATCACACCACATCAGCATTCTGTAAGTAGTAAACACTCAAAATACTAATTTTTTTTTCCCATAACAAATATTTGGAATAAATGATATAGTATACCCTCCCTGATTTAAATGGAAACAGATAAATAAAATACTTCTTCTTCCCTTAAAATATTACCTTTGTAATTTGGCACTGTATGTCAGAGTTAAATGTTCTTACTCTTTGATCTGAACCCTCCTTTGGCCCCATATCTCTCTCCAGATACTGCCCGAATCCTCTGCCCCCATTTACCATAAAGCAAAACAGAACAAAACTCTTCAAAAAGTTGTCTTAATTCCACCTTCCTTTCCTCATACTGTTCCTTGCTCACACTAGTAAAACTTTTTCCTCCTTAAAGCCACTCTTGCTAAGGTCACAATGACTTTCACTTTGCCACTTTTCACAGTGGCCAATTCTCAGTCTCCATCTTAATCTCCCAGTAACCTTTGACACAATGGAATACTTGCTCCTTTTACTCTTGGCCTCGGGTATACCGTGCCTTCCTAGTTTTCCTCCAATTTAGCCAGTTATTCTTCTTCTCCTGGACCATTAAGTGTTGAAGTACCTCAGCAGTCAAACTTCAGACCTAGACCTCTTCTCTTCTCAATCTATATCTAAGTAAAGAGATCTTATCCAAAAAAACAAACAAGCAAATGAGCAAACATAACAAAACAGAAACAGAGTTACAGATAGAACAAATGTGGTTGTCAGAGGAGCAAGGGTGGGGGGGGAGAAACAAATAGATGAAAGAGGAAAGGAGATACAAACTTCCAGTTGTAAAATAAATGGGTCACAGGTATGAAATGTACAATGTGAGGAATATAGTCAGTAACTATGTAGTATCTTTGTATGGTGACATATCATAACTAGACTTATTGTAGTGATCATTTTGAAATGTAAAGAAATAGAGAATCACTGTGTTATGTAACAGGAACTAACATAGAGTTGTAAGTCAATTATACTTCAAAACCAAACAAAAGCATAGAGAAAGAGATCAGATTTCTGGTTACCAGAAGCAGGGGATGGGGGAGGGACAATTGGATGAAGGTGGTCAAAGGGTACAAACTTCCAGTTATAAGATAAATAAGTACTAGGGATGTACTAGGGATGTCATGTCCAACATGATAAGTATAATTAACACTACTATATTTTATATATGAAAATTATTAAAGAGTAAATCCTAAGTGTGCATGTGCGTGTGCATGTGTATGTGTGTGTGTGTGAAAAAGTCTTATCATGATTTGGGATTTAATAATAAATACAAAATAACATACATGCATGTTTTCACATTAATGTAAGGAGACCTGTACTCCTTCTGAAGATATGAAGGAAATTTCACCAGAAGTGGAACATATGCCAGAAATAGAAATTAATATGCCAACTGTTTCACATATTCCTGAGGTATGTGTTTGTATTAAAATTATTTTGAAAGGTTTGCTTTTTAAAGACTTTGTCTTTGCATTGACATGGATCAAGAAATCATGTCCTTGATCCTATTTTTATATATGACTTCCTTGGAATAGAAATGTCAAAAATATGACAGGTATAACAGTTACAATTAAGCAGACATTAGTAGGTAGTAAATACATATATGAATTAAAGTATAATGTAAAATTCATTTTGAGATTAATGCTTTTTTATTCTTAGTTTATAATCACATTTTAATTTATCTGCATATTTTCATTTACACAGCTTAAGTGATTATTTTCTAATGACTCATATATATAGTGCATGTAGTGCATATTTACGTGCTTAATTATCATTCAAGTGCTTCAGCAAGAATGCTATAAATGTGATCTAAGCAATAATATGTCAGCGTGCTTTTATTTCTTCAGGTTTCTCAGGAAAGCAGTGTAGATAAGGTAAAAGAGAATACAGAGAAAGTGCAACAAGGAAAAGATGATGATGTGTCTTTACTCTCTGAGGGTCAGCTTGCAGAGCGAACTTTGACTTCTTCTGAAGATGAAACAGAAATAACTGAAGAACTGGAACCAGAAGGTGACTTTCTTTTTTAAATTAACATTATTTCCTTAACTCTGTTTTATTTAATCTGTTAGAGCGTGCATGCCTCATAGAACATCTTCATTTAATACTGACTGTACTTCCTGATAGCTGTTTCTTGACAGAAATGATGGGATATATAGGTCAGTCTGGTCAGCTGTGGTCAGGTGGAATTGTTGCATATCTTCTTATTTCAACTTGGAGCACCACAACAGAATGCAAGTATTGTGGCTGACCATGTTCCCGCTTTATATTTTAAGTGACTTTATAGCCTCTTTGGGTTCAGTACTGTTATCTGGGTTATTCTAGAGGACTTGACTTTTTAAAAATTAAAACTAAGAACTCAGACCAATAAAAGACAACTTGCATCATGATTTAATTTATATAAACACCTAGAAAAGGCAAACAGATTAATCAGTTGCGACAGAAAGCATTTAAGTGGTTGCCTAGGGAAGGACGAACGGGAATAGAAAGGTGCAGAAGAAAAGAGAATACAAGGGGGCATGAGGAAATTTTGGGGGGTGATAGATATGTTCACTATCTTAATTGTGGTGGTGGTTTCACAGAATTACATATTTGTCAAAATGTATAGTTCCAGAATGTAAATACAGATTTTGTACTTTAAATTTATGTTGTTTATTATATGTCAGTTTACTGCAATAAAGCTGTAAAACCTTTAAAAATGTTTTTAAATAGTAGGAATAACTTGATTTTTACACAGTAGTATTGGTTAGGCTGTTAGACATTATTACCATGTTCTTCTCTTTAAAAAAAATCTTTTTAAATTTCGTATTAGAACAAGCTACATTCTTATTTCCTTTGTTTCTGCTAAAACTAAACCTGGAATTTTTCAGTCATTTTTCTCTCTTTTCTAAAATGTAATATAAATATCTTTACTGCTAAAAAAATCCAGACATGATTACCATATTGTTCTTTTAAGGTTATCCTTGTAATGTATGCTTATTTCTCTCCATGTCACAAGGTGCAAATATAATTGGTTTAAAAGATTTAAACCAATAAAATTTTATTTTTTAACAGGTGAAGAAGACAGATCAGCTTCTGACAGTGATGAGTGTATTATTCCAGGTCCTATCGCCAAGAACATCAAACAGGTCAGTAACCTGATATCAACCAGAAATGTTCTGAGATAAAGCTGCTTTTCATTCATAGTTTATCAGTCTTCATATATGAAAATCTTAAGGCAGAATATTTCTGGAAAAATTTTAATGTGTTATCATAATCTTATCCAAGTAATCATGCAAGAAAATTTTATTTACACTTTCATTATGTAACAGACCATAACATGTAAGCGTTATTTTTGCTTACATGTTTAAGAGTACCTAACATCAGTGGCTTCAATAGTTACTTGCTAAAACCAGCTACTCTGACTCCTTTTCAGAACCATTATACAAAGATGTATTAAATCAAATCTGAACTTTAAAGAATTCAAAATGTGAGATTGCATTTAAAACTATAATAACTTACACATGTGAATTCATAGACTATTCACATGTGTAAGTTATCTAAATATGTCACTGATAAGCTATTAAAGTTATTTCATTCTGCCAAAAAATTAAACCCTTAGAAGGTAATTAATTTCATATAGGTATACTTCTCTTGTTTTGTAGCACATTGCTGAAAAGTAGTATGTAAATTGAAATTTTGAGAAGAAAATTATACTTTAATTTACATAGGAAGTGTCCCACTTACCAGAGCATTTTTCATTGTAAGGGGAGAAAAAGGTTTTATAAAGTAAATGTAAGTAAAGTGCTAGCTTTTTCTATTCATCTACATTAATTTTCCTGAAATGATTAATTGTATTCCTTTTCTTTAGAATTTCTACTTTATTTTTTTCAACTCTTAAAATCTCACATTCTTAGCTTTATCTCTCTGCAGAGCAAACCCATAAAACAGAACATTTCAGTTGTCACAGATGCCTCCATAAAATGGAGAAATCTGTTGTTTCTGTGATTGACAAATACAAACATGATTATAAATACAAACAGAACAACTCATCTGTCCAAAGTTTTATTATAATTATTATTATATAATTATTAATTATAATAACATCATCTAACATACAGTATACTGATATATGGAATCATTATTGTTCAAAATTGACAAATTAAAAAAGGAATCTTGCATATGGTTGCCTGAAGACTTTATAGCATTTAGTTCAATTTAATTCATTTGCTTTGCCAAATCTGAAATTGTTAAATTATTTTATCAAAATAAATCAAATTATTTCAGTGAATAGAAATTCTCTACCCTCTACTGGAAATTTGATAATGGGAATCAATGGGAAAATGAGCCTCTTGTGTGGAATTTAGCTGTCTAGCCATTTGTATTAGTCAGTTTTCCAAAGAAACAGAACCAATAAGATATATTTATATAGAGAGAGAAAGAAAGTTACTAAAAGGAATTGGCTCTCGTGATTATGGAGCGTATGGAGTCCCAAGATCTGCAGTGTACAAGCTGGAGACCCAAAGAAGTCAATGGCTTAGTTCCAGTCTGAGTTGGAAGACCTCAGAACTAGGAGAGCCCGTGGTGTGAGTTCCTGTCCGAAAGCAGGCAGGCAGGAGACCTACAAAGAGTAGATGTTTCAGTTCAGTTCAAGGGCAAGAAAAGACCAATGTCCCAGCTCAAGGCAGTCAGGCAGGAAGAGTTCCCTATTACTCAGCCTTTTTGTTCTATTCAGGTCTTCAATTAATTGGATGAGGCCCCATCCACATTAGAGAGTCTAATCGGCTTTACTCAGTCTGCCAATTCAAATGTTAATCTCATCCAGAGACACCTTCACAGACTTACCCAGAATAACGTCTGACCAAATGTCTGGGTAGCTCGTGACCCAAACAAGTTGACATATAAATTTAACCATCACATCATTTTACTAAGAACACTCCATTCATTACATCAGGAGTAGTAAGCCTGCAAGCTTGATTCAGATATCTCTTTCTCACATGGTTCACATTTCTTTCTCAATAGTTCTGCAAGACTCTGCTTACCTTCGTCACGATTTTTGAAAGGCTATATTGTTTAGCCTTTTGAACATAACAATATGAGATACTGAATCAGTCCTAGGGTCTACAGGACTAGTACCAAGGGGTATATTTATCTAGCCAATCTACAAACAGCACTCATCTCTCTTGTTGTAACTCAGCGATTCCCAGGGATTCACCATCTGCATTGTGATCACTCTTCCGTAAGGAGGTAGATACAGTGTTCTGGCCCTGCCCTCAGGAAACATTATATTCATTGGGAAGATGTTTTCATGAAAAAGTCAAGTAGTAATTCAGCAGTTAAATTACAATATAAAACAATGTCAGGAGACAGTACCAATGATTAATAGTCAGATATTTGAGCTAAAGAATAAAGCTGTTTGGGGCCTATCCTCCTCATTTTCCAAATGAGTAAACTGAGATTTTGAAATAAGGTGACTTGCTGACAATCATGCCACTAATTAAGGAAGTTCAGAGGAAGGAGAAATTTGGAGTGATTTTTCAATAGACTTCATTAAGGATATGCCCACAAGCTGGCTCACCCACTCTCTTTCTCATAGTTTCATATCTGCTTTTTCTCATTTTAAGCTGACTTTTTCTGCTTCACTTGCTTACTGCCCAAAGATAGCCACACAAAACGCCCAGCCCCAAGGAGAAGGATCTGATAAGCCACGTCTAGCCTAGGGATTGGGTCCATCTTTATCAGTTGTGCTCCTTTGACCCATTCAGCTATGGCCAGTCACACAGTAGAAAGGAGTGTCCTGCTTTAACTGTGACAACTCAAAGATGTGGATATATGGCAGCAGGGAGAAAACCATGTGCATTTTTACTGCAGGCAGGGATGCACATTATGTTTCAGAAGTCAAGAATACACTAACTGGAGAAGCCTTTCTGTAGAAAGGGATAGAAGACTTCAGTTATAATGGTGAAGACCAAATGCTTTGCATTTTATCCAAGAGAGACTAGGGAGACATTGCAACAGTTATTTTTATTTTCTAAATATTGTATTCATCATCTAAGAGTAACTTTCAAAGTATGGAGAAATGTTATCTAAATTATGTCATCTTAGACCAATGATTTTCAACTGGGGGCAATTTTGCCACCCAAGGGACATTTTGGCAATATCTGGAGGCATTTTTGGTTGTCACACTGGGAGGGACTGCTACTGGCATCTAGTGGTTAGAAGTCAGGGTTGCTGCTAAACATGCTGCAAAGCGTAGGACCCACGACAAAGAACTATCTGGCCTAAAATGTCAATAGTGCTGAGGTTGAGAAGTCCTATATCAGACTTTCAACAGAATCATGTATATATTGACAACATTGCTAGCATCTCAGTGCAGTTATACAGAGCTCTTAACTAAGAATAAAGAACTTTGATTTAACCAAGAAGTTTAGTGAAAGAGCTAGTCCTCTAAAATATTCAGTTAATTCTAATGTACACATACATATATTTTTCCTTTGTGGTAAGCTGGGGTTTTTCCTTATTACTTCCAGAAAAGTAATTTGTGTTACTTTGCTACAGCCTAATACAGCCTTCACTACCATTCCAAAATGTGATTTTCTATAATGGTTTTAGATGCTGTCTCGGAAGTGTGAATATCGTTTAAAGCAAGCAGCTATTTTAAGCAATGCTTTATGCCTTGGTAGCCATTAATCAGCTCCCATGTGGTTTTAAAAATTCTACTTTTAGTAGAAGGTAATGACCAGAATCTTATGTTCATGGGTGAAATTTAGTTTTGTTAAATTATATAACATGGGAAGCTGCTGCATAGCACAGGGAGATCATGACCTCTGTGCTTTGTGACCACCTAGAGGGGTGGGATAGGGAGGGTGGGAGGGAGGGTGACACAAGAGGGAAGAGAGATGGAAACATATGTATATGTATAACTGATTCACTTTGTTGTAAAGGAGAAACTAACACACTTGTAAAACAGTTATACTCAAATAAAGATGTTAAAAAAATTATATAACAAACACAGTAAAATAGTATAATCTGTAAGCACAGGAACAAAATAAGAGATCATCATAATGTTGAAATATAGCATTTTCTAGTGATTGTACCAGTTTTTCTGTGTGCTACTTTTGCAAATCATTCAATATGAGTCATGGAACCTTTTTCTTTAAAGATTCCATAAGCAGTACAAAGAACTCCTGAATACATTTCACTCAGATTCATCAGTTGTTAACATTTGCTTATACTCTTTTTTTAATCATTTCTCTTCTCTCTCCTATATATGCTTATATGCAGTATGTATACATCATAAACACACATTCTTACCTACATAGTTGTAATGAATCGTTTGATAGTTGCAGAGATCATGCCCCTTTACCCCTAAATACTTCAGAATAATAATACTGTAATCTACAGTTCTTATTAAAATTTTGCCAGTTGTCCCAGTATTATCCTTTATAGCATGTTATTAATCTGGTCCAGGATCAAATCCAGATCACACATTGCATTTAGTTTTCATTCCTCTTTAGCCTCCTTTAATGCGTAATGGTTCCTCAGCCTTCCATTGAGTTGGTCTTTCATAACATTCCATTTTTTAAGAATGCAGGCCATTTGTATTGTAAAATGTCCTTCAATTTGGATTTGTGTGTTTCAGGTTATTCGTTTTGGTAGGAATACTACAGGAGCAATGCTGTGTCCTTTTCAGTGCATTGATACCAGGAGACACAGGATGTCATTTTATCTGATTGTTGATAGTAACTTTTAAGCATAAAAATACTTGTGACTCATTAGTTTCTTCTTTTGTCTCCTCTTTAAGAACTGCTTCAGGTTGAAATCTCAGGACAGGAATACATAGCTTTCTTTGGAAGGGAAGGTACTACTGAATGTCTAATATGTGCTAAGCACATGCTATGTAATGTCTCCTTATAGTTCTCACAGCAATTCTTTATTCATTAGCATCTACTGTGTATTATACAAGAAGCAATCCCTAGCCTCAAAAAATTCACATCTAGGGCAAACACAATTACAATGCAGTGGTCAGCGCTAGGAGAATGGAATGCACAGCTGCTGTGGGAGCCTTCAGGAGTGGTGCCTAATTCAGCATGAGGGACCCTCGTCAAGGATGGCTTCCGAGAGTTAGTGAAGCTTGAGCCAAGACTTGAAGATGATTAAGAATTAGTGGAAGCAGAGGAGGGGACATAATAGGCCAAAGAAACAAAAGCATAAGAATTTGAGAGAGGGCTTCCCTGGTGGCGCAGTGGGTGAGAGTCCGCCTGCCGATGCAGGGGACACGGGTTCGTGCCCCGGTCCAGGAAGATCCCACGTGCCACGGAGCGGCTGGGCCTGTGAGCCATGGCCTCGGAGCCTGTGCTCTGCAACGGGAGAGGCCACAACAGTGAGAGGCCCGCATACCGCAAAAAAAAAAAAAAAAAAAAAAAAAGAATTTGAGAGAATGTGGAGCATGGCTTGTTCTGAGAATCAGAGTGGTTTTAGGATGGGCCAAGCCTATGGGACATGGGGAGCCCCAGGAGAATATGCTGAAAAGATAGTCATGTCCCAAGCATTGAGGCTTCTGTGTATTATCTGAGGAGGTTGAAGTCTATCCTTAAGTTCTACGAACAGCCAATGAGGATTTTTAAGGGAGGAGGAGGAAGATCAGTCATTCATTAAACAGGTAGTTAGTGAGCATTTTCTGTGTCCCGAGCCTTATTTTAGGGACTGGGAATTTAGCAGTGAATAAGAGGAATAAGTCTCTTGCTCTTGTGGAGCTTGCACTCTTGAATCACATTTTTAAAGTTCATGCTATCAATAAAGTAAAGAATAGATTAGAGGCACAGGGACTAGTTAAAAAGTAATTAAATAACCCCACTCTGTGGTTACCTCCACTTTGTAGAAATTTTTTAAAGTGCCTTTACCTATAGCTATAATGTCACAAAATTGAGAGTGAGAGTAGTGTCCTAGATAAACATCATTTATGCCAATTATGCTATGAATTTCAATTATCTACTACACTGTGTAAGCAATTTAAGATTATTCAGTTTCTTTTTTTCATGTTACAGACTCTGACAGCTCATAGTTATTTTTTAGAAATGTTGATCCTTAAAAGGAATCTAACAGATTTCCCAGGACTTAGACATATTACTTGGTTCTTCCTCTTTTCTTCATGTCTGTGATGTATAATTAATCATAGATTACTTCATTTTGTTTCATTTCATTTACAACATTTATGAGCTTCACTTTGTCAGAATGAAATGCTTGTCCCCTCCTTTCCTTTCCAAGGTGGCATAATTAGTGTTAGCATCTTTTTTAACAGGCTACATAAAGTTTAGTGGCTGGATTAAATCAAGTCATTAACATAATGTGCCACCCAATTTGCCCCCATCTCTCTTCGTTTGCAGGACATCAAAGTGCCACAGAGCACCAGTGTAATTGGGCCTTGCTGGCCTGTCAGATTCCGTCAGCCTGATGACTGCTGCTTTTACTAAAAAGCTTCTAGGCATGATAATTACTGGGGGGTGGGGAGTCTGAGAAATGTAAAACTTTGGACATTTCTCTATGAATATTTTATTAATTTGAATAATCAGAAGTTAACAGTATCAATTTGATGTATAATACATTGATTAAAAGCCTTGTTTTAGGTCCTCAAAATAGACATCAAAACCGAAAATTTGCATCTGCCATAGCATTAAAAAAAAAAGAATTATCAATCCTTCTTTCACATTTTTCCTAATTTTACCATTTAAGCAGTGCAGCTTTCAATTTTTACAACCAAATATATTGCCTTCAACTCACAGATTTCTTAAAGTGTGCCCACAGGTGAGAATGGGAGATCACAGGCTAAAGAGTAATGATCTTTTTTGTGCAATGCACATTTACATCTTTCTCCATTCCTACTAATAGCAGTTTTGTAAAAGCTGCCATATTCAATCGGACTAGAATGCAGTTCCACCTGGATGCCACGTTCTCTTGAACAATATGAGCTGGCATTCCCAGGTGATCGCAGTAATGATGTCCAGCAAAATATGTTTTAAAGCTTTGAAAAGCAAAATGCATAAAGCAGCTCACCACTTTTAGCACTCATGTATTATACGTTGTTAAATCACTTCAGAATCAAAGATGATATCCTATCAGTGGGTAGAGTAAGCCCCTCCCACTGTTTTACATATGGAAGATTGAGCTAGATAACCAGAAATGCTGAATTACTCTCCTGATATTAATTGTCTTTAAAACTATTTTTTATATTTTGTAACTTAATTATCTCTTACTAATATACCGCAGACATCTTTCCATAGCAGTATACTCTATTTCTTTTTTTGCATATGCATAATATTACATTGTATAGCTGTACCATATTTATTTAAATAAGCACCTTTTGGTGGACCCTTTGGTTTCTATCAGTTTTTGCTAATACAGACATTTCCAGATTAAGTGTTTTTGTACAGAATATTTTTACACAAAATGTGTAGAAATTACTGCTTCTTCATATCACACTTATTGTCAAATTTATGAATAAGAAATATCTCACTGATGATTGCATTTAAAAAGAAGGAAACAAAAAGGTATATTTGTTCATACATAGTATATTTGTACATACATACATATGTATTTTTTTCACACACACACACTGTATTTTATTTTTACAAGAGAAAAATAAACTGACACCAAGCATTGTAAATGGATGACCACAACAAAAGCAACAATGATTGCAATTACCAAACATGAAACACACTCATACTGTGTCATAATATTGACATTCAGTCCAGTAATCCTCCACTGTAACAGCTCCTTTACTTTGCAGTGATAATTGATTTGTATATTTTTTGCCTCTGCGTCCTTGTGGGATACTTTTTTTTTTATTCAAACAGAAAGTCACAAAAATTATAATCATCCTCATCCTCATCACTCAGTCCCGTGTAATTAATTTTCTTTTCATCTTGATCTTTTGTTAGCACTTTTATGAATTCATCAGTTTTCCATTAGAGTTCTGAAAATGCTTATTCATTCAGTTCAGCAGTATAGTCAGTTACCAGAAACCTGTACTTGTCAGAGTCTTTTCCATGAATTCCTTGAAGATGAAACCCTTTTATAGGAACATTTTTGCAAAAACATCAGAGTATACCCAGAACTGTCTGTAAATGACAAAAGACTTAAAAATGACCACAGTTAAAGATTTGATGAAAGTTCATAATAATGCAATTGACAAAGAAATTTAGTTATTTCTGAGATATACATTTAAAGTAATAACTAAAATCATGACTTATAACATTATACCAGAACACATAAGATTTTTAGAAATTTCATGTAATGTCTGAAACATTTATGTTAACATATTTCCATACAAATAACCCAAAGAAAGTTTAGTATTAGTTGTTTGTTTGTTTGTTTATACTGCAGGTTCTTATTAGTCATCAATTTTATACACATCAGTGTATACATGTCAATCCCAATCTCCCAATTCAGCACACCACCATCCCCACCCCACCACGGTTTTCCCCTCTTGGTGTCCATTCATTTGTTCTCTACATCTGTGTCTCAACTTCAGCCCTACAAACCGGTTCATCTGTACCATTTTTCTAGGTTCCACATACCTGTGTTAATATACAGTATTTCTTTTTCTCTTTCTGACTCACTTCACTCTGTATGACAGTCTCTAGATCCATCCACGTCTCAACAAATGACTCAATTTCGTTCCTTTTTATGGCTGAGTAATATTCCATTGTATATGTGTACCACAACTTCTTTATCCATTCGTCTGTCGATGGGCATTTAGGTTGCTTCCATGACCTGGCTATTGTAAATAGTGCTGCAATGAACATTGGGGTGCATGTGTCTTTTTGAATTATGGTTCTCTCTGGGTATATGCCCAGTAGTGGGATTGCTGGATCCATACATATGTATTTTTATATGAGCATACAGATATAACATTTAGGTTTATGTAAGCAAAGAAAATGTCTGGAAGTATATAATCCAAATACTGTTAGCAATGAGTATCTCTGGGACATGGGTCAGGGCAAGGGTCAGCAAACTATGGCCCATGTGCCAAATCCAGCCTTCTACCTATTTTTATAAATAAAGTTTTATTGGAGCACAGCACACTCATCATTTACATATTGTCTGTGGCCACTTCACTCTACAAGAGCAGAGTTGAGTACTTGCAACAGAGACCATATAGCCTTCAATGCAAAAAATATTTGCTGTCTTGCCCTTACAGAAAAAAATTTGCCAAGCCCTGAGTTAAAGAATGGGTGGAAACAAGGAACTTTTATATTTTACTTTTTAGCATTTATATTGTTGGATTATTTTTAGTGATGAATATAGATTGCTTCTAAAAAGGAAATAATTTGTTAGCTAATTCTGTACTAAAATGTTAAATAATAACTAAAGAACAGTTTAATATGAACTATAGAAGCTTTTCTATAAATAGAAAGGGCCAACAAATTAGGGTGAATCTTTTCTGGTTTAGAGCAGTAGTTCTCAAAGTGTGGTCCTCAGACCAGCAGCATCCGCATCGCCTGAGAATTTGTGACAGTTGCGAATTCTTGGGCCCCACACTAGACCTAATGAATCAGAAGCTCTGAGACTGGAGCCCAGAAATCTGTGTCTTGTCAAGCCTTTCAGGTCATTCTGGGGTGTGCTAAAATTTGAGAACCACAGCTTTAGGGAAAGGCAGTACTTCCCACCATGGCTGCATGTTAGAACCACCTAGGAAACATTTCTAAATGCCAGGACCCAGGCTCCACTCAGATCAGTTAGATCAGAATTTTGTTTAAAACTCCCCCAGTGGTACAAATGTGCAGCCAAAATTGAGAACCACTGTTCTATAACATCTGTTCTCAATGATGGTGAAAGTGGAATAGCATATCAAAATAACCTGAAATTGAGGGTCATTTTTAAAATTCTCTCCTTCCTTCACAGTACTGCCATAGTAAGCCACTTTTAATGATGAAAATGTGTCATATCCTTCAGGTGTATTAGGACAGGAAAAAATATTCCAATCATCGCTTTAGAACATGCGGTAACAAGCTTCTGTAATTTGCTGACCATTACAGATACAGTAATTTACATGGTATATAAGGGAGACAGTGTTCTAAAAATGAGCATTCTTAACCCTAGCACGAGTCTGATCTCCATCACTGAAGTTTTCACTATTTATATTATTTGTTCAACATAGTATCTTTTAACAGAACATATGAGAAAAGAAAGATTACTGTCACCAGTGGAAACTGGATTAGGTTTGTTTTGTTTGTTAAAAACATTACCATTATTTGTGTGTGTGTGTGTGTGTGTTAATTCCCAGTTTGGGAAGTGAAGTAGGGATCAAAAGTATCTCAGAAATAGTAAGCAGTATGTCGGAAATATGTATTAAATTACTACTTCTGTATTAATTGTTGTGTGTTAATTTTATAATGGTAGAGTATTCAACATTCAATGTATGATTTTTGTTGTTTTATGCTGTCATTTTATCTCAGCTGCTCAGGTGTCACTTAATAAATAAATAAATACTTAACTATTAAAACTATTAAAATGGAATAATCTCTGTTAGAAAAAAAAAAGAAAAGAACATTTTTACTTCAACAGTTGGAGTTTCTCTTTACTCTTATTTCTCCCAAAGAGCTATTATTTTTTTAAAAATCAAAGACTTTTCAATCAAAACTTGTATGAAGAGTGGATTTGATTCCCAATCAAATTCCTTCTAAGTAGAAGCTTTGGAGCCTAGAGTGAGGTCTAGGGGACTTATTTTGTGTCTTTGAGATGACTGTGCCAGCCCCCAGCCTGAAGAATAGAAGTTGTAAGAATCGCCATTAATCGTTATGCAGCCTACCCTAATTACGTGTGGCTCTGTCAGTACCAATGGAGAGTTGGACTTTTTTTATATATATAAATTTATTTATTTTATTCATTTATTTTTGGCTGCGTTGGGTCTTTGTTGCTGAGCACGGGCTTTCTCTAGTTGCTGTGAGCGGGGGCTGCTCTTTGTTGTGGTGCCCGGGCTTCTCATTGCAGTGGCTTCTCTTGCTGCGGAGCATGGGCTCTAGGGTGCATGGGCTTCAGTAGTTTTGGCGCATGGGCTCTAAAGTGCAGGTTCAGTCATTGTGGCACATGGGCTCAGTTGCTTCGTGGCACGTGGGATCTTCTCAGACTACGGGTCAAACCCATGCCCCTTGCATTGGCAGGAGGATTCTTAACCACTGCACCACCAAGGAAGTCCCAGTTTGACTTTTTGAACCAACTATTTTGAGCTTGTCTTAGAGCTCACTTCAATTAAACTTTTATTCTTAATGGGCATAGACATAGATCATCACCTTCCATTTCCATTTTGTGTCTATTGTTTTGTTATAAAGTATCAAGTTCTACATACCTTGGCTCCTGTAGGTAGGCTTTAATTATATTTATTTACACACACACATACACATATACAAAGTATTTTTATGCTGATAAAATAATACTCATGTAGGGCTTCCCTGGTGGCGCAGTGGTTGAGAGTCCTTCTGCCATTGCAGGGGACACAGGTTCGTGCCCCGGTCCAGGAAGATCCCACATGCCGTTGAGCGGCTAGGCCCGTGAGCCATGGCAGCTGAGCCTGTGTGTCCGGAGCCTGTGCTCCGCAACGGGAGAGGCCACAACAGTGAGAGGCCCGTGTACCACAAAAAAAAAAATAATAATAATAATAATACTCATGTAAACTTATATAACATTTGGGAAGTAACTTGATAATCCTACGAAGTTGACTTTCTCATACCTCTCACCCAGCAATGCCAAGAGGACCACTCACATACACAAGAAAACATAAAAGGATGTTCAATGCAACATTCTTTTTAATAGCAAAAAATTTTAAACAACTTAATTGTTCATCAGAGAAATAAATAGGCTAGAGATTATATAGACAATATAAATGGAATTCTATACAACAGTTAATATTAATGAATTAGATTTTAATTATAACCATGAATAAATCTCAAAAATATAGTATTGAGTGAAAAAATTGCAGAATGCTTAATAGACGATGATACCATTCATATAAAATCTAAAAACAGAAAATAGTATGTTGTTTATATATATATATACATACGTAGTAGAAAATATAAAAGCTTGTTTGGGAATGATACACACCAACTTCAGGATAGTGGTTACCTCTGGGGGAAATGAGGAAGAAGGGGAAAGCAATTGGGAGGGGGCACTTTTCCCTGTATCTGAAATATTTTATTTCTTCCACAGTAACAGCAAAAAGATTTAAATCAGATACAGCAAAAAGGTAACATCTGTTTAAGATGTTGAGTACTTGAATATGCCAAATTATTTTCTTTATAGTTTAAAAAGTTAAAGAAATGCTTATTCACTGTAGAATTAAGAATGAAATAAAACTCACATGCAATCTCACCATAGTGAGATTTAAATCTAACTGACTGAAGCAAGTTCCAAACCTTTATCAGAGGCTATTCTCAGTTAAGCAATACTGTGTTTAAGGGCTGTCAAGTTGAATTAGTTTTTAGAAGCCTAACAATCCAACCCCATTGTGGCTGCTGTGATGGTTGAAGCCAGAGGAAGAATTCAGCATGATCTTCTGAAGTACAACATAAAAAATTTAAGCATGCCAATAAAAGCCCAAGTAAATACTATAGAGAAATATGGCCTAAAATGTGAATTATAACATCAGTCAGGAAGCAGTAGTGGAATTGAGCCAAAATCATGAGAACTCTTAATGTTTTTTTTCTCTGAGAGTAATACAAGCTGTCATCACATTTCTAGATCATTCAATCACATAAAGTATAGTGTCCATCTATACAGACAACTAAAAAGAAGTTGCACATAGTTCTTATTTGAGTTATTTCTGTTACTGCTGTTCACAACAATCAGAAATTTTAAATGCTCTTTTTATATGTTGATGCTGACATCTCACTAACTAGGGAAGCTAATAGGATAACTGGTGAAGAGGACAAAAACAGTACTGAGAAGTAACATCACACCTAGTAACATGTTCACACGCATAGAAAAGAAACAAAACAAGAAAAGCCCAAAGCCTATCCTGGCTGGCTAACCTATGTATGAGCAGGGTGTAATACAGAGGTATGACCAGTTCTATTCCTCTAGTAATCCTGAACAGACGTTATTCTGCATCCATCTAAAAGGCTATATGCTTCAGTCACTGTCATTTGAAACAGTATATTGTTACTCCTTCCAATTCAACTAATTAAAATTTTTTTCAGTGTTTTATTATGAAAATTTTCAAACATACAGAGAAGTTGAGCTAACAACAGTACTCTACCCCTAGATTCTACAAAATTGATTGGTGTTTGTAATAGTATTATTTAATTAAAATCTAGAATGGCAAGATTTCTATACATTTTTCAACAGTTAATAATCACCAACTTCCCAAAACGTAGTAGATACAATAAATATTTGTTAAAGGTGAAAACACTAATAATTGAAGCCTCACATGTTTCTGGCAATATATAAAAGATATTCTGAATAGATAGAGGACATTCAGCATCCCTTGATTCTATATCATTAAGTATTTATTGAGAGCCAGATCCTAGAGAGGATGTTAAATAGCAAAAGATGAATAAGTTATGGTCCTGGCCTCCAGGAACTCACAGTCTACAGAGAGAGGCACATATGTAAACAAATCCATGCAATACAATGTGACTAAAAAGTGTAGTGAGGGCCCAGAAGAGGAAGCAACTCAGTCTTGGAAATCAGTAATGCTCTCATAAAAGGAGTACATGCATGGCCCAGGGCCTCAAATAAGTGGAATTTTGTCTGCTAGAGAAGATTTCAGATGCAAAAACTCAGCAATATTAACAGTACACACCACAGGTCTGGGGAAATGGCGAGAGTGTAGGGTAATAGGTTTTCAAGCAGAAAGTTGATATCTGATTTGTTTTTAGGGAAAGAACTCTGCCACCAGAAGAAGAGTTGAGGCTGCAGGCAAGCAAGTAGAGAGGCAGGAGTGCCTCACCTCTCTTACAACCATGAGAATGGAGCCACTTATTTTTTGAGTGTGTACTGCATACCACACCAGTGATGCTATAAGCAAGATAATAGTCCCTCTATAACTGAACTTAGAGCCTCGTACCACCCACCTGTCTGCTTACTTACAGTTCTGCCAACCTGTTATTTTTTATGATTCCTTCTGATTTCTCCCTTCTTACTCTATAAAACTACTTTCAATACTAGGAAACTGTTGAATTCGTTCCTTCCTCAGGTCATGTGAAAACATAAAGAAGGAGTTTCTCTAGAGATAAAAATGAGAAAAAAAAAAAACACATCTTGTTTTGTGTTTATATCTCCAGTAGCTGACACAATGTTGAAATATCTTAAGCTTTCTGTAACTCAGTGAAACATTGAAATATTTAGGAAGTAACGTGAACAGGAATGAGTGATCTATAGGATACGGTGGATGTGAAAATGGAGATTTGCAAGAATGGCTCCAAGGTCTCCTGGTTCTGGGTGACCAGGTGGATGGTGATGTCATCACCTGAGATAACAAATATCTAGAGGATGAATGAGACTGGGGGAGAGAAGAGATCATGAGTTCATTTCTGACAGTAAGTTGGAGTTGTCTGCTAGTCAGTTGATGTGCTTCTTAATCTTGAAAATCTTTGTATATAATCTAGTTGAACTTTTGATTCACAGAGCCATGAGAACAAGCAGAATTGTTCCAGTGTTGAAAAATAAGTTGGCTAGCCCAATTAGCCAAAATTTATAATGTTTAGAAATTGTTTATTCAGGGTGTGCTTCCCTAGATATATACTGTTTGGAACTTATCCCTTTTTGGATTTATTTTAGCTTGATTCATGTAGCATCAAAGGAACAAAGAAATGATAACTAATAACTCTGTCAGTTAAGTTAGAGAATTTAAAAGGACATATGCTAGAGGTAATGAGGCTGGGTCAGGGTGGGGGAAATAACAGAAAAAAAAGAAAAAAAAATCTAGACCAGAAAGAAGATAGACATCCTAAAAATAATTTTAAAGCTTTTTTTTTTTTTTTTTTTGGTTAGTACAGTGGGTTTTCTTTTGCTTTATTTGGTTTCGGTATTTTGTTTGTCTGACTGTGATCCAAGTATCTACATTTACTTAGAATTATATTTTGTATGTAGGCTTATTTGACAGCCCAAGTTCGTTCTTACAGTAATGCAAGTTTTCATATGGGGATTGTACAGTTAATATATTATTAATTTAAAAACCACTTAAATAAATTTGGTTCCCCTGCTATTTAAAAGTTAATTTGTCTCTTCATTGGGTTCTGTGATAAATTTTAAATTCTTCTCCTCACAATGTAGAAATAACCATGTATACCTCTTTTGCCTTTTTATAGCTATTTTCTAAAAATGATTCTTTTGTGCAGAAGCAGGAATGTTTTATGCTATTGTCATAACAATTCTAAGTTTGTCAAATTACAAGTTATGTAAAAGACTTAATTATGCACTGTGCTGCAGTTGAGCCAGAATTATAAAATATGTGTGTGCGTGCTATTTTGACAACCACAATACATTTTAAGGAAAAATAATATCATTTAAAATACTTTCTTTACCATGTTAGTCTTCAGCAAGCAGAGAAGGGCTTTTCTGAAGTGAGATTAGACAATAGAGCCAACTTCATTTTTTATGCACGTGAACGGAGAGGGCTTGAGGTTATTAGTTGAAACCGAGTAACCTTTCCAGGCTTTCATCTCTTTCTTTTCAAATTTGAATATGAAAAGCATATTCAAGTCAAAGACCATCACTTTAATGACATTTGGCAGTCATTTGATTTATTAGGTTTTAGAAAAAATTTTCCTTTAAATATTTCATCATACTATGCTAATCCTAGTAATATTGCCAGCTGCAGCCTTGTACCTGTATTAGTGGAGACAGAATGGTGTGGAATTTTCTCTGTCATCCTAGTAAAATTTCCATGAATCTACTGAATAATAAAATAACCTTATTGAAATATTCAGATTTAGGTTTTTAGTTAAAGTGTCTTAGAATACATAATAAAAGAAAATGTCTTTTGAAAGAAGGGGGTAGAATTACTTCATCAAATATTGAGGGGGTTTGCCAGCAATGGAAATTGTTCTTTATGGGAATATTTTTACAATAGGGTACCTATGCTTTTCAATTTGATTAATTATATTATATACTTCGAAATATCAAAATAGTAATCACTGTGGTGGATTTACATACTGATTTACATCTGACAATGAATTCCTAAAAGTTGGTTATATAAGCAGGTCTTAGTATCAGGATTTTCTATTATTATTTTAAGTTATATAATTTATAGTAGGATGCCTCTGAATTTAATAAAGAGAGATTTAGTAAGGGGGAATAAAGAACAAATTTTAAATTGTAAACATTTAGAATCAAATGTAAACATTTAACCGAGGAATTATCTTGGTGTGATCTAATTTTTAAGTCATAGTCTATCATTTGTTTTAAATTATTACTCAAGAAAACATATGTGACTCTCATATAATGTTTGTGACACCAAAATCTATTAAATAAGGATTGAGATGAAAATTACACAAATATATATTTTTAGTTAATTCTGTAAAAATGAGATAAAAATAAATTACAAGAAAATGTGTTAAATTCGATAAAAATTTTCTTTTGTTTGAAAACTTCCTACTTATTGAATGAAATATGTTATGGCAGAATATATAAGAGAATGAACTGTAGCCCTAGTTAATATGGATTCGTATAGCTACTTATGTTAGCATAGTATCTATAAAGTATTCAACAGGCTTTGATCTCTGAATAACCAAAACTTTCTCAGGTACCGTAGAGTAAATAAAAGCAGTGATAAACATGTATTTCATTACATAGTTTGAAACAAGGCCAACTGATACATGTCATTCTGAAAGTAATCGGAGATGAAGATCTCATAATCTTCATTCCTGATGGACTACTAGTGGGGTATTTATAGCCTCAAATGTAAATCAGGAGACTATTGCCATGACACTGTTAACTTCAAACCCTGGGGCATTAGAAGCTCATTCTCTCTCTCTCTGTCGTGAATAATCTATCATGTGTAACTAGACAGTAGGGTACAATACCTTCCAAAAAAGAAATCAGTGAAGGCCACTGCCTTTATGTTTTATTTAAAATTGATAGTGGAAAAGAGTGAAGGATTTTTCGTTCGTTTTATTTGTTCTGTATCTTTTTTTGTTTTTGCTCTTTAAACAGCCATCAGAAAAAATTCGGATTGAGATCATAGCTCTAAGCCTTAATGAGTCTTCAGTAACTGCAGATGATACTATCCAGCGACTATTCGTTGAGTGCCGATTCTACAGTCTTCCTGCTGAAGAGACACCTGTGTCACTTCCAAAACCCAAAAGTGGGCAGTGGGTCTACTATAACTATAGCAATGGTAGGTATGGTATTTATAATATAAACTTTTATCTATGAAGGACGGAAGCCAAAGGAACAAGGAAAAAGTACATTTCTCTAATGTTCACATAAAATCATGAAAGTGTTGTCAGAATAGATTAATAAAAGTCAAACCTGTAGCATAAGGATTAAGAAATTAAATTTAAGGTACAGTTGGCGCTCTGTATCCATGGGTTCCACATCTTCCGATTCAACTAAAATACGTTGGAAGATACTTCGGGGAAAAAAATTCCAGAAAATTCCAAGAAGCAAAACTTACATTTGCCATGCATTGGTAACTATTTGCATAGTATTTACATCTATTTACATGGTATTAAGTTTTATAAGTAATCCGAGATGATTTAAAATATACAGGAGGATGTGCACAGGTTATATATGCAAATACTACACCATTTTATATAAGGGGCTTCTGCAGGGGTCCTGTAACCAATCCCCCACTGATACTGAGGGACAGCTGTAATGCTAAAATTAAAAGAAAATGAAAACAGTGGGAAAACAATGCTTCTAGATGTTCCTGCTATATCATAGAAAAATGCCACCTGTGTCTACAATTGAATTTAATCGAAAAATATGATATTTCAAGGAGAATAAAAGTACTAGTTTTTTATCATATGATTCTAACAATTTAATGGCCTAATTATTTCTGCGTTTCTGCTGAGTGTCATCACATAGATGTTTTTACAATATACATGTATATCTCTCCCAGTGTCTAGATGCTCAGGATTTTAACTGAGTGATATAGGGTCTTAAAATACCTTTTCATTTTTTAGCCCACACATCCCTTCATAGCAGCAGGCAGGTTTTCTCTTTTAGGGCTTTACCTATCAGCTAGTTGATATGAAACTCTGCTAGCCAGTATAGACCCAATAGGCACCCTGTAAATTCTTAGATCAACCAACTTTTAAGACGTTTTTAAGGACAGTATATATCAGTGTATAATTAGAGGGGAGTAAAAAGATCATATCAAGCTGCCATGCCTAAGTTAAAAGTGCTTATTAAGTTCTTCAAAAACCCTATATTAAAACAAACCAGGGCTTCCCTGGTGGCGCAGTGGTTGAGAACCCGCCTGCCGATGCAGAGCACACGGGTTCGTGCCCCGGTCTGGGAGGACCCCACATGCCGCGGAGCGGCTGGGCCCGTGAGCCATGGCCGCTGAGCCTGCGCGTCCAGAGCCTGTGCTCCGCAACGGGAGAGGCCACAACAGTGAGAGGCCCGCGTACGACAAAAAAAAAAAAAAAAAAACAGAAAGATGGAGTGTTGCATTATCTTTAGCAAAACAGGCCATCTCATGCTAGTTGAACACCAATATTTTTTTCTCACCAGTTTTATAAATTTCATTTTAATCAACATGTATAATCATGCTGTTGTACCACTAGGATTACAAATGCTCATGGTTTGTTTGTTTGTTTTGCAGTTGCATTTTTAGAAACATTCTCATTACTTGAGACAGTAATCATGAGTATCCAGAGATCTGGTCTAGTCTTCCTCGTATCTACAATTCTTACTAGTTATGAGAACTTGGGCAATGTGTTTCAATTTTGTGATCCCCTGTTTTATCTGTTGAGTAAGGTGCTAAGATTCCAGCTCAGATTCTATAATTCTGTGATAACAGGTGGGTGGAGAAGTCACATGGGAAATAAGTAACGTGGTCAGGACAAGAATCTGACTTCTTCCTGTCATTGACTTGATCAATGATAGAACATTTCCAAAAATATTTTCTCAAGCTTCCTAGAGATCTTTTAACTGCAAAGTATCAGAAAAGTAAGCCATAATTATGATATTATTAGTAATGAAAAAACTGTTTAGTCAACTAATTTTTTTTTTTTTGGCTGCGTCAGGTCTTAGTTGCAGCATGTGGGATCTTTCCTTGCAGCACTCAGGCTTCTCTCTAGTTGTGGCATGCAAGTTTTCCCTCTCTAGTTGTGGCGCATGGGCTCCAGAGCACGTGGGTTCTGTAGTTTGCAGCACGTAGGCTCTCTCGTTGAGGCGCACAAGCTCAGTAGTTGTTGAACATGGGCTTAGTTGCCCCACGGCATGTGGGACCTTAGTTCCCTGACCAGGGATCGAACCCACGTCCCCTGCATTGGAAGGCAGATTCTTTACCACTGGACCACCAGGGAAGTCCCTAGTCAACTAATTTTAACGAAGGTACCACCCAAGAAAAGAGACAAGCTCTTCTGGTTTTTGTATTATTCATTGTAAAGGGCAGTAGTAGACTGTTCGGTTGGACTGACAACAAAATTGTTTTTTAGAAATTGGTTGTACATTGAGACACTTGGCCATGCAGCAGAACAGAGGTTTCCATTTGCTTAAGGAGCAATGCAAATCATTCTTTGGATGAAACCTGTGATACATGCTCAAGTATCCTGAATTTTGTACATTCTCACATGGTGACCTAGGTCTGTTTGGGGCTTTTTGTTGGTTTATTGGTTGGTTGGTTGGCATTGATTTGGTTGTTTTAAATGTTTTCCTTTTACTGCAAGATACCCTACTATCTAGATGGTATTTTAAGAGTTGTTTATGTTTCTAATGAATTAGTCATTTGATAGCAAGAAGAAAACCAGTAATCTATTAGAATTTAATTCATTAGAAGTGTTTACTGTACCTTTCTGCAGCTTCTATTCCTACCTATTGAGATTTGACTCTATAGAATTTTCAAGGTTAATTGAAAAGAATTTTAAGGATATTTATCTGGTGGGAAGGAAGAGGAATGTACTCCGTGCTGAGAAGCAAATTAATGCTGTTTTATATCTACTGTATCTGAAAAACTGAAGTCCTAGATCATCAGCAAATTTGAGAAATAACATTAACCTTGGAGAAGGTTTATTTTTCACTTAAGTAGGACATACTGAAAGTGTTTATTTTTAAATTACTGTGTTTGCATCTCCTTCATTGCAGGAGAATCTCCTTGAATCTTTGGTTAATAAGTAACTATCTCACTCATCTAATTATTGTAATGATTAACCATTCACTTGTTATTTGATATAAAAGGTCAATATAAATGTAGGCTTACATCTTCCAAATCTTACTAAATGTTAATGAAAGTAGTTTTATTTCCAAACTGACATTTTAATTGAGACAGAAAATTTAAAGGACAGTTAGTACATGCTGTCTCCTATTTGGACACCATACCAGGCGAGAGGTTAACCAAACCTTGCAATGATGTTTACCCTGCATTATGACTTGAATCTATTCAAAAGGGATTTGTATACTGAAACCTAAATTTGGTACATAAAATGAGAGGTTTAGACTAGTGATCCCGAGGATTATTGATAGCCTAATTCAGTCTCTTTATTAAGAGGTGTTAACACCAGTTTCACATACACAAAATATATATCTTTTTAGGGCTACTAATACTAGAAGAAAAAAGAAAACAGTCAACGTTGAATTAACTTGCTAGACACTGGTAGCAAGAACAAAACATTTGTATTTTACTGGGCTTGGAGAACGCTGAGAAAGCAAGAAAATTGTTTGGAAAAGAATAAGATTAATGGTAGGTCTACAGAATGTTGTCTGGGCTGAATAAAGTCTTCTAGGGAGTTGACAGTGGGAAGAAAAAAGATTAATGAAATCATCCAAAGTTTTTATGAGACTTATGCAGATCTAGGCCTTTAGTCTCTGATCACTGAACGGTCTATCTGTTGGAACAATTAAAGTTTAATGCAGAAGATGAAAAGGATGCAGAACTTTAGATTTTGTTACTAATGGGAGGAAAAACTCGGCAAAGATAAGGACTGGGGGGATGATATTTAACACAAAAGTTATCTTCAAGGTTATCCACCCTTTATGTAATTAAACCATCTGCATTTCTTCTGCCAAATGACATTGATAAAGAAAATAAGGATTCCTCCAGCCTGCAGAAGTGAGGGATGTGTTTTTAATGGTAGACAATTCAAGATCAACTCAAGTATTTGGACTACTGGTTTGTATCTTGTTTGAGACATATACTTGCAGTAAATTTATGTCAAAATCTAGCAAGTCCTAAACAAATGTGATTTCTGATGAGAATGAAAGGTAAGTAGCTTAACTTTTGGAGAGTTCTGATACATTTCATAATCACCAGAATTGCTTTTTAAAGGATGTATTTCAAGTTTTGAAATTGTAGATTTTTTTTAACCATCTAATTCAGAACACCAAATGGATGTCCTTGGGATCATGACCTAATTAGAGGTAACCAAAGTGTCTCTATCTCCTACATGTTTAACAGACAAAAAATGTTTACTAGCTCCTGATCCTTTTCAAAAATCAGGCAAAGGAGTGTTGAGCCCAAACGTTGGTTCTCAATGGTATCCTGACCACCAGCAGCAGCAGCAGCTGGGAAGATATTAGAAATGCAAATTCTCAGGCCCTACCCCGACCCTCTGAATTAGAAATTGAAGGTGAGCTCAGTAATCTGCATTTTTAACATGTCCTCCAGGGATTCTGATGTGCATTAAAGACTAAGAACCATTAGGCTAGATTAAGATCCCCAGTCTAGGCCTTGTTTGTGCAAGCAGGAGAGCTGTGTAGTTCTAACTTGGTACACTTTTGGAGAAACAAACTCATCAGTAAGTAGCTTGAGTTTTTTCAAAAAGGAATTTTTTTTTTGAAGTATAGTTGATTTACAATGTTGTGTTAGTTTTAGGTGTACAGCACAGTGATTCAGTTATAGATAGATAGACAGACAGACAGTTAGGTATCTTTTTCAGTTTCTTTTCCCCTATAGTTTATTACAAAATATCGAGTATAGTCCCCTATGCTATATAGTAGGTCCCTGTTGTTTATCTATTTTATATGTAGTGGTGTATATCTGTTAATCCCAAACTCCTAATTTATCCCTCCCCCTACCTTTTCCCCTTTGGTAACCATAAATTTGTTTTCTATGTCTGTGGGTCTGTTTGTTTTATAAATAATTCATTTGTATCTTTTTTTTTTTTTTAGATTTCACATGTGAGTGATATCATATATTTGTCTTTATCTGGCTTACTTCACTTAGTATGATAATCTCTAGGTGCTGCAAATAGCATTATTTCATTCTTTTTTTTTTTTTTAATTTTTTTTTTGGTATGCGGGCCTCTCACTGTTGTGGCCTCTCCCGTTGCGGAGCACAGGCACCGGACACGCAGGCTCAGCGGCCATGGCTCATGGGCCCAGCTGCTCCGTGGCATGTGGGATCTTCCTGGACCAGGTCACGAACCTGCGTCCCCTGCATCAGCAGGCGGACTCTCAACCACTGCGCCACCAGGGAAGCCCTATTTCATTCTTTTTAATGGCTGAGTAATATTCCATTGTATGTGTGTACCACATCTTCTTTATCCATTCATCTGTCAATGGACATTTAGGTTTCTTCCATGTCTTGGATATTGTGAATAGTGCTGCAATAAACATTGGGGTGCATGTATGTTTTCGAATTATAGTTTTCTCCAGATATATGCCCAGGAGTGGGATTGCAAGATCATATGGTAACTGTATTTTTAGTTTTTTAAGGAACCTCCATACTGTTCTCCATAGTGGCTGTACCATTTTACATTCCCATCAACAGTGTAGGAGGGCTCTTTTTTCTCCACACCATCTCCAGCGTTTATTATTTGTCGAAAAGGAATTTTTGAAAGTGTTCAGTCAAGAGAACTGGTTAACACACTTGGACCAGATATAAATATCTAAAGCAATATCCCTTTAAGAAAGAGTGAAAGGAGGGCGAGGTGGCCTCTCTTGATACAGTGATAGAATTCTCTCTCACATCCCAGTCTGTGCTAACAACATGGTTGCAGCTTAAACAGCAGAAAGAGCTCTGGCTTCATGAGAAAGAAGGAGAAGGTATAGCATGGAGGTTAAGAAGGCAGGCCATGGGGCAGACCTTCCTGGATTCAAATTCTAGCTCCACCACTTTCTAACTAGGTAACCTGAGGCAAATTACTTACCTTCTCTGGGTCTGCTTAATCATCTGTAAAATGTGGGTCAGCATGGTTCTTAGCAGATGTGATTGCAATAAGGAAAGTATTGAGTATAGTACATAGTACATAATAAACATTGCTCAATAAATGGTGGCCATCACTATTTTTGTCTTCGTTAAGAGAATAGGATATACAGTGTGCTGGTCAACTGGATGAAGCAAAGGTGTCACAACTATACCATTTTTTTTTACCAATTTCAATGGTAAAGATTTTTTTTTTTAAGTTAAACATAGAATTGCCAAAGATTTAGCAATTGTACATTTGGAAACGTACCCTAAAGAATTAAAAGCAAGGACTCTGACAGATGTTTGTACACCATGTTTATCACAGCATTATTCACAATAGCCAAAAGGTGAAACCAACCTAAATATCCATCAAAAGCCAAATGGATAAACAAAATGTGCTGTGTTTGTATGTATATGTGTGTATGTGTATATACATGCACATACAGGAACGTTATTGAGTCTTAAAAAAGGAATGAAATCCTGGGCTTCCCTGGTGGCGCAGTGGTTGAGAGCCCACCTGCCGATGCAGGGGACACGGGTTCGTGCCCCGGTCCGGGAAGATCCCACATGCTGCGGAGCGGCTGGGCCCGTGAGCCATGGCCACTGAGCCTGCGCATCCAGAGCCTGTGCTCTGCAACAGGAGAGGCCACAATGGTGAGAGGCCGGCGTACCCAAAAAAAAAAAAAAAAAAAAAATAGGAATGAAGTCCTAACACATGCCATAGTTGAACCTTGGAAACATTATGCTAATTGAAATAAGCCAGACACAGAAGGATAAATATTATATGGTTCTACTTATAAGAGGTATCTAGAATAGTCACAGTCATAGAGAGAGAAAGTTAAATAGTGGTTACCAGGGGCTGAGAGGAGGAGTGAGTAGGAAGTTACTGTTCAGTGGGTGCGCTTTCAGTTGGAGATGACGATAAAGTTCTGGAGATGGGTAGTGGAGATGGCTGCAAGACAGTGTGAATGTGCTGAATGCCACTAAGCTGTATGCTTAAAGATGGTTAAAATAGTAAATTTTATGTTATGTATATTTTATCACATTAAAAAAATTTTTTTCAAGCTGTTGAGATTCATCAGAACTTGTCTAGTTTAGTTGAAAGACTATTTGGATGCTAGACGTTGAATTCAGTCTTTTTTTTTTTTTTAAATCACTGAGATTACCCTTGTCTTCAAGCAATGTAGACCACTATAGTTAACAACACTGTATTGTGTATTTGAAAGTTGCTAAGAGAGTAAAAAAAATTGTCACCATGTGAGGTGATGGATGTTAACTCACTATGATAAACATTTTGCAATATATACATGTATCAAATCATTATGTTGTACACCTAATACTAATACAATGTTATATGTCAGTTATATCTCAGTAAAACTGAGAAAAATTATCACAAAAGAAATGTAGGCCACTATGGCTTAAAAGCTTTAGAACTCTGAAATCAGAAAGGATATGGTCTACCATATCTTGAATTGGTAATTAACAGCAAAAACAAAAAATTCCGATTTGGAAAAAAAAAGTTCAAATTTAGCTTGGTGTACTGGTGGCCAAATGAGGTCCCATCTCCCAGTATCAGTGGAAAAGCATGACTTTTTTTAAAAAGCATGCCTTTTAAGCATTGATAAGTAAAACACTATATTTACAAAATTTACAAGAACCCTTTGTGTTTTTTGATTCCTGCAAATCTCAGTAACCTATATCATCGGTCACATTTACTAATATGGTATCGTGCAAAGAGCAAAAGCTAAGAGCTGCTGTTTGACCTTGGTTCTTCCTTCTCTTAAACTACCAGCCCACCTCCACACAGACCTTTGTGCCTCACTCAGTGCCCAGTATGTGCCATCCCTGGCCCTCGGCTAATATTTGCTCAACTAGCTAACAATTAAATGAGTTGACAGCATCATATTTGAGATTGAACTCAAATTGTCCAGGGAAACATTCTCCGTATGAAATATGTTTGTTACCAATGGAACCTGGCTTTAGAACTGTCATGGTATCTTTCACCCTTTGTGTGTTTTTGATCAGGGATTATCTCTAAATTGAGATCTGGTCACAGGAGAGACTTTAACTCCAAAATGGCACCTGAAAAATAAATGTCTTCAGAAGTTAACTCATGGCTGAAAGGCTGGCAAGCTGAGAAAAAATAATCAGAATGAAAATTAGAGTGTTCGCACTCTGAGATGCCATTTTCCCAAAGTGTAGACATTTACAGTTTCCGGTGTTCACTGTCTTCTTCCTGGTGGGTCTTTAGATGAGTTACCTAATCTTATATTTCAGCCAACTAAAGTCTAACCACACTCCTGCATGCCAGCGTGAACCTTTGAAAACCAAAGACAAACTTCACACCCTAAAAAAGCCTCTCTCTCCCTTCCACCACAGGTCTCTCCCGTACCCCCACCCAACCACCAGCAAGCGTCAGCCTGTGGATTTCCTCAACCCATTGCACTAGGATGCCTCTTTTATTGCATGTTGTGGCAGGAGAGAAGGATTAAATTACCAGGGCTGTCAGGAAGGACAAGCTCTCTGCCATACATTGTCATATCACTCGCTTCTTGGGTGAAAGAAAATGCAGTAAATCCCTCAAATACAAAGCAATAAAGACCACTGGCTTTTACTGTCACGACTGCCACTGCCATTAACAGGCAGTGACAGCGATGTGGCACTCTCAGATGTTGCTTCTATCTTTTCTGACAGTGTGCACGTAAACCTGCCAGTGACATGACATTAGATCACATGACTATTCAGATTTGATTCTGGTTTCCAGCGCGGCTTTCTTTTCCCATGCGTATAAGTGAGGTGGTATGACTTGCATCTCTAAAAACAGGTATTTATACAAATACAGAATGGTACTAATGTAGCATATTCCTGAGTGACTTCTTGCGGATTTTTTTTTTTTTTTTGGTTTAGTGATCTACGTGGATAAAGAAAACAACCAAGCCAAGAGAGACATCTTAAAAGCTATACTACTTAAACAAGAGATGCCTAATAGAAGGTACATTTAAGCATTCTAAATCATCTGGTGGTTTATACAAAGTAGATCTCTGTAGCATGGTGTGGTGGGGGAAAAAAAAAGCACAAGATGAGGAAGCAGAACACCTGATTTCCCTGATTCACTCAGTGTCCTTGAATGAGTATGTGACCTCTCTGGGTCTCTTTCCGTCTAGAAATATCACAGCCCTGCCTATCATACAGAGTAACTGTAAAGATCCTATAGTGCTTTTCAAACCAAAAGACTGTACAGTGTAGTATATAAAGTATCCCATTGTCAATAAAGTATAACTGTAAAGCACCTAACAGTGATTGCCAGGAGGGGGCGCTCTGGACTCAATGGCTGGAATATAAATTCTTGTTCTATCACTTACTAGCTGTCTGACCTCAGACAGCCACCCTGTGCCTCACTTTCTGTATCTGTAAACTGGATATAATACAGGGTGCCTGTAAAGATTAAATGAGATTATATGTGTAAGATGGATAGAATAGCGCCTGACACAGAGTAAGTGCACAATACGTATTCATTGCCGTCATTGTAAGCAGTAGTAATATTATTATTTGTAATAGCTCATCAGCCTTTCATACTAATTTTTACCTCACTAGCACTTTTTAATAGTTTAATCATTTCATGTTATTTTTAATGCTTTTTGGGGGCAAACTTGAACAGGACACTTTGCATTTTTGATCAGTAGAGAAATGATACCCTTTTGAGAAGGAAAAAAACCTGATCTTAATAAGTTCTTGCTGGACTTACCTGGTGGCGCAGTGGTTAAGAATCCGCCTGCCAGTGCAAGGGACACGGGTTCGAGCCCTGGTCCGGGAAGATCCCACCTGCCGCGGAGCAAGTAAGCCCATGAGTCACAATACTGAGCCTGCACTCTAGAGCCTGCGAGCCACAGCTACTGAAGCGCATGTGCCTAGAGCCCATGCTCTGCAACAAGAGAAGCCACCGTAATGAGAACCCCGCGCACCACAACGAAGAGTAGCCACCACTCACCGCAACTAGAGAAAGCCTGCACGCAGCAACGAAGACCCAACACAGCCATAAATAAATAAATAAATAAGTTCATGCTTTTGAGTGAGCTCCCATCCATGCAGTCTGAGGAGTTATCTAAGTGCTGCCCATTAACCCCTGAGCTGGGCTTTGCCAACGCCCCTCTGCTGGCTTGTCCCCGTTGGCCTGGGTGGACCCTTTATCTCCCCATTGTCCTTTTCTCCTTGCCTTTATGGCCCATCAGTGACACAGCCTCTCACTGCCTCAAACCAGCACTTACCCCTCCCCCACCTGAGAAAGAGACTGAGGTTCATCTGTTTCCTAGAGGTCAGGAAGTGAACGTTAACGATATTACATTTTTCAAAAGAGCTTCCAAACTAGCATCTGATCTTCTGTTTCATGAAATGAAACTGAAATTCTTAGCTCTTAGGATATGACAGTGGCTTTTTCTTTAACTCCTTGAAATACATGTATTATTTCCTTGGATTTTTTTTTTAATATTTATTTATTTGGCTGCGTCGTGTCTTAGTTGCGGCATGCGGGATCTTCATTGTGGCGCACAGCCTCCATAGTTGTGGCGTGTGGGCTCTCTAGTTGTGGCATGCGGGCTCAGTAGTTGCAGCACTCAGTCTCAGTAGTTACAGCACGTGGGCTTTCTTGTTGTGGTGTGTGGGCTCTAGAGCATGTGGGCTTAGTTGCCCCGCAACACGTGGGATCTTCGTTCCCCGACCAGGGATCAAACCTGTGTCCCCTGCATTAGAAGGAGGGTTCTTAACCACTGAACCACCAGGGAAGTCCCTCCTTGGATCTTGATTCTGAAGAAAGAGTAGTAAAACCCTATTAATTGCCCTGAGGTTCTGTTTCTCCCAGGACGGTAGATAATCACTCAGGTTTTACTTACTTTGTATACTTCAGCTTCTTTCAAGGCCACCTCAAATACCAACGGCCCCCCCGGGGTATCCCAGGTCTCTAGTGATTAAACAGCACTGGCCATGTCATCTGCTTCTCTGCCATCAAGAAGCTGGGTCATCACTGCACAGAACTGAGCTTTAAAAATTAAAAAAAGTCCACCATAGTTGTAATGACTCCCACTCTCCCATCATTGTTTCCCTAAAAATTTCTAAATGCCCACAGAGGCACAAATGTTCATGTCATTTTAGATACTGCAAGAGGCACTGCAGGTGCAGAGTGACTGGCTCGGGGCTGATGACAGCTGAGGGCTTGGAGCGCCAGCCACGTGCTCCCTGGACTGCCAGGGGAGGGATGGGGCCATCAGGGGAGAATAGCCCTGTCCCATTTCTCTCCCTTGACAGTATCATTTTCTTAAGGGGGTAAAAAAAGGAGTTTACATTTACATTTTTCCACAACCAAAAGACAACTGTTATTCCAGTGAGTGTTCTCATCTTTTTTAAGTACTCTGAGGTCACATTACTTAAAGTACCTCCTAGTTTATAAGAATTCACTTTCTCAGAGAGTATCCCCCTTGAACATTGGCGATAACCTATAGAGCCACAGTTCGATATGTTTGGCCAATCTTCTCTGACACACATGAGAATATGTGCAATGTATAATGAATCACATATAGTACCTTTGCATTCTGTCCCATGCTATATTTGCAAATATACAAGCATCACTTTAAAAGGGAGGCAACACATTGAAATGGGAGTCTGGAAATTATTTATTTGAAGTCATGGTTTTGACACCGACTTAAGGTTCCTTTTTGGTTTCATTTCTTCCCTTTCAGTGTTCTACTGTACAGATCCAACATAACTATCAGCACTCCAGTGTGTAAAACTCACAGGTGAGCCCTTAGGCTCTTCTATCCTGTTTCATATAAAAATGAACTATTTCAGAATGAGCAAAGAATCAAAAATGCTAAATGATCTAAGGAATTTCAGTGCCTTCTGGTTTCCTAAATGACAGCAGGTGACATTTGAGGTCTAAATCTTGAGGCCCAGCCCAAGGCCTGCCTTCTCCAGTCAACCTTCCCCAAATGAGCCAGCCTTCAACTAGGACTTCCGTTTTGCAGTTCATGTAGTAATTCAACAAATATTTATGATCCCTACCTAAGTATCAGGAACTAAAATGCTGAACAAGAGGAAATCTTTGCACTCATGGAGTATACATTCCACTGAGGAAGACAGACAACAAGTAAACAAATCAACCAATTACATATTACAATAGGTACTAAGAGAAAGCTAAACAAGCGGCTAAAATGGAAAATAACATAAAGGGAATTCCTGGCGGTCCAGTGGTTAGGACTCCATGATACCACTGCCAGGCCCACATTCGATCCCTGGTCAGGGAGCTAAGATCCCACAAGCCTTGTAGTGTGGCCAAAAACAAGTAGGAATTTAAAAAGTAATAATAACATGAAGGCAAACCTGAGGAGATGACATTTAAGCTGGTTAGTGAAGCCTCTTCAGCACATAAAGCAAGGTTCCATCTCTTTGTTTTGGCAGGGTTCAAGGTAAGATAAGATGTGTTTGTGTGTGTCCATGTATGTGTATGTACAGTTTAGCCTAAGCCAAGCTGTAGTTTTTAAATTATTTTAGTGTACCTTCCTCCCTTTAGAGCCTAACTTTAGTTTCTTAATTTTGTATTTGACATCTCATTTTGCTCTCTATAGAATTTAAACCAGAAATATTGCATTTTTTGTTTTCAGCCCTTTCTCTGGCATTTAGAAGGTTTTTTTTTTTCTTTTGTCTCAGAATTCTCATATATTCAGTGGAGGTAATGGTATGCATTTGTAAAGTATATAGATAATTATCCTTAGATATGAGACATTATATAAGGATAACACTTAATATTATTACAATCTTGTAGCCTACATCCTTTCTGTAAGTCTTGTGGGCATAAAATGTGTGTCAAATATCACTTCTAATTCCTTCTTTTCTAAGTATATTCATTTTAGGACATTATCTTTCATCATCGTTCTTCTTGTTTAATGAGTGATACAGTCATTGTATAATTTGGGTGTCTCGGTTTTCAATTGAGACAAGCCTTTCCCATGCATTCTTTTTCTCTCCCCTTAGAAATGTAGAAGCTTAAGGAGCTCTACCTAGATTAAAAATAGTAATAATAAAAGAGCAAACATTTACTCAGTGCTTAATGTGTTCCAGGCACCATTTACATGTATCATCTCATCTGATCCTCACCAGAGCCCAGTGAATCATTACTATTCTACAGATAGGGAAATCGAGATCAGAGAGGTTAAGTAATCTGTACAAGGTCACACAGCTAATAAATAGGAAAGCATAAATTTGAACCCAGAACGGATGCCCTTAACCACTTAATATTAATTTCTCTATTTTATGCATCATATAAAATATCCATCTTTCTGTTTCCTGATCAGAATTTATTGCTATCAAAAAACAGGAAAAAGAAAAGAAAAACAGGGACTTAGTAAAGAAATGAAATGTTGATTACTTTTAGCAAATTATTTTAAAATATTGTCATGTTTACCTGTAAGCATTTGGAAAGGATTTTAATCGTGCATATTTTTCAAGGCATGACATCCCAGAGACTTAGGTTTTCACCTAACAGTGTTATCTAAGAAATAAGTTTCTTGTTTTGTTTCTGATTTGGGATGGATAGATTTTGAAAATGGTTAAAATGGTCATTTACAAGCATTCGTGGTTTAAGCTATGCTGCCAAGACATATCGAAAGAGTACTTAACTGTAAATTCCTGTCATTTGGTCAGTCCAAGAGTGTTTGGCCTCAACACAAGCCACTAATTCAAATCAGTTCCATCAGAACCCTCCAATTATATGTCTAAAAGTAAAATAAAACTTGGATGCTATGATGGTAAGTTGAAAGATTGCTGAACTAATACAAACATTTCATATAGCTATTGGGTAGAGCTACAACATTTAGCTAACATAATTAAGAATATATAGAACACAGTTGGTTAAATTGCTTAGTAGAAACTCCAAAGTTGTGCATTTCTATAGAAAATGTTGCATTTCTGTTGAAAAAGCCGCCCTAACCTCCCTGATCTTTATTCACTTGATCCTTTTAGCCTTAAAAGTAGACATGTCAAAATATGATCAGATAATGTATAATAGAGTGAACATCTGGTTCTTCTCTTCGCCTTGTAATTTTCTCAGATTCTAGTGATAAATGATAATCAGTGCTTAGAAAAGTGAATTAGTGTTCATGTGAAGTCTGGGTGTGCTATAATAATTCTAATCGTTCATATAATAACTTATATAATTTTCTTTTTATTGGAATAATTGGAAACTGAGATTTCACAGTTTGTGATAAAAACCCATTCAGGAGTTTTGTTTCATTTGTGATTTTTTTTTTCTCACTTTGTAGTGATGTTCTCTGTTCTTTCCCTTCTCAGCGTTCGCTTCACTGTGGTCAGTGACCCTCCAGAGGATGAGCAGGATCTGGAGTGTGAGGACATTGGCATTGCTAACGTTGACCTCGCTGACATGTTTCGGGAAGGGAGAGACATCATCGAGCAAAGTATTGATGGTATGGGGGGGAAGTATTGCTCAATCTGTACAACCAGCAACTGCTGAAATCCAAATTCTTTATTAAAACCTTCTTTTTGCTGGCTGCAAGGGCGTTGAGTCACACACTAGTTGAATCCTTTGCAACTCAAGCTGATGTTTTATTGAGGCTAGAATTTCTCCCTACATCCCCCCCTTACCCTCCTCCTCTGCCTTCCTTTGAATCAACAGAAATTTAAAAATAATTAATTGCATTTCTCAAGGAATTATTCATTTTGTTAGTATTTGGGGGGTTGTGGGGGGCAAAAATGTGGACATTGGATTTTTTTTAATGTTGTTTAGAGACGCCTCATGCTGTCAACCCTTATTTCAGCTAAGCCATGTTATTCTGAGTGATCATTACAGTGTGTTCTGCAAGACTTCTCTTTACTTCAATGTTACAGTCTGGTGATATAGTCACTTCAAATAACTGAGTAGTTTTGGTCACTTGCTTCTCATCAGGATTCAGGGAGGAGTTAGGGATTCCTGACAAAAAGTGCTCTCCTAGATTTGCACCTCACCAGGTGTGAGTCCCAACAATGCCTAATTTCTACCCCTTATCCTTATATAACATATTTAGAACATGCTGAAGGCATTGTACTTTATGAAATCAAGACTTTTAAAAATAATAATCAGGGATGGCCTGGGCTGTACAATAAATGAAAAAACGAGGCTGAGTCCTAATCTCACTTCTTAAGTCAGCAGAGCCATCCATCACTGGAAGAATGTACACGGTTTGTTTACTCATTTATTCATGCATTAAATGAACACTTAACTGAGCACCTCTTAAGTGCCAGGCACTCTGGTTACACCGTAGTTCAGCTGTGGTTCACATGTCAAGCTGCTTGTCCTGGATGTGTGTCAAGTGCTCAAAAGTCAGGATCAAGCCAAATAATTAACCAAATTAGACCAAGTAACCAAATTAGAAACCTATTCTGGGAAATTTTATAAACTATACATATCACATACATATCACAACTTTGGCAGGCACAGAAGAAAAAGATGAGAGGATTAAAATATGAACCTAAATCCTATTAAAAACACCCAGAACCGAGAGAGTCTGACAAAAATGTTCAAAATTATCTGTGCTTTATATTCTTTATCTTTTCTACAGTCAGTGCTGTTTCAAAAGCCATCTTCTCATTCTGCAAGACCACAAATGATCATATTGGTCTGATAGAGACAGCTGTTGTGGCCTTGTTCTGGGAAAGAGTCAGAAAATTAAACGCTGGTAAGGTTAGGTTTTTAATGCGTTACTCTGTGCCAGAAATGAGGCATTCCAAAGATGAGGTGAAAGCTCGGCAGTGCTTGGGGACCATTTGTGCCCCTGCAATCTCCCTGCCTGCTCATTTCTCCACCTAAGTCTTTGTATACTAAGTTTTATTTGAAGGTTTCCTTACAAATTTTCTTGGAATTAAACACACACATATTAAAAGTTCAAGGAAAACCACAAGGAAAATACATAGGAAACTATATAGACTCATAAGTGCTGTCAAGACTTACAAAGTCCAAAATTCTGGCCTTGAGTCACTCACTAGTAGGTATCACTGTTCACAGAGGGTTGGGGTCTGAATCAGCTCAGAGAATTATCAAACAGTCTGCCTTTGATACACCACTGAAAGCTGTGCCTCCTTCCCAGAAAAGCCCACAGATGCTCAAAATTTTATATCTACTTTCTTGCAACATCAGTTCATAGACCCTCAAAGCCAATCCATAGACCTTAAGATTCTGGGTCTGCCATTTTAACTTTTTCTAATTTCACATATAATCTATTTTAAATAGAATGTTTTCCTTAGAAAGATAAATAACCATTCCAGGGGACTTCCCTGGCGGTCCAGTGGTTAAGACTTCACCTTCTAATGCAGAGGGTACAGGTTCAATCCCTGGTCGGGGAGCTAAGATCCCACATGCCTGATGGCCAAAAAACCAAAACAAAACAGGAGCAATGTTGTAACAAATTCAATAAAGACTTTTAAAATGGTCCACATCAAAAAAAAAAAATCTTTAAAAATATATAAATAACCATTTCAAATTATGATCATGTAATTTCTTTACAGTAAGTTGCCATTCTGATATTTGTTAACATGGTATGTTAGAACAAATTCTTCGTTGTCTTATCTTGATCACTTTTAGACTTTTATTTCCTACTAAGAAATTCTGATTCTGTGGGAATCATTATCCTATAGCCTTTCCACTGGGTAAACTTCAGGATTAGATCATCAGTTTTAACTCTACAAGCAATATGTATACATACATGCAGTACATCTGAAATGTGTATACACACTCATACACACATGACAAGCTTTGATTTTTAGATTTCTGAGATACCAGTGAACTTTGGACTTCTGTAGAACTGTTTTCATCTTCTCAACTACTGTTTCAGCTAGGCTCTCTGAAGAAAAATCTGTTGACTGATATTAACACTTTTCTGCTATCTTCTCCCTAGTTTTGGATGCTCGAGCAGATGGTGGAGGTATTGGCAAGCTCAGGGTAACTGTCGAAGCACTCCATGCCCTACGGTCTGTCTACGAGCAATACAGAGATGACTTGGAGGCTTGAAAGAAACTGCTCCAGAGGCATCTCTTACTCCTGAGTAAATGCTCACATGAAAGCACTTAGATGAGATTTTCGTAATTACTCTGGTGTATGTAATCTATAATTCATGGGAAGCTGGGAGGGGGGAGGCCTGGGTTTGAAGTGTTCAAGTTTTGTATACTTTTTCCATTTGTTTATTTTTCTATCCCCTCCTTCCCATGACTGCCACCCCCTCAGGACTTAAGTTCTCTACAGTGGGCAACACCTTCTCAATAATTTATACCTACATGATAACATGAGAAAGTCTATTTGCATTTTCAACATTTTCTTATGAAAAACTGAAATGCAATTCCCATTTTTATTTTTAATAAGCAAAAAGCATAAATCTTAGAAAACCTATGAAAAAGAAATACTTTTATGTTATCCCTAATTGTCCCACTAAATGGAATGTGTATGATTAGCCTCATTAAGAGTTTTGCACTGTGAAGATTTTATTAGAAGCAATATATGAAAATTACTTGGATTAATGTGTTAATCTTCCTCTTTAAAATGCTAATATCCATTTTATGCACATTAAAGCTCAGTATGCATTTTCTTTGATGCATGCCATTTCTATCAATTAAATATAAAGAATGAGACTTGGCACCAACTTATTAAATTACTGCAAGTTTTTTGTTTTTCTTAAAAATTACAGTTCTTATTTGTATTTTTTTCATGTATTTGTAATGGTAATATGGGATCCAGGAATGTGTGTATGTAAAGAAGAGACAGATACATGAAATTTACACCTTGAAAACTTAGCTTATGACATAGAAAGAAAATATTAAAAATATGCTTCAAATTCTGATATGCTTAGTTAGACCTGCAAGGAGTATCTTTTTATCATTTTTTAAATTTACATCAAGCTTGTACAATGCTAGGGTGTATCTGGATAACCAGAACCTCGAAAAGCAGCTCAGAAAGTTAATTTTCTAGCTTTTACTCAATCTCACTGAAGGATTTAATTGATATTTTTAATGGAGCTGTGAATCAATGCTGCAAAGGAATTGTCTCTAGAGGTCTAGGATATAATGCATTTCATTTTTTAATTTACTTTTTTATTTGTCATTTTCTTCAAAGGATTTTTATAGGCTGTGGGTTTTCACTGTTTGCAAACAGGCTATGTTCCTTCTTAAGCATATGTAAAGTATTCAGGGAGATAAGTAATTTATTAAAATCTACCTAATTTGCCGTGATATATTAAATCTCTGCTTCAGTGATCACAGACCATTTCATTTAGAGAATTAGGCATTCCCTCTTTGTGTGATTAAAGCTCTGGAAAATGAGTTCTTTGCTCCTATTTGTGAACATTCAAAGCCTGCTAATGGCAAGAAGATGGAATAGATTATGAGACAATTCATTACAGTTCAACAGAAAAAAAAAAAAAGCAGCTATAATGCAAAAATGCAAGTATGAATATCTGCATATAGTTTGAACCATCTGTGCTCTAATGGCTTCAATAATGACTCTCGTCTTTAGGAGGCTTTGAAATGACATCCGTACAATATTAATTTGTTGATGTACATTGTGGAACCAGTAGAGTATGATCTGACCACAGAAATCTATAAATTCTGTCTCTACCATTGGGCCTCCCTGTCTGGGGCCTGCCATCTCCAAGAAGAATCTTGCTCTCATCAAACTCTGCAAATCTTCATAACAACTCATTCCTCTGGAACCTTCTAGAGACCACAAACATCTGCAGACTAAACCTCTCCAATCCTAATAAACAGCCACATGTTTGTTGTCACTTCAGCTGGCTCTGAGCTCATCTTTCTGGCCTCTCTTTCTAGCTTTCTTTGGCTTTAAGCAGTTACAGTGTCATTAAGGCCCGTAATATTCCCTGCAGTAATTTAAAACAGCCGGATTATACCCTGGGATTAACTGAGTGGTTTTTGAGACATTTATTGTGGTATTCTCCCAGGAGGTTTGTATTATTGTTTTAAAACATTACATCCCAAACTAAATACCCTTTCAGCAGGGAGAAGACCAGATTGTGCTGACTTCTTATGATCTTTAAGTGGAAAGGGGAAGTTTTTATTATAAATCTTCTGAGATCTAGTCAACGGTATAGCATGTATACCTCAGCTAATGTTAGAGAATTAGCCACGTTTCTGTCACTTTCATGTGTACCGTAACAGATTAAGATTCCTTTTCTAGTTTTAGAATACTCAGCCTCAAACTACATGAATTTTCACAAAACTCATTTTCATAAGTAGTTGAATAGCTGCTGACACGTTTTGAAGTGGATAAGTGGTCTTGGATGCTTCAAATGGTTTTCATCATCTGCCCGAGAATAGTTTTTTGTTTTGTCTTGTGCTGACCAGAGTTCACTGAAAAGTTCCCCACCTTTTAGGATCAAGAGCAGTGGTTTTCTCTTGGTGAGCTAAGCCTGGTCCATTAAGTATGGCTTGGCGCTGCGCAGGGCGCCTGGCCAGACAAACACACCAGATTAGGGTAAGGCTTGTATGAACTTATGGCTCTTGGCGTAAACGTACACAGTACACTCAGCACTTTTGGGGACTGAAATGCTTTTAGTTTGGAAATATAAATAGAGATGTGATGTGGTGTGTGGGAGAGTGTATTTTACATGTTTTTTGCCTACTGTAGTAGAAATGTCAAATTTCTAGCCACTGTCATGAGAAGCAGTTGACAAAAATAAGTTTTATGGTTTACAGTGTGGTTTACGTAGAGAACGTTTCTCTTCACTCTCAGTTTCAACATGTTTTCTAAATTATCGTGGTTTATTGCCGTTTAACTTAAATTAGTTTTTTTTAAGAATAAATAGAGAATATATTTAATCAAATAAAGAACAGCCACGTTGAAATTCTGCTGTTCCTGCCATTCAGTCGTTACCACAAAACACAAATAATTTCTGTGTATTATGAAGTGTGGGCTGAGAGCGTTCATGTGATTGGGGAGGTTCTGCGTGCACCCATGCTCCCACAACAAAACATAAGTTGTTTTAGTAATCTGACATCAAGAGCTGTGACAATGAAAACCACTTCTTACACATGTTCTAACAAGAATCCGATTAACATTCCGGTGGATATGGAAAATAACTTTTTTTTAGTCAAACTGGCACTATTGCTGAATTTAGAATGATTTCCTTATGCTCTAGATAGCAAAATGTGAATCGTGTCTGTGAACAAATACGAGACTAAAATGTCATTTTGGGGTAGTACAAAACAAGGAAGGGAGAGCTTTGGGGATATAAAATTATTGAGTGATTGACAATACCAGGGTGATCATTCATCCCCAACTATGAGAGTACATTTTAATAAGTCACTCATGCCTGAAGGCCTCTGACTACCTTAACAAAGAAAAACTAAATCCATGATTTATTATAGTTTGGGCAACATGCCTAATTAGATCCATGAATGGGAGCAAATGCAGCTTTACATCCCCTTTGTTCAGAACAAAAACAACCTGCAGGTCAACCAGAAAGCTAAAAAGTATCAAAGCTATGGAAACAAGTGTTTTAAAAACTGAAAATACAGAATTAGAAAATATCTCCTCATCCTAATCTCCTGTATCTTGCAAGATAGAACCCTCACTTCTATTTCAAAATAAAGTACCCCCAGTGGACTGCACCTTACAGTCTGACCTGCTGGGAAATTGGGCCCGTGTTCCTGATACCATTACACCTTTTGTTCTTGCCCTTTCGTTTTCCATGTACCATTGACTAATATGTTTAAACCTTGTTTCTCCTTCAGTTTTTCTGAAGTAAAATCTGGGTCCCTCAGACTAAGAACATGACCACTTTTCTATGGTAGATATCTTTGGGCTTTTCCTTTGCTTTTTGCCCTCTCTCATTCTTTTTTTTTTTTTTTTTTTTTTTTTTTTTTGCGGTACGCGGGCCTCTCACTGCTGTGGCCTCTCCCATTGCGGAGCACAGGCTCCGGACGCGCAGGCTCAGCAGCGATGGCTCACGGGCCCAGCCGCTCCGCGGCATGTGGGATCTTCCCGGACCGGGGCACGAACCCGTGTCCCCTGCATTGGCAGGCAGATTCTCAACCACTGTGCCACCAGAGAAGCCCTCCTCTCTCATTCTGTATTGAGATTCACCTTTCTCATCCCCGTAACAGTATCACCGCTCTGTTCATTGAACATCATCAGTTTTCTTTTTAAATTAAATGTACATCTTGATCTTTATATTTCTGTCATCCATTCTCTTCACACCTATATTCAAGCTGCAACATCTCCCACCTGTCTATCCCCCTACTCATTTTTAGTTATTAGTAAAGCACATTTTTTCCTTCTTTTCTTGGTGCTATAACCAGTTCTTTAGATACCAGCATCTATGACAATTTCCCAGATTTGAAAGGTCATCTATGACCTTCCCAGAATGTTCCTTTGTGTTAAGACTTCTCTTAATTTAACATGACAGGGGCACTCTTAGTCAGCCATCATGAAACTAAGGAAACAAACAGCAAGCTAATTTTTGTGTCTTTGCTTCTTTTGTACCTTTTTACAGTGAAGTAACAGAGGCTGAAACTCAGAAAGCTCTCAGGAATCACTGGTAAGGAGCTGAAGCATAAGGGGTTTTTAAGAAATTTTAAGGAAATGTATCATTAAAATCAAGCTGTATTTTCTGTAAATGTGTTTTGTCACAGTTTACACAGCCTCATTAATAATAGGGAAAATAAGAGAAATTTTGGAAGAAGACTTAAGAGACTACAATACAACCTAGAGGTTGGGGAGACTTCTAACCAAGAGAGGGAAGACAAGCTATAAAACAAGACATCGATGTATTAAATATGTCAACACTGAGGTAGGGTGACAGTTTTAATATCAGACAAAATTGAATCCAAGGTGGAAAACAAGGGACAAAGAAAGATTGTATACTGATAAAGGGAGCAACAGGTCAAAGATGTAGTGAACTTGAGTAAATGTATCTCACAGTATTGCTTCAAAATTCATGAAGCAACAAGTGACAGAACTATAGTGACTACATGTTTTTTAATAGTTTAATTCTCAGAGAGTGAGAGTTCAAAAAATAAGAAAAAGTCTAGAAGATTTGCTTCGTATGATCACTAAACTCAAATGGATATAGAATGCGTGCAGAACATTCAAAGAAAATTAACCGTGTACGCAGCCACAAAGGAAGTCTCAATTTCCAAAGAATCAAAACCTTATAATGTGTTTCTCTGAGCAAAATGCAGTGAAATTAGAAATCAGTAGTAAAAGGCTAGCTTAAAAATAATTTTATCTAAAATTTAAAAATATGTGTTACCATTGTTTGGGGTTCTAATAGGACAAGGGATAACCCACTCTTACTTCATAACCAGAAGACAGAAAATCCTACAAACTTCACTTTATGTGTAAGTGGGGAACATAATTAAACATCAGCTCAGAAGCCCACACCAGAGGGTGAGAAAGGCAAGGGTTAAGCATGAGAGAGGAGCCCGTGACAAGATTTTATTGGTGGCAGAACACAGATAATATATCAACTAAGTTTCTCCTAGGAGACGGTCCACCCTGAGTGAGGAAATGCTGAGGATGGGTCTGTGGCCTGGTGGATCAGAGTACTGGGTACTGGGGAGGTGAATGGAAGGGGCTTGGAAATGCAGAGGACCAGAGGTAGCAGCCTTGGAAAGACACCTCTTCTGGAAGAGAAGGAGGCACTTTGGAAGGGGGAAGTCTCCCTTGGAGGCATAGTAGTAAAATAAAGAAGGAACCAGCTGACACTGTGGGCCCCAGGGAAAGAAGATAGTATCATTAAATGGTGTCAATATTACTAGGTCATTTATTTTAAAAACTGCACTTCACTGTAACAACAGAAGAGGACAGTCTTGAGCTAAGAAATCTTATAAGCCACCCAAACCCCTCCGCCACCCATATGACTATCTGCCCTGGCTGGTCCAGGAAAATCCAAAACAACTTTTTTTTTTTTTTTTGCTGTATGCGGGCCTCTCACTGCCGTGGCCTCTCCCGTCGCGGAGCACAGGCTCCGGACGCGCAGGCCCAGCAGCCACGGCTCACGGGCCCAGGCGCTCCGCGGCCTGTGGGATCCTCCCAGACCAGGGCACGAACCCGTGACCCCTGCATCGGCAGGCGGACTCCCAACCACTGCGCCACCAGGGAAGCCCCAAAACAACTTTTAATTAAAAATAGAATCCTGGGCTTCCCTGGTGGTGCAATGGTTGAGAGTCCGCCTGCCGATCCGCCTGCCGATGCAGGGGACGCGGGTTCGTGCCCCGGTCCGGGAAGATCTCACATGCCGCGGAGCCTGCGCGTCCGGAGCCTGTGCTCTGCAACGGGAGAGGCCACAACAGTGAGAGGCCCGCGTACCGCAAAAAAAAAAAAAAAAAATAGAATCCTGCATCCATATTTCATAAGAGAACAAAACTGAGAAAACTTTTCAGCAGGATGGAGCTCTACCCCAGTAATTATAAATTTGATAGTTTGGATCACCCTTCTTGTTAAGAAAGCTCATTGAAGGCTCATTTTACCTAGGCTGTAAGAAATTATAGGAACAAGGGGACTTCCCTGGTGGCACAGTGGATAAGACTCTGCGCTAACCATGCCAAGGGCCCCGGTTAAATCCCTGGTCAGAGAACTAGATCCCACATGCATGCCACAACTAAGAGTTCACATGCCACAACTAAGGAGCCCACCTGCCACAACTAAGACCCGGTGCAACCAAATAAATACATAAATAAACCAATAAATAGAATTACAGGAACAAGATCTGGGAAGGTGAGCCAGTCAGGAAGGCTGATTTTCTCCTAGATGCAACTGCAATCTAAAAGCATGGGTAAGAGGCTAAGAAGCTGTATAGAGCTTCCAACAGACTCACAGGGCTTTGAAGAATAAAAGTTGTAATTTAGGGTCCACTGAGGACTAGGAGCCCCAGTAAATCCCCCAGGCTCAAATTATTTCTACATTTTTTATGTATAGTGCTTGGTACACATATAAAATTAACTAGGCACATAAGGAGACAAGATCACATGGCTGAAGACTAAGCAGACAAGTGAAACACCCATAAGTAATTCAGATAATGGAATCATCATCCAGGAACTTCATCTATGAACTAAGAATTCATTAGGTCAGTATCCAACAGCAAATCAGATACGACTGAAGAGAGGAAACTGTAAAAAAAAAAAAAAAAAAAAATCAAGAAAATATCAATTTGGATGCATGGGAAGAAAAATGGAAAATACTGAAGAAAAAAAGAGAGGGGGCAGTTAATAGACTTGAGATTGTGTGGATAGTTATATAGGCATACCTTGGAGATACTTGCAAGTTTGATTCCAGACCACCACAATAAAGTGAATATCGCAATAAAGTGAGTCACACAAACTTTTTGATTTCCCAGTGCATATAAAAGTTATGTTTACGGTATACTGTAGTCTACTTAGTGTGCGATAGCATTATGTCTTAAAAAAAAATGTACATACCTTTTTTTTTGTGTGTGTGTGTGTGTGTGTGTGTGGTACGCAGGCCTCTCACTGTTGTGGCCTCTCCCGTTGCGGAGCACAGGCTCCAGACGCACAGGCTCAGCGGCCATGGCTCACGGGCCCAGCCGCTCTGCGGCATGTGGGATCCTCCTGGACCGGGGCATGAACCCGTGTCCCCTGCATCGGCAGGCGGACTCTCAACCACTGCACCACCAGGGAAGCCCATGTACATACGTTTTTTAAAAGACCTGATTACTAAAAAATGCTAACTATCATTTGAGCTTTCAGTGAGCCATAATCTTTTTGCAATTGTAACATCAAAGGTCACAGATTAGAAATCATCATAACAAATACAATAATAATGAAAAAGCTTGAAATATGAGAATTACCAAAATGTGACACAGACATGAAATGAGAAGATGTTGTTGGGAAAATGGCACCAGTAGACTTGCTCAATATAGGGTTGCCACAAACCTTCAATTTGTTTAAATATATATGTATATATATATATATATATATATATATATATATATATATATATATATATATGCAAAGCACAGTAAAAAAAACTAAGTAGGCCTATACACATAATTGAAGTCCCATAGAGGAAAAAGAGAATTCGAATCAATATTCCAACAAATAATAGCTAAGAATTTTCCAGACTACACAGTTACAAGAATGAATTAATCCTGTATCCTCAAGCTGGATAAATAAAATTACTTGAAGCACATCATAGAAAAACTGTTGAAAACCAAAGACAAAGACAAAACCTTAAAAGTCAGAGACAAAAGACAACGCTAAGACTGAGAGCCAACTTCTTTTTTTTTTTTTATTTTTTTTATTTTTGCTGTATGCGGGCCTCTCACTGCTGTGGCCTATCCCTTTGCGGAGCACAGGCTCCGGACGCGCAGGCTCAGCGGCCATGGCCCACGGGCCCAGCCGCTCCGCGGCATGTGAGATCTTCCCGAACCGGGTCACGAACCCGTGTCCCCTGCATCGGCAGGCGGACTCTCAACCACTGCGCCACCAGGGAAGCCCCGAGCCGACTTCTTAACTGAAAATAGTATGAATATATTTCTTGGGCCCTACCTCATGTTCTCCTTCCCCATCTTTTATTCACAACCAAGGAAGTTAACTCCCCAGGAGAACTCTTGGCCAATAGGAATCAGGAGCCAGTGGATAAATACTCCCCCTTTTCATCCTTCCGATGGAAAAGCCTAAGGCGCATTCTATAGGGTCCCAGCAAGAATAAGCCCCATCACTCATAGAAGTGAACAACCCGATAATACAACTTTGCATTGGCTTTTCCTTCTATTTTACTCCCCCCAGACCCTCTCTTCTCTCACTGGGATCATTTCCCAAATAAAGTACCTGCATGCAAGCCCCTGTTTCAGACACTGCTTTGGAGGAACGCAGGCTAAGGATAGATACCAGAAATGGCCATAGAAAGTGGAACATCAGGATGGGACTCTGAAACTGGGTCACTCGCTAATCAAATGGCAAAAAGGATGACATGATTTATGGTAAGTTGTGTTGTGATAAACCCTAGCATGTAATAGCTTCTTAATGATGGTGGATTAAGATTGTGGGGAAAAAAGTGAAGCAGGGTGATCAGCTATTGATATTTACTTTCTGAATTTATGTTATATTTCAATTTTTTTGAGTTTAAGAAAAATGTTTCAGTAGATGCAAAACTCCAGAAGAAATAAAGAAAACCAGGCCTGATGCAAAAGAAAATGTAATACAGTATTCCAACATGAATTAAATATAATTTAAAAAGCAATTGCAGATAGGAAAAAAAACAGATCGGGAATTTAAAAACAAACTAGACAAACTGGAACTTATAAAATAGGAACTGATGTTAGGAAGGAAATTGAAGAAAAAGAAAAAAATTAACCTTGAAATGACTAAATTATAATGTACCTAAGAGAAAATAAATATGACTGAAAATAGACTAAGGATGACAGTGGATAGAAATGAAAGGAGCCAAGAAAATGAAATTAAAGAAATTGGTAGAATCAGTGAGAAAATGATAGCTACAATATAGACAGGCAAACATAAGTAAGCTCTCCTGAAATAAAAGAAGACCTGAACCTACCTACTGAAAGGGTCCACCATCACCATGTATGAAAATTGTTTCAAAACGGTCAACTCTGAAACATATCCTAACACAAAACAAGGAGATATTAAAGTTAAAGAAAGAATATCCTCTCATCCTCCAGGCAAAAGAAAAAGTCACTTATAAAGAAAACAAAAGCTGGTTGGCATTAGATTTTGCAAGAGCAAATCACAAAAGCAAGAGTAGTGAAATACTAATCAAAAAACTCAAATGAAGTGTGAACCAAGGATTTTTTTTTAATCCAACTCTGCTATCCTTCAAATATCAAGGCTATAGAAAACCAATTTTTATTATGGTGAAATTCACATAACATAAAGTTATCTATTTTAAAATGAACAGGTCAGTGGCATTTAACACATTCACAGTGTTGTGCAACCACCAACTCTATACAGTTTCAAAACGCTTCCATTAATATATAAACACTGAATACATTAAGCATTTATACCCTATTACCCTCTCCCCAGCCCTTGGCAACCCTTCATCTGCTTTCTGTTTCTATGGATTTACCTGTTCTGGGTATTTCATGGAAAAGGAATCATACAATATGTGACCTTTTGTGTCTGGCTTCTTTCACTTAGCGTAGTGTTGTTGAGGTTCATCCACACTGTAACATGTATCAGTACTTTGTTCCTTTTTTGAGGCTGAATAATATTCCATTGTGTTAATAACCACTATTTGTCCATTTATCCATTGATGGACATTTGTGTTGTTTCTACCTTTTGGCTAAGTGAACATTGCTCCTATGAACATTTTGGTACAAACATTTGTTTGAGTACCTGCTGTCAACTCTTTGGGGTATAAATCTAGAAGTGCAACTGCTGGGTCATGTGACAATTCTACTTAATTTCTTGAGGAACTGACAAACTGCTTTTCATAACAACTGAACCATCCTACCTTCCCACTAGTAACGTTCAAGCATTCCAATTTCTCCACATCCTTGCAACACTTGCAAAGATTTAAAATATTAAATTCTTAATAGTCATGCTTGTGAGGTGTGAGGTGGTATCTCATTATGGTTTTGATTTGTAGTTCCCTAGTGACTAATGATGTTGTACATCTTTTCATGTGCTTGTTTATAGAAAAAACAATTTTAGACAAGAATTCAGGGAGTATTGTACTAATGAGTCCTTCCTGAGGAATCTACTGGAAGATCACCTTTGTCCAACTAAGAGATGAATGAGGAAACTGTTTAAAAGACTGGTGGTAAGCACTGACTGTATTTAACTGTAGATCTTAGACCAATCAAAGGTGGGGACAAGATGGAAGAATAGTATGTAGCAAATAATTATGTGCTCTGACAAAGTAGATATAACACCATTTTTTTAAGAGGGGAAAAGGGAAAAAGAAATGGGAAAGTAGAATAATTCATTTTGTTTTCACATAGATTATAGATGAGAGTCAAAGATATCACTTAAAGCAGACATATCAGATAGTTGAAGCCTAAATAAAGAAAACATGGGCATTATATAAAGATATTAGTGGAAAGATACTAAAACAAGAACCACAAATCATTCTAATCACCAACATTTTTTTAAACTAAAAAGCAACAAAACAAAACAAAACAAAACCCAGAGAATGAAAAACACATAGTAAACATAGCATAAAACAATAGGACAGAGATAAGATCAAGTATTTAAGTTGTAACAATAAATGTAAATGGTCTTAACTAACTTACGAGAAAAGATTTTCAGATTGTCCTTCAAGGCAAAATTCAACTCTATACTGTAAGAGACACTCCTAAAACAAAGTGTAATAAAATTAAAAGGGTAGGTAAAATTATAACCAGGCAAATGCACATAAAGAAATCAGAGACTGTGAACTTGTTGTCTTGACAAGATGAAATTCTTGGAGGGAATAGGGCTTAATGAGACAAAAAAGGACACTTTATAAAACTAAAGACCATTATTCACAGTGAAGATATAAAAGTTACTAATAACTGTGTATCAAAGAACATAGCATCAGCCTTCATACGGAATATAAAAGAGAAACACATGGAAATACATTTAGAAGAGACTTGTAAGATCCATTCTTAGTTCAAGACAAAGCAAATGGGCTAAATAAATAAATATATAGAAAACCTAAACAACATAATTCCAAGGTAGATCTTATGAATATATATTGAACTCTTCGCCCTTATTAAAGAGAATATTTCTTCTTTTCAAATACACAAGAAACATTCATGAAAACTGACCATATGTGAGGTCACCAAGAAAACATCAGTAAGTTCTTTCAAATAAAAATAATGCAAACCAACAACATTATGTTATCACAAAGCAATTAGACTGAAAATCAATAAAATCAAAAGGCACGAGGTCTTCTCCATCTGGTAAATTTTAAATTATCAAACAATTCTTTAGTCAAAAGGGAAATGTAAATGGAAACTGAACAATTTCTCTTAAAAATAATGATTATAAAAACACTATATATCAGTCTTTGAGATACAATTAAAGCAGAGGTAAAAAGAGAATGCAATTCTCTTTATAATTTAATATTTAATCTATTTATTTAAAATAGATTAAATATTTATAAGAATCAAAATGAAAGTGTAACAATAAATGAATTAAATATCTATCTCAAAAATTAGAAAAGGAACAAAAAGGAAATCTAGAAAGTAGAGAGAAGGAAACAGCAAGGATAAAAGCAGAAATACTTGAGTTTAAAACCAAATAGTAGAAATAAATAAAAAGATCTTTCTTTGAAAAAAATCAACAAAATAGATCTAATTATTATAAAAGAGAGAAAGCACAAGTACAGATTAAAACATGACAACTGGAGATTAACTACTGAATCAGTGGCTATTCTATTGATAAAATTTCAGGAATCTAAGTTGCACAATTCTATGCAAATACATTTGAAAACCTACATGAAGTGGATGATTTTCTAGAAAATACAGCTTAACAAAATTAACCCTAATAGAGATAGAAAGATTAAAAGATCAATTTCCATGGAAGAAATACAGTTATTAAAGAGTTAATCCCAAAAAAGCACTAGGCCCAGAAGGTTTTACAGATGAATTCTCATAGGCCTTCAAAGACTAGATAATTTTAATGCTATTCAAACTGTTAGAGAAATAAAAAAAGAATGGAAATTTCCATAATCTTTTAAAGAAGTGAATATATCACTGTTTTGCAAACCCAATAAACACTGCACACACATACTCAAAAGAAAACTAGAAACTAATCTCACTTATGAATATTGAAGCAAAAATCCCAAGTAAAATGATACCAAATAGAACTGACCACCACATTTAATATACATAAAATATACTGTGATCAAGAGGTGTTTATTCCAGAAATGCAGTGTGGCTCAGAATATCTAGAAACAGACCCAAATACATACAAGAAGTTGGCACAGCAAAGGTAGCTTATTAAATTAATGGAGAGAAGTAGACTGTTCAGTAATGATGTTGGAAGCAATGAAAAGGCATCTAATAAAAAACATGATTGGATCCCTACTCATAAGTTAAAGAATAATAGATTCTATAAATATATACATGTAAAAAAATGAAACCATAAATGAACTAGAAGTAAATAAATAATTATTTTTACAATCTCCAGTGGGGATAGCCTCTATAAGTAGGACACAAAATCCAGGAGCTATGAAATGAAATAATAATAAATTTGCTACACAAAAATAAAATTTTCTTCATGGCCAAAGAAAAAAAATCATAAAATTAAAAGACAAGTGAAAAACTTGGAAAAATATTTGCTAAAAATGGAGCAAATAGCTAATTTTCTTAATATATAAAGAGCTCCTAAAACAGTAAGAAAAAAAACAACAACATGTAGAAAAATGGGTAAAAATGTTATGAACAATTTACAGAAAAGAAACTTCAACTGACTTAATGACTATAACATCATTGAATGTAATGATATTGATGATGGTATTAAACATGGAAAAGATACTCAACATGCTCATAATAAAAAAATGCAAATAAAAACCACAATTAGATATAATTTTTCAACTACCAGATTGACAAGATCAAAAATTTTATAGTGCTATCAGGGCTATAAGAAACAGGCACACTCACATATTACTAGCAGGAGGGTAATTTCCTACAAATGCTGTGGTCATCAGTTTGGCAATTCTATCAAAATTTAACATACACGTCTTTTAATCCAGTAATTCCACTTTGAAGACATTATCCCAGAGATGTACTTGCAAATGTAAGAAATAATACTGGACAACGTTTTTTATTTCATTATTTGTTTAAAAAGGAAAAATTGGAAATGCCCTAAATATCCAATTGGGAATTCATCCAATAAATTATGGATCTTATGGTCATGAAACTGAATAGTATGCCACTATTTAAAAGATGACTTATATGGAATGCTCTCCAAGATATATTTTTGTTTGATTTTTGGCTTAAAACAACAGAAACTTAGAGTTCTAGAGGCTAGAAGTCTGAAACCAAGGTGTTGGCAGGGCCATAGTCCCCCTGAAGACTTCAGGGAAGAATCTATTCCATGCCTGTCTCCTAGCTTCCAGTGGTTACTGGTAAGTCCTTGGCATTCCTTGGCTTGTAGACCTATCGCTCCAGTCTGCTCCTGTCTTAACAGGGCGTTCTCCTCTCTGTGTCTATGTGTTCAAAATACATTTTTAAGTGAAAACGTAAGGTAAAGAACAGTTTATGCAATAAATTACGTTAAAACACATACGTTGCTTCCATGTCCTGGCTATTGTAAATAGAGCTGCAATGAACATTATGGTACATGACTCTTTTTGAATTATGGTTTTCTCAGGGTATATGCCCAGTAGTGGGATTGCTGGGTCATATGGTAGTTCTAGTTTTAGTTTTTTAAGGACCCTCCATACTGTTCTCCATAGTGGCTGCATGGATAAAGAAGATGTGGCACATATATACAATGGAATATTACTCAGCCATAAAAAGAAATGAAATTGAATTATTTGTAATGAGGTGGATGGACCTAAAGTCTGTCATACAGAGTGAAGCAAGTCAGAAAGAGAAAAACAAATACTGTATGCTAACACATATATATGGAATCTAAAAAAAAAAAAAAAATTGGTCATGAAGAAACTAGGGGCAAGACGGGAATAAAGACGCAGACCTGGGCTTCCCTGGTGGTGCAGTGGTTGAGAGTACGCCTGCCGATGTAGGGGACACGGGTTCGTGCCCCAGTCCGGGAAGATCCCACATGCCGGAGCGGCTGGGCCCGTGAGCCATGGCCGCTGAGCCTGCGCGTCCGGAGCCTGTGCTCCACAACAGGAGAGGCCACAGCAGTGAGAGGCCTGCGTACCGCAAAAAAAAAAAAAAAAAAAAAAAAAAAAAGACGCAGACCTACTAGAGAATGGACTTGAGGGTACGGGGAGGGGGAAGGGTAAGCTGGGACAAAGTGAGAGAGTGGCATGGACATATACACATATACACTAGCCAAACGTAAAAATAGATAGCTAGTGGGAAGCAGCCGCATAGCAAAGGGAGATCAGCTCGGTGCTTTGTGACCACCTAGAGGGGTGGGATAGGGAGGGTGGGAGGGAGGGAGAGGCAAGAAGGAAGAGATATGGGAACATATGATATGTATAACTGATTCACTTTGTTATAAAGCGGAAACTAACACACCATTGTAAAGCAATTATACTCCAATAAAGATGTTTTAAAAAAACACACATGTAAATGTGCTTGCATATAAATAAAATATCTTTGGAACCATAAGAAGTTGGTAAGTGGTATCTTCTGGGAAACGGAATTGGCAGCTAGGGGAAGAGGTAGGAAAAAAACTTACTTTTTACTTTGCTTCCATTTGTATATTACTTACAGCTATATTGAGATATATTTCACATACCATAAAATTCATCCATTTAGAGTATACAGTTAAGTGATTTTTTTTTTAATTTTTTTTTTGGCTACGTCGAGTCTTAGTTGCGGCACAGGATCTTCATTGCAGCATGCGGGCTCTCCGTTGCGGCGCGCGGGCTTCTCTCTAGCTGTGGCGCGTGGGCTCCAGACTGCGTGGGCTCCGTAGTTAGCGACACGCGGGCTCTCTAGTTGAGGCGCGCGGGCTCAGTAGCCCCGCGGCATGTGGGATCTTATTTCCCCTACCAGGGATTGAACCCATGTCCCCTGCCTTGGAAGGAGGATTCTTAACCACTGGACCACCAGGGAAGTCCCTAAGTGATTTTTAACATATTCCAGAGTTCTGCAATGATCACCAAAATCAAATTTTAGAACATTTTCAGTACTCCAAAAAGAAAACACATATATTGGGTTGACCAAAAGGTTTGTTCGATTTCTTCTGTAAGATGGCTCTAGTAGCACTTAGTTGTCTTTAACTTCACTGAAACAATTTTGTTAGATTGTATGTGACAGCTGTCATATCAGCATGCATTTTTAAAAAGACTTATCAAAATTGATGAATTTTTGTGTAGCCATTTTAATATTGAAGATGGAAGGAAAAAAAGCAACATTTTCGGCATATTATGCTTTATTATTTCAAGAAAGGTCAAAACGCAAAACAAAGATTTGTGCAGTGTATGGAGAAGGTGCTGTAACTGATCGAACTTGTCAAAAGTGGTTTGTGAAGTTTCGTGCTGGAGATTTCTCGCTGGACGATGCTCCTTGGTCAGGTAGACAAGTTGAAGTTGATAGCAATCAAATCGAGACATTAATTGAGAATGGTCAACGTTATACCACGCAGGAGATAGCCGACATACTCAAAATATCCAAGTCAAGCGTTGAAAATCATCTGCACCAGCTTGGTTACGTGAATCGCTTTGATGTTTGGGTTCAACATAAGTTAAGCAAAAAAAAAAAAACCTTCTTAACTGTATTTCTGCATGTGATTCTCTACTTAAACGTAATGAAAACGTTCCATTTTTAAAACAAATTGTGACAGGTGATGAAAAGTGGATACTGTACAACAATGTGGAACAGAAGAGATCTTGGGGCAAGCGAAATGAACCATCACCAACCACACCAAAGAGCGGTCTTCATCCAAAGAAGGTGGTGTTGTGTATATGGTGGAACTGGAACGGAGTCCTCTATTATGAGCTCCTTCCAGAAAACCACACAATTTATTCCAACAAGAACTGCTGCCAATTAGACCATCTGAAAGCAGCACTCCACGAAAAGCATCCAGAATTAGTCAACAGAAAATGCATAATCTTCCATCAGGATAACGCAAGACCGCATGTTTCTTTGATGACCAGGCAAAAACTGTTACAGCTTGGCTGGCAAGTTCTGATTCATCCACCATATTCACCAGACATTGTACCTTTGGATTTCCATTTATTTCGGTCTTTACAAAATTCTCTTAATGGAAAAAATTTCAATTCCCTGGAAGACTGTAAAAGGCACCTGGAACAGTTCTTTGCTCAAAAAGACAAAAAATTTTGGGAAGATGGAATTATGAAGTTGCCTGAAAAATGGCAGAAAGTAGTAGAATAAAAGGGTGAATATGTCTGGTGTTTTTTTTAAGGGTGAATATGTTGTTCAATAAAGTTCTTGGTGAAAATGAAAGATGTGTCTTTTATTTTTAAAAACTGAAGGCACTTTTTGGCCAACCCAATACATGGCAATCATTCTCCATTCCCAGCTTCCCTACCCTTAGCCCCAGGTAACCACTAATCTACTTTCTGTCTCTATGGATTTGCCTATTCTGTATATTTCACATAAATGGAATCATAATATGTGGTTTTGTGACTGGCTTCTTTCATTAAATAACATTTTCAAGGTTCATTCACATTATAGCATGCATTAGTATTTCATTCATTTTTATTGCTAAATAATATTCCATTGTATGACTATAGTACACTTTGTTTATTCACTCATCAGTTGATAGATATTTAGGTTTTTTCCCACATCTGGGCAATTATGAATAATGCTGCTATGAACATTTGTGTACAAGTATTTCCATGGAGGTATGTTTTCATTACTCTTGGGTATATACCTAGTTGTGGAATTTCTAGATGGTATGGTAACTATGTTTAACTTTTTGAGGAACTACCAGTTTTCCAAAGTGGCTACACCATTTTCCATTTATACATTTTGGATTTTTGAACCATGTGCTAGTATTATCTATCCAAAATAATTAATAAAATGTTATTAAATAATAAATTAGAGCTATACCCATTGATTTTGAGAGATTTCTATTATGTATTGTTTATTTTTAAATATTTATTTACGCTGTGCCAGGTCTCAGTTGCAGCATGCGGGATATTCATTGGGCATGCGGGATCATTCGTTTCTGCGTGCGCAATCTTTTTAGTTGTGGCATACAGAATCTTTAGTTGCAGCATGCATATGGGATCTAGTTCCCTAACCAGGTATCAAACCCAGGCTCCCTGCATTGGGAGCGTGAAATCTTAGCCACTGGACCACCACTATGTGTGTTTGTTTATTGGCCGCGCTGCATGGCATGTGGGATCTTAGTTTCCCTACCAGGAATCAAACCCATACCTGCAGTAGAAGCACGGATTCCTAACCACTGGACTGCCAGGGAATTCTCAAAGAATTTATTTATTTATTTATTTATTCATTTATTCATTTATTTATTTATATTATGTATTATGAAGGATCTAAAGCAAGATACCATAAAATAAGAGAAGTATATATAATATGATCATACTTTTATAAATTGAAGAGCAAAAAATTTGTGTGTTCACCCATATGCAACTTGTATCAGTCATAAATGCTTTTGCATACAAGATAACAATAAACTAGACTAACAGTGGTTTAAACAAATAGGGGTTTATTTTTCTTCCATGATTGGTGGTCTAGATGTAGACAGCTTCTAGCATTGGTTTGGTAGCTTAGTATGGCCTTGAAAGACCCAGATCCTTTCTATATGTCTACTCCACCATCTTTAATATGTTGATTTATCACTGCAAGGCCACAAGATGCCAATAGCACCTACAGGCATCATATGCACATTCTACATAGGGAGAAGGGCAAAGAGCAAATGAGTCAGCAAAACCCACCTAACTTCCACTAACATTTCATTGGCCAAAATTGGGTCACATGGCTACCTCTAGCTCCAAGGTAAGCCAGGAAATACGAGGAAATGATTATCATTATTACGTTGGGCCAATCATGGCCCATTGCCAGACTAAGCACATTGTATTGCAAATAAAATCAGGATTCTACTAGCAAAGAAGAATGGGAACATTGTCTGACACTATGTATACATAAATAAAAGATTATAGGAGAAGGGGAAAATGTATGGAAGGATGCACATCAGAGTGCTAACAATGATTTGGAAGGGTGGAGGGAGAAGACAAGGACAGGTGGGTGGGTGGGAGTATAAGAGTGATGCATTAATTAAAACCACAACTAGGAATCAGAAACTAAACCCAGAAACCAGGACACATTCTAGCATACATTGAGTAGAACAAGGCCAACGTGAGAAACACTAAAGGAGGATGTATAACTTACCTCTTGGTAACATTGGTTTAGAGTTATTATCAGTTTCTTAAGAATGAGGAATTGGTGACTGGGTTACACCAATGTCATGTCCTTGACTCACACCTATGGTCTCATGGGTCAGGAAGGGCCTTTGCTACTACCAGATATCAGGGAGAAAATAATCTTGAGTTTGATTTATGGATCAGTAGGCCCAGTTTGTTGATATGAGCTCAAAATGGATCCCTGACACACCAAGCCTCACTTAAGGATGCCCCAAAGGGCAGGGATGGATGTGTGTGGGCTCAAATGATGGCCTCCCTTCACCACAGCTGGTCCTGGCTACTGGTCAGGCTGCCGCTAGCACAGACTAACACTGAGCCCTCTATATGGTACCATCTCTCAAGGAGACCAGCCAGCCACTGATAGCAACTTGCTTATGATGGACTCTTTCCGCTTTGGAGGGGGCAGGAATTCGTTCTTCCTGGAATTGCTATCTCCTCTGGATATGTGTTTGTCTTCCCTGTCCACAATGCCTCCACCAGTGCCACCACTGGAGGGATAACAGAATGTCTGATTTACCAAGACAACTAATGGGAACCTGCTGTATAGCTCAGGGAGCTCAGCTCAGTATTCTGTCAGGACCTAGGTGGGTGGAATGGGGGTGGAGGTGGGGGGTTAAGGGAGGTCCAGGAGGGAGGGGATCTATGTACACATAGAGCTGATTCACTTCATTGTGCAGTGGAAACTAACACAACATTGTAAAGCAATTACACTCCAATTTTTAAAAAAAAAGAATGTCTGATTTTCCAGATGAGATCCCACATCGCATTGCCTGCGCTCAAGGGAGTCCTTTCACAGAAGAGGAGGGGTGACTGCTTCTACCAAATATTGCAGTGCCCAGAGGCAGCCATCCTCCGAGAACGAAGGAATGCCCTATTGCAGGCCCAGCTGAAGTTCCTTCTTAGAGACAACTGAGCAAGTTGAGGTACTGTCCTCCGGGATACAAATTATGTACTAGCTAGTGTGGCCCTCTGTCCCCAGTGGCTAAAATATGTGACTCCAGAAACCAAAAGGTAGAAGCAGGAGTGTCTGCTTCACCACCACTCCCCATAACCCGATTGCAGAATATGTGCTTCCTATGTCCGCAGTCTTAGGTTCTGTGAGGTCCTGGTTCCTGAGAGGGGAACCATTTCACCCAACACAGTAAGAGTCTCTCTGAAGCCACAAGTGTGCCATTATTTGGGGCTTTTCTTAATAGGCAGAAAAAAAAAAGAAATTACTAAATGTGGTGGATTAATGATAGCCACGAACTCCCCCCATAAAGATAGGATCTATTTTTCCTCCCCCTTGTACCTGGGCTGTGCCTGTGACAACTTTGACCAGGAGAATACCGTGAAGGTGCTGCTATGGAGGTTCCTGATGTCACCTTTAAGAAGAACCCCATTTCCTTGGAGTTCTTCTTCACTAAACTGATCCATCTGAGCTCACTGGCTGATAAACACCCCAGCTGTGGCACCTCTTGGATCAGAAATGCCAATCTCTCTTCCTAAAGTTCTCCTTGACATGTGTTTCACTGGAGGCCAACTCCTTGGACTGTGACTGTCTTGTTACTATCATCGTCATTTCTTGCCGTGGCATAGCCACTCCTAGTACAAGTCCTCACGTTTAACATGTCTACAGAGTATAGTCATTAGCAGCTGTGGTTTCTGCTGCTGGGAACAGTGAAGGAGGGCATCATTCTGTAGAACACTATTACTAGTTTCCAAGGGAATGGAAAAACACCTGTGTTGATAACTACCTGGCTTTCAGTTCGAGCAAAATGTCAGGGACAGCAGCTCAAAGAGTGATCTCTGCCTCCTTATCCCAAGTCAGGACTCACGTATGCAGCCTAATCTACTTCTACTGCAGGCATCTCACTTGAAATAGCTACAGTATTTACAGAGTGATTGTAAATATATATGTTTTCATATTACATGTCCATGGGAATGATTTGCATGGAAGGATCATCAAATGCCAAGTAAAACATTACCATGGAGCTCTAGTTGATATAAAATGATTGCTTTTATGGCAGTTGACATCCCACTTTGGGTTAGTCTTATTATTGTCACTGTTTTTGTTACTAAAACCAGCGACACGGCATCAAAGCCATGATCCATGAAAGAAATAACTGATAAGCTGGACTTCATTAAAATTTAAAACTTCTGCTCTGTGAAAGACACTGTCAAGAGAATGAGGAGATAAACCACAGACTGGGAGAAAATATTTGCCAAAGAGATATCTCATAAAGGACTGTTATCCAAAATATACAAAGAACTCTTAAAACTCAACAATAAGGAAATAAACAACCCAACTTAAAAATAGGCCAGAGATCTGAACAGACACCTCACGGAAGAAGATAGACAGATGGGAGGTAAGCATATAAAACGATGCTCTACATCATATGTTACTGTAAAACAACAAATTAAAATAATAGCAAGTTACCACTATACACTTATTAGAATGGCCAAAATCTGGAAAACTGACAGCACCTCATGCTGACAAGAATGTGACACAACAGCAACTCTCAAGCATTGCCGGTGGAATGTTTGGAAGACAGTTTGGCAGTTTCTTACAAAGCTAAACGTATTCTTACCATACAACCCAGCAATCAAGCTCCTTGATATTTACCCAAGTGAGTTGAAAACATATGTCCACACAAAAACCCACATACGGATGTTTATAGGAGCTTTATTCATAAATGCCAAAACTTGGAACAACCAAGATGTCCTCAATGGATGAATGGATAAATAAACTGTGGTACATTCAGACAATGGAAAGTTATTCAGTACTAAAAAGAAATGAACCATGAAAGCCTTGAAAAGACACAAAGAAAACTTAAATGCATATTACTAAGTGAAAGAAGCCAATCTGAAAAGGCTACATACTGTATGATTCCAACTATATGATATCCTATAAAAGGCAAAACTATGGAGACAGAGAAAATATCTATAGTTACCAGGAGTTAGCGGGGGAGGGAGGGATAAATAGGTGGAGCACAGAGGACTTTAAGGGCATTGAAACTACTCTGTATGATACTATAATTGTGGACACATGTCATTATACATTTGTCCAAACCCATAGAATGTACAACACCAAGAGTGAACCCTAATGTAAACTATGGACTTAATGATGTGTCAACGTAAGTTCACCGAACATAATAAATGTACCACTCAGGGGCTAAATGTTGATGGCAGGGGAGACTGTGCATGTGCAGGGGGAATGGGGGAAGACAATTTTGTACTCTCTGTACTTAGCACTCAATTTTGCTATGAACCCAAAACTGCTCTAAAAGTCTATTTTTAAAACTACGGAATAGCCTACCATTTTTTCCTCACATTCTGCTTCTTTGAAGCCCTGGAGCTGTTTAGTTATTAAGAAGCTCTTTCATATAAGAGTCTTGGGTGACAGTAGAAAAGTATAGCTTCAAACTGTATGAAAACAGAGACAGCTGAGTCCACTGAACGAGGTTCACCACTTCTGCTCCTAACTGACCACATGTCCATAATTAGGCCAACTTCCTGGACATTTCACCTCCATCTGAATATGAGCATATTTGACTAAATGGTTCTAAAATCACCTGCACCTTGAAATTGTGATTCTTTTATTTTTATTTTCCATTTTTTATTTCCACAGTCAGAAGCTGGTAAGGTTTCAGGGCCATTGTCACACTAGACCCAATTAATCTAGAGAGAACTTAACTTTGGAAGTCAGGCAGTAACTTGTAGTGGATAAATAAGAGGAAAGATGTTGCAGGACCAGAGACATCAGCCAGCAAACCTGGCAGCACCCTGTCCTCCACAGAGGAGAGACTCAGAGCTGACAGAAGATCCCTTGTGATTTGCACAGAGAGGTTCTCAAGCACACATTCCTCCCCAATACGGGAAGAATCGAATGATTCAGTATGGATATTCTGAAGGGACACAGCTAGAACACAAGACACACAGAGAAAATCGTTATGAAATGGAAGGAAAAAGAACTGTGAATGTTTATCAGATTTTATATTCTTAAAAGGTAAAAAGAGGATTACACTGTGGTAATGGCAGAATAACAACAAAACTAACCTCTGGATAAATATATTTAAAAAACCAAATATTTGAATGTGCTGGAGAAAGTCCCAAAGCAGGTAAAACCTAGAGAAATCTCTCTCTCTCTTCTCTGTCTCTGTCTCTGTCTCTGTCTCTGTCTCTCTCTCTCTCTCTCTCTCACACACACACACACACACACACACACACACACACACACAAACACACACACACACACACAGCTCTTTGCCTGAGGGCAGACCTTAGTCAGCTACCATGCATCTGGCTAAACCTCAAATGCTTAGTCTCAGAGGCATGAATAATCAGAGGAGTTTAGGGTGACCACAGCAGTTAGAAAGCGGGAAGTTGGGGGAACATCATGAAAAGAAGAGATCCACAGAGGGGGAGCCCTGAATTTAGTGTGTAAACTCTGCTCAGATCTCTGGCTGCCTCTGACCTCACACTCATGGGGCAGATTTCAAGCAGTCCAACTAAGGATAAAAGAACCAAACTGAGATTTCAGTTGCTGTCCACCACAGAAGACATACAATTTGGAGTTTGAATTCACCCAAATTAACTGCTCATTAAGTAGACACACAAACAAAAAAGAAATCAAGAATCTTCAGAGGAATATAATGAATTCACAGTCTTTACAACATATCATTCAGAATATTCAGGATATTATCCAAAATTACCAGACCTACAAAGACATAGGAAAATGTGATCCATACTCAAGAGAGAAGGTAACCAATGGAGACACTAACCCTAAAATGGCCCAGAAGTTGGGATTCTCAGACAGGGTTTTAAAGCAGCTATTATAACCATGCTCAGTAATGTAAAGTGTGCTTGTGTAACAAAGGAACAAATAGGAAATCTAGGCAGAGAAATAGAAACAATTAAAAAGAACCAAGTGGAAATTCTAGAACCAAGAATTAAATTCCAAAATTAAAAATGGACAGCTGATTGTAGATAACAGAAGAGTTAGTGAGATTAAGAATGTATCAGTAGACACTACTCTATGGGGCACAGTGAAAAAATTTTCAAAAGTGAACAAAGCCTCAGTGATCTGTGGGAAAATATGATAAAACATCTAGTATACATGTAATTGGAATCCTAAAAATAGAGGAGAGATGAAATGGAAAAAATATTTGAAGAAACCAAAATAGGATATGTAAAAGTAAACCACACCTATCATTATCATCGTCAATCTGCTGAAAACTAAAAATACAGAGAGAATCTTGAGCAGCCAAAGATAAATGATATATTACACGTAGGGAAAGAATGCTACAAATGATCTCTGGCTTATCATTAGAAAAAATGGAGGCCAGAAAACAGGGAAATCACATCTTTAAAATGCTGAGAGAAAAAAATGCCAACTCATAATTCTACATCAACAAATATCCTTCAAGAATAAGGCAAAGTGAAAACATTTTCTACGAATAAAAGGTAAGAGAATTTGCCACCAGCAGACCTGCACTACAAAAGGAAGTTCTTCAGGCTGGAGGGAAGCAATACTGAATAGAAAGTAGCCATTAAACTTGCCATCAGTAATGAAAAAGACTTCTGACTGAACATCACCATCATGGAGGTAATGAAATATTACATAATCGTTGGTGCTTTTCACCAAATATTTCCGCTTTTCCTCCTTTAGGCATATGGTAGAATCGCCAATTCCACTCACGGTAGTTGAGTGTGGTCATGTAACTTGCTTTAGTCTACAACATGTGGCAGAAACTTTATCGAAGTGTACAGTTTGCTTCATTTTCTGTTTTTCCAGCCCTAGCAGTCATGAAAACACAGAGATAGCACAGACTAGGCCTTGAGTCTTGCCACAAATCATCTCTTAGACAATAATTGATTTCCACCACCAGCCAACTGTGAGATCCTGCCTGCACCCCTTCCCCTCAGTCTCATTTTCCTTACAGTAAATGGAGGTGGTGTAGGGCAGCGGTCCCCAACCTTTTTGGCACCAGGGACCAGTTTTTTTTCTTTTTTGCGGTACGCGGGCCTCTCCGTGTTGTGGCCTCTCCCGCTGCGGAGCACAGGCTCCCGACGCGCAGGCTCAGCGGCCATGGCTCATGGGCCCAGCCGCTCCGCGGCACGTGGGATCTTCCCAGACCGGGGCACGAACCCGCGTCCCCTGCATCGGCAGGCGGACTCTCAACCACTGCGCCACCAGGGAAGCCCCAGGGACCAGTTTTGTGGAAGACAATTTTGCCACGGACGGGGTACGGTGGGGGAATAGTTCAGGCGGTAATGCGAGCGATGGAGGGTGCAGACAAAGCTTCACTCATTCACCGCTCACCTCCTGCTGTGCAGCCCGGTTCCTAACAGGCCGAGGACCAGCACCGGGCCACGGCCCACAGGTTGCGGACCCCTGGTGTAGGGCAACCAAGATAGGGATTGTAACGTTGCACTAGTTAACCTCCAAGGTCCCGTCTGGCTCCAGCGTTCTGTAATTGCAGGACTCTGAGAAGTAGGTACACATCCCTCTAGTCACAAATCCTGGAACTCTGTCTGTTTCTTGGCTTGCTGGCTGAAGAGGTTTCAAAAAGCTGCAATATGTGATGGGACCCAATGCAAGCTTTAATAATTAAAAAGCGGGGCAGAGCTGGTGTTGACCAAGATGCAAAACAAAATACATCTATAAAAGAAATGGGCCCCATTCAAAGACATAAATCATGCTTCCTGCTCATATATTTCCCGCTGTACTTTCTCTGAAGCTTTGTTGTTCATTTTTCTCACCATCAGTAAGTAAAAATTGTTTGTTACATGTGTAACAACTTAGTGTTTTCCCTTCTGAACCATGGTGCTCTAGTTAAGGGGCACATATTCTTTGCACCTGTTCTGATTGTCATTGGTGTTATTAAAGAAAAAGCCTTTCCACTTGGGTTTATTCAGAGAGAGTTAACATCTGATTTTCCATGGAACTATTTAAAAGGAAAAAAAAGCAGCATGGCCTGAAGCGCTTCTAGCATAGGGTGTGGAAGTATTTGATGTCCTGGTGCTTGTTCATAAAAGAATGTTGTTTTTAAATGTGCAGTGAAGTCAGGGAACAGAGATCCAAAGAAAGTTCCCATTGACATAAAATCAAATCAACCCCCTCCCCAAAATACTTCCCTCTCGGACCACAGGGCCCCTTGGCTCTGTGCCCACCATCTGTGCTCAGGGAGGCCCCAGCCTTGCTGCCTGGAATGATGTGTGAATATGGGCTTGTCCCAGTCAGGGCACTGATAAAGGTTAGTCGTGTACCAGGACCCACAGTATCGAGGCCGCCCCAGTGGCCTGGAAGACACCTCACTGTCAAGGAAACCAGACATACACCAACCACAATCCTCCAACTCAGCTTTAGTCAGCTCACCTTCCCCTACAAAATAAGACCCACTCACCTTGTAAGGAAAGCCCCGACCAGCCAATCATCATGCACTGCTTCTGCATCGCCCCTTCTAACATCTATAGAACTCCCTGTTGCCCAGAATCCCTTGGGAAGAGTGCCCCACTGCTTGTGAGGCACCGTACTCCCCCAGTCCATGATTATTTTCCCTTGAATAAAGGAATCAAACTTGTTACTAAATTGTTTAATTTTTGTCACTTGACAGCACTAACGGGCAGGAGGAGAGACATTTGTCAATGGTGAACCAGTCTCTGAAGGTACTCTGCAAGAGTGTATCACCCAGGTAGCAGCCCTTCCCCATGAACCCATGGATCGTGGATTACGCTTTTCTTTAAAGCCAAAGAAAATGTCTCAAGCCCAGAGGCAGGGCAAGGACCAAGGTGAGGTGAGGGAAGTACTTGCCCTGGGCACATTTCAAGGTGTGCCAATAACTAGCTGTCAAGGTAAGTCATATTTTAAAGCAAGTTTTTAAGAACCATAGATTAATGCAAAAAAACCATGATGAATGAATTATCAACATTTTAAGTAAAGACAGGATCCATAACAATGCATTGCTCAGTCATATTGCAGCCTGAGGCAAAAGGAATACACTGGCTCTGTCTTTATTTAAAATTTTGATATATCGTTCATCATAGAACTCTGTATTTTGATTGTTTAAATGTTGAATTAAAATATGATTTATCTTTAGGGCGCATCCTGAAATGTGCCCGAGGCAGTGCCTCACCTGCCTCACCCTGTCCCAGCCCTGACCCCCACACTCTGCAGTGACAGGATCGGCCTCCCATCCACCCTCCCACACTTTCAAAAGTCACCTTTCCCAGGTAGGGGAGGAAGACAGGGTTTGTTAAGAATCTGTTCCTTGTCAGTGGTCACTGCAGCCTGACCCTCTGTTGTCATTCATCTCCTCATGTCTGTCCGTTCCAGCCTCGGGCCTCTCCTGCATGTCAGGAGTTGCACCAGCATCTCCCAAGCACACTATTGTATGCGACCAACTTTTACTTACTTAAGGTCTTGGGCGGAGCAGATCAGAGAGGCAGCAGGTGATCACAGTCCATAATTACTGCACTAGCAGGAAACAGCTCTAAGTTGGAAGTTGCTAGTTCCTCAGTTTTCCTAGATCTCATCAGCCATTGCCTCCTGGCAACACAAGACCTTACTGGTGGGGGCTCTTCACTCCCATCTCTTTTTCTAGGACCCCAAACTCCTCGAGGTCTCAACAAGGTAAGTCCATAAATCCTTTCACTTGCGCACAGCTGAACTCTTCTTTGTCTAAACCTCCTCATCTAGCTCGTGGCCCTGGTCACACCTTTCTCAGTTCTGCAAGCCCATTAAAGGGGTCTCTCCAAATACCAGAAGCGTTTTACCTCTGTGTGGAACTCTCCCAAGGGGCCAAGGGGCTGCAACAGTGGCAACTTTTGCGCCAATCTTTTTTCTCCTCCTGTATTAAATCAAATACAGGATTTAATGGCCTGTGCACAGGTCTGAGAGTCACCCATAGTAAGGGCTGTCTTTTTCATCGCGGTCCTCAGCTCCACGACCTGGGCCTGGCACAGGGCAAATGCTGGATGAAGCTGCCATATCCATCAGGCGGGGGGGGGGGGGGGGGGGGCGGGGGCGGGGAGTCACTCCCAAGCACTCGGCCGCCATGCTGCTCATCCTAAGACTCCTTTGGTTCCAGAGTCCCAAGAGGCTTTCAGGAAGGATCTAGTCCACCCCCTCCTCCCTGAGTACTGCTTGTGCCCCAGCTCCCTCTCTCTCCTCCACATTAAGGCTCCTCCCCAGAAGATGCTCAGCTCCTGATGCCACAGCACAGAGCCAAAACCCCCGAGTCTGAGCAGGTGTCAGAGACACGAGAAGAACCTGGGTTCGAATCCCACCTCCCCCTGCTCCCTGGCGGTACGACCCGTGCCCGTTTCATCGTCTCTCCGTGCCTCAGTTTCCACCTCTGCAGAGTGAGGATCATAAATAGTACTACCTCCGGTCACCGTGGCCGGGGGGCTTAACCAAGCCGCCCCCCGCTGCACGCTCAGGAGAGTGCCTGGCACACGCTAAGCATGCATGCACGTCAGCCTCTCCTGCGACCTCCTGGCCTGCGGGGGACTTTATTTTTCAGGGTGAAGGAGGCAGACAGAGCAGCAGGCCATCTTAGCATGCCTGAGACCCTGGGCTGGGGTGCTCTCCTATTCACCCTTGGTTGCATGGGGTCTCCATTCCCAGCAGCACTAGAAGACCAGGAGGCCCCTGGAAAAAGACCCCTCTGCTCCAGAGGAGAAGAATCTTGAGGTTTTCAAGTGTAAACGACCTTTAAGCCTGGAGCAATGGGAGTCAAGTGTGCACACACATCGCTTGAAACAGATCCCTGGCTTCGGAGGCAAACCCCAAACTCCCTGCCCGCAGGCCGGGCCTGGAATGGAGTCTGTCTGATGATAGCAATGCAAAGAGGTAGAAAGCCTGCCTTCTTAAGTGCTCGCATAAAACTTGGGCTTTAGAGCATTTTTTTATTTCCAGAGAAGAAGTCTTTGTGGGTGTACTGAGTCAAGGATGCCTTTTCAAAGCATGCCCCACACCCCATATGGAAGAGCGCCTCAGGGAGGGCTAGGTTCCTGCAGAATACTTCACAGTAAGAGGGAAAAGGGGAACACCCCCTGTCTGTCCTCCAGGACACTGAGAATTCCTCAGCTTGCTTAAGCCCCAGAGACCAGCTTCAGCTGTTGGACCCACCCCGTGTTCTACCCCCAGCCCTACCTTCCTGCCCCCCATCCTTTACTGGCTTGAAAGATGCTATCAGAGTCCAGAGCCTCCATGTGGGCCCCAAAGGAACAGCTGGGACTCAGCCAGCCAGCGCCATCACCTCCCAGGCAGCAAACAGGACCCCAAGACGCAGACTGACATAAGCTTTTTACAAACCTCTCCGGAGCCAGCTGGCCTTCCTTACTTCAGAACCAAATGCCAGGAAACTCCGGCTGGCCCGCCAAGCCCCCAGGACTGCGGGATGAAGGACTTGCTGACATGTGCCTTTGTCCTTCACTGCTCCGCTCCCCCACCCTCCCCGCCTGCACTGTGCACCACAGCTCAGCAGAGCCAGCTGAGTCCACGCAGCTCTAAACGCAAGGCTGAGAAAGCCAGCCACCAGATCACTGGTTTCCCGCGTGCCCATTCTCCACACGTTGCTGGGAATACACTGGATGGTCCTGGATCCAAGCAGCCATCCCAGACCCACTCCTGGTCAAAAAAGAAGACGGGTCAAGTCTTCCAACCAAAGGCCACTGCTCATTCCTTGGTGAAAGCTGTGCTCCGCAGTCTCCCAGGATGCTCTCTGCTTTTCTCCCCTCCTCTTCTCAAGGTGCACCATCACAATTTCTGTGACCCAACAGACCTGAACCACCTTAGGCCCCAGGCTTCCATCGGTATCACAGCCCGTCAGTGTCACGTGCAACAACTGAGAGCAATTGAGAAGAAAGCAAGATCTTCATCGGGGTTCTTGGGAAAAAACAGCTGAAGAGATCCCAAGCTTACCCACCGCAGAACTGCTTGCTATCCATTCCTCCACCTCTCCCGTCCCTCCCCGCTTCTCCCACAAGCCCCAGGCACCAAAACAGCCTTAAGTCTCTTCTTTCTCCTCTCTCTCTCAAAACCTCTCTCCCTACCTCGCCAGATCTGCTTCCACCCAGAAAACCTTGCCTTTAAACTCTCCCTACTGTGGGCTGCTTCTGCAGCTCATTCCAATCCCCATATCAAAAGGCCCAAGAGCCTTGACAGGCAAGCACCGCATTTCCCAGCTCCCCACCCCATGACTCCCAACTTCTATGATTTTGCCTGTCTTTACCGCTGTCGCCCCTTAACCTGTCATGTGCAAGCAAGTCTCCTAATGATGCAAAAAGACCCAAACACCTCGATTCTGGAAGCTTACCAAAGGTCAAGCATTTACTTACCCATTAAAACTCTCTGTGCTAGAGCAATTTACATTTGTATTTGCAAGGAAAACATAACTAGCCCGGCAGAAAGCAAGTTATGGCTTTTCTCCATTAACTCAAGCAGGCAAAAAGGAAGCCCCACCGGCCACGCAAAACAAGTCCCCCTGGTCTTTCTCCCCCTACCAAAGAAAACAAAGAAAAGAAACCCTGCATCACCACCACTCCCCACCCCCGGCTCAGGCCTGATTCACTTTAAGAGTTTTTGGAGGCCCGGCCTCAGTGAAGAGGGGACACACTTCAGGACTGAAAGTTTCCATGGCTTGGATCGTCGAAGTCCAGCGTTCCTGTAAATTTTGACTTGAGCTGAGGTCAGTGCAGGACGAGGGAGGGAAATGGGCTTAAATGCTGACTTCCTGGAAGGTCTTTTCCATTTTGTAATGTCGGCCGTGGGTCAGACCGTCTCAGGGAATAAGCTGTAAGTGGAGGTGAGTCTTTCCATATGTCTCACATGAAAATTGAAAACGATCAGCTAATGTAGTCCAGAATCCCTTCGAAACATTTGCATTGTTTCAAAAAAAGAAAAGGAAAAATGTAAGCCCAGCTGAACTTCATGGGGTTTCTAATTAAAAGGTACAAAGCAGGAGAACAACTCACCCCCGAAATTAAGTCAGAGAGAGATCTCAGTGTGCAGCAGGTGGAGGTGGGGCTGTGAGTCCAAGTGGACATTTAATAAGCACAGTCTGATAAGGGTGATGGCATACTATAGCCAAGGAATTCTAAAATTGTTTGATAGGAGAAGAGAGGCTGGTGAACTCCTGAGAGACCATTTAAAATAATTTTCTCAGTACTTATTATGGGATTTGACATACACAGTGCAAGAAAGGTTGGGGAAGATAATAGACAGCCATTCCCTCCCAGGACTGGCACTACACAGTGGAGTAGCAGGCAGTAGTCCCCTATTCCGTAACCCCTCAATACAGTCCCTCCCACAGATATATGAAATCCACTATTAGACATTCTTTCCTTTGGATTAAACATTGTTAACAGTCATGGGTAGAGAACACATTTCTTCCATATCCCCCAAAGACTAAGAGTTACATTTCATTTCCATTCTATTGTGGTGCTTCTACAGGAGAGTGTGGAGGTATTTAGTTTCAGAATGACTCAGGTAATTTTTTTTTTATTTCTAATTACCAAAGTGATACATGCTATATTGAGTGAAATGCTGTAATGTCCTGGATTTGCTTTAAAATAAGACAGAAGGTGAGGGAGTAGGTGGGGATACAGATGAACCAAGACTGGCTGTGAGCTGATCACGGTTGAAGCTGAGTGATGAGTGCATGGGAGTATGTTAGCCCATACTCTCTACTCTTATATATGTTTGAAACTTTCCATAACAGAAAGCATATTTTTAAGAAAGGAAAACAATAAGACTGCAATAAAATAGTAATATGTTTTTGTCGCATGATATCCACAAATTATTAAAAATTATTTTTAAAAATTTAATCTGGAGGGACTTCCCTGGCGGTCCAGTGGTTAAGACTGTGAGCTCCCAATGCAGGGGGCACAGGCTCAATCCCTCGCCAGGGAACTACGCTCCCACCTCCCGAACGATATGTCCCCCAGAATTAATTTAATTAATTAATTAAAAGTCTTATTAAAAAATTTAACCTGGAAAGTTAGTCATCTATAATACTACTCCCCATCCCCACCCAGAGATTACTGCTGTCAACAACTAGTGTCTGTTCTACCAGATTATTTTTTTAAATCCTAGAATTCTAAAGTCAAAAAGAACCTTAAAAGCTGTCTAAGGCCCAGTGTCTTCAGCTGTGAGGGAGCCAAGGGCCAGAGAGGGCAGGGGAGTGTGAGGCAGGCTCCAAACTGGAGTCCACATCCCCTGCCCCATGGTCAGTCTCCCCTGAACCTCGGCAGAGGTGGTTTTCCAAAGCCCACACTTGGTTACTTCCCTAGTTCACAGTCTTTCTAGATAGAGCAGGAAGAGACACGACAGTCAAGCCAGAAGGACGAGGGCTTTCCATCCCAGACAGGAAGTCGATCCCACAGAGCTCTGTGATGAAGGCAGGAAACCAGGTCCCACTTCCTCCATTGGGGGGCTGAAAATGCTGTTTACATTCTTTGCAGAGATCAAAGTGTGAACTCCTGTCCCTACTACAACCCCCGGGACATATATGCACAGCTCCAGTTGGCAGCTATAGCAACCATTAGCTTAAAACCTGTCAAAACAAAGTTTAATTGGGAAGGAAAAGCAAATCCCGACCCTGTCTCCAGGTACCCTGTTCTTGGGTGCAGAAGAGCAAGAGAGCTTAAGGAAAGTTGAAGGTAAACCTCACGGCGTCATCCCTCCTGGACGGCGAGATGAACTGGCCGGGGTGCTGTCAGTCTTGTTCCCGGGCCACTTCTTATGCCCACGCAATCAGACTTCCCGACAGATCCCAGGGCTGTATCTGCCAGAAACCCCGAGGAAGTTAATAAAGTCAGAATGGAGTCATCAATCTCTACGATACAAAGGCCACCGCAGATACGTATCCACGATTCCCTTCTTAAGGCCCAAAGAAGCCTGCAACTTTCTCCATTCACTTATTATCCTCAACAAGCCATCCTCACAGGAAGTGCATATGTGACCTACAGGCTTTGTAGGATGGACAGAAGCACAAGAACATTGCTACCGAGATTGCATTTCAGTATTTCAATCAGAGTTGCCACAGACAGTAGCACTCACTGGTCGTAATAATCTATTGATTGGTTTCCTGTCGCTGCTGGAACAAACCACTCCAAACATAGTAGCTTAAAACAACCCAAATTTATTATCTCCGGGTTGTCGTTGTCACAGTTTCAGGTGGGCTTGATTGGTTCTTCGGCTCTGCGTCTCCCGAGGCCAAAGTCAAGGTGTCAGCTGGAGACTCTGGGAAGAATCCACTTCCAAACTCATCCAGTTGTTGGCAGGATTATTCAGTTCCTTGGGGCTCTAGGGCTGAGGTCCCCACCTCCTTGCTGGCCATCAGCTGGGGGCTGCTCTCAGCTCCTCAAGGCCATCTGCACTTCTTGTCACACTGCCAGGTGGACTGAATCTGGCTCAACAAACCTTCCTGGCAGGAGACACTGGTGGATGGAACACCACACGTTGAGCAAGGCCCATTCCCTGCCTTCAAGCAGCTAAAACAGAGAGGGAAGCAGACGAAGAGATGGAGGGGGCATCCACAAACTCGGATGAAAAGAGCATGCAATTTTCCTCTTTCAACAAGTCAATTTAATTTAAGGCACAAACCCCCATTCCCTTTCTTCCTGGTTGCTCTGAAGCTTTTTGTGGGGAGAAGGGGAAAGGGGGCATATCTGGCCCAGGGCATTACCTGCCTGCGATGGGATCATCTGAGAGAGTTCCACTTCCACGCTGGTGTCCGTTCCTGTGGCTTCCTCCTGTAGCATTCTTTGTTCCTTCCCAAGAGCCTCTTTTGAGCTTGTATGAGTTTGGGTTCCTCCAGAATCAGACCACAAGATAGTTTATTTGGAGGTGATACCCAAACCTAGCAGGGGAGTACGGGAGTGAGACAGGGAAGGGAAGGAAACTGACACCGAGCATGTTATCACAGTACCTCGTGGGCAGGTGGAGCTCAGTCTCGCCTGGGAACTCTGGGAAACAATGTAGAGTGATTCCATGTGAGGGGAAAGAGCTGGGGTATTGACCCACCAGCTCCATCAGTCATGAGGTCAGGGCTGCTGTGGTGTCAGTTTCCCGGCACAATGATCTGCCATGTGCATGGCGGTCAGGCAGAAGACAAGGAGAAGGTACAGCCCAAGGGCCACAGGAGCTGGAGGACACCAACTGCTTCTGCTGCAAGGCCTGACTCTGTGTGTCCCCAAGTCTCTCCTGTGCCAGGCTGGGAGACTGGAAACTAACTCTGCAAGGCGGTCTAAGGCCTTTTCTGCCCAGATCCGTCCTCTAACTGGTTTGCCTCTAGACTCTTCAAGGTCCCCCAGCAAGCCAAGCTCAGGGGCCCTCTGTTCTCAAATCCAACAAAGCTGTCTACTTTCCCACCTACTATGGGGCAACGACATGGCCCCTTCTCAAGGCCCCAGCAGCTTCTACACTCCCATCTTCTTCACCTCTCCCTCTGCCCTCCCCCCACCTGGCCTGAGGACCTGTCATCTCACCTCAGGGATGGGAAGACCTCAGGGATGGGAAGACATCCTCTTTCACCAGCACATAGTAACCCGAAGCTATTGTTTTTGCCAGGGACCTCCCCATCCCCTACAGGGCGTAGGATGTCACCTTGGCAGCTTATCACCCTGGTATACAGCTCTCCTTCTCTTGCAACGATGAGTCTGGCAAGAGTGCACAGGGGGATACAGGAAAACCCTTTAAAGGCTCAGCACGGGCTTCCCTGGTGGCGCAGTGGTTGAGAGTCCGCCTGCCGATGCAGGGGACACGGCTTCGTGCCCCGGTCCGGGAAGATCCCACATGCCGCGGAGCAGCTGGGCCCGTGAGCCATGGCCACTGAGCCTGTGTGTCCGGAGCCTGTGCTCCGCAACGGGAGAGGCCACAACAGTGAGAGACCCGCGTACCACAAAAAAAAAAAAAAAAGGCTCATCACACAGACATGCACCCCAGTAGCCAGAATCCAAGGCAACCATCATGTGTGCCATCATGAAGCGCTTTCACGGGAGAGAGAAGAATCCACTGGAGGCAAGCAAAGAAGGCTGCGGGAAAGAGGCGAGAGCATGTGCTGTGCGACTGGAGGGATGAGTTAGAGCCCAGCCAGTGGAGGTGGGCTGTGAATCAAGGCAGATGCATGGGGAGCCCGGGTTGGCCTAGCCTCACGTGGCCTATGTTTACGGCCCTGGGGCCAGGCAGGGAGATCAATACGCCTGGGAATGTCAGGCCAAGGTGGGACTTCCCAGAATGACAGCAGGGCGGGAGCCATGGAATATTTGGGGGGAAAGAAGTGACGTGAGAAGATGTGGCAGCCCAGTGGGACGACGCAGTGTGACGAGTGTGAAATGGCCTGTGTCTCGAGACCCTGGCTTCCAGGATCTGTGCGTGTGGAGAGAGAGGGAGAGAGAAGGGGCAGAGAAGGCAGGAGAGAGAGGAGGAAGGCAGAGGGTGTTGAAGAAGAGAGGAAGAGAGAGAAGGAGGGAGGGGTGTTGTGAAGAGAGAAAAGACAGGAGTCAGAAGAGAAAGAAATCTGAGAGATTAACCAAGCTAGGGAGGCTTTTGGTTTGTTTTTTTTTTTTTTTTTTTTGCGGTACGCGGGCCTCTCACCGTTGTGGCCTCTCCCGTTGCGGAGCACAGGACGCGCAGGCTCAGCGGCCATGGCTCACGGGCCCAGCCGCTCGGCGGCATGTGGGATCCTCCCGCACCGGGGCACGAACCCGCGTCCCCTGCATCGGCAGGCGGATTCTCAACCACTGCGTCACCAGGGAAGCCCTAGGGAGGCTTTTGAAGCCAGGCCCTTTAGGGATCCTCCAGTTCATCAAATTTGGGCCTTTCGGTGGGAAAGGGGAGGTGGCGCCCGCCCAGCTCACGGAGGCCCCGTCTGTAGCTGTGAAACCCGCCGCTGAGCCCCACTCTGGCCAGGACACAGGGTGAGGCCAGGTGTAAGCAGGTGAGGCTAGAGAGACCCGGGCCCCTCAGGTGAGTGGCTCTCGTGAGAAGGCAAGAGCTTGTGAAGAGCAGCACTGGGTCTGCTGTTCTCAACAAACTCACCAGCCCAGGTGGGACTGACAGCCCGGGGATGCCCTGGAGCAGAGAAATTGTCAGAGAGGGAGGCGCGAGTAGGTGATAATTGCTGGGAGAATGGAAGCTGAATCCACCCCAAAGCCAGCCTCTTGGCTTCGACCAGCGCGGTCAGCTTTGGAGAAAAGAAGAAGGTCTGAGTTTACTGGTTGTTCACACTCAGAGACGAAAGCCGAAAAACTTCCAAACGTCTGGCCCTCAGAGCACAAAACACCCACCCCGCGCGCTGGGATGCTCTTTACTAATGTTATGGCTCCATCTACAGCCTGCAGAAGGTTCCTTGCCGCGAGGTTTCTCTCTGAGCAACAGTCCGGGCCTGCACGGCAATTAATGCTAATAAAGCCCTTTCCCCAGTCTGTGCATTTATTCAACGCAGACCTGGAGCTACACTAGAAGTTTTATTTCAGGCTGCGTCTACAACAGCAGCTGTTCAGATTATTCTAGAGCCCTTTTAGCCAAAATTGGTTTGGAGTTCTATTTTAAACCACTGTTATGAATTGAGTTAAATGGCTTTTTTTTTTCACTTTTCCCCCTATTTTAACGAAGGAATTAATAAAACCCCTCAAAAGAGCAAGATGGCATTTTCTTTCATCCATTCAACAAACACTCAGCACCTTCCATGTGTCAGGTTCCATGGTAAGCACAAGGATAAGTCAGTTCTGAATACATCCCGTAACTGACTCATCAGAGAGAACTTTTGCTACTTCCTCTTGTTGGCTGGAATGTTTCCATATGGGTCAAGAAAGAGGAAAGGAGAAAGTCCAGCGTCACCAGTGGATGCAGAGCTCGATACACAGTGAACGTAAAATCCTTTGACTCATGACAAAATGGAAGCTGGAAATCAGTTCCATAAGGGTCAGTAAGATTTTTGTCCTATTCAATTTTTTTTTTCCCCTCCAAAGTGTAATAAGCTTTTTCCCAATTAAAAAAAATACAAAAATAATTATTAGCTTTGTGCAGAAAACTTGGAAAACAAGAAAAAAAGGAATACAGAATCAAAAGCATTCAGGGCTTCCCTGGTGGCACAGTGGTTGAGACTCTACCTGCCGATGCAGGAGACACGGGTTCGTGCCCTAGTCCGGGAAGATCCCACATGCCGCGGAGCAACTAAGCCCGTGAGCCATGGCCGCTAGGCCTGCGCGTCCGGAGCCTGTGCTCCAAAACCGGAGAGGCCACAACAGTGAGAGGCCCGCATACCGCAAAAAAAAAAAAAAAAGAAAGAAAAAAAAAAGCATTCATAATCCAATCAACCAAAGATGACCATTGTTAACTGTTTAAAGTGGCCCTGCACGACTTTTGTCTTTATAAAACTGGTACTGTATTTTCACTAAACCATAGGAGATGAACATTCTTGCATGCCCCTGCATGCTCTGCTACATGATTTGGAATGGCTGCAGGGTGTTCTTTCATAGGAATGAGCCATAATTTACTTGATACAAGATTCCCAGTTTTCCACAATTGTAAGCTTTATACACATATTCCTTAAGATGAGCCGCTGGCCGTGGAACTTCTGGATCAAAGAGGGTGGACACCTTCGAGGCCTCTGAGACCCATCCAGCAGCAACCTCCCAGAATTTCACATCACATCTGAACCAAAATCTAACTTTGGGGGCCCTGAGTGTTCACCATTCCAGAAAGAGCTTGCTATGATGCTGAGTGGTCCTCCTTGGAGTAAAGGGGAGCTTGACCAAACATCACACGAGGGAGCAGAGTGGTTCTGAACAGTTTTTGATAAATTCCTCACCTCGTGGGTGATTTACACTGAGATGCCTCCGGGAGACAGGCAGTAAGACATCGCAGGCCCGGTGAGTATGTAGTCAATAGAACATTACCAAAGGCTCAGCTTAGGAAGATAGGATCATTTTATTCATCTTCATCACCCAAGCCCCACCACTTGCCATGATTTTTATCACCCCTGGTTTATTTTTCCTTCTTCCACATCCTGTACACAGTTTGTTCCCATGGGTTCCTCTGGAGGCCACAGTGTAAGAGGCAACTGCATTCATCAGGTCTTTGGAAAAATCCTGACACCCCTCAAACATGAGGTATGATCTGCAGCGTCAGTGCACTGGCTTAGGGAGGACTTGCAGATCATTTTTTTTTTTTTTTTTTTAGAATTGAAACATTTTCCTTATTATCCTTTTGTTGGTCTCCTATAGGGTGGAAACAATTTGAGGGATGGTGAACAGCAGATCTAACAAGATAGGAGTGCACAGCAAAAGTCATTTAGGGGTTAATTTTGGAAAGAGAAGGGGCAGAAATAACTAGCTTCAGGTGAAAAGGAGGAATTAAATTTCGTTCCTTTGATCTTAAGGGCTACCTAATTGACTCTCATCAGTTACCAATAAAAGGGAAGATAGATGTAGCAGAGAACTCCAGAACATTAGACCCAAATGTAATCTGAGTGGAAGGCAAGGCAGAGACTAAGCGTTGCCCGAGGTCATGGCAGGAGATGGGGTGGAGGGAGACCCGCCTTGCTGGCTGCTGGCCCAGTGGTCATTCCATGCTGACCTCAAAGAGGGTGCTTTTACTATGGAACTAAAATGTGACCGCCTTGGTTTGGGGGGAGCAAGAAGACACCCAAAACGGGAGGCGGAAGAGGGCAGCCAGGAGCAGGAGAAACCAGATCTCGTTCTTTTGTGTCGATTCATCTTCTGCTGGTGAACAGGAGGAGATAAACGGTTGACTTCAAACCCACCGTTCCTGCCCTGGAGATAACTGAGCAGAGCAGGGCAGCACGGGCGTGACCCAGGGCCCTCTCTGTTTTTAGTGAATGTCCTCATCACCTTGACATCCTTGCAGTTTCTCTTTTACACACTTACAGTATCATGCAGAGAGTGAGGGTGAGACTCGGGTTCTGGTTCACACTGCAACGGTGTTCTCCTACCTGCCCTGCAGTGTTGGCCAGCATCTTCCATGTGTCCCTGTAGCGTGCGGTGGAGAAGGGGCTAGAGGGGCCCCTGGGGGACAGCTTTGCTCACCTGTGTGATGCACCCCTCCACCCTCACGCTGGGGGCAGGACCCTGATGGATGGAGCTTCCCCCAGGCTTTCCGTTCATCTCTCTCTCTCTCCCTCTGTTTTCTGTCCTAGTGGTAAAACCAAGGGGGAGGCTTGAGGTAGGGAAGATGTTCCCATTACAGATGAAAAAGCTGAGGCAGACACCATAGATGTCCCACACTTAAGTAGCTCTCAGGAGGACCCTGGAGCGTGCCAGACAAAACAGCAAAGATCCTAATTACACAGATAGAACTAACTTACGTTGTCACACACCTTCTACTGTCCATCTCTAAGCCAAATGACCTTTACTTTATGCCACAATGAAATAAAATATTTTGAAGCTGGCACTTCGATAGGTCCAAGGTTCTGAAGACAGCTGACACTCCCCGTACTTTTCCGGGCCATGATTTCCGCAGCTGGAAGTACTTTCTGTACTCCATCACGACCTGCTTCTCAGGGATGTCATGACAAGAGATACTTGCAGCGTTTTCCAAACTTGTCGATGCCAAGAATCACCTGGGAAACTTGTCAAAATACACACTCCCAGGCCAAACCCTGGACTTAGTGAATTGGCTTTTCTAGGATGGGCCTGGGCAACTGTAGTCTTAAAAAACTCCCAGCTGATCCTTGTGATTGGGTGATCCGGCCAGTTTGGGAAATGTTGAGGGAATCCCCAAGAAATCCTTTAATTTTTTAGAAGATGCCAAGCTTTATTATCATTACAGACTAGGATCAACAGAGTTTGCAAATAAAAATAAGGGATGTCCAGTTAAATTTGAATTTCAGATAAACAAGGAATGAATTTCTTTAGCAGAAGTATGTCCCAAGCAATAATTGGGATATACTTATGCTAAAAATTCATTTTTATCTGGCAACCCGATCAGGTGCTATGTACCTCATTTATTGTGTAATATGAAAAAGCTCAAGAAAAGTCTAATTTTTAGAAAGAGCAAGCATGTCAGTGGTAGAAGGTTGTCCTTTCTGAAACCCTCTCTCAGTGCCTCTCAGCTCATCAGTCTTTCTCCTTGGTCCCGGCTCACCTGCCTTCCAGGAAGAGGAAGCCCCAGAAGATGGCTCTTCATTATTCTGACCCCCCCCCCAAAAATCTGTTACTGATGAAGGCAAGAAACTGCTGATTTTTAAGTTAAAGTACAGAGGTTTTTCAATCACAACTTTGCGTTCTTCTTGTTCATAGCTAATCAGACAAGGAGGCAGGTGTAAGCGTTAATGCCATTCACTTGCCAATGGATTGGTTGATTTCAAAACAGTTTAAGTATTTCTAAACCAAATGTATTTTTTTTCCTTTGGCAAAATTTCCCAGGTGACCCAGCCCCATGGTATGATGCTGCCTCTGTCAGATGACACCTGACACTGGGGCAGGGTTCTTTCCAACACAGATAGATATGTACTCACCCTGCAGTTGGAAAGGTTTACAACAGCGCCAATTTGGAAATCCTGTTGTCAATTATAAAACAGACCTCCCCCGAGGTGAGAGGGGGAGGGAAAGGCAGAGATGAGTATGAAAATCCAAAGGACTGTATGATCTGAGAATGAAATGTTTTCTAAATCAAATTAAGCTACACGGTGAAAATTGAGGAGAAAGTCCTTAAGGTGACTTTTAAATGAAAATGAAATGTCTGCTAGTAAGTTACAGAGGTGCATTGATACCAAGTGGCAGCCCTGTATCTCATTAATTTCAAACATAGATTTTTATGTGAGGCTATTTGATTATAATTTGATTATCTGACCCTGTAATTAAAGTTTATTGCCAATTTGGAAGCTTACATGTAAAATGAACTGGTTTTCTTCAAAGCAATATACAATCCTTTGGACTCATTGACTTCTGGTTTTGCATTTAAATGGAAAAGTCAGTTATAACGTGACAAACAGGTTGGGGTTTTGATCATTAATCCTGCTAAAGCAATATTCATAAATTCAATTCTGAATCAGTTGGAATACTTTTCTTTTATTAGTTTCTGTGTTATTAAATGAGATTGTTTCTGACTAATATATTTCTGGACTCAAACTGTAGCTCCGAGCTGTTATTCAAATCAAATAACATGCCCCTTACTTGTGCCTCACACTAATAAATGCCAGCTTGTGATACATTTGCACGAGACTGTCAGCAATATTAAAGGAGGCAATAATGCCATGGAGGTCTCAAAGTGAGCTGATTTTTCTAAGGGCTGATATCCGTTATTTTTCTTAAAAAAAAAATAAGATACTCAAACCTTTTAGTCTTAAAGCCAAAAACCTGCTTTGATTCCTAGAAAGATAATTCTCTAACACTTAAATAGCCAAGACATTGGAATTAGAAAATTCGTAACTTTGGAGTCCTGGATAAGAGAAGTAAGGAGCTGATTTCAGAGCAGAATCAAAGTTATCTTTGGGGGGGAAAAACGTGCCACTTAACTTGGGAAACAGATGGGTCTTTCTTTCCAATACTTAGGTGAGAAGGAGAGGCAACATTGCTTTTGAAATTAGAAAAACTATTCACAAATCCTTGCTGGGTTCTCAGAGCAAAAAGAGGTCTTGGAGACCCTTTCTGCTGGCCCCATTTTACAGATGAGGAAACTGAGGCCCAAAGAGATGTCAGCTGGTCAGTTACACAGCAAGTTGGGGGCAAATCCCAAATGGAAACACTCCCTGTAATTTTTTCCAACACTTTCCCCACCATCCAATCAATACAAGGCTTACAAATATATATTTTTTTAATAGAATTTTATTTATTTATTTTTGGCTGCGTTGGGTGTTCGTTGCTGTGTGCAGGCTTTCTCTAGTTGCGGCAAGCAGGGGCTTCTCTTGTTGCGGAGCACAGGCTCTAAGCATGTGGGCTCAGCAGTTGTGGCTCGCGGGCTCTAGAGCGCAGGCTCAGTAGTTGTAGCACACGGGCTTAGTTGCTCTGTGGCAGGTGGGATCTTCCCGGATCAGGGCTCGAACCCGTGTCCCCTGCACTGGCAGGTGGATTCTTAACCACTGCACCACCAGGAAAGTCCAGGCTCATAAATATTTGTGGATACTTCACAGGGGCTGGACTCAGAGGCCGGGCCCTGCCACCTGGCTCTTTGACCTCTAACAGATCACCTGAATACCATGAGTCTCAGACTCAGGTGTAGCTTACATCTGCCCTTTCACCCTGTTTTGAGAAGGAGATGAGACTTGATAAGTAAACTACAAGGGTCAGGTGATTTTGAACCTCTTAAGGTTCAAATGTTTTATTGAGATATGATAGGCATACAAAGAATGTGCATATTTAAAGCATACTATAATTGCTTTCCTAAATAATCATAAGAACATTGAATTTTTCATTGCTTTGGACAATTTTCCCTCGTTCCTGTTTTTGGACCTCCCGACTGAACAGACTGTTGGCTGTTCTCTCTCTTGCTCTCTCCTGAGACTCCGCACATTGGCTTTGTTACTACCGTTTGCACGTTTTCCATTCGTTGTTTCCCGCGTGGACTCAGGGTGGGTGTTGCTAGGTTTTCACCTTATCACACAATCATCACGGCAGGAATTGTCTTTCCTGCCCCAAAAGGAAATCGTTCAAGCCAGTTCGTAGCATTCCAGAGTCTGAGTTTCGAGAAACCTGAGAATCTGCCCTGTATTTCCAGGGCCCCTCTTCCCACAGCTCGCCACGTATTTGAATCCACATCCTCGCTCCAGCTGGGCTCTCGGATCCCAGGTTGGGGCCGCTGTATCTTCCATGTGGGAATTACCTTGCCAGCAGGTGCCAGGTGTGGAGGCGCTGATCACATAGGCGTGGCCCCTGGGGAGCACACGCTGCCCAATCAGGCGCTGCTTCTGAGCATTTACCGGCCGCCCTCGGGCCCGGGATCTGCGTCACCCCTCCCCCTCCCAACAGGCTCTCAAGGCCAGTTGTTAGCTCCTGGTCAGTAACAAGGAAGCCGCGGCTGGGAGAGCTGGTTGTCGACATCTTCCTCCATCCCTTCCGCCCTGCAGTTTTCGTCCTGATGGCCAAGGTGAAGACAGCTTCCAGGAAGGAGGCCGTAGGAACGCTGCAGGCGGTAGGTGTGGCGTGGGAAGGGGTACAGGTTGAAGATTTGGGATGTCTTTCGGCACGAGCCCCATTCCCCAGGGGGTCTGCCTTAGCTTTGCCTCCGAGGGCCCAGAATCCCCCTTCCTGCTCAGTGTGCCTCTCAGGAGCCACACCTGCCCCCAGGCCCCTAGGCTGTGACAGGGCAGCTCTAGAGAGAACAGGGGTGACTGAGGTCCCGACCTCCAGCCCCCGCTGCTCACTGATACCAGGGAGCAGGGGGCTCTTCCCAAACAGTAGCTCAAGTATTTATTTCTCTGCCATGTGGTCCTGACTTTGCCCTTAGCAAGTATGTATTTCCTACGTTCAGTTGTGCGTCTACGTTACTACATGATTATATACCCTGCTCTGTTTTATATATATAATTTACAATCTGTAAAAAAGTCGCCATTTTACAGTGTACAATTTAGTAGTTTTTAGTATATTTACAAGATTGTGCAACCATTACCAATAATTCCAGGGCATTTTCATCACCCCCAAAATACACTCTGCCTTTTTTTTTTTTTTTTTTTTTGTGGTACGGCGGCCTCTCACCGCTGTGGCCTCTCCCTTTGCGGAGCACAGGCTCCGGACGCGCAGGCTCAGCGGCCATGGCTCACGGGCCCAGCTGCTCCGCGGCATGTGGGATCTTCCCGGGCCACGGCACGAACCCGCGTCCCCTGCATCGGCAGGCGGACTCTCAACCACTGCGCCACCAAGGAAGCCCACACTCTGCCTTTTGAATGGAGGTCAGAGTCAAGGTAGACACATCGATGTGGGTCTGGATAACGATGATGGTGGTGGTGGTGGTGGTGGCGATACCGGTAGCCATCGCTGAGCACTTACCTCTGGGCTGAGTGCTTTACCTATTATTTCATTCAATCTGCACCACACCCCAAACAGGTGGCCCTTATTGTTATCCTGCTTTTGCGGATGAGGGAACCGAGGTGCAGAGAGATGGAGCTGGCAGCCCACCATCGCAGGGTCCGACTCCAGGGTGGTGCAAGCCCTTCCCCTCCACTGCTTCTAATGGGTCTGTTCCCTGTGGAGTTTGGAAAGCTTTCCCTATGCCTGCCATTGGAGCTGACTCTTTTTTTTTCAGTTCCTAATTCTTTAATTGTAGTAAAATAGACATAACACAAACATTATCATTTTAACCATTTTAATGGATACCATTCAGCGGCATTCTGTACATTCACAGTTTTGTGCAGCCGTCACCACTATCCATCTCAAGAACTTTTTCATCATCCCAAACAGAAATTCTGTACCCATTCAAAAATAACTCCTGGGCTTCCCTGGTGGTGCAGTGGTTGAGAGTCCGCCTGCCGATGCAGGGGACGCGGGTTCGTGCCCCGGTCCGGGAGGATCCCACGTGCCGCGGAGCGGCTGGGCCCGTGAGCCGTGGCCGCTGCGCCTGCGTGTCTGGAGTCTGTGCTCCGCAATGGGAGAGGCCACAGCAGTGAGAAGCCCGCATAACGCAAAAAAAAATAAAATAAATAAAAAAATAACTCCCCATTCCTTCCTTCCCCCAGCCTCTAGTAACCTATTCTACATTCGACCTCTATGAAATTGCTTCTTCTAAGTATCTCAGATATGTGGAATCATGCAATATCTGTCCTTTTATGTCTGGCTAATTTTACTTAGCGTAATGTCAAGGTTCATTCATGTGGTAGCATGTATCAGAATCTCATTCCTTTTTATGGCTGAATCATATTCCATTGTATGTATATGCTATATTTTGTTTATCCATTCATTGCTGGTAGACAATTGGGTTATTTCTACCTCTTGGCTATTATGAATAATGCTGCTATGAACGTGTGTATACTTGCTTAACTGTTTTCAGTTATTGTGGATATGTACCCAGGAGTGGAATTGCAAAGTTACCTAGGAATCTAAGTTTAACTTTTTGAGGAGCCGCCATAATGTTTTCCACAGTGGCTGCACCATTTTCCATTCCCACCAACATTGCGCAAGGATTCCAATTACTCTACCTCCTTGCCAACACTTTTGCGCCTTTTGATAATAGCCATCTAATGGGTGTGAAGTGGTATCTCTGTGGTTTTGACTTGTGTTTCCCTAATGACTGATGAATGTTGAGCATGTAGCTTCTCGGGTAACTGACTTATTTTTAAAGGTCACACAATGGAAAAGAGGGGGTTTTGGGGGGGATGGGGCATTATCTGGGACAAAGGGGGCCAATCTGGTAATGATCAAGGGCATGCATCTGGGTCGAGTCTACCTCTTTATTTGCCAGTTTCCTGAGCCAGTGTTCTAGCCTCAGCTGCCTCTCAGAATCACCTGGGGAGATTTCAAAACAATGAAGGCCATTTGTACCCCCAGAGCTTCTGATGTGAGCAGTCCAAGTAGGGCCGGCATCTGTAGTTCCTGATGCTTCCCTTGTTGATTCACACGGGCAGCCAGGGCTGAGGACCGCAGCTCTAAGCAAATCTCATCAGCAGGCGACACCCATCACCCTTCCAGCTGGTTTACAAACCTGTGCTCCTCTGAGACTTTTTTTGGTTTTTTGCAACAGCTTTATTGTGATATCATTCACATACCACATCAATTTTAGAACATATTAATCACCTCAAAAGGAAACTCCATCTCCCTTCAGTCCTGTCCTATCCTCCCAGCTCCTGGCAACTATTAATCTGCTTTCTGTCTATGAATTTGTCTCCTCTGGACATTTCATATAAATGGAATCATACAATATGTGAGACCTTTTGTGTCTGACTTCTTTCATCTAACACAATGCTTTCAAAGTTTGCCCATGGTGTATTGATAGAATGTTTTGGTGCTGTATTCCTTTTTACGGTTGAGTAATATTCTAGCATATGGAGAGACCACACTTTGTTTGCCTGTTCATCAGTTGACGGTCATTTGGGTTGTTTCTATTTCTTGGCTATGGTGAACGGTGCTGCTATGAGCACCGGTGTACAAGTTATCATGTGGACCTTCAAGACTTTTAAGGCACCTCTTACCTGTGTTGTCCCACTGCAGGGAAGGCTCAGCTTTAATATTTCAAGAAAAAAATTAAAAACCCTAAACGCCATGTCTTTTCATTTGAAAAAAATGTCACTCCAAAATGTTCACTGCTTTTAGGGGTTAGTTCTGTGCAGGTATTGTTTTGTAGCCTTAAACCCACGAAAATCACCTCAAAACCATACCTGAACTTGGGCCTACTCCTCCTTTGGTGTGCTAATTTCCCCTCTTTAGAACTTCAGACAAAGCTCTTGATGGGACTCAAATACCACCCTGGTGATGGTGGCTGCCCTCATCTCATTCCTTCCTTCTCACACCCCATGAGGGCTTGACCTGTGCCAGGTGCCATAAGCCCTCTGAAGGAGCTAACAGGGGATGTCTGGTAAGGGTGCAGAGATGGATAAACCAGAACCCGCATGGTCTCCGGGAGCTCAGTCAAGGGAAGCAAGGAAACCAACTCTGCAATAATTATAATGCATGCCAATTTCAACACTTCCCAAAGTATGGAGGGCATATACCGGTGTGCAGTGGTGTTAGATGGCACATAGACATGGTGTTAGATAATGCCACTGAATCACCAAAGGACAAAGTTATTCCCTTTTCAATTATCTTTTAAGCCTTTAGATAAAGCACAGAGGATGTCTTGGTTTGGTGCTCTCTTCAATCACTTTAAAAATTGAGAAGACATAAACCCCCCTTTTAAAAAAAAAAAAAAAAAAAGACTTGCACCCAAGTTTCCAGCTGCGATTGGCAACACCACTGCCATCATTGCATTCATTTTACAATTGGCTTCAAATTGACTAGTCTCACTGATTTTCTTCCACTTGCTATTGGGACATAAAGGTTACTCTTAAAATAAACGTACTCAAATTTAAGTTTTTAAAAAGCGAGTTCATTTGACAGAAAAGATCAAGTAAACAGAGCAGGTGGCCAGCAGATGTAGCAGGAATTGTGCAGGTGGTACCCAAATAGCCCTGGGAAGTCTCACGGATGTACTCAAGGGATTCAGGAGCCCCCATTCCTGCCTGGGAATGCGGGAGAGAGCATCATACATCAAGCAGCGTGTCATTAAATCACAGAATGATGGCCGATAATTTATAGAGAAGGAGCCTCAGAGGTTAGGTCTCAGCCACAACTTCTGCAGGTGAAGGAAACTGAGTCTCTGAAGCATTGAAGGTCTGGGGTCCCACAGGTGTCAGCAGGGAAGCAGCACTGGGCTCCGCAGCTGTGTACCTGCTGTCGCAGATCACGTCAGCCACATGCCGTCTCATGCGTATCACAGCTATGTCATGTCATGGGATGTTCTCTTTTCCCAGCTGACCCAACAAAATAGTACGTTTTGCTTCCAGTAATGTGACTAACAAGAGCCATGAATTACATGGTTCTATCTCTACCACATTGCAAACCTCCATGGATGAGGCTCACTTGTGAAGAATGATAGAACCTTCTCTTTCTCCCTAGAAGTGAAGCACCATAGCTCCAACTTTTATAATGGGCTTTTGTCCCACTCATTCTAATACTTACCATTTTCCTTTCCAATAGGTGGTAAGGTTATATTTCCCTGCCCCTGCTGAGTTTGGGGGTAATTTGTTATGCAGCATAGACAACGGATACACTTGGTATAATGCATCTGAAGTGCACCCATCTCGTTGCATGTATTGGCCGTTTGTTCCTTCTTATTGCTGAGTAAATGGCTGTGCTGCAGTTTATCTATCCATTTAGTAGTTGAGGAATATGTGAGTCTTTCCCTCTTTGGGGGCAATTATGAATAAAGACAAAGACGAGTGATCTTTGACTTCAAAATGCTCTTAACATAAAATGGATTTCTCACTGTGGTCCTCAGGCCCTGGGTGATCTGGCGGCCCCTGGCCACGCCCACCTTCCCAAGGCGCTCCAAGCCTGCCCACCTGATCTGTCGATAGGCCAGGTGCTCCCCTCCACAAAGCCTTGCACTTTCTCTCCTCTTAGCTTTTACCTGACCCTCTGGTAGCTGGCTCTCAGATCCAAGGCCTCCCTCTCCAGGGCCTCCCCTGACACCTCCACCTAAAGTCACCATCCAGCACATTTCCTTCATATCACCTCTTACAATCTATAATTATTTGTTTGTTTACTTTCTTCTCTACTAGAATGTAAATTCTAGGAGGAGAAAGGCTTTGTCTTGCCAAGGTCTTAGCACATATTCTGGTACTTTCTAGGTATTTTCTGATGGAAGATCATATGAATGAGTAAATAAGATTGGGAGAGCCTTGTAGGCTGGGCTTATATAAGGCTTGAGAGCCAGGTTACAAAGTTGGCTCTGTGTGTCAGCCGTGGGAAAATAGTATTGAAAATGGTAACTTGGGAATATTTTCTTCATTCAAAATAAAGTTTTGCGGGCTTCCCTGGTGGCGCAGTGGTTGAGAGCCCGCCTGCCGATGCGGGGGACACGGATTCGTGCCCCGGTCCGGGAAGATCCCACATGCCGCGGAGCGGCTGGGCCTGTGAGCCATGGCCGCTGAGCCTGCTCGTCCGGAGCCTGTGCTCCGCAGTGGGAGGGGCCACAACAGTGAGAGGCCCGCGTACCGCACAATTAATTAATTAATTAAAGTTTTGCTTGCAGTGGGCCATAAAGGAAGCAGGAATTAGTACACACATATCTTATAGACACTGCATATCCGATGGTGGTGGTTTCCAATTCTGTTAACAGAAGAACACAGAGAAATGGCAGTTAACATTTAAGAGATAGCTGACTGATTTTACCCCTTGGAATTTCTTAGAATTGAAAGACCTAGTATTCCAAAAAATATATAGCCTTGTTTATTTTTCCCTCAGACCAGTATTCAAAATTAGGGAATGATGTTATCATTGTGTGTTTTCTTGAACAGAAGGGCATAAAATATATTGATGGGTGTGTATCTCACTTTTACTAGCAGTAACGGTATGTGTGTAAAGACCCAGAGAATGAGCATATAATACTCTGCTGTATCACACTGAGAGCTGTACATTTATTTTAAATGATGAGCCCTTAAGATAGACTCTTTTGGAATAACAACCAACAGCAGTGATAACGGTTTATTAAAAGATTAATAGACAGGGCTTCCCTGGTGGCGCAGTGGTTGAGAGTCCGCCTGCCGATGCAGGGGACGCGGGTTCGTGCCCTGGTCCGGAAGGATCCCACATGCCGCGGAGCGACTGGGCCCGTGGGCAATGGCCGCTGAGCCTGCGCTCCGCAACGGAAGAGGCCACAACAGTGAGAGGTCCGCGTACCGCAAAAAAAAAAAAAAAAAAAAAAGATTAATAGACAAACCAGAAAGCACTTAATTTGTCGCTAAGATTTCTGCCTGATTAGCATAGCCATCAAAGAGCACACAAAAGGTGTTTTTGACTGTCTTAATACAGTGACGTGACATGATCAGAGTAGCCCATTAACAATATTCCCTGGAACCCGTGATGGAGATGCTTTCAAAAATTATAGGAAGTTTGGCATTTCTCCCATATAAGTTCACACTCACTTATTTTACACAGCTTTATCAAGGGCGTGGGTATGTTCTCTGCCCTCCTAAAGCTTAGTCTATAGTAATGGCAAGGGCAGCCCCAGCCTAGTCCTGGTGGCAGGGACCTCCGAGGCTTTGCTTCGGTTTGGCTCTTTCATAATCTCGCATGGATTTGCTCATCGAAGCCAAGCGTGGCTCACTAGGCATCCGAAACCAGGAAGTATCACAGAGGCTTCTCAGAAGGATCAGTTTAGCCCTGAGTAACCCTTGAAAAGTACGTAGCTCAGGGCCCATCACTACCCACGGGCCGGTGGTTGGCTAAGTGATGGGAGGACCCAGTGGATGGGATTCAAAGCAAAAGAGCCTCTTAGGCAATTAGCATGTGACAGGAGAAGTGCCTTATTACTAATCAAGTGTCTTATTACTAATCAGTTTGGCCTTTCCAAATGTGTTTTCTCCCTGGGCGGCTGGAGGCATCAGTGTTCCTTAGGGAGAGAGGAGAGGCCACAGTTGTTTACAGAAGGAAGCAATAGAAAGATTCATCCTCAGGGTCTGACATTCAAAAATAGTTTTGCATGGCCAGCCAGACCTGTCTTGGGAAGATTTTCTGGGTTGTTTGATCTCTTCAGTTAGCTTATCAAGAGACAAGCTTAGAAGTGGCAGTGTTTGGCGATCTCCCACTGTGGAGAGGACATCCCTCTGGGCCTTGGGATGTGCGACCTGTTGCCCTGGGGCAGGAGAACATGAGGCAGGAATGTGGCTGCCAAACGTGTTCTTCAAGGACCCACAGCACAAATTCATTTTACGTTTTTAAAATTGAAGTACAGTTGATTTTCAATGTTGTGTTAGTTTCAGGTGTGCAGCAAAGTGATTCAGTTATACATATACATATATATACACATAGCTATGTATATACTTTTTCACATTCTTTTCCCTTATAGGTTATTACAAATATTGAGTAGAGTTCCCTGTGCTATACTTGTTCTTTATCTATTTTATATATAGTAGTGTGTATATGTCAATCCCAAACCCCTAATTTATCCCACCCACCAACTTTCCCCTTTGGTAACCATAAGTTTGTTCCCTATGACTGTGAGTCTGGTTCTGTTTCATAAAGAAGTTCATTTGTGTCACTTTTTTTTTTAGATTCCACATACAAGCGATATATGGTATTTGTCTTTCTCTGTCTGACTTCACTCAGTATGGTAATCTCTAGGTCCATCCCTTTTGCTGCAAATGGCATTATTTCATTCTTTTTTGTGGCTGAGTAGTATTCCATTGTGTGTGTGTGTGTGTGTGTGTGTGTGTGTGTGTGTGTGTGTGTGTATACACCACATTTCTTTATCCATTCATCTGTCAGTGGACATCTAGGTTGCTTCCGTGTCCTGGCTATTGCAAATAGTGCTGCAATGAACATTGGGGTGCATGTATCTTTTCAAATTAGCGTTTTCTCCAGATATATGCCCAGTAGTGGGATCGCAGGATCATATGGTAATTCTATTTTTAGTTTTTTAAGGAACCTCCATACTGTTCTCCATAGTGGCTGCACCAATTTACATTCCCACCAACAGTATAGGATGGTTCCTTTCTCTCCACACCCTCTTCAGCATTTATTATTTGTAGACCTTTTTTAACATCTTTATTGGAGTATAATTGCTTTACAATGGAATTTGTAGACTTTTTGATGATGGCCATTCTGACTGGTGTGAGGCGATACCTCATTGTAGTTTTGATTTGCATTTCTCTAATAATTAGCGATGATGAGCGTCTTTTCATTTTACATTTTAACCAGAACACCCATGCGTGCACACACGTATGTGTATAATCAAAACAAATTTCAAGGAACAATTCTTAGCCTTGTTACATGTGGTATTTTCTCACTTTTATTTATTTATTTATTTATTTATTTATTTATTTATTTATTTTTAAAGAAGAGGAGGGAAAGAGAGAAGGGAGAGCGGAAGGGGCGGGGGAGGGCCCGGTGCAGGAGGTGATGTGACAGCTCTGGGGTTGATTTATTTATTTATTTTGGCTGTGTTGGGTCTTCGTTTCTGTGCGAGGGCTTTCTCTAGTTGCGGCGAGCGGGGGCCACTCTTCATCGCGGTGCGCGGGCCTCTCACTGTCACGGCCTCTCTTGTTGCGGAGCACAGGCTCCAGACTCGCAGGCTCAGTAGTTGTGGCGCACGGGCTTAGTTGCTCCGTGGCATGTGGGATCTTCCCAGACCAGGGCACGAACCCGTGTCCCCTGCATTGGCAGGCGGACTCTCAACCACTGCGCCACCAGGGAAGCCCCCTCTCACTTTTAAAATTCTGTTTTTGCTTTTGTCTTTTTGATTGATGCTGGTCATGACCCACTTACTTTATTTCAAGGACACTGAGGTAGAGGCACTGGCCTTGGCAGGTACGGGAGGAAGAAGGCAGGAGAGACAGAGCAGAGAGGAGAGCAGTCAGATGTGTGTCCTTCTTCCCCTGTTCCATACTTTGGCCTGGAGAGGGACAGGCATGCGAGAAGCCAAAGGAAGAGGTATGTCTGCCCCAGCTCCCCTTAGGACCCTAGAAATGCATCACCTGACTCTGCCCCAGCCTGGCTGAGGCCACAGCAAGGGGAGATGGGTGGTACGTGGTCAGGCAGAGGACCACACTTTCCCAGAGCCGCCGTCCATCCCATTCCCTCCTGGTGTGGATGCACCGGGAGCTTTCCTCATCCAGGAGGGGCAAGGAGGCGCCACAGCAGAAGATGAGAGGCCTACTTAGGCCAGAAGGTGGGTTCTACCTGCCCAAGATGATGCTGTCAGGGAGTTTGAGCAGACCGAGGGAGACCAGGTCTCCAGTTCCAACACTTGAAAATGCCAGCCGGGTGAGCAGAAGCCAGTGGTCAAGAGACACCCTCAGAGAGACACAGACACTCAAGACGCCTTCCATAGCCCATGCCATTCACTCAAGTGCCACCTGGGAGAGGAGCCAGCTGGGCAGGTGGAAGACTAAGAAGTCAGAGACCCAAATTCTTTTCTCAACACAGGCAGAAAACGACCTAGAGAAGTTGTTAGAATCATCATGTTAGGTGGGACTTAATCTGGTCTTTCCCCCCCGCCTTGCTTTGCACCAAATGTGGCTTCACAAAGACTAGATATTTTCTGCGTCAAAGAAACTATGTTGAGGGGATATATGTAAATGTATAGCTGATTCACTTTGCTGCACAGTAGAAACTAATACAACATTGTAAAGCAACTCTACTCCAATAAGAATTAAAAGGAAAGGAACTATGTTGTACTACCCAGCCATAAAAAAGAACAAAGTTTTGCCATTTGCAGCAACATGGGTGGACTTGGAGGGCATTATGCTCAGTGAAATAAGTCAGACAGAGAAACACAAATACTGGATGATCTCACTTATGTCTTATATATGGAGTCTAAAGAATACAACAAACCGGCGAACATAACAAAAAGCCGACTCACAGATATTGAGAACTAGTGGTTACAGTGGGGAGGGGGCGGGGGGAGGGGCAACACAGAAGTAGGGGACTAAGAGGTACAAATCATTAGGTATAAAATAAGCTACAAGGACATACTGTACAACACCGAGAATATAGCCAATATTTGATAATAACTCTAAATGGAGTATAGCCTTCAAAAATTGGAAATCACTATATTGTACACCTGTAATTTAAAGAATACTGTACCACTATACTTCAATAAATATAAATTAATTTTTTTAAAAAAAAGAATCTATGTTCGATGCCCATGTGAGCCAGTAAACATGGCAACAACCCAGCTACTTGTGGGAAGTGAAATCTCACCCATATGTTGCCCTGAGTCAGCCAGCAGAGCGCCGCTAAAATGTTTACAAACTGGCTGGTGGAGGGGGAGCCCCGATTTAAAGAGTTTGCCAATTTCCGCGGTGGAAAGACCCCACCAATTTCAAGCTGCCGGCGAGGTCATTTGATGGTGAGCCTGAGCCATCAGGTTCTCTGTCCTCCTGTCTAAGCTGCCCAGACCTGTGCATCTGCCCATGGGACCAAGGGCCGGATAAACTTTCCAGCAACAAACACTCCCTTCTCTGGACACACGGGCTTAACCTCGCTCCATGGAAATGGTGCGCTACCCCATGTCAACAGCCCCTCAGTTTAGCAGATGTCCGTTTTCTTCTCTTCCAAGAAAACTTCAGAGTCCGTCCAGGCACCCACCCACCTACCCAGCCACCCAGCCGGAATGCTCTTGCTGGAACCAGCCGGGCTGATAGAATCAGAGCAAACCACCCCCTGGAGGGCGCTCCAGAGGTCATCGCAGCCAGCCCCCTGCCTCCAGGCAGGTCTCCCGTAAATCGTCCTCGACAGAGCCTGCCTCGTTTGGGGCCCTTTGCTCAGAGCGCCCTGAGCAGCCGAGTAAAGTTTTGTGCTGACTCCGTGGAGCCCCGTCGGTGGCAACGCGCATCGCCAGCTCATAAGGGAATCATTAGCGGAACGCAGCCGAGTGCGAGGGCCCGAAGGCCTGTGGCAATTAATCACCTCTCCTCCCCGGCAGCCCCAGCTGTCTCAGATGCAGCCCTCCTCCAGGTAGCCCTTTAATTGTCCCCGGAGAAGGCAGGTGGGTGAGGGGCCACCTTAGCTAACGTTAGCCCAGCAATCTTCCCAAATAAAAAAAAAAATTTTTTTTTTAGAGTATTCAAATATCTCTCACTTACTTTCCAGAGTCTGTTATTGGTATAAAGGTTGAAGCTCAGGCAGCTTAACTGTTATGTGGAATGACCTTTAGTTTTAATATTAATATATTATCGTAAAGTCTGCGAATCATGAATGCAATTTTGGTATTCATATAAAATGCCATACGCTGAACCCACTGCAACTTTTTTTCCCCCTCCTGTCCTCCAGCAGGCTGCAAACTGGGTGAATTAATATGCGTCATCTTCTTCTCCCCTTTATTTACTTAGAGAGGGTGGCCGGGCAACTTTATCAAGAGTAACATTATCAAGAGCTTTTCTGCAAGCTTCTTTATCATATTCACATCCGCGTCTGCTCGACACTTGTCAGTGTCAATCAAATCGCAATAATACGCAGATGATTTGCTCATTTGGTTTAATAAAATCTTTCTGCTTATTTGCGCTGTCTCCATTACACCACATAATTGCTGTGCCGCGGAGGTGAAAGGCAGCCAGTTGCCTGGGGGATAAGAGGAGACGATTGCTATATGAAGGATTTGTTTCTTTGCCTCTGTCTCTCCCCAGTCACTCATATTCCTAAAATTAATATTGTATTTGAATCCGGCTCTGCTATTCTTATGCAGCCTAACATTGTTATTACTTATTATTTGGATGTGAAGTCATTTATTTTTAGTTTTATGTCCAAGCTGTCAAGCTAAATTTCATTGTGAACTGCCACATACAATTTTTAACTGCCATTTAAAACGAGATTCCAACTCTAAATTATGGAGTGAGCTTGTTCAAAGGGCTGGCCTGACAGCAAGTACATTAAGAAACCCCGATTTCCTTGCAAATCAAAGGGGCTCCCGGTGATTATTTTGGTGGAAAGGAAAGCGCAGAGCCTAAGTACTTCCCGATCACCTCGATGGTGGCTGGACACCCAGGTGGGTGTGCAGAGCACAGAGTCTCCTGGGCACCTGCCCTGGAGAGATGCGGTAGGGCCCCGGGTGGCCGGCCGAGGCAGGTTTGCAGGGAGGACGCCCCAGATGAAGCCATGGAGTGACTCGATGTGGGGCTGGGGACTGCTGCGTAACCCCTGAAGAGGCAGGACTCTGCCAGGCTGTGGCAGAGGAGAAACCACCGTCCAAGTTGTGCTTATGCTTTGGTACTTCCACAGAGGACACCGTTTTTCACAGAGCACAAACGTGCATTCGACAGATTTTTCCATGTAGCTAGAGCCTGGTCACGTGGGCAGCTGTCATGCTCAGGACCATATTCCCCTCTGCACGTGCCCGTGTTCAGTATTAACGATTAGGTGGGAACAAACTGCCCACGAATAGCCTCGCAAGGGCGAGCACTTCTTAAGCCCCTACGGTTGGTGCTTTACGTGACTCTGCTCATTAAATGTCCGTGAAGACAGCATCTGGGATAAGTATCATGTTTGTCCTGCTGATAAAAAATGAAGATGCCGAGGTGTATGGCGGCTGTGATGATGAAGGCTCTGGAAGCAGCAGGTCTAGCCCACAGTGGGGCAAAAGAAGGGGCTTTGCCAGGAGGAGGCCCGAGGGCAAGCAGTGCTGGGAGAAAGAGGCAGCTGCCATCAGCTGCTCTGGGACCACAGTCTTCCCACCAGGTCGCCACCAAGGACGTGGGCTTTCTTTGTCCTCCACGAAGGTCCAGCGTTCAAGGAAGCCAGGTGTAGACCAGCCCCCGGGGAGAGCAAGCCATCGCCCCAGTCAGTAGCACTTGAAGGTTCAAAGGCAAGGCTGGGACTCCAACAGGCTTTCTCTGCCCTTTGTTAAAAAGTTTCAGTGCTGGGCTTCCCTGGTGGCGCAGTGGTTGAGAGTCCGCCTGCCGATGCAGGGGACACGGGTTCGTGCCCCGGTCCGGGAGGATCCCACGTGCTGCGGAGCGGCTGGGCCCGTGAGCCATGGCCGCTGAGCCTGCGCGTCCGGAGCCTGTGCTCCGCAACGGGAGAGGCCACGGCAGCGAGAGGCCCGCGTACCGCCGCGAAAAAAAAAAAAAAAAGTTTCAGTGCTTAGAAATAGACCCAAAGGATCCTGACCCTGCATCGGTCCCTGCTAAGCTGGGCCGTCCCAGCCGGACCATGCACAGCCCTAGCCACTCAGACACGCATCCCAGGTTTCAAGTCACGCTGCAAGGAGAGGAGACGGAGCCTTTGAGTCCCTCGTCCCTCTCCTCTTGGTTGATCCCCCTAATCTCTAATATTAAAAGTGTCTTAATTCTAAACACACACACTTTGTCTTGGGTGATGCCTCCCGTTTATGAAATACAGCACGTTTGCAGAGGACAGAGATGCTGCAGTCGACGGGGAAGGGCCGAGAGGGGGTTGCCCCGCAAGAGAGGGTACCGGTGGCTTTCCTGTTCCTCCATCCTTCCCTCCTTTGGTGTGGCACAGAGGCTGGTGTTCTTTTCACACATCACACTGGGCGTCTTTAAGGGAACTTCTAGTCCAACCCCTGGCCCTGCCCCATGGTCCAGGCCCTCCTTCCTGCCTGAGCACGTCTCAGGTTGTGGTTTTTGTGGGTGAGTCATGGTACCTTATATATTGTGGGTCTTCCACAGATGTGCCACCAGCTTTATCTATTTTTAAATAAATTTATTGAACTGTAATTCACATACCATACAGCCCTCCCATTACAGTGTACCCTTTAATGGATTTTAGTATATTCATAGTTGTGCAGCCATCGCCGTGGTCAATTTGAGAATTTTGTCATCATCTGAGAAAGAGTCTTCGTACCTTTAAGCCTTCACCTCCGTAGGTTCCCCGCTCCCTCAGCAACCCCTAATCTACTTTATGTTTCTATAGATTTGCCTGTTCTGGCCATTTTAGATGTGTGGACTCATATACCATGTGGTCTTTTGTGACTGGCTTCTTTCACTTGGCATAACGGTTTCAAGCTTCATCAAATCGTAGTGTGTATCAGTACTGCATTCCTTTCTAGGACCAAATAATGCTCCATTGTAGGAACAGACCACATTTTGTTCATCATTCATTCATTCAAGGGAAACTGGGTTGTTTCCATCTTTAGCTATTGGAGATAGTGCTGCCATGAACATCTGTGTACAAGTTTCTGTTGCAATACTCGTTTTCTTTTGAATACATGTATCCCTAGGAGTAGAATCACTGGGTCATCGCCACCAACTTTTGATCAATATTAAAAATTAATCTTGTCCACGGTGATTCATATGTCAATTGTATCCTTCCCTCCTTTTTCAAACTCCTCCCCCACTCAACAACAAATTCCATTGGCACACACATGGGGTCGGCTGTGTATGTTTTACTAAAGGTTGTGTACCCAGACCAAGGAAGGGGCTGCCGTGCACACCCACAGTGCTTGATGAACAAAAGTCTCCATTTGGCCTCCTTGTTCTCATTCTTTCTCCTCTCTTGGTCCCTCCAAACCCTCCTCCATCCATCTTAGTTTTCTCCCCTCATTTTGCTCCTTTCATATGCATGTGAGCTCACACTCAGCTCCTTCAAGCCTGCTGCCCACATGAACGTAATGTTCTCTGTAAGCAGAGAACAGGCCATTGAAGGACTGATGGCCTTACAATGACGAGGAGGCTAAGGCTGAACTCAGTGAACAAGATTCTTCAGTTACTGGGATCCACCCTCCCTAGAAAACAACGGGAGAGACAGTACGCTTCCCAGCACATTACAACTGCCGATAGACCCTATCCCTCTCCACTCTGTCTCCTGGGTTTGGCTTTCTACAGGGTCCAAGGTTTATGCAGAGGTCTCCAACCAGTGACCTCGAGGGTGGGTGGATCAAACCTTCAATGTTTGAGCGTTTTTAAACCTTCTGCTTTTAAAATTAGGAGATCTCTTTGTGTGTGTGTGTGTGTGTGTGTGTGTGTGTGTGTGTGCGCGTGTGTGTGCGCGCGTGTGCATATATACACAATGCAATATTACTCAGCCATAAAAAAAGAATGAAATAATACCATTTACAACAACGTGGATGGACCTAGAGATTATCATACTAAGTGAAGTAAGCCAGACAGAGAAAGACATATCATATGATATCACTTATATGTGGAATCTAAAATATGACAAAAGTGAACTTATTTACAAAACAGAACTGGACTCACAGATACAGAGAACAGACTTGAGATTACCAAAGGGAAAAGGGGCAGGGGGGGAGGGGTAAATTAGGAGTTTGGGATTAGCATATACACACCACTATATATAAAATAGATAACCAACAAGGACCTACTGTATAGCACAGAGAACTGTACTCAATATCTTGTAATCACCTATAAGGAAAAAGAATCTGAAAAAGAATATATGTGTATGACTGAATCACTTTGCTGTACACCTGAAACTAATAAAACATTGTAAATCAACTGTACTTCAATAGGGACTTCCCTGGTGGTCCAGTGTTTAAGACTCCGCACTCCCAGTGCAAGAGACCTGGGTTCAATCCCTGGTCGGACCTAGAGCCCGCATGCCGCAACTAAAAAACTGCATGCCACAACTAAAGATCCCACATGCCACAACTAAGACCCAGTGCAGCCATTTAAATAAATAAATAAATATTTTAAGAAACTATACTTCAATAAAAGAATTCTAAATGAAAGGAAAATAATAAAGTTAGGAGATCTCCCATTTTAAAACATATCCAGATTTCCAGTTTCTCTGAAAAATCAGAAGTCCTGACAATGGTAAAGCCTGTCCTTGCCTGGCAGCAGTAGGTAGAGCTGGGCAGGGGTGGCCCCTTAGGCTGGGCCTCTACCTCACCCCAGCCTGAGCCTGGCTCAAGTCCCTCACTTCTGTGTCCCATCCAGTCTCTGTGGATTTCTGGCCCATGCTCTACAGCAGGGGTCCCCAGCCCCCAGGCCACGGACTGGAAGCAGCCCGTGGCCTGTTAGGAACGGGACTGCAGAGCAGGAGGTGAGCAGCGGCGAGCGAGCAAAGCTTCATCTGTATTTAGAGCCGCTCCCCATCGCTCCCATAACCTCCTGAGCTCCGCCTCCTGTCAGATCAGCGGTGGCATTAGATTCTCGTAGGAGCAGGAACCCTACTGTGAACTGTGCATGCGAGGGATCTGGGTTGTGCGCTCCTTATGAGAATCTAATGCCTGATGATCTGAGATGGAGCCGAGGTGGTCCCATCACCCCCAGATGGGACCATCTAATTGCAGGAAAACAAGTTCAGGGCTCCCACTGAATCTGCATTATGGCGAGTTGCATAATTATTTCATTATATGTTACAATGTAATGATAATAGAAATTAAGTGCACAATAAGTGTAAGGCGCTTGAATCATTCCAAAACCATCCCCCCGCCGCTGGCCCGTGGAAAAATTGTCTTCTGTGAAACCGGTCGCTGGTACCAAAAAGGTTGGGGACTCCTGCCCTACAGTATCCTTAATGCAGCACCAAAAAGAGCAGGTATTAGGAATATACAGGACTCTGCCTGCTGAGTGTGGTCAAGGCAGTCGAGGGTGCTGTAGGTGATGTACAGGTGACCAGCGTGATGAGCAGGGATGTGGCTTAAGTCCGTCAAGGTTGCTGCTGAGAATTCTGTCTTTAGACAGTGTAACGCAAACTCAAGGAGGTTGACACTCACTGCCCAGACAGCCAATCAAGTGGATGATTCATCATTCAACACATATTTATTGAGCATCTACTATGTGTCAGGCACCATTCTAAATTCTGGGGACATAGCCGTGAAGAAAACAGACAAATATCTCTGCCCTTGTGGAGTGGATATCCGTGAGCAGGAAACAGATAATGTACAAGACAGATCAGTAAAACACATGGTTCAGTAGATGGTGAGAAGGGCAATGGCCAAGCAGGGGAAAGGAGGGTGTTGGTGGACATGGGGGCGGAAGGGTTGCGATTGTAGATAAAGTGGCCAGGGTAGACCTCACTGAGGAGGTGACATTTGAGTAAAGCCCTGAAGGAAGTGAGGAGATGAGCCATACAGTTATCTGGAAGAAGAATTTTCCAGGCAGAGGAAAGGGCAAGTGCAAAGGCCCTGTGCTTGGCAGATCTGAGGGAGAACGAGCAGGCTGCCATGGCTAGAGCAGCACAGGCTGCTCTAGGGGGGGAACGCCAGGAGGTGAGGTCACAGTGATGGGGTGAGGACGGGCGATGGTCTAAGTCTTAAGGGACCCTACAAGGACTTTGGATTTTACTCTGAGATGGCAAAGCGTCAAGAGTTTGGGTCAGAAGAGTGACATGGCCTGAGTTAGATTTTAACAGGATCACATTGGCTGTGTTTGCACGGCAAATGGGGAGAGATCGATTAGGAGGTGTTGCCAACAGCCCGGGTGAACAGTAAGCGTGGCGTCAGCCAGGATGGACCAGGTTAATGGTCAGAAGCGGTTGGATTCAGCATATAGTTGAAGCAGGGGCGACCCAGAAGTGCGGGCAGGTGAGAGGACGGATGACTGTAAGGTTCTGACCATTTACAACAGGAGAGGCCCGTGGAGGACTCGTGTGTCACAGTTGATGAGATGACCGCATCTGGGTAAAGACGCAGAGTAGGCATTTGGTGGCAGGAGTCTGGAGTTCAGGCACAGAGATCCAGGCTGGAGACTCAGATTGGGAGCCACCAGTGTGTCAACTGGATGAGGTCACCAAGCGAGTGAGTGTAGAAGAAAAGAGAGGAGGTCCCGGGCCCGAGGCCAGGAACACATGGCAAAACCAGCAAAGAAGACAGCATCAGGTCAGTTGCCGGTGGGGTTAGAAGTTGTTCCCCATCTGGATCACCTTTTACAGGGAGGAAAGTTGGGTGGAAAAGTTCTGCTGACTTATTAACGTGACTGAAATACAGAATGTTCTCTCAACTGCTCTGGTGCCAAGTCTATAGCTTAAATATTTATTTGTTTGTTTGTTTATTTATGGAAATATAGTTACATGGTTCAGATTCAAAAAGCAGATTGAAAAGGTTCCCTCTTACCCTTGCCCCTCAGCCACTTGACTCCTTATGCAGAGCTCCGCAGGTCCCCAGTTTCTTTTGTTTTTAATAAATTTATTTTATTTATTCATTTTTAAATTTTTGGCTGCGTTGGGTCTTCGTTGCTGAGCACGGGCTTCTCTCTAGTTGTGGAGAGCGGGGGCTACTTTTCGTTGCGGTGCAAGGGCTTCTCATTGCAGTGGCTTCTCTTGTTGTGGAGCACGGGCTCTAGGCGTGTGGGCTTCAGTAGTTGTGGTGCATGGGCTCTAGAGCGCAGGCTCGGTAGTTGTGGCGTACGGGCTTAGTTGCTCTGTGGCATGTGGGATCTTCCCGGACCAGGGCTCGAACCAGTGTCTCCTGCAGTGGCAGGTGGATTCTTAACCACTGCACCACCAGGGAAGCCTCGTCCCCAGTTTCTTGTACCTTCTTCCTGAGAGCTTCTTAGCATATACAAGCATCGGTGTGTCCATGCGGACACCCACTTCTCCCTTTGCTCATTTTTACACAAATGGTATCATAGGCCTTTGTTCTTCATTTAGTGTATCTTGAAGATTGTTCCATATTAGTACGTAAAGAACTTCATGATTCTTTTTGTTTCTGTAGTATTTCATTTTCTGGATGTACTGTCATTTGTCTAACCAGGCCCCCAGTCAGGGACTTTTACGTTGTTTCCAGTCTTTTGCCGCAATTCATAACCTTGTACGCTTGGAATTTTGCACACGTGTGAACATAAATCTTTTGGGTAAATTCCTGGATGTGGAATTGTTAGGTCAAAGGGCATATGCATTTGGATTTCTAATAGATATTGCCAAAGGTGGTACCAATGTAAGCTCCTACAAGCCATATATATGAGAGTGTTTGACACATTTTCCAACAGTCTGTAAGCAAATTATTCGATCTTTTCCAGTCTCAGAGTTTTTAAAAATGGGCTCTTAGTTTGCATTTCTCTTAGTACAGGAGAGATTGCCTGCGGCCCTCAACACATCACCCAGAAATATCACTCAGCAGAAGGGTTATATGAGCAAAGTCTGTATTTGGTGCCCTTTCCTTTGCTTGGCCTCTTCCAAAGGTCCAAGCTGCTCTTGGCCCCTTTGCCCAGGAGGAAATAAATCAAGAAACTTATTCCCTCAAGGGTTTTAGTGACGAGAGATAGGATTGTCCCTGAAATGATTCACTTTCAGAACAGTAATCAAGGAGCCATACTTACCAAAAAAGGATGTCTGGTCCATAGTGGCATTGGAGGCTCTGTGCTATTCATTCATTTATTATGCAACTCAGCCACTACTGACCGAGAGCCTGGAATGAATGTGTGAGGCACTGGGCTGGACTCTGAATACATGAGAAAGTCAGGATCACCACACTTAAGGAAGCTTATGTCCTAGCAGGAGCCCAGATGAAAACTAGGCAAACAAATGAGGATTTTAGGAAGTAGTGAATCCTGCAAAAAAGATAAAATAGGATGCTGTAACAGTGAGTGAAGAGGATGAGGTCAGAGAAGGCCTCTGGGGCGGTGACATCTCAGCTGAGGCCTGAAGGAGAAGGATCTGGGGAAGGAGCTTTCCACGCAGAGGAGACAGGCTATCCAGGGAACATCCGAGGAGTAGGTGTAAGGCTCGTGGGCTGATGCAGAGCAGGTGAAAGGGGGAGAAATACCAACTGACGGTGGAGAGGTGAGCCCCCGAGGCCACAGTGAAGGACTGGATTGTCTTTGGTTGCAGTTTAAAGCGTAAGGAGGGTTTTTAGCAATGGTGCACTGGTAAATGTGCAACAGTCAGCTGGGCGCGGGGGCTGATTTGTAGTGTTGGCAGATTTCAATGGTGGAAATACTCCCATCATGACTAACTTCAAGCTACTAAAGCGAGGTCCCTGGACCTCTGGGAAGAGCTGTGTGTACAAAAGACCATCCATTGGGTGAAAAAGATAACTCTTTGCATCTCAGGATTCATTTTATTGAAAGTACTAAAGGGCATTTTACAAACCAAAACATTCCAAGCTGGAGAGAAGGGGCTCCAGCACACCACTGGCTTAAGCTGGGAAGTGAGATGCTTTGATTCACGTCAAGAAGATCATGCTGGCTGACGTATGGACCTTTTGGAGTCCTTGAAATCACACATGCCTCCTCCACCTTTGCTACAGGGCCAAGCCTATCACTTCCTTGCATTTCCTTCTTACATCCCACCTTCCTTTTCTGCTAAGGTGCCTTAGGTCTTTTGTTGTTGTTGTTGAGCTTAGAAAATTAGATATTTCCAACAGCTTCTCAGTATATACACTTCTGAAATTACAGATTTCAAAGACAATGACAGTTTTTCTTAATGCTGTATAAAACTAGTGTATCCACTTGTATAAAACTAGATATTCATACATTCACTTCATTCTACTGACAAGAAAAGTATTGAATATTCCTTACGAAGATTGCAAGGGAATTTTTGGCCTGTTTCAGCCATATCCAAAGAGCAGTACATAAGCAGATATTACTGGGCAATAAACACTGAGTTTAGATTCTTTTTTAATCAATTTTTTAAATGGAAGTGTAGTTGATTTACAGTGTTGTGTTAATTTCTGCTGTACAGCAAAGTGATTCAGTTGTACATATATATACATATTCTTTTTTATATTCTTTTCCATTATGGTTTATTACAGGATATTGAATATAGTTCTCTGTGCTATACAGTAAGACCTTGTTGTTTATCCATTCTATATAGAAAAGCTAGCCTTAGGTCTTAATTTTATTTCAGCAGTGGATTTCATCTTTTTTTTTTTTGGAGGCTGATTCATTCCAGGGCCAAAAGCTACTTCTCGTTAACTATTGTGTGGAGAAAGTCCAGAGCAGAAGAGAAAGCCCTTTCTGACTTTCCATGTTGATTTCCCTCCTGCCATATGCACAGATATTGGTTCAGTGTAGCCCGATGTGGGCTGCTACCCACCCCCTCGCCCCCGCTCCTGGAGCCATCAGATGCTCCTCTAAACAGTAGCTGACTGCCTCTGTGCTTGGAATATCATGTGTGGGGATGGAGAGGCTCATTTCTCTTTCATTTCTATGTCTAATTTCAGGAGGGGGTGAAAAGTATAAACAATTTTATGATGTCTCGCCATCCTTAAAATTCTGAAATTACTTTGGTCTTTGTTGGTCAGTATATAAATTAATTTTCACTTGAAGAAACATCATTTTTGATGCCTTTCATTCTGGCCTGGCCTCATCCCACGGTCCAATTACCGAGGTAACTATCACCAGCAAGGAGACCATGGGGGCCATAGATCAGAAATTGTTTATGAGACTTGCAGGCATCGATTTATTCAAGCTACCTGACACAGTTGGTCCTATTTTATTCTCCCAAATCTTCTCTCTCAAATTGATTTTTCAGAAAGTTTTTAATACAGGTTTATTCATCTGGCTAATCCATTTATCTTCAGTTCCACCTGTAAAGTCAGGACATCTCTGGGGTGATCTGTGAAAGGAAAGAGACTCTCTCTGTGCTTCGCTCACCACCTCCCACCCTCTCCGCCCCTGTTCTGCACTCACACTGCACACACATTGCACACACACGCCCGGGCACGCACACTCGGGCCTACACACCACCACACGTGCTGATGAGCTGGGAGACACTAAACCTCGCTTCCCAGGTCCCCATTTCTTCTGCAGAATTGGAGGATTGCACTATTTTATCTTTAAAGTCCTTTCTGCCTTGAGATCTTTAACACCAACAAGCTGAGAGCTGGGAGGGGCGAGGGAATTGAAACCAGTCTCCTTGGTTCCCAGTGTGGGAGGCAGAGGCTCCTTCTGCAAGAGAGGGAACCCATGTCCCAGCTGATAGTGACAATCATGGCAGGATAGTGATGGGGAATGGACTTCTTTTTCTTTTTTTTTTTTTGTGATACGCGGGCCTCTCACTGTCGTGGCCTCTCCCGTTGCGGAGCACAGGCTCCGGACGCGCAGGCTCAGCGGCCATGGCTCACGGGCCCAGCCGCTCCGCGGCATGTGGGATCTTCCCGGACCAGGGCACGAACCCGTGTCCCCTGCATCGGCAGGCGGATTCTCAACCACTGCGCCACCAGGGAAGCCCGGGAATGGACTTCTTGACCACAGCTCCACCAGCCCCAACTTCCCTGCAGCCGAGGGTTAATTTTCTCTTTCTTAGGAACAGAAAGACTCTAAGTTGTAGAAGCACAAAGACCTTTCTCTGGGGACACTCAGGCTAGTGGCCACACTGTCAGGTGTCCTGTCGTTGCCAGAGCAAGGGGTTGGGTGGAGAGACACGAATAAGAAGCAGCATGTCTTGGAAAATAATATAAATGACAGGTGAGGATGTAGGCAGCTGTGGGTGCTCTCAGAAAGGGCTGACCATGGAAGAATCTGAAGCATGGCTCCAACTCTGCCAGGCTCCTGCAAGGGTGGGTGTGCCAGAAAACACCTCTGAGCCTGGAGTCCCCACCCTTAAGTCGGTCAAGCCGCAAAGTTATGAACTTGCGGACACAGCCCAGCCAAAGAAGCAGCTGGGCCTGAATTATGCAGAAATCATGTGTGACGCTCCACCTAGGGTCCTCTGGAGCCAGGATGTATGTGATCTGTCCTGATCCTGTCTCAGATGGGGCTGCTCCTTTGACGCATGGCCCTGCCCCTTCCTCTACTGTTGGGTGGGCTTCTTGGGTGTGTAGTTAGCAAAAGGGAGGGGACATGCAGAAGTATTTGCTGTCACTGGAAAATCCTCAGTGTCTAACTAATAAGAACCTGTTGTATAGCACAGGGAACTCTACTCAATACTCTGTAATGGCCTTTATGGGAAAAGAATCGAAAAAAGAGTGGGTATATGTATGACCGATTCACTTGTTATACACCTGAAATTAACAGAACATTGTAAATCAACTCTACTCCAAAAAAATGAAAAGAAAAAAAAAAAAAGAAAAGAAAATCCTCAGTGTCCCCGAGACTGTCAAACCAAACCAAGGAGTTTATTGCGACCCCTGTTTTGTGCTGAGATCCATGTCTTTCATGTCCCCTTTTCACAACATGCAGTCAGCTGTCTCCTGTGTAAGCAGAGATAAGGGTAGTGATCTACCCGACCAGGGGAAGGCTCTGGCAGGTGGAGGCCTCCCTGAGGCATCACTAAATTTCACCCAGGCACCACTGTGCCTCCCAAGCACTGACTCTGAGAGAACCGTTCACTGAGATTCTCCCTCAGATCTGGAAGAGGTGACAGGACTGAAGGAAAATGTATATAGCTGCACAGAAGGCCACAGCTGATGGGCAGACCCTCTTATTCTTGAGTGGGACGTTCTCTCGTTTTTATAAGTTGTGCTGTAGATACTGACAGTGGAACATTTCCCATGGCTTTGCTGTGCTGAATAAAAACAAAATGTGATCCTTCTCCTGAATGAATGAGACAGAAGTCGGGGTGCCTTTGGGTGCCGCTCAGCCGAACCGAGAGGGCTGTGGAAGAGAGAGTTTTTCCTAATCAAAGAGATGTCTCTCTTTCCTGACCTGGGTTTCTCACCAAGGTTCCCATGTCAAACCATTAAAGTTGTGGCCATCTGCCTCTGGTACCTCTCGTGCTGCTGACAGAGCCCAGCTTGGGCCCATCCAAGGAAGGGACTTACGTGTTAACCACCTTCTCTTGCATTTTTCATGGGAGTCAGTCCCATCTGAATCGCCTGGACAAAGAACAAGTTAGGGAGGGTGCTTTCTCAAGGGAAATTAGGGTGCTGTTATCAGGAGGAGGAGCAGAGCTTGGCAAGAGGGGGGAAATAAAAACAGATTCCATTTCTGCTTATTCTCACCGACTGTGGCCTCATTCTCCAATCCACAGTTACCTTCTCTGTGAGGTAGGGACAGTACAAGCTCCCATCTCACTGGATTATCACAAGTATTAAAGAGCTAAGATTGGGCTTCCCTGGTGGCGCAGTGGTTGAGAGTCCGCCTGCCGATGCAGGGGTCACGGGTTCGTGCCCTGGTCCGGGAAGATCCCACATGCCGCGGAGCAACTAAGCCCGTGAGCCATGGCCGCTGGGCCTGCGCGTCCGGAGCCTGTGCTCCGCAACGGGAGAGGCCACAGCAGTGAGAGGCCCGCGTACCGCAAAAAAAAAAAAAAAAAAAAAAAAAAAGCTAAGATTAATAGAGTGCTTACCATACTGACCCAGAGTAAAAAGCTCACTAAATGTCAGCAACAACAGTAATTATAGCTGCTATTACTGCCACGGCTGCTACTACTATTACAGGGATCTTTACGGCCCCTTCCGGTCTATAGGGTTTTCTGATTTTAAGTGTGGTCACAGAGTCATCGTAGGATATGGCCAGTTCTACTGACCCACGCTGCAGGCCATTGGGGAAAAGCATCATTAGAAGCACCTCTGTACAGTTAGCTCCTGAGAACCTCCAGTGTGGCCCACCCCACATGTTGGTACAGATGTGGGGAAACGTTAATCACAGGCCAGCTTCCCCTGGGGCCAACAGATCCCTCCAGGAGTGAAAGATATATAGTGGACGCTCATCTTAACATGGGAAGGAGAGAAACAGTGAAGCCAGTCCACAGCTGGAAGCAACTATTTTAGACCTTCCAAAGACATTGATTCAGTCAACAAATATTTCATGCTGTATTAGTTTGCTCAGGCTGCCATAACAAAATACTACGGGCTAGGTAGCATAAACAGCAGACATTTATTTTCTCAGAGTCTGGAGGCTGGAAGTCCAAGATCAAGATGCTGGCAGGGTTGGTTTTCTCTGAGGTCTCCACCTTTGGCTTGCAGATAGCCACCCTCTTACTGCCTGTTCACATGGTTGTCCCTCTAAGAGTGTTAATAGGGTGTCTCCTTGTGTGTCCAAATTTCCTCTTCTTACCAAGACACTAGTCAGATTACGGCTCATGCATATGACCTCATGTTAACTTAATCAACACTTTGAGACCCTACCTTGAAATATAGTCACAGTCTGAGGTTCTAGGAATTAGGGCTTCCACATAAAAATTGGGGGAGGACACAATTCAACCCATATTATTTGCCTGCTGTGTGCCACACTTTTTTTGTATAGGCAAAAGAACTATAGAAGTGACCAAACAGACAAAAAAATAAAAATCCCTGCCTTTACTGGCTTTACATGGGTCAGAGAAGGAGGTGGGGGAGACAGACCATAAATAAACATGTGAAGTATGTTTGGTGACAAACATTAAGGGGCAAAATGGAGCAGGTGCTGGAGGGTGGGGAGGAGTTGCTATTTTAAATATGGTGGCCAGGAAAGAGCTCACTAATAAGGGGTGTTTGAGAAGAAAACTGAAAAGATTGATGAAGATAGATGCAAAAATCCTCAACAAAATGTGAGCAAATTGAATTCAACAGCACAATAAAAGGATCATACACCATGACCAAGTGGAATTTATCCCTGGGATGCAAGAAGGGTTCCACATATGTGAATTAATCAATATGATACACCACATTAACAAAATGAAGGATAAAAGTCACATGATCATCTCAATAGATGCAGAAAAGCATTTAACAAAATTCAACACCCTTTTATGATAAAAACTCTCAACAGATTAGGTATAGAAGGAATTTACCTGAACAAAATAAAGGCCATATGTGAAAAGCCTCTAGCTAGCTAATCTCATACTCAATGGTGAAAAACTAAAAGGTTTTCCTGTTAGATGGGGAACAAGGCATAGTACTAGAAGTCCTAGCCAGAGTAATTAGGCAAAAATAAATAAAGGGCAACCAAATTGGAAAGGAAGAAGTAAAATTATCTCTGTTTGAGATGACATGATCTTATGTGTAGAAAATGCTGAAGACTCCATAAAAAAAAACTGTTAGAAATAAATGAATTCAGTAAAGTTGCAGGATATAAAGCCAACATATAAAAATCAGTTGTGTTTCTATACACTAATAACAATCTTAAAAGGAAATCAAGAAATCAATCCCATTTACAATAGCATCAAAAAGAATAAACTACTTAGGGCTTCCCTGGTGGCGCAGTGGTTGAGAGTCTGCCTGCCGATGCAGGGGACACGGGTTCATGCCCCGGTCCGGGAAGATCCCACATGCCGCAGAGCGGCTGGGCCCGTGAACCATGGCCGCTGAGCCTGCACGTCCGGAGCCTGTGCTCCACAATGGGAGAGGCCACAACAGTGAGAGGCCCACGTACAGAAAACAAACAAACAAAAAATACAAAAAAAGAATAAACTACTTAGGAATAAACTTAACCAAGGAGGTGAAAGACTGAAAACTATAAAATGTTGATGAAGGAAATTTAACAAAACACAAATAAACGGAAAGACGTCCTGTGCTCATGGGATGAATTAATACTGTTAAAATATCCATACTGCCCAAAGTGACCTACAGATTCAATTCAATCCATATCAAAATCTCAAAGGCAATTTTTCTAAAATAGAAGAAACAATCCTAAAATTCATATGGAACCACAAAAACCCCAAATAGACAAAGCAATCCTGAGAAAAAAAGAACAAAACTGGAGGCATCACAATTCCTGATTTCAAAATATATGACAAAACTACAGTATTCAAAATAGCATGGCACTGGCATAAAAACAGACATACAGACCAGTGGAACAGAATAGAGAGGTCAGAAATAAATGAACAAATATACAGTCAACTGATATCTGATAAGGGAGCCAAGAAAACACAATGGGAAAAGAACAATTTCTTCAATAACTGCTGTTGGGAAAACTGGATATTCACGTGCAAAAGAACAAAATTGGACCTTAAAAACATGATACGCAAAAATCAATTCAAAGTAAAGACTTAAAAGTAAGACCTGAAACCATAAAACTCTTAGAAGAAAACATAAGGAAAAACAGGTCCTTGACATTGGTTTTGGCAATGATTTTTAAAATATGACACCAAAAGCACAGGCAACAAAAGCAAAAATAAACGTGGTTTACATCAAATTAAAAAGCTTCTGCACAACAAAGGAAACCACCAACAAAATGAAAAGGCAATGTACCCTATGGGAGAAAATATTTGCAAACCATATACATGATAAAAGGTTAATATACAAAACATATAAGGAGCTCCTACAATTCAATAGCAAAAAAAAAATCCCAAATAACCCAATTACAAAACGGACAAAAGACCTGAGTAGACATTTCTCCAAAGAAGACATATAAATATGTATCTGGCCAACAGTTATATGAAAAATTATCAGGGAAATGCAAATCAAAATGACAGTGAGGTAGCCTCACACCTGTTGGGAGGGCTATTATCAAAAAATAAATAAGAAGTGTTGCCAAGGATGTGGAGAAAAGGGAACCCTTTTACACTGTTGATGTGAATGTAAATTGGTGCAGCCATTATGGAAAACAGTATGGATGTTCCTCAAAAGATTAAAAATAGAACCACCATATGATCCAACAATTCCACTTCTGGGTATATGTCCAAAGGAATTGAAATCAGGATCTTGAAGAGATATCTGCAGTCCCATGTTCACTGCAGCATTACTCACAACAACCAAGACATAGAAGAAACTTAAATGTCCATTGATAGATGAATGGATAAAGAAAATGTGGTATTTAAATACAAAGGAGCGTTGTTATTCAGCCATAAAAAAAAGAAAGAAATCTTGCCATTTTCAACAACATGGATGAACCTAGAAGACATTATGCTAAGTGAAATAAGACAGACACTGAAGAACAAACACTATACAATACCATTTATATTACAAATCTAAAATAGTCAAATTCATAGAATCTGAGAGTAGAATGGTGGTTACCAGGGGCTGAAGGAGGGAGAATAAGGAGGTGTTGATAAAGGGTACAAAGTTTCAGTTATTCACAATGAATATGTCCTAGACATCTACTGTACACATAGTGCATGTAGTTAGCAATAGAGTTGTAAGTATAAAATTTGTACACTTAAAAAAAATTTTTGCTAGGGGACTTCCCTGGTGGCCTAGTGGTTGGGATACGGTGCTGTCACTGCTGTGGCCTGGGTTCAATCCCTGGTCGGGGAACTGAGATCCCACAAGCTGTGCAGTGTGGCCAAAATATTTTTTAAAAAATTTTTTTGTTAAGAGGGTAGATATTAAGTGTTGATTATGATAGATAAGAGAGAGGATGGGAGGACATATTTATGGCATAGATTGTGGTGATGGTTTCACAGATGTATACTTACCTCCAAACTCATCAAGTTGTTTAACTTAAATATGTACAGGTTGGGACTTCCCTGGTGGCGCAGTGGTTAAGAATCTGCCTGCCAATGCAGGGGGCACGGGTTCAAGCCCCGGTTCGGGAAGATCCCTCATGCGTCGGAGCAATTAAGCCCGTGTGCCACAACTACTGAGCGTGTGCTCTAGAGCCTATGAGCCACAACTACTGAAGCCCACGTGCCTAGAGCCCATGTTCCGCAACAAGAGAAGCCACCATAATGAGAAGCCCGCACACCGCATGAAGAGTAGCCCCTGCTCTCTTCAACTAGAGAAAGCTGGCGCACAGCAACAAAGACCTGACACAGCCAAAAATAAATAAATATGTACAACTTTTTGTGTTGTACCTTAATAAATTAAGAAAGGAAACCATGTAACATAAAGAAAAAAAAATCACAGAACTACTTTCCCTGCATATGTGTTCATGGAAATTTTAATATACCAATTTCGAGTTCCCTGATATAACGAAATCCTACACTGAAAAAAATCCAGTTACTCACAATTACGTCTTGGCTGGCTAAACATTTTACCATTTTAAAATGAAATACAGTATTTCAAAACTATTTGTAGTGTTCTGAACAATTGTATTTTGGTAACTGTAGTACTCTGGTATCAGCAGAGATTAGGCAGATTTTAGCACAATTCTTTGTAATATTTAAGAACAAAATAACTAGCCATACCATTCTCCCTGTATCTTCATTGAAAGCCCACAATGTAATAGGGTTAGGGTTAGGGTTAGGGCTAGGGCTAGGGCTAGGGCTAGGGCTAGGGTTAGGGTATGGATAGGAAAAAAAATTGAAGAGGTAAGAGAATGAACTGTGTGGATATCTGGGGGAAGAGCATTCCAGGTAGAGGGAAACCAGGAAGTGCAAAGGCCCTGAGGCAGGCACATGCCTGGAAATTTCAGGGAACAGCTGAGTCCATCAAGGCTGGAGTATGGTGAGGAGGAGAAATGTGGTAGGGGATTAAGTCAGAGAAGGAGCTGGGGACAGGTGAGTGGGTCGCGGTGGCTAGATTACCTAGGATCTCTTAGGCCTTTAGTCGGCATGAGATGGGAAACTATTGGAAGGTTTGAGCAGAGAGTGACATGGCCTGACTTGAGACTTAACATGCTCGCTCTACCTGCTTTGTTGAGGACAGACTAAGAGGAGGCAGGGGAAGCCAGAGCCCAGCAAGGAGGCTGGTGCTGTCATCCAGGTGAGAGGTCAGAGGTCATGGTGGCTTAGACAAGGGTGGTAGCAGTGGAGGCATATGAATGACTTAGGGATTATCTGTATTGTGGCATAATTCTTTGTTCCTCTTCCTCTCCGTGAGTGTGACCTTGCATTTTACTGCTGAGTGATATTTCTGGTCAGGAAGCAGTAGCGACACACACTCTAATCAGCCAGAGCTGCATTTGGGACAGTGGCTGGGTTGAGTCACTGTGGCTCTTCCAGAAGGAAAGAGAAACACAGCGGGGGTAGGCAGGGCCTCCTACTGCACCCCATGCTGGGATTTAAGATGGAAAGACCCCAGTAAACCTAGTTACTGGTTGTGATGATGTGGATGGACGGTGGTTTGGGGCTGCGGGCTTTCTCCCAAACCCTCCTGGAAGTTGGGATTTCCCCAGCTGACCCCGGAGGACTCATCATCTGGGTTAATCTGCCCATACCAGCAGAACTGGGCAACCAGTGCAGCTTCCAGTCATCAGTGATTAATGTAAATATTTGTCCTTAGAAGCTGGATCACATGACCCTCAGGCGATGGCCTAACTCTTAAGTGACTTGTATCACCGGAGTGCTGCACCTCCGGGGGAACACCTCTGTCCCTGCGTTTCTACCTAAACGCAAACCTGGTCAGAGACGCCCCGTTGATAGACCTCATCCTTAGTCACGTGGGCATATTCGAGGCTGGCCTTTTCCTCCACTGTGTCGCAGCCATCTAACAGCTTGAGTGTGGAGCCCTGGGGAGGGGTTGCAGCGGGCGCCTGCTCATCCGAGCCTCGTTTCTCCTAACCCCTTCCCCCATCCCCTCATTCTCCAGACCACCTCCAGCGGTGGATAGAATTGGTCAACGTGCTCTGGGTCAGTGCTGGAAACGCCCCGTTCGCGTTTCATCTCTTTAACTTCGGGCTTTGGGTCCTAGAGTGTGCGGGAGGGTTCAGCTTTCATTAGTCATTCGTGTTTCAGGGAATGAAGATTACGAGTTCTGGTTTTGATGGGGGTAGGAAGAGGGTAGTTGTAGAGGGATAAAGTCAAGTGCGAGAACCAACGGGGAGACGCTGGGGGTTAAAGGCACGAACTTTCTTAGGTGGTGCAGCGCTGGGAAATGGCTTCTGGGATAATACTTATAGCGTGTTTAAGGCGTCTTCAATGAAAGATCCAGTAAAAACCTCTCTCTTGAATCCGTTCCTCATCTCTGGGTACTTAAACTCCTGGTGGAGATGCTGCCCTGCTTGAGACTATTAAGCATTTTGTGTAAGGGAAATATAACTCTCTTAGCTGTGGAGTTTTTTCAGGAATGCAAATGTAGGTGCAGGATTTTAAGAGCAGGGGTCTATTTAAAATGTACACATAAGATTCTCTATGAGAAACGTCCTCAGGTAGATTAATTCCTGCTTTGCTGCACGCATTCTTCCCATTGTCCACCAGAGGGCACTCGACCCTCCACCAGGAGGCGTTAAGGTCGACTCCCCCTTGGGTAATTTATTCACCCTGAGCCGTCCAGGCCGTGGAGCCATATTAGACGCAGCAGGGCAAGGTTTGCCAGTTAGTGTCAATTGAAAGGGAAGGGCCATTTAAATGGTGTCAGGAAAAACTGCTGCCTGTTACTGAGGAAATACAAATACATTCATATGAGCCTGTTAGGATATACAGTTACGGTCTCTGCCGTCACCTTCGTTTAGAGTCACATTGCCAAAGGAAGCAACAGTGCACCAGGCTTTAATATTCCTTCAAGCAGTCTTTATTTTTTCTGCTCTACACATTAAGGAATGTTTGGTACCTTGTCATATCCAGAGAGAGAGAGAAAAGTGAGCGTCGTTCAGGTTTACAGGGTACCCCTTAGTGGGGACCTGAGTCCCAGGCTTGGCTGCAGGTGGGATGTAGCAAACATTCAAGTGCAAAATGCATGACCATCGTCCTTAAGACGCCCGCCGGCCCCACTTCTCCTCGCTCACATTCACTAACACAGCACCCACCCTTCTCTGCCTAGTGTCTTCCAAGCCTCGTTCAGTTAATTTTTCAACTGGATTCAACGTGGCTGGCATTAAGTGCTCAGCAAGTGGCCATGATAGCAAGTCCAATTTATGGTCTCATTGATTCCTGTGAGAACAAAGTCATTTACAGTAAGTCAGCCTTAAAAGTGGGAAGTAGCAATGGCCAAATTATCCAACTGGAAACTTGAAAATTTACTACTGTTTACAGTGTCAGATAGTCAAGTAACTTGTGTTAGCACAATGTTTCTGTTTTTAATTGTTCATCCATCATCATTAGGATGCAATTCTATTACATCAAGAGTTCAAGGAGTCAAAATAAGCTCCTCCCCCATGAAGTACTCCTGCCAGAAATGCTAAATCTAATCAAGTGTTCAGCCCTTACTGTATACAAGAAATACAGGGGTAGATGATCAAGCTAAACAACATCACAAGAAATCCATCCTGGTCTGTTCCAGTGGTGCATGTTATGGGGGCGGAGGGAAGGATTGTTCTATAGCAGATATTAAAGCGACATCACAACCAAATGCAATGAATGGATCTTGATTGGATGGTGGTTTTGAAAAATAGTAACAATAAAAGCTTTTTTTATTCTGTGTGAAAATAAGGGCAATTTAAATAGGTGTAGGCATGCAATGAGGCTAGGAATTTAGAGCATTTTCTCATGTGTGTCAGTGGCCCTGTAGGTAGCGTAATGTCCTAGACCTTAGGAGATACATGCTGAAGCATCTAGGAGTGAAGTTCATGATGACCCCAACTTATTTTTTTTAATTGAATTATAGTTGATTTTCACTATGAAAGTTTCAGGTGTACAACATATTCAACATTTTTATAGATTATACTCCATTTAAAGTGGTTACAAAATAGTGGCTGTATTTCCCTGTGCTGCATAATACATCCTTGTTGTTTATTTAATTTATACATAGTAGTTTGTACCTCTTAATCCCCTACCCTTATCTCACCTCCCCCTTTCCTCTCCCCACTGGTAACCACAGTTTGGTCTCTGTATCTGTGAGTCTGCTTCTGTTTTGTTATATTCATTCGTTTGTTTTATTTTTTTTAATTCCACATGTAAGTGATATCATACAGTATTTTTCTTTCTCTGTCTGATGTATTTCACTAAGCATAATACCCTCTAGGTCCATCCACATTGTTGCAAATGGCAGAATTTCATTCTTTTTTATGGCTGAGTAATATTCCATTGTATATATATACACCACATCTTGTTTATCCATTCATCTGTTGATGGGCACTTGGACTGCTTCCATGTCTTGGCTATTATAAATAATGCTGCCATGAACATTGGGGTGCATGTATCTTTTCAAATAGGTGTTTTCATTTTCTTCAGATATATACCCAGGAGTGGAATTGCTGGATCATATGGTAGTTTTATATTTTCAGTTGTTTGAGGAACTTCCATACTGTTCTCCACAGTGGCTGCACCAATTTACATTTCCACCAACAGTACCCTATGGTTCCCTTTTCTCCACATCTTTGCCAACATTTGTTATTTGTAGATTTTTTTTTTTTTGCGGTACGCAGGCCTCTCACTGTTGTGGCCTCTCCCGTTGCGGAGCACAGGCTCCGGACGCGCAGGCTCAGCGGCCATGGCTCACGGGCTCAGTCGCTCCGCTGCATGTGGGATCTTCCCAGACCGGGGCACGAACCCGTGTCCCCTGCATCGGCAGGCGGATTCTCAACCACTGCGCCACCAGGGAAGCCCTAGATTTTTTGATGATAGCCATTCTGACAGGTGTGAAGTGATAACTTATGGTGGTTTTGATTTGCATTTCTCTGATGATTAGTGATGGTAAGCATATTTTCATGTGCCTGTTGGCCATCTGTATATCTTCTTTGGAAAAATGTCTATTTAGATCTTCTGCCCATCTTTTTTTTTTTTTTTTCTTTCTGCCCATCTTTTAATCAGGTTGTTTGTTTTTCTGATATTGAGTTGTATGAGCTGTTTATATATTTTGGATATTAACCCCTTGTCCATCTCATCTACAAATATATTCTTCCATTGAGTAGGTTGCCTTTTGTTTTGTTGATGGTTTCCTTTGATGAGCAAAAGCTTTCAAATTTAACAAATTCAGGACCCATTCATTTAGTTTTGCTTTTGTTTCTTTTGCCTTAAGGGACAGATCCAAGAAATTATTTCTACAATTTACGTCAGAAAGTGTTCTGCCTATGTTCTCTTCTAGGATTTTTATGGTTTCACGTCTTACACTTAGGTCTTTAATCCATTTTGAGTTTATTTTTGTATATGGTGTGAGAAAGTGTTCTAATATCAGTCTTTTACATGTAGCTGTCCAGTTTTCCCAGCACCACATATTGAAGATTTTCTTTTCTCCAATGTGTATTCTTGCCCCCTTTGTCATAGATTAATTGACCGTAAGTGTGTGGGTTTATTTATGGACTCTCTATTCTGTCCCATTGATCTATGTGTCTGTTTTTGTGCCAGTAATATGCTGTTTTGATTACTGTAGCTTTGTTGTATAGTCTGAAGTCAGGGAGCATGATACCTCCAGCTATCTTCTTTTTTCTAACAATTGTTTTGGCAATTTGGAGTCTTTTGTCATTCCATATAAATTTTAGGATTATTTGTCCAGTTCTGTGGAAAACGTCATGGGTATTTTGATAGAGATTGCATTAGATCTGTAGATTGCTTTGGGTAATATAGACATTTTAACAACATTAATTCCTCCAATCCATGAGTGTGGAATAGCTTTTCATTTTTTTGTATCATCTTCAATTCCCTTCATCAGTATTTTATAGTTTTCAGAGTATAGGTCTTTCACCTTCTTTGTCAAGTTTATTCCTAGGTATTTTATCCTTTTTGATGTGATTTTAAATGGGAACTCCATCCATTTTTTCCTTTTTTGTTTGTTTGTTTTAGTTGCATGTTGTTTAGTCTCCACGTTTGTGTTTTTCCCATTTTTCTTCCTGTAATTTATTTCTAGCTTCATACCATTGTGGTATTAAAAAATGCTTGATATAATTTCTATCCTCTTAAATTTGTTGAAACTTGTTTTGTGGCCTAGAATGTGATCTATCCTGGAGAACGTTCCATGTGCACCTGAAAAGAATGTGTATTCTGCTGTTTGGGGATGGAATGTCCTGTAGATATCAAGTCCAACTGGTCTAATGTTTCATTTAAGACCACTGTTTCCTTATTGATTTTCTGTCTGGATCATCTGTCCATTGGGATGTTAAAGACCTCTACTATTTTTGTATTATTGTCAATTTCTCCCTTGATATATGTTAATATTTGCTTTACACATTTAGGTGCTCCTGTATTAGATGCACATATGTTAATGAGTATTATATCCTTTTCTTGTATTGATCCCTTCATCATTCCATAATGACCTTCTTTGTCTTTTGTTATAGAATTTGTTTTAAAATCTATTTTGTCTGATATGTGTACTGCTACCCCGACTGTCTTATTGTTTCAGTTTGCATGAAATATATTTCCCCATCCCCTCACTTGCAGTCTGTGTGTGTCTTTAGCTCCAAAATGAGTCTCTTTGTAAGCAGCATATAGATGTGTCTAGGTTTTTTATCCAATAAGCCATCCTATGTCTTTCGACTGGAGCATTTTAGTCCATTGACACAGTGATTATTGATACGTATGTACTTATTGCCCTTTTTGTTACTTGTTTTCTGGTTGTTTTTGTAGCTCCTCTCTGTTCTTTTCTACTTTTAGTTTCTTCCCTTGTGGTTTGATGATTTTCTTTAGTGGTATGCTTGTGTTACTTTCTTTCTAGTTTTTGTGTATCTATTGTAGGGCTTTTTTAAGTTAATTTTTATTGGAGTATAGTTGATTTACAATTTTGTGTTAGTTTCTGCTGTACAGCAAAGTGACTCATTTATACAAATACATATATACACTCTTTTTTTTAGATTATTTTCCCATACAGGTCATTACAGAGTATTGAGTAGAGTTCACTGTGGTATACAGTAGGTTCTAATTAGTTATCTATTTTATATATAGTAGTGTGTATATGTTAATGTCAATCTCCCAGTTTATCCCTCCCCCCTCCCTCTGATAACCATAAGTTTATTTTCTACATCAGTGACTATTTCTGCTTTGTAAATAAGTTCATTTGTACCATTTTTGTTTTAGATTCCACATATAAGTGATATCATATGATATTTGTCTTTGTCTATCTTACTTTACTCAGTATGACAATTTCTAGGTCCATCCATGTCGCTGCAAATGGCATTATTTCATTCTCTTTTATGGCTGTGTAATATTCCATTATATGTATGTACCACATCTTCTTTATTCATTCATCCATCGATGGACATTTAGGTTGCTTCCATGTCCTGGCTATTGTAAATAGTGCTGCAATGAACACTGGGGTGCATGTATCTTTTCAAATTATGCTTTTCTCTGGATATATGCCCAGGAGTGGGATTGCTGGATCATATGGTAGCTCTATTTTTAGATTTTATGAACCTCCATACTGTTCTCCATAGTGGCTGTACCGATTTACATTCCTGCCAACAGTGTACAAGGGTTCCCTTTTCTCCACACCCTCTCCAGCATTTATCATTTGTAGTTTTTTTTGTGTGTGTAGATTTTTTGATGATGGCCATTCTGACTGGTGTGAGGTGATACCTCATTATAGTTTTGATTTGCATTTCTCTAATAATTAGTGATGTTGAGCATCTCTTCATGTGCTTTTTGGTCATCTGTATGTCTTCTTTGGAGAAATCTCTACTTAGATCTTAGGACTATTTTTTGATTGGGTTGTTTGTTTATTTGATATTGAGCTGCATGAGCTGTTTGTATATTTTGGAGATTAATGCCTTGTCAGTCTCTTCGTTTGCAAACATTTTCTCCCACTATGTGGTTTGTCTTTTCATGTTGTTTATGGTTTCCTTTGCTGTGCAAGAGATTTTGAGTTTAATTAAGTCCCGTTTGTTTACTTTTGTTTTTCTATTGTAGGTTTTTGATTTGTGGTTACCATGTGGTTCATATATGTTGATCTAAAACTACATCTACTTGTTTAAGCACATTCATTTAAGTTCAAGCACATTCCAAAAGATCTATACTTTTTGCTCCCCTCCCAAATATTTTGTATTTTTGATGTCATATTTTACATCTTTATGTTTATCCCTTTACTGATTATTGTAGTTATAATTGATTTTACAGGGTTTTTTTTTTTTTTTTTTTTTGCGGAACGCGGGCCTCTCACTGTTGTGGCCTCTCCCATTGCGGAGCATAGGCTCCCCGGACGTGCAGGCTCAGCGGCCATAGCTCACGAGCCCAGCCGCTCCACGGCACGTGGGATCTTCCCGGACCGGGGCACGAACCCGCATCCCCTTCATCAGCAGGCAGACTATCAACCACTGTGCCCCCAGGGAAGCCCAATTTTACAATATTTTGTCTTTCAATCTTTGTACTAGCTTATTTAAGAGGTTGATCCTTTACTATATATTTGCCTTTACTAGTGGGATTTTTCCTTTCCTATAGTTACTTCTTGTTATAGCCCTTTGTTTTCTACTTAAAGAAGAGCATTATCATTTCTTTTAGGGTAGGTTTAGTATTGATGAGCTCTTTTAGTTTTCACTTGTCTGAGAGGCTCTTTATCTCTCCTTCAATTCTAAATGATATTATTGCTAGGCTAGGTTGCAGGATTTTCCCTTTCAGCCCTTTGAATATATGTCACTCCCTTCTGGCCTGAAAAGTTTCTGCAGAGAAAATCATTTATAGCTTTATGTGGAGGTTCCCTTGTATATGACTCTTTGTCCTCTTGCTGCCTTTAGAATTCTCTGTATTTAACATTTGCTATTTTAATTATGATATGTCTTGGTGTGGGTATGTTTGGCTTCATCTTGTTTGGGAACCTCTGTGCTTCCTGTACTTGGATATCTGTTTCCTTCTTCAGGTTTAGAAAGTTTTCAGCCATAATTTCATCAAATACATTTTCGACCCCTTTCTCCAGGGTGTTCTGGCAGCTATCACCTTGATAGGAGGTGGGGCTGGAGATGAAGGGGCTAGAGCGGGCACCAAGTGTGAGCCAGGGCTTCTCCTCTGTTCAGTGGCCAACACCACTATTTTGAGGGTGGAGGCAAGTTCCAAGTTGCTGGAGCAGAAGCCCTGACAGTCGGGTCTGACCTGGCTCTGTTCTCTTTAAGGGTGTGCTTTCCTCCCACCCCAGCCCTGGCTCCCCTGTCCCAGAGGCGAGCAGTGCTGGAGCCAGAGGGGCTGGTGCTGGTGCTTGGCCTGGGTCTGGGTACAGCTGTGGTGGTCCTGGTTGCAGTCAGGGTCCCTGATCGCTTCTGATGCGCTATCGCCGTGAGCACCCATAGTGGCTGCCCCCACCCCACTCAGAGGCCACTCTGAGTCTGAGCCACCTTTGTTCCTCACAACGGAGCTCTCCCCCTTGGCCCCTGCAGCCCCCACTGTAGTGTGGAGCTGTGCTGCAGAGCAGGCAGGGCTGGTGTAGGCACTCACCTCAGGCTGGATTGAGTGCCAGGGTGGTTGCAAGAACCCAGCATCCCAGGCAGTTTCAATCTGCCCTTTCCCACCTGTTTGGGGAGTAAGCAAGCATGTATGCCTGCCTCACAGGTGGAGTCCAGGCTTCCTACAGCCCTCCTGTTAGTCCTACCAGCCTTCCAGCCAGCCAAGCGGACTCCTCTTCTTGGTCAGATCCCCCAGGGCTGGTGTGGCCAGCATGTGGCTCAAACTGCTTACTCCCCAGGGAGGAACTCCACCTATGTAAAAAGAGTCCAAGGGAACTCCTCTGAGTCCCCTCCCAGGGGCACAGGTCCCGACCTGATGGCTTCTCTTCCCTTCCTACCCCATTCTGTGTGGAACTTTCTTTCAGCCTTGGTTACACAAGAGCCTTTCTGCCGGTCTCCAGTTGGTCTTCAGTGAGAATTTCTCCACACGTAGATGTATTTGATGTGTTCATGGGGGGAAGTGAGTTCCCCATCCTCTTTCTCTGCCATCTTCTCTCTCTCTGCTACTTCTTTTGAAATGATTCAAGAATTAAAAAAAAATAGACAGGGAAAGGAAATATAGCAAAACAATAACACCATTAAACATTGTTGAAACTGGATGGTGAGTATAAGGATGGTCATCGTACTCTACTTTTCTGTATGACTAAAAATGTTTACAACAAAAAGTTGGAATAGGGCTTCCCTGGTGGCGCAGTGGTTGAGAGTCCGCCTGACGATGCAGGGGACACGGGTTCATGCCCCGGTCAGGGAGGATCCCACATGCCGCGGAGCGGATGGGCCCGTGAGCCATGGCTGCTGGGCCTGCGCGTCCGGAGCCTGTGCTCCGCGACGGGAGAGGCCACAACAGTGAGAGGCCCGCGTACCGCAAAAAAAAAAAAAAAAGAAGAAGAAAGAAAAGGTTGGAATAAATGATGGTGACAATGTCATTTGCTTTGGGTAGCAGACTCTCAAAATCATTGGGACTTCTTGCCTTCCACAAATCACTATTTATCTGTGTAAGAAAGGAAGGTGTTTGTGTCAGGAACAGTGTCCTACCCACAGCAGACCCTGAATTATTTATCAATGAATGAATATTTCTCTCTCTCTCTTTGGTTTTCCTTTTCTAAATCTGCCACTCTAGTTAAAGCTAACCTTAAGCCTTTATCATCTTTCCAAATGCTTTAAAACTGCAGAGTGAGGTGATTTTGCAAAGAATGCCCATCAAAGAGAAGATAGCTCTTGTGGCTGTTGGAATAGTTAGCAGCATGCTGAGAGTGGGTGGTTATTTGTAGTGTCATGCTATGTTCAAAGTGCTGTTTGATTGTGTTCTGTTTTGGTTTTTAAAAATATTCTATTTATTTAATTTATTTTGGCTGTGCTGGGTCTCAGTTGGGGCACCCAGATGTTCACTGCGGCACACGGGATCTTTTAATTGCGGCATGCGGGCTTCTTAGTTGCGGCATATAAACTCTTAGCTGCAGCATGAATGCAGGATCTAGTTCCCCAACCAGGGATCAAACGTGGGTCACCTGCATTGGGAGCATGGGGTCTTACCCACTAGACCACCAGGGAAGTCCCCAAAGCGCTGTTTGTTTATAAAAGAAAATCAATTCTGGCCCTCTATGAGCTGCAGTGTTGTATACTGGTTGCTTTTCCTTAAGGCATAAGTACTCACAGTGGTCCATCGGCTACTCTGACTTATATTTGAAATACTGTATTCTGTAAAATTCATCCTTTCATCTATCTATCCAATCATCCAACCATCCATTCACTAATTTATTCAAGAACCAGGAGTTATAGGAACTAGGTCAGGGAAGAAAATGTGATGCACCCCAAAACTGGAAGCACATTTGTGATGTTATAAACAAGAGTTATAATGATCAGTGAGGATGTAGAAAGGATAAAAGCCTTCCATCATCCTCTATAGCAGTTTCTCAAACTTCAATCATTGACAAAAATTCATGATTTCTGCCATATCTGAGGATCATTAATACTTAAATATCCTCCTTTAAATCCATTCACTTAAGAAAAAATACCAAAAACATAAATGCCTACTGTAGTCTCATCCTAAACATTACTATCCATAAAGTCATGGTTGTGAGGTGTTGTTGCATTTTTCTCTGATGTATTAAAATAAATGCACAGCTATACAATCATCGCGAGTATCTTTAACAATGGGTGTAATCAGTGATACACATACCATACTATATAGGAATCTACCTTTCAGAAAAGGATTAGGAGGCAAATGAATTGAGCTTAACGTACTGGCTCATATGTGTGCACATGTATGAAACACATACACATTCCAACTAACCATCATTTGGTCCCTTCCTTCTGTTCAGGCCTTCCTTTGGTAGTAAATCAGTGATCTAAACTGCTTTGTAAGTTAATTTCCCAAAGACCAAAAGAAGAATGGATTCAATGAATATTTTGCTGATTAGAACATGAGCAGGAGCCTTGAATACTCATACAGATCACACGTCTACTAAGTGGTGATGCAGGAAGAATTCATCTTTTTAAAAAAATTTATTTCCTATTTATATTTTTTAGCTGCATGGCATGTGGGATCCTAGTTCCCCAACCAGGGATTGAACCTGTGCCCCCTGCGTTGGGAGCACAGAGTCCTAACCACTGGACCGCCAGGGAAGTCCCAAGAATTCATCTTTTGACACAAATATCAGATATGCTCCCCAAACTTACAATAATGAATATAATAGGAAGTGATTAAAAATGTTTTACAGGTAAGGTTTAGGGCCAGTAGGGTTTTTTTCTTAGTACTTTATATTTTAGTCTTAAAGAAATGGTACCTCAAGGCTGCCTCATTTCCATTTAAATAAATCATTCTCATTTTCATAATCGGCTCCCTTCTTGGTGCAGAGCTGGGGGCATGCAGGTAGGCACATGTTTTAAATATACTTTAGTTGCTTCTGTCCTTCATTTGTCAAGTATTTGTTGCATACCTACTACATCCAGGCATTGGACTGGATGCTGTGGAGACCAGAAAGAATGAAACAGACATGTTTCCTGCCTGGTGGAGCTTACTGTATAGTATGGAGATAGCTACTAATAAGTCATCTCTCAAATAGAAAGAAAAAATTGCCCTGAGGAAGTGGTGTTTGAGCAGAGGTCTGTGTAGGGGGAGAGAAAAGAACGGTCCAGGCAAAGGGAACATCCAGTGCAAAGGCCCCCTCTTGCGGTAGGACAGAGAGGGAGAGCATCACACCTCCAAGGAATTAAAAGGATGTAAGTGGTTGGAACCTGGGGCCTGTGGGGCTGGACAGGTGTTGGCCCTGCCATGCTGGGCCCTCGGTGATGGTAAGGAGTTTGGTCTTTGCCCCAAGATCAACAGGAAACCACTGAAGGGCGGGGCTCCTCAACAAAAATCAAGGCTCTGTTAGCAATGAAGAAGGGGGAAATGGTTACCAGGTATGCAAGCAACAGCACTTACAGAAACACCCCAAACGTTGCCTATCCAAAAAAGAACTATTTCCCCATCTCCCCCACTCCCGTAAACAGTATGGTTTACTGTTTCTCATCTCAGTGAGTGGCCTCACTATTCACCCAGTAGCTCAAGTCAAAATCGAGGCTCCATCCATGATACTACCCCTTGTCTTCAACCCCTTACCCTCCATATCTAATCCATGGCCAAGTCCTGTCCATTCCACCTCTTAAATATCTGAACTCATTCACTTCTCCATCTCCACCATCAAATTCACACAATGGTCTCTTGCTGAGCCACCAGTGGTTTCCCAAATGCTCTTGTATTCGCACAATCTGTTCTCCACACAAAGTGACCTTTTCAAAATACAAATCCAATCATATCACTTCTCTGTCTAAAGGCCAGGGATCTGGGGTAAATCTTGCTGAGCCCTAGCCTGTGGCGAGCATTGCCCTCTGAGGAAGGCGCCATTAAGACCCTCATAAGCCTCAGGGCCCGATTGTACTCTCCTGGGTATGCATCCTGGACTTTATGGTATGAACGTAAAAAAGGAGATGGCCTTTGGCCAAATCGCTCCAGGGACCTGCTCAGTTACTGGGAGTCCCTGGTTGTTCTCTAAAGCTAGGAAAAGCAACCCTGGAGGGAAAATTGGTGCCTTTGAGGGAAAAGCCAATCAACCAGCTGATGCCGATGAGGCGTGACTAAGCAAATTCCCTGCTTTAGGGGTGGATATATACGGCTATGCTTTGTTATTAAACTTGCCTTGCAACCATCAGTTGCTTGTGCCCTTCTGATCCCATACCTTGGTGCGTTCAGTTCCCTACCCCCTCTCGTCGATTGTTGCTGCACTTTGAGGACCTGCCGCGGCTGGCGGCACCAGCCAGTCATGGCAGACTCATTCTACTTGCCCTTGACTGGTTTCATTGACGGCAGAGACCCAGTGACTCATTTCTGGTAAGCATCGCTTGGGGGGAGCTTCTGGGAAAGGGTTTCTTGTTCTTCGAAAAAGACCTTTAGGAGAAAAGGATGCTTTTTATTTTGCTAGACATTGTCACATCTGGGTGTGTCTGGAATGGCAGCAGCCATCTTGTGACCAGCCTGAAAGCAGTGCCTAAAGCCCAGAGTGCCACCGCTGGAACCTGCCCTACATGTGAGGCAAATCCCCTGGCTATGCAAGCCGATTTCAGTTGGATTTTCTGGCATGTGCGGCTGTAAGGATTCTGATATGTGTCTGAAGCAACTGGTGCCAAATGAGCAGTTGGATTCGTGCAGCTGAAGCTCATTGGAGAGGTCCGAGCTGGAGAAATATATGTGAGTCTTTGGTGAAGCTGAGGGAAGGGATAGATTGTCAAGGAGGAGGGTAGAAGGTGAGTTCAGAAAAAAGTTTAGGAGAGGATGAGACTGCCAAGAAGTTTAGGAGGGATTGGGTCAGAGAGGTCAAGGGAGACCACCTGTGGCCAGGAGAAAGGATTTCCTGTTTATCTTCCTCTATATTGATTGAGACTAATATTAAGGAAGGGCATTACAACATTCCTAAGTGTATTCAAACTGGACAAAAGGAAGTGGCTCAGGAATGTTTTCGCTAGAGGAGGAAGTTGGATTTCAGAACCAACCCTTGGGATTAGGGGAGTTTGGCCGTCTGCCATTTTACAAGGAGGTCATTTTACCAGAATTTCAAAGGCAACCAAAAATTGAACAAACAACCTGATCAGAGAATACCTCTCCTCTTCTGAGTGTAAGATACTGAGTTAAGTGGAGATTGGAAGGGCATCCCAGAGGAGGCACCATCGTAAGAAAAGGCTCGGAGGGTGTAAGCCAAGGGCATCCGTCACAGAATGAGGCTGGAGAAAAACGTGGGAGATGAGATGGGAATATGGCAACGAGGTCAGCATAGGGTGTGCCTTGTAAATCAGGCTAAGTTTAGATTTTATTCAGTCTGAAACGGCTCCCGTGGAAGGTTTTTGAGCAGTAAGGAGTTAGATGTGGTAAAGGTGTTCCAGATCACCTTTGTTAGGTTAAAAAAAAAAAAATCAGAGGACCAGGAGCTACGTTACCATGAGAGGTTCTCAAACTTCAGTCCGTATCAGAATTACCAGAGGAACTTGTGACAAATGTAAATTCCTGGTACTCACCACCCCCCGGGTTGGGATTCTATAGGTTGGGTCCGATACGTACACTTTATAAAAAGCCCTCTGGCAGCGGTACTGCCAAGGGATGAGTTGGGAGTTTAGCTCCCATCCTCTGCATCCCTTCTATCCTTCATTCTTTGACACAGAAAATGGGCGTTTCTCAGTGTTACACCAGAAGTTCTTCCAGGGTCTGTCAACCTGACAGCGGCCCCAGCCCCTCCCACGTCGGGCGGACCCGACGTGGCGGTCTCGGGCCCCGCAGCGCCGCCAGAGACTGAGGACCGAGTAGGGGCGGGCACCAGGCGGTCGGGCGGCGACCGGGCTCCTCTCTCGGACTCCTGCCCCGAGCCCGGCCCCGCCCTGACTCGGGTTTGGAAAACCCGCAGCCACAGCCTGTCTGAACTGCAGCAGCGGCCACGCACAAACCTGTGGGCGGGTCTCCATGGTGACTGGCGGACGCTGTGACCAATTATGTACCGGCGTTTGTTTCCGCCCCATCCCTCCCCCGGGGCCGATACTTCCGTGACTGACAGTTCCCTCTGGACTCTGTTACGTAAGGGGAGGGTCAAGTGCGGCCCCACCCGAACCGAGCAGATTTGATTGGCAGGACCTAGTGCTGCCGCCCCAACGCCCCCGGAAGAACGTTCTTGACAGACAGGTATAGGAGCCACTCGGCGCCGCGAGGCTGGGCGGAAGCGTCCGGGCCCAAGGGAGGTGGGAGGGGGGCGGAGCCGGAGGCTGGGAGCCGGGCTGGGCGGGGCGGGGAGTAGGCAGGGGCTGGGCTGGCTCTGCGGCCAGAGATGCTGAGGGGCCGCGACGGCGCTTTGCTGCCGGGAGCACTGCATTAAAAACACCGAGGTGGGGTGCGCTGCCAGGCCGGTGGTAGGTACGCGAGGGCTGTGGAGTTCTCAGACGCGGACCGCCAGCGTCCTCGGGGCCGGCATTTGTATGCCCTACCAGGGGCCCTCGACTCCGTAGCGACGGCGGCCGCACTGGGACATGGGGGCGGGGCTGGGCACCTGTCCGCGTTCGCAGGCACCTGCTGAGCCGGCCGCAGCGGGGCCCGGGGCCTGGCGCTGGGGACTGCCCGGGAGCGGTGCCGGGCCAGCTTGAGGAGGGAAGGTGGGTCGGACCGGTTCGCCCCGTCCGGGGCCCGCCCTCCTGGCCCCCTCGCTACGCCCGGCTCTGTCCTTGCTCCCAGGTTGAGGGGGTCGTCCGAGGCTCGCAGCCCCCCACCAGAGCGTCTCGCGGGCCCGGGCCGGCCTCGAGCTATCTGCGAGGTCGGGATTTGGCCCCTGCCTTGCATCATCCCGAGACAGGTTTGTCCAGATTCCCTGCGTGCGCGGAGATGGGTTTCCGCCCCGGGCGCGGGTGCCCGTCCCGGCTGTCCCCAGAGAGCCGGGGCCGAGGCTGTTTTCATCTTTTCCCTGGGCCCTGCTCCGTCGCCTCTTAACATGGAATTTAAGGCTGTTCGGGGTGATGTGCCTATTTAGGGACTATGGTACATAGGAGGTAAGCACCACCCGTGTCTAAGTTTTGCCTCAGGACAGGTGCGGATCATTCGTATAGGGCCGAGCTACGACTTCTCAGCTGTATAATATAAAGAGAGACAATCATGTGTTGTTTGCACGACCAGACCAGCAGAAATTTTAAAGTTGTTTCGGAATGAATAGGACGTGCCTTGTGTTTTCTTCCATCTATGTCACTCCTGTTGGAAAAATGCTGTACTGTGCCTGGGTAAAGTAGATAGCTATTAAAGAGTGTAGTTACTCCTGAAAAGCGTGCTACAATTTCTCTAGGTAATTATGTCGTTGCTGGAAACAAAGGCAGCAGTAGACAATACCTCCCTCTTAAAGACAGGAGAAACTGGGGCTAAGTTTTATTTGATTCTTAAGGGCAAAGTCATAGAATCTTTACGTGTTAGACCTGGAAGGGACCTTACAGGTGACTGATCCACCTCGGTAAATTCACATGGTGGTGAGCACTTTATCCCAGGGGGACAGAATTCCCTGTTAAACCAGGTCTGTCCTAGATTATGGTTGGGTGCTGCACATTACTCTGGATCTGAAAACCAGTGTTGTTCTTCTTTGCACCAAACAGGAACATATACACCCACACAGTTTTGATGTCCCAGCCATTTTGGCTTGTATCATAGTTACCTTTAAAGGCAGATTTTCAGAAAGCTCTCGGCAATAAGTTGCTACTTACTGCATGTAAGTCATCAGGTAGGTGGAAGAACCAGAATCCTCATTACTTGGATTTAATTATTGGGTGGCATTGTATCTTGGAAAGCAAATCAGCAGTAATGGGCACTGGTAGGGTATGGGACCCACCTGTGGATGTCATAGGCTCGGCAGAAAACAAATTTTTGCCGATTAGGGACATTTGGTACATGCTTCTCTAATGATTTGCTTCTTACAAATTTTGTAAAATGTTGCTGAAATTTTTACCCTTTTCACCTTCAGCTTGTTGACTGGTTCAAGTAGGAATTTAGCAGAGCTCTGTTTTAAACATGACCAAGCCTGGGGGAAGTCACCAGAGCAGACTAATTACTATTCTTACAGCTCCGATTGCTGCTTTTCCTTTGCCTCTTCCTTTGTATTTTTAGTGAATGACCCACTGACTTTGTGACTTTTGAGACATGCTTTCTTATCCACTTCATGAAGCTTTGGTGGAGGATATATGTTTGTGAAAGGTCTCGTTTGCATTCCTCTGTTGCATTTGTACATATTGCGTGGCAATTCCTTAAATGTATAATCCTGCTGTTCCACACTTGAAGCAGTTAGAAAAGGTCGTTTTTTGTTTCTTTGTTTTGTGGATGGTCCCCACAGGACCCAGTTCTCCCTCCCCCTCTGTCTCGTATGCTCTGCCTTTGGTTGCTAGTTTTGTTGGAGAGAATCATTCTGTACTTAAGACACTCTCGAATCAGCTCCCTTGGATGTTTAATTCCCATAACCCTGAGAACTGTGATAGACCTTTTGTGTCTGTGGGTACAGTGCATTCTGAACCTAGCTTTCCCAGTAGTTAAATGCCTAGATATTATGCTAGTAGCAGCTGTTGTAGTCCATATCGTTTGCACTTCTGGCACCAGAGCTGAACTGTGTCACTGAATATTCTGAATCCTGGCCAAGGACTTGGTACACAGATTCCTGTTGGCATTTAAAGATGGGAAAGAAACAGGAGAGGGAGGGGTTATAGAAGGAAACTATTTCTAAAGATTTTTCCCGCTAGGTTTTTATAACTACATGTTATATAACATTATACTGCATTTCTGCTTAGAGGTACAGATTTAGTTCTTGACTATTTCAGAAGTCTTAACTGTTGGTGTTGGTCTGTTTCTCTGTTTCCCCATCTCATTTTAAGGTAAAGTGAATTCTGCGGACGGAAGAGTTTGATGACACAGACCACTGAGTTTCTTTGTTTGGAGTACACGTTATGAACCCTTTCTGGAGCATGTCTACAAGCTCTGTACGCAAAGTAGGTACAGTTGATAAATTTACTGAGGAAACCCATTTGTGTCAGAACAGAGGCCAAAATATTTCATACCAAGGTTGCCTATAATCTTAGCAAAACCACCTTGTTTTTCTAGTTTAGGTTTTACTTTTGGGAAACAGTTATTTGGTTGATTAAAGTCAGTTTCTGAGACCAAGATCACATCCAAATAGAAATCATTCTAGTAATCAAAATTATATTATTTTGACTTAGGTTATATTTACACAGGATGAAATTTGTGACATTTTATTGTAGTAGTTTTTTGACAAACTGCAGGATTTCATGGTTAGAGAAGTGTTGGGCAAGACCAGTCCAATATGGTCAAGTCAGACTTGAGGGCACTGGTTTAAGTTTTCTAAATAAAATATTTTTTTAAATAAAATACATTTTAGGGAAGCTTAAAATACACAAACAAAATGAAAATGAATGTCACCCGTAATTCCACGTGTAAGAGAACGCCACTATTAATCTTTTTTTCTGTACACGATACTGTGTACATTTTTAATACAGCTAATTAAGCAGACTTTGACTGTACTTGAGCCACGGAAATACCTATGAGATGGTAGTTTAGTCTCTGACTCATTTAGACCTCTGTCTTTGACTAAGAATGACAGTTTATGCTGATGATAGTTCAAGTGTGGAAAGATGTCCATTGGGGACAAGATCAAAATCAGACCCATGCAAGTGAGAGAATAGCTTCATTCTTAGTTTCTAACCGAAGTGGTGACATCAGGTAGTGACTGATTTCAGTCCTCTACACTATTTATTTTGAGATGCTTAGCACCCGACTTTCTACAGCTAAACGCTAGGGGACCTTTCTAGTCTTGTCTAATTGTGTAGTAACCCCTTGCCCTCTTTCTGGGGCCACCAGGAGAAACCATTTCTTTCTCCGTTCCAAGTAAATCCTGTAAATATTGGCCTTATTGTCTATAGGATGCAGCTGATGAATGAATTTTCTTCTGATTTAGCCTTGCTTCAGCTTTGTTCTGCTCTCTGTAATAGCCTGCCTGCTCAACAGACTTTCAGGTCATCTTGATCATGGTGCTAGAATGTCGTTGTAAAAGAGTTATTCCAGCTTTTCAGTCAAAGACTAAAGGACATCACATGTAGTCTTGTGATTTAAGAATCATCCTAACAAATGTTCTCACCGCTTCATCTTGAATAGCGATCTGATGGTGAAGAAAAGACATTAACAGGGGATGTGAAAACCAGTCCTCCACGCACTGCTCCAAAGAAACAGCTGCCTTCTATTCCCAAAAATGCTTTGCCCATAACTAAGCCTTCATCGCCTGCCCCGGGAACACAGCCAGCAAATGGCACGCATGCTTCTTATGGACCTTTCTACCTGGAATACTCCCTTCTTGCGGAATTGTAAGTTCTGAAACTATCTGGTTAACTTTTGAATGACCCTTGAAGGTGAAGAATGAAACTGATTCTTAAGGACTCAGTAAACAGCAGCCATTTAATCTTAAAGCTCAAACCCATCCCCCTCCAGTATTAGCCTTAATGTATATAGGATGGACTCTATTGCTAGCAATATAACCTTTCTTCACCAAGGCCTAAGTGGTGTTATATAAATGTCCTCTTCTAAAAGTAATGATTCTTACTGAGAGCTTGGGTAAGTAAGATTTAAAGGCAAATGTGTGCTTTAATTTCCATGTCTGTTTTGGAGAGCAAGAGGAGGGGGAAACAGATTTATTAAGCATCCAGGAACTTAACTTTGGTCCACCATTATATGAGGTGAGGAATTCACCTCCTGAAGAGGTTGTTGTAGAGGGCGGGACAGTGGGAGGGTGGCAATCTATTCTTTCTTGGGTCAGGCCCAGCTGGAGTTTGTGCTCCATTCTGGTGATCACCCTGTAAGAGGCATCTATCCTGACAGACTGAGGAGAGGGTCCCCAAAAGAGATGGTCCCAGGAGGAGATGGTTCCAGTAGGCAGAGGTCAGGAAGCCTGACCTTAGCAGTCAACAGTTGATGGAACGGGAACCACTGACTTGGAGAAAACCTAGAAAGTACTTATTAAAGCTGTCTTCACCTGAAGGACCGTCATTAGAAAGGGGATTTGACTTATTCCGTATGACCCCCAAGGGCAGAGCTAGGCCATTATGGGGAAGTTTTAAAGATTTGGGCTCCATGTAAGTAAGAACTTGACTAGTCACAGAAGTCAAAAATTGGACTGAAGTTGCACATATCAGTAGAGTGTGAGGAGATGGGCACTTCTGCAGAGTCTAGTAGTGATGACACAGTGCTTGGCCATCAGAGGGGCTCAAATAGTGATTGAGTGCAGATGGCATTTGATTTGAGCATTTGTTATATGGGCAGAAAGTCTGGATAATTAATTCTGAATTTCAGTCATGTAAAACTTCCTTTGTACATGAAGTTATTTTAAAAGTGTCCTCCAGCCGTCCCTCACTGTGCTAATGTTGTAATGGTCAGAGGGTCTGAGGCCCCCGTGTAAATGGCGAGTGTGATTTGGTAGCACGGGTCCCTTTAGCTTTATAATGGAAGCCTGTGTTTGAGGCGAGGCAGTGAGTTGGACAGGCTTCTATTGTGGCATTAAATCTGCTGTCTGTATTAGGACACAAAATTGCCCTTTTGGCAAACCTCACTGTAGTAGATACATCTGCCAACCATGCTGCTGTTGACATGCTGAATTATAGTGAGTTAAAAATGGAATAACTACTTTAAAATGATTGAAAAATAAGTGTGGTAGCAAATAGGTAATAAATAAAAACAGTCAGTTGAGGTCCAATAAGCTGCTTCTCAGTAAAATTCAGGATGGGCAGGTTAATGTGTTTTAAGACCCTCAGTCAACATTGTTCTTTTCAAGGTTTGGTCACAGTGTTACTTGTTTATTAGGCTTATAGCTCAGATAAAAAAGGAACAGAGCAGAATGGCTGTCAGGTGACCAGGTCCCAGAAGAGCCAGTGCAGCCTCTGTCTTCCCTTGTTTCAGCACCCACCGTTTCCCACGCCACGGCCCACAGAGTTCAAGTGTCTGAGTTGGGGGTAAATTCAGGAGCAGAGTACAGTGTGAGCGCCTCAGGCTGCCTGCCTTCTACCAAGAACACTGCCGCACCGACTGGTGTTCAAACTTAAAATGACCCCCAAATGAGGGTAATTCCATGGAATTTTAATGTCTTAATTACCTAAAGTTGTATTTTAAAAAGGTTTTAAGTGTGTGTGGGTAAGATCTATTGTTCATGGTCACAAAAGCAATAATCGTACAGATACTCTCACTGACCTAAAATTTGATGTCCAGAATTACCTACAGGTTGGTTTCCAAGATGGTGTTTTGGGGAAGCTGATTTCTGGGTGGAAAACTTGATTGTGTATCCCTGTTCGGCTTTAATTTCTTAATCTGGGGCCCTTATTTGGCTGTGTTTCTCTGTAAGCATGTGTTATGAAACCAGTAAACAGGCAGCAGTCAGGGCCAGGTGAGAGATTGTGATGACTCTGTCTGTATGGTTAGAGCATCAGCTGCCCTTCGAGGGACTATTCCTTCTTTCAAAAAATGAACCTGGGTGGTTTGGTCTGTATGTCATTTCCATCCATGCAATCTCACTATTCTGCTGCTTCTGTTTTAGTACCTTGGTTGTGAAGCAGAAGTTACCTGGTGTCTATGTGCAGCCATCTTATCGATCTGCATTAAGTAAGAAGGATTAGCTCTTTTTATAGCATATTTGGTTCCTCTGACACAAACTTAGCCCTTAACTGTTTTTATTTTTTCCTACAGTGTGGTTTGGAGTAATATTCATACGGCATGGACTTTATCAAGATGGTGTATTTAAGTTTACAGTTTACATCCCTGATAACTACCCAGATGGTGACTGTCCAGTAAGTTGGGGATATAGTCTGGCTTCTTTTCTTTCTTGGACCCTCCTCACTGCAGGAGGAGGGTTTAAGGGGCTTTAAAGATTTCTTGGTTCTTTTCCTGGCCTAATACTTTGATTTCAGTTTCCCGAAATGTTTGGTCTACTCAGTAGTCTTTCAGGGGCTTTTTTTTTGCTTTGTTGCGTCTTTTGCCATGCTAGCCTCTGCCTTCAGCTTTACTTGTTTCTCTGCTCAGGGTGTGCAAGTGAGGCTGGAAGCTGTAGTACAGCTCTCGCTACGTGAATTGCAATTGTTATGCTGTGGTAGAGAAGAGTGACTTTTCCCCTGCTTCACTGCAAAATTTAGTTTTACAGGAAAATGGTGAAAGTAGTTAGGTGTCCCTCTTGAGGCAGCTCTCTGACTTTAAGCAACAAAAATGCCTTGTCCTGAAGCTTCTTTTACAACTTATCTGCGTGGGTTTAATATGCTCCGTTGCTTCCATTAAAGGATGTGTCTCTCTTTCAATGTAGCGTTTGGTGTTTGATATTCCCGTCTTTCACCCGCTAGTTGATCCCACCTCAGGTGAACTGGATGTGAAGAGAGCATTTGCAAAATGGAGGTTAGTAAATAAGAGTTTCGTGTGGTGACATAAGCCAGCAAGAGGAAGCCTCAGTAATCCTGCCATATTTCCCTTTAGGCGGAACCATAATCATATTTGGCAAGTATTGATGTATGCAAGGAGAGTTTTCTACAAGATTGATACAGCAAGCCCCCTAAACCCAGAGGCTGCAGTACTGTATGTTACTTTGCTTTGTTATGTAAGATAAATTTGAAAAGATAGCAAAGTAGATTATGTTGGTAACCTTTTGATTTAAACTTTTAACACAGGTACGAAAAAGATATTCAGCTTTTTAAAAGTAAAGTGGTTGACAGTGTTAAGGTGTGCACTGCTCATTTGTTTGACCAACCTAAAATAGAAGACCCCTATGCAATTAGGTAAGTGGTACATTATCAAGATAAACTGCATTTTGCACTATTGTGCTGCCGTTTTCCAGGTGGCCTTAGAACGGGGATTTAAAAGGAAAGTGTATACTTTGTTAGTCTACAACCTTTCTAACTTGGTATCAACTTTTTCTTGCTAGTATTTTGTTGAGGATTTTTGCATCTATGTTCGTCAGTGATATTGGCCTGTAGTTTTCTTTCTTTGTGACGTCTTTGTCTGGTTTTGGTATCAGGGTGATGGTGGCCTCATAGAATGAGTTTGGGAATGTTCCTCCCTCTGCTATCTTTTGGAAGACTTTGAGAAGGATAGGTGTTAGCTCTTCTCTAAATGTTTGATAGAATTTGCCTGTGAAGCCATCTGGTCCTGGGCTTTTGTTTGTTGGAAGATTTTTAATCACAGTTTCAATTTCAGTGCTTGTGATTGGTCTGTTCATATTTTCTATTTCTTCCTGGTTAAATCTCGGAAGGTTGTGCATTTCTAAGAATTTGTCCATTTCTTCCAGGTTGTCCATTTATTGGCATAGAGTTGCTTGTAGTAATCTCTCATAATCTTTTGTATTTCTGCAGTCAGTTGTTACTTCTCCTTTTTCATTTCTAATTCTATTGATTTGAGTCTTCTCCATTTTATTCTTGATGAGTCTGGCTAATGGTTTATCAATTTTGTTTATCTTCTCAAAGAACCAGCTTTTAGTTTTATTGATCTTTGCTATCGTTTCCTTCATTTCTTTTTCATTTATTTCTGATCTGATCATTATGATTTCTTTCCTCCTGCTAAATTTGGGGTTTTTTTGTTCTTCTTTCTCTAATTGCTTTAGGTGCAAGGTTAGGTTGTTTATTTGAAATGTTTCCTATTTCTTAAGGAAGGATTGTATTGCTATAAACTTCCCTCTTAGAACTGCTTTTGCTGCATCCCATAGGTTTTGGGTCGTCATGTCTCCATTGTCATTTGTTTCTAGTTATTTTTTGATTTCCTCTTTGATTTCTTCAGTGATCACTTCATTATTAAGTACTGTATTGTTTAGCCTCCATGTGTTTGTATTTTTTACAGATCTTTTCCTGTAATTGATATCTAGTCTCATAGCGTTGTGGTCGGAAACGATACTTGATACGATTTCAGTTTTCTTATATTTACCAAGGCTAGATTTGTGACCCAAGATATGATCTGTCCTGGAGAATGTTCCACGAGCACTTGAGAAAAATGTATATCTTGTTATTTTTGGATGGAATGTCCTATAAATATCAATTAAGCCCATCTTGTTTAATGTATCATTTAAAACTTGTGTTTCCTTATCTATTTTCATTTTGGATGATCTGTCCATTGGTGAAAGTGGGGTGTTAAAGTCCCGTACTATGATTGTGTTACTGTCGATTTCCCATTTATGGCTGTTAGTATTTGCCTTATGTATTGAGGTGCTCCTATGTTGGGTGCATAAATATTTACAATTGTTATATCTTCTTCACGGATCTATCCCTTGATTATTATGTAGTATCCTTTGTCTCTTGTAATAGTCTTTATTTTAAAGTCATTTTGTCTGATATGAGAATTGCTACTCCAGCTTTTTTCTGATTTCCATTTGCATGGAGTATCTTTTTCCATCCCCTCACTTTCAGCCTGTAAGTGTCCCTAGGTCTGAAGTGGGTCTCTTGTAGACAGCATATATATACGGGTCTTGTTTTTGTATCCATTCAGCCAGTCTGTGTCTTTTGGTGGGAGCATTTAATCCATTTACATTTAAGGTAATTATTGATATGTATGTTCCTGTTACCATTTACTTAATTGTTTCGGGTTTGTTCTTGTAGGTCTTTTCCTTCTGTTGTGTTTCTTGCCTAGAGAAGTTCCTTTAGCATTTGTTGTAAACCTGGTTTGGTGGTGCTGAACTCTCTCAGCTTCTGCTTGTCTGTAAAGGTTTTAATTTCTCCATCAAATCTGAATGAGATCCTTGCTGGGTAGAGTAATCTTGGTTGTAGGTTTTTCTTCTTCATCACTTTAAATATGTCCTCCCACTCCCTTCTGGCTTGCAGAGTTTCTGCTGAAAGATCAGCTGTTAACCTTATGGGGATTCCCTTGTGTGTTGTTTGTTGTTTCTCCCTTGCTGCTTTTAATATGTTTTCTTTGTATTTAATTTTTGATAGTTTGATTAATATGTGTCTTGGCATGTTTCTCCTTGGATTTATCCTGTATGGTATTCTCTGTGCTTCCTGGACTTGATTAACTATTTCCTTTCCCATATTAGGGAAGTTTTCAACTATAATCTCTTCAAATATTTTCTTAGTCCCTCTTTTTCTCTTCCTCTTCTGAGACCCCTATAATTCGAATGTTCTTGCGTTTAATGTTGTCCCAGAGGTCTCTGAGACTGTCCTCAGTTCTTTTCATTCTTTTTTCCTTATTCTGCTCTGCAGTAGTTATTTCCACTATTTTATCTTCCAGGTCACTTATCCATTCTTCTGCCTCAGTTATTCTGCTATTGATCCCATCTAGAGTATTTTTAATTTCATTTATTGTGTTGTTCATCGTTGCTTCCTTCCTCTTTAGTTCTTCTAGGTCCTTGTTAAATGTTTCTTGCATTTTCTCTATTCTATTTCCAAGATTTTGGATCATCATTACTATCATTATTCTGAATTCTTTTTCAGGTAGACTGCCTATTTCCTCTTCATTTGTTAGGTCTGGTGGGTTTTTACCTTGCTCCTTCATCTGCTTTGTGTTTTTCTGTCTTTTCATTTTGCTTATCTTACTGTGTTTGGGGTCTCCTTTTCGCAGGCTGCAGGTTTGTAGTTCCCATTGTTTTTGGTGTTTGTCCCTAGTGGCTAAGGTTGGTTCAGTGGGTTGAGTAGGTTTCCTGGTTGAGGGGACTAGTGCCTCTGTTCTGGTGGATGAGGCTGGATCTTGTCTTTCTGGTGGTTAGGTCCACGTCTGGTGGTGTGTTTTCGGGTGTCTGTAGCCTTATTAGGATTTTAGGCAGCCTCGCTGCTAATGGATGGTGCTGTGTTCCTGTCTTCCTAGTTGTTTGGCATAGGGTGTCCAGCATTGTAGCTTGCTGGTCATTGAGTGAAGCTGGGTCTTGGTGTTTAGATGGAGATCTCTGGGAGATTTTTGCCATTTGATATTACGTGGAGCTGGGAGGTCTCTTGTGGACCAGTGTCCTGAAGTTGGTTCTCCCACCTCAGAGGCACAGCCCTGACTCCTGGCTGGAGCGCCAAGAGCCTTTAATCCACACGGCTCAAAATAAAAGGGAGAAAAAATAGAAAGAAAGAAAGAGAGAAAGGGAGGAAGGGGATAAAATAAAGTAGGATAAAATAAATAAAGTTATTAAAATAAAAAATAATTATTAAGAAGAAAAATTTTTTTAAGTTAAAAAAAAAAAAAAAAAGGATGGTCAGAACCCTAGGACAAATGGTGAAAGCAAAACTATACAGACAATATCTCACACAGAAGCGCACACACACACACTCACAAAAAGAGAAAAAGGGGGAAAAAATAATATATCTTGCTCCCAAAGTCCACCTCCTCAACTTGGGATGATTCGCTGTCTATTCAGGTTTTCCACAGATGCAGGGCACTTCAAGTTGATTGTGGAGATTTAATCCGCTGCTTCTTATGCTGCTGGGAGAGACCTCCCCCTCTTTGTTCGCACAGCTCCTGGGGTTCAGCTTTGGACTTGGCCCTGCCTCTGCGCGTAGGTCGCCCGAGGTCATCTGTTCTTTGCTCAGACAGGACGGGGTTAAAGGAGAAGCTGTTTCAGGGGCTCTGGCTCACTCAGGCCAGGGGGAGGGAGGGGTGCGGATGCGGGGCGAGCCTGCAGAGGCAGAGGCCAGTGTGATGTTGCACCAGCCTGAGGCGCACTGTGCGTTCTCCTGGGGGAGTTGTCCCTGGATCACGGGACCCTGGCAGTGGCGGGCTGCACAGGCTCCCAGGAATGGAGGTGTGGATAGTGATCTGTGCTTGCACACAGGCTTCTTGGTGGCGGCCGCAGTGGCCTTAGCATCTCATGCCCGTCTCTCGGGTCCGCGCTGATAGCCGTGGCTCGTGCCCGTTTCTGGAGCTCCTTTAAGTGGCATGCTTAATCCCCTCTCCTCACGCACCAGGCTTGGTATCAACTTGATTTCTGCTTTCAACATGGACTGACACATTGTGCCAATAGCAAGCTATTTAATGACTTTGGTTTCCTAAGGATCCTTGTAATGTGCTCATTCAAATGTAAGGACTTTTCTTTCCAGTTGGAGCCCCTCTTAAATTCCCATACCCCAACCAACTTACAGATTTGGTGAAAGGAGGGAAACTGAACAGTGTGAGAGTGAATAGTGTGAATGATGGGTTCCTTGAGCATTGTGTTCGTTTATGTTGAGGAAGAGTGTCTGCAGGAGTATTGAGAACTGAAGCAGTTGAGCTCCTGGGCAGCACTGGTGTTGCTGTGCATAGTGGTAGTGGTCAAGAGCTTGGGCTCTACAGTTAGACTGGGTGACTTTTGCACTTACTGGCTTTGGTGACCCAGAGCGATTACGTAATTTTACTGTGCCTCACTTTCTTCAAGTAATAGGACTTCAGGGGTGGTGGTGAGGCTTAAATGAGCTAACCCCTGTAAAGTGCTAAGGGATAGTTATTGTGAGGAAATCATTTAGATAATGTCTAAAACTTACATAATGACAACTGATTAAAGATTGTTCCTTGTTAACTTTTGTTAGGGGAACTAGGTTAAAAAATGTAAAAAAAATGGATGTTAAACAAATTTAGTGAGCTATTTTTAAATATTTTTCTCTTCCTGAAGCTTTTCTCCATGGAATCCTTCTGTACATGATGAAGCCAGAGAGAAGATGCTAACTCAGAAAGTAAGTAGATCACCAGTTTGGAAATCGTTAACTCACTGTTTCCTTTCTAAAATATCTTCACTGGAGACTACTCAGTATATACAAATAATTTTGGGGGAAACAAATATGTACAGTGCTGTAGTCCCCTCATCAGTCATTTTTTAATGTCTGTTTTTCATTGTGCCTAGAAGAAGCCTGAAGAACAGCACAATAAAAGTGTTCACGTTGCTGGCCTGTCATGGGTAAAGCCTGGCTCAGTACAACCTTTCAGTAAAGAAGAGAAAACGGTAGCAACTTAAGAGCTGGTGAATCTGGTGCACCGTGCACTTTCTTGCTGGACTTGGGCTAGTAAAGCTGACCAGTGGCAAAGGACTGCCTGCAGAGTAAAACGGTGTGCGCAGTGACCGGTGTCAGTGTTGTCCGTGTATGCTTAGGTTCTAACAGCAAGTTCTGGAAACCTCTCTTTATGTAATGCATTACTTCTGTCAGAAGTGTCTTCAGGGTGGTTATCTAGTTCAGTACTCCAAATTCTTGGGGACCTGGAGGCTTACGTATTTTTGGGAATATAATGCTAAAGGTAAGTTGCATTCATTTAAACTAATGAAGTAGGCAGAGTTTAGCACTATCTAATGATTTTTAAATCAGTGGTTGCAGGTGTACATATGTTAGGATATGGAGAGAAGATGTATAGAGAGAGCAGTTTCCATAGCTTATTAGCACTTTTAAGTGGAAGAGCATTTGAACCTCAGTCTTCAGCCTACTGTGTTACTGATATACAGACTGCTGTCACTGAGGTACATATTAGGTGAGTGAGAAGAAACCAGAACACTTGTTCATAGTTTTTTTTTTTTTAAAGCAAATTACTTATTGTATTTTTATGGCAGGAGGGAGAAAAAGTGTTAAAACGGTTTCTAATGAAGTCAGATATTTAAATGATGAATGACTAATGTGTTTCGTAGAGACAATAAACCAATAAATGATTGTTCCTTGTCATTTATGCAGGACATTAAATACCCTTTTCTCAATATAACTAAACAAAGAATTTATAAGTGCTTTATTGAAAAATACTTATTTTCATATAAAATTACAGTAGCAGTAAGTATCTTGAGAGGTTTTATAAATATTTTTGCAGAACACTATTCTAATTGAACAGTGTAAGTAAGTTCCATATTTCTTTCAGAGCAATATGAAGTTACCTAGTAACTTTGTTTATACTGATTCAATTTACAATTGAATTTTCTCCCTAATAAGATTATTCATTCAATTTTAAAACTGCTGGAACAACAGTGATTAATAAAGGTATATATAGATAATTCAGTAGCTATTAAATTAACATTTTCTAATTTGTATAAATGGTACTATGTACTAATAAAAACCTAAATTCTCCAATCTATTTTTTAAACTTCCAGGAACACACCCAAAGATATTTAAAATATATCACTTTAATAAAGACACACGTCTTTTGGATGACTACCTCCTAAAGGAAGAGGTCATAATTTTTCATAATAATCCTCTTAATTCAACTTGATTTAAAATCTTTACTTAGCTAGCTGATCCCTATCAACAAAAAATGGAGAATTTAAAACACATGCCCAAAAGGTAGCTACTGGGGCTTTAACAATTTTTTTAAAGTACAAAAGCATCAAAGAAGATACTGAATTAAGTTCAGCCCAGAAGTTTTGTACTTAATAAAGTTCACATTGTAGAAAGTGCCATTGCAAATATACAGCAAAATCTGGGTTACAAAATCATGCTTTTTACAGCCCTAAAGTGCCACTTCTTATACAGGTTCACTCACATTGCACACCAGTAAAGCACTTGTCACACTGCACCACACCTAATGGGGAGAGGGAAGAATTACACAAAGGGAATGGGAGACTTGGACTAATAACCTAGGACCTTCAAATCTGGGCGCTCTACCGTGTTACCTTTCAGGAATGCAAAAGTCTTACACTCCTACCAAGTGTTTTAGGACAAAATACCTACTTTTGCTTTTCATGAGGGCCAGGTAGGAATGAATTGAGATACAGTTCCTCTGCTGGAACACGTTAACAGAGACCTCTTATACACACATTTGAGTACACTTTGTTCTCTGCAATTCTTGTAGTAGCTTTGCCAAAGAGTTAAAAAAAAAATCCAAGTTTGGATTCTCAGCAGCCTTGATGGCAAGCACTGAAAAGTAGGGAAAAAGGCAGTTGGGATAAGTAAAAATATCCTAAGGATACTGGAAGGATTAAGGAAAAGAGCCCCATAATCTAGCATGCATTACATGATGCTGCTAAACAGAGTTTGTGAAAAGACAGTTTCAGTACAACAGACTAACCTCAGTGGGACCCTCGGTCATTAGCTACATCTTGGAGGCGGCGTAATAAGGCAGAATGATTTTCTGGGCAAATTCTTTTTGCAGGTGATTCACTTCCATCTTCCAGAAGAATCCCTCTCTTTTTGGTTGGCGTTTCTCCTGTCCGTATCATACTGTTAATTTCTCTCAGTCTCTGGCGGGGGTGGGGGGTTAAAAATAAATATAAAAACTTTAAAATTCTAATACACATAGTTCAGTGTTAAGTCAAAGAACCTCAAATGAGTTAAGTAGTTTATCTTGAAGAGTTTGAACATCTTTACAAAGGAACGTACTACCAAATTTTATATCCTTCCAATTTCACTTCTCAGCTGGCTGACATTGATGACTATCTGGGATAGAGGCAGAGTATTTCTATTTTTTAACAAGCTCCAGAGGTGGTTTTGATGTAAGCTTTTCCACAATGTAGGAGTTCACAAATATATGGGTTTTTTTTTTTTTTTTTTTTTTTACAAAAGTTATAGAGCATCACGTTGTTATGCCACATTTAATCAGTTTCATACATTTCCATTTTCCTTTCTTAAAAAATAGCATGACTTTACACAGTATTAGGCCCTTTTTCCCCCAGTCTAGTGTTACTCATTTTTTAACAGCGATGGAATTCCACAAGAGAAGCCTTAATTCCCTAAGGCATCCATTGTAGGTAATTTATTAGTATGATCTAGAATTCTGGAATGTATTGATATTAGTTACACGTCATCCTTGGGAGAACTGAGAAAATTCAGGCAAATTATTTTCTGCATTCTCTGGTTCACATGAAGAACTCGGATTAAGAAAAACTTCACCAGAGGGCTAGAGAGACTGGATTTATTTATAGGTGCCTTCAGCACTAAGTTTCTCCAAAGCCCCAAAAGTTAGCTATTGCATTATTTTCTGTAGTTAAAAAAATTTTTCATGTGCTGCTAATGTCATTGTCCATGTTTCCTAGTGGAAAGCATATTTCAGCTATTTCATTGATTCCTGCTTTTTCTAGCTGCCTAAGGGTGAAATCTTAGGTCACTAATTTGAGACCTTCCTTCCTAATATAGATATTTGGTGCTCATTTCCCTCTTAGCACTGCTTTCATGGCATCTCACAAATTTTGATATGTTGTTTTCATTTCCATTTGGTTTGAAATATTTTCCAATTTCTCTTTTATTTCTTCTTTAACTCTTAGAGATTATGCAGTTTAGGTTCCAAAAATTTGGGGGTTTTCCTGGTATCTTTCTGTTATTGATTTGATTTAATTCTGTTGTGGTCAGAGAAAATACATTATTTAAATCCTTTAAAATTTACTGAGACTTGTTTTATGGTCCACAGTGGGTCTATCTTGGTAAATGTTACATGTGAGCTTGATGCTGTTGGAGTATTCTATTAATGTCAGTTAGTCAGTTTGGTTGATAATGTTTACATCTTGAATATCCTTACTGATTTTTCTTTGTCTACTTGTTCTAGCAGTTATCTTGAAATCTCTTGACTGTAAATGATTTTTTTCTATTTAAGACTGTATGTCCTGTCTATAATTAGGAAATGACCTTCTCTATCGTTGATAACATTCTCTGCTCTGAAATTTGCTTTCAGATACCAATATTAATGATATTAATGTAGCCACTCCAGCTTTCTTTTGATTAGTGTGAGCAGAGTTTAACTTTGTCCATCCTTTTTCTTTTTAAAAACAGCTGTACTGTGATATAATTTACATACCATATAATTCAACCATTTGAAGTATACAAATCCATAGCTTTTAGTATGTTCCCAGAGCTGTGCAACCATCACCACATTGAATTTTAGGACTCTTTCATCATCCCAGAAAGAAACTTGATCCATTAGCTGAAACTCTCCATTCCCTTCAGGGGATCACTAGTCTACTTTCTGCTTCTATAAATTTGCCCATTCTGGACATTTCATAGAAACTGAAGTATAATATTTGTCCTTTTGTGACTGGCTTCTTTCACTTAACAATGTTTTCAAGGTCCATCCTAGTTGTAGCATGTATCAGAACTTTCTTTTTATTGGAGTAATATTCCCTTGTATGGATATAGATTTATCTATTTATCAGTTAATGGGACATTTGGGTTATCATCCTTTTACTTTAAACTATTTGTGTCTATATTTAAAGTGGGTTACTAATAAACAGTAAAACAGGTCTTCCTTTTTTGTCCAGTCTTAAAATTTCTGCATTTTAATTGGTATATTTAGACGATTTATATTTAGTTGCTATTTGTTTGTTATCTTCTTCCTTTTTTGGCCTTTTGAATTGAATATTCTTACTCCAGTTCATTTTTTCCATTTAACTTTTTAATCCATTTGGAATTTATTTGGTATAGGATGAAAATCTACTAATAGAGGAGCATCAGAGCCGTTTCCACCAACTAAAGTTGCCTTTCAGGGCTATTGCAGATTTATATTTCCAGCTTTCACAATTCCACTGGGTTATCATTGGAATTAGATTAAACCTATGTAATGGTTGGAGGAAACGGTATCTTTTTAATATTTGGTCTTCCTATTGAGAAATATTAGTATATCTTCATTTATTCCAGTTTTTAAAAAATCTCTTATTCAAGTTAAATAAGTTTCTACACAGGATCAATTTAGTCCAAGGCATGTGATACTTCGTTACTATTGTAGAAAATATAATGGAAAAACTTTTCCTAATAGATTTTTGCTGCTATCATTTTTACTTGTTTCCCCCAACTTTTTCTTTTTCCCCAAAAAGATTTCAAGCCTACAGAAAAGTTAGAAGAATAGTTCATTGAGCACCCATTTATCTGTCATTAACATTTTACCACATTTGTTCTCTATATAATTTTCTTTTTAGCTGAACCATTTGAAAGTAAGTTGTTGACACTGGGGCATTTCATCTCTGAATACTTTAAAAACATATTCTCCTATATACCATCATCAATACCAAAGACATTTAACAGAAATTTAAAACATTAACGTTAAAGTCAATATTCAATTTTCCCACTTGTCCCCCAAATATCCTTTATAGCTGTGCTTTTCTATGCAGGATCCAATCAAAGATCATCATGCCTTGCATTTGGTTGTCATGTCTCTTTAGTCTCCTTTACTCTAGATCAGTACTCTCCCTACCATCTATCTATCATCTATCTCTTCATGATACTGGCATTGTTTTGAGAGTCTAGGCAATGTGTTATATATGTGTTTTTCCTAAACAGTCTTTATAAATACAGATAGCACTTAAGGACCTTTAAGATGCAGGTGCACTCCTTAACATAAAGTATGATTCCTAGGGATCTAGCCTTACTGCCTCAAGAACTTTGTGTCCCTTCCCTTATCTGCTTCATCCTGGATGCCCTTCCTTCTACCCCTCAGCAGTCTGCTAACTTTTCATCCATTAAGGCTTCACTCAAGCTTCCCTCCCCATTGCAGACTGAAGCAGATGCTACCACTTAAATCTGTGCTAATATGACACTGTCCAAGTGTCCAAAATGCCCATTTCTGAGAAACCCTTAGACTAAGAATCCAGAGGACAGAAACACTTCCTATCCCAGAAGGAGGCACGTAGTAAATCAGTTAAGGGATCCAAATTTTCCTTCCCTAACAGAAATTTGGAATTTTAAAGTTTTACAAATGGAATAAAAAAATAAAATTCCAGATTTATAGCAGAATATTCAAATGTACAAATAGGAAAAGGGAGGAATGAAAATCCAGATCCCTTACCCTATTTCCAGCTTTAAAGTTCTCCCCCCAAACCATTGTTTTTTGCTGCTTTGGGACTTACTGGTCACTCTTCCTTGACAGATCATCACTCGTGTGAGTACTGAGGGTTTCCCAACAACCCTGTTTCTAGAATCCTAAACATTTTGGGGTTAATAAAGGCCAAGATTTATATTAGGCTCACCTTTGAAGGACTGTTGCTGAAGTAGTAGAAAATCTTTTCTCGAGGAGAAAGCATTGCTTCATTTTTATGCGGGGATATGTACACAGGATGATTTTGAGACAACTGTATTCGGCGAGGAGAGCCAGTTCTTACAAACGGATAGGGAGAGAGTGGAGGAGCATCCATCTGTTTAAGAAAAAAAATTTCTAAGAAAGGTAAACGAAATTTCTAATCAGGTGCTTTTTTTTGAAAATGGTTATTTTTATTGAAAGAGTGAAGAGGTATTAAACCAGTAGCTTTATGAATGATAGTGATGTATCCGCGGCAAAACTTAAACCCCTAAAGAAAACCATACACATAGCAAACATCTAAGTGCTTTCTTTGTGCCAGTCACTGTTTTAAGCATTTAAAATACATTATGTAATTTAATCCTCCCAACAACCCTATAAGCGAGGGACTACTTCTAGTCCCATTTTATATATGAGGAAATGAGGTACAGAGGAAGTTAAATAACTTGCAGGGTCACCACAGCTGGTAAGTTTTGGATAATTTGAACCTATGCAGTCTGTCTCATATTACTATACTTTGTAGGGAATCCAAATATCATCTTGTTTAATGCTTCACAACAGTAGAAATTATGTTGGTTAAGCCCATTATTTCTGTTAGAGACTTCCTTAGTCTTAACAAAAAGATTTGTAGAACTAGTTTACACAGAAGCAGCTCAAACATAAGTGACTCCTCATTCCTCACAAGTGAAAAAAGTGTGAAATAATCCTCATCAAACTTACTGCATTTGCCTGTGAGTACTTCATGGCAAATGTTTTAATTTTTTTTATGTAGATGTTGTTGTAGAACTGAATAAGGTCTCCCCTCTCCTCCTCTTCCACATCACTGTTGGCACCTGTGAGACGAGTAGGTGTAGGAGGGGCACTGCTAGGCTGTGGAACTGGCAAGGTGCTGCTTGACCTCATGACAGGACTGGAGTCTCTACTGGCTATAACCGGTGGAACAAAAAGTGTTAAACAGGAAGACTGCTAGTGCAGGTTGCTTTTAAAAAGAAAATTCAGTAAAATAGGGGTGAATGGCTACCTGCTCTACTTACTGAATAGCAGCAAATGGGCACTCTTATTCTTCATACCAAGGAGCAAAGCACAGATAAGATATTAAATACTAACTTTAGGGCTTCCCTGGTGGCGCAGTGGTTAAGAATCCGCCTGCCAATGCAGGGGACACGGGTTTGAGCCCTGGTCCGGGAAGATCCCACATGCTGCGGAGCAACTAAGCCTGTGCGCCACAACTACTGAGCCTGCGCTCTAGAGCCCGTGAACCATAACTACTGAGCCCACACACCACAACCACTGAAGCCCACGTGCCTAGAGCCCATGCTCTGCAACGAGAAGCCACCGCAATGAGAAGCCCACGCACCACAATGAGAAGCCCACGCACCGCAATGAAGGGTAGCCCCAGCTCACCGTAACTAGAGAAAGCCCACGCGCAGCAACAAAGACCCAACACAGCCAAAAAGAAATTAATTAATAAAAAAAAATACTAACTGTACTACCATGCTATTAATGTAGCAAGGGCTTACTGAATAGTTTTCATTAATTTACACCAAGCTTTCTAGGACCTGAGCCCTGCATTAAGTGGTATAAACTAACAATTAAGGATGGTGTTTCCATAGCATGGTTTCTGTTGACATGCCACATTTTTCTTAAATTGAAGTCAACAAATGCCTGCCTTCTCCATCCTTCGCTAATCCCTCTAGAGAAAAGTGTTATGCACAATGTGCCTCAAAGCCATGGGATAAAGGACAAACAGCCCTGTGATTAAATTTAGAATTTGGTTTACTGTCCAAAAAATCTTTTGCCAATAAAATATTTTCATAGTTTCTACAACAGTAATTATTAATCCTTAGTCCTAGGCCTAAAAAATAAGAGAAGCTCTTAATTTCATTTTATAAGTTCATAAAGATCCCACTTACTTCTGTCTTTGTTTAGTTCTGTTGGAGAGTTCTGATGGCTTCTGCTATCACTGCTGCCAGAATTTCTTCTTTTCCTTTTCCCTTTTATCAGAACACTTCTATACACCTTTAGACAGGTCATGAGAAGGGAACAGAAACGAGTTATTTATTGAGCACATCCTAGACTATGTGACTTTGACATGTTATTTAATTCTCAACTCCATATAGTAGTAGTTTTCCTACTCAGGGGAGTTTAATAAATGCAGCCAAGGTTACATATCAAATAACAGATACAGGATTTACATCAGGGCCTGTCAGGCTTCAACTTCCAAGTACTGCCTACAACTCTACAGAGCAGTAATAATATGCAATTGTAAAATCAAGTCATTCTAAGTCAAATATCAATACAAAGATCTCACATACCTACCTACCTCTTGAAACAAATGAATAGCATTAAAGGTAAAATGAGTTTTAAAATTTCACTTAATGCTGTTTTGGTTAAATGTACAGCATTATGTTTCCTAAACCAGACTGAATTCAAGGTGACATAGAATCCAAACAGCTTCCTAATTTACATCTATCTTGTGATTATCTGAATTAAAAAGGAATCAATTATTTCACATCATTACCTTTTGGTGAAAAGAGAACTTAAACTAATTAAGATGTGTAGCTGACTGTTAATCAAGATGTGTTGCTGTCTGTCAATAGTTAAATAAGATTAAAATAAAGACTTCCCTTAAAGTAGAATCTTAGTTTTTTATCCTGGAGAAAAGGCCACAGAATCAACTGTAGTTAACTTTTTTGTACGCCTCAAAGACTCTGATCTTTATTTTCAGCCATGAGAGAAAACGTAGTAAGTTACCTGGCTCCGGGCCTGTGGCTGAGTCCTGTAGCAACGCATAATATTCTGGAAGGACTTGTCTTCTTTTGTGACCTGGCAAAGAATAGGAGTACTCTGAGAGAGAATTTTACTCCCAGCATAATACTATGAGATGGTCTGTGAACCTGCTCCCCAGTGAAACTGGTGAAAATTATATTAAAAAACAATCATTTAAAGCCTCTGGAAATGGCCCTAAAAGGCATATAACAAATGAAGAAATATATATTCAAGAAAATCTACTAAAATTCAGTAACAACAGAGGGAATAAATGGTATTTGAGCCAAGACCTAGAATAAAAAATTACAGTAACAAAAAATTCATCAGAGGAATGAAAGACTAGATTTGAACTGGCAAAAAACATTTAGCAAACCTGAAGATGGAGTTGTACAATCCAAAGAACAGAGAAAAAAAGAATGAGGAAAAATTAACAGAGCTTCAGAGAAATGTGGCACATCAAGAGACTGTGGGAGTACCAGAAGGAGGGGAGGGAGAGGAGCCGAAAGAAATGTTCAAAGAAATAAAGGCTGAAACATTCCCAAATTTATTTTAAAAACAATCTACATATCCATGAATTTTAACATTCCAAGTAGGACAAATGCAAAGAGCTCCATACCAAGACATATAGTAAAAAAGCTGAATGCCAAAGAAAGGGAGAATATCTTGAAAGCATCAAGAGAAAAGCAACTTTTTGCTTACTAGGAAACTCCGATAAAGTAACAGAAAACATCTCATTAGAAACTATGGAGGCTATGAGACAATGGACAAAGTGAAAACTAAGAATCCGATATCCAATAAAGTTATCTTTCATAAATGAAAGTGAAATAAATACAATCTCACATAAACATAAAGAAATAAAATATGCTGCTAGCAGAACCATCTTACATGAAAATACTAAGGAAAGTTCTTCATACTAAAAGTAAGTGACCCCAGGGCTTCCCTGGTGGCGCAGTGGTTAAGAATCCACCTGCCAATGCAGGGGACACGCGTTCAAGCCCCGGTCCGGGAAGATTCCACATGCTGCGGAGCAACTAAACCTGTGCACCACAACTACTGAGCCCACGCACCTAGAGCCTGTGCTCCACAATGAGAGAAGCCACTGCAATGAGAAGGCTGTGCACTGCAATGAAGAGCAGACCCCGCTTGCCACAACTAGAGAAAGCCTGCGTGTAGCAACTAAGACCCAACGCAGCCAAATAGATTAAATAAATAAATATAAGTTAAGTGACCCCACACAGTAATTCAAATACATGTGAAAAAACAAAGAGCAGGGCTTCCCTGGTGGCGCAGTGGTTGAGAGTCCGCCTGCCGATGCAGGGGACACGGGTTCGTACCCCGGTCTGGGAAGATCCCACATGCCGCGGAGCGGCTGGGCCCGTGAGCCATGGCCGCTGAACCTGCGCATCCGGAGCCTGTGCTCCGCAACGGGAGAGGCCACAACAGCGAGAGGCCCGCCTAGCACACACACACACACACACAAAAAAAAAAAACCAAAGAGCAATGGTAAAGATCATTATGTAACTGGAAAGACAGTATAAAATGCATATTTCTTAACTGATTGTTTTTAATTGTATAAAACAACATACATACATGATGAAATGTGATATATATATGTTTGCCAAAAACAGCACAAAGGACGAGATTAGGAGGAAAGCTATTCTAGGCTAAGGAAATGACTCCAGATGACAACTCAAATCCCCAGGAACCAACAGAGAGAAGTATGGTAAATAAGGTTAATATGATAAAAACTATAAATACTTGCACTCCTTTCTTCTCTCAGCTCCTTTAAAAGTCATAAAAATATTAAATAACTACAATGTGGTTTTGAATTTATAACATTCATGGATATAATATGTATAACAATACTACCACAACATAACAAAAAGGAAACAGTTACATAGAAGTAACGCCTCTATATCTCACTGGCATTCAGTTAGTATAAATTTGAAGCTGGTTTTCATAAGTAAAGATGTATATGTGGGGGTTGGAGGAAGTGGGGAGATGCTAATTGAAGGGTACAGATTTCCAGTTATAAGATGAATAAATTTAGAGGAACTAATTTGCAGCATGATGACTATAGTTAACAAACTGAATTGTATACTTGAGAGTTGATCTTAAATATTCTTACTACCAAGAAAAAGTAGCTGGGTGGTAATCATAATGCAATATATGTATCAAATCATCACACTGTACATTTTATACTTATAATACAATGTGATATGTCAATTATGTATCAATAAAGATGGGGAAAAAAAAGGGGGGGGATAGAGCAAAAAGAAAAAAAAAAGTAAAAGGTAAGCCCCAAAGAAACCACTAAGAAAAAAAAAGTTAAAAAGTCATCACTGAGGGCTTCCCTGGTGGCGCAGTGGTTGAGAGTCCGCCTGCCGATGCAGGGGACAGGGGTTCATACCCCGGTCCGGGAAGATCCCACATGCCGCGGAGTGGCTGGGCCCGTGAGCCATGGCCACTGAGCCTGTGCGTCCAGAGCCTATGCTCCGCAACGGGAGAGGCCACAGCAGTGAGAGGCCTGTGTACCGCAAAAAAAAAAAAAAAAAGTCATCACTGAAATTAAAATGCCATGAATACACATGAAAATGAAAGCAATAAAGGAGGAAGAGGTATCTGAAAGACATGAGACATATATAAAAAACAAAAAGTAAAATGGCAGATGTAAATCCAGTTACAACAATTATGTTAAAATATGAATGGATTAAACAACAAAATCAAAGGCAGAAATTGTCTGACTAGATAAAAAAAGAGATCCAACTATACTCCTTATATAAGAGACACTTTACATTAAAACAAACAAACAGATAAGAAAGAAAATGATGGAAAGAAGGTATATCATGCAAACAGCAACCCTAAGAAAGCTGGGTGGCTATACAAATATCACACTATAAAACTGACTTTAAAACAAAAAATAAGTTACTAGAGATAAAAAGGGACATTTCATAATGATGAAGGGTCAATCCATCAGAAAGGTACAACAATTAAAAACACACATGCACCTAATAACAGAGTACCAAAATATTTGAAGGAAAAACTGACAGAAATGAAGGGAGAAATAGGCAATTCGATAATAATATTTAGAGAGTTCAATACCCCACTTTCAATAATGGATGGATACTAGATAGAAGATCAACAAAGAAACAGAAGACTTTAACACTATAAAAAACACTAAAAAACCTTACAGACATCTATAGAACACTCCACCCAACAATAGAATATACATTCTTCTCAAGTGCACACTGAACATTCTCCAGGATAGACCATATGCTAGGTTACGAAACTTCAATAAATTTAAAAGGATTGAAGTAATTAATACAAAGTGTGTTTTTTGACCACAATGGATTGAAACTAGAAATCATTAACAGAAATTTGGGAAACTCACAAATATGTTGAAATTACAACATCTAGATAACCAGTAAGTCAAATCAAAAGAGAAATTAGAAAACACTGAGATGAATGAAAATGAAGATACAACATACCATAACTTATGAGATGCAGCTAAAGCAGTGCTTAGTGGGAAATTTATAGCTCAATGCCTATAGTAAAAAAGAAGAAAGATTAATTACCTAACCATTCATCTTAAGACACTGAAAAAAGAAGAGCAAAAACTAAGCCTAGGGAATTCCCTGATGGTCCAGGGGTTAGGACTTGGCACTTTCACTGCTGAGGGTCTGGGTTCGATCCCTGATCAGGGAACTAAGATCCCACCAGCCATGCGGCACAGCCAGGAAAAACAAAACAAAACAAAGCCTAAAGCAAGCAAAAAGAAGGGAATAATAAAGATTAGAGCATATAATAATAAATGAAACCAAAATCTCATTGACAAAATCAACAAAACTGATAAACCTTCAGCTACACTGAATAAGATAAAAAGAGAGATTGTTAAATTATTACTGACAAAGAATAAAAAGGACTAAAATGAATATTATGAACAATTGTGTGCCAACAAATTAGAAAGCCCAGAGGAAACAGACAAATTCCTAGGAAGACATACACTACCAAAATTGGTTCTAGAAGAAACAGACAATCTGAATAGACTCATAACAAGAAAAAGAATCATCCATCAATAAACTACCCACAAAGAAAAGCATAGGTCCCAAATGTTCATTGATCAGAAAGTGAAATATGGTTAAGATAGCAATGTTCCCCAAATTCATCTACAGACTCAACATAATCTTTATCTGAACCCCACCTGACTTCTTTGTGACAAGAAGTCAGAATTGACAAAGACCTTGAAAAAGAAGAAAAAAGTTACCAATTTTAAAACTTGAAACTTTTGTTTTAAAATGGGTAATGTTATGTGAGTTTCACCTCAATAAATTATTTTAAAAAACAAAGTAAGATAATAAAAAGTGTTGATGAGAATGTGGAGAAATAAGGACCTTCACATACTATCAGTGGAAATGTAAAATGGTGCAATGACTTTGGAAGACAAGTCTGGCAGTTCCTCAAACACAGAGTTTACCCTACGACCCAGCAATCCACCCCAAGGTATATACAGAAGCAAAATGAAAAGATGTCCATGCAGAAACTTGTATACAAATGTTCATAGCAGTGTTATTTATAATAGTCCCAAAGTAGAAATAATCTAAATGTCCATTACTGATGAATGGTAAACAAAATATCATATATGCATACAATGGAATATCATATTCCAAAATTGACTGTGGTGATTGTCACACATACCTATGAATGTACTAAAATCCACTGAGCTGTGCATTTTAAATGAGTGAATTATATGGTATGTGAATTTTATCTCAATGAAGCTGTTAAAAGTGTTCTGAGAGTAAGGAAGTAGCATCTTTACTTTTTCCTTTAAATTCCTAATGGTACTCACCTTTGCCATCACATAAATGGCACACATTAACAACTGGTCCAGATGTCTGTCCATCATAAGTTCAGGACACTGAATTATGGAGAATTCAAAGCAGGTCCAGATTTTTTTCCTCAGTTCATCTGAAATATCCAATTTAGCACAAAGGTCCCGAAGACGGACACCTGCTAAGTGATAAACCTAGTAGATAAACAAAAATATCTCAAGCTTTGTTTATCTAACCCTTGTATTTCCCAAGCTCTAGAACTGGTAAGGGTATATTTTTCTTTAGAAAAATTACCTTTCTAAAGAAAAGCGATAAGGAGCTGGTCTTCCTGGGTCTAATATTGCTGCTGGTTAAAGGTAGGCCTTGTTTCTGCTGTTGTCCACCTGGGGAAATCTGTTGAATGGCCACCTGACCAGGGACTTGCAAGGTCGTTCCTGTCACCTGTTGAGAGCTTAAACTTCCAGCCAGGGCCTGAGCACTGAGGGGCTGGATGGAGCCAGTCACAGCTTGTGCCTGCCCCCCAACATTTACTTGGACTGGGAAGAATGTTATTCCTCCATTTTCATTGGCAATGCCTAAAAGTTGTTTCAGAGAAAAAAAGCGTGAAGAAAATGTTGATACTATAATATTCTCCAGGCAGAGGTTTTCAATTATTTCCCCTCCCAACCCCTTTCCTCCACTCTTCTCTCATATCATCATTCCAGCCAAATCTCGAGTAACTTTCTAATAAGTGCCACAGAGAAGGAATGCAATATTCAACTCTGCCTTCCTTACCTTGTACAGGAATAGTCACTGTTTGTCCATTGTTGGCTGTGACAGTGGCTGTTGCCATGGTGACCAAAGTCTGTCCAGGAACTGGTGTGACAGAAACAGCCTCCCCAGATACATTCTGCACAGGGACAGCATTGACTAGAGGCTGTGGGGGGATGCGGCCAGGTGTCCCTCCATCAGTGGGGCTATCATTCTCAACAAATAGCCGCCTTCTGGTAGAGCTGGCTGTTGGAGAGCTGTACCTATCATATAATGTGGTTGGAGACGTTATGCCTAGGGTTAAAAAAAAAAAATCATTTAACTCAAGGAGACAGATCTGACTTCCATCCTAGAAGTGATGTTCACAACTAATTAGTGTTTGAAATACTATATAATCAAAAAACAAAAATTATAGGAGTCACATCATAGCTACATTCAATGAATGAAAATTCAACTGAATACTATTAAGAGCAAAATTTAAAGAAAGGATTTTTCTCTGTGTGTCTCACAGTGTTCCCTTCTTCACTCCACCTTTTGCTAAATCAAACTAGACTTTGCCCTCCACTACCACAGGGTCCTGAGGACTGAGGGGCAATTTAAATAATTTTCTATTTTTCTACCATATTCAATTTCTACAGAACACTCATGTAAGATGTGATTTCACTGTAAAGATACTACTTGATAAGAAGACTTGATGGATTTGATATTACTATGTATAATCTGGGAGCATTTACCCCCTGTTTTATGCATTTTCATCTTTGTCATTTTTTACATGTAGAAAGTTACTAAAATTCAATCCGGTTCTTTAGCACGAATGGACATACATGTTTTGGATTCAATTAAGTTTAGTTTTTTTTTAAACAACTTTACTGAGATATGATTCACACATATTTCACCCACTTAAATTGTACAATTCAGTGGTTCTGGGTATATTACTAGCTTTCTAAAATTGTAGTAAAATACGTATAGCATAGGACTTGGCATTTCACCTGCTGTTAAGTGTACAGCTCAGCAGCACTGCATTCACAGTGCTGTGCAAACACCACCACCATCTTTTCCAAAGCTTTTTCAACATCCCACACAGAAACTCTGTTAACCATTATAGTTAAGTATTCACACCACTGTCTGAATTTTTAAGAGGCATCCCTTTCCCTCTTCCATGTCCAACTGTAAAAACTGCACATCACTGGGTTTTAAATATTAAAATCTATGTAGAGAGTTCATAAGAGGACTGACAGGAGTAGTTCTGACAGACTGTGGCTTAACATTATAATTTCTTGGTGATACAAAAGCAAATAAATGTACTAGATTTATATTTGGAACAAAGCTGCAGAGTTAGAAAGAATACATTAATTATGATCATTATCTCTGGGTAAATAAACAACAAGGTCCTATTGTATAGCACAGGGAACTATATTCAATATCCTTTGATAAACCATTATGAAAAAGAATATGTATAACTGAGTCACTTTGTTATACAACAGAAATTAACACAACATTGTAAATCAACTATACTTCAATAAAATTTTTTTGAAAGTGTTTGAAGGACTTCCCTAGTGGTCCAGTGGTTAAGACTCCATGCTTCCAATGCAGGGGACACAGGTTTGATCCATGGCTGGGGAACTAGGATCCCGCATACCACGTGGCACAGCCAAAAAAAAAAAAGTGTTTCAAATTATGATCAATATCTTGTAAAATATTAAAAGACCTCATGAAAATGGAGAAGTGATAAGTACAAAAAAATGAAGTTTAAAGTCAAGTCCTAATCCATTGATTAGGGAAGGAAAAACTCTACAGAAATAGGACTGAGGAAGACCAGCTATCAGATCTATGGGTCTGAGTGGATAATAAGCAGAAAAATAAGCCATTAAGCCATTATGCCTCCTCTTTCAAAACTGAGTAAGTTTTCATATAGATCATCCATATTCATTGAGTATGCACTGACACAGAGTGATTCCTCATTTTAAAACTGATCTTTCTTCTATAGCCAGTGCTTATCAATTACATTAAAAAGTTGATCTAGAAACAAGAATATCCTTCTAATGGAATCCAAGGATTTAGAACTCTCTGAATTTACAGAATTGCTTTTTAAAAAAGTAGTTTTATCTGAAGTATATAAACTTAAACGTTGCACCTGGCAGATGTTATAAAGAACTGCCTAAAATATAACCAGATGAAAAGCAAAACTTCCCTTTTCTGTACCTCAGGGCCAGCAATGCTGTTGTATTAACCAGGGTAGCACTGCTCAACTGACAAGAGTCAAAGCTGAACATGCTTGGGAATTCCCCGGCAGTCCAGTGGTTAGGACTTGGTGCTTTCACTTCCAGGGCCTGGGTTCAATCCCTGGTCAGGGAACTATGATCCCATAAGCTACAAGGCGCAGCCAAAAAAAAAAAAAAGCTGAACATGCTCAGGCCATTCAGTCCTCTTAACTCAATGGCTCATCTGTACCTAATTAGATCATACACTCTACCTTTAAGAAGATTTTTCTGTTTCTTCCAATTTTGAAAGTAATATTCACCTTAAAAAATTTACAGAAATCACCTAGAATTCTATTACCCAACAATAATCATTAATAGTTTGGTTTTTCCATTTCAGCCCTTTTGCATGCTTATAGAAAAAAAATACACTTAAAAAACAGGAATCACATTAATATACAGCATTCTATCTATTTTAAAAGACACTTGACTTTTCACACATTTTCCTGTGTTCTTTAATATTTTTCAAAAGCATTAAAGTGATCCATGTGGTACTATAATGTACAGAATATTTTCTTCTATATACACCCTACTAACTTCACTTGTAGTTTTAGATGGAATTTGAATCTCCAGATGCTAGGCCCCAAAATACTTCCCTTAATATTTTAAACTTACTTCTTCCAAGTCCTCCAGCATCAGCACGAACTTCACTCACCCTTCTGGGAGTCAAAGGGGAGCCAGCAATACAAATTTCATCTGCTCTTTCCAGGTTCTGAGGTGGCATGACCTATTAGGGAATGTTTACACAGAATGCCATTATTCAAAAAAGTATTTTAATTAGAAATATAATAATAATCTAAGGCAAAAGAAAACTATCTTGGCTCATCAGTTATTCCACCTAAATAAAATCCCCTGTCTTTTCCACTTTCATACTGAAGTTAAAAAGAATTCTGGCAGGCTTAAAAAATTCAAATCTAATAGTTGGATACTAAATATAAATTAACCTTCATTACTGATTTGGAGAATTAGACAACCCTTTTAAGGTACAGAAACCTGATTAGAAAATCAAGAAAGAACACTGAATCCTTACGCTGTCACTGAAACCTTGGACAGTCACAAATGATTTCTGACTCTTGGTTCCTCTTAGATATAGGGGTGATTGTACCAAATTAAACCCAGCTATTACCCTCCCATACTCATGAGGAAGATGCTAAGTTTAACTGTGGTCAGTGAAACAGAATTATGAATAGACTATATACTGATATACTTTTATCATAGAAAGATGTTAACATCTTTTCACAAACCTCTTCGCAGGTGGGAATTCTGTTTTCATTGTCTCTAATTCTGTCCCAGAGTGGAGACTCTGGTTTCCATGCCAAATGATCCAAGATCTGTTCTTCAATCTGATTAAGGTGTTTTACCACCTCTCTACAAAGGCCATCTTCTGCTCTAATGAATACTTCTATCACCTGAAATTTTTTAAAATGTCTTTATTTAGTAATAATAAATTTTTAACAAAAAAATTGTTCAAGTGCAAAAGCAAAATTGGTAAACTTATTTAAGTTTTATTACATATTTATAGAAACAAAAGTCAATTTATCAAGAATTACAAGTTTAAAGGAAAGTACTATTTTGAAACAGCAGCTCTCCCTTTCACTATCTTTATAAATAATTATTTAAACTGCATGTATGAATTATATAAAATCTTTTATATAGTGATACATTTAAAAATATCTTTAAATTAAAAATTTCAAAAATCTTTAAAAAACATGCCTTATCTATTGAGATTAAAAAACATTACTCAAAATTTCATATTTATTTATTTTTTATAAATTTATTTATTTATTATTTTATTTTCGGCTGCATTGGGTCTTTGTTGCTGCACATGGGCTTTCTCTAATTGTGGTGAGCAGGGGTTACTCTTCACTGTGGCACACGGGCTTCTCATAGCGGTGGCGTCTCTTGTTGCAGAGCACAGGCTTTAGGCACACGGGCTTCAGTAGTTGTGGCTCGCGGGCTTAGCTGCTCTGCAGCAGGTGGGATCTTCCCGGACCAGTGCTCGAACCCATGTCCCCTGCACTCACAGGCAGATTCTTAACCACTGCACCACCAGGGAAGTCCCAAAATTTCACATTTAAAAACTCTGGGGCTTCCCTGGTGGCGCAGTGGTTGAGAGTCCACCTGCCGATGCAGGGGACACGGGTTCATGCCACGGTCCAGGAAGATCCCACATGCCGTGGAGCAGCCGGGCCCGTGAGCCATGGCCGCTGAGCCTGCGCATCCGGGGCCTGTGCTCTGCATCGGGAGAGGCCACAACAGTGAGAGGCCCACGTACTGCAAAAAAAAACAGAAAAAAAATCAAAAAACTCTGAACATTCAGTCTATGCCACTATAAAAATTAGTTTTGACTACTGTAGGAGAATTAAATCCATACACTAAATCAATATTAAGAGGGAAACCAAATCAATGCTATAATTCTGTGCCTCTATATAACATGTGAAAAGGAGTTGGGTGTTTTTTTTTTTTTTTTTTTTTTTTTTTTTTTTTGTGTGTGTGTGTGTGTGTGTGTGTGTGTGTGTGTGCGCGCGCACTAGGTGGGCCTCTCACTGTTGTGGCCTCTCCCGTTGCAGAGCACAGGCTCCGGACGCGCAGGCTCAGCGGCCATGGCTCACGGGCCCAGCCGCTCCGCAGCATGTGGGATCTTCCCGGACTGGGGCAGGAACCCGTGTCCCCTGCATCAGCAGGTGGATTCTCAACCACTGCGCCACCAGGGAAGCCCAGGAGTTGTTTATTTTTGAGAGACACTTTCATTTAATTTTCATAAAATAAAAAAGAAGGTTGTGGGGATTTCCCTGGTGGTCCAGTGGTTACGAATCTGCCTTCAATGCAGGGGACGCAAGTTCGATCCGTGGTTGGGGAACTAAGATCCCATGTGCCACAGGGCAACTAAGCCCATGCACCACAACCACTGAGCCTGCGCGCTCAATGAAAGATCTCCCATGCCGCAACGAAGATCCCACGTGTCACAACTAAGACCTGACGCAGGCAAATAAATAAGTCAATAATTTTTAAAAAAAGAAGGTTGCTATCACGATTAGCTAGTGATATGTTTTCTACTTTTCTAAAACCTTCTTAGCTCATAAAATGAAAGTATTCTAAAAGACTATCAGATAAAAGGAGGAATTATATGAATCTTTTACACAAAATAGATCTATATAATACATTGGAAGAATATATATAGTTCTTAAGACTCCTATTTCTTCTCTGCTCCCCATTTAGAGTGGAAATTATTAAATATGTAATTAAAAATAGAAGAAATGTACTCATATATTAAAATGAATTAGATGGCTAACCACAGGAAGTGGATCTCATCTACAATTTCCTCATCAGTTTCAGATTTTTAAAAATACCTTGTAAAAATGATAAAGTGGCACATCAAATATTTCAGTAATACATGGAAAATTCCCAGGAGGCTTATAAGAAAAAGTGACGACCTCAAGGCAGCAGGCCAAGAGCGATCTGTGGAATGCATCTTGTTCCAGAATGCCCTATTAAAAAAAACAGAACTTTAACATTTAGAAACCTTTATATACCCTTCTGTATGTTTTCAAAATAAAAAAATTGTCCTAAAATAGGCTTTTAAATTCCTACAACCATATATAGCCATATACTATCTTTATTGAAGTACAGTTGATTTACAATATTATATTAGTTTCAGGTATACAGCCTAGTGATTCAGTATTTCTGCAGATTATACTCTAAATAGTTATTACAAGATAATGGCTATAATTGACTGTGCTATACAATATATCCTTATTGCTTATCTATTTTTATACATAGTAGTTAGTATCTGTTAATCCCATATGCCCAATTTGCCCCTTCCCCCTTCCCTCTGCCCTTTGATAACCCAAGTTTGTTTTCTATATATGTGAGTCTGTTTCTGTTTCACATATTTTTTAGATTCCATATGTAAGTGATATCACACTGTATTTTCCTTTCTCTGTCTGATTTATTTCACTAAGCATAATATTCTCTAGGTCCAACCATGTTGCGGCAAATGGCAGAATTTCACTCTATTTTACGGCTCAGTAACATTCCACTGTATACACAGCCATATTTTTATATAGAATAAGAGAAGTGTAAATAGTTACAAGGAGTTAGAACAATTATTTGTCAATTTTACAATTTTCTCTAAAATGTTATTTAAAAAAATTTTTTTTAATTATTTTTATTGGGCTTCCCTGGTGGCGCAGTGGTTTAGAGTCCGCCTGCCGATGCAGGGGACACGGGTTTGTGCCCCGGTCCGGGAAGATCCCACATGCCGCGGAGCGGCTGGGCCCGTGAGCCAGGGCCGCTGAGCCTGCGCGTCCAGAGCCTGTGCTCCGCAACGGGAGAGGCCACAACAGTGAGAGGCCCGCGTACCGCAAAAAAAAAAAAAAAAAATTATTTTTATTGATGTCATTAAAAGTAATATCACTTGTACAATCTAGAAAAATTATCTTAGCCAAAGATCAATGGTTGAATATTTATGTTAAATCCCTATATAGTCAATACTCAATTTATTCTATACATGGCTTGAATTAAAACTCTATGTTATTTAAAAAACCTCAATTAAGGTTAAGTCTGAATGTTTTAATCCTTGACTACAGAGTCTTACTACCCACAGAAACTGCTGCAATGAGAAACACTAAGTGGGGGGACTGGAGGTAAGAGGACTCAGAACACAAGTTTTCTTAGATGCCAATATTATTCCCTCAAAGCCATATATTATTTTTTCAATAATGGCTTTTTTTTTGGTGAGTGGGGCTGAAAGGAAACATTTTATTGTGGTGCTCAGTACATTAGCACAGATATTTACTCACAGATAAATCCATGTCTCCCAGTCTTTTTTGTTCCTGCTCAATAACAGATTCTAATACTTTATAGTAAAGCATCTCTGCAAAACGAAAATGTTTGCTGGCAATTTCTGCATAAATAATAAAAAACACAAAAATCACATGCAAAGAACATAAATATTGTGGAAAATGAGGGTCCATCCTATCCCCTACAGCAGAATAAAATTTAAAAACCAACCCACACTTCATATACACGCACTTCCTACAGTTGCTATTTCAATCATCCCTAAGATTCCTTAATTTCTTCTTCATGGTAACACTGAAATTTTTCTAAAATTGTGAAACGATATTTGCACATAAAAACTGCAAAAGCATTCCATCAAGATTCACACTTTTTTTTTTTGTATTTTGAATAGAACAGATCTATGCTAAGAGGTATGTAATTGGTTTATTATTCATCCACTCCTACTTGATATTCATACTTCATGACATCAAACAACTCCAATGGGTCTGGGCATGTAACAACTATTATATTCTGTCCTTGTTCTTAACATATTGAAGAATCACTATAGTTCTATACTGAAAATCCAGTCTACAGATGAAAACCAAAGATATTTTTAAAATGCCAGAAGTCCAACATAATAAAGATTATCAGTCTAAAATTTCTCTCTTATTGAGAATGGCCCAGAAATCAGCTGGTTGACAGAAAAGTTGGACATCCATATTCTGGCCCTCAGTCTAAAGTCAAATTTTTTCTTCATTATTTCTGACTCGGTTTCCAAGAAAGGAATGCATGTAGTTAAATTTCAAAGGTGAGAACAATACAGATAATATTAAGCCTTACCTTTAGCACAATTACCGATATCCTCATCTGGCTGGGAATGCTGAGAATATATTTCATACATTTCTTTCAATCTGTTGGCTATTGCCTGGGTTGGATCTCTGGAACACGTCCTAAAAAAATAAGAAGAAATTATCTGATTTAAAGGTTTTGTCAAGTCACAAAGTGATAAACTATTTACAACTCTGTAATTTCAGAGTAATTTTAACCTGTAAATATAAAATACATCAAACAGAAACTATATACTTCCCTATTAATCCAGGAAATCCCATAATTCCTTATCAAAGGTGTTAGTATTACCATTTGAATGAAAAAATATTTCTTTCATGGAGCTGTACCTTTTACTGCAGGTAAGTTTAGCAACTTTGACCGGTGCCTATTTGATGTGCATGACCCACCTAGCCTACACATCTGCAATCACTGATGACAAACAAAATTGCCCTAAACTATTTCCCTAGAGGGCAGTACAACTCTTATTAAGAACTCCTAGAAGAAAACAGAATGAAGGGGTATATGATCTATACTACAACAAACTTATATAAATCATTACTGGCATTCTACATTTTTTCCTCCAAAATGAAGTTTATTTCATTGATTTTTTTTTTTAACTAGAAAGGCAATATATGTTCAATGCAGAAGCATAATACAGACGATCACCATGTGGGCTTTTGTAACAACTATGTCTTTATCTCGATCATAAACATAAATATTCTCTGTAAAAATGCACCAAGTTTAGAAAATTATAAAGGAAATATAATCAATTATAATCCTGGTAGAGATGGCTACTGAATATCATATGCAAGCAGAATTTTATTTATGAACATACACACAGGTTACAAAAACAGGACTCTTTGGTTTTACCTAGTATCTACTGGCAATATTTAACTCCACTAATGGTTATTTAAGATTAAAGAAGCTGCTACTCCTAGTTAGAGACTGTAAAGAGATCTGGAAGACATAACAGTTAAGACAGGCTTCTAAAATGTATTTATAAAATGCTTCTGAATTCTAGGTAAACAAGGTCCATCTGAGAAATATGACTTAGGAAGAGGTCATACAGACAAACCCTGCTAGGTGTCAATCACAATCAAGTTTATGAATAAAGTAGACTTCATGAAAATATACAGGAAAATTAGTCAGCCTTGTTATTTAATGAGTCTAGCTATGAGTGGGAAATTACTGTATGTTTATACAGGGCTTTCTTACACCATACCACCAGAAATCAAATTGGCTCCTATAGAGTCTACATCATTAAATCATAAATTTTTAGTAACAGGAGCAGTCTTGGAGGTTTCTTGTCAAATAAATTTGCCAAAAATTATGCACAAATTCAGTCTATTGTGTTTTTCACTAATGCTCCCTGATATTCCTACTAGTATCAGACAGATCAAAAGAACTAAAGGTAGTTGACTTCCTTTTCAGGCTAAGGGTGTTTTCTAAAACTTAGAAAGTTACAGTGGTTTTACATTGGTTATGAATCTAACTGGCTATCTTTTCAAATCTGACCAACCCTTCACAAATTTGCTAAGGTCCAATCCTCTTCCTGAAGCCCTTTGACAAACACCCATCTTTATAGATCTCCCGCTTCCCTGAAATCTTAAGAGAGAACACCTAGTAAAAGATAGTTTGGTGCTTTACTCTACAGTGTCTAGTGTTATTAGTTACTATCTCCTGAACTATGTTAAAAAAAAACCCTGAAAGCTATGGACTGAATGTTTGTGTCGCCCCCCTCCTTACCCCCTGCCCCAAATTCATATGTTGAAATCTAATCCCCAATGTGATGGTGTATGGAGGTGGGGCATTTGGGAGGGATTAGGTCATGAGGGTGAAGTCCTCATGAATGGAATTAGAGCCCTTATAAAGGAGACCCTAGAGAGCTCCTTTGCCTCCTTCTGCTACATGAGGACACAGCAAAAGACAGCTATCTATGAACCAGGAAGCAGTCCTCACCAGACACTGAATCTGTTAGCACCTTGATCTTGGACTTCCAGCCTCTAGAACTGTGAGAAATTTATTTCTGTTGTTTATAAGCAGCCTACCATATTCTGTTATAGCAGCCCAAGAAGACTAAGACACTGAGAAAAAAAGCGTCATTTTCTATTCATACATTTTACATTGCTATGTCATCTAAGGACTAACAACAGAACTGAGCATGCGATTGATATAAAATTATCAATGGGTGAATTAAGGCACAAAGGGTGAAAAATTAAAATAGAAAATTGGAAAATAGTCAACAACCAAATCTTAGAAGGCAAGAAGGGCTCAAACTAACCTTAGAATCTGTTCCAGTTTCTCACTTGGTGCATTCCTGAGGCCTGTGAGCATGGTGTGAAGACGACTCAAGCTATGTGTAGCTGTAGAAACTGGAGTCACACAAGGGCTGTTACCCTTAATGTACCGCACACCAGTAAGTGGGGTAGAGATCCTAAGTGCTTTAGACTAAAGAGGAGGAAAAAGAACATTATTTTAGGTCAAAAAGACCTAAATTACTTTCAATTACTTAATGAATGGGAATTTCAAGCTAATCAGAACTTTATATTATCAATAAATATTAGTGATTTCTGTCACCATTCTTGGAATTTAAACGTTACACCACCAAGAGCCAACATTATCCATGTGAAATTGTGTGAAAGGACAATCTGTACTTTAGCCAACTAAGAAGTTTGTCTCTTAAAAGTTAAATGTTTATGGGAATTCTCCGGCAGTCCAGTGGTTAGGACTCTGCACTTTCACTGCCGAGGGCCCAGGCTCAATCCCTGGTCAGGGAACTAAGATGCCACCAACCACACCGTGTGGCACAGCCAAAACAAAAAAGTAAAAATAGGGCTTCCCTGGTGGCGCAGTGGTTGGGAGTCCGCCTGCCAATGCAGGGGACGCGGGTCCGTGCCCCGGTCCGGGAGGGTCCCACATGCTGCGGAGCGGCTGGGCCCGTGAGCTATGGCCGCTGGGCCTGCGCGTCCGGAGCCTGTACTCCGCAGCGGGAGAGGCCACAACAGTGAGAGGCCCGCCTAGCACAAAAAAAAGTAAAAATTAAAAAAAGGTTAAATGTTTAAAATAAGGCATAGTTCCCTATTATTCCTCCTTCAAAACTTAAGCTTAGGGCTTCCCTGGTGGCGCAGTGGTTGAGAGTCCGCCTGCCAATGTAGGAAACACGGGTTCGTGCCCCGGTCCGGGAAGATCCCACATGCCGCGGAGCTGCTGGGCCCATGAGCCATGGCCGCTGAGCCTGCGCGTCCAGGGCCTGTGCTCCGCAACGGGAGAGGCCACAACAGTGAGAGGCCCGCGTACCACAAAAAAAAAAAAACAAAAAACTTAAGCTTGAAGGCAAAAATAAGCATGAAAATATTAAGGCTATCTCTGACAAACAGAATTTCACTGTTTCCATCTACTGCTATTTTTGTAATTACTCAAAGACTGACAAAAGAAAGCTGAGAATAAATCTAGCCCAAATGAAATACATGATTTAACAAAAGCTCATCTAAATAATCAAATTTGGACTGTCCTGGTGGCACAGTGGTTAAGAATCGGCCTGCCAATGCAGGGGACATGGGTTCAAGCCCTGGTCCGGGAAGATCCCACATGCCGTGGAGCAACTAAGCCCATGCGCCACAACCACTGAGCCTGCACTCTAGAGCCTGAGAGCCACAACTACTGAGCCCACGTGCCACAACTACTGAAACCTGCACGCCTAGAGCCCATGCTCCACAACAAGAGAAAACACCACAATGAGAAGCCCACACAATGCAACAAAGAGTGGCCCCAACTCGCCGCAACTAGAGAAAGCCCACGTGCAACAACGAACACCTAATGCAACCAAAAATAAATAAATAAATAAATAAACAATAATCAAATTTGTTTCACAGAGAGGATAAAACAAACATTCTTAGATGCAAAATACAACCTGATGCAGAATAGCCATCTTCAGTCTTCTTGCCCTTCTTTACTTTTAGTTACTAGAACATATCAGTTTTTCCCCCCAAAGCAGACAGATCTTCAGAGAAATAAGTTTAAGTGAAATTCTTGAACACAAATATGAAAAATATATAACTTAACGTCAAGAATTTAAGCATGAATATATAGGCTATAAATTTAAGAAAACTGAAATCGTATCAAGTATCTTTTCCAACCACAACGCTATGAGACTAGATATCAATTACAGGAAAAGATCTGTAAAAAATACAAACACATGGAGGCTAAACAATATACTACTTAATAAACAAGAGATCAATGAAGAAATCAAAGAGGAAATCAAAAAATAACTAGAAACAAGTGACAATGAAAACACGATGACCCAAAACCTATGGGATGCAGCAAAAGCAGTTCTAAGAGGGAAGTTTATAGCAATACAATCCTACCTTAAGAAACAAGAAACATCTCAAATAAACAACCTAACCTTACACCTAAAGCAATTAGAGAAAGAAGAATAAAAATACGCCAAATTTAGCAGAAAGAAAGAAATCATAATCATCAGATCAGAAAGAAATGAAGGAAACGACAGCAAAGAACAATAAAACTAAAAGCTGGTTCTTTGAGAAGATAAACAAAATTGATAAACCATTCACCAGATTCATCAAGAAAAAAAGGGAGAAGACTCAAATCAATAGAATTAGAAATGAAAAAGGAGAAGTAACAACTGACTGCAGAAATACAAAAGATTATGAGAGATAACTACAAGCAACTCTATGCCAATAAATGGACAACCTGGAAGAAATGGACAAATTCTTAGAAATGCACAACCTTCCGAGATTTAACCAGGAAGAAATAGAAAATATGAACAGACCAATCACAAGTACTGAAATTGAAACTGTGAATAAAAATCTTCCAACAAACAAAAGTCCAAGACCAGATGACTTCACAGGCAAATTCTATCATTTAGAGAAGAGCTAACACCTATTCTTCTCAAAATCTTCCAAAATATATCAGAGGGAGGAACACTCCCAAAATCATTCTACGAGGCCACCATCACCCTAATACCAAAACCAGACAAAGATGTCACAAAGAAAGAAAACTACAGGCCAATATCACTGATGAACATAGATGCAAAAATCCTCAACAAAATACTAGCAAACAGAATCCAACAGCACATTAAAAGGATCATACACCACGGCAAGTGGGGTTTATCCCAGGAATGCAAGAATTCTTCAATATACGCAAATCAATCAATGTGATACACCATATTAACAAATTGAGGGAGAAAAACCATATGATCATCTCCATAAATGCAGAGAAAGCTTTCAACAAAATTCAACACCCATTCATGATAAAAAACCCTCCAGAAAGCAGGCATAGAAGGAACTTTCCTCAACATAATAAAGGCCATATATGACAACCCCACAGCCAACATCGTCCTCAATGGTGAAACACTGAAAGCATTTCCACTAAGATCAGGAACAAGACAAGGTTGCACACTCTCACCACTATTATTCAACATAGTTTTGGAAGTTTTAGCCACAGCAATCAGAGAAGAAAAAGAAATAAAAGGAATCCAAATCGGAAAAGAAGAAGTAAAGCTGTCACTTTTTGCAGATGACATCATACTATACATAGAGAATCCAAAAGATGCTAGCAGAAAACTACACGAGCTAATCAATGAATTTGGTAAAGTAGCAGGATACAAAATTGATGCACAGAAGTCTTTTGCATTCCTATACACTAATGATGAAAAATCTGAAAGTGAAATTAAGAAAACACTCCCATTTACCACTGCAACAAAAAGAATAAACTATCTGGGAATAAACCTACCTAAGGAGACAAAAGACCTGTATGCAGAAATCTATAAGACACTGATGAAAGAAATTAATGATGATACAAATAGATGGAGAGATATACCATGTTCTTGGATTGGAAGAATCAACATTGTGAAAATAACTATATTACCCAAAGCAATCTACAGATTCAATGCAATCCCTATCAAACTACCAATGGCATTTTTCACAGAACTAGAACCAAAAATTTCACAATTTGGAAACACAAAAGACCCCGAATAACCAAAGCAATCTTGAGAAAGAAAAACAGAGCTGGAGGAATCAGGCTCCCGGACTTCAGACTATACTACAAAGCTACAGTAATCAAGACAGTATGGTACTGGCACAAAAACAGAAATACAGCTCAATGGAACAGGATAGGAAGCCCAGAGATAAACTCATGCACATATGGTCACCTTAGCTTTGATAAAGGAGGCAAGAATATACCATGGAGAAAACACAGCCTCTTCTATAAATGGTGTTGCGAAAACTGGACAGCTACATGTAAAAGAATGAAATTAGAACACTCCCTAACACCATACATAAAAATAAACTCAAAATGGATTAAAGACCTAAATGTAAGGCCAGACACTCTGAAACTCTTAGAGGAAAGCATAGGCAGAACACTCTATGACATAAATCACAGCAAGATCCTTTTTGACCCACCTCCTAGACCCATTTCTCCTAGAGAAATGGAAATAAAAACAAAAATAAACAAATGGGACCTAATAAAACTTAAAAGCTTTTGCACAGAAAAGGAAACCATAAACAAGATGAAAAAACAACCCTCAGAATGGGAGAAAATATTTGCAAATGAAGCAACTGACAAAGGACTAACCTCCAAAATTTACAAGCAGCTCATGCAGCTCAATATCAAAAAAACAAACAACCCAATCCAAAAGTAGGCAGAAGACCTAAACAGACATTTCTCCAGAGAACATATACAGATTGCCAACAAACACAAGAAAGAATGCTCAACATCATTAATCATTAGAGAAGTACAAATCAAAACTACAATGAGGGCTTCCCTGTTGGCGCAGTGGTTGAGAGTCTGCGTGCTGATGCAGGGGACATTGGTTCGTGCCCCGGTCCAGGAAGATCCCACATACCATGGAGCGGCTGGGCCCGTGAGCCATGGCCGCTGAGCCTGTGTGTCTGGAGCCTGTGCTCCATAATGGGAGAGGTTACAACAGTGAGAGGCCCGCATACCGCAAAAACAACAACAACAACAACAACAAAACTACAATAAGATATCATCTCACACTGGTCAGAATGGCCATCATCAAAATTTCTACAAACAGGGGCTTCCCTGGTGGCGCAGTGGTTGAGGGTCTGCCTGCCGATGCAGGGGACACAGGTTCATGACCCGGTCCAAGAGGATCCCACATGCCACGGAGCGGCTAGGCCCGTGAGCCATGGCTGCTAAGCCTGCACGTCCGGAGCCTGTGCTCCACAATGGGAGAGGCCACAACAGTGAGAGGTCCGTGTACCGCAAAAAAAAAAAAAAAAAAAAAAAAAAATCTACAAACAATAAATGCTGGAGAGGGTGTGGAGAAAAGGGAACCCTCTTGCACTGTTGGTGGGAATGTAAATTGATACAGCCACTATGAAGAACAGTACGGAGGTTCCTTAAAAAACTAAAAACAGAACTACCATACGACCCAGCAATCCCACTACTGGGCATATACCCTGAGAAAACCATAATTCAAAAAGAGTCTTGAACCAAAATGTTCACTGCAGCTCTATTTACAATAGCCAGGACATGGAAGCAACCTAAGTGTCCATCAACAGATGAATGGATAAAGAAGATGTGGCACATATATACAATGGAATATTACTCAGCCATAAAAAGAAACAAAATTGAGTTATTTGTAGTGAGGTGGATAGACCTATAGTCTGTCATACAGAGTGAAGTAAGTCAGAAAGAGAAAAACAAATACCGTATGCTAACACATATATATGGAATCTGAAAAAAAAGAAAAAAAAAGAAAATGGTCATGAAGAACCTAGGGGCAAGATGGGAATAAAGACAAAGAGCTACTAGAGAATGGACTTGAGGATACGGGGAGGGGAAAGGGTAAGCTGGGACAAAGTGAGAGAGTGGCATGGACATATATTTACTACCAAATGTAAAACAGATAGCTAGTGGGCAGCAGCAGCATAGCACAGGGAGATCAGCTCAGTGCTTTGTGACCACCTAGAGGAGTGGGATAGGGAGGGTGGGAGGGTGGGAGGGAGGGAGACGCAAGAGGGAAGAGATATGGGGACATATGTATATGTGTAGCTGATTCACTTTGTTATATAGCAGAAACTAACACACCATTGTAAAGCAATTATACTCCAATAAAGATGTAAAAAAATACATAGGCTAATACAATATCTTTTCTAATTTTTTCAACAAACTCTGAAAGGTTAAGATAGCTAAAGAGTTTTTTACTATTCAAGATAGACTATATTTCCCTATGTATTAAATGTCATTATTCTAGAGACAGTTGTAAAAACACCCAGCCAAATTTTTACCTGGCAACAGAACTATTCAAGTTTCATGAGATACAGAAAAACACAGAAATTCACCATACGGAAATAAATCTATATGCTTTCTCTGTGAATTAAACAAGAGTAGAGCCAAGACTTTCACTCTGTTGCAAAAAAATTCTGTAATTTTTTCTAGGGCAATAAGATGATCTAGGTAGATTAACTACATTCAGAAGATTTCTCCCTATATTTAACAGCTTTTCTTACAGCCACCTTCTTTCCTGTATATGCACCAGTGCCTTGCTGGGAGGAGAAGCAACAGCAGCATCTCACCACATGGCCCACAGGTAGCAGCACTTCCACAAAGGAAACGACATATGACGACCACAAACAACTTCCTGCCCACAGTCCTCAAGGTCAGCATGGGGCTTCTTGGTAGTCCTGTTTAAGTTCTTAGTTTAAAGCTTCCTGGGCATTCTGATCAAGAGCAGTCTCTCTTTAACTCCTTAGACCTCTTTTATTGTCTATCAACTAATACTGCTAGGTAACCTCTCTTAATTCCATGGCTTTAAAAGCCATCTGTATCCTAATGACACTATATATATCCTAAAGGTATATGTACATATATACACAGCCCTTACTTTTGCTGTGAGCTCTATCTAGTCTTGTATCTCTAAATGGCCTACTTAACTCCTCTACTAGAATATTTAAAAGACATCTCACCCTTAACGTGCTAATAACTCTAACTCTTGATTTTTGCCCTGCTAGGCTTGTTCTTTCCCCTCAATAAATGTCAAAAGTCAATATTTATGGAATGCCTACAAGCACTGAATACAACACTGGTCATAGACCTCATAAAGCTTTTATATTCTAATGCAGGGAGACAGATAATAAACAATCCATCTATCCTTCCTTCCTTTCTTCCTCTCTCCCTCTCTTCCTCCCTCTCTTTCTCTCCTTTTCTCTCTCTCTTTCTTTCCATGTATCTATTATCTTCAGACAAACAATTCTTTCTTTCTACCTACCTACCTACCAACCATCAGATACTGATAAATACTAACAGGAACACTAGTGGCAGAGTAAGGGGGGAAGCAAGTCCTGAGGTAGGGGAGGATGCTAGTGGTTATTGTTTTATATAGTAGTCAGGTTATCAGAGATCTGAAGGAAGCAAGGAAGTAAACCACATGAGTATCTTGAAGAAACATGCTCTAGGCTGAGGAAACAGCAAGAGCAAAGGCTTTGAGTTGGGAGTATGCTTGGCATATCTGAAGAATGAAAAAGGAGGTTAATGTGGCATGAGTGGAAAGGATGAGGAGGAAAGTGGTGGGAGATGAATTCAGAGAGGTAGCAGGGCCAGATCACTGAAGACTTTTTAGGCATTTGTAAGGACTTAAGCTTTTATACCATTCACCCAACTGGAGTCATCACTGTTTTCTTTTTTTTCACACCCTAGATCCAAGCCATCAGTAAATTCCAGGATATTCATAGCTGTTTTGTTCACTGACATAGCCCCAGTGTCCAGGACACAATCTGGCACACAGCATACCTTGAGAATATTTGTTGAATGAGAAAGCAAACCAGTCTTAAGTCTGGTCTTACAGGTGAGTTACCACTTGGAATTAGCTACACTGCCTCTGGAAGCACCTGTCAGAAGTTGCTTATACTCTGTTGTATGAACACCACACAACAGAAGGGAAACTCCTGGTCACCATCATCCTAAGTGTCTGCATGAAATAACACATGATCCTGAAACTCAGTTTAACAGAACTTTCTTAAAGACTACAGATTCTCAGTTTCTCTAGTCTCTTAGATGAAGGTACCAATTTGGGTCAACATTTTCTAAACACTTACTATGTTCAATATGGGCTTTATATTACTGGCCCATCTTCTCAAAACCAACAATCATCAGCATGATACATTCATTTACATTTATATTAAATTCTTTTTCTCAGATCTAACCAAAAATTTTGAAAGTCAAGGTTGACAAAATTTAAAACAGTAAACATAGAGATAACTTTTTCAATTAAGATAAGTAGGATGTGAATTTTCTTTTTCACACTGGAAGCAAGTAAAACACACCTACACACACAATTACCAAAATAAAATAGAACCGCTGGCATGTCTGCTCCTGTATTTTCACTCTTCTGGCATGGCTCAACTCACCTTGTCAAAGTGCTGCTGCAAGATGTTTTTCATCTGCACCCTTTCAGCAGTCTCTGTTCCTGAACCAGTATTCAAACACCTTGAGAGGGTCCCAATTTCCTCTTCAGCATCCTCTCCAAGAAATATCCGCTCATCTAAATTCCCAACAGATAAAATGTACTCCTCATAGGCCTTATTGATGGCTTTACTATAGGGGAAAAAAAATAGGCAAAATGTATACTCACAGAACTGCCATTTCAGTTGTTTTAGGCTACTTGTTTCATTTTTTTCATTTACTAAAAATTCTAATAATTTTGTGAAAGTTAAGTTTTAGTGGGATCACTGTTAATTATAAAAACTGAGGAGTATAAAATGCAAGCTTGTTCCATTATGTTCATGCATTGTACAGTAAATATATTTTGGTGACAGTATTTCAGGATGGGTATCCTGTACCAAGCTGCCTGGCAGGTACAGCTTCTAGTGAGAAGCCTAATTATCTTTCTTAGCTGCTCCAGCCACGTTTGAAGACCTCAGTACTTCCACATCATCATTCTTCACCTGTGTAGTTCCAAAAGAATTTTATTTCAAAAATCATGATCCAAAAGCTTAACTATTTTCAAAAAATCTAAAACATGTGCTTCGAGTAATAGTTGATAGAATTTTTTATTGCATCCCTATTCTGCCACAAGACATATTCTAAATTTCCAGGATACAAACAATAAAAACATGAAACTCTGAGGTTTCCTAGGTACATAATTTTAAACATTAAAGTACATTTATAACAGAAGTACTCACAAACTCTCTCCAAAATTCCCAGGTTCTAAAAAACCAGTAAGATTTTCTTCTTTTCCCTTAAGGAGCTATGATGAAAGAAAAGATCCTTAAGTCATCGTATTAAATCAAATCTTTGCCCAGAAGGTATTCTCAAATTACTTGTTTACTACTTACAAACCTTTTTTTCATAAAGTTTCCTAATATAGGGTTTCCAGAAATGTTCCTTTATTCCCTTTGCTTCCAAAACTAGGCCATCATGTAAGGAACAGAGTTTCTCAATGACACAAGGTGGGTCGGAGGAAGGTTTGGAATCCTTAGTGTGAAAATCTTCAGATAGGCCTGTGATGGGTAAAATCATAGAGACAGCAGGTAGCATTCCATAAACCAAACTGTAATAAACTAAAATATAAATAATAGAGAGTCTTATCAGCACTTGAGTTAGCATATGACTGTACAGGAAATAGTGTAAGGGCCTAATTTGACTCTACTTAAATATACTTCAAAAAAAGCAAATAGAGGTAAAGCATATCACTGCTCAAAAGATTTCGGTTATTCAGTTATCTACCTGGAGATGATTAAAAAAGAAAAACTAAAAAAATAATTTAGTATATTGCCGTAAGATCTAAAGACCAGAAAAATTAAATTTTGCCAATAAGCGTTACATTCAAATAAAAAATAGCGCTTTGAAAAAAATTACTGTTCAAAGTATGTACTCTTTATATACTTTGATTTAATTATATGTATTTATCATATTAATTTACAGCCCTCCTTGCTCTAGACTCAATGCAAGAGATATAAAGAAGAGGGAAAAAAATGAAGGGAAGCAGCTATGTAGAAATATAAAAGGGAGTTAGGAAGGAAATAAAAGAAAGGACAGAATACAGAGAACATTAAACTTACCAAGCCAGAAGCAAATGAAGTAATTAACTCCACTAACTTTAAAAATCTACCTTGAGATTCAGACAAGCTGAAATTCTAATTGTAACCACCCCACAACTGACAATCACTCAGAATCCTACCAAGGTATTATTCAAATAGCAGCAGCATTATATACTAGCTCAATAAATACTTTTTAATATTTGCTTTATACATCATAATTTGGTCTCTTACTATATATCATTTATAGAAATTATATACCTTAAAGCCTACTAAATGGATTGCCAAACTATCATTTCCAAACACCTTTTAGTTTAGAGTTGAAAATTCATTTTACTTATTTTAGAACCATAGCTACTCCTCTTCTATAGAAAAGATCTGAAATGGAGATTCTTTCAATAAATCTGCTTTGACCTCCTCCTTTGTGTCAGGCATGAAACTTGCCAATGTAGAAAACCTCCGTCAGCTCTAATGTCATCTTTGCTACTCCAGGTTTTTATATTCCTTCTTGTTGAGTATATATTTCAGAAACTTCTGAAGTTGTCATCTAAGACTTTAAACTTTGTGATATTTGCAATTTCTTTTTCCATAAATATTTTTACAGAGAGCTCAACTCCTAGTTATAAGTACTCTGGATAACTATGGTGATGAAGCTTTGAAAAGCATTTATGTTCTCTGATGCTAGGAAAGCTGTAGTATGTGTACAACTCCCAACAGTAAACATAATGTAGAAATGTGAGTTGTCTGATAGTCTTTGATTTACAAACTTACCTTTAAAATTAGGGTTCACAAGTTCTTTACGATTAGAACATTGAAGGGCATTTCCATAAACTAAGTCCAAAGCACACAGCAGAAGATGATAAGAATTAACCAAATCATCACTAATCATGGGGAAATTACCTACAGGATTATAAACAATTATAGAGTTAAATTTGCATCAGCTTCACAATATTTTTAAAATAATTTCTTCCTTTAATTAAAATGACATTATACAACAGTGTACAAAGCCGACTCAAGAGCTACAGAAAGTGTTTTGGCAAATTTACAGTTTGAAATATTAAACTCTTAGAAATTTATTAAATGATAAGAGTAAGACTAAGAAGCCCGCCGGCCGCAACTAAGACCTGGTGCAACCAAATAAATAAATTAAAAAGATAAATATTTTTTTAAAAAAGAGTTTAAGAAAAACCAAAACTTTACTAAAAATGCCATTCATTAATATTCATTAAATAAGCATTTATTAAATGCCTAGTAGCTGGTCAATATTTTATCATCATTGGTTTTCCTTTTGAAAATTCTGAACACAAACAACTTCATAAATTGTCTCAAGCTGTAAGAAACTGTTTGGTTTGAAAATATTTTTCTGTCAAGAAAACTGGTAGAAATACTTAGATGGGAAAAGCTGAAAAAATGATTAATATATTTTTTCATGTATGTATTTTAAAAAGACCAGAAACTATAATCAGATGCCTAACAGTAATATTTTAAATACTCTTTGATGTAGTAATACAAGCTCATATAAATTAATGCAACAGGACCACAATAAAAGATATTTCAGTTCTAGAGCTAGTATCCCAGGAATAATTGTTGATGCTTGGTAACAAAAAAATAAACCAAAACCTAAACCTAAAGAAACATGTCATTTCTGTAGTTCTGGTTTAACTCTAACATTGAAAACAGTTTTTATAGGCAGTTAAAACAGTTTTATTATTCTTAGAAATTAAGAAATATTTCTAGTTTTTTTGTATCTTTAAGCATTAAACACTGCATATATATGCTTCATATTGATTTTACACTCTTATAACATCAGATGAATTCAACTTAAATAGCTAACATACATGTGAAGAATTATTTCTAAACCTTGACATTGTCACACTAAATGCCTACCCAAATGCATACACACACACACACTCACACTACTTTGTTTCAGGCTGTTTTCTCTCCTTTCCTCTAAAGAAAGTTACCACTTACTTCAGCATAGCAGGATAAGCAATTCTTTTTTTTTTTTAATAGATGGAAATATTTCAACAAATCAATTTAAATGTATTAAAGAGAAAAAATAGTTTTCTGCTGCCAAAAAGACAAATGATAATTAATAGGCTAAACTTTGCATTGATATAACCAAACTAACTTGCGTGGTTTCACAAAAAAGATGCTTAATATTAAAATATACTCAATTCCTCAAATGTAAAACAGGAAGTGGTACCTACCAGTTTCAAGCTACAAAGCCCTACACACTGACAAGCCTAAACTTGTCGCTGGTGTGTACCTGCCACGGAAGGAAATAACTGGCAGCACAGTGACCTCTAACAAAAATCTGAAATGCCCCTAAAGATCAGAATCTAAACTCCAGGACTCTCCCATCATTACATACTCTACATTTCAAATCCTGACTTTAGAAATAAATCTCACTTCGTGAGATGTTTTATCTTTTAATCAACAAAGATAATCTGACTGAAGACTTGGGATAACATGTAGAACAGGAAGTGGCACCTAACGGTCTTCAGTCCACAAAGCCCTTCATGACAACAAGCCCAAACTTGTCACTGGTGTGTACTTGCCATTCCAAGTCAACAAAGATAACAGGTAAAAGTTAGCTTGTTTATCAGGAATGAGATAATCTGGGATGCCCACTGTTGCAGACAAAGTCATGAAAAAGGTGTCTATAAGAGTACACCTTCCCCCAAATAACTAAATCAAAGAACTGAATAAAACCAACTAAACTACTCTATTGGAAATGATCCTAGTGAATCATAAACGATCATGGTGCTGGACCGTGGGTAGACAAAGGCTCTTTAGACCAAATAATTATATACGGAATTAATAATAGTAAGGTAAAACTCAAACATTGAGTTAATTGTAGAGACAAAAAAATATGCCATCCCAGTTGATCAAGTGAGACCAAAACCTAAATAAAGACAATACACTTCTTTTCCAATAATTTATATAGTACCAAATACTTACCTCCAAGTATACATATGCAGACACTTGACATAAAAGACATAAAACATAAAAGACATAAACAGATAAAAATCCTAGAAGTCAGATATACCTGCCCATAATCTACTGTCAAGACTAATATCATAATATAACACCAATCACAGTAAGCCAAGTGGTAGCAAATGTTCCAACCATCATGAAAACAGTTTATACGCTCTAAAGTCTTTCTAAATTTCATGGCACTGATCACACCACCTTCATCTCCGCTAAAGAAACATCCAGTGTGATGGAAAGCAAAAATAACCAAGAGCTTATTTGTGACAAAAGAAAGATTTTTCTTTTCAATCAAGCATGCAACTCAGGGAAGGAAGGATAAGTTCTAACCTATCTAGCTAGAAAGGACCAGCTACAATTAGACAAATCGCACTGACACCAAGGGAGTGACACATCCCTGCTAGAGGGCCTACACATGCGGCAAGAAACCAAGAGATAGGAGATGTGGATTGAAATCCTAGCTCTGTTTCTAGCAGCTAGTTTCTGGGCCTCAGTTACTGACTCTTTAAATAAGTTGGGCAAATTGATCTAATAATGAGAATCTCTTATATTTATGAAACACCTGCCAGCTCTAATAATTCTTTGATTTTAACTTTGAATTTTATTGGGATATCTTAATGGCAAAGGCATTCTACATAATCTGTAGAAAAAGCTGTGTAACTGTACTTTCTGCTCTTCTATATATTAGTACGAATCATTTCTACATAGATAGGCAGAGAGGTAAGAACCTGCTGTATAACACAGGGAATTCCACTTTGCTGTACAGTAGAAACTAATACAACATTGTAAAACAAATATACCCCAATTTTTAAAAAAAAGACATTATGCCTAGGAATAAGCTGCATAAATTTACACATATTTTATATTACATTTCAATAAACTTAGCGATAGTTAATTCATTCCTGATTTAAAAAAAAAAAGAAATACAGAGAGGACAATAATATTAATAAAAATGTATTTCACTGAATGCAGACCTTGCACAGGTGAAGTGAGAAGAGGAGGTAGAGAAAATAAGTTGTATCTAAAGGTATTTGATCAAGCATATTTATCTGAACAAGATGTAAAAAGTAATCTGAACTACTCTGGGAACGATCAGTCCCACTCAATTAAATAAGACATGTCTCGTGAAAAATATAGCCCAAGATATAAGCACAAACACACTAATGTGTTTCAGTCCATAATTCAAAGATAATGTGCTTTGGAAAAAATGTTGTGTAAGAACAAAATAAAGGATTTTCCATTTAATGAAGGAAGTTTGGGATACTGTAAAGAAATTCAAAAGACTGACGAAAAGGCAATACCTAAAAAAGAACCTGGGACTAAAATCCTTGAGAAATTTTTCAGTGAGACTCTTTTCCTGATACACATTATAGGTTGACAATAGTAGTACCTGAACTTTTAAATAAACTAATATTTAAATAAATATCACTCTTTCCTTACCTTTTGCATATATAAAAAGCACCCAACAAAAATGGAAAACTTCAGACACGGTACAGGGCTGTCGCCTTTGGGGGAGAAAAAAGTCATGAGATAACAGAAGAATCAGAAAAAGACATGACAAATGACTGTAAATTAGGTGAGAAACAAAACCCACAGTTAGAGGGAGTGACAGCAGATTCATTTCACATGGAAAATGTGCAAGAAGTTCTGCTCCAACCAAATACTGGTAAGGGAATAATAGCTGGGAGCGAGGGGGAAAGCACTCATCTTAGAAGAAAATTCTGAAGAACTGTAAAAGCTTTTGCAGGTCAAGATAAGTAAAGTAGAAAAATGAGTAACAATAGTTCTTCTGATGACATCAGCAAGGCTAAGCTGCTTTAAGACCCATGTATGCAGGCAGATATTCCTCCAACTTTTTTTCCCCTCCATCATAGTTGATGAAATGTAAACCCTCCCTCCCTAAAGATATTCCAGATTATATATCGAGTCACAAAAGGATTTTTTTTTTTTTTTTTTTTTGGCTGTGCTGCACGGCATGTGGGATCTTACCCCGACCAGGGACGGAACCCGTGCCTCCTGCAGTGGAAGCTCGGAGTCTTAACCACTGGACCGCCAGGGAAGTTCCACAAAAGGACTTTTTAATGTAAATTCGGGGCTCCCCATAATTCCTTATATTTCTATCATTAGGAGTACCTGTTGCAGGGAGGAGGAAGGGGGAAAATAAAAGAGTACCTGTTATATTTGCTAAGTTGTTTGCTACAGGGAGTTTCAGACCTGTTTTAAACTTGGCTTTTCTACCAAATCCTCTGCCAATGTTTAGATAAGACATCTGTTGGCTCCATATCCCAATAGCCTTATTCTACCAAGGTGCTTTGAAGAGAAGAATCTGAAGACTGGGGTTTAGTTCCCACACTGTCATTAGCTAAGTACACTTGCTCTCCACGTGCCTTAGTCTCTCCATCTGCTAAAATATCGTTCTACTTGAGTATATAATACTGTATTTAAATCACCAGTCGATGGCAAGGATTAAACGTCATTGCTCTGCTTTAAAAAGTAGCCTCCCCACCATAGGCACGTGATAAACTATCTAGTTTTGATACCTAGCAAGATAAAAGTCAAACATTTTAGAAGCCATTCTAACTTACAGTTATAAGATAAATAAGTCCTAGCAATGTAATGTACAACATAAATATAATTAACACTGCTGTATGTTATATATGAAAGTTAAGAGAATAAATCTTAAGAGTTCTGATCACAAAGAAAAATTTTTTTCTATTTAATTTTGTATTTCTAAGTGAGATGATGGCTGTTCACTAAACTCACTGTGGTCATCATTTCATGATGTATGTAAGTCAGATCATTATGCTGTACACCTTAAACTTATATAGTGCTGCATGTTAACTATACCGCAATAAAACTAGAAGAAAAAAAAACACTCAAGCCACCCCAAAAACTGGCTCTAGAACTCTTAGAACTTAATTAACTATAACTTAACCTACTTAGCCAAATTTCCTCCTACTTTGCTGCTCTGGTGTCTTCATTCTTCATCCCCTGCATAGAAAGCTACCTATATCTCCAAATTCACCTATCAAAATCCTACCCATCCTTCCAGACCTATTTCTGCTTACCCCATGGAACCTTACCTAACTGGCTTATACAGAGTGGCTTATTTTTGCCTCAAAAGTCCTACATTTCTATTATCTTTTGCACTTATACATGCCTCTCCCTGACTATACTTACTGTAAGCTCTCAAAAGACAGTGACTCTGGGTTTTGGTTTTGTTTTGTTTTTTTAACATTTGTATCCTACATACAGTAAGCTCTCAATAAATACTCAGTGAGAAATTTTCAAAGACCAGTGTGTGAGATGCAGTACTGAGTCGTGGTGAAAAACACGGGTTCTGCAGGCAGACTACTTAAGTTTCAATTAGAGCTCCACACTTACTGTGTGACCTTGGCCAAATTACTTAATCTCTCAAAGGCTTGTTTCCCCCCACCTGTAACAACAGTATCAACCTCATAAAGCCATCATAATGATTAACTGAAGTAATACATGCTTAAGTCTTAGAAGAATCCCTGCCCCATAATAAATACTCAGTAAATGGTATACATTACTATTACTAATATTAGCCAAAAGTACTAATAAAAAGTATACAGGGTGATATAGATGTAAAATTTTTAGATAAACGTATCTTAGAATTTTCTGAATTAGAATTAAGTAGTCCATACACCCTAATAAATATCAAAGCAAATACAATCTGAAATCATTTTCTACAACACTTCAAAGAAAGAAGATATTCTATATCTTTCTATAAATGATCGTATCAGCCTCACTTAGACTCAGAAACAAGCTTCTATCCAAACTTTAGAATACTTAATTATAAATAAACAATTCCCTAAAACCGCAAGCAAACTAGACCAGCTGCTTCCATATCAGTGGGGTCGAGTATATAAAAATGAACAGTTTTATTTTTTAAAGCTGCTCACTTACTGTAAGCATCCTTCACAGTTTGGGAACATTTTTATATTGAAAGAGAAGCAAACATTATTCATTCAGTTACAATAACTTCTTTTCCCCTACTTTTCTTGTCAACATTTTTCTAGTTCTATTTTAAGAACAAATTTTCATTTCTACTTTATGAAAAAACTTTCGCGATAAAAGTAGAGAATTTGTATCCCATAATTGTCCTTATCTACCAGGAAAGATGGGAAATATCAAGCCAGAATAAGTTTACAGACTTGCAGACATAGTCAGAAGCAGAATTTCATAATAGTTTCAGTTTTCAGTTCCACTATTATCCCCCCAATCCAGTTTCTCTACTTTTCACTGGTTGTAAACATCAAAATACATAGAGAAGACTTTTCAGGTGGATTTTTTTACTATTCAGTTTGACATAAAAATCAAATAAAGAAATAGTCTATATGTATTATAATATGTAGAAAATAATAGAAACAGTCAATATCGTCGATAATAGACAATTAAGTAGTCAAATTCTATACCCAAGATTGCTAACTGGTGAGAGTATCTAAGGTCTGATTTTTGCATTTTCGGTTGCTTAAATGAAAAGGGAAAGTTTATAGAAACAGAGATTCCACACATTTTGCAACGTGAAAGAAGCCAAACTCTTCAGAGTTAACATACAATGAAAAGCAAGAAATTATTATTGGAGAAAAAGATTACTTATGAAATCACATTTGTTTCTTAAGACCAGCAAAATAAACTGAGGGACACAAACTAAGGGATCAAAACTGTAGTACAGACAAATGTCTATTCCTGCTTAACAAATATAAAAACATACCGCTGTTTTCTTCCTCTTTGTTGACGAGGCTGCTCCTCTTGAGGATATTTAAAAATGTCCTGAAAAATGGGTTCATATTTCTTAAAGATTACAGCAGAAACAGTGAAGTTTCTTTCTAATCTCTCAGTCCGTTCTCGGAACTGTGCAGGTAGGTTTGCCATGTCTTCCCATTTCTTCATCTTGTGAAAAAATTCAATTAAGCTGATATTAAAAATAAAAAATGAGATTTGTTTTTCGTAATTAACACAAGGGTAAAATATACAAATTAGATCATTAAAAGTAAATCGAAATTAACTCATTTAATTATATTACTTTTAGACAGTGATATAAAATCACAACTCATGCCTCTCTGGTTAGCTTAATCTCACAGATTGGTTTATTTCTCTCATCTTCCAAATCTAATTTCCCTAATCTCTTTTCCTGAGATTACCTAAAAGTTTTTTAAAAGTATGAAATACATATCAATACAAAAGAAGTGGAAAATAAGTAGTTAACCAGAGAACATAACCAACATTCATGTAACAATTGCCAGATTTAACAAAATATTAATATATCAAATAAATTTTGCCATGTTTGCTTCAGATTCTACAGAAACAGCCAGTTCCCTTTGGACTCTTCTTCCCCAAAGATAAGCACCTCTGTATAGTCTGCATCTTCCCATCTGAGTTTTTACACTTACTAAGTGATTATATATGTACCCATAAACAGTTTAGTAGTATCTTTTGTATGTGTGGTTTTAAAATTTTATATAAATGGTATCATACTGTAAGTAACATTCTACAACTTGTTTTTTCATTCAATAATGTTTATGAGATTAATGTTGCCATGTGTAGATCTAATTCATTCAATTGCTAAAAATATTCCTTCATATGAACTACCATGTTTTGCATTCATTCCCCAACCAATGGAAATTGAGGTTTCTAATTTTTCACTATAACAAAAATGCTGTAATGAACACATTTCTGTACTTGTATGCTGAAGTTTCTTTAAGAACTACCCTGAGAAGCAGAATTGCTGAGTCAGAGAATATGCATCTTCAACTTTACTAAATACTGCCAAATTTCCCACTAGAGTGATTGTGCCGATTTATACTCTCTCCAATGTACAACAGCAATACAGAGTTCCTGTTTCCCTACATAATGACCAAACTCGGTATCATGAGACTCCAAATTTCCCCAATCTGATGAGAATGAAATATTACCTTATTTTTACTTTGAAATTCCTTGATTACTTGTGAGATTGAACATCTTTGCCTACATCTATTAGCTATGTCAGTTTAAGCCTTTGTGAAATTATATACTTTTCCCATTTTTTTTTTTTTTGCTGTACGCGGGCCTCTCAGTGCTGTGGCCTCTCCCGTTGCGGAGCACAGGCTCCGGACGCGCAGGCTCAGCGACCACGGCTCACGGGCCCAGCCGCTCCGCGGCACGTGGGATCTTCCCGGACCGGGGCATGAACCCGCGTCCCCTGCATCAGCAGGCGGACTCTCAACCACTGCGCCACCAGGGAAGCCCCTTTTCCCATTTTTTAGTAGCTATTTGTCAATTATTTAACTATTTGTTAGTAGTCCTTTACGTAATTCTGGATATTAATCTTTTGTTACACTGTAAATATCTTCTCCCAATCTGCTCTTTCTTTTTAATCCATTTAGTCCATTACGGCAGAGAAGTAAATAATCTGAACCCATAGGTAAAAATTTAAAAATAAAAATTGAGGGCTTCCCTGACGGCGCAGTGGTTGAGAGTCAGCCTGCCGATGCAGGGGACGCGGGTTCATGCCCCAGTCCGGGAGGATCCCACATGCCGCGGAGCGGCTGGGCCCGTGGGCCATGACCACTGAGCCTGCGCGTCCGGAGCCTGTGCTCCGCAATGGGAGAGGCCACAACAGTGAGAGGCCCACATACTGCAAAAAAAAAAAAAAAATTTTTTTTTTTAAATAAAAAATAAAAATTGAGCTTTCGAAATAAAACTGAAGTCTGAGATATTACTTGCATTAAAATATTAGGTAAGTTCAGTTTACTAGAGTTTATAATGATGATTCCATAATTTGACCTTTGCTTCTAAAGTCCCTTGTCTGTCAATTAACTGGATGAGTCTGACTCCACTTTTCTTCTTTGTAATGATTATACTTTGCACCTTATTTTGCACCTTATTTAAGTCCACTTCTGCAGGTTTACAGCCCAGGTGTTCAACTCTTTACACACTGCCTCTTGTTCTTAGGCCTAAATATAACTCAGGATGGAGTTCAAGGTTAATAAATAGACTACAGCTAAAAGATTACATTTCTTGTTAATTATTTTAATAGTAAGTGATTTTTTTTTAAACCACTAGGTCCATAAATTTTGACAGTGGCACTTCCTCCAAAATGCTAAACATCCTTTTTCCACCAATCTTTAATAAGCCATGAGAAAATTAGCCCAAATGGCACAAATAATAAATGTAATCAATTCAATTGCACAACAGATAGAAAAAGCAATTTCTGCCTCCTCTTTAGCCTCCATGTGTTTGTACTTTTTACAGATCTTTTCCTGTAATTGATATCTAGTCTCATAGCATTGTGGTCAGAAAAGATACTTGATATGATTTCAATTTTCTTAAATTTGCCAACTGCCTCCTCTTTAGATACAAGTCCGGTACATGTAGTTCTCAGTTTAATACCATATAATATTTACTTTTTCAATTTAGAGTATCTTTACTTAGAATTCTCCCAGTATTACACAATGATAAGTCATTGTGTAATATTAACCTAATAGTAATGATAATGTAATTGATTATCTTCATGTAATGATAACCTAATAGTAAACGCTTCATACAAGTGCCAAATACATTAAAATTTAATTATTTTTCACCAAAGAAATAAAATATAATGGACATTAACTTAGATGTGGTAAAGAAAAACCATGACCTAACTTCTAAATTTAGCACTCCATAGGTACAAATGCTTGGAAAATGATAAAGAGAATTCCTACTGTCACTATGCTTTTATATTAGTCACACTCTACAAACTCTGACATAGTTACCTCTGCTCTGAACATCTCAGGATTCTAGTTAAAGATACATAGTTTCCTTCAACTGTCCCTTTGCTTACAGTTGGCACAGATTTTCTGCAAGCCACATATAAGGCACATGCTAACCAATGAAGATCATTTCCCTGTAAAATAAAAGAAAATTGATTTTTAGCTAATGAACGATATATATTTCAGTATGAAAAACTTGTTTAAATTGAAAGTGTTATTTATATGTTTGCGGGAAATTGCATTTTCAATGATGTCCCTGTCCCAACTGCTCTTCTTATAATGTGACACTGACATTCTTCCACGGACACGTTGAAGTCTGTGTTCTCTCACTTTGAACTGTCTCAACCTACTGGTTGAGACTTTCACCACAGGTGAAAGTGATGCTATGTAACTTTCAAGATCATAAAAGGCAATACAGATTCCACCTGGTGCTCTCTTTCAGGACATACACCATGGAAGTCCCAACATGGGAGTAAATCACCTTGGGCAAATTACTTAACAATTGTAGAGGCTCTATTTTTTTACCTGAGGACCGTGAGAATTGAGAATTACAAGTATAAAGCACAGAAAATACAAGAAATCAAAAGATAAAATTCTATAACCACTATTCTATATTAAATATCATATGAGCTTTATTTTCCAGGGTACACTTCCACGAGACTGACACCCGACATTATCTTACAGCATATCTGACTACTAGTTCCACAAGGGCAGGGATTTTATGTTTTGTGCCTTGCTCTATCCCCAGCACCTATGTAACAGTGCCTGGCCATGAACAAGTGATCAAAAAATATTTGGGAAATGAATGAATATTCATTCACTTATTAGGTAAACTGAGCTAAGAATCTGAGATCGAAGTCTTTAAAAAACTGAGAAATCAAACACATATTTTAAAAAATAATTTACTAACACCTTTTATTTGTCACTTGCTTATATAACCCTGGGCTTCACACAACTTAACCACTGTGAGTTGAAATAATGCTTTTTCTATCTAATTTACAGGGTTATCCTGAGGGTAAAATAAGAGCTTATTTAGAGGCACTTATGCCCATCACCAAAAAAGAGTCCTTCTCTTTGTCTGCCAACAGGAACCACTAGGAAAGAAACAAGAACATGGCCTATTCAGCCCGGTCACCAAAGCATGTGAAAGAGCCTTGTAAACTCCAAAGCACTATCCATATGAGTGCTTCATGCTCCAGAAACTCCACGTTACCTTATTTAACCATCTGAACAGCTTTGTAAGGTAGGTACAAATCTCTCAAAGTAACATACCACAAAACTGAGTTTGGAATGGTTAAGTAAATTGCCCAAAGTCACCTAGGTCTGTCAGGTTCCAAAGCCAGTATATTACTAGCTTCCCCCCGCCCCGCCGTAGATGTAAAAATGGGAAGAAGGAACTGAATTAAAATTCTATTAATGAAAGAATAAAAAAATAATAACCTTAGTGAGTGCCACACAAGCAAAAACACCCTCTTATAGTTAAATAACACCTCAGTTAGACCTTCCCATGCTGAGCCTATTTGCCCTACTCTTTCCACAAACTATTCAACAACTTAAAATCGTATGGCCTGCAGTTTAAATACCACTCACACAGGCAGTCAAACAGAGGATAAACAATGCAGACTTCCGTGTCACTTCCCATTGGCCCATAAAGGGGAGGTGCCTACAGGGTTGAGCCTCACTGGCTAGAATGGCCATTTTTCTCCGCTGCAAGCCCCGTAGGAAGAAAGGGACAAAACATGCCTAGATCGCAGCGACTATAAGAGTCCTTCCTGGGCAATGTCTGGCGTGACCAATAGGTCCTCAAGGTCGTCGCAGTCCTGACTGCCTAGAGACAAATGCGTGCCTTTATCCAGGCGGGCAGAAAGCCCGTTTCATATGCGCAGGGAGAAGATTCGTCTTTGTTCACACATACATAAACACAGCTCGAAACGTAACGCCTTTACTCAAACGGAGGCAATGGCCTGGACAAAGGCAATTTGGTACAGTTCAAAAAGAACTGAAGAAGCAGCCCGGAAACGTAGGCGCTAACCTCGGGTTAATTTCAGCGCTAACGCAGGCAAGCCCCCGCCCCACCCCACCCCCTTCTGCTTATGGTCTTGACAATTGCACCTGTTCATCCTGCCAACAAGGTGCTAGTGTTTTTGTAATCGGACCGCAGCACGACCTCAGCCTCGCGGTGCTACTTTAGGGCAAGGGTTGTTCCCGCTTCGGAACCGGAGAGGGAAGAGCAGCGAGACAGGGTTCACTTTCAGGGCCGCTACAGAGCTTTTCAAAAGCCAGGTTTCCAGGACGAAGGTGCGCAAAGAGGATTCCCTCCTCGCACCAGGCTGGGGATCCAGAGAGCCGGGGCCGGCCGGGGCGGAGGAGTCCCCCCTCCCCCCCCCACCGCGGGGCGCCCGAGCCGGGGAGACAAGGGGCCCCATTCCCCGAGGCGGGGCGGGACCACTAGGCCCGGAAAGCCGCTGGTCTCCTCCCCCTGGGCGCACCTCCAGCGTGTAGCTCTCGCTCATGCTCCGGTAGCTGTCCCAGGCCTCGGCCCGAGCCGCCTCGTCCATGTTCAGGCGGCTGCACAGCTCGTCGAACCGCTGTTGGGTCTGAGGGGCCGGCGACCGGGCCGACTGCGCTGCGTCCTCCGCCTCGGCATCGTCCTCCTCCTCCTCATCCGAGGCCGCCGCCGCCGGAAGGGGAGGGGGGGGCGGCGGCGGCGATTGGTTGCCTCCCGACGGCATAGCGCACACCTGGGCGGCGGGGCCTCAGGTGAGCCGAGGGCCTGGGCCCCCAGCCATTCAAACCACGAAGCGCCCGCCAGTCGGCCGACCGCTTGCCGACTGCGCCGCGGCCAACGGCGCTGGACCACACATCGGTGCCCGTAGTTCCGAGCACGGGTTGATGGGAAATGTAGTCCAGGCCGGAGGCCCACGGGGATCAAAAGTCATATTTAGAAAAATGATCTCGCGTCGTCTCCCTCGGGCGGAAATAAAAGCGACTTTTCTACGTTTCAAGTTACCTTCTCATCGGGAGACCATTCAGCAGGGCTGTACTGAAGAGAAAACATCCAAGAAACGGTGACATGTGAAGGTTTAGTGTCCAAAGTGTCCCCAGAAATAACACTCATCACCTGCGTGTCCTTATCTAAAAGATAAAAATAATAGTAAGGGCCTGTGTGCCTAAATTCAAATTTCGGCGTCATTCCTAATTCTCGTTCTTTCCTATGTCTTAATTTTATTTGCGACTTTCAAATAATTATTGGATTTTTTTAAAGTAGTAATTCTTTTTTTTCTCCATAGGGTGAATTTACATTCACTATAAGTGACGTATTTGTCCTACTCTCAGTCACCCAATTGGCTTAAATTTACATTTCCTTTATTTTTATTTTCATTTTGCTTTCTCTTTTCAAATCTATATGGAATCACTTTGTTTCCAGTCCTCTTTGATTTCTTAAAGGGGTATGGTATAAAACGTTTTCATGCACGAAGAGCCCTAAGGCATTTCTGGTTTGCTATGGGGTCACTTTCTCTCTTCATTGACCCTTTGAACCCAGCCACCATACTCTGAGGAAGCCCAGGTCATTTAGAGAAGCCTATTGTCAAAGATAAACAAAGCTAGACGTCAGTGAAAGGGATGAAAACATTTTATGCAGTCATTCCTGACAGCAGGGCAAAGTGCTGGACTCCGTTCTGATTTGTGCAGAGATAATTGGGGATTTAAGGGAAAAGGAAAGAGTAGAGATGGGGAGGGAGCAGAGCTCAAGCAAAAAGTTACAGAGGGTTGGTGACTATATATGTGATTAGGCCAAGTAGGCCTGCTAGTTATCAATTTGTTGAAGTGAGGATTGTATCCTCCCACAGAGACTGGGAGTCAGAAACTCTATACTTCCTGATGATTACATTTCAAAGGAATGGCTTTCAGGTCATTGAGAAAGACACTCCTGATTTGTAGGATATACAGTTGGTCCGCAGTACACGCAGGTTGTGTATCCACAGGATCAACCAACAGTGGATCAAAAATATTAAGAAAAACAAAAACAGGGACTTCCCTGGTGGCACAGTGGTTAAGAATCCACCTGCCAATGAGGGGACATGGGTTCGAGCCCTGGTCTGGAAAGATCCCACCTACCGTGGAGCAACTAAACCTGTGCTCCACAGCTACTGAGCCTGTGCTCTAGAGCCCACAAGCCACAACTACTGAGCCCACGTGCCACAAATACTGAAGCCCACATGCCTACAGCCCACGCTCTGCAACAAGAGAAGCCACCACAATGAGGAGCCTGTGCACCGCAACTAGAGAGAAAGTCTGCGTGCCCCAACGAAGAGCCAGCACAGCCAAAAATAAATAAATAAGTAAATTTAATTAAAGAAAAAGAAAAGAAAAAACACCCCACTGAAAACAAGACTTTCCCTTAAAAAAAAAAAAAGAACAAAAACAAAACAAAACAAACAAACAAAAAACACACAACAGTTCCAGGAAGTTCCAAAAAGCAAAGCTTGAATTTGTCACACACCCTGGAAACTATTTACTTAGCATTTACATTTACATCCCACTTATATTTTATTAGGTATTATAAGTAATGTAGAGATGATTTAAAGTTTACAAGAGGATGTGCATAGCTTATATGGAAATACTATGACATTTTATATAAGAGACTTGGGCGTCAGCAATTATTGGTATCTGCAGGGCTCCTGGAACCAACCCCTGCAGATACCAGGGACAACTGTACATCTCAAAAGGACAGAGGAAGGTATCACAATTGTAAGCCCTATTTAGTAAATGCTATAAGAAAGGGAAGGCTGAGGCCTTTCCTCGGGTGTTGGCAAGAACAATCTTTAAATTCTGGAAGCATTGAGGTTTCTCAGGCAAGCATTTTATCAATAATAGGTGCTGGAGTCACCCTAGGACAGCCTTATGCTGCTAGAAGCCATGCTAGAGTTATGGCATCTCTTAGTGCAGGGGTTTGGACGAGAGTTGAGTTCTGCTGTTCTCACCATGCACATAGGACCTGAGACCCCTGGCCCTCAGCCCCAGCCATGTTGAATGAGCCCATTTACAAGCAGATCCTCCAGCTTCCAGTCAAGTTGTCCCAGCTAATGCTGTATGGAGCAGAGATGAACCTTCCCGCTGATCCCTGCCCAACTGCAAATCTGTGGGCAAAAGCAATAATTATTATTGTTTCAAATCCAAAGTTTTAGGATGGTTTGTTATGCAGCAATAAATAATTAAACACCTGTAAAGTATAAGACATGTATCTATCAATTATCATGAAAGAAAAAAAATCACTTAATAATTGAATTTTTCCTGCCTCCACTAGTCTCACCAATAGATTAAATTTTTTAACTTTGAAAAGCTAAAATTACTTAATACTTGACATTAACATTCCTTAAAAAAAAAAAGAAAAAGAGGCACTTTTGATGATGGAGATTAACTGACTTAGACATAGTTAAGAAAAGAGTTGAAACTGAATTTCTAGACTATGGGTACAAAACATTTCTATCCCTTATCTTATCTCCTTCTCCTCCAGAAGTTAGAGTGGCCATCTTAAAACACAAATCTGATCACCTCTTTCCCCTAGTTAAATGGTCTCTCACTGATCTTAGAAGTCAACATCCTCCATGGCCTACAGGTTCCCTCCCACCTGCCTCTGTATTCTCATTGAAAATCGCTTCCCATCAGTCAAGTACCACCTTCAATGTCAATTTCTCGGATTTCCCTATTAAATATTCTCATGACACATTATAGTCATAGTGAATTATTTACATGTTTATCTTTCATGTCTATTGTCCTCATTATGTGTTAAGTGCTATGAGAGTAGCAACTGTGTCTGTTTAGTTCCATCCTGTGACCTCAGAGTCTAATATGTTTCTGGGCATCTAGTTGACTCGCCAAAATATTTATTGAATAAATGACTGATTATGATAATCAAGATATATCTTGTTCTTATTGGAGTCTCAGGTTTTGTGCATGTAAAATCCTTACTCTGTCTGTGATCTGATAGTCCAATAGAATGTCAAAGACCATAAATGGCAGTCATCTAAAAATAAATTTTACCTTTACATTATTTATATCACCCTAAAATATATGACTTAACTGTGAAACATCACATAAACATTTTCTACAATGAAACACAGTGTTCTTCAAATGCTTTGGTATGTCTTCCTAAAAAAATCACCTTCTAGCATACTTTAAAATTGACATCTAAAAGGTTTCATTAAAAGTTTGATCTAGAGCAAAGGATGTAACATCCAGCATGTAACTACAGACCTTTTAAAATGAAACTGTTACTAAACTTTAAATATTTCCATTGGACCCTAAATATCACAGCAGATACTCACTATCATTCATTAAAATAATACATGAACAGGGAATTCCCTGGTGGTCCAGTGGTTAGGACTCTGCACTTTCACTGCTGAGGGTGCAGGTTTGATCCCTGGTCAGGGAACTAAAATCCAGCAAGCTGTGCAGCATAGGAAAAAAAAAAAAGAAATCAAACTTGCACACAAAAGACCCTGAATAACCAAAGCAATCTTGAGAAAGAAGAACAAAGCTGGAGGCATCACACTTCCTGATTTCAAACTATATCACAATATTACAAAGCTATAGTAATCAAAACAGTATGCTATTGGCATAAAACAGACAGATAATGGAACAGGATGGAGACCCCAGAAATAAACTCACACATATATGGCCAACTAATTTACAACAAAGGAGCCAAGAATATACAATGGGAAAAAGATAGTCTCTTCAATAAATTGTGTTGAGAAAACTAGACAGCCACATGCAAAAGAATGAAACTGGACCACTATTTTACACCATACACAAACATGATTTCAAAATAGATTAAAAACTTGAACATAAGACCTGAAACCATAAAGCTCCTAGAAGAAAACACTGGTGGTAAGCTCCTCGACAATGAATTTTGGGGATTTGACACCAAGACCAAAGCAACAAAATCAAAACAAACATGAAGAACTACATCAAGGGACTTCCCTGGTGGAGCAGTGGTTAAGAATCTGCCTGCCAATGCAGGGGACATGGGTTCGATACCTGGTCCAGGAAGATCCCACATGCCACGGGGCAACTAACCCCATACACCACAACTACTGAGCCTGTGCTCTAGAGCCTGTGAGCTGCAACTACTGAGCCCACACACCACAACTGCTGAAGCCCACGCACTCTAGGGCCTGCGTGCCACAACTACTAATCCCGTGTGCTGCAACTACTGAAGCCCATGTGCCTAAAGACCGTGCTCCACAACAAGAGAAGCCACCACAATGAGAAGCCAGTGCACCACAATGAAGAGTAGCTCCCACTCATCACAACTAGAGAAAGCCCACGTGCAACAACAAACACCCAACACAACCCCCCCAAAAAGCTGCATCATATATATATATATATATATATATATATATATATATATATATAAACAAAATGAAAGGCAACCTACAGGACAGAAGAAAATATTTCAAATCACACATTTGAAAAGAGGCTAATGTCTAAAATATGAAAAGAACTCATATAATTCAATAGAAAACAAACAAACAATCCCATTAAAAAATGGATGGAGGTCCTATTTAAAATTGCATCAGGGCTTCCCTGGTGGCACAGTAGTTTGGAGTCTGCCTGCTGATGCAGGGGACATGGGTTCGTGCCCTGGTCCAGGAAGATCCCACATGCCATGGAGCGGCTGGGCCTGTGAGCCATGGCCGCTGAGCCTGTGTGTCCAGAGCCTGTGCTCCGCAACGGGAGAGGCCACAACAGTGAGAGGCCTGCGTACCACAAATAAATAAATAAAATAAAATAAAATTGCATCAAAGAGCATAAAATACTTAGGAATAAACTTAACTAAGGAGGTGAAAGACCTATACTCTGAAAATAAAACATTGATGAAGGAAATTGAAGATGATACAAAGAAATGGAAAGACATCCCATGTTCATGGGTTGGAAGAGTTAATATTGTTAAAATGTCCATACCACTCAAGGCAATCTACAGATTTAATGCAATTCCTATCAAAATACCCATGACACTTTTCATGAAATAGAACAAATAATCCTACAATTTATACAGAACTACAAAAGACCACAAATAGCCAAAGCCATCTTGAGAAAAAGAAAACAAACTGGTGTGTCAAGCTCCCTGACTTCAGACTATACTATAAAGCTACAGTAATCTAAACAGTATGGTACTGGCACAAATACAGACACAGAGATCAATGGAACAGAATACAGAGCCCAGAAATAAACCCATGAATTTATGGCCAATTAATTTAAGACAAAGAGGCAAGATTATACAATGGGGAAAAGACAGTCTCTTCAGTAAGTGGTGCTGGGAATACTGGACGGCTACATGCAAAAGAATGATATTAGAACATTTTCTCACACCATATACAAAAATGAACTTAGGATGGATTAAAGCCCTAAATGTAAGACCTAAAACCATAAAACTCCTAGAAGAAAACATGGCAGAACAGTCTTTGACGTAAATCATAGCAATGTTTTTCTGGCTCTTTCTCTTAAGGTAAAGGAAACAAAAGCAAAACTAAACAAATGGGGTTTCATTTAACTGTAAAGATTTTACACTGCAAAGGAAACCACTGACAAAATGAAAGGACAATCTACTGAATGGGACATGACTGATAAGTGGTTAATATCAAAAACACATAAACAGCTCATGCAACTCAATATCAAAAAAACTAGCAACCAGAAATTCCCTGGAAGTCCAGTGGTTAGGATTCAGAGCTTTCACTGCCGTGGGCCCAGGTTCAATCCCTGTTTGGGGAACTAAGTACCTGCAAGCAGCATCATGTGGCCACAAAACAAAACAAAACAAAAAACGAAAATGAAAACAAACAAAAGACAAAAACAAGCAACCTGACTTAAAAAATCAGCAGAAGACCTGAATAGACATTTTTTCAAAGAAGACATACAAATGGCCAAGAGGCACATGAAAAGATGCTCAGCATAGCTAATCATCAGGGAAATGCAAATCAAAACTACAGTCAGCTCTCACCTCACACCTGTCAGAATAGCTATCATCAAAATGACTGCAAATAACAAATGTTGGCAAGGATGTGGAGAAAAGGAAAACCTAGTACACTGTTGATGGGAATGTAAATTGGTGCAGCCATTATGGAAAACAGTATGGAGTTTCCTCAGAAACAACAACAACAATAACAACAAAAACAAATAGAACTACCATATGATCCAGCAATTCCACTTCTGGGTATTTACTGGAAGGAAATGAAATCACTAACTCAAAAAGATATCTGCACCTCTATATTCATAGCAGCATTACTTACAGTATCCAAGACATGGAAATAACCTAAATGCTCATTGACAGATGAGTGGATAAAGACATTTGTATATAATGGAATATTATTCAGCCCTAAAAGAAGGAAAGCCTGCCATTTGTGACAACATGGATGGAACTTGAGGGTATTATGCTAAGTGAAATAAGTCAGACAAAGAAAGACAAATACTGTATGATATCACTGATATGTGAAATCTAAAAAAAAAAAAAAAAAATACCCAAAGCCAAACTCCTAGATACAGAGAACAGACTGGTGGTTGCCAGATGTGGGCAATAGTCGGTAGGTGAAATGGGCGAAAACAATGGGTGGACAAAAGGTACAAACATCCAGTTATAAAATAGATAAGTTATGGGGATATAATGCACAACATGTTGACTATAGTTAACTATACCATATTGTGTATTTGAAAATTGCCAAGAGAATAAATCTTAAAATTTTATGTCACACACAAAAAAAATTTGTACCCATGTGTGATTATAGATGTTAACTAAACTTCTTGTGATAATCATATATATATATATTTATATATATATATATACACATACACACATATTAAATCGCTATGTTGCACACCTAAAACTAATACAATGTTGTATATCAATTTTATCTCAATTTTTTAAAGAATTTTAAAAAAAGAGAAATCAATATCGGTTATTCCAGAGGTTTGGTTCTTGGGGTCTGATTATTCTTTCACTCATTTATTTATTCATTCATTCATTTAGCCAGAGATCCTGCCATCCATCCACTCAAATATTCAGCAAATGTTTAGTGAGTGCCTACTATGTGTCAAGTACTTTGCCAAACACTGAAGATATAGTAGTGAATGGTATATGCATGGTCTCTGCCCTCAAGACCTTATGATCTCATGGGAAAAACAGACCTAGAACAAGTAATTATCAAGTGTGAATATATATATTTTTTTAAGTCAGGGAACTATAGGATTGCATCCCAGAAGACCTTTCCCAGGCACAGGGGCAGGAGTGCCTGGGTGGTTGGAGGTGGACAAAGGCTTTCCCTTCTTCCCCTTCATTTCCCCGAGGAGAAATCTAAAAGTCATAACTAGAAGAAGGAAAGGGTTCATTACAGGTAGAGGAAAAAGCTTTTTCAAAGACCTCGAATTGGGAAAAAGCATGGGTGGTTCAGGGAGTTGTAGGAATATGAATGTGGTTAAATTGTAAAAAGCAAGAGGAACAGGAGGTATGGATAGAGATGAGGTCAAAGCTCTGGTTAAGATTTTGGACTTGATGCTAAAGGTGACTGTATGCCACTTAAGGTTTTAGGGTAAGGAGAACAGTGACACTGTCTCCAAAACCTAGAATGGTGTTTATCACTAAACAGTAAGTAGTTCAATTAATATTCATTTAACTAAACACCTAGTTTGACTTCAAGGCCACCACTGAATTCTGTGAGGCCCAGTGCTCCTGAGATGAAATTGACCAGGCTGATCAGACTGATTTCCTCAGTTTTCATTAAAAAAATGCAAACCCTTGCATAGCACAGGGAACTATGCTAAATATTTTGTAATAATCTGTAAGGGAAAAGAATCTGAAAAAGAACATATATATATGTATAAAAAACTGAATCACTTTGTTGTACACGTGAAACTAACACAACACTGTAAATCAACTATACTTCAATTTAAAAAAAGAAAAAAATACAAACCCTCCCAGTCATTTCTCTCTTGAGTTACTTTGGCCAGGATGAAATATCCTTCTCCTCCATGACCACCGAATCCTTGTGCACTCTGGAACTCCCAGCATTTCCTCATATCCCCCAGGCTTCAAGGCCAAGAGCAGGGGCTGTGTCCTCTCTGCTGCCCCCTGTGCCCACTAAACCCTTACTCTTCCATCCTCAGGTCATCGAAGCCCATCCCTTAACCCCATGGTCTCCATTGTTCCCCCCTCAGGAAAAGGCAACATCATTCTTCCAGTTGACTAGGCCATAAAACTTTGGAGTCATCTTTGATTCCTCTTTCTCTCACCTTCTCCATCCAATCCACCAGCTCAGTCTTCACTTACTCAAAATCCATCCACCTCTCAGCTCCTCCATTGCCAGTCCTCTGATCCAAGCTTCCATCTTCTCTTACCAGCATCCTTGCAATGTCCTTCCATTTGGGCTTCCTGCTTCTGTCTTTCCTTTTACCACAATTTCTTCTTAATGTAGAAGCTGTGATGGTTAAGTTTATGTGTTAACGTGGCTGGGCCACTGTGACTAGATATTTGGTCAAACATTATTTAGGATGATTCTGTGAGGGTGTTTATGAATGAGATTTACATTTAAATTGGTGGACTTTAGGTAAAGCAGATTGCTCTCCATAAGAAAACCACATTTCCAAAAGATACCTGCACTCCAATGTTCATTGCAGCACTATCTACAACAGCCAAGATATGGAAGCAACCGAAATATCCATTGACAGATGAACGGATAAAGAAGATGTGGTATGTACATACAATGGAATGTTACTCAGCCCTAAAAGAGAATGAAATAATGCCATTTGCAGCAACATGGATGGACGTAGAGATTATCATACTAAGTGAAGTTAGACAGAGAAAGACAAATATCATATGATATCACTTACATGTGGAATCTAAAAATAAAAGATGATACAAACGAACTTATACACAAAACAGAAATAGATCCACAGACATAGAAAACAAATGTATGGTTACCAAACGGGAAGGGGGAGGGAGGGATAAATTATGAGTTTGGGATTAACATATACACACTACTACATATAAAATAGATAATCAGTAAGGACCTACTGTATAGCACAGGAAACTGTACTAAATATTTTGTAATAACCTATAAGGAAAAAGAATCTGAAAAAGAACTTATATACAAAACATATAACTAAATCACTTTGCTGTACACCTGAAACTAACACAACATTGTAAATCAACTATATTTCAATAAAATTTTTTTTAAAAAGGAAAAAAGTAATTTAAAAAAAGACTGGATGAGATCACCTTGGGAGTAAATGAGCAGAGGAGAAGAGGTTCCAGAACTCTTGCTTTTCCTCTTGGTCCCCAGGGAGGGCTCTTAGTAGCAGGAGCTGCTAGCTAGTTTGAGCCTCATGGATCAGCAAAAGGGGTAGGTGGAGGGGGCAGAGGTTTCCACATGTCAGTAGGAGCTCCAGTAGAGGGACAAAGTGGGTATTTATTAAGGTTAAAAATTTAAAGATTTTACATTGAGTTTGTACATTTTACTTTCTGTCAGTTTTTAAAAGCAACTTTATTGAGATACAGTCCATATACCATACAATTCACCCACTTAAAGTATACAGTTCAGTTGTTTTCAGTATATTCACAGTTATGCAACAAACTAAAATCTGTTTAGAGCATTTTCATCATCCCATGAAGAAACCCCATACCCATGAGCAGTCCAACGTCTCCAGCCCTAGGCAACCACTAATTTACTTTCCTTTTTTAAAAATTTTATTTAATTAATTTATTTTTGACGGTGTTGGGTCTGTTGCTGCATGCAGGCTTCCTCTAGTTGCAGTGAGTGGGGGCTACTCTTCATTGCAGTGTGTGGGCTCTAGGAGCATGGGCTCAGTAATTGTGGCACGCAGGCTCCAGAGAGCAGGCCCGGTAGTTGTGGCGCACGGGCTTCGTTGCTCTGCGGCATGTTGGATCTTCCCAGACCAGGGCTCAAACCCGTGTCCCCTGCATTGGCAGGCAGATTCTTAACCACTGCACCACCAGGGAAGTCCCTCTATTTCTTCTTGATTCAGTTGCACTAGTTTGTGTCTTTCTTGAAATTTGTCCACTTCATCTAGGTTATCTAATTTATTGGCATACAATTATTCATAATATTCCCTTATAATGATTTTTATTTCTGTAATATTGGTAAGAATGATGTTCCCTTTTGATTCTAGTAATTTTTTTTTTTTTTTTTTTTGGCTGCACTATGCAGTTTGCAGGATCTCAATTCTCCAGTCAGGGATTGAACCCAGGCCCTCGGCAGTGAAAGCACAGAATTCCAACCACTGGACCACCAGTGAATTCCCTGGTTCTAGAAATTTGAGGCTTCTCTTTTTTTGTTGATCAGTCTAGCTAAAGGTTTGTCAATTTTGTTGATCTTTTTAAAGAATTACCTTTTGGTTTCATTAATTTTCTCTATTTTCTATTTCAGTAATTAAGCTCTAATCTTTATTTCCTTACTTCTTGCTTTGGGTTTAGTTTGAGCTACTCCTAGTTTCTTAAAGTGCAAAGTTAGGTTGATTTGTGATTTTTTTCCCTTAATGTAGATATTTACAGCTATACATTTCCCTTTGTGCACTGCTTTGGTTATATCTCATATGTTTTGGTATATTACTTGTTTGTTTCCATTCATCTCAAAATATTTTTTAACTTCTTTTGAGATTTCTTCTTTGAGTATTTATGAGTATGTTGTTTAGTTTTCACATATTTGTAAATTTCCAAGCTTTGTTACTGATTTCTAATTTCATTCCTTTGTGGTTGCAGAACATACTTTGTATGATTGAATCTTTTTAAATTTGAGACTTGTTTTATGACCTACTATGTGGTCTATCCTGCAGAATGGTCCTTGTGTGCTTTAAGAATGTGCATTCTGCTATTTTGGGGTGGTGTCCAATAGATGCGTCTTAGGTCTAGTTGATTTATAGTGCTGTTCAAATCTGTTTTCTTGTTGACCTTTGGCCTGCTTGTTCTATTCATTATTGAAAGTGAGCTATTAGTAACCAAATATTATTGTTGAATTGTGTATTTTTCCTTTCAATTTTGTTAGGTTTTGCTTCATGTATTTTGTGGCCCTGTTGTTAGATGCACATGTCTATAATTGTTATATTTTCCTGATAGATTGACCCTTTAATCATTGTAAAATGTTCTCCTTTATTTCTAGTAACACTTATTTTTTTGGTTTGTTCTAAAGTCTATTACTCTTTTATTGGCATAGCTACTCCACTTTTCTTATGGTTACTCCTTACATGATATATTACTGATATATCATGTGTATCTATGATAGATATGATCTAAATCATATATACCTAAATAATTCACATATACATATACATGTATGAATTACTTAGATTATGACCAATGCAGGCATGTCAAATCAGTGGAGAGATTATATACTACATGATGCTGGGACACTGCATAACTCTTTGGAAAAATTCAAATTAAGATTCCTATCTTATACTATATGTTACCAAAATGAACTAAAACAAGAGTCTATTTTTTATCTATCAAACTGTCAGAGCCTTTTAAAAAGTTATAATGCCCAGTACTGCTAAGGAGACATAGAGAAGAAAGTAGTTTTATACTCTACTCTTAGGGTATAAAATGATATCAAACTGGTCTTAAAATTTGAACATCATTATTTCATGCCTAGGTATTTATTCTAATGAAAAAAATCATTAGTGTATGCAAAGATTTGACTATAAACACATTACTGTTTAAATAGCCCCAAACTGAAAAATATCTAAATGCTCAATAATTGGGTATTAAATAAATTATGATGCATCTACATATATATAAACGTGGAATGAGAAACCCCTTAAAAATGTGAAAGAGAGGGCAGCCAGCAGAAGCAAGAAGAACTACAATCCTGCAGCCTGTGGATCAAAAACCACATTCACAGAAAAATACAGAAGATGAAAAGGCAGAGGGCTATGTACCAGATGAAGGAACAATATAAACCCCCAGAAAAACAACTAAATGAAGTGGAGACAGGCAACCTTCCAGAAAAAGAATTCAGAATAATGACAGTGAAGATGAACCAGGACCTTGGAAAAAGAATGGAGGCAAAGATCAAGAAGATGCAAGAAATGTTTAACAAAGACCTAGAAGAATTAAAGAACAAACAAACAGAGATGAACAAAACAATAACTGAAATGAAAACTACACTAGAAGGAATCAATAGCAGAATAACTGAGGCAGAAGAACGGATAAGTGACCTGGAAGACAGAATGATGGAATTCACTGCTGCAGAAGAGAATAAAGAAAAAAGAATGAAAAGAAATGAAGACAGCCTAAGAGACCTCTGTGACAACATTAAACAAAAGTCTTGAGGGAAAAAAAACGGAGCTGAAGGAATCACACTCCCTGACTTCAGACTATACTACAAAGCTACAGTAATCAAGAAAATATGGTACTGACACAAAAACAGAAACATAGATCAATGGAACAAGATAGAAAGCCCAGAGATAAACCCACCTATGGTCAACTAATCTATGACAAAGGAGGCAAGGATATACAATGGAGAGAAGACAGTCTCTTCAATAAGTGGTGCTGGGCAAACTGGACAGCTACACGTAAAAGAATGAAATTAGAACACTCCCTAACACCATACACAAAAATAAACTCAAAATGGATTCGAGACCTAAATGTAAGACCGGACACTATAAAACTCTTAGCGGAAAACATAGGAAGAACACTCTTTGGCATAAATCACAGCAAGATCTTTTTTGATCCCCCTCCTAGAGTAATGGAAATCAAAACAAAAATAAACAAATGGGACCTAATGAAACTTCAAAGCTTTTGCACAGCAAAGGAAACCATACACAAGACTAAAAGACAACTCTCAGAATGGGAGAAAATATTTGCAAACCAATCAACGGACAAAGGATTAATCTCCAAAATATATAAGCAGCTCATGCAGCTCAATATTAAAGAAACAAACAACCCAATCCAAAAATGAGTAGAAGACCTAAATAGACATTTCTCCAAAGGAGACACACAGATGGCCAAGAAGCACATGAAAAGCTGCTCAACAAATTATTAGAGAAATGCAAATCAAAACTACAATGAAGTATCACCTCACACCAGTTAGCATGGGCATCATCAGAAAATCTACAAACAACAAATGCTGGAGAGGGTGTGGAGAAAAGGGAACCTTCCTACACTGCTGGTGGGAATGTAAATTGATACAGCCACTATGGAGAACAGTATGGAGGTTTCTTAAAAAACTAAAAATAGAATTACCATATGATGCAGCAATCCCACTCCTGGGCATATACCCAGAGGAAACCATAATTCAAAAAGACACATGCATCCCAATGTTCATTGCAGCACTATTTACAATAGCCAGGTCACAGAAGCAACCTAAATGCCCATCAACAGATGAATGGATAAAGAAGTCGTGGTACATATATACAATGGAATATTACTCAGCCATAAAAAGGAACGAAATTGGGTCATTTGTTGAGACGTGGATGGATCTAGAGACTGTCATACAGAGTGAAGTAAGTCAGAAAGAGAAAAACAAATATCGTATATTAACGCATGTATATGGAACCTAGACAAATGGTACAGATGAACTGGTTTGCAGGGCAGAAGTTGAGACACAGATGTAGAGAACAAACTTATGGACACCAAGGGGGGAAAGCCGCAGTGTGTGAGGTGGTGAGGATGGTGCTGTGATGAATTGGGCGATTGGAATTGACATGTATACAGTGATGTGTATAAAATTGATGACTAATAAGAACTTGCTGTATAAAAAAATGTGAGATTCTTTTAATGGTATGGGAAGACTACTATGACATAGTAAATGAAAAATGGTTACAAAATGATATGTACCGTTCAACTTCAATCTTTCTTTTAAAATAAATGTATTTATTTATTTTTGGGTGCATTGGGTCTTTGTTTCTACACGCGGGCTTTCTGTAGTTGCGGTGAGTGGGGGATACTCTTCTTTGCAGTGCACGCGCTTCTCATCATGGTGGCTTCTCTTGTTGCAGAGCACAGGCTTTAGATGCATGGACTTCAGTAGTTGTGGCACACAGGCTTCAGTAGTTGTGACTCGCAGGCTCTAGAGCACAGGCTCAGTAGTTGTGGTGCACGGGCTTAGCTGCTCCGCGGCATGTGGGATCTTCCTGGACCAGGGCTCGAACCCGTGTCCCCTGCATTGGCAGGCATATTCTTTTTTTTTTTTGCGGTACGTGGGCCTCTCACTGCTGTGGCCTCTCCCATTGCGGAGCACAGGCTCCGGACGTGCAGGCCCAGTGGCCATGGCTCACGGGCCCAGCCGCTCCGCGGCACGTGGGATCCTCCCGGACCAGGGCACGAACCCGTGTCCCCTGCATCGGCAGGCAGACTCTCAACCACTGCGCCACCAGGGAAGCCCTGGCAGGCATATTCTTAACCACTGCGCCACCAGGGAAGTCCCTAACTTCACTCTTATTAAAATAATACATAATATGTATATGCAAAAAAAATGAACCAAAGGTTAACAATTATGTCTGAGTATTCAATATTATTGGTTTTTTATTTACTTTGTGCTTCTCCTCCTCTCTTCTTCCCCATGATTTTCTATAACATCCTGTCTTATTTTTTCCTAAGAAAAAGGAAGAATGATTTAAAAACTCATTAAGATGTGGAGATACACACACACACACACTGGAATACTACTCAGCCATTAAAAAGAATGGAATTTTGCCATTTGCAGCAATGCAGATGGCCTTGGAGGGTATTCTGCTAAGTGAAATAAGTCAGACAAAGACAAATACTGTATGATACCACTTATACGTGAAATCTAAAAAATGGAATGAACTAGTGAATTTAACAAAAATGCAGACTCAAAACTATAGAGAACTAGTGGTTACCAGTGGGGAAAGGGAAAAGGGGAAGGGCAATATAGGGGGAAGGGATTAAGAGGTACAAACTACTGTGTATGAAGTATTCTACAAGGATATATTGTACAACATGGGGAATATAGCCAATATTTTATAACTATAAGTGGACTATAACCTTTAAAATTTGTGAATCACTATATTGCACACCTGAAATATACATAATATTGTATATCAACTATACTTCAGTTTTTTTAAAAGATGTTATTTTTGCCTATTGGTAAATGCAATGATTTCAAATGCAATACACAGTACTGGTAAGAATTTGGGGTAAATGAGCATGCACAAAATGGATGCTGCTAATAGTAGTATAAATTTTTACTAATGTCATTGGCACTGGCAACACAAATCAAAAGCCTTAAAAACAGAAGTATTTTCACTTCTATGGGTTAAGGAAATCATTAGGGATGGATGCAAAAAAATGCATATATAAACTCAAATGTCCATTTTTAGGTTCCTGGTTAAATAAATTACACCTGTATGAGCAATATATGTATTAAAAATGACATTGCAGGATACTTACTGATATGGAGGCCAGTATGTTAAAGGCAAAACAGCCAATATTGTCCCATATAGTACTGATTTAATATGAAAATGTATGTTTCCTAAAGCTACCGTAACAAATTACCACAAACTGGATGGCTTAAGACAGCTGAAATTTATTCTACCACAGTTCAGGCCAGAAGTCCAAAATCAAGGTGTCGGCAAGGTTGGTCCTTCTGGAGGCTCTGGAGGAGAATCTGTTCATGCTTCTCTCCTAGTTTCTGGTTTGCTGGTAATCCTTGGTGTTCCTTGGCTTGTAGCTGCACAGCACCAATCTCTGCTTATTGCCTTGTGGCCCTATTCCTTGTGTTTCTTATGTCCTTTCCTCTTCTTATAAGGACAACAGTCATTGAATTTAGGGCCCACCCTAATCTAGTATGACTGCATCTTAACTAATTTTATCTGCCAAGATCCTATTTCCAATTAAGGCCACATTCTGAGGTTCTGGGTTGACATGAATTTTTGTAGGACACTATTCAACCCACTACATGTATATAACATACATATAAAAAGATTGGATAGCTACATGAACAGTATTTCAGGGTGGGTTTATGGATGATTTACATATTTTTTTGTTTTTCTGCATTTTAAAATAGCTTACTGTACTGAAGTTGCATTTATGTAGAGATTAAGTTCTTAGTTTATTCAATGAGGTGAACATTACCTGTAGTCAAAAATTACTCTCCCCCCCAAACCACTTTTTTCCCTCCTACAGCTCAAAATATACAGAATACATCATTTTATACATAGTGTATCTTCTCTCAAAAACATCCAACATAGCCAATTCCTCCAGCACTAGAACGTATTATTGATCCTCTAGGTGAGCACCAGATGAAGCTGTTGACTTGTGTTTACTATATTTTACAAAAAAGAAAGGTTTTCTAAAGCATGGCAATATAGTTGAATGTGTTCATGTTAAATAAGGGGTGATGATACTCCACTGTTCTACTTTTGTAGTCTGAGGAAAAACAAATTTCTTTCATATTTATTAAAAAAACACTGCAAACAACAGTGATGAATTAGGAAAGTCTCTAAGACCAAGGGAAAAAATAATTACTGATCTTCAAAATGGACTTCTTTAAGAGGTTAGGTATATCTCTGGGTCTTTCTGGATTTTTAAAGGTCCAGGGGAAGAAAACTTCAGGAAATAATAATATTGTGGATATAACTATAGCCAACTTCTGTCTCTTAAAAATTCTTCCACTTTCTTTTTAAAGATTTATGACTATGGTTTCTTTCATAACTGGAATAAGATAAATTATATATAAAAATAAAAAAACTGTCATGTACAGAGGCTGACATCATGGGTAGTCAAAGAATATGTTTAATAAAAAATAATTAAACTTCCATTTGCTCTATAGAACATCATAGAAAGTAATTTAATAAATTACAAATGACTTTTTAAGACGTTTGCTCAACTACAGAAAGCAAATTCAGACTACACAAAACACAACTGGTAAATATTGCAAATGTCCAAAGGAAAAATTGGACTAAGACTTGAATCATGAAACCTGAAACAAGGGCTATAAATACAAGGCAATAACAGCTATAATTCTTTTAGTAACTACCAACACATACTTGGATATCCTTTCAACTGCAACTTTAGTATTATGTAATTCTACTGATTTCTTTTCTTATAACCCTTAACTTTACACAACCATGTTTGCATGTTTTTTTAAGCTGATAGTTGGACAACTTTTCCCCAATCAGTACTAGATAGAAGTGTCTTGAAACCCAAGAGAATGTTTAAAGTTAATACTAGCTTTAATGCTTTGAAAACTGCAACTGCCTTATTATATAGAAAGAGAATCACTAAGATGTTAACCAAATTCATTTGATCATAATTAGGAAAATACTTTATCTCATAAATTTGATATAAATTAGATTTTAGTGACAAGATCTAGGGCTTTTTTCCCCTTTATTTTAAATTGGAGACAGAAAGGAATGAAGATCATGTGGGTATAACTAGGGGGAGAGAAGGGAAATGTGGATGGTGCTGAAATACTTTACCGGCAAACTGTTAACTGTGTTTGAAAAACTTTGGCTATCTCATAGGTGTATTCTAGTTAAACAAAGGTGCAATACTGCAAAGGGAAGATACTAAATATGTAATATATCATTTTCATGATGAACCCACTTCTCCTGGAAGGGCATTATAGTGACTATTGCTAAGACATTGCATAAAGGACTATCAATTCAAAGTACTATTTCGGGAAAATACAAAAATCAATACAATCCCAATGGAACTTATATAATTTTGTAAATACATATAACACTGTCTCTCTAATAAGGGGTTAGTTATGTTACATACAGAAACATAATTTACTGGTAAAGGTCTTGGAAAATCCAATATAATTGCTTAATTCATGACAAAGCAATAGAGTTCTATCAAAACATACTAAAAGTTATTTTTTCTCTGGGAGAGAAGTGGGGGTACTTTTCCCCTCGCAAACTTTATCACTGACTTATTTAAGTACCAGAAAAATGCTAACACTTATCTCTCCTTAGGATGTAAATGATATTTTATTTCCAATTCAGTTCTAATTGTTTTAAATGTATATGAAGGTGAACCTGGACCTCTACCTTGTCAGAATAATAGCAGCTTTAGCAGGAGAAATTGTATCACAAATCAAACATCAGACAAATTTTACATGGTAAAGGGTTCTACGAAATTGATCAGAAGCCTCTGGCTTCATTTTTTGTGGTTCATAGGAGTAACGTATATTTTTTTGAGATTATTCAAAGTGCATTTTCAAAATGGGCAGCTCAGTATATTTAATATAAACTGATAACCCAACACTGATTCTGGGCAACATTTAGTCTGCTTATACCTAGAAACTCAAAATGAATTGAGCCTATCTGCATATTACTTTACCCTATTATCTGTTAATTCCGGAATATTTCCATGACGTAAAACACAAATAGAAATCTACACAAATAAAGCAAACAAACAATTTCTTTTACATGAAGTATGCTGTGTTGAAAGTTCTTTTCAGTGGCATTTCATGAGTTTGCCTTTTCTGAACCCTGGAAACAGATATTACTCATTTGAGACAATTATTTCTAATAGGAGGCCAAACTTTGAAGAGCTGAAACTAAATATGTCTAGAGGGTGCCAAAGTTACATGACACAGGATTATTTCATGACTTAATTTTACTGATTTTAAGAGTTAAGCTCAGCAAAAAGCAAGTCATATTTCTTGCCAGATTAACATGATATATAGGATGTGTTTAAAAAACCCCTGAAAACAAGTATAGAATTAGAAACGAATGTAAACTTCCTAAACTAACTCAGCTGAGGTAACAGGTAGCCAGTTAAATTGGCTGATTGGGAAACTTATTTCTTCTTTAAAACACACTTGTACCTGAATTGGAAATATCAGCAGTGCATCACAACACTAGAGCATTTTCATGTAATTAAAGCAATGGATGGTGATGTAGATTCTACAGCTTTCATGACATTCATTAGCTGCCCAAATTATTGCTGAGTTTTGATCTGTAAATTATAGGTGTCAAGGAGGCTGTAAAACTATATTCAAATTAAATCAGTAATATGCATAAAGTATTCTGTGTTCACTGCAAATATATTAAATATACAACTCTTATTGAGCATAATTTTCATAAAATTAACCCCCAACAAAATTATAATGCCTTTTGTTGTAATTTTACACCTTTATGTATTTGATAGTACATACGAGTTCAGAAACTTATGAATCTTAAGAAATATTACATGCAAAACGTCTCTGAAAGCAGTTTGCACTTCTAAACAAATAACTGAAATGTTCAGTCAGTACGTTATTGATGCACTCAACACTGGGGTATTTACAATTAATAATTAAAGAAAAAAAATCCAAAATCAGCTCATAATTTAAGTGCAGTCTGGGAATCAGTCTTCATTACTAGAATCTGAATCCTCGGATGATGATGGTGTACTATCAGATCCAGATGAAGCATCGGCTTTCTCTGAACCCTCATCTGTGCTGTTTTCATTGAGAGGACTCGGTTCAGTTCCCCCTTTGTCTTCCTGATCTCTAACTCTGGAATCTTCTTCCTTTACTTCTACAGACTTAGATGAGCCTAAGTCACTGTTTTTATTTTTCTGTACATCAAAAGTATTGGACTGGGACAAAGCTGGAATATGAAGATTAAGGCCTGGAGTGAGAAGCATCCCTGGATAAAGTATATTAGATAGTAATAGTGGGTTAAGAGCTAACGGGCTGGCAGCTGCAGCTGCACTTAATGCAGCAGTAGAGGATGTTGAAGGAGAACTTGACACAGAGTCTTCACCACCATTCTCTGAATTTTGGCTCTCTGTCCTTTCTTTTTTTCCTTCTAGCTCCTTAGAGTCATTTCCCTTTTTTTCTTCTGCTCCAGATTCTGTAGGCTTTGTCAAGAGTCCTCCCATGCCCAACAGATTTGGCAATCCAGTCATTCCTGACAGCAGCATGGGGAACATGGCAGCCACGTTTTTAGCTTCTCCTCCAGAAGAAAGGCCAGCAGGCATTCCCATCAGCCCTGCAGTTACTTGCAGTGACTGCAAGTTTTGTAGGTTTTGTTGTAAGGCCTGAAGAGTTGTGAGGTCCACACCTGGAAGTAATCCATTGGCTAATAAAGGATTGCCTGAAATACTGGTGGCAGTTGCAGCTGCTGCTACCGCAGTGGCCTTTGCAATTCCACTTTTAGGCCGTCTCCCTCGCCTGCTTACTTCCTCTCTCACAACGGGACCAGTGAGAATACGTTCATACATACTTTCTGGAAGAAATCCCTAAAAAAAAATCCATCAATAATAACCATTTTCAAATAAAATCAATAGCTATTAGTTTGTGATACAAATAAACTATTAAAAATAGGTAATCATTCATAAACTTATTCTGTATTGATATAACATAACCAATTATGAGAGAGATAACCCAATTTCATCTTAGTATAAGTAGTGGCTTGAAACAGCTCTTCTTCTCATTTTATCTTAAGAGGGCAGAAAGAGGTCTCTGGCCCTCTTTTATACTGTGAGGTATAAGTTAGTAGAATAGTTCTGGAAAACAGAAGGTCCGAAGAAATTTTTTCATGAGGGTTATTACTGCCATGCCCTTACATTTTTCACATCACCAATTGCTCTAGAAGACTAAAGAAGTGCCCCTCTTCTAATCTGGAAGAACAATAAGGAAAGGACAGAAGAAGTAAGTAAAGATTAAAATGAGATGCTTCATATGACTTTCCTGACTATCACTTTGGGAGTAAAGGAGACAGAGCCAAGCCAAAAGAGATAATCAACAGGGGGAAAAAAATCACTTGGCTCAGAACAGCAGTAGCACCTGCAGACTGGGAAGCACCAAGTCCAGGGCAATGGAGGGCAACCTATGCTACTTTCTTGAAATTCTCCCATGATTTTCTCGGGGTCAAAACTCCTAGAAGTAAAAAACAAACAAATGAACCAAAATTCCTAAAAGTTTTAGGAGTTTAGAACCACTAGACCAGCACTGTCCAATAGAAATAATGTAAGCCACATATGTAATTTAAAATTTTCTGGTAGCCACAATAAAAAAAAGGTAAAACAGAAATACGTGACACAAATTTTAGCAATATAGTCTATTTAACATAACAAAAACATTGTCATTTCAATATGTAATCTATGAATATTATTGAGATATCATATTCATTTTTCCAAACTAAGGCTTCAAAATCCAAAAACAGTGCTTCACACTTACAACACCTCCTACTTCAGACTAGCCAAATTTCAAGTGCTCAATAGCCACATGTGTCTGGTGGCTAACATTTGTGACACTGTAGCTCTAGACAGTGGTTTAAAAGACTCTCATGGGACTATTTTTAAATTTTGTTTTGAACTGATCAACTTATTCTCTTTACAAAAGCATTAGGGTTCACTACAGAAAACACGACAACAAAAAAATACATAGAAAAATATCCATAGTTTCACTGTTCAGAGATAACTACTGCTAACATTTCAGGATGTGTGCTTCCATCTTCCCCTTGTGCATATAAACAGATTTTACAATTCTCTTCACCTCTTTTCTAAAATAAAAAATATAATAGAATCATACTGCCTGTCTTTTTCATTTAGACACCTGTAGACATAATAGCTATTATTTATTCAGCACTTACCACATGGTTAGGCTTTGATACTCCAAGAGCTTAACTACTACCCCATTTAACAATACTGTGAACTTTTTCTCCCTTGTCATTAAATGTTCTTTTAAGATATAATTTTTAAAACAGTTGCAGTTTTTCAATATATTGATGGACCATTGGTATAGTCCCAATTTTTATTACTGTATTATGATGAATAACCTTACATATATATATCTTTCCCCATCTTTGTTTTCTTAATATGCCTTTTAATCAACCATTCAATCAATCAATTAATTAGGTCACGCTGTGCAACACATGGGATCTTAATTTTCAACCAGGGATCGAACCCATGCCCCCTGCAGTGGAAGCGCAGAGTTCTAAGCACTGGACCGCCAGAGAATCCTGCCCCCACCACCCAATATCTTTGACTATTCATTGTGGCATTGCTCAAACAGTATCTTAGAGATTAAAATAAACACAAATCAGCATATATTGATTGAGCATTCTAACTCAACAGCATCTGAGAAATTTGTAACATTCTGCAAAACAAAAATTGTGAACTAAAAAATATCTTCACATATTCTTGGAATATTTTGTTAATTTTTTAAAACAAAATTTGTTAATTTTTTAAAATAAAATTTATTTTTAATTTAATTTATTTATTTTTGGCTGTGTTGGGTCTTCGTTGCTGCGCGTGGGCTTCTCACTGTTGTGGCTTCCCTTGTTGCAGAACATCGGCTCTAGGCGCGTGGGCTTCAGTAGTTGTGGCATACGGGCTCAGTAGTTGTGGCACACAGGCTTAGTTGCTCCACGGCATGTGGGATCTTCCTGGGCCAGGGATCGAACCTGTGTCCCTTGCATTGGCAGGCAGATTCATAACCACTGTGCCATCAGGGAAGCCCTATTTTGTTAATTCTTAACTTAAAATTTAATCTACGTTATTAAATGGCATCTAATTTTTAAAATGATGTCTGAATTAGTATTTTATGAAATACTCACAGACTGCTTAACAACATCTCCCCATTCAGGAGCTACTCCATATTCTGTATTTTCTTTCAGGAACCGACATAAATCTTTCAGAGGGGGAGCAAAGGCACCTCCAACCTATAAATGAAAAACAGATTGTTAAGACACTTAAAAACACTATTAAATATGAAGACAATTCTTGCTTTTATTCTGTGCTGTACAGTTTATTTTTTTAAAACACATGTATTCTTTGAACCACTTTTGACAACCTTTATTACATTAAAAAGGACTACCACAATCCACAAGAATATTAATATGCTATATAAACATGTGCTAATGTAAATTTTAAATGTTTTTTTCCTTTTAAATTAATTAATTAATTAATTTTGGCTGCATTGGGTCTTTGTTGCTGCAGGCAGGCTTTCTCTAGTTGCGGCGAGCGGTGGCTACTCTTCATTGCGGTGCACAGGCTTCTTACTGTGGTGGCTTCTCTTGTTGCGGAGCACAGGCTCTATCTAGGTGTGCGGTCTTTAGTAGTTGTGGCATGCAGGCTCAGTCGTTGTGGCTTGTGGGCTCTAGAGTGCAGGCTCAGTAGTTGTGGTACATGGGCTTAGTTGCTCCGCAGCATGTGGGATCTTCCTGGACCAGAGATCGAACCTGTGTCTCCTGCACTGGCAGGCGGATTCTTAACCACTGTGCCACCAGGGAAGTCCCTTAAATGTTTTTGAGTTACTGGAACAGTAAAATAAATAACTACCATTTACTGTGAAATTACTATGTTGGGTAAGCAGTGTAGCCTAGCTAAGAGTATACCCTTCGGAGTCAGACTTACTACCTATATGAACTAGGGTAAATCAGTAAATCTCTTTGAATCTTAGTTTTCTGATCTGCAAAATGGAGATAACACCACCACCTCCCTCACAGAGTTTTATGAAGATGAGATAATTCAAGTGCCTCAGCAAAGGTTCTGGCACATAATAAATATAAGCTATTATTATTATCATATTGCCAACTATTGTGCTAAGGACTTTAGAGTACATAATTTATTTTAGTACTCAGTACATCCATTTGAGAATGTATTATTTCTGTTTTTCAAATGAAGGAACTAAGCCTCAGAGAAGTTATACAAGTTGCCTAAAGCTAGCTAGTAAGTGTTAGGATCAGCTTTCAAACTCAGGTCTCAAAAATCCATGCACTTATCTATTATGTAAACTGATACCCTAAAAGTATAAAAATATACATATCCCTTTAAATGTTTAAATGATTTGAACCTACCAATTTAATGTTCCTTTGGAGTCTAAAGATACTTCTTGAATAATTCCTTTTTCCACACCTTTTTGAATGAATACATACTATATCTTGTTAGGATATAGACAGGGTTTAATATGGCCAGTTAGAATACCTATTAGGTATTCTTACCTAGTATTTCCTATAGTCTTTACTTAGCCTCTCAAGTTTCTGTTGCCATCTCCTTTTTATTATGACCTTCATTAAGCTCCAGTTTAAACTGGAGGCCCTCTGTATGGTTTACGGGGATTCAGCAAGTGGATCTTTTCCTTAGTAACTGATCAATCCTCAAGTCTGTACTCTAGAAACTCAGAACAATAAAGAAATCTACAAACTAAAGGAAATGAACAGGACTTTTATCAGGTTACAACAATGAAAAATAAAATTTAGGGTGTTTAATGTTAAACATAACAAGTAAAAATTTTTAAAAATGGGCTTCCCTGGTGGCACAGTGGTTGAGAGTCCACCTGCTGATGCAGGGGACACGGGTTCGTGCCCCGGTCCGGGAAGATCCCACATGCCGCGGAGCAGCTAGGCCCGTGAGCATGGCCGCCGAGCCTGCGCGTCCAGAGCCTGTGCACTGCAATGGGAGAGGCCACAACAGTGAGAGGCCCACATACGGAACAAAAAAAAAAAAAAAAAAAAGGTTCCATTTGTTTAAAACTGGCTAAGAGAAATTTATTCATATCAAGAAATGCTAACTTCATTATAAGATGAAGTGCAAAGATTTGTAACATAATCTATGCAAGCATAAAATTAAGTAAAATACAACTAAAATGTCATCCTGTTCTTCCCCTAATACATCTATGACATCACTTTAAAGCACTAACAAAAGCTGAATAAGCTATCTCTATAAAATTGGGGAAAAATCAGTATTAATTTTAATGAGTTAGTGCATATGATAATATTAAGACAACTGTTATTTTAAAAGTAGTTTTCTTCCAATTTCAATACTTCTTCTGAGAAAGTCAAATGTTTTCATGTATTTTTATACTAGCAGTGAGGTCATTTAACAGAGAGCAAGACAGAACTAGGGAATTCATGTGACCTATGTAGGGTAATTTAATTTGTGAGTGAAGGAACTCAATGAGAAATTTGCTGTTCTTACTCTGAGGCCATTTCTTCTTTCTTACTTATTTTGTTGCTTGCTCATCAGAATAGAAAACAATAAAAATGTCAAAGCTATGAACTTACAAAAGGGTGCCACAAGTGTTCTATCATTAATTTAGGAGGTAAAAGAGACATATACCAATCCAAACATAAAACAGACACAATTTGGGGAAACAAATGTTTAGCCACATTTGGTTCAGAAATAGACTTTGGAAAAAAATCTGACTGCTACCATTCATCAATCAATAAAGCAAGAAGGTAAACACAGGGATACTATTAGTGTATAAGGTACCTTTGTTTAAGATATTTTATTTCCATTTATCAGAAAATTATGTAATATGCCCATTTTGATAGAACGAGACACTTAACAGCCAAATGATGGAAAATCACGTGATAAATATATAAATCTATAATGGCCATGATGAGAATAGTGTCCCCTTTCAACAGAGTTTCTCGACTTTTGCACTACAGACATTTTGGACTGGTGTTGTAGGGGTTGTCCCCTGTGCTGCAGGAGGTGTAGCAGCATTCCGGGCCTCTACCCACTAGATGCCACTAGCATCCTTCCCCAGCTCACCACCTCCCCAACACCCACCTCCTTACTCCGAAGTTGTGACTACCAAAGATGTCTCCAGACATTGCTAAATATCCCCTGGAGGACAAAGTTGCCCCCTTTTGAGAACCACTGACTTAGATGCAGTGCTCTTGCTCAGAGCCACTGCTTAGGCACAGATAATGTAAACTAACTTGCTTATTTCATTCAACAGCTTAGACAAAGATGTGGGATTTGAAATTAGACTGCATAAAATTGTAGTCCATGTCTTTTCCCACAAACCTTCTAGATTTAACCCAACCAGGTCTGTTAGAAAATACTGCATAATGAAATAGTGTTCTAGAGATCTCTTAAACAGTGAATCAACATGAGAAATTAACAACAAATATATGAATACCTTTCTGGCATTTCTTCTGTTAATCAGCTGAACACGTTCTTCTCCAGTGAGACTATTCACATCTAGTTTATTGGGGTTTCTGCAACGATGCCTTTTTTGCTTGGGTCTCCCCTCATGGAGCTGCATTCTCTAAAATATATGGACAAAGGAATGGCTTGAAAATCTAACTGTGCAACTAGTACAAATAAGCTGATCCAAGAAATTTAGTCATATAAAATTGAAGATATGTTATAGATAAGATATATTAATACAGTTGACCCTTGAACAGCATGGGTCTGAACTGTGCAGGCCCAATCATATGTGGATTTTCTTCAATAAATATGTACTACAGGACTACACGATCCATGGTTGACTGCACCCAGGGATGCGGAACTGAGGACACAGTCATACTCAAATTTTTGGCTGTGGGGGTGGCATGCATCAGTACCTCTGACCCCCATATTGTCCAAGGGTCAACTGTTTATATTATATATTGAAGATTTACATTATATCATATATATTCTATCACATATCTTCAATATATTATATTAAAGAATTTACCCCATATCTATATGTTAAAAATATTTAAAGTTTAAATATTTTTATATTTATTAATAAAAATGCTGAATAAGAAAATGTTATATGAACCTTTTCCTCAAATTATATATTTAAACAATTATTCAAGGCAATTATTAATAATGATCAGTATTATCTTTCTGTATGAAAGTAGGCTCCTGAAATGAGGAGGACATTGCTAGTTCTTTCCTTAAATGCCCTCAAAGATCACTGTATTTCTAGAGTGTTACTTGAAGGAGTTACCAATAATGATGGAAGAGCTTCCTCTTTACATTTTCTCCTGATGAATTTCACCTGAAACATCAGATTTTCTCAGTGCTCTGATACCGTTTATATGTGAACTAGTGGCTTTCATTTCTCTTCATCTCACTAATAAACTTTATCTCTTTTCATATAACCCTCACAATACTCAAAGATATTATTCTTTTTTAAAAAATGTATTCATTTATTTTGGCTGCTCTGGGTCTTCATTGCGGCGTGCAGGCTCTAGAGTGTGTGGGTGGGCTGTACAGCATGCGGGCTCAGTAGTTGCGGTGCACAGGCTCTCTAGCTGCGGTATGTGGGATATTAGTTCCCCAACCAGGAATCAAACGCAGGCCCCCCTGCGTTGGGAGCACAGAGTCTTCACTACTCGACCACCAGGGAAATCCCCCAAAGATATTATTCTTATTTTACAAATGGGAATCAAGGCTCAGAGAAGATACCTTCCTCAAGGTCATGCAGCTAGAAGGTGGCAATAAAAACCCTTTCCATCAAACCATGCTGCTCACCTCTGTTAACAACTGTTAACAAAGTAGGGCTTGATGTCTGCAGTCATTTCTAAACAATTAGAAATTCCAACAGACTAAAACTCAAACTCTTCAGCGTGGCATACCAGTCCCATCACAGCCTGGACTGAATTCACCTTTTCTATCCAATTACTATTACCCCACTCATTCCCTCACATACTCTGGAATATCAGACTAGTCACTGTTTTATGACTATATCCTTTTTAGACTCTCTTCATAATTGTTCTATATGCCTAGAGTATCCTCCTCTTATCTTGCCTAGAGTAAGTAGGCATTTGACCAGTATTAACCTGGTCAAATGCCTACTTATTCTTTTATCATCCACCAGTCATATGTCAGCTCTATTTTCTATCTTTTCCCAGATACTTTGCCTGGGCAGAGTAATTATTCTTTTATCAGTTTCCATGGCAGTTTATACATACCACTGGTATAGTACATATACCATGTTATGATCATTTTGTTGTAGAGATACCACAGCAAAGTGTGAGATCCAAGACACCATTAATATAAAGTGCCCTTGGGAAATCATACCAGTCGTTATCTTGTATTCTGTACTCCAACAAATGTTACTTATAACAATGTTTTAAAATCTTAATAATAAAGTTATATAAAAAATTAGAACAAAAGATTTATTTGCAGGGAAAATGATGAACTGCTATAAGTTAAAAAAAAAGTAATAAAGATTCCTTTGCAGTGGTAAGAGAAAGGTATGACAATCTTCAGAGACTAGAGTATAACTGCCACGAGGGCAAGAACTTTATATTGTTCACTGTTTTATCCTAAGTCCCTTTAAATAGTAACTAGCACATAACAGCTGCTCGATAAAAATTTACTGACTGAATAAATGAATGTTATTTTCTAACATGTTAATAAGTATAGGGTTAAACTAACAATTCTCATTATTTTTAGAATTGCAATACTCATTTTATGATTGCTCACCTTACTGACAACCCTTCCCCTCATAATTACAAGAGCTTTATTTGGCTTTTTTTTTTTTAATCAAAAGAATTAACAGAAAGTTTATTTGAGAATTTGTGGCATCTTTTGAAAAAATTAGGAATATGAAAGGCATTCAAAGGCCAAGACTGAGGCTCCCTATTTTAGACAACCAGGTTATCTCTTGGGGACAATATAAAATATTCAACTAAATATATATTACAGATACAAGTATATAAAAATATATATTACAGTCACATTCTAGGGACTGGAGATTTTGTGGTTCTTTTGCATGAAAAAATAAGGTAATGAATTTTTTTCTGTTAATAAAATAACAATCACTTTACCTTTATATAGCACTTTTTAGTGTCCAAAAGACTTTCATTTTTAATTTTTAAAATCATTGACTCAGTAAATATTTACAAGGAACTAGATACCATCCTCTGTATCAGGAATTACGTGCTAAGTCCTGGGGATACAAGGTGACTAGGACAGCTCTTAAGAAGTTCATGGGGTAGGGGATGACTTCAATGGATTATCCAATTAATCTTCACAATGGAAGCAGATAGAACAAGCCCACTAACTTCATTGTAGAGGATATGCCATTACTCTTTTACCTTCTAAAGTATATAGATACATCAAGGGAGACTGATACAAAATTTGGTACATCAGCATCTGACAGTAAAGCATTACAAACTTAAATAACATTTCTATGAGTAAGAAAGCCATACACCCATAAGATAGTGAGTAGAAAGTATTTCAGAGGATAAGAAAAATGCAAATGAATATATCTGTTCTCATCTTTGACTAATATAAACCATGCATCTGAAGAGAACCAGGTTGTATTATGAGATCTTAAGTGTAGTAGTTTCGACAGTGGATTTAAGACTTATTAGCTGTGCGGCCTTGCACTATTTATTGGGTTGGCCAAAAGGTTCATTTGGTGTTTTGCATAAGATGGCTCTAGTAGCACTTAGTTGTCTTTAACTTCATTCAAAACAATTTTGTTAGATTGTATTGTGACAGTGGTCATATCAGCGTGCATTTAAAAAAAAACATCAAAATTGGTGAATTTTTGCGTAGCCATTTTAATACTGAAGGTGGAAGAAAAAAAGCAACACTTTCGGCATATTAAGCTTTATTATTTCAAGAAAGGTAAAAACACAGCCGAAACACAAAAGAAGATTTGTGCAGTATATGGAGAAAGGGCTGCGACTGATCGAACGTGTCAAACGTGGTTTGCAAAGTTTTGTGCTAGAGATTTCTCGCTGGATGGTGCTCCACGGTCGGGTAGACCAGTTGAAACTGACAGTAATCAAATTGAGACATTAACTGAGAACAACCAACATTATACCACGCGGGAGACAGCGGACATACTCAAAATATCCAAATCAAGCGCTGAAAATCATTTGCACCAGCTTGGTTATGTGAATCACTTTGATGTTTGGGTTCCTGATCGTATTTCCGCATGTGATTCTCTACTTAAACGTAACGAAAACGTTCCGTTTTTAAAATAAATTGTGACAGGAGATGAAAAATGGATACTGTACAACAATGTGGAACAGAAGAGATCATGGGGCAAGCGAAATGAACCACCACCGACCACACCAAAGGCTGATCTTCATCCAAAGAAGGTGATGCTGTGTATATGGTGGGATTGGAAGGGAGTCCTCCATTATGAGCTCCTTCCAGAAAACCAAACGATTAATTCCAGCAAGTACTGCTCCCAGTTAGACCAACTGAAAGGAGCACTCAATGAAAAGTGTTCGGAATTAGTCAACAGAAAACACATAATCTTCCATCAGGATAATGCAAGACCGCATGTTTCTTTGATAACCAGGCAAAAACTGTTGCAGCTTGGCTGGGAAGTTCTGATTCATCTGCCATATTCACCAGACATTGCATCTTCAGATTTCCATTTATTTCGGTCTTTACAAAATTCTCTTAATGGAAAAAATTTCAATTCCTTGCAAGACTATAAAAGGCACCTGGAAGAGTTCTTTGCTCAACAAGATAAAAAGTTTTGGGAAGATGGAATTATGAAGTTGCCTGAAAAATGGCAGAAGGTAGTGGAACAAAATGGTGAATACGTTGTTCAATAAAGTTCTTGGTGAAAATGAAAAATGTGTATTTTATTTTTACTTAAAAACTGAAGGCACTTTTTGGCCAACCCAATTTTTAAAATTTCAGTATTTCCATTTCTTTATAAAGTTATAATGATGCCATTCTGATAAAGTTAGGGGGTATTAAATTAGGTAATCTATGCTAAGTATAAAGCCAGGCACACAGCTAAGTCTCAATAAATGTTTACTATGATCATTTTTATTATTTTAAAACAAACTATTTGTTTGGAAGAGATTGCAAGTTTTGTAACTTTACAACCTTCATTGGGTCTATGATAGTACTCTGTATAAGAGAGGTGATTTTTATTACTTAAAAACTTATTGAATGCAGAATGGAAAAATGGAAAATGATATTGTATTATATTATGGGAAAGATGGTCATTATTTTTTTCTGCTAATTTTCCTAAATCTTGGGCAGAACACATAAGTGGGTGAGAATTTATGCTTCATCATTATAGCTGTGACCAATCATAGAAGTAAAATATACCAAGTTTTATAAGGCATCACCTACAGGAATAAAAGCTCCTAAATCTTCCACATAACCTGGGTGCTCCTTAAGCCATTTTTCCAAATCCTTTCTCTTCGGTGCATCATCGCCTGCAAGCCTTGTCCCATCTTTAAGATTAATAACTGGAACGGGACTTTCTGTATCAGGAATTCCTTGCGGTTGAGTATAGGATAGTGCTGGATTTATCCCTGTAGAAATCTGTGAGGTGTTTAAGCCTAAAGTAACCTGTAGAAAAACATCAAATGACAATTTTATTTCCATGCTTTAGCATTCTGATTTTGGTCCAATGAAGCAATTCTTTTTGAAGAGGAAAAAAAAAGTTGTTTAAAGTTCTGCTAAATCTTTCAAATTTAAAATTTTCATGAATCTTGGCCGGTGCTGGTTTCTACTGAGATACAATCTAAAGCTATACAGTATACTCCAAATTTTCTAGTTATCTTTATTATTCTACAAAACATTTATAAACAGCAATATGTATATTTACTAGAATTGAATTTTGGACTCAAGGATCAGTAGTTTTTTTTTTTTTTTTTTAGGTACGCGGGCCTCTCACTGTTGTGGCCTCTCCCGTTGAGGAGCACAGGCTCCGGAAGCACAGGCTCAGCAGCCATGGCTCACGGGCCCAGCCGCTCCGCGGCACGTGGGATCTTCCCAGACCGGGGCACGAACCCGCGTCCCCTGCATCAGCAGGCGGACTCGCAACCACTGTGCCACCAGGGAAGCCCCAAGGATCAGTAGTTTTTAAGCATTACTTTACTTACATGATTAGGTGGTTTATTTCTGTTGAAAAAGAGGATGTCAACACCTTCTACATTCTTCCTCCTTCCCCGCCTTTTTTTGACTACAGGCTGGTTGTCTAATAAAACTCCATTGGCACCAAGGGTTGATTGAATGGGAGTACCTAACAAATTAAAAATGCAAAAGAGTGATAAAAATCTAGTTCTTAAATTAAAAGTAATTACTTTTCTAAATACACAGACATTTTGCAGGGGTTGGGGAGGGATGGAGTGGGAGTTTGAGATTAGCAGATATAAACTATTATATAGAGAATGGATAAACAACAAGGTCCTACTGTATAGCACAGGGAACTATATTCAATATCCTGTGATAAACCATAATGGAAAATAATATGAAAAAGAATGTATATATATGTATAACTGAATCACTTTGTTGTATAGCAGAAATTAATATAACATTGTAAATTAACTATACTCCAATAAAATAGAATAAAATAAATAAGTAATGCTTGTAATGATACTCATGATCAAAGAAAAAGTTTTTAAAAAAATACATAGAAAGAAGGTGTTAGACTGCAAGCAGTCAGACTAAATCAAGCAGTCAGACTAAATCAAGCAATTCTTGGACTAAAAATACCACCCCATTTCTCATTTAAAAACCAGGAGAATTGTAGTCTAGGGCTCTTTCAAGTTTTGACTTGTCTCCTCAAATTTTTCCCCTGGATAGTCACACATCTTTTCTTTTGTCCCCTTTTCGAGGAAGAACCATGCCTTTCTCATGTACAAGACAAACCTTTCCCCCTTTTTTGAACCCATTAATTCCTACTTTTTCTAAAAGTTTGTTCTATCATTTATCTTTGTTTTTTTGTGCCAAAATATCTTACTCTACATTAGTTTCTTATCAACTTAAAAACATGGCCCAACTCAAACAAAAAATAAACTTCTTTCGGCTTTTTCATAACTTTCAAAACTTTTGAAAAGTTGGTTGCTATTATGCTCCTCTTTCTCACGACAAACTCACTCCTCAACTTCCCACAGTCCACTCCTGCCCCAGCCTATTTACGGTATTTTCTTTAAGATCAACACTGTTTCTTGCCAAATTAAACTGACCCATCTCACTCTTCATTTCAGTAGGCACCCATTAAAAAATGTTTGTAAGAGGTATGAATGAAACAGTTCCATGCATTCATTTTTTTCCTAATAAATAAATACACATTTATCAAACAGCTATGTACAAAGCACTATGATGATTCAAAGGTAAGACACAGTTCCTGTCCTTAAAGAGTACGTAATCTAGAACACTCTTATAAAATAAAATATTAAGAATGAAATGTTTGCTTAAAATGGTTCACAGTTTGTAGCGGGAAATGCATTTTCAATCATTCAAGGAGAATTTTTGACCAAGTCCTGTGTATCCCTGAAAGACATTTCTCTTTGGTTGACTGTGTAACCTTATGGAAGTCACTCTCCTCACATCTTAGTTACAAAAAATACCTTGACTCATAATTAGTAAGGAATAACTAATTACAATGATTAAAAATTATTTTTGCATATGAAAGCACTGAGGAATGTGACATATTATTAAAAAAGAACAGCTTTCATTATTTCATTAAAATCAGGTTAACAAAATATTATGAATATTTGAAAATACTTTCACTATATTACATTTTAACTGTAATAACAGAATAACTTTCCTAAAATACTACTTTTAAAAGTACTATTCTGTTTTATAAGAACTTCTCATGGCTTCCTATTCTAGTATGAATGAAATGCCTTACCATCAAGCCTCATTCCTGCCTGACCACCAAAACCCAATCCCCTCCCCAGCTCACTTTTTGATGTTGCCCATAATCTAGATTTACCTTTGCTAAGCAGTCTCTGACCTTATACAAATATCTCTCCAGAAAGAATTTAAACAGTAGGTAGGTCAGTCTTATCCTAAAACCATACAGTTTTCCCAACATCAAGTCTCTGGTTCACGCTATTCCCTGACTCTCTCTCAAAGTCATTTTCCAGAAAGACCATTATCTAATCTTCCTCTTATAAATTCTGTTCAATTCTGCTTCTTCCACAGGACTCTGCCTAAGTCTCTAGACAGCAGTGACTTCTCTCTTTTCCAATATTTATTAACTATAATGCTGTGTAGAAAGATATATTATCTTGTTTTTAACGTATTGTCTAATATTTTAACATGTAGGTCTAGTCTACCAAGCAGCTGAAAGGCAGAGACCATCTTAAGTTTCTTTTACTTTCCCTTTACTGCTATCCCAGTGCTATATATTAAAAAAAGTACTTAATACAATTATCTATGGAAAAACATTAATATACATACCAAAGTATGTATTTATAAACAAATCCTATTTGATCATTTATAAACATACCCAATTTGGCAAATTATATACTCCCTTGACTTCTTTCGTTTTTTAAAACAACAAACCCAACTACCTTGACTTCTTTTTGAGAGTAATTTTAATAAACATTACTGATTTATTTTAACCTAGAATCCAAAATGGAAAATTTAACCTAGTCTACTCTATAAAGCCTGTGTTGACTTTATCTTAGATGTAATTACAACAATATTAAAAATACTTTCTTTCTATTGAAAGCCTACTAGGTGCTATACTCTGGACTAGGTTTTACAAATGTTTTCTTAAATTACCAAAACAAACAAAACACAGAGGTATTAAGCCCATTTTATAAATGTGATCAGAAACAGTATGTCTCAGGCCCAATGTCACAACAGTGGTAAAAGACAGAATTCAAATCCAGGCTGTTTGGCTCTACCATCTTTTGTGTACTATTCCAGGTGGTTTCTGGAATAGGCTCTTTAGTTTTGTCCTCTTATAATTTATGTTATTTTACTGTCCTTCATTAATTAATTTACATTATATGATGTATCTTCACTCAAATCTTTTAGATAAAATTCAGGGGTGCCCATACAAACATAAAGAGGGCTTAATATGAAGAATTATAATAGCAGTTGTTGAGCATCTAATTCTAAAACCTAATTTTAACATCTGTTTAGCATCTAATTATGTGCCAAGTTCCATACTAGTCACTTTACATATATTATTTAATCCACCTAACAATGCTACCTCTCCATTGACTCCAACTCCTCACTTCGTGAAAAAGAAAAGGTTAAAAAATGTTAGCAGGTTTCCTAAGAGTCATCTAAGAAGACAGAGCTAGATTTCACATTTACAGGGACTTCTCTGGTGGTCCAGTAGTTAAGACTCTGAGCTCCCAATGCAGGGGCAAGGGATCAATCCCCGGCTGGGGAACTAAGATCCCACATGCCACATGGCACGGCCAAAAACAAAAAGAGATTTCATATATGCAATTATCAAGATGCATGAGATACAATTCTTAGATAATTCTATCTAGTTTTAATGTTTGAGGCTTTTTAATATTTGGTATAGGTGCAAATTAGTGTTATAATTACTATTGATACCATTAAAACAGTATTATTTACCAAAGAATTACTTATAGGCAAAGACTGTACAATCTTCAGCTGTAATAGCAGTAAAATGTTCAGATGATAGACATATCAGTCCCGCTTTATAGTTATGGACTTATCAAGGTACAAGCAGTGGTATTATTAAACCCACTTAGGTTGGGCAAAAAAGCCCAGAGCTTATCTTCCCCATCTCTTCCCATTTTCTCATGAAAAAAAGAGCTCCTTGCCATTGTAAATTACAATTTGGGGGATTTATACTTCAGTAAGAGAACTGTGGCTCATTCATACGTGTCTGAAAGTCCAGTAATTGGAGACTTACACTGAATGGTTAATGAAACCATAAAAGACAAAAGTAAGTCTGATGACTAATTTATAATTTAATTATAATTTATAATTAGAAAGCAGTAAGAGCAGCAACTGGAAACAGCAATCAATTTAACACCTATAATAAAGCACTATTTCCCCAAACTTCAAGAATTCCACACATTGTACATAGGCACAGGAGTTTTGAAATGTTTACAAGTTATTGTATGGCAAACGAATTTAGTAGAATACTGAAATAGAGTCCTTAGCCTTATGTATATGGAAGTATAAAGGAAATTCCAGTCACACTTACCTGCTTTTAATTGAAAAGTTACATTTTTTACGATTAGTATGCTGTGGTCCATACATTTTGAGACTTAGCTGCTCTTAACTAAAATTACCAATTCTTGACAATACTTTTTTTTTTTTTTTTTTTTTTTGTGGTACGCGGGCCTCTCACTGTTGTGGCCCCTCCCGCCGCGGAGCACAGGCTCCGGACGCGCAGGCCCAGCGGCCATGGCTCACGGGCCCAGCCGCTCCGCGGCATGTGGGATCCTCCCTGACCGGGGCACGAACCCGTGTCCCCTGCAACGGCAGGCGGATTCTCAACCACTGCGCCACCAGGGAAGCCCTTGACAATACTTTAAGAGGGACACAGGAAAAATTAAAGTACAACTAGATCAACATAAACAAAATTTTAAAACTGCTTATGGATGGATTCCTCAGTGCCTAGAGAGCACAGAACACAGGGCACCAATTCAGTATTCAGTAAATACTTGTTGATTCAAATAGTCAAAAGGTTAGTACAAAATACTGTCCCAAGGGGAGATATGATCATTGTTTTCCAAATGTTAAGATTATCATGCAGACATAGGACTAGGTTAATTCTGTGACGCCTTTGAAGACAGAACTTCAGTCACTGAGAAGAACCAATTGCAGGCAAAGTTTGCTTCCAAATAAGAAGAAATTTTGTGATAATTAGGGCTGTTTAAAGTAGTAACAATCTGGTTCTTGTAAGTATTCTATGAGTAAGTAAAAAAGGATTTGCAAATGATGGACTATTTCATGCTGAGGCAATGATTACTAGCATATTCACCTGATACTGGCATGGATTTTGGAAAACTGGCGAGGCTGGTCTCTGACGCACCTTGAAGGTCCCGAAGTCGGGTGAGGTACTGCTGCTGCCCTAGAGTACCATCTTCACTGTCCAACGGCCTTCTCTGAGCAAGCCCTTGCTTCTGAAATGTCAACTTCAAACCACCTTCCTGTTAAACAAACACCATTAATAAGAAAGAAATGATTAAAAAAAAACCCTCATAGTATATTGAGAGAAATCTTTTACTTAGAAAAAGTGAGGTTAAAAACCCTGAAAAGTTAATCATGTTCTCTTATTCATACATCAACTGGAGAAAACCAGTTAATCCATTTCTATAATGAATATTAAAATTTCTATCTTAAATGAAAAACATCCAGGTATTACATATACTTTTCTGAGCAAAACAAAGCTTTTCATGTGACTAGCACATTGTAACCCTTTCAGCTTCTGACCTATGTCTCTGTGTACACTATTCACATGACATATTAGAAGATATTATCCATGTTTTAGACACTGAGTAATCAATTTAGCTTCAAAAATCACACTGAACAATGAAATGTTACTGATAACAGGGCATGCTAAATGTTTAAAACAGGAAGTGCACTGACATACCATGTGAATACTATATAAAAGAACCAAACAATAAGAAATTGTCAGACTGTTTAAGAAAGCATCTTGATCTGCAGAAGGACTATTTTCAGAAGTATAGGTAGAAAAACATATTTAATGATGATTCCTCTAGTAGAATATTCAAGTTTAATAACCTGGATATCTAAAAGAAAACAATCCAAATGCCAGAAAACAAGTATGTGAAGGAAGTAAGAGTAAGAGCAGGCAGCCATTTGCAGGAAAAGCATGCTGCACACCACAATCGCAATCAGGTCCTAGGGCAATAAAAATAAACATACGTCTTTGATTTTCACTGTAAACTCCTTTTCTCGTACATGCTTCTTCACCTTTGACATCTGTGTTGACTGATCGTGTTCTTCTTTAACGCCAGCACCTGCAGGAGTGGGCACGCTGGGCTCGCTATATTCTGTAGCTGCGCCAGAGCTGTCCAGCAGCTTTGTGGTATAGAAAGAAGCCACTGCATTGGCATCATAACTTCTTCTAGCTGAAGGCCACTTCCCTTTCAGGACTGTTTGACAAATACTGTCCAGTCGGTTGATCATCACACGGTCCTGGAAAAGCATGAACATCAAAGGATAAATTTAATAACTGAGTCAGAACTTTGGGGATCACAGCCTTGATGGATTTAACCCTAGTACAACATATGTGCACTTGGTATGCAAACATGTTCTCACGTACATTTACAATTCGATACAAATTCCCACGGGTGACATTAAAGAATATTATACTATAAAGATATTTTTCTATTCTTTTGTTTTTATAAGAGTAACACGGGAGGGGAGCGAGAAGATGGCGGAAGAGTAAGACGCGGGAATCACTCTTCCTCCACACAGATACATCAGAAATACATCTACACGTGGAACTTCTCCTATAGAACACCCACCGAACGCTGGCAGAAGACCTCAGACCTCAGACCTCAGGCAAGAAACCCCCCCACGTACCTTGTTAAGGCAAAAGAAAAAAGAATAAACAGAGACAAAAGAATAGGGACGGGACCTGCACCAGTGGGAGGGAGCCGAGAGGGAGGAAAGGTTCCCGCACACTAGAAGCCCCTTCGCGGGAAGAGACTGCGGGTGGCGGAGTGGGAAGCTTCAGAGCCGCGGAGGAGACCACAGCCAACAGGGTGCGGAGGGCAAAGCGGAGAGATTCCCGCACGGAGGATCGGTGCCGATCAGCACTCACCAGCCCGAGAGGCTTGTCTGCTCATCCGCCGCGGCGGGCGGGGCTGGGAACTGAGCCTCGGGCGGATCCCAGGAAAAGGTCTGGTGTTGGCAGAGCGAAAACAGCCTGAAGGGGTTAGCGCACCACGGCGGGCCGGGAGGGAGTTCGGGAGAAGTCTGGAGCTGCCGAAGAGGCAAGAGACCTTTTCTTCCCTCTTTACCTCCTGCTGCGCGAGGAGAGGGGTTTAAGCGCGTCGCTTAAAGGAGCTCCAGAAACGGGCGCGGAGTTGCCGAAGAGACAAGAGACTTTTTCTTGCCTCTTCGCTTCCTGGGGCGCGAGGAAAGGGAATTAAGGGCACCACATAAAGGAGCCCCAGAAACGGGCGCGAGCTGCGGCTGTCGGCGCGGACAACAGAGACGGGTGTGGGGCGCTACGGTTGCTGCTGCCGCCACCAAGAGGCCTGTGTGCGAGCGCAGGTCACTCTCCACACCGCCCCTCCCGGGAGCCTGTGCAGCCCGCCAGCGCCGGGGTCCCGGGATCCTGGGACAGCTTCCCCGGGAAAACGCGCGGCGTGCCTCGGGCCGGTGCAGCGTCACGCCGGCCTCTGCCGCCGCGGACTCGCCCCACATCCGTGCCCCCCCACCCACCGCCTGAGTGAGCCAGAGCCCCCGAATCAACTGCTCCGTTAACGCTGCTCCTTTGACCCCGCCCTCTCTGAGCGAAGGGCAGACGCCCTCGGACGACCTGCGCACAGAGGCGGGGCCAGGTCAAGGGCTGAGCCCCAGGAGCTGTGCGAACAAAGAGAGGGGGTGGTCCCTCCCAGCAGCCTCAGAAACAGCAGGTTAAAGCTCCACAGTCAGCTTGAAGTGCCCTGCATCTGTGGAAAACCTGAATAGACAGGGAAATATCCCAGGTTGAGGAAGTGGACTTTGGGAGCAAGATATACTATTATTTTCCCCTTTTTTCTTTTTGTGAGTGTGTATTTGGGTGCTGCTGTGTGAGATTGTGTCTGTGTAGCTTTGTTTTCACCATTTGTCCTGGGGTTAGACCGACTTTTTTTTTTTTTTTTTTTTTCTTTAATAGAAATTTTTCTTCTTAATAATTATTTTGTTATTTTAATAACAGTATTTTACCCTACTTTATTTTGTCTTCTCCCCTTTCTTTCTTCCTTTCTTCCCTCCTTTTCCTATTTCCCTCCTTCCTTCCTTCCTCCCTTCCTTCCTTCCTCCCTTCCTTCCTTTATTCCCTCCTTCCTTCCTCCCTTCCTTTCTTTATTCCCTCCTTCCTTCCTCCTTTCCTTTCTTCCTCCCTCCCTTCCTTCCTTTATTCCCTCCTTCCTTCCTCCCTTCCTTTCTTCCTCCCTCCCTTCCTTCCTTTATTCCCTCCTTCCTTCCTCCTTTCCTTTCTTCCTCCCTCCCTTCCTTTCTTCCTCCCTCCCTTCCTTTCTCTATTCCCTCCTTCCTTCCTCCCTTCCTTTCTTCCTCCCTCCCTTCCTTTCTTTATTCCCTCCTTCCTTCCTCCCTTCCTTTCTTCCTCCCTCCCTTCCTTCCTTTACTCCCTCCTTCCTTCCTCCCTCCCTTCCTTTCTTCCTCCCTCCCTTCCTTTCTTTATTCCCTCCTTCCTTCCTCCCTCCCTTCCTTTCTTTATTCCCTCCTTCCTTCCTCCCTTCCTTTCTTCCTCCTTCCCTTCCTTTTATTCCCTCCTTCCTTCCTCCCTTCCTTTCTTCCTCCCTCCCTTCATTTCTTTATTCCCTCCTTCCTTCCTCCCTTCCTTTCTTCCTCCCTCCCTTCCTTTCTTCCTTCCTTCCCTCCCTTCCTCCGTTCTTCCTTCCTTTCTTGACTTTCTACTTTTTTCTCCCTTTTGTTTTGAGCCGTGTGGATTAAAGGCTCTTGGCACTCCAGCCAGGTGTCAAGGCTGTGTCTCTGAGGTGGGAGAACTAACCTCAGGACACTGGTCCACAAGAGACCTCTCAGCTCCACGTAATATCAAACGGCGAAAATCTCCCAGAGATCTCCATCTCAACACCAAGACCCAGATTCACTCAAGGACCAGCAACAAACAGTGCTGGACACCCTATCCCCAACAAAGAGCGAGACAGGTCTACAGCCCCATCCATTAGCAGAGAGGCGGCCTAGAATCACAGTAAGGCTACCGACATCCCCATACACGCCCCCAGACGTGGACCTACCCACCAGGGAGACGGGATCCAGCCTCATCCACCAGAACAGGGTCACTGGTCCCCCCAACCAGGAAACCTGCTCAACCCACTGAACCAACCTCAGCCACTGGGGACAGCCACCAAAAATAGATAGAAATTTGAACCTGCAGCCTGCAAAAGGGAGATCCCAAACATAGTAAGATAAGCAAAATGAGAAGACAGAAAAACACACAGCAGATGAAGGAACAAGATAAAAGCACACCAGACCTAACAGATGAAGAGGTAATAGCCAATCTACCTGAAAGAGAATTTAGAATAATGATGGTGAAGATGATGCAAAATCTTGGAAATAGAATAGACAAATTGCAAGAATCAGTTAACAAGGACCTAGAAGAAATAAAGAGGAAGCAAGTAACGATGAGCAACACAATAAATGAAATGAAAAATACTCTAGACGGGATCAGTAGCAGAATAACTGAGGCAGAAGGACGGATAAGTGACCTGGAAGATAAAATAGTGGAAATAACTACTGCAGAGCAGAAGAAAGAAAAAAGAATGAAAAGAACTGAGGACAGTCTCAGAGATCTCTGGGACAACATTAAACGCACCAACATTCGAATCATAGGGGTCCCAGAAGAAGAAGAGAAAAAGAAAGGGACTGAGAAAATATTTGAAGAGATTATAGTTGAAAACTTCCCTAATATAGGAAAGGAAATAGTCAACCAAGTCCAGGAAGCACAGAGAGTCCCATACAGGATAAACCCAAGGATAAACACGCCGAGACACATAATAATCAAACTGTCAAAAATTAAATACAAAGAAAACATATTAAAAGCAGCAAGGGAAAAACAACAAATAACACACAAGGGAATCCCCATAAGGCTAACATCTGATCTTTCAGCAGAAACTCTACAAGCCAGAAGGGAGTGGCAGGACATATTTAAAGTGATGAAGGAAAAAAACCTACAACCAAGACTACTCTACCCAGCAAGGATCTCATTCAGATTTGATGGAGAAATTAAAACCTTTACAGACAAGCAAAAGCTGAGAGAGTACAGCACCACCAAACCAGCTTTACAACAAATGCTAAAGGAACTTCTCTAAGCAAGAAACATAAGAGAAGGAAAAGACCTACAAGAACAACCTGAAACAATTAAGTAAATGGTAATAGGAACGCACATATCAATAATTACCTTAAATGTAAATGGATTAAATGCTCCCACCAAAAGACACAGACTGGCTGAATGGATACAAAAACAGGACCCATATATATGCTGTCTACAAGAGACCCACTTCAGACCTAGGGACACGTACAGGCTGAAAGTGAGGGGATGGAAAAAGATATTCCATGCAAATGGAAATCAGAAGAAAGCTGGAGTAGCAATTCTCATATCAGACAAAATAGACTTTAAAATAAAAACTATTACAAGAGACAAAGAAGGACACTATATAATGATCAAGGGATCGATCCATGAAGAAGATATAACAATTGTAAATATTTATGCACCCAACATAGGAGCACCTCAATACATAAGGCAAATACTAACAGCCATAAAAGGGGAAATCGACAGTAACACAATCATAGTAGGGGACTTTAACACCCCACTTTCACCAATGGACAGATCATCCAAAATGAAAATAAATAAAGAAACACAAGCTTTAAATGATACATTATACAAGATGGATTTACTTGATATTTATAGGACATTCCATCCAAAAACAACAGAATACACATTTTTCTCAAGTGCCCATGGAACATTCTCCAGGATAGATCATATCTTGGGTCACAAATCTAGCCTTGGCAAATTTAAGAAAATTGAAATCGTATCAAGTATCTTTTCTGACCACAATGCTATGAGACTAGATATCAATTACAGGAAAAGATCTGTAAAAAATACAAGCACATGGAGGCTAAACAATACACTACTTAATAACGAAGTGATCACTGAAGAAATCAAAGAGGAAATCAAAAAGTACTTAGAAACAAATGACAATGGAGACACGACGACCCAAAACCTATGGGATACAGCAAAAGCAGTTCTAAGAGGGAAGTTTATAGCAATACAATCATACCTTAAGAAACAGGAAGCATCTCGAATAAACAACTTAACTTTGCACCTAAAGCAATTAGAGAAGGAAGAACAAAAAAACCCCAAATTTAGCAGAAGGAAAGAAATCATAAAGATCAGATCAGAAATTAATGAAAAAGAAATGAAGGAAACAATAGCAAAGATCAATAAAAGTAAAAGCTGGTTCTTTGAGAAGATAAATAAAATTGATAAACCATTAGCCAGACTCATCAAGAAAAAAAGGGAGAAGACTCAAATCAATAGAATTAGAAATGAAAAAGGAGATGTAACAACTGACTCTGCAGAAATACAAAAGATTATTAGAGATTACTACAAGCAACTCTATGGCAATAAAATGGACAACCTGGAAGAAATGGACAAATTCTTAGAAATGCACAACCTGCCAAGACTGAACCAGGAAGAAATAGAAAACATGAACAGACCAATCACAAGCACTGAAATTGAAACTGTGATTAAAAATCTTCCAACAAACAAAAGCCCAGGACCAGATGGCTTCACAGGCGAATTCTATCAAACATTTAGAGAAGAGCTAACACCTATCCTTCTCAAACTCTTCCAAAAGATAGCAGAGGTAGGAACACTCCCAAACTCATTCTACGAGGCCACCATCACCTTGATACCAAAACCAGACAAAGACGTCACAAAGAAAGAAAACTATAGGCCAATATCACTGATGAACATAGATGCAAAAATCCTCAACAAAATACTAGCAAACAGAATCCAACAGCACATTAAAAGGATCATACACCATGATCAAGTGGGGTTTATTCCAGGAATGCAAGGATTCTTCAATATACGCAAATCAATCAACGTGATACACCATATCAACAAACTGAAGGAGAAAAACCATATGATCATCTCAATAGATGCAGAGAAAGCTTTTGACAAAATTCAACACCCGTTTATGATAAAAACCCTGCAGAAAGTAGGCATAGAGGGAACTTTCCTCAATATAATAAAGGCAATATATGACAAACCCACAGCCAGCATTGTTCTCAATGGTGAAAAACTGAAACCATTTCCACTAAGATCAGGAACAAGACAAGGTTGCCCACTCTCACCACTCTTATTCAACATAGTTTTGGAAGTTCTAGCCACAGCAATTAGAGAAAATAAAGAAATAAAAGGAATCCAAATAGGAAAAGAAGAAGTAAAGCTGTCACTGTTTGCAGATGACATGATACTATATATAGAGAATACTAAGGATGCTACCAGAAAACTACTAGAACTAATCAATGAATTTGGTAAAGTAGCAGGATACAAAGTTAATGCACAGAAATCTCTGGCATTCTTATACACTAATGATGAAAAATCTGAGAATGAAATTAAGAAAACACTCCCATTTACCATTGCAACAAAAAGAATAAAATATCTAGGAATAAACCTACCTAAGGAGACAAAAGACTTGTATGCAGAAAACTATAAGACACTGATGAAAGAAATTAAAGATGATACAAATAGGTGGAGAAATATACCATGTTCTTGGATTGGAAGAATCAACATAGTGAAAATGACTGTATTACCCAAAGCAATATACAGATTCAATGCAATCCCTATCAAATTGCCACTGGCATTTTTTACAGAACTAGAAAAAAGAATTTCACAATTTGTATGGAAACACAAAAGACCCCGAATAGCCAAAGCAATCTTGAGAACGAAAAATGGAGCTGGAGGAATCAGGCTCCCTGACTTCAGACTATACTACAAGGCCACAGTAATCAAGACAGTATGGTACTGGCACAAAAACAGAAATATAGATCAATGGAACAGGATAGAAAGCCCAGAGATAAACCCACACACATATGGTCACCTTATCTTTGATAAAGGAGGCAAGAATATACATTGGAGAAAAGACAGCCTCTTCAATAAGTGGTGCTGGGAAAACTGGACAGCTACCTGTAGAAGTATGAAATTAGAACATTCCCTAACACCATACACAAAAATAAACTCAAAATGGGTTAAAGACCTAAATGTAAGGCCAGACACTATCAAACTCTTAGAGGAAAACATAGGCAGAACACTCTATGACATCAATCACAGCAAGATCCTTTTTGACCCATCTCCTAGAGAAATGGAAATAAAAACAAAAATAAACAAATGGGATCTAATGAAACTTAAAAGCTTTTGCACAGCAAAGGATACCATAAACAAGACCAAAAGACAACCCTCAGAATGGGAGAAAATATTTGCAAATGAAGCAACTGACAAAGGATTAATATCCAAAATTTATAAGCAACTCATGCAGCTCAATAACAAAAAACCAAACAGCCCAATCCAAAAATGGGCAGAAGAACTAAATAGACATTTCTCCAAAGAAGATATACAGATAGCCAACAAACACATGAAAGAATGCTCAACATCATTAATCATTAGAGAAATGCAAATCAAAACTACAATGAGATATCATCTCACACCGGCCAGATTGGCCTTCATCAAAAACTCTAGAAACAATAAATGCTGGAGAGGGTGTGGAGAAAAGGGAACACTCTTGCACTGCTGGTGGGAATGTAAATTGATACAGCCACTATGGAGAACAGTATGGAGGTTCCTTAAAAAACTACAAATAGAACTACCATATGACCCAGCAATCCCACTACTGGGCATATACCCTGAGAAAACCATAATTCAAAAAGAGTCATGTACCAAAATGTTTATTGCAGCTCTATTTACGATAGCCAGGACATGGAAGCAACCTAAGTGTCCATCAACAGATGAATGGATAAGGAAGATGTGGCACATATATACAATGGAATATTACTCAGCCATAAAAAGAAATGAAACTGAGTTATTTGTAATGAGGTGGATAGACCTGGAATCTGTCATACAGAGTGAAGTAAGTCAGAAGGACAAAAACAAATACCGTATGCTAACACATATATATGGAATCTAAAAAAAAAAAAAAAAAAAAAAATGTCATGAAGAGATTAGTGGTAGGAGGGAATAAAACACAGACCTACTAGAGCATGGACTTGAGGATATGGGGAGGGGGAAGGGTAAGCTGTGACGATGTGAGAGAATGGCAGGGACATATACACACTACCAAATGTAAATTAGATAGCTAGTGGGAAGCTACAGCATAGCAGAGGGAGTTCACCTCTGTACTTAGTGACCACCTAGAGGGGTGGGATAGGGAGGGTGGGAGGGAGGGTGACAAAAGAGGGAAGAGTTATGGGAACATATGTATATGTATAACTGATTCACTTTGTTGTAAAGGAGAAACTAACCCACTATTGTAAAACAGTTATACTCAAATAAAGATGTTAAAAAAAAAAAAAAAAAAAAAAAAAAAAAGAGTAACACGGGTTCCTTGTAAAAAGTTCAAACAACTCAGAAGTATACAGAAGAGTAGAGTTCTCTCCTCTCCCATTTATTTCCCAACCTCACTCCTGAAGTTAAGTACTCTTCTACTAGCCTAGTCACATACTGGAAGAAGAACTGTCTTAATCCAATCTGAACTTCCACCACTATATGTACATGTACTTAAATGAACCTTTTTTCTAGGTCACAACTGGCTTGGTAAATTTCTTCAAGAAGACCCACTTAAAAGCACTTATTTCATAAAGAAGCACTTGAATACTAACTTGTATGTGAACATAAGCATTCATTATCTTTTCTTCTAAATATTCTAAGGTTATATTGACAAACACATACATTTAAGTAGACCTAATTTACTTGATAGTAATATTTGATACTTTTAATGCTAACACCAAAATGTCATCCCACATATGTGACCCATTTTTTTACTACATAATATCTATCATTAAAGAAATATAGAAAAACACTCAAAAAATGACCTATTCCAGCAAGAAATTACTCATTTACCTTTGGCCAGTACGAAGCTGCCAGCATGTATCCACCTTGTAGGATGTAAGCAGACTCTGGGGTCCCGTTGTTCATCTGGAAACTATCCTGAGTCTCATCCTGGGTAGTGCTCAGTGATGCGACGCTTTCTTCATCATAGGCTTTCACGTGAGGAGTACCTTCTGCTAAGAATAATTATAACCAATTATAACTGTTTTAAAAGGCTGCATAACACAATTTTATATATACTTTTCAAATCCTATATAATTATTCAGATATATTTGAAAATGAAAAGTTAGAAGTAAAAACAAATTCACCTAGAATACAATAAAGTACTCATTATTTTAAAAACTGAAACAAAAGCAAAATAAGTGGCATAAAGGAGTTTGAGGGAAAAAGGGTCAATAAAACATCCCTTTCTGCATGAAAATTTGACCCATGGTTAACACTCTAGGTCTGTTTCCCTGGAAATACATAAACTCGCTGGGGAGGCTATCATTCTCTAAAGAGGGGACTCTCATAATTAGGCATGTCCCTTGTGGTAACCCTGAAAGTCATGCTTATGGAGTTGTTACAGGAGATTCTCACTCTTGTGGATATCACAGTGGCTCCTGTGTCCATTTGATGTTGACTCATTTCCTTGCACCTGAGCTGTTAGACTGCTATAAGGACGCCCGCAGAAGAGGACCACCTAACGCTACCGACAGGCTGAAGTTCCTATGCTAGATCTTTCTAAGTAGGGCCAAGTAGGGCCTATGATACTCTTGTAAGTCGGACTGGTGGCTGTTATAAAATATTACCTTTATTTGTTCACTGATCAACTTGTTTCAGGAAAGATGTAATACTAAATTTAAGGCAATCAAAAAGTAATAAAATTACTGTGCCAAGTCGCTAATCCTGTTTGACTAACCCATTTTGCAATGTGAATATTGAATACGGAGTAAGAACCAGGAATTTAGTTGCGTTTTCAATAGTCCTTCTCTAAGAAAATCTGTACACATAAAATTTAAATATGCTTAAGTGATCCAAATCGATTCTTTTCATTTTCATGTGAAATGCTGTCTTAAAATAGCAAAAGCACTTTATGCATATACCTCGCTTTTGGACTTCCTCTTCTTCACTGTCACTTTCTTCTGATGAAGATGAGGAGGATGATGAGGAAGAGGAGGACGAGGATGAGGATGAAGATGATGCTGAAGAACAAGAGGAGGAAGAAGAAGAGCTAGAGCCTGATTGAGAGTGGGAACAAGAAGAAGAGGAAGACGAGGAAGAAGATGATCTGGAAGAACAGGACGATCTCTCAGAATCAGAGTCAGAATCAGAACTAGACTCTGATCCTCTTTTGTGGACTCGCTGCTTCTTAGAAGCTGGGTTTGGAGTTAGAGGCTCTGTCCTGGCTGCAACCATGCGTCTGTCTGTTTCACCTTTTCCACCAGATTTCTGGTCTCCAGTAGCCTGTGGTAAAACACCATTCTTTGGACTTACAGGCTCAGACTTTATTAGTGTCCTGGTTTCCTCAGAAGTCATAGATTCTTCTTCAGAAAACTGAGGCTCCTCTTTAAGGTTTTCACTTTTAACTTTCACATCCTCTAGAATAATACCTTTAGGATCTAGGAGCCTAGGTAGAGAGGTAAGAGGAGAAGCAGAAAGTGCTACTTGATATTGCTGTAAAAGTGGGGTAGAAGTCCTTGAATGAGCCATCTTACTTTGACTGTAGTTCCTTTGAGCTGCCATAAATGAGAGTTCAGGATCACGAAGAATGTGATAGTCTGTTCGGCTCACCCCGTGTTTAGCAGCTCCAATGAGCAAGTCCCTATCATGAGGGCCACACTCCCACCAGACTGGTAAGTCTGGATTTGGATGGCAAAGCTTCAAGCGCTCAAACAACTGTGGATGTCGGAGGGCCTGTTCCCTTACTTTCCTTAGCAGTTCAATGCGATATAAAGTCCTAGAAGCACGTTCTTCTGTGATTGGCTGGATAAAAATATTTGGATCCACCAATTCTACATTGAAACAAGAACAAACATATTACCCTCAAAGATACTTCATTATAGATTTAAAACAAATAAAGCAACTTCTAAAACGCACCTCTATTCAATATCATTGTATACTTTCCAGAATTTCTTTTTAACATTTTTAAATGAAGAGAAATATAAATTTTAGAAAGAAGTACTAAAAATCATGTAACATATAACATTGGATCTATAGAAAGTTAAGTAAAACATTAAAGTTATTTTGGAGGTGTGTTAATATAACTAGGAAATTACTTTTAAGAAATTCCATATGAGCTAATGTCATACTATAACGTTTTAAACAAAGAGAAAAGCACTCAGACTCATTTATAAATACAAATTAAAACTGTTAAATTAACACCCCATAAGCAAACCTAAGTCCACATATCCTTAACTGCACCGAGGTAATTCAGGGCATTACAGTGAACTCACAGGGATAACAAAGGCTTTCTTAAAATTTGATGGAAACATGGGAATAATTGTCAAACAGTGTATGAACTACTAGCCTGAGATAGTTCAGTTTCAACATCAGACCATACTCTGTTCCTTTTGATGAGGTCTTATCTTTGTGAGCAGAGATACTGGCAGTTGAGACGCACTCAAAAAAAGATAGAGGGTTGTTGAAATAATGTAGAGACCACCTGAAGGAGTTACTAATGGCCAAATGTGGAACAATTTGAACATCAAAATGAATTCTGATAGTACTGGATTATAACCTACAGAATAAAAAATAAATACCCACATGAAAAAATACTAATATGAACAAATAATTAAGTAGACTAGGGAGAAGGAACGGCTTTTCCTTGTAGGAGAACTGCATAGTAAAAACCGTTGCAGACAAGATCTACTGATGGTTACTGAAATCAATGGGTGAAAGTTTGAGTACAACAGGATTTGTGTTGTCTCAAAGTATCTTCTTAAGATATCTGTTAACTACAGGGGAAAAGATAACAATTTTACACTGGAAAAATGCAGCATAAACTAGCTAATCCAAAGAATCAAGGGCAACATCATCAGTAATAAGACATAATGACATCATGAACCCCTTGACATTACATTCCAAGAAGGACACAATATCATTTCCGAGGTATACTTGCAAAAAAAGGTATAACCTCAATCCAACTGTGTGAAAACACAAGACAAATCCAAATTGAGGGGTTTACGGCAAAACTGATCAAAGGTATCAAGGTCATTAAAGAAAAAAACAAAACAAAACCAACAACAACCCCAAAACTGAGGAACTGTTTAGACTGCAGGAGGCAAAGGAGAAAGAACAACCAAATACAATGTGGGCTCCTGGAACAAAGAAGGACATCAGTAGAAAAACTGGTAAGATTTGAATAGGTATTTAGTTAATGGTATTGTACTAATTGGGCTAATAATTATACTATAACTATAGTCATGTAAGATGTTAATATTAGGGAAGAGTGAGGGATATATGCAAACTCCCTACATGGGCTTCAAAAACAATTAAATTCACCCCAGAACAGTCCCTCAGCTGAGCATTAGCAGCTCTGATTGTTTTCATTTTGTTTTGTTTTTTTGAAGGCCCTGGGTGTTTTTTTCCTACTAAAAATCTTTAAAATGTCTTTTGAGTGGAGGCCTCACTTCTTGCAAAATTACTTGTGTAAATAAGCCCTCTAAGCACAGTTCCTATAAGACAGACTAAAAATACACAGTTCTGTTTAACCAAAAGCTATCCTTTAACTTCCACCTCCCACAATCATAAATCTAAATCTAATAAAAACACTATTTTCTCAAAATTAAATGTGTACCTTTATTCTCTTTAGATCTCATTTCAATAGTAGAATTAAGGAGTAAAGGATCTTTGAGCAGAGTTTATTTACATTCAGAAAAACTGGTGAAATGTTGAATTAGACAGTACTAAAATAAAATAGTTGGAAATTTCTGAATTTTACTAATTTTTCTTCGATTGAAACGAGGAAAAAAAGAAATTTTACACATACCGTCTTTGGAAGGAAGACGACAAACCCTCCGACACATAGACATGAATGCATACAAATATTTCTCCAAACTCTCATCAGTTTTCTTATGTAGCCTAGCCATGGCTCTAAATTTTGTCCAATCAAATTGGCCTCTGTCAGGATCAAACACCACTCCAAATGTAGATACAACTCTATAAAAGTCAGCTTCTTCTCTTCTTGTCCATCTATTTTAAATAGATTAAAGAAAAAGTCACATTTCTCACAGAAATAAATATTAATGCAAAATACAATGACTACAATAAAAATTTAAAACCATTTCAAGTACCTAACACTTTAAAGGATTAAATCCAGGGCTATTTCCTTAGAAATGGATTTTAAAATGCCACCTGACTCATCTATCCAACCATGCTTCTTTTCCTTCAGATAATAATAGTTTTTTGCATACTTACTGTGCAAAAAAATATGCATGGGATTCAAGATTGTATAGGATATGATGACCCTCCCTTTGGGAAAAAGATAAAACATTTCAAACATATTTACAGTATAAGGTAGTATTTTACAGTTGTACATATTACAGAAACCATGAATTTTAGGTCAGCACAGAAGATGGAAGGATCTGTTCAAACTTGAGTGATGAAGAAAGGCATCACAGAGTAAGTGGCATTTAAGATGGAACAAGGTTAAGGGAGGCAACTAGAAAGAGGGCACAGAATAAGCAAAGTAGGAAGTAATCTACATTTTAAGGGGATGATGACTATTCCAGATTGAAAAGGAGATGGCTCATATTGGGGACAGAGGGAGATAGGCTTGGGGTCACTTTATAAAGCACTCTAAATGTCTGGCTAAAAATAGTCTCTATTCAGTTGAAAGTTCCTGAAGATACTTTAAGAGGGTAATATCCTCACACACCATAGATCTCCAAACACAGTGGAATCTTTTCCCTGGTTAACAATCACAAGTTTGTTGTGTAATGAGAAAAAGCATATGAGAAAGACCTCTGAAAAACATTAACAGGCCATTTTTATCATAATGATACATTAAGAAGATTAATGATGATATAAAAATAGTCATTCTGGGAAACCAATCAATCAAGTCATATGAACCTTGTACCTGAGTGATAAAGTAGGAATGGAAAAGAAAGGATAAATTCAAGGATTACATAGGACACAAAAAAATATGACACCTACCTTCAAAGAATTTACAAGTTAGAAAGGTAAGACATGGAAAGGAAAAGATGAATGTCATTACAGTATCTTTTATTATTTTGAAAATGAGTAGTTTTATTTAGATAAGTGCTATATGAATGCAGAAAGAGAGAATACTGTGAGCTAGTCTGGTTGAGAAAAAAACTAATAGAGGAGATAGAACATGTGTTGAACTCTGAAGGAGTAGTAGGGCAAGGTATTGACTAAAAAGTAGGAAGAAGGGTATTCTGGGTGATAGGAACAACTTAGATAGGGTACTGAGTCAAGACTAAGTGGGGCATTCAGGCAGAGGGAATAGGAGAGAATAAAATTAGTAATGCATGCTAATTTGAGGCCTAAGTTGAAGAGACTCAAATTAATTAAGAAGTTAGACTTTATCCCTATACTAAATAAAGAACCAATGAATATCATGATAAAACTAGTACTTTAGGAAGATTATCCAGATCTGCCAGAGCGAGGGAAAATGTATGTGGTAGATTAAAGATGGTCACAAAGTCTTTGCCGCTGTTCGCTTTGAGAGATGCAACCTATTTCCCTTTCCCTTAAATCCTGGTTGGCCCTGTGATTTTTTTTGACCAACAGTAGGTGGCAGAAGTGACATTCTGTAACTGCAGAGGCTGGGTCTTAAGAAATCTGCAGCTTCTGCCTTTGCCACTTGGAATGCTCCCTCTTAGAATCTGAGCTCCCAGCTGGCAGTCAGCACCAACTGCCAACCATGTGAGTGAGGCCACTATGGCCTTCCAGCCCTCGCCTCACTCCAGCCAACACCATGGGAAGCAGAAGAACCACCTGGTCAACCCACAGAATCGTGACAAACAAAAAACTGATGTTGTTTTATGTCACTATGTTCTGGGGTGGGTTGTTATGCAACGACAGACAACTGAAACAGTAAATTTACATAGGTAGTATGTGAAGATTATGTCTAGGATAGCTAAAATCTTAGGTGTCAGACTAAATTCTGGTTACAGTGAATGTGCTACAAATGAAACGAAGGAACAATGATTTATCTTTCAGAAAAAAATCCAAAGATCCAGGTTTAATAAGGAGGCCAGGTTATTGCTAAACTTTTTAATTCTTTTCCATGTATTCTATCCTTTTTAAGTTAAAGCTTTTGTGATGAGAGAAGTTTGCCTGTCTTCCTAACAAGCCTCTTGCAAGAAGTTCTACTACTATTTGTTCCCCTTTGACATTTTAAGGGTTCATCCTCTGTAAAAAGCATAGATGAACTTCTCTTCCATACATTCTTATATTTCATTAATGTCATCATGTAAAATAAGATATAGTGGAATTTATTTCATATAATTTAAACATACGTTTTATTGATAATTCTTGAGTTTGCACCTTCATTTTTCCCCATACCTCACTGTTCATAAACATGACAAAAGAATGATTAAATATAAAGTATGGACTACTAACTATAAAATGCAATAATCTATATTAGCTTAACCATATTTGTGTGTACATATATTTATATACATGTTTATGTATGCATAAAGCATTTTGCTTTGACCAACTTCTCTACCTACATATGTTTTTCACAACGTGAGATAATCGTACCCTAATAGACTTCAGAATGAACACTATATTTAGATATTATATATTAAAAATTTAGTGCTATTGTCTTACCTCTGCTGTCTTTCTATCTTGGCTGCCATTTTAGGATTAAGAGTGGCTTCTTCATAAAGAGGCTGCATAACACTGGCAGGCACTGAGAAAGTAGGTTGTATCTGCTGGATTTGTCTGTTTTTATTAGTACGCTGATATGCAGTGATGAGACGCCTCAAACGTGTGGTTAAAGCTGACTGAGTAGGCCAATAAATTTTATCACCCTCCATCAGTTGACCATCTACATTTAAAGAAACTCATGTCAATTAAAAAAAAAAACCCTAAAAACCAAAAACTAAACAGATACTGTCATGAAGCTCACAAAAGCAGCAAAATTTCCCTACTTAAAATTTTTTCTTCCAATCTGATTATGTGAAAAACAAAAACAAAACAAACCTCTCAAAAAAGTTTTAACTATAGCTCTAAACATTACAACAAACTTTAAGAGCAAGGCTCAAAGAGTAGGTCACAGTGGAATAAAGAACTACAATGTTATGTATTTAAAGAGAACTTCATTTGCACAGAAAATACAACTCTTGCATTTCCAGGTCTAACATATCTTACTGGAAGGCAAATACGATGCCTTAACTTAAATAAATTAAAAGTCCAACTGAAATCCATTGAGAAGTTGAACACTATAAACTCTTCAAATTAAAGCTTTCTGTATTAAGTTCATCTCAATTTAATTAGAATGAAACACGTAAAAAGTCATCAGGGAGGAACATATATTTTAAAAAATTCAATATGACAATGCTGTAACTTTTAAGTTTTCATTCACTTAATAAAAGTGCAAGTTCTAACTCTCTATTTCTATGGTGTAATATAATCATATATACCATAATCAAGTGGTAATCATTCATGCTAAGGAAAAACTACTCCTTTATTCCTAGTTGAATTACAGGAAGGTGAGGCACTATTCCCCTTAGGTACCAGCTGGGAATGAATGTACTCTAGCGACAGTACATTTCTATCTTGATATCAGAAGGAAGTAGAAGCAAGACCGTGTACAGAAAAGCCTGTAGAAACTGAGTGATAAGAGAATGTTTCTCAATGTGTGTATGAACAAATAAGAAACAGATTATTAAATTCATACTAATGGTGTGTTTAATGGTGAAATGTCACATACCAGTGTAATAATCAAGCCACAAAATCATCAAAGCTCCTATTCTATAAAAATACAGTGAGTCACTGCCTAAAGATTTACAACTAAAAATATTGTTTAATTTCCAATCAACTATGTTCTATAATGATTACAACTATCTTCAATAAATTTCACATACATTTGAGACATATAGAAGTGTATTAGTTTACTGATCTCATGGTATCATGGGAATGTTAATTTACAATACTAAGTAAAGAAATAAATGCTATTTACCTCCATCTGCTATAACAAGATCTCCTGGTGAGGAAACATCATCCTTTTAAAAGGAAACAGAAATTTGTCACAGGGAAACTGGGTCAAGATATAATAAGAGAATCGATTTTCTTTATAATAGAATACTTTCTTTTGCAATAGAATTTTAAAAATTCAATTTATTTAAACTAAAAAAATCCAAACCAAAAACATTTCATCCATTTCCATCCTGCCTCTAACCCCAAGCCTCTGGCAACCACAATCTGTTCTCTTTATCTATCAACTTAGTTAAAAAAAATTTTTTTTTAGATTCCACATATAAGAGACATCATACAGTATTTGTCTTTCTGACTTATTTTACTTAGTACAATGCTCTCAAGGTCCATTCATGTTGTTGCAAATGGCAAGATTTCATTCTTTTTAAAGACTGAATAATATTCTATTGTGTATGTATACACACACATATATATATGAATATACGTGTGTGTGTGTGTGTATATATATATATCTATCTCACAATCTCTTTATCCATTTGTCTACTGACGGACACTTAGGTTGTTTCCACATCTTGGCTACTGTAAGTAAAACTTCAAACCACATGTGATTGGGCTGCATATATCTTTTCAAATTAGTGTCTTCATTTTTTTGGGATAAATACCCATAAGTGTGATTGCTGGGTCATATGACAGTTCTATTTTTAATTTTTTGAGGAACCTCCATACTGTTTTCCACAGTGGATGCACCAATTTACATTCCCACCAACAATGTACAAGGTTCACTTTTCTCCACATCCTAGCCAATACCTGTTATTACTAGTCTTTTTGATAATAATCATTCTAACCAGTGTGAGGTGATATCTCACTATTGTTTTGATTGGCATTTCCCTGATGATTAATGATGTAGAGAGACTTTTCATGTACCTGTTGGCCATCTATATGTCTTCTTTAAAAAAAATGTCTATTCACATCTTCTGCCTATATTTTAATCAGATCGTTTGGGTTTTTTTTGCTATTGAGTTGTATGAGTTCTTTATATATTTTGGATATTAGCCCCTTATCAGATGTATGATTTGCAAATATTTTCTCACACTGAGTAGGTTGCCTTTTTCTTTTGTTGATGATTTCCTTTGCTGTGCAGCTTTTTAGTTTGACGTAGTCGCACTTGTTTATTTTTGCTTTTGGGTTTTTGTTTTTGGTGTCAGATTCAAAAAACTCATCACCAAGACCTATGTCAAGGAGCTTACCAACTAAGTTTTTATTCCAATGACTACTAGTTTCTACTTTTGTTTTAGAAAGCCCAAAGTTAGAATTATCATCATTCCTTTGTAGGTGGGTCTTTTTCCTCTGGTTGTTTTTAAAAAAATCTTCTCTTTGTTTGGTGTATCTGTACTTGCACCAGGATGTTTCTTGAAGTGGATTTAGTTTCATTTATCCTCTTGAATATGAGGATTCATGTATTTCATCAAGTCTGAAGAATTCTCAGCTGGTAACTCTTAAAATAGGGCTTCTCCCTTATGGTCTCTAGTCTGTCCCTCTGGAACGCCTATTAGACATACACCAGACATTATCATGCTATACTCTTCATATCCAAAAAGTTTTTTTATATACTCCATTGTACTGGTTTTCAGTTTGTTGCCTCTCAGCTCTAAATTTACTGCCGCTCATACCTTTTGCCAGCTCTAAGAAAAAAAAAAAAAAAAACGGATCTAGGCTCTTTATTTTTTCTTAGCCAGCCAATGTGATATTAAGCTTTGTCAGTAGTGGGAGCTGGAGAATAAAGGAATTTTACTTCCTGGTTGCTGTGAGCTCCTCCACTGCTCAGCTCCTACAGCACATGCAGCTTCCTCAGTGCCCAGCTCCTGCAGTTCAGGCAGTTTCTTTAGTACCTCTTGGCCGGCAGCTTCTCCTGAGCAACCTCCCCCTGGGTGGTTTTGTAGTGGAATGCCTCCAGTGAGACACTTCCCCAAGAAAAGCTAGGCAACCCTAGAGGGGGGATTTCCAGCAAGTTGCTCAGGTGTGGCAGCACAACAACTTTTCTTCCATCTAGTGAGTTGTGGTCATCCCTCCCCAAAAGGTCAGAACCTCAGCCCTGGTAGGAACAGGACCCTTCCTTGGGTGGTATATCTCAGCCTTAGGAATAGTGGCTATTCCTATATTCTTTCGAGTTCTTGTCACTTCTTTATAGTCAATCTCTCAGTATTTCAACCCCCCTATTATAGTCAAAATAACTCTTTACATTAAACTTTCCCTGTTCAAATTACTATGTGGTTTTTCTCTCCTGATTGCCTCAAACTGATTCATCACACTACATTATGGATAACTTCCTCTATTTTCTAAATAACTTCTTCTCTCATGAGCTGTGTCTAATCTGCTTCTCCAGCAGGATGTTTAACTTATTTGTTGAGTTCTAAATTTCAACGACAGTATTTACCACCTCTAAAGTTACATATAATTCTCTTTCATTTGTCCATCGTCATTTAAAATCTTATCTTGTCTTTCTTTTTTTCCTAGTTCTTTCTTTAATGTCTTTAATCATTTAAAATTTTATTTATTTTCTACTTCAGGAGATATATTAACAGAAATTCTTAAAGATCTAATCTTGTTTTTTGTTGTACTGCTAACATTCACTCATGGTAAATTGCTCCTCATAAATTAAAAATTTTTGGATTTTGACCTCATTTTATGGAGGGCTTTATTTTCAATACTCAAGTGTAATCTAGAGTGAAGTCGTTTCTTCTAACTGTTCTTTTTCTTTATTTGTTTTTACCAAGTACCTCAAGGGGATTACCAGCTTGGGATCTCTTTTTATATTACATTTTTGCCTTGAGAGTTCCTGGACCATGCAGATTAAGTAAAAGAATTCAAACCATAAACTCAAGAGAAGGCAGGCCTATGGCTAAGAATTCTCAGGGGAAACAGTTTTCTCCCTACCCAGAAACCATGCTGAGATAAATTTACTTGTTTCCCTGTGCTGTCTGGCAGAAAGTACTACCCTTTACGGGTTCTTACTTTATTGAACTTCATTCTCACTACTACACACTGGCCTAAGCCTCATCTTTCTTCCTCATATAGGCATCAATATCCAATTCCCTTGGCAACCAAGACCAACAAACCCTACCTGACAGCCATAGCATTGTCTAGTCTTTACTATATACTCACAAATATTATAGAAATTTTTCTCCTAACATCATTTTCCCAACCCAACAGATTATATTCTATACTTTCAACCAACTCTTTTTCTTCCTTTTGACCTTCTATAAACAGAACACTTAGAACTATGCTTTAGCAGCTCAGAATTCCTCTGGGATCCACCCTCTACTTCAGATCGCTTTATCTGTTGCTGTGTACTTTTAGTATCTAGATCTTATTCTGCTTTGAGATTTTGCTCCTGAACACTGTGTTTCTTTGGTTCCTAGCAGTGTAGCATGTTGGGAATCCCCATTTCATCCATATGTCCAAACCAGCCTCCAGCTTGTCTAGAAGAGGAGATCAAGTAAATTCTGAATGGTTATTTGTGATGTCTGGCAACCTAAGTTGGTCACTAACTTAGCTAATGTTCTAAGAAATGATGCATAATGAAAATGCATGAAGGAAAAACATACAAAAGAAATAGCAAGCAAAAGAAAACATGGATAACTAAATTTGAGGATTTAAAATCATGATCCAAAGCATACCTCTATATCATCTTTAAAGATAGCTGGGGCAGGTTTGTATTCTGGATCTTCCACATCCCTGTTAAATACCAACAAATGCTATAATTATTGTACTGAACTTCAAATTTCTCATGGCAGGACAAACAAATGGGGTATTGTTGGAAGGACTTCTTCGTATGTTTTAATGGTCCGACTGAAGTCTCTGTTCTTCAGCCAGAGGAGCCCAAGCCTAATAGCATGAAGGCTATTTACATGGCAAGTCAGAAGAAAGCTAGTTCTAATTTACTCTTACTCCCAAGTTCACTTATAAATGTGGTATTAACCTTAATATAGTCTCTTACTTTTCTCTTTTAGTAAGAATGATAATAAAGGCCTCATAATAGGTATAATGAACATCATATTTCTCTTCAGTTGTAATATGCTTAGCTTTCTTTTTCCCTCTTAGGTCCCTAAAATTTTATAGTCTTAATTGCCATGACCATTAAGAATGCAAAAATGAAGGGCTCATCAAAAGAATGGGGGAAGGTCTGTTCTCTTCCTTCACTGCACTCTGTTGGACAAGTGCTAACTATTAGAGTATCATTAGCTCTTTTGAATTGTAAACTCCAATTCTCGTACTACTAACATTATTTAAAGAGAAACATCACCGACATAGAATATGCTGATGTTGACAGAGCTATATGGAGAATTCATGACTCTGAAATCCACGTACCCATCCATATAATCGTTCGCCCTCTGTTCTGCAGCAACTGCTTTCTCATCAGGTTTTCCCACTCTTTCCAAGAAGCATAATGCCGGGTCTGCTCGGATAGTGTTATATTTTTCATAACCTAGAGGGATGACCAATTATGAAAGTAAAAAGGATAAAAAGAAGAAAAATATATAAATGTAAGCATTCCTCATATTTATGATGAGTGATATTTCTGGACTGAAGGGACCATATATTAAAATGATATAGGTTAAACATGTTTTCTAGAAATTATCACAAACATTACATGGTCTGGCAATATGTATATTTAAAAATCTAGATGAAATATATCAGTTAAAAGGAAAAGAGGAAAAACTGACCACACATAACATATTTCACATAAAAACTCTTCCTGAGAGGGGATGCTATGTGAGACTTACGTCTAAGAGAAGCAGTTCACATATGCCACCCATTCATGAGGAAATGTAGTGACTGACAAACATAGTTTGGGAGTGTATGCTTTATATGATGTACATAATAATATGGGTGTTACTGGAATAAAGCTGTAAGTGGAAATCAGGAAATTGAGAAGTAGCTGAATTACACTATACGTAGATGAAGACTCTACCTATCTTCCTTCTCACTTACCATGTTTAAAAACTCCAATAAGGAGTGACTTATCAGCATCAAAATCCCACCATTCAGCAGGAACTTCTGAGTGGTCTGGTTCTGGGACCCAAACATCAATGTCACTTAAAAAAAATCATAATATGACTTTATGAGTTACTATAAACAAGTCTAAGAGGGGGCAAAATTTTACATAGCTTCTAAAAAGCATTGTGGTTTTTAAGAAAAAGAGGATACAATTTTATTTCATTTAAAAAAATTTTGCACAATTACCACATATTAAAATTACAAAACTGCACAATAACAACAAAGGTACCATAAAATGAATTAATATTCTTAAGCGCAACAGAAGACATAAGTTTCAACAGGTTTACTTTATTCTTAAGGAATCATATTCTTTCCACTAATTTCCTTCAGATATAGACAAAAGGTTCTATCAGAAAGTAGAGTCTTATGTAAGCAAACAACTTGGCAAAAATCATCTGGGTCAAAAATTGCACTTTGTATATGAGGAGACTGAGGCCCTAAAAAAACAAATGAACGGCTCTAGGCTGTAAAACAAGTTATGTCTCTTTTAGACTGCTATTGCTAGGAAAGTCACACTGAAAAATTAAGCACTGCTTACCAGTAAAGGAAGCCTAGCAAACAGTTAACAATGTCTGACAAGGATTAGCAAATAAATATCATTGATTTTGATATAAATACACGTCATTCTTACATTGTATTGAACAGTCAAAGAGATTGGATAGGGTAAATTACCTCAGGGAATCAAATATTTTACTTGAGATTTTCCCTATGACATTAATGTGTTATCAATTTCCAAAGAATCAGAGGTATAATAAAAAACTTAACACAAATTATATTAATTAGAATTTCATCTCTTCATCGTGGCACCATGAATTTTATAAGTTAATTAAGAAAGGCCTATAGGTGTGAAGAAATGGAGTGTTTCCTACTTATAACTAAGTTGTGTAGCAAAAGTTCATCTGTAACCTGGTTGTCTTTAGGAATGTAAAATAAATTTTCATACAGATAAAAACTGATAAATGGTCAATATGTTCCTGGGCTAGTCCACAAGAACCCAACAGTTAACCACTAATAAAGTTGAAATAAAAGATATTGACAATTAAAAATAGTTTTAAGTTTTATAAGTAAATAAAACATAAAAAATGGATTTAAAAATTACTTTTTATTTTTCCTAAGTGTTTTGCCAGGAGACAAAAAGAAATTTTTCAACACTCTAAATGCACACCTCATTATATCTTATTTTGCTTAAAAACAGAAGTGTCACAATCACAATATTTTTTAGTTTAGTGCAGAAAGAGAGAAAAAGGAAGAGAGATTTTCTGGTGATATGGCAAAAGTTGAAAAATAGATGAGGAAAAATATAGCTAAAGAAGATATTTATTTTTTATTGCATTCCTGGTCAGGATTAAACAAAGCAGAAGCACAGAAAGACAAAAGAAAGAAGAAAGAACACTGGAGACAGGATGCTGAAGGGGGAAAAATAAAGTGGGTCAGATACTGTACTTCCTCTTACCAATCATCAGGTAGCACACTAAAGCTCAAAATATTGTGACTGTCATCTGAGGTGGAAGGCTTTTCCTGTTTTTAGAGAGTAAAAGGCACTAAATATAAACCTCATGGGCTCTTAAAAAATATATTTATTTATTTATTTTAACATCTTTATTAGAGTATAATTGCTTTACAATGTTGTGTTAGTTTCTGCTGTATAACAGTGAATCAGCTATACATATCCCTATATCTCCTCCGTCTTAAATCTCCCTCCCATCCTCCATTATCCCACCCCTCTAGTTAGACACAAAGCACCAGCTGATCTCCCTGTGCTATGTGGCTGCTTCCCACTAGCTATCTATTTTACATTCCCAGTTTACCCTTCCCCCTCCCCGTGTCCTCAAGTCCATTCTCTACATCTGCATCTTTATTCCTGTACTGCCCCTAGGATCTTCAGAACCTTTTTTTTTTTTTTTAGATTCCATATATATGTGATAGCGTACAGTATTTGTTTTTCTCTTTCTGACTTACTTCACTCTGTATGGCAGACTCTGGGTCCATCCACCTTACTACAAAAAACTCAATTTCGTTTCTTTTTATGGCTGAGTAATAGTCCATTGTATGTATGTGCCACATCTTCTTTCTCCATTCATCTGTCGATGGACACTTAGGGTGCTTCCATGTCCTGGCTATTGTAAATAGAGCGATAATTAACATTGTGGTACACGATTCTTTTTGAAATATGGTTTTCTCTGGGTATATGCCCAGGAGTGGGATTGCTGGGTCGTATGATAGTTCTATTTTTAGTTTTTTAAGGAACCTCCATGCTGTTCTCCATAGTACCAATTTACATTCCCACCAACAGTGCAAGAGGGTTCCCTTTTCTCCACACCCTCTCCAGCATTGATTGTTTGTAGATTTTTTTGATGATGGCCATTCAGACAGGTGGGAGTTGATACCTCATTGTAGTTTTGATTGGCATTTCTCTAATGACTAATGATGTTGAGCATCCTTTCATGTGTTTGTTGGCAATCTGTATATCTTCATTGAAGAAATGTTTATTTAGGTCTTCTGCCCATTTTTGGATTGGGTTGTTTGTGTTTTTGATATTAAGCTGCATGAAATGCTTGTACATTTTGGAGATTAATCCTTTGTCAGTTGCTTCATTTGCAAACATTTTCTCCCATTCTGAGGGTTGTCTTTTCGTCTTGTTTATGGTTTCCTTTCCTGTGCAAAAGCTTTTAAGTTTCACTAGGTCCCATTTGTTTATTTTTGCTTTTATTTCCCTTTCTCTAGGACGAGGGTCAAAAAGGATCTTGCTGTGATTTATGTCACAGAGTGTTCTGCCTATGCTTTCCTCTAAGAGTTTCAGAGTGTCTGGCCTTACATTTAGGTCTTTAATCCATTTTGAGTTTATTTTTGTGTATGGTGTTAGGGAGTGTTCTAATTTCATTCTTTTACATGTAGCTGTCCAGTTTTCGAAGCACCACTTAAGGAAGAGGATATCTTTTCTCCATTGTATATTCTTGCCTCCTTTATCAAAGATAAGGTGACCATATGTGTGTGGGTTTATCTCTGGGCTTTCTCTCCTGTTCCATTGATCTGTATTTCTGTTTTTGTGCCAGTACCACACTGTCTTGATTACTGTAGCTTTGTAGTATAGTCTGAAGTCTGGGAGCCTGATTCCTCCAGCTAAGTTTCTCTTTCTCAAGATTGCTTTGGCTGTTCAGGGTCTTTTGTGTTTCCATACAAATTGTGAAGTTTTTGGTTCTAGTTCTGTGAAAAATGCCATGGGTAGTTTGATAGGGATTGCATTGAATCTGTAGATTGCTTTGGGTACCAGAGTCATGTTCACAATGTTGATTCTTCCAATCCAAGAACATGGTATATTGCTCCATGTGTTTGTATCATCTTTAATTTTTTTCATCAGTGTCTTATAGATTTCTGCATACAGGTTTTTTGTCTCCTTAGGTAGGTTTATTCCTAGGTATTTTATTCTTTTTGTTGCAATGGTAAATGGGAGTGTTTCCATAATTTCTCTTTCAGATTTTTCATCATTAGTGTGTAGGAATGCTAGAGATTTCTGTGCATTAGTTTTGTATCCTGCTACTTTACCAAATTCATTGATTAGCTCTAGTAGTTTCCTGGTAGCATCTTTAGGATTCTCTATGTATAGTATCATGTCATCTGCAAAGTGACAGTTTTACTTCTTCTTTTCCAATATGGATTCCTCTTATTTCTTTTTCTTCTCTGACTGCTGTGGCTAAAACTTCCGGAACTATCTTGAATAACAGTGGTAAGAGTGGGCAACCTTGTCTTGTTCCTGATCTTAGTGGAAATGGTTTCAGTTTTTCCCCATTCAGAATGATGTTGGTTGTGGGTTTGTCACATATGGCCTTTATTATGTTAAGGTAAGTTCCCTCTATGCCTACTTTCTGAGGGCTTTTTATCATAAATGGGTGTTGAATTTTGTTTAAAACTTTTCCTGCATCTACTGAGATGATCATATGGTTTATCACATTGACTGATTTGCCTATATTGAAGAATCCTTGCATTGCTCAGATAAACCCCACTTGATCAGGGTGTATGATCCTTTTAATGTGTTGCTGGATTCTGTTTGCTAGTATTGTTTTGAAATTTTGCCATCTATGTTTATCAGTGATACTGGCCTGTAGTTTTCTTTCTTTGTGACATCTTTCTTTCTTTGTGATACCACCTTGTGGTATCAGGGTGATGGTGGCCTCATAGAATGAGTTTGGGAGTGCTCCTCTCTCTGCTATATTTTTGAAGAGTTTAAGAAGGATAGGTGTTAGCTCTTCTCTAAATGTTTCATAGAATTCACCTGTGAAGCCATCTGGACCTGGGCTTTTGTTTGCTGGAAGATTTTTAATCACAGTTTCAATATCAGTGTTTGTGATTGGTTTGTTTATATTTTCTATTTCTTCCTGGTTCAGTCTCAGAAGGTTGTGCTTTTGTAAGAATTTGTCCATTTCTTCCACGTTGTCTATTTTATTGGCATACAGTTGCTTGTAGCAATCTCTCATGATCCTTCATATTTCTGCAGTGTCAGTTGTTACATCTCTTTTCATTTCTAATTCTATTGGTCTGAGTCTTCTCCCTTTTTTCTTGATGAGTCTGTCTAATGGTTTATCAATTTTGTTTATCTTCTCAAAGAAACAGCTTTTACTTTTATTAATCTTTCTATTGTTTCCTTCATTTCTTTTTCATTTGTTTCTGATCTGATCTTTATAATTTCTTTCCTTCTGCAAACTTTGGGGGCGTTTTTGTTCTTCTTTCTCTAATTGCTTTAGGTATAAGGTTTGGTTGTTTATTTGAGATGTTTCTTGTTTCTTGACATAGGATTGTATTACTATAAATTTCCCTCCTAGAACTGCATTTACTGCATCCCATAGGTTTTGGGTCATCATGTTTTCATTGTCATTTGTTTCTAGGTACTTTTAGATTTCCTCTTTGATTTCTTCAATGATCTCTTGGTTTTTTAGTAGCATATAGTTTAGCTTCCATGTGTTTGTATTTTTTACAGATTCTTTCCTGTAATCAATATCAAGTCTTACAGAGTTGTGGTTGGAAAAGATACTTGATACGATTTCAATTTTCTTAAATTTACCAAGGCTTGATTTGTGACCCAAGATATGGTCTATCCTAGAGAATGTTCCGTGAGTACTTAAGAAGAAAGTGTATTCTGTTGTTTTTGGATGGAATGTCCTATAAATATCAATTAAGTCCATCTTGTCTGATGTGTCATTTAAAGCTTGTGTTTCCTTTTTATTTTCATTTTGAATGATCTGTCCATTGGTGAAAGTGGGCTGTTAATGTTCCTACTATTATTGTGTTACTGTCGATTTCTCCTTTTATGGCGGTTAGCATTTGCCTTGTGTATTGAGGTGTTTCTATGTTGGGTGCACAAATATTTACAACTGTTATATCTTCTTCTAGGATTGATCCCTTGATCATTATGTAGTGTACTTCTATTGTCTCTTATAATAGTGTTTATTTTAAAGTCTACTTTGTCTGATATGAGAATTGCTACTCCAGCTTTCCTCTGATTTCCATTTGCATGGAATAGCTTTTTCCATCCCCTCACTTTCAGTCTGTATGTGTCCCTAGGTCTGAAGTGGGTCTCTTGTAGATAGCATATATATGGGTCTTCTGTTTGTATTCATTCAGCCAGCCTATGTCTTTTGGTTGGAACATTTAATCCATTTACATTTAAGGAAATTATCGATATATATGTTCCTATTACCATTTTCTTAATTCTTTGGGTTCGTTATTATAGGTCTTTTCCTTCTCTTGTGTTTCTTGCCTAGAGAAGTTCCTTTAGTATTTGTTGTAAAGCTGGTTTGGTGGTGAATTCTCTCACTTTTTGCTTGTCTGTAAAGGTTTTAATTTCTCCATCAAATCTGAATGAGATCCTTGCTGGGTAGAGTAATTTGGGTTGTAGGTTTTTCCCTTTCATCAATTTAAATATGTCCTGACACATCCTTCTTCCTCGCAGAGGAAGTTAACAGCTGAGAAATCAGCTGTTAACCTTATGGGAATTCCCTTGTATGTTATTTGTTGCTTTTCACTTGCTGTTTTTAATGGGTTTCTCCTTGGATTTATCCTGTATGGGACTCTACACTTCCTGGACCTGTTTGACTATGTCCTTTCCCATGTTAGGGAAGCTTTCAAGTATAATCTTTTCAAATATTTTCTCAGTCCCTTTCTTTTTCTCTTCTTATTCTGGGACTCCTATAGTTCAAATGTTTGTACATTTAATGTTGTCCCAGGGTCTCTGAGACTGTCCTCAATTCTTTTCATTATTTCTTTATTCTGCTCTGTGGTAGTTATTTCCACTATTTTATCTTCCAGGTCACTTATCTGTTCTTTTACCTCATTTTTTCTGCTACTGATTCCTTCTAGAGAATTTTAAATTTCATTTATTGTGTCATTCATCATTGTTTGTTTGCTCTTTAGTTCCTCTAGGTCCCTGTTAAACATTTCTTGTATTTTCTCCATTCTATCTCTAAAACTTTGGATCATCTTTACTATCATTACTCTGAATTCTTTTTCAGTTAGACTGCCTATTTCCTCCTCATTTGTTTGGTCTGGTGGGTTTTTACTCTGTTCCTTCATCTGCTGTTTATTTCTCTCTCTTCTCATGTTCCTTAACTTACTGTGTTTGGGGTCTCCCTTTCACAGGCTGCAGGTTCGTAGTTTCCATTGTTTTTGGTGTCTGCCGTCAGTGGGTAAGGTTGGTTCAGTGGGTTGTGTAGGCTTCCTGGTGGAGGGGACTGGTGTCTGTGTTCTGGTGGATGAGGCTGGATCTTGTCTTTCTGGTGGGAAGGACCACGTCCCGTGGTGTGTTTTGGGGTGTCTGTGAACTTATGATTTTAGGCAGCCTCTCTGCTAATGGGTGGGGTTGTTTTCCTGTCTTGCTAGTTGTTTGGCATGGAGTATCCAGCACTTTACCTTGCTGGTCATTGAGTGGAGCTGGGTCTTAGCGTTGAGATGCAGATCTCTGGGAGAGCTTTCGCCATTTGATATTACGTGGGGCCGGGAGGTCTCTAGTGGACCAATGTCCTGAACTCGGCTCTCCCACCTATGAGTCTCAGGCCTGACACCCAACTGGAGCACCAAGACTCTGACACCTGGCTGGAGCACCAATACCCTGTCAGCCACATGGCTCTTACATGAGTCCTTGGCACACAGAAAGCACCTGATAACTGTGAACTAATATTGCTATAACTGTAATTACAGGGACAAGCTGGGGGAGCGATTCATCTTCCTGCTAGTGTTGGATGGTCTCCTGCAGATGTGGGGGCTGACTGTGGCTCATCGTGGGGACAAAGACACTGGCAGCAGAAGTTCTGGGAAGTACTCATTGGCGTGAGCTCTCCCAGAGTCTGCCATTAGTCCCAGCAAAGAGCTTTACCTTATGGTTTACATGTGCCATATGCATGTTAAGTGTTCCTCAACTGCTAAGGAAAGGAATACAATAAGGTGCATATACTCCTATTGTTTATTTCTGCTTTTAGAGATTCAGTTCATGTGCTATCTTTTGCATAAAGCCTCTAACTTCCCCAGGCTAGATCATGCATTCAAAATAGATTTTAAATCTATTTTAATTTAAATATTCATTTTGATTTAAATATTCACAGTATTCACAACGTGCCAACAATGGCAATAATAAGACAGACATATCCTTGCCCTTTTGAAGAGGTATCTGCAAAACCTCTTCAATATCTGTGATGAGTGCTGTGACAGGGCACTCTGGGTATGTGCTTTACCCAGACATGAGGACAAGGAGGCTGAGTTGATGTTGGCTGAGCAGTAAGAGAGGGCAAATGAAGGAAAATGGGAAAGACAATGTTCCTGCAAGAATGCAAAGGCCTGGAGGCATTAGTAACCATGGCATATTTAACAAATGCAGATCTAAAGTTCAGAAGAGAGATGTGGGCTAGAATCAGGTTCGGAAGTCATCACTATGGAAATATAAATTGATGCTGCAGAAAAGATGTGAACACCCAAGAGTAAGTGATGAGAGGGCCTATGTGAACACATTTAAGAGACAGGTGGAAGAGAAGCCTGAAAATAAAAAGTGGCAAGCAGAAAGCTAAAAAGAAAATCTACGGGAGAATGGTATCACAGACACATTCTAATAATATGGAAGTGGTCAATAAAGGTAAATAAGATAAACACTATGATATATCCATCAAATTTAGCACTTAGAATGTGGGTGAAGAACTTCTTAAAGTAGGTGGTGGAGTGAGGGGGTAGAAGCTGAATTGTAGTGGAATGTACAGTGAATGCAAGAAAAGAAAAAGAGGACAGAAAATACAGATACTTCTTTAAAAAACGTTTGGCTGTGAAACCAAGGAGAGTAATAATATGGTAATCTGAGGAGAACTGGGTGCAAAAGTGGTGTGTGTGTGTGTGTGTGTGTGTGTGTGTGAGCGTGCACGTGCACACACGCATGTGCGTGCATGCATGTGTGTGTTGAGAGAGACGTAAATATCTTGTGTGTGGTTTTTTTTTTTTTTTTGCGGTACGCGGGCCTCTCACTGTTGTGGCCTCTCCTGTTGCGGAGCACAGGCTCTGGATGTGCAGGCTCATCGGCCATGGCTCACGGGCCCAGCCGCTCTGCGGCATGTGGGATCTTCCCGGATCCGGGCACGAACCCGTGTCCCCTGCATTGGCAGGCAGACTCTTAACCACTGCACCACCACGGAAGCCCCGAGATGTAAATATCTTAAAATGCAAATGAGAAGCCAGAGAGGGAAAGAATAATGAAAGAGGATAATTCATAGTTCACAGTTCCTGGGAAATCACAAGGGGAATGAATGCAGTTAGACCAAGGAAAAAGAGGAGCCAGTTAGTCAACAAATATTTACTGGGTGTTACTATTCCCCAATTCTAGGGCCTGGGAACACAATGATCAATAAGACAGATAGCATACTTCACCTTCAACCAGCTTAAACTGTAATGATAGGGGAAATACAATTTAAAAATAAATGTAGTTTTTAATACTAGTAGGCAACATGAATGAGATAAAATAAGGTTAAGTAATAGTGGGTGACTGGTGGGCTGCTTTAGCTAGGGTGGGCAGGGAAGGCCTATCTGAAGAGGTGAAACTTAAGCTGAGACCTGCATGATATGAAGGGACAATTCTGTGGAAGATTAGGGGAAAGAATATTTGTACTAGGGGGAATAGCACAGAATGAGCTTGACATGTTGGAGAAACATTGTGGATGAGGAATAGAATGCAGGAAGAGGTCCCAGAGTTATGTAGGGCACTGTAGGATTGGGCTTTATTCTAAGAGAAATGAGAAGCAACTGGAAGGTTTTAAGAAGTGCCTTGGCCTGATTTTTGCTTTAGAAAGATCACTCTGGCTGCTGTGTGAAAGTCTGACTGTAGAGAGGCAAAATAAGAGGCAAAGATGGGAAATCCCTGGTGGTCCAGTAGTGGTTAGGATTCTGTTCTTCCACTGCAGGGGGCATGGGTTCGATCCCTCGTCCAGGAACTAAGATGTTGTATGCTGTGTGGCGCAGCCAAAAAAATACCCAAAAACTCTTGAAAAAGAAGAGGCGAAGAGACTCACTTAGGAGGCCACTGAAAAAGTCTAAACACGAGATAATGGTGGCTTGGACCAGGGAGTTAGCAGAGGGGAGGGTGAAAAGTGCTTAGGTTTGGCATATACTTTGTCAAGCTAACAAGTCTTCCTGTAGGGTCTGAGGGGAAGAGAAGAATCAAGAATGATACCAGAGCAACTGGTTGGTATATTCAGCAGGATGGAGAAGGCTTGTATGTGGCAAGGTGGGGAGGAATGAATAGGAGACAGATTTGGGAGATACATGGGAAGTTTGAGCTGTTAATTCGATTTTTCAAGTGGAAATGTTTAGAGGCAGCTAACTCAGAGCTTAGAGCTAGGGGAAATGTCTGGGATGAATATGTAAATCTGACTGTCATCTGTGTATAGATCATATTTAATATGACGAGGTTGCATGAGTTTACTGAAAGGGAAAGTACAGATAAGAAAGAAAGCTGAGGACACACCTTTTGGTCAATCCAACATCTAGAGATCTATTAGAGGAATAAGAGTTACCAAAAGAAAATGGAAAGGAAAGACCAATGTGGAAAAAGGACAACCAGGTGGGTGTAGCAGCAAGGATGCCTACCGAAGACATCACTTCAAGAAGGGAGAAGTAGAATAAGTTTAGAGACTGATCACATGGTAGGTTATTAGTGGCCTGATTCAAAATCATTTCAGTGGGAGAGTGGAGATGAAAGATTAATTGGAATAGATTGAAGAGTAGACGCAAGGTAAAGAAGTAGAGACTATCAACACAGACAACTCTTTATTTTCATGAAGGGGAGTGGAGAAATGGAGTAGTAGGATGTATTAGGATACATGATATTAAGAAATGTATATATGCCAAGAGAATGATTCAGAAGGCGATTACAGGCATAAAGTCCTTAAAAGGTAAGAAATAAGTTCCAAGCATAAGGGTTGCTCTTAGGAAGAGGAGGATTTCTACTGCATCCCAAGGGAAGGAATAAATAGGGGGACACATACAACAAGTAGAACTGAAGGTAGTTCTTGTCTGACTGTTTCTGTTTTCTCTGTGAAATATGTAGCAAAGTCATTATTGGAGGGTGATGCTCGTGGGACAGGAAGATGGCTTGAGGAGAGAGGTGTGGAATGGTCCTCTTAAAAAGTAGGTAAGTGAACTTCCTAGTCATGGTGGTTAAACAGCTTACTTGTGTTTAATTTTGCTTAAGATCAATGCTCATAAATTTGAAGTTAGTCATTTGGCAGGGTTTGTGTGATTTTCTCCAGCCATGTTCAACTGCTTAGGTATAGGCAAGGGGTAAAATGATTTTTCGCTTTAACATGAGTTGGGGTTGTGCCACGAATGTAGAACAGAGGAGAAAGCAAGCAAAGAATCTCAGTTAGTGAGTACAGTGCTGGACTACAGAATGCAGGTTTATAATGAGGAAAGTGGGGCATGAAGGTGGAGATGGATAAGATTGGGGACATCGTGATGAAATTAGAGAATTAGAGTGAAAAGTACACAAGTAAGTCTGAAGGAAATAAGTGACAGCTGAAATGCAGATTGAAGAGGTAATGCTGTTACTGGTGATAGTAAGATTAAGTATATGATTGTGTGCGTGTGTGGCTGTGGTGGAGAGGAAAGAAGACTATTGTAGATAAAGGTCAAGGAACTGAGAGACTAAGGTGCTGGATGGATCATGAGGATGTAAAAGTCAGTCACTGCAGTGAGGGAGGAAGGGTAAGTTTTAGATTTGGTAGCAGGAAGCTACTACTAATGCTGATGTTATTATTCTTATGATAACTTTCAGTGACAGAGCCAATGATGAGACTAATAGACAAAAGGCAACAAAATGACAAGGGTTACTCTAAGTTTGGTAGATTTTTCTTCCTGTGAATTTCACTGAATAAGGATTCACTTAATATACAATTTTCTGGTCATTTAACTTTTGCCTCATTATGTTGCTGAAAAATAAACATGCTATTTAATATACCTTGCATCAACTCCGTCAAACACTTTCTGACACTCATTTCCAATGACTTCTTGCTTTAGATAATACAGCATTCTTACACGAAGCAAAACTCTAAAAATGAGGGGAAAAAAAAAAATCAAAAGACACAAAGACATTAATCATTAAAGAAAATTCATCCATGGGGTTAAAATTAGAAAAGAATTTGTATACAAAATTTTTATAATGAAATAATAATAATTACTTCTGATTAAATAAACTTCATTACTATCATATATATAAAATCGGTTTCTTCAAAATCTTTACAATCATTATTTAATATCCAAGTAAGATATAATGAGATCACTTGGAGGTCAGTTTTTTGTCTCTCTCTGCTGATGAAAAGTGACACAAGAGGTACCATGATTTGCTGAAGGATACCCTGGCAAGAATAAGATTAGGATTGGTCCTAGACCACACTGTCTCTGTACTCAAAATCAGCATGCTTTAAGATTGTTAATAAATTCAGAAGTAAACTTGTAATGGGTTGTGTTAAAAATACCCTACTACTTACTTATTACAGTGGTGTTTTATATGTTTTTTGTAGCCTTCATCTTGAAGTAGCTGCTCAGGATTGTATTTTCGAAGCCATTCTGCTTTTTGTATATCAAATGAGCTTGTCTGAGTCTTTACTTTCTTCCCTTTTCGACCTCTGGGTACAGGGGCTGACAGGCCTGTTAAAATAAGGACAAATGAAATCAGGGATAATTTGTATAAAGACGTTCAATTTGAAACATTTTTTCAATGGAATAAATTTCTGGAGACTTTCAGACATCTGTGTAGGCTATACAGAGATCTTTGAAATATTAATGGTAACAATATAAACTCAATCACAAGATAAGTCCACAATACCACGCACATATTAATACAATTTCCGCCAACCACCTGATTTCATATCTCTAATGAATCATTCTGATTACCTCTATGTTGCAAAACATTTTTTTCCAAATGTAAAAACTGAAAGATCAAACCTTTTCCTCTACTTTACTTTTTGCTTCCTTTGTTACAAAAACACAAGTTGTGGCCTCTTGATTTTCAAAACTGATTGTTACTAATAACATGGATTAGGTTTTGTTGGGTTCCTGTTTAAGAGAGCTAAATTCATTTGATTTCTTTGACATTTTTGTTCTGAAATATGTCAAAAATTTAAAAAGTATTCCCACTCTTAATCTTAACATATTCCATATTTGGTCAGTTTTTTATTAAAGGAAATAATACATAAAGTCCAATTCACTCCTTCCTTCTCAGAGATAGTCACTACCCTTAATGTGATTTTCATTTCATACACGTTTATACTTCTGTGTTGGAGAAATAGTATTTAAGCTTTCATTACATTATACATGCAATTCTGTAACATTATTTTTAATTTTTTTCTGAGATTTATAAATACTTGTTGATTCATGGAGCCTCTAATTCATCCATTTTAACTGCTGTGTAAAAATCTATTCTATATCACCTGCTTATTATTCTTCAATGACGCTGGAGTTGTTTCACTTACAAGTTTTCATGATTACAAATAATACAGTTGTGATTCTTCCTTTCAATTCTTGTCTCATATCTTTTCCCTGCCATATTCTACCAGCTAGGAGTTTCATCACAATGATAAACAGAAGCACTATGTAGGTTTGTCCCATTAGGATTTTGGTGGGTTTTGCCTTTATATTTTGATACTATTTTGTTCAGTGCATACAAGTTCATATTTGTTATATCTTCTTTTATGGGTTAGTCTTTTTTATTATGTAGTATCCCTTTTTAATCTCAATTAATGCTTCCATCTTAAATTACATTTTGGTCTATGTTAATAATGCTCTGTATTCTAGTCCTGGCCCTTGTTGGTTTGGAAACTAAACAGTGCATATTTTAAAATATACATATTGAAATTTTCCTAATAAAATATGGAGATGTTTTATATTTTTAAATTTCTCCCTACCATAATTTCCTCAGATTCATATTTAATCCTATTTACTTTTTCATGTAACTGCATGTTAATTTTTACATGTTAATTTGTAATTTTTAAGAGGTCTGTGCCTTGAATGTTTCTACAGTACTTTAGTCTTTTTTCAAAATCATAGTATATCTGAAGTATCTTTGCAGATATTAATGATAATTTTAAAAAGTTGTCTTCTCCTTTCATAGTCTGTTTCCTATAAGTTCATTTTAGTGGTTTGTTTCTAGTCTCTCATGTTGGAGACGTTCCTCAGATGCCTGGTATCCTTGGTTATTTGCTCATATTTAAGAATGACAGAAAAGTTGATAGGCAGGCTGAATGAGTGGAGCTGACTGTTGACTCTCTGGCTGGCTTTTTCCTGTCATTATCTTTAAGTTTTGGTCTGGTCATATTCATCAAGGACAATTCCTTTGTTTTCTTACTTAAGTATGACACTGTCAATACATATTCATTTAATAGCCATTTAGTAGCTCCATGTTGCAAATACCAATGAAATGCAGACATTCTCTATTTTATCTTCTCCAGAGAATAAACATTCAGTCAGTCTTCACCATGGCTACATGGAGTTGAAAAGGGTATTTAGGGATCTGATCCCCCTTTTAAACAACTTTTAATCAAAGCCACTGTCCTTTATATCCACTTTCAGAGGTCATGGATGTCACAAACTCCTGAAACTTTTAGATAATCTATGAAGCAAATCAGTTGGTTGTTGCCCGTTCCTACCATTGACCTAAGATTCAGCTCTCTCTGGCTGGTTAAGTTAGTCATCACTAATCTAATGCTTCTAGGTTCCAAAATTCCTTTTCCATTCTCTCTACTTTTAAGGGTTTATCCTTATTTATTTTTAAATTATGGAATTAAGCATATACAAAAATAGATGGAATAATATGATGGATCACTAGAGATCCTATCATCCAACTTCATTAATTATCAATTCATAGCCAATTTGGCTTCATCTATATCCTGTTTGTTCCCCAACCTCCAACATTATTTTGAAATAAATCGAAGACAACCACCACTTCATTAATAAATGTCTGAGTATCTTTTAACATATGTAAAATATAAGGCTTCCTTAAAAACAAAAACCTACAATACCATCATCAGCCCTAAGAAATGCAATAACACTGAATTAATATTTAGTATTCAAATTTATAATTATCTAATAAAGATAATAGACAAATTTCCCCTAGGCTGTTTGTTTCAATCAGGATCCAAATAAGGCCCACACATTGCAACTGGCTGAGGACTCATAAACCTCTTTCAGGTTATAGCAGGGTTTTCAATCTTGGCACTATTGCTATTTTGAGCTGCACAGTTTTTCACTGTAGGGGCAGTCTGTGCTTTTGTGGTCTCTACAAACTAGATGCCATTAACATGCTCAAAGCTGTGACAACCCAGGGTGGGAGGAAGATTAGGGCACAAGATATGTCTGGTTGTGAACCAATGGTTTATAGATACCCTCCCCATTTCCTCCCTTTCCACTATTTAATCGTTAAAGAAACTAAAACTTATACCTGTACAATTTATAAAGCTTAATGCCTTGAATTATTTTCCCTTTATTGACATACAAGTTGGGTCTCAAGAAGAGTGAAATTATATTTGTGTGAATCTTCCATCTTTACCAGAAATCAGCTCTTCACATTAATAATTTTATTGCCTCCTATTAAGACAGACCTCCAGTGACCACCCTAATCTAAACTAGGTGCTTTCTGTTGTTCTTAATCTCAGTAGTTTATTTACTTCACAGTACTCATCATAATCTATAATTATTTAGGTAATTTATCTGCTTTCTTATTATGTCTGTCTGACTGACCAGAATGTAAGGTTCATGAGCTCAGGGATCTTGTCTGTGTTGTTTCTTCTCATCTTCCCAGTACTTTGCACAAGAAGCGCAGAACAGGCACTTTATTTGTTGATTAAATAGAATAAAATTGTAACGCCGATTTAAGGGCATAATAATATTTTTATCTTTATAGAAAATTCAATTATTTTACACACAAAAAAATGTTTGTAGGCTTATGGAGCAAATCCTAGTAGGGTTATGGAGCAAATGCTACTTGTATATACCCCGGATGGGACTATAAATTGACACAGCCAGGTCTGACAGCAAATTAAAATAGTTATAACAATTTAAAATGTATATACCACAGTGCTCCAAATTTTAATATACATACTAATTGCTGAGGAACTTGTTAAAATGTAGATTCTGATGCAGTAAGTCTAAGGTCAAAGATCCTGCATTTCTAAGAAGCTCCTGGGAGATGCTGACACTGTTAACACACAGACCACATTTTAGGTCCTAAGGACATATATATGCTGTACCTCAACAATTCCATTTCTTGATATTTACTTTAGTAGAAGATTTATTCCTGTGCACAAGGAGGAACGTACAAGGATCTTCACTAAAACCTGTTTTTCAATTATCTAAAATTGGAAACATCCTAAATGCCCATCATCAAAGGAAATGCTAAATGAATTAAGAAATATCCATACTATGGACTACTAAGCAGGAGTTTAAAAAATAAAATAGATCTACATGAGTACAGATGAGATGACCTCTAAGACGTACTATTGGGTCAACAACTTGTAAACAAATACATGTTTGATAACAGTATATAAAACCCAACCAAACTGATAACACTGGTCTTTTCCAACTTGGAACTTGAATTGAGAGCGAAGCTTAAGGGTTCTTTACCATTATCTGAAATGCTTCAATATTTTATAGGGTACTATGTTAAGTGCTACTTACATAACTAAAACTAAATTTAAAAAGGAAATAAAAGAATGTTCTTACCTAGATGATTTTGTAGCTCTCGTGTCTGCCCATCTTCAGTTGGAGTAATGAGATCCCATATGAAGCCTTTAATTTTCTCATCTCCTCGGTAGTGAACAAGGCAATAAGCTAAGAGGGCTCGGCAAATTATTTCCACGTCGTGCTCATTTAGCTGCCTTTTAAAACGGCCATGAGACAGAATCTCTCTCCATCGGCCCCACCTAGTTAAAAAAAGGCATATTTATATTAATATTGGGTGAAATTCTAGAGAAAACATAACTCATGGATAAAAGGCCTGAAACCTGAAAAAACATGCTTTGGCACTGACAGGATTTACCTATTAAAGTTTATTTCCCCCATAGAATAAACTGCAGAGTCATGGTATAGTAATTTCTACTATATTTTATTCAGTAATGGATAACAACATTATCCATTTTGTGTTACTGAATATGCAAATCTAAGAACACAAGGAGTCTGATATTAGCAATACATTTATAATATTAAAATTTAAAGATATCTCATCAATTGCTATTAAGTATATGTTAAATATATAAATGCATGGTACTTAAAAAATATATTTTATTGATTCTAACAATATAAAAAGTACATTAGAATATAATATATGTTTCCTGTAAATTTGCACACCAGACTACTAACAGTAAACATTAAAAATAAATATTTTACCCATAAACTAGCAGATTTTTCTCTACTCTAAAGCATTCAGTTCTTCCATAGCCATTCGAACGCTCACAGGGTCTCCGGAGTTTGGGCTTTTCATCTCCCTCACTTTCAGCTTCAGATAATTCAGCCAATTCATCTTTTGTGGCACTGAAGGGTCTTGTTTGCTTCCTAATTCTTGGAGTGTCAATAACCAAGCTGTTCTGTAAAAATTTAACAGCTATTACTTGAAGGTCCTTTTATTATTTTGCTTATAACAATATTTTACATTTTTACCTTTCAAACTATACAAACAATAAAATAATTTTATAAAGCCAGAACAAAGAAGTTACTAACAATTCCACTGACCTACCAAATTAACATAAAATTTTTATATTCCTTTAAAATCCTTATTACCATTTGTCATAATTTCATATTACAATCATAGGATTAAAAAAAATTGGTATATGGCTTTATTATTAATGTGAAAGTTACTGTATTGTGCTTCTACAACAACCATAAACTATATTTTAAACTGAATTTATGCATCATAATTTTCTTTACCTAATTAATTCATAATGTAATTTGAATTAATACAAATAGATTGTTTTAAATTTTTAAAATATATAATGCTAAAAAGTAAATCTTTGTAATCTAAGTTTATCCTAAAGATAAGTCTAAAGGAAGTGAAATATGCAGAAATGGAAACATTGGTCAAAGGGCATAATTATTTTATGAATCTAGAATCATGTTTCAGTGCTTTCCAGAAGACTTACACTAATATACAACAAGCAAGGTAATAAGTATATGAACCTCACTATGTTCAATGCAGTTTAATTCATTCAAAACAACTTAAGTTGACAAACTTTTATCTTTATTGAGCAATTTCTCTAAGTTAGGCACTATGTTATGGGCTATGACTAAGATAGCTTTCTGCTCATGAGAAATTCACAGTCTTGACGCTCAGTTTAACGTGTAAACAAATAAATGCTATTCAGGATGCAATATTTTATAAGATGGGTGCCAAAAAAGTCAGAAAGATTTACAAAGTAGTGATACTAGAAAGAGATCTTCAAGAATGAGAAGTAGTTTGCTAGGCATTCAAGGAGGAGATGGCACTATAAGTGAAGAAAACAGTAATGGACCTGAAAAGGTATTCTATGTTCAAGTCCTAGAGCAGGAGAGGGTAAACGCTCGGAGGGGAAGCAGGGACCAGACCATGTAGGTTCTGCTGTCCCACAACAGTAGGAACACAGTGCACTGAACTTAAAGGGGTACATAATGTTACTATCTCTTAATACTTGGTGACATTAACCTTCTCTATTAAGGTTTTCCACTGTAAACTTACTAGTTTTCCTTTTGTAATTAAAAAATATTTTGGAAGTTATACTTTGAAGATATATAAAAATTCTGCTTCTCCTTAAATTCTACACACTAATTTTAGAATTCATCAATGGGGTGGATTAATTGAGATTTTCTATTTCTCTTATTCCTTCTACATTTATTAATTGGCATCTTCTATATAAGAAAGAGTTGACAAGAACCTACTGTATGACACAGGGAACTATACTCAGTATTTTGTAATAAGCTTAAAAGAATCTGAAAAAAAATTATGTATTTATAACAAACACTTTGTTGTACACCTGAAACTAAAACATCGTAAATCAACCTACTTCAATAAAAATAATTACTTAATTAAAAAGAGTTGTCCCTTTCCCTGGTCCCAACTTAAAAAAAAAAAACAACCATAATTGTATTTTCTCTTGAGTAAATTTTCAAGTGTTTTTTGCCCATAATCTTTTAAGATTTTGATTTATTTCTACTTGTGATCAATTTACATTAGCTTTTATATAATAAAAATATTAACTTTCATATATATTTCTGCTACAAACAGTCACCAGTCTGATTGCATTTTTAATTTTCCATTACATAATTTTTGGTCATATATTTGAATATGCCAATTATTTCCTTTATGGTTTGTTTCTAATTTAGAATGTTTTCCCACCAAATATTTGATAAAAGATAAATCTATTTTTACTATTTTTTCATGCTTTGTTTCAAAAATAAAGTTTTTATCAGAAATTGGAGTTTACTTGGTATAGAGTATATTATTAAAATGTTCCTCCAATGCTAACTCAAATTCTAATCATGATTATTAAATAATCCCTTTTTCTCTAATGCTATTTCTTTATTTACATCCTGTAATTTGATCTTCTCCTGTTCTTATTCTATTCTTTGCTCTGTATACACTCCTCTCAGTATCATGGTTCTTTTATAATATGTTGATATGCTTTTATGTTTTAACATATAGTAAGTAATGCCAGTGTGTCTTCACAGTACTTCTTGTCAGAAGAGTACAAATTAGAAAACATAACTGCAAAGTATTACATGACTATATGCTTATATAAGTTTATTTATAAAATCCATAACTCCTTAGGATAATCTATAAGGCCCTATTGATATGAGCCATACCCATCATCTCTGACCTAACCTGTCATCACTCTCACTACCTCCCTACATTCTGACACAATGCCATTTCTATTTCTGGAACACAGTAAGCTTATTTCAAACAATGGCTCACTGCCATTCCCTCTACCTTGCAAGTTTTATCTCATGTCTTTACGCTGTTGGCTCATTCTCATCATTCAAATCTCAGCACAGATGTCCCCTCAGAGTGACCTCCCTTGACCACTTTCCCTAATGCTATCTCCACTCCTCCAGGCATTCTCTACCATCTTACCATTTTATTTTCTTCAGTCTCAGAAATTGTTATATATTCGTTTAATTACCCACCAGAATTTGTAAGCTCTATTGAAGCAGTGATTCATCTGTCTAGTTCATTTTAGCCATAATGTGAGAATGGTACTTGGCGCACAGTGTGCTCTAGTTGGATCCAGCACAAATGTATGAGTGTCTGCGTATTACCATTATAATACTTTTGAAAAATCATAAACAAACATCACACTGTAAGTATTGTTCTATTTCCTTTTTTTTTTTTTTTTTTTTGTGGTACACGGGCCTCTCACTGTTGTGGCCTCTCCCACTGCAGAGCACAGGCTCCGGATGCGCAGGCTCAGCGGCGACGGCTCATGGGACTAGCCATTCTGTGGCATGTGGGATCTTCCCAGACTGGGGCATGAACCAGTGTCCCCTGCATTGGCAGGCGGACTCTCAACCACTGTGCCACCAGGGAAGTCTATTTCTTTTTAAAGTTAACTGTCTTATCTTACAGCTCTATGTGAGTACATAGGGATCTACATAATTACTTTTACTTACTGCGTTAGACAGTATAAAAGTAACAATTAGTTTCTAATTTTTTTCTAAAATGAAAAATGTTGCGAAGTACATCACTGTACTACATTATCATTGTACATGTGTGATTATTGCTGTAAGACAGATTCCTAAAAGTGGATTTAATATTGTTAAGTATTTATTCTTCTAGGGGAATTTTAGATTTTGTCTGGTTATATGAACAAATTATTAACATTTTGATTGGGGCTGCATTTCTATGTTATTAACTGAACCTACAAATGTTTAAAAGATGTAGTTTTTCTTCCCAATTCACAAATCTCACAATTAAATTTGGTAATTCACTTTACTGAAATCATATACGTCCAGTAGGTATTCCCCTAAGTGTTCTAAAATTTTTTTTCTACTACAAAGTAGACTTCCTCTTCCATATATTTTTCTACTGCTGTTAGTACTGATATTTAAGAAGGCTAAATGGCATATTTATCTTCTATCAGTTAATTCACGAATTCATCTATTAATTTTAAAGTGGTTTCCAAATTCCATCGACTTTTTAAGGTATATAAACATGTCAATATGAAAATAGTAATATTTTAATAAATATCTCTTTCTAATTTACTTTTTTATAGTGTTTCATACAGAATTATACATATTTCCAAACTATATTAAATAATAATTATTATTGGACAGTGGCATTATTCCTCATTGTGAAGTTTTACATCTTATAAGGTTATCTATTAAAATAGATCCCATGCATCAATGCTTAATATAAATTTCTTTTAATCATTTAGCAGTTATTTTGGTAGTAGGTGAGGCTCAAAAAAATTGATTCCTATAAATTATTAGACAGGTAGGTGTCTTTTGAAGTGAACAGTTACGTTATTATCAGTTCCATGAATTCTGTGCTAGCTTTTTGGCCCTTTCTTCCTTAACTCCAAGGGATGTTATAAAAGAAACAATTTAAAAATGCCACTTTCTTTATTTTTTTAATTTCATAATACTTACTAAGCATAGCTAGATCTATGTACATAAGTAGGACTGGATCTTAAATTTTTTATAGTTCTTTGTCAGATTTTGAAGATGCCACTTTCTTGACTGCTTTTTTTTCTCCTTTTGTAATTGACTAGATCATCATTAATGGTATCTGACACCAAAATAACAAAAAGAAGGTTAAAAAGCGAAATAAAAGTAATCCATTATTTGAAGACATTTTAGAAATTAAAAAACATACTATAATTTTAAGAACAAAAATAACCTCCAAAATTAAACTTTCCCTGTATTACAACCTATCACGACAAATATCAGAAGAATTAAACTGAAGTAGTGCCTAACTCAACGTTATCATTCTACAGCCCTGCATCAATTTATTTATTCAGATAAATTTATTTCAGTAAGTACACAGTTGAACACCTTAAAATATTATAATAATATTACCAAAGTATTCTCAGAGGTAATTTTTTTTAAAGGGAAATAAATACTTACTCTACCACTGATGGCATCTATATCTATTTCTGCCTTTTTCGCCCATTTTTGCCAAAAGTTGGGATCATCTAAGGAAATATCTGTTCGGTTTCCAGATGCCACAAAACTTGCCTGAAATACATAATGGAAGTTTTTCAAAATGTTTTGAAACTTAGAGGAAAAAAATCTATCAAAGTATATCTAAAACCTTATCTCTGTACATTTAGTGTGGATAGAATTTGAATTCAGCATATACACACATACACTCAAAGTACGTTTCAAACTACAACGGTCTGAAACATAGCACAGCATCTGCTTAAGGCAAAAGGCTTAATACTAACACAGGCTGGAGTTTTAGGAGCAAAATTAAAGAAGTTATTATTGTTGTTTGACTTTTATACTTTGGGTAAGCAGGGATCAAATCTTTTTGGTCAAAAAACCATACAGGATACAAAACTACATTTCAGAAATACTACACAACAACCCAGCAATCCCACTACTGGGCATATACCCAGAGAAAATCATAATTCAAAAAGAGTCATGTATCACAGTGTTCACTGCAGTACTATTCACAATAGCCAGCACATGGATGCAACCTAAGTGTCCATCAACAGATGAATGGATAAAGAAGATGTGGCATATATATACAATGGAATACTACTCAGCCATAAAAAGAAACGAAATTGAGTTATTTGTAGTGAGGTGGATGGACCCAGAGTCTGTCATACAGAGTGAAGTAAGTCAGAAAGAGAAAAACAAATACCGTACGATGATACATATATATGGAATTAAAAAAAAATGGTTCTGAAGAACCTAGGGGCAGGACAGGAATAAAGACGGAGACATAGAGAATGGACTTGAGGACATGGGGAGGGGGAAGGGTAAGCTGGGACGAAGTGAGAGAGTGGCATGGACATATATACACTACCAAATGTAAAATCAATAGGTAGTGGGAAACAGCTGCATAGCACAGGGAGATCAGTCGGTGCTTTGTGACCACCTAGAGGGGTGGGATAGGGAGGGCGGGAGGGAGATGCAAGAGGGAGGAAATATGGGGATATATGTATATGTATAGATGATTCACTTTGTTATAAAGCAGAAACTAACATACTATTGTAAAGCAATTATTCTCTGATAAAAATGTTAAGAAAATAAAATAAAATAAAAAAAGAAAGGAAATACTACACGAATAGGGACTTCCCAGGTGGTCCAGTGGTTACAACTCTGCACTCCCAACGCAGGGGGCCTGGGTTCAATCCATGGTGGGGCAACTAAGATCCCACATACCGCAACTACGCTCATGCACTGCAACTACCGAGCCCACACGCTTTAGAGCTCTCACGTCACAACTAGAGAAGCCTGTATGCCACAACTAGAGAGCTTGTGTGCTACAATGAAGACCCAGTGTAGCCAAAATAACTAATTTTTTTTAAAAATGAAATACTACATGAATATTAAGAAATTAGGTTACAAGAAGAATTTCAAACCTATTTGCCCTAGACGGTTCATTTTCTGGTATTCTTCTACTTTATTTCCATCTCATTTTTACATAGATATGTCTCCTAAAAAATGCAATACAGAATATGAGAAATACAGAAAAATGAGTCACTGCCTATCTTTATTTTAAAAACTCTTTTCCTTACAAAAAAATACTGCATAAGCATTGTAAAAACTTAAGAAATTACAGAGGAAAAAAAGAAAATATAAATGATTTACTTTCTTAAATGTTGCAGAAATTATAAAATCTTTTCATTGGACCTAACTTTAGACATTATAGTTCAACACTGTGATTCATAAATAACCATTATTTGCAACTTAAGTTCCTAAAAATAGATATGCTGTTTCAAAGAAAATTTATCAAAGTGCTTTATAAAAATGAAATACACAGTGAAGATATACAATGCTTTAACAAAAGGGCTTGAAACATGCATGCTAAACTTCTATAAGGATAAATAGAAGGAGCTTCCAGGTGTCCGCTCCTCTGGTGAGATGGAGTCAGGAGATGCTCTCCTCAGCTCCTTGCCTGGGAGACTTGTCAGACTGTAGGGCCGGCAGAAATCCTTGTTTCAGGGCCCCACCAAATTCCCCAGTCAGAGTGCTGTAGCAGAGCAGAGCGGCTGCTTGGGACCACTGCTGGGGCGCTGCACAAAGCCTTCTTGGAATCTGACATGTAATCACTGACTTTCTGACTTTCCATGATTATTATCATTAACATTGTAAATGAGGATATGCCTTCATTAATTTAAAAAAAAAACTTTAAGGAGAATATCCCTATACTTGGCCTAATCAACAACGGTGATTTCTGTGACTAATACCGTTTGGTTAAATTAAATTTTGGATAATTTCAGGCATGAGGGGAAAAGTATCTGTACATAGCGTATTGACAACTTGAGTAAGACCAAGGAATCCAAAGGAAACAAGATTTCTCAGGAAAGAAGATAGAGCCAGGGTGTATCTACCCAATCGTGACTAGTTTTAGTTCTCAACCTTATACTTTACTTCTGCAGTATTCCTTTTGTTTCCACAATACTACTTTCTTCTGCTTTTTTCTTTATTAACTCCCAAATCTATATCTAGCCAACTCTCCTGGACATCTCCACTTGGATGCCCTGTAAATGTGACAAATATAACAGCTCCAATATTTTATTTTCTCCATATAAACTTCCTTCTCCTGAATTCTTTATCTTACTTAATGACACCATGACCCTCCTAGCTACTTGGGCCAGAAATTTATCTTCAAGTTATTTTTGACTCCTCCTTCCACAAATTTCTAACTGGTCATCAATTCCTGTTAATTCAAGTGGGTCTCCAGTGCCCTGGTTTGCCCATCGTCACAGCCTATAGAAGCCTCTTATCTGGTCTCTATGCCTCTCATTTCAATCTCATTGTCTACACTGCTGCTACAGTAAAATTTCTAAACCAGAACACATTATGCCCATTTTCTGCTTGAAGGGATTTCAAAGCTTTTTAACTGCCTCAGGATCAAGTTCAAATTCCTCACAATGGAATTTTTTTGAGCCCTTCACAATTCGGGTCCAACCTCCCTAACCTTCATATTCATCTCCATTTAATTTACACTGTGCATCCATACACACCTACACCATAGTTCTTGAAATCGTCCTTGTAGGTTAGTAACATATAATTCATTTATGTGGTTTTCTCTTTTTGTAACACAATGAAATTCAAACTTCCTTCAAGACTCAGCTCAAATGTTATCTTCCCTGAAAAGGCTTTCTTGATTTGCTGTTCTCCCATTTTACGCAGAATTAATACTTTCTTCTTTACTTTTTTCAGCAACGAAAATCCTTTCATTTTAGTGTTCCCAACACTTAGTAAAGTACCTAACACAAAATTACATTTGTTTCCTGAATGAATGCAAGAAAAAAATTTTCATATGAAGATTGGTATCATTACTTTTGGTGTAGCACCTGGACTACCTGCTATATACTACAGCGCTCTCCATAAAGATGAAGAAAGACTTCTGGGTTGGAAGTGGAGAGGGGATGAATGAAGAAAATGTAGAAAGGAAGTAAAGTGGAAAGGAGAAAACCTGTATGAATCAGTGCAGGTGGGACAGAATACTGCAATAAAAAACTCTTCAGATGAATGCAAGATATAGGTTTACCATGTCTCTATTGGGGGTTGGGGGGAAGAACATACAGGCAGTTAGTAAACTTTTAAAATGTTTTCCCCAAATAAGGGTGATACAGTTATTAATATTTCTTTTCAAGACACAAATTTCATTTTATCCTCCCCAAACTTGATTTAAATATTTAAAATTAAATTAGAAATCCTTTCTCTCCTTGAAGTACTTTAAATTATTATAAGTTAATGTAAGATGATTTAACCTCCTACATTATATTACTTATATTTTGCTCTGACTTTGGCATATATATATATATATTTTTTAATTAATTAATTAATTTATTTATTTTTGACTGTGTTGGGTCTTTGTTGCTGTGCCTGGGCTTTCTCTAGTTGTAGTGAGCGGGGGCTACTCTTTGTTGTGGTGCACGGGCTTCTCATTGCTGTGGCTTCTCTTGTTGTGGAGCACGGGCTCTAGGCACGCGGGCTTCAGTAGTTGTGGCACATGGGCTTAGTTCCTCCGCGGCATGTGGGATCTTCCCGGGCCAGGGCTCAAACCCGTATCCCTTGCATTGGCAGGCAGATTCTTAACCACTGCACCACCAGGGAAGTCTGGCATATATGTTCTTTGATTTCTAAGTCTGACTTCAAATGTTCTACTCTGATTAATACTTAGAACCATTTCCAGTTATTACTCCTACTCCATTTCACTAGCATCAGAAGAGTACATGTGAAATTTGATGTGAGAGATCAGAAATAATGAAGGAAAAGAATATATTACCTTCTTCTTTTGAGTAATTCAGTTTATTTAAACATTAAGTAGATGCTCCTCAAATAATTAGTAGAGTAAGAGACAGTTAAATTTTTTTTATGAGAGAACATTACAAGTTTTTTTTTTTTTTTTAAATAAAATATCATTCACTGTTACCTTGGCAAATGTTGACCCACGTCCTTCTGATTCAATTGTAATGGTTTTTGTACGACGTAGTAAAATCTGATCAATATCTTCTTCACAGAATTTAGAGCCTTCATCTTCTTCTTCCATAATGGCACCATAAGCACCTCTTCGAAGCAGATCTTCTATTTCCTTTTTGGAAAGCTGTTGAATCTAAAGAGACAAAATTTTGGTAATAGTTTTTTCAAGTTCATGAAATGAGAAAGTATCCTGAAAGAATGTTAAATAACACAGAAGTCATGTTTAAATTGCATTTGGGTCTTGGGATGTACCTGAGAGAATTCTCTGAAAGAACATATTGAGGTTGTTGACTCTTTACTATCTTTAAAGTAAGATTTGCCATTTGCCTAAAATAACTCCAGTTAAAACAAAACCTCTGGGGCAGGTAACCTCTCAAGGTTCTTTTTAGTACTAGGATTCGAAAGTTGTTATAAGCACAAGATATAAATAAGATTTTGAGGGGAAAAAATGTCCAAAACATCATTTATAGCAAGAGAAAGCCAACGCTAATAGTTTGGCCCTAAAAAACAGTTTGAAAAACTGTTTATAGAAAAAATGCAGAAAAACACAAATTCTACTTTGCTGTGCCATGATACAAATGTCCTGAAAGGAAGAATTTCTACTTGAAAACACATTCTTAGAATTCACAAGCATTGACGCTATATAGACAGAACAGTTTCCAAAAGTACTAACTAAATATAGCTCTGTTCTGACATTCCTCCTTACATAAAAGTATCTATCTACTGTTTAGCATGGATCAAAATTAAATAATATGCTATCTGAGGTTTAAACTAAATATAAACAAAAACAGGAAAACTCCAGGTGAAGAAGAAAATATACGCACACCACCAACATTACTTTCTCTTCCACTCATGCTCTGTAATACAGCCTTATCTAGACCCAGTTTCAGACTGGCTCGGTCAAACATCTCTCTTTCATATGAGTTACGAGTTACTAGTCGGTAGACTTTAACTGCTTTATTCTGACCGATTCTGTGGCAACGAGCTTGGGCCTATAAAAAATGAGAAGTTATAGATTAAATTAATTTATAAAATAGCACAAAAGGAATTACACATTAAACTATCTTGATGGAATATAAAAGTATGTGCAAGAATTTTTAGACACTCTTGCTCTTGAATTGCATATAACCTTTCTCTGGAAATGAAGGTAGAACTTACTAAAATGAGACATGATTCCACAATCAGCAATAAATTAAAATTTAAACATATTTCAGAGACTATAAATCCATGAAGAAATATATTTATTAAAGAGAGTGTCATCAGCATAATTCTAGACAGGAACATAAACTCTGTGAACAGAGTTTTTTTAGCCTCTTGCTTTAAACTTAAAATCTAACCCTAAATTTCTAATTTTTTTTCTACTACATTATCAACAATCTTTTCAATATATTTTAGTTAAGCTGGGTAATTCTGAGGGAAGTAAAAACCCAAGGTGAACAACTCTGGAGGCCTAAATTTTATTTAAACAAAGAAAGAACTAATTATCTAATATGCAGACATGTTGGAAGTAGAGACATCAGAGATTACATAAGAGCTTCACATTTAATCTCGGCTTCCTAAACTTAAAACTTGTCTGATAAATTTTGAACTACGTTATACACATGAGAGGTTAAAACATTATCTTTTATTAAGCCGAGGTATATTCTCAAGAATAATATCAATTATAAAAATTCTCTTAGCCAAGGAATTTGTTTACCTGAAGGTCGTTTTGAGGATTCCAATCAGAATCAAAAATTATACATGTATCAGCTGCAGTTAAGTTGATGCCCAACCCACCAGCTCGGGTACAAAGAAGAAAGACAAATCGATCTGAATCAGGTTTACTAAATCGATCTATAGCAGCTTGTCGAAGATTCCCTCTGACTCTTCCATCAATTCGCTCATATAAATATCTATCAAATGAAATGCAATAAATTTAGATAGATGAGTATAATGAAAATGAAGGCATTCTACCAAACGTGACAGACACATATCTGTTTTCCTGCAACATTATGTTTACTACAAAATTAAGAAGTGATATTACCCCAACTAGTTTCTATGGTTTTATTCTTCTCAGTGTTGGTACAAAGTAGGAAACACAAACTAACACAAAGTCACAAAATCTCTGCATTCCTGGATGTATAGGTAAAATACCTTTACAATTAATATACTTTATTGATCTTATTGTAACAAACGATTTTTTTTTTGGGCAAGAAGCAAAAACTTTCATAAAACTCTATATAAGAAGCTTAAAAACATTTCTCTCTACCTCAATCATGCTATTCTCTCAACTGATAAACTTGCTTGTAAACTATAATTTATTAAGGGCAACCTATAATGCTAATCCTTTATAGTCATCACTGCCAAGCAATTGAATTTTAACTTCTTGTATCCTTCCTCATTTAACATCAATAAAAACAAAATACATACAAATTTAGGAACTAGAAGAGGAATACACATGACACTTGCCACACCTCTTCTGGTTCAAGACACTTCTTTCCACCTATAATTTACTAGAGTCTCAGCAGCAGCTCCACTGTTACCTTTAGTACCTGTGAAATGGGGATGTGACTTCTAATAATGTGACTTTTGACATTAAAGAAATCTGAGGTTTTCCATTAAATTCATCATAAGTCAAATTTATCTTTAGCTTACAAAGTTCTTCGTGTAAAGACATCAAGAAAATGCAAGAATGGCTGTTTTAGGAATATTGCAATTTAATCTTCTTCTACTTACGTGGTATAAAACTGAGAATAATACACATTTTGGAGTAAGACTAAATGAAAGGAACACTGACACTAAAAGTGGAACTAAAAACAAAATGAAAAATAAAAATGAACTACAAAATCTCTGATAATATAAAGTAGTATAGACAGATCTTTACTTATTAATAAGGATCAAAATATAGTAAACTACAATTACAGCTGAATCTTCATATTCTCTTTTGTATTAATGTGTTGATTTCTAATTGGCCCACAAAGTGCGCTGATAAATATCCTATGATAAATATCCTATTTATACAAATACCAATTAGACATTATTTAAGACTATCTTACTGTCAAACACCAAAAAACCAAACCAAAACAAAAAACATACATTAAACACATCAGAAAAAATTAAAACATGAGCAAGTATTATGTAGTGTACAATAAGTCAAAGTGCAGCAAGTTCAGGTTCTAATTTTAACAACAAAAAAGATCTGAAAATGATCATGAATCATTTTAATTTTGAAGATAGTTATAAATCCATTTAAAATGTTGCTACTACAAGGTTAACAAATCAAATAAAATGTAAACTAAAAAACCCATTTGTAGGTCAACAAATACCTGTCAATTTGCAAAATTTTTTTAATCAGTCTCCTTAGCCCTGTCTACTATTGCAACATATATAGGTTAGGAAAACACCTGACACATAATCTTAAACAATCTTTATGCAGAGATTTAAATGGATTCTTACCTAGATAAAGAGGAAGATGTGAATAAAGTTGGGTTACAGTACAGTGCTGCAAAAAACTTAACAACATATACTTAGCATAATTTATAGTCTAATTCAGTGGTGAATTATATGCCTTACCTTTTATGTATAAGATAGTCTTCCAGGATATCAAGGCAGCGTACCATCTGAGAGAAGATAAGCACTTTATGACCTCCTGCTTTCATTTTAGGAAGCAATTTATCAATAAGGACCAATTTACCAGCAGACTGGATCATTGCTTGAAGATGAAAATCAGAAGCAGCTGGATTATATGTATCTCTAAATTCTCCAAGTATTTTCTCCTCAGCACCTGTCAAAGAAATATAAGACAGCATCAGTGCACAAATGCAGATGACTCCCAACTACTTTCTTTTTAAAATACTGCTCCTCTGTGCTTCTGTACCATTAAAATTTTCTAATGGTAGGTACACTGCTTTTATTAGAATTACTTATGTTTGTGGCTAAATCCCCACCAGCCAGTAATTAAGGATATGGACAGTGTCTTAAGCATTTTTTATCTCCCAAGACACTAGGCATCATGTCTTATATAAATTTTATGTTTGCTAAATGTTTAATGAATGCTATTAGGAAAAGTATTAATGAAAATGTGGTTCTAACTTAGGTGAGTAAACACATATTTTTAAATAAACATCTAGTATTTAAACACCAATATAACAGTGATCATGACTGAAAGGTGATCATACTTAACCTGGATGGGCATCTTGCTTGCCATCAAAACAAACAAATAAGAAAAATTAAAAGGGAAGTCAAGTTACAGGTCTTTGACCATACTTCTTCCAGAGTCTAGATTAGCATTAGAGGCTCTCTGCTTTCCTTCAGCCTGTCTAGCCATAAGAGTACCAGGATTGCAAGTGAGTTAGTTACTAGTCTAAGAAATGGCTTGTCTTGGATAAAGTTAAGAGTATATTCCCAGGAATAAGTGAAAATACCCAAATGTTGTACGGAGAGACCATTAGTAGAGAAGCTGACAAGACCTTAAAAAGTAACACTACTAGAACATAAAAATTGAGAGACAATATCTACGTTATCCAGACTGAAAAGAAACCAGGAAGAAAAATGTAAATTCAGAGGTTCAAAGACAGGCTTTGCTGTCTTTGTCCATAAGGAGGATTAAACTGGAGGAGGAATTACAGTCCACGTTAGACTGAACATAACTCCTGCTTTTGTAATCTGGTGATGCTAACACGGGACACCGTAAAGAAGTAGCTCACACTGCTCCTGACTCCGGAACACTTGTAATCAGAACACCAGGGTGGAGAGTTATAGGATCACTGCCTCTCTTTATAACAGCCACTACAGCTGTAGTGGTGGTGTTATTTTTTCATGAGTATTTGTTGAAAGAAGAGAATTTGTTTGCAATCCTTTTAAGCTACCTTTGATAAGATATGGGTGATTACAGCACTTCCTGAGCTCCATCATGGTATTGACCAAGTTGGGTACATTAGTCTGCCCTGCTCCTTTGGATAAAAACGAAAAGTTTTTCTCCAGAATAGCCCGGTAGTATTTCTTCTGAATGTTAGTAAGTTCCACTTCAATGATGGTTTCTTCCTTAGGTGCCAACTTCTTTTCCACATCTTCTTTCAATCGTCTCAACATCATTGGTTTCAAGATAGCCTGAAGTTTCTGCACCTGCATAAAAAATGATGAAAATATATGTAGCATACATATACATAATTACAATGAGAAGAGATTTGATGTGCTTATTTACAAAGACCAATAGGAAACCTGTTCCTCTGTTTTCAGATCCCCAAATTCTTGCATGAACGTTGATTCAGAAGGAAACCTTAAGGGTTCCAGAAAGTGAAGAAGACTGAATAGTTCTTCAACTGTATTTTGGAGAGGTGTGCCAGTCAAAAGCACCTTGTGCTCCTATATAAAGCAAGAATAACATGTCAATAAGATGTACTATAGTGTTCATGTCAAACACCATAGCACTAAAATTATACGAAAGCTGACATAGGTTATCAAATGTTTCAGTGTTTGAAAAGCAAATATTTTTTTGACCATAATTTTCAAGAGTCAACGCAATACATCTCTACCCATACATCACATCATTAATTTACTTTCTCAATCACTTTTTTAAAACTCCATATCATTCTCATAATACTTTACTTTGTCTGCTATTAATTCTTACCTGTTGGTTTTAAAAGAAAATTCTAAATAATTAAGAAGCATATTTTAGGTTTTTTTTCAAGGAAACAGACATTTTAAAGAACAAAGAGGGCATTATGGGGGTTGCGCAACCATTCTTGGTATGGTAATTTGTATACAGAACAGTGCTCATTCTTTATAATTTGGCAGATCATCACTTGATTTCTTACACAAGAATAAATTCTTAAATCATTAAAAACTACAAACGAACAATGTGAAGGGCTGATTGGAATACACTTCGAAACTAGAACTGCATTACAAATTAAACATAATAGTAACAAAAGGAAAAAAAAATTTTTAATGATAATAGTACAAAGTATTTGAAATTTGATTTGACAATACCTCTAAATTCCTAACCTAAATATTTGTGTATGTATCTGTATGTCTGCATAGTATTTAATGTTAGGAAACAGTCTAAACTGATATATACCAATCTGCAAACATTGGAGTAAGGAGGGGAAGAGAAGGGGTGGGCGTGGACAAGAGTAAGAAGGAGCACTTTAGTGTTTTACTGTATGCAGTTCTATATCTTTGAATCATTTGTTCAAGTGCTCATGTACTAATTATGTGATGTTAATTAAATCAAAATGTTAAAAAACACAAAATGCTTTGATTTTAAAGCAAACTCACTAATGACTTTCAAAAATCCCATTAATTATAATAAATATATGCTAAGTATGTAGAATTGTGTAGAAACCTTATCCCTCAATCATAAATGATCTGAATAATATAACTTTGGTGAAAGCACTTTTTGTTGAGGAATTTCTGCCTTCAAACTTGTAGTTTTATTTCGTTCAATAGGACACTCTACAGAGGTTTCTCTCTCTCTTTTTTAACTACAGCAGTTAATTACTAAAGCTTTTTGGAGGAAAGAACTAAAAAATTTAAGTCTTAGAAAACAGATGAGATTCTTTCTCCCTTACTAATTAATTAAAGCAAAATAATCTTGATTATCACAGACAGAAATCAGAAATCTGTATTATAAAATAAAAAAAAGGAATAAGTTTTTGGCATTAGCTCTTTTTACTATGTAGCTAAGAAACAGAAGTCAGTCATAAAAATGACATTAAGTTACTTACCAGATTCATGAGTTTCAGACCTTCTAGAAGTTTACAATTTTTATTTTTTAACCTATGTGCTTCATCAATAATCACACATCGCCATTCAATTGCATTAAGCTCTCCACAGCCTCCAAGAATCATTTCAAAAGTGGTGATGATGGCTTGGAATCTGTAAGCGCCTCGAATGATTCGCCCCTAGAAATGTATTACCAAATACAATAATTTGCTAGAATGTCTTTCTTGATCATAATTTTTAATTCCTGTCAAGCAGCATAAAAATCATTTAATGACATCTGCTATAAAACATTTTCCACTGAAATTTTTATGTATGCACAGACACTCCCTTAAAATGAGGAACTTTAGCATTAAAACCGTATTAGATTGCTGTCTTCAAGAATGTTGTTAAAAATTATATAATTAATAATTATATCCAAATAAGTATTTCTTGATAAAACATTTTATAATTTTTAAGAGTTGTAATAACAATGTTAAGTCAAAAAAGAAATGGTTATTATAAAAGCTAGCCAATGAAATTTCACTATTAATGCTTGTTACTTATATCCATGACTCCACACATATAATGGTAGATAAGTAGTTAATATAAAAATTGGCCACTTATGTCATTTATTCAGCAAGTATTAATTGAGTGTCTCTGTTCTAGTTGTTGGAGATATAGTAGTAAACAAGACAGATTAAAAATAATTATCCAAGTGGAACTTACATTCCGATGACTCAAATATAGGACATAGCCATTAAGAAAAACAAAGAAAAAAACCCACCAAAAATTTTTTTAAAAAACTAAGAAAGTAATAGAAGTCATAGACTAAAATAAAACAGGGATGGGGAGTAGGAAGTATGGGGTTGGAGGTGACCATTCCCATTTTATTTAGAGTGACTGGGAGGCCATCATTAAGAAGTGACATTTGAGCAAAGTCCTGAAGATGAGGGAGGAAGCCATGTTAGTATCTAGAGATCTGCAGGAGAAAGAATTCTTGGTAGAAATAGAGAGCATGAACGTTGTAATGTGGAAGTATTTTGGGCAGTATTCAAATAATAGCAAGAAACCCAGAGTGACTGAAATCCAGTGAGAATGGAGGGGATGAGGCTATATACGGCCTTAAAAGCTGTGGTAAGGACTCTGGCTCTTACTGTGAGCAACAAGCTATAGGAGGGTTTTGAGACAAGAAGTGTCATGACTTGACATATATTTAAAAAGAATCCCTTGGCTGTTCTGGTAAAAATAGTCTGACAAAGGCCAAGAACAGGATCATAGAGACCAGTTAAGAGGCTGCTATAGTAATCCAAGCAAGAGATCTTCAATGGAAGTCATGAGAAGTGCTCAGTTCTGGATTTAATTAGAAGGTAGAACCAACAGGATTTACTGATGGATAGGAGTGGAGTGAGATAAAGAGAGGATTCAAGTTTGACTAAACTTTTTCGCTCAACTAGAAGTTGGTGTTGCCATTTACTACAATGAGGAAATGCAGGATTTTGGTTTTGGACATGTTATGTTTGAGATGTCTATTAGATATCCAAATGGAGTAATTGAGTAGGCATTTGCATATGACTCTGGAATTTAGTTAAGAGGTTACAGTTGGTGATATAAATTTAAGAATTTCCAGCAGTACAGGTAGTACTTAAGTTGTGTGACTGAATGAAATCTCTGATGGAATGAGTACAGATATAAAAAGTCTGAAGATTGACTGAAGATTGCCCCTGGGTCACCCCCAAGATTAGATATGGGAAGACAAGAAGGAATTGGTTAAAGAGGGCTTCAGAAGGAATAGGTGGTGACATAGGACAGTATAAAGTACTGGAATCCAAGTGAAGAGAATGTTTAAATGTGACTGAAAATTATAAACTATTAGGGATTAGAATAAATGAATGGTTAAGAAGGATCATGCGATCTGATTTAGATTTTAATTCCTATAAACTTAAACTAATTTTAGAATAATTCATATTGATTGCATATGCTGGACATTAAGTTGAACAATAGCTCCAGTAGAATATTATTAAAATATTGATAGTTATAAAGTGTTACACAGCTCTAAAAACCTGGGATATGATGCATTCAGTTAGAGTAATATTGCAGTGTTTAAGAACAAGGGCTCTTGAGTCTAACTGACTTGGGTTTATTAATCCCAGTTTTGCTCTGTGATTTTAGGGGAAACTACATCACTTCTTTTTACCTTGGTTTCCTCATTTGTAAATGAGGATGATATCACCTATTTACAAGGTGATAAATTAATCTTTGATATTACAAAGATTAAGTGAAATACTACATGCAAACTGTTTAGCATAATGCCTGGCACATGGTAAATACTCAATAAATGCCTGTGGATATTAGTGTTACTATCTCTGTTACTTTTTCCAAGGCAACTGAGAAAATTACAACATAATTTTACTACTTATGTGATTTGAAGTTATTTAATAACTTGGAAAAAGCAGAAGTTAAATGTTCATTTAATTTATATTAAAATATATTTGAAAGAATTAACTCTGAAAATTATTTCTATGTTTGAAGTATAGAGCTATTTAGCTCATTACAAGACATCTTTACCTCTTGAAATTTTAAACCCTTCATATAATATTCTTCTAGAATGTATAGCATTTACCATAAAAATATAATTTAATATATACTATTCAGTTTACAACACATCAAGATCTTTCAGCTTCTGGCTATCACATTTATACCAAACTCATACAAGACATATATTAAAACTGTAACCTTGTTAAAAATCCTTAAACTTCCAATATTTTAATGTGCCTTTAAAAAATGAGATTGAGGGCTTCCCTGGTGGCACAGTGGTTGAGAGTCTGCCTGCCAATGCAGGGAACACGGGTTCGTGCCCCGGTCTGGGAGGATCCTGCATGCCGCGGAGCGGCTGGGCCCGTGAGCCATGGCTGCTGAGCCTGCGCGTCCGGAGCCTGTGCTCCGCCAATAGGAGAGTCCACAACAGTGAGAGGCCCGCGTACCGCAAAAAAAAAAAAAAAAAAAAAAAAGAAAAAATGAGATTGAACTAAATGATTTTAATGATATCATAGAGCTCTAAAATTCTATAAATGTACAATTAAGAATAATAAATCACTATGGAAGGAAATGAAACTATAACTTAACTAAGATGTCATAGGCTCCAAAGGTGCAAGGGTAATAATTTTCAGTACAACTGATTGCAGACATACTTAATTTCATAGAAATCTAATTATTTCAACCATAGAAGTAGAAGGGAAATGAGGTTAAAGGAAAAAATCAATTAATTTTATTGATATTCAGCCTCAAATAAGTAGAAAACCAGTTGTAATTGGGAGGCAAAAGTAGAAGGCTATGCACTTTACCTTACCTTAACGTATATCACATCCCATAATCTGGCCATGTTATAATGGTCCTTATAAAACAGAAAAATCAGTGAAAGGAAATAAAATATTAAGGTGCTATATTGAGGCAGAGTGCCATAACCTTTTCCAATGAAAAAGTACAATTTTGTGTGAGTTGTTTTAATTAATTTTGTTTCTTATTTCTTAATAAAAGTTTTACCTAAGAAGAGTCAAACTACCACTCAAAACTGCAACTTGGAACTTCATGTTTTCTAGTCTTAACCTTCTGCTAGGGAATTCTTTCTTATAATGTCATCTCAATTTTATGATCTGTGTATTTAGCAGAAAAATAGGAATTCCTTCCAAAAGAGTAAGTGGCCAAAGTAAAATGGAAAATGTGCCCCTAGGATATAGGGAAGAAGAAAACCATCAAAGCAATAGAGTAATGAAATAACCAATCCAAAGGGTAGAAAGATACAGATGTATGCTTGTACCAATATACAAAACAAACCAAATTTTTAAAAACCGTCTAAAATCAAAATTCATTGAACACACAAGAGAACCTATGGTTTCACCTCACGGCATTCAAACCCATGGTGATCAGTGGAGATGTAAATTTTAAAATGGAGGGAAAAAATGGAGGATAACCAAAGAGACACATTACTTTTAAAATAAATTTAATGTGTAGCTGAAAACAATTAGTAAAGCAATTATTCTAGTTGAAAAATTAAGTATACAATCAAATTTGTACATTTGTATAAATCAGCATACTTCCTTCCAGTGAACTAGAGCGTGAGCTTGGCTACTTCTGTCATTTTTCTCTTCAGTTACTAAAATTTATTGTAAAATAAATATGATGAATAAAGAGATGAGATTAAGATTTAAGTAGGCAATTAAAATCTATCATAAATTTGAAAGTAATTAATATGTAATGTTAATCTTTTGCAAACCTGACCTTTCAAACAACAACAAAAAATCACCAGTAACACACCTGTGAGTCCCTGAAGTACATCTCATATTGCTGTATCATTTGTCTGCTAATCAGGCTCCCATGATAAACCACAACATTAATATCAGTCCACGTACGAAATTCTCTCTCCCAGTTTGCAATAGTAGAAAGTGGAGCAATAATCAGGAAAGGTCCTCTTATACCAGTCAGAAGGATTTCGTAGAGGAATGTAATTGATTGAATGGTTTTGCCAAGACCCATTTCATCTGCTAAAATGCAGTTTCGTCTGAAATAAACAAATATATTACCCATGTAGATTTTGGGGTTTTCTGTATACTACAATGTTTTAAAAGATAAATATTTAAAAAAATAACCAGTGATCAAGTTAAAATATTTGCATTTATAACGCAGAGGTTGCTGAAGTGCAGATTTGGCTAAAGATTATAATTTCATTATAATATTGCAAAGGGACAACTATAGATTTCTGTAGCTCCAAAATAAAGATACCACCTGTTAGATATCTGATTTTTTAAAAGAACGAAATGGCAAGAGCAAGGCAAACTAAATGTGTTACTTATTCAGGAAACATTTATTAAATGCTTTCTGTATCTCATGGATAGTATGAGATGACAGGATACAAAAGAAATAGAACATGTTCTTTGCCTTCCAGGGGCTTGTATCTATTAGAAAAGCAGACATATGAATAAATAAATAAATAGTCATGCAATGTGCTATCACAGAAGCACAAATGAAGAACTGGTTTTCGACTCTGGCTATACATCAGAATAGTCTAAGAAACAGATACCCATGGTCTTTCCTTTACATTCTGATTCAATGTGCATGGAGTAGGATAAAAGCAACTGTAATTTTAAAAATAAGCTGCACAGATGATTATGATATACGGCCAGTTAAGAATTATCAGTGTTTATTATGGAACCTCAGAGGAGTAAGCATCTAACCCTGGCTAGAAGAGATGAGAGAAGATAAGGCTGCCTTCAAAGAGGAGGACAGTAATGAGTAGGATTTTGCCAAAGGGCAGAACAAAGGAGCATAAGTGTGAAGAACATGATCAACTGGGAGGCCACAAGTTATTTAATATGGTTTTGAGGAAACAGTAAAGGGAAGGGATCTTACTAAGATAAGCAGGGGTCACAAATAAAGGTTAGAAATCATTTTACAATATTATGAATGAGAGTCACTGCACATTTTTAAAGAAACTTGATGAGATTAGGTTTGTACTTGAAGTTTACTCTGGTGCCAATGTGAATATTAGAAGGTGAAGTGACTGAAGTTTGGACAGTAATTGGGAAAGTACCACAATAATGCAGGAAAGAATGGGTGGACATTTGGACTAAGGTAGGAGGGATCAAGAGGAGAAAACTGATCCCAAAGTTAATTACATGTTAGAATGATTTGGACTTAGTGACCAATCAGATATATGGAGTGTAGGATGACAGTCAGATTTCAGTCTGGGTGACTAAATAAGTTGTGTTATTATTAACCAAGATGTAAAATATTTGAAGAATAAGTCTGATATGGAAGAAACAGGAAATAATAAGGTTAATTTTGAATATGCTGGGTTTAAAGAATCTTTGAGATAGACATTAAGGTAGCCAGAAGTAAACAAATACGGACTTGGAGTTCAAGGCCTTGGTTAAAGATGTTATTGATAAGTGAAGACATGGGGGAGTACAGTTTGGCTTAGGGAGAACAAACATGTAATATGAGAAGAAAGTAAAAAACAGAACTTTGGGAAAGAAAAAAACCAACAACACTGAAAGGGTAGGCAAGGAAGAAGAACCAGCAAAGACTATTGAAAGGAATAGTTACAGAGGTACTGGAGAGCTAGGAGAATCACACTGTGGAAGCTGTTGGGAGTGAGAATTGGGGAAAAGTTAAAAAAAGGAAGAACTAGCAACTATTATCTAACACAGCAGAGACAGCAAATTAGGGCTAAAAAATATCTAGTGGATTAGAAAATTAAGAGTTTCAGAGATGATACAGAATCAAAAGTCAAACGACAAGTTTAAGGAGAACTGGAGATGAGAAAATGGGAAGAGTTCATATAGGCTATACTTCCTAGACCTTTGCCTAGGAAGTTACAAAGAGGGATCAATGTAGCTAGAAGGAAAAACAGAGCCAAGAGAAGGTTTACCCTTTCCTTTCCTTACTTTTATATATAAGTTAAACCCAAATTTGTTCACAGACTGAAGGGATGGCACTAGTCTTAAGAGATAATTTGAAGATACAACAGAGAAGGATAATAAGTGACTGAAGTGAGGTTCTGAAAAGATTGGATTAGATGCCTGTCAAGAGTTGAGGCGGTTGCATTAGTCTTGGTTCTGGGGAGGCACCTTTTAACTTCTGATATGAGGACAGAGGTAAGAATGGCTAAGGATGGAGATATATTTGTAGGCTTGGGTGTGAGGGCAGGCAAGAATCTGAATGAATTCACCTACTGGCCGTAGGCTTCTCTATGAAGCAGTCATATATAGAGAGTGAAGGGGATAGGGTTGTGATAAAGTACTTGAGGAAAGTGGCGCAAGTTTAAAACAAGTAACTGGGAAAGGGTATTGATAAGAGAAGACAATTAAAATAAAATTTTGTTAACTATTTTACCAGGAAGATTCTCTTGGGAAAAATGATTAACATTTAGAAAATATAAACCAGGGGAAAGAGCACTGTGTGGAATAACAGGTTTCTCCTAACTCCACCTGACTGAGTTTCATGACTCACCATTACTTAGTGAAACAGAAGAATCATGTGACAAGTAAAAACACAGAAAAGTGATTTTGAATATGTCATAAAATTTTGCTATTATTATTAATAATAGTACTACCTTCATTTGCTCTTTTATATACACTATCAGACTTTTTTCTCAATCAAGATACTATTTTTTACTTCTTTTGCAATTAATTTTCCATCTCACTAAAAAAAGGTGAGATAATATTCCAAAAAGCATTTTGAACAACTTGGAAAATTAATAATAAATGGGGTTAATGGATTAGTAGGTTCTTATATTTAGTATTCTATTCCTTATCAATTGCTGACAATCTGCTTCCTTGAAGACGTACATTACAGACCTATCTAATTCTTATAGATGGAACTGCTGACACCTTACTAACTACATTCAACTACTGGCAGACAGTAGTGTAAGTTGAAAAACATTCTGTAACACAGCTGACGTTTGATGATGTTAACAAAGGTATTTCAAATTTAATTACAAATTAACATATCAATTTTCTTCTATTCTCATTGGTACACATTAAAAGGAAGGAACTGTAGTCAAAATCCTAAATTATAATGTACATATCTTCTTGAGCTAACCACAACTTCATTTTCAATAATGAAGACTCTATGACAGTAATAATGTAGCAACATCAGTAAAAATTTCACTTAATGTATTTTTGAAACACATAAAAAAAAAAACCACACATTAAATTTTTTTTCTATTAATATTAATACACACTACATACCTATTGTACCAGTTGAATAAGAGCCAGTTGAGTCCTTCCAGTTGATATTCCCTGAGTTGATTGCCATTTTTATAATCCCTGGATTGATCTATTTTTTTCCAAATATTAGAAGGAGGACGGTCCTTTGTGGAAAAACAAAGAATGAATGATGTATTTTAGATTTTTTGATCTTCCCTACATCTCATACATGGTAAAAGCATTGCTTTTAAAATAATCATAGAAGAATAACATAATATGACATTATGATGAAATTTTACAAACATCTAAAGACCAAGTAAGTTCTACACGAACTCTTCCAGAAAACTGAAGAGGAAAGCATATGTCCCAACTCATTCTATGAAACTCTGATACCAAAATCAGACAAAGGCAATACAGGAAAACTAGAGACCAATATCCCACGTGAACAGAGACGAAAAATTCATAACAAAATGTTAGCAGATGGAATCTAACAATATATAAAAAGGTTAACACAGCATGACCAAGTGCGGTTTTTCCCAGGTATGGAAGGTGGATTAACTTTGAAAATTAATCAATGTTGATCAACAGACTAAAAAACAAAAATATGATAATCTCAGCAGATGCAGAAAATGGAAAAACTGAATGCTTTCTCCCTAGGATCAGAAAAAGGCAAGGATGTCCGCTGTCATCACTTCTATTCAACATTGTACTACAGGTTCTAACAGAAGCAATCAGGCAAGAACAAGAAATAAGTCATTAAGATTGGAAAGGAAGAAGTAAAACTTTCTTAATTTATAGAAGACATGATTTGTCTACATGGAAAATCTTGTGGAATCTAGAAAAAACATAAACTAAGAAGTGATTTTACTAACATTACATGATATAAGATCAATATACAGAAAATTGTATTCTATATTGTAGAAACAATTATAAATAAACTTTAAAAATACTATCTTATAATGGCATCTAAATATGAAGAATTGAGGATTTACTAAAAAAAAATTTCTTAAATGGTAGCCAATGAACTTTAAAATAATTAACATATAATATTGCTTTAATTATTGTTTAAAATAATTTCCACATTAATTAATATTCTCCATAATTTTATTTTCAGCAATCCAATCACTGTTTCCTTAGTTTTTAGGCCAGTAACAAATTTCATTTGATCAAAGATACTTTACAGGGGGATTCCCTGGTGGCACAGTGGTTGAGAGTCCGCCTGCTGATGCAGGGGACGCGGGTTCGTGCCCTGGTCTGGGAAGATCCCACATGCCGCAGAGCGGCTGGGCCCGTAAGCCATGGCCGCTGAGCCTGCGCATCTGGAGCCTGTGCTCCGCAACGGGAGAGGCCACAACAGTGAGGCCCGCGTACTGCAAAAAAACCAAAAAAACCATGTAAAGAAGTCTGTATGACTTCTTTGGTGAAATGTCTATTTAGGTCTTCTGCCCATTTGTTAATTGGGTTGTTTGTTTCTGGATGTTGAGCTCCATGAGCTGTTTGTATATTTTGGAGATTAATCCTTTGTCCATTGCTTCATTTGCAAATATTTTCTCACATTCTGAGGGTTGTCTTTTTGTCTTGTTTATGGTTTCCTTTGCAGTGCAAAAGCTTTTAAGCTTTAATTAGGTCCCATTTGTTTATTTTTGTTTTTATTTTCATTACTCTAAGAGGTGGGTCAAAAAAAAGATCTTGCTGTGGTTTATGTCAGAGTGTTTTTCCTATGTTTTCCTCTAAGAGTTTTATAGTGGTCTTACATTGAGGTCTTTAATCTATTTTGAGTTTACTTTTGTGTATTGTGTTAGAGAGTATTCTAATTTCATTCTTTTACATGTAGCTGTCCAGTTTTCCCAGCACCACTTACTGAAGAGGCTGTCTTTTCTCCATTGTATATTTTTGCCTCCTTTGTCAAAGATAACATAACCATATGTGTGTGGGTTTACCTCTGGGCTTTCTATCCTGTACCACTGATCTATATTTCTGTTTTTGTGCCAGTAACATACTTCCTGATTACTGTAGATCTGTAGTATAGTTTGAAGTCGGGGAGCCTGATTCCTCCAGGTCTGTTTTTCTTTCTCAGGGTCTTTTGTGTTTCCATACAAATTGTAAAATTTGTTGTTCTAATTCTGTGAAGAATGCCACTGGTAGTTTGATAGGGATTGCATTGAATATGTAGATTGCTATGGGTAATATAGTCATGTTCACAATGTTGATTCTTCCAATTCAAGAACATGGTATATTTCTCCATCTGTTTATGTCATGTTTGATTTATTTCATCAGTGTTTTATTTTTTTTGTTTATTTTTTTTGTTTTATTTTTTTCATCAGTGTTTTATTGTTTTCTGAGTACTAGTCTTTTGCTTCCTTTGGTAGGTTTATTCCTAGGTATTTTATTCTTTTTATTGAGAAGGTAAATGGGATTGTTTCCTTAATTTCTCTTTTTTTCATTGTTAGTGTATAGGAATGCAAGACATTTCTGTGCATTAATTTTGTAACCTGCAAGCTTACCAAATTCACTGATTAGTTCTGGTAGTTTTCTGTCAGCATCTTTAGGATGTTCTATGTATAGTATCATGTCATCTGCAAACAATGACAGTTTTACTACCTCTTTTCAAATTTGGATTCCTTTTGTTTCTTTTTCTTCTCTGACTGCTGTGACTAGGACTTCCAAAACTACGTTGGATAAGAGTGGTGAGAGTGGACATCCTTGTCTTGTTCCTGATCTTAGTGGAAATGCTTTCAGTTGTTCACCATTGAGAATAATGTTTGTTGTGGGTTTGTTGTATATGGCCTTTATTACGTTGAGATAGGTTCCCTCTATGCCCATTTTCTGGAGAGTTTTAATCATAAATCGGAGTTGAATTTTGTCAAAAGCTTTTTTTCTGCATCTATTGAGATGATCATATGGTTTTTATTCCTTAATTTGTTAATATGGTGTATCACACTGATTGTTTGTATATATTGAAGAATCCTTACATTCCTGCGATAAGTCCCACTTGATCATGATGTACGATCCTTTTAATGTGTTGCTGGATTCTGTTTGCCAGTATTTTGCTCAGGATTTCTGCATCTATGTTCATCAGTGATATTGATCTGTAATTTTCTTCTTTTGTGATATCTTTGTCTGGTTTTGGTATCAGGGTGATGGTGACCTTGTAGAACGAATTTAGAAGTGTTCCTCCCTCTGCAATTTTTTGTAAGAGTTTGAGAAGGATAAGTGTTAGCTATTCTCTAAATGTTTGATAGAATTCACCTGTGAAGCCATCTAGTCCTGGGCTTTTGTTTGTTGGAAGATTTTTATTTCCAGTTTCAATTTCATTACTTGTGATAGGTCTGTTTATATTTTCTAATTCTTCCTGGTTCAGTCTTGGAAAATTGTACCTTTCCAAGAATTTATTCATTTCTTCGTGGTTGTCCATTTTACTGCCATATAGTTGTTTGTAGTAGTTTCTTATAATCCTTTGTATTTCTGTGGTGTCAGTTGTGATTTCTCCTTCTTCATTTCTAATTTTATTGATTTGCATCCTCCCCCTTTTTTTTTTTTGATGAGTCTGGCAAAAGGTTTATCAATATTGTTTATCTTCTCAACCAACTTCTAGTATTAATGATCTTTGTTATTGTTTCCTTCATTGCTATTTCATTTATTTCTGCTCTGATCTTTATGATTTCTTTCCTTGTACTGACTTTAGGTTTTCTTTTTTCTTCTTTCTCTAGCTGCTTTAGGTGTAAGGTTAGATTGAGATTTTTCTGGTTTCTTGAGGTGAGATTGAATTGCTATGAACTTCCCTGTTAGAAATGCTTTTGCTGCGTCCCATAAATTTAGGGCTGTCATGCTTTCCTTGTCATTTGTTTCCATGTATTTTTAAATTTCTTCTTTCATTTCTTCAGTGATCTCTTGGTTGTTTAGTAGTGCACTGTTTAGCCACCATGTATTTGTGTTTTTTACAGTTTTTTCCTGTAATTGAATTCTAATCTCATAGTGTTGTGCTCAGAAAGGATGCTTGATACAATTGCAATTTTCTTAAATTTTCTGAGTCTTGATTTGTGACCCAAGATGTGATCTATCCTGGATCATGTTCCATGTGCATTTGAGAAGAAAGTGTATTCTGCCACCTGCTGGTGGAATGCCCTATAAATATCAATTAAATCTATCTGGTCTACTGTGTCATTTAACACTTGTATTTCCTTATTTATTTTCTATTTGGATGATCTGTCCATTGGTGTAAGTGGGGGGGGGGTTCAAGTCCCCCTATTATTGTGTTGCTATCTATGTCCCTTTTTATGGTTGTTAGCATTTGCCTTATGTATTGAGGTGCTCCTGTGTTGGGTGCATATATATTTATAATTGTTATGTCTTCTTCTTGGATTGACCCCTTGATCATTATGTCGTGTCCTTCCTTATCTCTTGTAACAGTCTTAAAGTCTATTACATCTGATATAAGTATTGCTTCTCTGGCTTTCTTTTGATTTCCATTTGCATGGAATACCATTTTCCACCCTTCACTTTCAGTCTGTATGTATCCTTACGTCTGAAGTGGGTCTCTTATAGACAGTGTACATACAGGCCTTGATTATGTATCTATTCAGCCAGTCTGTGTCTTTAGGTTGGAGCATTTAACCCATTTATATTCAAGGTTATCAATATGTATGTTCCTATTACCATTTTCTTAATTGTTTTGGGTTTGTTTTTGTGGGTCTTTTTCTTCTCTTGTATTTCCTGCCTAGAGAAGTTCGTTTAGCATTTGTTGTAGAGCTGGTTTGGTGGTGAATTCTCTTAGCTTTTGCTTGTCTGTAAAGCTTTTGATTTCTCCTTCGAATCTGAATGAGATCCTTGCTGGGTAGAGTAATCTTGGTTGTAGGTTTTTCTCTTTCATCACTTTAAGTATATCCTGCCACTCTCTTCTGGCCTGCAGAGTTTGTGCTGAAAAATCAGCTGATAACCTTATGGGGATTCCTTTGTATGTTATTTTTTGCTTTTCCCTTGTTGCTTTTAATACTTTTTCTTTGAATTTAATTTTTGTTAGTTTGATTAATATGTCTTGGTGTGTTTCTCCTAGGGTTTATCCTGTATGGGACTATCTGCCCTTCCTGGAGTTGTGTGACTATTTCCTTTCCCAAATTAGGGAAGTTTTCCACTATAATGTCTTTGAATATTTTCTCAGACCCATTCTTTTTCTCTTCTTCTTCTGGGACCCCTATAATTTGAATGTTGGTGCGTTTATTGTTGTCCCAGAGGTCTCTGAGAATGTCTTCAATTCTTTTCATTCTTTTTTGTTGATTCTGTTCCTAGGCAGTTACTTCCACCATTTTGTCTTCCAGCTCATTTATTTGTTCTTCTGCCTTAGTTATTCTGTTATTCATTCCTTTTAGTGTATTTTTCATTTCAGTTATCGTGTTGTTCATCTCTGTTTGTTTGTTTAGTTCTTCTAGATCTTTGTTAGACATTTCTTGTACTTTCTCAATCGGTGCCTCCATTCTATTTCTGAGATTCTGGATCATCTTTACTATCATTACTCAATTCTTTTTCAGGTAGGTTGCCTACTTCCTCTTCATTTATTTGGTCTTGTAGGTTTTTACCTTGCTCCTTCATCTGTGACACGTATTTTTGTCATTTCACTTTTTTTTTTTTTTTTTTTTTGATGGGTGGGATTGTTTCCTATCTTACTAGTTGTTTGGCCTGAGGCTTCCAGCACTGGAGTTCATAGGCTGCTGGGTAGAGCTTGGTCTTGATGCCGAGATGAGGAACTCCGGGAGATCCCACTCCAATGAATATTCCCTGGGGTCTGAGGTTCTGTTAGTCCAGTGGTTTGGACTCAGAGCTCCCACTGTAGGAGCTCAGGCCTGACCCCCAGCTTGTGAACCAAGATCCTGTAAACTGTGCAGGGTAGCAGAGGGAAAAAAAAAGCCGGAAAAGGCCTTGGCTGTTGGGGACAGGGCTTAGGCAGGGGCAGGGTTTAGGTGGTGGGTGGGTCCTCTTCTTAGGACCCCGAGGGCTGGAAAAGGCCGTGGGGGTTGATCAGGCTTAGGTTCAACCACAGTAGGAGGGGCCCAGGAGCGCCTCTGGCCTTGGAGCGTGGAGGACCAGGTCCGGGACCCCAGCAGGCTCCCTGGGCCCGAGAAGGCAGAGGAAATGATAGGCGCGTTCCCCCTGATCCTCCAATCGCAGATGGTGCTCTCCTTGTTGGCCTCTATTCTTCTCCCCCACCCATGCCCCTAGGACCCACACAGCCAGCGGGGGCCCCCAGACCAGGAAGCCTAACAGGCTTACCGTGGCCGAGTGCAGGGGAAACACCCAAGGTACTTCCCCTGATCCCATGGTCCTGGAGGGTCCTCCCCGCTGCCTCTCCTCCTCCCTCCCTCCTACATCCCTAGTACCCACGCAGTCTGGAAGGGGCCCAGGAGACCAGCAGGCTTCCTGGGGCACGAGTGGGAAGGGGAAATGCTAGGTGCGCTCCCCTGATCCTCCAAGCCTCCGAGGGTGCCCTCCAAGGCGTGGGAAACCCTCCCCTCTCCTAGCCACCTCTCAGGGGCCCCAGTCCTGTCCGGCCTCCACTTCTCCTCCCACCTCACAATCCCCCACACATCCTACCCGGTCACTTGAGGGTTCCTCCTGTCTCCTTGGGTGTTGAGGTCCCCCACCAGCATCTGGCAGGTGCCCTAGTTGTGGGGAGACGCAAGCTCCATGTCCTCCCATGCCACCATTTTGACTCCGCCCCACTATGTAGGCCTTTAACAATATTCTATACAAAAGGTTTTTCTAAAAATAAAGCTACTATAGAAGTAGAACTATTTAGTTATGAATAACTTGTTTACAGAAAACAAGGAAAGGCGGGTATAATAAGAATTTTTCTTTGATAGAGAATTCATAACTCTGCTTAGAGCTGAAACTGATATTCTTGACATTTTTATAAATGACCAGAGAGAAAAAGTGGTGCAAAAGTTTTAAATTCAAGATGAGGTAGAAGTATTTGCAACTTTTCTGGAGGGGAATTTAAAAGGAAATACTTCTCAAACTTTTGAATGAATATATGTTCTGACCAAACAATTATACTTCTGATTTATCTTTTTTTTTTTTTGCGGTACGCGGGCCTCTCACTGTTGTGGCCTCTCCTGTTGTGGAGCACAGGCTCCAGACACACAGGGTCAGAGGCCATGGCTCACGGGCCCAGCCGCTCCGCGGCATGTGGGATCTTCCTGGACTGGGGCACGAACCTGTTTCCCCTCCATCAGCAGGTGGACTCTCAACCACTGTGCCACCAGGGAAGCCCTGATTTATCTTACAAGGGCTCAATGTTCAATGTAACATTGTTTATAAGAGCAAAACACTGGAGTATCCACTAATGGAGGAATAGTTAAATTAACATACGTAAGATACTATGTAGTAATTTTTAAAATACAATATTAATTGCATACCAGACTAAATTAAAATTTCAAAAATTACATTAAATCTGTTGAATAAAGAAGTGCTACGATTTTATGATGCTAAGGCATGTTCTTACCAAATGTCTTGTGTCAGGCCGTGAAGCTTGCAACTGTTCAAACTCTTCTATTTTTGCAAGATCTACATCTTCTTTTAGTTCCCAAGTACTATCTTCATATGGTAATGAGCACCACTTTACTAAGTAGTAAATAACAGGCTGTAAAAAAATTTTTTTTCCTTTTACCATTTTGAAAAAGAATAGTAAGAAATAGTTTAAATTAAGAATCCCCAGAAATAGTTTAAATATATTAACCTATATCGGTAAAACTTATGAAACTTTTTTTGGTGTTTTTAGGTCATTAACTTTAAAAAAGTAATGCTTTAATATTTGGAAGTCTTCAGAGTTTTCTTACTTACTTAAAAACTATTTCTACCAAATATTTACTTACCTCACCAGTATCTTTATCTTCACAAAAAGAGACTTCTAATACTCTGTCTACTTCAACGTAGTCTGGGTTAAATGGTTCTTCTTCCATCTAAAATTAAAAAGTAACTTAGTTGATAGATGATAAAGAAGTAGAAAGATGAAAGTGAAATAAAGACAAATTTACTAGCTATTCACTATAGAACAAACACGTTTGATTTTAATTAAATTTCAAAAAAATGGAATACTTCCATTTTAATTTCAGAAAGATTGCTAGGATATTTGTCTATATTATGAATCACCATGTTATATATAAAAAACTCAACTTAAACAGCACTAAAAAATAGGTACTCCAGACAAGTAAATTACTCTTTAAAAATTTCTGAAAGGGAGCCTCTTTTGGAAAGAGGCTCTCCTTTACCTTTGTTTTACTACTTTCCTCAGGTCCAAGAGTTGAAGACTAATCACCTGACCTGGAGGCTCCTGTCTCATTTGTATCAAACACTCTTTCTGTACTGATGGTTCTTGTGCTCAAGAGCCCCTTACCTAACTAAATGCAAACTCTCTAAGCTACCTCACACTCGACTGCACTCATTTACTCTTCAACCTACACTTCTTCCTGTAGTTTCTAACTGGGTTAACAGTAACAGCACCAAATTCACATCCTACTCCCACTAACACAAGCCAGCAATGGAGAAGTCATCTTAGATTCCTTCTCTTTTTTAATCTCCCACATCTCTTAACTCATCAATTCACACAGATCCTACTTTTATCTGTAACTCAAATTGGTTCCTCCTTCCTCATTCTCACTGCTTCATCACTTCTTACTTTGATCTTTACAAATGCCTCCCTTTATTTTCACACTGTCCCCACAGTACTCTTTCTCAAATATAAATTACATATTGCTCCCTTGCTTCAAATCCTTCAATGACTCTCCTCTGTTTGGGAACCAAGTCCAGATCAGTTTCTGTGGAATAAAAAGGCTCATACCTTTTCCTCCAGCCTCATCTCCTACTGCTTGACACAGCTGTACCCCAGATTTCAAGCTTTAGAGTACAAAAACAGATGCTTTTCAAACTCCATGTTCTGTCACACCTTCATGGTTTTATACTCATTTTTCTCTCCTGAATAGACTGCTGTTCCTTCTCTTGTCTACTTGGCTAATTCCTACCCATTCCTCAAAGTCTTACTTCCAAAAACCCATCTCAGCTATCTTTGCTGCCTCTCCTCCTCTCTTTAACCTCTAAATGTTATAGTACTCCATGGCTCTGCCTTTAGTTCTCCTATCTTAATCCTTTCCTGAGCAATACTATCATCCCCATGTACAGGACACACTTGCTAACAAAGAGCACTGCCCAACACCAGAATGGTAATAAGGTATTCTAAGAAAATCTGCACAGCTCCAGTTTATCTTGTACCGGAGTCATGAATGTACCTAATCTTCATGAAAAATTAGAAGATTATTAGTTAAGTACTTCTAAAATCTTCAGCTCATTAGAAACTTCTATGTCAGAGTGAGGAAGTGAGAAATTTTTGAGGACCTCCCAGCATCCATAAACTGATAGGTCATTTCAGTCATCAAATTTTTGAAGTAGATTTTATAATTACAAGGAAATAACAATAGCTTCATGGTGGAAAAATCTGCCATAAGATATCAACCATTATCTAGTGATTAAAGTTAACACCACCAGTAATTGGGCAAATAGGTATCATGTACCTCCTGATACGATACACTGAGAATGCTGCTGCATCATCTCTGTAGTGTTCTTTTAAATAATGCATGACCTGAAGCTGAGGAAACATCAGATAACCCCAAATTGAGGGATGGGCTACAAAATAAACCACCTAAATTCTTTAAAAAGTGTCCAAGTAATGAAAAACAAAGAAATATTGATAAAGGAGACATAACAACTAAATGCATTATATGCTGCAGGATTGGATTCTAGACCAGAATAGGCATACACACTCACACTTTTTTTTGCTATAAAAACACTAGTGGAACAATTAGTGAAGTATGAATAAGGTCTATAGGTGAGATAACAGTACTACATCAATGTTAATTATACTATTATTATGTAAGACTGTTTCTAGAAAATACTGAAATTGAGACTTAATTTTCAAATGGTTTAGAGAAAAATGTATGTGCATGGGAGAAAGGCAGAGGCAGAAAGAGAGAGAGAGGTACACAAAGACTAAAGGAGAATTAATGTTAATGACAAAGCAAACATGGTAAAATGTTAACATTTAGGGAATCTAGTTAAAATATATGTGGGAATTTGTTGTATTAAATTTTTCAAATAAAAAGTTAAAAAAATTTAGATGAATCTAAAACTGCTCTAAAAAAGTCTATTAAGGGACTTCTCTGGTGGTCCAGTGGTTAAGACTCCACGCTTCAAATGAAGGGGGTGCAGGTTCGATCCCTGGCCAGGGAATTAAGATCCCACATGCTGCACTACACAGCCAAAAACTTTAAAATATAAAAAGTAAAATAAAAAAATTTAGAAGTCTATTAAAGGAAATATGAAAAAAAATTTAGAGCAGGAAAGGACATCAGACATTTTAGTGAGGCCTGGAAAGGTTAATGAGTTTTTCCAGTGAGGTTCTGTTCATGCATACACAAAGATGATACAGAAAATATGCAATATATTTCAAATACTGGAAAATCTTCTTTTCCATTTATTTGCTATGCTACCATTTCCATTCTTGAAGAACTTTGCTGATAAAATACTTTAAGATATTAACACACTCACATTCAACTCTAAAAAGTATTGAAATATATGCTAATTTAAAAACACAAGGGTTATCTACCATTCTGAATTATCACTGTTCCTGTTTTAGCTATTTTCCAAGTTAAATTTAGGGAAAGAAAATATATGTAGATAGCATTTATCTTCAAATATCATAAGAGGAAGCCTAAGAATTAAAATGAGTAATACTTAAATTTTTGATACATAATACTACATGTGTTCAGAGTTCAACACGTAATAGTCTTTTTTTTTCTTACATCTGCAAAAAAATGTGCTCTTTGTGCTTGTCTCAATTTGAATCGTTTGATTTTCTGCTGGATCCTTTTATCTTTCAGAAGCTGCTGTTCTGTGGCCCACTCACAGTGAAGATAGGAGCTAAAATTTTTATAAAAGCAATATATTAGAATGATATAGAAAACCATGTTTTGAGTTTTTATAGATTTATTTTTAATCACAGTCTCTAAAACAAAATATTATCTTCAACTTTACAAATAGGTAGTTCATCATTTCATTTAATGTCAATAGACTCCATATAATTACTAAAATAAAGCCACTGTGATCAAAAGGTCTGCAATTTGCCATATGGAAACAGAATGGTTAACTGAATCATAAGGGTAACAAAATATGACTTTTAGTTTATTTCTTCATTATAATCATTTTGTCATGATCAGAAAGCTAACTTGTTTTGAAACCAATGTAATTTTATTTAAAATACCTTCCTTCACCAAAGTGTAAGAAAAAGTTGAACAAAATCTGAAAAGTTCAACAATATAAATATGATGGATAATGTCTGTAAATTGTAAAAGTGTAACTTATAAATATTACTGCATTTTGATGTTGATAAGTAATGTTTTCTAGGAAAAAAATAAAATACACTCAATTTTAACATGAAATGTTTTCAAAATCTTTTCACTTTTTAATAATTTTTAAGTTCATGCAATAATAAGTAATAAAATATTTTAAAATGCAGATAAAAATCATAATTTAACTTAATATACTTAAAATATTAATTCATATTTAAATACCTTTCTATTAGTTTTCTAGCTCAAATACTTACTAATTCTTGTATTTTACAAAAAATTCTTCTGTATCAATCATCACTCCAGGTGATATCTAAGAAAATAAATTCAATAATTACGACTTTTATGATCAGGTCATGGAATATAAAGTGTAAAATGTAATATATCATTACTTACTTCCTTTTTTATAATTCTAGAAGACAGTATTTTGTCCACAATTGCAGCATCTTCTTCACTCGGATTCTCCTATGTGAGGGAGGAAAAATGTATGATGACACATTCTGAAAACACTTCAAGTTGCCACTCTGTTTATGAATATACTAAAATTCAACAAACATTTATTTAACACGTTCCAGGGACCTGTTAAATGTTAGGAATACGAAAATGAAAAATATCAATTGTTGTTACTGTCCTCGTCATCATTGGCATCATCATCATAGTAAACATATGGTGCTTTGTAATGTGTTAGGCATTATTCTAAACATTTTACATGTATTAACTAATTTAATCCTTGCAAATACACTATAAAGTAGGTACTATTATCATCTCCATTTTGCAGATTAGGAAGCTCAGGCATATAGAAGATAAGTTCTTGTTTAAGGTGCCAGATCCCTCAGCTAGCAGGTGAGTGGTTGCTTTACAATCCAGATAAGGGAGAGTAAAAGAACTTTACAAAGAGGAAAATGCATATGCAAAGACACAAAGGTGTCAAAACATGGCATTTAGACAACCATGTTCATAAAACCAGAGGACTGAGTGGAGAGAAGTGGAAGGACATAAGGCCAGAAAATCCATACAAAAGGCTTTATATGTTATGCTGAAAAGTGTATTTTCATTTTTTTCTGACTTAGGACACCATTAGAGGAGTTTTCAGTGGGAAAGTACTGTGATTAGGCTTGTAACTTAGAAATATACTGCAAGAAGGATAGAGCTTGGAGGAGTTTCAGGAATATATATCTAGGAGGTAAAAAATGTAGTAAAAAATTGGACGAAGAAGCGAAGATTTAAAAAAAAGAGAGAACAAATCCCTAGGTTTCTGATCTGAATAACTAATGGTTCTATTAACTACATTATGGAATCTAGGAGGAAAAGCTGGAGCAGGTTTTAGGAGGAAAGATAATGAAAATATTTTTTAAAATTTACATTGGTTTAAAATGTTTTTTGTCATAATCCAAAATCTGTCTTACCACAAATAACTGTAAAGGCTGTTCACCAGGTAAAGGAGCTGAATGCTTTTTTATTTTTATAGAGCCTTTAATCTCTTCTTCAGATTGTTTCCCTTCTGCATCTTCTGCATATTTTTTTCTTTTAATTTGTCGATTGGATCTTCTTTTCTGTAATGAATGATAAGGAGCATGTATCTGATTATTTTAAAGGAAAAAAAATTATTTCTAGTGTGGCAATTTTGTACATTAAATTTTCAAAACTGTATTCAACATTCATCTTTTCTAATTTTTCCTTTTAATTAAAGGAAGATTATAATTTGCCCTTTGCCAAAGGTTTACAACCTTTAGTTTTACTTCCTAAAGTGTCAAATAACAATGATTAATAATAATACCTTTATTACTTTTCTTTAGAAATTGTTAAGAATAAAAAGGTTTCTTTTCACTTAACTATTTCTCAGCTTGGGAAACATATTTTAAACTATTAATACTTTCAGTTTTTGCCCCCAAACCTAAAAAGTACATATCAGATGAATGTTGGTTAAACACTTAATCAGGGGCATAAAAATAAAAGAAGAAATTAAATAATATTTGACACAAAACCCATGAACTTGTGTTTAAAACAGATTTTTTAAAACCCCAAAATAATATAAAATGTTTTAAAAGAGATACAGAAAATAACAAAGTATGAAATCTACCAAAAAATTAAACGTGAATGGAGGAACCAGTGTTTTACTACCTTTACTAGCTTCCCGTAAAAATAAAGAACACCACTATCATAAAAACAGAAGTAAGCTTTTCAGAAAGTATTATGTGTAGCAACGTAATTTTAATAATAATCTGAATGATTTAAAATCAGGTATCAAATGCGCATGGCTTTACTTACCTCCCTAAATATCAAATATTTGATGTTCCCACTACAAAGACAAATCTCACAATGACTTGAAAATCCCAAAGGACTTAGGTTTGCTTTTGCTCACCTCCCTAAAATATCATGGATGGAGGCATCTCAGCCAACTGTTCTATTGCTCAATATTCCTTCTTCCTTTTACTATTCTCTGTGTATTTAGTAACTCCCATGACATTCCCCCCCAGATGCAACCAAAAGAAAAACCCATGTATTCTCCTTTTGGTTTCTGCCAATGTCTTCAATTTGGGAGGTCTTTCATACTTCCGTTGCCATGACAAAACTGAATCAGTGCAGCAGTGTGAGTACAAACTGTTATTTGCATCCAGAAAGGATGCAGTGCCTCTTTCTCTTGAGAGTAGTGGAATATTGAGAGAAAGAAAGGCACTGCTGTGGTGAGGTAGCTCAGCCAAATGTAGTAGAAAAATTCCATGCCTCAATTAGGATGGGTCACCATCTCTTAGCCATGAAGATATTTACATTTTCAAAACTCTAGGTAACAATTCTGTCATTATGGGAGACAGGAAGGTGGCATACAAAAGTTATAAAAAAGGACTTCTTAAGAAACCCAATTTTCCCACATCCTGTTTTGGAAAAGATATGAAATATTTATTATTCCCTGGGAGGGAAAATTCTATGGATCTCGAATCTAATACTAGGCTAAAGGAATGTTTGGAGTTTGATTACAGGCATCATAGTTCTTAATGCTCAAGAACAGTTTAAATTAATAACCATTCATGACATTTATTATTCTAACAATAACCTATATAACCAATGTTATGTCTCACTAGGCACAAATCTTTTAAATAATGAAGTTTGGAAATAATTCAGTACACTTTTAGAAGATTCTGTAGATGATTTCAGCATTAAAGTTTCCTTTCTGGTCGCTTAGGCATCTACTGGTACTTTGAAATGCCACACACAGTTCTTAGTAAGTAGTAAACAAGTGGCCTGAAAGAATCCTTTCAACTCACAAAACTGCACATTCAGGTAATTTTTCACAAGACAGAATGAGAGCCACTTACTGTAAACTGCTCCCTCATTCTATGAAGACTTTATCAGTCTCTGAGTAATTAAAAAAACTCTGAGTTTTTCAACTCTATGAGCTGATTTCGTCATAACTTATATTTCACTAGAGCATATAGTTACATATTAGGCAAAGCCAAGTAAGGTACCACTCTCACCAATTAACCTCCTCTGTCATACAATAGTTCTACTACTTTAAAAATACAAAGCTAATTTGAATGTCTGCATTTTAGGCTAATGTGGATATTTTTGGCTTTCTTTCTTCATAATGTTTTTCGAAGGACAATTTAAAACAGTGACAAATTCTTTCTTCATATTTCTTTTTTCTAGCTTTTTTCTTCTTATGTCTTAAAGGCTTTAATAGATCAATCAACAGCGCTTTACATAAGAGGTCAGAAACATTATGCTTTTAAATGACTGAATAGTTCATTATGATATCACTTGTTTCCTATAATAATCCTAATAAAATGTGCTATAAGGGCTTTTTAAAATAATTTAAGTCTCTAAATATAGTCAGACTACTGCATTACTCTCTACTAGGTAAAAAATTAAGTATGATAATCATGTTTTCAGATTTCCACCTGACTCTGAACCTTACATTACTTTTCAAGCCTTCAAATCTTGACAATCCACTGTGGTTGAAAGCTACTTTTATATATTTATACATCATTTATATAATAATATATTTAAATATATCAATAATATAGATTTATAACTGTTTACTAGAAAATTCTTTTTTCCTTCCCCATTAAATTTTTGTGTGTTAAAGCAACACATCTGTCAAAGCAACCTAATTAACTACAGTGAAAAGTATGGAAAAAATGTGCATGTTAACCTATTCTACCATTTCATTGTTTGTTAATGGAAAAATGGCCAGCATCATTTTAGTAAAAATTTAACTAAATTTTCTCATGTTGAATAATTATAAGTTTGCCTAAGTTAAGGATAACATATGAAGAAAAAGCCAGGCCATATAATATTAGGAGCTTTAGTCACTGCCCTTACCTCAACTCTTGCAGCAGCCCAGGAGCCTTGAGCCACTACTCTCCCATTGGATAAGAAGCTGCATAAGGAAGAAGAAAGGCCATTCAGGGGCTTTCTGGCCCCATAATGCAACAAATGCCACCACCCCTACGGCCTATAGTCGTACTTTAATTATTAGAAAGCAGAGGGTGGCCTGAATTATTATGACCTTCACTCTATATATATATATATATATATATTTGTTTTAACTTCACAAGGTTATTTTGAATATACAGCTATTCAAAAACAAAAAGAAAGAAAAAGGAAAATGCACAGTAGTTTTGTCTACATTAGGGGATTTTTAATACAGTTGTTTATCTTTTCTTCAATAGAAGCAGACCAAAGGGATTATCTCTAGGAATGATTCAACCCATTTGCTTTATCATTTGTATGTGACTTTTAAAATTAATATCTCCAGCATTAAATTCATTCAAAAGTACTCTATATAAGTATAGGATAATATCACTGGATACTTCTCCATGTTAAAAGCCACCAGGGACTTTGGACTGTTACTTAAACTCTCTGGGCTTCAGTTTCATTATGTGAAAACTGAGAGGGTTTGGAGAGGATGTGTAAGTTTCCTCCCAGGTCTAACATTCTATGGGAATACTACTAGGACCATATTGTAATAATGCTGTCATATAAGTTCTACCATACAATAAAATGTATTTTTACCAGTAAACTATAGTATAAATACCCATAAAACAATTATTATGCTATCTAAATAATTCTGCCAGTGCTGCATTTCTCAGAAAAAATGTTAATACTCACTTGAGAGTCTTCCTCTTTGAATGCATGCTGTGGCACCTGCTCTGCATCAGATATTTCATCTGAAGACTCATTCTTTCTTTTTTGTTTCTTACCCAACGTAATAATGAGTTTGCTGTTTCAAGAGAAAGAGAGTAAACAGTAAGATCTCTTTGTACTTTTCCATTTTGGGGCAAATTAAGATTCCCATGATAAACTTTTTTCCATTTTACATCACTTGAATGTCCAACCAAAGATGGTATTTATCATGAAATCCATAATGGGGCTTCCCTGGTGGCGCAGTGGTTGAGAGTCCGCCTGCCGATGCAGGGGACACAGGTTCGTGCCCTGGTCCGGGAAGATCCCACATGCCGCGGAGCAACTGAGCCCGTGAGCCATGGCCACTAGGCCTGCGCGTCCGGAGCCTGTGCTCCGCAACGGGAGAGGCCACAACAGTGAGAGGCCCGCATACCGCAAAAAAAAAAAAAAAAAAAAAAAGAAAAAAAAGAAATCCATAATGACATTTTCACATGATAAACTCTATTCCAATGGAACAAATACAAACCAGTACTACAGTTAACACAAATTCTATCACTTGTTTCTTTAGGCTCAAGATTATTTTTCATGAGAAAAATGTCAGGTGATATTTAATATTTTAATATTTAAATATTAAATATTTTAATAATTAAAGTAATTTTTATTTTATTATCTTGCAGGTTTGGAATGAGGAATTTTTTTCCTTTTACCTCCTATTTATTTCGAATACCACTCAATTCCTTTGAATCCCACCTATTCTCCAAAAGCCTCTACACTTCTTTCTACCCTATAGTAGTTTCTCCCTTACTTAAAACACATTACCAATTGATTGTTCTTTGATTATTTCAGTTATGTTAAGGCTTTTCTTAGCTATATTATATGTTCCTAAAGAGTAAGAACTTTTTTATTTTTTTATATTTCTATAGTATGTATATGTTTACATTCTCTAATATATACATGTATATATATATGTATATTAACACACACTGACTCTAAATGTCTAAAATAAAAATGTGTTTTCTATGTTTTTTCCTGATCAAAGATAGAAGTACATAGAAGTACATCCCACATTTCCATATCTGGTTCAACAGATGAGATGGAATGATCTTCAAGCGCCATCAGGAAAATTTTATTTTATTTTATTTTTTAAGATTATTTTTAATGTGGACCATTTTTTTTAAAGTCTTTATTGAACTTGTTACAATACTGATTCTGTTTTATGTTTTGGTTTTTTGGCCCCGAGGCATGTGGGATCTTAGTTCCAAGACCAGGTATTGAACCTGCACCCTCTGCATTGGAAGGTGAAGTTTTAACCACTGGACTGCCAGGGAAGTCCCTGGAAAATTCTACTTTAGATTTCTGTATTTCAAACATAGAAAACTCCCCCAAATATTTACTTTCAGGTATGATATATCAGAGATATATCAAAATTTTTTTCAATAATTATTTACTAATGTTGGAGAACTTGAAGGGTAAGAGCATGCACTTTGAAATCGTAGTTTCAAAGATTTGAAGCTTGATTTCACCATTTACCTATCTGTGGGACACTAGGCAAATTACTTGATAGCTTCCTTGCCTGTAAAAACAGGGATATTACAATAGCTAGTTCTATTGTTGTTGTGAATTAAGTGGGATAATATATGTCTGAGCACAGCCTTTAACACACGATAATTTCTCAACTAATGGTAACTATATCTAACTGTGATATGCCAGGCACTTTCCTAGGTTCTAGGATTTGAAGATAGAGTGGACACGGTTCCCAAACTTAACACATCATTGTTAGAATATGATCCCAGCTAAAATGCTAAAGAGGAAGTTAGCACAAGATGTAATGTGATGACAAAGGGAGAAATCCTTACATTTACTGAAGAGTAAAGGAGGCTTTACAGAAAAGGTAAAGTTTGAGATAGGGAACTGAATGATGAAAGAGAGTCCAACAAGTAATGAAAAGAAAAGGTAGGGTACGTTGCAGAAGAATGAGAATAAGCAATGATGAGAGCATGTCAGGAACACACAAAGTACTACAGGAGGAGATGGGTCAAGATCACAGATGACCTTATATTACATGCAAGGACTCAATGTTTTAGTTTAAGCTCAGCTTTAAGCTCTACATGGCAGGAATTTAAAAGAAATCTGTCTAGTTCACGACTGACAAGTGGCACTGAGATATTTCTCAATAAATGAAAAAAATAAACCAATTGGAAGATGTAAGAATTTTAAACATTCTAGGGATGTAAACAGCATGGTGACTATAGTTAATAATACTGAATTATATATTTGAAAGTTGCTGAGTACATCTTAAAAAAGTTCTCATCACAAGAAAAAAATATATAACTATGTGAGGTGATAAGATGTTAACTAAACTTATTGTGGTAATAGTTTCACAATATATACACACAAGAAATCATTATGTTGTATACCTTAAACTAATGCACTGTGATATGTCAATTACATCTCAATAAAATTGGGGAGAAAGAGAATTTTAAACAAGGGAGCAATGCAACCAGAAGGAAGTGAAATACAAGTCAGGGAAACCAGCGATAAGACTGACAATTCAGGTGAGAGAGATGAAGAGTGAGATATAGGGCCATGGTAGTGTGGGTGAAGAGGGAAAGAAAGATACAATTTTTCATTTTGAAAGCAGAAACAACAGGACTTGGTTATTGACTGGATGATGAGAGGTGAGAAAAAAATTCTAGAATGATTTATCCCCAGGGTATTCTCATATTGGTTTGATTGCCACCTTCAACAGGAAAATGGTAATTCTTACTTGATATCTCACTTGCACTTTTCTGAGTATGTGAAATAAATATGAGCAAACATATAGCTTATGTTGGAACCGGGAAATCAGAGGAAGTACAAAAAGATACTCTGAAACAACATTAAGGAACCAACCACAGTTATACGCTATTCCCTCTCCCTGCTTTCACTGGTCATTTCCTCAGTCTTCTGGTCCCTCTACCTTTACTCTGGTTTCCCTCCTAAAATAAAACCTCCCTTGAGGTCATATCTACTATTAGATACCACATGATCATCCTCCTCCTTATCCACAGTTCTCAAAGAAGTCATCTATACTGTTTCTTTCATTCTTCAACCCACTATAATCTGAAGTCTTAAAACTACTTTTAATATTCCTAGCTTCCATTTATTCAGTGTTTACTGGGTCAGCCTCTGCTGGTTTTACATGTGTTCTCTCTCATGGTCATACAACTCTGACAGGCAAATTTTATAAAAAGAGGAAACTGAGGCTTAGAGAAATTAAATTACTTGTTTAAAGTCATACCACAGTAAGAATTGAAATAGAAATTAAATATGCCTCACTGAACTCCTAATGTTTCTGAACTCCTAATGTCTAAGGCCACAAATGACCCCTGTAATGCCAAATCCCACGGAAATTCTAAAAAGTTTATCTACCAACACATAACTAATCACTATTTCCTTATCTGCACCCTTGGATTCATGACACAACATTCTTCTGGTTCTCACTAAACTTCTTTGGCTCTTCTTTTCTTAGTATGTTGATTTTCAGCAAGATTCAGTTTGTTCTGCCAGTCCCTTAAACTTTGGTATTTCTCAAATTTCTGCCTTCTTCCCTCTCTATACTATTCCAGGAAATTTAATCTATTCTTAACAACCACTTAGAAGTTGAAGATTCTCAAATCTCATATCTCCAGTTCAGACCGTTCCCCAAACTTCAGATTCATTCAATAAACCAACTATTTCTTGGACACATCAGTATGGATATCCCACAGACATTAAAATCTCAAAATGGCCCCAAATGCAATCCCTCACTTTTCCTAAAACTAATAGTGTACTACTATTACAGTATAATGTAAATTCAGAAACATGTACACATCAAGAGAGTACATACAGCTCAGTGAATTTTCTCAAACTGAACATAAATATATAGCCAGATCTTAGATCAAGAAACAAGACATTACTGGTTTCCCAGAAGTCTCCTGTCATGCTTTCTCTTCAAGTAACAACCTCCTCCTAAGGGTAACCATTATGCTACTTGTGGTTATTTAATATAACCTAAAGTACTTGTGCAGATGATTTTCAGTGGCAAGGTAAGGGATAACTCAAAGTAAACTGATTGGCAGAAACAGTTTTCATGCACTCCCCCATTTGCGATCCATCTCCAAAACCTAAATGCATATTTTAGATTAGTTTGTAGATGAGGACAACACTAGTGACAGGAAAAGTTCAGTTACTTAAATAACAATTTCTTATGAAATACAGATCAAGGTTTGTTAATACCCATCAATATACTGAATAAAAAGGAATTTTCTCAGTGTTTGGTAAGTTAAATAAATTCTGTATACATATTCTGATATGGTATATGTGTGGCTGCTTCAAGACTCAAATCCCACTGAATAAAACTTCAATGAAATCGGAAGCAGAGATATTTAATTTTTTTTTGTATTTATGACTATGAAGAAGTCGCACTTTTCCTTTCTAGTAGTATAAAGTAATTAAATGAAAACTCTCTAAGGACAGTGGACTAAGCTGCTTAAACAATATTTTTATAAATAAACATTGCCTAAATACTAGGTTCTACCAAAGCAATCTTAAACATCCTTTTTGGTGGAGGTAGGTAGTTTAGATATAAACGTTTCCTATAATACCTTAGATAAACCTTCATTATATTATTTGAAAATTGTACTTAAAACAAAAAAGAGGGACTTCCCTGGTGGTGCAGTGGTTAAGAATCTGCCTGCTAATGCAGGGGACACAGGTTTGACCTCTGGTCCAGGAAGATCCCACATGCTGTGGAGCAACTAAGCCTGTGCGCCACAACTACTGAACCTGTGCTCTAGAGCCCGTGAGTCACAACTACTGAGCCTGCGTGCCACAACTACTGAAGCCTGCCTGCCGGCCTAGAGCCCGTGCTCCGCAACAAGAGAAGCCACAACAATGGGAAGCCCGCGCACCACAACGAAGAGTAGCCCTCACTCGCCACAACTAGAGAAAGCCCGTGAGCAGCAACGAAGACCCCAACGCAACCAAAACTAAATAAATAAATCTTAAAAAAAAGACCTCATATCTTATTTTTCATATATTCTGCATTTTCTTCCAATATTTTCCTATAGGCCTGGAGTAGCATCTTATTTCATAAACTCTTTAACTATCCTTAACCCATGCAAAAATATTTTTCAAATTGTAACTTTGTAAGCTATTTCAAATGTAATAGTTTCCTACTAAACTTCTGAAATCCAAAATATTTACATATGCCCATTCTGTTCAAAAAAGGTACATTTCCATTGTAGGAAAAAAGTTGATTCTAAAACTTGAAGTCATTCTTGACTGACATAATTCTGAGTTAAAAAATATACACACACACACACATACACATACTACGGTTACTTACATAGAACATTGATTCTTGGAAACAATGAAGTCATATCAGTTTATTATATGTTCTAAAATGGTATATAAGTGAAACTACAAAGAACAAACATTTGGTTGGTATTGATCAGTAATTCCTAAATCTGTGAGGCAGGCGTCATTAGAAGCTTGTTTGTTAAAAATACAGATTCTAGATGAGAAAAATAAGACAAACCCAAATTGAGAAACATTCTACAAAATAACTGGCTAGTATGCTTCAAAGTTGAAAGTGTCATTAAAGACAAAGACTGAAGAATTATTCCAAAATGGAGGAGTGTAAGGAGATATGACAACAAAATGAAATGTAGGATCCTTAACTGGATCCTGGCTTCCAAAAATGGAACAACTGACAATTTGCATGAGGTCTGTAAATCAGTTAACAGAATTGTGTAAGTGTTTACTTGCTGATTTTGATCATTGTGCTTAGGTTACATAAGATATTAACATTTGAGGAAGCTGCGTGAAGAGCCTAAGGGAACTCTGACCTATTTTTGCAAGTGTGAGACTAGTTCAAAATAAAAACTAACAAAACCAAACCAAACCCCAGATTTGTAGGTTCCAACTCCAGAATTCTGATCTAGTAAGTGGGATCCCAATCAGACTTTAAAAAAATTCTCACCAGGTTTATTCAGGATAATAAAACTATTCTATGCTTGTAGAACACTTAAAGTTTCAAAGTGCTTTTGTCTATAATATCTCAGTTGATCCTCACAGGCGAGGCAGACATTGGTCCCACCAAACTAACAGGGAAACTTTAGCCCTGAAAGATAGAACAAACTGCCAAAATCACAAGTCCAGTAAAAGACAATAAAGGTCTCTTTACTCCTACTCTACTGTTCCCAACATATCTTATTGATTTTAAAATAAAATGACACTATACTTCAACCAGTAAATAGATATTTAATATCAATAAATATAGTTTAACGATAAAGAGAATTAGGAAACTACATTATCTTTAAAAAATCATTAAGGTTAAAGTTTATTGACTTTTGAACAACCAGAAATTTCTATTGCCTCTACAATGACAACTGATAGCCATAAATGTTATCTGAAGGAAATCAGATGATCCAAAAGTAGAAGAAATAAGATAATTTCAGCTCAGTAAAATACCCAATTACCAAAGAGCATTCCATTCTTCCATCATGAATTACAAGTTTACTATATTAAACTAAAGTTCTAAAATAAAATTTCATTATACGTCCATTCTACAAATAAATTTATCGTTTGCTATTCTTGGAAATATCACAAAGTAAAGCAATAAAATAATACAGACTGTATTAATAATAAAGGCTTTATGCAAGTTTTGTTTTTTAAAACATGAAAGGGATCTGTTATCAATGTTAGCGAACTGCAGCAACAGATATTCAGGCATGTAAATGAACTAAATATTAAAACATAACTTATTTCAGACAGCAAAGGGCAATTTCAAACTAAGTATAAGTATAAATTTGAAATGTTAATTCATTTGACAAGTACAGGCACTAGAAAACTTCAGTGTTTATACTTGACGTTTATATTTGATTTTCAGATGTAATTTATGCACTCATCTAAATCCCTCCCACGTTACCCATGGAGGCTGTGTAACAAGCTGCATTCTACACAGTGTCAATCTGCAGTTGCCCCCTGTAGATTCTCTCATTGTAATAACTGGACAAACAATGAATCTTATCCAATTAGTCCATTTGTTGTAATTAATACATCTAATTCATCATAAGTAAAGGAAACAAGCAAAAATACTATTTTACATTATAATTTTTTTCTCTTTGCAAGCCCAGTGGAAGGCACTGGGGTTGTTTTTAAAGCCATCAAATATATATGTGTGTATTTTTTTTTTTTAGAAGAAGAAACACTAAACTTGATGCAATCACTCCAGTTTAAAGTTCAATTCAAGACTCTAGCTTAAACTCATCTGGAAAAAACAAGTTTTAAAGTGGTTCTTTATTTTAGTTAATCCTTAAATTTGTGAAAGCAGCATTGTATTGTAAATTTTTGGTAACTTGGATTATAAATCACTTCCTGTTTAGCGAATTCCCTGGTGGTCCAGTGGTTAGGTCTCCCTGCTTCCACTGCAGGGGGCACGGGTTCAGTCCCTGGTCAGGGAACTAAGATCCCGCATGCCGGGTGTCGCAGCCAAAAAATAAAATAAAATAAAGTAAAATCAATCAATCACTTCCTGTTTAAGATTGGACGTCATTTTTTTTCAAAAAGTTTCATTCACTGAGTTGTTTCATATAGCCACTAAAGTGAAGTATTAGCTAAGTATTAATCATAGTCAGTATATTTATCAGCACAGTTTAATTTTTAATCTTTAAAAAACTTATTTCTTCTTTTTAAAATAAGAAAATGATGTTTATGCTTAAAAATACTGACAAAATAGGAACATTAAAATCAAATACTTTACTTCAGTGTCCTAAGATACACATTTTACCCATATATTAACATCTATGAAACAAACATTCATCTAATAAACAAAGATATGCCATAGTTTTAACTGGTAATATATTTTTTTCTTTCTTACTGACATAAAAAATAATGGTGTGTCTTATAATCAATGACATTTTAGATTCAATGAAATAACAGCACATGATTTGCTAATGATAAACCTTACTAATACATCTTATGTAAAGGTATACATCTTAAAAATGGACCTGTAAATCTTAATTAAATTCATAATAATACATAATGTATATATCAATTCTTTCTGCAGATGAATGTTTCAGATTTTTACTGACTTTTAAGTTTAGATGTAAGGAGTGAAATCAATAAAACATTTTATCTTCTTGGCATTTAAAAATTATAGAACTTACATAGAGACTACTAATGGCATGATTAATAATTAAAATATATATAATAAATTTATACCATGTATTTTTCAAAGTGCTTTTTAATCATATGCCAAAAACAATTAATTAATTAATACATTTATATTTTATCCAAACAGATACTAAATTCTTATTATTTTGAATACTTGCAATCAGGGTCTCATCTGTTACTTTATTAACATGGACTATAAAGTGATTATTCCCAATTTCTGATGATTCATCTTATTTTCCCTTCAGACTTTGTTCATATTATTTTTCCCTTACATTATTATTTAGATGTGTCTCTCTCTAGACATACATGTGGACATACATGTTCATTTTGTTTAAAAATACACATATCTATGTATACACATGATGGTAGGTAATTAGTAAATGTTATTTTGCTTCTTCCTTCTTGGGGGTTCAGAATGACTATCGCAAAGACGGGCACAATATAATTTCCAGATCTAATTTAATGTTTTACTGTTTTTCTTTATAACATGACACCCTTAATTCCAACTTGGTTTGATATTTCCTAATATAGATGTTTTCTGCTTTATCTAAAGAGAAAAGCTACTTCTAGCACCTGATAACTCCCATTCTTGTAATAAACAGAAAGAATAATTGTGAATAATACAAAAAAGTATTTTTTTACTTTTAATCATGAACTACCTTTACTGATTAAATTTACAGGGCCACAAGAGCATTTTAAAGTGTCAAAGGCATTCTACTTGTCAGTCTGATAATCTAATGTAAGAAGTAAATTATAACTGACAACATGAAAACATAGTTTACATGTCAAAGTTATAAAACATAAATCTAAAAATGCTTCAATCAAATCATGTGATATTTTATTACATAATCTAAAACCAAAGAGAGCCAAATAAGAAAATTCTACCAGAAGTCTTAGAATGAATTTATCTTAGAATTTAACTCTCTACTATTACTAAACCATTAGTTTTGTCCCTGTGATTTAATGAAGGATTAGCTTGCCACTTCTAATCTTGATTTAACAAATCAAACACAACCATTTGGCATCATTTAATATTTAATCTTCCATTCATTCATTCATTCCATAAAATTCATTCCCTCCCATTCATGGAGCATCTATTATGTACCGACCATTATTAAAGAAATACCTGCTCTTCTACTTGAAAGGCAGCTTGTTAGAACCTGACTGCCAAGATCATGAAAAATGTCAAAATAGAAGAAGGTTGTTTCCAGTCCTACCTCACTCTTCATTTTACACTGGCCATTTCCATTTCAACTTACACTCTTCCATATAACCATGTAATTCCTTTCAAACTCCAAGCATATTTCAAAACAAAATTTACCTGTCCTAAATGCTACTCTAGCTAACCTGATAAACAGAGGCATTCTCATATGAAAAAAAACAACAACAACATTAATAGGTTAACCTATTATCCTTCTTACCAGGTAGCAACTGTTTGTTTTCATTTGTCTGCTTGATTTTTAAATTCATCTTACTAGGAACAGGGCCTTAATGGAAAGAGAACCTAGGCAGATAGGTGAGAGTTTAGGCTTGAAGGAAGGGGCATGGCTCCTGGCCTTGGCTTTTTCCTTAAATAGCTATATGTTATTTATGTTTTCAGAAAATAATGGCTAACATTATTAACAGGTATTGTTCTATATGCTTTAAGTGTTATTAAATCATTTCATCCTCAAAGTAACACTATAAGGCAAGCGCTATCATCATCCTCATTTTATGTCTGAGGAAACTAAAACTTGGAGAGGTTAAGTATTTGTCCAAGGTCACACTGCTTGTGACAAAGGGGGAATTTGAATAAGTGCAACTGGTTCCAAAGAACTTAACCACATTATCATACTGCATGCCCAATCTAACTCACCGAATTGTTGTAAAGATTAAATAAGACTATATTAAAGTCTCTGAAGAGGACACCCTATTCCTTGTATTTAAAAAAATTAATCTATGAAAGTGACAGAAAAACTGAAAAGGTTTCAAGCACACTAGCAAGCAGAGGCCAGGCAGTATTGCTTTTCTTCAGATTAGTATTCCTAGATTATATCACATCACATATGTGGATTAAATAAACACCAACTCTGACTATACATCAACCATAACTTATTGTCTACAAATCTAGTAACTTTTGAAATTTATATTTCACATTGCTCATGGTTAAGTTCCAACACACACACTCTCTTTAATTTTATCTGATATAAATCATCTGATATTAGCAAAAGTTCAATTCTTCTAAAACTCATAGAAAAACAAAATCTTTACAAGAAAACATTTAATACATCATGAAATATTCTTAATTAAAATGATGCAAGTAAACAATATTTAAATGATGTTTCTTCGCAGAAAAATTAAAAATGGTAAATTCAAAATTATAAAATGTAGTGGCTTATTGGAAAGCACAGTAATGAAATATTTCAAGTGACCAATATAGAACTCTAGACTGTATATGAATTTTATTTCCACCCATGCTTTTTCCTCCAACATGATAATAATCTTTGGTTGTCTTATAAAGATGATCAAGAAACTGCTTCACTCCAACAGCTTAATAATATATGGGCAAGCTTTACTTTTACTTGCCTGCAACTTATAAATTCCTCTATCAAAAAGTCATCTACTCTCAACAAGTTTTTTTCTGTCAATTACTTAATACCTCGCCATGGAAATGTTTCCAATACAATTCTCACCTCTTTCCTCAAGAATGTTATCTCTAAAAACAAATACTAAATTGATCATGCTGTGAAACAAAATAATTTATTAATAATCTACCTATTCCTAACAAAAATACAAATATCACAAAATACGTCAGACACTCTACTGTATTACTATTCCCTACATATTAATCCACATTTTTCAAAAATCCATGTTTCTCTATTACAATTTAATTATTTCTAATTTCCCCTTATATATTGTTTTTTCTTGAACCAGGTTCACTTCTGTTATCTTTTGCCTCTAGTTATCTCCCCCACCACCAATTTAAACTTACTGTAACTCTTGAGAGTTCTCTACCTATTTTCTCTTATTTTATGCATTATTTTTAAATACCCTTTCAAATGGTACTACTACTCTGCCTATATCTCTGTACAAGTTAAAACTGGAAAATTTTAATAACAGTAACTTTTAATACATTAAAGGATTAAATATGGGGTTTCCTAAATTAAAACTAGATAAAATATTGAAAAAATAAGATACTTTCATACCAAAACATTTAAATAAAAAAGGAGCAGAAATCTAACTTTCAAATTTTACCTTAGCTATCTGCAAATGAAATGCAAAATCAATAATATTAATTATTTCTCTATTATAGCAAGAGAGCCCATGTTATTTAATGGTTTGGACTGAAAGGCATCTAATGATGGACCTAATGATATAACTCAGTTTGGTGGTTGCATTGAAAATGCTGTGAATTAATTGTTTACAAAACTGTGTTAGTTCTAAATATGTATATAATATATAAATAATTTTGTAAGCAAATGAAGATTTTTATAATAAGGGAATTTTTCCTAAAACAGATTAAATACTTCATCTAAAATTTCATATAAAGCCTTCAAAAATAACCAAATATTCCTGCAAAACCGATTCTAAACTATGTTGGCCTTAGATTATTTTTACCCTTGTATGCAAAACAAACATACATAGAAAACAAATAATAACACTTATTATATTCTATTTTTTGAAAATGTATTATTAGGTAAGTAGTCAAATAAAAATACCTAGGATTAATATACCCTCCTAAAGCAATTCTTTGTCCTTATAATTCTCTTGGAGCATTAATCCTCACTTGGCCTCTTTATTACATAAAGTAAATCAGAAAGACTGTAAGGGAGGAAGTCTGTAAGAGCCGAGAGCTGCTTATTGTTGATTTAAACGGTCTTAGTTTTCTTGCCATTCCATTTAGTTCAATGCTGTGGGTTTATGAGAAAATATTATATTTCATGCTTCCAAACTATAAGGTACCCAATGAAGTACAACTAAGAGGTAAAGAAATCTTATAAAAAATTCAAGGCATTTTTAAAATAAAGTACATTAGGAGCTGGCACAGCAACATGGGTTTCGTTTTGTTTTTCCTTTTCCTGTTTTATATATAAAATGTTCTCCTATTTTAAATTCATTCTACTAACATTAATATACAAAAAAGTATATTCATAGATAAGTAAAATCTAGTAAATTCTGGAATATTACCTAATTCATTCAAAAAGGCAGTAAGATACACACAGTATCTAACAACTTAAAACTCAAAAGTGGGAGTAAACACATCATACGCAAATCAAAAGTAGATTAGACAGACTGAACTTTACAAAAACTTCAAAGGAAGAAGATTTAATTCTTAACCAACTTACCCAATTTTTGTCTTCTCTTTTAACTTAGAACAAGTTTTTGTTTTTTTGCTCTCTTTGTCCTTTGGCTTAGATTTCATCCTTCTACCTTTCTTTTCCTCTTTTCCTTCAACTGAAGCACTAGGAAAGTTTTCAGGGCTCATTACTCGTGGAATATTGCGTTCCCCACGCTCCTTTGCTTTTGCTATGGCCTCTGATATTATACGATTAGCCTTTTCTTGCTTGCTTTCTGATTCCACCTTTTTTCTCTGCTTCTTCTCGGACATGATCCTCACCTGGGTATTCTGCAACTTAGTATATGTCCCAGGACCATCACTCTTCTTGGAAGATGGAGGCTAGAAAAATCAAAATAATTTTTATACAACATACCAAAGTACATTTAAACAACATAAATAACCAAAAATTTAGAATTAAGCTTTAAGAAGTAAAATACATAAGCAAATATATGAGTGCTACAAACAAATTTAAAACTAAAACATTTTGCTGATCTAGAAATTAGTGTAGGTATAAAATAAAAAGCTCAACTACTGCTTTTAAAAGTGAAAGTTAAAGAAGGATAATATAGATTCATTGATATTTTCATAGCATTCTTGATTAGTTGATTCAAATTTTGTCCTATAAATATAGCTAATTCAAATTTAGTCATGTAAATATTCTGGGCATTTGGAATAAGTCTCTTCTTTCCTCTTCATTCCGGAACTCTGAAAATTATTAATAAATTTTAAATAGCAATTTTAATTTAGAATGACTACTCCCCATAGTTTATTATGATTTTTAGAAAAACAAAGCCTCTCTGCTTAATAAGAAACTGGAATGAGAACCTGAATTCATTTAAATCATTTTAATGTGCAATCTATGCAGCAATGTAGCTAGTTAGTCAACAGACATTCCCATACTTAAAATTAGAGAAAGTTTTAGTTTTTCTGTGAAAGAGTTAAATGAGGATTGTTTTTCTCTTTCTATATCGTAATATTTTGCTCAAGCAATTCTGGAAAAAAACAAGTTCTAGTTTTACGTTAAAATTATTAATATTTTAGCAATATCACAGGAAGCAGATCAACAGCATTTTAAAAAGAATATCCTCTTCAAACACACATTCATCCCATATTCTTAGATCACAGTTTTGTTACGTTCTTACCCGTAAACATGCCTCTGACTACAGCAAGGGAAAAAACCACCAGGAATTTCCAAACACATTTTCATGCTGGTTCCAGTGTGCTTCACTGGATATCTTTTCTATACCTGCCTCATCAAAGGTTTCATAGCAGCGCTGCAGCACTGGGAAAGGAGGGAGGGTTTAGAATCGCTCACTAAAATGCCACCTTAAGGCCTACAGGCTATAACAAATAACCAAGACGCGAGAAAACAGCAACAAGCTCAAGATGGCGATGCAGTACGACTCCGCAGCAGCAGCCAGTAATAAGGAAGGTTATTCAATCCCATTAGCCTTTTAGCCCAAAGAACCCCTCCTCCTCCCACTCATTCAGGCTTTCACTTACCCTTCCTCTTGGCCTCTTCACTGAAGACATTTTTGGCGTCAGACAAAGGCTTGCCCTCTGCTTTTTCACCACCCCAGGCAGTGCTCAAGAAAAAAGCATTGAAAGAAGATTCCTAAATGGCCTATTTAGCAAGCTGCAACCAAGAGATGCACAACCCTCCACAAATACACATTGTGATGTATCAACACATTTCTGCCTTGGCAAGTTTATATCCACTGTTCATTCTATTTAGATATGAAAAAGACTGTAAACCCGTCCTAAAAAGCTGAGTTTCCTCAATAGCTGTAAGCAGATAGCCAGATTCCAACAAAGCACAGAAAGAAATGAATGCACAAAGCATCAAAATGCATCAGCATGAATATTAGAGATGTCGTTAAAAATACTGACTCCTTCTGAGGAAGTAGGCCAGCAGATGGTGCTACCAGTTATTATTCCATTAGACTCTGCAATTTAACCCCCAATGGACTGTTCTTCCCTCCATGTAACACATTAACTCTCACTCTACCATTTCCTGTAGTAAAGTTTTAAAAAACATATGTAAAAACCTGATTTTTAAAAATCATCTGAAAATGAAAACTGTAGTAAAACGGCTTTATGTAGCTATCAATATTAAAAAAACAAAGTCCAATGCCATTTTTACCAGAGAAAAATACTTTTCTCCGTGATACTCTAAAATATTTAAAACATAAACACATCTGAAGACAAGCAAAGGGTTAAAGAGGAGGTCATGCAAATGAACCCATAACAAGTGACTTCTCTTTAAGAAATTAGATAAGGTTTCTTATTATTCTTTTAACAAAAAGCTAACAATGTCATTTTTAAAATAGAGAAATGAAACTATTTTCATTTAAATTCCAAAAAGAAGCTTAAGATTTTGAAATGAACACATAAGAGCTGTCTATAAAAAAATAACTAACCATAGTTAAATTATTTCCTTACTTAAACCTGAATAAATACATTAATTTATTTTCCTAACATAAAAAAACTCCTAAACATTCCTGACCTTTACTCCTCACATTCTATTTCAACTCAACTGTTGAGTTTTTAAGATAAAATTTTAGTTTTAGTCCCTTGCTAAAAATAAATAAGTAGCAAGTCCTCCTGAATTTGATCATTATATACCTAGACTTTTCATCTATAAAATATTGAGACTATTTTAGTAAGCAATGACCTTAAATACCTAAAACAAAATTCTCACTGCCTCAAAATTCACGTTTACCTCTTTCATTAATACCATTTAAAAAAAATTGGTCTTGGCAAGTCATCGGATATCTGTATTAAAGAACCTGTTTTTAGTTTTTTCCTTTCAGGCATCAAAGGTCTCAAAATGGAGCAACATAATATAAACAGTGTCCTAGAAAGACCAATCTAAAGAACAGGAGAGGAAATTAAAGGCATAGGACCACTAATGCAAGAAAAGGATCTTACTGACCTGGAGGTCATCTATGTAAAAATCATAATAACCAATAATAAGGGCTAACACTTACCAAGTACTTATTAGGTGATAGGCACTATTCTAAGCATTTTACATGTAATAATTAATTTAATCCTGAATAATAGGGTAATAGTGATAATGCGGAGGAGTAACAAATGGGAGAGATATTCTTACAGCAGAATTGCAAAATGATAGAACAGACCTAAGCGCAGAAGTATTTAAAATAATAATAATAATAATAGCTAATACTTACTTATTCCCTACTATGTTCTAGGCACTATTTCTATTATGACATATACATGAACATGGATTTAAACTGCGTGTGTCCACTTACATGCATATTTCTTTCAATAGTAAATACTACAGTGCTACATAATTCACAGTTGGTTTCATCCAAGGATGTGGAACCACAAATATGGAGGAATCAAGAATTACAAATATGGAAGAATCACATATATGGAAAACTGACTATAAATTATACTTGGAACTTTCAATGAATCTCTAATCCTGCACTGTTCAAGGGTCAACTGTATATTAACTCAATTAATCTTAAAAACAACCCTGTGAGATATGTACTACTGTTACCCTCATTTTATAGCTAACTATACTAAGGCATAGAGAAATAACTTGCCCAAGATCACACAGCTACTGAAAAATGGGGTAGGGATTAAGAGGCAAAGAGCCTCATAATGGAAACCGTGCTCTTAACCACTGTATTATACCATATTTGGTTCAAATATCATAACTTACAGAGATTAATCTGAACACAAAAGAAAGTAAATGACTTTCTCAAAATCTCAGAGATACTAGTAAGGAAGCAAGAACAAAATTTAGTTTTTTTCAGTGCCCTTTCCAAAAGGTAGAAATCAACTAGATATGGGTGGGTTTCGGCTGAAGAGCAGGAAGAGTCAATACTTGCTTTCTAGACCAAGTACTGGTACAGGAGGAGATAAAAGAAATGTTGAGAAAGGGTATGTATGTGTGCATGATAAATTTAATTCTTTCCACAGAGTTTGAAATGAAAAGTTTGACTAACTGGAAATTTTGGACTGGATCCTTGGAGAGGTCAGAGCTGGAACATAAGATGTAGATTCTCTTGCTGTTTTCTTTGAATACCCTTAACTCAATGACACTATCCACAGAAACTAGGATGATTTCCAAAATATCTCACTTCTCCTTAAAGCTTTTCAATAGATTCCATTACTTGATTCAAAAATCCCAATTATTTAACAATAAATCTTAACAGTAGACAATCAAATATTTGTGATCAAATATTTCTTCTACTATTAGGATATGATATTTTAAATCTATATTCCCACAGAACATCAACACTGAGGTATTAACTAACTAATCATTTTTAATGTAGGTGATTTCCCAATTTACACATAGACACAAACATACAAAAGGGTAGTTAATAGTAACTTTTCTCAATGTTACAATTTTTCTCTTTTTCACCTACATAAACAGTCAACAAATTCTGTCCAATCTACTTAATTGTGTTTTATTTTGTTTTCTTCCTCTCAGTCCCAACAGCTCCTGCTGTATTAATTTCCCACTTGTTATGGTTACATTATAGTGATGTAGGAAAATATCCTTATCTGTAGGAAATATATCAAGTCATTGGGGGTGATGGAACATCTGGTTGGCAATCTACTCTCCAATTCTTTACAAAGTAAAAGAATTTCTTTGTATTTCATTTGTGATTTCTCTGTATGTTTGTCACAATTTCAAAACTCAACTTTTTTTTTTTTTTTTTTTTTTTGCGGTATGCGGGCCTCTCACTGCTGTGGCCTCTCCCGTTGCGGAGCACAGGCTCCGGACGCGCAGGCCTAGCGGCCATGGCTCACGGGCTTAGTTGCTCCGCGGCATGTGGGATCTTCCCGGACCAGGGCACGAACCCGTGTCCCCTGCATCGGCAGGCGGATTCTCAACCACTGCGCCACCAGGGAAGCCCAAAAACTCAACTTTTAAAATAAAGGCAGGGACTTCCCAGGCAGCCCAGCGGTTAAGACTTCACCTTCCAATGCAGGGGGTGCGGGTTCAATCCCTGGAGAAGGAGCTAAGATCCCACATGCCTCATGGCCAAAAAACCAAAACAAAACAGATGCAATGTTGTAACAAATACAATAAAGACTTTAAAAATGGTCCACATCAAACAAAATCTTTAAAAAAATAAATACATAAAGGCAAAGGCCTTGCTCCCCAAGGACCTGTATGCTAAATGAGAAAAAAAAAGTAAAAGAAAGCACGTATATTAGTAACATATCCAAATATTTATAGGAAAAACAAGCCATAGCAAAACATAAAGATGGTATCATATGTGATGTATCAATTATTTTGATAGCAACTAGAAGAATATATGAAAGACCCTGGACGTCACATTTCAAACTCAAGGATTTATGGTATGAGTGTTTTTCAAACCATAGGTCATGATCTAATAACAAGTCATGATATAAATTTAGTGGGTTCAGACTAGCACTAAAGAAATGAAATATAATAGAATGAAAAGGAGTGGTACCTAACCTTTATGAATGCTACCTCTTAAAAATTAGATAGTTTTAATACCATGGTTACTCCTCTTTTCCTTCATGAGAGAAAGAAGCAAAGAGATTTGAGTAAGAAATTAGAGGTGTTAAAACCGGAATGGGGACTCAGTTCTGCCTCCTCTTGGTGGAATAATTTTCCCACATACCTACCCACTCACACTGGGGAATTCATCCATTTCAAATATTTTAGTTGCATACAAATAATTTAAAAATTTGAATCACTAGTGTGTAGACCTGAGTGGAAATCATAAATTTTCAAAAAGAAGGGAAGAATGATCACATGGCTACCATACATCTACTATAGAGCACAGGTTCTACTATTAGGGAAAATTATAAAAAATTTAAAGCTCTACTTCACACATTTTTAAAACAATATGAAGGAATAAAAAGTCTCAAATAATAAAACAGATATAATTCCTTAGTAATAATAAAACACAGAACAAAGAATTTTCAACAACATACATAAAACTGTATTATAGCTAAAAATCTTCCAACTTTTCTCAGGAGAGATAACTCTCAGGCTTCAGACCTGGGGGACTAGGTGAATGGAACTTGCAATGGAAGAGAATACAAAACAGAATAGAAATAGCAAGCCTTGAGCAAGAATGAGTTTTACTGCCTAGAGAGACAAGCAGAATAAGAGAAGAGAACCATTAGTGAAAACCCAAAACACCAAGTTTTAAAGAGCTAGCAGATGAAGAGGAGTTAAAGAAGGAAAACAGAAAGAAACTACAAAAATGGTAAGATGAGCATCAGGTAAGAGTGGTGTCATGGAAGCCAAGAGGAAAGAATAAAAAGCTCTGCCATCAAAAGGAAGGTAAATATCTGAGAGTAATTTGATATTATAAAGCTAACTTAGAAAGCATTTTAGTTCTGTTGAATTGTTTATAGTAAGCCAGTATGCTAGTTTTTAACATCTTTATTTTAGGAAGAATAATATAATTATGTACTTAAATATTCAAATCAGATAGCTAGTGGGAAGCAGCCACATAGCACAGGGAAATCAGCTCCTGCTTTGTGACCACCTAGAAGGGTGGGATAGGGAGGGCGGGAGGGAGAGGCAAGAGGGAGGAGATATGGGGATATATGTATATGTACAGCTGATTCATTTTGTTATACAGCAGAAACTAACACACCATTGTAAAGCAATTATACTCCAATAAAGGTATTTTTTAAATATTCAAATTAAACCAACTCTAAAAAAAATAAATTTGTAGTTAATTTTAGTAACACGTGTCAAACATTAGTGGTAACTTCTTTTGCATTTATTGCATATAACAGTTTTTTCCACAAGGTACCAATAAAGACTTGCTTTTAAAGAGAAGAAAAGGAGGAAAAATTGACCTAAATTATTATGTCAAAGTCTTCTGAGTTGTTTTTTTTTTTTGGCGGTACTCGGGCCTCTCACTGTCATGGCCTCTCCCGTTGCGCGGCACAGGCTCCGGACACGCAGGCTCAGCGGCCATGGCTCACGGGCCCAGCCGCTCCGCGGCATGTGGGATCTTCCCGGACCAGGGCACAAACCCGCGTCCCCTGCATCGTCAGGCGGACTCTCAACCACTGCGCCACCAGGGAAGCCCTGTTTTCAGAGTTTTTGATGTATCTGAAGCAATTACTTTATTTCACTTTTTTCACATTGTGAACTCACATGTTCACAAATGAAAAGGCTTATTTTCATTTTGTGACTTGTACTAGTATCCAGGTTTCCACTTCTAGCTAATGATGACTTTTTTTTCCCTAAATATTGAATTTTACACTGATATGGTAATACTATTAAAAGTATTCTCTCTATTTTAATCATCCACATAGCAGTTCAGGCAAATAGTAGATATTCATAAAAGTTTTTTTAAAAAAATAAACATTTATTATGTGACTTACAGGAAATACAGAGAGAAGAATACATTAGAGGATACCATGGGAATGTAATCAGCAAAATCCAGAATGTGGGAAACTCCAAAGAAAAATGACTTCAGCAAAGAAACAATAAGAAACAAAACAAAGAAGGGTAATCATAGATCAAAAGAGGCTTAAGACTAAATGTGATGCCAAAATTTAAAAAAAAAAGAAAAAAGACAAGACACTTAAAATTTGTATCAATTGAATGCAATACATGGCCCTTGTTTTGACATAGACCTGAACAAGTCTGTAAGATTACATTTATTAATACTAGGGAACTTTAACTTTGATTGGGTATTTGATTATGAAGGAATTACAGTTATTTTTTAAGTGTGACACTAATTTTGCAATTGTGTTTTAAAGCTAAAACCTTTGTCTTTTAGATATACAAATTGAAATATTTACAGATAAAGTGATATCTGAAATATTTACAGATAAAGTGATATGATTAAGGTGTGTTTCAAAATAGTCCCTGAAGGGAATAATAGTCCCTGTATGATAGTCAGAGGGTCGTATAGATGAAAAACAATTGCCTATAAACTGATGTCTGTCGTAGCTGGGCGATGGCTACTCTACTTCTGTGTACACTTGAAATATTATATAATAAAGAAATTTAAACTGTTATATTCTGGGTATAACAGGTAGTTTGGCATGACAAGAAAACTAGATTCATGTGGAAGAATGATAAGCAATAAAAACAGAAAGGTAATGGGTCAGATTATCAAAAGTGTTATAAGTTATGCTAAAATATCTGGACTGTAAGCTAAAGTGAATTGGGGAATCAGTAAGTGATTACATACAGAGAGGTAACAGGATCAGATTTTTAGATTTAAGGCTGCTAACTGGTTTCAATAAAAATACCCAGGGCTTCCCTGGTGGCACAGTAGTTGAGAGTCAGCCTGCTGATGCAGGGGACATGGGTTCGTGCCCCGGTCCGGGAAGATCCCACATGCCGCGGAGCAGCTGGGCCCGTGAGCCATGGCCGCTGAGCCTGCGCTCCGCAACAGGAGAGGCCATAACAGTGAGAGGCCCGCGTACTGCAAAAAAAGAAAAAAACAAAAAAACAAAAAAACCCAAATACTTTATGGAAACTTTTTTATTTACAAAAAGGCCATATATGATATAAAAACAAGTAATATTGAACCTTCTATTTTATATTAGTTTGTGTGGCTTTCTCAATGCTGTATTTTCAAAACTTCATCTTTTGTTTCCAAACAAATCAAAAGTGTATTTTAAAAACATTAAACCACAAATTCTCACGAAGTTCCTTCTTACTGACAACATTAAATATACTGAATTCATCAGCCCATAAATTACTAACCACACTAAAAGCTGTTCTCAGCATAATGTTGTGATTAAAGGAAAGGGCTTTGGACTCAGCCAGCCCTGGGTTCCATCATCTGTTAAAATGGAGATAATAATAGTGTCTACCTTCTAGGGCTGTTGTGAGACCTAACAGATAATGCTTGTAAAGTGCTTAGTATGGTATCTGGTATACAAATTCTCAGAAGTGCGAGGTACTATTGTTATTGCTATAATGTGATATTGTGCCCACCTCTGTGCATCATCATATCAGGGGATACAAAGATGTCAGTATGTCTTATAACTGGTACTGTTACCTTTAAAAATTTTTATTTTATTTTATTTTTTACTTTTGGCTGTGTTGGGTCTTCGTTGCTGTGCACACTGACTTTCTCTAGTTGTGTCGAGCGGGGACTGCTCATTGTTCTGGTGTGCAGGCTTCTCACTGCGGTGGCTTCTCTTGTTGCGGAGCACTGACACTAGGCCCGCAGACTTCAGTAGTTGTGGCTCACGGGCTCTAGAGTGCAGGCGCAGTAGTTGTGGCACACGGGCTTAGTTGCTCCGTGGCATGTGGGATCTTCCCGGACCATGGCTCAAATCCGTGTCCCCTGAATTGGTAGGCAGATTCTTAACTACTGTGCCACCAGGGAAGCCGGTACTGTTATCTTTGATCCCTTGGTTAGAGTAATGTCTGCCATTACTCTCTGCTATAAATTTCTCCTTTTATAATTAACAAGTATCTTATCAGACTATGCAAATATCTTGTTCTCATATATATCTGCCTAGTAATTTTAGCATACATTGATGGTTCCTGCCTATAACAGTTATTATTTGGTTATTCACCTAATGGAAATTTTTTATTTCCATCATTCCTTCCACATTTTCTACTGGAATTCTACTATAAACAAAAGTTGCCTCTTCTCATTTATTTATTCATTCAGTCATTCATTTATTCATTTAATTATTTATACTGGTATAGCCTCATAGATATTTATTTTATTCTATGGGTTATAATCTGATACTATGATTATTTGTTATTCAAATTGTCCCAGCTTTCACCATATAGAGCTCCTTCAAGTTGGTTCCTGAACCCTGTTTACCACCATCATATTTTGAACACTTCCTTACTTTCTGGCACTGTAAGATATTCCAGGTTCATGGTAAGAATAGTTTAACGGAGTGGTTGAGGCGGAAGCCATATTATAGTAGATTAAGAAGTAAATGGGAAGAAAGGAAGTAGATAGAGTGTTAAACACTTTTCCTAAATAAATGAAGGGAAAATGGCAGGCTTCTGTGGAATTAGAAACTTGAGTATGTTTATTGGCTATAGAAAAGAAGTCAGTAGACTGCTTGAATATATGAGAGAGAAAGAAAAGCTAGAGAGTGAGTTTTATCACAAGTAGAAAATTAAAGCATTTTCCATATAACAATTCAAAATTATCACACCACCAATAAAAAATTAAAATATTGTATATAAATATCACTCTGGTAAATAATATGAACTTCCCATAGCACCTTTTCTAAAATGCTTCTTAGGGGAAAAAAATTTTTTTAAAGACTTCTTGAATATGTTAATTCAAAAACCATTTTCCTTCACAAAAGTTTCCACAATTTCTGGTGTATTTTTAAGTTTGACTTCACAATATTCCTATTAATCAAATTATTAAAATTAATCAAACATTAATTATTCCTAACTGCAGATGAAAGAGTTGCTATAATCCATTTTCTCCAGATTAAGAGAGAGACTGGAGTGTGGCAGTGACAGTCTTACAAAACCAATAGGTGAAATACACTCTTAAAGTCTTGAGAAGACCTGATAAAGTAGAAGGGCAACAGTGTAAGCAAATTAACCAAACAGTTGCATAATTTGGTGGACAATGCTAACCATCATATTCTAAATTCTTTTGGCAATGTTTCAAAAAGTATTAATAAAACAAATACAAAGGGAAAAAACCTCTTCCAAGTCTTTTAAAGGGGAGATTGAGAGTTGGTTCTGTTGAAAGACACTGGTTTTTTGTATACAATGCATTATGAAAAATCAATTTTAATTTTCAGAATTCTGAGATTATATATAAAAAACTATTTGAACACTCAAGTAATTACTAACATAAATAAAAATGATGTTAAGGGAAGGCTAATATAAATACATTTGCAATAAGGAAAAAATTTAAAATAAGGTATTTGAACTTGATTTACAGTTTTAGGCAAAAGAAAATCAAATACTGAAAAGTAGCTATATATAAAAAGTCAAAAGCATTTTAGAAATCACAAAATATACTTAACTTCATCATATTAAAATTTCATCTTGCAGAATGCAAAGGAAGTAATGAGATACACTGCATCTCTGGATATAACTCTGACCATAAGAAAAACAGTTATTTGTGGAAGTAGAAATGATGGGAATTACATGAAAAAACTAAACATGACCTTTTGGTGTCCATGACAGGTCTAGGCATAGTAGCTGTGTGTCATAAATGTAGGCCTTTTGAAGTTAAAGAAAAAAAAGTATCATCATATGGCCTGAAACTTACAAAAGCATAGACAGATCAATAAACTCAGGAAATATAGTTCAACAAGTCAGGACTCAAAAATAAAATTCCAACAATTCAATAAGAAATGATTCTAACAACAACAAATGTAGTGTATCTAAAAATATTGGGTGCAACCTTACAGATTTCAAAAAGTAGAATACAAAAGACAGATTTAAGAAGAATATGAGAGGGGCACTGACCTGTAACAATAGTGCTGGGAAGTCCACAATGAGTTAAGGAGGGTGTAACTCCAGTGGTGGGTCTGAACCTGGGGGAAGTCATGCTACATTTTTTTTAAGAATAGGAAGAGGCAAACCTATGCATGTCAACTGAGCTCTTCCAAAATTTGTACAACAGAATCTACTTCCTCAGCTTGTGCTAAACCGCTCCAAACGAATATTTTCAGTTTAAATTTGTGAACTGGTGCCATCTGGTCAATCTTCTGGGTTCCTACTAGCCTTTCACTTGAGCTTAAAATCTCTTCAGCAACCCTACCATTAGTTCTTAATTAGCGTCCCTCTTATATCATACCAAAAAATGCTGATTAAAAAAAAAAAACCTTATGAGGCTGAATCTATAAATGGGTATTATTGTGTGCAGGCGTGCACACACACACACACACACACACACACACACACACACTCTCCTACCAACTTAAAAAAAAAAAAAGTACATGCCTTAACAGCAGCTCATGTGAAAAATAGCAGAGAATTTTAGCTCACTGTAAACTAAATGAGTGTATGGTGTAATGAGCTTGCCAAAAAACAAATGCAATCTTACATTGCACAAACAGAAATGTGGTATAAGGAACAAGGGAGGTGATAATTACAGTATACTCTAGTCTCACCAAGAGAAATGTATTCTGTTTTGGGTTTAAGAGGAATACAAACTAGATCACTCATTCAAGACATATTATTTGAGTACATACTACCTGCCAGACAGATTGTTATAAGTACTGGGAATAAAACAGTAAACAAGACAAAGTCCCTGCTTTAATGGAGCTAACATTTTAGAGAAGGAGATGAACAAAAAGAAAAAAAAAAACCCATCAGGTAAGGGTAATGGCTATGCAAAGAATGAAAATAGGATGATGTGATTAAAAGTGATAGGGTGACTATTTTAAAATGAACTCAAGGAAAGTCTAACTGAGAAGGCCACTTACACTGAAACCCGAATGAAAAGAAAGAACTAGCAATGTAAAGATGTGATGAAAGATGAATCAAATTATTCTAAGCAGCCTTGAGAGATCAGCAACAAAGCACAAAGACCAACATACTGGTTTTTATATCTTAATAAGAAGTTTCCCTACTGGATAACATTTGCACCAACTACACTATACTTCCCAGTCTATACATCTGGAGACTACTCCATGGAAGTGCACCTCAATTCCTCTTCAGATCTTATCTGTTCAGGTCCTACAGTTTTAAGCTGGTTCCTTCTAGTAATGAGCCATCACTATTCTCGATGGTCTGATTTTCTAGGTCAGTGTTTTTTAACTATGAACTAAAATCTCATTACAAGCCATCAGTTCAGTGGATAGCCATTAACATTCTTTATAAATGAAGTAGATTAGTGTTTTGAGAAGCACTGGTTACATCTTCATACACACCCCTACATATATACATTCATAAACATTTAAAAACACATCTATGCTGGTTCCCAGACAAAAACTTTGAAAAACACTGCTCTAAGAGGTTAATGAATACTTCCATGTCATTTCATAGGAGAGTTCAATCCAGACTCTTATTTAGGGTTGGAGGGCTTTGAGTCAGTCACCTGGTATTAGTCAACCTGGAGGATGGGATCAACCACATTGGGCAATGAATTAATCAGTTACATCTATTTAATGGAGCACCAATAAAAACTCTGACACTGAAGCTCAAGTGACATCCCTGATTAAAATACCCCATGCATACTGTCATGCATCAATGCTGGGACCTGATTCCAAGGAGAGAGCTTTGTGTTGAAACCCTCTGAGACTGCCCTATGCATCCCTTCTTTGGCTAATTTTCACCTGTAACCTCCTCTGTAGTAAACTGTAACCACAAGTATAATCGTTTTCAGTGAGTTCTGCTAGCCTATTATTGATACTAAGGGTAGTTCTGGGAACCTCCAGAATTTGTAGTTGGTGTCAGAAGTGAGGGCAGTCTTGGGACTGTGTTAGCTTTGCAGTTTGGCTATCTCTTGAGTAATACTCTCCAATGAAAACAAAAAGTCTAATGAGAAAATGAGAGATCTTAATCCGATAACTATCTTCAAATGTTAGCCAACTGCAAAGATTTTCAAGTTTTTGTGAGATGTATAAAACTAAGACTGCAATGATTCCATTCTACTGAAGGCCTATCTATAGGAAATCTGGACTGTGAAAACTGCTTCCTTAAATATTCCTATGCAAAATCTTAAAAACAAAAATCTATATACAGGAAAATATCCATATAACAAGAAACTGGGTAAAGAATACACTAGACCTAGCTGTACTATTTTTTACAAGTGCATACAAATCTGCAATTATCTCAAAATAAAAAAGTTTAATTTTTTTTTTAAAAAAGAAGAAAGCTTAGGCCTTTCCTGAGCTCAGAGACAGTCTCCTTCTGGCCTTGAAGAAATGAGCTGCTATGAGTTCTACAGCTACAAGGAAATGAATTCTGCTGACGATCCTATCAGCCTAGATGAGGGCTGTGAGTCTCCGATGAGAGCACAGCCCCACTGGATTCGCTGGATGCAGTCTTGTGAGACCCCAAGCAGAGAATCCAGCTAAGCTGTGCCTAGACACTTGACCCAAGGAAACTATGAGATAATAAGTGGATGCTGTTTTAAGCTACTAAATATATAGTTAATTTGGCACTACATTCACATACCCTACAATTGAACAATTTCACTCCTGGGTACATACTCAACATAAAAAAAGTTCAATAACAGGCAAAACTAATCTATGAGGGTACAAGTCAAAATGGTGATTACCCTTAGGGTGAGAGCAAGCAGGGACTAGTAGGAGGCCCAAGGAGATTTCTAGGATTGTGATAATGTTCTATTTCTTGATCTGGATTGGTGAAATAGATGATGTTTACTCTCTGAAAATGTATCAAACTATTTACTTATAATTTGTGTACTTTTCTGTATGTATGTTATACGTCAACAAAACTTACATTAAAAGAAGTTACATTACATAACCCTCAAACTGAAGACTATTATTTAACTTTATTATCATTAATCTAAGTAAACAATTCATTACAACCAGATTTTAAGGAAAAAACCATCTGTTCTAACGCAATGATATCTTGACACTAAAAAACCATTATTTTTCTTTATTGTGTTAGCATGATATTTCATGCTTTTCATCCAGAAAATAAAAAAAATAAAAGGGAAATATAATATGATATGTCCCCTCAATAAGAGGAGAAATCTACAAAATGCTGAAAGACATCTGAGAGTTAATTCAACCAGTGTGATTAGGGGAAGGTAGGAGCTAGAGGAAAAGGAAGTTTTTTAAAACCCACAATCAAAATGTGAAGATTTTAAACAGAAATAGAATGTTTAAGTCTATACTCATTTTAGGTTGTTACGCTTCTGAATAACATGATCATCTTCTCTCTTTCCAGTTATATCTCCAATTTTGAAATATCTGTTTTACTTTATATTCTAGCAACATGGAAACAATTTCAGTTTTTTAAAAAAAAACAAGTTATAATAACTTTGAATTTACTGTTCTAGTTGTCTAGAGTGTCCTTTCTCTAAAAGGTAGCCTAGCAAATGTCTATTCAAAACTCAGCGTAGGGACTTCCCTGGTGGCACACTGGTTAAGAATTCGCCTCCCAATGCAGAGGACGGGTTCAATCCCTGGTCCAAGAAGATCCCACATGCTGCGGAGCAACTAAGCCCGTGTGCTACAACTCCTGAGCCTGTGCTCTAGAGCCCGCATACTGCAACTACTGAGCCCATGTGCTGCAACTACTGCAGCCCGCGTGCCGAGAACCCATGCTCCGCAACAGGAGAAGCCACTGCAATGAGAAGCCCACATACCGCAAAGAAGAGTAGCCCCAGCTTGCCACAACCAGAGAAAGCCCGCGCACAGCAACGAAGCCCTGATGTAGCCAAAAATAAAAATAACTAATTAATTAATAAAAAAACAAACTCGGTGTAGATATCACTTCCTTTTTACAATATGTAATTTTACTGCTCTATTTGTCATAGCATATTTTAGTTATTTATAAGTCAAGGTCATATTTGATTTGTACCTCTAAAATCTATCCAGTGTTTGGTACAGTTGCATCATCTATGCAACGAGGATAATCATAGTATCTAAAGGATGTTATAACAGTATCTGACACATAATAAGCACTCAGTAAATATTAGTATTAATTATTATGATAAAGATTAATGTTCCTTATATAAAGAAGTCTCAGAACTCCATAATATGAAAACTATTCTAATTTTTTAAATGGGCAAGGGCTTCCCTGGTGGCGCAGTGGTTGGGAGTCCGCCTGCCGATGCAGGGGACGCGGGTTCGTGCCCCGGTCCGGGAAGATCCCACATGCCGCGGAGCGGCTGGGCCCGTGAGCCATGGCCGCTGAGCCTGCGCGTCCGGAGCCTGTGCCGCGCAACGGGAGAGGCCACAACAGTGAGAGGCCCGCGTACCGCAAAAAAAAATAAAAATTAAAAAAAATAAAAGTGGGCAAAATTTTTGGCAGACACTGCCAAAGATGATAAATGGATGGCAAACAAACACAAAAAAAGATGCTCACATTATTAGACATAAGGGAAATGCAAATTCAAACCACATGAGATACCACTATACATCTATTTGAATGGTTAAAAAAAAAACATGAACAATACTAAGTAGGAAGAAGAAGAGAGGATATTGAGAAACTGAAACTCATACACTACTGATGGAAATGCAAAATGGTACTGCTATTTTGGAAAACAGGTGGTAGTTTTTTACAAAGTTAAACATACATTTAATATATGACCCCTGGCAATCCCACTCTGATACCTTTACCCAAGAGAAATGAAAACATATGGTAACATAAACACCGGTACACAAATGTTTAAAAAGGCTTTTATTCATAAATGCCAAAACCTGGAAACAATCCAAATGTCCTTTATCTGATAAATACATATACAGTCTTTGGTTCATTCATATGATGGACTACTACTCAGTAACATGAAGGAACACACTACTGATACATGCAACAAAAAATACATTATGCTAAGTGGAAGAAGCCAGACTAATAAGGCAACATGATATATGATTCCATTTATACAACATTCTCAAAAATGCAAAACTATAAGGAAAGAAAAGTAATCACTGTTTACCAGGATCAGGGGTTGAGGGAAAGGCTGAGTACAAAGAAGCACCAGAGGATGTTTTGGGGTGATGGCAAAATTCTTTATCTTGATTGCGGTATGTTTATACAATGTACATGTTTGTCAAAACTCACAGAAATGTACACTAAAAAAGGTGAATTTTGGGGCTTCCCTGGTGGCGCAGTGGTTGCGAGTTCGCCTGCCAATGCAGAGGACACGGGTTCGTGCCCCGGTCTGAGAAGATCCCACATGCCGCAGAGCGGCTGGGCCCGTGAGCCATGGCCGCTGAGCCTGCGCGTCCGGAGCCTGTGCTCCGCAACGGGAGAGGCCACAACAGTGAGAGGCCCGCGTACCGCAAAAAAAAAAAAAAAAAAGGTGAATTTTACTAGATATAAGTTATATCTCAATAAACCTGAATTTTAAAAAAAGACTAATGTTCTTTAGGTCTCAATTCCCATATTAAGATGTTAATACCACTAGATTCTAAATCTAGGTTAATGTCTTGATATCCCTTTTCCTTAATCCCAGTACCTGTCCTTGAAGCCTTATGCTATGATAATTATCTAAATCTCTAAACATTGCCTATTTCTAGATGCTGTTTTCTCACTTATCTGCTTTCAGGAGTATGTGTTATATGTGGCTAGACCTCCTTAATCCCACAAAATTGCCTAGTTAGACTTCTTTCTATAAATGACTGGGTCTTACAACACAAACACACATGTGCACATGCACGCGCACACACACACACACACACACACACACACACACACACACCTGTTTACCAGGTCTTAGTAACATTACAGAAATCGATCTCTTCCATGTCTGGCTGTGCAAAAGACTTCAACAGACTCTTCACAAAAGAAGATATGCATTTTTGGACAATAAGCCCATGAAAAGATGCACAGTATCATTATCCATTAGGAAAATACAAATTAAAACTACAGTGAGATATAGTATACAGCCAATCAAGTGGCTAAAATTAAAAAGACTGACAATACCAAAGACCGAAGAAGACAGAGCACCTGAAACTCTCATACACTGCTGATGGGAATGTAAAATAGTGCAACCCCACTTTTGAAAACAGTTTGGCAATTTTTAACTAAGTTAAACATACATTCAACATATGATCCAACAACCTCATTACCTTTGTATGTATCCAAAGAAATGAAAACATACGTACACAAAAAGACGGAACTTAAAAATTCACTGAAGCATTATTAAAAATAGCCCAAAACAAGAAACAACCCAAATGTCTATCAATAGGTAAAATGGACAATTGTGGTGTACTTATAAAGTAGAATGCTAGTCAGCCATAAAAAGGAGCAAACTACTGACTCACCAAACAACATAAATGAATCACATATGCATTGTGCTAAGTAAATAAAGCCAGACTCAAAAGGCTACCCACTGTATGATTTCATTTATATCACATTCTCAAAAAACACAACAAAAATATACGGGCAAAAATCAGTGGTTGCCAGCAGCTGGTGGCTGGGGGAGGGATTGCTACAAAACATGAGGGAATTTTGAAGGGATAGGGAATCATTCTGTATCTTGATTAGTGGTGGTATTTACATATACTTGTCAGAACTGTGCACTAAAAAGAGTAATTTTTTACTGTATTTAAATTATATCTAAAAAACAAAACTACTGATACATGATATAATATGAATAAATCCCAAAAATATCATGTAGAATGCAAAAAGCCTGACACAAAAGAGTACATACCATATGATTCCATTTATAGGTAATCTAAAACAAGCAAACCTAATCTATAGTGACAAAAAGTAGATCACTGATTGCCTGGGGACCAGGGATGAGAGGATAACTGCCTACACAGGAAAAAAGGAAAATTTGGGGGCTTATGGAAATGTTCTATACTTTGATTGTGATAATGATTATATAGGGTATACGTAGTCAAAAATCATCAAATTAGGGCTTCCCTGGTGGCGCAGTGGTTGAGAGTCCGCCTGCCGATGCAGGGGACGCGGGTTCGTGCCCTGGTCCGGGAAGATCCCACATGCCGCGGAGCAACTAAGCCCGTGAGCCATGGCCGCTGGGCTTGCGTGTCCGGAGCCTGTGCTCCGCAGCGGGAGAGGCCACAGCAGTGAGAGGCCCGCATACCGCAAAAAAAAAAAAAAAAAAAAAAAAAAAAAAAAAAAAAAAAAAAAAAAAATCATCAAATTACACTCAAAATGGGTATATTTTATCGTATGAAAACTATGCCTGAATAAAATCAATTTTAAAATGTACTTACCCAGTGAACATAAACGTAACAGGATAAATTTTACCCTGATTTATCTATTTAACAATTCCTCTTCTTTTATTAGTTTTAATTACATCACTACAAACTAAAGTTAGATTATATTATCTTAATTTCTATAATTTATGCTAGTCCATTGGCTGGTGATAACAAATTTAGAAATATTTGCTAAGAACATATTACATACAGGTAATATGTTCAACAACAGACTCTCTGGAGAACAAATAAGAAACATGAGGGGGTGATGATGGTGGGATGAATTGGGAGATTGGGATTGATGTATATACACTAATATGTATAAAATAGATAACTAATAAGAACCTGCTGTATAAAAAAATTAAAATTCAAAAAAAAAGAAATGCTGTCTACAAAAAAAGTTGACATTTTTATTGCAGAGATTTATCTCTTCTTTTATTGCAGAGATTACATAGCTATATCTATACCACATTTCATGTATGATAAAAGGAAGAAAAGAGTAAATAATCAGTTGTTTGAGGGAACAGCTAAATCAATATGGACCACAGAGGAAAAGGAGACTTGATCTGTGTTGCCTAAGAATAAGTTAATTTTTATAATGGAAAGATAATGAGAAGATATTCAAGGGAGTGAGCTAAGCATGAGTAAAAGCATAAAAACTGAAGTAAAGATTTACAAAGACCAGCATTTCACAAACTATATTCTAAGAAACTGTGGATATTAAACCATTCATATTCCTATAAAATTCTGAGAAGCTGCCTTGTATTTTACCTTTCTTGGAGCATTATGATAAAGTGTAATTAATTAAAAGCTCACTCTGAGAAGTCCACAGAGAACTAGTAGTAAATGACCTTGCATAGAATTGACAGGGCAAAATTAAGAAACACCTTTGATTCTTAGTATAGATAACAACTCTTTTGTATCTTTTAAAAGTCATCATTTTTAAAGTACAAAATGTTGGAGGGGGAAGGGTAAGCTGGGACGAAGTGAGAGAGTGACATGGACATATATACACTACCAAATGTAAAACAGATAGCTAGTGGGAAGCAGCCGCATAGCACAGGGAGATCAATTTGGTGCTCTGTGACCACCTAGAGGGGTGGGACAGGGAGGAGATATGGGGATATATGTATATGTATAGCTGATTCACTTTGTTATAAAGCAGAAACTAACACGCCACTGTAAAGCAATTATACTCCAATAAAGATGTTAAAAAAGAAAAGTACAAAATGTTTTTAAGAGTTGAGAAATCAGGTTTGTCACCACCTATCTCCACCAGACCACTCCCCCTCCAGATAGAAAGCCATATGATAAACTGCTATAGTTTTTGGCAGCAAGAAAGGGATTTAATCAGCAATTTATCTTTCCATATTGGAAGGAAGCCTTAAGAAAGAGTTTGGGGGTACTTCCCTGGTGGCACAGTGGTTAAGAATCCACCTGCCAATGCAGGAGACACAGTTCTGTCCCTGGTCTGGGAAGATCTCACATGACAGAAAGCAACTAAGCCCGTGCGTCACAACTACTGAGCCTGTGCTCTAGTGCCTGCGAGCCACAACTACTGAGCCCACATGCCACAACTACTGAAGCCCATATGCTTAGAGCCCATGCTCCGCAACAAGAGAAGCCACTGCAATGCAAAGCCCGCACACCACAATGAAGAGTAGACCCTGCCTGCCACAACTAGAAAAAGCACAAACACTGCAACAAAGACCCAACGCAGCCATAAATTAATTAATTAATCAATTAATTTAAAAGTTTGGGGATCAATGTGTACCAGAAGTTTGTTGGTTCTATTCTAATTGCATCTGGGGGGGTGCGTGTGCATGTGGGGATGAGGGAATGTAAACCACAGTTCAATATGGCATTTTGAGAATAGGCAAGAGTATTTTAAGTAAGAGGGTGAGAGAATAAAAAATTTAATATTAAAGTATACCCCTGTAATACAAATACAAAAATAAAAGTACTTAACTGCGTCTATACCACAATACAATATACCATCAACATTAATTTTTTAATCTATTTTATTGATCTTAAGTGTTTAAAGAAAAATTAATTTATCTTTACTTATACCTCTTCTATATGTCATCCTTTAAGACATGGAATAAACTGCAGTGACTACAAATGCACTATATTCTAACAAAAGCTGTAAAAATATTTTACTAATTGTTCAGTTTAATGCAATCATCCACGATGACCTATTAAAGCCAAAAAACAAACAAAAAAGCAAACACTGGAATAAATAATGAATTAAACTACAGAACAATATCCTGTATCAATATAGACACATATATCAATGAAATGATATACAAAAATATAAACATCATTTATCCTATCAACGCAAGGTTATTTTAATATCTGAAAATCAATTAATGTAATAATATCAATAAAGAATTAAAACCACACGATCATATTAAGTGACACAGAAAAAGCATTTGACAAAGATGAGCATCTCTTCATGATAAAAATCACTGAACAAACTGGGAATAGAAGGGAACCTGATAATGGGCATCTACAAAAAATCCACAGCCAATATCATACTTAATAGTAAAAGATGGAATGCTTTCCCTAAGATCAGGAACAGCACATGGATGTTTGCTCTTGCCATTTCTATTCAACATTATGCTAGAGATTCTAACCAGGCAATTAGGAAAGAAAAAGAAATAAAAAGCATAGATTGAAAAGCAAGAAACAAAACTATATTTATATGCAGAATACATATACATGACATGATTAATTTTTTAAAATCCTAAGAAAAGATTTGTAAGTGGTATCTATAAGGGATTTATAATAGATAAAGAATTCCTACAACTCAATAATAAAATGACTACATAATCCAGTTTAGGGACTTCCGTGGTGGTGCAGTGGTTAAGAATCTGCCTGCCAATGCAGGGGACACGGGTTCGATCCCTAGTCCGGGAAGATTCCACATGCCAGAGCAACTAAGCCCGTGCGCCACACCTACTGAGCCTGCACTCTACAGCCCACAAGCCACAACTATTGAGCCCGCGTGCTGCAGCTACTGAAGCCTGCGTGCCTAAAGCCCATGCTCTGCAACAAGAGAAGCCACCACAGTGAGAAGCCCGTGTGCTGCAATGAAGAGTAGCCCCCGCTTGCCACAACTACAGAAAGCCCACGTGCAGCAATGAAAACCCAACACAGCCAAAATTAAATAAATAAATTTATTTAAAAAAAATAATAATCCAATTTAAAAATTGGCAAAAGGCCTGAATAAGCATTTCTCCATAAGAATGGCCAATAAGCCCATGAAAGAGGTTCAGCATCTTTAGCCATCAGGGAAATGCAAATCACAACCACAATGAGGTACCACTACACATCCACTAGGATGACTATAAACAAAGACAGATAATAACAAGTATAGAGAAATGTGAACTCTTGTAATAGTTCCACAGTTCTGTGAATTTACTAAAATTTATTGACTTGTATACCTTAAATGGGTGGACTGTACCAAATGTAATTACATCAACAGAGTTATTATTTTTTTTAAATAATGAACTCTATAGAAGCAAAATAACTTTATTCTCATTGCTTTCTTTTTTTCTTTCTTTTTTTTTTTTTTGCGGTATGCGGGCCTCTCACTGTTGTGGCCTCTCCCGTTGTGGAGCACAGGCTCCGGACGCGCAGGCCTAGCGGCCATGGCTCACGGGCTTAGTTGCTCCGCGGCATGTGGGATCTTCCCGGACCAGGGCACGAACCCGTGTCTCCTGCATCGGCAGGCGGATTCTCAACCACTGCGCCACCAGGGAAGCCCCATTGCTTTCTTGAGGATTACAAAGTTTCACTGAATTTACATTGTGACTCTTGTAAAATATTGTTATGGTCATTTAAATAACCATTTTCTTTTTCCTAATACATTCTTTTACTTAGTTAATCACTTAAATATCAAGCAATTCCCCTGTTAATTAAAAGAAACTTTCACCCACAGGGCCTTTCTACATAAACTTTATCTCAAATTAAAAGTTGTAACTTACTCAAGCATATGGTAAAATTAGGCAGACTATACAAAACATGGAGATTAATTTCTTCTGTATAAATATTATCATTATATATTTTCTAAGTTTGCCAAAATAGTAATCAGAAGCTTACTGAAGCTTCAGATTCAGTAATCAGAAGCTCAGAATATGATATATTTAGTAAACTATATATCATATTCCTGAGAGTTGATTATATATTAACATTTTAAATACTCATTTCTATTTTTCTCATCTTTTCAACCTTCAAAAATACTTTTATTTTTCCTCTCATATCTAGACATCTCAAGATGAACATCATTGTGTATTTATGAATGATATGGTTATTGAAACATGGGTATCTGTAATGAGTATGAGGGTCACAATTTCTCAAGTTTCTTATAGAATTTTAATTTTTGGCTGAAAGGGTTATCGAGATAAATACATTTTACTTGTCATGTAAAAATTCTTTAGAACTGTAATTATTGCCATGCAGGAATTCATATGATATACTTAAGCAAAAACTGGAATGATTACATGAAACTTAGTTCTAGGAATGAGCAGACCAATATTAATACTAAAAAAGATTAAAACTAAAAGAATATATATATATTTTACTCATTTATTATATAAACTAAGTTTTTTTTTTTTTTTTACAGTAGCTCAGATGTCCTTTTTTTGTAGTTGTTGGTCTTGACTGCGTCATGTGGGATCTTTCATTGTGGTGTGTGGGCTCTTTGTTGCAGCGTGCAGGCTTCTCTCTAGTTATGGTATGTGGGTTTTCTCTCTCTAGTTATGGTATGTGCGTTTTCTCTCTCTAGTTGTGGCACACAGGCTCCAGAGCACGTGGGCTCTGTAGTTTGCGGCACACAGGCTCTTTAGCTGAGGTGCGTGGGCTCAGTAGTTGTGGCGTGCGGGCTTAGCTGCCCTGCAGCATGTGGGATCTTAGTTCCCCGACCAGGGATCGAACCCGTGACCCCTGCCCTGAAAGGCGGATTCTTTACCACTGGACCACAGGAGAAGTCCCCAGATGTACTTCTGAATGTTCAATTGGGTTTAATGTTAGCAAGACAAAACGCTTCTTTAAAATTTTTTTCTATATGTAAAAGAAGCTTAATGTCTCAGCATGATATTAACATCTCATGCATAATTTAATTCCTCTGGTTAACAGTAATAATCCTGAAAAAGTTGCTGAGGACTGGTGTCTCTAATTAAAAGTAGTAAAAAAGAAATTTTCTACTATGCATGATTAAGCATGTACACTATCATTATAACATGCTATGTTAATTTAATTATATCATGGTATTTGCTTTTACCATGAAAAATTTGATGTATTTAAAAGGCTTCACTTTGTTTTTATTTATTAATTTTATTCTTAGTTGGCTAGTCTGACTTACTGTAACTTCAGAGGATAATCTTTTGGAGACACTTTCATGGCAACTGACATTGTCTGGGGAAAGAGTATTGTTAAGGACTCTCCATTTGGGTTTAATACAATTTCTGTTGTCATTTTCATAGTATATTTGAGTTAAGTTCCTTATGTTCTAGGTGAGCCAATTTTTTTTCAAATTTCTGATGTTTAAAAAAAACTTCATTAATCAGATTTCAATACTTAATTAAATATACATAAGAATTTGAGCTAGAAAGAAGAAATCTAGCCAGTTAAATGAAAAATAAATTTTTTATGATTTTTTTTTTGGGGGGGCGGTATGCGGGCCTCTCACTTTTGTGGCCTCTCCCGTTGAGGAGCACAGGCTCTGGACGCGCAGGCTCAGTGGCCACGGCTCACGGGCCCCGCCGCTCCGCCGCATGTGGGATCTTCCCGGACCGGGGCACGAACCCGTGTCCCCTGCATCGGCAGGCGGACTCTCAACCACTGCGCCACCAGGGAAGCCCTTTATGATTATTTTAAATGAGATTTCACATACATGTCCTTAATTCTATTAGTAAAGCACTAAATGTATTAAAAGTTCTACTTTTCATTAAAATTTATTATGCAGAATTGTAAATCCCAACTAAGATTAAATATTTTAAATACATGTATGAATGTATGAATACATATGAACAAATACGAGACTATATAAATTAGCTAACTTTCTATTCGCTCTATGAACACAGTCCTTTCAATAATACTCTCAACAACCACCCACCTCCTACAAAATACTTTAACTTATTAAAATCAAAATGATTTAGCCATTTAAAAATATCAGTTTCTAATCTATATGTTGGTACTTTTTAAAAACGTAGCTGTGCTAAAACATAAAAGCATATAGAAGTATTATACAAATACCCATAAACCCACCACCTAGGTTTAACAAATATAGTATTTGTTGAAAATCTGTTTTTTTCCTTAGATTTGCAAAAACAGAATATACTTGAAAACTACTGAAATCCCCAGTCCCATTCCTTGCTTTCTAGAGCAAACCACTATTCTGACTTTGTCATGTTATCTTTTCAGTATGTGTTTCTGTAACTTCATCTTAGAGATCTGTATCCATTAACATCTGGGGAAGGAATGAGGAGAGGAATAGTTATTTCTGTTTATTTAAAAGACAGAGATTTGAAGTAAATATGACAAATAATATCTATTTAATCTCATTTCATGAGGGTTAGCTTATTTTCTCTATGTTAAAAATAGTGTATAATTAACCATTAGTAATAAAAGAAAATAGTGACTTTGGAGTTAGGCAGCCTTGGGTTTAAAACTCCTTTCTGCTACTTACCAGCCATGTAACTTTGGGCAAGTTTGTTAATCTTTCCAAACTTTAGTGTCCTCATCCATAAAATGTGGATAATATTGGTACCAGCTACATAAGATTGTTTTCAGTATTAAAATAGGCTAATCCATGGAGTGCATAGCGTGATACCTGGCTATAATATTTTTTGAGTGCTTATTTTCTAAGCTCTTTACAAGTATTATACTATTCAATCTTACATCTATCAGTCACTAAAAGAGATAGGTATGGAACTACCTCTTTTAGTGACTGATATCTATACAAAGGGTTTGTATGTAGTGACCTGTGGTTAGATTGTTATTTTTAAAGAAAGGGAAACATTTTATTATAATGAATGGGTGATACTTATAGCAGTGAGAGATTTGGGAAGTTAGATGGGTGCCATTTACAAGGCTTTGAGTGCCAGGCTAAGCGAAGACTTTGAGCAGGGAAAAATCACAATAAAAGCTATACCAGATTAACCTGATATTAAAGTGGAACAAAGCAGAGGCAGTAAAACTTCTTTTGGTGAACAGGTCTACATTCAACTGAAAAATGTAAAACTAGATTTAAGAAGATATGTATTTGGGGAGTATCTGGTACAAAGTTATAGAAGAAGATATGGGACATCCTAAGGTAATTGAAGTAGAAAATATAGAGTGAGAAGAATAGAGAGCTTTAGCCAGAATCTTGGGGAACCTGGATTCATGGGCAGGAGAAAAAAAGAACCAAGAAATTAGAGAAAGAATAATCAGTCTAAGACTTTGTAGTGTCCCTGAATACACAGAAAAAGATTCCAGAAAAAGTGATACACAACAGTGTCAAAAACTGAGTAGCGGGCTTCCCTGGTGGCGCAGTGGTTGAGAGTCCGCCTGCCGATGCAGCGGACACGGGTTCGTGTCCCGGTCTGGGAAGATCCCACATGCCGCGGAGCGGCTGGGCCCGTGAGCCGTGGCCGCTGAGCCTGCGCGTCCGGAGCCTGTGCTCCGCAGCGGGAGAGGCCACAACAGTGAGAGGCCCGCGTACCGCAAAAAAAAAAAAAAAAAAAAAAAAAAAAAAAAACTGAGTAGCTATGAGAAGTAATTGGTATATCCCTTTCTCCACATTTCAGTAAGTCTACATCGTTTCTCCTTACCAAAAGTACTGTCATCTATATTTCCCCTTAATATATCACTAAAACAAGTATTTTCTAATATTTATAACTCCTCTCATTCTTTTCTTCCCTCAAAATAGAAGAAATTTAAAAGAGATTGTAGCAACTCACTTGTCTTCATCAAATTATGCAAATCCCTTTAATTTATCCCTGTTTTACCCAATGTTTCCCTGAAGGAAAAAGTAAATTTAGAAGGCACATTAAAACAAAGGGAAAAAGTAATGGATTTGAAAAATGTCCGAGAGAATTCATAGCTGTTTACAGACCACTACTTCGCAAAGGACATCCTGGCAACTACAAAATATACAAAATTTGTAAGGCAGGATTATTTACTAATTTTTTTAAATGACAAAGCAATAAAGATTTGGGTACATTTTTAATTCTCAAGTCATGATCAAGACTACAGAGTTAAAACATTTCATTAGGATATTTTAAGTGAAAATGATAAAAAAAAAAACAAACCTCAGTAGTTTATCCTAACAATTGGAGAAACTTGAATATGAATTAGATTTTAGATGAAATGTGGAGTTACTATTAACTATCTTCGGTATGATATTGGTTGTGTAGAAGAATCTATCTCATGCCTTAGGAGATGGAACATGAAGTATTTAGAGGTAAAGTCTCATGATGACCGGAATTTACTTTCAAATCATAGAGCCTGAAACAACAAAATCTATGTATCTATCTATAAATAAAAACAAAGCAAATATGGCAAAGTGTTAACACCTATTGAAATGAAAGGGCATTTATTTACTATTCTTTCATTTACTCATTTTTTTTACTTTTTTGGATACTGAAGATTTTTCATTAGAAAACCAGAGAAAATAACTTGTCCTGATCTACTGCCATACCAACAACTCATTGAGTGGAACACACACATATTAATAGGACAATTTCACTTTAATCCCAAGAACACAGACAACTTTGTTTTTAAGAAAATTTTAAAACTATATAGTCATCTACAAATTCTTGATTCATAAATCAACAATACTTGAACTGACAGACACAAAGCCCAATGTATGGATAATGATAATGATTTCCATAGACATAAAATCTTTCTCTTGGTCACAGACAAGCTAGCGACCTACATCTCTCACTAATTTACCAGCTCGCACAAACTAACTTCACAAATCTGTGTCACTGCTCATAAAGAAAACACCTTCCTTTACATCAGGAAAGAGGGGTCCCTCTTCCTTGAGCTGCACAATTTAGAGGGTCTGGTTCCTGTGTCACACCCCTCCTCAGGGCCAAAAGGATCTATTACTCCTCCCCTCTTCTAGAATATGCTCCAGGTACACAGGAATTCCGTACCTAAGACAGTCTCACACTCACTTGCAGAGCCCACCTTGGGTCTATTCCCTAGGTTTGTTCTCTCAAGGAAGTACTTGTATGGCAAGGAACATATATTGCCAGTCTGTGCATGATTAGGGCAAAGAGATGGCAAGAAGGAGGTGGAGCTTGGATATGCAGGCTGAGAAGTCCACACTTCTCATGAGTCCACACTTGCTCATGAGGCCCCTCAAGGTACAGGATGGAACCAGGGGTGGAAAGAGAAGTAGAATGGTCCACTTCTGCCATATTCTGGATGTGGAACTCCAGAGAGCCCAAGACCTCTAAATTCAAACGAGTGTTTCTGTTTGTCAAGGAAGAACAAAACATATTTAACAGTTTATTGGCTTTATTTGCAACTTTTAAATATTTTGACATACAATTTAAGAGCTTCCAATTGTACTCTTTCCCTGGAACTCACAAATATTAGGGGCAAGCCTGCATAAAAATGAGTTAAGAAGCAGTTATATAAGAAGGGGGGGAGTGTAAAAAAAAAAAGTTAATGTAAGAAAAAGAACAATAAAAAGGAAATAGAATCGGGGATCTCTTTTAGATCATGCCACTAAAAAGTTACGTAGACTTTATATCTGGGCGCCAGTTTTATACCCGTAAAATTTTTAAAAGTTGATTAATAATTAAAGGTCTTCCTAGTTCTAAAATTTTTTTTAAATCCTTAAAGCAAGGAAGTATTATTAAACAACAAGCTGACTTTACAAGGCACTTTCAAATTTATTGTCACATTTATTAATCAGAAATGCTAAAAATACACAGCCACATATTACAGATGAGAAAACTTGCCTAAGACTACTATGATAGTAGGTAGAAGTGCTAGGACTTAAGCCTAGTTCTCCTCACTACAAATTCAGTGCTTTTCCAACTTTATCACAGAAACTCACACCCAAAACACCACCTGCAAAATATTTATTATCCAACACTGGAACTGAGAAACAAATGACAGATACCAAGAACAGAAATTAAAACTATCTAATTCCTCTTCTTCATAAATAGCTCATTTGTCTGATGACAAAAATTCATGAATTCAACTTTCTAGTAATTATGGCTCAATTCAGTAAGAGATACAGCCACATGAGTAACATTAAGAAAGTGCTGATGGAGCAACTAAGCCCATGCGCCACAACTACTGAGCCTGCACTCTAGAGCCCGTGAGCCACAACTACCGAGCCTGCGTGCCACAACTACTGAAGCCCGTGCACCTAGAGCCCTGCTCCACAACGAGAAGACACTGCAATGAGAAGCCCGCACATCGCAACGAAGAGTAGCCCCCGCTCGACGCAACTAGAGAAAGCCCACGCACAGCAACGAAGACCCAATGCAACCAAACATAAATAAATAAACAAAATTGATTCTTTAAAGAAAAAAAGTGCTGAAAGCATAAGTTATAAAGAAAGAGAGTCAAAAACAGCATTTTTAAAACATCTTTATTGGAGTATAATTGCTTTACAATGTTGTGTTAGTTTCTGCTGTATAACAAAGTTAATCAGCTATACGCATACATATATCCCCATATCCCCTCCCTCTTGCATCTCCCTCCCACCCTCCCTATCCCACCACACACACAAAGCACCGAGCTGATCTCCCTGTGCTATGCGGCTGCCACTAGCTATCTATTTTACATTTGGTAGTGTATATATGTCAATGCCACTCTCTCACTTCATCCCAGCTTATCCTTCCCCCTCCCTGTGACCTCAAGTCCATTCTCTATGTCTGCATCTTTATTTCTGTCCTGCCCCTAGGTTCTTCAGAACCATTTTCTTTTTTTTAGATTCCATATACATGTGTTAGCATACGGTATTTGTTTTTCTCTTTCTGACTTACTTCACTCTGTAACTCTAGGTCCATCCACCTCACTACAAATAACTCAATTTCAATTCTTTTTATGGCTGAGTAATACTCCATTGTATATATATGCCACACCTTCTTTATCCATTCATCTGTCAATGAGCATTTAGGTTGCTTCCATGTCCTGGCTATTGTTAATAGTGCTGCAGTGAACATTGTAGTTCATGACTCTTTTGGAATTATGGTTTTCTCAGGGTATATGGCACCAGTAGTGGGACTGCTGGGTCACATGGTAATTCTAGTTTTAGTGTTTTTTTTTTTTGGTGGTACGCGGGCCTCTCACTGCTGCGGCCTCTCCCGTGGCGGAGCACAGGCTCCGGACGCGCAGGCCCAGCAGCCATGGCTCACGGCCCCGCCGCTTCATGGCATGTGGGACCTTCCTGGACCGGGGCACGAACCCGCGTCCCCCGCATCCGCAGGCGGACTCTCAACCACTGCACCACCAGGGAAGCCCTGTTTGTAGATTTTTTTGATGATGGCCATTCTGACTGGTGTGAGGTGATACCTCATTGTAGTTTTGATTTGCATTTCTCTAATGATTAGTGATGTTGAGCATCCTTTCATGTGTTTGTTGGCAATCTGTATATCTTCTTTGGAGAAATGTCTATTTAGGTCTTCTGCCCATTTTTGGATTGGGTTGTTTGTTTTTTTGATATTGAGCTGCATGAGCTGCTTGTATATTTTGGAGATTAATCCTTTGTCAGTTGTTTCCTTTGCAAATATTTTCTCCCATTCTGAGGGTTGTCTTTTTATTTTGTTTATGGTTTCCTCTGTTGTGCAAAAGCTTTTAAGTTTCATTAGGTCCCTTTTGTTTATTTTTACAAAAACAGCATTTTTACAAAATAAAATACAGCAACACTTTGGAAATCGGATTATCTGATTTAAAAAAAACAGTACTAATTACTTGTGGGATCTTAGTTCCCTGACCAGGGATTGAACCTGGACCCTCAGCTGTGAGAGCTCAGAGTCCTAACCACTGGACTAACAGTGAATTCCCTCTTTATCTTTTCTCAATATCTAGTTTTCTCAAATCTATGTTCAAGTTTTAGGTCTGTGACTTATAAACTGTGGTACCTTGAGTTTGTTTTATTCACTTATAAATTAAGGTGCCACAATTAACACTATTAAGATTATTATGAGGATAAAATGTGATGACATATAAAAAGTATCCAACACTATCTGTATGACCCTGAGCAAGCTATGTAACTATCCTATGCTTTAAGCCAGTATCTGTAAAAAAGAGTAGATAAGATCTACCTCAGAGTTGTTCTGAAGATTAAATGAAAAAAATATATGTAAAGCTATGAATGTAAGTATAACTGCTCAATATTTATTGGCTGTTTGTATTTTTATTATTATTCATAATTGTACTAATTTTCAACGGAAAGTTTGTACATTTACCTTGATTTTCTAGGACTGTCTAATCATAGGTACACACAATAATTCATCTACAAAAATATTCATCATACTATCTAAGAAAAATAAACTGGCTATATAAACCACAGTATTTCTACATTATAAATTATTATACAGTCATTAAATGGTGCTTTAAGCCTTCCACTTAAGTCCAAGATGGAATAATAGGAACTGGATTTACCCTCATGCTTAAAACAACCGAAAAACCAAGCACAATATATAAAACAATAATTTTTAGACATTGGACATCAGTCAACCCATGACAGTAATCCCTGAGAGAGGGGGAAAAACTTGAGCTAAAGCTATTATCTTATTTGGAGAATAAGGAGAATGCTTCCAAGCTGCAGAACAACAGTGGTATCAGGAAGTCAGGTAGAATCTCACAGCCTGTGTTGAGGAGACAGAGCTGGAGGTTCAGGGGAGACAGAAAGACTAGTTTGCAGGGGAAAGTTCTGCAGAAGAGAGAGCTTCACAGGGAAAGACCTGAAGAGATCTTCAGGAGGTCTCCTCTCAAGGCTTTAGATAAGTACTGATCAATACTACTACTTTGTGAAGAAACTGCCCAAGGCCCAGAACAAACCACGTAAAAGCAACTGAGATCATACACTAAGGCCAGGAATAGTCCATCTTTCCATCAGCCAGACTGGAAAATCTTGTATTTCACAAGGAATTGGATAGAGAACTCACAAGGCTATTTTGTCAGTAGTGGGGGAAAATTAGTCCTAAATATTGTCCATCTAAACAAAGCTTGGAAACAGATCTTATAAGGATAAACCAATTTCCAAGTAACTTACTGTATCTCAGAACAAAACTCAAGAATATTTACAAAAATGCAAAACTTTCCAGCACTCATCAGGGTAAAATTCACAATGTCTGGCACCTATTCAAAAATTATCAGGCATGCAAAGAGGCAGGAAAATACAACCTACATTAAGGAGAGAAATAAATCAATAGAAGCAGGATCAGAAATGACACAGATGATAGATTTAATAGACAAGGATAAGTAACATAGCTAGTATAATTATATTCCAAATGTTCAGTAAATTAGAGGAAAGATTAAGCATGTTTAGTAGAGACATGGAAGACATAAAATGAATGAAAATGAGATTTAAAAAATACATTGGCTGGGATTAACAGATTACACAGCAGAAGAAAAGAGTAGTGAATACATATTAATAAAAACTATCCAAACACAGAACAACAACAACAATAAAATCCAAAACCAAAGACAGGGAAAAGGCTAAAAAAGAAAACACACACACAGCATGAGTGAGCTGTGGAACAATTTCAAGCAGCCTAATCTACCTGTAACAGAGAACAACAAAAATATTTCAAGGAAAAATTTCCATGTTTGACAAAAACTATAAGCACAGATCCAAAAAGCTCAACAGAACTCAGGCACAAGGAACATGAAGAAAACCACATCAACAAGTATCAGAATCAAATTGCTTAAAAACATTAGAAGAGAGAAAATGCATAAAAGTTACCAGGGAACAAATATACACTACATGCAGAGGAACAAAAATAAGAATTATAGAAGTCTTCACATCAGAAACAAGGCAAAACAGAAGACAGCAGAGCAACATACTTAAAGTATAAAAAGAAACATAAAAACCACTGGCAACCTAGAATTCTATATCCAGCAAAATATCTTTCAAAAATAAAAGGGAAATGAAGACCTTTTGTTTTATTTATTTATTTATTTATTTTTGGCTGTGTCAGGTCTTCATTGCTGCACACAGGCTCGTCCTAGTTGCAGCGAGCGGGGGCTACTCTTCATTGCAGTGCATGTGCTTCTCATTGCCATGGCTTCTCCTGTTGCACAGCACGGGTTCTAGGCACACAGGCCTCAGTAGTCATGGCATGAGGGCTCAGTAGTTGTGGCTCACAGGCTCTAGAGCTCAGGCTCAGCAGTTGTGGCGCATGGTCTCTAGAGTGCAAGCTCAGCAGTTGTGGCGCACGGGCTTCGTTGCTCAGCGGCATGTGGGATCTTCCCCGACCAGGGATCAAACCCGTGTCCCCTGCATTGGCAGGTGGACTCTCAACCACTGCGCCACCAGAGAAGTCCCAACACCTTTTAGACATATAAAAGTTGAAAGAATTCATGACCATCAGACCTGCACTACAAGAAATGTTAAAGGAAGTCTTTCAAGCAGAGAAAATGATATCAGACAGAAATTGGCATCTATATGAAGAAATGAAGAACACTGGAGAGACTTCCCAGGTGGTCCAGTGGGTAAGACTCCACGATCCCAATGCAGGGTGCCCAGGTTTGATTCCTAGTCGGGGAACTAGATCCCGAATGCATCCCACAACTAAGAGTTCGCATGCCACAGCTAGGAAGCCCAAGTGCCACAACTAAAAGTCCCACATGTTGCAACTAAGACCCAGTGCAGCTTAAATAAATAAATATTAAAAAGAAAAAACAGAAAAAGAACACTGGAAATGGTATATATGTGGTTAAATATAAAATATATTTTTTCTTATTCTTAAAAGCTTATTCAAAGATAATTGACTGCTTAAAGGAAAATTAATATTTAGTGTGGAGTTTATAACTTCTATATAGAAGTACAATATACAACAATAAGAGCACAAAGTCCAGGATGGGAAAAATGGAAATACACTGTGATATCATTCATATAATATATATGAAGAGGTATATTGCAACTGAAGGTAAACTGTGATAAGTTAAAGATGTATACTGTTAATATTAAAGCAACCACTAAAATAATATGACAAAAAGTACTAAATAATAGCTCAACTAGGGTTTACTTTGTGTGCCAGATGTCAATTTACCACCTCTCAGGTCTAAATCCATACTTCATTGTCTGCTCATGCAATAATGGAGTTGAAACCTGTACACATTTTTCCTTTGCCAGTGGCACAACGTCAAGCTTTGTTAGTAGGGGGCGCTGGAAGATTAGGAGAAGATGAAGGGGTTTCAAATCCTGGTTCCGGTGTGTTCTCTTCAGCAGGCTACTGAAGAATACAGGAGCCAGCAGGACACAAAATCATCCCATGGTTAACTTCATATGACACCTTCTTAAGCAGCTTCAAGGGAAGTTTTGAGTCATAACATCGGTCTATGGGCACTGTCCGCCCCCACCCCACCGGTACCTCACAAAGCAGATGCCCAACGAGACTCACTAACATGACACTGCAGCAAATTTCTCTAACATGTGGTGCTCCACGGTTATGCCCCCTCTAATGAAGTCTGGACTGCAGCCCTGGTGAGAGGTGCATGTCCAAGATTTTTTCCTTCCTTGAGTACTTTGTGTCCATCCTAGAGATGGTGGCTGCCCCATTTATCTGCTCTTTTTTGTACTTTTTTTTAAAAGATATTTTTGATGTGGACCATTTTTAAAGCCTTTATTGAATTTGTTACAATATTGCTTCTGTTTTATGTTTTGTTCTTTTGGTCGTGAGGCATGTCGGATCTTAGCTCCCCAACCAGGGATTGAACCCATGCCCCCTGCATTGGAAGCACAGTCTTAACCACTGGACAACCAGAGAAGTCCCTGTACTCTTTGAAAGCCGCAGTAGTCAGTCTCACATTAGATCAATCCTGTTTCAGTTAATAATTATTAATGAAAATCTCCCTGCTCATATTAATGTATAGTTTCTGTCGTCCCACTGGACCATGAAGGACACAAATGAAATCATAAAAATTACTCTGTTAATCCAAAAATAGGCAGAAAATAAGGAAAAGAGGAACAAAGAATACAGGGGACAAATATAAAATTAATAGCAAGATAGTAGGTTTAAACATATCTATATAATTAACCACATTAAATGTAAACAGTTTAATCACCTCGATTATAAAACAGATTGTTAAGTTGGATAAAGAAGAGAAGAATGAACTGTATGTTGCCTGTAAGAAAGCCACTTTAAATATAAAAACAAACAGGTTAAAAGTAAAAGGATGGGGCTTCCCTGGTGGCGCAGTGGTTGAGAGTCCGCCGGCCGATGCAGGGAACACGGGTTCATGCCCCGGTCCGGGAAGATCCCACATGCTGCGGAGCAGCTGAGCCCGTGAGCCATGGCCGCTGAGCCTGTGCGTCCGGAGCCTGTGCTCCGCTATGGGAGAGGCCACAACAGTGAGAGGCCCACGTACCGCAAAAAAAAAAAAAAAAAAAAAGTAAAAGGACGGAAAAAGATATTCCATGCTAACACAAACAAAAAACAGAAGCAACTATATTAATACCAAATAAAGCAAATATCAGAGCAAAGAATATATGTAAAGCCATGAACATAAGCTATAGAACAAATATAAATAAATGTAAACAAATTCAAAACATAAAAATTTGTTCTCTGATCACAATGGAGTTAAATTAGAAATCAGTACCAAAAAGGTATTTGGAAAAAGATTCAAGTATTTATAAATTAAATAAACATTTCTAAATAACTCACCGGTCAAATAAGAAATCCAAGGAGGGAATTCAAAAGTTTTTGAAACTGAATAAAAATGAAATGCACCTAAGATAACACTTAATGGCAAGTGTATAAGCATCAAACATCTATATCAGAAAAGAAGAGCTCAATCAATGACTTCAATTTTTCACTTTAAAAAGAGAGTAAATTAGGGCTTCCCTGGTGGCGCAGTGGTTGAGAGTCCACCTGACAATGCAGGGGACACGGGTTTGTGCCCTGGTCTGGGAAGATCCCACATGCCGCGGAGCGGCTGGGCCCGTGAGCCATGGCCGCTGAGCCTGCGCGTACGGAGCCTGTGCTCCACAACCAGAGAGGCCACAACAGTGAGAGGCCCGCGTACCGCAAAAAAACAAAACAACAACAACAAAAAAAAAACAAAATAAAAAAAGTAAATTAAACCCACAGTAAGCAGAAGAAATAATAAAAAGATGAGAAATCAGTGAAATCTAAAGCAGGAAATAAGAGAAAAATCAATGAAACTCCATAAAACTGATAAACCTCTGGCTACACTAATCAGGAAAGAAAAAGAAAAGATATTAATTATCAATGTCATAAATGTACTCTATTAACTGTACACTGGAAGGATAAAAATGAAAACATTATGCCAAAAAATTTGACAACTTAGATGAAATTTTAAAATTCTGAAAGGCACAAACTACCAAAAGCTCACTCATACATATAACCTAAGAGACATACGTTTATTAAAGAAATTAGATGTGTAATTAAAAACATTCCCCAAAATAAAAGTTCAGGGCCAGATGGCTTCAGTATTGAATTCTACAAACATTTAAGGAAAACAAAGAACTTCTACATGAAAACATAAGAAAAAACCTTGATGACTATAGGGCAGGCACAGATTTCTTAAATATTAAACAAGCACAGTCTATAAAAGTAATGAATAGGACCTGCTCAAAATTAAAAACTTTTGCACTTCAACATATACTATTAAGAAAACGCAAGCCACAGACTGGGAGAAAAAATCTGCAAAACATAGAATACTACACAACTCAATAATAAAAAACAACCCAATTTTTTTTTTTTTTTTTTTTTTTAATGGTACGCGGCCTCTCCCATTGAGGAGCACAGGCTCCGGACGCACAGGCCCAGCGGCCATGGCTCACGGGCCTATCCACTCCACGGCATGTGGGATCTTCCCGGACCAGGGCACGAACCGTAGTCCGCTGCATGAGCAGGCGGACTCGTAACCACTGCGCCACCAGGGAAGCCCCGACCCAATTTTTTAAATGGGCAAACAATCTGGACAGAAACTTCATCAAAGAAGATATGTGGATGGCAGTAAGCACATGAAAAGATATTCAACATCATGAATGATTAAGGCAATGCAAATTAAAATCACAATAAGACACCACCACCCACTCCTTAGAACGGCTTAAATTATTTTCCCAGTGGAAATAATAAAAGTATTTACTTGCAAAGACTGTACACAAATGTTCATAGCATCTTTATTCACAGTAACCCCAAACCAGAAACAATATCCACCAAGTGAATGGATAAACAAATTGTGGTGTATCCATATAATAGAATACTACTTAGCAATTAAAAGGAATGAAATATTATACCTGCAACTACTGGATGAATCTCAAAATAGTTATGCTGAGTAAAAGAAGCCAGATTAAAAAAGAGTACATGGGGCTTCCCCAGTGGCGCAGCGGTTGAGAGTCCGCTTGCCAATGCAGGGGACGCGGGTTCGTGCCCCGGTCCGGGAGGATCCTACGTGCAGCGGAGCGGCTGGGCCCGTAAGCCATGGCCGCTGAGCCTGTGCGTCCGGAGCCTGTGCTCTGCAATGGGAGAGGCCTGTGTACCGCAAAAAAAATAAAAATAAAAAAATAAAAAAGAGTACAAACCATATTATTCCATTATACAACATTCTAGAAAATGCCAACTAATCTATAGTGACAGAAATCAGATCAGTGATTGCCTTGGTGGTGGGGGGAGTGGAGGATGGAAGAAAGGATTACAAAGGAACAATGGGGAACTTTTGGGGGTGATGAATATGTTAATTATCTTGATTGTGACGATGGTTTCCCAGGTATATACATGTCAAAATTTATCAAATTGCATACTTTAAATATGTTCAGTTTATTATATGTAAATTATACCTAAATTAAGCTGAAAATTTGATATAGAAAACAAATAGGTAAATGGTTATAGAGTGTAAGACTAAAAGCATATAGCCCCAAAATATAAAAAGTGATTATTTCTAGTTGATGAGATGAGGGATGACTTTTCTCGTTTGTGCTTTCTAAATTTTTTCTAAATACGTTCAGTGGACATGTTTCACTTTTGTAGTTGTCAACTATCTATATCTCTTCACATACTAGGCAGTCAACAGATGCTTAAACTAAATCGTTTTCATTGATAAACTTGAAATATTATCAATTCTCAAAGCAGAAACACATATAAATATCTTACATAGCTAGGTAAAACTTTAGTATCCACCATCATTTTAGATCATTTATATATTACGTCTAAGCATATAATACTGGAGGTTCATGCATATTTGTAATATGGGTCTTATCTCCCTCATGAGTTACAAAAAACCCAGAATGACTCATATATTGTCTTACATATGACAGGTGTTCAAAATGTTTACTGAATTCATAAACGAATGTCTTACAGACAAAGCTGTCTTAGAACCACAACTACATCAGTGCTTAGCACATAGTATGTTCTCAAAAATTTGTATCCAACTTTTAAGAAAACTTAAATCCCTCTGTTCAATATGAGTTTAATCTAAATCAAATACCAAATAAGGACTTCTTATTTCATACATAGCACAGCACTACACGAAATCATAGATGGTGACAAAGTACTTATGAAATTGAATCCAAAATTTCTGGAATCACAAGCTTCCAACACAAAAACACAGTTAAGAAATTAACAACAGTACTCAGATCCTGTGGCATTACATAGGATAAATAAAGCAAATGAGCTCCTTTAAAGAAATGGCTGATTCCAGGTCTGAGGCAAGGAAATTAAATACATCTTCTTACACCACAAAGTAGAAGTACTTAGAGACTAATGATAACATGAATTATGACCAAACAACTAGACAAATACAGACAACAGGTCCGGACTTTTAAAAAAATGGTGATGTCAGGAAACAACAAAAAGGCATGAAAAGCCTGTATTAGGTTAAAGAATATTAAAGAGACATAACAACTAAATGAAATGCCTGACCTTTTGATTGGATTCTGGATTTTAAAACAAACATCTATAAAAATTATTAGGATAATTTAAGAAATCTGAATTTGATTATATGATTTTCTGTTATTGATGTTTTATTACTTAGTAAAAGTAACTTTTATTTAAAATAGAGTGAGAAAGCAAACATGGCAAAAAATTAACAGTGAGTCTATGTGAATGGTATATAGATGTCCACTGTATTATTCTTTCAACTCTCCTCTAAGTTTAAACTTTTTCAAAATAAAAAGTTAGGAAAAACAAATAATACTTTCAATATAAACAGTTTTAAGAAATTCATAATATTGATATTTCTAATATTGCTTAAACTGACTTGAAGTCACCTTTTTTCTTGTAAAATAACAAAAATACAGATTTGCAGGCCTAGCCTTAGAAGTAAGTCTCTCTGTATTTGTAATGTCAGTACCCAGCACAGTACCTGATATATAAGTAGCAGGTGCTCAGTGAATATGTTTGTTGCTTATGCTCTTATGAGTTGATACGCTAGAAAACATAGTGAATTTAGAGTTAAGTTTCTGCTAAACCATTAGTAGCTGTCCGGTTTTAGACAGGTCACTTTCCCTCTTGACACCTCAAATACTTGATCTGTAAACTCTGAGAAATAATACCAACTTATATATACCCCAGATTATTACTAAAAAATTCAAATAATGTAAGTAAAACCACTTAAAAATACTGTGCAAATTGTTTTATTATTTCTGTCTCTAATTACACTCTCAGTGTTTACCATATTAGTTTTTAAAAATTACTTCTAGGGCTTCCCTGGTGGCGCAGTGGTTGAGAATCCGCCTGCCGATGCAGGAGACACGGGTTCGTGCCCTGGTCCGGGAAGATCCCACATGCCGCGGAGCAACTAAGCCCGTGAGCCATGGCCGCTGAGCCTGTGCGTCCGGAGCCTGTGCTCCGCAACGGGAGAGGCCACAACAGTGAGAGGCCCGCATACCGCATTAAAAAAAAAAAAAAAAAAAAAAAAAAAAAAAAAAAATTACTTCTAAAAGTCTTACTTTCATTTGAGGAATTTAGAGGAAAAAAATCCTGGGAAATTTATTTAGCAATATAATCGTTTAAGTATATCTCTCAGCAACTAGTTATTTCTCTTTTGACCAAAAAGTAGTGCTCAAAGTTGACTCACATAGCACAGGGGTTTTTTTGTTGTTGTTTTGTTCGTTTTTTTTTTTTTAACACTTTTGTAATAGTTTGTATTAAATTTAAGTAGATTAGAAACTCAAAAGAAAAGGGTCTTCTTTCTTGACTCTGCCATTTACAAGAGCCACTGGACCTTAGACAGTTATATATTATATGTACACATATTATAATATGTATATAAAATATATATGAAGGATCAAGAAAGTACAGACTGCCAAAATGTCATGAAACAAAGGGCTAATCTAGAAACTTAGAGGGATACCTTCTTTAAATTGGATGGATCAAAGAAATTAATTGTTTGTAATTATCACTCATTCCAAATCACTTACTTGGAAAGCTAAGGGAAAGTCCTAGAAACCTCTATCAACTGAAACTGAATCACAAATGAAAAGAGAACACCTCTGAAATTATAATATAGATCAACGGGAAAGTATGAATTAATTTTCAATTTGAGTTCTTCAAGCGCTAAAGACCATACCTGATTCATTTTTGTAACTTCAGTACCCAGCATAATCTCTTACACCTGGTAGACATCTAATAAATACCGAACAAATAAAAGCAGCAAAAATGGAACTTTCCAAAACACAGAGGTTATATAAAATTCATTCATTCACACATCTACAGTTTATATCTACATTTGACAGATACAATAAGGGTGCACTTTTTAACACTAAAAGGATAATTATAAACTGAAGATACATTGAAAGGTATACATGGAAAAAAAAAACAAAACCCAGCAACTCAAAGATATTTCTCAATTTGGAGACAACCAGTTGTAACTGTATCTTACAACACATTAATTGTAAGTGCCTCACCATAGTGTGGTATCATTCTAGCTTCTGAACACCCTTAAACACTATAAAAAGGAATGTTAAGCAGTTATATGACAGCAAGCAAAATGACCTAACACTGTTTTTGCTTTTTGTATGAGGATAGAGTAAAATCTTATCCAGCTCTAAAATTCTATGATTCCATGAAATGTTCAATGTAAACTTGTACTGTTTTCAGGTATACAAACATATATTCATGTAGGGAAAAACTTTGCTTAAAGATTGGTTCTTAGCCATTATTATCTTGTAATAGCTTTAAATGGAATATAATCCATAAAAATATTGATATCACTATGTTGTATACCTGAAACTAATATAATATTGTAAATAATACAAAACTTCAATACAAAAAAAGACTGCCTTCCTTTCATAATTTGTTAAGGTATTACTTGCATAATAAATGTGCAAGTTATTATTTGCATAGTTGACCCAAGTAAATTATCAGATTTTATTTAACTGAAAACTGCAGTCTAAGCTTCCTAAAGCTTAGACTGCAGTTTTCAGTAACTATGCACTTTCTATCTCTTTCCATATATTTCCCATACCATATTGTGTTAAAATATTGCCTTGATTTAAAATCGTTTCAGTCCAATTACCCAAACAAACCTGATCGCCCATATTTAAGTACTCCAAAACAACTGTGTATTCATATTATCATCGTAATAGGAATAAAGTTTGATGGCTCAGTAGCCCCTAACAATTTTTTTTTTAATTTCAGATATTAATAATGATAAGTAAATGACTGAGTGGTCCTAAGGTATTTGGGAGTGCACCTCATCAATAAAATTAAATACAATATACACCTGTAACATATACATCAACCATACTTTAACTTAAAAAAATAGCAAGGGTAAAACACAAAAACAAAAACAAAAGACTTAAATACAACAAAACTTTGTTAGACCTACTTTGAAGTTTGGCTGGAATCTCATGCGCTTCACACACTGCACTAATCCACAAATTTCTCACCAACTGCTGCCTCTTCCCCACCGCTGGAATTCACTTCCTGTTCACCTCTCACCCTTAAGTATGCATGTCAGAAGTCAACAGCCTTAAAGCTACTGTTAACAACTAGAGTTTCTGTTACTCAATGCAGAGCTCAATCCTTCTACAATATAGTACATAGTTTAATAATTAAGATCATATTTTAGAACTAGCTAATATTCCACAAATTCCCAGTCCAAACAGAACATTTTAATCTAGAAGATTTGACAGAAATGCCAAAACCAAAAACTAGTCCACTATAACTGAAAAACAGCAACTAAAAGGGAAATTCCTGCATAGAATTTCTATTTTGTGTTTTGGCTTTGACAGCAAAGAATTTTGAAACTTCTTATAAGAAACACCTTGCCAAATGCATAAAGATTTAAACAAATTCTGATAAACAGAGGGATGTTACTTTATAAAAATCTAAATTATTCAATGAAACAATCTAAATATTACTTAGGTAGTTTTTTCTCTTCTTTTTGTCTAGGGCATAAGCAGAGTGACAAGTTTTTAAATTATTCGTTATCTGTTGATTTTTTGATGTGGAAAAGTTATGACTATTAAAAAAAAAACAACCCCAAAACCCAAAACCAAAAAAACTAGCAAAGAGCTTGGGATCCTCTGAATTAAATGGTTATGAGCAAAGTATAGCAAATTCCTTGCTTTAGGTTTACATTTAGTTTTAGAGACGTTTTCCTCCTTTTTTTTTTTTTATAACAATTTCACTTACAGGCAAAATTAGCTGTGCTTCTGCTTAAGATAACTTTCAAATATCTAATGTGCTCCAGTAAACTCTTACTTAAGTGAGGGTGATTCCTGGAGGTGTAACAATAAACATTACAAATTTGAACATAAAAGACCTCCCTATAAAAATCTAAGATTTCTTTTCATCTTTTCCTAACTGATCAATCTACCACCATCATCATCACCCTTGCGGGTTGGGGGCGCGGGCAGGGAGCCATATAATTAAAGATTTTGATGCTTAATAGAATACATTTCAACTATCTTGAAAATTTACCCATCTATGATAAATAATTCCCTGATGTTCTTGAATAGCAGAGAACTTGTCACATTTCCTTAACTTTCTTCCTTATTTGTAATTGCCACTCAGAAGCTAAACAGGCAATATGAATGATATATCTTCCAAAGAAACCCAAAATTAACAACCATAGAATCTTAAGAGTTGAAAAGAACCTACCAATTTAGTCCATTTTCCATCCACTGCAGGAATTCCTTCTGTGACACATCTGAGCCATTCCATCTCCCTGCTTTCAGTGAAAGAGCTTTACTTCAAACTTCCTTATACTAATCTGCTTTTCTATGACTTCCACTTAGTAGACCCAATTCTGACCTCTAAAGTCCTTCAAACATCCGTAGATAATTATCAGGTTTACTTTCCGGGCATTTGTCGTTATCATCTTAAACACAATCTTATTTAAAAAATGTCAAAACACTTTTGGAAGCAACAGCTATTTCACTTTACTTTTGTTCTTTGTTGATTTGGGGTTGTTTTTCCCTCTGATAATGAACAAACTACCTGCCAATATAGCCAGAAAACATGAGATGAATGGTCTTCTCCACTTAAAGATTCTAAAGCAAGTTTCTGCCTCATCAGTAAGGTAGATTTTTAAAGGGGTGGAGGGTGAGGTGAGAAGGGAGAAATCATTTAGTATATTATTGTTATACATTACACTGCATTAATAATATACTTTGAATTAAGTGAAAGTATTTAAGACCATATATAATGGAGTCAAATCTGATTTGAATCCAGTCTGGCCATTGGCTGTCTCTACATTGGCTGTGTGACTTGGGGTGTATTACTTAACTTTTCTGTATCTCAGTTTCCTCCTGCGGAAACTGAAGGAAATAACTGACTCCAAATAAAAGGACTCTTGTGAAAGATCAATGTGTTAATAATATATGTTAAGTATTTACAACAGTGGCACAAACATACTGCTCTACCATAGTGCTAGTTATTCTAATTTTTGCTTACTACTCTGCACCTACTTTATATTGAACTATTATGGTAATAAACACAACAAAAATATAAACATATTTTAATTACCTTGATTCAGATTTTTCCAGATCTCAATAATAACTTTACTGTCATAAGGTATTTAGCAACCTTACAATGGCAAACTTTTAGCCATTCAAAATCATTTTCAGAAAAATATTTTATGACATGAAAAATGTCTGCAACATATTAATTGGAAGGTTAAAAAAGCAATTTGCCGAACAGCATAAACTATGTGATCTCAACCTTGTTTCTTAAAAATGCAAAAATATGTAGGTGAAGGACAGGGAAGAGACAGACAACAGGTCTCACTGAAAACGTATACAACAAAATGTCAACAGGGGTATAGTAATATTACAAGTAACTCATTTTTCATCTGTTCTCTATGTGGTCCAATTTTAAAATAATGATTATGTATTAAATTTTTCATCAGAAAAAAATCCAATATTTTATTATTTATTTATTTGGCCACACCGAGTGGCTTGTGGGATCTCAGTTCCCTGACCAGGGACTGAACCCACGCCCCCTGCAGTGAAAGCAAGGAGTCCTAACCAATGAACTGCCAGGGAATTCCCCAAAACCCAATATTTTAAAATTTGCCTTACACTGGCTGTTCTAACCTTTCTCTAAGTTTCTTTTTTTAAAGCTCATAAATAATGTAAGTTTCCCTACCTTCAGGGGAAAAAAAATAAAAATTCAAGGTATTAAATAAAGTAATAAATTCATCAGAATACAAAAGCCAACAAAGAATTATGTACAATTATATACATCATAAAATTCTATCTCCTATGTTGATTGCTATTTTAGCTATCCCACATATCTTTCACTGCTGTAGAACTTTTAAAGTAAATTTAATTTACAAACATTGAGAGATCGCACAGTGCTCCACAGTGTTTCCACTTTACAAATAAGAAGACAAAAATGAAAGATTTTGTTACAAAATAGCAGTATGTCATAAAAGAGCAATGAAAAGTTTATAGTAGTATTCTCTAAAAATTCCTTTGCTATAAAAGTTAGAGATGAAAATAAGCTAGTATTTTCTCTATTATGTTTTGTGAGTATTTACATTTAGAAACACTTCCTGTTGCTCCTCACCTTTTTTCTCTTCTCATTTTTATATGGTAAAATTCTAGAGTCAATTATATAAGAAATGTTCTCAGCAATATTCACTGTTTTTAATGACTGACACAGACTCGAAGACATTTGAAATTATATCCACAAACACCCTACCTCAGTTGGGGAATAATAAAAAGCAAGGCTTAGAAATATTCTTAAGAGGTTAGTGGTAGGACGGGAATAAAACACAGACTTACTCGAGCATGGACTTGAGGATATGGGGAGGGGGAGGGGTGGGCTGTGACGAAGTGGGGGAGTGGCAGGGACATATATACACTATCAATTGTAAATTAGATAGCTGGTGGGAAGCTGCTGCATAGCACAGGGAGATCACCTCTGTGCTGTGTGACCGCCTGGGGGGGTGGGATAGGGAGGGTGGGAGAGAGGGTGATGCAAGAGGGAGGAGATGTGGGAGCATGTGTGTATGTATAACTGATTTAGTTTGTTGTAGAGGGAAAACTAACACACTATTGTAAAACAATTATACTACAATAAAGATGTTAAAAAAAAAAAAAAAAAAAAAAAAAAAAGAAATATTCTTTACATATCCAATATTCTCAGTGAAGCTTTCTAAAATTCTAAATAGAGTGCCATCCATGAGTTTTCAAACAGTAGATTAATAAATATCTTGTTTTGGCTATAATAATATGTGTCCTTTTAAAAAATTTTAATAAATGAAAAATTATGCCACTTTATTACTTTTTAATCTGTTAACTTCTATACATATTAACAATGCTAATTTAGTCTGAAATGAAATTACTACATTTAAGAGAGAGTTAAAAAAAAAAACACCTAGGAAAAAAATTCTTTTCATAGAACCTGGGGAAAACTGTAATAGTGTAACATTTTATCTACATCGTAACCATAACTGTTCAGAAATGCTAAAAATTACACAGATAAAAGACTTATACGCTCTGCCACAATTTGTCATAAATTTTAAATATTAAATAATTTAAATTTCACATATTTAGGATATCTGACATAATTCTGTACATATAACACCTATATGCAATCCATATTAATCATAATCATAATCTCCTACCTTCTCTACCAATCCATCTCTATTCTTTACCCTGACAATGAGAAATGTCCAACTCTAAGTCTTAACACTAAGAAATAATAGGAAACTTGAGAACAGACTTTCAATAAGTCAGATAAGTATTCAAAGCCAGCTGCCCTTTATCAGTTTTTAAACATGTAACAAAAAGAGTAAGTAGTAAAACAAAACAAACTCTGAAACAAAAAGGTGAGTAGATTTAAATAAAACCTTATGAATGTATCAGTGTAGATAAGATGATTTATTAAAGGCTGCTGCTGATGGGTCTGAAAAAAGTTTCTCTCAGGTGGTATTAAGTACTGATATCTAAATATTAGTATTAGGTTTAGTGCTAATATCTAAATATTAGTATTAGGGACTACTTTAGATATTTATAATTATCCTCTATTCATTCCAAATCTAAAAGGGAACCTGTACTTCTTTTTAAAGCCAGTAGAACATGTTTAGGAAAACATGAATTTAAAAAAAAATCCTCAGAAAAATACAATTAAGAAAAGAAGTTAATAAATTTCAAATTTTATAACTTCAATTATATGCTGGACAAATTAATTAGTCAAGGTAAACAGATATCTACATAAAAAGTAGATAGATGACCCTAGGTTCAATCAGTAGAGGTTTTTCCCCAGGGTCCTTCTAACTTAAGATGCTTGATCCTCTTCCAGTAGAGGGAGCAAAATCATAATATTATTATAGTCAGGCCACAAAAAGAAGGGGAGGAGGAGCGTTTACAAGTCCCTTTTAAATATCTTAAATCTATCTAGACAATTCAAAAGCTGTACTGAAAATACCATGATCCCCAAAGGGAAAGAAAAAGATTTTATCTTTTTCAAACACTTTCAAGGCTTTGAAATTAAAAAATGGTTCCTAAATACTTAGTTTCAAGAACCATGGTACACTTCATTGTCCACCAAATCGCACAAGTAAAAAACGTATTGAAGCGTTTTATAAATCTTTAATTTAACAACAAACTTTCAGAAAAATGATAAAAATTTTGCATTAAATACATTTAAAAAAATTTTTAAAGTAACACATTCACATGACAAAAGCTATAAAAAACAAAGGAAAGTGTAATTGCACTACCCTAAAACATTCTATTTCCTTTCAGTATTTTTCATATGTATATTTTCATACTGCTATGAAAAAAATTATATTTTAATTTAATTATTAAATTAAAAGATTTAATTTAATAATTAAATTAAAAGATTTAATTTAATTATACTTATAAAAACATTAATTAAGTGCTTATTATATGCTAGGCATGGTTTTAAGCACTTTTACATGTTACAACTCTCTTCATCCTTATCAAAGCCCTTTTATTTTCCATATTTAAAGATGAAGCAAATGAGATGCATAGAAATTATTTAAATAGCTAAAAGTCACATACCAAATAAGTAACATGAGCCAAGATTCTAACCCCTGTAAGTCTGGAACCAAAGCCTGTACTCTTAACCACTTTACTGTGATCTTAATTTTGAATTATGCTTTTCCCCTATCACTAACATATTATCAAAGTATTTTTAATGCCTATAATAGTCCATCTAATACGGATATGATAACAAACTGTGCTGTTTCCAATTTTCCCTTACAGATACAGCAAGATAAATATCTTTGGGTATATTACTTTTGCTATGTTTGGGTTATTGTAATAAAGTATTTGTATACTCAAACATGCCACCAAATTGCTTTCCAAAATATCTGTATCAATTACAAAGCTTTGTAAAAGTTCCAATTTCACTATAAATTTGCCAGCATTAAGCATCAAAATTAAAAAATTTTTTCTAGTAGGTAAAAATGAAACCACACTGCAACTGAGTTATTACTAAAGTTGAATATTATTCTGAACATTATGTTTACTAATTCGACTTCCATTTTTGTGAATTTCAGCTTTTATGTTTTATCCAATTATCAACTGAGATCTTATCAAATTATATGAGTTTTTTATAGGAATATTAACTCTACACACATCATATTTGCAATAAAATGTTCCCAATCTATTGTTTTCCTTTTAATTATGGTTATTAAGTTTTTGTTTGTTTTTGATAATACATCTTTCTGTTAACGGCAATCATAATTGAAAGTTACAAAAGACATCTTAACACCTTATAATTTTCTAAATATAGAAGTCTATTGCTTTGAGCACATCAATGAATCACTTTCAAATATAAGACTACTGAAAATAGAAACCTATATCAAAATATACATTCACCTGAATGACTGAGTTTGAGAAATTCTGAATATGTCTCATATGAAATTAACTCAGTGAGTAAAAACTCACCCCACCCCAAACCACCAAAATTAGAGCTACATACCTGTCGCTGTAAACATAGGCGATTTCTGTCATGTAAATGCTGATGATTAGAAAGTGATGAATGCCAACTCCGAGCCTGAGTATGCAACTGAGTTTGAGCCATATCAGAAGGCCGTGTTACAAGATGTGAAGTAAATTGCCGATCAAGGTCATGATCTAAAACATGACTTGAATTATCTTGCCCAAATGCTGACTCATCAAATTGGGGAAGGAGACCCTCTTGAAGGAGGTCTTCTGGGTCAAGTCCTGTGAACGGCTCAGTTTGAGATTCCACTTGATGAAGTAAATTCTCTTCTAAAGATGAAAAGCCATTAGTTTCTACATGATCATTGAAATGGCCCATTTGAGTTCCTGAGTCAACAGGATCCGGGAAGTTCATGTGAACAGGAGATAATTTTGAATTGCTGTAATTACCCTGAGGATGTGATGAATGCAACATTTGGAAGTTATTTGAATGCAGCGATGTATTGGGATTTAGCATATGCTGAGTCGATTCTTGCTTGATTCCCCTATGAGGTGAAAAGGAATTACTCCCAGTAAAATCAGATAAAGTCTGATTTGTATGATTAGGTGCAAGAACTGCAGAGGACTGAAGAAGACTATTTGGTGACACATGATTACTGGAAAAGGAATAATGTGAAGAAAACTGCTGTGAATTACTGACAGAACAAGAAGTCATATTTGGAGAAGGTCCATTAAAATTTCCTTCTTGATGATTGCTACACTTCAGGAAGTGTACTGAAGGATTTGACGTTTGAGAAAATTGCTGCATCGAAAGGGACTGTTGTGAAGTAGATGCATTATTAATTTGTGATGGATGGTTAACACTGACTCTGTGTGGACCAGAAACATTAACATCCATAAAATTTTTAGACTGGCTAAGAGAATTTTGCCCTGGGTTAAGATTATTTCTGTTTTGTTGTGAGCGTAGCGAAGTGCACTGTGTTTGTTGTTCATTGGCCTGAAATAAGGCAAAGTCATGGTGTGCCACAAAGCTTTTAGTTTGATGCATAGAGTGAGAATGTCCCTGTTGGTGAAAAGGAGACCCATTTTGACTTGAAATGCTAGTAGCTGTCTGATGGCCCCACATTGGACTGCCATCTGCTACATCTGGAAACAAACCATTGGGCTGGTTCTGAGGGTGGATCGGAGAACAATTAAACTGAGAGTGTGGAGATAACACATGTTCAGCTGGGCTACCAAAAGACTGATTAACTTGGTGAAATTTCATTGAATCAAACTGATTTAACTGTTCATAATCAGTCATCTTCTGATGTGTTGGAGTACCTTGAACATGGTTCAGTGAGTCTATGTGCAAAGGTTCAAATTCTGCACCCAAGTTCAATTCATCAACTAGTGAAACAGGTCCTGGTTGTACAAATGCATCATCTGACAAACCTTCTAAGGTCTCACCAAACAGATTGGCATCATCAAAAAAGTCCATCATTGGATCTGTCATCTTGAAAATTTCAATAACAAACTGGGCTGTTGACTCCAAATGGAGTATATTCAGCTTCTCTGTAGTAGATATTATTGGATCATTTCCAAAGGTCATCAACTAATCCGAAACAGGTCAATGTTCATTATTGCTCTAGATAACGACATATCAGGAAGTATCAGAATCCTAGGAAATAAGAACAAAAACAAAGTTTGATAATGAATATTCATTAAAGTTTTACAAACAAAGTTTATATATGATTTAAAAAACATAAAATCTCAGTGTACAGTATGTTTTGGTAGAGTAATTCATTGCAAATAGCTCATTAATATTCCCTACAAGGAATCGACATATATACACTACCGAATGTAGAATAGTTGGCTGGTGGGAAGCAGCAGCATAGCACAGGGAGATCGGCTTGGTGCTTTATGATGACCTAGAGGGCTGGAACAGGGAGGATGGGAGGGAGGCTCAAGAGGGAGGAGATATGGGGACATGTGTATGCATATGGCTGATTCGCTTTGTTGTGCAACATAAACTAACACAGTATTGTGAAGCAATTATACTCCAATAAAGATCTATTAAAATATATATATATATTCCCTACAAGGAAAAAATTGCTGGTACAGGGACATGACTATATGCATTTAAAAGTAATGATGTATATTACTTCATTTTGAAGTTCACATGTTATAATGACAGAATGTAAAGTAAACTTGAGAATGGAATGTCAGATGCTCTCCCATACCATGAAATGGCCATCACTCCCCAGCAGCTCTAGCATGTATAAAATATATATGTATTACATTTTAATGTTATGTCTTGGTGAGATAACTGACATTAGAATCCTCTTAGATTAGCAAGTATGTTGTGATCTTTTGCTCTAGACCTCTTGAGCAGATAAAGCTACTATTTCATATGGTATACGTGGAGCTACATCAAGAAGAGCAATTGTATGAGGTCATGATAAGCTGGCCCTAAATGAGATAAAAGTTAGCCATCTGGTCAGCTGACAGACAACACAGACACGTGCTATGTTGGGGATGTTGCAATATATTGCCACCATGGTCCTCTTGTTCATCTACCATGGAAGATCAGCCTACTGACAGCCAACTGATTTAGACATCTGTGTAGCAAAACCAAGCACCTTTCTGTTAACAGTTATATTCGTTAAGTGGCCCACCATTAAATCATTTGGAATAACCCGTTGCTTATTATAGCTACTAAACTGTACAAATAAAGTGTATTGATAATCAAGCTGAAGCAAAAACAAACAGTAGCTTAAGCTAAGCAATAAATTAATCTTATGATAATATCAAGAGAAAAAATGATAACATTTATACACACACACACCTCACATATACATACATACAATTTATGTGTGGAAAGGATCTAATAGGTTACTTGCTAATATGAAATGGCTGGCTAATTTTGTTCCAGGCTTTACTCATTCCAAACATTTTCAACAAAGGTAATTTAGGGTTCTGCCCCCACTGTCTTGCACAGAGAACCACAAATGGAGACTCTTGCTTCTCTACATATTAGTTTATTCAAAAATTAGCAAAGGTCTAAGAAACTTTTCCAGAACTTCTATTTTGGGAGGCCCGTTTTAGAAAATATAAATATCCTAAACAAAACATCTGTTCACTATTTAAATGAAGAAATACTTCTGAAAAATTCTGAGAAGGAAAAACTACCAAAATCTATATTAATTTTACCTAGAAATGGACTTATCAATCACAATGGTATACAAATGCTTTCACAAACATATAATTCTTTTAAAAATTTAAAAAATTTTTTAAAAATGCAGAAAAAAGAAATTATTTTTCCAGATTTTATAATTGTGAGACCAAGCAGATAGAGTACTATATGTTCTGAACTGAACACAGCATTAGCCAAAACAACAACCAAAAAAAGTAGGTTAAGTCACTTCTCTGGAACATTATCTTACATTTAGCTATAGACTCTAGACAAGGGAACATCTATGTATACCTAACCCAATAGTCAGAAAAGCAACGTCCTATATAGTTTTTAATGGATGTATGATTATTTACCAAGAGGAAAAAAGAAGAATTACAATGGAGGTTACCAAATCCAGTATGTTATCAAATACAAAGTACATTATTAGCTGATGTAACATGAAGAAATAAACAATGACACTATAACACTTTGAATTTTTATTTTATAATCTGTGAAATAACTTTTAAGAACATTTTTAGACTTAGACTTATTCCAAACGATTTGAGAATTTCCTCTCCCATGAAGTACTTTTTTTGTTCCATAAACACCTGATTGGGGCTTCGCTGGTGGCGCAGTGGTTGAGAGTCCGCCTGCCGATGCAGGGGATGCGGGTTCTTGCCCCGATCCGGGAAGATCCCACATGCCACGGAGCGGCTAGGCCCGTGAGCCATGGCTGCTGAGCCTGCGCGTCCGGAGCTTGTGCTCCGCAACGAGAGAGGCCACAACAGAGAGAGGCCCGCGTACCGCAAAAAAAAAAAAAACAACAAAAAAAACCACCTGATTGCTGCTCTGTAAGAAAATGTAGAATTGCTGTCATTTCTTCAACAACAAATGTTTGCTCCACTAATAATAAATTTATGCTCTGCTACTCTGTGCCTCTCTGCATAATCAATAACTTTTTTTAAAGCTGAATAATAGTGTATCTTTTTAGAGACATTTTAAGTAATTAAACATGTATAGTTCCGATGTACATAGCCCAGCTGAAGTGATGGCAATATAAAATCTATGACTAAGTTTTTGTACACACAGGCAATGACAGCAACTCCCTGACAGCCACCGGGCAGACAGTGACTGAGACACATCCTAATATCAGAGATATTAAGAGTAGAAAAAATATGCATCTTAGAATTGATTAATTTCCTGAATATTCAGAATGTATTACTTCAAGAGTTCACAACCCAGTACTACAAAAAACTACTGCCCAATCAAATGCTGAAGGTAAATTATCTGAAGCATATGACTTTAGTTCATATATTCTTAATTACTGTGGTAACAGTGAACATAAAATATAAAACATTCTGAATTTATACTGTGTACTACAGGCTTGCACATTTGTTTTATTCTTAAGAAATAGTTAAATGTTTTTTAGAACACTGTTCTGGAAATAAGTTTATGATGTATCAGAGCAGTAATATTCCATTTAGGAAAGAAATGGTATAGTCTTTGAACTTTTGTACATTATGGTAGATTATGCTAAAGCAAAGCATTTTCTACATTTATGTAACCCAAAGCCTACCGAAAATATGGGGAGAAGTAAAAAGTTCAATTAAGAAAACAATTTTGCTATCTACTTTTCCAACAAACATTTATTGATAAACCACTTCTAGGCACTAGGATGATGAATAATAACTGACCTCTGAAGGGGGATACAGACAAGTAAATAGACCATTACCAACATAATACAATACAATATTTGTGCTTTTATAAAAGTACAAACAGAAGAGGAACATCTAATGAGGAAAATGAATATAGACACCTTACTACACTAAGAAGATATACATTTCATATGCAACAAGATACATGTAAGTCATCAACCTTAGTTATAAAAATAGAAACTAGGGCTTCCCTGGTGGCGCGCAGTGGTTGAGAATCTGCCTGCTAACGCACGGGACACGGGTTCGAGCCCAGGTCTGGGAGGATCCCACATGCCGCGGAGCAACTAGGCCCGTGAGCCACAACTACTGAGCCTGCGCGTCAGGAGCCTGTGCTCCCCAACAAGAGAGGCCGCGATAGAGAGAGGCCCGCGCACCGCGATGAAGAGTGGCCCCCGCTTGCCACAGCTAGAGATAGCCCTTGAAACGAAGCCCAGAAACGAAGACCCAACACAGCAAAAATTAATTAATTAATTAATTCCTACCCCCAACATCTTCTTTAAAAAAAAAAAAAAACTAAAGGTGAACTATGAAAACATGCCCATAAAATCTTAAAAAAAGGTCATCTTTTCTGATTTGAACAGTTTATTCTACAATTGATTAATTTCTTAACCGATTAATCAAGTAAGCTCCTCTTAAGAGCTATCATCTTATTTCATTCTAGTAAATGTACTATTTTCCAACTTTATAAAAACATCACATCAGTCCGATTTTAACTATTTAATTAAGCAAATATTTATGGACTGTCCATTACATCCAAAGCAGCTTTGTAGAAACTACAAAAGCCCCTGCCCTCAGGAAGTTCAGAATCTAAACGGGGGAGATAAGGAATAATGGCACAAGAAAAGCACGTCATATACTGAATAAAATATCATAAACGTGGCCTAAGAGAGGCACAAGTTTATCTATAAGGTGATTTATAAAGAGAAGAGAGCATACTTAGCAAGTTATTCAGGAAAAGCTTCTTAAAACAATTAGCATTTGAAGGGGTCTTAGAAAAGAGACTGGAAGGAAAGGCCAAGCAAAGAATTCAGGAATAAAGAAATGGCAGGCAGGAAGGAAGTACATTTAGGAAATAGTATGACCACTGCAGAGTACATAAAAGGAGAAAAGTGGAAAATAAAGGTGGAAATACAAGTTGGAGCAATGCTGTAGTTGGCCTTATCCATTAAGTACATTAAATTAAGACATTTGGGGGACCGAATTCTTCTAAAGTTAAAACACATATTTAGAATCAAAAACAAATTACTTATCTATTTTCATTTCTACAGTCATCCGATGCCAAACATGATGATGATCATATAAAATGGATTCAAATATCAATAGGACAGAATCCCTGCCTTCAAAAAATTCATAATCTAGAGGGGAAGAAAACACATAAACAAATAATATGATATACATCTTAGCAGAGATGTATACAAATCACTATATTGTGGTAGTACAGATTGGATAGCAATTAATTATGTCCGGAAAAGATCAGGAAAGGCATAGAGAAGAGGTGATACTTGAACTGGGTCATATGAGTAAAAATAAGACCCCTAAATACGTGTTCTATAACAGAATATATATATATATATATATATATATATATATATATATATATAAACTTACTTCAATGGTAAATTTACTTTCCTTAGTGTCTAATAGTTGCTTTTTCTCCAAGACATTTCTATATTCTCTAAGTCTCTCAATATTTTTGAGACTAAATGAATTAGGCTTCCCAGTAATTTCCACACATTAATAGCTTTTCAAACTTACTACAATCATTGATCCCTACTTATAGCTATTTCATATTTGTACCTGGAGAAAATTCAGTTTAGGATTCATCTCCTATAGAATGACTCTGCCTACTCAAGCCTGTCTGGTAATCTGTACATATGATAAATAATAAATAATATTGCATTGTGATAATATATTACCTTTTCTCTCTAGCAGACTCTACACCCTTGGAAAAAAGGAACACCCTTATAATCTTTGTATCCTTAGTATGTTGCCTAGCATAGTAGGCACACAATACATTTTTGCTAAATCAGTGAATGACTACACAGGAATTAGAAAGAACATGATACTTTTAAACAAACACTAGACCTGAGTGCTGGCTCTACTACCTCCTAGCTGTATGACCTTGAGAAGACCACGTACTTTTTGTTTTCATCTGTAAAAAACAAACCCAAAGAACAAAAGTAAACTATACAAAATACTAACTACAATCCTGTCTGCTTCAAAGATGAAAGGTAAAACACTTTAACTACAATCCTGTCTGCTTCAAAGATGAAAGGTAAAATACTCTACCAGTAAGCTGTAACCTCTATTAGGGTAGAGAACAGGTCTTTTACAATCCCCTCACTCTCTTGCATTGTACCTAAAACTGGCAAGAGCACAGAGGGAACACTAAAGAAATGCCCAGAGGTGAGCCAGGACAAGGCATTTTGGGAACTACTCAATAGCATAATGTGGCCAGAGCATGCTATTAGCCCAATAGAGAGATGTCGAGAGGCAAGCAGAAGTCAGATATCCAGGTCTTTTATTAGCCATGTTAAGAAATCTGGACTTTATCCTAGAGGCAATAGGGAACTATTTCACCGATTAAAATTTCTTCTCTGGCTTAACACTTGACTAACATTTTTACTGTGGCTACTAACATTTGAAGTTATTGTTAGATAGCAAATATCACCTCTTCCAATGACAGTGACCAAAACACTTAAAGTTGGACCCAGAAACATTTTTTTTTAAATTAAATGATAATGACAAGGATATTAGTCATTTTAAAGAATACCCTGGGAATTCCTCTCTATTTGCTAGATGGGACGCTGCCCAATTCATGAATCATTTAATAAAGCCAATTAGATCTTTAAAATTAAAATGAAAAGAATATTCTTACTTGGCAAAATAAAAAGCTGGCAAACTTGAGTTTGCCATTTCTTTGTTTAAAAAAACTGTTCTGTATACTTCTAGAAACAACTCTTGTTAAGGCATTCAAACTAGGCTTTAATACCTGTTAGAGAGTTCTTCTTTACATCAAGTCAAATTTCCTCCTTCCTTTCTAGGCATTTACTTTGAGATTGTTTAAAATAAATCTAATTGTGACAAACCTTCAAATTCCTGAAGACTTATGTCTCCCTTAAGGCTTCTCTTTTCAAAGCTATAGGCAAAATAGTCCCCATTTACTGAAATGGGAAAAATTTTATCTAAAACGGTTAAAATAAAAGGTTTAATGTTAAAGGGATAAACCTTCGACAATTGGTCCCATACTACTAATTTCCCTAGGGTTCCTATAGTGCATCTATGTACATGACAGGTAGATAGTACAGAATTTACTAGCTTAATACTAGTAAAATTATGTGACAATATACTAATAACCAGGTGAAACCACTCTGAAAGAGTACTAATTAATTTTCCAATAGTGTACTACAAAATTTCTATCGTCAGCTTGTCTGGTTCAGCTTAAATGAAGGTGATTTTAAGTTGGAAGGCAGACTTAATTACCATAGTTAACAGAACCAAGATACAAAAGGATCTCAAGAGAATGGAGCAATGGATCAAATCTAATAACTTTTAACTATGGGGTTCTGTTTTCAGCACAGATAACCAATTCTACAAGTACATTCAGGTTGCAAATTCTACAGAGGCCAGGCCTGTAACATAAATGAGTGAAACTGGCCAGAAGAGAACTATGGCTGACTAAAAGTACAAAGGGGCAGCCACTAGTCAGCTTCAGTTAATTGTTGTTCCTAAGTTTTAAAGAGGAGCTGGAAATTCCCTGATTTTTAATGTTGATAACTACTTCATATTCTTTATATAAAATGCTCTTAGATAGAAAACTATGTCCATATTATAAATGAACCCTCAGTATACTATTATAAATATATGAACTCTCCATATACTAATGTCTGAAATTAATGTGGCCTCAGTAAAAATTCAAAGTTTTTTTCACAGTCAGACAAGGTGTTTCTACATAGACAAAAAGCAAAGCCAGGAAAAGATCTGAAAAAGAAGGACAACCAGGAAGAACTAATCCTACCAAATATTAAAGCATTATAAAATTTCATTTATCAAAACATGGTGAACAAACAACCCAATCCAAAAAAGGGCAGAAGAACTAAATAGACATTTCTCCAAAGAAGATATACAGATTGCCAACAAACACATGAAAGAATCCTCAACATCATTAATCATTAGAGAAATGCAAATCAAAACTACAATGAGATATCATCTCACACCGGTCAGATTGGCCATCATCAAAAACTCTAGAAACAATAAATGCTGGAGAGGGTGTGGAGAAAAGGGAACACTCTTGCACTGCTGGTGGGAATGTAAATTGATACAGCCACTATGGAGAACAGTATGGAGGTTCCTTAAAAAACTACAAATAGAACTACCTACCATATGACCCCACAATCCCGCTATTAGGCATATACCCTGAGAAAACCATAATTCAAAAAGAGTCATGTACCAAAATGTTTATTGCAGCTCTATTTACGATAGCCAGGACATGGAAGCAACCTAAATGTCCATCAACAGATGAATGGATAAAGAAGATGTGGCACATATATACAGTGGAATATTACTCAGCCATAAAAAGAAATGAAACTGAGTTATTTGTAATGAGGTGGATAGGCCTGGAGTCTGTCATACAGAGTGAAGTAAATCAGAAGGAGAAAAACAAATACCGTATGCTAACACATATATATGGAATCTAAGAAAAAAAAAATGTCATGAAGAGATTAGTGGTAGGACAGGAATAAAACACAGACCTACTATAGCATGGACTTGAGGATATGGGGAGGGGGAAGGGTAAGCGGTGACGATGTGAGAGTGGCAGGGACATATACACACTACCAAATGTAAATTAGATAGCTAGTGGGAAGCTGCTGGATAGCACAGGGAGTTCACCTCTGTGCTTTGTGACCACCTAGAGGGGTGGGATAGGGAGGGTGGGAGGGAGGGTGATGCAAAAAGGAAGAGATATGGGAACATATGTATATGTATAACTGATTCACTTTGTTGTAAAGGAGAAACTAACACACTATTGTAAAACAGTTATACTCAAATAAAGATGTTAAAAAAAAAAAAAAAAAAACCATGGTGGTATTGACACATGAGAAGCCAAACAGATACAACAGAAAGTAACTTAGTATCTCAAATTGGGGGGAAATGAACTATAAACTAAACAAGACAATTGGATGGCCAACTGAAAAAAAGAATTAGATCCATACCTTGTTCTCAAACCAAGATAAACTGCAAATGGATCAAAGATATAAATGTCAGAAATTAAAATACTAGAAGAAAACATGGACAGGGTCACCTTATTTTCTATTTATGGAACAAAATCTACATGTCATTAAAGAATCACTAATTAGATTACACAAATAATTTTATGAAAAGATTCATAAATTAGGGAATTCCCTGGTGGTCAAGTGGCTTTCACTGCCAAAGGTACAGGTTCAATCCCTGGTCAGGGAACTAACATCCAGCAAGCCATGGCCAAAACAATCAAAAAAAGAAATTCATAAACTAGATTACAAAAGAAAAGTAGCAAACTGAGAAATATTGCAACTCATTTACTGATGAAGTGCTCTTTTTTTAAAAGGCCTTGTGGTGTGGGTTGCAGGATCTTCCCCAGCCAGGGACTGAAACCCAGCCCCCTGCAGTGGAAGCATAGCTTCCTAACCACTGAACAGCCAGGGAATTCCCTGACGTGCTCATTTTTAAATATATCAAGATTTCCTATAAAATACTAATAGCCTGGGCTTCCCTGGTGGCGCAGTGGTTGAGAGTCCGCCTGCCGATGCAGGGGACACGGGTTTGTGTCCCGGTCCAGGAAGATCCCACATACCGCGGAGCAGCTAGGCCTGTGAGCCATGGCCGCTGAGCCTGCGCGTCCAGAGCCTGTACTCCGCAACGGGAGAGGCCACAACAGTGAGAGGCCCACGTACCGCCAAAAAAAAAAACAAATACTAATAGCCTAATAAAAAAATGGGCAAAGGATACCAACAGTCAGTTCATATTCTCATTCAAAATAAGAGAATGTCAGTTAGAACCACACTGATATATCATCTTTCACCTATCAGACTCACAACAATTCCAGTCTAATAACACATATTAGTGAAGTTGCTGGAAAAAAATACTCTCATATGACCACTGTGAAGTCTAAAATGGTGACATCTCTAAGGAGAGAAATTTGCCAACATCTATAACTATTTCAAGTGCACATACCCTTTGACTGAACAAATCTCCTTCTAACAATTTATTCCATAAATATGTTCGTGTATGACTGAAATGGTAGATACAGCTATTTATTGCAGCATTATTTGCTCCAGCAAAAGACTGAATATAGCCTAGATGTCCATCAACAGGATGCTGGTTAAACAAAATGTTATATTCACTTATGCTGGTCACACCAAATCTGGGTATAATATTCACACCTGAGTGTTTAATTTAAAGAAGAATACAGACAAAATGGGACATACTCAGAGGACAGCAAGCAGATTGGTGAAGTTACTTGAAACCATGCTTCTTAAAAGTTTCTCTCCTCAGTCCTCGCCTCAGTCTAGATATCCTCCCTGGGTAAACATCCTCTATCATCTACCTGCTGACAACTTTAAAATTTTTATGTCTAGTACTATCTTTCCAGCTGCCTCCTGGACTTCCCCATAAGTATAAACTCAACAGGTCCAAAAACAATCTTTCTTCTAAAATCTTTCTCCTACATTCTTTATTTGCCTAATGGCAGTGTATAAATAAAACCGACCTTTCTGCCCAAAGTTATTTCCCCACTGTAATCTACCGTGCACATTGTGACCAGAGTAAGTTTTGTGAAATAGAGATTTGATGATGTCACTTGTCAAAGGAAACCTATTGTTCCCTAATGCTGACCATGTGCCTTTCAAATTTTTTCTCATCTCCAGTCACCACCCCACCATCTCTCCACATCCTCCACAATCTAATCACACCAATCTACTTGTTATCTTTCTATAATGTCCTATTGTTCATTTTCCACTCTATTACTCAGGCTATCTGTAGGGCCCCAAATGGCAGATCTAGAATGACAGGTTACCAGAAAACTACAGGGGAAATTATTTTGGCTCAGTGTAAGAAAGGAATTTGAAACAGAGCTATCCAAAGACAAAGATAATGAGTTCCTTATTACTAAAGTTACATATTCAAATTTTAAACAGGCTAACTGAGACCTCAAAAGAGATTCTGTAAAGAGGAATCCAGCAGCATATCGGTAACTGACTAGATAAGACGTAAAGTTCCTTCTGATCTTGGTACTTTATGAATCCTGGCACTTGAGAACTCTTGGTTTTAATGTAGTACCTCAGAGTTACTTATTAGTGAGTTTCAACAAGGTTTATAGGCATATAGATAATCTATACTACATCATTAATTGATATAAGAATTTCATAGTAACTACCTCAAATCTGAAGATGCTATGAAATTGCAAAAAATTATAAATTTAAATATACTTCAAAGTAATACTAATAAATTAGGGGGGATCATCCTATTTAAAAAATAGGATGAAATGCAATAGTAGGAAGGTTAAATTCAAGTTGATATAAACCTAGGACCTAAAACTGTCACTTCAATTATAGAATGGAAAATTATTCACAAGGTACAAATTAAACACAGAGAAAAAATGGAAATAAATAGCTAACCAGAGTCTAAATATGCATCCTCAACACAGCTTTAGGGAAGCAAATATAATAAAGCTATTAAAAAGCATATACTACCTTGTAACTATACGAATACACAGTATTATATAATATGTGCCAGAACATAATCCTGGCTATATTAGTTAGATGGTTACTAGAGTCTTTACTTAAGCAAAATGAAAGAAGTTTTAATAGAAAAAAATGAGCATCATCAAAATTAAAAATTTCTATACTTCAAAAGACATTAAGAAAGTGAAAAGGAACCCCATGGCAGAATGAGATAAAGAGGGTGACAATGTGAGAAAAATTCTGCAAATCATGTATCCGATAAGGGACTTGTATCTAGAATATATTTTTAAAATTCCTACAACTTAATAGTAGACAAATAATCCAATTAAAAAGTGGCCGAGGAATCTGAATAGACATTTCTCCAAGAAGATATACAAATGGCCAATAAGCACGTGAAAATACAGTAACCATCATTAGTCAACAGGGAAATGCATACCAAAATCATAATGAGATACCACTTCATATACACTAGGATAGGAAGAAAATAATAACGGAAAATAACAAGTGTTAGTGAGGATGTGAAGAAGCTGGAATTCTCATAAACTGCTGTTAGAAATGCAGTCACTTTGAAAAACAGTCTGGTAATTCCTCAAACAGTATATACCCAACGAAACTGAAAGCAAGGGCTCAAATAGATGCTTACACAACAATGTTCATTGACGCATTATTGATAAAAAGAGGAAACAACCCAATATCCACCAACTGATGAATGGTGAAATAAAATGCAGTATATTGATATAATGGAATATTATTTGACAATAAAAAGAAATTAAGTACTGATACATGCTAAAACATGGATGAGCTTTGAAAACATGCTGAATGAAAGAAGCCAGTCATAAAGGACTACATATTATATGATTCCATTTACATGAAATGTCAAGAATAGGCAAATATATAGAGACAGAGCAGATTAGTGGTTGTCAAGGGGTGGGGTTAGAAGGATTGGTGAGTGTTGGATACAGGTTATGGGGGTTCTTTGGAGGACAATGAAAATGTTATAAAATTACTTTTGGTGACAGCTGCATAACTGTGAATATACTAAAAGTCACTGAATTATATACTTTGGGTGAATTATTTAATATCTGAATTATATCTCAGTAAAGTTATTTTATAAAGAAAAAGTTATATGGGCAAAATTATTTTGAGTCTTCTAATTTTCTGTTATCTCTCTTAAATAATGATGAAGGTTATAGTGGTCAATTAAAATTTTATTTTCTTCAACATCATTATCAACTAATTTTACTTGGCAAGTGTTTGCAAGGCAGATTTATTTTTTTCTGAGAAAAAATAAAGCAAATGAATTTGCTTTGAAAGATTTAGTCACGTTACAATGGAAGTCTGTTAGTCTTCTCAAATAAGATATTTCAGCTATCCAATGTAATTTTGAAACTATGGCAGTGTTAAAATAAGCAAGTAATGGTAAATATACTCTTGTAAAATTTTAAAATAAATAAGAACTCTAAAATAAACATACTTTTAAAATGACTCAAGAAACACAGCTTTTGAAAATAAGCTATTGTGATTATTTTAATCAAAATTTAAAATTTCAATAAAAAATGAAACTAAACTGATCCTTTCTGATGCTGTCACAAATGATAAAACCTGTTGCCTATCCTACACACTTATACTTTCCATATAAATGCAACGTGTTGTTTTATTATCATTAAAAACAGTAAGTGGTGTTAGAATTGAGGAAGAGTTTGCTTTGGAATGTCACATGACAACTCAGAAAACATCAGCATAATATTAGTGAAAATCAGAATTTAAAATTTAATTATCTAGAATTTTCAGTTTTTAAAAGGTAGGAAGTCCAGAGACTTTAAGCAACAAATACTAATTGAAAGAACGTAAATAATAAGTTAGTATGGAATCAATATTGCCCTTCAATTATGTAAAGCTGACCCTTTAAAAGGTTAACAAGGACTGCCAAGTTCTGTACCTAATAAGGATTAAAGTAGGGGAGCACTGAACTCCTCCCATCCAGGTTTTTATATTCATTTCTAGATCTACTTTCCTCTCCTCTTCTGAGGACATTACTGATAGGATACAGATACTCATATACCAGAATAACAATCTCCCACTCACAAGCCAAACTATTTCTGATCAAATTCCCAACCACATCATAAATAAATCTGAAAAATCACAGAAGACATTACTTTTTAATTTCCTCTGCTTTAGATTTTTTTTTAATTTAAAAAATGTTTCATTTTTGTAATAAGCAGTAAAACGTTAATACTCTTTCCTCTGCCTTCCTTCTCCACTGCTACCTGCTAAAGGACACTGCAACAATCACTCTTACTTCTCTCTCCTGAGTCATCAGTTTTTCTCATTGTACTAGATCATTTTCATAGGCATACAAACAAGCTGTTATTATAGCTTAGGAAATAACTAAAATATACACAGAAAAGGGAAAAAGGGAATCAAAATGGTATACTACAAAAAAATCAATTGAATAGAAAAAAAGAGCAGGATGAATGGAGGAATGAAGAGCATGTAAGACATAAAAAAGCAAATAGCAAAATGACAGAAATAAGTTTTTCCTAATCAGTAATTACTTAGAATATAAATGAATTTAATTCTCTAGTTAAAAGGAAGATATTGGCAGAATGGATAAAAGCAAAATCAAAAACATGATCCACCTGTATGTGATCTAGGAAAGACTCACTTTAAATACAAAACCACAGAAATTAAAAATGAAAGGACAGAAAAAGATAACCCATGCAAATAATAATCAAGAGCGCTGCACTAGCTATATTTTCATCAAACAATGGATTTTAAGTCAAAAAGGTTACAAAAAATGAAGATCATTACATATCAATACATGCTTCAATCCATCAAAAATATGTAATAATTATAAACATATATGTGTCTAACAATAGAGCCACATAATCTATGCAGCAAATATACATAGAATTGAAAGAAGAAACAGACAGTTCTACAGTAATAGTTGGAAACTTCAATATCCTATGTTCAATAGTGGAAAGAACCACCACACAAAAAGTTAATAAGAAAATAGAGGATTTTAATACTATAAACCAATTAGACCTAAAACATATATACAAAACACTCCACCCAACAATAGCACAATGTTTATTCTTCTCAAATGCTCCTGAAACATTCTCCAGGATAGACTACATAGTAGGCCACAAAACTTTTTAATACATTTAAAAAGATTGAAAACATATGAAGTATCTTTCTGATCCCAACATAGTAAATCTGGAAATCAATACCAGAAGCAAAACTGGAAAACTCACAAATATATGGAAATTAAACAAAACACTTTTAAACAACCAATGCATCAAAGAAAAAATAACAAGGGAAACTAGAAAATACTTTCAGATGAATGAAAATGAAAACACAACAATACCAAACCTAATGAAATGCAGTAAAAGCAATGCTCCAATGGAAATTTATATCTGTAAACAACTACATTAAAAAAGAAAGACCTCAGAGCAATAACCTAACTGTACACTTTAAGGAAATAAAAAAGAAGAGCAGACAAATCCAGAGGTAGCAGAAGGAAAGGAATAATAAAGATTAGAGTAGAGATAAATGAAATAGAGAAGAGAAAAGCAATAGAAAAACAAAAAATCAATGAAGTCTATCCTTAGTTCTCTAAAAAGATCAACAAAATTGACAAACCTTTAGCCAGATTGGCTAAGAGAAAAGAGAGAAGATACAAATTACTCAAAGCAGAAACACAAGAGAGGACATTAATACAGACTTTATAAAATAAGGATTATAAAAGGATAATGTGAACAACTGTACACCAACAAATTGGATAACCTAGATGAAATGGACAAACTACCACAAAAACTACCAAAACTCACACAGAAAGAAATAGAAAATCTAAATAGATCTATAAGAAATAAGGAGATTGAATCCGTAACCCAAAACCTCCCAATAAAACAACCATACCCCAATAAAATAAAATTTAAAAAACAAAACAAACAAAAAACCTCCCAACAAATAAAAGTCTAGGACCAGATTTCTTTAATGGTGAATTCTATCAATTATTTATAGGATTGACACCAATCCTTCTCAAACTCTTCCACAAAAGTGAAAAGGTAGGAACCCTTTCTAACTCATTCTGTGAGGTCAACATTAACCTGATACTGAAGCCTAAGGCATTACGAAAAAACAAAAACAAAAAACCCAACCAAAGACTAATAACCCTTATGAATACAGATGAAGAAATCATCAACAAAATACTAGAAAACCAAATCCAGCAGATTATACACATATATATACACACATATACAACATATACATCATGACCTAGTAGGACTTATCCTAGGTGCATAAAGGTAATTAACATATAAAAATCAATCAATATCATATATCTTATTAACAGAATGAAGGAAAAAACACAATATTAACTCAATTGAGGAAGAAAAAGTGTTTGACAAAGCCTAACACTCTTTCTGATAAAAACACTCAGTAAAACAGGAATAGAAAGAAACGTCCCCAGTTTGATGAAAGCCATATATGAACAACTTAAAGCTAACATCATACTCAATGGTAAAAGAATGAAAACTTTTGCCCCAATATCAAGAACAAGACAAGGATGCCCACTTTCACCACTTCTATTCAACATAGTACTGGAAAATTCAGCTGGACAAAATGGGCAAAAAAAGTAAAATAAAAGGCATCCAAAGTGGAAAAAAAGAAGTACAACTATCTCTATTCACAAGTAACATGATCTATAGAAAACTATAAATACACACACACACACACACACACACACACACACACACACACACACAGTTAGAGCTAATAAATGAATTTATCAAAATTGCAGGATACAAATCTATGCAGAAAAATCAGTTGTATTTCTGTAAGATAGCAATCACCATTCCAAAAAGGCAATTAAGAAAAAAATTCCATTTACAATAGCATTTAAAAAATACTTAGGAATAAATTTAATGAAGGCCATGTCAGATGTGGGCACTGAAGACTACAAAACATTGCTGAAAGGAATTAAAGTATATCTAAATAAATGGAAAGACATCCTGTGAATAATGAAATCTAAATAAATCAAAGACAAGGGGCTTCCCTGGGGGCTCAGTGGTTAAGAATCCACCTGCCAATTCAGGGGACACAGGTTCGAGCCCTGGTCTGGGAAGACCCCACATGCCACGGAGCAACTAAGCCCATGAGCCACAACTACCGAGCCTGCACTCTAGAGCCTGCGAGCCACAACTCCTGAAGCCCACGTGGCTTGAGCCCGTGCTCTGCAAGAAGGGAAGCCATCACAATGAAAAGCCGGGGAACTGCAAATGAAGAGTAGCCGCCACTCACAGCAACTTGAGAAAGCCTGTGTACAGTAACAAAGACCCAAAGCAGCCAAAAATAAATTAATTAAATAAATTTATTAAAGAAAAATAAACAGAAGACATAATATTGTTAAGATGACAATACTACCCAAAGTAACCTACAGATTCAATGCAACTCCTATCAAAATCCCAATGATGTTTTTTTGCAGAAATTCATATGGAATTTCAAGGGACCCAGAACAGCCAAAACAATCTTGAAAAAGAACAAAGTTGGAAGACTCACACTTCTCAGTTTCAAAACTTACTACAAAACTACAATTATCAAAACAGTGTGGTACTGGCATAAGGACAGACATACAGACCAACGGGATGGAACTGAAAGCCCAGGAATAAACCCTCACATCTATGGTCAACTGATTTTTGACAATGGTACCAAGACCATTCAATGGGGAAAAACAGTCTCTTCCACAACTGATGCTAGGAAAACTGAAGAGCCACCTGCAAAAGAATGAAGCTGAACCCTTACCTTATACCATATACAAAAATTAACACAAGCAGATCAAAGATCTAAATTTAAAAGCTAAAATTCTAACACTCTTAGAAGAAAACATGGAGGCAAATCTTCATGACTTTCGTTTTGGCAATGATTTCTTAAATATAACACTAAATGCATGGGCAAAAATAGAAAAAAATAGATAAATTGGACCTCAATAACAACTGAAAACTTGTGCATCAAAAGACAGTATCAAGGGCTTCCCTGGTGGCGCAGTGGTTGAGAGTCCGCCTGCCGATGCAGGGGACGTGGGTTCGTGCCCCGGTCCGGGAAGATCCCACGTGCCGCGGAGCGGCTGGGCCCATGAGCCGTGGCCGCTGAGCCTGTGCGTCCGGAGCCTGTGCTCCACAACGGGCGGGGCCACAACAGTGAGAGGCCCGCGTAGCGCAAAAAAAAAAAAAAAAAAAAAAGACAGTATCAAAAGAGTGAAGACAACTCACAAAATGGGAGAAAATATTTGCAAGTCATATCTAATAATAGTTTAATACCCAGAATTTATAAAGAATTCCTACAATTAAATACTGTAAAGACAACCCAACTTAAAGGAATGGCCAATAAACACATGAAAAGTTATTCAACATTAGTCACTAAGGGAATGCAAATCAAAATCACAATGAGATATACTAGAGATGCTATAACATAAAGGAAAATAACAAGCATTGAGGAGAATGTGGAGAAACTGAAACTCTCCTACACTGCTGGCAGGAATGTAAAATGGGACAGCCAATGTGGAAAAGAGTGTGGTGGTTTCTCAAAAAGTTAAACATAGAATTACCGTATAACCCAGGAGTTCTATTCCTAGGTATACACTATACACCCAGAAGAATTAATAACAGGGACTCAAACAGATATTTATACAGCAATATTTGTAGCAGCATTATTCATAATAGCCAGAAGTTGAAAAACTCTAAGCACCATCAACTGATAAACAAAATTTGGTATAAACATAAAATAGAATATTATCCAACCACAAAAAGGGGATAAGATTCTGATACATGCTACAACAGGGATGAACCTTATAAACACTGTACCAAGTATAAAAGGCAGACACAGAAGGGAAAATGTTGTATGATTCCTCTTATACAAAATATCTAGAATAGGTAAATTCATAGAAACAGAAATATTAGAGGTTACCAGGAGCTGGTAAGAGGGGAAGTAGGGAGCTTTGTAAGGAGAGTTTCTGTTTGGGGTGATGAAAAAAACTGGAAATAGTGGTGATGGTTACACAATATTGTGAATGGAAATGCCACTGAATTGTATACATAATGTTTAAAATGGCAAATTTTATGTTTATATATATATGTACACACACACACACATATATATATATTCATAAACATACACAAAGCCAAGCATGCTCCTATCTCGCGGCCTTTGCACTTGCTGAATATACTCTTCGCTCATTTCCTCTAAATTCTTTTCTCAAAAGTAACTTTCTCGGTGAGGTCATTCCTGACCAACCTATTTAAAATGTCATCATTCTCCTCCAATACTTCACATCTCTGTCCCCCCACTTTTTGCCTTTGTATTAGATAACATTCTATATATTTTACATATTTATTTTGTTTAAAGCTTATGCTACCCAGAAAATGTAAGTTCTAAGAGGTCAGAAATTTATCCTTATCATATAATAAGCAGTAAAAAAAATACTTATTCATGTCATATACACACAAAACTTTCTATTTGGGTAGGCAGCAAAGAAGGAATTCTACATAAGGCAGAAACTGTTTTTGTCCTTTTAAAAAATCTTATGTGAAACTTTCTTTAAAAATGGCATTAGGGGGCTTCCCTGGTGGCGCAGTGGTTGAGAATCCGCCTGCCGATGCAGGGGTCACGGGTTCGTGCCCTGGTCCGGGAAGATCCCACATGCCGCGGAGCAACTAAGCCCGTGAGCCATGGCCGCTGGGCCTGCGCGTCCGGAGCCTGTGCTCCGCAACGGGAGAGGCCACAGCAGTGAGAGGCCCGCATACCGCAAAAAAAAAAAAAAAAAAAAAAAAAAAAAAAAAAAAAAAAAAAAATGGCATTAGGGGTTATCTGGACATTAAGCTTATGACCCATTTAAAAATATTTTTAATTTTTTTCTTCCAGTTTTACTGAGATATACTTGACATACAGCACTGTATAAGTTGAAAGTGTACAGCATAATGATCTGACTTACATACATCATGAAACTGTTATCACAATAAGTTTAGAGATCATCCATCATTTCATATAGATACAAAATTGAATACAAAAAAATATTTTGTGATGCGAACTCTTAGGATTTACTCTCAACAACTTCCATATATAACATACAAAAGTGTTAATTCTATCATGTTGTACACTACATCCCTAATACTTGTTTATCTTATACTTTACCTTGTACCTTCTGATGGCCTTCATCCAATTCCCCTCCCCCCAGCCACTACTCCTGCCTCTGGTAATGACAAATCTGACCTCTGTTTCTATGAGTTTGTTTGCATGTTTGTTTTTGAAGTGTAATTCACCTACATTGTTAGTTCCTGTTACACAAGAGTCTTTTTCTATACATTTCAAAATGATCACCATGATAAGTCTAGTTATGATATCACCATATAAAGATATTACTTGGTTATTAACTATATTCCCCACACTGTACCTTTCATACCAGTGATTCATTTATTTTTGCAACTGGAAGTTTGTACCTCTCAATCTCCCTCACTTCTTTCTTTCCTCCCCCACCCTCTTTCCTCTGGCAACCACCTATTTGTTCCCATATCTATAACTCTTATTTCTGTTTTGTTATGACACTGTTTTGTTTTTCAGGTTCCACATGCAAGTAAAATTATACAGTATTTGTCTTTCTCTTATTTCACTTAGCATAATACCCTCTAGGGCCATGCATGTTATTGCAAATGGCAAGACTGCATTCTTTTTTCTATATGTACATCTTTTTTATCTGTTCATCTATTGATGGGCACTTGGGTTGCTTGCATATCTTGGCTATTATAAATAGTGCTGCAATGAACACAGAGGTGCATATATCTTTTCAAATTAGTGTTTTTGTCCCCAAAGCACAAAATATTTTAAACTTTTAATTGTGGTAAAATATACATAAAATTTACCATCTTAACCATTTTTAAGTGTACAGTTCAGTAGTTTTAAGCATATTGACTGTTGTGTAACCAATCTTTAGAATTTTTTCATCTTGCAAACTTGAAATCCTGTACCCATTTATTTAAACAACTCCCCAGTCTCCTTTCTCCAATCCCAACCCCTGGCAACCACCATTCTGCTGTTTCTAAAGAATCTGACTACATACCCCATCTAAGGGGAATTATACAATGTGTGTGTGTGTGTGTGTGTGTGTGTGTAAGTGGCTTATTTCACTTAGCATAATATATTCAAGGTTCATCCATGTTGTAGCATTATGTCAGAACTTCCTTCCTTTTTTTTTTTTTTTTTCCTCTGGTACGCAGGCCTCTCACTGCTGTGGCCTCTCCCGTTGTGGCTCCGGACGCCCAGGCTCAGCGGCCATGGCTCACGGGCCTAGCCGCTCCGTGGCATGTGGGATCCTCCCGGACTGGGGCACAAACCCGTGTCCCCTGCATCTGCAGGCGGACTCTCAACTACTGCGCCACTAGGGAAGCCCCTTCCTTCCTTTTTAAAGCTGAATAACACTCCGTTGTACGTATATTATGGTCCTTTAAATTTTTTTCCAGTATTTTTCAAGTTCTTTTTGAACAAGAAGCATGATATGCTATAGAATCTACACTTCAGTAGTATACTTAGCTATTTTATGAGAAGTAGAGTAAAAGATGTCTGGATACCAAATCCCAAACTGTGACCCAATTATCAGATCTAACCTGCTGAGAAAACTTCTAACCAAAATACTGTTATGTGAAACTTAATTCTTTAATATAAACATCAACTGTGTCTCTCCTTAATTTATTTACCTGATAGTTACTTATAAGCCTATACAGACATTTTCAAAGTAGACTGAAAGGATCCAAAAGAGAAATTTCCTTACCCAACATTATAGACTAAAACCTATTAGTATTATTTGTTTTCCCCCTCCCAGGAGACCAAAATTCTAATCTCTGTAACTAACTGAAAGTGTGACAATATACATAACCATCTGGCCCCCCAGTTACCTTGTCAATGACAGGTTTGGACTGAATGCTTATGAAGGTGTCTTATAACTCAACACTGTATACTTGGTTTATTTTCTACTCACATATTCACGAAACACCTACCCCAACCAAACTAGAGCTATCAGGGAAAAAAAGCTTAAAATCCTCATTAAGGAATAAATGCAAGATAAAAAGTAGTGGGCTCTATATTCTAAAATAAAAGCTTATGAGATATAACTTTAAAAATACCTTTTAACTTAAAAAAAAACCATTATTTTTTCCTCTTGAAGACATCAACCATAATGTTCTAATTCTGAAAAAAATAATAATTATGTTACGATTGTTCTGTCCTTCTACTATTTGTAGGAGTATCACTGTCCTCATTTTTAAATTTTCAGGCTAGTATGACCTTAACATATAACAACATGAACACCATAAAAACTAGAACTTAACAGAAAAATAAACTAATTTGTAATAGTTATCCAGAAGAACATCCTTCAAAATTATTCCCAGTAGACAATTTAAGATAACTTAGGTTGTTTTATTAACGTACAATACACAAAATCATCACAGAAGTCCACATAAGAAGCTTTACATGTCATGTACTCCAATCTCTATTAACATTTGTGTACAGAACTCTATTAAATCCCATCCTTATGTCTGTTCTGTTTTCTTGGTATGTTTCAGATTAATCTAACTGCAAAAGGTATCCATCCAGCTGATTAATTATAAAATAAATTAGATCACTAGTCAATAAGAAAAATATCTGGCAAATACCAATCAGCCATGGCATAGTTGAAAGAGCTCAGGCGTGAGTTCAAATTCTGCCATCTGTAAGCTGTATAACCTTCAGCAGTTCTTTAAAATTCTTTTTCCTCACCTGACTATCTACACTGCAGAGCTGTTACAGAATTCAGAATAAAGTCTAAAATATTCTAAGTGCTCAATAAATATGTATTTCCCTCTCACTGACCTGTAGAACTAAGAACATATATCAAGATTCTACGTTGGCTTGCAGAAAAATTACTAAGAGCCTGTTATATATGATTGTACTTAGGTTGCAACTCATTTAAAAAATATTTATACCGGGCTTCCCTGGTGGTGGCGCAGTGGTTGAGAGTCCACCTGCTGATGCAGGGGACAAGGTTTCGTGCCCTGGTCTGGGAAGACCCCACATGCTGCGGAGCAGCTGGGCCCAAGAGCCATGGCCGCTGAGCCTGGGCGTCCAGAGCCTGTGCTCCGCAACGGGAGAGGCCACAACAGTGAGAGGCCCGTACGGAAAAAAAAAAAAGTAAAAAAATATTTATACTAACCAACAGTATCATCAATATGCCAAAACTCATCTTTGCCCTCCCAATATATATATGCTTGCTCATTTTATTCCCTTACTAAAGATATCAATGCCTCTCCACCCATTTTTGCTTCGATTCCCCCACAGGTAATCCATGCCTTAACCATATTGAAATGTTGCTTGAATTCATCAAACTTTCTCACATCTCCATTAATATATACAGGAAGTTCTCTTCACCTATAATATCACTTCCCACCACCCCTATTCCTCTATTTAATGCTCCTGATATTAAACTTAAGTGCTACCATCTCTAGGAAGCCAGTACACACACACACACACACACACACACACACACACACACACACACACACACACACACACACACACACACACCCCGGCCCTCTGGAAAGGTTAAGCATTCATTAATTTATTTTTTAATTTTTCAGCCATGCCACGTGGCATGTGGGACCTTAGTTCCCCAACCAGGGGTCGAACCCATGCCCCTTGCATTGGAAGTGCAGAGTCTTAACCACTGGACCACCAGGGAAGTCCCAAGCATTCATTTTTTGTATTCCACACTTTACACACTATATTATTAATTCTTTGTCTACTTGTCTGTCTTCCCTACTAAACAAGAGGAGTGCAGAGAATGGTTCTTATTCATCTTTATCCCTAACATCTACTAGTATAATTCCTGGCACATAGTAAATACCCAAATGTTTTCAAGAATTCAATGTCAGAACGTAAAACAAAACAAAATCTCTCAATCCTTAAGAATTACACCAAAAATTGGGATTCAAAAGCATTCTTTTAAGCAACAATGTACCATTTTTATGACTTGAAGTATGCCTCCACTGAACGGCACTTAAAAATGGTTAAAACAGGGCTTCCCTGGTGGCGCAGTGGTTGAGAGTCCGCCTGCCGATGCAGGGGACATGGGTTCGTGCCCCGGTCTGGGAAGATCCCACATGCTGCGGAGCGGCTGGGCCCGTGAGCCATGGCCGCTGAGCCTGTGCATCCGGAGCCTGTGCTCCGCAACGGGAGAGGCCACAACAGTGAGAGGCCCACATACCCACCCGGCTCCCCCCCCAAAAAAAATGGTTAAAACAGTACACTTTAGGCTATATATATTTACCCTATACACACACAAACACACACACACACACATACATACACGAGAATGTCTCAGTGATCCAACTGAAGCTTAATTCCTAGTTATCCCTCAAAGAATTTTGCCTTCATTGATAAGTTATTCTACAAGGGACTCTATAGCATAGCGGTTAAAAGTAAGGGCTCTGAAAAGAGACTGGTAAGCTTTATCACTTGTTAGCTATGTAATCTCACGCAAGTCAATCATTTTGAAGCTCAGTTTCTTCATCTGCAAAATGGGGATTGTAGTAGTACTGATCTCATACAACTGTAGTAAATAACCCATATAAAGTACTATGTAAATACTGTTTTCAAACTGTGCTTCCTAGATTGTTGGGTAATCCTTAGCCAAAGAAAGAAAGGGCTTTAGACCACCCCTTCCCCCATATCTTCCCCTATAAACGATTTCACCCCGCATATTCTTTTATTTTACAGATTGAGCTGTCAAGTAGGATTTTTTAAAAACAAAGCATTCCTTGGTTTAAAAGAACTGAAACCACTAATCTATAGCACTCAATTGATGCTCATATTAACATCACAGTCTGTAGATTGCCACTTACTAAATTCAATTATTGATACTTTGTTGGCATTCATACTTAATTTAGTTTTGCTTTGCATCTCACAGAAAGGGAAATCATTAAAAATACAATCTCATCTCTACTCTTGGTAAAAGATAACTGGAAATAACTAATTTGGGGCTGATAGTGAAGACAGATTATAAGTTTCCTAGTTGCTACTTAGGTCAAGTTGTTTAACTGAAGTGGTCCTGAACATCAATCATACTCATAACCAAATTAAGAGAGTGTGTGTGTATACTATTAACATTAAAAACAGGAAACTGATTTAAATGAAGAATTTTCCAAAGTTTGAAATACACTAAAAACTGAGACCCAGGTTGATTATCACTAACTTGCAAGGTTGTTGCAGAGTTTAAAAATACAAAGTTCCTAAAATATAGTAAATGCTTAGTAAATGCAGCTTTCCCTCTCATACCTGTCATCTCTTTTCTGACTTCCCAACAACCTACAGTCATTCCTTCCCATGGCTGTTAGGCTTTTCTAGACCTTCTCAGACTCTTTCATTAATTATCTCCAATGCTGTCCTCCTCTCATCACCTTCAAAACTCTTGTGTTCTTTTTCACTCACTCAACCCACCATAGTTTATTAACATCACCACTGTAATTTTACCTCCTTGCCTCAGTCCAATTCAATGTTTCTGAATATTTGTAATATTTATAATATTTACTATACGCCTGGCACCAAACCTTTACCTTCAATGTGGTCGTTGCTTTTGTTTAATGTTTAAAATCATTTTCCTACGCTTCTAGGCTATCTCTTTGCAGTTATTTGTTTTCTCTCCTCAATTCTTCAATCCTAACTTCCCCATTCTCACCCCAAAACAATTTTGCCTCTTAGACTTCTGAGGTTTTCCAGTTGAAAGTAACCAATCATCTTTACGGAAGCCATGTATCTGTCTTTGCATCTATCCCTTTTTTCTTCTATAAATACTATTTTCAGAAGAGGAAGCATGACTCTTCCCCAAAGATAAATCTTTCACCTCTTAATTCCTACCATTCCATCTAGCCTTTCAAAGGGACTTACACCCACACATTCCACCTCTCTCGAGGATCTTTAATCACCCCCTGCAATTGCCTGCTTTCCTTCTAACCTTAGGCATCAGCAGATCTCTCCTACCTCAACAAAAATGTAAATGTACAAATGAAATCATCTTGTTTCTATCCTTCTATTCAAAGACAAATATTGAAAATAAATTATCCACTACCTCCATTTTCCAAATACCCATTTGCTTGTTAACCTCCTGTAGTTTCTGCCCCCATAAAATTACTGCAACTCTTTCAAAGACAACTAAGAAAATATAGAGAGAAATATATTGAATTCAAGTCAGCTAATTCCATGCAAAAAAAAAAATTTTAATTTACTCAAACTGTAGTAAAGCACAAAATTTTACGATAAAACAAATTTTATGCAAAATATATGAAACCTAATCATTGTCCTCACCATTTTTTCCTTCTTATAAAAGAACTAACAAGATACATTAGCAGTTATCTTTCAGAAGAATAACCAATGATTTCCAATATTCGTTTGTTTTCTTTTTTGGCCACATGGCTTGTGGGATCTCAGTTCCCCAACCAGGGACTGAACCCAGGCCTTTGGCAGTGAAAACATGGAATCCTAACCACTGGACTGCCAGGCATTCCTCTAGGATAAAATTTAATACGCTTTACAGGGCTGCTGCTTACTCAGGTAAACTAAACTGAAATAACTAATCGCCAAAAAAGATAATCTTTCTTTCCCCCCAAATTTCAAACCACGTCCGTTTGTTGCAATAACAGTGTCTAAAATTACTGGTTAAAAAAGTCCTAAAGCATAACCAAAAAAAAAAAACACAAAAAAAACCCCTTAGGTATTCATTTAGCTAACTATATTTAATTATGCCAAATTACAAAAGAAACATCAATATCTACAGCTATTTGATAAATAATAGCTACTAATGACATAAGCTATAATTTTTACTCATAAGCACCAGAAGCCTCATTTAAAATGATACATTTAATATCAGACTGCCTACAAGCTAAAAACTTTCAGATTGCTAATTTCCTGAGAATATCAAAACTACAAGACTTTTCTATTCTGCACCATCACCCAAGTAATACATAAACCCATCTAATACTACGTTCTAGTTCATTTGTTTCTCAAACCTTCATATTTAATATAATCTATATTAAGATATTCGCAAATAAACTTTCAAAAACTGAAGTACATTGTTAAAAAGTAAGATCATTTCAGTTACCAATTTTTCTAACATAAATAGGAAGCCTAGTCCTTCCTCTCAAAACACATTCTATGGGGACTTCCCTGGTGGTGCAGTAGTTAAGAATCTGCCTGCCAATGCAGGGGACACAGGCTCGAGCCCTGGTCTGGGAAGATCCCACATGCTGCAGAACAACCAAACCCATGCGCCACAACTACCGAGCCTGCACTCTAGAGTCCGTGAGCCATACTACTGAGCCTGTGCTCTAGAATGCGCGAGCCACAACTACTGAAGCCCACGTGCCTAGAGCCTGTGTTCCACAACAAAAGAAGCCACCGCAATGAGAAGCCCGGGCACCGCAACAAAGAGTAGCCCCCGCTCCCTGCAACTAGAGCAAGCCTCTGCGCAGCAACTAAGACCCAAGGCAGCCAAAAATAAGTAAATAAATTTTTTTAAAAACACATACTATGAATGTCTTAGTGTGCTGTCACACACATAGCTAAAGCTATCCTCACAGCACTCAGATAAAACCAGTCCTCACCTTCTGAAGCACTTGTCTATGGATAGTGTTCAAACCTTGATTTCTCACCAATCCTTTTTCTCCCCCTATCTTCTTCTTCTCAGTACATCTCACCATCATCTATCTAATTCCTCAGGCCAGGAACATGGAGATCATTTTTTAAAATTAATTAATTTATATTTTATTTTGGCTGCGTTGGGTCTTCGTTGCTGCGTGCGAGCTTTCTCTAGTTGCAGCAAGCAGGGGCTACTCTTTGTTCTGGTGCACAGACTTCTCACTGCGGTGGCTTCTCTTGTTGCAGAGCACAGGCTCTAGGTACATGGGCTCAGTAGTTGTGGCTCGCGCACTCTAGAGCACAGACTCGGTAGTTGTGGTGCACAGGTTTAGTTGCTACGCGGCATGTGGGATCTTCCCGGACCAGGGCTCGAACCCGTGTTCCCTGCATTGGCAGGCGGATGGATTCTTAACCACTGCACCACCAGGGAAGTCCATGGAGATCATTTTTGACACCTTTCATTTACATCCAATTCATCATGCAGTTGTCAACTCTGCCACCATTCCCATCTCCTGTCTCTATCAAATCAAATTTTATATATACATATACACAGATATCCTTTTCCATTCCTTCATCTCCACAGCTGCTACCCTAGTTCCAGTTATCATCATGTCTTACCTCAACAACTGTAGTAGCACAATGTCTTCACTTTTACCCTTGCCTTTCTCCAATCCATTCTCAGCCAAAGTGATGTTTTAAAAATTTAAAGTATATTACTCCTCTGCTTCAAAATCTTCAATGACTGCAATGTCCTTAGTAAAACCCAGAAGTCTTTAACATGTCCTTCAAGGCCCTGCATGGCCCTGCATGATCTGCTCTCTGCCTCTCATTTCATCTTGCATGGTTTCCCTCCATTATTATGCTCTTGCCACCCTGAACTTCTTTCATTTCTTCCAACATATTAACCTCTCTCCTGCCTTCATACGTATTTTTTCCATTCTAGGAAACTCTTTTCCTGCCTGGTTTCTTATTCTTTATGTCTTGACTTAAATATCACCACCTGAGAGGCCTTCTCTGACTGTACAAACTAAAACCCTCCCCATTTTTCTCTCATAGCACTCTTTTCCCTTACTGAATTCACCCCAAATTGTAATTTTACATTTGCTTGTTCATTATGTGTTTCCACTATCAGGCTGCAGATTCTACAAAGGCAAGGACTGCATTACATATAATAAATTAATAAGTAAAAGGATCACTTAATAAATCTTAGTGGATGAATGAATGGATGTGCATGACCTAGAATCCAGGAAACAAATTACAGCTCAAAGTGGCTTTCCCTCCTCTGGGTCTCCCATGGTCACTTGATCAACTTTCCAACTGTCACCAAAAGTGAGGAGCAAAAAGTGTTCCTGCAAACTCAAAGTCAAAACAATAGAAGGAATGCCAGGAAATTGTACTTGATGTCAAATAGGTGAGACAAATAATAGTATGATTTCATAGGAAGGAGAAATCCTTAAGGGCTACAATGATGAGAGATGATTTTATTCACAAGGTGGAATTTGACCTGAGTATTCAGACTGGTAAAATTTGGAGAGGTAGAATGTATGGGGAGTGAAGCCCAAATAAGGAGTTAAGAGATACAAAGTGTTAGAAGACAATTATAGAACTGGAATGTGGCAACTTATATTTACAAAGTAGATAAGTGTAAAAAACTAAATCTCTCAACATGTAAGAAATCTGTATTTTGTTAAAACATGTTAATCACGTTAAGACCACAACATCTACAACACATTTGAAAGGTTACAATAAAATCATTCTACCTCAGTCTCCATAAATCCCTTCTAATTCTAATCTTTGGTTTTTAAAGTTTTTCAAACATTTATGACAACACTCTCATAATTAGTTTCCATAACTCATTTTCACTCTGACCAACTACCTCAAGTTTCCATATTCTTATCACTGTGTTCTTTATTCACTATACTGACACCTGATGAAATTTCCCCAGTAGATCTACTATTTCAATCATATTTATTTTTCCTTTATAGCCTTTGATCTCTCTAGGACTTCATTTTTTTCTTCTCTGTCGAAGTAGTTGACTTTTTCTTGGTCTACATTTATTTCAATGATCTAACTCTTCAGAAAATCTAAAATACTCATATGTACCAACATTTTTATTTTACTATTGGTAGAAGCTTCATTAGATTTTACTTCTAAATCTGTAATGTTACTTCTGTTCCTGCCTCCTAAATTTACACAAGCCTCTCCTTCAGTTCTATCTTGTTTCCATAGGTAAATTATCAAGGTCTAGTTCAATGCCTTATGGAAGGCATTGTTATATTAGATAAGGGGTTTGGAGTTAAAAGTTTCTAGAGATACTTCCAAATTGAAAATGCTATGATTTCATTAATCTTATCTTGTCATGGGCTTTTTCCATTGACAACACTGCTTATCTTTATTCATGCTTGCCTACTTGAGGTTATTCTAAAAATGTTTTCCGGTTAAGGCCAACTTACCTGAAATACCAATATACCACTATTTCTTTCAAAACCTCTGCTTTTTCTAACACTTAAGTCCAAGCATAATTTTTGCATTTCAGAGGAGGATCTCAGGATACTTAGAATCACAGAATTGTCAAACTGGAGAAAACTAAGGTTCACAGAATTTAAGAAACTTGACTGCATCTATATAGCTAGTAAAGTGACAAAGTCCTGATTCTCTCTAATCAGCACTCCTTCCAAGTCAAGAAGGCTTTACTGGTTACTCCAGCACAATGTCTTCTTTTTAATGCTACTTCCTATGTCCTTAGGACATCATCTCCTAGTTAATCAATCACAACGTTTTTGTTTTTTAACTCTCAATTACCCACTCTCCTAAAACAGTTCAAGGATGACAGAGATACCAGAAGCAAAACTGGGAAGCAACTACTTTGCTTTTTCTCAGATCATTTTATGTCTATATTATATGATCTGCATTTTACAGGGAATTCCCCAAGGAGTGAGACCTGCCAATACTTTGTAGTACAGTATAACGATTTAATGTGAAGTGCTAAGACAATAGAAGCCTAAACAGAAAAGTCTTGGAAGATACATGGTTTTACTTGCTTGGAGCAATAGATATTTTTCATTTAGTAAATATTTATCAAATATCAATCATATGGAAGGCTCTGTGCTACCTATTAGCAAAAAGTCACATTTAAATTCAAGTACTGTAAATCAAACAGAAAAGAACACTATGTTCATCCTTTTGCATTGCAAAAACAAAAACACCAAAAACAAACACAGCACAACCCTCCCTCTGTAAAGTGGAATCCCCCCCCCTTAAGTTCAACTTCTGTATATTCAAGTGTTTGTAGACCTAATGATTCTAAGTACCTGTACAATTATACACAGAGTTTAGGTAGAGTAACATTACAAAACAAGCCCTCTTTCCTTTTCAAGATCATAGCTACTTAAGTAAAAGTGGTGAGACTGAAATCAAAGAAAAGGAAAAGCTGAAAAGTGGAATGCAAAACTGAGAAATTAAACTGCGATAATGACTGCATTAAGGAATATAAACTTTATTTAACGGGGGGCGGGGACTCTGAGGTCCTTACGAGTATTTCACATAAACGGATAAAAGTCACAAAAGCGTCAAATCCCAGACTTTCAAGAAAGTAACACTGTAAATATCACAATTAAAAAAACAAATTCTTGTCTACTTTGTTCTGAAAAGTTTTATTTTCCTTAAAAACAAAACAAGAAAAAAACAAAGGCAAAACAAAACCAAAAAACGAACAGAAACCACTCTGAGCTGGCGACTGACACAGGCCAGACACCCAGGCTTTCTGGGTCGTGCTTGGCTTTGGGATGGATGTCCGCGAAGAGAGCCCTGGAACCACCCATCACGTCCCACACCCAGATCCCAAGAAAGGAGCAGTCCCGGCGGAGGCCCGACACACACAGGGGCTGCTGGGGTCCGGGGTCCAGGCCCTACTGCAGACGTGGAGAGGCCCTCGGGACGGAGGATCACAGAGAGACAGCGCGGTCGTAACCCGGACGCCTAGGCCTGGAAAAGCGCCGAGGGCGTCCAGGGCTCGAGGGCACCCAGCACTCGCGCGGGACGCCTTGTCATGAGTCACGGAGGCGAGAAAGCAGGCGGGAGGGGGAAGAGGCTGCAGGATGGACGGAAGCCCGACCCTCGGGAGGATAGCGAACGGACGGGGAGGCCCCGACCTCACACGGGGCAGAGGAGGGCCCTGCCTACCCACGCCCTGCCCGCCCTGCCCTCACCTCCATCCGACGCAACAGGCGCTGCGATCGGGTCCGGACCCCGGGGTCTGCGTGCTGGGGGGCGGGGGCAACAGCCCGCAGCCATGACAGGAGCGGGGCTGGCCGCGGGCGGGCTGGGCCGCACGTGCGGGCAGCGGCCCCTCCCCGGCCTCCCCGCGCTCTCGCCCGCCCGCCCCCGGGGGCTGGCCCCTCACCTCGGCGGCGGCGACGCGGCCCGGCCTGCCCTGACCCCCCCACCTCGGCGGAGCGGCGGCGGCGGCGACACGTACTCACCGCCGCTCACGGGTTCTCGGGCTTCGCCATGACTGAGGCGCCCCCTTCGCCCCCCGCTTCGACCGAGACTGACACGCGCGGCTGGCCGGGCGGGCGGCCTCAGGCGACCACCCGGCTGACAGAACCCGCCCCCGCCTCTCCCCACCAGTTGAGCAGCGGCCACTGCCCAGCGGCACCCCCAGGCTTCCTCCCCACGCCTGTGGCGGCGGGTGGCAGCGACGGGCGGCTGCGGCACTTACCGGCGGCGCGGCCAGGCCCCCCTGTCAGCGCGGGGCCGGGAAAGAGAGGAGGGAGGAGTGAAGGGGCACCGCCTCCCCCGCGCCGCCACGCACCCGCCTGATTGGCCCAGTTCACTCCCCCAGCGCGACCCCACCAGCCCCTGCGAGCGGCACTCCGGCAGCACCGGCGCGTCATTTGCATACTTGTGCCCGCGCCGCTGATTGGCTCGGGCTCGGAGGGGCGGTGGAGACGGCGGCAGCTCCCGCCGCTGCTCCCGCCGCGTCGGGCGACCGAGGAGGGAGGATCCCCTCTGCCGCTCCTCTTCCCTCACGGCCCGGCCTGACCTGGGGCGGAGGGCGGCGGGAGGCGGGGTCGCCGCCCGGCTCCAACATGGCCCCGCCGCGCCGCCGACCCAATCGCCGGTGCGGTTACTTCGAGAGCCCTGGGCGGCCTCGGGGCGGGGAAGTGTTGGGGCCGGGCGCCCTCTGGCCGGAGCGCGGCGCAGTGCAGTGGCCCGGGCTCCCATCACCGCCCCGCCGCGGCCGCCACGTCAGGCCGCGCCCTCGCGACGGCCTTTCCCCTCCCCGCGGCCCGGCCGCCACGTCAGGCCTGGCAGGCACGCCCTAGCTGCGAGCTGACCGGTGGCGGGATCGGCGCCGAGGTCACGCACACGCTGGGCATCTCCCCGCCAGCCCGGGGCCGCCGAGGAACCGCGAGAGTTTCTAGAGCCTCCCTCTTGACACGGCCGTCGTCTTGGACCCGCGTTCTCACTTCCCTCTGAGACTGCGGTGGCACACGCCTGTGCTGTAAAATCGGGAGCAAGGAGAGTGTCGCCGCGATGATGCAGCGTTTCAGTCCAGGTGCTAAGCACCTGCTGCGGAAAAGGCACCAGGCTGAGGAGAGATCCAGCCCCAAGTCCTAATCTAGAGAGAGTACGCACCTCGAGTGGTGGAGAGCTGGGGCTGACACACCTAGTCATCTCCATGGTCAGGCCCACGTTCTAAATTGCACAGCTATGAAGGGAAAGAAAGACACCCCCGCCCCCCCCCCAAGAAAAAAGGGCGGGGGAGAAGGTGACGCTGGTCCAGGAGTAGGGGCGTATAGAAAACCACGGCCTAAGAAGGCGTGGGGACACCTGGGTTCCCTCTCGCTCTGTCACTAATTGAGTGACCTACATTAAATCATAACGTGTCCCAAGGCCTCGGTTTTCCCTACTGTGAAATGAAGAGGCTGGACACATTTTTCTAAAAGCCTTCCGATTCTAAAATTCTACCGGTCTTTCAGGCCCTGAGCTGGCTTTAATACCTGACTAAAACTTAAGCATCCATATTAGAACGAGAGAAGACAAAATAATGGAACGTTAGAACTTCAGCCAGCCTACCTGATGTTTGTTCGGAACTGTTTACCATTTCAAATCCTAGGAGGGTTATATCTAACATTCACTTTACAGTTGACAGAAATCTCTTGACTTTCTTGTCTTCACAAAGAAGCATAGAGCAATGTCACTGTGCTTGTTTATTATGCCTGACCGGAATGGAATGGCCGCGGTATACAGAGTGCTAGTTGCCAAGTAATTTCGTTCTTCATATTCCCCGTGAAGGCTCTCCAGAGTAGAGCAACGCAGACTCTATTTAGCTGAGATACTGAAAGGGTTAGGAGAAAACCCTGCTGAGAGAGAAGTTACAATTACAGTTTCGATTCCCCTCAAGGATGCTTAATAACAACTACACACTAGGATAAAGAATGCACGGAAACAGTTCATCTCTGAGCGCGCTAGACTACTTATTTGAATACCACTTTAGTTTGCAAATCCAACCTGTTGAGTCAAATCTAAGGCCAGTGACATCTCATTTATCAACTTTACCTCCTTGACAGAACTTTTCTCCCCAAGAAAACTCATGTTTTCTTGAATACAGCCCTTTGAAAAAATAAAGTTTGGTGATTAAGGAGCATCATTATCATTATCAACACAATTGCAGTTTATTATGACCAATGAATGCCCTCAAAATTATGTAGATTTGTCCCTATAATAATGACCTCTAGAATGCTGTTTTTATGATTAAATTTACATCCGTTTGTTTGTTTTGTCTCCTTTATCACTACTGGGCTGACACTTCTCCATTGTCCTACCTTCTTTCGGTTTTTTTGTTTTTAATGCTTCTATTGTACTTACGAACCTAGACACATATAAACTTCTATTAGTTTAGACTTTCAAGATTTGAGTAAAGATTTTCTGTGGGGTTCTCCTGTGAGTTAAGCACATGAGGTTTTTTGGTTTTTTGGTTTTAATTAATTAATTAATTTTGGCTGCGTTGGGTCTTTGTTGCTGCACACGGGCTTTCTCTAGTTGCGGCGAGCAGGGGCTACCCTTCGTTGTGGTGTGCGGGCTTCGCATTGCAGTGGCTTCTCTTGTCTCAGAGCACAGGCTCTAGGGGCGTGGGCTCAGTAGTTGTGGCACACAGGCTCAGTAGTTGTGGCTCATGGGCTCTACAGCGCAGGCTCAGTAGTTGTGGCTCATGGGCTCTACAGCGCAGGCTCAGTAGTTGTGGTGCACGGGCTTAGTTGCTCCGCAGCATGTGGGATCTTCCCAGACCAGGGCTCAAACCTGTGTCCCCTGCATTGGCAGGCAGATTCTTAACCACTGCACCACCAGGGAAGCCTGTTTTTTTGGTTTTTTAAAATATTTATTTATTTACTTATTTGGCTGCACCAGTCTTAGTTGCGCCATGCAGGATCTTCTTTGCTGCATTCAGGATCTTCATTGCAACATGTGGGATCTTTCGTTGCAGCATGCGGGATGTAGTTCCCAGACCAGGGATCAAACCTGGGCCCCCTGTATTGGGAGCACAGAGTATTAACCACTGGACTACCAGGGAAGTCCCCAAGCACATGAGGTTTTTTGACATCTATTTTGCTCAATGACGAGCTTTTGCTTCTGAAATCTTAGTAGTATTCTTGGTAACTGAGGTTTCTGGATATGTGCACTCTGGAAAAACCATTGCAAAGGATGGCTCTAAATCCCAGAATTTAGAGCCTACATCAGTAAACACTACTCTTTGCAATTTAAATTAATAAGAATCAATATCATCAACATCAAAATCTAGCAACACTGGCCTACTAGTTCCATCAGGCAATGGAACATCCAGAACCAGGTGGTAGCAATGCTCTCTCCAGGATCCTCTATCCCACTCTAGAGTAAAATTGGGTCCATTCCTACCCAAAGTCTTTCAAACCAAAAAGACCCCCATATTTGTAGACAATGTTTCAGGTCACTAAGAAGCCTGTGCTATGTCAGAGAGCCTTTCTTCACAACCCGAATGAAGCATTCTACAAGTGTCTCCAATGGTACATTTACTGAAATCTAACTAGTCCCAAGTACTGTGTAAGGGTTTAGCCAAGGAAGCCAGCAACTTCCAACTTTGTTATAGTATTGCATATTTGTTATTTTATTTTACCTTCACAGCAACTCTATGAGAAAGGGATTATTTTCCCCATTTTACAGATGGAAAGGGTTCAAAATCTTGCCCTGGTTACACAATCACTGAGTGGCAGAGATAGGATTCAAACTTAGAACTGATTGGCCCTAAAGCCTGTAACTCTTAACCATTATACTATATCCCTCCCTCAGCCTTAGTTTCCCATTCCATGTTTATCAAGCAAACTTTTATCAACTAATTTGGTACCTTGTAAGGGGGAGTTCCCTGTACAGGCATTTTGGTTGAGGTTACCAAAAAAGAAATATCTCAAAATGTATATGGTATATCAAACTTGGCATTTTCTTGCAAGTTTGAGGGGTATGAACCAATGCTCTGGTACTGTTCACTTTGGGGAAAAACTGATACAATCAAGATCCTAAAACTGCAAAACTAAGGATTAGACCCTACTTCAGTGATACCTACAGAAGTTATGCCCACAGAATAGTCAAAACAACCTTGAAAAAGAAGAAAGTTGGAAGACTCACACTTCCTGATTTCAAAACTTACTACAACACTACAGTAATTGGACAGTGTGGTACTAGCACAAGGATAGACATATAGATCAATGGAATAGAACTGAGAGTCCAGAAATAAACCTTTACATTTATAGTCAACTGATTTTCAACAAGGGTGCCAAGACATTTAAATTGAGAAAGAAAACTGTATATTCAAATGCTAGAGAATGAAGTTGGATCCCTACCTCACACCAAATACAAAAAAATAAATGAAAAGATAGAGCTAAATGTAAGAGGTAAAACTATAAAACTCTAAGAAGGAAACATAGGAGTAAATCTTCAGGAACTTGGGTTAGGCAATGGTTTCTTATATATGATACCAAAAGCATAAGCAACAAAAGAAAATATAAATTGGACTTCATTAAAATTAAAAACTTTTGTACAAGCAACTAAAGAAAAAAATAAATTGAATATCAAAATAGAAAACCTTTGTGCTTCAAAGAACACCATTAAGAAAGTGCAAAGGGCTTCCCTGGTGGCGCAGTGGTTGGGAGTCCGCCTGCCGATGCGGGGGACACGGGTTCATGCCCTGGTCTGGGAGGATCCCACGTGCCACGGAGCGGCTGGGCCTGTGAGTCATGGCCGCTGGGCCTGTGCATCTGGAGGCTGTGCTCCGCAAGCGGAGAGGCCACAGCAGTGAGAGGCCCGCGTACCACAAAAAAAAAAAAAAAAAAAAAGAAAGTGCAAAGAAAAACACCTACAGAATGACAGAAAATATTTGCAAATCATACATCTGATAAGGGTATAGTACCCAGATGTATAAAGAGCTCTTACAACTCAACAATTTTTCAAAAATCCAATTTTAAAATGGGCAAAGTATTTTTGTATAGACATTTCTCTAACGAAGATATACAATGGTCAATATGCACACAATAAAATGCACTCTAATAATCATTAGTTATTAAAGAAATGCAAATCAAAACCACTTCACATCCATTAGGACGGCTATAATAAAAAAGACAGGCAATAACAAGTGTTGATGAGGACATGGAGAAGTTAGAACCCTCATACATTGCTGGTGGGAATGTAAAATGGTGCAGCCACTTTGGTAAACAGTTCTTCAAAAAGTTAAACTTAGCTATTACATGACCCAGAAACCCCAAAGAAATGAAAACATATGTCCACACAATAACTTACACATAAATGTTCATAGCAGCATTATTCATAATAGCCCCAAAGTGGAAACAAACCCAAATATCCATCAACTGACAAATGGATGAACAAAAGTGTTATATCCATACAAAGGAAAATTATTCAGCCATAAAAAGGATTGAGGGGACTTCCCTGATGGTCCAGTGGGTAAGACTCTGTGCTCCCAATGCAGGAGGCCTGGGTTCGATCCTTGGCGGGGGAAGTAGATCCTGCATGTGTGCTGCAACTTAAGAGTCCGCATGCCACAACTAAAGATACTGCATCCTACAATGAAGATCCCACGTGCCGCAACTAAGGCCCGGTGCAGCCTAAATAAATATTTTTTTTAAAAAGGATTGAGTACTGCTACATGCTACAACATGGAATAACTTTGAAAACATTATGTAGAATGATAAAAGACAGGTACAAAAGGCCACATATATGATTCCATTTATATAAAATGTCCAGAATAAGCAAATCTAGAAAGACAGAAAGTGGATTAGTGGTTGCCTAGGACTGGGTTGGAGGGAAGGGGACGAAGAATGGAGAGTGATTCATAATAGGTACTTACGGAGGGGTAATGAAAATGTTCTAAAATTAGATTGTGGTCATGTTTGTACAACTCTGTGGATATACTAAATACCACTGAAGTGTGAATTTTATGATAAGTAAATACTATTTCAATAAAGCTGTTTTTTAAAAAGTAATGCCTAGCCAGCAACTTCTTTTTATGGTATTACATTCATTAAATCCATATATTATGTATATATGTGTATATATACACACACACATATAGGAACACATGTTGAGACAAAAGGAACAGATATATTTTTATTATATTTATATTAATTAAGCAGCAAATAATGTTTTTAATCTGAAGACTGTTGGAGTGGCACTGTTATTTCTCATTTGGGCTCACCAGTTTTGTGTTTGGTATAATTTACCTTACGCTCACCATGTATGTGTACCAGACTGGGAGCTGTGTTGGCTACAGAAGAAGGGATTATTATTTTCATATAAATAATATTAAATTATTAATAATAAATACTGGGGACTTCCCTGGTGGCACGGTTAAGAATCTGCCTGCCAATGCAGGGGACACGGGTTCAATCCCTGGTCTGGGAAGATCCTACATGCCGCGGAGCAACTAAGCCCGTGCGCCACAACTAATGAGTCTGCACTCTAGAGCCTGAGAGCCACAACTACTGAGCCCGCGTTCCACAACTACTGAAGCCCGTGCGCCTAGAGTCCATGCTCCCCAACAAAGAGAAGCCATCGCAATGAGAAGTCTGTGCACCACAACGAAGAGTAGCCCCCGCTCGCCGCAACTAGAGAAAGCCTGTGCGCAGCAACGAAGACCCAACCCAGCCAAATATAAATAAATATATTAAAATAATAATAATAATAAATACTGAACAAATGTGTGTGGACAAAATATCTTCTCATTCATCTTCATTGACATTCATTCACAGGTTAAGGCACTAAAGAAAATGTTGTTTCACAGACCAATGATAAGTACTTATAAACTTTAGGAATGCTTTTTTTTTTTTTTTCTTCCCTTTTTTTTTTTTTGCGGTACGCGGGCCTCTCACTGTTGTGGCGTCTCCCATTGCGGAGCACAGGCTCCGGACGCGCAGGCTCAGCGGCCATGGCTCACGGGCCCAGCCGCTCTGCGGCACGTGGGATCTTCCCGGACCGGGGAACGAACCCGTGTCCTCTGCATCGGCAGGCGGATTCTCAACCACTGCGCCACCAGGGAAGCCCAGGAATGCTTTTTTAATCTCTTACACATTTTATGTACATTCATAACTTAAATGTTTTATGCCCCATTATATTATGGAATATAACATGATTTCCATCTTTCTGCAATAATGAATAGTAGCTTGAAGAGCTTAGATACTTTTCCATTCTAGGAAAAGAATCTGAAAGTTGGTTCAGTAGTGAATAAAAACTAACTTCACTTTAGCCCCTGGGTGTTGTGAAATTTCCTTAACTCAGTGGAAAACATAGGTTCTTTTTAGAAGAAAGGGTAAAGGATATCATTAGAAAGCTCTTTAGCCTCCCTTTTCATTCTCTTGTTCAAGCAAAGAGAAAAAAGGGCAGGCTTTCAGTTGTAGCTTAGAGCACCTCAAAGATCAATTAAAAGCATGTTCAGCACTGTTTTCAAATCTAGTGGCTGCTGATAACAACATCCAAAGGATGTGTTCAGCCAGGCAGCCATTCTTCAGACTCTTATCTTAGGCCTACTTAATCAGAGACAGATCTTAGCGTCTCTAAGTTGTATCTATTTTATCCCCTGCTTTTAGCTAGAAATATACTTCAAAGCATGATCCTACTTGACAGTTGAAATCTTCCACTGTTTTGCTTTTATAAACAGTTGCTTGTCCTGGGAATTCCCTGGCGGTCCAGTGGTTAGGACTCCAAACTCTCACTGCCAAGAGCCCGGATTCGATCCCCAGTCAGGGAACTAAGATCCCACATGCTGCATGGCATGGCCAAAAACAAAACAGAACAAACAAACAAAACAAAAGTTGCTTGTCCTAATCTTAAAAGGTCTTCAGGAAAAAACAAGAGGTTTTGCTGTTTTCCTTGATGAGACATCCCTGAGCACCTTATTCCTTCTCTTTGGGTAATATAAGCATTCCTGGAGAAGTTATATCTAAATCAAGTTTGGGGAAATGAAATGCATGATGTGCAGCTGCAATTTAAGAAATTAATTCATTCAACAAATATTTAAAGAATATCTCTGAAAAGGAATTCCCTGGTGGTCCAGTGGTTAGGACTCAGCACTTTCACTGCCGGGGTCCGGGTTCAATGCCTGGTCAGGGAACTAAGTCCCGCAAACGGTGTGCGTGGCCAAGAAAGAAAAAAGAAAAAAAAAAAGAATATCCGTGAAGGGTCAGGTACAGTGCTAGGTGCTGGGAATACAACAATGAAAAAGATAGGCATGGTCCTTTCGCCTCATGGCAAGTTTTGTCAAGTAAATAATACCCACTAATTAATTATTTTTATTAATTTATTAATACTTAACTTTCATTTACAGGCACTGTAATTGGTATACTAAAAAAAACCACGTATGCTCTATACCACAGAGCCTAAGGACGAATGGAAACTGTAGACATGTATTTTTCTAATCAACTGGTTTGTTTTATAGGCATTATGGGCATCTTATTTCAAGGAGAAATCCATCCTGGTGCAATTTAAACCCATCTTGTCTTGTTTAAGCTTCAAAAAAGAGAAAATTGCACCAGGTTTCCTCTGAATATTTCTTGACTTGTTTTTCCTCGTTAGTTATAGCCATGACTATAATTTGGTCACCATCTTTCCATAATCCCATCGGCCAGGTTTCACGCTCCTTATTCTGTCTTGGAAAGAGCTTATAAAACTCGTGTATTATTGTTAGGAATAAAATAAATCCTTTAACCATTACATGGTCTTGCATTTTTTTAAAATAACTGAGTGAGTTTTTTCTTACCTCATATGGATTTCTTAAGAAGGGCTATCTTTCTTATTAAGATCACCTTTTAAAGCACTCTTTTTTTTATCAGGGCAGCACGCAGTCTCTTATGTAAAAGCATGTGGAGATTATTGGAATTCCTGGACATTCTTATTGAGGATGCATATTCATTATAGTTGTTTTCTCTGCACTGAACCCCATGGTTTGTTTTATAGAGGAAGAGTAACAACATGCCAACCAGGAAAATTAATTCCAGGTTATATGACTGAAAAAATTTTTTTTAATTCAAGAGCAGAGAGGCCTTAGAAAATTTTGTTGAAAGTAAGTCAGTGCAGCTTTCTGGTTACCATTAGATGGTAAGCAGTTAGTGACCCTGCACAATTTCTTTTTTTTTTCTTTTTGGCCACGCCACACGGCTTGGGGGATTTTAGTTCCCCAACCAGAGACTGAACCTGGGCCCTTGGCAGCGAAAGCGCAGAGTGCTAACCACTGGACTGCCAGGGAATTCCCAGACCCTGCGCAGTTTAAGTAGAAGTCTTGTGTGGAAACCAGGAAAGGAGCTGAGTCAATGTTTCTTAGAACAAGAAATTCATGGAAATTGTCTCCTACAGGCACATATTTGATTTCTCCAACATTACAAATATTTGACAAACATTTCACTTTCCAGAAAGTTTGGTTGGGTAGAGACCTCAAAACTAGTATGTCAGAGAACTGAATTTCTTCCAAAATGGGGCCGGTTCTGCCTCATCGATTGGCTGTATTTGAGTGATGGTTAGCAACAAGATAAAAGACCAAAGAATTAGGCCAAATCCTCTGGATATCAAATACATAATAGAATTTTCCCTTTTTTCACTGTTTATCTCAGTGTCATGGAGGACTGCCTAACTTTTTCTCATAGTCAGCAATTTTTGGCTAATCCCGTGGAGCCCTCTTTGTCCAGCACACAGTACCCTGGCTCCTAGAAGACACTTCTCCTTGTGTTCCCTTTGCATAGTGTGTACTATTTGGCAAGAATATAACTGAGTGATTTGTGGAAACTGTAAGAAATGTCAGGCTGGAGCTTGCTCATTCTCTGGCACTCCTGTTTCTAGATAAACAAAAGTGACTGCAGTCTTTTCTGTCCCTCAAATACACCTCTCTTCCTTGTCTCGGGAACTTTTCACCTTCGCTTCCCTCTCACTTTCCGTAGGCTCTAGGTATGGCTGCTCCTCACAGAGGCCTTCACTGACCCCTAATGACTCAGCTGGTTTCTTTCTAAACACCACAGTCCTATGTGTGTGTTTGTCTCCGCCCACTAGAAACCAAGCATCTCGAGGCCAAGGCAGGCTCAGTCTTGTTCCTGGAGGTATTCTCAGCACCTAGAACACAGGTGCTCAAGAAATGTGTATTTTCACCACTATATTTATAATAGATAACCAACTAGGACCTCTACTCAATATTCAGTAATGACCTGAATGGGAAAAGAATTTGAAAAAGAATAGATACATGTTTATGTATAACTGAATCACTTTGCTGTACACCTGAAACTAACACAACATTATTAATCAACTGTGCTCCAATATAAAATAAAATATTTTTTTTTAATCTCACTTAAAAAAAAAGAAAGAAAGAAAAAGAAATGTGTATTTTCCACTGAATGAAATGTTCACCCAAAATACCTGTAATGTCCTGGGAGAAAGAACTGCTGTCATTTGGGGTTATCTCACCTGGTTTTGAAGAAGATATTGGAAGTCTCAATGAGAGATTCTCAAAACTAACTGCATACTAGAATCACCTGCGAAACCTAAAAGTTACCTTTGGTTAGACCCTGCCCCAACCTAGGGGTGATGGGTCTCAGGCACCAATATGTTTTAAAACCTCTTTGTGTCATTGCTTGTGCAGCCAAGGTAGAAAGTACTGCTTAAGTGACACGAAACTGAATAATTACCCAACTACCGTGTTCTTATCCTCTAGGTGAGTCGTTTCTGTGTCACCTCTGTCTAGGGCAACCTAAAGTGTTCTTCAGACTACCCTTGTGGCTTCTGAATACCTGCCTCGCTATCACAAAGGGGCAGAATTAGGCACAAACCAAATGAAAAATTAACCTCCCAGGAAAGAAAGAGAAAAGGCACCCAAGTAACTGAGGTTCATCTGTTAGGACCTGCTCTGAAAACCTCAAACTCAAAGGGGAAAGTTCCAGCACACTTCTCTCTTCCTTCATAAAAGAAAGTCATCGGGGCTTCCCTGGTGGCGCAGTGGTTGAGAGCCCGCCTGCCGATGCAGGGGACATGGGTTCGTGCCCCGGTCCGGGAAGATCCCACATGCCGCGGAGCGGCTGGGCCCGTGAGCCATGGCCGCTGAGCCTGCGCGTCCGGAGCCTGTGCTCCACAACGGGGGAGGCTACAACAGTGAGGCCCGTGTACCACAAAAAAAAAAAAAAAAAGAAAGTCATCAACAAACCCCTTCATTTAGCTGTAGAAGTTAGAGGCAATCAACCAATCACTCAAGTGCAAAGCAAATAAAAAACAATGCTCCCAGAGGGATGTGTCCAAATTCCATCCTCTTTCTTGCAGGAAAACAGAGACCAAGTAGTGGTGGGCTCAGAAACACTTGTCCATATTTTTTGTTATGGCAAACTCTAAACTTGAAGACCTTATGAATAATTGGGACCTCTACTTTTTTTTTTTTAAGGAAAAGCAATGGTTATTGATATTTTTCTCAAGCTGTGCAATTATAAACTATTTTTTCTTTATTTTTCACAATCACCATCAGAACTGTTAACAAAACCTAGATTCATGCTGAATTTCCCCTCCAGTTAGAAAAACCAAATGACTATAGTAAAATGGAGCACACACAGGATTACAAGTAGAAATTCAGGCCCTACCACTTGCCAACTGAATGAATTATAAGCAATTTTTCTTGCCTGTTAAATGAGAATCAGAACACCTATGCTCTCTGCCTCACATTTCTGTTTCTTACTAATAATGTTCACAAACATTATTCTCTGAAAATGTTGTGGTGTGTAAATGAAAATTACTGGTCTACTGTCTTGTAGATGAACTTCTTTTTTTATAAGCTCTTTTTAAAAAAATTTATTTATTTTTGGCTGCATTGGGTCTTTGTTGCTGCACGCAGGCTTTCTCTAGTTGCGGCGAGAGGGGGCTACTCTTCGTTGTGGTGCACGGGCTTCTCATTGTGGTGGCTTCTCTTGCTGCAGAGCATGGGCTCTAGGTGTGCGGGCTCCAGTAGTTGTGGCTCACGGGCTCTAGAGCGCAGGCTCAGTAGTTGTGGCGCACAGGCTCAGCTGCCCCATGGCATGTGGGATCTTCCCGGACCAGGGCTCGAATCCGTGTCCCTTGCATTGGCAGGCAGATTCTTAAATACTGTGCCACCATGGAAGCCCATGTAGGTGAACTTTTAAGCAAATAAATAAATAAGTAAATAAATCCAGTGGTTACAGTCATTAGAAATACTGACCTAGGTTATACTATGTGCCCAGCAAAATGCTGAACAAAAAAGTTGTCCACTAGGGAAACTGAATCCATTAGACCAGAACAGTAGGTAGATCATCCAACAGGGAAAGTCATTTCTTTTGCAACAGGAGAAACTCAGCTTGGCCAAGTACAGACATAACACGATAAATCCACTTATTCATCCCCAAAAGTCTGATCTAAAGTTCTTTCATCTCCTACAGAAGATGTCCTGGCTATGCAAGGGACTATTTAAATTCAGAGGCCCTCTTATTAGTAAAGATCAGGGCACTAAACTTGAATAACTATGAGTTAACAAAACTTAATTCAAGGGTTTCAGTAGGTAAGAGGATCTGGAAAGTTGCAAGTTGACAGCAGTTTTGCAGCTGATCCTAGGACAGCTTAAAACAGAAGAACTCCTGCCTCCTAACTTCTCAAGGTTAGAAGCGACCTTTGAGGTTGTCTGGCTGAGAATATGCTGGGACAGGTATGGGTTAGAATCCTATGTGGTCCAGGTAAGTCTTTAACCTCACCTAGCCTTAGTTTCTTTATTTATTAATAAAAAAGAGATTAAAAATATCTCTTTTGCAGTGCAAATAATCTGAAGTTTAGAGATGATATACATAAAACCGGCACATATTAGATTATCAATAAATTATAGCTAATTTTTAAAAGTCAGTCGAGTGATTTTCAGATTTCTCCCAGTGTCAGAGCCCCAGGAAGCTGCAGATCACTGTGAAATGTTTATATAATTTACCAAATCATGTGAACCAGGAAAAGCTTATTTAGTAGCAAATATGACTCTATTTTATAGGTATATATAGTATCACAAAAAGAACACATCTGATCACCAAAAGAAAGATTTTCTTAAATCCCCCCAAACAATCTATTGAACTGGGTCACGTGTCAGATCTTCCCAAACTATTTGTTGGCCACTTGTTGATTTGATTTATGCCTGAGGTGGGAGCTGGCAGCAGTTGTAACCAGACAAGCAGTGGTAGACAAATGGAGAAAAGACCTATCATTTCGGTTAGCTGCACACCTCATAGAGTTTGCAAACCTCAACTAATAACATATTACTGACACTGATAAACTAATTCAATGATTTTGAAACTTTTTTGAAAATGAGGAAACTCTTTCTTTAAAAAGATTTTTTTTTTTTTCAGAAGCTCAAGATCTAAAACACAGAAAAGCAGAAGTCCCAAATGAAAAAACAGAACAAAAGCTGTGCAGCCTTTCGGTGAGCTTTGGGATGCCCTGCCCTTCTCCACCCCTCGAATGCATGTCTGAAGACTTCCTGGGCTTGGAGGGGGACATTCTAAAAATCCGTTAAGTCCAGCCCCTCATTCTGCAGATAAGGGAATTAAACCCCAAGGGACTGAGAGATCCACCCAAGGTAGCACCCTGAGTTTGTGAAAGAACCAACACTAGGAGCCAGGCCTCTGAATTCTCTGCTCAGCATTTTCTCCCATGCCACCAGGACGACTCCAAGGTTCCTAGCTTTGAATTCTTCAAATAGCACACTTGGGAAATTTTGATTTATTTCCCAAGATAACTGGTTAAAGAGATGAGGCAGAACCTTGGCAAAGCAGTCAACTCCCTAAAAACTTTACCTTCTCAAACTTGCAGGTTGATCAGATGTCCCTCCTGTGCCTACCTTTGCTATCGTGTTCCGTAATGTACCAAAATTCCCTGTTTATATCAGACATCATAAATGGCCTGTGCAGTGTATCCAACTATCTTGGACTGATTGCCAACACTTAAAAATCAGAAGATTTTGCCTAAAAATTTGGATTTCCACCTTCTGTTGAAAAATGAAAAATTCTAGCAATACTGAACTTTCATTCCCAGTTGATAACGCTCCCAGGAGCTAAGAAGGGGCAAGCACTCTCTGTGTCTCGGTCCCCACCAATCCGTACCTACTTGTGTCCATTATTCTCTGGTCCCTGTAGGCATTTGAGTTTGTGACCCATGGTCTAAAGCTTTTGTCTATAGAAGGATTTTTTGAGAACGGGACTTACAGGAACAAAGGTAAACCTAAGATACAGACATAGGGGATAATCTCATTTCAAAAGATGAGGTGAATGTCATCATACATGATGCTGCTTTCCTGCACTGATTAAGGAGGAAACGTTCAGAGTTTCCTGACTCGTTTATTTTTCTGAGAGCTGTTAAATTAACCACAGACTAATACAGCTACAAGTCTCAGACTTGCTTTCCTGTGTGTCCCCTTTTACATGACTGTCTGCAGCACAACTCCAAACACTCCGCCAAGCCTCCCTGGGAGATATTATTAAACCACCCATCAGCCGGTTTCCTGCATCCCAGAGCACCTCCCTTAGCACTATGGTCAGGAGGAACTGGCTGAGAGCTCCAGGATCAACCCCAGGACTGGGCAACATGGACGTGGACACAGAAGGCAAAATGAGAGCAATTCTTAAGGGGGATTCAGTCCTGCTCTTAGCAGCAGCAACCCAGGCCCTTGTGTCACATTCTTGCTCCTTGCACATCCTCAAATCTGTTATCACTGCACGTACCTCCCCCTGTTCAATCACCTTACTCTCCTCCATCGCTGAAACTTACAAAAGTATCAGATAAACAAATTCACCCAAAGGTTTTAATAGTTCAGAACCGTATATTTTTTATTTTAGCATCTTAACCTAAGTGTGTATCACTAATAATAGAATTTTAGGGATCATGATTAGTTGGTGAAAAGAACATTTGGAGATAAAAAGGGCTTACCCTCAAATTATACCACAAAGGAGGTTTATTTACTTTGTACCTGAAGGGCCACCATTATATCACCTCCCCTCCTCCAGGACTTTGTTCAAATGCTACTTTCTCAGTGAGGCCTTCCTTAACCTCATAAATTAAAATTGTGACCCTCGGACTTCCCTGGTGGCACAGTGGTTAAGAATCCACCCGCCAATGCAGGGGACACGGGTTCGAGCCCTGGTCCGGGAAGATCCCACATGCCGCAGAGCAACTAAGCCCACACGCCACAACTACCGAGCCTGCGTTCTAGAGCCCGTGAGCCACAACTACTGAGCCTGCGTGTTACAACTACTGAAGCCTGCGTGCCTAGAGCCCGTGCTCCGGAATAAGAGAAGCCACTGCAATGAGAAGCCCATGCACCGCAACGAAGAGCAAGCCCTGCTCACTGCAACTAGAGAACACCCACACGCAGCAACAAAGACACAACGCAGCCCAAAATAAAATAATTAATTAATTAATTAATTTAAAAATGTGACCCTCCCCCCTCATCCTCAAACTCCCTACTGCATCCCCTGCTTTATTTGTCCCCATATCACTTAGCACCATATGATATACTGTATCTTTTGTTGTTGTTTACTGTCTCTCTGCCTCCACTACAACATAAGCCCCATGGGATAAAGATCTCTGTCTGCCCACCACATCCTCAGTGCTGTGGCAGTGCCTGGTCCACAGCAGATACTCAATAAAGGTTTATGAAATAAATGAACTTGTCATGTATCATGCTCAAGCCTCGGGTGACAATTATTTCAATAGTTAACAGGGGACCTCCCTGGTGGCACAGTGGTTAAGACCCTGCACTCCCAATGCAGGGGGCCCAGGTTCGATCCCTGGTCAGGGAACTAGATCCCACATGCATGCTGCAACCAAGAGTTCCCATGCCACAACTAAGGAGTCCACATGCCACAACTGAGGAGCCCGCCTGCTGCAACTAAGACCTGGGGCAACCAAATAAATAAATAAATATTTTTTAAAAAATAGTTAACAGATGGAAAGGAGAACTTTTTTTTTTTAATATAAGTTTATTTATTTTTGGCTGCATTGGGTCTTCGTTGCTGTGTGCAGGCTTTCTCTAGTTGCAGAGAGCGGGGGCTACTCTTCATTGTGGCATGTGGGCTTCTCATTGTGGCGGCTTCTCTTGTTGCGGAGCACGGGCTCTAGGTGAGTGGGCTTCAGTAGTTGTGGCTCGCGGGCTCTAGAGCACAACAGGCTCAGTAGTTGTGACACACCGGCTTAGCTGATCTACAGCATGTGGGATCTTCCCGGACCAGGGCTCAAACCCGTGTCCCCTGCATTGGCAGGCGGATTCTTAACCACTGTGCCACCAGGGATGTCCAAGGAGAACTTCTTGATGATGAGAGTGACTACATATTTTAAAGCTGGAAGGGTGCTCAGAAGTTTTGATGTAATCTTTCCTTTATATACATATATATTTTGTGGAACGAACGTACGTATTTCCTTTCCTAAGTATTTTCAAGGACGAAATACAGTCTTTTTTTTTCTAATATTTAGAAGAGATGTAGGGTAGCCCATCTGGGAAGCAGAATGCTAAATGAGATCGCTTTTTTTTTTTTTTTTTTCCCAAAATGCTACAGTGTGGGCATCCTTGGTGGCGCAGTGGTTGAGAGTCCGCCTGCCGATGCAGGGGACACGGGTTTGTGCCCCGGTCCGGGAGGATCCCACGTGCCGCAGTGCGGCTGGGCCCGTGAGCCATGGCCACTGAGCCTGCGCGTCCGGAGCCTGTGCTTCGCAGCGGGAGAGGCCGCAGCAGTGAGAGGCCCACGTACCACACACACACAAAAAAAAGCTACAGTGTAACCACACCACATGTAAGGTGTGGGGTGTGGGGTATGGTGATGGTGGTGGTGTGGTGTGTGTGTGCTTATTGTGGCAGTTGCATATTTAACTAGATTATGAACCTTTCTTGCTTTCCTCTAACAATGATGGAGTTTAGTTAGCTAACAATGATGGAGTTAAGTTCTTTATCTGAAATGTGTCCTAGTAAATATATGTAATAAGACCTACTTTGAAAAAGCAGCAGAGGATGTTCCTGGCTACTTAACTTTGCAGCACTGCCTTCCAGCTGTCCTTTGGGAAATAGCTGTTTATCATTTTTTGTCGTTGGTGGTGGTATGTATACCTTTTTACCATGCTTCTTTGAATTCTTCTAACAGCACACTTGGGAAACTTTGATTATGTCTCAAATACAAACAGCATGAAGCCTGAACTTCTGGTTCAAGTGTTCTAACCTGGCACCAAGGTCAGAACACAAATTGACTGATGGGTCCCAGACCAGTTTAGATTCATGGTAGCAACACAGGTACTATTTGTTGAACTAACTGGCCAATGTTCTGAGCAGAGGTGGGCACCAGAGACCAGTGAGAAACAGACCATCTTAGCAAGAGAAAATGCTGAAAAGTTCTTTTATCACTGCTGTGACTGGAGATAGCACCAGTGAAAATTTAAAGACCTAGAGCATGTAAGATTAGGTTACCAATCACAGATCAAAGGAGTGTAGAACAGAGGCAAGGAATGACCTGCCTTCTAAGTACCTGAACTTATGAAACTTCCTGGACATAATCTCATAGTAGAACCTTAATTCTGGTCTCTATTACAATCTATCCTCAGGAATAACACATGTACAGGGTTATTCACTACAGTACTGTCAGTAAAGGCAAAAGTTTAGAAACAACTTAAGTGATCACCTTGGGGACCTGGTTAACCAAATTATGGAATACCCATACAATGGAATACAATAAAATAATTTTTTAAAAATTGAGAGTACTCTTTATGAATGGAATTAGAATGATTTCAAATACGAAAACAAGATGTGGGGGCTTCCCTGGTGGCGCAGTGGTTGAGAGTCCGCCTGCTGAGGCAGGGGACACGGGTTCGTGCCCGGGTCCGGGAGGATCCCACATGCCGCAGGGCGGCTGGGCCCGTGAGCCATGGCCGCTGAGCCTGCGCGTCCGGAGCCTGTGCTCCGCGACGGGAGAGGCCACAGCAGTGAGAGGCCCGCGTACCGCAAAAAAAAAAAAAAAAAAAAAAAAAAAACCAAGATGTGGGATAATAGAGTATGCTATCACGGGGAAAAAAAGGCAAAACAAGAATACATGCATACAATTATATTTTCTTGTATACATATGAAATATCTCTGGAAGGGTACATAATAAACTGAATCATTGGCTTCTTCTAGAAAAGGACACTGGATAATGGGGGACAAGGTTTGGGAGAGACTTCTCACTGTATATCCTCTTGAATTTTGAACCAGACAAACAACTCCTAGTCAAAATAAATAAAATTAATATTTTAAAGTAAAATAAAATTACAGTAAATAAGATTTTTAAAGTTAATTAACCCTCTTGGCGGGGAGGGGCAGTACAGGAGTTGGGGAGTGGGAGGTACAAACTATTGGGTGTAAGACAGGCTACAAGGAAGTATTATACAATATGGGGAACACAGCCAACATTTTGTAACAAATGTAAACGGAGTGTGATCTTTAAAAATTGTATAAAAAATTAAAATAAAAACGTTAAGTAAGCCCTTCTTAATCTATGACACCTCATTCTTGCACCATTTCCATAAGCTTGAAAGTTTTTCAAAATGAGAAGATCAAGTAAAAACAAACAAACAAACGAAAAAGAATATGTTCTGCTCTGGGGTAATACGTTGGGTGCCTCCAGCTAGAGGCTGTCAAGGAAGGGGAAGTGCCAAAGATAATCTGCTTGCTTCAGAAATATACTTATATTGGCCGGAGAGCTGAGGGCTGAGTGGAAACCCTTTCTTTGCTGCCATCATGAAATGGGTTTCCAACACTGGCAATGCAGTTTCTGATTGTGCCATCAGAATCAGGCACAACCTTCTTTAACTGAAAATGGCCAACTCCCCCTTGGGTTAGTTCAGTACAGGGGGGAAAAGAAAATGTAACAGTGAACCCCTTCTCTCCATGCTTTGGCAACAGAGCAGATAAAATGCCAAACATGTAGTAAAGGATTTAAACGAAGTCACGGCTCCGGTTTTGGAAAAATTCTCCTGGCCGGCCTCTGGGAAGACAGGCAGCCCCTTGGAGACTCATAGCAAACAAGGTATTTCCTCTGTGTGGGCTTAGCAAGAGTAAACGTGCAATGAGGTAGTTTATTATGGAGGGATGCTTGAATGAAAAGGAAGGAGAGTCAACAAATCGTGTTTCAATCCTGACTCTACCTCAGCACTTATCATAGGATCTTAATTTTTACAGCCTGAGTAGCCTCCTCTATAAAATGGAATCATAATCACTGCCTCCTCACCCACCTTCCTGGACCAAAAAACATAAAACGTTACAAAGCATTTTTAAAACTCCGTGGCACTAGAGGTGAACGTTAGGGAAATAAACATAAAACAAAATACCTTTTGGTGATAATTATGAAGTTTTCAGAGAGGCAAACATATCTTTAGGATCCGATACATCATAACTTTCTAGTCTTAAACCTCCATCTGCTGCATTATCTGGGACAAGTCCCCTAGCCTCTCTGAGCCTTAGTTTCCTCACTGAAAAATGCTGTTAATGCTACCTACTTAACAAAGCAGTCAGCTATGAGAATTAGGTGGAGTAACCTATACAAAATGGAGAGCTCACCAGTTCCTTTCCCATGTACCTTGGGTAATGAATCATGGTCTCAATCAAAGGATACTTCATTTGCTGATTTGCTTCATTCCTCAGACTCTCTGTACTGTCTCTCAATTTTTCTGTAAATCTATAAGTGTTCTAAAAAATAAAATCTATTAGTTAAAAAAAATATTTATTTAAAATGTAAAGTGATTGAAAAGGGGGACTCTGGAACCAGACTGCTTGAGTTTGAATCACAGCTTTGCCGTGTACTAGATGGATGACCTGGGGAAATTTAGTAACAGCTTTGTACTTCAGTTTCCACATCTATGAGCACTATGTAAATTTTTGCTATTAATATAAAATAATACTAATTATTACTTTTATTATTATTACATTGCACTCAACAATGGGAACACAGTGATCAGCAAGGCAATTTAAGCAAAGCACTCCGAAAGCACCCACCGTTATCTTAAATGTAGACCCAAAGAGGTTAAGTTACTCCACCAGGGCCACATAGCTAGTTAATGAGAGAGGACTAGAGAAGACCAGCCAGGACTAGTTAGAGACTTCCAGATTGCAAGCCACTGTCTTTCCACTGCCCCATGCTGTGCAACCAGATTCAAGCCTGGACACTGCAGAGCCCTGGAACTACCACAGTGGATTCGGGAAGTCAGTTGGAATTGGTCCAATAATTCTGTGCATTCCTGACCTCCACCCTCTTTCTCCATCCCATTCCTTAGGGTGTTGTCCTTGCCTGGCTTACATGTGGATCTTCCTGCATATTTCAGATTTTGAGTTCACGGTGGAGACAATGTGGAAACGCCACATCCCCCATACTGCTTGCATTTCTTTTGTGCTTGTGAATCTTATACAAGAACAAAGGTTGAGTCTCTCAGAGACCTTCTGGAAAGGGGCAGATCCAGGTGTGGTGGGGCCTGAAGTGTATACAATACTGCGGGCTCGCTTTTAGGAAAGGAATATGTAATTACAAATGAAAAATTAGGTACCAGACCTTGGAATGCATGCAAATGAAGGGCCCTGAAATGTAAGCATTATTAGCTTCCTGGTAAATCCAGCTCTGCTCCTACACTTACTGATTCCCTTCTTTCCCTCTTCCCTTTGTCTTTGCTTCCAACCGTGTCACTTGCACCTGCCCTGCCATCTAGCACCCACTGTGCCCCAGGCAGTAACTTCTTAAGTTTACATTCTGATTTAAAAATGGACTTTGCTCCAGTCTGCAGATTATTATCCAAATTATGATACAGGCACAGCTTTTCTTGATATGAAAGAATAAAATGATGTACAGTTAACCTGTGGGTGGTGTGTAATCATGCTACGTGGGGCTGTGCATGAGACTTGATAGACCATAATGTAGACAGAAGCTACCGTTTTGTTTGCATTCGTGAACACACCCAGGGCCAGGCTCTTCTATGTCTGGGACATTCAGCAAATAAAATGATCCTCTCAGAAGGGGCTGGGGCTGGGGTTGGGGGATCCCTGGCAGTCCAGTGGTTAAGGCTCTGCCCTTTCACTACAGGGGGTGCGGGTTCGATCCCTGCTGGGGGGAGATCTTGTGTGCGGCAGGGCACAGCCAAAAAATTTAAAAAGAAAAAAAAAAAGGAGGGAATGATATAACAATCTAGAGAAGAGAACATCATATAGTTATGCAAAATTATGCATGATTAATAGAATATTTTTACACATGCCATCTGACCTAACCTCACACCATTTGATGTACGTAGTGTGGTTTTATTACACCCCTGCCCCCAGTTACAGATTGGAGACTGAGGTCTACAGTGACTGAAGTTTGATTCTGAACCCTTCCCTGCTAATTTCCTTTCCCACAGCACCGCCCCCATTATCCTCACATCCAGGGGACACAAAGAGTGCACAGGCCGCAACTGCACAAAGAACCCATAGACAAAGTAAGTCGAAGCTGTTTTTTTGGGTGATTTGGGGACGGGAACTTGTTCCTTGTGGGTAGGGGTGGGGTGGAGCTATTTTCTCCACTGGGATTATCCCGATGAGTCATCTAGGTTGATCCCATGATTTGCACAGTTCCTCACCTTTCCCCTCCCCTGGACAGCAGTATCACCCAACCCTGGAGCTGGGATCGCATGTGCCCTTCGCTGCCCTGCTTGTCCCCGGCAGCCTGCTCAGTAGGGGCCTGGCAGGGAGCCACCAGCCCAAAATGGGAGGGGAGGAAGCGTGTGTCCCCCAGTGGCTGTCAGCTTTCCCAGATGACTCAACTCGACACCTCCCTTCCCCCGCTGGGCACACAGCCTCCTAACTCGCCAGTTTTCAGGCTTGTCTCGTGGTTCTCAGGGGGGAGCACCCCCCTCCTACAGTCCGGGGCGCCTGGTCTGCAGCCTGGGGCTGCCAGCAGCGGCACCTGGGCCCCCTGCCCGCTGGCCTGGCGGGCCCTCTCTCAGGACGATTCGAACCTGCTGCAATGGAGAGTTCGGAATATGGGTCAAGGTGCTCTTGGAAGGGCCCAGGGGAGGATCACCTGACCGGGAGGTGGATGACTCAGCGGGAAGGGAAGGGGTATGGGCTGGAATCTCCTGGCCCACAGGGCCTGGAGGAGGAGGGCAAGTTGTCTCCATCTGGCTGCCTGCCAGGGGAGGAGGAAGGAGACAGAAGGAAGGATAAAATGACCGCCGGTGACCCGACTAGGGTGGAGTCCAAATCCTCCCCAGAGCAGGCTGTCGCCCTCATGCCCTCACAGAGCTGAAGCCACTCCCAGGTCAAACTGCCACTGTGGCTGTAAAGACCTAATTACCTGCCTCCCCTGCCCAAGTGGGAAATCAAAAGGACAGAGCGCTCATCTCTCCAGACTCCATTCACCCAAGGCCCCTACAAGAAACCCAAGCCACCGGCCTAGCATGCAAAGGCAGCCGTCCCTCATAGAGGCGATCTGGTTTCTCCCCCAGTTAATCCCGAATGTGAAAATTACTAACCCATTTTATTTTACATCTCCACGCGGCGGGGGCCTCCTTTCAAGGGTGTGGCAGGGGCTGCAGTTGCTGGAACAGCAGCTGCGCTGTCTGAGCCTCACTTCCTCTGGCTCCAGCTGCAGGTTCGTCAGGGCCAAGCAGGGAGTTTCCTCATTCTCTGGGCTTTCGGCTTTGCTAGGCGGCCACCCGCACCTACCACCCCCCGCAGCTGCTCGCCGCCCTCTGTGGGTAGCGAGTTTGGGACTCCCTGGTCTCATGAGTCAGAGCCAGGCTGGAGACAGACAGCAGGCTTCCTTTATTAAATCAGCCTCCTGCCCTGTACACCACAGAGGGAAGCTATAATTACTCGTTTGGCCTGGCTCTGAGAACTGAGCCACAAATGCTTGACTAGGAGGGATGGTTCCTGATTCCTGAATTTATCTGGTGCACCCCAGTTTGGAAATACAAACAACAGCCAGGGGTTCAAGCCTGTTAAGCATATGTCAGATGTTTTGCACATATAACAGCGTGCATTGGACCTGATGGAGATTGCTAGAAAAATTGCTATATTAATGCTGCCAGGAGTTTTTTGTTTTGTTTTGTTTTTTAAATGCGTCCTGCCTTGTTGCCAGTCTCATTTGAGGCAGGCTGCTCACTGCTGATGTTGGTTTTTAAGAGATAAAGGAAGAGGCAGCAAAACATTGTTTTGGATCCTCAGGACTGTTTTAGCCATCTGGCATAGAGACACAAAATCTCTGGCCTCCCAGGGCCTACAGAAGTGTTTGAAACCTGAACCCTGATAAAAGGAGTTGGCTCTGAAAGAAAAAATAAAACCACCAAATCAAAATAATATAGCCAATCTTCATTAACTGTTCAATTTACTATTCGTTGGCTTATTCACTCATTCACTCATCCCTGGAAGCATACACTTCTGCCATTCATTCACCAAAGATCTGCTGAGCTGTTTCTCTGGCCAGGTATAGTTCCAGGCACTATAGTTTCAGGTCTACATAAGTGCTAAACCAATTAAAGATATAGACAGAACTAAGCAGACAAATATTCCTACCCTTGTGCGTGAATAACGGACACAAAAATAAGCAAATTATATGGTATGTTAGAGATAATAAGTGTGATTGATAAGAGGAAAACATAGAGCAGGGTTAGAGGAATTATTGGTAAAGGAGAAATTCATAAACATCTCATGACATTTAAGAACAATCTGCAGGTTAGAGTTCACTCACAGTGAGAGTTCTCAAGTCTGCATAATAATTGCTGAGAAATTATAACCAATCATAAATTAAGTGAGTTACATTTGACTACAGTAAAATTATAAAAATCTTCTAAGCTTTGTTTATAACCAAAATTTGGATGCATGTTAAATATATCTGATAGGAGATAAAAAGTTAAAGCGCCAAGGCATCTGACCCTGCCTCTGGTTACCGGTAAGTAAAGGCACTACATTCAAGTATTATTGGATACCTATAATATAGTGGTTAAGGGCTTGGGTGTCAGATGCCAGGGTTCAGGTATGGTAAATGGCTCCATCATTTACTTATTTGTATGATTCTGGAAAAGATATTTAATTTCAGTTCCCCCTCTTTTATAAGAGGGTAATATAGAACCTACCTTATAGGGTTTCTGAAATGATGAAACAAGATAATAAAAGTAAAGGCATTAGTTAGGATAGCACCTGGCACTTAGTAAGTGCTCAATACCCGTTAATCTATTATTATCGTTGTTGTTAGGATGATGACAGTGATGATAACAGTGAGTTGCCAGGCACCGTGCTGGTTATTGGGGACCCACAGCTGAACAAGACAATGACATGGTCCCAACTTGGAGAGGCTTTGGCTGGCCCTCAAGTCAGGGCCAGGCCGGGCAGAGAGAGAACAACACACACAGGAACTAGAAGTCTATCCAGGGCAGGCCTGGCAAAGACCCCAGGGAGAGGGCACTGAGGGCCAGCCACCACGTGGATAGACCCATGGCCCCCGGGCAGGGTGAGCCCCACTGCACCACTAACCATTGTTAACCATACTCGGATGGCCAATAAAAATGAACAGACCGCAGGGAGACACCACAGTGAGATAACCTTTCAGTTGGAAAAAATTAAGAAGCCTGATAATGCCAAGTACTGGAGAGGATGTGTATCAATAGGACCCTTACACGTTCATTGTTGGTGAGTTGGTAAATGGGTACATTCACATTGTTTTTCAGGAGATGTGCGCAAAATGTTCAGCTCAGCACGTTCAAAGTAGTGGAAAGCTGGTAACGACTCAACTGTCCATTGACAGGAGAATAAATTAATACTTGTGGGGCCTCTCACCTTCTGCGATGGCCCACCCTCTGTCTGTGGAGTGTGTTTCTCCCAAGGCAGTTTTCGCCTTTTGAGATGGACCACATTCTTTCTATGGAATGTGTATCTCTCTAAATAAATCCACTTCTTACCTATCAAAAAAAAAAACAAAGGGCTTCCCTGGTGGCGCAGTGGTTGAGAGTCCGCCTGCCGATGCAGGGGACGCGGGTTTGTGCCCCGGTCCGTGAAGATCCCACATGCCGCGGGGCGGCTGGGCCCCTGAGCCTGCGCGTCCGGAGCCTGTGCTCCGCAACGGGAGAGGCCACAGCAATGAAAGGCCCGCGTACCGGAAAAAAAAAAAAAAAAAAAGTACTCGTGGGATGTGATAGAGAGGACAAAGGGACCATACATAGCTCTATGCTACAATATGGATGAATTTTAGCAATATAATGTTTTGAGGAAAAAGTACATTCCAGAAGACTGCATATAACAATATTCTCTTAAGCAAGGTAAAAACAAGATCTAAGCAATGCAACTTTTAGAAGAATATATTAAAACTGATTTTTAGAAAAGCAATGAATGGTAAAGTCAAGATTCAGGATGGGTGAGGGAGGCGAAGTGATGGGAAGGGCTGAAACACATAGGAAGAAGTGGGTGGTGGGTTCACAGGTGTTTACTGTATTATAATAAATAAGTAAACATAAATAAATAATAAATAACCAGATGCATGCTGTGCAAGGTCCAAATGAAGACGAAAGAATGTCATGAATCAGATTATGAATGATCCTGTGTACTTGGATTCAATGAAAGAGAAAATGAAACTCTACTCTTGGGGTGGGTGTGAAGCACACCTCGAAGGGTGTGGGCTTGTCAAGACAGAGTGGATAAAGGACCCTGAAGAAGGGCAGGGGTGTGTGAGTTTCCATGAGGATTAGGCAGCATTGACCTTGGAGGTGGGGGACCCTTCACCAGTCACGTACTGCTGTGCCAGTTCAGAATTGCCACCTGCAGTCAGAGGGTAGGAGCAAGTGGTCACTGTGATGGGGGCAGCGAAATGTACCCAGCAGAGCCCTGTTCAGGTCCTGGGTCTATCCACGTGGTGGCTGGCCCTCAGTGCCCTCTCCCTGGGGTCTTTGCCAGGCCTGCCCTGGATAGACTTCTAGTTCCTGTGTGTGTTGTTCTCTGCCCAGCCTGGCCCTGACTTGAGGGATGCTGGCTGTGTGCAGAGAACCCGGTTCCAGCTGGGAGTCCTGGCACCTCCCTCCCCAAGGAGATGCAGTTTGGTCACTGAACCCACAGTCCTAGCCCTTCTCTCTCTTGCTCTGGGGGGAGCCCAGGAGGAAGTGCACTCAGACAGCTAAGATGCCTGCAGTCATGGCCAGGCCCATGGGTCACAGGCTGGATGGAGCAAGCACTTTTTCATTGATAAAATGGCCCCGGAAGCTGGCACCAAGCAGAGAAAGCTTGTTAGGCCCAGGTGATTGACTTCACCGACAGAACTAACTGGGGATCTCAGAGGCACACGGAGGGCGGTCCTGTCTCTCTTTTGTGCTACTGCTGGTGGGGTCAGGGTTTTCAAGTTCTGGGAGCTGCTCCAAAGCCCCTCACCCAGCCCCAGGCCCCAGAACAATCATTGATACCTCAAGAGACTGGAATCAGAAAGACCCCAGATCAGGTTGTAGGTGGGCAGTTTCTAACTGTCTCAGTTTAATTCTCTAAACCTAAACGGGGACAATCGTATGGCCATTGCCTGACTGAAAGGCATCAGTGAGGACCACATGACATAACTGAGAACAAAGTGCTTATCAAACAGAAAGGTCCAATACATTTGTGTCAGAACACACGCCCGTCGAGGGTGGGAACTGTGTCTGACTCCTTCTCTGCTGGACTCCCAGGATCAAGGATAGTGCCCGGCACGAAGTAAGTGCTCAATAAAAATACTTCTGGAATGAATGAATTGGAGTATTATGGATTAGAGTAAAACTAATGATGATGAGGATAATTCCTGACCATGATATGATAATTAATTTCATCTTGACTACATACCAGGCAAAATGCTAAAAGCTTTTCATTGATAGTTCCATTTAAGCTTCACAACAACCCAGTGAAGGAGGTGCTAGTATTATTCCCATCCTGCAGGTCAGTTAATGTGATCCAGGGAAGTTAGTGATTTTCCCAAGGCCACACCCTGGCGGAACAGGTTATTACCCAAGTGACATATTTAGTGGGTTCGGAGAGGCTCGTTCCCCGGAAGTGGAACACAGGCAGCCTTGGTGCCTGAGAGGCCACCATGATGATCAGCGGATTCTGACACCTTGAATGCCGCAAGATTCCAAATGAAAGTGCAGACACCTCTGGAAAACAGTTAAACCTAAATGTCTAATCAGGGAATAATCTGGCTTATCTGTTTTCTTCCTAAGTGTAGATGGTAGGGTTCTCTTGCAGGGATGGGATTCAGGGGAGTTTCCCCGAGTGAGTGGGGATTACACATGGTGGACTGGAGGGCTGCTAGGAAGGGGGCTGAGAAAGGGTCCAAGATACATGTTGGCTGTTCTGTTGAGAACTGGCCTAGGACTTCAGGAGGGCAAAAGGGTGCTTGGGTCCTCAAATTGCCTTTATGGGGTGTTTTTACAGAGCAGCTGGAGGACACTGGAAGAAGGCTATCTCAGAGAGGGGTAGCAGTATTGGGGAATTATCATAGGAGCCTTGCTTTTATGTTTGAATTTTTTATAATAAGAATATATTCACTTACTACTTGTGTGGTTAAAAATATATTGAAATAAATGAAAAACTAAGTGAGGCGGGGGTGGAGGAAGGTTGAGAAAAGGTCATGGGTTGGATCCTCCAAAGGAACGCAGTTTCCAAGACTGCAGAGCCCGCGCCAGGCTGCAGCTCTCCAGGGCTTGGCTGATTTACTGGAGATGAACGGCAGCCCCCAGCATTCCCAGGGCATGGCGGCCAATGAACCTGATCCACAGCTGGGGGGGAAGTATTTGCCTTTGAGGTTGGCAGCATGTCTGTGCCTCTGAGCCTTCCTCATGAGAGACTCATTATGCAGTTTGGTCACATGCCCTATGCATTTTAATGAATGAGTCAGGGGACAGACTCAATTTGAAAGAGGAATCGAAGCTCTCTAGGCTGGGTGAAGGGCTCTCAAGGGATGCTCTCACAGTTTGGATTACAAGAAAAGGAAAGAAGGAAGCTATTTCCATTTAGAAAAAGGAAAGGAAGGTCAGGAGGAAGGAAGGAAAGAAGGAAGGAGAGAGGAAGCAAGGAAGGAGGGGAGGAAGGAGGGAGGGAAGGAAGAAGAGAAAGACGCAGAAAGAACGGTGTAGAGTTCAGAAAACAGTCCTGGAACAGATGCTGCTCACCAGCCACTCCCTTGCTCTTTACCCTCCACTTATTTACTCAAAGCATTTAGTGCTTTTTAAGTGTCAGCTACCTTGTTAGGCAGGGGAGTTACAAGACAAATGAGAGAGAGTCCTTGCCCCAAAGGTCTCTGCAAAAAACCAAATGGGTTTGGTCAAGCCAGAGCAACTACACAGGGGTCTAATTTGGGAGGTGGGGTGGGCAAAAGAAGGTCATGTTCACTCCCTTCCTGGGAAGGGAGGTCCCTTACTGATGGTCAAGGGCTATCATCTCTCCAGCGCTTCCCGCTTGCCAGACATGGGGTGAGCAGCCCATGGTGAGCATCTCACTGAATCCTGGCAATAATCCCACGAGGCAGATCCTGTTACTGTCACATTTTTTACAGAATAGGAAACCGAAGCAGAGTGAGCCGCCTGCCCAAGGTCACCCAGGGATTTGAACTCAGGTCTGTCTGACTCCAGAGCTCTTGGCAGTTCAGGTCTCCGCTGTCAGCCAACCACTGGATGGGGAATGCTGGGGAAGGCCTTTCCCTTCCCAGGCTTCCTTCCAAGAACACTCTGAACCCCCAGGAGGAAGAGGTTGGTGCGAATCCAGATGCAGTCAGCGCCAGGCAGCCTGGGAGTGGATCTGAAACCTCACTGAGCGAGCCTGTGTGTGAGACTCAGAGCCCAAGGGCAGCGGGGAAAGGAAGGAAAAGCAGCCTCACGGCGGTCAGTTGGGGCGACGGGCCCGTTCCCAGCCTCCACACCACAAAACACGGGGCAGCAGATGCTCGGCAAACGGGTGTGTGGGAGTGAGCTGTACCCTTAGATGGCGGTCGAGCAGGCAGTCACTGAATTACTCCACAAAGCCACCTCGGCTTTGAACTCTGAGCCAGGCTCTGCTGGAACAGGGCCTGGGGGGAGAGGGGGGCTCTCACCACTGTGAAGAGGAGGTCTGCCATCCCCCCACCACCCCCAAGTGGGAGAACACAGCCTGGGAAGAAGGCAAGAACTGAAAAGCCACGGCACACCCACATTCTCATGAATTTTTACAGCTGGAGAGAGAGAGCGATACACAAACACAGCAGGACACAGGGGCCCTGGGCTTCGTGCTGGAGAGAAAAGCAAGGCCACCTGCCATGAACCTGGCCTGTACACAGAGACAGGCAGCTTTTACTGAGTGATTACTACATGCCAGGGCTGTCATACACATTATCCCCCTGGACCCTACTGCTTCCCCGTGAGGGAGGTACTGTCATCATCCATTGTACCCAGGAGAGACTGATGCCCAGAGAGATGAATAACTTGCCGCTGTCTGTTTTTCCCCACTTCTGGTTTCCATGAGAAGGGATTTCCCTGAACACGCTTTTGGTCTTGACCCTCACCGCCCATGCCCATGGAATGGTGTCTGACGGGAAAGCTTGGGAAGGCTATCCACAACGTTCTGCTCTGTTCCCTCCTCCTTCCAGGCTGCTAGGAAGCCAATTTGTTCTCACACCAAGCTACATCCCCCATGCTAACTTTTGTGATAATTAAGGTGGTACCTTGGCTCTCTGCCATTCCTTTGTCTTTTTTATTCAGTGGGTTCAGAGCCTGGATGCAGAAGAGGGGTGCTGTTTTTTTGAAGGCTATGTGGAGAGCCCAACAGCACTTAGGAGGATCCCAAGAGCTCTGGTCAAACCACCCCCATTTAACTGGGGATTCTGCTCTCTCTCTCCACATCTTGGCAAAGGACACTCTTGGCTCTGGGACCAATTTCCCTTGGGAGAAGTCAGCCTGGCAACAAACGTGGCCTTAGCCCTCCCCCCAACGTTTTTTGGACTGGCATCTTTTTACTAAGTCCTGTACCCAGTCTCTTGCTGTACAGGGAGTTGGTCATGAGAGGGTATCCCTGGGGTGGCAGGGTCTTGGCCTGTGTGCCAGCTCTCTCCCTTGCCACCTGCCAGGGCATCAGTGATGGGTACTTGACCCACCCAGACTGCTGCCAGTCTAGACTGCTTACTCTGCAACAAACGTGGGCAGCTGATCCAAACCCCCTGTCAGGCCGTGATTAACCCATACACTGTATATCCCAGTTTCCAGTTCCAGTGGATCTGCCAGGGGATTCAGAGCCAGTTATGTTATGTGGCAGTATCTGCCAAGCCCATATTACCTTGCTGTGTGACTGGGGGCAAAGTCTTGACCTGCTTTGTGCTCTGATTTCCTCATCTGTAAAAGGGGATACTACCTGTCCTCCTGTCTGTCCCCCAGGACTGTTATGAGATCAAATATGTAGAACATATTTGAAAAAGAATAAAAATACTCCATGAGATAGAAGGGAACTTTTAAAAATCATTTTTATCAGCTTTGATAATGTGCTCAAAGACTTATGCAGCATCTATAACGCACATATTCAGCTTTGTCACCAGGGCTGGGACACTTTCGTTTTGGTAACCCTGCCCAACTCCCTCTGCAATTTCCCTCTAAGAATCACCCCTCCGCTTCCCCTCAGACATACATATCCAGGGACTCCGCCTACGAAAATGAGTGCTTCTCATTTCTTGGGACCACAGTGATTGCTTCACAGATGGTCATGTGACCCCATGAGGATCAGTGAGACTTTTCCTAGGACTTTTGGAAAAGAGATTCTCTCTGGAGATCCTGAGAGGATACAGGGGCTAAAGCGGATGCTGTCATCTTGTTTACCACTTTAACCCTAAACTCAAATTGAAACATAAAATATGGACCAAGAAGTAGAGAGAAACCAAGTCCTGATTGTGACATTAGAACCCCAAACCCAGCCAGGACCACCAGTGATAACGTGATTTATAATAAGCAATAGAAATATTTGGTCTTCCTCCATAGTTCTTGGCACGGAGGTCCTAAAACTCTTGGAATTTCTTTAATGAACAGAGCAGTAAAGATGTCCTTTGTTATGTTCATAATGTGGCTTTTGGAAAGCACCTGAGGATGAGGGCTGGTTACCAGGAGAACTAAACAAGTGATCAGAAGGTTGGAACTTTCAGTCGCACCCTTGCTGACCTCCCGGGAGGGGTGAGGGCTAGAGATAGAGTTCAATCCCCAATGGGCAATGATTTAATCCATCATGCCTATGTTATGAAGCCTCCAAAAACCCCAAAAGGACTATTTTCAGAGAGCTTCCGGGTTGGTAAACACGTGATCTGGGGAGAGTAGTGGGCTGGGAGAGGGCATGGAAGTTCCACCCCCTTTCCCCATACCTTGCCTCATGCATCTGTTCCATTTAGCTGTTCCTGAGTTATATCCTTTCATAATAAACTGGTAATCTAGTAAGTAAACTGTTTCTCTGAGTTCTGTGAGCCACTTTAGCAAATTAAAGGAACCCGAGGAAGATGTTGAGGGAATCTCGGATTTACAGCTGATCGGTCAGAAGCACAGGTGATGACCTGGACTTGTAAATGGTGCCTGAAGTGAGGTGGGCTTGGAGTGAAGGGCAGTTGCATAACCTGTGGGACCTGACAGGTATTTCCAGGTAGATGGGGTCAGGACTGAGTTGAACTGTAGGACACCCATCTGGCATCTCAGAGAATTCCTTGGTGTTGTGGGGACCACCCCCTCCAAACCACACACTGGAAAGTGGGTGCAGAACCCTCTCACCAGCCCTGGACTTCTCAGCTTAAGGTAAGGTGCCAAATTCCTTTTTTGTCCAAAGGCATCTTGGGTTGGATTTTCTGTCCCTGGTTACCAAGAGAATCCTAATGGACACTATTACCTCGTTTAATCTTTCCACCAACTGTGAGCTAAGTATTGGAACCCCTATCTCTACAGATGAGGAAGAGAAACAGGCACAGAGAAATGATGTGATGTAAATGGTGCAGGCAGGATTTGAACCTGGCCTCCTGGCCCCTGGAGCCTGCATTCTATCCACTCCGCAGGGGCTTGGGAATACAGCTGAGTCTCATAGTCACCTCCGTCACAGACTTTAGTCAGCAGTAGAGCATCTGCTGGCAGAGGAGAGCCCTGATTCTCTTGCAGCCAGTGGCTGAAGGAGGACCTAATTCACTGGTGTTCTCTGCTGCATGCGCCCTCTTCCTGGAAGAAAAACACCAATAGAGGAGGAGCTTAGTCAATTCCTGAAGGGTTTAAGCTCGATGTCAAGGGCCTGGAGAGCTTGGAATGGCCCAGTATCTTCTCCTTCCAAGGATTGATGTTCAGTGTCTACCTTTTAGAGTTTTGTTTTGTTTTGTTTTGTTTTAGGTACACGGGCCTCTCACTGTGGTGGCCTCTCCCGTTGCAGAGCACAGGCTCTGGACACGCAGGCTCAGCGGCCATGGCTCATGGGCCCAGCCGCTCCACGGCATGTGGGATCTTTCCGGACCGGGGCACGAACCCGTGTCCCCTGCATCGGCAGGTGGACTCTCAACCACTGCGCCACCAGGGAAGCCCTAGAGTTTTTTTTTTTTTTTTTTTTTTTGGCCACACTGCAGGATCTTAGTTTCCTGACCAGTGATCGAACCCATGCCCACTGCAGTGGACGCACGGACCCCTAACCACTGGGCCACCAGGGATTCCCTAGAGTTCCACTCTTTTCTCTGAAGATACCAGAGTCTAGTAAAATGCAAATACCTCTCAGGCTTCCAGGGCTTACAACCTGAGCTGCTATCAGTGGTGACAGTTTTGTAGGAATAATGGCTTTGAGAGAGGTTTAGGGTACCAGGTGCATGGCTGGGCTGGTAATGGTGGCACTCTGGAAGAGGAAAAGGGTGCAGAAAGGGACATCTGAGAATTGGATACATTTCAGTTGGTTAAGGGAGCAGGTCATGCATATAAGTGTGATAATGGGATCAAATAATACACTATCTGGGATTTGCTGCAAAATTAACAGGGGGATGGGGAAAGTAGATGGAAATATAGATGAAATAAGATATATACACTAATATGTATAAAATAGATAACTAATGAGAACCTGCTGTATAGCACAGGGAACTCTACTTCACTTTGCTGTACAGTAGAAACTAACACAACATTGTAAAACAACTAAACTCCCCCCAAAAAAAAGATTGGCCATTAGTTGATCATTGTTGAAGCGAGGTTACCAGTACATGAGGGTTTATTCTGTCTACATGAGCATACGTTTGAAATATTCCATAGTAATATTTTAATGTATAATGAATAATTTGAAAAACATGATTTTAAAAATGTGTTTTGTGCTTTTTTCTTTATATCTTGCATGTACCTCAAAAATGTTCTTTCCCCATTTTAAAGACAGTAAAACTGAGGCTCAGAGAGTCTAAGTCACTTATGCAAGGTGGAATTGAGAGCTAAACCCAGGCTTTCCAACTCCTGTATTCCAAGGATAGTCTGGGGCAGAGGGCAGTAGAGGCAAGTTGGCAGCCCCTGCTTGACGGGGGCTGACAGGCAAGGACGGGGACTAGGTGAGCCAGTCTTGTCCACATCCAAGTCTTGCCGAGAGGCAGCCCAGCCTGTGTGTAACTGGTGTGGCGAAGACGCCGGTAGGGCCTCACGGATTCATTGAGCGCACAGTGGAAAGCTCCTGGCCACTGATTTCACATGCTTCTCGGTAGTTAAGAAAACACCGAGTCCAGCACAGCAGGCTCTGGCTCTGGACCCTTTCATGGGCATCCTGAGGACTGCTGCCTGAACATCTGGGTCTGATAAAGCCCACGTGGGCTTCCCTGCCGCCTTTGCCATAGCTATTTCCGCACGTACCCTTGAAGCTCTGTGCGTGTGGCGGGTCTTTTCTTTTCTTTCCTCCCAAACATATGGATTCCCAGCTCCTATTTCAAACTCAAATACTCCTCTGCTATAAACTCCCCAAAGCTCTCAATTTCCTTTTTCCATTGCTCATTCTTTCCTGAAGTGCATGAAAAAGCCTCTCTTAGCTCTGTTCCAATTTCCTTGTTTATGAAAGAAGGGCAAGGAGAACAGTGATTTCAATGATCAAAGTTAAGCAAGCCCTGATTCCTTCCTTAGGAGAACACACCTCAATGACCTGGGAGATCCCAACTTACCAGGTACGAAAACAAATCACAGGAAAGCCCTGACTCCCCCCAAAACACTCATCCTGCAGGAAGCCTGATACAGTGCCAGCTGCTTCCTTTATCTGGCTGAAACGTCCTCTTTGAAAACCACTAATGGAATAGAAAGAAGAAAAGAAACGGGCATGATTCCCAGAAGGTTACTGCTGGAGTGGGAGTGTGTTATCTGGGAAGGGAAGAACAGGTCCTTGCCTGCTCCTTAGCCTGTGGCCTTGTGTTTCTTCATGATGATGGCAACTTACAACTTAGAGGCAGAAAGAACCCAGTCCTCAGCACTGAAACACTGGACACATCAGCACCAACAAGGTGAGGGAGGAAAAGGGACTCAGTGCATCATGAAGCACCTGGGGGACAGAAGGTTCCCCACCCAGGGAGAGACCCTCAGGTGCCTTCAGGGGCCCAGCAGGTAACATAATGATAAAAGGCAGTGGACATTGGTTTCAGCCTGGAGGAGCCCTGGGTAGTAGCAGCGGGGCCTAGAGACAGCAAGTCCTCTCTGGAGGGGGCAGCAGCCATTCACCTCTAGCTGGTTATTCTTGTGGAAGAACGTGAGCCTGGTGTTGCCAGATCTTCCATTTTTCCAAAGACGTGGAGATCTGGATTTTACATGAAGTCTCCCAGTTTGGGAACTGATTTTGATGGAAAATATTGCCAAGGCTGACATTATGAGCTCAATAAGATCTGTCTTGCAGTGCGAGTTTCACCCAAGCACCCCTGGTGTGCAGCCCAGACCTAGTAACTGGTCCTCTACATCTGCAGTGCGGTCGGCAGCGCTGGGAGAAGTAGCCAGGAAGAGGTCAGAGGCAGCCACGGGGCAAAGGGTATCGCCTGGCACAGGAAGGAGGTAGCCCTGCCTGCTGTTCCCGGGCTCATAAAACACTTGCAGATTTCTGTCATGTTACCACGCTGGATCTGCTACCAGTTGGGTCCTTACTAACAACGCTCCCATCCCCTTTAGAAATTCTCCTCCTCCCCAAGGCAGTTCATGTGGCTAGCTCAGAACTCTTTCTTTGGGGGAGGCAAGTCGACACTTCAGCCTCTGAGCACGTTCAAGATAACCTTCAAGACAACTTAAGATCCACCTGCCCGTGGGAAGAAGCAAGTGACACCATCCTTTCTCTCAGGGTTGACAAAACCATGACCAGCAACTCTGCATCCTTAAGGAGCTCTTTCTTTCCCCCAAAAAAGTCACATTGTGCTTTGAGGACAACTTCTGTTCCTCATCTCTGCGAGAGAGAAAAGAGGCACAGAGTTGGGAGCTGTTTGCCCAAAGACAACATCTGGGAGGACTCTGCATAGCTGGCAGAAACATGCACTAAGCTATTTTTTTAAAAAGTTCAGGTGTCTTCCTGATTTGTACATAATAACGGTAAGTAGAATTTCCTCACGATGGGATGGTGCAGTAATCTAGAAGGCAGAGAGAGATGAGGAAAGCTTTTAGACATGGGAATTCCCTGGTGGTTAGGACTCCGTGCTTCCACTACAGCGGCCCAGGTTCAATCCCTGGTTGAGGAACCAAGATCCCACAAGCCTTGGGGTGTGGCCAAAAAAAGAAAAAAAAAAAAAGGTACGATCATGGAAATCTCTTTCTCTGGCATTACCTTTACTCTACCAGGTAGGTTCTTTTACTCTTGCAATTCCCTGTATACAGGGAATGAGAGAGATGCGTGGGAGGAGATGACAGAGTTTCAGAGCAAGGGAAAGTACACTGCACAAGCGACTGCCTACAGCAGGGTGTGCATGTGAATCTCTGGGTCTGGATTTGCATGCTTCGTCTGCATGCAAGCCATTTTGGTAGAAGGAGAAGTGTTGTTTCTATACTTCAGTAAATACAATACCCTCCTAAGAGAACCTTCATGACGCCTGTCTCTCTCTCTCTCATCTCACCAATACACTGTTGCTAGTCATCTAATCAATATATATTTATCGAGCACTTTCTCGGTATCTGGCACTGTGACATGCGCTGAGATTACACTGATGAACAAGAAAGACACAGTCCTTGTCCTCAGGGGACCCACAGTTTACGAGGGAATCAGACAAGTGAATGGGAAGATGCCATTCAGTGGGGTAAGCCCTCAGATGGGGGAAGTGGACGTGGAGAGGGCACGGAGGAGGAAGCGTGACCTGATAGGCTTGAGGGAGGAGTTGGGGAACGTATTCTGGGAGAAGTGAGGTCTGGGCTGAGATCTGAAGGATGAGTTGGAACGAGACAAGGAAAGGGAAGGGGAGCATTTCAGGCAGAGGAAACAGCATGGGCAGAGATCTGGAGGTCAGATTCTCCCTCGCACTGGATGAAAAGCTACTGTTTGCGCTAAGGCAAGTTCCATCCTGGGGAGGCTTTCAGGGGAGTTCTGGAGCCAAGTATGGGCCCAACGTGGCACTGGTCATAAGCCAACCTTAAAAATCATTGTTCTCTGATTTAAACTGCTCAGTTAAAAGCATTTAAAATGGTCTCCAGGGCTTCCCTGGTGGCGCAGTGGTTGAGAGTCTGCCTGCCGATGCAGGGGACGCGGGTTCGTGCCCCAGTCTGGGAAGATCCCACATGCCGCGGAGCGGCTGGGCCCGTGAGCCATGGCCGCTGAGCCTGTGCGTCCGGAGCCTGCGCTCCGCAATGGGAGAGGCCACAACAGTGAGAGGCCCACGTACCACAAAAAAAATAAATAAATAAAATGGTCTCCAGCCCTTAGGGTGCTCATAATATAGGATGGAGAACTAGGTGCTCAGGGGACACTGGAATATAGTCCCTCCTCCTAAGGACACAAATAGTAAGGGTAAAGCACAGAACCTGAGAAAAACTGACTTTTTAATTCTAGTTTACAACAGAGGACAGAGAAAATTCATACTTTTGTCCTCTCTCTCTCTCTCTCTCTCTCTTTCACACACACACACACACACGCACGCACTCTCCTGGTGAGCTAGGCTGGTTAGATTTTTTTATGTTATTTTTCACAGAGGAGGAAACTGAGGCTCAAGGAGGCAAAGCATCCAAGGTTATTGGCTCATTCATTCACTCACTGATTCAACAACCATTAGTGGAGCACATGCTGCCAGCAGGCTTGCACACAGCGGTGAATGACACACATACTCCCTACTCGTGGGAGCCAGGGTTCTAACCCATTTCTTCCGATTATCCACCGCGGCGCTCCATCCAATACACTGAACGGCAGGCAGTTGGCTATGTGTTCTCTGGTGCATCATGCCAGTGGACGGGTGTTTACGGTCCTGTGCCCTGTCTTTGTCAGCACTACCCCCAGGCCCAAACATACCATCGAGGCAAAAACAGCAGAGTTGCTATGCAAATGGATCTTCAAGGCAAGGCGCAGACCCAGATTTTCCCTGTAGGTCCCTCTTGTATGGAAACTGCACCAACCAAAGGTTGTCCTGGCCCTGGTGGTCTTTGAGTCACTGGGAAATTTCCCATTGAACCTCCACCCCCCGTACTAGCCCAAAGCGAAGGCTTTTAAACCCTCACCTTTTGCAAGTCTTCCCTCTAAACACTGTCCCACGGAAGTCGGGATGGGATAAAGGTTCTTTCAAAGCAGACTAGGGAAGATTGAGGGGGAGGAGAAAGCAGGCAGTGAGCAAGGGAAGAGGAGACACCAGGCCCACTCTGCTTCCCGCACAATTGTGCTGTGAGCCAAATCTGGCCAAGGTCGGAGAGGACTGGCTAAACCCAACCAGACAGACATCCCTCAGAGATGCCTGGGAGAGGCTGGTGTATCTCCCCAGAGCCTGGGCAATGTTATTTCCTGGGGCGAAGCAAGTCACAAAGGATGAAAGCTGATGACTGAATGTCTGGGGCAGGGTGGGAGGCTTTGCCAGGAGGTGGAGGTGGAGTGGTGGAAAGGGAGGAGGGGAGGAGACTTGGCTGGTTTTGCACAGACACATCTCTTCATTTTTCCAGACTGGAAAAAGCTGTTTGCACTGTGCACATTTGCAGAGAGTCACAGTATTTACTACGCTTCCTGGCTCGACAGATTTCTTTCTGTCATTCAGTCAGACGCAGCTTGTATTTTTCGTAGCCAGAGCCGAACAGACCGTGGAGGCTCTTCCCCCACGTTGTGTTCAAAAACACAGCACGAGTGACTCTGAAAGCCCGGCTCACGTGGGCAGCAGGAGCGGGTGGTGGTAGCGTGTTGTAGAGATAAAGACCCATGTTTAGAAAAACACTGTCTTCCCCTTGGAGGGGTTTAATGACGCTCCTTGTTTTCCCCGCACACATTGTTTTTTGAGCAGCCGGAAGAACCAACTGCTCTACTAGAAACTGATTCCTGCCCTTTGCATGTGACTCTCGGTTATCCATACTGACAGCGGTGGGCAGCTCAGGGGAGTGGGATAGTTTTTAAAAGTGGTTAATAATAATAGAGAAAATCCTTTCTTGCCAAAATCTGCCCATCCAGGGAAAGTTATCTGTTGAACCACTGTACGCTTGCTAAGACATTAATTCAATCCAACAAACATTAACTGAGCATGCCCCATGTTCATGGTATGGTGACAGGGGTGGAAGTGTCCAAGCTGACCACAACCTAACATGCATTTTACCTTTTTATCTTTTTTTTTTTTTTTTTGCGGGCCTCTCACTGTTGCGGCCTCTCCCGCTGCGGAGCACAGGCTCCGGACGGACGCACAGGCTCAGCAGCCATGGCTCATGGGCCTAGCCGCTCCGCGGCATGTGGGATCTTCCCGGACCAGGGCACGAACCCGTGTCCCCTGCATTGGCAGGCGGACTCTCAACCACAGCGCCACCAGGGAAGCCCCACTTTACCTTTTTAATAGAAAACGGCGTGTGAGCCCAATGGCATTCACAGCCAGTGGTGGAATTCCAGGCACTAGGGATGGGCCAGGTCAGTAAGGAAAGTCTGTCGGGGGTAGGAGAGGGGAGAGCTATCCCAAACCCCTTCACATCATACTCCTAGGTCCCTATATGTGTAATGCCAGCCAAGCCACCACACTGGGAGTATAGTCATCAAATCTTGCTCAAAACCTCAGAGTCATGCTGCCCGAGAGTCAGAGAGTGGGTGGGTGCCTCATCTTCAGAGAGGACACAATGACGTATTCAGGCAACCTCTGACCTCGCCAGCCAGGGGGAAGGTAAATAAACAGATACCCTTGATGACACAGGATAGCATCACCTGCTGGAATGGAATAGAGCCTCTAACTTCGTCCTCTTCTTGGGTTGGCAAAGCACAGAGTCCTCTTGCATTAACTTAAAGAGAGAAAGGGCCCACCCAGACTTCTCCTCAAACCTGCTTTTGAGCCAGGAGCCTTGGGACTTGGAGGGGTGGAGGCAGGCGGAGGAAAGTAGGGGAGGGTTTTTAGGGGACCAAGGGAGTCAGGGGAGCTAGGAATTCTGTACAGTCCAAGTTGACGGTGCCAGATGTAGCTCAATTTTTTTTTTCTTTTAAAAGACTACTATGGGTTTCCTTTCCAAAGTGGAAATGCAGGGATGGGAAAATGAGTTTCAGTTGCTATGGAAACAGGAGTTGGCTGGGCCTGTAGGAGCAGCATCTGGAGTAGAGCTAGTAGCCGGGAACCTGGCCCCAAGACAGAGGGAGCTTCCGGCTGGGGATGAGACAACAACAGCCTCTAGCAGGAAGGAGAAGGAGGAAAGATGAGAGAAAAGGAGACAGAGACTGTGTCTCCAGACATCGCAGCCTGTGAATTCTGCAGCCGTTAGCAGGGATACAGAATGGGGTTTGTGTGTGCATGAGTGTGAGTGGCTGTGTTGTGTGTGCATCCCCACAGGCCAAAAAAAATGAGAAGCAAAATAAATCCAATTCCTGAAAAAGAATGGCCGAGAAAGCCCTAAGACAGCTGAATGACTGAAGAGGAGAGGCCCGCCATTTAGGAGCCTTCCAGGAGGTTGTGGGAAATGCCTGAACAGGGACTGGCCCTCACATGCTGTGCTCCCTCACCTTTTATCCTCACACAACTCCTCAAATTGAAACTGGTGTGGGCCAGCACCACAGCCGACAAAATCCCCACAGGGTTAGCAAGACTACGGGTGCCGGTAAGCTGGTTGTTCTATTTCATCTGCACCTCTCCATAACCGTTTTTGTTCCAGGTAGAAAGTATCCATGACACTGGGACTCTGGGGTCTTCTAGCCTGAGGCTTTGAAGGGGTCTGGATGGTCTCAACATCATATTCTGGGGAGATGCTTTGATTAGGCCTATGGTGACTTTAGGCCTTTGCTGGATCCCTCAGCAGGGCCCACCTGAGAGAATATTATGCCATTCCCACTCCTACCCCAGTAACAGGGACCACCCAGGCCCTCTCCTCCCACCACGTGGTGGTAAGTAGATAGGGAGACCTCACATTTATGAAGGGACTCCAAGTTAGCCTTTTGACACTATATAATCCTATCACTCTCTCTATATATGCTGCCCCTGAGAAACACTGAGAGGATCATACAGTTTAAATGGACCACCACTCTGGTATCTTGTTTTGTATTTCTTCATTTTGCAATGTATCAGGAGCCTCAAAAAGTAGAAGTGAGCACAAAGAAGAATAAAATATTTAGGACTAAACTTAACCACGGAGGTGAAAGACTTGTACACTGAAAAATGCAAAACATTACTGAAAGAAATTAAAGAAGATACAAATAAATGGAAAGACATCCCATGTTCATGGATTAATATTAAGATGACACTACTACTCAAAGTGATCTACAGATTCAATGCAATCCCAATGACGTTTTCTGCAGAAATAAAAAAGTCCATACTGGGCTTCCCTGGTGGCGCAGTGGTTGAGAATCCGCCTGCCGATGCAGGAGACACGGGTTCGTGCCCTGGTCCGGGAAGATCCCACATGCCGCGGAGCAACTAAGCCCGTGAGCCATGGCCGCTGAGCCTGTGCGTCCGGAGCCTGTGCTCCGCAACGGGAGAGGCCACAGCAGTGAGAGGCCCGCGTACCGCAAAAAAAAAAAAAAAAAAAAAATCCATACTAAAATTCATAAGGAATCTCAAGGAACCCCAAATAGCCAAAATGATCTTGAAAAAGAACAAAGCTGAAGAACTCAAACTTTATGACTTCAAAACTTATTACAAAGGTACAGTAATCAAAACAATATGCTACTGGTATACAGACAGACATATAAACTAGTGGAATAGAATAGAGAGCCTAGAAATAAACCCTCACATATATAGTCAAATGACCATTATGACCTTATTTCAACAAGGGGCCAAAACAGTTCAATGGGGAAAAGACAGTCTTTTCAACAAATGGTGTTGGGAAAACTGGATATCCAAGTGCAAAAGAATGAAGTTGGACCTTCACTTTATGCCATATACAAAAATTACCTAAAATGGATCAAAAACCTAAACATAGGCTCTGAAAATGTAAACTCTTATGAGAAAACATGAAAAAAAAAAGCCTCATGTCATTGGAATTGGCAATGATTTCTTGGACATGACAACAAAAGCACAGGCAACAAAAGAAAAAATAGGAAAACTGAACTTCATCAAAAGTAAAAACTTCTGTTTATCAAAGGACACTACTAACAGAGTGAAAAAGCAGACTGGGGGAAAATATTTGCAAATCACATATCTGATAAGGATTAATATCCAGAATACACACAGAACTCCTGACTCAAAACAACAAAAAACTCAAACTGATTAAAAATTGGGCAAAAGATTTGAAGAGACATTTCTTCAGATATTCAAATGACCAATAAGCATATGAAAAGATGCTCAACATCCCTAATCATTAGGAAAATGCTAATCAAATCCACAATAGAACTACTAATGAAAAACAAACAAACAAACAAACAAAACAAAATAACAAGTGTTGGCAAGGATGTGGGGAAATAGGAACCTTTGCCCATTGTTTGTGGGAACATAAAAAGGTGCAGCCACTGTAGAAAATGGTAGGCAATTCCTTCCTTCCTTCCTTCCTTTATTTATTATTTTTGGCCATGCTGTGTGGCCTGTGGGATCTTAGTTCCCCGACCAGGGATTGAACCTGTGCCCCCTGACTTGGGAGCACAGAGTCTTAAACACTGGACCACCAGGGAAATCCCAGCAATTCCTCAAAAGATAAAATAGAGAGTTATCTTATGATCCATTCTGGGTATATACCCCAAATAATTAAAAGCAGAAATATTTGTACATCCATGTTCATAGCCATATTATGCACAATAGCCAAAAGGTGGAAGCAACCCAAACGCCCATCAACAGATAAATGGATAAATCAAATGCTGTATATGCAAACAACAGAATATAATTCAGCCTTAAAAAGGAAGGAAATCCTGACATATGCTACAACACGAATGAACCTTAAAGACATTATATGAAGTGAAATAAGCCAGTCACATAAGGACAATGATCGAATGATCCATCCTTATATGTAAGGTACCTAGAGTTGTCAAAAATCATAGAGACAGAAAGTGGAATGGTGGTTGTCAGAGGCTGTAGGAAGGAGAAAATGGGGAGGAAATTAAAATTAATTAAACAATTAAACCCATTGTTTAATGAGTATGGAGTTTCTATTTAGGAAGATGAAAAAGTTCTGGAACCACCCGGAGATGGATTGTGATGATGGCTGGTTTTAAAACAATGTAAATGTACTTAATGCCACCGAACTGCACACTTTAAAATGGTTAAAATGGGGGCTTCCCTGGTGGTGCAGTGGTTAAGAATGCACCTGCCAACACAGGGGACACGGGTTTGAGCCCTGGTCCAGGAAGATTCCCACATGCCGCGGAGCAACTAAGCCCGTGCATCACAACTACTGAACCTGCTCTCTAGAGTCCGTGAGCCACAACTACTGAGCCCGTGTGCCACAGCTACTGAAGCCGGTGTGCCCTAGAGCCCGTGCTCCGCAACAAGAGAAGTCCCCGCAATGAGAAGCCCGCGCACCGCAACGAAGAGTAACCCCCGCTCGCCACAAACAGAAAAAAGCCCGAGCGCAGCAGCAAAGACCCAACGCAGCCAAAAATAAAATAAATTTTTTAAAAATTAAAAATAAATAAATAAAATGGTTAAAATGGTAAATTTTATGCCCTGCATATTTTACCATAATTAAAAATATACATATACCGGTACATAAAAGTGGAAGTGACCTAGGGTCAGCATCTCGACCTCTGAGGAGTCCAGTTAGGCCCAGTAACCACCGAGGAAATGGCCCTTCCCCTAATTCTTCTGTCTTGTCAAAACTTACCACAGGTGCCGACAAGACCACAGGCTGGTGTGGGAGCCCAGCGTGCGCAGGCGGGAGAGAAAGATGAACACAGACAAGGATTGCTGAGGAGGACGCAGGGTCTAAAGTGGTAAGGGCTTTTGGGCAGGAGTGGACACAACTGCCAGGAGCTCTGGCGGTTCAGTGGAGGAGGGAGGCGGGACTTCTTGCTTGGCTGCTGAGCGGTGTCACAGAGGAAGTGGTGTTTAAGGGGGGTTTGAGGGAGTGAGGACGTGCAGCTGTGTGAACTGGTGGAGGGCATCTAGGTGAGTTGTTTGTTTCGCAGGCGTGTGGTGTGACTGAGGGGCGGAAGTTGGGAGAGGAGGCTGGGTTGGCAGGGAGGGGAGGCGACCTGGGAGAAGGGTATCCTATCCCGGGCAGGAACTTCTCTGCCACACCAGCCTGTGGTCTTGGAAGGGAAGCACTGTAAAGGCATACTTGGCCTTGATTTGTAACGTTCTGGAGCCAGATGCAGACGGATTGTGAACTGACAATAATAACAACTTCTAGTGACAGAGTACTTACTAAATGCATCTTAATAACCTTAAGTGGCAGGTAGCAATCTCAGCTCCACTTTCAGCTGGGAAAACCGACGCCCCAGTGATAAAGCAACCTGTCAAGAGAGAGGGCGCACGTACACACACAGACACACACAGACACACACACAGCCAGTTAGTGGTGAGGCTGGAGTGTGAACCCAGGCCTACATGGGTCCCAAACTGGAATACATATAAGAAAGCCCTCAGGAGCTAGTTTAAAAACATAAATTCCATTCCCAGTAGCCAAAGCTGGAATAATTTGAGCAACAAAACAAAGTAGTATTGGATTATAGCCTGGGGTATAAAATAAAATCCACAAGTCCATACTATTACAAATTTTTAAAAAAATTAATCAGTGGGAGAGAAGAGCCCAAACTCCCATGAAGAATTCTAAATAAATTATGTAGACACATGACCCTAAAGTACGGGGGACAGACTGCCCACTCCCTTAAGCGTGGGCTGCACATAATAATCTTCCTGGACTTCCCTGGCGGTCCAGTAGTTAAGACTCTGCACTTCCAATGCAGTGGGTGCGGGTTCAATCCCTGGTCGGGGAACTAAGATCCCACATCGTGCACAGTGCAGCAAAAAAAAAAAAAAAAAAAACTTCCTTCCAAGAGAACAGTATGGAACAGGGGAAACAGAGTAACTTCACAGAGAAACCTGACAAATGCTACCTCAGCCAGGTGATCCAGGGTAGTAGCAACAGTGGTAAGTCATGTTGATATTATGGACACGTCATGTGATGTGATGAAAAAAGGCACTTTATTTCTGTGGTCTTCCTCTCCAAAACCCATAACCCTAGTCCAACCATGAGAAAAATATCACACAAATTCCAATAGCAGGGTATTCTACAGTACATCTGACTGGTCCCCCTCAAAACTGGCAAGGTCATCCAAAACAAGGGAGTTCTGAAACACTGTCACAGCCAACAAGAGCCTAAGGAGACACGACAACTAAATGCAATGTAGGACACTGGACAAGATCCTGGAATAGAAAAAGGACATTAGGTGAACACTAAGAAAATCTGAATAAACTATGGGCTTGCATTATTAACAATGTATCAGTATGGTTCGTTAATTATAACTAATGGACTATGGGTTAACAAACGGTTAGTAGGGGGACCTGGGTGTGGGGTATATGGGAACTCTCTGTACTATCGTCTCAATTTCTCTGTAAATCTAAACTGGTCTAAAAAAATAAAGTCTATTGAAAACAAACAAATTCCTGGGTTGACCCTCAGAACCCCTGGCCTTCTGGTGCGCATTTGCACAGCTGTAGCGGAGCTGTGAATGAAGTCAGGCGCACCACCTGCCTGGTGACAGACTGAAGAGAAGCAGCAGATACAGCAGAATCTGCAGGGAGGGAGACAGTTCACTCCAAGGACACTGCATGCCTCTCCTCCATCAGCCTCCTTGAGGTTAGGGACTGGGCCTCTCTCATTAGACTGGCAGCTTTCCTAATGTGAGAAGTGGATCTCCCCTGTCAGACTGGGCAGCCCCTGAGGGCCAGGGCCCACTTTTCCTCTTGAGGAGCTCAAGGAGGCCCTTCTCAGCAGCCCCAGGAGCCACAAATTCTCTATATGCATTTTATCTTCCTTTATGTAAGTCAAGGTTCTTCATATGAGTGGGAAAAGAGGTTATGCACAAAACGTACATTTTTAAAAATTGAAGTAGAGTTAATTTACAATGTTGTGTTAGTTTCAAGTGTACAGTAAAGTGATTCCGTTATACATACGAACATATACGTGTGTGTATATATATATATTCTTTTCCATTATAGGTTATTACGAGATATTTTTTTTTTTTGGTACGCGGGCCTCTCACTGCCGTGGCCTCTCCCGTTGCGGAGCACAGGCTCCGGACGCACAGGCTCAGCGGCCATGGCTCACGGGCCCAGCCGCTCCGCGGCATGTGGGATGTGGGATCTTCCCGGTCCGGGGCACGAACCCGCGTCCCCTGCATCGGCAGGCGGACTCTCAACCACTGCGCCACCAGGGAAGCCCTATTACAAGATATTGAGTATAGTTGCCTGTGCCATACAGTAGGTCCTGTTGTTTAACAAAATGTACTTTTTTTTTTTTTTTTGCGTTACGCAGGCCTGTCACTGTTGTGGCCTCTCCCGTTGTGGAGCACAGGCTCCACGGCATGTGGGATCTTCCCGGTCCGGGGCACCAACCCGTGTCCCCTGCATCGGCAGGCAGGCCCTCAACCACTGTGCCACCAGGGAAGCCCAACAAAATGTACATTTTTTAAAGGCTGGCAAAAGGTCTGCTTGCTCCAAAATAACAGGACTCCTAACTCTTTGGATAAGCATAACCAATGCTCATAAGCAGCAAACTCAATAATTTGGATTTAGTGCCTTAAGCCTCCTCTTCCACCCCCTCCCTCTCCAGTCCCCCCTGTATCCCAGTCCTCAGCAACAGACGAGTGGTAACAGTAGTAACAGCTTCAAATTGTGATGCTGCCGATTCTATAATGGAGCAAAACTCAATATCCCAGAAAGCTGCTTCTTGGTTGCAAGAAGCTGTTACTTGGAGGTACACAGCAAGTCACCCCAAAATGTGGGGACAGTGTATCAGTAGAATGCATACAAATTGTCTGTGATGACTGATCTGCAAAAGTTCTTAAGGACAGGACAGGATGTGCCTCTGGACAAAGCAGGAAGAGCAAGGCCTGGAAATCAAATCAAGACTTGACAATGGAAAAAAAAAAAAAGCCAATTGTATTAACATAAGCTGAAAAATATTAGGTAGAGAGAAATGGTGATGTCTGAGGAGCTGAGAAAAGAGGGTAAGAAAGAGCAAGTCTTTGAGAGTCTATCTTCTCCCACATTGTCCAGGGTAATGAGAATCCCTTGAGCATTCCAGGCAGCTCAGAGCTTCCCAGAATTCTCTCTTGATAGGGATCTTAAGGTTGGTCCAGGGAGCAGTAGGAAGGCAAAGACTCGGTAATTGATTAGTCACGTCTATCACGAGCAGACATGGGGAATCAGGCCAGGAGTGCTGCCATTCTGGACCACTGTACCCCTCAGAGGACACAAATATCTTAGGCCATCCTGGCTATTAAAATCATTCATCTTGTTCACCTTGTTTGGATTCCAGGAATGCCAAGCTTCTAAGTAGAATCTGGCATCCCCTGTGACTTTCCTACAGGGGAAAGAATGGGCAGATAGGCTGACATGAAGTGTTCAGGCTGCTTCACGGTGCTTGTCCCATTGTGATTTAATATATTTGTGGTCTGGCTTCCTCACCAGGCTGCTGTGAATTTGGTGATTCTGTCCTTTTTAGCCTGATCAGTTCCATGTGCACTAAAGGCACTCCATCTCTGACCCGCAGAGCATGAGCCGCAGCCTCCAGCCCCCTGTCATCCTGGCCCTGAGGGGTTCTTCTCCTGACATTGCCAGCCAGCTGCGCTTTGCCACGCCAATCACCCCGACCACAGCCCGCTACCCCGAGCCCGGAATGAGCTGTGGGAGGCCTGCAAGAAAAGTGCTACAGCGACCAAAGTAAGTTCTGTTGGAATAAAAAAGAATAAGGAAGAAAGAGATCCTGTGCTTGGGGCAAGACGCCAAGTACACATGACCGGAAACAAGCGGAAGGAATGGGCAATGTTTAATCTAGAGCAGGGAAGATGGGGGGTGGGGGCAACCAGTTCCCTGTCACCAAATACCTGAAGGGCTGCAGTGATGCAAAGGGGAGAGATTTGTTCCCTGGGGCTCCAGAAGAAAGTATGACAACCAAGGAGTGGCAGATACAGGGAGAGAGATTTCGGTGAGATAAAAAAGCGGAACTTTTAAAGGCAGTTTTCCTTTAATATCAGTCGTTCAAATATCACCACTTTCATTTTTCTTCTTTCCTCTGTCACGTTTGTGAGAAGCAGTGTAACTCGGCGATTAGGAACACAAACTGGGACAGAAACGCTTGGGTTCACTTTCCAGTCCTGTCACTAGCTGCATAACTTTGGGCAAGTTACCTTACCTTCCCATGCCTGTTTTCTCGCTAATAATAGTACCTACCTCAAATAGTACTTAACCCATGTGACTGTGGTGAAGATTGATTAAATTATACATGCAAAGGGCTTAGGATAGCGCCCAGCACACAGTATGCGCTCAGCAAGTGGTAGCAACTATTATTTTTTATTATAATCTCATACCACTTATACTATTTATTTATTTATTTATTTATTTTTTGCGGTACGCGGGCCTCTCACTGTTGTGGCCTCTCCCGTTGCGGAGCACAAGCTCCGGCACTTATACTATTTTTAAGTAGACACATTATTTATCTAAATTTATTTGAAAGGAAACTTTATATTACTACTGTAAAGGCAAAGCCAGAAACACTTGCCATGTATAGATGGAAACTGTACAAATAAACATAAAACAATGTTATTAAATCTTAGCTAGCTACTGTTGCCTGTTCCATCCCCTGAATTTGAGGACTGCTGCCTTTTCCGTAAGAAGGGAGACGAGCAAGTGTTACAAAAACGGTCTGGTCCTTCACTGAGACCTCTTTTGTTGACTGTAGTCAGAAGGCAGAGTCTGGCAAGGTTAAGGAAGTGAAAGGCCAGTGTGGTTGCAGCTCCTGCTCTAGGGAGAGAGGCAGGGCCGGATCAAAGGGACGGTTTAGAAAGGAAATACCTCTCCAAGAATGAGGCTTCGTCATCTTTAGCACTACAGTGCTCTGCCACATCGAATCATCCCACCAGGCACCCAGTGGTATGATCAGCACACTTCAAAAAGCAGTCAGACACATTTCATAGACCACCGCGCTCCCCAGCGCCCCCCGGAGGAAACCTGCAGACAGTTTCCGGACACACTCCCTGCCTCTCACTTCTTTCTACTCGAAGACATTTTCTGGCGGCAGGCTGCGTACTCCCGACCGCACGCAGAAGTTGGGGGTTTGCTGGGACGCACAGTGTCTCCGAGCAGCCCCAGAGATACTGAGCCGTTTGCCGCAAGGTAACTCACTCATCGACGCATCCTTTACTGGCTCTCCTCCCTTCTCCGGTCCGTTTCACTCTCACTGGGTTTTCTGGGATCACCTCCCAAATGAATTCCGGGCATCCAAGTCCTGGTCTCATGATCTACTTTGGAGAAACCCCAGCTATGGCACAGTTTAACTGTGGTGCTTGAGAAATGGGTGAGAATGTTCCATGGAGATTCATGAATCAGGTAAGAATTCAACCAGGAGGACATTTAGTCTCCTTCTGACACTTAGGTCAATGATTCTAGATCGAGTCAGCAAACTACAGCCCACGGCCCCACTGCCTGTTTTTGTACAACCTGTGAGCTAAGAATGGTTTTTGATCTATTGCTCCTAAAGGAAAAACCTAAGGTTAGGTTTCTGCAAGCCTCTGGTCACATTTTCATCAACAGATCAATACCTAACCTTATTTTACGTGTGTTTCTGTTTCAGGACCCCTTATTTAATATATGTTGTTGATTCATTCACATTGAACTCACAGCCAATACTACTACAACTCATGCCTGAACAAAGCTTATCTAACACACATTTTCTCCATAAGGCACATCACAGCCTTCTTGTGCTTGGGAACACTGGACAGCACTTCAGCACTATGTTTGGGGGTGATTTTAAACAGCAAAATCACCAACAGAAAGCACAAAAATGCAAAACAAACAAACAAACAAAAAACACCATGGCACTAAGGAGACCACAAAAAGGACACTTGTTCACAGTTCTGAGAGCTGAAACAAGAAAGCGGTGTCATCTTGTTTTGACCTCAGCTGGGAACACGTGTGTTGAGCGACTCAAATTTTTTGCCACTGTTTGCGTCCACGAATGACCATGAGAAGCGCTGTGGCTATTGATTTGGGGGTTACAAATAAATTTTAGCGAGTGGGAGAATTTGCAAATATGGAATCTGCAAATAATGAGGATCCAGTATACTTTCTTCCCATTTCTCTCATTCACTAGCGTGTGAGTTCACTGAGGACTGGTTTACCTCTGTCTTATCGTTTTATCTCTAGCGCCTGGAAGATAGCCTGGCACATAGTAGGCTCTCAATAATAAATCCAGTTTAAATGAACACATGAGTCAATTCAGTGAAAGTGCTTCGTTGGCAGCAATGACAGCAGGCACCACGAGCTGCCCTGTACTAAGTGCTTTTTCTGTTTCCTCTGTCAACAAGGGAAACGGCAGATTATTGTACTTTTGCCATGGGCTCTGGAATCAGACTGCGTGGGTTCAAACACAGGACCTGCCTTTTATTAGTTATTTAACCTCTTATTAGTTATTTGACCTCTCTGAGCCCCAGTTTCCTTCACTATCAAATGGGGTAGTTATAGTAGTAACTTGTGGGTTATGGTGATGAGTTGATGTGGCCATGCGAAGAAAGCATTTAGCACTGTGCCAGGCACAGGCAGGTCCGTAGTAAACATTACCTCTTATGGGCAATAATTCCCATGGCAACTCTAATAAGAGTTTTTATATTATACTATCGTACCCATTTTGCAGACGAAGGAACTGAGGCTAGGAGTGGTTCCATGAGTTTTCAAGCGTCACACAGCCCAGGAAGGGCTGGCTCTGGGAACTCCAAGCCTATGCTCATAACTGCTTTGGTGTAAATGTAGCATTTACTAATATGATGAGGGCTGCTCCAGGAGGCCCCCTGAACTTTTGTAGGATCTGGGTAAAAAGAAACCCACCTCTCTCATGAGTCTTTTCTCATATTCTACATCTGTGTCTTTCTGTTCCCTGCCCACTTTCGAGTTCAACCCTTTCAGAACCAGCCCTATTGGGAGGGAAGATGTTGGTTTGTTATCTTGGGTTTGACAGCTCAAAGGTGGAGATATTTCCTGCTTAAAAGGCATGTTAAAGAAGAAGGAGGAGGAGGAGAAGAATCAGCATTCTGGGCTGCAACAACCGTCCTCCTTTTTCTCTAACCCTTTAAATCAAGGATCCTCACACTTGGCTGCTAGCTGGGAATCTCCTGGGAAGCTTTTAAATGTCCAGATGCCCAGGCCCCAACACAGACCTCCAACATCTGAGTCTCAGAGGCAGGTGGGGTGGGAGGGAAACGGGGCATCAGTATTTTTTAATGCTCCCCAAGCACCAATGGGCAGGCAAGTTGGAGAAATGGTGCTTTGGATCTTTTTAGCACTCAGCTCCAAAGCTGAAGTCGCTCTGGGTGGCAGTAACTCTTTTCTCCTCCTAGGACTGGCTGTTCGGGGATTCGGGCAGTCTCTCCAGAGGAACCAGCTAGTGGAGGATGTTTGCGTGCGAGCGACCTGGCATCCAGCTCTGCCCCTAGGCCCAGCTTGACGACTGCGGGTCTCCAGGTCCGCACAGGCAACGACACGTGCGGCCGCTCCGACCTGTCTGGTCGTCCGCGGAGACCGTCGGCAGGACTCGGCGGCCGCCACGCTGCCCACGCCTCACCACAGAGGTTCGCGGGAAACGCCCGAGGCTCAGGAATCCTACCTTGACTGTCGGCGCTGCCCTCCGGTGCCCGCAATCCTGAGACTCCGGTTCGATCTGTCGCCGGGCTCCGCGGTCGTTTTCGTCTGCGCCGGAGAGGCGCCCACTAGAGCGCAGGCGCCACCTAGTGGGCGCGGGGCGCCGGCTGGGAGGTGCGAGCGCAATCAGTCTCGGGCGGAAATGCAGCCCGGGCTTCCCAATTGGGCGGTTTTCCTACACGCTGCGCGCGCCGGGCGCAAATCCCGGCTGGGTGGGATCACCTTCACTCTAGAGAGCATTGAGAGCAGAACTTGCTGAACTTTCTTTTGGGTGCACGGAGGGGCAGCCAGGCCGTGGCTGCTGGCCTGGAATGCATAGTGGGATTTTCCTGGCGGGACTCAGGGATCTTGCCTTTCATCCAAAAGCTTTCAGTACACCCCAGTGTGGCAGAGCCTCTCGTTAAAATGCACTGTGAGCATCAGAAGATGCAAAGGACTGAGTTTCTCTCAAGCCCAGGGAGGCATTTTCCCTACTAGCAACCCTATCTTTTTGCCCCGCCTCACAAGCCTCACCTCCCCACCCCCTTGCCCTCCAACTCTGTTCCCTCCTGTCTCTTTAGCTGATCTTTATTAAACACCCAGGCTTTGTCACACCCGGAGACACAGGTCCCTAAGGAGCTGGCAACCCAAGTTATGTTTCTGACCCGGGTGACATTGACATTTCTTTGGTTGAGGCCTTCCTTGGCACTACAGGACATTTACTTCCCTCACTCCCTGGCGCTAAATGCCAGTAGACACCTCATAGTCATTGTGACAACCAAAACCACCCCTTCATATTTCCAGTTGTCTCCCAGGTTGGAGGAGCACTGCCCTAGGCTGAGAACCTATTAGCTGATTATTAAGGTCAGGAAAATGGTGGCTTACTGAAAGTATGTACATTTCATTTATTTCTTCCTTAAACAAATGTTAGCTGAGCACTTACTATGTGCCACACACTCTGTGTGTGTGTGTGTGTGTGTGTGTGTGTGTGTGTGTGTGTGTGTGACTGGCGGGGGCCACCCCCAACCTACGTAGGGCTGGCTCGTGCCCTGGTGAAGGTGAATCGGTCAGAGAAGTGCTGACAGGTACACTTCCCATTCTGTCACTTTAAAGTGTCTCTGAGTCACTTCCAGTCCTTGCAAGCGCTCCCTCCTCCTCCCCTACACACCACCCCACTTTGGCCCAAAGCTTGCCCAAGCAAAGACATAGATTATAACCTCTGCAAGTCTGATGCCAGGCATCACCTGATGAGGTTAAAGGTTTCCTAAGGACTTTAAAAAGAACTCTCCACCGAGTTCTTCTAGCATTTTGTTCATTCCCACTAATCACAGTGCTTTGGAAACTGTGGTTATCAACAGGTCTGTTTTCTGCATAGGTTCTCCATAGGTGATCTCCTTGAGGGTCTGTGCCATGTTGGATAGGTAAAAGTAGTGTCGATAATAATAATAATAATCTGTAATGTATTAGGCACTAAGAATTTTAGATTGACTAGTTGAATCCTCACAATAATCCTATGAAGTAATCACTTTTATTTTACCCATTTTATTGATGAAGAAACTGAGACTCATAATGCTTAAGTAATTTGCCTTGGGTGGGAGAATTAGCAAGCGGTGTGGCCAGGACCTGAATTTGGATTGCCTGCCTGCAGAACCTTTGCCTCTGAGCACTCCGCTGCTGTTGATGGAGCATCTGGGTAACCATGCCGGGCACTGTGTTTTAGATACGGGACAGCATGAACAAGGGCCTCTCATTTTGATCCCTCTGTGCTCTTGTTCTGTCCACTCTTTCCTTCAAAGGGAGAATTTGGTGTGCTGCATTTTGCTTTTTAATAAATTCATAATGTTATGAGATGTAGCCTATTTTTAATAGGTGAGGGCTTGTTTATCTTCTAGAAGGTTGCTCCATTAAAGAGGGTGAGGGAAATCCCCTGGCCGTCCAGTGGTTAAGACTTGGTGCTTTCACTGCCATGGCCAGGGTTCAATCCCTGGTCGGGGAACTAAGATCCCTCAAGCCACGTGGCTTGGCCAAAAAGCAAGAAAGAGGGTGAGAATCCTCTATTTTCCAAAGTGGATGGAGCTGGAAATGGGTCACCAGGGGCATGGGCAGGATGTCAGGACCCTGACAGAAGGAGGGGTAGAGAAGGAAGGAAGCTAGGATGCCAGAGACCAACAACAAAGGGGCAGGTGCCTATCCCAGGAAGGTCACTTGGTCGTGCGAGGCTGGCCCTCGGACTAAATGGAAACTTGACTTTTGGGGTCATATATGCTTACAGCAGAAGTAAGTTTAGTCACTTTTTGGTCATGAACGGCATCTGCAAACCCTGCCAGATATTATGAGGTGTATCAGCAGGATGACATATATGCTGTTTCATTGACTCTTCCCAAAAGTCCAGGAAACTGAGAGTCAGAGAGGTTAAACAACTTGCTGAAGGCCACACAACATGTACACTGTAGAGTTAGTATTCAATCTCAGTTTCTTCTCAGGCTGAATCTGATGCTTCTAATCATGACCATTAGCTGCCTTTCCATAAACAAATGGTAAATTGAACTGAACTCCTCAGGAGGGATTTGCAGTTTTTTGTTTTGGCCAGGATGTCCTTTCCTCCTCTACCAGACAATATTCTGCTTATCCTTCTGAGTCCAGCTAGAGGAATCCCTTCCCTATCCCCTTTTCCCAGTGTGACCTTTTTCCTGTATTAAAGCACTTCCTGCATTCTGCCTCATGGTTTAATTCCCTGCAAAGATGTTGCCTTCCCCAACAGATTCTATGCCCTGAGAAAAGGATCCACGTGGATTGTGCTAGATGGTTTGTTTACCACTCCACATCTGCTCTCCTTTTCCACCCTGCTCTGCATCCTGGGAGGGTGACCTAAATGGGCAAGACCGAAGGCTTCTATGTCCACTGGCCTCAAGTTGGGTTTGGCCAATGGAAGCCCTGGGAGGGATTGGAAGGAGGGAGGAAAATGAGGTTGGGGTGCTTACGGCCCCAACTCCCTTCCTGCAGGGTGCCTTGGGCCGGCCACTCTTCTGCGCTACAGTCATAGCTGTAAGGTGACCCTCTGCACACGGCCCCCTCTGCTTCCACATCCAGGTCTCCTGAATTACAATTCACTAAGGTTCTGGAAACCGCGCAACACCCCACATGGAACCTTGTAGCATGTGGCTCAATAAACAGCTGTTAAGCTAAATTAAGGGCAGGTGTGTTTGTTTGTTTGTTTGTTTGTTCAAATGAAAAGCAGGAGAGAAAGGATTTTAAATGATCTTGAGAACTAGGACCAGATGGCAAATAAGCTCCTAGGCCTCCTGGCAAACAGTTTTTATTTATTTTTTTGTTTGGATGATCTTAACATTTTTTCCTTAAATTACTATAGAGCAAATTTGACTTTAAAAATTTTCAGGTACAATTCTATGAATTTCAACACGTGTTTAGATTTGTGTAACTACCACCACAATTAGGACACAGAACACCAAAAACCCTTAAGCCATCACTTTGGAGTAACACCACCGACGTGTTCTCCATCCTTATATTTTTGTCTTTTTGAGAATGTCATATAAATGAAATCAAACAGTAGGTAACCTTTAGGCTTCTTTCACTCATGAACATCTTTGAAATTACGTTATGTGTAATGACAGTCTTTCCTTTTTATTGCTGAGTAACACTGTGCTGTATGAATGTACCACAGTTTATCCATTCACATTTGGGTTGTTTCTAGTTATTGATTATTAATAGAGCTGCTCTAAATATTTGTGTGAACATAGGTTTTCATTTCCCTAGGGTAATGTTATGGACTGGATATGTGGTCCCCCCCAGATGCATATGTTGAAACCCCAATCCCCGGTGTGACTGCATTTGGAGATAGGGCTTTTATGGAGGTAATTAGGTTAGATGAGGTCATCCCTAATCTCACTGAACTAGTGTCCTTATAAGAAAAAGGGACACCAGAGTTCTCTCTCTTTGTGAGCACAGGGGAACGACCATGTAGAGATGCATCAAGAAGGTGTCCATCTGCAAACCAGGAAAAGAGCTCTCACCAGAAACCAAATTTGCCAACACCTTGGTTATGGACTTCTAGCTCAAGACCTGTGAGAAAATGTCTATTGTTTAAGCTTCTGAGTTTGTGGCATTTTGTTACGGCAGCCTGAGAAGACTGATACAGGTAAATAGTCTATGGGAAATGTATGTTTAACCTTATGAGGAACTGCCAGACGGTTTTCCAGAGTGGCTTTACCATTTTGCATTCCCACCAGCAGCATATGAGAGTTCCAGTTGCTCTGAAGCTTTGCCAACATATGGTATTATCATTAGTTTTTATTTGTGTTTTTTATGTTGATATTTTCTGTGTGCTATGTTTTGTAGGTGGTAAAAGTCAAGGAAGCATTTTATTTTATTTTTATTTTTAAAAAATATTTATTTATTTTACTTATTTGTTTTTGGCTGCGTTGGCTCTCTGTTGCTGTGTGTGGCCTTTCTCTGGTTGTGGCGAGCGGGGGCTGCTCTTTGTTGAGGTGCGCGGGCTTCTCACTGCAGTGGCTTCTCTTGTTGTGGAGCATGGGCTCTAGGCGAGCGGGCTTCAGTAGTTGTGGCACATGGGCTCTAGAGCAGAGGCTCAGTAGCCGTGGCGCACGGGCTTAGTTGCTCCGTGGCGTGTGGGATCTTCCCGGACCAGGGCTCGAACCCATGTCGCCTGCATTGGCAGGCGGATTCTTAACCACTGCGCCACCAGGGAAGTCCCAAGGAAGCATTTTAAAGCTGAAAATATTTTGAAAGTATCCTACTGTGGTCCCAACCATCATTGGGTGGTCCATTTCTCTTTCCTTATCTTTCTGCTGACCTCATTCTATTCCTAGGGCAACGTCCCCTAGGCAGAGCCAGCTAGTGATCTGGCAAATTAGAGTCTTCATCAGAGGTGAATCCATCTCTGAGAAAGTTGAGGAAGAGGTTAGGTGTGGGTAGGTCTGGCTTTACAGGCCTTATGCTTCATTTAAACTTCTGTTGTCACCATCTTGAAATTCTTAATCATTTTTGAACAAGGACTCCCATTTTAATTTCACATGCAGTCCTGGGTGTGAGTGTCACAGACAAGACAAGGCTGCTCACCAGGTTCGCTCAGAAAAGGGCCCTCATCTGTCTTACCAACCACACCTCTATACTCACCCAAGCCCAACCTGAGGGTTTTATCTGTCTCCTTGGTTCTCCTGTTGCCTGTCTTTTGTGCTGACTTGGGATAAGCATGACTAATTTGGAGGCTTCACAAGAGACTTGTTGGCTTAGGATCCCAGCATTCAAACGAGGATTTGCCTTAATTAGGGCTTCTTAACTGGAAGGCAAATGGAACCACCCTACTTGACACCCTCAAAATGTACTTTGGCGTTTATATGGGAGAGGTAAATGGACAGCATTATAATCTCCTCTTAATTGTCACTCTGTCAGCCCGGCTGGCAAGAAGCTCATTCAAAGAAAGGTGATTTACAGGGAATCTTACCACATTCCTGTGGATCACTGAAGGCCTAAGTCCAGGAAGATGAACGGTGTTAACCAGAAGCAGCGGGGGTGGCAGCAGGAGGGGACAAGGAGTGGGAAGGTCACAGGGTGTGCAGGCAGCCTCCTGAGCTGGCTGCCAACCACGTACGTGACCTCAGGCCACTGACCTAACCACTCTGGACTCAGTTATTCCCCCTCTAGCGTGGCTTAACAATACTCCTTCATAGGACTGTTTGATTGTGAGGAATAAACGAGAGGACGTGTGTAAAACATCCGAGGCTGGCATGTACCCACCCCTCTGGAAGTGAATGGAGTTGGTGTCACCTTTGACTGCTGTGTGCATACTCAGGGAAGAATACAGTCTGTGCTTCTCTGAAAATGTACTACATGGACCTGCTTGATCCTCTTTGCAGCTTCCTGGGAGCTGCACCAGAATTATCGGGCCCCTTTTGGAGTTAGGAAAAAGAAAGCGAGGTGATCAGAAAATAAAAGAGGAGTCAAATATAGAGCATTCGTTCACACCTTTGAAAACTTTTACCCATGTGTCCCAGATTAAAAGAGCAATGACAGGGCTTCCCTGGTGACACAGTGGTTAAGAATCCACCTGCCAATGCAGGGGACACGGGTTCGAGCCCTGGTCCGGGAAGATCCCACATGCCGTGGAGCAGCTAAGCCCGTGCGCCACAATGACTGAGCCTGCGCTCTAGAGCCCGCGAGCCACAACTACTGAAGCCCGCGCACCTACAGCCCGTGCTCCACAACAAGAGAAACCACCGCGATAAGAAGCCTGCGCACAGCAGTGAAGAGTAGCCCCCGATCGCCGCAACTAGAGAAAGCCTGTGTGCAGCAACGAAGACCCAACACAGCCAAAAGTAAATAAATTTATTTTTTTTAAAAAAAGAGCAATGACAGGCCTACCAAACTGATGACACCTATGATGGTTTATGAAGATGGCTCGGTGGGGTCTTTAAAAGAGATAAAATGAACGTAGTGATACAGTGGAATCCGGATGACCTGGGTTCTAATCTCAGCCCTGCTATTTCCAGGCTGTTAGACCTTAAATTATTCAACTTCTCTGTGCCTCAGTGTCTCCATCTGTCACATGAGGATTAAATAACACAACCTGCCTCTTAGAGTTGTGAGGATGGAACAACATGATGAATGTACACTGTACTTGGTACCAAGTAGCACTTGGTACCTGCTAATTTGTTTATTTATTTATTTATTTATGTATTTTTCCTTCTAGTTTTATTGAGATATAATTGATATATAACACTGTATAAGTTCAAGGTGTACAGCATAATGTTTTGGATTTTACACATCATGAAATGATCATCACAATAAGTTTAATGAACATCCATCACGTCTTAAAGATACAATATTAGGGCTTCCCTGGTGGCGAAGTAGTTGAGAGTCCACCTGCCAATGCAGGGGACGCGGGTTCGTGCCCCGGAATGGGAAGATCCCACGTGCCGCGGAGCGGCTGGGCCCGTGAGCCATGGCCGCTGAGCCTGCGCGTCCGGAGCCTGTGCTCTGCAACGGGAGGGGCCACAGTGGTGAGGGGCCCGCGTACCGCAAAAAAAAAAAAAAAGATACAACATTAAAGAAACAAATTTGTGTGTGTATGTGTGTGATGAGAACTCTTAGGATTCACTCTGTTAACAACTTTCATATATAACATACAGCAGTGTTAATGCTTTTCATTACTTACATGTTTGGGTAAACCCTGGAGTCCATGATCTTAGTCCCATTACTCAACCCCGGGTGGAGGTGGCATTCTAAGGTAGGGGATGGACTCCAAGCAAGGGGTCTGTGAGTCCCAGAGCTGGATATGACCCTGGGACACGGAGGAAGGGCACAGCTAGTTGCTTAGTAACAGGGCTTTCTTTGCAGTGGAGAGGGCTGGTGTTTACAGGTAACTAGGTGGGGGGTTGTAATTTGTAAAGAAGAAGTTACCGGTTAAACAAAAGGGAATTCTTCCGATGGAATGAATAGGGCTTGGTGCTAGCAGGAAGAGCCCCCTTCCAGGCCCTGCCCATCCCACAGATGGGGCGGCGGTGTCATTATGCAGATTGGACGGGTGTCTTCCTGTGACCATAGAAACGGAGCCCGTTCTCTTTCAGCTGTGCTCTGAGGAAGGGCTGTTTAACTCTGGCACCTGAGGATCAGCCACACGGAGCGTCCTCACCTCGGCACATCCCAGGGCACTCACCGCCTGCGTCCAGCTGAGATGGGATGCCACTCCAGCAAGAGCACCAAGGTGGCGGGGGAGTCCCAGGAACCCGCAGAACAGCCCGAGGGACAGGAACCAAATCTGCGGGCTGGCACAGAGGCAGCAGAGGGCAAAGACGCCTCCGTGAAGGATGGTGCCCCTGAGCAGAACTGAGATGCTTCCCTCTGGATTCGGACCCTCACCTTATCCGTGGAACTGCCTCTGGCCAATGAAACTCGGGACAAACCCCATCCTGAGAAGCTCCAAAGAGAGGGAGGAGAGAGAAATCCCCGCCTTTGGGAATTCAGGCTTCAGAAATTACCTTCATCGGGCTTTGCTCTGGAGCTGAGAGGGAGATGCGGCCACGGGGAGTCCTATTTCCCCAGCTCTCCGATAGAGAGGACGAAAGAAGTCTTCACACATCCTGGGACTTTCCCTGAGCTTCTGGAAACGGGGGCGCCCCAGAGCAGACTGCTCTGGCTCTGGTGAATCTCTGCTGCTGACCTGTGACTGTCTAGTGACCCTACCCCCTTCCACGTGCCTCACTTTTTTTCTGAACTCTGTCTGTGGTCATAAGCATCGATGGGGATGTGTTGTGGCACTCGGTTTCTTTCTTTCCTTCTTTCTTCTTTTATTTTATTATTATTAGTTTTTTGGTTTGTTTTCTTCTCTCTCCTTTTTTCTAATAGCTGGCTGAATAGCCCGTGCCCATCGCAGGAAGGTTTGGGGTTTGGCTCACTCCACACTGTTTGTATGAATACTTTAATATTTAACTTGGAGAATTGGTAATGAATTATGGGAACAATCAGGATCAGACTGTGATCATGAATATGGGAGACAACAAGGCCTTTTGCTCATCCAGTAAGTGGAACACTGAGTGCTGGTGGGAAGGAAGGAGGAGGGGTTCATGTTCTCGGTTTTTTAATCCCCGGAAAAATGTCCCTCTGCTGATGTTCCTGTGTCTCCTCACCCCAAGAGTCTGTCAGTCGGAACACGCTAGCGTCTGAGCTCTATGTATCCAGCCTTTGGAACTATTTCGCTGTTTACTGACATGGCTGTCAGCTTCTCTTTCTCCCCCCTTGCATGTGTTTTGTTTTTAATTCGACCCCAAAGCATTTTAATTTGAAATCAAATGGATATGTTTGCAAATAAATGATGACATAACACGTTTGAAAGACCGGAAGCCGGGATTAGAGGATCAGCGGGGAAGTGTGGGTGTGATTCTGTAGGACGCAAATGAGCAAAGGGGCTATGGAGACAGCACGTTACTGGAAATGACCCTTCTTTTTGGCCATCAAAACCTCAGAAACTGAAGAGGATTCTTTTGAGAATCTGGTAACTGGGGTAAAGAGCAGGAAAGAAGGAAGGACAAGAAGTAGAGCAATTCGGCCTGCAAATTGACTGCAGAGCATTCCTTCTGCTCCAGCGGAGCCTGACGTCTTTTAGGGAGGGAGCAGGAGAGATGGGGCCTCCTCAGCTGGCCTGAAGCCCTGCTTTTTCCCTGGGGGTAGGAAACTTGCAGTGGGCCAGGAAACAGGCCTGGGCTTGCAGCTGGGGATCAGGAAGTTTGGGGCCTCTTTCTACAGCTTTCTGGGCATAGGCCAAGCTCTGGTAACTGCTTTCAATTTTTTTTTTTTAATACAATTCTGTTTTTCTCCCTCCTCCCACCTAATGGAAATTCACCCTGCAAAATAGGACAGTGTCTGGTAAGAAGCTGCTCACAGTATACACCCTCAGGACTCCTGGAAAAAGTTCTCAGCTGGTGGTGAGGTTTTGAGGCAGGGTGGTGCTTATTTCACCAGCTCCTGAGGGGGGAAACTCACACAGCTTCCTCCTTAGAAGTTCAGAAAACAGGGTGGTTTGTTTTGCTGCTTCCTTCTGGGATGGTGTAAAATGCTTGTTTAATTAAATTCAAGATCCCTGAGGGTTTTTAAAACTGGATTCTTCATCCACCTCCAGCTGTGGCAGGCAGCTGCAATTTGCCAGGAAGTTAATCTGTAACAGGAAATAGGACCCAGTTTCTTTGTAAGGACATTCCAATTGTGCCATTGGGGCCCAGTATCACTCATCATCTCCCTCTGAGGCTCAAGTGCCTGGTGAAAGTGGCCAGAATTATGTTTACTCAAATGAGCTTTAAACTCTTTAAAGACAGGTCTGCATAGACTTGGCCCATAACTTGAAAGCCATCGCTCTGGCGCACTTCCAGTACTGGAAGAGGAGGAGTTTGTTTACTAGTCACCTTTCTATCCACCTATCTCTCCATCTATTCATCCATCCATCCATCCATTCAACCTCCCATCCAACCAGTCCATTCAATCTATCTATCTGCCATCTGTCTATCTATTTACCTACATACTTACCTTCCTACCTACCCATGCATTCAGCTCTTCCCTTGGATTTTTCAGTTATGTGAGGCAATAAACTTCCCATTTGAAACCAAATACATTCATTAAGCAAATATTTACTGAGTTTCTACTCTTCTCTATCACTCAATCATTTATTCCTTGCTTTATCCATCCATTAATCCAGCAGTTACCAGAATACTACTACTCAGCGCCATACTCCTTATTGTTAATAGAACGTTGAAGTGTGCCTAGTAGGAGCACAGCCTGGAGCAGGGTGGTTCCGAGAGACCTTTCCAGCCTAGGTGAGACCCATGTGGAGCCTTTAAGAGTAAGTAGGAATTGGCTAGGGAAAGAGGATGAGTGTTTCAGGAGAAGGGGAACGTATGAGCCAAGATTGGAGGCTACATCAGGCATGATGTGCAGTGTTGTGGGAGCCTGAAGGGCACATCACACAGTGACAGGGAGGTGAGGTTTAATAACTAAAAGGATCAGATCACGAAGGGCCTTATGCTTCATACTTAGAGGCTGAGAGTTCATCCTAAAGGTGATGAAGAGTCCACTGAAGGACTTTAGGTAGAGGAATAATGCCAGGATGTCAGTTGCTTTTGACTGCTTTGTATCTTGCCTTCGGGTAACAAATCCCATCTTTTCCCTTTGGGGAACCCTTTTCTTACCTACTCTCAGTTTACATGACTTGCTGATCCCATTCTGGGACTCAAGGCTGAGCGCTGTATGTGCCTGGTCGAATTGACTAATTCAAGGAAGGGCATCTGGCCCAAACCCGTCTTCCTGGAGACTTTAGGTTGTCACAACTACGAAAGAAGTATTCACTTTCTTTTGGAGTTAATAAAATTGCAGGATTTTAGCTTGGAGCCTCTTAATGGCAATCTTCTCACCACTGGGGAGGGGTCTGCTTGAGAATGACGCCACAGCAGATAGTGGAGCTGAGAGGAGAGACATATTCCCAATGAACTTGCTTGCGCAACTGGATCCAGCCATGCCAGAAGCTGTTACCACCCCTAAGAAGATTTACACAAGGCAATAAATACTCAGGTTTTTTTTTTTTTTTCTGAGAGTGGTTTAAATTTGTTTCAATCATTTTCAAAGAGTTATGAGTAAATCAGACCAACTCAGATTTATACTTTAGGTAGAATAACTTGGTAGCTCGTTTAAGAATGGAGTTGAGAGGGATAAGGCTAGAAGTAGAAACACCAATTAGGAGACAATTGCCTGACCTAGGAAAAATATATCAGGTAGCTATTACTATTAATACCTGTTTTGCAACCAGCCACAAAATCTCAGTGGCACACAAGCATAAGCTTTTTCATGTGTCTATGAGTCACTGATTCAGGTGATCAAGGCTACCTGAGGAGTGTTCACGTGACAAATAGCAGGAGCACAAGAGGCTGAGTCCAACTGCACAGCCAGGGTCATATCCTCTATTATTCCATTGCTCACAGCAAGTCACGTGGCCAAAACCAATATCAACAAGGGAGGGAAGTGCCCTTCTCTCTTGGAGGGTGAGGGAGTGTATATTTGCTAAACAATAATCTACTCTGACACAAAAAGGAGAGTGAAGAGGACAAATTCAAGCAATATTTAGGGGATAGAATCAGGTGGTTGATTTTACATAGGGGTGGAAGGAGAGAGAGAAGTCAAGGTTTCTGCTTGGGTGATGGGGCCTTTGATGGTGCCACCACGTAAGAAAGGGACTCTGGGAGGAGGGGCATGTTTACAGGGAAGATCAGGAGTTCAGTTTTGGAAGGGTTGAGTTTGAGATGCTAACGGGACAAAATAAAAATAATTCTAAGCTTGGTGATGGATGTTATCTAGACTTATTGTGGTGATCATTTTGCAATATATACAAATACTGAATCATTATGTTGTACACCTGAAAGTAATATAAAGTTATATGTCAATTATGCCTCAATAAAAAATAATAGCAAACAGTTATATCACTCTTACTGTGTCCAGGCATTGTTCTAAATGCTTTACATATAGGACTCGTTTAATCCTCTCAACCACTGCATCTTCTTTTTGCAGATTAAAACACAGAGGAGTTAAGTAATTTACCCCAGTTCTTTCAGCTCTCAGAGACAGAGCTGGAACATGTACTAGGCAGTTTGGCTCCAGAGGGTGAGACTTGGGGAACTCATTTGGGAGTTGTGGGATCCTCTTGGACCCCCCAGAGTTGGTATAAAGATTATTTTAAAGTGAAAACATTTGAGCACAGAAGATGCAGAAACAAATCGTTTACAAATTTCCCTTAGCTGCCTGAAATTACGAAATACAGCTGCCTTTAAACCCCCTCTGAGGGAGTTTCCTGCGAATATAGCTGCCAAGAAGACAAGAGTGTCCATTCTCATTAGCATCAAAAAGCCCAAAGGAACCTCCCATACTCTCCCACTGAAGCCCTAAAAATCCCCCTTTTGTTAAATTGATATGTATACACCTTTCCTTGGGGCTATTCCAAGAGTTTTCCATTACTGGGAGCTCCCACAGGCTTGTGTGAAAATAAATCCTGTCTTTTCTCTTGTTAATCTTTTTTTTTCTCAGTTAAATTATCAGGCCCCCAACTGCTGGACGAGAGCTAGAAGAGGAAGTTTTCTTCCCAACACTTTCGGCACTAAGGATGGGATGGTTGGGATTCCCCACTCTCTGGAGACTCCTACTAAGATCCCAGGACCTCTGACAATGCCAGCAAAGGTAAACTTTATTTTACCAGTCAGGATCTTGGATCTCTGCCAGCGACCGGACGAGCAAGGACAGTAAGAGTCTTTCCTTGCCTTTTCAAAAAAGATTTTCCGAATTTTAGATTTACAGAAGAAAACTTTTGTTTAAAACCAGTTCTTTGGATAGTGGGACTCTTGTAATAGGTAGCTATTGTGTCTGTCTCTTGCGCTACTGTTTTGTGTTGTGATGTCTAGAAGTGTTTCCTGAGAACTTGGCTTTGGAAATTGAAAAGAGCATTCTCTCTGGTTTTCCACGTGCTGGGGGGTGTGATCTGCTGCCACCCATTAGGTGGCAGGCCCTGAGAATCTGTAGTCAGCTGGGCAGAAATGTGGGTAGCCTGGGTAACCCCATCTAAGTCTAAATTCTAAAGGGCCTCATCCTATAAGGACCCTTGTCTCTTTCTCCACCGCCTTTGTTCATCGCCTATGGCAATGGAGAGCCTTACTTCCTTCCTCTTGGCTACCTTTGAGTATGAGGGTTGTGTCTTCTGTGCCCTCTTTGGGGATGAGTTTTGCCCCCATAGTTAGGCCATAAAAATGCTTATGGTTTGAGTCACAGTTGAAATTAGTATACTTTCTGAAGCCAGATTATAATCTAGCATCTTTGTTTGGAAGATACCTCTTGGGCTAGAAATTCTCCTTCTGGTTTTGGTTTTGAGGCTCTCTGTTTGTCTTGAGGCCTCTCTACTCTCCTTACTGTTCCTCTCATGGGAATTTTTCAGTAGATTGAACTCCTTTCTTCTTAAACCCTCACTGACTGTATGCTCTGCAACCATGGCACTAATTCTGTCTGCTTCCTTTCTTGTTGGCTTGACTTTTCTAAGGATAATTTAGAACTTCAGTGGTGCCTTTGAGAAAAGTTAAATCTTCCAAGCTGGATTTTCTAAGATTTTTGGCTTTCTATTTCAGCCCTTCAACTCCCTATAGCCACCGGAAATTTAGGTTACCCCCCTGGCCCTACCCAGGGGCTCTCAGGGGACTCAGGGACCCTCCAAAGCAAGCACATGAGGCTGAAAAAGAAGAAATAGACTAATTGTAAACAAAATTTAGTCCACAGCCTCCATAAGATTATACATCAGGAAAAAGTGAAAAATCTTAAAAGTCTCCTCTACAAATACTCATACTGAGTAGGCAACAACTCGTTCCATCTGTCAGAAACACAATTCAGATAAAAATATAAAGTGGGACAAAGATGAGAACCAACTTTTATATATAAACTAGTGAATTTTGTATTATTGTATGTCTTAGTTTGGGCTATAACAAGATACCATAGACTGGGAGGCTTAAACAGCAAATACTTATTTCTCACAGTGCTGGAGGCTGGACACCCAAGATCAGGGTGCCAGTGTGTTAGGGGTTGTGCTGAGAGCCAGTTTTCTGACTTGTAGGCTACTCTCTGTATTTTCACATGGTAAAGAAAGAAGAAAAAGAAAGAAAGAAAGATGGGAAGGAAGGGAGGAAGGAAGGAAGGAAGGGAGGGGAAATAGGAGCGGAAATACAGGGAATTCCCTGGCGGTCCAGTGGTTAGGGCTTTGCATTTTCATTGCCGAGGGCCCGGGGTTCAATCCCTGGTCGGAGAACTAGAATGGGGAGAGAGAGAGAGCACCCTCTCGTGTTTCTTCTTATAAGGACACTAATCCCATTAATGAGGGCTCCATCCTCATGCCTTAATTACCTCCCAAAGGCCCTCTTCTCCAAATATCGTCACGTTGGGAATTACAGTTTCAACATGTGAATTTTGGGGGACATAAACATTCAATCTACAGTCCTGTATTTATGCCTGATTCATGGCTAAAAATGTAAATGAAACCTATCTCTATTTGCAGCTGCCTCTATCTATATGAATGTATGTTATGTATCTGATATTTTTCTACCTCTGGATGGTACTGCCATATTAACAAAGGAGATTTATTTTAATTGACTTAGAGAAAATAAGCACTTACATAAATTAAATATCACTCAAACTCTCAGAAATGTGGGAACTAACCCAAATGATCTTCAAATTCACATGATTTGGGTAAATCTTTGTTAAATAAGACTAGTCTAATATTACTGGTTTAATAAAAACCTTCTTTGCCTACAATCATACATGTTTATTCTACTTGGATTTTCTAGTCAAAGCTACTATTATATTTACTAGATGTTTAAGATTATAAAACTTACAGATTTGATTCTAATCAAATTAAATCATTACTCTGGCCAACTTTATTTCAACAATGATTATGTTTTATAATAAACCTGTCAAAATAATCTCCAAAATCTTTTTTTTTTTTTTTGCGGTACGTGGGCCTCTCACTGTTGTGGCCTCTCCCGTTGCGGAGCGCAGTCTCAGCAGCCATGGCTCACGGGCCCAGCCGCTCCACAGCATGTGGGATCTTCCTGGACCTGGGCACGAACCCATGTTCCCTGCATCGGCAGGTGGACTCTCAATCGCTGTGCCACCAGGGAAGCCCCAAAATCTTTTTTGCTTACTTGCAACCTTAAAGCTTTACTAAGTTAAATGATAGATATTCATTAAATATCTAGATCACTTCTAAATAAGATAAAATACTGAAACATTAAGTACTGAACATAAGTCTATATACTTTTGACTTCTTATTTTTACATAAAGACTACAGATACTTGGACCTGTTAATAAACATGTTCTTTTGCCACACTGGGAAATTGTGCTATGAGGAAGCATATGTCTCTTGAAATTGTGAGATGGTATATTCATAATTTTTCTTATCAACTACAGAATGCTGGTATATCACAGACAGTTCACAATTGTCTCTTTCCTAGTTTTCTCTGGAAAATAAAGATTACTAAGGGTTGAAAATTATAATCAATATATGTAAGTGGAACTAATAGAAATAATAAAAGCAGAGGAGAAAACCCTATGCAAAATGTGCCAGGAAAGTAGGATATGTTTTTGATAAGAAAAAGTATACAATGTATTAAGGATATGTTTTTGTTAAGAAAAGAGAGAGTAATTTTGTCCTGAGTTAGTTGATTCAAGGTTGTTTAAAGGTTGTTCCAGAATGAGAAAGAGAAAGATGTAGGACAAGAACTAGATGGGTCTAGAAAGTCGTAAAGGGTCTGTGATAGAGAGAGAGAGAGAGAGAGACTATTTAATCTCATATGATCAAGCTGGATAAGATTAAATTGATTTATTATAAGATTTTTAAATGAGCTTTAATATCAGTAGTGTACTAATGCAAAACTAGAGTGTGATTTTTCTCTCTCTTAAAAAGACAAAATGTGTTGGATTGTTGGTCTGTTTTTCATAAGAGATTGTAAAAGCTTTTCTCTACCTTTTGAATAATCCACCTAGGAAACAAGGATTTTGAATCTTATCACAATAATTTCCTGTGTTGTCTTTATCATGCCCTGAGTTATTTAAGAGAAATGATTCTGGGCTTCCCTGGTGGCACAGTCGTTGGGAATCCGCCTGCCAACGTAGGGGACATGGGTTTGGACCCTGGTCCAGGAAGATCCCACATTCCGTGGAGTGGCTGAGCCCTCGCACCATAGCTGCTGAGCCTGCGCTCTGGAGCCTGTGAGCCACAACTGCTGAGCCTGTGTGCCACAACTACTGAGGCCCACGTGCCTAGAGCCCATGCTCCACAAGAGGGACCGCCGCAATGAGAGGCCCACACACCACAGTGGGGAGTGGTCCCTGCTCGTTCCAACTAGAGAAAGCCTGTGTGCGGCAATGAAGCCAAAAATAAATAAATAAATAAATTTATTAACAAAACAAACAAAAAAACAGAGAAACAGTTCTTCTCACTTTTTATAAGAGCTGAGGGTTTTTTTTACAAACTTGTTACCTCCTATATTTACTTTTGAAATCTTTCATTGTTATTTCGGTTCAATTGACAATTAAGTATTGTCGCACAGTCATCTGTGCCCCTGGGTTTAAACCCTTTGACATTTTTGACAACTTTCCAAAATCAAATTCTACATGAAGTCTTCTTGACCTCGAACTGACCTTGAGATTTTGCAGAAGACTCCTAGAACACCTCAAAAGGTTTGTTTTCTCACTTTGTAAAAAGAGAGATGTTAAACTAATTAGCTTAGTTGATGTGTTAAATTGTGTGAAAAGCGTTGTCAGATGAGAAGTGATACTTAACCTTCCCTAGGCTATATTTGTATGGCTAAATATTGTTAATGTAACTACTTCTGAAATTGTATGAAACTCCTGGAAATTTTTCAGTGCCCTCAATGTCCATAATATATACTGGTAGAATGTTAACAGTCATAATTCCAGTTATTACTTAAAAAGTTGTATGTCACTGAAACAATCAAATTTATTTTGTGAAATTGTGTTATTTTTATAGTAAACTTTCATCAAATTTTTAACCATGGTCATTTTAAGCATTTTATTATTCATGAATAGTTATTGCTTTACTCTGATGCTTACCTGAAAGCTCTTACAAACAGCTACAAGCCAGAATACTTCATCTTCAACAAAAGGGACTCTCAGGCCCATGGAAAGGACTATGGCATGTACTCTGGGGTATTGGCTTCTGATGGTATTAATAACTTCGAGATGATACCACTGGATTGGGTAAAGAACTCTAGTTGAAACTGCTACTAGATCAAGTAGAACAAGAATTAATTACATAGGACACATGAAGAATGCTTATAATTTTTATGATTAAAAATTTTTATAATTTTAATGTTTATTTTAATATATTTTATAAAATAAATAAATTATATATATTTAAAATTTAAATTTATTTTAAATAAATACTTTATTATATTTATATTTTCATTTATTATAAAAATTGTATAATTTTTATAAAATTTTTTAAATTTATGATTAAATTTTTATAATTTGGGGGGAACATTGCTGGTTCTTTAATGTTATATCTTCTGGATATAAGGAACCCCTTTCTTTTTTCTCTTAGGGTATCTATAACTTAGAACAATTTAGTATATTAAATGTTTTTAAACAAAATTGAAACATTTATCTTTCTCCCCCTTCTTGCTCCTTCCAGAGTTCAGATACCCTTATTGAATATTCTTATTTTCATGGCAATATCGTTATTTGCATAAGTTAACTAAGAACCTGTCTTCCTTTTAACAGTATATAGCTGGAAAATTGGTCATATAACCAAGGTTTCGACTGGAATGCCATATTTGAGAATGATGTACATAGAATCAAATATTACTGGACAGTTTTAAGGAAAGAAAGTTGACTTTATAGAGCCATTGCTTACAAAGCTCTCTTGGAAGAACTGGCCTGTTCTCTAAATTACAGGATTCCCAGCCTTACAGGTGAGTAAGGAAAGTCACTTTCTGGAAGATGCAGGAAACTTAGGATATTCTGGGGACCTTGAGAAGAGAGGATTTCATCTAAATCTACAGGCAGTGTTGATAGTTGATGGCAAGTTCTTGGCTTGCTTCCTAGTCTCAAGTACAGTTGTTTTTTTTTTCAAGTACACTTTTAAAAGTCCAATCTGAGATTCTTTATGAGAAGTTCCAGCAAAGAGAACTTTAAAAGACCTATGTAGTCAGTTACAATGTTTTGCTGCACTTATGTAAATAAGCAGGCCAAATCCAATGAAACCAGACTTATTTTGCAATCAAGAATAACCTTACTTTGATTATCTTTGATGAAAATAGGTGATTGTAGGGAGAAATTACATGTTTCAATGGAAAACTATAACCCACCCTTGAGGGTTTTCAGATTCTAGTCTTGTTCCTTGTCTTTCAGCTATTTTTCATCTTTTTGTAAACTGCATCTTGCTGTCTTGTTTGTTTTGTCAGTAATTAACACTTCCAATTTTTCTCCCACCCTCCTGACTTGACATCACTGAGAACAAAAACTGTCCTTTTCTGGAAACACTGAAAGTGGAACTTGGCTTGATAGAACTTCAAAGGATCTATCACAACAGGGCAGGCCACCCAGAGTTTACTGGAACACCTGAGTCTTCCATGCTCTGCTCCAGGAAGTTACCAAACTGTGTACAGCTGAGCTGTTAGGGGAACCACTGACGAAACTGCCCTCCCTGGCCAGGCACGATAGTAACCACTTGCATGAGTTACCTTACAGCAGGAGGTCCTGGTCAAGCTACCACCAACCGGAAGAATTTGGGAAAGGTCAAAATGAGGGTCCCTATGTCCTACCAACCTCCCAGAATCGTCTCTGGGATCTATCTTGGCTGAGTGATGCATGCACCACCAGAAAGGACCCTGAGTAAGAATGATTGGCCAGAGAAAACCAAAAACTAACCCCATTCCCATAAAACCTGAGACTGAGAGCCACTGTGGCAGAGCAGTTCTCCTGGGTTCCCTGACCCTGCTGCTCTCTGCCTGAGCACCCCTTCCCAATAAAGTCTCTTGCTTTGTCAGCACATGTGTCTCCTCCCACGATTCATTTCTGACTGTTAAACAGGAAGCCCACTCTCAGGCCCTGGAAATGGTCCCCCTCCCTGCAACAACACTACCACTGAGCATCCTCATTAAAGATGCTTCAAACCCAACATCTAGAAGTCGAAACTGAGATGAAACCTGTGGGGCCCTCCGGGGTACAAAACTCTGTGTCCCCTGTTTCTTGTTTGCAGAAAAAGGCTTTAGTCTCCTAGGTCTTCCTTGAGTTCCAAAGAGCAGATTCAAGTGGTTAACTAATTAGGGAAGTGAGGGAATGCAGAAACAAAGGAAAAGCAGTCAAGAAACAGTAGTTCAGCAATAAAACAGTGTCCTAGTTCCTCCTCAAGGGATATACATAACAATCTGACACATATCTGAGTTGTTGTGCAGAAACTAAGACCACCACCCAGGTGGAGGATGGTGACTACATGCTGACCTCAAGCACTAGACTCCAGACTGGTTGGAACCAGAAGTTTGATAATTGAGATTCTTGAAACATTACCCTGTGACCTCACCACGAACCAATCAGAAGAAAGTCAGGCACCCTGTAGCTCTCATCCCAAGTGTTGCTTTTAACAACCCTTACTGAAAGCCATTGGGGATTTCAGGTCTTTTGAACATGGTCTGCCTGTTCCTCTTGCTTGGCCCTGTGATAAACGCTTCTCTGCTTCAAACTCCAAGGTTTCAGTTTGTTTGGCCTCACTGTGCATCGGGAAGACAAACTTGTGTTCAACAACAGAATCTCAACTGGCTGCCTTCTGGACTCAGAAGCTGCATTTATAGTCTACTTCAACCATTAATCTTTTCCTTTTTGATTCCTCATTCTAATCCATATTCTTCACTCCCTTTGGAGATCTTTTACCTCACAACTTCTAACCTGACTCCACGGCAATCAGCCTAGTTTCTTTTCTTGTGTGTAAAACTTCTAGTGTAGTTTCAGAGGGAAATGTGGAGACCCTTTTGGACCCCCAGAATTAGTATAATCATTGCTTTACAGTAAAAACATTAAAACATTTAAAGTGAGCACAGTCGATACAGAAAAAATCTTATCTGAATTTTCTTTATCTGCCCAAAGCAGAGCCTCCTGAAAATATAGGAACTATTGACCCCCCTTCCTAGGGAGTTTCCTGAAAATTCACTTGCTGAGAAGACAGACTGCCCATTACCTTTAGAATCAAGAAGCAATAGAAACTTCCATACTCTCCCAACTGAAGCCCTAACAAACCCCTCTTGTTAAATTGAATTGATACATATTTACACTTCCCTTTGAGCTATTCCTTGAGTTTTCCATTACTGCAAATTCCTGTGTGCATGTTTGAAAATAAGCCTTGTCTTTTCTTCTGTTAATCTGTATTTCTTTGTTTTTCCTGTTAAATTTTCAGGCCCCCCACCACTGGATCCAAGTTGAAAGAGGAAATGTTTTCCTCCCAGTGTTACGGAGTCCAAGCTCGCTCTGCTCGCCGCACGACAGGCCAATGAATTGGAGACGAGGTGTTGAGGCAAGGAAGACGGCTTTACAGACCGAGAAGATGGCAGACTCGTGTCTCGGAGAAACCATCTTAAAACGAGGTTTGGATGCCAGTTTCTTATATAGCACACAGAGAGGGGGAGGAGATGGGCAAGTAAAGTAAAAAGGCCACAAGTTTTGCAAATATCCCCTGGAATGGCCAGCCTCGGGGAGGGGATGTGTTAATTTCTTCTTTCCTGCAGCCAGCCACAGGTGGGCGGGGTCAGATTGTCTCCCTGTGAGCTGATCGGAGGCACTTTAGTTTAACCTTCAGGCAGAGGAGCAGCGTTCCCTGAGGCAGGCCGTTATGTACTATTACAATGACAACAAAAGCAACGAAAAGCAAAGGTTCAAGTCAAAGAAACAGATCCAACGTGGAGTCCGACTTAGCTCTTCCCTGTTACACCAGTAGAGGCACAGGAACCCACTCTGAGTTAAGGCCCCGGCGTGGATGAGTTCCCTGTACCCGCTTCCTCCACACCACACACACTCTGAGGGGAGGAGCTGCCTGTGGCAGCAGAATACCAGCAAGGAAAGAACTCCGGAAAGCCCAATATTTCAAGGGCAGGTGGGGTAGAAAAAGCCACAGAAGAGCCAGAAAATGATGAAGGGTTATATTGATGGGAGATAATGACCAATGGTTCCAAGTGTGGAGCGCCTACCAAGGGCCAAGCAGCGTGCTCAAAGACTTTACAAACATTACCTAATTTGCTCCACAAGCCAGGTCGAATTCACACATTATGGATGAGACAACACATTTATGAAGGTTGGGTGAATTGCCCAAATTCACACAGCTAGTTAGGTCAAGATGAGAATTTGAACTCTGGAGGCCATGGCTTTAATCATGGTAGTTAGTTGAATAGTATCCCTTGCCATTCACGTCCAGAACTTCAGAATGTAATCTTATTTGGAAATAGGGTTTGAAGAAGTGGTCAAATTAAGATGGAGTTGGGGAATTCCCTGGTGGTCCAGTGGTTAAGAATCTGCCTTCCAATGCAGGGGACGCAGGTTCGATCCCTGGTCGGGGAACTAAGATCCCACATGCTGCGGGGCCACTAAGCCTGCATGCCACAACTGAGCCTGTGTGCTCTGGAGCCCGCGCACCACAACTAGAGAGAAGCCCACGTGCCACAATGAAAAATCCAAACTAAGACCTGATGCAGCCCAAAAAAAGTGCAATCCTCTTAAATCCCACAGCCTGAGATGCCTAGTTTTAGTAACATTCAAAAAACCATAATCTATGAACTAAAATTAATTGAAAAGGAATTTCAATTGTTACTGCCTCTCTTCAAGAATATTAAGAAAGATCGATTTCAAAACCCACAGCAATACTTATTAAAATTCCTTTCCCTCTCCTACTCAATTCTGCTACACCCAAAACTGCCCTTGAGGCTCCTGTCAAATCCTTTCAAAAACTCTTCCCCAACTTCCAGCTCCTGTGGCTTTTCTGTTTCTCTTCCTCCTTGTTCTTTATTATGTAGATTAATTTTGCCTTGCTATTTTATTTTGTTTAAAGTTTCTTTTCTGCTTGTCCCATTACCTTGTAATTCACCATAAGGAGAAAGAGCCCAGGAATTAAGCAAGTAAGACTCTCTCTTCTTCCCTCCTCTTTTGCAGAATCACCTTCACGACAACATTACAAAACCTCTGGGACCGGTAGGCAAAGAAAGAATTCTCCAATGTGGGAATATTGGGAGTGCTCACACTTTGATAAACTTATTCCTGTTACACAATTATATAATTCTGCTTTGTCCCAAGATTTTTTTTTTTTGAAATTACTAAGCATCAAATGCCTTTGTATATAATTATCCCAAAGTGCATCTGAACACACAGATCACACACACTCAATCTCTTTCTTTCTCTCCCTCTCTCTCTGGTCCCCCAGTGATAAAAAACATTTCCTTTCTTTGTGCCACTCTGGAAACTAGGGAAGCTTCCAAGAGAATATGAATTAGACAAAATACATAGAAGACCTATTTCAAGTCCTGGTTTTCACAATGACTATAGTCCACTTCTAAAAACATAATTATAATTTGGTTATCTTTCTGACAGTAGATGGAAGACAAACAGCTGTCTTCAAATATTTGAACTGTAACTTTAAGGAAATACAGTAGGCTTAATCTATATCATCCCTGAGGTGGAAACCAGAAATAATGAGTGGAAGTTACATAAAAGGCATATTTCAACTCAATATAAATAACTTTCTAAATATTTAAAGATATTCAGTAATGAAATGTGTTATTTGGGGGGATGTATAAAAAGAAACTGGACAAGTCTTTGACGATTGTAGGGGATTGTTCAAGCATGGGGTAGGACTTGGACTAGACTGGAAGCAGTATACTGCAGTGCTTAAGAGCCGGCATTCAAAGCATTGTTTGACCACTGACCAGTTATGTGGTCTTGGAGAAATTATTTATCCATTCTAATCCTCAGTTTTTTCATCTGTTAAATGTTATATAATATTGTAATATGTATATGTTATATATACACATATAATAGAAGATATAACGTATATTATACATATGTAGATGTATACATGCAATATAATATCAAGTTGTTTGAAATGAGATGATGATTAAATGAGATGATGGAAAGTATATGGCAGAGTAGACAATAAATAATAGTGGCTATTATTATAGCCATTATGTCATTTATATATTTATGCATATAGGTGTATATTTATCAGAATATATTCCCAGGTATATTAACAGGTATTATGAGAATAAAGGTTCGGTTCAGTCAGTTTGGAAATACATTTCTCAGAGTTTAAACAGGTTCCTTTGCTGTAGGATTTTTCAGATCCTTTAATGTCTTGATGTACATCATGAAGTTCTAAAACGGCAATAACACATGAAAGATTTTTTTCCAGCTTCTTGGATTATGGTATCATTTTTGTTTCTGGTCTTCAAAGATGGTGTTGCATGGAATTCACCTTGGGAAAGGCTAGTTTGATGGATTATAATTTCCTTTCCTCCTCAAGTCTCTGTCTTTCTTCGATTCTTCAGTTTAAGGATTCTCACAGTTTTCTTCATTATCTCCTCAAAGTTCTTGAATCTTAAGAACTTTGAATTTACAGGGAGAAATGTTTTGCAAGGTCTGACCATAGGATGAGTCTCCCAGTCAAGGAGAGCACTGAGTTCAGTTCAGTGTCTTATATGTAGTCAAGTCTCAAAATAAGTTTATTGAATACTGAATGGATTTTCATCTGGCTGGTGTAGAGGAGGAAAAAAAATTTGTTTCCCTCTACCTATCTTAGGTTTATTGGCTAGTGTTCTGCCAATTAGACTAACAAAAGATAGATTAATAAGAGAAAAATAAACAATTGTTTATTAATGGGTACATCATGCACACAGTGCATGAGTAACTCAAAGGGGTGGTTAGAACTTGGGCTTATCTAGCATTTTAACCAAAGATACATAATTTTGTAGAGAAGTGACAAGACAAAGAAAAGGACTGATTTTCTAGGGGTAGTAAATTGTGGGAAGGCAAATATATGAGGAAACCAATGGTAGATAAGGCTTAGTTAGTGAGGTTTGTTTGTATAGACTTTTTCTCAGGGCTGTCTGTCTCTGATGATAAGGTTGTTATTCCCTTCTTGGTAGGGGAGGTGGGTGGGGGAGACCTTCAGGATGGGAATTTGTGTTCTGCTTTCTGTTAGACAAAAGGAGGGCAGAGAGCTTATCCTGTGTCTTTTTGTTAATTACCTTTGGCTCAAAATAATTCTTATGCCAGAGTGGCATATTTTGAGGTGGCATACTGTGAACCCGTTCACTGGGGCAGGCGTGCAGGGTTCTACGTGGAGGCAAGGGGATAAGCTACAATGTAAACTCTAATTTATTTATTTACTTATTTATTTTGGTTACGTTGTGTCTTCGTTGCTGCGCGCGGGCTTTCTCTACTTGCAGCGAGTGGGAGCTACTCTTCATGGCAGTGCGTGGGCTTCTCATTGCGGTGGCTTTTCTTATTGCAGAGCACGGGCTCTAGGCGTGTGGGCTTCAGCAGTTGTGGCTCACAGGCTCAGTGGCTGTGGCTCGTGGGCTCTAGAGCGCAGGCTCAGTAGCCGTGGCGCACGGTCTTAGTTGCTCCGTGGCATGTGGGATCTTTCTGGACCAGGGCTCGAACCCGTGTCCCCTGCATTGGCAGGTGGATTCTTAACCACTGTGCCACCAGGGAAGTCCCTACAATGTGAACTCTATAAGGGAAAAAGCCTATAATAGTGCCTGACACATATTAAGTGATCAATAAGTATGTTTTTTGTTTTTTTAAATTACTTGTTGAATAAATGAATGGGCTGACATATCTACTTGAATGTACTAAAGGCACATTAACCTTAATTTGCCCAAACCAAACTCATGCTCCTCTCATCCCCTGCTCCCCTAAATCTGTTTCTCTGCCAGTGTTCCCTGTCATGGGAAATAGCACCACTATCCATCCTGCTACTCAAACTAGAGTCTAAAGTCATCCTTGATGCATTCCATCCTTCACCATCCTCCCACTTCTAATTGACCACCAAGCCCAGTTATTCTCTTTATATCCTTCGACTCCACCTTCTTTATTCCACTTCTGCCACGATTACCTAGACCAAGTCACCATTCTCTCTTGCCTGGACTACATTAGTAGCCTTTGAACGAGTCTTTTATGAAGCTATGGCCCAGTTACAATCATTCTTCCTCCTTCAACCAGCGGGATCTTTTCAAAACACACATCTGATCACCTAGCACTATCTGATCCCAACAAAACAAAACAAAACAAAACAAGCTTTCTTCAATGTTTTTCACAGAGATCAAAATTCTTATGTGGTCAGCAGGACCCCATAAAGACAGTGCTTCAGTTACCCCTCCAGCCTCACTTTCCTACTTTTTACATACTAGCTACACAGAACTTCTTTCACTTCTTCAGATGCATTCCATTTCCTCTTGAGATCTTGCATAAGCTCCTCTCCAGCCTTTTTTTTTCTTTCTTTTTTTTTTTTTTTTTTTTGCGGTACGCGGGCCTCTCACTGCTGTGGCCTCTCCCGTTGCGGAGCACAGGCTCCGGACGCGCAGGCTCAGCGGCCATGGCTCACGGGCCCAGCCGCTCCGCGGCATGTGGGATCTTCCCGGACCGGGGCACAAACCCGCCTCCCCTGCATCGGCAGGCAGACTCTCAACCACTGCGCCACCAGGGAAGCCCTCTCCAGCCTTTTTGACATTGTAACTCTGACCCTTCCCTCATGGTTTAGTCCATTCTCACATCCCCTGGGAAGCCTTCCCTAACTTCTGTGCCAAGTCGATTCTCCATGAACCTGACCTTTGTAACACTGTCGCAGTTGTCATTTTACATTCATTTATGAGATCTGGTGTCAGTCTCCCAAGCTAGGTCTCCATGACGGCAAACACTTTTCTATCATCTAAAAGGGGGCTTATCCTGCGGTAGCATATCCTGTGGTAGCACTCAATAAATATTTGATAGATAGAGGCATGGATAGACTTTTAAAATACTTTGAACAGAGGTTTAATGCACATATGGAAAAGTGAACATACCATATGTGTTCAATGAATTTCCACAAAGTGATGGATAGACTTGTAAAAAGTTTCTTTTCAGGTTTTGGATTCTTCAACTTAGCTGAAGAGAAATGTTGTCTGAAGCTAGCTATAGCAAGTGAGCACTAGAGGGCAATAGAGACAAAGGAATGAAGACTCAGCTCTACCAGGCAGTGCAGTGGATGCCCTGCAGTTTCTCAGAGGTGCAAAGGATTCTGGGAAACTCTGTGGCCAACCAGACACGTCTCTGGAGGCCAGAGGCCAAAGCAGCCTCCTTTGAGATGCTGAGCAAGCAGGGAGATGCCTTATTACTGCCATTGCTTAACTGTGCTTGTCAGTACCCTTTAGGTACAAGGATAGCACGTGTGGATAATATTAGTAATACCCAGAGATGTCAAGGAGACAGAGATATGTCCCAGCAGTCACATAAAAGAGGGTCTCAAAAACTGGAATGAGCTGCAACAATGACCTGGGCATCTTGTCACCCCTGAAGAGTGGGCATTTGCTTCTCCTTAATCGTGTGATGCTGTTGTACTCATGACTCTTCTGTCTCTGCTTCTTTTTCCAATGGTTTTCCCTCTATTTTTGACTTCCAGCTACCTCCTCTTCACTTCTGCTGCCTTTCTCCAGCCCTCCACCCCCAATTGCCTTACACCAAACTGTTTTGAGCTGCTGACTAGCAGTGATCAGGTAGTGATCAAGTAATCATCCACCATCCATCTGGTTGTAAGTGACCTTGTGTCCAGCCTGCTATAATCAGCAGAGTGGACAGGGTACAAGCCCATACAACACTAACCACCACAACTTTATGGAAGAAACCCCCCGTGGCCTCTCTCTCAGGAGGAGGACAAGTGCAGACTTACTCTCCAAAATGCTTGACAATGAATTAAAAGCACTACCAACCCATTACCAACGCAGCTAAGCAGTCTCAGGCTACACTTCCTTTAATCATTAGTCTTCTTAGTTACTGAGTATACTCCACCCTCCATTCATTCTGGTCTAAAGGACTCTGAGGCTAACACTTTTGTTTGAGTCTAGATTAGGCCACTGGCAAACTGGGTGTCTTTGTGATCTCGGGTGGCCTTGGCCTGCCGCAGCTTGAAACAGAGGATTTCGGTTCCCCAGCCAGAGTTTAAAGTCAGGCTGCGGCTGTGAGAGCACTGAATCCTAGTCACTAGACCATGACAGCTAGTGGCCAGTGACAAGGCCCTGGCCCATCAGCTGTGTAGAAATGAATTTTCACAGAGAGATGGAAAGTAGTGAAACAAGTAAAGTGTTTATTAGAGGAAAAAGAGCACCTGTGAATAGGCACACAGGGTGGGCTCAGAGAGAAAGTCGCGCCCTCGTGGTAGTTTGAATCATTTATATGGGGCATTTCTTCAGGGTTTCCTTTGGCCAATCATCTTGCTTTGCCTTGTTCTGAGTCTGTATTTGGTTTCTTTCTAAAAAAATTATATTTATTTATTTTTGGCTGTGTTGGGTCTTCGTTGTGGTATGCGAGCTTCTCATTGCAGTGGCTTCTCTTGTTGCAGGGCACGGGCTCTAGGCGCACGGGCTTCAGTAGTTGTGGCACGTGGGCTCAGTAGCTGTGGCGCACGGGCTTAGTTGCTCTGTGGCATGTAGGATCTTCCCGGACCAGGGATCGAACCCACGTGTCCTGCATTGGCAGGCGGATTCTTAACTACTGCGCCACCAGGGAAGTCCCTATATTTGTTTTATATCAGGGTCCTCCCCTGTGTGCGTGAGCATCTCTTAGCCGAGATGGGTTCCAGCGAAGAGGCCTATGGGTAGGTTGACATCACTCCCTTTTGGACCTCCAAGGAGCTTTTCTGAACATGTATAGTTGGGAAGGTCTTCTTGACCTCAAGAATGAGAAATATGTGGTCTCTTATCTAGGCAGGGCTCAGCTCCTCCTCCTCTTCATCCTGGAGTCTCTGTCCACCGGGGAAAAACTCCAGCTGCTCAGCCTGGGGCCCATCTATCTCCTGCCTCACTTGGGCAAGTCACTTAACCTCTCTGAGCCTCAGTTTCCATTTCTGTACAATGGGGGTGATCATTACCTTCCTTAGGATTAAGGTGAGAGCTCTTTTCAAGTTGTAGAACACTGGATCAATGGCTCTCAACCTCAGCTGTACATCAGAACCACTGTGGTACTTTAAAAACATACAGATGTCCAGTCCCTACCTCCAGAAATGCTGACTTAGAGGTCTGGTTTGATGCTTGGGTTTAAAATACTCCTTAAGTGATTTCATTGCACATGCTAAGTTAAGAATCTTTGCACTTCACAAAAGATAGATGGTATTTTTATTATCTAGTACAACCAAAGAGCTGAGGTATGACTCCTGGCCACTCAACTATCCCCTGGTCATCATTCTTGGCAGAAATTGGCCTGCATTAAAGTACACAATTGCATCAGGTACCCTGCTCTGGAGCATATAGACAAAGACTCCTTGAGGCCAATGACCTTAGGCAGGATGAAAGTCATGGGTAGGGCATGTCAATGATGAAGTGCTGTATACTCCTAAGAGCAGACATTTACAGCTCTGATGAGTTGAGGTCCAAGTTCAGGGCATACCTGTGGAGGGAACAATAACTCTAGGGAAAGTCATGCTGAATGAAGGGGAGTTCAGACCCTTCTTCTCTTGGGAAGGAGGAGTTTCAACATCTCCTAAAACCCCACCACCATGTCCTTTCTAATGAGCTGGCTCAGATAAACCTGATTTCCACCCGTGAAAACACAGATTAAACAAAAATCAATTCCAATTTAAATGTATTCCAACCTTTCATATTATAGTTGTAGAGCTAATTGCTCTGAATTGTCATATGCTGTAAGGCAGAAAGGCATCATTAAAGTACTAAAAATTCTTTCCATGAAATGGATTTGTGCCAGAGAGAGAAGGCCACTGATGAGTTCTTCTTAAGCAGGTTGTTTTGGATATGGATATATTTTTTAGGTATCTTTGGGAAAAACTCAAATTTGCAAGAGGGGACACTTTGTTGGAGCTTGCATAAGTTCTTAACAAACTGATTGCAGGGGGTCTGTGCTTTGGAGGGTTCATTGATCCATCTCTTCATTCATTCTTCTTTCATTAGTTCCTTTTTTTTATTCGATGGATATTCTGTGCTTAACCATATGCCAGCCTTGTGGTGACCCTGGGGATCCAGTGGTGAGCAAAAGAAGACATTTCATTCTTTATGGTGTTTATAGCCTAGTAGGGATGCTAATCAAATAAATGTGTGAAATTCCAACTGTGACAAATACGTTGGAACCAAAAATGGGGGAGTTTGACTGAGGTATGTCAGGAAAAGTTTGCTCTGAGAAAAACTTTGTGTGTGTTGAGATCTCCAGATCTCAAGGATGAGGAGGTGTTAACCATGTGGAGGGGTCAGCATGTACAAAGGCCCTGTGGTGGAAGGATGTTTGACTACTGGGAGTAGAAGGTCAGTGTTCCTGGAGCTCAGAGAGAGACAGGCATGGGTGCGAGACGAGATTGGAGAGAGAATGAGAGGCCACACTGTGCTGGACATTAGGCCACAGTTATGCTGCTGGTCTTTATCTTGAGAGCAGTAAGGGCCCTCTGACACAGCTTTCATTAACATGGGGTGTGATGGAGGAGGATGTTAGTGCTATTGCCACAATGAGGCGAGACCAGTTAGGTTATCACTGCCCCTGGGCAGGAGATGGGGACTCCCAGCTCAGAGCAGACTGGGTGCTTCTTCCAAGGCTGGGCGTGTTGGCAGTTAGTTCCTCTGGGAGTTGGGGGGCCACATACACTGAACAATGCCTCCTCCTTGCCTGTGTTCTTCACTGCATCTAGGGACTGCACAGCAAGTCTGCACCAGCTCCTCCTGCCTCAAAGAGGAGTGAGAAGAGAATGTGCTTTTAGCAACTGTATTTGCTTTTGTGCTTTTAGAATTCATCTGAAGTTCCTGAAGACATCCTGGTGGATGTGAGCCAAAGCATTTGAATAACAGCCTGGAACTCATGAGATGAGCCCAAATAAGACAGAATCACTTACTTTTTCTTTTTCCAAGTATGCATGCAATTCACTTATTAAAAATCATCCATGTGGGAATTCCCTGGTGGTCCAGTGGTTAGGACTCTGAGCTTTCACTGCCGAGGGCCCAGGTTCGATCCCTGGTTGAGGAACTAGGATCCCACAAGCAGCATGGCATGGCCAAAACAAACAAACAAACAAAACAAAACAAATCAAAAAACCACCTACTAAGAGATATTAGGTGAAAATTTAGGAACACGATATGATTGGCCATATTTTAATCTACATTAGTTTCTTTTGTTTGTATCATTAAAAAAACACTTTACTGAGCTATAATTCACATACCAGAAAGTTCACTCTTTTAAAGGGTTCCATTCAGTGGTTTTTAGTATAGTCATAGGGTTAGGCAAATATCCATTTAAAAAATAGTGCCAATTTTTCCTTTCATTAAAAAATTTTGTTTATTTAGTTTACAAACTTTGTACTGTAGAAAATTTCAAACTTCTGTATAAGTAGATGAAGCTCCTAGTACTTAATACCCAGCTCCAGCAGTTATGAACCCAGGCCAATCTTGTTTATCTGTACCCTCCTCCACTGGATGCTTTTGAAGCCAATCTCAGATGTCATTGTCATTTCAGCTGCAAATATTACACGATGACTCTTTTGTTTAAGAAAATAAGCAGAATATTACTATCCACTAAAAATACGAAAAATAATTCCTTAATATCATCAAATATCCAGTGAAATTTCCCTAATTGTCTTCTTTCTCTTTTTTCCTCCCTCCCTTCTTTCCTTCCTTCCTTCCTTCCTCCCTCCTTCCTTTCCTTTCATTTTCTCTTTTTCTTTTATTTAAACAAACGGTTTGTTTGGAAAGCAGCTATGCTCACAGCTATACCATCAGCACTGCACACAAGAAGTTTGTTTGAATCAGAACCCAAGCAAAGCTCATATATTGTCTGTGGTTGATGTATCTCTTAAGTCTCTTTAATTTACAGATTCCTTCTCTCTTTTTTCCTTTGCAATTTATTCGTTGAAGAAATTGCATTATTTACTCTATTGAATTTCCCTAAAGTATTTATTTATTTAAAAAATGTTTATTTTTAGTATCAAACCAAAGTAGAAGGGAGAACAGAGTTTGGAGCATGGATTTTGGAGACTCATGTGTATCTTGGTTCAGTTCTGGCTCCATCCCTTTCTTGGTGTGGCCCTGAAAAACAAATCCTCTCCCTCAGTGGGCAAAGAAGGGACATTATCTTGAAGACTAAGTTGGATAATGCATGGAAAGTGCATGGCACACAGAAGGTGCTCAATAAATCCTCCTCCTCCTCTTCTTTTTATTTATTTTTATAATTTATAATGTAATTTATGTTATTTATTACATTATACTATATTTTGATATTATTTTTATATAATTATATAACAGTATAGGATTATGTATATACATATAATATGATTTTTATATAATTATAAAATAACTTTTAAGATTTTTTATTTTTAGCATTATTTTTATTTTCACGTGGAGACAGGAGTCATCAATCCTCAGCCCTGGCTCATCTTGACCTGAGAAATTGGCGGACAGTTATTCTTTGAGAGTTTAAAGGATGGCTGGAGACCTGGGAAGTATTGTACCTGGGAGTATAACTAGAAACAGAGTCCTCTGCAGAGCTGAGAGATTTCTTCATTATTACTCACCCTGGTACCACCTTTTACCGTGTTCTTGGCCCTGCTGTCATGTCCATTGTCATTAGGTAGTCTGCAGTCTCCTGAGACATGGGAAGGCAGGTGATAACTGAATCCATGCTGCAGTATTAGCCATCCAAATCTTGTCCCTTCAAGGAACATTTTAAAAAAGAACTTGGAAGAGGGTAATATTGAATCTAGACAAATTATCTGGGAATATTGGGGAATATTTAGGCACTTTGAGACTTGGAGGGAGGGAAATATTTTTGTGTAGGGGGCAGTCAGAGCCTATCACAAAGGTAATCTTTGCATGAGAGCTGCAAAGATAATTGCCTTTATATAAATTCATTCATGCATGCATCCAGCCACCCATCCATCCATTCATCTATCCACCAGTCCATCCATGCATCCATGCACCCATTAATCCATTCATCAGCCAACATTTATCTCCTATGTGAATAAACAAGACAATGCCTCTTAACTTAGGTCTAATGCCCATGTGGTCTCTTGACTCCACTCTACACCTGTTTGCAAAGAATCTCCAGCCTGAATATGAATTCAGGTGCATCTGGGTGACAGAGAAGTGAGATGACCCTGATTCCTCAACAGAGTCCAGTGCTGGACTCTGATTTTTCTATCACATGTTCAGAATATAGCTTTCCTTTCATGGCTACTTAATTATTATGGCTCAGAAGACCATAATACTAAATTAAAGTGAAATGCAATTGCTCTGCCAGTTTTCACACCTGCCAGAATTCAGCCGATAAGAGCAGGATTCCATGTGCATCTCCAAGTAAGAATTTGCTGTCAGTGACAGGAGGAAGAAAGGAAAAAACCCTTCTCTTTCCACATTTGCCCTGCAGCCAGGTTGACACAACAGAAATGGAAAACAATTGGTACAGGTATAAAATTCTATGACAAAAGGAAAGTTGTGAAATAGAAAAATGGATTTCTTGGGGGAAAAACATAACTTCCTCTGACCACATGTATTTAGGAAAAGAATTCTGTAGTCTGAGAATATTAAGGTCATTAAAAGTTGCAGGTTTTTTTAGGGGGTGGGCATGGAGGCTCTTAACCTACCCTCCCTCACATTCTCCTTCAAATCTATATTAAGGTTAATCATCAATTGAAAGCCAGAAATGATATGGGAAAATCATTCTTTTACAAATGGAAACTATTATAATTTAAAAGGGTGCAAATGAAACCATACATTTTCAGAAGGAGATCAATGAAAAGCACTTTATTAGAAAATATAAATCACTTTTTAATTTCAGATACAACAAGAAAAGAACTCATTTTTTCAGTTTCATTGAAATCGATTGGTACACCTGCAGAGAAAAGCAGCTTTATCATCTCGTTATCAGCCAATTAATATGCAGGTCTAAATGTGAATACTATTCCAGTTAACTAGAAATGGATGATTTTATTGAAGTCTTAATAGACTAGGAAAAGCTGCCTTCCACCCTGCTAAATGAGGTCAGTTGAGAAAAAAAAATCAGAAGTACATTGCTTGGGACGGGTGGAATCTAAAACAATTTCTCTAACTCTTCGGACTACAGAGAAATGGAAGCAAAGCAACACGTCTGAAAGCAAGGGACCTGGTATATGGAAGAAAAATCAGAATATTGAGTTTTCTTTTCATTGGAAAAGGGAAATATTTGGGTTTGATTCTGAAGTCTGACACTCACTATTCAAAATTTGACAGTCCTTAGTTCTTACTCTCATCTCCATTTTAATCTAAGGGCAAGCAGAATTGTAAACTAGATGAAGTCTATTTACCACTTCCCATTTTTTTCCTTTTTGTGCTCATTTTCTGCCTTGCGATGTTCTCTCTAACACACAGAAAACCTAGCATCCTCAAGTTCTCTGTACCCCTTCCCCTACCAAAACAGCTAAGTGACCTTGGGATAAACTAATTCACACTGTTACTATCGCCAGTGATATTTTAAAGGAGTGTAATCTAAAGCATGGGTCAGCAAACATTTTCTCAAAAGGCCGGATGGTAAATATTTTCCACCTCACAGGCCATAGGATCTCTGCTGCAACTATTCAACTTTGCCTTTAGAACACAGCCAGAGACAAAACACAAATCATGTGGTTGTGTTCCAGTAAAACTTTATTTACAAAGCAGGCAGTGGGCTGAATTAGGCCTGTGGGCTGTAGTTTGACAATCCCTCATCTAAAGCAATGGGGCTATAAGTGGTGGAATGCCAGGTGTCAAGGAAGAGCTGTAGGGAGAAATTAGTTTTTAGAAGATTAGGGGAGTTCAGCTGGCCAGAAGACCTCTCTGACATTCTTCAACCACTTTTTGATTTTCTTAAAATTTACTTGTTCATTTGTTCATGCATTCATTCAGCCCTCAAACTTTTGATTGAAAAAATGCTTACCCCCTCTGTCAGGAGCTCTGTAAGCAAGAACAACTCTGCCCTTTGCTTGGGGTCAGTGGCAACAGTTCCTCCCCTTCAAGATGCTCACTTTGAGTCCTTGCTAACACTCTGGTAGCTGGTTTCAGGCAAGCACCTTCTGATTCCTAATTTCTATGGAATTAGGAATAACCGGCCCCAAGCACAGGAAATAGGTTCTGCTGCTGGAATGTGTATTCAGAATATGACAAATATGTCTATGATCATGAGACCCATTTTCTACAGTTGAATCAGTACTTAGAGATTAATATGAATTTTGTCCTCCAATAGTTACTTGGCAGGCTTAACCCTCCCAAGATATTGCTATAACTCTGAAAGTTTAAAAAATTACACAGCATATGGAATGTTATTTATTTATTTTGGAATGTTCTCGTAAAGATTTTTCTAAAATTTATAAATGTAGCTGTTATATTATAGAATGTTAAGAAAACAGAAAGATGAAAATAACATCATATATAATCCTAAGACCCGGACGACAAGTGGGAAGTGCCTGGCACAGTAACTGGTGCATAATAGGTGCTCAGGAAGTATTTGTTGAATGAATGAATAGATGTATATTTCTTATGAAAATCCAATGAGTGGCAAGTCTTTATCCAATCCGATGAGTGGCATATCTTTATCCTTCAAGGGCGGATTTCATGTTTGGAAATAGCCAATAGCCCTTCTATGTCAAGCGTGTACATCAAGCTGAGGCTGTCCACTGATCTGAGCTTTGACCTTATACAAGTGGGACCTGTAGATTTGTAGACCTTTAGGCATCTACTCTAGCTGGAAGGTGTGCCCTGCTGGTCCCTTATCCGTACCCAATGTATCCAATTTTTGACACATTGCTTGGATTAGAGGATTATTTTGGTTTTGTGTAGCTGCAACCTTGGTTTTACAAGAGACTCACCATTTAATGTAGCTGTGTGAATCTGGACAAGTCACTTATCTTTCTGGGACTTAATTTCCCAATGTTTCTAATGAAAGTGTTCAATTAAATCATCATAGAGTCTCCTTGTACCACTAAAGTTACTCAATTCTAGAAGTGACCCCAAACAACCATACTTCATTTTCACATTTTATTTTATTTTAATTCTTTTGGCCACGCCGCATGGCTTGCACAATACTAGTTCCCTGACCAGGGATTGAACCTTTCAGCAGTGAAAGCATGGAGTCCTAACCACTGGACTGCCAGGGAATTCCTACATTTTCCCATTTAAAAAGTATCCTAGCAAATATGCTAGAAATCCAGAATGTTGCAGTCTCAGGACTGAATAGATATTAGGTTTTATTTCTAAATTAATTTTTAAAGTTATTTATAAAAGTAATACTAATCAATGCAGAAAACTTGAAACACAAGGAACAGAAATATTAAAAATATTATATATATTCAGAATATTGTGTCATTAGCCCACCCAGAGATAATCACTACATATATAGATGAATCTACGTTTACTAAAAAATATCAATTTTGTCTACAGATAGGAATATATAACATAGAGATTGAAAAAATGAAATTATGCCCTACATGCTTTATAACCTCCTTTCATCTGGCAATATATTGTGAATATTTCCAGTATTCTATTGAATTTTATAAAACATGATTTTTTGTAAAAGACCACAGGGTGTTTCATTGGATATTTAGGACAATGGCAATATTTCCAGATCCAACTTTCCGCTTCTATAGAGCAAAACAGGTAGTGCCCACACAGTCTCATGAAACTATATCACCATCCCATCTTCTTTTCTTTCTCTTCCTTCTCGTTTTCCTTTTCCCCTTCTCTCTTCTTTTTCTTCCTTCCTGTCTTGGTGGAGATGCTGGGGATTGGACCTGGGGCCTCATGCACCTCATTTTCACTTGATGTTATAATTGGGCTGGTCATTTGCAGAGATGTCAGGCCAGTAAACAGAGTGTGTGTGTGTGTGTGTGTGTGTGTGTGTGTGTGTGTGTGTGTGTTCTGATGGCTACACTTCTGGCCTTAAGTCGGATGAGGCATTAAAGGCACATCTTGGAGACAATCTCTGAAAGTCAATCAATTCTTGGGGAGTCATGCCCTTGAAGGCATTCAAGGTGGTAGATATGGGTCTAATATGGGAAGGTTTTCTTTCTTTAGATTAGAGGCGTACAGGATTGAATTGAGTCATCTTGAGTGGTGAATTTCCTGTTACTTGTTGCATTCAAACAGAGGCTAACAGACCACTTACTACAGGCATTATCATGTTTCCAGACAAAAAAAATCATGTCTAAGCTAAAAACTTTGGCCTTGCACCAGATTTACACTGATGCTCCCCCAAACATTTCAGTCTGGTTACTCCTCTAGGTTAGATTCAATGATCTCTTAACTTTTTCCATGTGCAGATGGTTCCTCACTTAACAATGGTTCGACTTAATGATTTTTTGACTTTAGCATGGTGCTAAGGTGATAGGAATTCAGTCGAAATTGTACTTCAGATTTTGAATTTTGATCTTTTTCCAGGCTAACGATATGAGTTATGATCCTCTCTTGAGATGCTGGGCAGCGGCAGGGAGCCACAGCTCCCAGTCAGCTGCATGATCACCAGCATAAAAAACCAATACATTCTGTACCACACAATCATTCTTTCACTTTCAGTACAGGATTTTAAAAATTACATGAAATAGTCAATGCTTTTTAAAAAAATAAAATAGGCTTTGTGTTATACGATTTTGTCCAACTGTAGGCTAGGATTTATCAAGATATAACCTCACTGTAAGTCATGAAGATCTGTATTAGATTCTCTGATTGTATGACTCTGTGACATAGGCCTTTATGTAAGGCACTACTATTTAACTTCCCGAAATTGATGCTAATAAAAAAACCTGGACAGGAAAGGAGGTTCAACTAATTGCAGATAATGAGATTTCAATCTATCTGGGAATTTCAATTGTTCAGGCTTTCCCTAACCCTCCTTTATGTGGATATGTGATGGGATGTCTTAATGACAAAAGTATTAAATGACACATGTGGAGGCATGTAAGGGAGGATATGCACACACGTTCTAGATGGACAGATGTTAGTCTCTACCTGCATGCTTGAACAAGCGGCTAGGTCCTGTATGAAATGTCACACTAAAGACCCTTTAAATGCCTTGACTGAGCAATTTGGCCTTACCCCATTTTCTCATTTCAAAATGTTTCAGGTTCGTTTTGCTCCGTGAAATGCAGGAAAGCTGCTTCTGACCACAGAGACTAATGTGCTGTCCCTTTTATCCCCAAAACGGGCTCCCAATTGGTTCCAGGGAAAGTGATTTCCCCAAACCTGGCTGCCAGCCATAATTGACTTATATGTGACCCATCCATTTCCACATGCTTGTTAGAGCTGGATGTGGAGTCTCTCAGTCCCTCCCAGGCAGCTGGACAGGGGCAGTAGATAAGAGCAGGCATGCTGGTAGAACCCCTGGCGTTGAGCGGTCCATTCCTGCACTCATGACCTGTTGGATGCAGTAGACCCGATGTGGAGCCTGCCTTTGAAACCAGGCAGACATTGGGAAACATTGGAGGAAAATAGACCCCATCTTTCTTCTCTTACTTCTGTCTACCTCTTGTTTTCTCTCTCGGTCCCCTGTCCGCAGCAGCAAGAAACTGTACAAACTAGAGTCAGATTGCTTGGGTTTGAACCTAGCTCTGCCATCTAATAGCCATGTCACCTTGGGCAAGCTTCTCAGAATTCCACTGCCTCAGTCTCCTCACCTGTAAAATGGGGACAAGAGTCTAAGTACTTTTGTTACCGAATGCAAGTCCTCGTGCATAACACACAGTGAAGCCAAACAATACCAGAAAGTTGGAGTTTGGAGCAGAGAAAGGTTTATTGCAGGGCCATGCAAGGAGGTAGGTGGCTCATGCCTTAAAATCCCCAAACTCCTTGAAGGCTTTCATCAGAGCTCTTTTTTTTTTTTTTTTTTTTCTGCGGTACGCGGGCCTCTCACTGCTGTGGCCTCTCCCGTTGCGGAGAACAGGCTCCGGACGCGCAGGCTCAGCGGCCATGGCTCACGGGCCCAGCCGCTCTGCGGCATGTGGGATCTTCCCAGACCGGGGCACGAACCCGCGTCCCCTGCCTCGGCAGGCGGACTCTCAACCACTGCACCACCAGGGAAGCCCCCTAGGATTTTTTTTATAAAAGAAGGATGCTATGGTTAAAAAATATTTGAAAGCACTGGAGTAGATGATCTCTAGGGCCTCAGCCAGTCCTAAGGGGCACAATTTTTGTGCTTTTCAGCAAACTCAGCAGCCTTATGAAGGAATCACTTATTCTCTGTCATCTGGCTTTCTGTTTAACCAGAACCTCCTGTTAATAAAGGGATCTATATGATATATCCACAGCACAATAACCTTTGCCCTTAACAATGCAATTTATGATCTAGGACTATTTCATCAAAAGAGATGAACATTTAAGCACGATAGAATATATATATATGGTATGTATATTCTATCCTGCTTAAATGTTCATCTATATATCAATACATTTATAAAATGATAACTGCATGGTCATGGGAGAAAAGATTCAAAAATACAGAGCAATATAAGAAGAAAATAGAGATGAGATTACCAATAATTCTGGATTGATCACTGTTGACATTTGGGGGTATTTTCTAATATTTAAAAATTAAGTACACAATGTATACACAAATATTAAAACAAAATAGGGAGCATGCATTGTTTGTAGTTTTATGTGTTAACTTTTCATAAAATACTGTTATTTCATGAGCTTTCTCATGTTTTAAATTTTTTTTAAAAACCTGATTTTAATGACATTATAAGACTATAATATAGATGTTTTATAATTTCTTCATGAGTTTCCCTATTATTGGACATTTGAAATAGTTCTGATTTGTCATGATTAAGCTTTTGAGAAACACATCCATAGACAAATCTTTACTTGTATCTCTAAGTGTTTCTTACATAGATTCAAAGATGTGAAATAACTGAATTAAAGGACATACTTTTTTTTTCCTGAGACATATTTCCAAAATATCTTCCAAAAAGTTTATACCATTTTACATTTTCATCAGCTCTGTTGGAGTCTTGGTCTCACCAAATCTTTATCAAAATTTTGTTAATTTAAAAAAAAAAAAAAAAGGGACTTCCCTGGCAGCCCAGTGGTTAAGACTCCACAATTCCACTGCAGGGGGCACGGGTTCAATCCCTAGTCGGGGAACTAAGATCCCGCATGCCACACGGCGTGTCCCTGCCCCACCCATAATAAAATAAAATAAAATTGTGTTAATTGTTGGGTGAAATGTTCATCAGAGTTTTAGCGCCATATATAATTTATTAGACTCCCATACTTTAAAATGTGACAACCTATATAGCTTTCAAATGAATGGAAAATTTCAGCATTTCCCACAGATAATTTTTCCTGAAAAACGAAGGATGTAAAAATAAGAACAGGGCTAAAGTAAACCAGAGTATTGATATATAAAAGTGGAAAAAGAGAAAACAGTCTTCTAGTCCCGATGGACCCACATTCCAGCTCTCCCTCTTTTCTCTCACTTTAATACACAGTGGTTGCTGGGCAGTGTGGACTTCTATCAGGCTAGGAAAAATACCTGGGGGCTAATGGTTAGTTAGGGTCTGTCCTGAATCCAGCCCAGTGGTTCTTTACGCATTAACTCGGGGATTTAGGTTATAAGTCCATCGGGAAAGAACACGGAAAGCCGATCCATGAATCGAATGCACTTTCCCAAATCCCACAGCAGGACAGCCAGAGATGCAGCGTCTGCCCAGTAGAAAGAAGCCTCTGTGTCCCTTTCCAAACCTGCATTAGTTCTTGGATCTCTCAGGAGGCTTGTGGGGCAGTTTCTTCCTCTGCTTTACAACTCGGTGACCTCAGATTCCAGGAATAGAGGTGATCCTGGGGACTCTGTTCTCTACCTGGTTTGCTCTAAGTCAATAGATAACAAGAGGCCTTTTTTCTCCCAGCATATTACAATGTCTGTAAAGTTTCTTTTAAAATGCTTTAGCACAATTAATGGGATAGTAGGCATGTGCCAGGTGACTTGAACACACTCTCAGTGTGCACAGACTGGGGTGAACACCTACACAAGGAGCCAGACTCCAGAAATGGCTACCGTAAGTCCTCTTCCATCCTTTAGAGATCACTAGCAATGGATTTGCTAATTAGCATACTGGTATAAAAAAATGAATTTTTATTGGCGAATCTAGTGACTTAATTAATTTGATGAATGTTCGAAATGAGCTTCAGATAGGCAGCTTGGGTTAAAATACATAAAGACGTTCCCCTTCCCTTCATGAACCTAGCAAGTCTTGTAGCCTGTACCTTTAGGGATGTCACTTGCACCGGATCCTTAATCAGTCCTGTGTCCAGCCATTGACTTAGGAGGATTTCTGATGATTCTAGCTGGCAGTTGTAAAAACCTGTCCTAATCCGCTTTGAGCAAACTTTTCACACAAGGAAAGTTTGGAGCCCCTGTAAAGTCAGAAAACTGGAACTTCATCATCGTCCTGCTTTGCTAATGAATGTTTATTTAATGTTGGGAGTTGTGACTGTTGGCAACCCAGGTCAACAGGCCACAGCGTCAGCTTTTCTTCTGCTAAATTAGAGATCACAGGGGTGTCAGTGCAGGGTTAGTTAGAATTAGGCAATGTCTGTTGGCCATCCTTTTTCTCCTGATACGATGGCTAGCCAGCTGTCCAAGATCCGCTTCTGATTTGATTTAGAAAAACTTACCTGAGTTCTGAGAGCAATTCTGGTTCTGATAGGAGCAGGGGCCTGTGGGGCTCCTGGGCACAAAGCCTTTCTGTGTCCCCCATTTCTTTGATTACAGGAAACAGCCTTCATTCAGCCTCCACGACCTTTCCTGAGTTCAAATGGGCAGATCCAAGCAGTTGTTAATTAGGGGAGGGAGGAGCTGCAAGACCAGGGAGAAACAAACTGTCAAGAGCAGCCCTGGGGCAAGGTCCTGTTTCCCTATCAATGGATACACACAACAGTATGTTTGAGCTATTTTGCAGACACTGAAACCCCCTCCAGATGGGGGAAGTTAACTATTAATGATGGTATGTATGCTGCACACAAGCATGTAGATCCCAGATCAGTTGTACCTGAAGGTTGATGATGCTGACTCCTATTTACCTCACCACCAACCCATCCGAAGAACTTCCATGAGCTGATCACACCCTCTTTGAACAATTACTATAAAACTTCTCACTGTCTTCTCCAAATGCGGACACATAGTTTTTCAAGGCAGGAGCCCACTGTGTCCTCCTTTGCAAAGTAATTAAGCTATCTTTTTCTACTTCACCCAAAACTCTTGTCTCTGAGATTTGATTCTGCACCTGTTTACAGAGAAGCTGAGCTTTCAGCATCAGTTCTTTAAACTTAAAAAAAAGAAAAAGAAAAAATAGAAAAAAAATAAAGAAACAGAGAGAGAGGGAGAGAGAGAGGGAGGGAAGAGAGAAAGAAAGAAGAGGTTGACTACTACTTTTTAGGTTTCTGTGTGTAATTTACATTTTGATGGATCCCTTCAGTTTTAGACATCCATAATGGCTGTAATATGGCAAGACAAATAAAAAGAACCTGTTCTGGAACACAGAGGCCTTGGTCCCTGGTTGGCTGTGTCAAGTTACTGAAAGGCCAGGCTGGCTGTGCCACTGAGCTCCTCATTTGCATTTCTAACTGTGACCTGAGGGCTTGTCGAATGTATGAACAGAGACGGGTAGCTTTCCGAATGGCATACCTGTGACCTTTTCCCGTCACCTCCTCCTGAGAACATGTTAGGAAAAGTTTTCTAACTTAATCGGTAAGAAAGACCAGATTAGAATAATAAGCTTGAAAATTTTCACAATATTTTTTTCCTGTTACACATCTAAATTTAGTGTCTGACATCTAGTGGGTAACTACTAAATGTTTGTGAAATGAATGAATAAAATTTGTTTTTGAGCTTAGTGGACCAAATCTACCTTTTTGTCTGAATTTGAAATATTTGTTTTTTTAAAGTCTAGAAAACATATTTGTCAATATCCTATGTTTCTGTACAACTGCTGCTACTAATGAATAACAATGTTAATAGATAATATCTGTTATTTCCTGGTGCTAGGAACTTGACTTTATACACATTATATAATTTAACTCTCACAGTAACTCAATTCTCTTATTACTCTCAATTTTAGATGAGGATACCAAGATTTCAAGAGATTAAGTAGCTTGATCAAAGGCACATGACTAGGCAGTAGTTGTTTTACTTGAAAGCAGGCAGTCTGCCTTGAGATCCCATGCTCTTAATCCCCAAGCCATATAGCCCCTCTCATTTGTAGGAATTGTTAATGCCTTCATTCTATAATGTCTTCTTCTTTTGTAAAAAAATTTATTTGTTTTTGGCTGCGTTGGGTCTTCGTTGAGGTGCACAGTCTTCTCATTGCTGTGGCTTCTCTTGGTGCAGAGCGTGGGCTTTAGGCGCGCAGGCTTCAGTAGCTGTGGCACGCCGGCTTAGTTGCTCCACGGCATGTGGGGATCTTCCCGGACCAGGGCACGAACCCGTGTCACTTGCATTGGCAGGCGGGTTCTTAACCACTGCGCCACCAGGGCAGTCCCTATAATGTCTTCTTTTTAATTTTTTTTCTTTTTTCTTTTTTTTTGCGGAACGCGGGCCTCTCACTGCTGTGGCCTCTCCCGTTGCGGAGCACAGGCTCTGGACGCGCAGGCTCAGTAGTTGTGGCTCACGGGCCCAGCCACTCCGCGGCATGTGGGATCTTCCCTGACTGGGGTTCGGCAGGCGGACTCTCAACCACTGCGCCACCAGGGAAGCCCCCGTATAATGTCTTCTTAAAGGAAGAATTTGGAGTGCCTCTTTTTTTACAACGCTTTAACTCGGGATTCCTTGTTATTTAGAGGGTTGATTGTTAATGTTCAGATTGAAAAAGTTAGTGTGTGTCTCAACCTTAGCACTTGTGAAGATTAAATCTGTGATAGCAAGAATAATAGCCATGTATTGAGTGAATACGATACACCAGACACTTCATACACATTATTGCTAATCCTCACAAACAACTCTGAGAAGCTATTTGTTACTTCTTTGCTGCCATTTTTAGATGAAGAAACTGAGGCCCACAGAGGTTATGTAAATTGCTTTGGTTCACCTCCCCTCCTGCTAGTAAAATTGGGATTTGACATAGGTCTGTGAGATGTCCAAGTTTCTCCTGTTCTAGATGGTGCTCATGTCCATTCTTGGTACTAATGTAGCGCTGACATATAAGTTTTCTCTGGGAGATGTCCTCTTGCAAGACTTTCTATGGAACACCCAGTTGAATCTGACAGTGTCCTGTCTGGATGGAAGTAGTCTGATATTTGCCATGGACCTGCCCCGGGGGTTATTTCTCCAAACCTTGATTGTCTGTATTTGTACTGACATGAAGAATCCCACTGTTAGGGGAAGGATGGCTCAGCTTAGCCTCCAGGGAGGTCTGGGCAGCCTCCAGTTATCATCTTGACTTGGATTAGTACTCTTACCAGTAATAAAAAATTAATTTTAGCACTTGAGCTAATTGGAGTAAAAAAATGTGACACCCAAGCCAGAAATAAGCCTAATGAAGCCCATTAAATAATTTAATGATTACATAATTATGTTCATTTAAAATGCAGGAATTGATCACTCTCAAATTAATTTTACCATCTCTGTACATTTTAGAGCACATTTATTTTGAACAAAATGAAGGATTATTTTCATTTCTGATGGGCACTCTGCCATTAATAATCATTTCTCATTATAATGAGAAAATGTTGTGTTTTGAATAAGTTCATGTGACCATATATTTCCAGATAACAGACAAGCTTGTTCAGTGGAGAGATTTAAGCTATTGAAAGGGTCTTACTAATTTGAATCTTAAAATGAGTAAGTGGAGGACTGATGTGCTCAGCGAGCAGAAATATAGATGAGAAAATCTGGTGCAATCCAGCTAATTAGGGGCTGGATCAGAGTGTTCTGGAAGCTCCAAACCAGTTTGGATCAGGCATTAATGAGGTAGGAAAGGCTAAAAAGGCTTCATAATAGACATATATTTGTGGCGAGCATTGCCCTCTGAGGAAGGCGCCATTAAGACCCTCATAAGCCTCAGGGCCCGATTCTACTCTCCTTGGTATGCATCCTGGACTTTATGGTATGAACGTAAAAAAGGAGATGGCCTTTGGCCAAATCGCTCCAGGGACCTGCTCAGTTACTGGGAGTTCCTGGTTGTTCCCTAAAGCTAGGAAAAGCAACCCTGGAGGGGAAATTGGTGCCTTTGAGGGAGAAGCCGAGAAGCCAATCTACCAGCTGATGCCGATAAGGCGTGACTAAGCGGAGAAGCCAATCAACCAGCTGATGCCGATAAGGCGTGACTAAGCCGAGAAGCCAATCAACCAGCTGATGCCGATAAGGCGTGACTAAGCAAATTCCCTGCTTTAGGGGGTGTATATATACGGCTATGCTTTGTTGTTAAGCTTGCCTTGCAACCATCAGTTGTCTGTGCACTTCTGATCCCATACCTTGGTGCATTCGGTTCCCTACCCCCTCTCGTCGATTGTTGCTACACTTTGAGGACCCGCCGCGGCTGGCGGCAAGTGGCGTCCGAACAGGGGCCGGACGAGAGGGACATCTGAATCTCGGTAGGTGAATCCCCGGAGTTACGAGTGAAAGTGTGGCCACATAGTAAAGTTGATAGTAACTTGGGGCAATAGTCAGAAGTAAAAAAATATGGGACAAAAAGTATCCAAGGAGCGAGCTGAGATTACTGATCAAGAGAAGGAGTTGTCCACCAGTGTTTTCCAGGCTTTCACAGCTAGAAATTATGATGTCTGTCTGCAACATCTTGCCTGCCTACAAGATATAAACAAAGACGATTATAATATAATTTTGAATACGGCAGTAGCTGAGTTTTTCAAAAGTAACCAGACAACAACAGATAGTTTCAGACAGACACTTAACCAGTTGAAGAATCAGGAAGAAATGGATGGATTAGATGATGTTGAAAACAGTATGTTGTATTACAATCAAGCAGTCATCCTGTATCATGTCCGACAGTATACAGAAGCCATATCCGTTGGTGAAAAACTTTATCAGTTCATAGAACCTTTTGAAGAAAAATTTGCCCAAGCAGTGTGTTTTTTGCCCGTAGACCTGTATATATTAACCTACCAAGCTGAGAAAGCTTTACATCTTCTTGCTGTTCTAGAAAAAAATGATTTCACAGGGCAACAATAACAAAAATGGAAAGAATGAGACTGGTAATTACAGCAACAAAGATGGGTCTAATCATAAAGCTGAAAGTGGAGCTCTAATAGAAGCTGCAAAGTCAAAGATACTATCTTTGTGTTGAAGTATATGTAGGAGGACAAGGGACTTTACTGGCCGGCCATAGTTTAAGGGTAGTTAAAGCTGTTACAAGTTTGAAGTTTCCCTCCTTTTTTCCTTCTGATTTTCCCCAATCTGATTTTGAATTCTCAAATCTGGTGCACCTTAAATTATAATAATGGTACCATTTTAATTTCTTCAGTTTCTGTTACTAATAATAGTTTGGTTTTTATAAGCATTGGGATTTTGGGAAGTTTGCATTGTCTTATTCTTATCAACCGGTTATTACTTGTGTTACACCCTCATATGCCTTGCTAATAGGAGATTTACAGATTGAGTTTACTTCTGGTTCCTTAGGATATAATATAACTTGTCAGAATTGTATTTTTAGTACTTGCATTCTGCCTATGAAAGGAACTTTTTCTGTTATGATGTTAAAACAACCTTCCTATGTAATACTGCCTGTAAATATTTCTGAACCATGGTATCATAGTACTAGCATGCAAGCTAGGCTAGAATTATCTGAAGCTTTAAAAAGACTTAAACGATTCATTGGAATATTAATATGTAGCATATTAGCCTTAGCCGCTTTAACAGCCACAGCCGCTACCGCCGGTTTAGCATTAAGTAAGACTGTACAACAAGCACATTATGTTAATCAATTGTCTAAAAATACCAGTATTGCATTAGCATGACAAAGTCATATTGATACTCAACTAAAAACTGAGGTTGATGAGTTAAAAAAATGCTCTCATAGGTTTAGGAGACCAAATTATGGCTTTAAAATTGAAAATGCGTTTGATTTGCCATGCTAAATATACTTGGATTTGTGTGACTCAACACGCTTATAATGAAACTGACTGGGATTGGACCAAAGTAAAAATGCACTTTTTAAGTGTATGGACTGATGGACACATTAGTATGGACATACAAAAACTTAATGCGGAAATAACAAGCAATTCAAGAAACTCATCTACAAGAAGACGGGCCCCAACAATTAATTCTAGGACTCTTGGATCAGCTTCAATGGTTAACCCAATGCATTGGTTTCAAAATGGACTCAAAGGATTGATTACTGTGGGGTCATGTGTATTGTTGATGTTAATTGCATTACCTTGTTTATTACGCTTTGTTGGCCCTGTCACTGCTCTTCGTCAGGAGGTGTATGGGTTGAAATTGCATTATCAAGCTTTAAAAAATAAAAGAGGGAAATGTGGCGAGCATTGCCCTCTGAGGAAGGCGCCATTAAGACCCTCATAAGCCTCAGGGCCCGATTGTACTCTCCTTGGTATGCATCCTGGACTTTATGGTATGAACGTAAAAAAGGAGATGGCCTTTGGCCAAATCGCACCAGGGACCTGCTCAGTTACTGGGAGTCCCTGGTTGTTCCCTAAAGCTAGGAAAAGCAACTCTGGAGGGGAAATTGGTGCCTTTGAGGGAGAAGCCGAGAAGCCAATCAACCAGCTGATGCCGATAAGGCGTGACTAAGCAAATTCCCTGCTTTAGGGGTGTATATATATGGCTATGCTTTGTTGTTAAACTTGCCTTGCAATCATCAGTTGTCTGTGCCCTTCTGATCCCATACCTTGGTGCATTCAGTTCCCTACCCCCTCTCGTCGATTGTTGCTACACTTTGAGGACCCGCCGCGGCTGGCGGCATATATTGAATGCTTTTCTAGCATCTTTTCCTTCTCCCTTTCTAATTGTTCCTAATTTCTATTTGGGAATGCCTCTCATTTTGAGGTAGAAGACTTCTCAGGCTACAGGAGTAAAGCATATGATCTACTGAGCCAATCACTGCGTTTCATCCTCTGGCCGCGGTGATTGGTACAGAGGTGGTGGACATGTGACCTAAGGCCATCCAATCAGAATGAATCTCAGGATCATTCTAGGGGATCCTGGGACAGGCTCCTCTTTTTCTTTGGCTATGAATGAAGAAGCAGACTGGCAGCACTTAAGATGTAGTTGAACTGAAGAAGGCAGAATCAAGAGACAGAAGAAAATCAGAACTTGGTGACATTGCTAAGCTCCAGGATAAAGGCTTTCCAGAATCTATCTCTAGGCCTTTCCATTACAGATGCCAATAAATCCCTTCTATTGTTGAAGACATTGCTGCTTGCAACTGAAAGCATCCTAGGCAAGGCAGAGTTTAATAGGTTATGGGATTTTTCTTTACAGCTATACACCTTATGGCTATGGAGTCATGGAGTTTTATTCCTGTAAGAGACTTTTAGGGTCACCAGTTTCAACAGGGGTGCCACATAACAATCTGAGAAGTTGATTTGTGGTCTTACATGCGTTTCTTGCATTTGTAGACCATCTTAGGTTTTCCAGGGTGTTTTCGGAATGCTTTGGATACTCAGGACTAAGTTTCTCTGTAAGGGAGGCAGGGATGGGCAGGGTTGGTTGTGAGGTGAGATGCTTTTTGTCATCAGAAAGATGTCACATTAAATCCCAGCTCTTCTACTGTATAATCTGGGCTCTTCCTGTACCAGTAAAATGGGCGTGATAGTTACTTTGTAAGGTCTTTTTTTTAAAAAAAAAGTGTGTGTGAAAATTGAAAAGGAGAATGTTTATGAAAGTAGGCAAACGGAGCATAATCCTGGTCAACTTTGTTTAATCTTTTTTTTGGAACCAAGAGGGCCTTGACGGGCCAGTAGTTATTTTCCCACTCTTTGTCCGCACCCTTAGAGGCTCAGGGATTTGTTTCCTGTGAAAATGCAACTATCTCTGGAGGATCTATTGGTCTGTTACACTTTGGTGAAAATTTTAAGTTGTTAACAGTAATTTGTTTGTTAGGATCCATGAGAGAGGGAAATAAGCAGCTTTTGCTTAAGAATCAAAAGGTTAGAGGTTAGAAGGCATGTTCCTGAATCCCTGAGAGAGTGCTCCGAAGAAAGAGAAAAGGCACAGAACAGCGACAAATATCTGCTTTTGCAGGCAAAATTTGGAGCCCTCTTTAGGGTGTCTGAAACGTACAAATATCATCAGTGTCTTTGTGGAGCCACACCACAGATGATGAGCTTTTCCTTAAGAGTTTAGGAGCATGGTCTAATTATTACAAGGTACTTTCTGGTAGCTTCTCTGTAGGGCCTGGCAGTGATGCTCTTGTGCCAAACATGAAAAATATACATCATTTTGTAAAGACTGATTGACTATGTCATAGGCCCTGGGGACTTTTTTTTCCCCCACATTTGTTGTTGTTTTAAACCAAAAGGAAATCTATTTGCTCACATATCTGAAAATTCTAGGGATTTACTGACTTCAGTCATGGCTGGATCCAGGTGCTTGACGTCACCAGGAACACTCTCTCCCCATCTTGGTTTTCTTGGTGTTGGCATTGTCTTCAAACAGATGTCCCCAAGTGATGGCAAAGATGACTATCTGCAGTCCCAGGGGTACCAGCTTAGCTAACTGCTTTTACGTATGAAATCTTCCATTCTCTATGCAAGTTTGCCAGGTACCAGATGAAGAACCTGAGGCTCAGAGAGGTTTAGTGAAAGTCACCAAGTAAGGACAGAGCCCCCTGCCCCATTCATATAGTGAAGTCCTAATCCCCAGGACCTCAGAATGTGACCTTATTTGGAGATAGGGTTTCTACGGAGGTAATCAAATTAAAATGAAGTGATTAGCATGGTCCCTAATCCAAACCTTACATAAAGGGGAAATTTGGAGACAGACACACACATAGAGGGAAGATAATGTAAAGAGATATAGGGAGAAGATGCACCTACAAGCTCAGGAGGGAGACTTGGAAAGATCCTTCCCTCTCAGCTCTCAGAAGGAACCACTCCTGCTGACACCTTGATTTTGGACTTCTAGCTTACAGAACTGTGAGACAATCAGTTTCTGTTGTTTAAGCCACCCAGTTTGTGATACTCTGTTTCAGAGCCCTAGGAAACTACCACAGAGCCCAAATTTGAATTCAGGTCTGTCTGACTCCAAAGCCAGTGTTCTTTCTCCTTCGTTGCTCCACTTCAGAGGTGGTGATGCATGTGGTATCTGTGAGATTTATGAGATGGATTCATTTTCTGAACTGAAAAAGACAATATATTTCTGGATGGGACTCTGCAAGTGTCTTCTGCTTTCACAAACCTCTAGAGGAAGAAGAGCATTTTCTACAGGCTGCTGTGCTTGAAAAACTCCAAACAATTCTGTACAAGAAGCAAACACATCCTCTTCATACTGGGTAATTGCTGATGATAATTGAGAGAACATTTAAATTTGTTAAATTTACACGTGTGTGCCCATGATGATAATGGCTGACAAGGAGGAGAGTTTCCTCTGCTTTCATGCATTCAATCTAAAGAAGAAGTTTGATGTATATATTTATATATATGTATGTACATGTCTAACAGAATCACTTTACTGTACCCCTGAAACTAATGCAACATTGTAAATCAACTATATTTCAATAAAAATTAAGAATAAAATAAAGAAGTAGTTTGAGCAGCCTAACTCTTCTCCTCCAGGGTCTTGTCACATGTTATGAGATTGTCACAGGATATGTATTCTCTCATTCCCTTAACAAGCATATATGAAGCCTCTCATTTGTATGAGTCCTAGTACTTAATGCCACAGAGCAGCATTATCCAAAATATAGAGCGAGCCACAGAGGTGAGCCAAGTACGCAATTTAAAATTTTCTAGTAAGCACGTTAAAAAAAAAAATGAAAAGAAGCAGGTGACATTTATTTTAGTAATATATCTTATTTATCAATCTGTCAAAGATACTTTCATTTCAAAATGTATTCAATATAAAAATTCTTTTCTTGGATTTTCTTTTTAAAAAATAATTATTTAACTGAAGTATAGTTGATTTACAATGTTGTGTTAATTTCTGCTGTACAGCAAAGTGATTCAGTTATATATATATATATATATACACGTTCTTTTATATACTCTTTTCCATTCTGGTTTATCACAGGATAGTGACTATAGTTCCTTGTGCTATACAGTAGGACCTTGTTGTTTAATATAAAAATTCTTAATGTGATATTTTATAGTCCTTTGTCTCACTAAGTCTGAAATCTGCTGTGTATTTTACACTGATGACCCATCTCCACTTGGACCAACTACATTTCAGATGCTTAATAGCTGCATGTGTCTAGAAACTTCTGTGTTGGACAGTGAAGATCTAGAGGATAATGCCATAAAGATGATGGTACTAATAACAGCAAGAATCATATGACTTCTATTATTTTTGTACCATGTGCCATGAATGTTCTCTCCACATACATTGTCTTTTTTCAAGCTTAAGTTTTGAATACATTCATACAACTTAAAATAAAAACATAAAAATTATATAGAAAAACGTCTTTATCTTAGTCCCCATCTCCTCAGTTCCCACTCTTTCAAAAAGAAAACCTCCCAAAAAAGAATCTATTCTAATAGCTTACTGCATGTCCTTACACTTTGTTTAATCAAATACGAATTCTTATTTTCCCTTCTTTCTTTTAACCTAAAGGTAGCAAATTATACACATGCTCTGCATCCTATATTTTTCACTAAACAATTTAGATTGGAGATCTTTTCATATCAGTACATAACTTCTTGGTTCTTTTTCACAGCTGCATTGTATGGAGGTACCAAATTTTAATTAGTCTTCTACTGATGAACATTTGGGTTGTTTTCAGGTCTTGTAACTAAAAGCAATATTACCATGAATATCTTGCACATGCGTCATTTCACATACATGCAAGGATTGTTGGAGAATAAATTCCCAGAAGTAGGATTGCTGGGCCATGAGATAAATGTATGTAAAATTTGAGAAGATATCGCCAAATTGTTTTCTAAAGGGGTTGTACCAAATTCATGCTTCTACCATCAATGGGTAAAATGTACATGGCGTCTTATTTAATCCTTAAAAAAATTGTGGGAGATATTATTATACTCATTTTTCAGGTAAAGTGAAGGCTCAGGCAGGTTGGGTGACTTACACAATAAAGTTTATGCGTATGGGCAAAACCCAAGATTTAACCCCAGTTCTCTTGTACGTGCACGCACGCACACACACACACACGCACGCACACACCATAATCTTACAAAAAATTAGGAAAGGGACTTCCCTGGTGGCTCAGTGGTTAAGAATCTGCCTGCCAATGCAGGGTACACGGGTTCGAGCCCTGGTCTGGGAAGAACCCACATGCCGCGGAGCAACTAAGCCCGTGCACCACAACTACTGAAGCCCGCACGCTCTAGGGCCCACGTGCCGCACCTACTGAGCCCGTGTGCTGCAACTACTGAAGCCCATGTGCCTAGAGCCCGTGCTCTGCAACAAAGAGAAGCCACCACAATGAGAAGCCCGTGCACCGCAAGGAAGAGTAGCCCCGGGGCTTCCCTGGTGGCGCAGTGGTTGAGAGTCCGCCTGCCGATACAGGGGACACAGGTTCGTACCCCAGTCCGGGAGGATCCCACATGCCACGGAGTGCCTGGGCCCGTGAGCGATGGCCGCTGAGCCTGCGCATCTGGAACTTGTGCTCCGCAATGGGAGAGGCCACAACAGTTAGAGAGGCCCGCGTACCGCAAAAAAAAAAAAAAAAAAAAAGTAGCCCCGGCTCGCCGCAACTAGAGAAAGCCCGTGCACAGCAACGAAGACCCAATGCAGCCAAAAATAAATAATTAATTTTTTAAAAATTAGGAAGTACAGGGCTTCCCTGGTGGCGCAGTGGTTGAGGGTCCGCCTGCCGATGTAGGGGACACGGGTTTGTGCCCTGGTCCGGGAGGATCCCACGTGCCGCGGAGCGGCTGGGCCCGTGAGCCATGGCCGCTGGGCCTGCGCGTCCGGAGCCTGTGCTCCGGAGCGGGAGAGGCCACAACAGTGAGAGGCCCGCATACCGCAAAAAAAAAAAAAAAAAATTAGGAAGTACAATTCAAACAGTTTTTTTTTTTTTTCCTGAAACATTTGAGAGTCATCTGCCAACTTGACCTCCCTCCCACATAGGTGGTCCCTGAGCAGCCTGGTATGAATTTCCCTGATTGACTCTGAAAACAGCAGTAACAAAAATAAGCACAATATAGATGAGTTTTTCCTAAGATTAAATTTATTTAATATAAGGATGGTACTTTATGGCCTCTCAACTTCTGGTGTGCTCATATGTTCTTTCTTTTATAGAATTATGGGTATGTTAGATCTGGTTAATTTTTACACCTTTTATTATGAAAATTACCAGTCCTTATGAAAGCAGACTAGTATATTGAACCCCGAAGTACCCAGCATCCAACTTCAACAAATACCAACAAATAAGCAATCTTGTTTTATTTAACCCTCCTCTTGCTCCCCCATTTGGATAAATTTAAAACAAAATGTAGACATTATATTATATAATTTTCTCCATAAAGACTTTAGTATGTTTCTTTATAAGACTTATTTTTAAAAGAGCAATAGGGCTTCCCTGGTGGCGCAGTGGTTGAGAGTCTGCCTGCCGATGCAGGGGATACGGGTTCGTGCCCCGGTCCGGGAAGATCCCACATGCCGCGGAGCGGCTGGGCCCGTGAGCCATGGCCGCTGAGCCTGCGCGTCCGGAGCCTGTTCTCCGCAACGGGAGAGGCCACAACAGTGAGAGGACTACGTACCGCAAAAAAAAAAAAAAAAAAGGTTGTTTTAAATATTTATTTAGATGGCTTTTTATTTTTAAAGTTAGCAGTCAAATATTGGTCCCCTCAAAAAATTGTCTTGGAAATATTACTGGTCCATGAAATCCCCAAATCTGGTAATCACTACTGAATTCTGCTGCTAGAAAGACCCTTCTAAACTTTAGCTGAGATACGATTGCAACCATGCTTCAGAAGCCTTCAAAATGTAGCCGACCTGGGTTTTCTGGGACCTCAAGCTGATACAATTTTGGGAGTCTCTTTAAGATAAATAATACAAAATTAGGAATACAAAATAACATTTGAAAGTGAATACACTTTTAGTATGAGAAAAGAACTCACTACAAATTACAAGTCAAAAAGCTGACACCCACAAACATCACGGAATCCAGAAAAATAACATAATGTTTTCATTAATGAACTGATTGAACCACCCCGTCACATTTTCCTCCTTATATTCTTTGTCTGCATGCACTTTGATTGCCTCTCCATATGACAAAGATTATCATGTTCAATAGAGAGAACACAAGATAATTCAGTTTCTCCTTTAGGATGATTGTTGGAAATTTATGTTTTGTTATTGATGGTGGGTGACTTTACACACGGGTAGACTTGGTGTTTGTAGAACTGCTTTGGGTTTGTGCCTTTGTCTGATAAACTGTTTCTTGAGATTCCATCAACAAAGGTACATTTATCAATGTATTCTCTGTACTCTTGAATATATTCCTGATGGGAGAGAAGTGCTGTTGTGATCAGGTGTCAATGAGAACTAAACTTCTGCTTATGAGTTTACACATCAGATGTTGGGAGAATTGTCTAAAGACTAGCTTCTGGTTCTGTATATCTCACACTTTGTTAAATTCTTTACAGAGTTCCAGACCTGGAATCCATAGGACATATTCATATTCCCATTGGACCTCCAGCCATGCATCTTTGGGTCACAGTGCTGGGTGGTGAGCTGCAGGAACCATTCCTACACAGGGACAGCTAGTCATGAAAGTGACTGTGATTCACATAAATATATCTCAGTAACCCCCATCTAGGTGTATCCCCCAAGATAATTTCCTCTTATCCAGCTCCTCCAAATACCTGCAGCCTCTCTAAAGACCCAGAACAGAGGGAAATGTGATGGACAAGTCAGAATGGAAAGAGACAATAGTCTTAACCAATTGTGGCTAAAATATCTTACTTTTTCAGGTTATACCAAAACCTATGACTTTCTGAGTACATTAACTTCAGTAAGTTTGACTCTGCCCTGACTGCCTCTCTGATCTCACCTCCCACAACTTTTCTCCCCCATCATTCATTCTCTTCCAGGCACATTGACCTGCTTCTTGTTCCTCAAGTATGCCAGGAGTTCTCTGCCTCAGGGCCTTTGCACTTGCTGTTCGTTCTGCCTTGAACAGTTTTCTCAGATATCCACACTTGGCTTACATCCTCACTTCCTTCAGCTTTCTGCTCATATGCCAGTTTCTCACCATTCTATATAAAATAGGACTTCTAGGAAATGCAGAGTCCCCAAGTCTAATGAGATACCAAGCACAGACTCAAGGATTCCTAAGACCCCAGCATCTAAACAGGAGCATGTCAATTCCACCAGCTCCTTCAGTTAGTTTCAAGCTGACAGAAGATAACTTTTCTTGGAATGACACTGTAATCTATGCATGATTTTCAATAAATGTTTTCTAGATTGCCAATAAACAATTAAAAATAAAAGAGCACTCCTACCCTCTGCACCTTACTTTATTTTTTCTTGGTATTACCACCCCTGACACAGCATATATTTACTCATTTGTTTATTGTATAGTCTCCTTTTTATTAGAATTTAAGGTCTAAGAGCAGGGACTTTTTTGTTGTTCACTACTGTGTCCCAGCACCTAGATTTGTCCCAAGTAATTGCTTAATAAATATTTATTGAATAAATGAAGTACAAATGGAAATCACTGAAGAATTTTACACAGGAGAAACATGATGCTTTCCTGGGTCTGCCAAAAGAAATTAATCTCTCACTTACATTTCTCCCCAAACATCTTTTTCTATAATATTCCTTGAATTATAATCACCCATCAGTCTAGTTTTCTCTACTAGATTGTAGAGGACAGGGAATATGTCTAATTCATCAACAGACCTCTACCACGTGTATTTCAGAATTAATGTTGGCAGAATTAAATGGAATCTACTTTGCACGAGAATTCTTGAACTGGCTGTGTTTGGTTTTCTCAACTAACTAGATTATAAGCTGTCTCTGAGGAGGGGAAATTTCCCTGGCCATTTATATCCTCTCAGCATCTCTTAGCAACCAATACATTGTGCTTCTTAAATAGGGTTCAACCTCTGTGTTTTCTGCCTATATAATTTCTGTACTTAGTGTCTCCCAGGTTCCCATTATAATGGATTCCTAAGCAAAATTCCTGTATCTATTAGGATACTTTCAGTTTCTATTAATCAAAACCCAATTAAAAGCAGCTTAAACAAGTAAAAGTTGGCAAAAGGATTAGTGGTAGGTTGGCTTCAGGAATGTGCCTTAACTACACCTTTCAGCTCTGCCATTCCAGTTTGTCTCCTCATGGTCACAAGATGGCTGCAGTGGTTCTGAGTATCACATTCTCAAACAGTGATATCCAGAGGCAGGAGAAGGAACTCTTCCTTCTCAGACATCTCTTAAATGAAAGGAAAACCTTCCCCTGGAGCTCTGTAATGCATTTCCCTTCACTTCTCACTGGCTAGAATTGCAACACGTGTCCTTGCCTAAACTAATTGGATTAGGGAAATGGAATTGTTTTGATTGGCTAATGTCATTCCCCTGGGATGGTGGAGGGGCTCTGTCTTCAGTGCAGAGCCACACAGAAGGTTGGTACTCTAACAGCCAGGAAGAAGGGGGACAGGATGGAAGAATGGATTTGGGTTAGCACCAAGAGTGTCTGCCTCAGCTTCTACATGCTAGTCCCCCAGCCTGGCTTAGTTCAAAGGCCTGAAAAATTGGAGGTCTACAGATACCTCTTCCCACCCAAAAACTAGGGTCATGCTACTTTTCCAAATCAATCTCCTAAATAGAAAATGAACTAAATACCAAGCTTATGACTTAGTTAGAAACAAACCCAGGGCAACTATCAATTAATTTGAAATAACACTGAGCATCGAGCAAGTTTCTTTATCTCTCTGTGCCTCAGTTTCCTCATCTCTGAGATGAGGATAGTAACAGTACCTAACGTATGAGGTTGATGTAAAGATTAAATCAATTATTATGCAGTCAATTCTCATTACTGGTAGATTCTGTATTTGCAAATTTGCCTACTCACTAAATTTATTTGTAACCTCAATATAAATACTTGCGGCAATTTTGTGGTCATTCATGGACACGCAGGAAAAAAATTTAAGTTGCTCAAAGTGCATGTTCCCAGGAGAGGTTGGACAAGGCAACACTGACTTCTTGTTTCAGCTCTCATATGGTAAACAAGGGTTCTTTTCACCGTCTGTTTAGTGCCATTTTTTTTTTTTTTTTTTTTAGCATTTTTGTTCTTTTTTTTTTGGTGATTTCCCTGATTAAAATGGCCCTCAGGCATAGTGCTGAAGTTTAGTGTTCCTGAGTACGGGGAGACTGTGATGTCCTTTATGGAGAAATTACATGTGTTAGATAAGCTTCATTCAGGCATGAGCTACAGTGCCGTTGGCCGTGAGTTCAATGTAAATGATTGAACAATATATGTTAAATAAGGTGTTTTTAAACACAAACATACATAAAACAAGGTTTTATATCGATCAATGGACAAAAATGTGACCAGAGACTCACAGGAAACTAACCCTGTATTTCCCCTAGGAGCCGTGGCTTGGAATTAATTAATTCAGTGTTTGTAGGGCCTTTATAGAACATGACTACCATGAATAACGAGGATCAACCATATTTAAATTGTTGAGGATAGCTTCTGTCATGTAGCAAAAACTATATAATTGTTAGTTTTAATGCTAACCAATATAATAATAATATTCTCTAAACTAGAGCAGGAATTCCCTGGCAGTCCAGTGGTTAGGACTGTGCACTTTCACTGTCGAGGGCCTAGGTTTGATCCCTGGTCGGGGAATTGAGATCCCAAAAGCCGTGTGGCATGGCCAAAAAACAATCAAACAAACAATCCCCCCCCCGAAAAAAAAACCCTAGAACAATATTAGAACCTTAGAATATTCTCCGAAGTAAATGTGAACTGAGTCTATATTTCATTCCATTTAATTTATGTCCCTGTCAAGGTAAATAAGTAAACACAAAACAACCACACACATAGCTGGCTCCACAGCCAGAGAGCTGGGAGCCGAAGGATTCAATATTAGTCAAAGTCCACAAGGGTGACAACAGCAAAGCCACAAGGGGCTCGAGGCAAGAGGTATTAAACTTCAGAAGCTGCAGAATTCCAGTTCCATAGCATGACCACCCATGAAGGAGTGAGAGCACAGTCTCCACTAACTGTTCCCCTTGGCTCAGGTCAGTGTGTCCCAGCCCCAGCTGACAGCAGAGGAACTCAGGCCCCAGCATTTGCGGAAGGAGGGTTGCAGGGCTCGCTCCAGCCACATCTGAGAGCAGTATTTGTAGGCACTCAGAAGCATCTTCTCAATCACATTCTTTTCCTTGAGAGTCTGGGTAGGGGGAATTAGAATTGAAGTTCTATTTGAATTTTGCCTTTATGGGTAATGAAAAGGGTAGAAGAAATTCCTAGCTGGGCTTTGGGGGAAAGGAGTGGATGATTCCATTACCTATACTCTTAGCTTTTAATATTACTATGACACAACAGTTTCAAATCTATGTATAGAGCAGCCTATTCAAAGCCATTTAGAATATAGTGTAACAATGCCAAAATAATTTCAGTGTAAGTCTTTGATCTCCTCATTATAATGCCATTACCATACCATTATTAGCTAAGATTACAGTGACAAATCAATTTTAATTGAAGTCTTTGGAGATGCCATTTATAATGCTATTATCATGTGAATTTGCAATGGAAAAGTTACTTGAGTAAGCTTGTTGAAACAGAGCTATAATACCACTATAATGGAAAATTTTGATGGCAAAATTATCCCAAGTCTATAGGGACTGGGGATTATCATATAAAAAATAGACCATGACAAATATGCCCCCCGAACCCCCCCAGTAGTAAATCATGCTATGGATAGTATCTACGGATCAAAGAATATCTTTCTCATTGAATGAGTTCCTAAAAATCATAGACTCCTGAAGCAGATAAAAGGCTCTCATTTTACAGATGAGAAACCAGACACAAAGGGAGGAGGTGTGACTTGCCCAAGGCCATGCAGTGAGTGCCAGACCCTGGACTTAACCCCAGGTTCTCTGACTTTTAGTCTTCAGGTCTTTGACTCCTTGACAAAACTTCAGTGGCCCTGACTCTACAATGTCTTTTAGGAGCAGGACTCCAGGAAAACAGACAGATGGTAAGATCAGTATCAGATCTAGCCTCTGGTTAGGCTAGAACCAGAGGAAGATTTCCAGATTGTGGTGGTGCTGTGAGATACTCATTTTGGACTGGAAGAATCTTGTAGAATTTTCAATATATGGTGATTCCAGGACTCCCAGTGTCAGGAAGTTGGCCACACAGAAGTTGGGATTTCATCCTGGTTCCATGCTTTTCTATGAGAGAATGCTTCTTTCCTGGAAGAGAAATTTAAACTCTTCCAGCTTTGACTAGATGAAGACAGAAAGGAAAAAAGACCACATTGCACCAAGGAGTTGCTTCATTCAGGCAACAAAGGACTTGGTAAACATAAAAAATCAGACTAGTTGTTTGATCAAAGAGGGTGTTTAAATTAATCACCCTGGGAAGCCACTGCCTCAAATTAACTTCTTGTTAGAGGGTCTTTCATTCCCAGAACATGTCTTGTGGTGATTCCTCTTACCTTCATTTGTCCAAAACATAGCCAGCCTCCTATCATTTGAAAAATCTTCCTCTCTTCCTAGGTTATGGCATCTCTTTGCTCTCATTTTACCCCTTCTACCCTGGCCCACTTTTTATTTTATTTATTTTTTTTTTTGGTGGTACGCGGGCCTCTCACTGTTGTGGCCTCTCCCGTTGCGGAGCACAGGCTCCGGACGCACAGGCTCAGCGGCCATGGCTCATGGGCCCAGCCGCTCCGCGGCATGTGGGATCTTCCCGGACCGGGGCACGAACCCGTGTCCCCTGCATCGGCAGGCGGATTCTCAACCACTGCGCCACCAGGGAAGCCCCTGGCCCACTTTTTAATGGAAGGAACAAGACTGTGCAGAGGGAATTCGTTCTTTCTCCCATATCCCATCTCTTCCTTGGACGAGTCTACTGTGGGCCAGATGTTCGGGCCCATTTGCTCTGAAAGTGTTCATTCCTTACAATGGGCAGCTAACATTTCTGGAGGGCTTGCATGTGCCACGTACAGCGCTAATGACTTTATTTAGCAAATCTAGCAGTCATTATTACAACATATGAACCTGGAGCTTTGTAGAGTCATTTATCCAGGATCACTCTTGCAGCTAGAAGATGACCTTGGTTTGTTGGATCCCGGAGCCTAAGCTCTTCACCACTCGGTGAAGGCAGTTTAGCTTAGCATAGTGGCTGAGCAGACAGTCTCCGGAGCCACACAACTGCGTTTACATCTTGGCTGTGCCACTTACTAGCTCTGTTACATTGAGCAAGTTACTTAACTTCCATGTGCCTCAGTTTCCTCATTGTGGACATGAGACTACAATAAGAACTTAGTTCAATGTGTTGTAGTAAAATTATTATGTGTGCTGCACTTAGAATAGTGCCTGATGACCAGACACGGTAACTCTGTTAAGTGACAGCTTTTTGCTGCTTTCCTTTTCAATGACACGACCAAGTTCTCCAGATCCTGTCCATCCTGGGTAAGGATGAGAGGGGAGACACAGTAAACTGGTGATTTTACATGAATGTGCTCTCCTAAGCCAAGTGTGGATGTATGCATTTGGCTCAAGTAGACAATTTAAGGAGGAAAGCTGGACCTTGGGGAGGCACCTCGCTGCCTTTGGCCTGCAGATGCCAATCTTGAAGAGGCAGGATTTAAGAGGATGAAATCAGTGACTATCCTCAAGCCGGATGAAAATCAGTTTCATGAAGTCAAGGCCAAAATGTTAGTGTGCATTGCTGGCTGTGGGAAAAGTGGTATAGCTAATTATCCTTGGAGGAGTGGCAGTCCGTTAAGCTTTAGACAATCTCAGTAAAATTCTTGAGGCCTCTGTCCAGCAGGCCACGGGCTGAACAATGGCTCAGGAATGTCAGAATTCTATGTTCTCATCCTTGCTCTGCTACTGACCTGTTCTGTGATCGTAGGCCTTTAATCCCCGCCCCCCCCCATGCCTCTACTTCTCTCCTGCCAAATACCAGTGGTCTCCCTGGGTGATCTGGAGGGATAACCAATAAAAAGGATTAGGGACAAGAACCACCATCCAGATTGTTAATAAAAGTGGTATTTTGTACTCAATTATTTGCATCTAAACCCTTTATATTCTCAGTTTGGCATCCCCCATCCTCTCTCTTTTTTATTCTTGGACTTTTCTCCCCATCCCCCATGGAAAAGCAAAACACGATATATATGGTACAGTATCTTGCAGTGAAATGACAATCTGGATGAAGGGGAATTGGCCGTGCTGTGACATTTCAAGCAGTTGCTGTCCGAGGGAGAAATTCACCTAAGGGATGTCCCCAGCCCAGCAAACAAAGAAGCAGTAGAGAAAATGCCACAGCAGCTCTGGGTCTCTCAATGTGACTTGAGTGTTGCTGTCTGTATTAGGTTGGCCAGTGCCTGAGCAAAGGTGATACAGAGATTCTGAATGCCAAGAAAAATAATAAAATTGCCAGTGTGTTGGAAATTCAAGTAAATCCAAGAGCATAAATAATGAACACAACACTGATTGAAATAAATGATGTACTTTGCTTTAGAAATGTTATTTGAATAACAGATATTGTACTTTGTCAGGCTACGGTTTCAAATGCATTCGATTATACATTTTCATGTTGCCCCCCACCCACCCCCCAGCAAACTGTCTTTCAAATCAGTATAAATTGCTGTATGTAGCAGGCATGTCTTGATCTTTAGCTGCCATGACAACAGGATACAACAGAAATGCATTTTCATAACAATTGCTGGCAATGCTTAGTATCACTGTTACTTTGTGTCAGGGAATGGCTGGCTTTGGGAAGAAAACAGCATTGTTTGCTTTAACTTGAAAGCTTTAGTTGTAATAATTGAAAAAATAGGTAGAGAAATTGTTGTTTAGGGGAAAAGTAGGTAGAGGGAGGTAAAGTCTGGGGTAGGGGGTGAGGAGAGAGAGCAACAGAGAGAGAGAGAGAGAGATCTCTGCTTGGAAAGAGGGTTACACCAGTGGGACCATAGTGTAAAGCTAACCTAGAAAGTATGTAATTGGGTAATCAGATCAGCAAATTGAGTCAAATGATATGATTTAAAGTGATATAATCAGTTTTCACAAACCAGGAGAAATATGTATGTTTCCTTTCCCTGTCTATTTGTTTTAACCTCTTCTAAAATAGCCCAAAGAGAGCAAATCTGAGGAATTTTAGAAAAGAACACATTTTGGGGAGACAATATACATTAAAAAAAGTTCCAGGCAAACATGTGCTTCAGCAAAAAGGCAGTGTGAGGGCTTTTTTCTCCTAGTTCTCTGAAATCCATGATATCTCACAACTAGTGGTGAAATGGAGAAGGATCCCATGGTCCTTGCCCGACCCCCTGCCCATGTCCTCAGCCTGCCTTTTGTCTGCAGAAAAACTTTCGCCAAAGAATAAGTTTAAATCAGAGAAGTGAGAAAATGCAGAAACAAAGGAAAACAGTCGAGTGAGACCAAATAATAATAGTTTAGCCATTAAGCAAAGTCAAGGACCTTTAGTTACTCCTCAAGGGCTATAGATATTCTAAGCCATAGCCTTTGAGCTGGCTTATAGATATGGAAACCCCCAAGAGGTGAAAGAAGTTAACTGCATGATGACCAGACTGTTGCCATGACATAAGCTGCCACAATCTGAAAACCGGCCTCAAAGAAATGGGAAACAAACCAGCCCTGGAACTAAAGACTAACTGTACTTAAAGCAATCAAGATGATGCTGATCAGACCACCGCATGACCAATTTCAAGATGAATGTCAGAGCTGACTGTGCTGTTTGTGCATGTACCCCCCACCCCCCACCCCTCCCCCGTCTATAAAAGCTCTTGTCCACTGATTGTCAGGCGGGTAGTTGACCTTTGGTTTGCCCGCCGCGCCCCCCCCTTCCCCGCCACCAATTGCTGGCCTCTGAAATAAAGCAAAGCTTCCTTTCTACCAACCTTGCCTCTTTATTGGATTTTGAGCAGTGACCCGCACTTTTGGTAACAGTTTTGTGCCACCCAACATGAGGCTGCACTCTCGCGAGATTTGGCTTCCGGTTTTCCAGAGTAGAGCCGCTGGCCATGGCGAGGCACCAAGATGGCTGCGATGAGCCCGCTGCTTGTGTCTAGCTGGCCCCTAGAGGGAGGTGTGGGGGGACGTTCCGAGCAGCTGCCCAAACCATTTGTTTTGGGGATCCTCCCTGTTTCCACCCTGCTCAGCACTGGCTGCCAACTGACGCTTTTCCTTGGTGGAAAGGAAACATGCGTGTGGACGAGCTGACGAGCTGACGAGCTGACGAGCTCCAAGACTGAGTAAGTCCATCAGTGTGCACCCGGGCAAACCTCTCTTTTGAGCATGAAGTGCTATTTGGGCGTTTTACCAGTTGGTTCTGACGTGTGTCTGACGTCGAGGACCGTTTGTGTTGGGGAAATGTTCGTTTGGGACTCTGTGTAGGTCATCCTCCGTATCGGATGTCCTCCGTATTGGTCAACCAGTTCTGTCTTCTGGTGTGTGTGAATGTATATTCCATTTGTGTGATTGGTATCTTTGCTGTCTTTTGTAAAATGGGAAATTCAGGTTCAATTCATTAGAAAAAATTTAACTATGAAATTATGACTAAAGAAAAAGACGATTTTTTTAGAAACAATGTATGGCAACAGTATTCTTCAGACTCCAGAGAAAATTTGTTAAGATGAAACTCTTTTGAAACTCCAAAACTGGTTCTTTTTGTATATGCAGTTAAAGAAGGCTAACTTGAAAAAATACCGTTTTCAGAATTCTGACCCTGAGAGAACAAAAATATGCCTAAGAGAAAGCTTGAAGTTAACTCCTATCATGTCCTAAAAATACAAATGCAGCCCACTTTGTCTGAGACTTCAGCCTTGGGTTAATAAGTAGAACTTCAAAAGATATTTGGGTTCATTAAACATGCATCTTGCACCACATTAAAGAGAAATTGTGCTATGAAAAAATGTATGTTTTTGGGCTTCCCTGGTGGCGCAGTGGTTGGGAGTCCGCCTGCCGATGCAGGGGACACGGGTTCGTGCCCTGGTCCGGGAAGATCCCACATGCCGCGGAGCGACTAAGCCCGTGAGCCGTGGCCGCTGGGCCTGTGCGTCCGGAGCCTGTGCTCCGCAATGGGAGGGGCCACAGCAGTGAGAGGCCCGCATACCGCAAAAAAAAAAAAAAAAAAAAAAAAAAAAAAAGTATGTTTTTAGAGGTTATGGAATATGTTCTTAAGTTTCCCAGTCAGAAATGCTGGTATAAACAGTTCAATAACTTGTTTCTTGGTTTTGTTAGGTCTTTTAAAGGTTAAAAATTGTAATATGTAATTAAAGCTACTAAAATGATATGGGAAACATTTCAGTGTGTAAAGCAAGTAAGATATGTATTGCTGGTGAGAGAAGGTATAAAGACTGGAGATATTTTTATTGAGGAAAAAAAGAATAATTTTGTCCTAGAGCTCCTTGCTTATGTGTGGGGAAAATAAGGGACAAATTAATATGGATCCAGAAAGTGATAAAAGGTTTGTGAAAAAGGAACTTTGAGAAAAGAATTTTGTACGTTGTCAGGATTAAGATTACATTAGATAAATGAATTTTGTTATTAATAGTAAGCTGGTACAAGACTTGGAATTTGGTTTTCTCTCTCTGTTAAGAGAAAAAAGTTTTCCTGGAATATTGAACTGCTTTTGATAACAGATTATAAGTTTCTTCTCGAGCTTACTTTGAGCATTCCAGAAGGCCCTGAGGCATCTCAGAAGAAATATTAAGGTAACTAGGATTATTTGGTACATTAAATTACATGGAAACATTGTCAAATAATAATGATAAGCATCCTTAGGTTATACTGTATGGGTAAATATCATTGATATAAGTGTTCTAGAAGTTACATGAAGTTTCTAAAATTTGAATATGTTGTCAGTCATACTTCTAGTTATAAACTGTCTAGTGAAGTTGTCACAGAGTATAACTACTTATGATGTGTGTCACTGCTGGCTTTAAGTCTACTGCTTGAAGCACACATAGAATGTTCCTCCGAAATGAAGCAAACTTTCCTTTCCGTTAACCTTGCCTCTCTGTTGGCTTTTGAGTGGCGAGCAGCCGGACCCCTGCTTTTGGTAACAGTGACACCATGGTAGAAGGGGGATGTGTAGCCTGGTGGTTAAGGGAGTAAGTGTAGCCCTATGGCAGGCAGAACAGGGTTTATACCCTGGATCTGCTCTACCCCAAGTTGGAGAGCTTAGTTACTCTCCATCTCAGTTTCTTTATTTTAAAATTAGGCTTAATGAGTTCATTGGGTTTGGGGAGGGTTAAATGAGATGAGGCATGAAAAGGAACTATTAAAGGACCTGCCATGTTATGAATGTTCCAAACGTGGCTGCCATCACTAGTATGCTGCAGGATACTCTGACCAATAAAGAAAATCTGGATGACTATTATTTCCTGCATCAAGCTCGTAATGTCTTTAGTGGTTGTTTTCAGAGTTTATAGAGGAATTAGATGACACTCAGATCACTGATGTCTAACAGTTCTTGGATCAGTCATGGACCTGGCAGAAAACAGAATTTCCTCCAAAAGGATTTAACTAGGAAGGAGTTTTAGGAAGGGACTATTTACAGAGGTGTGGGAAGAGTTAAGGGACCGGTAAAGGATGTTGAGGCCTCTAGGTATCAGTAACAGTGGGAAGGAGGAAGAAGTAAGAGGAAAAAAGAAAATGACTAGAATCAGGGAGACTTGGAGCCATAGAGGAAAGGTAACTGTTGCCAGCGGCACAGCTCTGCAGCAGGGGAAACCAGGAAGAAATACCCTGACCTTTTCGCCTCTCACCAGCTGATCTCCTGCTGGTGCCTCTCATTGGTTCCCTCTCACTGGAAGCCAGAGGACAAGGAGTTGGCGTGATGTAGACCGTAGGGATCAGATCCCTGGAAGCACGACGGGGGTGGTGGTGGCAAGGTCCTTGGAGGCAAACGGAAATGAGAGCCTCCAGCAAACACAGGCACATCTGGGAGATACTGTGGGTTCTGTCCAGACCAGACCATCGCGATACAGCAAATATCGCAATAAGGCAAGTGGAACGAATTATTTGGTTTCCCAGTGCATATAAAAGTTATGATTCCACTATGCTCTAGTCTATTAAGTGGGCAGTAGCATTATGTCTAAAAACTATGTACATAACTTAATTACAAATAACGCTTTTGGCACTGATAGACTTGCTTGATGCAGTGTTGCCACAAACCTTCAATTTGTAAAAATCCATTATCGCTGAAGTGCAATAAAGCAAAGTGCAATAAAATGAGGTATGCCTGTACCGTGTTTATCTGTCCTTAGTGTGATTTTTGGTTTCTAGCATAGGCTTTTAAGAATTGCTATAGAACTGTTTATTTTTTTGTCTGTTATTTCCTCACCTCTCTGGTGAAATTGTAAGTTCATTGACGGCAAAGATTATGGCTTATTTCTCTTCCAGTCTCACAAAGCTTAGCACAAGGCAAAGATCAGTGCTGGCAATAAATAACTACTTATCTAATTGATGGGAATAATAATAATCATTATTATTATAGCAGACACAGCAATTACCATGTGTTATGTGTAAGTACTTTACATATTTTAACAGATTTAATCCTCACAACAACTCTATAGAAGGTATTATTATTATTACCCCCCATTTTGCAGATGAGGGAGCTGAGTCCAGAGTGGTTAAGGAGGAACTAAATAACCAATATGCTTCTTCTCAATGTCTCTGTAGAGAGAGAATTGCTTTCATCAAAGACTCCAAAAACACAAAAGACAAAGGATAAGATAGAAACTTAGGGTGGAGTGAGCTGGGTAGGTTTTAGAAATTCCTTTTTCACTAGGGCAGGGCTTCCTAGTCTTCTCTGTGAACATTTTAGGTGGTGAGTGAGTTACGATTTTAGGTGGTTATGTGACATTCAACTGGATGGAGAGAGAGCCATTTCTTTTCAGTTCTCTCTCTTTTTGTTTTAGTAATAAAGTATTTTTTAAATTGAAGTATAGTTGATGTACAATATTATATGCTACAGGTGTACAATATAGTGATTCACAATTTTTAAAGGTTATATTCCTTTTATAGTTATTATAAAATATTGGCCATATTCTTTTCACTTCTCATTTAATCCTTCTGATTATACTAAGAAGAAAGTCTCAGATGGATGCTAGTCTTTAACACCAAACACCTGCAAAATCTTACTTTTTACAAAGAGAGCAGACTCAGACTCGGAGCCTTTGCAGGCAGCATGGTATCTACCTGGAATTTTAAACATTTTTTTTGTGTTGTATTTTATGATAGGTGATATTTATTTTCCCTTTTTAATAGTGAAATAAAATTTTCTTTAGAACAGTGTTTATTTACATTAAAAGGAAACTGCGTTTCAGATGTAGAAAACAAACTTATGGTTACCAAGGGGGAAGATGGTGGGGGAGGGATAAACTGGGAGATTGGGATTGACATATGCACACCGCTATATATAAAATAGATAACTAATAAGAACCTACTGTATAGCACAGGGAACTCTACTCAATACTCTGTAATGACCTGTATGGGAAAAGAATCTAAAAAAGGAGTGGATATATGTGTATGTATAACTGATTCACTTTGCTGTACAGCAGAAACTAACATAACATTGTAAATCAGCTATACTCCAATCAAAATTAATTGAAAAAGAAAGTGCCTTTAATGAAAAATATTAGATAAATAATAACGTAGGTGTTATGCTGAATGTTAAGTGTTATTCCATTTAGGCAAAAATTTGGAAGTTTGTGTGAATGCTAAAGTTTGGGAAATATTTGCTTTAGGGAAAGAGACTCTGGGTGTGGGCAAATTGCATTACAAGCTCTGGGCCCCTCTAGCTTGATGAACATTGCGCTGGGATAATATGTAAATTTATTTCCTTTCACTATCTTACTTTTCATTTTTGCTTACTTCCTAGATAGATTAAAGGAAATAGGAGTAAATAAACTCCTTCTGTCCTAAATGCTGAGGGCCACATCAGATCAATTCATAGAAATCTCAAACACTTTTTTTTTTTTTTTTTTTTTTTTGCGGTACGCAGGCCTCTCAACTGCTGTGGCCTCTCCCGTTGCGGAGCACAGGCTCCGGACGCACAGGCTCAGCGGCCATGGCTCACGGGCCCAGCCGCTCCGCGGCATGTGGGATCTTCCCGGGCCGGGGCACAAACCTGCGTCCCCAGCATCGGCAGGTGGGCTCTCAACCACTGTGCCACCAGGGAAGCCCTTTTTTTTTTTTTTATTTTCTCAAACTCTTTTGTCAAAGACTGTTGTAGGATGAAAAATGTCCCCCATAGATATCAGTAAATCCCCGGGACTTGTACATGTTAACTTATATGGCAAAGACTTTGGAGATTTGATTAAGTTAAGGATTTTGAGGTGGGGAGATTGTCCTGGATTATCTGTGTGGGCCCTAAATTCACGTACAAGTGCCCTTAGAAGAGAGACTCAGAGGGAGGTTTGTTGCACACAGAGGAGAAGGGGATGTGGAGATAGAGCAGAGACAGATGTGAAGATGCTGGCCTAGAAGATGGGAGTGATGTGGCAAAAAGCCAAGGAATGTTGGCAGTCACCAGGAGATGGAGAAGCAAGGAACAGACTCTTTCCTAGAGCCTCTGGAGGGAGCACAGCTCTGCAGACACCTTGATTTCTGCCCAGTGATGTCGATTTCAGACTTTTGGCCTCCAGAACTGTTAAAGAAGTAATTTCTGTTATTTTAAGCCACGACATGTTTGGTAATCTGTTCCCACAGGAAATGAATCTCTTGCCATAAGAAACGAATACAAATCCGGCAGCAGGAGCAAAGTGATCAAGGTACCCTGGCTACGGTGGTAAAGGACCTCGAAACCTTCTTTGCTTTCTATTTCCTCTACAAAAGAGATAACCTAAGATTGCATTACATTCAGTTTTAAGTGACAAACAGGATTGGGAATCAAACAGACACATACCTACCGACCTGAAGTGCTTTTACATGAGTAACAGAGCATTGCTGCATTTTGGAACCATCCACACCATTAAGGGAGAATTCTAGAAAGGCAATATGCTACATTAACCCTAGAATCTGCCCAACTTTAATCATTCAAGGACCACCTTCAAGATTTTTACAATATCACATACCACTAGTACTATTATATTCTTAAAATTTTAAAAAAATCAGCTAACTTTTCTTCTTTAGCAATGATGGCAAATAAAAAACAATATCATATCTCAGGATTGGGGGATGGTGGAAATTTGTGTCAACCTCGAGGATCTAAAGATTGGTGATCCTATCACATTTCCCTTCAATTCAATCAGTCTGGCCCCTGAAGAAAAAAGATGGATCCTGGAGGATGTCAGTAGATGTCCACAAACATAACCCAGTACTAGTCTCAACTGTAGCCACCATGACAGATGTATATCTTTCCTAGAGCCAAATATTATGGTTTCAGTTACATAGTATGCAGCCATTAGTTTGGCGAATGTGTTCTTTTCATCTTAATCAGAAAATGGGATCAGAAATATTTTGCATTCATAAATAACAGGCAACCCTATACATTTACAGTTTTGCCCCAGGGCGATTTAACTCTCCTGCCCCCTGTCATAATAGAGTCTAAAAAGATCCAGACCATTTGGGTATCCTACAGAATATCACATTGATTCACTATATTGATGATATTATGCTAATCGGATTGGATGAGCAAGAACTGGCTAGAATTCTGGAGGATGTGTTCCAGAGCATAAGAGGTAAAACCTATGAAAATTCAGGGGCCTGTCACGTTGTTAAAGTTTTTCAGGATCCGGGAATCAGGGGAATGTCAGGAAATCCTCCAAAGTAAAAGACAAATTATTGCATCTTTCAATTAATTGCATCCTATCATGAAGGAGGAAGTCCAATGCCTGGTAGAGTCTCCCTTAAGGTTCTGGAGGTTCCTGCTATAGCCCATATATAACAGGTGTCATGAAAGGCTGCCAGCTTTGAGTGGGGCCTGGAGCAGGAAATGGCTCTGCAGCAAGTCCAGGGTGTGGTGCAATCAGCCATGTGACCATGCAACGTGGCAGGACTTATCTGTGGTGGTGGGAAAAAATGACACAGCAAGAGTCCCTTTGAACTGTGCACTGTAGTTGCTGCCTGAGCACTTCAGCTCCAGAGAACATGAGACAAAGAAAGGAGTCACCATCTTGGCAGGAGCAATTGACCTTGATATCAGGAGATATCACAACAGGCAGGGAGGAATAACTGTGGTACCCAAACGATCCACTTGGATGCCTCTTGCTACTCCCTTGCTCAACTGTGATGGTAAATGGACAAGTGCAGCCATCCTGGCCTGAGAAGGGGCATGGTGACCAGGAGCTCAGATCCCTCAGTGATGGGGTCCTGCCACCAGGTGGTCCACTGAGACATGCACAGGTGATAGTTGAGGGTGAGGGTAATCCAGAATGGATCATGGAGGAGGGAGATGATGAGTATCAGTGTGGCTCCAAGACCAGCTGCAGGGTGGGGTCTGTATTTCATTCCACTAGCCTTCATCTCTAAGTTTCCCCCAGAGAGGCCCGTTGGAATCCTGGAGGAGCAGCTCCTTGAACAAAGTTGAAGTGGATCTGTGCAGTGCCAAGTGTGGACTGTGGTGAATGCTGACATTTGTCGCCCAGACCCTCCTTTCAGAGAAGGACTTGTTTCCCCAACTCCTGGAAGTGCTGTTAGCAGACAACCTCTAACTCTCAGTTCCTTCAGCTGCAGAGAGCCACCTTGTCAGGAAAGCCCACGGATTATGGCAGGCGTATAAAGCATTTCAGCCCACTGTGGGACAGCTCTGATGGACCATATATGTTCCAGAGTGCCCCATGCTGTTGGCCCAGGCTCTGATGGAACTGCATTGCTGTATAACTTCCCTCTCTGCCCAGTCCTGCTTCTGGCCTCTTCTTTCCACAGATGTTGATCCCTGGAGTTCTTTGAGAGAAATAGAAATCTCCTGGAAATCTCACAATCCCTGCCGTTTTTTGTTTCGTTTTTTTCTAGTGAGGAAATGTGGACTCCTAACCCGTGGAAATACTGAACCATCCAAGTAACCAATGTTCAGAGATCCCGGGGAAACCATTTGGATGAGAAATTTCTCCTCAGTGATTGAACCACATTTCAGACAAAATTTGGGGGATGAGGTCAGCTGATCAGGATTGGTGTCCTAATTGGGATTTGCTCTCAACAAAATGATGGTATGAGAGAAATTTATCTTTGGTGCTTAATAGCCAATCTGACTACATTTAACTTTCTGTGAACACACAGCTGGTGCAGAGGAAAGGCACTGGAGCAGGATGTGAGTTCAAATCCTCACTCCTTTAGTTAGCACTGTATGACTGGGCAAGTTACTTTAATTCTTTATTTTAGTTCCCTCATTTGTAAAATGGGCAAATAAAACCTTCTTTAAAGGATTATAGGAATTAGAGAGTACATAAAGCCCCTACAGTATCTGGTAAGGAATTACCTGTTGATAAATGATAATTTAAAAAAATATTTATTTTTAGCTCCTTCCTTCCATTTTTATATGTCCAGCCTATTATTTCAGGGAAGAAAGCAGTTTGATTAAAGCTTGTTCATTAAGATTTTAGGGATTTAATGTGTTCTTCCCAGGGAAATTGCATTTTTAAAAAAGAGGAGCTGGGATATCTGAATAAAGGAATGACATGCTGATGGTAGGCATTTGCGGGGACAGGGGCCCTTAGGTGAAATCCTGTAAAGGAAAATGTGCCCCGTGTCTGGGTAAGGTTGACTTGCCCAGCTTTCAATGAAGAGGAAAGATAAAATTTTCCACTTAAGGAGGGCTACCCTCCCATCCATGTTAAGAAGAGTTTGCGTACATCTTGCTTTTTCAAGTGGGACAACTAAAATATCTTCTAGCTATTTGTTCCAGTAGTTCAATATATATTCTTGGTTATATCAAATATTTGATATTTTAGGAAATCAGCCTTGTTAAATTAAAGTGGATAAGATGGCATTTTAAGGTCACCTTGGTATGATCAAACATGATGCTGACATTTACAATCCATTTCCATTGCTTCTCACATGTTTCCTTGTCAGTTAAATCCAGACTCTTCAAATTTAAAGGTGGTTCAAATCTAATAATGCAATTATAAATATTGTACCAGAATTACTAACTGCCCACTGATTTCCATGCAAGCTACAAAATCCTCATGGGTCCTATTCCTTCATTTAAAAAATTTTAAAATGGTTTTATTATAATGTTACCTGCACAAGTATAAACAAGTTTACATATTAAATATTGTATATACTCCTTAAATTTATGATTTTTGCTCATATAAAAACCAAAATAAGATTGCAAATTAAATAAAATGGAAACTGTAAATTAAAAGACGTATAACTGACAATATTAATTTAAGGTGATAGAAACCACGGTTTTGCAGAAACCACATCATCACACATGGAATGCATTTGGGTCATGATGCTACAGTCAGTTTTTGTCAGGTGGGGATTCCTTCATGCTTGTAGGCTCAGTGATGACTCATTTCTCACATAAAGATGTTTCCATTCTAACTACTGTGGAACTTTCACACCACAATCTGCCATAACACTATTTGCTTTCATGTTGAAACCATCTTTTAAGAATGAAGTCTGCTTTTACTCTTTCCTTGAAAGATCATTATTAACTCAGTGCCCAACTTAAGCACAGAAATTGTATGGGGATAGTTAGGTCAAAGGAGGTTGTCCAAATGATCCAGATATAAAATGCTTAATATTTACAAAGGCTTATAAAATGAAACGAAAATGATTGTAGAGATATTTAAGGGCTGAGTTTATATCCACAGTCCTCTTCATGAATCCATAGACCTCTTTTTAAGAAATACTCATTATGAATGTATTTACAAAACAGAAATAGACTCACAGACATAGAAAACAAACTTATGGTTACCAAAGGGGATAGTGGGGAGAGAGGGGCAGAGATAAATGAGGAGTTTGGGATTAACATATACACACTACTGTATATAAAAGAGGGACCTATTGTACAGCACAGGGAACTATATTCAATAATTTGAAATAACCTATAAGGGAAAATAATTTGAAAAAAGTTTATGTAGAGAAACATATATATAACTGAATCACTTTGCTGTATACTTGAAACTAAGACAACATTGTAAATTAACTATACTTCAATAAAAATTGGTTAAAAAAATGAAAAAAAGAAGTTCCTTGGTGGTCCAGTGGTTAGGACTTGGCACTTCCATGGCAGTGGCCTGGATTCAATCCCTGGTCAGGGAACTAAGATTCTACAAGCCACGTGGTATGGCCAAAAAAGAAAAAATTCAAAAAGAAATACTCATAGAATGTAAATGAAACAAAATATAATAACATAGTTCTCAATTGAATATGCAGTGAGAAAAATATATGTAATTTCTTTCATATTGCACTGGCTAGGACCTTTAGTACATGATAAGTATAAGGGAGTAACAGGTATTTTTGTTTCTTCCCGTAAAGAGACCACATGTATAATGTTTTAGCTTTAGGTAGATATTTACAGTAGGTTTTTGACAGTAAGGAAGTTCTCTTTCTATTAAAAGTTTGCTAAGTTTTATCCCCCTGGTACTTATTTAGATTAACATATATTCTTATCTGTTAGTATGATGAAATTATGTTAGTAGATTTTCTAATTTAAAAAAATTTTTTATCTATTTTAATTTTTATTGAAGTATAGTTGATTTACAACATCAGGTTAGTTTCAGGTGTACAGCACAGTGATTCAGTTATATATATATATATATATATATATATATATATATATACTTTTTGTATATATAAGTTCAATATATATGTATAGATATTCATATGTATGAATATATATATATTATTCTTCAGATTCTTTTCCCTTATAGGTTATTACAAAATATTGAGTATAGTTCCCTGTGCTATATAGTAGGTCCTTGTTGGTTATCTACTTTATAAATAGCAGTGTGTATATGTTAATCCCAACCTGCTAATTTATCCCTCCCAGATTTTCTAATGTTAAACCAACCTTGCACTGCAGGAATAAGCTTTGCTTTGTTATAATACTAAATATTTCATGCATGTTTGCATTTGGTTTGTTAATATCTTATTTAGGATTTTTGTAGCTTTATAAGTGAGTTTGATGTATAATTTTCCTTTCCTGCCCTTGTCTGGTTTTCATATTAAAGTTATATTAGGGCTTCCCTGGTGGTGCAGTGGTTAAGATTCCACCTGCCAATGCAGGGTACACGGATTCGAGCCCTGGTCCGGGAAGATCCCACATGCCGCAGAGCGGCTGGGCCCGTGAGCCACGGCCGCTGGGTCTGCGCGTCCGGAGCCTGTGCTCTGCGACGGGAGAGGCCACACAGTGAGAGGCCTGCGTACCACAAAAACAAACAAACAAACAAACAAAAAAAACATTATATTGTACAACTTAAATATATACAATTTTAATTTGTCAAAAACCAGGTACACTATGTCTACTACATCAAGAGGACTATGTCTACTTCCAAATTAATTTGGTTCTGATCTGCCCACTCTCAGCACCCGCGTGTCAGTATGACCTCTGCTGCCCACAGATGAAGAGGTTGACCAAAGCAGAATTGGGAATTCTTATAAAAAGTTTTTGTTTCTTGTATTTAATGTTCTCCACAAGCCAATATTCATGCACTCTGTCAAGTGGTTACAGACTAGAGACAGCTGGCCATTACTCAGCTTGGTGTATCAAATAGATATTTTTGAAAATATACAAGCTTTGAAAAATTTTATTCTTCAGACAACTTTGGCTTTGAAAACTCTGTATATCTTAAAAGCAGTTTCATAATGTCAGTAGTTTCTGGTGATTGATAGTTACAGCATACTGAGCTCACAGAGGCATTAAAAATGTGACATAGGAAAAGGGAAAAAAAGCACTTCACAATATTGGATTCTGTGGCAGTAAGTAATCTGCTCTTGGCTTTCCTTCTCTTTACAGAGGGTTCCCCCCCTTCCTCTTCTGAAAGGTCTGTGTTTTGTTACATTCTAGTTTTGGACATACTAATAAAAATATATTTTTCTATGCTTGCCAGAATCCTATTTCTCAACATAGAATTATTGGATAAGTGCTGTAATTCTGATTGTTTTTGGAATGTCGAAACCCCTAATTAAAAGAAGAGAAACAAAAAATTGTCAAGAGGTAGAGATACCAGGTTAGAACACTGACATAGACAGGTCTTTCCTGGGGGTGATGGGGATGCTTGTGTGCCGTATATTCTCACAAAGAAGGAGGTGCTTCCATTACAGGGTGGGGTGGCTGAATGTAAGGGCTGAGTGATATGGAGAAGCAGTGAGATCGTCTGAGGATCATTTTTGGAAACCCAGGGAGGTTATTCTTTCTGAAAGTGGAAGCAATTTATTATTTTCTCTAACTAGAGTGTCCTGTGACTAAGTAACAGTAGGATAGCTCTATAATAAATAGACCTGGGAATGTAATGGCTCATCACAGAAGTTTATTTCTTGATCAGTAACCATCTGGGATTGGTGTTCATGTTGACAGGGCAGCTCTCTTTGACAAACTCACTCAGGAACCCAGATTCCTTCCATCTTGTGGCTCTGCCATTCCCTAGACCAGGGGTTAGCAATTTGTCTTTTTCTTTGGATAAAGAACCAGATAGTAAATATTTTAGGCTTTGCATGCTACATGGTCTCTGTCACAATTACTTAACACTGCCCTTGTACCATGAAAACAGCCATAGGCAAGATGTAAATTAATGGGTGTGGCTGTTTTCCAATTAAACACATTTTAGAGAAAGAGGTGGCTGACTGGATTTGGCTCTTGGGGCATAGTTTGCTGACCCCTGCACCAAAGCCCAGTCATTCTCTTGTTTATCTCAAAAGGGAAGGGAGGAGTTTTCCACGGGCGAAGCATGGAAGTAAAACATATTATTTCCTTTCATGCTCCATTGGCTTATGATAATACCAAATTGCCAGGGAGGTTGGGAAATATTGTCTAGCTGTGTGCCCAGGAAGGAGAGGAAACCCACCTGTGAACAGGTGGCAATCTTTGCCACATCCAGCACAATAGAAAATCTGACAGTGGAATTCAAGGTCCATTCTCCAACTATCCTACCATGTCCTCAAACATAGGGCTCAAAAAGCATGGCTTTGTAAATCAGACAGACCTGGATTTGAGTCCTACCTGAGCCACTTTCTAGCTGTGTGCCCTTGGGTGATTTGTTTAATCAGTTGGTGTCTCACTTTTCTCTTCTGGAAAACAAGGGTAGTTATGGTTCCTCAGGTCATTGTGAATGTTAAATAAAAGTGATGGCTATACTTTAGAAGTATTGAATACTTTAGAAGTATTCAGTAAGTAGTAGCTATTATCCTTATTTTTGAACAATGGCTTACTCCACTTTCTGGTAGAGTATAATTTAATGCTTTGCTGTTGGGCTCAACTCCCTGCTCCACTGCTTACTAGCTGTGTAATTTGTACAAATTACTTGACCTCTCTATACGTCAGTTTCTTCATTTATAGAATTATGACAATAGCAATATCTGTCTCCTAAGGTTATTGTGATGACTAAATGATTTAACACCTATGAAATCATGGGTGGCTAGACTTAATGATACTCAATAAATGATATTAATAATTATTATTTTGATACACTGATCCCCGGCATCCAAAGGGGATACTAATAAAATAAAAATCATCATCATAATAATATCCATACATTAAGGCATTCAGCAAATATTGAACACCTATGGGCCAAATTCTGGGCTAGGCCCTGAGGATACAAATGGGGAATAAGCCTGACACAGTTCCTGTCTTCATGGAGCCCGCAATGAGTTTGCTAGCAGATATCTTCTTTTTTGAGGAGTCTCTGCTGTGAACACTTTTAACATGTTATCTAATTTTATCCTTTGCAATAACTCTGTTAAATTAGATATTATTGTCTTTATTTTACAGACAAGGTAAGAGGTTTAGAGAACGTAAATAATTTGAGCAGGGTCACAGAGTGGTAAATAGTACAGATAGGATTTGAAACTATGTCCCTCAAACTCAGGTGCCAGTGTTCTTAGCAATCACGCTGGGCTGTCAGATCTGGCCACATAAAAGATTTGCCTGGCAAAATGCACACTGTTTAATGGGAAGGTGGGTTGAAGGCAGTGGGGAGGCGTGTGCTATGATGGTGAGGGCGGCCTTTTGGCCTCTCTGGGAATTCAGTTCCATCTCTGGACCATTTATGACAGCATATACCCTCTCTACTTGGATGACTTCAAACATCTCCCAGGATTAGAAACATGTAATCTTATCAACCAGGTTTGGTTCCTGTCTGTGGGAGAGCTGGGCTTTTCAATTTAACCACTGGCTTAAAAAATGGGGAAAAAAAATAACACAAAGAAATGTACTGTCTCTACCCTTCTTTAAAATGATGAATGTTTTTTTAAGGCAAATCCATCATTGGTCACTTGAGGGAGGAAATGTCAAGAAAAGTTATGGTTTGTTAGCTTTTACTTCTTGACATTATACAAGAAAGTAATTGAAGTACAACAAATGCCATGTTGTTTTACCTCATCTATTTATATAGCAATCTGACAAGATGAATATATATGTTACTGTGGATTTGAAAAAAAAGTGACACTGGCTCTGTGATTCGTTCTATTGTCTTATCAGTGCTGATCAAATGTGCTTTCCCTCAAGAAAACACATGGCAGAGGAATTGGTATTCTTTCATGTAGACTCCTGGATATTAAACAACTGAACTCATTGTACCCTCTGAGCCCCATTAGCCTCTTATCTCAAATTCTTAGAGCTTTAACATGGATGTATAATAAAACATGCACAAATTCAATTTAATACAACAAATATTTATTTAGCACTCACTGTGCATGAGATACTATACCAAACAGAGATGCCATTAATTCGCAATCTGTGATAATTCAAACGCAGCCTGGGCTGAATGTTACCATTATACCATTTATGAAAAAAAGGAGTCTGCTTAGCAAATCAGCAAGGTATATCTTACTATATTTTATGCTATGCCCCTGGAAACTCATAGGTAAATCAGATTTTAAATGCATAAGGAGAGCTTACTATTCAAAGAATTTTATAATAATGTTTCTGGAGAATATATAGTCACTAACAAATAAGGATTTTTAAGTTAGATATTTAAAAAGCGAATGACTCCTTTATTGAGGGATGTTACGTGACTAGTACTATGAAAAATCCCAAGGCTTGTTTCTATGACTGCCATGATCTCTTTGTGGTTGGATAGTCTGGTTGTCAAGCAACTTAAATAGAAGAGACATGCTAAATTATTATTTCTCTTCTGAAAGGTGTCAGCCACAAAACAAAGGTTTAGAGCTGCTTATTCTGTGGTAAAGATCTCTTCAGTTCTCAACATGGATTTCTGGGGAAGAAAAGGAAGACTAAAACTATATTTAATAGGAAGAGGCAGGGTGAGCTTTCAGTGTGTCTTACCCTTTTTATTTTGCTGAAATTGCCTTAGAAAACCAGCTGGGATCTCAAGTGAGTTATTCAGGGGTATAACATTAAGAATCATGAGAAAATATCTCCTGTAGAAAGAATATAGTGAGATGATGTTACTTTGTACTTTAGTTACTCCATTTTTTACAGCTCCTTTATTGAAACTGGACCCTTTGCCTGTGTTCCTGTCTATCCATAAATGGGTTGATAGATCTGACTGCAGAGAGTTTGAATTAAGGTCCATCATCCATATGTCAGAACCTTGAGTAAGGAACTTGGACTTGCCCCCAAAGAGATCTGGCTTTGCCCTCAGCTTCTGGGAAGTAAACTTTGTCATACACGAGTGAAGTGTCTTTGGTTAGGTGTGGGCTGGGTACACTGGATTGTGTGTGGGACCCGTCACACCTGACAGTCTTAGGGTATGGAGTCGCCATGCCAGAAAGACCAACCATGCAATTTATAGTGGAAGATTGGGTCATGTGGTATCAGTTGACTTCGACACTGAGTTCAACAACTGGGCAATCAGGACTATGTAATGAAGCTCCAATAAAAATTTTGAACACCAAAGCAGGTGAGCTTCCCTGCTTGTCAATACTCTGTGTGTATTGTCACATTTCAATCCTGGGAGGGTAATGCATCCTGACTCCATGGGAGAGGACAACAGAAGCTTTGTATCTGTCACCCTCTCAGACTCTGCCCTAGGCATCTATTCCTTTGGCTGATTTTCATCTGTATCCTTTCCCTGTAAAAAACCATAACTGTGAGTATCATAGCTTCTGGTGAGTTCTGTAAGTCCTAGTGAACTATTGAAACTGGGTTTGGAACCCTACCCCCCAAACTTGTAACTGACATCAGGAGTGAATGGAGTGCTGGGGGGATTGTTCCTTCTTGCTGTTGCAGTTTGAATAATTACGGTTAAGTACCAACTGAAAGGGGTCTATGGACATGCAAATGTGTCTAGTTCTAAACAGCAATGATATCACTCACGCCTCAGATCCCTCCCCCTGCAGCAAGAAATTTATTTCACTTGGTGTACCTGTAAAATAGTCTAAATTTGATGTTTAGAAAAACAGCACTAGACAGACTTCTTTTTATTCAACTGTTTGAAATTAGAACAATCTTAATGATTTTGCATGGTTTCAAGGGTTGCATACTTAAATACCTTAAGGACCCTAGCAGTTAACCTTAAAAAGTGAAGCACTGGGTGAGATCTATGGTGAACTGAGGAATATTTGTCCAGTCTAAAAGCATTCAGAGTTAACGAAAACTTTAAAACACTGTAAGGCTGTAAAAAAAATGTCTGCAACAGGAGCTGGCCCAGAGGCTACCAGTTTGCCTTTTCTTTCTAATCTTGGCTGAAGGCGCCAGTGGCAAATTGGCCATTTTTTTTTTTTCTTTAGGTAAATTAATAAGACCATTCAAGTTTTCTACTTCCATCTCTTCTTAAGTTAGTTTTTGTTGGAATTTGTCCATTCAACTTAATTTGTTTCAAATTTATTGGCATAAATTTGTTCATAACATCCTCATTATTTTCTTAATGCTTATAAAGTCTGTAGTAATACCTCATTTTTAATTTCTGACTTTGATTATTTGTGACTTCTACCTACTTTTCTTGGAGTCTTATTATGTATTTATTAATTTTAGTGGATTTTTCAAAGAATTAACTTTTGGCTCTGTTGGTTTTCTTTATTGATGTTTCTCTACTATTTTGTTAATTTCTCTTTATACCTCCTTTGTTTTTCTTTTTCCATCTTATTGACATATATGCTTAGCCCTTTGATTATCCATCTTTCTCTTTTTCTAATAAAGCTATGAATTTTTCTTAAACCATGGGTTTATCTGCAGCTCATAAATATTTATGTCTACACATACCTAGTTTATTGTACATTAGTTTTACAATTCATTTAAAAAATATATAATTTCCACTGTAATTTTTTACTTACTAATTATTTAAAGTATATTAAAATTTTTTCAAACTTGTGGATTTTTCTAGGTTTTTTTTTTTTTTGTAATTGATTTCTAGTATTAGGGTCAGTAAACATACTCCAATGGTTTCAATCCTTAAAAATTTCTTCAGACTTGCTTTATGGACCAACCAGCAATATTTGTAAATATTATTTCTTGGAAATAATGCATGTGTTTTTTTGTGGTTACTGGTTGCAGTTTTCTATAGATGTCTATTGAGTCACCTTTGTAACTGTATGGTTCAAATCTTCTAGATTTTTACTGATTTTCATTTGTTCTATAAAGAATCACTGAAATCTCCCACTGTGATTATGCTTTTGTCTCTTTTGCATCTTGTCAATTTTTGTCTTATATATTTTGAGAATATGTTATTAGGTACACAAAAATTTCTACTTACTGTATCTTAAGGATGAATTGAAAAATTTATCATTAGGATAAGGCTTTTTGTCTTAAAGTCTACTCTGTCTGATATTAACATAGTTATACCAGCTTTTAAAAATTTAATGTTTATATTGTATATTTTCTGCCTTTTTATTGTACCTTTATGTTTAATCTATCTCCTTTGTAAACTACTTATACTTTAGAAATACCCTGTTGATGCTGCTACATACTGATTGTAGCTATTGGTATTTTAAGCACATTCAATCTAGAAGTGACTGTTTACTCACACTAAGGAATATGTCCATACAAAGAAAAATAAGTATAAAAATGTTTAATTTAGGATTAACAACAAGGTCCTACTGTATGGCACAGGGAACTATATTCAATATCCTGTGATAAACCATAATGGTAAAGAATACGAAAAAGAATACATACATATAACTGAGTCACTTTGTTGTACAGCAGAAATTAACACAATATTGTAAATCAACTATACTTCAATAAAATTTTTTCAGGAAATAAAAAAATATCCTGTTGAAATTGTATATCATTTAATTGGAATGATTATTCCATCCATATTTAATGTAATTACTGATATATTTGAGTTTACAATCTTACTGTGTCTTCTTTGCTGTTTCACTGAGCTGCAAATCTGGGTGATTCCAGGAAGGTGAGTGGGGCTGGGAAGTCAGGAAACCTAAGTTTTAGGCATTCTCATAGCTTTGTGGCTTTGGACAAGTCATTCATCTTCTTGGGCTATTTTTGCTTTTTCACTTATAAAATAAAGGAACTGGATTAGAAAATGGCTAAAGTCTTCTATAGTTAAAGATTTAATGGTAGAAAGGAAAACGTTATGACAGGAGTAGAAGAGAAGGGGAAATTTTGTCTATATTGTCGGGGGGTGACTTTGGACACTGATTTTTCAGGAGTTTTGGCTTTCTGAGGCAATACTAATGGCCAAAACAGGCATATAAACGCAGCTATAATGGAAGGAGGCTTTGCCAGTTCATTATCTTTGAAAGGAATTTAAAATGTTCTTTCCAATTGAAGGCAGGAATCTTTCTAATTCTTTTTTTCAAAGGATAATGCTTCACAATATGTTAAGAAGCTTACCTTTCACTACACACATGACAGACATTTTCACAGGAGAAATTATCCTCTATGTAAATATTGTCCAGTAAATTAATCAAACTTCTACTGAGGACTGATTAAATATCAGGTGCTTAGTTAGATGCCTCAAAGATGGAGAACAGATGGTTCCTTGCCTCAGGGAGTTTTAATCTGGAGATGTTGAATGGAGAATCATTAAGGTCTAACCAGGAAAACAGAAACACCTCTAAGTATTTAAAATGAGGGAATTTAATGCAAAAAGTAGTTACACGGAAGATGGAATTGTTGAGAAGCCAATAGAGGGATGGTGCGGTGATCCAGGAGATGATGCGGACCTGCTACTAGGATGGTTTTCAGAGGCATGGAGAAAGAAATGGTCCATGGTAAGTGAGGTGGAAATGCCAGAATTTCCATGGAAGGTAGTGGAAACAGGATTGAAAGGCTCAGAGTAAAGGCAGAAAACCCACTGAATTGTGTGCCATGGAAAGTTTGGAGGATACACTAGTAAGTAAATAAAATATGTGCTAGTGAAAGGGACACCAGAATCCCTTAAAGTCTGGCACTGGCCCCTTGGCTTGCCAGGGGTAACAGTAGGAGACACCATAACAGAACTGGGCTTACTGATAACAACAGGGAAGCTAGCATTCTGGGAAAATAGAGGCCAGAGGGTGACATTAACACATCAGGTAGGCACAATTTTTGTAATAAATTAAGAGGTTAGAGGAACAACCAACTCCTGCAGAGTTGTGAAGATGCTTAATGGAAAATGGCATCTCCAGGGGCAAAGGAGATGAGCAGCCATTAAGAGTACTACTGAGTCTACACAATCAAAAGAAATCAAGGATAGATGATCAGGAGGCTGAGATCAATCACTCTCAATAAAAAGGCACAACAACTCACCCATTTCTGAACTAGTTTTGGAGCCTGAAATCCAGTGAGAGGCCAGTAATCCAGGAGGAAGGACACTTCAACATAACACAAGTATATACAGTAATGATTCCTCCAGGTTTTTCCCAAAGGGATTTATAGCCATTTATGGAAGTAACTGTACACCGGGGAAAGGGGAATGCCCAGACATTTCAAGGACTGTTGGACACAGGATCCCAACTTACATTGACACCTAGAGGCCAAAGTGTCATCATGACCCCCCAATTAGAGTGGGGGCATGGGAGACCAGGTTTGAAGTCCTGGATGTAGTCCAGCTCACAATCTACAAGGTCTGTGGACTCAGTAATCATGTCCCTGGTTCTCTTTCTTCCTTCCTTCCTTCCTTGCTTCCTCCCTCCCTCCCTTCTTTCCTTTCTTTCTTTCTTTCTTTCTTTCTATCTTTCTTTCTTTTCTCTTTCTTTCTTTCTTTCTTTTTCTTCTTACTTTCTTTCTCTCTCTTTCTTTCTTTCCCTCCCTCCCTCCTTCCCTTTCTTTCTTTCTTGAAGTAGACTTGATTTACAATATTATATTAGTTTCAGGTATATGACATAGTCATTAATATTTTTATAAATTATACTCCATTTAAAGTTATCACAAAACAATGGTATATATTTCCTTGTGCTGTACAATATATCTTTGTTGCGTATCTATTTTATACATAGTAGTTTGTACCTCTTAATCCCCTACCCTTGTCTTACCCCTCCGTTCTTCCCTCTCACCACTGGTAACCACTAGTTTGTTCTCCATATCTGTGAGTCTCTATATCTGTGAGTCTGTTTCTGTTTTGTTATATATATTTGTTTATTTTATTTTTTAGATTCCAAATATAGTGATAACACAAAGTATTTGTCTTTCTCTATCTTACTTATGTCGCTAAGCATAATATTCTCTAGGTCCATCCATATTGATGCAAATGGCAGAATTTCATTCTTTTTTATGGCTGAGTAGTATTCCATTGTATACATACACATCCATACATCCATCTTTTTAATCCATTCATCTGTTGACAGACACTTAGGCTGCTTCCATTTCTTGGTTCTTATAAATAATGCTGTTATGAACATTGGGGGGCACGTATCTCTCTGAATTAGTGTTTTTGTTTTCTTTGTATACATATCCATAAGTGGAATTGCTGGATCATATGGTAGTTCTAATTTTGTTTTATTGAGGAATCCTCATACTGTTTCCCACAGTGGCTACACCAATTTACATTCCTACCAACAGTGTACAAGGGTTCTCTTTCCTCTACCCAAGTGTTCAAATGTATAATTAGGATAGACATACTTCATAGTTGGTTTAACCCACACATTCATTCCTTGGTCTATGGGGTAAGAGTTATCATAGTGTGGAAGGGGCAAGTGTAAGGCTATGAAACTGCCTTCCATTTCCCAACCCTGGAAAAGATAGTCAATTAAAGATAATCTCTCATCCCAAGGGGGATGGTAGAAATTAGTGCCACTCTAAAGACCTAAACAATGCAGAGGTGGTGGTACCCATCATCCCTCCATTCAGTTGATTAGTCTGGCCCCTGAAAAAATCAGATGGACTCTGGAAGATGACAGTGGACCACTGCAACCTCAACCAAGTAGTAGCCCCCCTTGGAGCTACTATGTCAGATGCCGTATCTTTGCCAGAGTAGATTAACAACGACACAGTTCTAAAATATAGTGTATTAATAGAAAATGTGAGGTTCAGGAAGGCCAACAGATTAGAAGACAACTATCTTTGCAAAAATCGTTTGTTATTCATAATTCCCAAGAGGAGGGGGCATGCCACACCACGGGGTGGAGGGGCACATGGGGAAGCACCAGGTTGGTCAGGACGCAGAGGCAGTTGGAGGAAATGCGGGAAAGAGTCTCCACTGGGGCTTGCTTGGGAAGGAATGGGTGAGGCAGTGTTGTCAGGCTTACGACTGGCTAGTTTGAATAATTCCAGTGGGCTCTGGGCTACAGGGGCTGTTAGTGGCTCAGAGTGTGAGAGCCCAATAAAGGAGGCGGCTGAGGGTATAGGCACTGGCTTGGTTGGCTAGCATTTGAAAAGCATGCTAGTGGGCAAGCTGTTCACTATCTCTAAGAATTGACTAACCTTGGGAGGGACAGTCCCTCCAGGGTTAGCAAGGCCTCAGATGTTAAAGCATCAGAATACAGAACATAAAAGACATGGTTAATACACACAGACACATAGTATATAACCATGAATCTGGAAAATGTGTCCTTTTCATTCCCTATCAGAAAAGAGGACCAGAAACAGTCTGTATTCACATGGAACAGTCAGTAGTATACATTTATACTTTTGCTCTAGGACTATGTTAATTCTCTACCTTCTATCATAATATACTCTGAATAGATCTGGGCTGTTTGGACATCCCACATTTGGAATATCACATTGGTCCACTATATTGATAACATCATGCTAATCAGACTAGATAAGCAAGATGTGGCTGGCATGTTGGAGGCCCCTGATAGGACAAATGAACTCCAGAGGGTGAGAGATAAAAATCTATGATGGTCGGGCTTCCCTGGTGGCGCAGTGGTTGAGAGTCCACCTGCTGATGCAGGGCACACGGGTTCGTGCCCCAGTCCGGGAAGATCCCACATGCCGTGGAGCGGCTGGGCCTGTGAGCTATGGCCGCTAAGCCTGCGCGTCTGGAGCCTGTGCTCCGCAACGGGAGAGGCCACAACAGTGAGAGGCCCGCGTACCACACACACACACACACACACAAAATCTATGATGGTCTAGGGATCTGTCATATGAATTGCATTTTTTAGGGGTAACTTGTCTGAGGGTGTTACTGTTTAGAGTTGGTGGTAAAAAGGCTCTCTTGCCCCAACTAGGGACAGATTTGTTGGGTACACCCATCTTGAGGACTTCCCACAGGGTCCCCCAAATGTCTTTTGAGATCTCATCACAGCTTGACCTCTCCCTCTACCACACCTGCTTCTTGCCTTTCCCTTCTCTGGTGTTGATCCCAAGAGTACTTGGGAATCAGCCTCCTGTACCCTAATCTCTATTTCAGCATCTGTTTCCTGGGAAACCCAACCTGTGACAAAGACTTTTCCTTCATTACTATTTGAGCAATCAGATACTCCCAGAAGAATCAATCCATGAGGACAGATAGTAAAGAAACCTGGCAAAACAAATGGAAACAAACAAGTACTATTCTAGAAATGTCAATCATTGCCTGCTTTGAATATGCTCACCTATAACCCCAGCTGATGCTGGCAGTGGTGCCTGTTATGTACGTGGGACAATTCCTCTTACCAAGTTGATTGCACTAGTGGTGAGAACCTGATCAAAGGGTAATTCAGCCATTGGCTGGCCAGTGATGAGTGATTTGGGTGGTCTGGTATGGAAATATGAAGAGCCAGGTCAATCAATTTCTCCACTCAGGAATTTGGAATGGGGAGACAGAAACTGAGCAACTTAGCTATTATGCACAGGGTACAAAAGGGGTGGTAGGGGCAGTTTGGGAGTGGAGAGTACAAGCTCTGTGCAAGAGGATGCAGCTTAGTAAGAGAGTGGGATCTAGAATGGAAAGGTCAGAAGTTGAGGTGGGAAAGAGGGAGGGAAACTTGATTCTTCCTGGCTTCCCATTTTCAATTCCAGTAGGGCCAAGCTGCACTTTGGTTCTTACATTTGGGTTCCAAGAGATACTCCTGAGAATATTCTTTAGCTGAGCTAAAGACTGAGTGAATCTCTTGCAACCAAAAGGACCTGCCTAGAATAGAAGCTAGAGGGGCATCGCTTCCTGTTTGATTTATCATGTCACTTTCTTTCTGGTATTATTAGAAACTTCTATATATTGTTTTTATTGCTCCATTTAAACTGTGAGCTTTTTGAGGTCAGTGTTCTGTATATTTTAGAGAAGGCTAATGATAATAATATTAGTAGCTCACATTAGCTCAGGTTTTACCAAGGGCCAGACACTGGGCTAGATGCTTTACGCGTACAGACTTACAAAATAAATGCTCACTTGTGATTGTTATCATCACCATTATTAATACTAATTGCCTTAACCTACTTACCTTGTGGGTAAAACCAGAGGAAGTGAACTTGCAATACAGCTGGAGGGAAGAAAGGAATAATTTATTCTTGGGGTAGTATTTTTTCCCTTAAGATTTTTCTTCTTAAAAAAGTGATACAGGGCTTCCCTGGTGGCGCAGTGGTTGAGAGTCCGCCTGCCGATGCAGGGGACGCGGGTTCGTGCCCCGGTCCGGGAAGATCCCACATGCCGCGGAGCGGCTGGGCCCGTGAGCCATGGCCGCTGAGCCTGTGCGTCCGGAGCCTGTGCTCCGCAACGGGAGAGGCCACAACAGGGAGAGGCCCGCATATCGCAAAAAAAAAAAAAAAAAAAAAAAGAAAAAGAAAAAAAAAAAGTGATACATGTTTATTAGAGAAAATGTGGAAAGTACACGTTTATTAGATGTGGAAAATACAGAAAACCACAAGGAAGAAAAAATTTTTTTAAAGAAGATGTTGGGGGTAGGAGTTTATTAATTTATTTATTTTTGCTGTGTTGGGTCTTCGTTTCTGTGCGAGGGCTTTCTCTAGTTGTGGCAAGCAGGGGCCACTCTTCATCGCGGTGCGCGGGCCTCTCACTGTCGCGGCCTCTCTTGTTGCGGAGCACAGGCTCCAGTTGCGCAGACCCAGTAGTTGTGTCTCACGGGCCCAGCTGCTCCGCGGCATGTGGGATCTTCCTGGACCAGGGCTCGAACCCGTGTCCCCTGCATTAGCAGGCAGATTCTTAACCACTGCACCACCAGGGAAACCCGAGAAAGAAAATTTTAAAAATCAGCCTTATGCTCACCATTAGAGGTAAACATTGTCAATACTTTGGGGCATATCTTGCATGCGTGCACACACAGACATCTTCTATTTTGTCATTTTTTTCCCCACACACTCTGACTGTATGAACACTTTGTACACTATTAAATATGCTTCCAGGGCATGATTTTTTTAAAGAGCTGTGCAGCTTTCCTCTACAGGATAAGTGTCAGGGAAGCAAGGAGCAAAGGACCCTGGGAGGTTGTACCTGGGGGGGTTGTGAACTCTCCTCTCCTGACGGTTCCGGTACATTCCTGCCTGGAGCAGGGGGAAGGGCTGTATGACCTCTGGAGGGCACTATGTTTCCAAAATTCCTCTGCAGACAAGAAATTCTTGCATCTCCTTCATACCCGCCTTCCTTCTGCTTCCTTCATCTTATGTTGATTTTGAAAATTTTTGCTCTTGGACACCTCGAAGCTCCTGAGGATTCCTGCCTTGTGGTTGGCCCGTTCAGGGTCTGAGTTCTGGGGCCAGTGCGGAAGGACTGCGTCTCCCATACCGGCCTTGCAGCGCTCTCGATAGAGTCCTTGCTATCTGTTCTTTTCCCTGCCCAACACCAGTAGCTACCAGCAGATGGCGCTGTGAGCAAGTGCGTCTGCCTAGGTGTGATTTACACAAGCCCTTGAAGGCTTTAAATATTTATCCACAAAATTCAATAAAGCTGTTCATCAAATCTAATGCTTGGAATTTGGGCAGCCCATGAAAATATTATAATATTTTGCCCGAGGTCCCAGAATTCTCTTCTGTATGATGTGTTTGTATATTCAGACTCCTGATATTTGTTTATCAACAGCAGGAAGGAATTCATGTTACATATTGAAGATTTTGCACGAGATCAGACCTGGAAAACCTTCCTAAAATTTTTCTCTAGATATTGCAGTGATCGTGAGCTCCTTACCTGACTTAGGAGTCATGGAAATTAGGCACCGATTCGATCCATGTCTGTGTCCTCAGCACCCAACAAGTGCCTGGCAGAGAGAAAGGGCTTCATGGACAAATTAATTCAGGGAGGGGGAAGCTGGATAATATTACTCTTAAATTTTGAAGGTAGGGGTGTGTGTGTGTGTGTGTGTGTGTGTGTGTGTGTGTGTGTGCAGGGGGAGGGGATTAGCAGTTAATGATAATCATGGTATATATGTGTGCCCCCCTAACGATGGTTTGGAAATGCATCTGGTCGTCACAATAATTGGGTGGGTGGATGGGTGAGGGGCTCCCCAATGGCATTTATTAGGGCAGAATCCAAGGGTGCTGAACATGCAGGAAACAGTTCAGCACAAAAATTGTCTTGTCCAAAATCTCATCTGCTCCCCCTTTAAGAAGCCCTGGAGGGCTTCTTTCTAGCTATGTAACTTCTCTGAACATCAGTTTACCTTATCTGAGAATGGAGATATAAACATTCATCTTGATTACCTCATAGAATTGTGGATTTCAAATATGTAACCTACATTAAAGCCCTTTTAACAAATTATAATGCATTATATGCCCCAGCAAACTTCCTTGGTTTGTAGGAAAATTTCATCCATAAGCCTGGCCCCATTGGCCACGGAAGCTGTAACCAGCTGAGGCCTGAGTCACAGAGACAGGACTCAAATGTGTTTCTATCTGAGTCTTCAGTATCTCAGTCACTAACTCTGCTCTCTTTCCCATTGCTCAAGCCCCAAATCAGAGTCACCTTTGATTCCCCCCAAAGTCCAATCTCAGCATTCGTATCTATTTTACAATAAAAACTTAACCCAAATCTATTTCTTCTTTTCATCCTTCCTGCTTCCACCCAGGCCGGCCATGGCCTTTGATCTCCTGAGTGAAGCCCTGAGGTTAACGGATCACAAGGCTTCCCCTCTTGCCCCCTACACAGCAGCCAGAGTCATCTTTTAAAGATGTACATTGGACTGTGTCACTTCCCAGCTTAAATCCCTCCATTGATTTCCCTTTTCCCCTGGAATTAACACTACTCCCTCTGTTGGCTTATAAGACCTTTCATGCTCTGGTCTCTTCTGACACCTTCTTGGATTATCACCTGTGTTGTCTCCATGCTCACCACAGTGCACTGATGTTTTGATTCCTGAACTACCAAGCTCTTTCCTGCCTCAGCGATTTTACCCTTGCTGTTCCCTCTATCCAGAGCACTCTTTTCCAGGTCTTTTACTTCTTCAGATCTCAGTTCAGATGTCATTCCTTAGAGAAACTTCTGCTTGCCTCCCCATGTAGACCGGTCCTACTCGTCATTGTCTATCCTATTATCCTGTTTAATTTCTTTTACAATGCTTAGCACCCTCTGAAGGGATCCCGTTTGTTTCTATCCATTTGTTAGTTGAATTTCTTAGGATGTTATTGCTCTGAAAGCAGGACTCTCTCTGACTTGTCACTGCTGTGTTCCTAGGATCTAGAACACTGCCAGGCACACAGCAAGAGCTTAGTGAATGTTTGCTGATGAACAAGAGTAATTCTGCCTCAGTCATCTGAAGGCTTGACTGGGGCTGGAGGATGAGTTTCCAAGGTGACACACCCATGTGGCAGGGGACCTCTGTTCCTTGTCACATGGACCTGTCTATAGAGTTGCTCGTGACATTGAAGCAAATTCACCCAGAACAAGCAATCTAAGAGAGAGCAAGGGGGAAGCTGTGAGGACTTTTTTGACCTCACCCACCATTGTCATTTGTTTTTTTTAAGTGTGTATAACTTGAGTCTTCTTTCATTTATTTATTTATTTGGCCACACTGGGCGGCATCCGGGATCTTAGTTCCCCGACCAGGGATTGAACCCGTGCCCCCTGCATTGGGAGTGCAGAGTCTTAACCACTGCACTGCCAGGAAGTCCCCCCGCCCCATTGTCAGTTTTGCAATATTTTATTTGTTAGAAGAGTCACTAAGCCCAGACTGCACTCAAAGGGAGGGTAATTAGAGTCCACCTTTTTTTTTTTTTTTTAAACGGTTCGCAGGCCTCTCACTGTTGTGGCCTCTCCCGTTGCGGAGCACAGGCTCTGGACGCGCAGGCTCAGCAGCCATGGCTCACGGGCCCAGCCGTTCCGCGGCATGTGGGATCTTCCCGGACCGGGGCACGAACCCGTGTCCCCTGCATCAGCAGGCGGACTCTCAACTACTGTGCCACCAGGGAAGCCCCACCTTTTAAAATTTAATTTAATTTTTTCACTTTTAAATTGAAGTATAGTTGTTTTACAATGTTATGTTAATTGCTGCTGCACAGCAAAGTTATATATATATATATTCCTTTTTTATATTCTTTTCCATTATGGTTTATCATAAGATATGTTCTCTGTACCATACACTAGGACCTTCCTGCTTATCCATTCCACATATAAAAGCCTACATCTGCTAACCCCAGCCTCCCACTCCATCCTTCCTCCAACCCCCTGCTTGGCAACCACCATACTGTTCTCTATGTGGACATATTTTAAAACCAGCACGCTCAGGCCATCATTTGCTAAGCCTGGCACTCTTCCGCTGAGTCATATACCTCTCCCAGGCTTTGTATAATGGTTTAAAGTATGTCACTGACAACACAGAGGCAAGAAGTAAAAATAGGGGGTGGTTAAACAGAACTAGCACCCCACATTCTGAACCAAAAGAGACTCAACCTAGTGATGTGTGACCCAGTAGCATCCTATTTGTCTGTAAAGGAGGGCCTGGGAAACACATGCACAGGCTTTATTTTTCTTCCTTCCTCTTCATACTGACTTCACATCTTTCAGCATTGGTATTTGGTGCTGGGTGGCACAGATACAAGCTTGGCCCTTAAGCTACAAAAAATGAGGCCCCAGTGATAACAGCTGGGGATAGAAAATCCAAAGCCAAGGGAAACTTGTCTCTCAGAATCCTAGTTAGCTGAAGTAATTAAATCAGCAGGAAGCCATCTGAACAATTATCACACTACAAGGAAAAACGCATTTTAAGGCCTTAGAATAAACATTCTAATAAATAGCTATTAGTTTATATTTGTAAATACCTTCGGCTTATCAGGAAATTTGTTAATAGATTTTTAATTAAGGGGAACTTCACATTCATAGTAGTACTGCCTTGAGTTCAACATCTTTCTCCTTGTTTGGACATGGAGCCTTGGATTCACTTTGAAAAATTGAGAAATGGGCTTGATCTCTCTGTGCCAAAGTTGCTAATAGCTTTCTGTGTTTGGATCATACATTAGATTGTTCCATCAGGAGTTAGTTCAATGAAGTCTCTATATCCCCACAGGTGGAGGAACCCAAAGATGTGTTACCATGAGAAAAACAAGAAGAGTCTTATAGAAATGTAGTTGATGCTGTTGTCAGAGGACCAAGTAATTAATACAGGAGTCCTGATCACAATAGTGTGTGTAGGTGTCTCTGTGACCTTCTCCCCTTTGAAAACTGATAATAATTTTTCAAGGAAGTATTAATTGATTACTTTTTTTTTTATAAAAGGGATTTATCCTTTTTCAAGTTCTTTCAATATGTCATCTCATTAAGCCTCACCAAAACCTTGTGAAATATATAACACAGATATGATTATCCCCATTACCTGGATGAAATAATGGAGGGAGATGTGACTTACTGTCATCCAGCAAGTCAAAGATAGAGTTCCCAGGTCTTCCAGTTATTCCTTGTGTGACTCCACCTTGATGTTTCCTGATCTTCCTTCAATGTAGAGGTGCCTAACTATTTGGAGCTCCGCTTTAAGAGTCTGCAGACCTTTTCCAAGGGGAAAAAAAAAGCCATTTGCACACACATAATTTTATGTAAAATTTGGAGGATTTAATCACCCTCTGGAAGTCAATGTTGGACTCCTTAAGGGTCTGTTTATCCCAAGATAAGAACCCTGGCCATTTACCCGGCAATAAGGTGTTATCCACCAAGCAGAGGTTTAGACTTCATATGAGAACTGAAGATCCAACTTTTTGGGTCCTAAGTAGAGATTCCCTTCTCAGTTCCCTTCAAATCTGCTGTCCATCAATAATTAGGGCAAAAGGGCACCAGGTTGAAAATATTAATTCATCAAGGATTCACCCTCTTTGTTACCTTATTGGAAGGCACCTATGTTAGCTTTTCTTTTAATATTTATGTGATTACAGGTTTTGGAATCAGATATCCTAACATAAGCTCTCTTGTCTCCAATTCAAGGTTCATTTGGGGGGTTTTGCTTGGATTTGACATTAACTCGTTCTATTTTATGGGCACACCCACACCTCCCCCCTGCCTTTGACATATCAGCGGCAGGGTAATATGATAAAGTTCTTACTTGACACACTGAGTAGTCTGTAATATGCTAACATTTCTGTATCATGTTAGTATTGCATTAAGCTAATATGACACTAATTCAAGATGACAGGAAAAATGACTAATACAATAAGACCTTCATCTAGTTCTCTAGGGCTGCCACATGCGTCTGATTTAATTCACCTGAAACCTCCCGTGGATGGGCAGGGTTAAGGTGCAATAAGGCCATTGGAAGTGAAAGTCTCCGAAAAACAAAAACAACGGGGTATTTCCTGCCTGCCTTTCCCACCCCCACTCTCCAACTCCACACCCCAGTTCCTGAGAGGCAGAATAAAGAGAGGTGGTCAAATAGGAGGAGTGGTTGTTTGAATGCCTTAAGTTCAAGGTCTTAGCTCTCAAATTATTAATCTTGGGCAAGTTACTTAACTCTTTTGTGTTTCAGTTTCCTGTAGAAAATAATGTGATAACTTCATGGGGCAATTTTAAGGATTAAATAAGGCAATGCATACATAGAGGGTATTCAAAAAATGATGATGATGGTGAGGACAACAAAACGGTATCTCACTGGACCTAGAAACAAAGAGAATTACTTGGAAAATCCTTGGATCTAGCGATTTACTTAAAAATTTTTTTTTTATTGTGGTAAAAAATGGCATACACAGGGCTTCCCTGGTGGTGCAGCGGTTGAGAATCTGCCTGCTAATGCAGGGGACACGGGTTCGAGCCCTGGTCTGGGAAGATCCCACATGCCGCGGAGCGGCTGGGCCCGTGAGCCACAACTACTGAGCCTGCGCGTCAGGAGCTTGTGCTCCGCAACGAGAGGCTGTGACAGTGAGAGGCCCGCGCACCGCGATGAAGAGTGGCCCTCACTCGCCGCAACTAGAGAAAGCCCTCGCACAGAAATGAAGGCCCAGCACAGCCAAAAATAAATAAATTTTTAAAAAAATACATAAAATGTACCATTTTCATCACTTCTGAGTGTTTTCCCATTTATTTTTGTCTACTTTCTTTCAACAATGTTTTGCTTTCTTCTTTTTTTTTTTTTTTTTTTTTTGTGGTACGCGGGCCTCTTACTGTTGTGGCCTCTCCCGTTGCGGAGCACAGGCTCTGGATGCACAGGCTCAGCGGCCATGGCTCACGGGCCCAGCTGCTCCGCAGTATGTGGGATCTTCCCGGACCGGGGCACGAACCCGCGTCCCCTGCATTGGCAGGCGGATTCTCAACCACTGCGCCACCAGGGAAGCCCATGTTTTCTTCAATGTATAAGTCTTTTGCCTCTTCTGTTAAGTTTATTCTTAAGTATTTTATTATTTTTTGATGCTATTGTAAATGGAATCGTTTTCTTAATTTTATTTTATTTTTTGGATTCTTCAGGGAGACTTACTTGAAATGTTTAGTTCTTCAAAATTAAATGAGCACATGGTAAAAAATTCACCCAGCATAGGAACATATACAGTGAAAAATGAGTCTCCCTTTATACTGATCTGTAGGTCCAAGCTCTCCCTCCCAGAATCCTTCCTCCTTGCTGGTAGCTTGTGATGCCTTCCAGAGATATGCTGTCTTGATATAGTCATTTTATGAACAGATGGGATGCGTAAGGTTTTGGACATTGTTTTTTTTTCTTTTAAATTCAGTATATCATGGAGATAGTTCTATATCAGCACACCAGGAAATACCTCATTCTGTTGAAAGGCTACTGACTTTGCAGGTTGTATACCTTTGTTTTTTGAACCATTTCCACAGTGAGATACATTCAGATTATTTCCAGTTTTTGCTATTAGAAAGAATGCTTCAGTGGACATCATTGTACATATATCTTTGAGTACCTGTATGAATATACCACTAGGATAAATTCTTGAGTCTGTTTCTAGAATGGCAATTGCAGGGTCAAGATTATGTACATGGGAATTTTGGGGAGATTGTATTGGAGTTTTAACAATTTACATGCTGCTGATAGTATATGAGGATAAAGGTTTTCCCCCATATCACTAGCGGCACTTTGATTTTTGCCGGGTTTTGATGGGTTAAAATAATGACATTTTTAATGGTTTAATTTTATATTTTCATAATATAAGAAGTCATGTTCAGTATTTTTTTTTCTTTTGGTTTTATTGAGATGCAATTGACACACAGCACTGTATCAGTTTAAGATGTATAGCATAATGATTTGACTTACTTATGTCATGAAACGAAACCACAATAAGTTTAATGAACACCTATCATCACATACAGATACAAAATTAAAGAAATAGAAAATTTTTTTTTTCTTTGTGATGAGAACTCTTAGGATTTACTCTCTTATCAACTTTCATATATAACATACAGAAGTGTTAATTCTATCTATCATGTTGTACATTGCATCCCTAATACTTATTTCTCTTATAACTGGAAGTTTGTACCTTTCGACCATCTTCGTCCAATTCGCCTCCCCCCAGCCCCTACTCCAGCCTCTGGCAACCACACATCTTGTCTCCTTTTCTATGAGATTGTTTGTTTTTTGTTTTTGGAGTACAATTGACCTACAACACTATGTTAGTTCCTGTTACACAACATAGATTTGATATTTCTATACATTTCAAAATGATCCCCATGATAACTCTAGTTACCATCTGTCACCATACAAAGATATTACATAATTGACTATATTCCCCCACACTGTACATTTCACACCCATGACTCATTTATTTTAGAACTGAAAGTTTGTACCTCTGAATCTCCCTCACTTATTTTTCTCCCCCCCCACCTCCTCTGGCAACCATCTGTTCTCTGTATCTATGCCTCTCTTTCTGTTTAGTTGTTTTGTTTTTTAGATTTCACATACAGGTGAAATCATACAGTATTTGTCTTTGTGTGGCTAAGCCACACTGACTCCATGTGGGCATCTCCATCTTAGACCTGCAGTCCCGCTCCCTCCTCTTTCTGCGTGGCTGAGCTGTAGCCTAATTCACAAGGGATGCACCCAAGCCAGATGAGTTCCCTATCAACCTTTACCCTTGTCTTCATCTGGTATGAAAACCGGAAGGATGCCTTTTTGCTGATGCGATGGTTAATGGCCCTTGGGGAATAATGGTCATGAGACCTCGGAGGGGAAAACTCCCCTGGTTCCTGTTGGTGCAGATGTGCTTCTCCCTTAGTAGTCAGATCCTATTTTTAGCTTTGGCACCTTTAAATCGCCCTGTACCCCTTTTAGCAGTGCAGAGTGCAGCTGTGAATGCCTCTGGATGGTCGTCCACCCAATCCTGCCTGTATGTAGGTTACCCACAATAAACTTCATAATTGCACTTTATGTAGTTGCCTGCTTTATTTTTTGGTCTCAAAGTTTCTTTTCAGTTTGGAGGATGTTATTCAAAATCCCTGTGTTCCAACAGTCTTCTCTGTCTCACTTATTTCACTTAGCATAAAACCCTGTAGGTCCATTGATGGTGTTGCAAATGGCAAGATTACATTCTTTTTTTGTGGCTGAGTAATATTCCATTGTATATCCATATCACATCTTTATCCATTCATCTATTGATGGGCACTTATGTTGCTTTCATATCTTGGCTATTGTACATAATGCTGCAGTGAACATATGAGTGCAAATATCTTTTTGAATTAGCGTTTTCCTTTTCTTTGGATAAATATTTAGAAGTGAAATTGATGGATTGTACGGTAGTTCTATTTTTAACTTTTTGAGCAATCTACATACTTCTTTCCATAGTGGCTGCACCAATTTACATTTCTACCAGCAGTGTACCAGGGTTCCCCTTTCTCCACATCCTTGCTAACACTTGTTTGTTGTCTTTTTGATAATAGCTATTCTGACTGTGTGAGGTGATATCTAATCGTGGTTTTGATTTGCATTTCCCTGATGATTAGATGTTCAGTATATTTTTTAAATGTTTTTTTTAAACCCTGTGAACCACATTGCATATTTCATGTTTGTTTATGTATTGGGTCATTGAATTGTTTTCCTTAACTTGTAAAAATCTTCTTATCTTAGACAAAATTAGCCCTTTGTCATGTGTCACAAACACTTTTTTCCATTTTTTGTTTGTTTTTAAACTTTGTTTATGGTGACCATTTTATTATAGAGATATTTAAAATTTTTATGGAATCAAATTTAAATTTAAAAGATTAAAACAATTTCTTTGTGGCTTTGGGTTTTATATCATCAAGTGGCCTTTTCTACTACAAAATTTAAAAAAACTAAATTATGCTGTGTTTTTTCCCTAACGTTTTTACTATTTTTTATGTTTAAATGTTTGATTTTTTAAACATTTATTTCGGGATAAGAAGTGAATTTGGGATCTGTTCCCCCCCCGCCCAGAAATGGCTAGTCTGTTGTCATAATGTCTTTTATTGACAAGATTCTAGTTTTCTTCACTGATTGAAATGCAACCTTTGTCACATAATACATTTCCACAGGTATTTAGATTTATTTCTAGACTTGCCATTCTTTTCTGTCTGTATAATGCACCTGGACCAAATTATTTTAATTACTGAAGCTTTATAGCTCCCTAGAGTGAGTTTTACTCATTCAAGGAATATTCTATTGATATATTATTGAGATTGTATAAAATTTATGGGTTGATTTAGGGTGAAGTGACATCTTTACATACTCAACCCTCCTTCCAAGGACAGGGTTTTCTTTCCATTCACTTCAGTTTTCTTTCATGTCCCTCAGTAGTGCCTTAACATTTTCTTTTTATAGATTCTGCGCCTTTAAAGCTTATTCCTCAGTCTTTTATCTTTTCAAACTCCTATTTATAAATGAGATTTTTTTCTTTCATTATGTATTCTAATTGGGATATTGTATACAGAAAGCTATTGTTATGTGTATATAAAATTTAAATACTCACTTTACTAAGTTCTCCCCTTTTTTTCATAGCTTTGTAGTTGATCCTCTTGGGTTTCGTAGGTATACAAGCACATTATTTTGCCTTTCCATTTCCAATTTTAACTATCACATTTTTGTGGCTTGCTAAAGCATACAGAGGAATGTTAAATAGTAGTAGTGGTGATGGGTATCTTCCTTTATTCCAGACTTTAATGAGAATGATTTGGTAATTCACTGTTATACATGATGATGACTTTTTCTTACTTATATTTCTTATATACATTTCTATATATATGTTTAAAAAATCATATTAAAGATGTAACTATTTGTTTATGTTTTAATAGTTTGTTTTTTTCAACAAGACAATGTTTTTTAGGCTGATACCTTTACCAGCATCTTTGAAGATGGTTATATCATTTCTCTCCATTGACATGTGACTCTAGTGAGTCCCTAATGTTGAACTATCTTTGCATTTTAAATCTAGTTATATTATTCTTTTAGTGTGCTGCCAGATCCTAAGTGCTGATACTTTATTCAGGATTTTTGCATTACTATTCATAAGTGAGATTTACTCTTTATTTTTTTATTATGCTATTTTAGTCAGATTTTGGTATCAAAGTTTTGCTAGCTTTGAAAAAAGGAGTTGGAAATAATCTTTTAAGACTGAACAGTTGAAGTAGCACTGGAGTTATGTGTTCTGTGAAGATTTGTTTATTTTCCTTTGTGAAACTCTCTTCTACATTTTGAGTGGCTAGCTCTTTGATTCCTTTCTGAATTACTTCTAAAATTAGTGTATTTAAAAAAGCATAGCTGTATGTGGTTCCACTTGTGATGTAAAAACATTACAATAAATTAATGTCTATAAAAAATTAGCATATTTATACTCTTACCTCTTCCTGGGTCAGCTGTGATTATACTTCTCTAGGAAATTATCTATTTCATCCCAGTCTTCAACTTTACAAGGAACTGAAGTCTCTATCATGATTCTTTGAATTATCTTTTATTATTTCCATCATCACTTATATTTTGTACCTATTCTGTTTTCTTCTTTCTTTATTAGATTAGTTAATGGTACATACATTTTATTATTTTTTTCCCCAAAGAGCAAGCTCTTGGATTTATTCCCTAGTCACAACTTTTCATGCCTTTTTTTTTTTTTTTAAATTTATTTTTGGCTGCGTTGGGTTGTTGCTGCGCTTGGCCTTTCTCTAGTTGCGGCGAGTGGGAGCTACTCTTTGCTACTCCCACCCTGCGCGCATTCTCTACATGGTCTCTAGGAGTGATTTGTAAAAGTGTCAGTTCATTTGAATCAGTCTCCTGCTGCAGCCCCACCTGGTTTTCTGGCTCGAGATCTTTCCACTTATTCTTCCCTCTGCTGAGAGCTCTCTTTCCATAGAGGCTATTGCAGGCTCATCATCATCCAGGTCACAGCTCAAATGATACCTTCTTTCCTGACCATCCCCGCTTTAGGGGACCTCCCCTCCCCCCGTGTGTTCTCAACTGCTTAACTCTATATTTTATTTCTTTCATTTTACTTACCTCTATTGACTTTATGGTCCTTTCCCTCCCACCCTCTTTACTCCCATCCCCACACAGATACCTAGAAGGTAAGTTCAACAAGGGCAGGCACCTTCCGATGAGGCTTTTTGATAAATCAGTGTAACTTCATGTCACCTGGCTTAAAAGTTAAACACTGCAAGCAACAAAAAGCTCCTGAATCTTATTTTCCCTTGGACAAACACTGTCTTCCTTTGTCGGTCCAAAATTTTCTGGGGGCAGATGCTGTGCTTTCTTACATATGTCTTCAGAGTTAGATTTCATATGTATGTCTTCCAGGGTTAGATTATATCAAAATGCCTGCAACCATACTTCTGTATGACATCTCAAGTGAAAAAGGAAAATATCTAAGGATAAGTCTAAGGATTGTGGCATACAGTCCTTTCTATAAAAAGACAGTAGTTATTAAGATACTTTTGATAGTTGTAGCAGATGCTGCCAGTGTCTCCTCATGCTTCCCCTTCAGTTCATGCCTGCCTGACTTCCAGCTGCCAGTACTTGCATTTCTTTGCCTGGGGACTTTCTCTGATTTTGGACTTTCATTGGCCACTGAAGCCCACGTGGCACAGGGAATTAATGGCCCCCGTCCCTCAGGAGCAGCCTTCAACCAAACAGTGGCTGATGGCAATTGGTGAATAAATACCCCAGCTCCCTCACCACTCAGATGGGATGACTCTGAGGTATATGTTCTACTCTGCCTCTCAGAATCCTCAGCAGCATTGAGCTCCATTTTCCTGTGGTGGTAATTGACTCAGAAACGCATCCTATGTGGTTGGCTGCCTTCATTCCATCTCACTTACCACTATTTTTTTAATTGAAGTAGAGTTGACATTATATTAGTTACAGGTGTGCAATATAGTGAGTCACATTTTTAAAGGGAAATTTAGAGTTATTATAAAATACTGGCTATATTCCCCATGTTGTACAATATATTCTTGCAGCTTTTTTATGCATAGTGGTTGGTTCCTCTTAATTCCTTCCCCCTGTCTTAACCCTCCCCCTTCCCTCTCCCCACTGGTAACCACTAGTTTGCTCTCTATATCTGTAAGTCTTCTTCTTTTTTGTTATATTCACTAGTTTGTTGTATTTTTTTTTTAGTTTGTTGTATTTTTTAGATTCCACAGATAAGTGATATCATATAGTGTTTGTCTTTCTCTGTCTGACTTATTTCACTGCTAATACCCTCCAAGTGCATCTATGTTGCTGCAAATGGCAAAAATTTCATTCTTTTTGATGGCTGAGTAGTATTCCATGGTATACACCCACCCCCCACTCTTACCTGTGTTTCCTGGAATCATCTCCCAAATAAATAACTTGAACTTGAATCCTTGTCTCAGGGTTTGTTTCTGGGAGAACCCAAATAAGATAGCATTGAACTTTGTATGTTACCCATTACCGAAAAAGCATTATACCATGCATACTATTTGTTGTATGATTTGCTTTTTTCAGCCATCATTAACCATACCAATACCTCCTAATCAATACAGACAGATCTACCTCATTTCTTTTATCAGTAAGTTTCTCTTACTTCTAATTAGAAGCATGGAGTTTAAAAATGGTATGTAATCCTTTTTTCCCCCTGCTTTTCTTGGAACCCTCAATGACTCTAAGGGATCATGTACCCCTTCCTCTATGTTGGGGCTTCTTGGTCTCAGCACTCTTGACATTTTAGTCTGTGTATTTCTTTGCTGTGCATGGCTGTCCTGTGCACTGTGGGATGTTTAGTGGCATCTCTGGTCTCTACCCACTAGACTCCTGTAGCACACTCCCAGTTGTGACATCCAAAATTGGCTTCAGAATCATCAAATGCTCCTTGGGGGAAAATGGTCCCCAGTTGAGACCAAAGCTGTATGCATACCCCAGTTCTACCCAAACCTAGGGCTGTACCCAATTCCAATCACACTCCCTTGGGTGTTAGGGTACATCCTAACTGAAAAGTTACACATTCAAAGATGGTTCAAAAGAGCTCCGGTGAAACATGATTTTGGTGTTCTGCTGATTATTGTCCCCCAGGGATTTGTATCACATTTACCTAAGTTGGAGCTACATTTCCAAGAATTCCTTTCCTTGAATTTTTCAAAATTCCTTTCCTTGCAAGGTTCTGGATTAAGCTTGGCTGTGAGAGAAACCTGGGTAAGGTTTGGAAGGTGACATTGCTGCTCTGTTTCTATGAAAGGTGGTAAGAGGGTCAGGTTCTGCTGCAGCTCACGCTGGATGTCATGGGTCTGCTGACCACGTTGTTGGCGTGGACCAGCATAGTGTGTTGCCGGGGGGGAGGTCAGTGTGCGCAGAGGGATGGCTCCTCCCACTCCTGGTATCGCCTCCCTCAGCTTGTCTAGATTCTGCATCAGGCTCCTGCAGGGCTCCCCAGCAGGACACCTGTATCAATGATGCTATAGGCTTGGAGGTGGTGAGAGACCAATGTTGGTTCCCACGAGGGCTAGACGCCCATTACCATCAGCCCTTGTGGTTTCAGGCTGTTCTTCTGGTTTCATTTTGTCCTTATTCACCTTCATGTCATGATGATCTTCCTTTTGCAATGGCTAAGCCTTCTGACTTCAGGCCCAGACACAGGGCAACAGACCTTCACTGACAACTAACTGGCCCCTGGATCACTGATGACCTAGACCCTCTAACAAATCTGTCTTTTCACTCACAGTGGCTCTGCTTCTCTGATGGAAAGCTATCTGATGGATACACACTCACTGGGGTGTTCAGGTGTACATCCTGACTGAGAAATTACACATTCAGATTGCTCAAAAGAGCCCTGATGAAACCGTCTGAATGAAGTTTTTGGAGTTTTGCTCTTTATTGTTCCCTGGGAACCATCAGAAAAAGGAAAACGAATTCTTTGCTCTCTCTTTCTTTTTTAAATCTACTGCAACTGTTGTCCTTGGGCATATCGGGAGTCCTTAATATTGACTCAACAGAATTGCGTGGTGGGAGAATCAAGAGAGGATTCATTACCTGGCGGCCTTTTTTTTTACAGAAACGCTCTGAAAACTCTGAAACATTTGAAAGTGTCCATCTCATTTGAGGATGTGTGCCCTTTTCTTTCCCAAATTTACTCAGTGCCATGTCCTCCTTCTCATGCAGGTGCCCTGTCACCTGGTACACAAGGTGTTAATGTACCCAACTGCCTGTGGCCTCTATGGGTTATTCCATATTTATTTCAATTATATAAGTATACCGGGCCAGTGTATTTATTTTAAATCACATTATCTACAGCTTCCCAAGCCTGTGTCAACAAAAAGAACGGTTTCAATTTAGTAGACTTTGAAATGGTGTGCAGTTTATCCTCACTTCAATTATACCCTCTACAGTAAGTCATGGGCAGCTTCAGGATTATTCAGGGCAATGTAATGCTATCTGAAAGCATTGATTTTCCCCTCCTCTTCAAGAACAGTTCACTGAAGGATGCACTAGAGCCTTCTTTAAGAAAACATAAAAATACATTTCTCAGCTGCAACTTCTGAGAAATCTCAATCTTAGGGGCTCCGGATGAGGCTGCTGAGGAAGTTTCTAACCTTTAAAGAAAGATGTGAGTGACCGTAGCAGGAATCATGTTTCTTGCCTTGAAGTGATGGGAGATGGATGGAGCAAAGGAAGAATAGAATGTCAGAGAATTTCTGCAATCTAGTTATAAAACACATATTTATTGGGCACCTACTATGTAGCAAGTACTTAGGAGCTGGGGATGTAGTGGTAAACCTAAAGACCAGAGCCGACTTCATGGGCGGTGGCCTCTGCTTTTGCCCAAAGCTACATGCTTATGAGGGTCCCATGCTTGGTTTAATGTTCTCTTGTTGCTGTCTTGAAATTCTTAGTAATTTTCAAACAAGGGGGCCCATGTTTGCATTTTGCACTGGCCCTCCAAAATATGCAGCTGGTCTTGATACATACACAATCAGTTCTGCTCTCATGGAGCTTAGAGTTTAGTGGGGGAGACAGACATGAACTAATTACATAAGTTCCTATTCCAATTGTGATGAGGGCTACTAAGGGACAGGTCCAGGGGGCTTAGAGGGTATGTAACAAGGGGACCTAGTAGGCTGGCGTCAATGAAGTCACCCAGAAAAAGAGCCATTTGGGCAGACATCTGAAAGATAGACAATGCAAACATGCAGAGTTCTCTAGGGAGATCATTCCAGGTGGAGGGAACAGTGTGGGCAAAGACCCCCGGCAGGAAGGAGCTTGGCCCATTAGAGTCAGAGAAGGGGCCAGTGATAGTAGAGCACAGTGGACACGGAAGTAGATTATTTTCTTTGTCAGGAGCACCAAGATCTCGATGTACAGCAGTTAGACCTCTAGATTTTTCCAGTTGGTAACTTGAGGTGACCCATAGACTTTTTTTCTCTTAGTGTCCCATTATTGCTGTCTGATCCGTGGATTAATCTGGCCTCCCTTAATATTGCAGTTTTTTGGAAGTGGGGGAGATATTTCACAAATACCCCAGTCTCTCGAAACATTAACCATTTGAAGTTACTTAAATTTAAATAACATGGAAATAGTAATCATTGAGTATTTATTTCAGAATCTAGAATGAAGATGTCAGCTACACACTTACCCAAAGCCTTATCAGTAGGTATTTACACATAGAGCCTGAACAATATTTGTAGGTTCATTATAGCACTGAGTGTTGAGTAAGCCATTTTATTCTTGCTTGTTCTTCTTCTTTTTTTTTTTTTTTTTTTGGCTGCTTTGGGTCTTCTTTGCTGTGCCCGGGCTTTCTCTAGTTGCGGCGAGTGGGGGCTACTCTTCATTGCTGTGCGCGGGCTTCTCATTGCGGTGCTCTTGTTGCAGAGCACGGGCTCTAGGCATGCAGGCTTTCCATAGTTGTGGCATGCAGGCTCAGTAGTTGTGGCTCACAGGCTCTAGAGCTCAGGCTCAGTAGTTGTGGCTCACGGGCTCTAGAGCTCAGGCTCAGTAGCTGTGGCACACAGGCTTAGTTGCTCTGTGGCATGTGGGATCTTCCCTGCCCAGGGATTGAACCCGTGTCCCCTGCAGTGGCAGGTAGATTCCTAACCACTGGGCCACCAGGGAAGTCCCATTCTTGCTTGTTCTTTACCTACCTCTTTGACTCTTAAAAGCAGGAGTTCCCTAGATCTTGGCCCTCTAGAAGTTGGTGAATCTCCCTCTGTAGATCCAGACAGCTTGTGATTTTACAGAGTATTTTACTGGTTCGTCTCTCTGCTTCCCAAGCTGTGGAGACTGTTCCATTAAACTCTCTTTACAGGTGAGTGGGGAACTCCACACTATTTGCAATGGGAAGAAATTGAAATTCATTGTGCATTAGAAAGTTTACTTGTAAGAACAGTATGAGGTTCCTTAAAAAACTAAAAATAAAATTACCATATGATCCAGCAATCCCACTCCTGGGCATATATCCGGAAAAGATGAAAACTCTAATTCGGAAAAATCCATGCACCCCAATGTTCATAGCAGCACTATTTATGACAGCGAAAACATGGAAGCAACCTAAGTGTCCATTGACAGGTGAATGGATAAAGAAGATGTAGTACATATGTATTATAGAATATTACTCAGCCATTAAAAAGAATGAAATAATGTCATTTGTAGCGACGTGGATGGACCTAGAGATTATCATGCTAAGTGAAGTAAGTCAGACAGAGAAAGACAAATACCATATGATATCATTTACACGTGGAATCTAAAAAAATGATACAACTGAACTTATGTACAAAACAGAAATAGACTCACAGACATAGAAAACAAACTTATGGTTACCAAAGGGGAAGGGGAGGAGGGATAAATTAGGAGTTGGGGATTAACAGATACAAACTACTATATATAAAATAGATAAACAACAAGGTCCTACTGTACAGCACAGGAAACTATATTCAACATCTTGTAATAACCTATAATGGAAAAGAATCTGAAAAAGAATGTGTATATATATATTTGCTGTACACTTGAAACTAACACAACATTGTAAATCAACTATACTTCAATAAAAAATTAAAAAAATAAAGTTTACTTGGCTGAAACATTTGCAGTAGGAAGTCTTGGGGAACAGTGAAATTGGAAATGCTGGGGAGATAAAGAACCTACAGCCCCAGAAGTCACATTTTAAAAGACAGTCCATATATTTACTGAATTGATTTCTCTGGACATACAGAAGAAGAAAGTAAAATAAAAGACTAAAAATCTCTACAAGTGACCCTCATCTGCTGCCATTTTGATGCCTCACTTGATTGACTTGGTTAAAAATTTCAAGCAGAATTGACTGGGAAACATTAGCATAGGAAATAACTTTGCCCTCAGTGACAGTAGGAAGATTTAAAAAAATGTTTTATCTCTTTTAGTCAATTAAAGTGAGTTACTTTTATGGATTTTCTGATATTAAACCATTCTTACGATTCTGGGATCAATCCAGTTTGGTAGTGATTTTTGCATTGTTTTGTTTTTCACCATTTTAACCACATTTAAGTGTAAAAATCAGTGATATTCAGTACACTCACAATGTTCTGCAACCATTTCCAGAATTTTTCATGACGCCAGACAGAACCTCTGTATCCATAAAACAATAACTCTTCAGTTCCCCACCCCCTCCAATCCCCTAGTAACTTATATTCGTCTTTCTGGCTCTACATGAATTTGCTTATTCCAGGCACCTCATTATAACTGAACTCCCACAATATTTGTCCTTTTGTGTCTGACTTATTTCACTTAGCATATTGTTTTCAAAGCTTATATTGTAGCAGGCACCAGAATTTCATTCTTTTTTAAGGCTGAGTAATATTTCATTGTATGCATATGCCACATTAAAAAACTTGAGATGTAACTGACATATAACATTGTATTAGTTTTAGGTGTACAGCATAATAATTTGATATATGAATTTATTATGAAATGATCACCACAATAAGTTTAATCAACATTCATCACCATACAGAGTTATCATTTTTTTCTTGTGATGAGAAATTTTAAGATTTACTCTCTCAGTAACTTTCAAATATACACTACAGTGTTATTAACTACAGTCACCATGCTGTACATTACATCCCCAGGATTTACTTGCAACTGTGCATTTGGACCTTTTTGACCACCTTTGCCCAATTTGCCCAACCCCCTGACTCTGGTGACCACCAGTCTTTTCTCTATATCTATGAGGTTTTTAAAAATTTTTTTTATATTGTACATGTAAGTGTGATCATACAGTATTTGTCTTTCTCTGACTTATGTCACTTAGCATAATGCCCTCAAGGTCCATCCATGCCACAAATAGCAGGATTTTCTTCTTTTTCTTGGTTCACTAATATATAGACACACCATATTTTTTTAATCCATTGATCTGTCGATGGACATTTGGGTTGTTTCCACCTTTTGGCTGCTGTGAACAATGCCAGCAATGGGAGTTTTGCTTGGAAAAGAAATGAGTGTGCCTTTGCCCTTCTGCCTCCCTTTGCTCACTTTCTGGTTGAGAGGAGGGGTTGGGATTTGAATCTTGTCCTTGTCTCCAGCGCCTCTGTCTAAATGGGAAGGCTGTGCCCTTTGGCATAGCAGATGGGCTAGTGCAGTGGTTAAACCTGTGGATTTGGAATCAGACCACTGTGAGTTCAAATCCTGCTTCCACCATTTTGAAGCCAAGGACTTTTGGCAATCTTTTCAGCCTCTCAAAGCCTTTTGGTTGCTTCATTTGTGGGAGAGAGGCTATTAGACCTGCTTGGGAGAGTTGCTGCAGAAATTAAGGTCATGTTGGAAAAGCCCTTAACTCCCTTGGCATGTGCTGAAAGCCTGACTGCATAGAAACACTCAGTAAACAGAGGCTGCTGTTCTCACTGGTGAGAACCACTGAGCAGAACACTGTAGGGGCAGAACTCTTGCCCTTTGATGGTCCCCTTTCAAAGCAGGGGTTGCTGGGACAAGTGCTCCTCTGCTGATGAAAAGACTGAAACCCTTAGAATGTCAGAGCTTGAAAGGAGCTTAGTGGGACCCCAAATGTCTGATCTATGGCATCATGTGGGGATTATTATGATGCAGATGCCTGGGCTCCACTCCAGACCTGCTGAATCGAAATCTCTAGGGAGAGACTTGCAAATACACACAAAAAAATCTGAGATGGTTTTGAGGAGTGGTCATGCTTGGGAACCTCTTTCTTGTCTCTCCTTTTTTAATACTTTAAGTGGTTTGTAAACCACTGATGGACTCATCCAGTGATTGAAGGCTCTGTATAAACTGGACCTTTGCTTTACCTTAACTGAAGTACTGTGGGACTGAGGAAGGAATCTTTGGTATTTCAGAAACCCATAGTTTTTAGAAAAGGAAACTTTCCTCTCCAAAAGTAATTATGGAAATGTCATAAAAAGGTGAAAGATTTCGAGGAGAGTCAGACATAAAAATTACATTTTGCAAATTGTACTTGGAAAGAATTTTTTTAATTGAAGTAGCTATTCCCAAACCTAAATCCCATATGCTCCTATAACCTCAGAATGTTCAGTTCATTCTTGTCAATTCCTTTCTCCTCTGATGTGGCCTAAATATACCACTTAAGTAAGAACTACTTAATAGGAGCTACTTGGGGACTATATGTGAATCCTGAGAGGTGAGTCTGTGAAGAGAATTTGGTAATCATGACAGGCCAGCAGGCAGATAATTTTGGGGCCCACAAAATCTTTTGCACTTCCTCCTTTGTGAAAGTCTTTCTTTCCAAAGAGGAATAACTCTCTCCAGCATGCTTGAAGGCAGTCTTATGAGTGGCTTTATTTATTCGTTCACCCATTCATTCCACAAATATTTATGAAATGCCTTCTGTGTTCCTGGCACTATGGAACTAAAGATATAGTGATGAATCACACTGACACATCCCTACAAAGTTGGAGCTTAATATCACAGGGAAAGGTGGACTTTGTACAGGTAATTACAAGTGTGAATCATGAAAGCATGATTTCATGAAATCATGAAAGCATGATCATGCTATGAAAGCATGACCCAACACCATGGGTGAGAAATTAGGGCAGAAAAGGACTTCTGCCTAGGTCGTTTTGAGGGATGAGTCACTGGCAATTGTCTCCTAGTGCTATAGAATTAGAATAGATGAAGAATTCATCTGAGCCATGTCTGTGATGCAAATACTCCTGGGTGAGGAGCATTACCTATCTGATGAGAAATAACGGATTTGTCCGTTTTGACATTCATTAAATATAACCATCGTGTGAGGTGAGTTGATGTGACTGTTTCCATATGTAAAAATAAATTTTCATCCTGGGATGCAGTGATGGGAAACTCAGTAAGGGGACTATTGACACAGGCAACAGGGACCTGTGTCTAGAAGGGTGATTGTGGGCTTAAAGAAGAACACGTGATGGCATAACATTTAAAAAGTACTAACCATGACAGAACAGGCAACCTGGCTCTGCTATTTCTAGAGGCCATACTCTTCACCACAATGATGCATTGTTTCTTGCTCTGCTATTGAACTTTTTTTTTGGTTTTATCATTACTATAAGGTCAGTACTCAGTTCTTTAAAAATGAGATGAAGGGGGCTTCCCTGGTGGCGCAGTGGTTGGGAGTCCGCCTGCCGATGCAGGAGACACGGGTTCGTGCCCTGGTCCGGGAGGATCCCACATGCCGCGGAGCAACTAAGCCCGTGAGCCATGGCCGCTGAGCCTGTGCGTCCGGAGCCTGTGCTCCGCAACGGGAGAGGCCACAACAGTGAGAGGCCCGCATACCGCAAAAAAAAAAAAAAAAAAAAAAAAAAAAAATGAGATGAAGGGCTTCCCTGGTGGTGCATTGGTTGCGAGTCCGCCTGCCGATGCAAGGCCGCGTACCACAAAAAAAAAAAAAAAAAAAAAAAGATAAATATATCAGTAAATAATTTTCACTTTTTAATTTTTACCATTAAATTCTCATAAATGTTAATTTTGATTTTTTTAAAATGGTAGTTGTTTTACTATGTTTCAGGTGTACAGCAAAGGGGTTCAGTTCCATATATACACACACACACACACACACACATATATATATATGGTCTTTTTCAGAATATCCATGGCTCACTTTTGAGACATACAAAACAGGTGATAATAATAGTAAATATCTCACAGGGTTTTCAAAGATTAAATAAACTAATAAATATTAGACAGTTAATATGGTACCTGGTACATAATAAGTGATAATAGGTGTCTCTTGTTATTATTTAGTCTTTGAATAATCTCATACTCTTATGAATATGTATGAATCATTAGGAGTAAAAGAATGAGTTTAGTCATTTAAACTCAGGAGTATCCAACAGCCTGGAGTCCTGTAACACAGAACTACAGTACCTGTATCTAACCTGTATCTATCTAAGAAGAGATTATACCAAACTCCAAATGAATCTGAATTATGCACAGCTCAACATCTCCAATATGTGAAGAATTTTGAACACTATTTTTTTTTTTGCGGTACGCGGGCCTCTCACTGTTGTGGCCTCTCCGGTTGCGGAGCACAGGCTCCAGACGTGCAGGCTCAGCGGCCATGGCTCACGGGCCTAGCCGCTCCGTGGCATGTGGGATCTTCCCGGACCGGGGCACGAACCAGTGTCCCCTGCATCGGCAGGCGGATTCTCAACCACTGTGCCACCAGGGAAGCCCTTGAACATTATTATTTCCTTCTAGAGAAGGAAAACAAGTATGGATGTTACTAAACAATGTCTATGACTCTTGGAAAAAGCAAACCAAACTTGTACTGAATTAAACTTCCAATTTCTTTAAAAAAAAAGTATTAATAGTGTGATTTTAGTTTCTTGAATTTCTCTCTAGCTCTTGGTACTTCTCCATCCAGTCAGCCAGGCACTCCATCTTTGCTGTCTTAGCAGAAATTCAGAGAAAAGAGTCTCTTCTTGGTTTTGAGTTTCAAAAGCCTTAGGCCTGGTGGAGTCAAGATGGCATACTAGAAAGACGTGGAATTGGTGTCTCCACACAACTAGGGCACCTACCAGGCACCCGTGGGGGACACAGACACATAAGGGGACGGGAGGAAACCCCAGTGACCGGGTAGGACATGGGGCATGGGGGGAGTGAAGCGGGAGGAGAAGTGGGGGCGGGACAGGACAGGCTCCCCTGAGGGGCCGCTGGGGGAGGGGAAGGGATCCCACGTCCGAAGGGGGAAATTGGGGAACCACTGGGAGGGCAGAGGATCAAAAGGGAGCGTGGCCACGTTTCCCCTGCCCACTGGAACCCCCAGGAACCTGCTGAGATCCCGGGCCTGACCCTCTGCCCACCGAGGCCGCCTCCAGCCGGGCGGGTCCTGAGGGAGTGCGAGGGAGGGAAGGCGGAGCAAAAGTAAAGGCTGGACTTCCGGGATGACACCCCTGAGGGGCGGCTGGGGGAGGGGAGGAATTTCTGCACCCAGGGGGACCCACCCATGGTTAGGGGTCCAGCAGCGACTGGGGAGACCCTGGGGGAGATGGTGGGGGAGGGGCACAAAGGAATGGAAGGGAACGGGTCCCGTGCCTTCCCTGTCCACTTAGTCACCAGGAAGCCTGTTTGGTTCCCGGGCCTAATCCTCTGCCCTCGGAGCCTCCCTCCTGCCGCCCCTACACCCCAACCCAGGGCCCCACCTCTACCCTCGGAGACCCCCTCTGAGACCCCCTCCAAGGCGCTGGGCCTAAACCCCACCCACACACCCTCATCAGGGCCCCACCTCCAAACTCCAGAACTCTACACTCCAGAGGCCCTCTGTTTAACGTGTTGCCTCTCACCCTCTGTGCAGGTCCTAAGCAGACGCCCCACCCCATGCTTGAACGTCCCCCAGCCTAGGCCCTGTCCCACTCTCAAACATCACCCCTCATCCACCCAGGTTCCTCCCCATCCTAAACCCAGCCCCTGCCTAAGTACCACCCCTGCCTAAACTCTTCCCCCATAGCCAAGGCTTTTTATTTTTTTTCCTCTTTTAGATTGGGGTTCTGTTTTACCTTGTTGATTCATTGTTGTTGATTCTTTTATATTTTAATTTTCCTAATAAATCTTTTATTTTTCTAATTTTATTTTATTCTTTATACTTTGTTATTGTTCTCTCCTTTTGGCTTGTTTCCCCCCACTCCCCCTTTATATTTTTTTATTTTCTTTTTTCTGTTGTGGTTTTATTTTACCTTGTTGCGGTAGTTTCAATTATAGTTTTTTTCCTAATATATTTTTTACCTTTCTAATATTATTTTGTTTTTTATTCTTTGATATTGTACTGCTCCTTTTTTTCTTTCTTTCTTCCTTTTTTTTTTTTTTTTAACCACACCATGAAGCTTGTAGGATCTTGGTTCCCAGGCTGGAGGTCAGGACCAAGCTCCTGTGGTGGGAGCTCTGAGTCCAAACCACTGGACAAACAGAGAACCTCAGACCACAGGGAATATCAGTTGGAGTGAGGCCTCCTGGAGGTCCTCATCTCAGCACCAAGACCCAGCTCTATCCAACTGCCTGCAAACTCCAGTGCTGGACGTCTCAGGCCAAATAACCAGTAAGACAGGAATACAGCACCACCCATCAAAAAAAAAAAAAAAAAAAAAACTGAAATGACAAAAAAATATGTTACAGACAAAGGAGCAAGGTAAAAACCTACAGGACCAGATAAATGAAGATGAACTAGGCAACCTACCTGAAAAAGAATTCAGAGTAATGAGAGTACAGTTGATCCAAAATCTTGGAAACAGAATGGAGAAAATACAAGAAACATTTAACAAGGCTCTAGAAGAACTAAAGAACAAACAAACAGTGATGAACAACACAATTACTGAAATTAAAAATACTCTAGATGTAATCAATAACAGAATAACTGAGGGAGAAGAACAGATAAGTGACCTGGAAGATAAAAAGGTGAAAATAACTTCCAGGAAGCAGAATAAAGAATAAAGAATGAAAAGAATTGAGGATAGTCTCAGAGACCTCTGGGAAAACATTAAAAGCACCAGTATTCGAATTATAGGGGTCCCAGAAGAAGAAGAGAAAAAGAAAGGGACTGAGTAAATATTTGAAGAGATTATAGTCGAAAACTTCCCTAACATGGGAAAGGAAATAGTCAATCAAGTCCAGGAAGAACAGAGAGTACCATACAGGATAAACCCAAAGAGAAACATGCCGAGATATACATTAATCAAACTATCAAAAATTAAATACAAAGAAAAAAATATTAAAAGCAACAAGGGAAAAGCAACAAATAACATACAAGGGAATCCCCATAAGATTAACAGCTGATTTTTCAGCAGAAACTCTGCAAGCCAGAAGGGAGTGGCAGGACATATTTAAAGTGATGAGGGGGAAAACCTACAACCAAGATTACCCAGCAAGGATCTCATTCAGATTCGATGGAGAAATTAAAACCTTTACAGACAAGCAAAAGCTAAGAGAATTCAGCACCACCAAACCAGCCTTACAACAAATGCTAAAGAACTTCTCTAGGCAGGAAACACAAGAGAAGGAAAAGACCTACAAAAACAAACCCAAAACAATTAAGAAAATGATAATAGGAACATACATATTGATAATTACCTTAAATGTAAATGGATTAAATGTTCCAACCAAAACACAAAGACTGGTTGAATGGATACAAAAACAAGACCCATACATATGCGGTCTACAAGAGACACACTTCAGACCTAGGGACACATACAGACTGAAAGTGAGGGGATGGAAAAAGATACTCCATACAAATGGAAATCAAAAGAAAGCTGGAGTAACAATTCTCATATCAGATAAAATAGACTTTAAAGTAAAGACTATTGCAAGAGACAAAGAAGGACACTACATAATGATCAAGGGATTAATCCAAGAAGAAGATATACAAATTGTAGATATTTATGCACCCAACATAGGAGCACCTCAATACATAAGGCAAATGCTAACAGCCATAAAAGGGGAAATTGACAGTAACACAATCATAGTAGGAGACTTTAACAGCCCACTTTAATCAATGGACAGATCATCCAAAATGAAAATAAAGAGGAAACACAAGCTTTAAATGGCACATCAGACAAGATGGAATTAATTGATATTTATAGGACCTTCCATGCAAAAACAACAGAATACACTTTCTTCTTAAGTACTCCTGGAACATTCCCTAGGATAGACCATATCTTGGGTCACAAATCAAGCCTTGGCAAATTTAATAAAATTGAAATCATACCAAGTATCTTTTCCGACCACAATGCTATGAGACTAGATATCAATTAAAGGAAAAAAACTGTAAAAAATACAAACACATGGAGGCTAAACAGTACACTACTAAATAACCAAGAGATCACTGAAGAAATAGAAGAAGAAGTAAAAAAATACCTAGAAACAAGTGACAATGAAAATATGATGACTCAAAACCTATGGGATGCAGCAAAAGAAGTTCTAAGGGGGAAGTTTATAGCAATACAGTCCTACCTCAAGAAACAAGAAAAATCTCAAATAAACAACCTAACCTTAAACCTAAAGCAATTAGAGAAAGAATAACAAAAAACCTGAAGAGTTAGCAGAAGAAAAGAAATCATGAAGATCAGAGCAGAAATAAATGAAAAAGAAATGAAGGAAACAATAGCAGAGATCAATAAATCTAAAATCTGGTTGTTTGAGAAGACAAACAAAATTGATAAACCATTAGCCAGAGTCACCAAGAAAAAAAGGGAGAAGACTCAAATCAACAGAATTAGAAATGAAAAAGGACAAGTAACAACTGACACTGCAGAAATACAAAGGATCATGAGAGATTACTACAAGCAACTCTATGCCAATAAAATGGACAACCTGGAAGAAATGGACCAATTCTTAGAAAAGCACAACCTTCCAGGACTGAACCAGGAAAAAATAGAATATATAAACAGACCAATCACAAGCACAGAAATTGAAACTGTGATTAAAAATCTTCCAACAAACAAAAGCCCAGGACCAGATGGCTTCACAGGCAAATTCTACCAAACATTTAGAGAAGAGCTAACACCTATCCTTCTCAAACTCTTGCAAAATATAGCAGAGGGAGGAGCACTCCCAAACTCATTCTCCAAGACCACCATCATCCTGGTACCAAAACCAGACAAAGATGTCACAAAAAAAGAAAACTACAGGCCAATATCTCTGATGAACAAAAACGCAAAAATCCTCAACCAAATACTAGCAAACAGAATCTAACAGAACATTAACAGGATCATACACCATGATCTGGTGGGGTTTATCCCAGGAATGCAAGGATTCTTTAATATACATAAACCAATCAATGTGATACACGATATTAACAAATTGAAGGACAGAGCTAGATGATAATCTCAACAGATGTAGAAAAAGCTTTTGACAAAATATAACACCCATTTATTAAAAAAACTCTCCAGAAAGTAGGCATAGAGGGAACCTACCTCAACATAAAAAAGGCCATATATGACAAACCCACAGCCAACATTGTTCTCAATGGGGAAAAACTGAAACCATTTCCTCTAAGAACAGGAACAGGACAAGATTGTCCACTCTCACCACTATTACTCAACATAGTTTTGGGAGTTTTAGCCACAGCATTCATACAAGAAAAACGAAATAAAAGGAATCCAAATCTGAAAAGAAGAAGTAAAACTTTCACTGTTTGCAGATGAGATGATACTATACATATAGAATCCTAAAGATGCTACCAGAAAACTACTAGAGCTAATCAATGAATTTGGTAAAGTAGCAGGATACAAAATTAATGCACAGAAATCTCTTGCATTCCTCTACACTAATGATGAAAAATCTGAAAGAGAAATTAAGGAAACACTCTCATTTACCATTGCAATAAAAAGAATAAAATACCTCGGAATAAATCTACCTAAAGAGACAAAAGATCTGTATGCAGAAAACTGTAAGACACTGATGCAGGAAATTAAAGATGATACAGACAGATGGGGAGATATATTATGTTCCTGGATTAGAAGAATCAACATTGTGAACATAACTATACTACCCAAAGCAATCTACAGATTCAGTGCAATCCCTATTAAACTACCAAAGTCATTTTTCCCAGAACTAGAACAAAAAATTTCATAATTTGTATGGAAACACAAAAGACCCTGAATAGCCAAAGCAATCTTGAGAAAGAAAAACGGAGTTGGAGGAATCAGGCCCCCTGAATTCAGATTATACTACAAAGCTACTGTAATCAAGACAGTATGGTATTGGCACAAAAACAGATATATCAATCAATGGAACAGGATAGAAAGCTCAGAGGTAAACCCACGCACATATGGTCACCTTATCTTTGATAAAGGAAGCAAGACTATACAATGGAGAAAAGACAGCCTCTTCAATAAGTGATGCTGGGTAAACTGGACAGCTACATGTAAAAGAATGGAATTAGAATGCTCCCTAACACCTTACACAAAAATAAACTCAAAATGGATTAGAAACATAAGTGTAAGGCCAGACACTATAAAACTCTTAGAGGAAAACATAGACAGAACACTCTATGACATAAATCACAGCAAGATCCTTTTGACCCACCTCCTAGAGAAATGGAAATAAAAACAAAAATAAACAAATGGGACCTAATGAAACTTAAAAGCTTTTGCACAGCAAAGGAAACAATAAACAAGGCGAAAAGACAACCCTCAGAATGGGAGAAAATGTTTGCAAACAAAGCAACTGACAAAGGATTAATCTCCAACATATACAAGCAGCTCATGCAGTTCAATATCAAAAAAGCAAAGAACCCAATCCAGAAATGGGCAGAAGACCTAAATGGACATTTCTCCAAAGAAGATATACAGATTGCCGACAAACACATGAAAAGATCCTCAACATCACTAATCATTAGAGAAATGCAAATCAAAACTACAATGAGGTATCACCTCACACCTGTCAGAATGGCCATCATCAAAAAATCTACAAACAATACGTGCTGGAGAGGGTGTGGAGAAGAGGGAACCCTCTTGCACTGTTGGTGGGAATGTAAATTGATACAACTACTATGGAGAACAGTATGGAGGTTCCTTAAAAAACTAAAAATAGAACTACCATACGACCCAGCAATCCCACTACTGGGCATATACCCTGAGAAAACCATAATTCCCAAAGAGTCATGTACCATAATGTTCTCTGCAGCTCTTTTTACAATAGCCAGGACATGGAAGCAACCTAAGTGTCCATCGACAGATGAATGGATAAAGAAGATGTTGATCGTATATACAATGGAATATTACTCAGCCATAAAAAGAAACGAAACTGAGTTATCTGTAGTGAATTGGATGGACCTAGAGTCTGTCATACAGAGTGAAGTAAGTCAGAAAGGGAAAAACAAATACTGTATGCTAACACATATATATGGAATCTAAAAAAAAGAAAGTGGTTCTGAAGAACCTAGGGGCAGGACAGGAATAAAGATGCAGATGTAGAGAATGGACTTGAGGACGTGGGGAGTGGGAAGTGTAAGCTGGGATGAAGTGAGAGAGTGGCATGGACATATATACACTACCAAATGTAAATTAGATAGCTAGTGGGAAGCAGCCACATAGCACAGGGAGATCAGCTCAGTGCTTTGTGTCCACCTAGAGAGGTGGGATAGAGAGGGTGGGAGGGAGACACAAGACAGAGGGGATATGGGGATATACGTATGCGTATAGCTGATTCACTTTGTTATACAGCAGAAATTAACACAACACTGTAAAGCAATTATGCTCTAATAATGATGTTAAAAAAAAAAGAAAAAAGTCTTAGGCATCAGAGGAGCAGGAAGGGTTTGAGTTGCATCAGAGGAAAACTTCTGGCTTCTAATGGGAGAAAAGGTTTCCCAGGTGTGCGGGTCATGGTGGGCTTGCTCTGAGACCCATTTCTCACCTCTCTGCTGCTCTGCTCTGCATGTCAAGGTTGGCTCCTACAGACGCTGCTTCCAGGCTCTTCCGCTCATCTGGTTTGTCCAGGGTGTGACACAGACCTTGTGGTGGGGGCGTGAGGGGAGGGAGACATCAGGACATTTCTTCCTCTTTTCTCTCTGCTCTGGTGGCATCCCTGACAGCAGTTGCATCACCTCCAAGGTTCTAATGCCCAGCAGGTGTCACCCCTGTCTGATTCCAACAGTATCTGGGTTCCTCCTTTTGTCCCGTTGTCCCTGTAGCTTTACAGGTTGACTGGTTGTCTCCTGATGGCCCTGGAATTTTTCTAACCTTTGTAACTTGTTCTCCACTTTCAATGCCTTCAGTGTGGCGTAAGTTCTGTTCTCCTGACTGGATACTGACTGATGCCCTGAAGTTGTCAGAGGAGGGCCCACAAGGAAGGAGAGATGTGGATGGGTCCGGGGCTGAAGGAAGGACAGCTGAAGGGCCTGTCCTAACTCCGGGTGGGAGTTTCTTTAAGGCACTATCTGGCCTCCACTTGAGCAAGCACCATGGGTGCAGCACCTAGGATCTGGGGGAATCGTGGCCTCAGATCGTTAGTTGTCCTTACCTTTGGCAACCAGCAAAGACTCCTCTTGGCTAGTAGCAGCAGTGACATTGTTTTTGACCCCAAACTTGGCTGTATGTAGACAACCCCCATTCAAGACTTTCAGGACACTCTTAAGTCCTCAAGATGGAGGATGGAGTCTAAGCCTTTAATATACCTCTTAGCCCAGGCCCCATAAAGTAAGAACATTTGCACCTCAATTTGCTTTCTATTCAAGAAGTGAGAAAGTTAAAGCTGGAAAGTACCTTAGACACCATCTAATCCAAATTTTTCATTTTGCAAATAAGGATATTGAGGATCAGGGAGGGGTTCTTGGCTGCCCAAGAACTCTTAGCTCGTCTTGTGTCTACTACATTTTGGTGAATATTAGCATCTTTTATGGAGAATCTCCACTGGTACCTTTTACACCATGCATAATTGCATATATTCTAAAATTTAAATCATTTTGTGTTTGAGAGTTGAAAGCAGCTACTGAACAGAAGCTTGCATGTGCCTATATCTTTATCAATTCATGCATATTCGGTAGCATAAAAATGTCAAAAATCTATTTTGGGGTTCTGCAAAAGAGAACTCTTTCCGGAATGACACTTGAACTGTTAAATATCATCTCAAATCTCATTTGGGGGGCTATAACCTTCTAAAAGCCTGGCGCAAGACTAAAGTGGATTAAGGTTGAAATTTTCCGGAGGCTTTGTCTCAGACCAGTGAAGTACTTCTAATCACTTTCTATCATTATCAAAACCAGAACGGCTTCTGAAACTCATGGTCCACTGTTATTATTGAGAAGAACTGTGTACCAGGGTTGAGAGAATAATTGCTAACCAGAATTCCTGGTATCAAAACAAATTTAGAAGGGAAAAAAAGCCTGCATCCTTGACTTTATGTTGCTGGGTCATTTTTAAAAGAAGGATAGGGACTCCTAATCATTTTGTTCTTTCTCCTTCTGGTTTTCTAAAGGAGAAAAATACATTCCAAGAACTCAGTGTTGAAGGTTTCAACTGCTTTGTGTTTAAGATCCCAAGCAATGTGTCTGAATAGTTGGAAGACACACATATTTTACCACACTTTCCCCTCCCCCAGGAATGAATTCATCTTTAATAAGGTGATGGGGCCAGGCCTAGGTAAATTATCTGTGAGAGGATTTGGCAGGTAAATGCAAAACCAAAATCATCTCTATTCCATTCCTTCTGAAATTCCAAGCAGCATGACTAAGGACTCAGGCATAAAAGTTTAGAATCTGTGTCTTTGCATGAATTTAATCATCTCCATCAGAATCCTTAAGGAATTACAATAACAGTGATTCATTCATAATTCACAATTTCCATTATCTTCTTTCTACATCTAGTGTGGGGGGGTAAAATTTATGGCTTCATTTACATTGTGTTCTATGAATAATAGAAGAAATACAGTAAAGACCCATGGAAATGTTCTTGCTGCAGACGCGGTTTGGAGCACATCTGCATCACAATAGCCTCCTGTCTTTGTACAGTGCAGGATCCGCTGAGCTTGCAGCTGCGAAGGGTACATTTCAAAGGGGCCATTTTCATTATACGGAGTCTTCTCTTTCTTTGAACTTCAAAGCAGAAGGAGGAGACCTTAAATGATATTGGGTAGGTAAGTGGTGAAATTGTAACTTCAGGTAGAAAATATCTTCAATTATGTGTATGGGGGAAACACAGCCATTCAGCAGAGCAAATATGTTTGCTCAGAGTGATATCTGGCTGGCGGGCAGGAACACATTTAATCTTAAGATTTCTTTGAGCCATTGGGGCCTTAAAGATAATCTAGCTCAAAGCTCTCCTTCTGCAAATGGGAAAACCAAGGCATAGAGAAAGAAAGTGACTTATTCAAGGTCATATAGTAGAAGGAGGGTCAGTCAGACCTCTTATTCCTGGTCCAGTGTTCTTTCCAGAAGACCACACTACCTTTGTTTTAAACACAAAGCACCTGGCTTTGTGACATAGCAATAAAGCTAGAAGTAATCCTCTTGGTGAGGGATTTTCAAACAGGGAGAAAAGACGTTTTCAAGGATGTCCCCCCTAAATAATAATCTCTCTCAATTGAAAAACAGTTTGAGATTTGAAGAAAGAAATTTGTCATACTTCTGCGATTAAATAAATCGCATTTTTCTTCTCCCAAGGAATGACAATAAAGCTGATGAAAACCTTGCGATGTTCAGATTTCTCCCCCTGGTGTCTAGTAGGAGCCCAGTGCAGTACTTTATTACTACTCCATCGGCAAAAGAATAAAAACCCACCCGTCTATTTACAGAATGGTCTGTCCTTTGAATCAGTAGCTTTCCAGTGACCATATTGGAAAATGACCTAGCCAAGCCAAACTCCATTCACATAGTAGATGTTTAATGAGGTTTTTTTGTTGAAAAGATTAAATTTAAAAAAATGTGTATTATTTGTAGTTTGTTGGATGCTGTAAAGGACTGTTTCTAAAACCTATTATATTCATCACTCTGTTTTCTGTGCAATGCTTCCTACTTTCCCATTCTTCATCTTTTCCTCTTTTGTTTTTAAAGAAAACACAAATCACAGGAAATCAGTATCTTTATAAAGGCGTTGGGAAGGATCTCTTGTTTCTTGCAGAAGACTCACATAGCACATTCTGTCTCTAATTTTATTAAGGTAATTCAGATATCATGTTAGTAGGGAGGCCTTTTGTAGCTGGAAAGGGCAGCTGATATTAGTAGGCAAAACACATACAAATTCAACAGGGCGGGTGATTCACAGATGCATATTCTCTGTGATCCAACATGTCTAATACATTTAGTCATGCACAATAAAAACCAAACAAAAGAATTAACCATTGGCCTTTCACTGCCTGCTTCCCACCCCAAGCTTGAAGGAATTCCTCCAGTTATGCACACCAAAAACAAGATAATGTGTCTCCCATCTCCGCCCACCCTTCCCCCCACCTTAAGTGGGATAACTCAAAGTGCATTTGTTATAGATAAGAAAAAGAAAAAAAAAAAAAAAGGAGTAGATCACGTTGTTTACCTTCTTGTGCTAAAGGCTTGCACTGCCCTATTCCGGAAGTGTAATTTGGCTGCAAGCTGATCTCGTTCTATAAAGACAATTCTAGTATGTTCTGACAGAGAAGTGTTAAGCTAACACTAGTCACAAACTTGAACTTCTAGTTTACAGAGTAACCAAGATCCAGTCTATTGCCCATTTCAAAAGTTTACGAGCTAAACTAAATCCAGCCTGATTGAGATTCTCCTTCAGTTCTAGGGTAAAAGCACACCACCCACCTAATTTCTAAGTGTCTGCTAGGCTGTTATTCATTCAGTTAAGAATAAGATCTGTTTATTGAACATAGGATAAAGACCAGATTTCCTGATTTTGACTTGGACAACTCTTGAGGATTCTAAGAACCTGACAGTCTACTGTAGCTCTCTCCTTCCCATAAACTTTTCTCCTCCTGCTCCACCATAATGGGTTGTTGGGAAATTAAATTAATATGTACTTTGTTTCTGGACCTTGGTTCTCTTTCAACACGGAGACTCAAGTTCTGTCTGTTTAATTCTACTCTACAGTTCCCTTCTGAAAGAGACATGGATGTAAAATAAAACTATTAGTTTGATTTTATTGGAGCAAAGAGAGAGAGTTTCTTCTTTGTGAGGCTACAGCACAAACGTTGTTTTTCTCTGGGCAATTGCCTTTTTATTCTACTTTATTTTATGTATGTACGTATTTATTTTGGGCGATGTAGTTTAGACCAAGCAAGAGAAAACTTGTAGCTATTGCCTGAGAAGTCCATGTAAAATTGTCTCTTTGGAGGCGTAAGGGTAGACGTAGAACGTCCAGACAGAAAACCTGGCAATCGTGCTGTTTCTAGGTCACTGGTTTTTAACTTGGGGACATTTTGTTTGCCATGGGACATTTGGCAATTTCTGGAGACATCTCTGATTGTCACAGCTGGAAAGCAGGGATGCTGCTACACATCGTACCATGCACAGGACAGCCCTCACCACAAAGAATTATCCTGTCCCAAATGTCAATCATGCCAAGGTTGAGAAACCCTGCTCTAGATCGAGTCTTACCTAGAATATTGTATCTGGTTCTGAGTCTAATGCTTTAATCAAAATCTTGCCTATCTGGAGCTTGTCCCAGGAGGGTGGCTAAAAGGTGGGGCACTTGAAATGGTATCAAACAAGATAAGGGGAAAGGGACCAAGACTGTTGAATCCAGAGAAAGGGAGGCTCAGGAAACATGGAAGTTTGTTCTGCTACTTCATAGATCAAACTGAATGAACTCCACTGGGACAGAGATTTTGGCTTAACATATGGAAGCCATTTCTTTTTTTTAAAGTGTTTTTAATTTTTATTGAAATATACTTGATTTACAATGTTGTGTTAGTTGTTGTGTTAGTTTCAGGTACACAGCAAAGTGAGTCAGTTATACTTGTGTATAAAAATATATATATTCTTTTTTTACATTCTCTTCCATTATAGGTTATTATAAGATATTGAATATAGTTCCCTGTGCTATACAGTAGGTCCTTGTTGGTTATCTATTTTATATATAGTAGTGTGTATATTTTAATCCCAAACTCCTAATTTATCCACCCCCTCTTTCCCCTTTGGTAACCATACGTTTGTTTTCTATGTCTGTGAGTCTATTTCTGTTTTGTAAATAAGTTCACTTGTACCACTTTTTTTTGGATTCTACATATAAATATTTGTCTTTCTGTGACTGGCTTACTTCACTTAGTATGACAATCTCTAGTTGTACCCATGTTGCTGCAAATGGCATTATTTCATTCTTTTTTAGGGCTGAGTAATATTCCATTATATATATATATATATATATATATATATATATATACACATATATATACCACATCTACTTTATCCATTCATCTGTCTATGGACACTTAGGTTTGGAAGCCATTTCTAACGATCAAAGTTACCAGGGGGTAGAAGAGGCTCCCTTGTGAAATAGTGAGTTCCTTGTTACTAGTCAAAATGAAGTAGACCCACTAGAATGTAAGTTCCCTGAGAGCAGCCACAGTGCCCATCTTCCTCACCACTGTATCCCCCAGGGAGTGGCACAGAACTCAAGATAGAGTAAGTACCTAATAAATGGCTATTGAATGAGTGGTACTTTAATTATTTGTCAAAGATATTGTAGAGGACGTTCAAGGATGGGAAGACTCTATTTTTATTTTTGGTTTGGCCTCATATCTCTTAGCTAAATCCCAGGAAAAATAGTATCTAAATTTTAAGGCCACAGTAACTAGAACTGAGAGCTAGCAGAACTCAGTAAAATAATTAAAAGCTGCATTCTGGGAATTCCTTTTCAGAGACTCTGAATCCATATATAACCATGCATTGCCATGAAAGGTATGTCCCACTTTCAACAACCCCAACCCAGTAAATAATCTATAGGCTATATATTTTGAACTTTTTATTAAAGTATGACATACAGATGGGGAAGTGCACAGGAGAAAAGCCTATAGTTTGTTGAACTAATTGATTTATTTCATTTAATTTTTTTCCAGCTTTATTGAAATGTATTTGACATATAACATTGTGTGAGATTAAGGTGTACAATGTGAGGATTTGATGCACATTTATATTGCACAATGATTACCACTCTAAGTTTAGGTGACATGCCTATCACCTCACATAATTACACATTTTTTCGTGGTGATAAAATTTAAGATTTACACTTCTAGCAACTTTTGTATTCAATACAGTATAGTTAACTATAGTCATCATGCTGAGTGTTACCTCCCAGAACTTGTTCATCTTATAACTGGAAGTTTATAATCTTTGACTACACAGATTGTTGAATTTTCACAAGCTGAACATAGCCTTGCTTCTAATACCTAGACCGAGAAACTTGAACATTCAAGCACCCAAGCCCCCATTTGTGTTCCCTTCTAATTACCATCCCCCAAAGGAAGCCACTATTCTGACTTCTAAAAGCATTGAATAGTTGTACCTATTTTTGTATTTTTGAATCTATTACGTATTGCTGTCTTCAAAACCACCACAACAAACCAACAATGATGTATTATTTCTCATGATTCTGTGGGTTGGCTTGGCAGTGCCTCTGCAGGTCGTTTCTGGGCCAATCGTGCAACTATTCAGCTGGAATGGAAGGTTTGAGACAGCCTTCACATTTGGCAATTGGTGTTGGCTGTCAGCTGAGGCGTCTTGCGTCTCCTCCACGTGGGCTCGCATCCTTCCGAAGGCCAGACCGGCTTACGTGGCAATCTCAGAGCAGTGTTCCAAGAGGGTGAAAGTAAAAGCTACAAGACATCTTGAGGTCTAGGCTCTGGAACTCTGACAGGCACACACTGTCACACTTGCCACATGGTCAACCCAAATTCTAGAGGTGGGGAAATAGATTCCACCTTTGGATGGGATGAGGTAGTAAATATTGTGGCCACGCTTTTAAACCGATCACAATATCTTTTGGTGACTATTTTACGCATTTCTGTTGTTGCTGAGTCACAGGCTGGTAGATATTGCCAAACAGTTTTCCAAAGTAGTTGCCCAATTTCTACTCCCATCAGCATGTCTTAATTTGGGTTTCTCCACACCTTTGCCAAAACTGGGTGTTTTAGAAGGCCATTATTTTGTAAAGATTCTTTTCTAATTGAATCGATGTGAAGGTACATCCAAATAGTCAATTACCCTATAAAGGTTCTTTTCTAATTGAATCGATGTGAAGGTACATCCAAATAGTCAATTACCCCAATACACAAATTTAAACTTCACTTTCAAAATGAATTTTGTATGCAACTAAAAATAAAAAAATCGCCCCCAAACCCTCCATCCTCTTCTGGATAGAGCAAAACATCTATATGCTTCTCTGCTGGGGTAAAGAATACACCCACACTTTTTTTTTTTTTTTTTTTTTCTTTTCCAGTTATAGGCATTATTGTTTCTTCGGTCCTTGAGAAGATCCTAGATACCTCAGGTCACTCTTTTAGCCTAGGTATAAAGTAATGAAAGATCCAGAAGTGTCAATTTTTTTAAAAAAAAAAAAAGGAAGAAAGAAAGAAGGAAAGAAAGAAAGAAGGAGAGGAAGAAAGAAAGAAAGAAGGGCTTTCTAACTAAAGCGTTTGCAGTCCACACCATCAGTCTCTGTGTGTAACCAGGCATGAGTACTGGTCCACAAACTCTGATGCATGGGAAATAAGTTATTTTTCCATTATCCAAAATAATTTGCCTGTTGAACTTCCATTCTGAGAGGGATGGTGGAGGGTGGGACACAATCTCAATCAATTCAGGGTCTATTCCACTTGACCCTGCACACTCCTCCTGGATTGTATCCAGTTTCTGGGGTCCCTACTCATGTTACAGTTTTGTAGAGGAGAGGTATTGACTCTTGGACCTGCAAATCGCCCTGCTGGCATTTGCTGAAATGGTCCCATCTGACCTGGGTCATTGATCCATGCTGTTGTGTTGTCCTTCACTTCTGGAAGCCCAGCCTTTCTAGCTTTAATCTTTGTCAGCTATTTCTGCATCCCATTTGGGATCATGAAAAATACTTGGTTGCTTTCCCGTTCCACTCTGAGGCCAAGGGCAACTTGCTGGGTTTGTCCAAAGCCCTTCATTGGGGAGACACTTATTTTATTCCCACAATGCTTTGGGCTGCAGGCAACCCCATTGGGACCCCTCCATCTCATGGGACACTTCTCCTCTGCTTGATGACTGCCTCTCTTGGCATCTGTTGTCCCTCGAAACTACTGGACTCAGACTGGGGAGTGGGGGGGAGGGCAGGGTGAGTTTGAGGGGCTACAGTGGACCATATCCTTTCTTGCATCCTGAGTTCCAAAAACATTGAGAAGGGTAAGCAGATGGAGACTATAATTCATACATTTACTCAAATAAGTACTTCTTGAGCACTACTACATGTGAAGGAAAGCCGGTATCTGAGAATGTGACTTAGGTCTGAGTCAACAATGAGCTTACACACTGTCATGGTCAGTTTTATGTACCCACTTGACTAGGCTTATAGTACAGTTATTCAGTCAAACACCAATCTAGGTGTTGCTGTGAAGGTATTTTGCAGATGTGATTAACATCCATAATCAGTGCACTTTACGTAGAGGAGATTACCCTGGATAATCTGGACGGGCCTGATCTAATCAGTTGAAAGGACTTTAAGAGTAAAACTGAGGTTTCCCAGAGGAAGGAGCAATTAAGCCCATGGATGACAGCATCAGCTCCTGCTCCAGAGTTCCCAGCATGCCTGTGTAGCCTGCCCTATGAATTTTGGACTTGTCTAGCCAGCTCCCACAATTGCATAAGCCAATTCCTTGTAATAAATCTCTTCCTGGTGAAACCCTGATTGATACACACAGTTACACTGGTCCCAGGCAGCCCTGGCCCTTAGAGCAAGGGGGGAAGATGCATCTGGCAGACAACTAGCATACAAAAATGAAACAGAGAGGAGGAATGACAACCATGCATTTCTAATTTCTTCTCCCCACGTTCCCCCATCTGGAGCTGGGGGGTAGGGGGCCAGAGACAGGCCAGGAATCGTATGCTAAAGCAGATTCCTTCTCATGGAAGAAAACATTACAAGTCTCTCTCACTCCCTCAAACACCTGATGAAAAGCAAAGATGATCAGAAGCTGAGAGAGAAAATTTAATTTTACATGCTCACATTATTAAAAGTTTGAATATTAGGTCTGCCTTATTTTAGCAGCTGAAGTACGTTTGATGAAACTATTGACTGATCAAAATATTCACTGAAGGAGCTCAAATTTCAAAGTCTTCTTCGTTCACTCTCTAGCATTTTATTTAGAATGTTACTCATTATATTACAATCCAATAAGATGCCAATTGTAATCCAAACTTTCAAACTGTTGTTTAACTAAGCCCAAGACATCCTAGTACAAATACATCATATTACCAACACTCGTGCAATGCATTTTAATTCAAATCTAGACCAGTTTTCATATAATGTCTGTTGACCATAGGGAACTTTAGATTACAGGGTCTAAAGTCACATCCATATTGTCTTTCTCTTTAGGTCTACATGATTTATGTACATTGCACATTAGTGTGGTAATTAGAAATGAGGCTCTGGAGTCAGACAGAGCAAATTTTAAAATCCTAGTGATGCCTCCAGTTGGTTGTGCAACCTTTGGTAAATTAATGTCACTGAGCTTTGGTTTCCACATCTGTGAAATGGGAATAATAATTATACTTTGCTCAGAGGGGGACTGTGAGGAGTAAATGAAATAATATATGTAAACTGCTTCATGGGATATCTGAGTAAAGACAACGTTTGGAATCCATGCATTTTACTCATTTACTTTTATTCTCTCCTGAAACACCACTAACTGAAGTGTTGCACTTTGTTTTGAATAAACGAATGGGAGAGGAGACAGCAGCAACAAGTTTTTAGAGGTCATTAACAGATAGGATAGTGTGCAACCTAGCACACTTCAGAGAATGAAATCTCAAACCTGCAGTGTGGAAAGCTGAAAATCAACCTGATTTAAACCACAGACCCAAAGGCTTGGAGTCAGGAACACAGATGGGGTGAAGCAGGGGATCAGAGTCCAGGAGGATAGGTTGAAAGTCTATTTCAGAACAGTTCTAGCCTCAAATCCCCTCTTAGCTAGCTGCATAGTGTACAGTTGGACAACAGGCCCTTCTTCATCTCTGGATTGGGAGACCCCCGTCATACCTGAAGGTAGAGTTACTCTACTGAAAGCACAGGGTTTAAGTGAATGACTGCATTCTGGCTGCTACGAGCCCCAACTCTCCCTTCACTCAGTTTCCGGAAGTGACATTCTGGCCTTTTCCCTTCCTAGGAGGTGGACAGAGTCTTTTCTGGGGAATCTCATCTGCTTTGTAGATGTTTTGCAAGGAAAGAGTCCAGCCAGAACACCTAGTCAAGTTCACAGTCAGTATGTCCCACTCAGAGCTTCTAATCTGTGTTTTCTCTACACCACTCTTAAATACAGCAGACAATTGGATGACCAGACACAGAAGAAAGCTTAAACATTGAACGAGAGAAACAAAAATGAGCATCAACAATTAAACAAACAAAAAACAATCTGGAAAAAAATGGAGACCATTCAGGTGAAAGAAATTAAGAAAAAAAACCCCTTTTATCATTGCACACATAAAGCAAGAACAGGATGCTTTAAAAAAGGAACATTTAGAAAATAAAATAGAACTCTCGATAATTATAAGTGAGAACAGAAATGAGAAATTCGACAAGAGAGTCTGAGGATTAGGCCAAGGAAAAGATTAAGCCAAGAATATCTCCTGGAAAATAGAGTAAAAAGTTGAAGTGATAGAGAGGAAGAAAATTTTGAGAACCAGTCTAGGAAGTACAACATCTGAATGACAGGAGCTCCAGAAAGAGAAGATGAAGGGAGAGACAATTGAACATTTCTCAGAAGTGAAGGGTGAGTTCCCAGATAGGGAGGGTAACTGAGTTATCAGCACATTGGACGGAAAAAGATTGACACCAGACCCACAGATCTCAGAACATTGGGGACAAAAAAGAGAGAAAAAAACTAGCCACACAAAACAGGACCAGGAATCAGAATGGCTTCAAGCTTCTCAATGGCCATAATGGATGCTGGAAGACAATGGAGAAATGCCTTCAGCACTTGAAAATAATTATTCCCACTTGGACTTCTATACATAGCTGAACTATCCATCAAGTATGAGAGTGGAATAAGGATGTTTTTAGTAAGCAATGTTTAAACAACTTTTATTACCCACTGCCCTTTCTCAGGAAGCTACTGAAGGATATGTTCCACCCAAAATAGGGAGAGGTAAAGGGAACCCACAAGAAGATGTTGAGGGGACGTCCCAGGATAGGAGCTGTGCACCAGGCCTGGAGGGTAACAAATACAGATTGGAGCCTATCAGAGGCCTCCAGGAAAGTTTGCTGCAAGAGTAGGAAATTGATGGAGTATCTGATCATCTAAATATTTTAAAAAGAGATTCAGACCAAAGAGAGTTTGGAGTTGAGTTAGTGATAAGTTCACGGAACACAGATACGAAAACAAGACAATTATCTCTAGGGAAACTAAAATTTGTAAGGGAAAGAAACATAATCTTTAGTTTGCTCATGACTCAGCTGTGAACAGCGTTTACACAGTTGTCATGTCAACACTGAAACGTAGATCTAGGAAAATCACAAACTAGTTAGGAAGTTGGGAGAAGGGGAAGTTGTATTGGGAAGTGTGTGGTGAAAAAGGCAGGGGAATAAATAGAAGCTCCGTTGTTATTATGCATAGAAGGTGGTCAATGGATAATATCTAAATAAAGAAGTGATAATAAGGATATTGTTTCAAGATGTGAAGGTAAATACACAAATAATCTCATCAGAGAGTAGGAAATGGTGGCCTCTGGGAAGACAGAAGTAAGGTGAAGGGAGAGAGTCGCTGAATTTTGCATAAACTGGTCCAACTCTTTAAATTAGTGCATTTATATTTTTGATAAACATAAAAATTTTAAAAGTCTTAGCACTGTGCCTGTTGTATAATGAGTCTTCAATAATTAGTTCTTATCATTAATTTTATGATCCCTAGTGTGTCAGTACTGAGCAGATGTGAAAAGAAGCAAGGAGAAACTTCCTTGATGCAGAACAATTCTATCTCTATGTTAGATCTAAGCTGTTTTCTTCATGATGATCTAATTGTTGAATTTCAACGAAGATATGGAAGCCTACAATACCTCAGGAAGTAAAAGGGAACAGGCAGAATCATATCATGGAGTTCCAGCTCTGTGGCCGGGATGGTGTACTTCATCTACATGATTTCATTTATCCTTAAGACCACCCTGTGCTATAAGTGTTGTCATTTCCATTTGACAGTTGAGGACAGTTAGTCTCTGAAGTAAAGTAAGTAAAATTGACCTTCATCATACAGTAAGAGGGGAGTGGATCTGGGAGTTGAGCCCGGCTTTAGGGCCTAAGTCCGTGCTCCCCTCTCACCTTTGCTCTTTACAGTATCAAAAGGTATATTTAGGCAAGATGTTGGAAGACTGTTACATAATAGAATAATGAAGGAAGTCTGGGTCATTGGAGGACAGGTGTAACTGGCAAGGTCTAACTATGTCTGTTTTCTCTTATCAAAAACCGACCCCTGAGCTGGAAGCCCTGGAAGCTGAGCCAGCGGGCTGCCCTTATGTTCTTGTGGTTTGCAGAGCGCCCAGTCTTGCCAGCTCCAGACCCACAGAACCAGTCCACTGTTTGCTCAATCTTTTAGATCCCTCCTGACAGAACACCCTGTTCTCCTTCCCTCCTGGTGAGACAGTCTGAACGTAAACAGAGCCTTTCTTTTTCCTGTTCAAAATGTAGAGATGCAGTGGAAGCCAGAAGGTGGAATGAGAGGGTGGCAGTGGGCTAATTAACTCCCTGGAGAACAGGACGGTGGGGTGAGACCCTGAAAACAACGGTCCCACGTTCTGTTTCTTCTGACCTCACCCCAGTCCAAGTGGTCAGAACTGGTGTAGTGCGGACTACCAGTAACCTTAGTCATCCCTGCAGTTGCCTTGGGATAGATGCCTATTGCAGAAAATTTGGAACATATGGCAAAGTACTGTATTAGTTTGGAGGACACAAGGGCAAGCGATGATGGCACACTCCCAACAGCTAAGAGGGTATGTTTACTGTATGGACTTTTTACAAAGGTGTGGTTAGGATTAAGGGAATCCAACAAAGAATGGTGCAGCACCCAAGGCCAACAACAGGAAGGAACTATTACCACCTGTAAGCCTGAAGGGTCTTCGGGAGGGATAGTTCACCAGATCCTGGAGTTATAGGTATAATAGAGAGCTTCCGACAGAGCTGGTTGAGGGACACCGTCCATCCCAACCTCTACTGACAAAGAGTGAGTTTCGAGAATAAATACCCCAGTTTCACTCTCCTCCTACCCTCTGATCACCTGCTGGTGTCTTCCTTTGGTTGAACCCAACTAGAAGCCACAGAACAAGGAAGTAGTTTAAGGTAGTCCCTAAAGGTCAGTTTCCAGGGACACAGGGCAGGGTGGACATGGGTGAAGAATGGATTTGGAGGGGGGAAAATCAAGAGACCATCCAACAGAGGTATAAAAAAGTAAAACAAGAGTCACCCATGATCCCCACCTTGTGTAACTTGGGTGCCCGCCCTCTTAACTGTGTCTCGGCGATTGCTTTGGCTGCCCTCCTCTCTTTGTGTGTCTTTGCCACACTGTAGATCCAGTGCTCCAAATGGTGCCAACTCTTCTCAAGGAGACATGCACTCATAGCGAGTATATTTTTATTGTGAAGACATCTGCACCCTCTTGCCAGCCAAAAATAACATATGGAAACGTTTCCCACATTTTCACCAGGGGGCACTCACTCCTTTCCCATGGATGGCTAGCAATGTTTTTTTGGAAGTATTTGCTGGCCAAAATAGAATCCCTTTTGTAGCCATGGTGAAGGCTGGAATCGGCTCTGTCCTGAAGTAACTTCTGGCCAAACGATGTTTCTGTTTAAAATAATATGACTGGACTCAGATTATGCCTTCTTAGTAAATGTTTAGATCTAACTTGCATGTTCCATTTGGAAAGCGCTTTGGGTCTAAACACTGCCTTACTCTCTTCTCCCACTGAAATGAACAAAACCTAGAAGACACTGAGAAGATAATTCACATGCTTAATTTGCAGGTATACTTTTCAGAGCCGAAAGCCCAACAAATCAAAGCACGTGAGCAAATCCTCTCTTTGGGGACTGCCTTTGTAACCCATCCTCATGATTCATCCTGGTGGATAAATGGAGGCTTCCTGGGGGAAACATGTTTTCTCAAGTATAAATTCTCCCAAACGGAAAGGCATTTGTTTGGTGTCATATCAATCCTATTTAGCTATTAGGTATGAAAGTGACATACTCTTTCTTTGTCAAAGGAGCCATGCAGATGGTTGAGTAATAAAGCAATGTTTGGGAGTGGGTGGGAGGCCTCAGATACATATTTCTAAGAATCTTCTTAAACGTGCAGATCGTGTTTGAGATGACGAAAATAATTACAGCTCTCTGATTCTTTTTACATGAGCATTATATTATAATGTAAATATAAAAGAAATATAAAGCTATATTAAAATGTGTAGAATGGACAATGATAGGAAAAATTGGCTCCTACTTTTCTATTGGAGTCTTGTTATAGAGACTATATGGTCTATCACTAAATCGATCAGTCAAAGGGATAGATTAAATTTGGCTTCTCCTGATTAAAAAAGCTTACCCTTAAATCTGGAGACTGTATCATGGAATGAATAAGAACAAAAATTTTGGCATAAAATCAATCTGGGTTTGAATCCTGGCTCCACCATTTCTTATCTCTGAGACCTTGGGAAATTTATTTAACCCCACTGAGCCTTAGTTTTCTAATATATAAAATGGGGCACAGTACGGTATCTACTTAATAGGACTGATGTCAAGATTAAAAAAACACCACCAGTTAAGTGTCTGGCACATAAAAACACTTAGTACTTAATGGATATTATCATTATTTTTATAATAAAACAATCACATTAGAAATTTAGAGATAATACATAATAAAGAAATCATCACATGGGTTGAAATAATTCATTGCTGGACTTATTTTTCCCCCAATTAACTTCAGTAGCCAGCCATGGTAGTAGTGTTAATTAGTTATTTAAAAAACAACAGCTGTTTGAGTGAATATACTGTCATAAAACATAGGCTCCTAGAGCTGTGAGGACTAACAGATTCATCTCATCCAAACTTCTTTTAAGATGAAGGGGATTATTTTAAAAATCTTCAAAGTAAAGCTGGTTTGTTTGCATAGCCATAAATTGAAAGTATAGGCAAATAATTGCAGTTCCTTATGGATTTAAAAACTGTAATTTATGTGTTACCTCTTTCCTGAAAAATCAGTGAGAGGAAGAGTGATTTCTTTTTATTTGCTGTATCCCAGCTGACTATTAAGTTTATTTTCACTGCTTTCTGTAGACTTTTGAAACATGCTCAGGATTGTCTTATTTTAGGTTTTAATGGAAACTTAAAAATGAAATTTGATTAAGGAATTCTTTTATGGAGCACGGGGAATAAGCTGAGAATATCAAATTTATCAGGACCATCAAGACTGGCTGATCAATCTGTTTAAAGAGTGTTTATTCATTTGAACATACTCTTGTCCTGCAACATGTATTGAGAAGAACAAGGTTTTCCTGGGGTTTGCCCAGTTGATGGTCATGCATTTTTGTGCCTCTGTATGGGACAGGCAAAAAAGCTCACTGGCCCAGTTGGTCTCATCTTAAATAGATATGAAACCTGGTCTTGCTTGTCTTTCGTATTAGTAAAGCAAGAAGAGAACAATAGACTGGTCTAAGGCTGATTTTTTTCTTCAATATGACCTACTCTGTCCAAGGTTTCACATAGTCTAATCCTGTTTGACCTTTCAACTTAGCTTTTTTTTAAAAAAAATTATTTATTTATTTGGCTGCACTTGGTCTTAGTTGCAGAGTGTGGGATCTTTAGTTACAGAATGTGGGATCTTTCATTGTGCCATGCGGACTCTTAGTTGCAGCATGTGGGATCTAGAATCCTAGCCCCCTGCATTGAGAGGGCAGAGTCTTAACCACTGGACCACCAGGGAAGATCTCCAACTTAGTTGTTTTGCCATTATATGTATTAGGCAGAAAATACGTTGCCTATTCTCATATAGCATCTGTCTGCTAAATGTCAACGAACAGAGCTGAGATTCTAGCATAATCTCACAATTTAGTCCAGGGGAATTTTCCCAGTTGAAGATAATTTCTCTCCCTTCTAAGAATACATAGTAATCCATTTATTCTCCTCTTATGGTATTTTTAGTTTTCTACACACGACTATAATTTCTTAATAAACATTGCTTTGTAAAGTTGTTGTAATAAAACATGAATATACTCTTGTCCTAACATCTTCAAAAACGCAGACGTAAATTGGAAAACAGAGAGTGCCTCCCAATCCCATGACCCTTTTCATAGGTAACCACTCTTAAGGTATGGGGCATAGCCTTCGTGCAGTTTTTCTATGCATTTATACTATGGGTGGCTAGCCCAAGCGTCTATAGGGGCCTGGCAGATAACATAAATGAGTGAGGGAGGCGGGGTATAAAATAGCTGGGCAGAGTGGAGGCTGAAGTACTGGAGATTCATGGGCAGCAGCTACCCAGCTGCTCCAGCCAGTTATTGCCCTATGGGGCGACAGGCCCAGTGTGGCAAAAACTTCCTATTTTTCAAGAGAAGTCTGAAATATAGATTTTAAAGGAAAAGTTCTTAATTTTTAAAAGCTGACACCTAAGGCAAATATTTTATAGTCATCCAATTTAAACAAAACACACCTGCAGCCTTGGTGTGGCTGGAGGACAGCTGATGTGTGCCCTTTGGTGAACACCTTTCCCCACTATTTGCATACCATTGAATTATCTATACTACTGCATGTACTATTTTCATTAGCCCTCTAGGCTAATTATTTTTTTCAAAGGCAAGCCCCTTTCCTTACTCATTTTTGTATCCACTCCATAGGACAAACAATACACCTATCTCCAGACCTCAGTTTCCATCTACCCAGCGTGTCCTCCGAGATGACCCTCAAACTGAAACGAACAAAAAAAGCAAGAACAAAACCCAAACCCAAGCAATAGCAACAATTAACAAAACAATGAGAACAATAAACAACAGCAAGTCAACCTAGAAAAAAATGTATAATTGAGGACTTGGTGGTTAAAATCAGCTCCAAAGATGTCACTAACAATGGTCAGTGTAGGCATATTAGTACACTAACGCTGTATTGCTCTAATTCTTTCCCCACTCCCATGCCCCCGTCGGATATATCTGGTTGCCTGACAGCAGGATCCCTCACTGATTGCTTGTTGATTGGCCAGTGTCTGGAACTGACGCACAGGATTGGGAAGGCACACTCATCCTTAACCTCCGATCTCTGAATAAGTCCCCTAAATGGAGAATTGAGATGTCAATGGAACATTGAAGAGTTAAGTTGATTTAATGGTCCTTTTGAGATCATATCATTTTGATGTACATAGGGCAAAGGAAAGCAGAGAATGGAGATGGATCTGTAATTACTTTTGAATTTAATCCAGTACATCTAGGAATGACCTTATCACTTATTATTTAAGCTTTGGAAATTGAGCTACAGAGAAAAGGCTTTCTTATAAAGTTTCCAAGTGTGCTCTGACCTCACCTTATGCCCTAAGTAGGGCACGTGTTTAATTAGGATTTGCACCAGGGTAGACATGGGGAGTTGAGGGTTAGGACAGGCAGAAAGATATTTAGCCCAGGAATACTTCAACAATGGCTAACTTGTCTCCCCTACTTCACTCCTGCTCCATCCCATTGATTGGAGTGATCCTCTTTGTTAAAAATCTATCATGTCACTTTCCTGCATAAAATTCTTCAGTGGTTCAATTGCCCTTAGATTAAAATTTATACTCTCAACATAACCTAGAAGACACTGCATTTGGGGGCTCTTGTTCACATGCTCAAAACATTTTCATTTCAACATGAAATCAAGATAAAAATTATTGAGACACTTTAAAATTTATATATATATTATATATATATTATATATATATATATTTTGGTAGTGAGTCTTTGAAATCTGGTGCATATTCTGTGCTTACAGCATATCTCAATTAAGCCTAGCCATGTTTCAGGTCTCAATAGCCACGTGTAGTTAGGGGATCCTGTATTGGAGAGCATAGCTGTAGACTTAGTCGACTGGCCTCCTGTGGGGCTTATCTCTCATCTCCTGTGCAGTCACAAAACTTCTATCTGTCCTTTAGGTAGATCATGCTCTTTCTCACCTCTGGGTCTTAGCACAGGCTATTTTTCTGCCTGGAACATCTCTCCCACCCCTCCTGTATCTGGCTAGCTCCTGTGTAATTTTCAGGTTTCACCTTCCTCCAGAAAACCTTCTGTGACTTTCCAGACCCAGGTTAGGTGTCTTTCCTTATGTGTTCCCATGTGTTTCCTAAGAAGCATCACAGAATGTTTCTTGCTCTGTTCCCAATGCCATTTGCTGGTTTGTAGTTCCCTCTGGACTGTGAGCTGTATGAAGGCACTATTGGTATCTCTGACTCACTAGTTCAATGCCTAAAATATACTGGATTCTCAATAAAGCATTACCTTTTGATTTTCAGATACCCAAACTAAACTTTTATACTCACTTTTGCTGACTGAGTTAACATATGGAGTCAAATGCCTCAAATTTTTCAGAGTTAAAAACTCAAAGTCGGATTGATTTATTTTAAAAATAAATATGCCTTAAACTATCTGTATACAGATTTTCCTTGACTTATGATGGAATTTCATCTGATAAACCCATCATAAGTGGAAAATATCATGTTGGAACTGCATTTAATACATCTACCGAACATCATAGCTTAGCCTGCCACCTTTAACTTGCTCAATACACTTACATTAGCCTACAATTGGGCAAAATCTTCTAACACAAAGCCCATTTTGTAATAAAGTGCTGAGGATCTCACATAATTTGTTGAATATTTTACTAACAGTGAAAACCAGAATGGTTGTATGGGTACAGAACGGTTGTCAGTGTATCAGTTGTTTACCCCTATGATTGTGTGGCTGACTGGCAGCTGTGGCTCACTGCCACTGCCCAGCATCACAAGAGAAGATTGTACCACATATGGCTAGCCTGGGAAAAGATCCAAATTCAAAAATCAAAGTATGTTTTCTACTGAATTTGTATATTGCTTTTGCAACATTGTAAAGTCAAAAAATCATAAGTTGAACCATTGTAAGTTGGGGACAGTTTGTAAAAATAAACAGTACAACCTGAGTCAAAGTATTGTAGCAATGAGAGGTTTCTGATTTTGATGACATTTATGGTTATACAAAATGTAATCATTGGGGGGAACTGGATGAAGGGTACATGGGAACACTACACTATTCTCGCAACTTCATGTGAGTTTTAAACTCTTTCAAATTAAAGTTATTTTTAGAAAGTATCTTCTCAACTTAAACAATTGCAGGCAATCACAAAATTCCATAGCCCACAAATGATTTTGCTTAGTATCATTAAAATGCTGTCTCCTAAGGGCAAAACTATAAAATGAAGCAGAACTTATGAGTGGGAGAGGTCATAAGTCAGCAGTTCCCAGACTTTGTGGATCCATGGCACACTTTTAAATATTAGAATTTTGGCAGCCCTCTTGGAGTGACTAGGAGACTAACAACAACATTTGAACAAATTGGGAATAATTACAATGCCATCATTACCGCAGTGTCACAATATCTCCCAGTGTTTACAAAGCAGTTAGTGGTTAGGGTTCCACACCATCCTGCTATATGAATAGAATACTCTCTTCAGTACTCAAAAGCTCTTGCCCATTTGACCTCACACTTGACTCTTCGTTCACAGCAGGTTGGACCATCATTTATGTTTTCCTGCCTACTCAACTGAACTGTCCATCAAACAGATGCTGCTGGAACTGTATGGATTTTCAGTTGTGCCCTCATTCAAAAAAAGTCATATTGGGCAAAATTTGGTTGTACCTCTGTGCCAGGCTGATAGTTCATTAGTACGCAACAGTGCAATGGTTGAGAACCACTTATCTAGATCTACTTATGTTCTTGGCTAATGCAAATTATTTTTATAGAGTCCAGCTAAAACCTTATGTTTTTTGTGGCTATTTTAGACTCTTCCCTTTCCTTTAATTTAGCCTACGCCATGTAATCTAACATGTGATTTGTAAACTTTTGTGTCATTTTGTAATTCTTTATTAAATCTGTGTTTTCTCATTCTAGTAAAAACTTGTAAGTATCATGAAGCTAGGAGAACCATCTGCTACTTATTTTGTGTCACTTCTCCCTTGGCTCCTGAGTGAGTTCAATTCCACTATATCTGTAGATTTAAAAAATAACAATTAGGTTGGTCTTCCCTAGTGGTTAAGAATCCTCCTGTCAATGCAGGGGACATGGGTTCAAGCCCTGGTCCGGGAAGATCCCACATGCTGCGGAGCAACTAAGCCCATTCGCCACAACTACTGAGCCTGCGCTCTAGAGCCTGTGCTCTGCAACAAGAGAAGCCACCTCAATGAGAAGCCTGTGACCGCAATGAAGAGTAGCCCCCACTTGCTGCAACTAGAGAAAGCCCGTGCACAGCAATGAAGACACAATGCAGCCAAAAATAAATAAATGAATTAATTAATTTAAAAAATAAACTATAAAAAAATAAAAAACATAGTGCAAAATCTATTTTAAAAATAACCATTCGGGTGATTTATCTAGATTAGGTGATTTAAACAAATTTTAAACAAAGATGAGAAACAAAGGTGAGAGAATTTTAAACAAAGGTGAGAAAATTTTAATCATGCCTATGGCAAACTTGTGATTAAAAATTTTGCCAACTGCTGTGTAAAAGACACTGTCAAGAGAATGAAAAGACAAGCCACAGACTGGGAGAGAATATTTGCAAAAGACACATCTGATAAGGGACTGTCATCCAAAATATACAGATAACTCTTAAAAGTCAACAATGAGGGGCTTCCCTGGTGGCACAGTGGTTGAGAGTCTGCCTGCTGATTCAGGGGACGCGGATTTGTGCCCCAGTCTGGGAAGATCCCACATGCCGTGGAGCGGCTAGGCCCGTGAGCCATGGCTGCTGGGCCCACGCGTCCGGAGCCTGTGCTCCGCAACGGGAGAGGCCACAATAGTGGGAGGCCCACGTACTGCGAAAAAAAAAAAGTCAACAATGAGAAAACAACCTGATTGAAAAATGAGCCAGAGACCTTAAAAGACTCTTTGTCAAAGAAGATATACAGTTGGAAGATAAGCATATGAAAAGATACTTCACATCATACATCATCAGAGAAATGCAAATTAAAACAACAATGAGATACCACTACACATCTATCAGAATGGCCAAAATCTAGAACATTGACAATACCAAATGCTGACAAGGATGTAGAGCAACAGGAACTCTCATTCATTACTGGTAGGAATGCAAAATTGTACAGCCGCTTTGGAAGACACTTTGGCAGTTTCTCACAAAACTAAATATACTCTTGCCATATGATCCAACAATCTCTCTGCTTGGAATTTATCTAAGGGAGTCAAAAACTGAGATTCACATCAAAACTGGAACACAATGTTTATTGTTTATAGCAGCTTTATTCATAATTACCAAAACTTGGAAGCAACCAAGGTGTCTTTCAGTAGGTGAATGGATAAATGGGTATATCCAGACAATGGAATATTATTCAATGCTAAACAGAAATGAGCTATCAAGACATGAAAAGACTTGGAGGAAACTTAAATGTATATTACTAAGTGAAAGAAGCCTACCTGAAAAGGCCACCTACTGTATGAGTCCAACTAGATGACATTCTGGAAAAGACAAAACTATATGGAGACAGTAAAAAGATCAGTGGTTGCCAGGGGTTAGGGATGAAGGAGGGATGAACAGGCAGAGCATAAAGGATTTTTAGGGCAGTGAAAATACTCTGTATGATACGCTAATGGTGGACATATATCATTATACACTTGTCCAAACCCATAGAATATATAACACCAGCAGTAAACTGTCACCAAGGAAGGGTGTCGATAATGGGGGAGACTATGCATGTGTGGGGACAGAAGGTATATAGGAAATCTCTGTAACTTCTCAATTTTTCTGCGAACCTAAAACTGCTCTAAAAAATAAATTCTTGGGACTTCCCTGGTGGCTCAGTGGTAAAGAATCCGCCTGCCAATGCAGGGGATACGGGTTTGAGCCCTGGTCCGGGAAGATCCCACATGCCGCAGAGCAACTAAGCCCGTGTGCCACAACTTCAGAGTCTGCACTCTAGAGCCCATGAGCCACAACTACTGAGCCCACATGCCACAACTACTGAAGCCCATGAGCCTAGAGCCTGTGCTCTGCAACAAGAGAAGCCACCACAATGAGAAGCCCGCTCACCGCAACAGATAGTAGCCCCCACTTGCCACAACTAGAGAAAGCCCGTGCGCAGCAATGAAGACCCAATGCAGCTAAAAATAAATAAATAATTTTTTTTTTTTTTCAATACGCGGGCCTCTCACCGCTGTGGCCTCTCCCGTTGCGGAGCACAGGCTCCGGACGCGCAGGCCCAGCGGCCATGGCTCACGGGCCCAGCCGCTCTGCAGCATGTGGGATCTTCCCGGACTGGGGCACGAACCCGTGTCCCCTGCATCGGCAGGCGGATTCTCAACCACTGCGCCACCAGGGAATCCCAATAAATAAATTTTTTAAAAAATAAAAAAAATAAATTCTTAAAATGCAGAGAAAAATTCTTCTCAATACAGTCACATACCCTTCAAGAAAAACATTCTATAGTTACAATATTATTCATTCAGTAACTATTTATGAATCATTTGCTGTGTGCCTTCCGTTGAGTAGGCACTGAAGATACAAGAGAAACAAGACAGATAGGGTTCTTGCCTGCATGGAGCTTACACAGGATCTCCTTCCTCAATAAGACCCTAACATCCAAGACATTTCAGTCTCCAAAATATGGGCTGGTCATACACAAATGCTGTTCTCTCCAAGGGCAATCCACCCATATGCAACTTGAGGAGGGGACATGATTGTGCCTGGGATAATAGAGTATATTGAATTCGGAATCTTTTGAACACATTCTCCAGCTGGCTTACACATGCTTCTCATTCTCTTCATTTTGGGTATAGCTTCATTTTTTTTCTGTTCACATCCATCCCTTTCTATGAATATATAATAAAATGGTATCCAGTTGCACATGCTGTTTATTAGCCTGCTTCTCAAAAACCCCATATATTGTGGACCTGTTTCCAGGTCAACAAATACATGGGGTTACATGCATGTTGGAGTCAGAAAGTAGAGCTCTCAGCACTCAGTTCTCACACCACCTGGGTTCATGTCCGAGCCTCAGAATTACTAGCTGTGCTGGTCTTGAGGAATTGACTTACCCTCTTTGTGCCTCTAGTCCACCAAATTGGGGTAATAATACGACCTAATTTACTGTGCTGCTATAAGGATTAAATGAGAATGACTGTAAAGTACAGCATAAAGACTCAGTTTTAACTATCTTTCTACGGTGATTGTTTTCAAACAAGTTTAAAAAAATATAAATTTATTTTATTTATTTACTTTTGGCTGCATTTGGCGGGCTTTCTCTAGTTACGGGGAGCCAGGACTGCTCTTCGTTGTGGTGCGCGGGCTTCTCATCGCGGTGGCATCTCTTGTTGCGGAGCACAGGCTCTAGGCGCGTAGTTGTGGCTCGCGGGCTCTAGAGCGCAGGCTCAGTAGTTGTGGTGCACAGGCTTAGTTGCTCCGCGGCATGTGGGATCTTCCCGGACCAGGGCTCGAACCCATGTCCCCTGCATTGGCAGGCGGATTCTTAACCACTGCACCACCAGGGAAGTCCTTTCAAACCACTTTAAAGCAACCTTGTAAGAAAATATTTTGCAGAGTGCTAAGTAAAGAAATACACACACACACACACACACACACACACACACACACACACACACACACACACACACACACACACACACACACACAGAGTGACACTTCTCTGAATGATGCTAGAGTGAGGACCCAGAGTACCGGATGCCCCTCTAGGTATTCTGGAAAAGTGGTTCTCTGATTTTAGTGCATCTCATCACCAGCTGAAGAACCTGATGGAAATACAGAGGCCTAGATCTGATTCTTCTTCAGTGTGCCTCTGTGTTTTTTATTACCTCCCCAAGTGATTCTGTCCACACAGAAAATTGACAACCACAGCTCTACAATTCTCTGCAACACTTTCAAAGCCATTGATCCACATCATAATTTGTAATGACCACATAAACTTCATAGAATGAACACAGACTGAAGTAGTTAAGCACTCCACTATTGATGGGTATTTAGGTTGTTTCCATTTTTTTTTTCGGTTGCAACAGTTCTTAAATGTTCTTACACATAACGTATCCTTCTGTACATGGGTGAATGTCTGCAGAATAGCTTTTTAGAGACGATATTGCTGGGCCCAGAACATGCATGCTCTAAATTTTGATAAATATTGCCAAGTTGCCCTCTGAAAGGTTATATCAATTTACGCTCTTGCCAACATTGCTGAAGAGGGTACCTCTCTCCTTACTCTGTCATTTTTCTCTTAACTCAGGTTTTAACACTGTTTATTTTAGGGCACTGATGAAATCCACATCAGTGACAAATGGATCCATAAGCACCCAACGGATTACCTTTCAGGAACAGATTCAGCAACCCCATTGATACTCCAGAAATTTTCTTATCAGTGACCTCCTCCATCACACAGCCAAGGCCGCTAATATATATGCTTATCTTGGTATCTCTGGTGTATTCAAAAATATAAGAAATTTTGCTGCTTCTCTTGATTTCAGGCTGAGTTTTCTATTTGCTATGAAAGAGGTTATTATTTATAGTCAAAAACTTCTGAAGTCAAAAAGTATAGTTCTCCCATTGCTGGGTTCCTGGGTGCCTTCCTCCGATCAGAGCCATATCTCTGAGTAACACATCATGGGAGTGACGGCTCTCTGGTGATTTAGGAGCCCGGCAGATCATTAGAGCATTACTAGTGTAAGGATGTATTAGTGTAACGTATCATCAGCGTGTTATCGTTCTGTGACGAATTGCTCCAAATCAGAACAATGGCCTAAAGAAGCTATGAATTCTTTTAGAGTTAGAAATGAAATATTTTTTTTTCAATAAGGAATAAATAAATATGAATGTTCCTTTTTCACGGTGGAGAGAAGTTTAAATCATCTGTTTTTGATCTTTTGATTATCCCTTGGTTGTTGTCTAGTTTGAGCTAGAGATGGGGGTCTTCAGGCCAGATAGGTCAGAGGTTTTCTGGCTATGAGATTAATTACTTGTGCCGAGGGAAGGTTGGCATTCAGAAAAAGAGGTTTCTTCACTCCGACCCCTGTGGGATATTTCCCTCTAAGTCGCAGGGTATTTGTGACTAGGGGACTTTTTCATTTGTGCATTTGCTTTTAAAAGGGAACTCCTTGAGAGCAGAGACCATCTTTTTATTTTATTTATTTATTTTTTTGTGCTACGCGGGCCTCTCACTGTTGTGGCCCCTCCCGTTGCGGAGCACAGGCTCCGGACGCGCAGGCTCAGCGTCCATGGCTCACGGGCCCAGCCGCTCCGCGGCACGTGGGATCTTCCCGGACCGGAGCACGAACCCGCGTCCCCTGCATCGGCAGGCAGACTCTCAACCACTGCGCCACCAGGGAAGCCCTGAGACCATCTTTTTAATAACTTGGTCGATCTCCGCAGTGCCTGAACCCTGTGTGTTGAAATCTTAGTGATGGAGAAGAGAATGTATTCCTCCAAAGCCAGACCCACCATGGGAGTCATTCCTTTGCCTGCAGATAGTCCCTTTAGAAAGGGCTCTTTAAAGTGGAATTGTGCCAACGTGAGGGCTGAGAGGTGCTACATGAACTTTTCCAACGCCAGCAGGAGCAAAAAAGACTTCTAGGGGAAGGAACAGAATGTGGGTGACCACCATCTTAGATTTTCACTTAAGACTGGTTAAAACCATAGGCTGCCGAATTAGACTGACTTGGGTTTGAATTCTTGCTTTGTTACTTCCTAGTTTGGACGAATGGCTGGACCTCTCTGAGACGGCTTCTTCATCTGTAAAATGGGGATGCACCTACGAACTGCCTTAGCGGATTGCTGTGATTATTAGATGAGCTATGGCTTGGCAAGGGCTATGATACAGTGCCTGGCACACAGTAAGTGCCTCATACGTACAACCACACGGTTGTTATTCTTATTATTTGAAAATTTGCTGCACAGAAGAGAAAAAGCCTTGATGTTTTGACAGCTCTTGGGGATAGCTTTGTGGGCCTACTAGTATTTTCAGACCCATAGCATTTACATTCCATGTTTCCTAGGTCAGTGGTTTATCTTCTCTGAATTATGATGCTGTAGCACTTGCTTTGAGAGATATACTTTCAAATGGGACATTCCAAGAAACTACAAGTACCTGGAAAGAAAACCGAGTTCCAGACCTGATGAGACAATTTGGAAGCGGTCATTGGCATAAAAAGCAGCCTGTGCAATATAAAAATGATTGGGTTTGCAGTAAATTACCCCTGGGAGCTTCTGCTGTTGGCATGAGGCGGGCACTGTGCTAAGTGTATTGCTTTTGGTCCCTTTAATAATCGTATGAGGTAGGCATTAATATCCCCACTCAGCAGATGAGAAAAGGGAGGCTCAAAGTGGTCAGGGAACTTGCCCAAGGACACACTGCAAGAAATATGTGGAACGAGAATTTCATTCAAAATTTTCTGATTCTAGAACCGGAGGTCTTAACTATTACAAGTGTGTTTAATGTGTGTTTTGGAATACACACATTTCACATTCACTGGGTAGTTCTGTGCATTTTGAGGTGTGCAGCCTACCTGGGGGCATTCCTTGAAATAGATACAAATGGAAAACACCAGAAAATCAACATCAGCATCTCGGTGGATAACAGAAACACTGGTGACCCTGCAGCCTGGCGGTCAGCACAGTGTGAGTTCACCTAATGCAATGAAGACTTCCAGGGGAGGCTCAGTGCTGCACTTGACTTCAGCCACCCTCTGTAGTCACTGCTCACTGTACTCAGCCTTTGCAGGAATGGCATGCACGCTGAAGATAAGCAAAGATGGATTGAAAAAACATCCTCCCATTTTTGCCCCCTCCCTCCTCATTCCCCCTTCAAAGCAAATTGCAAAGAATAGTTCTGTCCTGATCAGGCATTAAAATGTCATCATAGCACATAATTCTGATCAACTTAATCCTGCAGCTTGCTGCCGAAGGCTGCATGCATCAGCACGTCACATTTTGGGTTATGAGAGAACAATCATCTTCTGTGGCTACTGATGTTTTTAAAAGCACATTCGAATGCAATAAACACATCAATGCCAGAGACAATATTATAAATTATTTCAGTGAACTTTTAATTTCAGGAGGTAGATAGAAAGTAAGTTTGTTGAAATGAGTTTTTCCTGGTCTGTGGGAGTCCTGTTTTCTTTGGAATGGCTTTGGGAGGCTAAGGAGGCCACTGTTTTCCTTGATTTTTTTTTCTTTTTTCTTTTTTGCAGTTGTTTTGGAGAACAATTTTCCTTGACATGTAGCTGGTTGTTTTATGGCTTTAAGAAATATATTAGTTTATTCATCTGTTGCAACTATAATAATATTGCCATTGGAGTCCAACTCGGTAATAAATCAGGCCATTCCTTTCCACTCTACAAATAATTAAAATAAAAATCGACTGTGCCAGTGAATTTGTTCTACAAGCAGAATAGAATTGGGTGCTATAAGTCTAGATATTTTGGTTGACACAGGACTGTATATCTTAAAAATAAGAAACCAAAAGGTGGGAAAATAAGACCTTATTTCATTACGTGCAATTTATAACATTTATCTTGAAGATAAAGCTGCCTTCCTCAGCTGCCTATTAACTAGGAGCCAGAATTGGAATACTGTGGAGGGTTCATGTCATAACATCCTCTCCCTACGCCTTCCCCTCCATCCTCTTCCTGCTCTTTTCTTTCCTCTTTTCCTGCCATCATTAAAAAACAAGTTGAGGTTCATTATTGCAGCTCTGGCAGTAAGAGCCTGTTATTTATGCATGCATGCTTGCATGTCATCTATATTTTTATTCCTATACCACTTTTTTTCCTGAAAAGAATTAAGGCAGCTTTCAAAAACACATAATTCAAAATAAAATAAAAACGAGTGAGTCAGAAAAATTGGTGGAAATCATTTTAGAAGAATAAAATGAAGGCATGAGATTGACCCACACAAAGAATGCTATGAAGTTTGGCATATTGTGAAAGGAAGACCATGCGTTTGGCTTGGAGGCTCCTCGTAGGATTAATGCCATAATTCCTAGTAACCATTAGATTAGAAACACATTAATGACTCAGGAGAAGCCAAACTGTGCTTGGTATTGGCATCAGAGAGACTTTTCCTCTCTGGGTCCTCACCAAGAGGACACTATAATTGAGGGACAAGAGTCTTCAACAACATCCTGAAGAAACACAACGAAGTAGCTGGGGTTTTTCTTATACTTGTATCTCCCTGAAGGCCAATGGCACAGTGCCAAGCAGCTAAAACATTTCTATGGGCACCAAACATGAAGCCTAGACAGGCAGTTCCCTCCTGCCCATGCCTAAGCTAGGAGGAGATCATGGCACACCCATGTAGTGGTTCTCAAACTTCATTGTGCATAAGATCCACCCAGCAAGTTTGTTAAACTTCTCAAATGTGAGGATAAGCCAGGTTATGCTGCAGAAACAAACAGCCCCCAAATCTCACGGGCTTGAAACAGCAAAGGTTAATTTCTTGCTCATGCTACATGACCAGGTCGACTGGGGAAGTGGGTGGGGAGGGGGTGAGAGGGTCTCTGCTCTATGGCTTTTGCACTCTGGGATCCATGCTATGGGAGACTCCATTTCCAAGCTTCCATGACTGCTGAGGCTTTCTGCCTCAGAGATTGGGGCAAATTATATGTTGGCTCCAAAAGCTTCCATCCAGAAAACAGGCATGTTACTTCTCAAGTCCATTTGGTCAAAACGAGTCACCTGGTCATGCTAAACTTCAAGGGAGGCAGGAAAATACAACCCCACCTTGGGCCTGGAAGAAAATAATCTGTATTTTGTATGAGAACCCCAAGAGTTTCCAATGCAGGGTCCCTGGACAATATTTTGGTGCAGAGAAAGGGTCAGATTATTTATCCCTCAGGAAATCTACCATAAATATTTCCCTGAATTGGGCTTTAGATATGTGCCGAGAACATAGTTAAAGATCATTTGGATTGTACTGAAAAGGTAACATGAAAATTGTCATCCCACCTTTCTAGAAGTACTCACGTTTAACTTTTATCCATCTCTTCCGGTATTTACCACCGTAACTGTAAAGTGGTATTTCTTTATCTCTGCCACACGTAGAGATGGCTTAGAGCCGTGCTTTCCAATAGAAATATAACAAAGCCTGCATATGTAACTTAAACTTTTCCAGTAGGTGCATTTTTAAAAAGTAAAAGGAGACATGAAATTAATTTTAGTAATACGCAATACGCCTTCCGTATCCGCAGGTTCCGCGTCTGTGGATTCAGCCAACCGCTGATACTGATTTCCATCTCTGGCTGGTTGAATCTGTGGGTGTGGATGAGGTTGCAGAACCCACGAATATGAATGGTGGCTCTACTGCGCCATTTACTCTGAGGGACTTGAGAATCACCAGATTTTGGTACCTGCAGGGGTTCTGAAACCAATCGCCGACAGATACTGAGGGATGACTGTATTTTGATGTATTTTAATAATATATTTTGTTTAACCAATGATATCCAAACGACTGTCATTTCAAAATGTATCCAATATACAAATTATTAATGCGATCTTTTACATTCTTTGTGATAAGTCTTTGATGTCCAATGTGTATGCTATACCTGGAGCATTTCTCAATCCTCACAAGTCACATTTCAACTGCTTCACAGCTACGCGTGGCTACCAGCCACTGTATTGAGTAGCACAGACCTAGAGGTTTACTATGACGGAAATATTTAGCTTTTATGCAGGCTAAAAGCATAATAACTGTTATTCTGAATAGTTTTCACAATGCAGTGCTAAAATGTAGAATAGTCAACAATAGGGAAATAGCTCTGGTGAAATCAGACGTTCCTCCTGTGGCAGACTTAGCCTTGGAATTTGTCAAGAAGGAAATTGGTATAAATGTAGCTCTTCCTTAGATTCATTATTCTCTAGTTTTGGGGAATGGGGATTAACATTTAGAAGAAAAATATGAGATAGATGGCACTGTGGTGTCCAATTTGATAAGACTAAAGCCACAGAAATGACAAAGGGAAACAAATTCAAGGATCAAGGTTTTGCTAGTTGGGTCAGGTTTTGAGCAAGTTTGGGGATGTGATCTCCTCCTCAGGTGCTGTGTTACCTTAGGATTTTTAATCAGCTGTTAATATGAGGGGACATTACCCAAACTATCAGAAAGCCACTTGTATTTTAGAAATGCTGGGAAATTAATCTTTGATTCATTTCAGCTCCCAACATCCACTTTTTCCTTCTTCTAGTAAAAGTATCCCCTGGTGACTCTCCCTGTCCTCCACTCTCAACCCTGTGCTTTAGGAGGTATTAATTCTGAATTGCAGTGGTGGAATGCCTGATTTGGCCTGACCACTCAGAGAATTTCAGTCCTCTGGCCACAGTGATTGGGTCAGGGTAGGTACTCTTAGATTCAATTAGAATCTAATTCATCTGAATTCAATTCATCTTGGGGATTTTTGCTTGAGCAAGTGATTTCCCTGGGCTTGAACCTAGAAGGATGTGATCTTGAAGTGGCCAGGGCTAGCCTATGAAGCCTGGGAATGAAGCCCACACATGGGTGGAAGATGCTGACACATGGAGAAGAACTGAATCCTGATGACCGTGTTTCAGCCACCGAATTTGACTGTGCCTAAAACCAGAGATCTAGTCCCTGACAAGAGTAAATCTCCCAGGTTTCTCTCTTTGGCACCACCAGTTTGTGTCCATAAGTTTTTAGTAATTTTTTTGCCATATTGATGCATTTGTCTTTCTTTATAACAACACTTCCCAGTGTGGATTTCTCAGGTTCATAGTCCTAGAAGATTGCTTTAAGAAAGTGCTTTCATGATCAAATGAATTTGATAAATTCTGTAGACTAGTTTTCTCTAGTTGGCCATTCTCAACGCACTTTAGCATATTAAAAGCTCTCAGAATTTCTGAAGTTAAGAAATTTGATTAGCTCTGTTTTTCTGAAACTTACTTGGCCACAGCACTGTGTTTTGGGCTAAAACGCCTATTCCTGTACTATGGAATACACTTTGCCAACTTCTGCTCTAGAAAGGAAGTAATTCTCCCACGTTTCAGATGATTTCGGGGGCCACCTCTAATGATGGTACCCGTGAAGGTGTTTATGTGCCATCATGTTGTAAAGGACCATCCATGAGGAGCCATCTGTCTAAATAAACATATGTTATCTGACAGGGAAAATGTTAAGTATTTTAGACATACATTTAGATTGCTAGGTAAACAAATTAGGATAGACCTGCTATTTAAACCAGGCAGATTGGCTTAGATGTTTATTCATCCATGCCATTATTGACTCATGAGCTCAACAAATGTTTGTTTATTTATTTATTTGTTTATTTATTTTTTGTGGTACGCGGGCCTCGCACTGTTGTGGCCTCTCCCGCTGCGGAGCACAGGCTCGGGACGCGCAGGCTCAGCGGCCATGGCTCACGGGCCCAGCCGCTCCACGCGTGGCATGTGGGATCTTCCCAGACCGGAGCACGAACCCGTGTCCCCTGCATCGGCAGGAGTTCTCTCAACCACTGCGCTACCAGGGAAGCCCAATAAATGTTTATTGAGTGACTACTTTGTTATATACCCTAAACTTAAGGAAATAATAATCTAGAGATCCTCATATGTGACTTCAACTTGCAATATTCCAATCATTGCTCTTGGGGTGCTTTCTTAACCCTGATGACCATTTATGCTGATGTGGCTTGGGCTGACACGAAACAGTACTCCAGACAGAATTGAGTTACTCATCATGAAAAGTAGATAGCATGATCATAGGATCTTACATTGATATAGCTTTAAAAATTTTGAATTATTTCAAAAGTATCATCTTATTTAACAACAAGTTTAAGAGATAGAGCAGCTATTTTAACCCCTATTTTGCATAGGGGAAGGGAGGTCTGGAGAAGTTAAAAGGCCTGCCCAAGGCTACACAATTTTTAACATTCAAAATCAGACTTGGGACCCAGTCCCTGGATTCCCAATGTTTCCCTTTTCTACTCACCAGTGCCATTTATCATTTGCTCAGTTTGCTCCAATACTTAGGATGTGAAAAGTAGGATATAGATTTTTCTTCTCAGTATATAGTAGCCACTAGCCTCATAGAGCTAATAAGTACTTGAAATGTAGCTACTGCAGCTAGGGAACTGAATTTTAAATTTATTTAATTTTAATGAATTTAAGCTCAAATTTAAAGACCAATACTCAATAAGCATTGGGAAACTTTTAAACATGTTTGAAATAACATGAATACATGAAAAAGTGGTTTTTCTAACTGTACATTTTATATCTAAGTATAGGTCTTGGGTTTCTTAATGAAACCTTAATGTCTGAATTGAGATGTAACGTATTTGTTGGATTTAGAAGATGTAGCATGAAAAAAGAAGTAAAGTATTTCAGTAATTATTTATTTGTTGAATAATTATTGTTAGTTAATTAGTTATTGTTTGTTGAATTGAAACTTATGGATTTACTGGATTAAGTAAAAATATGTTATTAAATTTATTTCCACTTATTTCTTTTCCCTTTTTTGATTGTGGCTACATGGAGGATATAAAGTCACATATATGGCTTGCACTCTATTTCTATCAGATAGCAATGATATAAGCTATATTGGAGGGCACCTAATGTCTAGCTTCAAAGTTCTAAGTCCCAGTGAAATGTCTGGGGGTGGGCAGGGTAGAACTAGAATTCATAACATAGCCTTGGGAATTACTCAAGTTTGGTTGTATATTCTGGTTCTACTACCTTTTAAATTACTTGACTTCTTGAAAAATGTCTCCTTACCTGTAGATTAGGGATGATGTTACCACCTATTTCACTGGCTTTTTCAAAGATTCAATAAGCTAATACACAGTCTCGTATTAGGCAATGTTTAAATGCTCATTATTTTGTTAGTAATAATAACAATGATAAGAGTACTATTTATTGGTATAAAATGCAGATAGAATCCTCAGGCTTGGTAAGTGACGGTATTTTTGTCTAGACTTTGTTTGAGGTGTCTTCACTCTGTTGCAATTCATTGCACTGGACTGCATTAATCATACCCTGTTTTGTTCTTACTGACAGTAATGAATAGAAACTGATAGAAACCAGCCTGCCAGGTCACTGATTAGGTGTCTACAAATACTCTTTTCCAAGGCAGTTCTTAATTACCTTTTATATGTGATATACCATATGCTGTAATTCCTCTAGCTGGAAATCTGCTCTGGGTTATAATGCCATGTTAGTTTTTAAACGATGTCATTGGTTGACTTCTCCTCTGTAGGAGGAGAAGTTTGATTCAGTTGTTTTTCCTTATAATTTTATTTTTTAATTGGGTGACTGCCTAATTCTCTTTTTTCCAGCTCATTTTTCTATTATTATTAAAGTCAGTGGCTCAAGCTGTGCTTTGAGGGTTGGGACTAGCTGTGTGCTCAATTACTTGAAGGCATCAGAACTGAATGACACTGATGTTTACATACCTGGCTTCAGGCTATAGATACAGCTCTCTCATTTACAAACATTGTTTTTAGGCCATTGTAAACTACCATCAAACATAATGGTGTTTTATAACTTTCAAAAGTCTGGGAAATGCTCCCTTACTTGAGGGTCAGGTTTTTAGCCTCCTCAGCCATCCGGGACATATCTGGAAACATAGGTGTAAACGAAAAAGTTTCAGCTGCTAAGAACACAATTGTTGCCAAACACAGTACTTTATCCAGAAGGAGAGGGCAAGATTTTTCCAAAAGGCACTGACTTACCTATGAATCTAAAACAGGAGCTGGCAAACTTTTTCTGTAAAGAGCAGATAGTGAATATTTTAAGCTTTGCATAACATGCAGTCTCGGTTACAGCTACGTAACTTGCCCTGTTGTAAAGTGAAAGCAGCCATAGACATCATGGAAAGGAATGAGCATGGCTGTGTTCTAATAAAATTTTATTTACAAAGCAAGCAATGGGCTGGATTTGGCCCATGGGCTATAGTTTGCTCACCTCTGATCTAAAATATTGTGGCAAAAAGGAACCCTCTTGCACTGTGGGAATGTAAATTGATGCAGCCACTATGGAGAATAGTATGGAGGTTTCTTAAACAACGAAAAATAGAACTACCATACGACCCAGCAATCCCACAAAAGAGTCATTGCAGCTCTATTTACAATAGCCAGGCCGTGGAAGCAACCTAACTGTCCATCAACAGGTGAATGGATAAAGAAGATGTGGCACATATATACAATGGAATATTACTCAGCCATAAAAAGAAATGAAATTGGGTTATTTGTAGTGAGGTGGATGGACCTAGAGTCTGTCATACAGAGTGGAGTAAGTCAGAAAGAGAAAAACAAATACCATATGCTGACACATATATATGCAATCTAAAAAAAAAAAAAAAAAAAAAAAAAAGGTCATCAAGAACCTAGGGCCAAGATGGGAATAAAGACACAGACCTACTAGAGAATGGACTTGAGGATGGGGGAGGGGGAAGGGTAAGCTGGGACGAAGTGAGAGAGTGGCATGGACATATATACACTATCAAATGTAAAATAGATAGCTAGTGGGAAGCAGCTGCATAGCACAGGGAGATCAGCTAGCTGCTCTGTGACCACCTAGAGGGGTGGGATAGGGAGGGTGGGAGGGAGGGAGACACAAGAGGGAAGAGATATGGGGACATATGTATATGTATAACTGATTCACTTTGTTATAAAGCAGAAACTAACACCATTGTAAAGCAATTATACTCCAATTAAGATGTCAAAAAAAAAAAAAAAAAGAATAGCTGTTGAACAGAAGGAAGGATAAAACAACATCTTCAAGGTAGACAGAACCTTATATAAATGCACCCTTCCAAGCCCTTTCCATGAGGCAGAAATCGTTCTGGGAGCATAACATCACTGGTTTGATTTCAAATGTGAAATGATAACCTCACATCCTCCAGCAGCTATTAAAATATATTCCATATATTCTGATTACAAAGATAGAGAATTAAGGAACATATTTGAGAGAGTTACAGCAAACAGATGAAAATAAAAAAGGAATTTTTGTACTTACAATGGTGAGTGTCAGTTATCTGAAAAACTCATGGAATTGTCCATTTCTGAAATCTGTGGCTCTTGGAGTGGTACTATATTTTTTATCTTTCACTCTTTAAGCTTGAGGCTAGCTAACGAAACCAGCTTTCTGCACAAATCTTTGGCCAGATTCTCTATGGGGCTTAGGAGAACGTTCAAAATCTACATGGCTCCCTTTTTAAAAACACTCTATGCAGAATAATAAAACATACTTTATGTACTCACAATTTATGCTGACTGCTGAAAACCAGTGTTCTCCTAGGAAAAAGTATCTTGGAGCACTCTTGCTAAACTTGGGGGGAAATCGATTGTTTCCAGCTTGGGACCCTGAGAATACTTGCTAAACTTGGGGGGAAATCGATTGTTTCCAGCTTGGGACCCTGAGAATACATCACTCTCAGAAGTAGGGCTGCTGCTGAGTTGATGATTTTGAGGATTTTTCCAATATGTTTTCCAGGACTTTTTTAAAGGAAGGAAATTCTGTGACTCTACATTATTCAACAGATTCTAGCTCTTTCTCCCTTTTGCTCTGAATCATTCTGTATTTATCATTATTGATAAAGAACATCAATAATGGCTGGGATTTATTCTATTTCTCTCTAGATATAGTTTAGGTTCACGTTATAAAATATGAATTTGTACAGAGAGGTTAGAAATTTTCCCAGATTATTTATAAAACCTCTTGGGTTTGGATCATCAAGGAAAGGTAGAGATAAAAAAGTTTTTAAAAGATATCCTGACTTTACCCTTTGCAAAAGTATTTCCTTCCTATCTATGAGTTTATTCTAACTTTGTAATAATACTGCACAGTCTTGCATGAGGTTCATACTGGGAACCTCAGAGCCAGATTTCACAGGTGCAAATCCTGTTTCATAGCTTATGTCTGTGTGATGTTGGGTAAATCACTTAACTTCTCTAGATCGATTTATTTGTAACGTGGAGCCTGTACTTCTATATTTTTCAGAGTTGTTGGGGGGGATTAAATGAGATAATACACATGGAGTGCTTAGCACAACGTAGGGCTGCCAAGTAAAGCTGTGTAGATTGTGAACTGAACAACTCCAGTGGACAGCAGTCATATAGACTATAATGCAATGTGGCAGCTTGGGTACAAAGTCAGTGCTTGATATATGAGACAGCCATTATTATTATTACTATTATTATTATTATTATTACATCCTATGCCTAGTGCCATATTATTCTTAGGAAAGTGAAGTTCTGTCCATTCATTCATTCATTCATGAAATGCTATTAAGTACCAACTTGTGCATAACACTGTTCCAGGCACAGAGATGTGCAGATGACTAATATAGCTTCTCAAGGGGCTCACAGACTTGAGGGAGGCAGACTAGTAAGCAGTTCATCAGAGCAGGAAGAGAAATGCCCTGGAAGAGTGAGTCATGAACTCATTCATTCACTATATATATATTTTGCATTCATTTAAGGAACACACGCATTGTACTGATGATGCCCTAGGCACTGATGTTGTGGTCATAACGGGATATCAAGAGTAATAAGACTTGGTCCCTTCCCTAAACGAGTTCAGTAGGCTTCCTAGAGTCAAGGAGTTAAGACAAGTAGGAGAAGGGTTCTGGGCAGATGAGGAAGGAAATGATGTTGCAGGCAGTCTGAGGAAAATCCAAGTGCACTGGGTGGGGCTGAGGACTTGATGTCAGCCCTGGGTTGGTGATGATATCCAGCCATACCATGGACAAACCCTGTCAGCTTGGCCAATGCTCTTTCCACTTCTGAATCTCAATTTCCTCAACTGCCCAGATGAGGAAGATAACCTTCTCTCCATTAACAACCCAGAAAGTTTTTGAGAGGTCCAAAGGAGGTATGTGAAATTCTTAGGAAATTGGAAGGAGTAAAGTATTATATAAAATGGAAGAAGTGGGCCTTCCCTGGTGGCGCAGTGGTTGAGAGTCCGCCTGCCGATGCAGGCGACGCGGGTTCGTGCCCCAGTCTGGGAAGATCCCACATGCCGCGGAGCGGCTGGGCCCGTGAGCCATGGCCGCTGAGCCTGCGCGTCCGGAGCCTGTGCTCCGCAACGGGAGAGGCCACAACAGTGGGAGGCCCGCGTACCGCAAAAAAAAAAAAAAAAAAAAAAAAGGAAGAAGTGATCATCTTAAGTCGTATCTATCAACTCCCAGGAATGGTGCCTTGATTAGATTACCCTGAAAACCTGAGACAAAGACGTGGAGGCAGGTGCTCTCAGGAAGGTGGAGTAGGGGGGCTAGGGAGAAGGCAACAGGGAGGAGGAAAGGTCCACATAAGACAGTGCAAGTGAGGTTGCTGCTTGGCCAGGGGAGGCCTGATTCTACCAGGACCTCCTGAGAAGCAAAGATAATTTCTCCTAGAAAAGTCCATCCAGCTGATGGAAGGTAGGTTTCTTTCCCCATTGATGCCTCTCCTTCTACTTAAGGGTCTGTGTCTGGAATATAATGGGCAAAAGACACAGTTACCTGGGGGATGTCCATAGTGCCCAGCAACTGGATGAGTTTCCGGCTTCAGGCTCTAACATGCCTCTTAGTTGTAGGGACATATTCACCTTTTTCATTTTTTCTCTTCTCACTCATTAATAGATGCCTGCTGGGCAACAGCCATACATATTAGTGCTATGAATTTGTTAAAAGGCTTCCCCCCCCCCCCAGTATTGATGTTGCTTCCTTTGAGATCATCTTTCTCATCCTCAAACATTCCCATAGAGCCTTGTTCTGGCCTAGAATTACATTCATAACTAACGCTGAACCTTCTGTAACCAAACTATGATTAGATAGCCAAACAAGTTTTTGAGTTCAAGTAATTCCCTTATTAAATAGGAAACAATACAGTGCCTTTTTATGGATGATGCCTGGAATTCTAAATTCTGAAAGTCCTTTGAGGGCTTGATAAATGTGCACTTTATCATAGTAAAACATGCTACAAGTCATGTAGAATTTTATAAATATATATATGCCTCCTACTGGGCCTTGATCATCCAGCAAGCCTAACCTATGAAAAGGATGCTAAAAATAGTCTCATCCACAAAGAGGTTCTGAAGTGTGACTGTTGATAAAAAATAAAAAAACACTGTTATTAGACTCTGCTGTCACTTGGTAACTTCTATGTCAATGAAATCTAATTTTCAAATTTTCTGATTAAGTTTGTATTTTTGGCATCAGCATTCAAACATGTTTGAATTTTTAGGATTTAAATCAGAAGGTTTCCATTCACAATTCTGTGCTAGATACCTTTTTATAAATGAGAGTACTGCTGTTTTCAAGTTTAGTGTTTTTTGTTTGTTTGTTTGTTTGTTTTTTCGGTACGCAGGCCTCTCACTGTTGTGGCCTCTCCTATTGCGGAGCACAGGCTCCAGACGAGCAGGCTCAGCAGCCATGGCTCACGGGCCCAGCCGCTCCGTGGCATGTGGGATCCTCCCGGACCGGGGCACGAACCCGTGTCCCCTGCATCGGCAGGCGGACTCCCAACCACTGCGCCACCAGGGAAGCCCCCAAGTTTAGTGTTTTTGAAGGTGACTATAGGAAGGTGGGAAATTTAGGCTAAATGTGTGACCTAATTATTTGAGTTTCTAGATGTGGCAGCTGTTCATGACTTTAGCTGTTTCAACTGAAACAATTAGCCACAAATCCTCATTTCTAACTCCTCAGCATCCCTGAGTAGGCAGTTATCTCCCCTAATTAGCTGAGTGATCTTTGGCAAGCCACTTTAGAAATGGAAAATTGAAGGTCAGAGTGCAAAGTGTCGATAGCGATGCTTTCCTTGTGTCTGTAAAGCACCTAGTGTGGTGCCTCACCTGGAGTGTGCACTCGTTCAAGAGGTATTTTTGGGCATCTGCTGTGTGCTCGGCATTGTTCCAGAGGCTGAGGTTACCGTGGTGCCCATGGCAGACAAAAATGTACATTCTGGTGTAGGAAGGTGGACAAAAGCAAGTAAAGAAATAAGGATTTCAGGTGGTGTAATACAGAGGGACAGGGTATCACTTCTGGGGCTGAATATCCAGAGAATAGGGCATATTTGAGTGGTGACCTGGATGGCAATGGATCTGTCCTAGAAATATCAACCCAGGATCCTAAGTTAGGCATAAGCTTGGTGTGTCTGGAGGAGAGCAAGGAGGCCTGGAGTGTCGTGAGCAGGGGAGAGAGGCTGGAGGCTAGATTGTGAAGGGCCTGGAAGACATTGGTTTAGATTTTGCTCAGAGTGTGATGGGAAAGCATCATAATATTTTAAGCAAGGGCGTGACTTGATCTGATCTAAATTTTTTTAAAGAGGACTCTGGATACTTTGTGGAGAATAGCATCTGGGTGGGGAGTAGATTTGGGGAGGCCAGATGGAAGACTGTTGTAGTAGTTCAGACAAAAGCCAATGGGTAGATGGGTGGTAGGACTAGAGAAGGAAAGTGAAAGAACAAGGTAGATCAAGAGACAGGACTTGGCTATGAAAATGGATGGAAATGGGAAAAGTAAGGACAGTTCCTAATTTTTTGTTTGAGGAAGGGGGAAATAGTGGTGCCGTTTTCTGAGATGGAAAGAGACATATATAGAAGGGTAGATTGGGAGGGGTTTTAATGTATATATGTAGGGACATGTCTCCATTTGAGTTTTCCCAGGAGTCCCAAGATAAGGATTGGAGTATAACTAGATTATTTGGGAGATGATCCCAGGAAACACTGGTACGGGGAGGTGAGGCAGGGAGGGGAAGGCACGGGGAGGTGAGGCAGGGAGGGGAAGGCAGCCAATCGAGTATACACGATCAAGCAAGTTACCACTGTGGGCAAGTTTCCCCAGGAGAACTCTAGGGGGGGTGGTCAGTATGGAACATACGCTTCAGTGTTATTCCACCTGAGTGGCAAGGAAACTGGGTTTCTTAATCCATCAACTCCTGGCAGCCATTGATTGAAGGCTGTCCGTGGGGGAGAAAGAGAATCCTGGCACCTTTGACCTGTTGTGTGTACAGATAGAGCAGCCTCTAGGCATCGGAGAAAGCCCCTAGGTAAAGAGATGCAGGTGCTGGCAGCTGGATATGTGTCAATATAGGGATACGAGCAGCGCCTGCTCCTATATCAAATAGGCAGATGGACCCAAGCCTCTCAGGTGAGAGCTCAATATTTCTCTGCGTATAGAGAATATATAAAGCCATGGGACTAGGAAAAAAATCACCTACAGAGAGTTCATGGGTAGAGAAGAGAAAGCCCTAGAGCCTGACGTGCCAACTTTTAGAGATGGCTTTGATTAAAAAAATTAGGAAAGAGTAGCCATTGAAGTTGGAGGAAAATCAGCAGAATGTGGCGTCATTGGAGCCAAGAGAAGGTTTTCAACACAGTGGGGGTGATCAGGTGTTCAAATGCCACTAAACATTAGAGAAGCTGCAGAGAGAGAACATTGAATGGAGTGGTTCCTTGGTGTCACTTACAGCAGATACTTAATACCCAGGTTATTATTATGATTGTTAGATCCTCAAAGATCACATTTAGGTTATTTTTTTTTTCTTGTGAGCTGCCTTTGGAACCTTATGAAATAGGATCTCCATATTGTGTCTCTGGAAACTGTAGAATTCATTCCCTTAAATTCCTGGTAGTGGCTCTATAAATCTTGGTTGAATGTAGTTTGACGAATCTTTCCTTCAGAATCAGGACTTTTTTGTAGCAGGAGATTTGGGGACACTGGGGATAGAAGATGTCTCAGTAAAATATCTGCTTTATACCTTTGAGGTTTCAGAATACATATGTAGTACTCATAACAAGGGTTATTCTACAATTTGCATTATGGAGATGGTTCTCATGAAAAGGTCTCCCAAAGAATAAAGTGACTTGGGTTTCTTAAACAAGACTATTCCATCAAGGCAATGCTCCTCCTAAGAACTTTTAGACTCTTAACATTTTAAAAGCACACAGAGAAATAGCAGGCATTTGAGACTTCACAAAATCTACGACTGTACACTAGCTTGCCTTTCTTTAGATGTCTACCTACAAAATGAGATTTGAGGAAGGACTTCTTTCCCCAAGCCTGAGAGTTTGTTTAGGTCACATAGGGAAATGCTGATGTCATACAAATGAAGGGATTTTTTTTTTTTTTTTTTTGCAGTACGCGGGCCTCTCACTGTTGTGGCCTCTCCTGTTGCGGAGCACAGGCTCCGGATGCGCAGGCTCAGCGGCCATGGCTCACGGGCCCAGCTGCTCCGCGGCACGTGGGATCTTCCCGGACCGGGGCACGAACCCGTGTCCCCTGCATCGGCAGGCGGATTCTCAACCACTGCGCCACCAGGGAAGCCCTGAAGGGATTTTTTGAACCCTTCTCTAGCCCATCTCAAATGTGCCACTTCAGCTGTATCATCAATCCATTTGCCTTCCTCTTGGCCTTAGAGCATGTTCCAGGTAGACCATCTGAGATGTTTTAATGTCTTCTCTTTATTATAGTATTTCAAGAAATGTCATTAGCACATTCCTGTCTTAAGGTGAGGAAGTGGAGCCAAAAGGAGAGCTAACCATTAAGACCAATTTGTTACTTTTGGGAAACTCTAGTTGAGGTAGCCAAAGTGAGTTACTAAACAATTATTCACAGCTAAGTATCAAAATCCGCCAACACTATCCAGGATTTAAGTTTATTTGGTTCAGATTAGAGGAATGTTTCAAATCATTTCTGAGCACTGAGCTCTGACTGATGATTTTGTTGTTTCTTTGAGCTTTTGTATTTCTCAAGGATCCAACACTATATCTAATGCTTCCATATCTAAGACTTTGCCCTCACCTTCATTGCAATAAAGATTTGGTTGGAAGAGAAATGTGTGTGTGTGTGTGTGTGTGTGTGTGTGTGTGTGTATACACACATGCATATGTGTGCTTGTATGTATGTTATACAAATTCTTTAACCAAATGAATTGCCTACTGCCCACTGGTCTATATACTATTTTTGTCTGTTTTAGAAATTGTGTTGCGGTCTGATTTAAAAATTTCAAGAGTCACAGATCACTTTCAATATTTTGAGTAGTATATGAAGTGAAAATCACCCTCTCCCCAACACCTTCCATGGCTCTCATCACTTTTTGTTTTCCAAGCCTGTTTCTGATGCTGTTCTTGTGAAGACAGTGTAGCTCAAGCTGCAAAAACACCTCTTCTCAACCTCTTCTCTTTTGCCATGCCATGTTATATGTTGGCCTTTGATGCCTCTGAATGGATGGGGAGAGAGAAACTGAAGGAGGCAAGGTTGGGGCTCTAGTTTAGGAGTTGTGGGGACAGAAGAAAGGGTGATTGTTTTTCTGTCAGTTCAATCCTTGGGTCATAGAGTTGAGCTGTAGATAGTGAAAGAGAGTTAATTTCTCTTACCTTATTTGGAGCTAACTATCCTCTTTGGATTCAGAGAGTATGTATGTGTTTCTAAATCAATTTCACTTAATGAAACAGCTAGGATCAATTCCCTCTGTCTTTAGGTTTGTGGTCTTCAATCTTTGGTTTACAATGTTGTAGACACAATAGGCCTTTTGTGTATCCTGGTGGGCATTTTATTGGGAGGTTTGGAGTATGAATATCTGTTAACTGCCGTGCCAATCTGAAAGTTCATGGGAAAGAAAGTAAAACCTTCTAGAGGGTATGTGATGCTCCATTCCACCTCAGAGCCTACTGCAGAGAAAACTGTGCTGGGGAATCAGAATTGAAATGAGCTAAATACTGCATTCATCTAACTTAGTGAGAAACTTTGCACACTGAGACAAAGAACAATTTTCTTCAATGTTTTGTTCAACATTGTGTTAACGAAAAGGTTGAGTTACAGATACATGTAGCTTCTTTCAAATGTCTCTGATTTTTAAGGACTCTCCTGATTGTCCATTCAGGTTTTTTTTTTTTTTTTTTTTTTGTATCTCTCTATCTGTGGTGCCCCTCATTAAAAATCAGAATATGGAAAATGATGGGAGAATTTAAAAGTTTAGAGTCCATTCAAAAGTGCTCAAATATTTCACAATATGAGTCTTTATTTCTCTCTGCCTCTAAAGGTACCTCTAATTGTGACCCTTTGTTCCTGTGGTTTTTGTTCAAGGAATACCCCCCCATATGCCAAGCCCTTGAGGCCTGCTCCTGGCTTGTACTGAGAGCCTCTCCCATGCTGGCGATCTGCAGGCACTCCAGGGGAAATGTGTGATATGAGTTGATCAAGCATGAAACCATTTTCCTGTCATTAAAACCTCTTCGTGAGTGATCACTGCTCTTTCTTCACATGAGATAAAAATTAAAGACAAGTTGAATTAAAAAATAACTGCTTTCCATTTCCAAAGGGGGGGATGTCTCTGAGAAAAAGAGGGACGCAAACTTTCTCAAAAAAAATTCAACCTTTCATTGAAAAGCACTTTAATTTTCCTCAGATATTCCCAACATGTTAACTCACCCCCCCGCTCACCCCAAGATAGGATTAGTTTAAGCAAGCAAACATTTTAGAGTGTTCCACTCAAGCTCTTGTTTTCCAGATAACACAGGCTGCTCTGTGTTACTCCATATGCCTGTAACATCTGTACCGTGCACAGACCATGTCACAGTAAAATATTGTTGAGGCAGATTCCAGAGTTTTCTTAGCCAAATGGGGATGCAGGAGCTCCTAACTGCAGTCACTTGCACACACCATCACATAACCCCTAGACTCAGGAGTGAGACTCAAAGTAAAAGGGCTTTGGAGGCCGTGGTAGTTCTCATAAATTAAGAATTATAAAACATTGTCTCCCTGAATCGAATCCAGCAGCTGAATTTGAGTCTGTTTTGCAACCAAATGGCAAAATACAGTGAAAAATTTTGATTAAGTCTTAGTGGAGTCTTAAATTTGTATTCCTTCAAGGCATGCAGATTTTCTACCACAGGCAAGGATTTACTTTGAAAGGAATGATCTAGTTGAGATATGAGGAAGCTGAAGGAAGGAATGTCTTTCTATGTCCCAGGTAAGGGACTTCCGAACCTCAGTTTCTCCATCTGCAAAGAGGCAGGGTTGGATCATGCGACCCTTTTTTTGACCAGTTTTGATGCTAAGTATGATTTCTCAATGCAATGGTATGAACTGTTCAAAAATCACATGGTAAGGGGGGCCTTCAAAAGGAATTCAAATCACTAGAGACACATTTTCTATCATTAAAACCTCTGGGTGAATGATCCCTGTTCTTCCTTCATCTGAGATAAAATATTTAAAATTTTTCCTTATAAATTTAAATAAACACATTGTAATAAGATTGAAAAATAGAAAAATGGGAGTGAGTGAGCACATGCTTATAATTCCACCACCAGAGGACAACCGTTGGTGGCATCTTCATGTATTTCTACCAGTACTTTTCCTATAGATCAGGTGTTTTATTTAGTTGTACTATCTTGTTTATAGATATTTTGTATCTTGGGTCGCCTCTCACTTCGAAAAAAATAAAATTGTTTTCTTGTCTCCTAATGCAGAACTCTGGCTGATCCCACGTTATACAAACTCTGTTTTATCTTTGTGGTTACAGTTACTCATGATGATGTTTGTAAAATGCTTATGGATTTGTTTGTGTGCTCAACCCCAAATTAGATCTGTGGTCACTTGAAAAATCTAACTGGACACAGTTGGCTACGTGAGACTTATAGTAGAATCATGTTGGAAAAGAGTAATATAGAATCTTCTATGCGTCATAACTCTCGTGCTGCTGGCGAGGAAGAAAGTTTTCTCTGAGGAGGTATGACACAACATTTCTCTCATTACCACTCTCCTCAGTAGCAATCTGATGGCCACCTCCTAGGATCTGTGTCCCTAACTTGTGGTGGAGGAGATAACAAATGACCAGTCCAATAGTAGAATCTTTCATGCTTCTCTCCAGCCTGCAATAGTTCCTTGCCATTAATATAGCCATTGAAGAGTGTTAAATTTCTTAGTGCTGTGAAAATTGGTATTAAGAGAAGTACTTTAAAAAAGAAATGGGAGCTTAAGAGCTGTAATAAAAGAATAACCCTTAAAGCAAGTCAATTGGAAAGTATAATGAAGTTGATAGTGGTCTTTTTAGTTTAGCCATGAATTTGTTAGAGAAAAAGTGACTTTTCTGAAAACCACCATCTGTGCCATAAGTAGATCCATTAACACCGCTAAAGACACCAAGAAGGTTACGCTTGCTGCCACGGCAGTTCACCCCCCTCACATTTTAATTTTATTGCATTCACTGTTCAGGTTTTCCCGAGTCTCGTCCACTTGGCCATGCCAGAAGGCTCTTGTTACTCCCTAAGGGATTGTGATCTTCAGGTTGAACTTTGCCTCTTGAAACAAGAGTCCCCTGTGTTACTCAGACCTCTAAGTGCTGACAGGCCTGGCGAGGGACCCGAGGCTTTAATTCCATTTGCTTAACACTGCTGGATGTCAAATTCCATTACACTGGCATCTAAGGGACAGGCCTTCAGTTTTTGGATGGAGTTATGTTTAAGCATGTCAAGTTCAGGTTTACTACGGAAATGTTCTTAAACTCTCATTCAAAGAAAAATCTATTTTAAACATACTAGACCCTTTAAATAATTTCCCTTAAGTTAAGAATATTCTTTTTTGAAATGCAAATAGTCATCCTTCAATTGATCTATTTTGACCAACATTTTTAGACTTGAAACCTATGTTAAATTTCTATGTACTTTACAAAAGAAATATTCATCTTCTTTACATCTTCTGAATTCTTAAGGTTATAGTCTACATAACAGTATGTGTATGCGTGTTGTTGCTCATTTAATCAACAAATGTTTACTAATTACTTACTAGATACTTGGCACCTGCTAGGCGCTGGGTGTGTGATTCTGGCCCTCCTGGAAATACTCTCTAGGGATTTCATGGACCTTGTCAATTAAATTTCAAGCTTCTTAAGGGCAGAGCATGTCCTGACTTCCTTTTTTAGGCCCTGAAAAAGAGTAAAGTCTATGAAAGAAGTACTTGGCTGATGCTAAATGAAAGAGTGAAAAAATAATGAAATCAGATTAAACTTGTATTGCTTAACAAAATTGGCTTATCACATGGGATTTAGAATTCTTTTAATGAAGGCTATTGGAATGGTATTATTATATAATGTTTCTGTTCTACCCTTTGCTTAAAGTCCCTTCAGCCCAATGGTTGAGGCCAGCGTTAGTGGATGGCTGAGACTAGAGACTGTTCAAAGCACTTGAGATGTGGGAAAAACTTCTTCTGTGAAGATAGAAAAGAATCTTAGCAGCATATAGTTGAAAATCTGCTATAGATGTGAAAAATGAAGCTGAGTGAGCTTGAGGTAATTGCTCAAACTTGCCCAGCATCTTAGCGTCAGTGGCAGGGCTGGGAGGGCAACCCTGGTTTAAGAATTCTTAATTCTTTCCCCCAAGTCTTACTTTTTATTTAACACCAGTAATACTTACTTATGCCTTGGTTGGGGTTTGCAAGTTACAAGTGACAGAACCTGGTTTTGACCAATGCAAGCACAAAAGGAACTTCTTGGAAAGCAGTGAGTGGTTCACAAAATTAAAGGAAGACTTGAAGAACCAGACCTCTGACAAGACTGGCATCTGAATTCTGAATCTGCTTGCCTTTGGAGAGCAGGAACCAAACGGCAGTCCCTTCCAGGAGCCACCATCTGAATGAATCAGCACCAAGAGTTTTCAGTTTTCTCTGTGTTACTGCACTCAAAATTCAAATTCCAGGGAGAGACCTCTGACTGGTCTAGCTTGGGTCACCTGGCCACCCCTTAGGCAGGGGAAGTTGGGACACTTTGATTGACAGTCTCAGTAAATCTGCATCCATTGGGGATTCCAAATCACAACCAGGTGCTATTATCAGAGTTGGGAAAATGGATGCAGGGTACATAAAACCTACAGAGTGCCAGCACAAAAATGACCCCATATACTCAGGAAAGTGAGTCTCATAAGTACACAGGGATTGCCTTCTCCAAACATTCCCCACTCTGTTCATGCCTGGAATTCTATCTCTGAGTCCCATACTCCCACTTTACAGGGAAGATGAAAGTCTCTAAAAGGAGATCCCTTGTCATTCTGTCCTACCTTGACATTTCTCCTTCTTTTCAAGTTTCTTTCTCTTCCAAGACTATAATCCTTCACATGAACTCTAGGTCCTATTATCATCCACCTCCTTTGAGGGCCTTGGGACAAAAATCCTTTCTCTACCTACCCTGCACCCCCCAAGACCCTGTGGTTTAGGTGGTGTTCCATTCTTACCTCCAGGGGTGGAACATGAGACCCTTAGCTCTCTCCTGAACTCCAGCATGTATTTCCAGCATTGACCCAGGGATTTCTCTCTGGAAGGAGGGAAAATCCAGGGATAGCTAAAGCCCATAGGAGAAGCCAAAAATGGGTGTATGATGAGCAGATAGGAGAGCCAAGTAGGGAGGAATTGAAATTGCAAACTAGAGAAGGAAGTGTAGGACATAAAAACTAGTATGGGACTAGTTTTGCGGCCTTTTGTAGAATCCTTACCAGATTGGTTTGAGTTTATTAAATGTGGTGGCTTTTACCCTATGGTGATTAATTGTGTCCCTCAGGGCCTGATGTCTCTATCTAGATGCCCTGCCTTAAACTCAGCATGCCTAAATATCATCTTCCCTAACTGCCCTATGCTTACATCAAACCTTCTTCTCACTCGGTTTCTCATCATTGCTTGCCCAGGGATCTTTCTCTTTTAGGAAAGCTCAGCAAGGCCACAAAAGAAACAAGGTAGAGTAGTTAAAAGAATCGACCATGGTCAATTCATGGAACTTTTATTCTGTTTTGAATATCTACTCTTGAGTGCCTTGACACAAGTTTCTCCATCCTGACTCACACCTCAGATGAACTACTTCCTCTTGAGCCTTTTGACTCAGCTACTGGGAGCTTATAACCCTTTACTTCCCTTAGTCCTGATTTGGCATGTCAGCATAATCGTGGTCTTCACTTGCTTAAAGGAAAATTTGAACCAAGCATCTAATCACCTAGGCGCTGGTATTTTGGGCTTCTTCCTAGAAAAATTGGAATGTACCAGAAGCAACCACCATCATCCTGGTCACTATGATTGAATATTTACTGATCAAAGTGTGTTTGGTTGTAAGCAACAGAGACTCACTAAATTAGCTAAGTAACCAGTTTATTGTAAAGATGTCCAGAAGTCTCAAGGACCCAGGTAGCTAGGTTTCTTGGGAACTGCTAAGTCTTCAGGTGACCTTCCTTCTGTCCGCTTTTTCTTTTCTGGTTGCGTGTTCTCCTGTTGCTGAGGAATGTCTGCTTCATTCATCTCAATAGTTTTCCACGCTTGTGTGTGTTTTGGGGCAGTAATGGCACGGAGACTCAGCCCCGATTCTATCCGAATTTTACTTCTCCAACCTGACATTGCTCCTTCAAAGGCTTGAGTGAGACATCTGATGCTCTCTGATGTCCACCCCTGGAATAATTAGCTGCTGCCAGAGGTCCAGGTCATCTGGTACAACTGTGGTCGCATAGGCTCTCCCCTTCTGCAGGGACCGGTTGTGAGGGTGTCTAAGGACAGGGTTATGATCAGGTGTGCTCTGAACATGTCTACACAAATCCTCCCTCATCAGGGTGTCCTTTTTCTCTTATCTCATATCTCGCCTGTGGTTACCAAGTACCGCGCTCTAGTCTGAATTAATGATTTTGACTGTGATACACAAAGCCTTAAGTGGATGTCTCCATTGGGCCAAACGCATCTGGCCTTGCACAGATGGAAGATTCTGCATTTCCAGTCCAATGCGAAGGGACTCTCAAGAAGTCTCTGTCTCTGTGAGAAATAGTATTGGAAACCCATGAACAGCCATTGCTGAAACCCGACAGCAAGATACTTAACGTAGTTACTAGCTGTGCTAACTGATTTAATGAACAGGGAACATAACAAATGAGCATGTTTACCAAGTTAACTTGTGAAATGAATATCTGTAATTAAAACAGCTCACAACTGACAGGCAAACAGGAAATTATTGATATTATTATACACAAATCATCTTAAAATACCAGAACTTAATAAACGGGGGGAAAAAACAAACAATGGCTAAAACTGTCTGCTAAATAAAAAATAATGACGAACACCTGTGGTCTTTTTATAGGACTCCAGTGGAGATTTTTTTTGAAGACCTAATTATGTTTTTGTAATGCTACCATTTCATTATTTCTCTGTAGCATTATTAAAAGAAAATGTCCATATTTTCTCTGTATAAAAGGTCTGTAACATAGATTCAGGCATGGGTTTTTTTTTTTTTTTTTTTTTTTTTTAATGCTACAGACACTCTGACAGTTCTAGCTACTTATTGGCAAAGCACATAGGCCTTGGCAAGGCTGGATTTTTCTCCTTGGTAATATTGGCGTCTGGCCAGGGGACAAGGGTGATATAGACCCCTTCAGACAGAGTCTGCTAGCAAGTAACTGAGAGCCAGTAGAGCTGAGTGGGTTACAAGAGCCAGCTCTGCATTTAGCCTCCTTGGTCTCGAATCCCAGCTTTGTTCCTTCCTAGCTGTGTACCCTCTAGCAAGTTACTATACCACTTTGTGCCTTAATTTACCCATTTGTAAAATGGGGATAATGATTATACATATCTCCTAGGACTATTATTTGAAATAATATACAAAAAGAGCTTTTTGTGCTTAGTACCTCATAGGTGCTAATAAATGTTAGCTACTATTATTACCTGCAAGTTACCATTCTCTATGTGTCTTCTTTAACCAAGCAGGTTCTAAGAATGCAGCACCAGGATGCCCAGACATGTAGCTGGGAGTAGCAGCCACATGAGTGCTCTTGATCTACATAGATGAGAGTTGATTTTCTTCATAGTACTGAACACCATTTGAAAGTACCTTGCTTGCCTCTCATTTGCCTCCTCTCACTAGGATGTCAACTCAGTGGTAGGAGACTGTTCCAGGGCTGACATGTTGCACAACTTCAAGAGGTCCTGTTCACCTTGTCCCTTTATGCTTCTGTGCTGCAGGGCTGCCATTCACATTAAATAGAGTTGTGCAGCATGGTGGCCTTGGATGTCCCACGGGGGCCTCTGAATTGACCTCACCTCCTTCCCAAAGCTTCTCTCCATGATTCTCCTCTATGTTGGTGGTAGCGCCATGTGCCCCATCACCCCAAGTAGGAACCCCGGAGAACTGATGATTTGATGTAAATAACTTCCTTCTTCTGCTTTGGGTCCCTTGTGACCCTCTCTCCATATAGAAGCCAGAGTGCTCTGTTCAACCTAAACCAGGTCACATCACTCCCTTGCTTAATGTGCTCCAGTGCCTTCCCATTGCACACACTATAACATTCAAGCTCTCCAGCATGGCCTAACAGGCCTTATCTTATGCCACACTCTCTTGATCATACAGGTACCATAGTTTCAATAGTGGTCCATGCACTATACACATCACTGGGAACTTGTCAGAGATGCAGTTCTTGGACCCACACCAGATCTATTGAATGAGAAACTCTGGGGGTGAGGGCCACTAATCTGTGTTTTAACAAGCCTTCTACGTGATTCTGATATTACACTGGCTTCTCTGTGTTTCTTAGGCACAAGAGACATCCCTCTGACTGAAGGCTCTTCCCCAGATTTCCACATGATTTGTGGGACCAGCTCTGCTTCCTTATTCATATCTGTTCCAAAGCCATTTCTTCAGAAAGGTCATTGCCACATACCCCATCTAAGATATCTGTGTTCCCCTTTGCTCCTGCTGTTGTTCTCATTACTCTACCATATGTCTGGGTTTTATTTACAGTACTGAACACTATTTCTTTTAAATTTATTTATTTATTTATTTTTGACTGCGTTGGGTCTTCGTTGCTGTGTGCAGGCTTTTCGCTAGTTGCGTCGAGCAGTGGCTACTCTTCGTTGCGGTGCGTAGGCTTCTCATTGCGGTGGCTTCTCTTGTCATGGAACACGGGCTCTAGGTACGTGGGATTCAGTAGTTATGGCACGTGGGCTGAATAGTTGTGGCTCGCGGGCTCTAGAGCGCAGGTTCAGTAGTTGTGGTGCATGAGCTTAGTTGCTCTGTGGCATGTGGTATCTTCCCGGACCAGGGCTCGAACCTGTGTCCCCTGCATTGGCAGGAGGATTCTTAACCACTGCGCCATCAGTTCACCAGTACTGAACACTATTTGAAATTACTTTTCTTGTCTGTTGGTCTGCTCCCTCCCACCAGAATGTTAGCTCCATGCAGATGGGTACCTTAACTGGTTTTGCTTACTGCTGTGTCCACAGAGCTTAGAAGAGTGCCTGGCACACAGTCAGTGCTCAGTCAGAAGTTGATGAGTGAATGGTATGAACATTTTACTAGGTATGTGTGACAGATTGAGTTATTGACCTCAAATCTTCACCTGTCCCTGATTCTATATCCTTTGTCATTTGACTCTACAGCTCCTTCATCTAGAGAAAGAGTTCACTTCTCTGGAGAAGCTCCGAGCAGTACTTATGTGAAGTAGATTTGGACTCAACATGCAGTTTGGAGCTGAGCCCAGCCTAGATCAGCCAACATCCAGAGTTTTGAGCAAGAAAAAATTACTGTTGTTTGAAGTTACATAGTTTTGGGGTGGACATTAATGCATTACTGTGTCAACAGTGAATGCTGTATATATATGCTATATGTGTTAGGTACCATTCGAATCCAGAAGAAGTGGTAATCAGTCTTGTTTTCAGGACAAGAGTAAGAAAGATTGGGAAGGAAGAAATCACTGAGTAAGTCTTTTTGAAAATAGAATAAAAGAGGACCTGGTAGATAAGATGGGGGAGAGTATTTGGGGAAAAGGAATGATATGAGCAAAGGTCTTCATCAAAGTGCAAGAAGCATCTGGGAAAGGGCAAATAGCTCATTAGGCAGAAAGTATGTGGGCAAGCAACTTAGAAATAAGATCAAAAATTAGTAATTACACCTTACATTTGCAAAGAATGCTTCAATAACATTTTTGCATACATTCTCTTATTTAGTGCTCACGATATCTCTGAGGCATTGCTCTGTAGAGTCTTAGACAACCTTCGTTAGAGTCTTATCATGGTGGCCTTGGGAAAGTTACCTTGAATATCTCTCAGCCTCAGCTTCCTCCTCCATAAAATGGTGTTACTTTCAGGATTAAAAGAGATGAAATATGTACGGTGCCCAATGTACAACAGGTACTCAAAGTCCCCCACCACACTGCCCATCCCATTTTACATCCTAAGAATCTGAGACTCAGCTTAAGCAACTTGTCCATACGTTACATCGTTAAGAAGTAGCAGGTTTGGGACCATGATTCCCATTTTAGGGCTCTCCCCTTGATGCCACGGCTTCATCCGGCAATGCTAAGAGATGAGCTCAACCTTAGAGAACTCAAACTTTCCAGCTCTCTGCCTGGAATGCTTTTCTTAAGCTCTTCACCTGTTATCAAGAAAATAAATAGGACAAGGGACAATAGTCATGATCTGGACTCATCTTTTTGTTTACTTATTATCTTTTCCCTCCAATAGAATATAAGGGCGAGCCCCTTGCCTGCTGTATCCCTCGTATACCTCCCGTGTCTGGCATGTGATAGATGCTCAAGAAGTCCTTCTAGACTGACAATATTCAGGGCCAAGGCCAAGGACAGATACTGGGAGATGCTTCCAAGAAGGCAGGTGTGAGACAAGGGTGGAAAGGGCTCTGAGGACCAGGAAGCCATGGTGGATTTTTATGGGTTGCCTATGGCTGCGGGCTGGGCTGGGTTAGAAGGATTAGACACAGTCAGGAAGAGGATTCTAGTCTGGCTTGCCTGGTGTGGGCATCACCCCATGTGCGATCTTCTTTTGCACCCCTTCCCAATTTATGTCAAACTCTGCTCATCCTGTTTCATTCTTTCAGTCTTGTTCTCAGACTTCTACAAGATTGAAATAGAAGTTGCAGCAGAAGATGGCAGGAATGTAAATTGTTACAACCACTTTGGAAAACAATTTGTCACTCTCCTGTAGAATTGAACATTTGCATACTCTATGATTTACCGTTCTACTCCTTGGTATGTTCTTCAGAGATATCCTTGGATGTCTTTACTAGGAGACATGTAAAAGAATATTTGGAGCCACCAAAATTGGAAACAATTGAATATCCATCATATAAGAATAGTTAAGTGAATTAGGGTATAGTTACACAATGGAATATTATACAGAAAAGAAAATAAATGAATCATAGTCACATAGACCAGCCATGAGTGAATCTTAACAAACATGAAATTGAATGAAAAAGAAGGTTACTGGAGACATCATATAGTATGATGCCATTTTTTAAAAGTTCAAAGAGCAACAAAATTAAGCAATATGTTTAGGGAGACACACATGTAAAAACTAAAAGAAAAAAAAAACAATGAAAAATCTTGGGCCTTTATAGGTATTTGGGAGCTGGGATGGAGAAGAAGCTCTCAGGTAGACACAACAGTAGTGGTGTACATAGGGTCATGGGCTGACAGATCTTCATTTTGTTGTGTGCTTCATGATTTACATACAAAAATAATACATGTAATTTATATTAAATAATACATAATAGATTAAGAGAAGTCCCCTGGACAGAGAGGCAGGAGGATTAATTCTTTAATTTTATTCATGTAAAAATTTATTTATTTATTTATTTATTTTTGTCTGCCCCATGCGGCTTGCAGGATCCTAGTTTCCTGACCAGGGATTGCACAAGTGCCCTTGGCAGTGAAAGTGTGGAGTCCTAACCACTGGACTGCCAGGAAATTCCCAAATTCTTTAATTTTAAATTGACATGGATTATAAAATATATCATCTATTTAGTAAAAACTTTTTGGGAAAGAGGGAGAAGAAATGCTGATTAGAATCAAGCAATTAGATGCAATGGATCTCTTTCTAGAGACTAAACTCTCCCTGTTTGGGAAAGTGATATGAACCTATGAGTCATGTTTTGGGGACCTGACTGGGGATGGCTTTTGGGACTGATGATTCTGTGAGCATGCTACATTTCACTACTTGTCCTTTGTCCTGGAAGGTGCTTATAAATTTGGAAGGAAAAAGAATGATAGAAAATACAAAGTATTCTTTTAAGTTTTAAGAGTAGCGATGGGTGAGATTAACGGCAAGAAGTGTGGCCACTCTTGTGAAGAGTTTTTCTTTCTTTTTTTAAAAAGGAGGAGCCCATGTTTCTGAAAATCATTTCTCATATGACTCTTCTTCCTTCTGGGTCTGATCCTGGAGCTCAGCTTAGTTATGTATAATGCTTGTCTAAGAGATAAGTGTTGAAAAATAGGGGCCTAGAATTTAAAGAAATTGATTTGGGCTATTGAACTGGTTCAAAATAATTTTGTGTCTTACTGGAATGGACCATGGGAAGCTCACCCCTTATTAATTTCTGTGACAACCCTTAAGGCAAAGAATAAAAATAGTCCATGAGCTACAAAAGTCCTATGTATCTCTTGAGCCATTATCCCTGAAGAGAAGGGTTAACCAGAAACCACTTCTTCATGTTCTGTGATCCCCTTTGGGCTTTGGTCACACTGCACAAAGAAGAAATTGAAGTTGGGATGAATAAAATGCAAGAAGCAATAAAGAAGTGGCAGGAGACAGTCCACTGAGTAGCTGGCCTTGGTGCCTTTCAAGCAGCCCTTGCTCTTTAAATTAAAGGAGATATTGAAGACCTGGCCGTAAATATAAGACAAAAGTCAATGACAATGCAATGAAAATCTTACCACTGTGCTCAGAGAAAGAGCCCCTCTGGTGCCTGAGTTAAATAGAATAAAGCAGTAATGGACATCATGGGTCAGACACTATTGTGTGAAAGTTCTTCTCTCTGAGAACACAGACTGTGCAGCCTAAGCGGGAAATCACATTTCACTTGGAAAACAGAGTGTTAGACAGGGCAGGGGAGACCTTATTGGACTCCATGCTTTCAGCCTAAAAGAAAGGCAAGGGCATTTTGGGTGAAAGAATTTTTTTTAATTACTCTATTTTTTTAAAACATCTTTGTTGGAGTATAATTGTTTTAAAATGGTGTGTTAGTTTCTGCTGTATAACAAAGTGAATCAACTATACGTATACATATATCCCCATATGCCCTCCCTCTTGCATGTCCCTCCCACCCTCCCTATCCCACCCCTGTAGGTGATCACAAAGCACTGAGCTGATATCCCTGTGCTATGCGGCTGCTTCCCACTAGCTAGCTATTTTACATTTGGTATTGTATATATGTCCACGCCACTCTCTCACTTCATCCCAGCTTAACCTTCCCCCTCCCCGTGTCCTCAAGTCCATTCCCTAGTAGGTCTGCATCTTTATTCCTGTCCTGTCCCTAGGTTCTTGAGAACTTTTTTTTTTTAGATTACATATATATGTGTTAGCATATGGTATTTGTTTTTCTCCTTCTTACTTACTTCACTCTGTATGACAGACTCTAGGTCCATCCAACTCACTACAAATAACTCAATTTCATTTCTTTTTATGTCTGAGTAATATTCCATTGTATATATGTGCCACATCTTCTTTATCTATTCATCTGTCGATGGACATTTAGGTTGCTTCCATGTCTTAGCTATTGTAAATAGAGCTGCAGAGAACATTGTGGTACATGACTGTTTGAATTATGGTTTTCTCAGGATATATGCCCAGTAGTGGGATTTCTGGTCATATGGTAATTCTATTTTTTAGTTTTTTAAGGAACCTCCATACTGTTCTCCATAGTGGCTGCATCAATTTACATTTCCACCAACAGCGCAAGAGGATTCCTTTTTCTCCACACCCTCTCCAGCATTTATTGTTTGTAGATTTTTTGATGATGGCCATTCTGACGGGTGTGAGGTGATACCTCATTGTAGTTTTGATTTGCATTTCTCTACTGATTGGTGATGTTGAGCATCCTTTCACGTGTTTGTTGGCAATCTGTATATCTTCTTTGGAGAAATGTCTATTTAGGTCTTCTGCCCATTTCTGGATTGGCTTGTTTGTTTTCTTGATATTGAGCTGCATGAGCTGCTTGTATATTTTGGAGATTTATCTTTTGTCAGTTGCTTCATTTGCAAATATTTTCTCCCATTCTGAGAGTTGTCTTTTCGTGTTGTTTATGGTTTCCTTTGCTGTGCAAAAGCTTTTAAGTTTCATTAGGTCCCATTTGTTTATTTTTGTTTTTATTTCCATTTCTCTAGGAGGTGGGTCAAAAAGGATCTTGCTGTGATTTATGTCATAGAGTGTTCTGCCTATGTTTTCCTCTCAGAGTTTCATAGTGTCTGGCCTTACATTTAGGTCTTTAATCCGTTTTGAGTTTATTTTTGTGTGTGGTGTTAGGGAGCATTCTAATTCCATTCTTTTACATGTAGCTGTCCAGTTTTCCCAGCACCACTTATTGAAGAGGCTGTCTTTTCTCCATTGTATAGTCTTGCTTCCTTTATCAAAAATAAGGTAACCATATGTGTGTGGGTTTACCTCTGGGCTTTCTATCCTGTTCCATTTATCTATATTTCTGTTTTTGTGCCAGTAGCATACTGTCTTGATTACAGTAGCTTTGTAGTATAGTCTGAATTCCGGGAGGCTGATTCCTCCCGTTTTTCATTCTCAAGATTGCTTTGGCTATTCGGGGTCTTTTGTGTTCCCATGCAAATTGTGACATTTTTTTGTTCTAGTTCTGTGAAAAATGCCATTGGTAGTTTGATAGGGAATGCATTGAATCCGTAGATTGCTTTGGGTAGTATAGTCATTTTCACAATGTTGATTGTTCCAATCCAAGAACATTGTGTATCTCTCCATCTGTTTGTATCACTTTAATTTCTTTCATCAGTGTCTTATAGTTTTCTGCATACAGGTCATTGTCTCCTTAGGTAGGTTTATTCCTAGGTATTTTATTCTTTTTGTTGCAGTGGTAAATGGGAGTGTTTCCTTAATTTCTCGTTCAGATTTTTCATTGTTAGTGTATAGGAATGCAAGAGATTTCTGTGCATTAATTTTGTATCCTGCTATTTTACCAATTCATTGATTAGCTCTAGTAGTTTTCTGGTGGCATCTTTAGGATTCTCTATGTATAGATCATGTCATCTGCATAGTGACAGTTTTACTTCTTCTTTTCCAATTTGGATTCCTTTTATTTCTTTTTCTTGTCTCATTGCTGTAGCTAAAACTTCAAAACTATGTTGAATAATAGTGGTAAGAGTGGACAACCTTGTTCCTGATCGTAGAGGAAATGGTTTCAGTTTTTCATTATGGAGAATAATGCTGGATGTGGGTTTGTCATATATGGCCTTTATTATGTTGATGTAAGTTCCCTCTATGCCTACTTTCTGGAGGGTTTTTATTATAAATGGGTGTTGAATTTTGTCAAAAGCTTTTTCTGCATCTATTGAGATGATCATATGGTTTTTCTCCTTCATTATGTTAATATGGTTTATCATATTGATTGATTTGCATTTATTGAAGAATCCTTGCATTCCTGGGATAAACTCCATCAGATCATGGTGTATGATCCTCTAATGTTCTGTTGGATTCTGTTTGTTAGTATTTTGTTGAGGATTTTTGCATCTATGTTCATCAGAGATATTGGCCTGTAGTCTTCTTTTTTCTGACATCTTTGTCTGGTTTTGGTATCAAGGTGATGGTGGCCTTGTAGAATGAGTTTGGGAGTGTTCCTCCCTCTGCTATATTTTGGAAGAGTTTGAGAAGGAGAGGTGTTATCTATTCTCTAAATGTTTGGTAGAATTTGCCTGTGAAGCCATCTGGTCCTGGGCTTTTGTTTGTTGGAAAATTTTTAATCATAGTCTCAATTGCAGTGCTTGTGACTGGTCTGTTTATATTTTCTATTTCTTCCTGGTTCAGTCTCGGAGGGTTGTGCTTTTCTAAGAATTGGTCCATTTCTTCCAGGTTGTCCATTTTATTGACATAGAGTTGTTTGTAGAAATCTCTTGTGATCCGTTGTATTTCTGCAGTGTCAGTTGTTACTTGTCCTTTTTCATTTCTAATTCTGTTGATTTGAGTCTTCTCCCTTTTTTTTCTTGATGAGTCTGGCTAATGGTTTATCAATTTTGTTTATCTTTCCTAAGAAACTGCTTTTAGTTTTATTGATCTTTGCTATTGTTTCCTCTTTTCTTTTTCATTTATTTCTGCTCTGATCTTTATGATTTCTTTTCTTCTGCTAACTCTTCAGGTTTTTTGTTATTCTTTCTCTAATTGCTTTAGGTTTAAGGTTAGGTTGTTTATTTGAGATGTTTCTTGTTTCTTGAGGTAGAATTGTATTGTTATAAACTTCCCTCTTAGAACTGCTTTTGCTGCATTGCATAGATTTTGGGTCATCATGTTTTCATTGTCATTTGTTTCTAGGTATTTTTTGATTTCCTCTTTGATTTCTTCAGTGATCTCTTGGTTATTTAGTATTGTATTGTTTGGCCTCAATGTGTTTGTATTTTTTTTTTACAGATTTTTCCCTGTAATTGTTATCTAGTCTCATAACATTGTGGTCAGAAAAGATACTTGATATGATTTCAATTTTCTTAAATTTACCAAGGCTTGATTTGTGACCCAAGATATGATGTATCCTGGAGAATGTTCCATAAGCACTTGAGAAGAAAATGTATTCTGTTGTTTTTGGTTAGAATGTCCTATAAATATCAATTTAGTCCATCTTGTTTAATGTATCATTTAAAGCTTGTGTTTTCTTTTTTATTTTCATCTTTGATGATCTGTCCATTGGTGAAAGTGGGGTGTTAAAGTCCCCTACCATGATTGTGTTACTGTCGATTTCCCCTTTTATGGTTGTTAGCATTTGCCTTATGTATTGAGGTGCTCCTATGTTGGGTACATAAATATATACAATTTTTATATCTTCTTCTTGGATTGATCTCTTGATCATTATGTAGTGTCCTTCTCTGTCTCTTGTAATAGTCTTTATTTTAAAGTCTATTTTGTTTGGTATGAGAATTGCTACCCCAGCTTTCTTTTGATTTCCATTTGCATGGACTATCTTTTTCCGTCCCCTCACTTTCAGTCTGTATGTGTCCCTAGGTCTGAAGTGGGTCTCTTGTAGACAGCATATATATGGGTCTTGTTTTTGTATCCATTCAGCCAGTCTATGTCTTTTGATTGGAGCTTTTAATCCATTTACATTTAAGGTAGTTATCCATATGTATGTTCCTATTACCATTTTCTTAATTGTTTTGGGTTTGTTATTGTAGATCTTTTCCTTCCCTTGTGTCTCCTGCCTAAAGAAGTGCCTTTAGCATTTGTTGTAAAGCTGGTTTGGTAGTGCTGAATTCTCTTAGCTTTTGCTTGTTTGTAAAGGTTTTAATTTCCTCATCAAATATAAATGAGATCCTTGCTGGGTAGAGTAATCTTTGTTGTATTTTTTTCCCTTTCATCAATTTAAATATGTCCTGACACATCCTTCTTCCTCGCAGAGTTTCTGCTGAGAAATCAGCTGTTAATCTTATGGGGATTCCCTTGTATGTTATTTGTTGCTTTTCGCTTGCTGCTTTTAATATTTTTTCTTTGTATTTGATTTTTAAGTTTGATTAATATGTGTCTTGGCATGTTTCTCCTTGGATTTATCCTGTATGAGACTCTCTGCACTTCCTGGACCTGATTGACTATTTCCTTTCCCATATTAGGGAAGTTTTCAACTATAATCTCCTCAAATATTTACTCAGTCCCTTTCTTTTTCTCTTCCTCTTCTGGGACCCCTATAATTCGAATGTTGGTGCATTTAATATTGTCCCAGAGGTCTCTGAGACTGTCCTCAATTCTTTTCATTCTTTTTTCTTTATTCTGCTCTGCAGTAGTTATTTCCAGTATTTTATCTTCCAGGTCACTTATCCATTCTTCTGTCTCATTTATTCTGCTATTGATTCCTGTTAGAGAACTTTTAATTTCAATAATTGTGTTGTTTATCACTGTTTGTTTGCTCTTTAGTTCTTCTAGGTCCTTGTTAAACATTTCTTGTACTTTCTCCATTCTATTTTCAATATTTTGAATCATCTTTACTCTCAATACTCTGAATTCTTTTTCAGGTAGACTGCATATTTCTTCTTCATTTGTTTGTTCTGGTGGGTTTTTACTTTGCTCCTTCATCTGCTGTGTATTTCTCTGTCTTCTCACTTTGCTTAACTTACTGCGTTTGGGGTCTCCTTTTCACAGGCTGCAGGTTTACAGTTTCTGTTGTCTTTGATATCTGCCCCCAGTGGGTAAGGTTAGTTCAGTGGGTTATGTAGGCTTCCTGGTGGAGGGGACTGGTGCCTGTGTTCTGGTGGGTGAGGCTGGATTTTGTCTTTCTGGTGGGCAGGACCATGTCTGGTTGTGTTTTGGGGGTGTCTGTGACCTTATTTTGATTTTAGGCAGCCTCTCTGCTAATGGGTGAGATTGTGTTCCTGTCTTGCTAGGTGTTTGGCATAGGGTGTCCAGCACTATAGCTTGCTGGTTGTTGATGGGAGCTGGGTCTTACCGTTGAGATGGATATCTCTGGTAGAGCTTTTGCCATTTGATATTACGTGGAGCCAGGGGGTCTCTGGTGGACCAATGTCCTGAACTCAGGTCTCCTACCTCAGAGGCACAGGCCTGACACCCGGCCAGAGCACCAAGACCCTGTCAGCCACACTTTTGGGAAGTCTGAGGTCTTCTGCCAGCGTTCAGCTGGTGTTCTGTAGGAGCTGTTCCACATGTAGATGCATTTCTGATGTATTTGTGGGGAGGAAGGTGGACTCCATGTCTTACTCCTCCGCCATCTTGAAGGTCTCCCCGTATTACTCTTAGGCTTCTAAAAATGCATCAAGCATCCACTGCATAGAAGTCTGATTTTCTCCTGTTGTAATTCACTTTCCAGTCCTTGCAGATTGGCTCTTTTAGGTCACCGTTCTGACACTAAGCAAGGCTGCTCACAGCTCCAGTCGGCAGCACATTTCCCCTGGGTGAAGGAATTTTGAAGCCAGGGTTGTCAAGAGGTCATCTTTGTATTTATGGGAGCTGATGAAAGTGGGTCCTCTTTGACCCCAAACTGTTGTAAAAGAATGTTCTTGAACTTTTGAGTCAGCCCAAGGAGAAAGTTGCCAGGAAGGTACAGTCAGATGCTCTTAGCAGGCAGCCACTAGCACAGTGGTTAAAACCAAGGGCTTTGAAGTCAGACATAAGTTCAAATCTCCACTCTGAAATTTAATACCTGTCTAAAGTTGGGGAAGCTACTTAGACCACATAAACCACAGTTTCCCCTTTCTGCAAAGGGGAGAGCGGTTCCTTATCTGATACAGTTGTTGGTCAGATTAAATAAGATAATAATAGAAAACAGCATGGTGTGCATAGAATATGGGCTGAAACTATGCAGGTAGTTGTGAAATGATAGAGGTGGTGAGAAATCATACTGATATTGGTGACACACCATCTCCGGGTAATTTAGATTCTCAATCCTTTTCTACTCAAAAAGGAGCTTTCTTTCCTAATTTATTCTGACCTTAAGAATTACACCCTTTTATGTAGACAAAGTATTATTTAGAGATTTCCAATATGCCATCTTGATTTTACTGTTTACATAGATGAAAAGTGGCTTTTGTAGATTTTCCTTTTGATATACTATGATCTGTCAACATTTAATAAAAAAGACTTGTTTTGACCAAGACAGTCCGTCAATTTAGTCCAACAACTAATGTGACAGATTCTCTCCCCTCCCTTGACCAGAGTGACAGTCTGTTTGCCAATGTGATCTAATTGACTAAATGTTTTGGTACCTTGTCAACACAGACTCAAGTGATTTTTTTTTCGTTGTTATTTGCATGCAAAAAGTTGCTGGATCTGAAGAAATTGGGTGATCCTGGTGAATTGACACCAGTGCTTTTGTGTTTGCTTTGTAATTTGGTCTTTTGAGGGCTTAAGATCCAAAGGGAGTAGGGAGAATTTAGAAGAAGAGATTGGAAAATGATTCTTGAATGGATACTGGGTAATTAGTTATCATGCTCAAGAGCTGGGGGTGTTAGATTGAAAAGTGTGGGCAGCTTAAAAATAACTTGGCCCTGAGGACCCCTCCCCAGGATCTGGGACAACTTGCAATAGTTGTAAGAAAGGCTTATTTGTCTTTGTACCCATTGCCCTTCTTTGACCAGTGTAGTGGATGGACTTTTCTGGCCTCCCAGCATGTATTCTTAATCCTTTAAGAAATAATTCCTTAATTTTCTTTTGGAGAATTCTCTGTCTTCAACTTAGTGTAGGCTTGCTTTGTTGGACTTAACTCAGGTTACCCTTCTCTCCTTTTACTTGGTCAAAAGGTGGGTCCAAGCTCTCCTGGAACTTGGAACATTAAGCATTTTAAGGGCAGAAAATGTATCAGGAGCTCATTCATTATAGTGGGGGAGATATGAGAAGAGGTGGTGTCACTCCTGCTATCCAGACCCCCAGTCCCGCCCTGCTTTCTATACTTGTCTGAGCTTGGTTCTCTAGCTTTCCCCTCAAGCCCCTAATCCAAACCCCTTCCTTATATGATTCTAATGCATTCCTTTCCCCACTAAGCTAGTCAGATTCTATTTCTGTGACTTGCAAACAAAGATGGGGACTGTCACTACTGGTTGCCCAGCCAACAGGAATTTTCTCCTCTATATTCTATGCCTACGGGTCTGCCTCGCACAATAGAGGCTGATTATGTATTCACTCTTGTGGCATCTCTTGAACTTAGGCAAGGGGTGGCTGTATACATTTGCTATGGCTGCTGTGACAAAGTACCACAAACTGGGTGGCATAAATCACAGGAATGTATTGTCTTGCAGTCCTGAAAGCTGGAAGTCCAAGATATAGGTGTCAGCAAGGTTGGTTCCTTCTGAGGGCCACAAGGGAAGCATCTGTTCTAGGCTCGTCTCCTTGGCTTTTAAATGACTGTCTTCTCCCTGTGTCTTCACATCATCTTCCCTTTGTCTGTATCTGTGTTCAAATTTCCTCTTCTTTTTTTTTTTTTTTTTTTTTGAGGTACGCGGGCCTCTCACTGTCGTGGCCTCTCCCATTGCGAAGCACAGGCTCCGGATGTGCAGGCTCAGCGGCCATGGCTCATGGGCCCAGCCGCTCCGTGGCATGTGGGATCTTCCCGGACTGGGGCACGAACCCGTGTCCCCTGCATCGGCAGGCAGACTCTCAACCACTGTGCCACCAGGGAAGCCTGAAATTTCCTCTTCTTATAAGGACATGGGTCATATTGGATTAGGAGCCACCCTAATGACCTCACATTAATTTGATTACCTCTCTAGAGACCTTATCTCTAAATAAGATCACACACTCTGAAGTACTGGGGGTTAGGACTTCAACACATAGATTTTGGGGTGGACACAATTCAACCCTCAACAGTGATCAAGTGACAGAGTCCTGGCCAATGAGGCATAAGATGAATGCTATTTCTGGAAGGAGTTTTCCTGCATGGTTACAAAGAGATATGTAGAAAGAAAGGGCTTGTTCTCTCTCTTCCTGCTTTGGATGCTGTAGTGTTAGAGTACAATACCCAGGGTTATGGCAGCCATCTTGTGATTATGAGGTAATAAGTTGGAGGTTGAAAATATACATGTGGAGGATGGTGGAGTAAAAGGAAGGAAAAAACAAAAGAATATTGATCTCTGATGTGAGGCTAAGACAACTCAGAAACACCTAGCTCTATACAGTAAGTCCCCTACCTGTGAACAAGTTCCATTCCAAGAGCACGTTTGTAAGTCCAATTTGTTCTTAAGTCCAACAAATTTAGCCTAGGTACCCAGCTGACATAATCGGCTGTATAGTACTGTACTGTAATAGGTTTATAATATTTTTCACCAAATAATACATAAAAACAAACACAAATAGTAAGGAAAACATTTTTAATCTTATAGTACAGCACCTTAAAAAGTACAATAATACCAGCTACATCACTGCTGCTTTTACGCTTACTTCAGGACATCCTGGGTTTGAAATAAAGATACTGTACTACTGTACTCTACACAGTACTATACAGTAAAGTACACAAAAACACAACCACTTGTAGAGGATGCATGCACGTGACAATTTATGCCAGACACGTGAACTACCTTACGTGATTGGTTGTGTGAACGCACGTTGGCATCTTTGAAAGTTCACAACTTGAAGGTTCGTATATAGGGAACTTACGGTGCTTAGATATGTAAGACAGTATGATGCTTTATTGTTTTTTTAAAAAATTTATATATTTAGTTATTTTTGGCTGCATTGGGTCTTCGTTGCTTTATTGTTTAAACAACTGTTACTCCTTACCATTCTTCCTTGAGATAGAACCCTCCCCAGATCCAATAAAATGTTCAGTGGCTTATGCCCTCACTTCTCTCCTCATTTTCCTCATACTCACAGATTGTTAATTTATCCAAGGTGCAAATGTCTGATATCAAGTCTGATGATGATATTAAAAGATCATCCAACTGGGTCACTTCTTCTACCTCATCTGCTGCACAAATCCCTTAGTTCTTGGCATAAGTAGAGCTTGTCTCTAGCTGCCTCTATGTCACAATTCCAAGTTTCTCAGACAGGGAATTTATTTGGCCCCAGTAGGGCCAAGGGTCCATCTGTGCTTGGAATAACTATGGTTAGGGACCCTGGGGTCACAGAATACTAATGTGAGTGTCACAGTACTTGAGAACAAAGTGTAGTTCTTTTTTTAAAAATTTACTAAAAAATTTAAAAATATTTAAATGCAATTTACATGTAACTTTCCATTTACAGTTATTACAAAATATCGACTATATTCCCCGTGTTGTACAGTACATCCTTGAGCCTGTCCTACACCCAATAGCTAGTACCTCCCACTGCCCCACCCCTACAATTCCCCTCTCCTCCTTTCTGAACTGGTAACCACTAGTTTGTTCTCTATATCTGTGGGTCTGCGAAGTGTAGTTCTTGGAATAGTCTGGGGGGAGGTGTGTGTGTGTGTGTGTGTGTGTGTGTGTGTGTGTGTGTGTGTGTGTGTGAGAGAGAGAGAGAGAGAGAGAGAGAGAGAGAGACAGAGACAGAGACAGAGACAGAGAGAGTGAGCCGGCAGACTCTCTAAACTGTATCTCTGAGAGGTGTGTTTGTCAACTTTACTGTGAAAACAAACTGTCCCCAAATCTCAATGACTTCCCGCAATAAACATTTCTATCCCTCTTTACATGTACTGTGGCTCTGCCGTGTGTCTTCCCAGCCAGGACCCAGGTGGAAGGAGCAGCTCTTATTTGGGAAATGGCTTTCTTGTCACAAAGAGAAAAGAAAAAGAGGCCCAGCCAACCTGTGTGCCTGGACGCGTCCGCTTGGATGTGATTCAGCTCAGGTGTGCTCACCATCCATTGGCGAAAGAAGCCCCCTTTCCAAGCCTGACGCTGGGGGCTGGGGGCGCACACCACCTCTAGGAAGGCCCTGCAGATTTCTTGCAGGTGGACAGGCAGTGGGGTCCTCCGCAAAGGCAGAATGCAAATAAGTGGGAACAGTCACACGTTTGGTCACAACAGGATTTTTTTGTTTGTTTGTTTTGTTTTGTTTTTAACATCTTTATTGGAGTATAATTGCTTTACAATGGTGTGTTAGTTTCTGCTTTACAACAAAGTGAATCAGTTATACATATACATATGTCCCCATATCTCTTCCCTCTTGCGTCTCCCTCCCTCCCACCCTCCTCATCCCACCCCCTAGGTGGTCACAATAATGGCAACAATAACTGACCTTCAACAAGTACTTAAAATGTGCTAGACACTGTGCTAAGAGCTTTATGCAAATCACCTCATTTAAAGATCCCAATAACCTTAGGAAATAACCACTATTACCCTCACTTTACAGACGAGAAAATGGAAGCTTGGAGAGGTTAAACAGCTTGCCTCCTGCTCTGCAGCCTGTGAGTGGGATGCCTGGGTTCACAAACTGAGGCGCATTCATTTCCTTCCATTCTCCAGCTTCTAGGAGCTGCCCCACATTCCTTGATGCATGACCTCTTCCTCCGTCTTCAAAGTCAGCCATGGTGGGTTGAGTCCTCACATGATATCACTCCCATCCTGCTTCCATTGTCATATCTACCGCTCTGCCTGTCTCTTCAGCCTCCCTCCTCCACTTTTAAGGACCCCTGTGATTACATTTTGCCCACCCAGAGAATCCAAAATAGTCTCTCCATCTCTAGGCCCTTACTCACATCTGCAGAGTCCCTTTTGTCGTGGAAGGTAACATATTCACAGATTCTGGGGATTAGGATGTGGACATCTCCGGGGGGCTGTTTTTCTGCCTATCATATCACCCTTCCTTGGGTGCTATATGTGGCCTCCAAGAAAGTCCTGAAAAAATGGCAAAGATAACGATCCCTTCCATCCTTATTTACACTGATTTTTTCCCATAAATCAAGACCAATGGTGCTTGACGCACAAATTAAGAAGGAGAGACAATAATTCAGGGAATCAATGTACAGCTCAAAGCCGATCATCTATCTGTTAGTTGTGAAGGAGAGAGAGACTATGGCTGGCTCTAGAAAACCAACAAATTTCATTACTAGTGTTCCTGGCATGATGCCATAATTAATATATGGTAACAATATTACTAAGAATGAAAACATACAATTATGCCCTTAAAAATGTCAACATGAAAAGTAAACTTAATAAAAGGCACAGGAACACACATAACAAAGATTATTTTTAATAATGAAATTATTTATGATCATTTTTACTTCATTTTGGTTCAGTTCTAAAATAGTCACAGTAATGTCAAGATTAAATATTCATACTAACAGAAACAACCGAATTGGGAGGTTATTAAAGCTTCAAATTAAGTTTCTTTTTCTTTTCCTAACCAAAAAGTTCTGCCTAGAATGGTATCAGGGGATTTCCAGCACATGTGTTTTATTAACATCGATTTGAGGGGCTGAGAGGGGGATTGTGTCAGAACAGGTTAAGCCTGAATTCCTAGGCAATACTAATAAGACATTTTCTGTCTCTCCCTTGAGTCACCAGAAGAGTGGTTACTACTCATGCCTTTCTTGGTACAGAGCTGGTGGTTTTTTGGGGAATAACAAGTCATTGCTCGCTGCCTTCTAAACCACCCCCAAACTTAAAACAATCATCTTATTGTGCGCAATTCTGTCACAGTTTCTGCAGGGCTTCCCCCAGTCTCATCTGGGGTCACTTATGGTTGCTTGCCTGGAACTGGTTGGCTAAGATGGCTGGCTCGCATATCTGGTGGTTGGTGCTTGGTTATCATGGGGCACATGTGTCTGGGAAGCTGGCCTAGGCTCTTGACGTGGTGGCTGGGTTCCAGAAAGAAAGAGAGAGAGAGAGAGAGAGAGAGAGAGAGAGAGAAACCCCAATTCCCTAGTGCTTTTCAAGCCTCTGCCCATAAGGTAACATATTCACAGGTTCTGGAGATTAGGATGGACCTATGAATATGTTACCTTACATGTTTGCTGATGACCCATTGGCCAAAGTAAGTTACATGACGAGACAACAGTCAGAGTGGGAGGAACTGCATATGAACCTAGGTACAAGGAAGCATGATTCACTGATGGCCATGATTGTATCCATCTACCACAAGGGGAATTATCGAGCATTCTCTAGAGATAAATGACACAGGAGAGGGGATGTGCTTGTTTTACCCCCTCTGTGTCCTAATGGGGTTGTTGTCCCCAAGAAAGAGGTGGTACACATTTCAGTCATTCAGTGATAATCTCCCTGTAAAAGTTCCTGCTAGCTTCTCAAATGCTTTGGGCAGAGGTGGAGGGCCCATAGTTAATGACCCATGAGTTGTTTAATTCTTGACATAAGCTGAAATGCAGATAATACCCACTTCACTTGACAAGACTCAATGCTGAGCACTGTTTCAGGAGTCTGCGTCATTACTTTACAGGGGTAGAATCCAGGTTCAAAATGGGCTTCTCCAAAGAGTTGTGTACGTACATTTCTGTAAAACTGGGAGAACTCGTACAGATTTTCTAGTTATTTATTCTATTGATTCCTGAGAGAGGATTGTTGAAATTTCCAACTATAATTGTAGATTTGCCGCTTTCTCTGTTTTAGTTCTGTCAGTTTTGCTTTATATATTGTGAAGTTCTGTTATTGGGTGTATATGTTTAGGATTGTTAGATCTTCCTGATGATTTACCTTGTCATCACTAGATGTTAGATGTAATACCTGTAATAATATCAGAAATATCCTCAGAAGGTTCCAGCTGATATTTCTGTTCTGAAGTCTACTTTGTCTAATATTAATAAAGTCACTCCAGCTTTCGTCTGATTAGTGTTTGCAGATCTTTTTTCTATCTTTTCATTTTTAACCTATTTATATTTCTTGCCTCTGACTGCTTTGGAGATTTTTTTAAAAAGGTTGGCTCTCAGTAATTTGATTATGGTATCTTGGGGCAGTTTTCTTTAAATTTATTCTGCTACTGGTTCGTTGAGCTTCTTGAATCTGTGGGCTTATAGACCTCTGGATGAATTTCCTTTCTTTGTCAGTCACTTTCATTTTTTTAATTGATGATTGACACAAGCAAATCCTAAACAAGTTTTGAGTTTGCCAAGACACAAAAGCACAGAATATTGATCGACTCACTCTGTGTGGGACAGAAATAATGAGTGTGATAAAATCCAGGAAAATTCAGTTGATCTAGGGATCAAATATTTTCTATCAGGAATCAGGGTAGCTTGTTTTACATCTGCCATTTATGTGCTGTATAAATTTGGACCAGTCACTTCCCCTTTGTATCTCACTTTTCCTAGCTTGAAAGTGAGGGATTTGGGTCGTCTGAAGCCCTTTCCAACCCCTACATTTCAATATTTCATGATATAATGCAGCCTTTTCAAAGTATGATCCAGAAATCATTAATCTCAAGTAATCACTTAGCAAAAAAGGGCCTCCCTGTTCAAAGACATCTGGGAAGCTGTGCATGCTATAGTATTTCATAGGCTCCAAAATGCCATTAAATAAATACAAACCATTACTTTGTGCTCAACTAAGAAAGGCAAATTGCTACCGACTAAACCATGAAACAACTGTTTCTTAGTGCTTAGAATTTTTGTTTTATATTTATTGAAAGAGTTGTCTAATATTTATGTAGTTATATACATTTTTGTCATAATCACTCTTGCATACACCTAAAGAAGAAAATTTAAGCCAATTAAATTTCTTAGGTCTCCTTCATGTTGAGTTTGACTCTTGTGTATCATTTGACTCCAAGAGTCATCGATATGTGTGTTTTCCCCCAAGGTATCTTCTTCTATGTCACCAGGAGTTTGGGTGATGCAACATTTCTTAAAACACGCTCCATTATTGTCTCTGGGATTTTCTTCCAAGCCACTGACACTCACTATGCAAATTTTAATGCATATGTTCTTGCACAGCCGTTTTTCTGGCTGACTACAATGTAAGATGCATTTTGATTTCGGAAATGTTAAAATGTGAAAAAAAATGTGCATTTTGGAATGAAGGAAATATAGTATAATCCCTTCTTGGATATGCATAATGCATGATGCATATTTAAGTCTTTGTGACACTCTTCCCTGAAAAAAAGTCTGTTTAACTGTGTTTATCCCAGTGTTGCCCAAACTTAATTGACCCTGGAATCTAGGCCCACTCCTAATATTTTCAGGGCCTTGACAAGGGAGTAAGTGGAGATCCGTGTACCGTAACAAACTGTTATGTAATATATACTATATCCTCAATATACTGACGAATATACCTTTCTCAATTACGTGGAAATCCAGGTTTGAATTTGGAATTCTTGGACTCCTTAGGCTTCTGCATTGGGAGAGTTATTCCTTAGCCCCCTGCTCATGGTCTGTTCTCTCTCTCCCATACCACCCCTGGTTGCATCCCACACTACAGGAAGCCTCTGGTTTATGTGTGTGGACACTCTAATAGCACATCCATATCCAAGCTTCTTCCCATAGGAGCTTGGGGGCTGTTGGGGACACAGAGTATGGGTTAGAAGGAGGGGTGTGGGTTCTAAGCAGACATGCCCCCTCAGACCTGGGACTCCTTGCCCTGAAGGGTACAGCCAGGGAAGGACCAGAGCTAGGCCTCTGTCACTCAAGACCCAGGTCAGGGTCCTCTCTTCTATGGGCCTAAGGATGGGATTGCTAGAATGTTTTTATTATATAAGACCTATTAACATCCCATGGAATAAGAACATTTTCCAACAGCTCCTCTGAGGGTGGATGGTTCTATTTGTGAATATGCTTATATTTTCTTTTCCTTCCTTTTTCTCTCATCTTCCCTTCTCTACTCTTTTTTAAAAAAACCTCTCCTTTAGTTGGTTTGTAACATCCAACTTTTGTATACTACCTTTCCCCCATCCAAGGGCATTCACATCCTTTCCTCACTATAACATTCTTAGGAGGAACCAGGGGCAGTGGTTGTCACCCTCTTTCAACCACTGAGGAAACAGTGGCACAGAGCAGTAAAATGACTGGTCCTGGTCACCGAGATCGGTACCTGGTTTGACAAAACCTCTCACCTGAGCATTATCACTGGCCAAGACTGTTCCCTGCCCAAGAGAAGAAATCTGTTGGATCTTATCTGTTAAGAGCATGATTGCATGTACTAATGGATTTCTATGACAAGTCCCTGATTGTAGTATCTGTGCATGGAAATGTTGCATAGTAGGACACAGGACCAGGTCAAAGGAGATCAGAGATCTGAAAATAATACACATAGAGAAATAAGATCCCCTTCCTCACTTGCCTCTGTGCTCAAAGCTATTGCACACAGATCTTGATATAAATTCAAGTTAAACGAAGGGAATTTGTTTTACCATCTGGAATAGTCTCTTGGCCCTCTGAGATGTGTGAAAAGAGGGCCTCTACCAATGGAATGGAGAGGAAATCTTGTAAAGTTGGGCCATGCAGCTCTGCAGAGCATGGCTGAGAAAAGTTTTGTGTGTGTGTGTGTGTGTGTGTGTGTGTGTGTGTGTGTGTGTGTGTTTCTTTTACAGATACAAACACCTAGATATAAACACCTATTTGCAGGTGTAACCCTCTACCCCCAAACCAAGGCAATCTCTCTTTTTTTTTCATTGAGGTACAGTTGATTTACCATATTATATAAGTTTCAGGCATATGACATAGTGATTCACAATTTTTAAAGGCTATACTCCATTTATAGTTATTATAAAATATTGGCTCTACTCCCTGTGCTATACAATATATTCTTGTAGCTTATTTATTTTATACATAGTAGTATCTCTTAATCCCCTTCTCCTATTTGCTTCTTCCCCCTCTCCCTCTCCACTGGTAACCACTAGTTTTTTTCTCTGTATCTGTGAGTCTATTTCTTTTTTTGTTATATTCACTAGTTTGTTATATTTTTTAGATTTCACATATAAGTGATATCATACAGTATTTGTCTTTCTCTGTCTGTCTTATTTCACTTGGCATAATACCCTCCAAGTCCAAGGCAAGCACTTAATTCTTTTTAAAAAATTTTTAAAAAATGTTTTAAATTTTTTGTTTTGCTGCACGCTGGCCTCTCACTGTTGTGGCCTGTCCCGTTGTGGAGCACAGGCTCCGGACGCGCAGGCTCAGGGGTCATGGCTCATGGGCCCAGCCGCTCCGCGGCACGTGGGATCCTCCCACACCAGGGCACGAACCCGTGTCCCCTGCATCGGCAGGCGGACTCTCAACCACTGCGCCACCAGGGAAGCCCCCAAGCACTTAATTCTATCAACAAAAGGAGAGACACTTTCCTTCTTCTTTCCTAGAAGTCTCCACTCCGATTTACTCTCTGGATGAGAAGTAAAATCTGGTCTATGGAAGTCACCTTGTAACTCTTTCTCTGTTGGTGTTTGACCATGAAGGTGAAACTTCCCAGGATAAGCCCCCCTTCTGTGTTCAAGCCCACTGCACACGTTTACTCGAACTGACACCACTGGGAAGGCCCTTCCATTTTCCAAAAGGTTTAGAAAACAAGACTCCCCTTTCAGGGGCTTTATGTTCCTCCAGCCACAACTCTGCAATTGAGGCCGTCTCCTCACACCCCCATTACAACAGGAGACTGAAGAATACGAATTCCTTTTTTGTATGGTACTTAAAATTCTAACTCTGAGCCAGTTCACATCGCAACCAGCCTGGTTATTACACTGGTGTCAGTAACACCTCCGGTTTCATCCTATCTCTATAAACCATGGTGTATTAATTAGGGTCTCTGATGCTGTTGTTAGTGAGAATTCTAAAGCACAATTAGTATTAATAGCTGCTGTAATTGACAAGAACACTTTTGTTGCTTCTCTAAAACGCTTTGTCCCTTCCATTGAAAGCCACGACACATGGATATGTAGCGGACCCGTGGAGGACAGAGGACTGGTATAATTAGAGTGACAGGTTACAGGTCTAGCTTTCAAATTAAGACTTACAGTGAACAGTGCCTTTATCCCCTGGTCCCTCATCTACTAGTATTATTTGCATGACTATAACCCTCTCCAAGATTATGCAGATGTTCTATATGACTGATATTTACTTTAAATATATGTCAGATATCAAAGAGCTAGAAGAGAGGTGAGAATGCAATTTGTGCTTATGAAGAGGTCGGTGGCTGAGGCCAGAGGTATTATTTAACTTTTGATTTCTGCACTAGTCTTTATGAATATAGATTAGAATATGACTCCCAGGGAAAACACCATTCGTAGTGGAAAAGTCAATTGTAAGGATGCCTTTGATGCAACAGGAACCTCTGTTTTCTTTCCTTTCACCTTCAGAAGGAATGAGTCAGTGGTCGTTTTCTTTTATGACTCACCTGTCCTGAAATGCTCAGTGAAATGGTTTCATACCCTGTTGTTGTTTAACTCGTGTCTTTTTGTGTGTAAGTAAAGAGAGACTGAAGAGAGAAAAACAAGGAGGGTGAACCATGAACATCATGAAGCATGGTTTTTGGAAACTTGAATATGATAAAGCATCCCAGAGTTTTTTCTTAAACATCACAGGTACTCAATTTCTATCTTCCTTTCTTTCCCTGTGATTCATGGGACTAGCCCCCTTTAGTTTTTTGTTTGTTTGTTTGTTTTTTCCCATACTTCCTGGGCAAAAGAAATCTCTTTTTTGGTTCCTCCACGATGACACATGGTTTGGTAAAAAGTGAATTGGGCTAATAGTTAGGAGCCTTGACTCTGACCTGCAAAAATAACTTTCCTCTTCTGGGCCTCAATTTCCTTATCAGTAAAATGAAGCAGTTATTCTCACTAATTTTAAGGCTACCCTCCCACTGCCTTGCTCTACAGTTTATGTAATGATGTTCTTGAGATAAATGTGTTGTCTCACCTGAATAAAGCATCAATTCTTGGAATGGAAGGAAGATAAATTTGGGGGTAAATGTAAGAGAATTACAATCAACAATAGTGACTATGAGATAAGAATTCTGGAAAGCTCACTGCCCACAAAGTGGGACAGAGGAGAAAAGGACATCTTCAAGGAACATTTTGTCTTGGACACTAATGCTTTTCTACTACCACACAGCAAAACTGGACCATCGAAGAAGAATCCCAGGCCATCACTCTGAGGGTGCTGTGTTTGTTTATTTATTTACTTACTTATTTCAATGAAAATTTACTAGCTGGACAACCTATCAATCAGTTCAAGGATTTTCTTTTCTTTTTTTTTTTTTTAACTGTTCTAGCAATGAGTTCACAGGATCTGGTCAGACTGCTTTGTGATTTTTAAGACAACCGAAGAAGATTAACAGAGGAAGTGAGAATCATGTCTTAAATGAGTATAGCTGACCTTAGCAATCCTTACTATATATTTCCAACTCTCTGCCTTCCAGGCACACAGTAGGATTGTACTCCTTATTTTCCTAATGGTTGGATGAGGCCATGCACCAGCCCAGGTCAATGAGTTCTAAGGAAAAGTAGTGTTTGTCTTTTCCATGTCTTTCCTAGTTGGAACATTACCTTCCTGGTGCAAGACTGTCCAGAGTTTCCTTTTCTCCTGGCACAGTGACCAGCAGGATCTGTGGGGGGCGGGTGGTGGGGTGATGGCTGCACCATCTGTCCGTATCTCTGAGTGACTGCAATAGTTGTGCTTTTCTACTGACCTGGGATGGGTGAGTATTAATGAGTTATGACCAATGTTGTCAGAAGTCCCTGAATTTTTGGAATTGCTTGTTACCAGAGCCTATTCTGATGAATACAGTCACGTTGAGACCTAGTTTGATGCACAAACCACAGAGACTGTTCTGCCTACAGAGGCAAGCCTCAGTCAGGGTTCTCCAAAGAAACAGACTAATAGGATATATGTGTATGTGTGTGTGCATGCGTGTGTATAAAGAGATTTATTACAAGGAATTGGCTCATGTGGTTATAAAGGCTGAGAAGTCCCCCAAATCTAAAGTCCGCCAGCTGAAGACCCATGAGTTCCAGTGGTATAGTTCCATCTGAGTCCAATGGCCTGAGAACCAGGAATGCAGGTAGTGTAAACTCCAGTCTAAAAGCTGGCAGGCTCAAGACCCAAGAAGAAGAGATATTTCAGTTTGAGTTTGAAGGCAGGGAAGGACCCATGTTCCAGCTCTAGTAGTCAGGCAGAAGGCACTCCCTCTTATTCAGCCGTTTTGTTCTACTCAGGCTTTTCATTGATTGGATGAAGCCCCACCCATCTTAGGGAGGGCAATCTGCTTTACTCTGTCTACTGATTTAAATGTTCATCTCATCCCCAAACACCCTCACCGAAACACCCAGAATAATGTTTGCCCCCATATCTGGGCACCCCATGGCTCAGTCAAGTTGAGACACAAGATTATCCACAAGGCTTTGTGGGAAATAGGTTCATTCTATGGTGAACAAATCTTGGAGCCAATACAGAGCAATGGAATTTGGTGTTAAAATCAGTCCATTTGGCAATGTAACCCTAAAGGTCATTCCATTGAGAGAGAGAGAGAGAGACAAACACCTGTGGCTTAAAGTCTTTTATTTACTGTACTGTAAAATCACCCATGCATACAAGTTTTCAGTTGCCAGTGATGTTCCAAAAATAATGAAACGTATTAAAATAAAGCTTCAGTTATGATACCTGAGAAAAGGTTTCATTATATAACTGCCTCTGTTTAGGTGCCAATGTGTGGTTTCCACTCATATCTCTCTGGGGTATGTGGCAGTGCATGTAGCCCTGATCTGGGATTTTTTTTCTCTCTTATGCTCTTTCTGAAAGACAGGAAAAATCTTTATTTTCTTTCTAGAAAGTCCCGTTATTTGGCCCTAAAAGTTGACTTTTTTGGCAAAATGTTGCCAAGGTGACACTTCCCTGGGAGAACAAAACAAACCCACCAGAAATTGGAGAGTCTACCTCAGAGACCCTTACACCCACTAACTCTGGGTATTCTGTTTCCTTACACGTGTTCCCTCCAATCTCCAAAGAGAGGGTGGCTTTCTGTGGACTTGGAAAGAATTTCAAAAGAAGGCTTAACTCTTAAGATTGGGGTTAGGACTCTAAATGTCTACGGCAAAAACTGTGTATAATCAAACATTTCCTTAAAAAAATTTTATATTCACTAGGAAATGTAGCATACATGGTTTAGGGTATACGGTATCAGACCTTAATAAGTTCAGCACTGTCATATTCTCCTTGAAGTGTTGGCATCGTGGTTTCTTGAGTTGAACAGACCTTGAGTTTCTTGAGAAACTCAAGAAACTGGCTTAAGTTTAAGAAATTGGCTGGTTTAAGTTTAAGAAACTGGTTTAAGTTTAAGAAATTAAATTAAATTTAACTGGTTTAAGTTTAAGAAATTGGCTTAAGTGCCCATACTATATTAAAAATTCTTTTTTGCCCCCTGAGAATATAGGATCAATTTTGTGGAAACTATTTGTTGGTATGTGCGGATTTCACTGCCCTAGCTACCATGTATGGCCAACATTATTAGCATAAGAGAAGCTCAATTTAATACCCAGTGTAGGCTAGCACACAAGTTTTGAAATGCTTGGCATTCTTTCATAGACTTCTGTCTATCTTAGATATCCCTAAAGGTCACCAGAGCAACAACCCCAAGGAAGTGCTCTAGTGGCAGATTTTCAAAAATTAGCTTGGAGTGCAACTCCTTGCTAAGTGAAAGTGATTAAAAAGGATTTCAAGCATGCAGTCCATGACTGCTGAAAGTGGCAGATGGTGTGAGCTAGTACATTATGTCAAGGAATCCATGTACATTTTTGCAACCATTTACAGCTCTTGATACACATCAATACTCCCAGAATGCTGTCATCACAGGAGCCTGGCCAGCTGACCCTTGTCAAATGTGCCATTTCTTTTTCGTTTCCAAAAGTCTTTATTTCAGTTGCATTTTTCTATCCTCTCCTAGGAGATTCTTGTTTGGAGGTTTTGTTAAGAATTCAAAGCATTGAAAATTATACTGTAAGAGTCTCTTGTTTCATCCATGTTCTCATTTGTCTGGGATAGATGTTGGGGGCTGGGAGACATTTATTCCCTGACTGTTCTGTCTGTTTTAGGATGGCTTCCTCCTCTATACAATAACACCTTAGGGAAGACAGAGGCAACGTGGGCCCCCAAATTTCAGTTTGTTGGCCTGCAGTAGTGGGAAGCACACACCTTGGTAGACCAGATAGTCCCAATCAAACTCCTGATTCCAGGCAGATCCTTATGATCTGGTGTGCTGTTGAGTTAGCAGAAGAAAAAGTCTAAAACCTGAGCCTGCACTCACCCAGAAAGACACACAAGTCACTGCTTATCCACTATCCTTATTGGAGCAACAAACTCTACTTGCAAAACGTCTGGGAATAATGTGAAAATGTCCCAGCTGGTGTCTAACATCCAGCTCATCTCTTACTTCACACAAAGCTGTTTTGCAGTATTGGGCAGTTTTGTTGCAAGGCTTCCTTGAATGTGACCTGAACCAATTAGCAGAGACCTACCATCTAGCCTTAGTTGGGCATAAGCAAGGCACTGGAGATGGTAGGCAATCTCTGGGGCATTTCTTTGGACTTCTTGAGCTGTTTGGGTTCCAGCTGTGGGGTCACTTTGGCCATGGGAAGGAGAAGTTCTCTGGGGCAACCAACAGCAGAAGATGAGGCTGTCACACCTTCTGGGTTGCCTGTGAGTCAGTCTCAGTTGGGAGGTGGCAGCGGGTAACATTGAGGAGCCTGACTCACAGGTCCAGCAAGCAACCTGGGGATCCCTCTGATATTTGTTTTTTTTGTGTGTGTGTGTGTGGTACGCGGGCCTCTCACTGTCGTGGCCTCTCCCGTTGCGGAGCAGAGGCTCCGGACGCGCAGGCTCAGTGGCCATGGCTCACAAGCCCAGCCGCTCCGCGGCATGTGGGATCCTCCCGGACCGGGGCACGAATCCGTGTCCCCTGCATCGGCAGGCGGACTCTCAATCACTGCGCCACCAGGGAAGCCCTCCCTCTGATATTTGAAGAGAAACCTCCAGGAAAGACTGGACCTTGGATCACCTAAGCATATGGGAACTTAGATTCACTATAATTTGAATATTAAAAGAAATGTCATTTGGCAAGTAGTAGCTTTCTCCCGAGCTTTCTAGCATGTCTAGAACTCATTCCCATGTCTTCTCTCCTTGAGGTCATCTCATTTCAACAGTAGGAGACCACAGGCTCTGGAAGCTTCTGTATCTGCATAACAAATTAGTCATATATAAGACTGGACAGCCTGGACATTGTGAAATGTACCAATGGCTGACTCTTTCATGGCTGTCTTTTGAGACCATGGTGACAAGATGACACTCAGTGAGTGGAAGTAGTGCTTTTGTCCGAAGGAAATGAATGTCCCACCGTCACTCATCCAGGGGAGTGATTAATCGTGGGGCAGAAAGTGAGAAAGTTTTGTATGCTGAGCTGATGGTGAAGCATGCAGTTGCAGAGCTCATCATGGGCATCCCTGTTCTAATTGTGTTACCTGGAGCAGCTCCGATGTTTGAAATGGATCAAGGCTGTCAAATTTAGTCAGGAAGAGAGGAGGGAAAAGTCAGCAGGTACATTATGAGAGGGTGGACCCCTGAGAAGTTGAGGTGAATCATGACCCCCAGGGGGAAAGCAAGATAGACAAGAAAGGCATGGCTGACAAACAGGACCGTCTTCTCCATTTTGCAGCAGGCCAGCCCTGGCAATCAGCAGATAAGCACTTGAACATCTGTTCAGTAGATACCTGTTAGATTACTTGTTCCGTAACTCACATCTCCACTGGTCACTTGTAATGACAGGAGGACCTGGCAGCAGTTCCTTATCTGGTTTCACTTGGGAAAGGAACAAAGCACAAAGAAAACGGAGCTCATTGGGAAAGCAGATCACCTTTCTTCCTCCGTTCAACAGGGAGTCCAGACCTCACTCTTGAGTGTCCAGGGTCTGCAATACTCAGAGATGAGTAAAGTGGCTGCCCATGTGTTAAGTCTTCAGCTTTACCAGAAAGCCCTGCTCTCAGCAAAATATCTCGTATTATCAGTTGCTTAGAATCCCCACATTATTTCTATATGTTAAGCATTATGTTTCCAAGAGTCCCCTATAAAAATGCAAATATCCACAAATAGGTAGTACACTCAGGTGTTGTCAGCTGTTAATGAAGTGCTGGGAATTAGTTTAACCCTGAGTTTCCCGGAGTGGGCCCTGCATATCCCTTGAGTTATGGAAGATGGTTATAAGTGGTACCCACACAATCTTACCCAGTATTTTATTTTATTTTTCCTCTGTGCAGTCACTTTCTATTTAGAGCAAGTGGGCCTGTTAAAGATATAAAATTTCTTTTAAATAAACTTTATTTTTATTTTATTTTATTTTATTTTATTTTTTTTGCGGTACGCGGGCCTCTCACTGCTGTGGCCTCTCCCGTTGCAGAGCACAGGCTCCGGACGTGCAGGCTCAGCGGCCATGACTCACGGGCCCAGCCGCTCCGCGGCACATGGGATCTTCCCGGACCGGGGCACGAACCCGTGTCCCCTGCATCGGCAGGCAGACTCTCAACCACTGCACCACCAGGGAAGCCCTAAATAAACTTAATTTAATTGAAAAAAGGCAACTTGAAGAAAAATATTACGTACCTTATAAGATAGGTGTACGAGGACATGGAAAAATACCATGAATGACTCTACGTTTGGGAAATGCTGGTTTAACAGCACATCTTATTTCATGGATAGATGAAAAGGCCCTGTAATGGGAGTGGGTGAGGCAGAAACAAGGTTGTGAGCTCTTGGCAATGACTACTTGACTAACCATGGGTGCTGGGATCAATTGGAGGGGCCATAGGGAGGGGACTGATTCATGCTGGGGACCAGGTGGACTAGAGGGTGAAACTGCAGTTCCCGCTCTGGCTCTGCTATGATGGACAAGCAGCTGATTAGGTTCTAGGGACTCGCTGTTTCCTCCTCTTCTCAGATAAGCAAGAGCCCAGAGCACAGGGCTGAGCAGAGCAGTGTTTGTGCGTGGACTTTCTCCCCAGGGGCAAGGAAACTAAAATTGAGGAACAGTAGGTCATCCCCTGGGGGGTCCTTGCAGGAGGGAAGCCTAGGAATGACAAGCGACATTGGAGGTTAACGCTGGGGCCAGATGTGGGGCAGTGGACACACCGCCATGACTGAGACTGGAAAATTCCCCAAAGGCCTTGGGACATGACCAAAGGTGTTTGCTCTGCTGATCTTAGAGGATAGTGACCCTGGGTTATGGCTTTGAAGAGCTGGTGCTGGATGGTTAGATGTACGAGGGATACGTTGGTCTATCTTGTTCGCTAGTCTCCCTAAGCCTTTGGGCACAAAATCAGAGCCGACTAAGCATTTTCTGAATAAATGAATGAACGAACATTTGTTGAACAAAGCCGAGTTAGATGATCTTCAGAAGTTATTTTACCTCCCTGGGCCTCAAAGTTTTCACTTGTAAAGTAAAATCATACTGTTGGCTAAATCATAGACTCAGTTCAGTTTGCTTCATAAGGCTGTTGTGAGATCAGATAAGCAATATTGATGAGAATAGCTTATTTTTGGGGTGCTTACCATATACCGGGTACTGTACTGGGAACTTCCCATGCATTCATCTATCCCAGTGATCCCTGTGGGGGAGGTACCCACTTCAGGACAACAACATTTGTAGGGCCCAGTGCAAAATAAAAATGCAAGGCTCTTTGTTCAAAAATTCCTAAGAATTTCAAGGTGGTGACCACAGAGAACTAGATCAAGTTCAAGACCCTGCTAAGTGTGGAGTTCTGTGCAGCTGCTGATGTCACTGGTCCACAAAACTGGCCCTGACTACTCTCCCTCATTTGCAGATGATTTAACTGAGGTATAAAGAAATTCACACTCCTACAAGGTCATTGGCTAGTATGAGGCACACAAGATTCATATCCTGGCAATGTGAGTCAAGAGCCCAGGTTTATTGCCCCTAATCTGTAACGTCTTTGTAGGGAGATAACACATGCAGAGATGCTGCATAAATGTAGTGTTTTGTTTTTGTTTTTGTTTTTCCAACAGGGGCAGCCTTATGAATGTAGACCATAAAAGAGTTGCAAGGTGAATAAATTCTGGGGATCTAATGTACAGCATTATGATTAGAGTTAATAATACTGTGCTGTATACCTGAAATTTGCCAAGGGAGTAGATCTTAAGTGTTCTCACCACACACACACCCAAAAAGAGAACTTTGTGAGGTGATGAATGTGCTAATGAACTTGATTTTTTTCACAATACATATGCATATTAAATCACCACGTTGTACATCTTGAAAAAAAAAAATCACGTTGTACAACGTGTCCTGTTTTTGTCCATCACAGCTCAATAGAGCTGAGGGGAAAAAAAGACCAAAGAAAGAGGCCACAGCAATGAGGAAATTTCTGAAAACCACTTCCTCCCAGAATTGGCAGCTGCCACCAGCAGGCCGAGCCTGGAGGGACTCCTAATTCTCACACAGAGCATTCTCCCCTTGAACTGTCTTCCACCCTCATTAGGGACCAGAAACATTGCGACAGGTACTGATTGGTTTGAGGCCATCAACATTAGTTTACAAAAGGGAAGGTCGAGCCTAATCAGTGTGATTAATATCTCCTGTGAAGTGTCTCCAAGCTGCTCTTGCGGGGAAGGAAGGAGCTGGAATGCGCTTGGGATTTCCGGAGGCTCTTGGTGCAGAAGGCAGGCAAAGTGGTGGAGATGACATTGGGAACTGACAGCGAAATACTGAGCTGGAGGGCAAAGCCAGTTTGTCAAAGGCTCCAGGGAATCCAGTAGCCAAGAAGCCCTGATTTGTCCCTTTGCAGAGAATTCTTCAGTCTCCCATCCTGCCAGCTCCCAGGGGGACGGAGCCTAACCCTAGAACTCTCTCCACAGGCCCTGCTTCTGTGCTGACACCCCTCACCCCTCACTTTGTTTCCCACTTGGGAAAGAGAGGTGCTGAGTTTAGGGAAATCAAATCCCAAGTGCAGTTCTAGCTGATTTCAGAACCTAACTCCTGCGCAAGATGTTCCCCAAGATTTCTTTTTAATTCTGTTGCCAACGAACAACTCCACTAACCCAAATTAAGGCTGTAGAGGTTGCATATTACAACTGAATGGAGACGACCCTACAGGCAAGTGGTGTGCTTGAGAATTCTCCATCTCTCTCCATTCACTGCGAGGGATTTGAGAGTCGTCTTGAAGGCAGAGGGGGTGGAATGGACAGACATCTGCTCCTGGACCAGGAGTCAGCAAACTTCTTCTGTAAGGGCCAGAGAGGAAATATTTTAGGCTTTGGGGGCCATATGGCTTCTGTTGCAGCCACTTGATTCTGTTGCTGTGGGAAAGCAACCACAGATGATATGTAAATGAATATGTGTCGGTGTTCCAATAAACCTTTACTTACAAAAACAGGTGGTGGGCTGGATTTGGCTCATAGTTTGTCAACCCTTGATCTAGACTTTCCTTTCAGAGGTCTCAAGGTGGAATGTGCCTGAGGATTACAGGGGTAGATTTAGAGGGACAACGGGGTTTAAAGGATTTTCTAAAGATGATTTTGATTATATGTAATTTGCCAAGACTTTGTTCTCAGCCCTAGTCTAACATACTGTTATATGTGATTAATTTTTTTTTTTTTTTTTTAATATTTGAGAGAACTGGGTTAGGTAGGGAGCTTAGGAAACTTGTCCAAAGGCATCCCACTAGGGAGTGATGGAGCTGGGATTTGAACACTGTCCGTCTGGTTTTGGAACCCCTTCTCAGAAACATCTAGAATTGACTGATCTGGAAATGAATTTCTTTTAGGACAGTGCTTCACACAGCCTACCACTCAGTTAGGTACCTGGTAGAGACATTTTGGTGATGAGAATAATACAATTAGGAGGAAGGATAAGAGGAGTATCCACTAGGGGATGGTACAAAAGGCAATATCAGCCTCCACTCTCCAATTAGTTCCTATCTTCTTCCATCCCCCCTCTCCCCCACCTCCCTGAAATATAAATTCTTTGAAATATGGTAATGCTTTCAATGCACCCGGATGTTTTTATTAGACGTCAGGATCATATTTGGCCAATGTCACAGGACTCACAGCTCTTGACAAAGTATGATGTCATTTAGAAGTTCATGTTCTTGACATTGTTTTAGAGAGTCCTGTTAAAAAAGCCAAATATGTTTTTTGTTGTTGTTGGTGGTGGTGGTTTTTTTTTTTTGCGGTACGCGGGCCTCTCACTGTTGTGGCCTCTCCTGTTGTGGAGCACAGGCTCCAGACATGCAGGCTCAGCAGCCATGGCTCACGGGCCCAGCTGCTCCACGGCATGTGGGATCCTCCCAGACCGGGGCACGAACCCGTGTCCCCTGCATCGGCAGGTGGACTCTCAACCACTGCGCCACCAGGGAAGCCCCACCAAATATGTTTTTAGGGGCTCTCACGGCAGGGAAGCAGCCATGGTAATGCATAGCCATATCAGTTGGAAGAGGATTAATTAAGCAATAAGACAGAGGCAGGCAGTGCATTTCGGAGAGGTTATTGCAAGGCTCATAGAGTGTTGCCGAGGCATTCAGCCAAGAGCTGAGTGACTTCCACTGGCCAAGGCATTTCAGTCATCCAAGACGTGTAATGTTCTCCCAGAAACACTATCCCCTGCCATCCATTTCCACTGAGAGAAATAAAAAGACCCTCTTATTAACTAGGTGTTATTAGGCATGGGCAAATTGACAGCCATTTCATTATTTCATAATTATGATTAATGGCTTTCCCAATGAAGTCATTGTCGGCTAGCCCAAAGCCAACTGGTTCCTTTTGGGATGGTGTCACCAAGTCATGGTTAATGTTTTTTTTTTTTTTTTTTTTTTTTTTTGCGGTATGCGGGCCTCTCACTGTTGTGGCCTCTCCCGTTGCGGAGCACAGGCTCCGGACGCACAGGCTCAGCGGCCATGGCTCACGGGCTTAGTTGCTCCGCGGCATGTGGGATCTTCCCGGACCAGGGCACGAACCCGTGTCTCCTGCATCGGCAGGCGGATTCTCAACCACTGCGCCACCAGGGAAGCCCGGTTAATGTTTTTAGAAGCATGGAATACATAGAGTTTCACAAACCTTGGGGAGGGAAGGTGAGTCCTGATTACCTCTGGAGACTGCACAGGAAGCAGACCTCTTCTTTTTTTTTTTTTTTTTTTTTTTTTGCGGAGCACAGGCTCCGGACGCGCAGGCTCAGAGGCCATGGCTCACGGGCCCAGCCGCTCCGCGGCATGTGGGATCTTCCCGGACCGGGGCAAGAACCCGTGTCCCCTGCATCGGCAGGCGGATTCTCAACCACTGCTCCACCAGGGAAGCCCAGACCTCTTCTTGAGGAAAGTAAACTCTGAAGAGGCCAAGAGGGGTAAGGGTGCATGAATGTGGTGATGGGAGAAACAGAGGCAAGAAGAAACAGTGTAGTAACTGCCCTTCATCTTTAAACATACTTTGTTGTCTACTAAATGCATTCATACGGGGCTTCCCTGGTGGCGCAGTGGTTGAGAGTCCGCCTGCCGATGCAGGGGACACGGGTTCGTGCCCCGGTCCGGGAAGATCCCACATGCTGCGGAGCAACTGGGCCTGTGAGCCATGGCCGCTGAGCCTGCGCGTCCGGAGCCTGTGCTCCACAACGGGAGAGGCCACAGCAGTGAGAGGCCCGCGTACCGCAAAAAAAAATAAAAAATAAAAAATAAATAAATGCATTCATACGAATGTTTCATTGGAGAGCCTTAATAATTATTCGAGTTCTTTGTTTTTCATACTAGGCATTCCAGAAATACAAAAAGCAATTGTTAGGTGACAGATAATATTATGGGCCGAGTTGTGTCACACACAACACACCCCATTCATATGATGAAATCCTAACCCATGGGACCTCAGAATGTGACTGTATTTGGAGAACGGGTCTTTTTAAAAAAATGTTTATTTGGAGTATAGTTGCTTTACAATGTTGTGTTAGTTTCTGCTGTACAGCAAAGTGAATCAGTTATACATATACACATATCCACTCTTTAAAAAATTTCCTTCACATTTAGATCACCACAGATCATTGAGTAAGGTTCCCTGTGCTAAACCGTAGGTTCTCATTAATTATCTATTTTATACATAGTAGTGTATATATGTCAATCAGAGATAGAGTCTTTAAAGATGTCATTAAGTTAAAATGAGGAAATTAGGGTGGGCCCTAATCCAGTATGATGGGTGTCCTTACAAGAAGAGGAAATTGGGACACAGACAGGGACAGAGGGAAAACCATGTGAAGATGCAGAGAGAAGATGGCTATTTCTAAGCCGAGAAGAGATGCCTTAGAAAGGACTAATTTGCTGATACCTTGATCTTGGACTTCTAGCCTCCAGAACGGTGAGGAAATAAATTTCTGTTATTTGAGCCACCCAGTCTGTAAGACTACTTTGTTACTGTAGTCCTAGCAAACTAATACAGATAGAAATGAAATGTAACCCAAGGTAAAATGTGATCAGAACTAGAGGAAAGGGCAAATCAAATAGATAAAGTACAGTAAAAACTCTCTTTGGGGTAGGTGTACAGGCAATAGGTACCCAAATTTTAAATATGCATATCCCTTGACCTAGATAGTGCACATTTAGAAATTTATCCTAAATACTCAGATACATTTGTGTGAATGTATTTAAAATGATGATGAATGCAGGATCACATTTTGGTGGATAGAGGATTAGTTCAACACAGTATGGTACATGGATACCATGGAACAGAATTAACCAATGGAAAGAATGAGATAGCCAATAATATTGACGTGAAAGATGTCTACAGTATATTATTAAATTAAAAAATGAGGCCGGTTGTACAGAAGAATTTCATTTATATGTATTTATATTTTTTGAACATGTAGAGTAACACACGCCAAGTGTTAACAGTGACTTTCTCTGGGTGGGTGATCATATAGTGGGGGTTTGACTTTCTACTTGATGCAAGTTTGGAAGAACAAAGGTGAACTCTGATAGAAGGGACAACTTTCTAAACCTCATCAGAAAATCAGGTTCTGCTTTCTTCATAGGCATGGTTCTGAGAATTGAATGAATGCACATGTGTTTGGGACAATAAACCAAAGCAAAAATAGCCAACACTTACTCAATGCTGTTCTAGGTGCTTTACATGAAATACCTCATTCAGTCCTCCCAACAGCCCCATGAGGTAGTGTGGTAGCATTATTTATGATAACCTATATATATTTGGTCTTTGTCCAGGTTTCCAGAACAGAGCTCCTAAAATCCTTGGAATTTCCTAAGTGATGAGAGTGATAAAGGTGTTTTTTGGTATGTTAACAGGTAACTTTTTTGTAACATCTTTATTGGAGTATAATTGCTTTACAATGGTGTGTTAGTTTCTGCCGCACAACAAAGTGAATCAGCTATACATATACATATGTCCCCATATCTCCTCCCTCTTGCGTCTCCCTCCCAACCTCCCTGTCCCACCCCTCTAGGTGGACACAAAGCACCAAGCTGATCTCCCTGTGCTATGCGGCTGCTTCTCACTAGCTTCGATTTTACATTTGGTAGTGTATATATGTCCATGCCACTCTCTCACTTTGTCCCAGCTTACACTTCCCACTCCCTGTGTCCTCAAGTCCATTCTCTACGTCTGTGTCTTTATTCCTGTCCTGCTCCTAGGTTCTTCAGAACCTTTTTTTTTTTTTTTTTTAGATTCCATATATATGTGTTAGCATACGGTATTTGTTTTTCTCCTTCTGACTTATTTCACTCTGTAGGACAGACTCTAGGTCCATCCACCTCACTACAAATAACTCAATTTAGTTTCTTTTTATGGCTGAGTAATATTCCATTGTATATATGTGCCACATCTTCTTTATCCATTCATCTGTCAATGGATACTTATATTGCTTCCATGTCCTGGCTATTGTAAATAGAGCTGCAATGAACATTGTGGTTCATGACTCTTTTTGAATTAGGGTTTTCTCAGGGTATATATGCGCAGTAGTGGGATTGCTGGGTCATATGGTAGTTCTATTTTTAGTTTCTTAAGGAACCTCCATACTGTTCTCCATAGTGGCTGCACCAATTTACATTCCCACCAACAGTGCAAGAGGGTTCCAACAAGGTGACTTTTGGGTCTCACCTAAGGATGGGGGCTTGTAGCCAGTGGAGCCAACCACATGATTGGAGGGTTGGAACTTTCAGTCCACTCTCCCCACCTGTAGTTTGTACTACGGGTTTGAGGTGGGGTAAGAGATGGTAGAGCTGGAAAGCAGAGTGATCAGGGCTTGTGTGAATGGGGCACCCTCCTCACAGATGCCAGTGGTGAAGCTGAGCATGATGGAGGACACACTAGGTTGAAGGATGATTTAGGACGAGACGAGAATGAAGTTGTTGTATGTCATTGGTTTATTAGATTGAGGAAAGAAGGGCCATCGTCATAACACTAATTATAGTTACTCCCTATGAGCATTTACTGAGGGAGAAGCATTTTGCCAAGACTTAAATTAAAAAAAATTTCTTACAAAAATCCTATGGGGCAAATAATATTCATATGCCCTGTTCACAGATGAGGAAAGTGAGTCTGAAATCCCCAAAGAACTGCCTAAGCTTCTGTATACCCAAGCTGGGATCGGAGCTTAGATCTTTTTGATCAACTCTGAAGCCCCTGCTCTTAGGTATTGCTCTGTTTGTTCCATATCGTTTGAGCAGTGCCCTTGAAAGAGGCAGATTTTGGGTGGGGAAAAGTGTTGAGATGTTGACTACTGATGAGAGTTGCCTACTTTCCCCTCAGCTTTCTCCCCATGGGCCCCGGGGAACTCTAAATAACATGTCTCCCTACCCCCTCTAATGAGCTGGTTTAAAATAGCTTCCCCTGTGTGGCAAAATGGCTCCCAGTCATGGGGCAGGTTGTGGGGGAAGTGATCTAATCCATTTAGAAAGCTGTTCCTCTCTTGCTGTTTTGTCAGAGAAGGTGATACCTGAGTCCAAAGCTGAGTAATTAAAAACCCTCTTAACACCACTTGAAATCAAGTGGCTCATATGCAACATGCTGTGCCTTCTATCCTCTGGGCTTGGGGTAATGATTGTCTTTTAATACCACTTTCAATTGTATTTTGAATCTCATGAGAGGCAAATAGAATAAACACAAGGAAACCTTTAAAAAAATACAAACAAAACCTACAAAAAAAAATTCAACCCTGTAATTATGTTCCCCATGATTTTGTATCCCCTATTACTGTTTGATTAAAAAGCAAACCCCAAACAACATACACCCTTTGAAATGTAGTTTGGCTTCAAGTCATCATGAATGTTTTATATGTATAACAAAATCTCACAATTACTAAAATAGCTTAGAGTTAATTGCATTTCGTTGGGAATTCATACTGACTTGATGTGTCTACACCAGAAAGTTATTATGAATTTAACATACCTGAGTAGTTATTTGCCATTTCAGAGCATTGAAGGGTCTTCTTGAGTCACCCCAGATGGACTCCCTTTTTCCTGGAGGTGAGGAGGCAGGAAGTGGAGATCAGGCTGAGGAGGTGAAGGTTCATCCATTCTTCACAGACAATTCATCTCACTTGACAGCCACTTTTGAGCAGGTGTGGACTACCTTCTGTTGTGTCCATGAATGATAAACTCCTAAATGTTTCACTGTCCTTTTCTCTTCTCCTGCTCTTCCTCTTTTTTCCCTACTCAAGTCAAAATAATAATAATAATAACAGCAACAACAAGCCATTTTTTAAGTGTTTGCCAATACTGAAACACAATGCTAAACGCTTTATATATTTTTAACTTATCATATCTCATCTAGACCTTGCAATACCTTGTGAGAAAGGCATTATTTTTACTTTATAGATGCTGAGGCTAGGAGAGGTCAAGCGACTTGCTCGCAGTCACACAACTGGTAAGCAGCACAATTGTGATGTGAACTGGAGTCTTTAGCTGCAAACTGCATTCTCTTCACTCCTGTGTTTTTGTTTGTTTGTTTTTTTTTGCAGATACTTAACATTTATTTATTTATATTTTTAAGGTGATAATTTTAGCCTCTATAAATGTCAAACAAATATTTCATCATTTCGAAGAAAAATAATCTAAAAATTTTATCATTCATGCAGTTAGTTAAGTAGTTCTTTTTTAAAATTTATTTTTTTAACATCTTTTTTGGAGTATAATTGCTTTACAATGGTGTGTTAGTTTCTTTTTTTCTTTTCTTTTCTTTTTTTTTTTAAACACTCCTGTGTTTTGAAGGAACACTCCTTTAAAAGAGACAGCCAAGAGGGAATGAATGGTACGGCTGGGGACTAGAGTCCAGAGTGGTTCCAGTGACTTCACACTCTGTCCCCATCCCTGCTGATCAGGTAACAACAGCCTGTGCAGATACTTTCTAAAGACTGCCCATTGCAGCTTTGTATAAAATAGGAAAAAGTGCAAATGACCTAATTTTTCATCAGCAAGGGATTAAAGCAATGAAGGATGGTGACTGCCATCATGGAATATTCCCCAGCCACTGAGAAGAATGTCAGGACTGAAGAGGGACAGTCAGGCAGGTTAAGAGACTTGTCCCAGGGACTTGTGTCTTCTTCTGGCTCCCCATCCTGACCTTCCTGCTTCCTCCTTAGAACGCTCAACAGGTTTCCCGTGTCACGCTGTTAGGAAGCCAGAGCCCGAGCATGCCCCCTACTGATCAACACTGAAGGGGAAAATAAGAGGCTGAGTCATGCATTCCTTAAGGAGTGACTTGGCCTCAGCTAAACCTGGATTTCAACCTTGAGCTGGCAAGACTCCATAGTTCTCCATACTCTCTCAGCATGACACCAGAGCAGACGTGGTGGCTTTGTGGTAGGTCTAGAGGACAGGCTTCACCTTGCCCCTCCTTCTCCTCTGGCTGGCACGGAGCAGCAGAAAAAAGCCTGGGCATCTAAGAGTCCCCAAGAGAGCACTGGAAAGGATTAATCCTGTGACTGGACATAGCAGTGACCCTGGGAACTGATGATCAGCACCAGATGGAGACCTCTCAGTGGATGTCAGTGTGTCTAGAAGCCTCTCTCCTCTTGTATGAGCCAGCATCCTCCAAAGAAACAGAAGCAACAGGAGGTAGACAGATAGATGATAGGGGATTTAATACAGGAATTGGCTCATGTCGTTATGGAGGTCTAGAAGTCCCATGATCTGCTGCCTGCAAGGTGAAGAATCAGGAAAGCTGGTGGTGTAACTCAATCTGAGTTCGAAGGCCTGAGAATTGATGGTGTAAGTCCTGATCTGAGTCTAAAAGTCTGAGAACCAGGAGCGCTGATGTCCAAGGGCAGGAGAAGGTGGATGTCTCAGCTCAAGCAGAGAGAGTGTGAACTGCCCTTCCTCTGCCCTTTGTTCTCTTCAGGGCCCTGAATGAGTTGGATGGTGCCCGCCCACATTGGGGAGGGCCATCTGCTTTACTCAGTTCACCAATTCAAATGCTCATCTTCCAGAAACATCCTCACAGAATGTTATACATCCAGAAATAATGTTTTACCAACTATCTGGATATCTCTTCACCCAGTTAAGTTTGGCCCATAAAATTAACCATCACATCCCTAATGACTTGGCGCCTCATAAATTCCCCCAATTTAAAGCAGCCCCCGGGCTTCCCTGGTGGCGCAGTGGTTGAGAATCTGCCTGCCAATGCAGGAGACACGGGTTCGTGCCCTGGTCCGGGAAGATCCCACATGCCGCGGAGCAACTAAGCCCGTGAGCCATGGCCGCTAGGCCTGCGCATCCGGAGCCTGTGCTCCGCAATGGGAGAGGCCACAACAGTGAGAGGTCCGCGTACCGCAAAAAAAAAAATAAAATAAAAAAATAAAGCAGCCCCCAAGAAAAGGTGGTATCCTTCCAAACTCCTGGTTTTGAACTAGAACAAATTCACAGCTGCTTTATGATAATTATCCAAGTTAGTTTGAATGGAATTCTTGGGATGGTTCATCCTAAAAAGAACCCAGTGGCCTCTCACATTTTCTGCAACAGGTTGGATGGTGACAAGCGCTCCCACATCATGGAATATTCTGCATCAGTATGATGAGAAGCAGCCTCTGAGGACTCTGAGGATGTTAACTGGCTTTATTAATCATAACCACAGACCAGAGGCGGTGTGTTTTCTCCAGGAGTCGAGTGAGAGATTGCCTTGTCTCCTGCCGCTCCCACAGTATAGTCAAGGCATCAAGCTAAATTAAAGGAAATGCCATCTTCTTGTGACAGCAGGTGCAAAATTACCTCTAATTATGAATTTGCTAGGTACAACAGTGACTTTGCATGAATTATAACGTGGCATTCATTAAAACAGCCATTTAGGATCTCACTTACCTTGACACGCCTACAGATTCTCAGAATTCCATAGTGAGTCCATTACAAACTGTCCACTGTGCTCTTAGAGAGCTGTGCGGGTTTGACAATTTGCAATCCAAAAGCTTTGTTTAAAGTATAAGGTGCAGAGTAAGGAAAGCTGGGTCTGTCTCAGATTTACCAGGGACTGGTGTGTGTGTGACTTTAACAAGTCAGTTAACCTTTTCAGAACTCAGTTCCTTCATCTATAAAACAGAGGGGGCAGAACTGGGCAAATTGTAAGGCAGTATATCTCAAAATTAATTTGCTATTCGAAGTGTGGGCCACAGACCAGGAGCTTGTTGAAAGTGCAGAATCTCAGTCCCTACCCCAGATTTACTAGTTTCAAACCATGATATGCTTATGGATCATCTGGGGATCATGTTAAAATGCAGAATCTGATTAAGCGTATCTGGGACAGCGCCTGAGATTCTGCATTCCATTGAGTACTTCCTGTGTGCTAGACAATGTGCTAAATACATGCATTGTCTCATTTCATTCTCCAAAGAACTCTACAGAGGGCATATGATTAATATCATCCACATTTTATAGATAATGAAACCAAGGATCATGGATATCGCCACCCTGCCCAAGGTCATGTGGAGGACAGAGCTGGGATTTGAATTCATATTATCTGGCTCTTTTGCTCATATGCATAATGACAGCACTGTCGCCTGCCAAGTAATTTAGCTTTTGAAAAACTCTAACTCTTGTTTCTTTGCTCTTCTGGGTAAAGTTGTGGTGGCTGATTCTCTATGGAGCAGCAGGATACTAATAGAGCCAGCTGATGTGACCCTAGTTCTAACTCATGCTATTTCAGGGTTGTATTGTATTTGATGGATGAATATATATTTCCCAATCAAGGGGCCTTTTAAACTTTTTTTTTTTTTTTTTCCCCCTTTTGCGGTACGCGGGCCTCTCACTGCTGTGGCCTCTCCCACTGCGGAGCACAGGCTCTGGACGCGCAGGCCCAGGGGCCATGGCTCACGGGCCCAGCCGCTCCGCGGCATGTGGGATCCTCCCGGACCGGGGCACGAACCCGCGTCCCCTGCATCGGCAGGCGGACTCTCAACCACTGCGCCACCAGAGAAGCCCCCCAAGGGGTCTTTTGAAGAGTCCCCGTTTTTTCCTATTATCAACTGTGCTACAATAAACACACTTGTACATATACTTCATATGTGGTATGACCTTGGGACAGATGCTTATATGTTCCATGCTTGGACCAAAGGACATGCATTGATACATTTGGATAAATACCACCATCTTGTCTACCATTGGGACTCATGGTTACACTAAATTTAGTGTTTAGTGGGGGAACATTAAAATTAAAGCTCCTCGTTGAGTGGCTGAATTTGAATCTTGAATCCCAAACTTCTCTCAGGAAAAATTCTTACCCCATATTTTCAAATAGCAAAATTATTACCTCTCCTTTTGGTTGGTTCCCTCTACCAAAGTGCTGATTATATTGGGAAATAGTGATGCCTTTTTTAAACTTGAAAAAAAATGAAGAAGAGGAAGTCATGAAGCTGGAATATGTTGAACCCATATTTGTGGAACTTGATTTCTGAAAAGACAAACGCTGCATTTGGGAAACTGGAATCGCTTGGCTTCCCTGTTTGGCTTCACGTAATTAGCCTAAACCTCAAAAGACTCTGTCTAGGGCAGCTCAAACTACAGGGGAAAAAAAGCCTTAAGGCTCATTTTGACGAGAAGACTGAACTCCAAATTGTTGTTTGAGGAACCAGCTTAGACTTCTGGCTGAAACTCAAGATGCTATACATTTGCCTACATATTTAATACTGTACTCAAGTTCCCACCTTCTCTGATGGACTTTTAAAATTTGTGAGTCTGGGTATTTCCTCCTCCTAGAAATGGTTATTTCTCTACACAGATACACATGGGAGAATATTTAATTAGAACTGAAAATGTTTTGAGCATGTTAAGTACAATCTAAGTGATAAGTATCGTGATCTTTAAATACTACAATAAACGTTATAATACATGCCTAATTCACTGATGAGCACTTGGCATGTCTTTGACAAATTCTTAATAAATTGCTCAAAAAAGCCCTTTAGAAAGTGTCATTTCACACTACATAACTCTACCTCTGATATTTCTCAACCTTGTCTATCTGCAGAAACAGGAAATTCTCTTGAACATTTTTCTTAACTGATTCTGATTTATGGCTTTCGGTGCAAACTCCCAGGGACTTGTTGCAATATACTGTAAATGAAATCTGCTAGCTACACAATTTGAAAAGTGAAGGCTGTAGTCTCCAACTTTTCAAAAGCAGCCCATTTCACCTAGACAATGAATTATGGGATCCATAAGTACATAGAAAGTCTGAATACCGCACTTGGTATGTATGTATCTTCAAGGGAAAAGCTGTAACAATCTAACAAAGACTAGCCACAGCCTGGATGTCATCTGGAGGGTATTAAGAGAAGATCTGTAGCAATTGAGATGATTGTTAGTGTTAGGGACAGTGATTCCTTAGCATCAAAATACTCCATAAATTCTCCCTGTGCCCAGATTTCAGACTTTGCAATTAAATTTGGGTGTAGGTAAAAGATGCTTTGGAAAACTAATTTTTAAATTAAAAATTTAACAAAAGCATTAATTTAGAAAGGTCTGTGGCTGCATAGCAACTCAAATTACTTGAAAGTGGGAAAAAAGCAGCACTGAGTTTGGCGGGCTCATTTATTTTTCTCCTACTATGTGCCCCAAGCAAGGTGTTTTAACTGCAAGATTTAATAGTAAGTATTTAATTTCAATCTTTTATATCTGCAAAAAATATCTGAAAAGATTAAAGATATACTGATGGGAAACTGAAGGTCAAAGAGGTTAAACATATAATTAGTGAAGGGCCTGGCTTACCGACTTTTTAAAAATAACCTTTTACTTCAGAATAATTTTAGATTTACAGAAAGATCACCAAAATAACACAGAGAATTCCTGTAAACATGTTACCCTGTTTTACCTACTGTTAACATCTTACATGGTATATTTGTCAAAACTAAGAAATTAACATTGGTTCATTACTATTAACTAAACTCTAGATATTATTGAGGTTTGTATGTGTGTGTGTTTATTTATTTATTTTCACTAATGTCCTTTTTCTGGTCCAGGATCTTATTTGAGACCCCACATTGCATTTCGTTGTCATGTCTCCTAGTCTCCTCTGGTCTGCTACAGTTTCTCAGTGTTTCCTCGTTTTTCATGACCTTGACAGTTTGAAGAATACTGGTCAGGTATTTTGTAGAATATCCCTCCATTTAGATTTGTCTTAATGTTTTTATCCTGATTTGACTGGGGTTATGGGTTTTTTGGAAAAAATACCACAGAAGTAAGTTGCCTTTCTCATCACATCATATCATGCTATCCTGCTTTCGGTGTAACTTACCACCGGCAGTGTTAACCTTGATCTCTTGGTTAAGTTAGTGTATGTCAGGTTTCTGGGGTTACATTTTGATCAGTGGTAAGGCGTGTGGCAATTAATTAGTGATGTCTGCCATGAGCACAGAATCAGGGAATAGTGCTACTCAGAGCAAGTATTGGTATTTGCAATTTCTGACTCAGATAAGGCCACCATCTCATGCAGATGAAGTTGAGATTCAGTTATTCAGAATTTCATGTCATTGTACATATGGCTCTGCCATCCATACAATGCATCCATGTTAAGCATTTAAAAAAGAAATATATGTTGAACAGCTATAATATGCAAGGACCATATTTTTGTTTCTCAGTTAATAGACTGAGAGAATGTTGAGGCTGAAGGGGAGACTTAAAAGATAACCCAATTTCCTCATATGATTTTTTTTTAAATGAAAAATTAAAAACTCCAAAAAGAGAACAAATACATTAGAGGCTCAGAAAGTGACAATTATTGCCTGAAGCATAGGAGCATAGAAGGCTTAGACTGGAATCCTGTCTTCTGACTGCTTTAGTATCTGCATCCCTGCTTACATCTACTGTACTTGTACAAGTTACTTAAGCTGAGTACCTATAGTAATTTATGGTATGGTCTCCTCCAGAAGACCATTGAAATCAGCACTTTTCAATGTGTAGGAGAATAATGCATCAAAACATTTCCTCTGTATCTCACTCAAACATTTTTGTTTGTTGAGTATAAATGGATGACTTTTTACAAACAACTATGGGCCTTCAAAAATTTACTCATGTGAGAACAACTTAGTGATTACCAGCCATTTATCAGATGCTGGCTATACATTGGTGAATAAAATAGACATGGTCCCTATAAGGGCAACTTATATTCTAGTGGAGTATACAAATGTAAAGTAAATTAAAATAATAACGTAATTACAAAGTATAAAGAATGTTCTGAGCGGATCAAACACAGAGTGTTAATACAATAAAGAGGGTAACCTAATGAAGGTGGTCAAGGAAGACTTGCCTGAGAAGGTGACGCTTACACCAAGATGGAGGGAGCTTTGCAATGTGTCTGAACCAGAGTGGGTCATGTTTGCAGAGGCCCTAAAAGAGAGGACGGGACAAGTCCGAGGAACAGGAAGAAGGCCTGCAAGCCTGGATTTTTGTGAATATGGGGTAGCAGATGTGTCAGTGCCCTATATCATCAGCCCTTATATCAGTCCTGTATACAGTGGCGGCTTTTCCTGGCATGCTGGGTCAACATATTGGGCAAGCTAGAGGTGCCAGGGAGTTGATGTCCCAGGAGCTGTTCTCAACCTATGATGAATGGGTTGGTGGAGACATGTCCCAACCACCCCATCCCTTGGGAGGGATGACGAGGAGGCATATTCTGTTCTCCCCACAGTCTCCCAGGGGTCCTCATTGGGGTTGAACCTCAGAAACCCATCATGGTAAGATGCTTGATAAGATACCTTTTGCTGGCTTCCTTCCCTTGAATGCCTCTCTTCCCCACTCCCTTATCGTTCCCCTTCCAGATAAATTCATATCCTTTTTTTCAAGGTCTCATTTGGAGAAACCTAGCTGAAGATCAATGGGCAGGGTGATACAAGCTGAGGCTGGAAATGTAGGCAGAAGCTGGACCATGCAGCACTTTGCAGGCTTTGTAAAGAAGTTTGATTTTACTATAAGTGCATTAGGAAACAACCAAAGGCTCTTAAAGAAGTGACTTGATTAGATTTAGGTTTTAAAATGGGATAATCTAAAATGTAGGTTGGCCTTAGAATCATGGATTTAAAAGGCATCTTAGAGACAGTCTGTGTGAACTCTCCCTTTGTAGGAAAAGAAAGTGAGATCCATAGAAGTTGATTTGCCCAAAGCCACACGGTAAGAGAGGTGGGACAACGATGTTAATCTCATGACCAAAGTCTTCTAACTGTCTAGGACTCAGCAGTGCCTCTTTGGCTCTGATAACCTCTTGGAGTAGTTTCATCCAAGAAAACATTTTCTAAGGAAAACAACATGAATTTTGAATTCAACATTGTGCTGTCGAGGACTGTGTTAGGTAATTACCATAACATGTTAGACAGTTGAAATTACAGGGGAGAAAAACAGTTAAGACACTGGCCCAGTTATTAAGTATTAAAGACACTGAAGATTTTTGCTTCGTGGTAAGTACCAGGATAGGTCATGATAACAGTTTGCAAATATTTGTAAAGGTGCAGGCAGTGAAGAGGGAGAGAAATTACTTAGCTTAGAACAGTGGAGGAAATCTCGAAGTAATGAGGTGGAACAAAAGGAAAATATTATTAGCTGAAGAGTGGGAAAAGGGTCTTTTCAATGAGAATGGGTCGGTTGTGTTTACAGACAAACCCAATTGTCTGAGTGAACCTTATGTAGTGTTTGAAATGAAAAAAAAAAAAAAGAAAGAAAGAAAATTAGAAAGATTTATATCAGCACGTATCACTTGTATTTCTGAAAATTATTTTCTCTTATCCTCTCACTTTCAAACACATTTGCTGTATGTTTGAAATGTATTTATTTCACAACAGAGGATATGTAATTCAGTTTGGTGACTTTCATGATGGACCAAGTCAAATTTCTCTCTTAACAAACAGAGATGGATAAATAATTGCACTACAAACCAGGTATTCTCTAATTATGTTTCATTTGCTGATTGTGGCATTAAGATAGACTATATTATCATAGTTAATCATTTTTACAGTGTTTTAACTTTGGGGCAATTTTAAACTACAAAGAATTGTCAGGGTTTTGTCAAGGTTGTGAAATTGTCAAGGTTGACTCTTCACTGGAAGGCAAAAATTTCCAGTGTGAATTTGAATGGTTAGTATTAAATGATAAACAACACAGCTCTATTTACAACAGCCAGGACATGGAAGCAACCTAAGTGTCCATCGCCAGATGAATGGATAAAGAAGATGTGGCACATATATACAATGGAATATTACTCAGCCATAAAAAGAAACTAAATTGAGTTATTTGTAGTGAGGTGGATGGACCTAGAGTCTGTCATACAGAGCGAAGTAAGTCAGAAGGAGAAAAACAAATACCGTATGCTAACATATATATACGGAATCTAAAAAAAAGGTTCTGAAGAACCTAGGGGCAGGACAGGAATAAAGACACAGACGTAGAGAATGGACTTGAGGACACAGGGATTGGGAAGGGTAAGCTGGGACGAAGTGAGAGAGTGGCATGGACATATATACACTACCAAATGTAAAATCGAAGCTAGTGGGAAGCAGCCGCATAGCACAGGGAGATCAGCTCGGTGCTTTGTGACCACCTAGAGGGGTGGGACAGGGAGGGTGGGAGGGAGACGCAAGAGGGAGGAGATATGGGGATATATGTATATGTATAGCTGATTCACTTTGTTGTAGGGCAGAAACTAACACACCATTGTAAAGCAATTATACTCCAATAAAGATGTTTTAAAAAAAAAGAAAAACAACAACAAATAAAACAAAACGAAAAATGGTTGACTGTTTTACCTAAGTTGTTTTCAGTGGATTTAAGTGGTTATTGCTGAATACGATTCACTGGTAATCATGGCTATTGTTCCTTATTTTATTTGGATTTGTTGGATATGCCAGCATCAATCATTTCACAGCCTATTAAAGTAACACAATCCATACACCCAAGAAAAATTACCCAACAATCCTCATGTTCCTTCAGTTTAGGGGGGAGTCCTCTGAGGATAAAATGTTACAGATGGGAATGTGCAGTCCCTCTATGCTGACTGACCCTCCTCCCCACCTTGTTCTAAGTGTCATCATTTGATATAATTTCTTAGCATACTGTTTGCTTTGTCTTCAGTTAAGAGCCAGCAAAATAGCTACTATAATTATATCTCTTTAAGACGATGCCCATTTGATTGAGGGCTGGGCTGAAAATACAGTCTACATTATCATATGAAAAAGCCACATAAAGAGACCTGTCTTCAAACTGCAGAGTGAACCCTGCTCCGAGTGATTCTAAATGAAGCGACAAACTGCAAGGCGAGAGCACTTATTTGACCACAGACCCATTGAAATATCACTTTGATGAATGCAAACACATTTATCATCTACACTAGGCGATGTTTTATGTCACTATCCCAGTGAAGGCTGTTTTAGCTCTAAGGACTAGAAACCCACACCAAGCTAGCTTAAACAAGAAATGGAATTTATTATAAGTATACAGGGGTATGTGACAGAAGCCACAGGGGGCTGGGATTAGAATATGTCCAGAACCAAGGCACTGATTCTTTTGGTTTCCTTCTGGGGTCATTTGGTCTCTCATCTCTGCCTTTCTCTTTGTAACCCCTTTGCTCTCTTGCAGAAGATGGCTTTTCTTGTGTCAACTGAAAGAAAATGCACAACCTAAAAGTTAAGAATTATGTTTATTTGGCGGACAAAACTGAAGACTTAAGCCTGGGACACAGCATCTCAGATCGCTCTGAGGGACTGGTCTGAAGAGGTAAGGGAGGAGCCAGGATATATGAGTTTTTGCAACAAAGACCAGATAGTCAGAACTTCAAAAGATTACTGTTAATTAAAGAAAACCCGTTCTCTGGCGTTAAGGAATTTAGTGCTTTTGTATGTATGGGAAGATGCAAGAGTCTGGGCTCACTGAAATCCTTCCTTTGCTATGCACCTCAGCTCTCTGGGGCCAGTATCCTGTGCTTTCTCATCCTGAGTTCCTTCAGGGTTCACCATCGGTGGAGGGGCCTGGGGCATAATGTGATGGCTTGAGGGCTGCAGCATCCTTTGTTTCCTGATACGGCAGACCACATTTTTTTCATTGATACTTGCTTCTCTCTTCATGTGTCTGCCCTACAGGCCCGACTTTCACCTCAGTTGTAGCCCCAGGCAGAGTCTCTGATTAACATCCCTCATACTCAGTGAAGTTTTACAAATCCAGCCAGCCTGGACCTTGAGATCAGGAGATCAGTAGGTGCTGAGACTGTTGAGGAATCTCAGCCAGCTGGTGGGGGAGGGTGGAAGGAAGGTTGGTCGAATGGGCTATTTTCTGAGACATTTCCAAACAGTCGTGTCTGGGCAAGAGCCACTTGTACATTTTAATAAGTTCTATTCACTTACTATTCTTTAACAGTTGATGAGAGTTTGAGTGAGGCAAAAGCTCTTAAATCTTAGTGGCTTGTGTATCTATGTGGTTATCATTTTTTCTACCTCAAAAGTGCATGATGGCACACCCATCTTCATAGCAATATTAGTCCATTATTCACTATATTCCACAGAAATGGAAGCAACCCAAATGTCTACCAATAAAGAAAATGTGGTATGTACGTACAGTGGAATTTTACTCAGCCTTAAAATGGGTGGAAATCCTGTCACACGCTACTACATGGAGGGAAGACATTTGAAGACGTTATACTAAGTGAAATAAGCCAGCCACAAAAAAGGACAAATATTGCTTTGATCTCACTTAAACGTGGCATCTAAAGTAGTTGAATTCCTAGAAACAAAGTAGAATTGTGGTTACAAGGAAATGAAGGAATTGTTGTCTAATGGGTATAGAATTTCAGGTTTTCAAGATGAAAAAATTCTGAAGATTGGCTGCACAACAACATGAATATAGTTAACACTTCTGAACTGTACACTTAAAAATGTTTTTTCTTTTTTTAAATTAAAAAAATGATGGAATATAAAGATAGAAACTGATGGCACCATGGAGCAGCTGTACTAGCTGTGGGCTGCCCACATCCAGACTTCTTGTCATATAAAGAAAATTAAACTGTACTCTGTAGTTTAAAAAAGTAGATGATGGCTCCCCAAAGCCTAGTGACTCCCAGGAGGGTGGTCAAGACCCTCCATCCATTGATCCTAAATTTTAGCTTCTCATTTATCCTTTTGTCCTCAGAAGTTTTAGCCAATCTGGACCAGTAGCCTAGTGCAGCCCAGTCTCCCAGACTCATCTTCTATGTTATCTCTTCCAGCAGACGGTCTTGATACTGGTGTTTGGGACAATTTTCCCATTCTGAGTGCCCATATTTCTTATGGTCCTTAGCTCTTTCTGTCTTGAATTGGAACTTAGGTATACATCATTTTTTTTTTTAATTTTAGAATTTTATTTATTTTTTTATACAGCAGGTTCTTATTAGTTATACATTTTATACGTATTAGTGTATATATGTCAATCCCAGTCTCCCAGTTCATCACACGACCACCACAACCCCCCAAGGTATACATCTTCTCTATATTCTCTCCCCAATTAAACTGTAAGATCCTTGAAGTCAGGAGACAAAATTACTGTCTCTTGCATAGCACCATCAAAGTGCTAGGCACATAGCAAGTGCTTGGAATGGAAACAAAGAAACCAAAAACATGGCCAGAGGTTTCAGTCGTGACTGAGATGGAAACCTATGGTCTTCTTAATAACACTGACTCTATTGATTCCATTATTTTATTTTCAAGTTTGGATATATGGCATGTTGAATCAAATAGGGGTCTCTGGGGTCGTGTTAAGGATGGAATTCTGTGAAGTCAAGTGAATCAGTTGCTTGGTTATTCTTAATCATTAGCTGGGTGAGACACATAACACAGAATCAATCATTTTTCCATATGGCATTTTCATCAGATAGACCAGAAGTTTCTAATTTTTTACAATATGAAAACCTCTATTTCTTTTTAAAATTTTATTACATATATTTTTTATGAGGTTGTGTGTGTTTTTATTTTCAGATTTCTAGGAATTTGAGAGAATTTCCAGGAATGTAGAAAGGAGATGTCTGCGTAGGCAAATAAAATACAATTTTTTAAAACAAAGTTTGATTCTCTAATGAAATAAAGTTAAAAAATGAGCCTAGAGGGCTTCCCTGGTGGCGCAGTGGTTGAGAATCCGCCTGCCGATGCAGGAGACACGGGTTCGTGCCCCAGTCTTAGAAGATCCCACATGCCGCGGAGCAGCTGGGCCCATGAGCCATGGCCACTGAGCCTGTGCATCCGGAGCCTGTGCTCCACAATGGGAGAGGCCACAACAGTGAGAAGCCCACGTACCACAAAAAAAAAGAAAAAAGAAAAAAGAAATGAGCCTAGAGGTTATCATACTAAGTGAAGTAAGTCAGAGAAAGATAAATATATGATATCACTTATATGTGGAATCTAAAAAAATGATATAAATGAACTTATTTACAAAACAGAAATAGACTCACATAGAAAACAGACAGACATAGAAAACAAACTTACAGTTATCAAAGGGCGAGGTGGGATAAATTCGGAGTTTGGGATTAATAGATACACACTATTATACATAAAATAGGTAAACAACAAGGACCTACTGTATAGCACAGGGAACTATACTCAATATCTTATAATAAGCTATGATGGAAAGAATCTGAAAAAGAATATATATTTGTATATAACTGAATCACTTTGCTGTACACCTGAAACTAACACAACATTGTAAATCAACAATACCTTATATTATTCTGATGTCTTCTAAAAACATAAAGAGCAGATCAGAACCACTTCCTTTGAAATCATTAATGATTTGATTACAAAAGATGGCTCTTTTCAGGAGCCAAAACAGTTCATGTAGAACTTTTCTAACCCAAATAGACTATTTGGGGATATCATATTTGTGTTCAGGATTAAAATAATCCTTAATAGGATTATTGGTCATAATCCTGTATGTTTTCAGCTTGAATCTCTAGTTCCACCTTTGTGGAAGAGGCCTCATGCATACAGAGTTACCTCAGTTGCATAATTTCTCTTTGTTTGAATTACATAATTTTAAATTGACGTATAGCTGATTTACAATGTTTTGTTAATTACTGCTGTACAGAAAAGTGATTCAGATAGCACAGTTCTCTATGCTATCAGTAAGACCTTGTTGTTTATCCATTCTATATATAAAAGCTTACATTCACTAACCCCAGCCCCCCACTCTCTCCTTCCCCCCTCCCCCTCCCCCTTGGCAACCACCAGTCTGTTCTCAACGGCTGTGATGCTGTTTCTGTTTCATAGATAGGTTCATTTGTGTCATATTTTAGATTCCATGTATAAGTGATATCATATGGTGAAAACCTCTATTTTTAATGCTAATTTTATTATAGTAGTACTTTTGTGTCTGGGAATGGAAAAAATACACAATAATAGAACTATGACAAATTCAATGATGCTTTAAAAATCTTTCATATCTTGTTAGTCATAGCACCATCTACATATATTTGACAAAAGCAGAATTTTGTTGTGTGTGATGCATAATGTTTATTCTGACAACAGGTAATGCATGTAGTACAAATAGACTTTCAGAACTCTTTCCAGTGGAACCATTGATGTAAATATCAATTGACTAACAGATGTCTAATAAATGTCTAACTAGGTTTTGTGGAGCAAAACCAAGAAGGACTAGATTCTATTCCACAACTTTCAGCTAAGTGCATTACTTTTCTTCTCTACCATCTCTGGGAAGGTTATGAAGTCTTGCCCTCATAATATTTGTGGGACTCCTTCACTCATGGCTGGATCTACCTTACACAATGAAGCATAGATGGTTTATGAAGAGTTAATGCCAAGAAACACATGTCCATCCAACTACAAATCACTTTGTGACAACTACAAAGGGGTCTGGTGTTAATGACCAAGATCTCCTTAATTTGATCTTGCTAAAGTTCTTGCTCTGACATGCCTGCCTTTTGCTGATATTATCTGATGTCTACTTTTGTCACACGGATCCTCTGCCGTCTATTATAACCAGACTTCACTCTTTAGTCTCATTTTAAAGTCCACTTCTTCATGAACCCCTTACCTGTTTCCTCCTAACCTAGTAGACTTATACTTTTGTAAATCATGATGGTGTTCATAATTCCACCATTGGGATGGCATGCCACAGAGGGCAGAGACTTAGTCTCATTCATGCTAGTATTCTTAGCACATAGTGGCTGATCAATACACGTTTGTTGAATAAATTAATGAATATCCCCTGAGGCTTCATATTGAGCTCTCTACATTGGGCTAATTAATTACAGAGGAATCCCAACGCCGGTTTAAAAGTTGCTCAAGAGTCAGACCTAAAATGTGGTCTTCATCAATTGTATTTGCCTAACACACCTATGTCTGTTCTTATTTGTGACTGCTCATATTTGTGCAAATGTTGAAATCTATTCACATCTTCTCTAATATGTGATCTGAAAAGCATCCTGTCTCTCTCTACTGTTAAGTAATTACTTTTCAATAGTACTTGATATCTGTCCTTTAGAACATCCCATGAGGGTGAGGACTTTGTTTATCTGGCTTCTGTGGTACTCCTAGCACCTACATTAGTACATGGCAGCCCCCTGATGAATATTTATTGTATGAACAAATGACTGTTGACTGACTGACTGATTTTATTGTTTGGAGGAGTGTTGTGATACGGACATGATTAAAATGCTCCACATAGAGGGGCAGGAGGTAAACTAGGTACTACTGCTCGTCGCCTTTAGTATGTTTCAAGACAGAGTAACAAGACCTACACTCTATTCACGTGCTAGCCTTGCTTTCCAAACTGCCTCCCTTTTCTTAAGGGAATCTCTAACTCCTTACATCCTAATCTCCCTAATATCCAGTATATTATTTCCTGCACACTGGACTCTCTGTCTTGCTTCAACTTCAAGTTCAGTAGGAGAAACAAATGGAGACTTGCAGGGACCTGGACACCAAAAATGTGTATTTACTGCTTCTCATATTACCCTCATCAGCCATGTGGATTGTTGAGAAGGATAAATGAAGACATTCTAGTTCAGGTTTGATCAAACTCCATTTGCATTCCCAAACAAAGAACAAGTCTGTGTTTCACTGTGATTGTATAATAGGAAGTAAAGGACTGTGGCTTATGTTACTTGGAGCTGATTTAAATTTTTATGAACCTGATACCTCTGAAAGGCAATAATCAAAATGAAACCATGGCAATTATTTTCATTTGAAAACATCAGAATGGGACCTCATTACATTCTAGTGAGTGACTCAAGGGGAAATATGGGAAGGCAAAGCATAAATTCCATTTTGAATATAAATTTCTTAAAATATTCGGCAATGTCATAGAAGGAAGTACAAAGCCAGAGTTGACAATTTTCAATCAATATTCCAAATTCGTTGAATTAAGGTTGTCTTGGGATTGCAGACTGGGCTGGGACATACATATGTATCTATAATAAACAAGATGTATTTTGCAGAAATGGATTTGGGTTTTGGCATCGACTTGATAGGGAGATCAAAGCACTAGCTGGCATTAGAAGGATTTAGATACATTTGTCATAGGCAGCTGTTATGCTAATCTCATTTATGCAGTTGTCAGCTGATAGGCTCTGATGAGCCAGCTGAGTGGGAAAATCATTATTCCATCCCTATTGTGATAAGTGTTATTTATTACTGTCAAATGGTATTAATGTTTGATTCAAAGATGGGGAGTGAGCACCATCTACATGAAGTTCATCCATTCATGGTCAATTGCAACAAAAGGAATCGCTGAATTCCAGCCAAACGAACCTCATTTCTGGGTGAAAAAAGAATAATGGATTTAATTTGCATATGTTTTAAAAGGGTAATGAAGTAATATGATGTTTATCTTGGTTGAAGAGTGGTAATTTTCATTGGCGGGACTCCAGCTTCGTTGGAGCCATTGTGAGGCATTTACTGTTGGGTTGGTGTGGAAGGACTTTTCAAAGCAGCAGGTGCATTGGGGGTTGGGGGAGAGCAAGATGATTTATTCATTAGGCCAAAAATGAGCAATCTGGACATCTATTTTTTCTTCATCTTCCTCTGAAATGTATTTATAACTAAATCCCCTCTCTCTTCCCCTAGGATGGTGATATCCCCTGATTTTCACATTCCTTTTGTGGCCTTTGACAATTTAATTATGTGAAATCCCTAACCCGTCACTCACTTCATTTCTGTTCCCCTTTTGTTATGATCAGATCTGCTGTTTCCACTCCATCTAAACTGATATCTCTACAGGCCTGGTGTTTTGGAATGGTGTGTTGATTTCTAGTTAGGGTAAAACTAGGAGACAGTTAAGGATGGCAACCAATGGCTGACGGTTTGTTCTTAAGCATTTTGTTAAATTAACTGCTCAGCTGAACTCTGAGTTGTTAAAAACGATTCCCCTCTGTTTGGAGACTTGCAAAGAGCTGTCCCCCTTCCAATACAGCTGCATTGGTTAATGCCGCTTTGGATTATTTTTCTTGTGTTAAAAATACAGATAACCTAATTATAGCACCTCCTCAGTTCCCAAATGCCTCACTTAATGACTCATTAGTGCAGTGAGAACACTTTCCAGCGCTTGCTAAATAATATTCCGTTTCTGAGGACTTCATCGTCTTTTTTCGTATTTGCTCTGAAAAAAAAAGTTTGACTAAACATATTTCAGAGCCTTTAGATTTTGCTGATTGGCTACATTTCTATCACAAGCTGGTCACTTTTCAGGATCCAGCTTTTCTTGTCTTTTGGGGCTGATAAAAATGAGGCCAGATGCTTTTGTTCAGTGGGAGAGGGTCACAAGAGTTTTTGTAAATCCGTGAACTCAAAGAAAACTGTCTTCCTGCTCACCCAGTATTTAATGTATCTTTACTGGAATTCAGAATCTTCCATTGTCTGACTTAATCCACCATGTTTCTCTGGAAGCCAACATCACGTCTGGAAAAGAGACCCTCAAGGCATATTCGTTGACTAGGTGAATGGACCTTAGGAAGCTTATAGTCTAGTTCAACAGTTGGCAAACTTTCTGTACGGGATCAGATAGTAAATATCTTAGGCTTTGTGGGCCATATGGTCTTTGTTGTAACTATTCAACTGCTGTTGGATGAAAGCAACCACAGACCATACGTCAGTGAATGGGCATGGCTATGTTCCAATAAGTCTTTCTTTACGGATGCTGAAATTTGAATTTTATATAATTTTCACATGTCATGAAATATTTTGATTTTGATTTTTTTTTCCCCAACTGATCAAAAATGTGAAAACCATTTTGGCCATACAAAAACAGGTGGTGAGCTGGATTTGACCCATAGGCCATAGCTTGCAGACCCCTGGCCTAGTTAGTCCACAGGCCACTAAAGTGCTCACTTCCCTGGCCTCACTTCCTATTTCTCTCTCCATCACTCACTACCTTCCAGCCACTCTGACCTCTTTTCTGTTCTGCAAACTCACCAAGCTTGTTTCTGCCTGTGATTGCCTTTGCTGTCCTTCTGCCTGGAACATCTTGCCCTCGGATGTTTCCACAGCTTGTTTCCTTCTCCACAATTTTTTTGGGTCTCAGCTCAAATGTCAAGTCATCACAGAGGTCTTTCCTGATACCCCTATCTCTAAGTGGGCATCCTTCCCCCAGCCATTGTCTTTTATTTCACTGCATTTTGTATCCTTATCACCATCTGAAATGATTTTATCTGTCTACAAATAAACATATCTCTCTTCTAGAATTAAATTCCTTTAGCTAAGGACCGTTTTCTTCGTCTTTTAGAATGTGGTTCTTCAGTGCCTAGAACAGTGTTTGGCACATGGTAGATGGTCAATTATAGCTTGTAGACTGAATGAAGTTGGTGGTACAAGTATACAGGATACAGAAGAACATCAAACTGAAATACATGCTCTCATTCTGGAAGTATTTTTGATATTTCTCCCCCCCAAATCTCAACAAATAAGGGAGGAAATGTGTACACAAATAACTGTGATATAAAGATACCAAGCACTGATGGCCACAGGGGACTCAATGGGGGGAGAGATCACCTCCAGGTGTATGAAAAGCAGGTGGCTTCATGTAGCAAGCAGTCTTTGCACTGATCTCTGAGTCTGCAAAAAGGAGTGGGGAAGACTCACTATAGTATGGGTTTCCAGGTGCAGAAGAAATGTCCTGAGGACACTGATTCCTAGGGATTATTTATGACTGTTACATTCAAATGAGGAACCCACTCTGTTGCAGCAAAGAGATCTAAATGTAGGTCTTTGAACGCTAATGTTCCTAAGGAACCTCTCCCAGAGGAGTGTGTTAAATACTTAGTGGAGCCTCTTCACTAAAGATCTACAACCATTGCAACAATTAGACCCTAAGAGCTTCTTGCAGCTAATGGAGTCAATGGACCACGTGAGCAAAGAACAGGTGTGGGGGCTTCCCTGGTGGCGCACTGGTTGAGAGTCTGCCTGTTGATGCAGGGGACACGGGTTCGTGCCCCGGTTCGGGAGGATCCCGCATGCCGTGGAGCAGCTGGGCCCGTGAGCCATGGCCGCTGGGCCTGCGCGTCCAGAGCCTGTTCCACAATGGGAGAAAGAGGCCTGCGTACCGCCAAAAAAAAAAAAAAAAAAAAAAGAACAGGTGTGACAAATTTTATTCTGCCTGTAATAATTACTGTCTTGAATAACATCTGGCTTTTGCTGGCCACCCTAGCCTCTTCTTCATCATTCCTACACACACATTTCACTCCAGTTTCCCCAAGGTACCATGCTGTTTCATACCTTTGCATGGGCTGACTCCTTTCCTTCCCTTATTCCTTGACTGTCCGTGGGGCTAAGGAAGGTAACTTCATGAGTGAAGTGGATTGGATGGGATTTGGTACAAACTGGAGGGTGCTCACTATATCAAAAGAAGAGACCACTGCTCAGTTTCAACCAACTTCTGTCACAAAAGCATATGGGTTCTGGACTGACAAATCTTCCAAATTTTTGTGGGGGGAATGGGGAATCTGAATTCATTAGCAACTGATATACATTTAAAGATACAGCTGACTGTGAGATTTGACTGTGCCTCGCTGGTTTGCTTCCTCTAGTCTAAGGTAACTCCTCCTCCTCCTTTATAATTTTGCCCAAGGGCCACCTGTTTCTTTGTGCTTTCATGATACTTTCTATGTGAGACTACCATAGTTCTTATCACATGCACTGTAATTCTGACTGGACTCCTCAGGGATTCCAACTAGATAATGAGTCCTTGGGAGATGAGGAATAGAAAGCAGCAAGCTTAGCCCATGTTGCTTTGGCCTCTTATTACCACTCTGCTATCAGCTAAGCTACATGAAACTCGCTGTGCCATCAGATACAGATATGATGTTGTCAAGGAAACATTGCAGCATCCCTTATATGTTCCATGAAAGCATCATTTGAGTTTAAGTTCCAGAAAAGCTTGGCATTCTCTAAGCAACTGGTGTATGTGTGTGTATGTGCATGTGTGTGCATGTGTGTGCATGTGTGTATGCATGTATGCGTGTGTGTATGTGTGTGTATGTGTGTGTGTGTTCTTTGCTTTGACCCACAGGGAGCTCTCTGCCTCATTTACAGTCCACCTCTTTTAATGGAATGTTCACCTGACCATATGCTTTCTTTCATTTTCCTTTCATCTTAACTTATCCTTTGTTTTATACTCTCGTATTTCAGGTATTTTTAAAAATGAAACTCAAAAACTTTTTATATGAAACAGGATATGAATAAATAAATACAAATCACATTCAATTTGATACTTTTCCAGGTTATTCTCTGAGTTAGTTACAGAGAATGGGGGAAAGTGAGCATGCAATGTCTTTTACCCTTCTTGTTAGTTCACACTGGGCCTACCAACAATGTTCTACGTGTAAATATTTGATGAATATACACTGAATGATGAATAGACAATGAGATATTTGATCATGTCAATCAATTTCCTTTAGATAATCCGTTTAAAGTGGCAAATAAATTGATGAGGCAAACCACAGTTTTCATTATTGAGAATGAAGATGGGTATTTAAGATCTTAACTTCTTTGCCATATTTATAATTTTATTGCTAGAGCTCCATACCAGAGCAGCTAATGAGAATAAGTTTAAGAAGACTGAAATTACATCACATTATAACTGACACTTGGAAGATTAATTTTACAACTTGTGATTTTAATTTTGGTGAAAATGTATTTAAAATTATCTCTTGTCACCATCTCTTATTAAACATAATGAAACTTGATGACATTCTAATAACATTAAACTGTTTTGGTAGTCACTGAGGTTACGATGAAAAGACTATTCAAGCTAAGAAAATAGTGGATCATTTTTGAAAGAAATTATTTGGGGAGCTTTGAGGAGCTGAGTATTTCATTCAGCTCACACACTATGAATTGCTCACACTAGTGGGTAATTTAGAAGATATTCTGTATGTTAGAAGAACTGGTGTGCAATTAATGGGGGGAAATCAAGGACATTTTAGCAAAGAAGGAAACAAGAAGAGAGGAGACATCACATCACTGTAATTTGGTATCTATGTTTTGGGCTGATTTTTATTATTAGCAGGCCCCCCAAAATACTGGGGCCTCAAAACCTTGTAAATAAAATTACTGATGTAATGAGGTCATTGCATTTATCTTTTTAGATCTTTTTTCTTCCCTCCTTCAACTTCATCCTTTCCTTTCTTCTTCCCTTGTTCATTTCTAACTCAGGTCTCAAATCCATGGTGTGATCTTCCTCTTGGATCAACTTTTTCCTTTTGCCAGACCAGGAAGAAAATGATTTGGAGATAGAATGATATTACACAGTGGGAAAGGTTAGATAACAGTGGAATTATAGTTTCTCATTTTTCCTAATGATGGAATAATAGTTGGCCTGAAAGCTTACTACATTCCCAACATTTGCTAATTTAGGGACTTTATGTGTTAGGTTCATATATCTTCCTTTATGTTTTTTTTTTCAAGAAACTGTGGACTTTTCATAGCATTTTTTGGACTCTATCTTGGGTCACTCCCTTCTCTGTTCTTAACCTCATTCCCAAATGTGAATTATGTTAATACAACAAACATGTATTGAATACCTACTATATGTCAGGTGCCTGCTGGGCATGGGAGATTCTGACCAGAATAAGAATTGACATGTTCCATCTAAGAGCTCATTTTTTAGTGGGAAAAACAGACAAGTCAACTAATAATTCTAGGATAATCAGATAAGATTTTATAAAAGCCTATGACCTAAATGCCAATGGAAACAGAAGAAAGAATGATTAGAAAGTTTTTCAGAGGTTACATTTGAAATTGGCTTGGAAGGATCTATAGTGCCCTAGCTGGAGAAAAAAGCATTCTTATATAGGAAAAGCATACAAAACCACCATGACCCCCGACAAGTACAGCTGGGTATAATGGAAGCAGAGGAAACTGGTGGGTGGGTTGAGGGAGTCTTGGGAAAGCCTTTCCTGGGCTAAGGATCTTTGATTTTACCCTCTGAGTTAGGGGAGCTGTGGACGTTTTAAATAAGGGAAGAGGCATGATGGATCCGTGGTCAAAGAGGATCATATTGGAGAAAGAAAAGGTTTAAGGGAAGACTAGTTAGGAAACTATTCAGACAGTCTAGGTGAGAGATGATAAGGGTCTAATGAGACAATGGAAGAAGGAGTAGATCTGAGAGATATTTAGGAGGTGACATTGACACTGAGGACTGATTGGACAAGAAGACTGAGGGACACGGAGGAACTGATGGTGACCCTGAAGCCACCTATCACCTGATGTGTTCATTTCAAGATGAAATAGACTTGGATGCAGTCTGACACTCATGTGCCCAGATATCTAGTGGAGATGGTATCATACAGGGAATGTTCTGTGCTTCATTCATTTATTTTCATACATTCACCTATTCATTCTTCTATTCATCCAACAAATATTAATTGAGAAATAATGCCTAGATGCCAGGTATGCCACCAGTCGCAAGGAATATGCTAAAAACTCAGAAAAACTCAATAGCAAAAGATTTTAAAGTTTTAAACAGCACAGCTACACACCTGTCACCTTCACGCTGTACCTATTGAGGTAGAACCTGGGCGTGCATGTCATCTCTCTTCGGCCCTGTCCTAGGACCACTTAGAAGTATGCAGAGGGATGTACTTATTTAGAGAAGAGAAATAGAAAACAAACTTATGGTTAACAAAGGGGAAGTGCGGGGGAGGGATAAATTAGGAGTTTGGGATTAATAGATACACACTACTATATATAAAATAGATAACTAACAAGGTCTTACTGTATAGCACAGGGAACTATACTCAATATCTTGTAATAACCTATAATGGAAAAAATATGAAAAAGAATATATATATGTATAAAACTGAATCACTTTCTTGGACACTAGATACACAACACTGTAAACCAAGTATACTTAAAAAAAAAAAAAAGAAATACAGGTCACAGAAGGGGCAAGGTGTTTGGCTTGGGTGGGATGAATGCTATCCTAGAGAGAAAAGAAATCCTTGGAACTTTCTGAAGTGCCCTTTTTGCCTTCACAAGTCTCCCTTTCCCATGTGGGAATTTATATTCCCTCTCTTTTATTTCAACTACCTTCTCAGGAGAATTTTGATTTGAATATTTTCTGTAATTTTGGTCCTGGCTACGTCTAACTCCTCTGTCTGTACATTTTTCTTAGTACTCTTTTAAATATGTAGTGTACTTCAGTAATAATTGTTTTTACTTGAAATTGAAAAATGTGTTATCTATCAAAACACATCTGTATCAGCCTCCATCTGGTTTCTTTTCCCCCAGCTTTACTAAGATATAATTGACATAGGACACTGTATAAGTTTAAGGTGTACAACGTGATGATTTGATACACGTATATACTGTGAAGCAGTTTAATACAACAGTTAACACGTCCTTTACCTCACACAGTTACACTTTTGTTGTTGTTATTATGTTGAGCTCATCCTGCTTTCTTCTAAATAGTCCTTATACAGGGTTTCTTCCTTTCTCTGGAGAGTTTTCTTACTTCCTTTCTTCTTTATAGTCAATATATTCCCTTCATAGTACTTGATTTACCTTTGATTTCCTTTTTATTCACTTAAAATTAGTATGTTTCTTGCTAGAAGTCAAATATACATATCTTTACATTTTTTTCATGACAAGTTTCACACAAATATAAAAATAGTCAATCTCATGTATCAGTCATATCATTTCAACAATAATCAGCTCACGACCAATCTTACTTCTAAAGACTTCCTTCTCTCCTTACCCCTCCATTTCCTCCTTTCCCACTTGCTTTCTGCACTTGGATAAAGATGAGTCTGCTGGAATCTGCCAATTTTACCATTCACTGATACTGGATATCTTTCACGTCTTCTGATTTTAGATTTTGTCACTTCTGTCTAGATACTTTGTAACAAGGAACTTGTATGCTCCTTCGTCCTATATTGCTTAAAATCTACACTCTTTCTACATTCTATAATTATGGAATGTTTCTATTTGAACAATGATGTGCTAAATTTATGAGCATTTCCATAAATGAGTTGACTTTAAGATGCCTCCAACTCTACATTATGATTCTAATCAGCACATTAATGAATGGGTACTGAAATGAGCCTATTTGCAAATTGCCAGATTAGACAGATTCATCTTTGTTTAACTAAAAGCTTTCACCAAAAGCACGGCTTAAAATTCTGAAGATGATAAAGTCTCCTCCATATTTGATCATTTCTTGGTCAAATTGTGCTTTTAAAAGAGTTTAAGAAATCTTTACTATTTGTTGACAGATTAGGTTTAAACAATGGGCTAAAGCTTAAATCATTACATAAATCATCATGTAAAATAATATTGTTACTAAGATAGTGTGTTAAACTTACTTTCTCCAGTTACAAAAATATTCTAACTTAAAAATGAAACTCTGAGCTGTGATTGATGTATTTTTTATGTGTCTGCCCAGGTCCTGCCTTCTTAATTGGACTCAGTCAATTTCAGTGTGTTTCCTATGACATTTTCATCCTACAGCTGTCAAGCCAAAGAAAGAATTAATATCAATAATACAGCGATCAGATTTAATCTGTAAGATTAGTCATCATTTAAGCTACAAAGATACAGCCTGAAAAGAAAACCTTCATCAATTTTATTTTCTCACACGATAGTGTAAGGAAGGTATTCATATATATGTGTAAAATCACACATTCACATGTATTTTATTGCATTCTTTGTGTTCTCAAAAACAATGTAAACCACTGTGTTAACAGAAACTCTCTTCTCCCAAATGTCATATAGTCTACTCTTATTTCATTTCTCACGTATCTAGAAGCAGCCTTAGCAGCTACTGATTTTTGTCCTTAGAGATTTTCATTTTTGTACGTTTGTTTTAACAAGCATTGATTGATATGCCATTTTCTCAATTACTAAGGCATTGCTAACTTTACTATATAGATTGAGGAATAAAGACAGAAAGGGAGAAAGCTGGAAAATAGTGATAATAACACACTACAACAATAAAATCTCTACATCCCACCCTTGTAAATTATTTTTCGTTCTGCTGATTTCGTTCTGGCATGTGTTATTACCATAGTTTAACAGACCTGGAGGCAAGGGAACAGAAAGCTTCAGCACTCTCTTGTTGTTGAACAGCCACTGCTACAGAGCCCTGTTGTATTACTTATTTTATGGTAAGTCACATGGACCAGTAAAGGCAAGCTCTTAGGCAGAGCATCAGGGAAACCAATGCTTCCTAAAAGATGCTCTTCAAGACCTTCATCTATTGAGATGCCCTTAGAACAAATGGGTCCGTTGGTCAAACATGTTTTGGAAAATTATATAAAGTGTCATTCTGGAGGGTCACAATGCAAATTAGCATGTTAAAGGTTCTGAGAAATCCTGGAGCTAAAAAAAAAACCTACTCAGTATATTTCTTCTTTAACTCAGTGTATTTCATGGTAGAGCCTTTTTTGCACATAACACTATTCACTGGAAATGCACAGAGAAACTTTTGCTTTAAGCAAATATCCATTTTCAGTGACTTTGGTTAATAGACAGTACATCATAATCCGAAGTGCTTCAAGATACAGAATAATGCTCAAATGTAACCTCTGCTTTTAACACAACTTAAAAGACCAAGAAAGCCACTTTAAGGGAGGCAGAAATCCATTCATTGATCCATTCATTCATTTGTTTTTTTAAATAAGCATTTATTAAAGATCTACTTTAGCCTAGGCAATGTACAAAATATTGGTGATACAACGATGCAAAACCAAGCCTGAGGGAGGTAGGGAAGGTTTCCCAGAGGAAACTATGGCTGGGCTGAATCTTAAAGGGTGAATAGATGGGTGGCCATTCAGCAGATGAAGGGAGCTGATTGTGGAAGGGCATTCCAGATAAAAGCCACTGCATATGCAAAGATGTAGAAGATCAAAAGCATAGCAAATTCAGGGGACTGTAAGTGAATACATTCACTGTTCATCACCGTCTTGTTTATTTATGTATTGTTTTTCCTAGTGGAATATAAGTTGCATGAGGTAGGAACTTTGTCTGTGGTTTTTGCCATTGTGTTCCCCATGGTGTTCATCTGATAATAGGGGCCCATTAATTAAATTCTTGTCCAATGAATGAGAAGTAGCCTGGTATTGTTGGAACCTACTTATTTGAAGGCAAGATGGGAAGATGAGGCTGGAATGGTAGGCAAGGGACGGATCATGAGGGGCCTTGTGGGTTATGGTTAAACTCTTCCTGGTAGATGAAGATGAGCCATTGAAGGGTTGTACATAGCGGGGTGTCTTGATCAGATTTGCATTTTAGTAAGATTACTCTGGTGGGAGAGAAGATGAAGGCTCAGGAGCTTGGAGACTGGGGACAGTAGGGAGGCTGTGGCAATAATGCAGGAAGGAAGAAATGAGGGTTTGACTAAGGTGGTTGCTATTGGCTGAAGAGGGGACAGTTTGTAGTATGTAGAAGAGACCAGCCCTAGTGACTGAACAGCAAAGGGAAGAGGGGTAGGGAAGAAGGGAGAGGAAAAGTCAGAAGGGATTCACATGTTTCTGATTCAGAAAGTTGAAAAGACTTTTCATTATAGAAACCTTCAAACATATACAAGGTAGAGAGAATAGTATAATAAACCCTCTTGTACTTAACATCCAACAACCATCAACATAGAGTCCTAGTCCTTTGGTTTCATCAATTCTGACTCCCCCCCCCCCATGCCCCTCACTTCTGCCTGGAGTGTTTTAAAGCAGATACCAGATATCCCATTATTTCATCCATAAGTACTTCCGCATAGATTTCTAAGAGATAAGAAGTATTTAAAAGCATAAATACAATATCTTTAACACCTAAAAAGTTAACATAAATTTCCTAATATAATCAAATATTCAATCAGTGTTCAAACAATCTCAAAATGACTTTCTATAATTGGTTTGCTCAAATGAAGATCTGAACCAAAGTCCACACATTGCATTTGGTTGATATGGCTTTAAACTCACACTCTCTCTCTTTTTAAAAACACCTTTATTGGAGTATAATTGCTTTACAATGGTTTGTTAGTTTCTGCTGTATAACAAAGTGAATAGGCTATATGTATACATATATCGCCATATCTCCACATCCCCTCCATCTTGCATCTCCCTCCCACCCTCCCTATCCCACACCTCTAGGTGGTCAAAAAGCACTGAGCTGATCTCCCTGTGCTATGCAGCTGCTTCCCACTAGCTATCTATTTTACGTTTGGTAGTGTATATATGTCCATACTACTCTCTCACTTCGTCTCAGCTTACCCTTCCCTCTCCCCGTGTCCTCAAGTCCATTCTCTACATCTGTGTCTTTATTCCTTCCTGCCCCTAGGTTCATCAGAACCTTTTTTTTTTTTTAGAGTCCATATAAATGTGTTAGCATACAGTATTTGTTTTTCTCTTTCTGACTTACTTCACTCTGTATGACAGACTCTAGGTCCATCTACCTCACTACAAATAACCCAATTTCATTTCTTTTTATGGCTGAGTAATATTCCATTGTATATATGTGCCACATCTTCTTTATCCATTCATATGTCGATGGACACTCAGGTTGCTTCCATGTCCTGGCTATTGTAAATAGTGCTGCAATGAACATTGTGGTACATGACTCTTTTGGAGTTATCGTTTTCTCAGGGTGTATGCCCAGTAGTGGGATTGCTGGGTCATATGGTAGTTCTATATTTAGTTTTTTAAGGAACCTCTGTACTGTTCTTCATAGTGGCTGTATCAATTTACATTCCCACCAACAGTGCAAGAGGGTTCCCTCTTCTCCACACCCTCTCCAGCATTTATTGTTTGTAGATTTTTTGATGATGGCCATTCTGACCAGTGTGAGGTGATACCTCATTGTAGTTTTGATTTGCATTTCTATACTGATTAGTGATGTTGAGCATCTTTTCATGTGTTTGTTGGCAATCTGTATATCTTCTTTAGAGAAATGTCTATTTAGGTCTTCTGCCCATTTTTGGATTGGGTTGTTTGTTTTTTCGATATTGAGCTGCATGAGCTGCTTGTATATGTTCGAGATTAATCCTTTGCAGTTGCTTTGTTTGCAAATATTTTCTCCCATTCTAAGGGTGGTCTTTTCATCTTGTTTATGGTTTCCTTTGCTGTGTAAAAGCTTTTAAGTTTCATTAAGTGCCATTTGTTTATTTTTGTTGTTATTTCCATTTCTCTAGGAGGTGGGTCAAAAAGGATCTTGCTGTGATTTATGTCAAAGAGTGTTCTTCCTGTGTTTTCCTCTAAGAGTTTTATAGTGTCTGGTCTTACATTTAGGTCTTTAATCCATTTTGAGTTTATTTTTGTGTATGGTGTTAGGAAGTATTCTAATTTCAATCTTTTACATGTAGCTGTCCAGTTATCCCAGCACCACTTATTGAAGAGGCTGTCTCTTCTCCGTTGTATATTCTTGCCTCCTTTATCAAATAAGGTGACCATATGTGCGTGGGTTTGTCTCTGGGCTTTCTATCCTGTTCCATTGATCTATATTTCTGTTTTTGTGCCAGTAGCATACTGTCTGGATTACTGTAGCTTTGTAGTATAGTCTGAAGTCAGGGCACCTGATTACTGCAGCTCCGTTTTTCTTTCTCAAGATTGCTTTGGCTATTCGGGGTCTTTTGTGTTCCCATACAAATTGTGAAGTTTTTTGTTCTAGTTCTGTGAAAAAATGCCATTGGTAGTTTGATAGGGATTGCATTGAATCTGTAGATTGCTTTGGGTAGTAGAGTCATTTTCACAATATTGATTCTTCCAATCCAAGAACATGGTATAACTCTCCATCTGTTTGTATCATCTTTAATTTCTTTCATCAGTTAAACTCTCTTTTACTCTATAACAATTTCCTTCCCTTTCATTCATGGAAGAAACCACGTCATTTACCCTATAGATTTCCAAGTTTTGCTGATTGCATCCAAGTGGTACCATTTATTATGCTCCTCTGACCCCTGATCTTGTACACTGGTGGTTAGATCTTATTATAATTTTCTACACATAAGAGGTAATCCTTAAAGACACAGAGTTTATTGGAAAACATGGTAAGTACTGTGTTGGAGGTGATGGACTACATGGATGTATGTGTGGTTAAAGATTTCAAGGAGTTCTATCAAAACTATGCAAAAAAAGTTCCTGGAGGTGTATATGGGTCACCCAACTTGTATTGCTGCCACCGCCAGTTAGAAAGAAAAGAAGAACTCAATGAGACCCCTCCGGGTACTTTTTGAAAGCCACTTTGGTGGATATGGCGACGTCACCTGGGTCTATATCTTGAACAGATTTTTCGAAAGCTTTTGCCTTTCAGCAGGAGTGTTTACTTATGATTTGGAGGGATGTGAGAGAGCCATATCTATGTGGCTTTGTTTGGGGTTAGTTAGCTGAGTGGAATTGTGTTACCCATAACTGAGGAAAGGCTGCTTAAGTCATAAGTTTATCATCATATAAAAACTCCTGTTTATATGGGCACTGATAGTCACCATTGAAGAACCTGCTTAGAAAAATGTAAGCTGTTATGATTGGGGTTTCCATAGAGGTCATTTAACTGGAAACTCAGGGTGCAGAGTGTATGTGTGAGAGGAAAGCTAGGCCTGCTGTTTGTCTGTATTTGGTCCTGTTATTGTTTGGTTTCATCTGCCTGGAGCTTTTCTGGAAAGTGAATTAAGTGAACTGGCTATTGTATCTAAGAGTTGGTTTCACGTGATTTCTCTCTTGAAATCCAGGGATACTCTCACCTCATCTAAAGGAACTTCATTTTTCATATACTAAACAATTACATAGAACTTATTCAGTTCCAGACATTGTTATAAATATTTCATACATATTAGCTCATTTAGTCCTCAAACAAACGTTAAAGCAGTTACCATAATTATCCCTATTTTATAGATGAAGAAACAGAGGCACAGAGAAGCTAAGTAACTTGCCTGAAGTCACACAGCTGATAAATAGCAGACAACTATTTGAACATGGTCTGCTCTAGAGTTTATCCTCTTAGCCACTATGCTATGTTGCCTACTGGCACCAATAGTCAAAATTAAAATGACCTTAGGGGACTTCCCTGGTGGCGCAGTGGTTAAGAATCTGCCTGCCAATTCAGGGGACACGGGTTCAAGCCCTGGTCCGGGAAGATCCCACATGCTGCTGAGCAGCTAAGCCTGTGTGCCACAACTACTAAGCCTGTGCTCTAGAGCCCATGAGCCACAACTACTGAAGCCCGCTCGCCTAGAGCCCATGCTCTGCAACAAGAGAGGCCACCGCAATGAGAAGTCCACGCACCGCAACAAAGAGTGGTCCCCACTCGCCACAACTATAGAAAGCCCACGCACAGCAACAAAAACCGAATGCAGCCAAAAATAAATAAATAAAATAAATTTTTAAAAAATGACTTTAGGACCTAAAAGTGTCATGGAAGTTCAAGTGTAAGTGGTTTAGGGTGTGAGTTTTGACATCACACAGACCAGGGTTAAATCCTGGCCTTGTCACTTAGTGGTGGTGGAATAAGAGCGTGTTTTTACCCCTTTGAGCCTCAGTTTTCTCATCTGTAAATTGGGGTTATATTTCTGATTTTTCAAAGTTGTGAGGATAAAACGGAATGATGTATTTAAGGCACCTGATACAGTTTGTAGACTATAGTAAGTCCTTTAAAATTGACTGTTATTATCATGGCATCTTTCTAAAGAAACTTGACAACATCGTGCACGGTGGACAGTGCTTTGAAGGGGACCTCCCTCATTCCTTGGTGCTCAGCCAGACTTGGAGACAGTAGTTGGCCTGTTCGTATAATTATTGAGAAATTGACCTCATAACTTTACCATTCTGTTAAACACAATAAGGACCACAAACGGAAAAAGATTAACAGAGCAAACTTAACATATACAAAAGTTTAGGAAATGATTTCATGCACATTAGCTCATTAGCTATAACTCCATGGAGATCTGGCTCATCAGATTGGACACATCTCTTCCCAGCTCTGAGCTCAGTGATTTCATGTTGATGGCGATTGGTGGCGGAAGCATTTACACCACTGAAATCAGCAAATGGGACAAATTGGGGTGTATGTGCGTGCGTGTGTGTGTGTGTGCGAGTGTGTGTGTGTGTGTGTGTGTTTTAACCACCAGAAAGCTGATCGTTAAACATTTACCAGCACAACACCATCTCTAGGCACTGCTTCAGGTACTGAGTATGCATTAGCTCAATCATCTCAACAACCCCATGAAGTAGCTACTATTATTATCTTTATTTTCAGAATGGGAAACTGAGGCACAGAGAAGTAAATTGCCTCAAATTGTGCAACTAGCAGGTGGAAAAGCCAAGATTCACACCTAGGAACTCTGCCTGTAGACCCAACTTCTTACCTGTTACAGGTTACTGTCTCTCTGAGTCTACCATGCTATCATAATATGGTTCTATCCCTTGGGAGATGAGAAGTACACACACAATGCAATTACAGAATAAGGCAATGTTAGTTAATGCGTTCATTCATGCATGCATTCGACAAATCTTTTTGAGTGCTTACTACATGGCACATTGTCTGGAGGAGATTAAGAATGGTAAAATGAGTCAGTGATATGTAAAACCTGCATCCGTACCTCTCCACCCCACCCCAGTTAGACTGTGAACTTCTTGGGAACACAGACTGTGACATATCTCCTCAAGGACTAACATGGAACCTGACACATAGGATTTGTCAAACAAATGAATGAAAGTGGCTGATTGGACAAGACTCATACCCCTAGTGGGGATATGAGACATTTTACATACAATATTCTTCCTTTTAGAAAGAAAGGGGCTGTTGCCTCATGTGGATATGGTGGTCTCCTTTTAAGCAGGTCTGGCCTCTCTCTGCATGGTGTTTCATGATTGTTTTTTTTTGCTTGTTTGTTTTTAAATATTTATTGGAGCATAGTTGCTTTACAGTGTTGGGTTTGTTTCTACTGTACAGCAAAGTGAATCAGCTGTATGTATACATATATCCCCTCTTTTTTGGATTTCCTTCCCATTTAGGTCACCACAGAGCACTGAGTAGAGTTCCCTGTGCTATACAGTCGGTTCTCATTAGTTATCTATTTTATATATAGTATCAATAGTGTATATATATCAGTACCAATCTCCCAATTCATTCCACCTCCCCTTATGATTTGTTGAAGAGTTATTTCCTGAGCTAAGAGGCCAAACCCCAGTCTATGTCTCCTGGGATCTCTTCTGTCATCCAGACCATAAGATGACCCATGAATGAAGATGGACTCTGAGATATTAGGGTCAGTCCTTTCTCTGATGAAGATAGATGTCAAGGGGGGAACCCAGGTCAAGCTGTGTCATGCTGCCTGGCTGAGACAGGGCTAAGCGGTGAGTGACATGACCATAAAAATGATTGTCTAATTCATGACGTTTTTGAGAGCAAAAGGATGCTATTAATAATTTCACTGGGGGCTTCCCTGGTGGCGCAGTGGTTGAGAGTCCGCCTGCCGATGCAGGAGACACGGGTTCGTGCCCTGGTCCGGGAAGATCCCACATGCCGCGGAGCAACTGAGCCCGTGAGCCATGGCCGCTAGGCCTGCGCGTCCGGAGCCTGTGCTCCGCAACGGGAGAGGCCACAGCAGTGAGAGGCCCGCATACCGCAAAAAAAAAAAAAAAATAATAATTTCACTGGGACAACAGCTGTACACCTGGACGATCCGAGGCAAATTGCAATGAACAGTCACCCTCTTCAGGGGTCAAACAGGGAAACATCACAAATTAAAGAAAGCACATAATTTGGTAGAAGACGCCCTAGACAGATCTAAGTCATCAAAGTTCCAGTCCTAGCTCTGCCTGCTTCTAGCTTGAAGCAGGCTCAAGTCACCCTTGAGCCACTTATTTCTTATCTAAGGCATTAAAATAGATCAGAGGTTCTCAACCATTTTTCTGCTTAGTGGAATAGTTCTTTTCAAATAATTCTTACACAGGAACATTTTGGAAGATCTCCAAGCACTCTTATAGCTTGAATATTGCTGAGTTGTAGGAATAAGATTTATCTTGCCTCCTTATCCTTTTGCTTCTTTATTTTTATTTTATCCTTAGGATGAAACAGGTATTCATAGATGACTCAACATATGAGCCCCAGATGAGACTTCAGAATCAGATTCTTCCTTTTCAAATTAGGAAGCTGAAGGCCAAGAGGGTCCAAGCTCATGCTGCCACACCTGAGGGCTTCACTTGGCCATATCAGCATGGGAAATCAGTACATGCTTAAAAAAATATTTAAAATATTTGTAATTGTAATGCATGATCATTGTAGAAAATGTCGAAAAGACAAGTAGACCAAAAAAAGAAAATATAAATCAACCTTCAAAACTCACATATAGCTACCCTAATGATTCTGGTTTACATATATCTTTTTGGACTTTTTTTTTCTATTTCCATTGCTCTTTTCAATCCACCAACAGTTTCTTATTTTTTCCATTTTGCCACTTGTTCCAGCCTTCCATGTCATCCTTCTACCCTCTCCTGGTTTTCTTGAAATTACAGCTAAAGGACATAGTTCATAAGTTGACAAGTCTATGAACAGTTGCATTTGAATGCAATTGGAAAAGGATATTTTGGTATCGAGCAGAGGAGAAGGAACAGGGGACCAGGATACTGAGTGAAGCCCAGATTTCTGATTGGTCTGCCACTAACCCAGTGAGGGATAAGCTGAGTCCAGAAATCAAGCAATCAAAGGTGGAGATCAGGACCCTGAAGCAGATAGAGCCTGATCTGTCAAATGCCCCTACACTGGAATTGGGGGGAAGATAATGGGGAGTAGTGTGTAAACTGGCTACTGTGAAGGCAAGACAAAGATGACTTTCAACATTCCAAGAAGGCCTGGGCTCCACAGTCCTGCAGCCAATTGTTGATGGTCATATCCATGCCTCCCAGATTTGTCCATGTCTCGACTTACACTTGCTCCTAAACTTTTGCTGGAATTAATTGTACCTTGCTAGAGCCCTTGGTTTTTGTTAAAAGTGAAAAATAGAGCTTTTGCTAAATTAAATCACAGAGATGTCCCTGAAAGCTGCCTAATGTGAGAAGCTTCTGATGGAGAAGAAGACAAGTTACAAAGGGGAAGCAAAAGGGAAAACAAGTGTTTCTCAGGGACAATTGCTTTCCAAAGATGTTAAAAATCTCATTTCACAAATGTTCCTGATCAAAACAACTTCTTAATCGAAAACCACTCTCTTAATTTGTTCTATGGGTGTCCACTCTGCAGAAATACGCCCCTGGCCCTTTGAAACAGACCAGGGGCCGCATTTTATTATGCAGATCAGACAGAACTGGCCTCCACCAGCCGATTCTGGGCACCTTATTTGCATAATGACTCTCCTCCTTAAAGATGGGCTTTTTTTTTTTTTTTTTTTTTTTTTTCCAGGGTATGCGGGCCTCTCACTGTTGTGGCCTCTCCTGTTGCGGAGCACAGGCTCCGGACGCGCAGGCCTAGCGGCCATGGCTCATGGGCTTAGTTGCTCCGCGGCATGTGGGATCTTCCCGGACCGGGGCACGAACCCGTGTCTCCTGCATCGGCAGGCGGATTCTCAACCACTGCGCCACCAGGGAAGCCCAAAGATGGGCTTTTAAACCAAATAGTTTTTGAATTTCTTTTGTGGAATGACTCTTTATTTAATGTTGAACTCTGAAGGGAGTTGAGGAAGGGTACCAACTAAACAGGTTTTTAAAATATTGCCTCCGTAATTATCTGTGGAATTAAACCCACAGAACCCACATTAACTCTCATCAGAAAATGGAATTATGAGAATTCTTACTAACAGCAGCTCCAGACTCAACTCACAGTATTCACTTGAGTAATTATCATTGGTAAAGGCTGGGATTAATTTTTTTTTAAGCTGGAAAAAATAAATTCTTAGCAATTGCCTGCCCTGGACACACAGAAGGAGACAAAGAAATGTGAACTTTTATTTTAGGGAGGAAAAAAATAATAGTTTTGAAATGTAATTTTCCTCTGATTTCTGAGGGAATTCTTATGCAGGGCATTTTATATGTAAAGGATTATATGTCACCAATGCAAAATGAAATACAAAATAAGCCAAAGAGCTATGAATGTCCTAAGTGCAGAAAATAATATATAATTTATGATACTTTAAATCTCATTAGAAACACTAGCTTTTGTAGCTTCCTAGCAACCAGTCCTCAGGAGTCTCTCTGCAAAGAGGTTGGCTCTCCCCAGCTCAGGGTCCAAAGCTTTAATAAATGAAGCCCATATGGTGACTATATGAGGGTTCCCTGTGTGCAGACTATTTGTCTGGGTGTTCTTGAAAACCTCATATGATAGCTTATAATTTGCTAATCCAATATAATAAACATGAAAGCACTTTGTTAAACTAATGTTCAATGTCTAAATTAAACCAGTCGAGGCTGGAGAGTTAGAGGAAAAGTTGGGAGATCCGTAATTGCAGTCTTGGTGCTGAATGGAACATAAAGGATTTTAAAAGATGGTGGTAGGAATGGTACCTTATTATTATTATTTTTTAAAGCACTACTACAACCACTTTTTCACTTCACATTCATAACAACCCTGGGAAGTAAAGTTGGTCTCTCTGTGCCCATTTGTCAGATGGGGATACTGAGGCTCAGAAAGTTAAGTTGTTGCAGTGAACATCTACAAAGTCAAAGATGGGAGGGATGCTTCAGATGTGCGAATACGCATTCGAAGCTTGTGCTGATATATGATGAAATTTTCACCAGTCTGAAGCAAAATGCAAAAAAGAACAAACAATGAGTTTTCCTAATAAAGTAAAAGAAACAAGCTTTAAAAATGGAGATTATTGGGGGATATTTTCTTTCTCCTTTTTTTAATGCTAAAATAACCTTTATATTATAAAGTAATGGTGATAATAGATGACAGTTGCTCTTGGTTTGACTTTGATAAAATTAAACCTTGGCAATCATAGGTTGATATCCACAGCATTAAAAAATCTAGTGGTTGGTAAAATCTCAAAGTTTACCCCCACTTTATTTATTTTAAAGCCAATTTATTTATTTATCTGGCCGCGCCGCACAGCATGTAGGATCCTGGTCCCTGACTAGGGATTGAATCCGCACCCCCAGCATTGAAAACGTGGAGTCTTAACCACTGGACCACCAGGGAAGTTCATTTTTTAACAAATAAGAAAAATGGGGCTTGTATGTGTGTGTGTGTCAGCATCACACTGCAAGGGGATGGCAGGGCCATGTTCAAAGCACGGATCTCTCTACTTCCAGGTCAGTAGATATGATATAGGGAAAATAAGCAGCACTAATGTTCATTTTAGGGGAGCTATATAATTTTGAAAAGAATTTTTGCATCAGTTTCTGAAGGAATTCATAGCACAAATTTGTCATGAGATTAACGGTCAGAGATGCAAAAGGAAATAGGAGCTAAATCATGAAGAAGCAAACCTCTGAAATGCAATAAATACTGCCACAAGTGGTTTTTGGGGGTTGTGATGGTGGCCCCACTGTCTTTAGAAGGAGGCCAAAGGTGGTTATGCTGATTCCTTAGAATTAGGGGTGGCTTTGCCATTTTTCTCTGATGAGCAAGGAGTTTATGGGTAATGCCTTTTCTGCTCAGACGGCAAGGGATTTCCTCTAATCTGGCCAACTGCCAACAGCACCCTCATTCTCCTCCATGCCTCCCTTCTGCGGCTCAAGGTGCTACCCCTGGGGGCAGGCCATAGGCCTTTATCTTAAGGCTGCAGTTCCTGAACCATCTGTCAATGTGTATCGAAGCACTGCAGCTAACTTGTAGTGGCACCGCAGGATTTTTAACAATTTTTGAAGGAAACCAGCGATAGTCAGCATCTGTTGGACACTATATAAACTGCTAGCTTGAGGTAGTGAATATTAGTTCAGCTACATTTCTTTCTATGATGTATCTTTGTGAAGCTGTTTTTCTTTCTTTCTTTTTCTTTTTTTTGACAGTTACTGTGATCAAAAGCAAGAAGCGTGTCAACATCAATGTGGAATAGGAAGTAAGGGTAGTGGTATCAAATCTGATTCCAAGGTTTGAGAAGTTGTACGGTGTCTAATAGGTGGTTACCTGCCTCCCATTAACTAGTTATGGGCATTAGAATGAAATTAAAATTTATTTTTTCTTTAAACTTATTTGTATTTTTTTAAATGGTTACTAAGTTGTTAGAATAGAAATACTTAGTTAATTGAGCCTAACTACCAAATATTTGGAACTGTTATGTATTTCTTTTGGCCTAGAGGTACTGGGAACAATTCCTGAGATTTCAAGGGCGCCATGAACTAAGAAAGTTTGGAAATATTCTGAGTGTTGTTTGAAGCTCATGGACGGTATTTCTGGTGAATTGTCGTGGAAGGAGGCTAATGAGGTCTCCAGCTACCGTGACACCAGACATAGAAAAGTGATTTGGGGCTGTGTGGCCTGGGGCATGTCATATCTCTTCTCCAGTCTTTAGTTTTCCTATCTACAAATGGAAGCTCTGGACAAGCTCAGGGACTGTTACTGCTTCCTGCTTGTTTGGAAATTACAGCACTGCACACACTTTCAGGAAACCACTTCTCCCCCAATTCTCTCCATGTAGTTTGGTTGGGGCTGGCCCCTTCCTCTCCCGTGCTTCTAGGGGTAGACCCATGGCCAGGACCGGCAATGAAATATTATATATCCTTAGCCACAGTGGGTTTAGAGTGGGCACATAATTAAGCAGAACCAAGAAAAAGGTGGGGGAAGAGGAAAGACCTTGTCCTGATCATATTACTTGAGACCTCGGATTTAGCCTTTGGACTGGGCTTTTCAGCTATTTTAAAAAACTATGTGTGGGTAGGTAGATAGATAGATATAGATACAGATATAGATATAGCTTTTTCTTCCCCTTCTTCATAAGGCAGTTTCTTTTGTCTTCAGACTCTAGGGGCTCACGGTATTAGACAACAGATATTATCAAGACTCATTTTTCCTCCCTCTATCTCTCAGCTCTCCTGTTACCCATATCGACTTCACTCTCAGCCAGGACTCTCTTCATAGACTGGCAAGATGACTGATGGTAGATATCGGCTTATTTCTTTACACCTGAAAGTCCAAGAGAATAAGGAGAATCTGTCTCTTACCCAGCAGTCCCAGCATAATTCCTGATAACATTTATCCTTGGCTCTGATTGTACCCTATGCAAATTCCTGAACCAGTCACTGTGGCCAGGGGGATGAGGTGTTCTGATTGGCCAGGTCTAAGTCACATGGTCACCTGCCCACCTTTATAGCTGGGGGTGGAGTCAGCTTCACTAGAATCAAATGGACTGAGAATGGGGGAAAGAGTGGGATCAAACAGGGTCCAACTAGGAATACTGAAACGACTTTGAATGTTGAAAGCAGGGGTAACTTAATGCAGGCGATTGGTTACACAAGTTATGGCAGAGCAGAGAAGCCAGGTGGGAATGGTGGAGTAATACTGAGATTAACAACAGCAGGATGTTGCTATCGCAGCTTGGCTGGAGGGACAAAGGAAGGAAGGAAGCAAATTCCCAGAGCCCTGGGGCCAGGTCCGCCTGGTGGAAGCAGGAGCTACAGCAGAGCCTGCCTGGTAGGAGCTGAAGCCATGGAGAAGATACTTCCACTGCTGGACACATCACCCAAGGCAGAGACGGAGGGAGAGAAATACTACGGCATCTCCCTTTCTCCTACCCTCCAGTCTCTTGCCATTGCCCCTCATTAGTTAATTCTCTTAGAAAACATCTGACTGGGGCTTAGGAAATGCAGTCTGTAGGAATCGCCAATCCTGAAATACAGAAAAGAGCAAGGGAAAGCGGGGAGTGAATCTGAGGCCAAACAAGCCATGGATGGACACTGGATAGGCTCCCAAGAGGAAAATTAGAGTACTGTAGAAAAGGGAGATGGCTGCTGGTAGCAAATATAAAAATGCCCCCTAGAGACAGGCATTATTTTTTTAAATTAGACAGCCTTGAATAATTGAAAAATGTCCTGCGCAGCAAGCAGACTTTAGCCAATGGAGGACAAATGATACTCTGGATTAGGGACACACTTTGAGGATTCAGCAGGAAATAACAAGAGATGGGAGGAGTTTCAACAGGCAAGTGGTATATGATGATGGATAATTGAGAAATACATAATACACTAACATCCATGTTGCCATCATGGAAGTCTGTCCACACATGGCCCAAGACGGAACTGGGGTTCCAAGCCAGTTTCTGGGACAAAATTAGCCAAAGCAAGCCTGGGTCATTCCATGTTAATGGAGATACCTAAGGCAGCTGGCCAAGACAAGAAGGTCTAGAGGACAAGAAAAGAATCCTGGGATATAAAGCTGGGTCAGAGCTGGAAAACAAACAAAAGTGACTTGAAGCCGAGTTTTGGGGTGATAGCTTGAAGCTTCTCAGATCCCCTCTGCCAGAAGTCAGCCTGTGGTCAGTTGAGCTTGAAGATGTAGGTCAAGTGGCTCCAGGTGTGAAGAAGGGGTACCATGGAGCCTGGAACCAGGTAAGACTATGGCAGGGGACACCTGTTGTTTTTGCTGGCCCAGAAGTCACTCCTATTCTTCAGTACAACTCCGATTTTGGCAGGGGGCACCCAGCTCACCTCAGTCCAGCCCTCCTTCCCCACAATGATTTGGGATGCACATATGACCCAAATCAGTCCACTGGTATTTGAGTTGTGCGCTTTTGTTGAAGAGTTGGAAAAAAAAGAGAACTCTCTTTTGGCCGGAATCGGAGCTCTGAGGATGCTCACTTGAGCATGTCTGGAATCACCACGTGAAGAGCATGTGAGTAAGAGTAAAGCCGGCCCAGGGAAAAGCAGAGCCGAGAGAGGGAGAGAGGGAGGAACCACATCCTGAAGCTGTCGCTGGAGCTGGGGAGGGAGAGGATGGGGGAGTGGGGGTGAGGGTGTCCATGCCTTTATGCAGCTGAACCGCTCAGATCTCCCGTTACTTGAGCTCCTTTTTTTCCCCTTTTGCCGAAGACAATTTGAGTTTTGTTTTTCAATCTGTTGCAACAGGAAAAGGACTATTATACTCATCCTTTCATTTGTGTTACACTCCCATTTGATTTTCATGGGAAAAATGGGTAGGAGGCCTGAAATGCCAAGTTTCCTCTAAATATCCAGTGTTTTCTTTGATGCTTTAAAATTGTCTCGAACTTCTGCTGGGCTTTGGTAGACGTGATCCCAGATGAAAGGGAGATGTTGGCTGACACCCTGACTTCCTGGAGAGAGTCCAGGAGATGTGGCTGCATTCAGTGCTTTGGATAATGAGGGAAACATAGAGGAAGAGCAGCCCCCAGAACTCAGAAGTCCCTCCACCTTTATCCTGTGAAGTCCTGGATGTGTCATAACTCAGGCAAATCTTTGTTTCAGCAACGTGGTTTTGAAGTACAAGGCCAGTTCAATGAACCAACTGTGGCTAAGTTCTTTCTTTTCTTAACGTTAATTAACGGGTTGTTTGCTGAATTGATCACATGAATCAATGATTTTGGCATCCTCTGGGAACATCTAAAAGGTAAAAATAAAGGCCTTGTTTAGATTTGTGTCTGAGGAATCCAGCACCCTATCTGTGGAGTAACCATGAATATACTCCCTGGAGGAGAGACATTGTCTTAGAACATGCAGAATTTAGGCTCGGCCTAGTATAAATTAGAAAACTGAAATTTTACTAACATTATTGTATTAAGACTGTATTTATTAAAGTAGACAGAACCCAACTTGATTTGGCTTAAGTCAAAAGGGAATTTCTTATAAAAGATACTTGTCTCTCAGAACCTAAAGTCAAGTTGTATTTGGGCCTAAGGAAGGACTGGAACCTGGAGTTCAAATACGGCCACAATATTTCTTTCTTTCTTTTCCTTTTAAAATTGAGGTATTGATATACAACACTATATCAATTTCAGGCATACAACATAATGATTCTCTATTTGTATACAGTCAGCCTTCCGTATCCACGGGTTCCACAACCTTGGATTCAACAAACCGCAGATTTAAATAGTCAGGAAAAAAAATTCCAGAAAGTTCCAAAACAACAAATTTGAATTTGCCATATGCCAGCAACTATTTACGTAGCATTTACATGGTATTTACAACTATTTACATAGCATTTACATTGTATTAGGTATTATAAGTAATCTGGAAATGATTTAAGTATATGGGAGGATGTGCATAGGTGACAGGCAAATACTATGCCATTTTATATAAGGGACTTAAGCAGCCATGGATTTGGGTAAGGGAGGGGCATTCTGGAACCAATCCCCCGCAGATATACAGGGATGACTGTATATTTCGAACTTATCACCACAATAAGTCTAGTTAAAATCCATCACCATACATAGTTACAGAACATGTTTGTCTTGTGATGAGAACTTTTAAGATTTCCTCTCTCAGCAGCTTTAAAATATGCACTACAGTATTATTAACTATAGTCACCATGCTGTATATCACATCCATGTGACTTCTTTAGTTATTTTTTAGCTGGAAATTTGTACCTTTTGATTCCTTTCACCCATTTTGCTACCCGCCCCCTTCTCTCCCTCCCACCCGCCCCCCCCGGGATTCCCCACAATCCCCAATCTGTTCTCTGTATCTGTGAGCTGGGTTGTTTTGTTTTGTTTTAGATTCCACATATGAGTGAGGCCATGCAGTATTTGTCTTTCTCTGTCTGACTTATTCGACTTAGCATAATGCCCTCAAGGTCCACCCATGTTGTCACAAATGGCAGGATTTCATTCTTTTTTAAAAAATTGAAGTATAGTTGATTTACAATGTTATGAAGAGTTCATTTTTTTATGGCTCAATAATATTCATATATGTATCACATTTTCTTTATTCATTCGTCCATTGATGGACACTTAGGTTTTTCCATATCTTGGCTATTGTAAATAACGCTGCAATGAACACGGGATGGCATATATCTTTTTGAGTTAGTGATTTTATTTTCTTTGGATAAATACATAGAAGTAGGATTGCTGGATCATATGGTAGTTCTGTTTTTAATTTTATGAGGAATCTCCATTTTGTTTTTCACAGTGGCTACACCAATTTACATTCCCACCAACAGCGTCCTAGGGTTCCCTTTTCTCCACACCCTGGCCAACGGTTATTTCCTGACTTTTTGATGATAGCCATTCTAACTAGGGTGAGGTGATAGCTCGTTGTGGTTTTGATTTGCATTTCCCTGATGATTAGTGATGTTGAGCATCTTTTTCATGTACCTGTTGGCCATCTCTATATCTTCTTTAGAAAAATGTCTATTCAGATCCCCTGTCCATTTTTTAATCAAATTGTTATTTTGCTATTGAGTTGCATGAATTCTTTATATATTTTGGATATTAGCCCCTTATCAGATATATGATTTGCAAATATTTTTTCCCATTCAGCAGGTTGTCTTCTTAGATTGTTGATGGTTTCCTTTGCTATGCAGAAGTGTTTTAGTTTGATGTGGTCCCCCTTGTTTATTTTTGCTTTGTTGCCTTTGTTTTTGGTGTCAGACAGCTTCAGTATTTCTTGTCTCTGCTTCTCTCTATGTGCTGAATTCATTCTTTTTCTTTCACAGCAGAGGTTCTCCAACATAGGAGAAAACACGCCCACCACTAATTATTGATACATGCATCTTATAGTTTCAGCCACCCTCTGTGTCTCAAGTCTGAAAGTTCCAAAGGAGGGTTCTATTGGTCTGTGTAGGTCTCACTCTTGGACCAATCAGTTCTGTCCCCAGGGCAGGTCACGTTTCCAAAATGATAACCATGAGGATTGGAGTGATGGAGATGGTAATGGGGAAAATCCCAGATAATCAGAGAAACTGGACAGACAAATCAATATGGGTCTATAGAATGATAATGTGATTCCTGACATATTCATCACAACGCCCTCTTTTATTAGTTTTCTATTGCTGTGTAGCAAATTACCCCAAAGTTAGGGACTTAAAGCAAAACCTATTTATTAGTTCACAGTTCTGTAGGTCAGAGTCTGGGCATTGTGTTGTGTGGTTCTCAGCTCAGAGTTTCACAAGCCTGCAATCCAAGTGTCAGTTAGGCTTTCATCTTGAGCTTATGGTCCTCTTCCAAGCTCACATGGTTGTGACAGAATCCAGTTCCTTGCAGTTGTAGGACTGAGGTCCCCATTTCTTTGCTGGCTGCTGGCTGCCAGCTGAAGCAGCTCTCCTAGAGGCTGCTGTGTTCTTTGCCACATGGCCTGCTCCATCTTCAAACCTAGGAATGGTGAATACCTCTTGTTGCATCCCTCTGATGCTTCCAACTCTCTTGCTAGGAAGAGCTCCACTCCTTTTCAGGGATCACCTCATTAGATCAGACCCACTGAGGATAATCTCCGTAAATTAAGGGCAGAGTTCTCTGTGAGACTGACCCTACTTCAGATGCCAGCTGCAAGTGAGATCCCAGACCAGCCATCCTTCTACCAACTGGTTATAAGTTCAGGGGGTTGATAATTCACTAGAATGATTCATAGAACTCAAAAAGTAATGCTTACGATTACACTTCTATTAGAAAGGATACACACACGGTGAGGTGTAGGAGGGAGCACAGAGCTTCCATGCCCTCTCCCTTTGGTGTTAAGGTGTGTCACACTCCCAGAACATCCATGTGTGCACCAACCAGGATGCTCCATTGAGACTTGGATGCCAGAGTTTTTATTGAGGGTCTCGTTATGTAGTCATGTTTAATTAAATCATTGGCCACATGATTGATCTCAATCTCCAGTCCCCCTCTCTCCCTGGGAGATCCAAAGTTCCAGGCTGACCCAAAGTTCCAACCCCCCAATCACAAGGTTGGTCTTTCTGGTGACTATCTAAGGGCCCACCAGGAGTTACCTCATTAGCATAACAGAAACATTCTTCTCACTCATGAAATCCCAACGGTTTGGGGACTTGTATGCCAGGAACCTGGGACAAAGACCAGACAAATTCTTTTTTACACCATGAGGTCATCTTAGAATTCTGCCAGCCATACTTCTCCTTCTGCCTCATCCTCTTTACCTCTTGAGTTCTTCAAAGTCCTTCCTGTGAAAACTCTAATTCGAAAAGATACATGCACCCCAATGTTCATTGCAGCACTATTTATAATAGTTAAGACATGGAAGCAACCTAAATGTCCAGTGACAGATGAATGGATAAAGAAGATGTGGTATTCGTATATATATATATATATATATACACACACATATATATATATATGTGGAGGCGGGGAGAGAGACAGAGAGAGAGAAATATTACTCAGCCATAAAAAAATGATGAAATAATGTCATTTGCAGCAACATGGGTGGGCCTAGAGATTATCATACTAAGTAAAGTAAGTCAGACAGAGAAAGACATATATCATATGGTATCACTTATATGTGGAATCTAAAAAAATAATGATACAAATGAACTTATTTATGAAACAGAAATAGACTTACAGACATAGAGGACAAATTTATGGCTACCAAAGGGGAGAGGGGGATAAATTAGGGATTTGGGATTAATAGATACACACTACTATATATAAAATAGATAAACAACAAGGTCCTATTGTATAGCACAGGGAACTATATTCAACATCTTGTAATAACTTATAATGGCAAAGAATCTGAAAAGAATATATCTATATCTATATCTATATATCTATCTGAATCACTTTGCTCCATACCTGAAACGTTGTAAATCAAGTATACTTCAATAAAAATAAGTCAATCCTATATGCCACCTCCTTTATGAGCCTTTCCCAGTCACCTCAGCTGGAAATGCTCTTTCCCACAAGACAGTTTTTCTTTGAATGCAACTTTACCTTCTTTTACCACAAATTCTAATCCTTGCAAGTTTTCTCTATCTAACTGGGTCGCAAATTACATGCAAATGCAAACTGCTTATTTATTTAAATCACCTCATTGATTTAAATATAGCAAGTGCTCCAAAATATTTACCTAATTGAATTGAATATTGGAGATGAAACCATCTTGTAATAAAGTTTTCTTGAAATTAGGAAATTAAATCAATTGTGATGGCACTTAAGACAATCCCTCCATGAAACCACTCTTTAAAGTTTTGGAGGAGGGGCATAGTAAGATGGTAGTAGACTATTTTTTTCAGACTCAATTTATTTTCCTGCCACTTTTCTAGGTCTTAGGGGAAGTTTGGGAAGTTTAGGGGAGGTCTGTGAACTCTCCATCAATTTCTTGGGGACTAAGAGAATTTGCAGTATTTGCAAGACTCTGAAAAACTGAGTGACATGTCAAAGGAAGAGTCTAGAATTGTTAATCCCTGTGTAGTACGTCTACATCAAACTGCTTAGCACAGGGACAGTAGGTGTTTCTCTGTCGTCTTGGGCTTGCAGACTCTTGTCACATCTCGTAGGATCCCAGGAATGGTTGTGATTTTATCAGGGAAGATAATCAGGATTATAGGTAGAAGCATTAGGAAGACATCACCTTGTATCTTTGATCACAGCGAGTCATTTAGGTGTTAACATTTCCTTTTTTCCGGGAAAGAACAAAGCCCTTGTCCATGTTACAGTGGATTCGCAACTATCAGTGCCCTTAATTCTCTTCAAATTTCCTACGTCTCTCTCCCAACTTGTGTATTTTCTACCTACTTTAATATCTGTTTTCAGAAATGACTAACTCTAGCCTAATAGTGTACTATTCAAATGAAAGATTAAAACCAAGTTAAAAATCTCCTGCCCCCAAGAGTTGGAAACAACATCTTACATGTGTCTCATGGGAATCAAGGCAGTGTTACCAGCTCTCCTTGGGACCCTCAGTCTGTCACCATATCTTCCTGCACACTGGAAACTGTTGATTTTTTTCCAAGTGAAAATATTGGGCGATTTTGATGTGGAAACTGCAGCCACCTGATCAGGACTGACAAGGATTTCTCAAGTCTTGGGCTTCTTTCCTCATCGCCACGTCTGGCAGTTCTTGAAAGTTCCTTTCAGTCTCTCCCCTTTGTTTCCCTCCAAGTCTATGCACCATTTTTACTGAGGGGTGTTTGCTCTATATACTGTTATGGGGTCCAGAGTGCCTAATTGACAAATTATGTTGCGCTTTTGGTGGCTTTAAGTAATCATTTAAAATAAATAAGACCATAATTATCAGTTTTCATTTACCCATTTATTAAGTAGCAGTGTTCACACTGAGCAGTTTGATTTTGTGTTATAATAAGGCAATCTCTACATGATGACAGATGGTGTTTCATTTTCCCGACACTGTGCTAAAATGCTTTGAGTTGTGATGTGTTTGATTTTATTAGAGATCAGATTTAACACATGCATGCTACATAACTGCAATCGCATTCCCATTTCTCATCTGTAGGAGAAAATGAAACTGTGATGAAATGTAATATACTCACCCTCAGGCAGAACTAGTGGGACTGGGAATTGCAACATAATAAATCTAATGGATATTACACGATAGGACCCTAGAAATTTACTGTTATTATGTTCAGGGAAGGAACTCGGTTTTGTAAAACTCACTTTTATTTCACTGGCATCAGTGCAATTTCACATTATTTAACTGTTGTGTCCCAATAGCAGAGATGGTATTTGTGGTGTTGAAAAGGAAACCTGCTCCCCAAGGAACAGAGGGGTCCAAGAACCCAGGAGAGAAAGCTAAGAGAGAACAAATAGCCCCAAAATTGCATTTACCAAATGCAAATTACAACAATGTCATGTCATTAACCGTAGGTTGTTGGGATGGTCGAATTAAGCCTCATTTAGCCACACTGTCAGCGTGGAACCCACTGGTGGAAGACACATGCGTAAAAGCTTTGACTATGATATTGAACTCTTATATTCTGAGCCCTCCCCATGGCCACCCCCTGGGGGGCGGGACTCTGAGTTAATTACACATGTCCTATTGATGTGACTGTCGATAGACATTTTCCCTGACGAAGCCAGTGTCAAGTGAAATTCCAAAGGTGGAAGCAGCTTTCAGGGCACAAGCACCAACTCTCCATTGCTTGCTGAAGGTTGGTGCACTGGAATCTACCCTGCTCCACTTCCAACAGCCTCCAAGGCAGCCTCCCGGCCTCTAGCCTCTCCCTGCAGTTATTCATCATAGATGACCCTCCCCACATTACTGATCCTAAGTGACGGCTTTCACCATGTTGCTCCATGCTCAGAAGCCTCAGTGACTCCCTGGTGGGTGGCATTCACACCCCTCCTCATTCAGCTCTGATCTCACAACATCTCTTATTCCAGTGAAGTGTGTCTCTTCATTGTTCTCCAGACACAACAAGTTCATTTCCTTCTTCATTCTGGTGTAAGGTTCTTTGGGTGGCATGTGACAGAAGCCCAACTCAAATTTATTTAGGCAGAAAGGGGAAGTTTCTTGGCTCACCAAACAAGGAAGGCAGGGCTGGCTGGATCTGGCACAGGTGGAACTTGGAACCAAAACATTTCTCAGATGGTCTCTCTCAGTCTTGTCACTATTCTAGATGGGAAGATTCACACCTTCTATTACTGTCGAACTACTTCCTCTTTTGGGCAGGGAATAACAGAGGAGAGGAAGTGAAACTCAGCCAGTCTCCTGGGTTCAGGTTCAAAAATTCCAGGGAAGAATCTGATTGGCCTGGTTTGTGTCAGGTGCCCATCACTGGTATAATGGTTGTAGCCAAGAGGTTGAGCCCTGTCATTGGTCTGACTTGGATTAGGATAAGTTCTTCCCACAATAATTCTGGCCAGGAAAGTAAGTGCTGTAACATGATTAGAACAGGGACATGGAGCCGAGCCAGGAAACGAGGGGAGTGGCTATTCTGGGGAGCCAAAGTAATTGATGTCCACTATGCATGCCTGTTTATGGGGCTGCCACCTCCTGCCGTGCCGCTTTCCTTCCTCCCTTTCTAAACCAACCTGAACCATCTGCTTTAGAGAATAAAATGTCAGAGTTGGGGAGAGAAAGCTAATATCTGAGTGCCTATAAAACATGGATGTTATCTCAATGAATCCCCACGATTGCCCTGTAACTATGGTACTCTTACCCATATTTTACAGTTGAGCTTAGAAAAGTTATTTACCTTGATCAGGTCACTTAACCAGGAAGCGGTTGAACTAGGTTTAGAAACCCACTCTTTTGGACTCTGATCATCGTTCTGAGCACGTAGGAGGGATTCAGTTCTTATGAACTGTGCTAGAACAGAAAATATTTAAAGTATTTGTTTGTATGATCCAAAACACATGATTGATTGAACACATGTGACGATTCAGTTTCCTGGATTTTCTATTTAGGTTACTTAAGAGCAGGCAGATGGGACGTAAGCCTAATTATCCAATGATATTCTCTTTGGAAAGAACTAGTCCTTGTCACGTCTCATTCCTTTACGAATATTTATGGACACCTGCCTTATTAGTCAGTTAATTCCCTTCACATATCATTCTCTTTTTATGTTGGATTTTATGTTTTTACACCATTTACATTCATGCATACAGCTTCAGTTTCACTCAAACTGGTCATCTCACTGTTTTCTCACTTTTCTTGCCTCTTCACTTTTGCAAGAACAGACCCTTCTGCTTACAAGACCCCCGCCCCACTCCTCCCTTCTGCTGTTTAAAGCTCGCTTTTTTTTTTTTTTTTTTTTTTTTGCGGTATGCGGGCCTCTCACTGCTGTGGCCTCTCCCGTTGCGGAGCACAGGCTCCGGACGCGCAGGCTCAGCGGCCATGGCTCACGGGCCCAGCCGCTCCGCGGCATGTGGGATCTTCCCAGACCGGGGCAAGAACCCGTGTCCCCTGCATCAGCAGGCGGACTCCCAACCACTGCGCCACCAGGGAAGCCCAAGCTTGCTTATTCTTCAAGGCTTAATTCAAACTTCATATCCTCTCTGACCTTAAATGTCCCTCCGCACCCTACTCTACTCATCTTGATAACGTTCTCACTTTTCCAAGTATTAGAGAAATGACTTGCTCTCCTTTAGCCTCTCAAACCAATGTATAATTGTGAGCTCCTTGAGGGTTGGAATGATGTCATGCTTTCCAGGATCCCCATAGCAACTAGCACAGGGCTGGGTGCATAGCAGCTATTCAATAAATGCTTAAGAGAAGAAAACCTCATATATTAATATAAAATTCCATAGAGAAATGCAGTGGATTACTATAAGACTACATACAGTGCCTCTGTAAACATTGAAAGAGGTAATATAATGGGCTGTTAAGACTACACACTTTGCACTTAAAGCAGGATTTGAATTCTGGCTTGTGTCATTTAATTGGTATAGTGTCCCACCTGCCTCTGTTTCCTCATTTGTGAAGTGGGGATAAGACTTCTTATTTCATAGAGGTGTCTGCTGTGAGAATTACACTAGATGCAGTTTCTGAAGTCATGAAGTGGTTAGCATTGCACCTGATGCATCAGTGTGCTTTGTAAGTGGTAGGTAGGTGTAGGCACATAAGTGCCAAGAGTCTGAAAGCATTAGATTCATATGGATTGAGGGTTTAGAGCTTGCTTCTGGCTGTCTCCACTTGGCTCTAAAAGTTGTTCATCTTTTTGGGGCTGTCTACTTCTTTGAGGTTCTGGTGTGAGGCACAGAGAGACATGGGGAAAAGGGAGATTACCTGAGCATCTGAGCTCTACCTAAAAGAGTATATTCCAATTAAATCCCCAGATCAGGTAAGCTTTAGACCAAATTTAGATTGGTTAGTTTCCTTCTTGAACCCTCAATAAGGGGGCAGGTAGAGGGAGGGCAATGTTTACAAAGGCACTGTATGTATTCTGCAGTAATCCACTGCATTTCTCTAAAAATTTAATATTAATACATGAGTTTTTCTCTAGTTAGATAGGGTAGCTGGGGTAGGCTTCTCAGGAGGTGACAATTTGTCTTTAGACCCGAATGACAGGGAACCAGCTGTGTGAAAGTCTGGAAGAAAAACATTCCAGGCAGAGGGGACTATACATGAAAAGCTCCTGAGACAGGAATATGCTTGAGAAAGAGAAAGAAGGCCACAGTAGTTGCAGCCAAGTGGGTAAGGGGGACGTAAGTGGAGGTCAGAGTGCACAGGGCTTGCTAAACCATAATAGCAAATTGGGATTTTATTCTAATTTCAGTAGGAAACCATTGGAGGTTTGTTTTTTTCTAAATTTCACCCATCGCTTTTTTTAAAAAAAAATCTTTATTGGGGTATAATTGCTTTACAATGGTGTGTTAGTTTCTGCTTTATAACATAGCGAATCAGCTATACATTTACATATATCCCCATATCTCCTCCCTCTTGCGTCTCCTCCCACCTTCCCTATCCCACCCCTCTAGGTGGTCACAAAGCACTGAGCTGATCTCCCTGTGCTATGCGGCTGCTTCCCACTAGCTATCTATTTTACATTTGGTAGTATATATAAGTCCATGCCACTCTCTCACTTCGTCCCAGCTTACCCTTCCCCCTCATTGGAGGGTTTTAAGCAAGGGAATCATCTGATAGCCAGTGTCCAAGGTGGTTCCCAGTGACCGTTGCTACCTTGTATTCATATCCTCCCACACTGAATAAGAGTGACCTGTAACTAACAGGCTATGTGGAAATGAGAGCTGTGACTTCTGAGGCTAGGCTGTAAAAGACATTGCAGCTTCTGCCTTTCTCTCTCTCTCTCTGTTCACTCACTCTGGAGGAAGCCAGTTGCTATGCCATGAGAACAGTCAAGCAGCTTTAAGAGAGGTCCATGTGGTTAGGAACTGAGGCCTCCAGCCAACAGCCATGGGTGTAAAGCCACCTTGGAAGTGGATTCTCCAGCTCCAGTCCAGCCTTCAGATGACAACAGCCCAGGCTGACATCCTAACTGCAACCTCACGAGAGACTCTGAATCAGAACCACTTAGCTAAGCCTCTTCTCAATTCCTGATCCTTAGAAACTGTGTGAAATAAAAAATATTTATTTTTTACCTGAGGCTGCTAAATTCTGGAGTCATTTGTTCTGCTGCAGTTGATAATTCAAGTGGTATTATCTGATTTAGATTTTCCATACTTGGGCTGCTGAATGGACAAAGAACTTGGGAGGGTAAAGAGTGGAAACAGGAAAATATTGAGAAGGTTTGTAGGTATTCAGGTGAGTGTTAGTGGTGGCTGGAATCAGGAAGGTTCTCACCAGGGATGGTGAGAAATGGTCAGCTGTGATGGAACTGATTGGACTTCCTGATGGGCTCCCCGATGAAACTATGGGGTGTGAGGAATCACACTCACTTCTTTTCAACCTGGGCAGCTGGATGGATGGTGGTGCCATTTACTGGAAGGGGATGGATCAGTCGGGAGAGGAAAATCTAGACTCCACTAGACACAAAATAAAGATTGCATTGAATGAGAGAGAGAATGAGAGACAGCTTAACAAGAAGCAGTTTTTTTTTTCCTGTCACCTACAGGCTACAAATGAGAACTGTCTCTGTTTCAATAAAAACACCTTCAGTCAGTACCTTGGAACAGGCTTCCCTCTCCTCAATTAAGTAGAAGACAATTAAATTAGAGTCCAGCTTCGAGGAGTTCATTATGCCTCATTGAAAATGATAAATGACTCTTGGTGACCTCGTCACCTCGCCAACTTGGTCCCACCTCGTTTCTCAAAGAGCTAATGAAACCAATGGATTTATCCCTCCTCCATAGCAGGGCCAACAAAAACAGTGCATACTATGAAAGGCGAGGAAGCTGAGAAGGATGTGGAGAGAAAAAAAGAGAGAAAACTCAAAGTTGACATTTTGACAGTTGGCCAAATGACTTTGAATTGCAAATGAAAAAAGAAAAAACCCACCCATTTACATATTGATTTCCTATCTTTCTATTTCTTTAATCCATCCCTGCTCAGCACACAACACCAAGGGCTGTGTGTGTGTGTGTGTGTGTGTGTGTGTGTGTTGGTGGGAGGGGGCATGTCTTTCCTTTTTTCTTTGGAAAGAGAGGGAGAGTGAAGAAAAGGGAAGGGCAAATGATAATAGGAGATGCTTTGGAGTTGATAAAGACATCCATTTCCGGAGCCAGAGTAAGGACTCAAATGTCCCTGCATGGCTAGGAAGGGACAAAGCTGGCTCTGGAGCCTGGAGGAGGCAGGAAGCAAGGGTTAGGAGTAGAGGTTTGGATCTGAACTTGAGTTCTGGCTCCCCCAAGTTCCAGCTGTGTGGCCTTAAGCAAGTTGCTTAACCTCTCTGAGCCTCCGTTTCTTCATCTGTAACATGGGAATGATCCTACTGCATGGGCTTGTTAAGATTAGGTGAGGTTATGCACATCAGACACTTAGCTACTGCCAGCCATGGCATGGGCACTCAGGAGGTGTCAGGTGGCTTTGCTGTTCTTTTGTTCTGACTCCAAAGTCAATAGTTTTTCCATTGCGTCATATCTTACTTTACTGAGCAAACAAATCTGACTGTTGAGGAACTCTAGTTAAAACACATGATTTAAGACAGGATTCAACAAATTTTTTTTAATATATTTTAGGCTTTGTAGACCATATGGTCTCTGTCAGAATTGTTCACTTCTGCTGTAGTCAATATGTAAATGAATATGTGTGGCTATGTTTCAATAAACCTTTATTTACAAAAAGAGGTGGCAGCTAGCTGGACTCTGTCTCCCAACTCCTGATGTAGGAGATGGGGCTGGGTAGCAGTAGTTTCAGGTTTTCTTGGTTTGCATTTGCATTTGCATTGCTGTTTTCTGTGTATACAGAAATTTCCCAAGTATTTGAAGGTAGAGCATTCATTTATCTTCACAGAAACCCCACGAAGTAGTAATAACAGTGAATGTTTATTGAGTGCCTATTATGTATTGGGCACTCTGCTCAGTGCTTTGCAGAATCATGCATGAGAGGCAGCAGAAGTTAACATGCATTGGATCCCAATGGTTGGGAGCTGAATCCTAGCTGGGTGATCTTGGGCCAGTCACTTAACCTCTCTGTGCCTCAGTTTTTTCATCTGTAAATGCCTTTAAATTTGTAAAGCTCTCGGAAGAGCATCTGGCAGATGACAAGTGCTCAAGAAATGTTAACTAACTCAATTAATCTTCACATCTACCTGGGAGAGAGTTACCGTTATCTCCATTTTGGGGAGGAAACTGAGGCCCAGGAAAGGGAAGTACATCTCCTGAGATCTTCAGAGTGTTGTTCAGCCAATGCTGGAAGAAGGTCAGCATGACTCCAAAGCCTTTGTTCTGTTGGGTCACTGCCTCCCAAGGGATGGTTATTACCGCCTTTTTATAGAGGAGGAAACTGAGGACCAGAGAGGAAAAAGCATTTACCTAAGCATGGGCAGCCAGTAGGCAAGAGCCAAGACTTAAATCCTAATCTTTGACTCCTGGCCCAGGATTGGCTCCATGACCAAAACCCTGTGTCCTCTTTCAGGGATCATGGAATGTTCCAAGTCTAAAAATAACCGGGAGAGTGACCTCGGCATGAAAGCATGAAAGCCAGAGTCTGTCAGTGAATTCAGGAGGAGGGGGAGGGGTGACAGAGAGGGAAAGCAGGAAGAGGGGGGATCTAGTGTCTGGAGTTGAGAACTGACTTGCTTCAGGCGCTGACACTACCTCTATGGACCGGAGCTTGATGAAAGAAGGTGGCATTCCAATGACAATCATTAACAGTAATCGACAAACTCTCGGATGTTTTATGTTCCAGGCACTGTGATTTTCATAGTCAGTTTATTTAATTCTCACAGTAAGTCTACAAGAAAGGTCCTACCTTGTCCTTACTATAGGTATGGGAAAGCTGAAGCTCTGAGAGATACTTTGTCACTCAGAGTGTCACACAGCGAGTACCTGGCAGAACCAGGATTTGAACCTCGATCAGTCTGACTTCAAAGCTTGTTCTCTGAAAACTTTTATGAATACTGTCAGTCCTGTGTCATTCCCCAATGGCCACCGTCACACAGATATCTGGGGAGCCTGAGCAGCTTTACTCCTTCGCCCGCCATTCTCCCTCCCTTTCTCCGCCTCCCCCTCTTCCCCCTTTCCCCTTAACCCTCCTCCATCCTCTCACCACTGGGAGCCTCTCATGAGTGCTGGTTGTGTGTAAGCTTGGTGACTCCCTCTGTGGATGACTTTTCTATGGATTATCTTTTTACCTAGCACCGTGTCTTCTTGCCTTCTATTTGCCAAGCAAACATAAAGAGACTTCATTATCAAAATGTGATCAAAACTTCACCAGCTATGCCACCATCCTTTCAACTAAACCATGAACTAAGTTGCCTGGGTCTGAGGTAGCACCTGACACTCTAAAAGGCAGCTCAATAAAATTGATTGAATATAGAATGAATCTCTTAGGATGGGAATTAACATTTATGGAGTATCAGCAATATACGAGGTGTTGCTGGAGGCAGTTCATTTGTTAAGCCTCCCAACATTGCAGATAGGAGGGTTTAATGTCCCCATTTTTGAGGGTTGACAGCAGCTCCAAACTGCTCTACTGGTGAGGAGTTGAGCCAGAACTTGAGGCCAGCCCTTCACAAGACCGGCTCTTTCCACAACACCACTTGGTGAAATGACCATCCTCTTGACAATAAGAGCCAACAGAGGGATGTGAAGATGGTTAAATAGATAGTCAAGAGGCCTGGATCCTTAGCTTCCTTCCCTGAGACCTCAGACAAGTCTCTGCCCTGGTCTCAGCTTCTGCATCGCTGAAAGGAAAGGGTTGAATCAGACCAGTGTTTCCCAGCATATGGGGTGTGGGCATACAAAAGTGTAAAGAGGTATGAGCGTTAATTGACATCAATCAGCTTACTCAGGGAAAAATATAATTCACTTTCAAATTTTATTTTAGTTCTACTCATTACTTTAGAAGAAAACCTCGGTTTGACTGATTGAATCATTCATTTATTCATTCAACAAACGCTCATTGAGAATGCCTAGTACATGCCAAGTAGATTCTGAGCTCTGAGGGTGAGAGGTGAACCAGACAGAAAAGGACCCTACTCTCTTGGAGCTTTTATCCTGGGAGGTGGGGGAAGGTCAGAGAAGAAACAATCGGTAGGTATTAACAATATCATAATGGCATAAGTCATGAAAAGAATTAAAATAGGGTGAGGTGCCAAGAGCAGGTTGGCTGAGGTGCACAACCAGAAGTGATGAGGCGGAGCTAGTGGAGGCGGAGCTAGTGGATGCTGGAGTCATAGCCAGAGGGTGTTGAAGTCACCAAGGATGGTACAGGATGGGGGCGAGGGGGTGGCGGGCAGGAGAGAGTGAAGTGGTGCCGGAGTAACCCGTGAACGAGGCTCATGCGCTGGGTCCGGGGGCGGGGCAGGGGGCTGTGGCGTGATCTATGAGTGGCTGTAAAGAGCAGTCTGATAGCAGGCACCTCATGGCACGGGGGCCCTTGGAGGAGGGAAGAGAATTGGAATGAGAGGCAAAGAGAGAAGCAAGGACTCTCTGATCCCCCATTAGATCTTGGAGTATGCACATCATGAGAAGAAACAGCGAAGCCCCACTCGCCAGGGCTGCAGGGGAATCTGGGTTGCCTGGGGTGGTGAACACAGAGACTAGCACCCAGATCCACCTCCAGGGACAGCCTCCAGCCATTGCTTTCTCCAGGGCTGCAGATAGCCGCTTCGCCCAAAAGCAGGAAAGGCACACTCAGCATCTCCCTCCGTCCCATCCTGCTCCCACCCACCCCCCTTCACGGGAGCTGGTCCCTAACAAATACCCTGCATGCCAGACTCCATTTCAGCATCTTGCAGCTTGCAGAGAACCCATCCTGGGATGCTTAGGTATTCAGTGAAGGCAAGGAGGTGAAGAAGATGTTTAGGGAAGAAGTTAAAGATAAGGGGTATTTGTTGAAGATAAAGTTTATTTCCACAGAGCACTGTGGCTTTGGGAGAAAGGGGAACAATGGGAGATTGGATCCAACAAGAGGATGAGGACCCAGGTGAGGATGGCCTTGGGGACTTGACCTTCACTGGCAGTGAGGTAAACTGGGGTGGAGCTCCTAGGTTGTGGCTACGAGAGTACTCAGGCACATAGGTTTTTTTCTTTGTCCTTCAGGCCCTGTGTGTCTTAATATCCTCCTAACATTTGCTTCTGCCTCTTAGAGAGAGAGGGCGAGAGAGGAGGTCTTCTCAGCAGGAGTCAGCACAAAGCTATCACTCGATATCTTCATATGATTTCTGTTGTTTTTATTATCATTGTTGTTATTTTTAATTACCTTCTTTTGGCAAAAGAGCTTAGGTTTCTAGTTATGAGAGCGATATGAGTTTTCCTTTAAAAATATTTGTTTTAAAAAATGTTCATAAAAACTACAAAAATTTGAAATCACTGAAGTTCAGGTACTATCTGACTGTCAGGCCCTCGCAGCCCTGACATTCTGTCTAACAAGCATCAAAGCTTCCACCCCAGCACCTAGGTGCGGAGGGACCCAGTGGGCGCTCAGGTTTGTTTGGTCGGCTTCTGTGCCTGCTGGCTTTCCTTCCCACCTCCCTCTCCCCACCCCCAGCCCCAAACTTCAGCAGAATCATCTACTTCCTTCTGGATCTGGAGCGTCCAATATTGAGTGGCCAAAAGGGACACCTTCTAAAAATTCCTCAGCAGCACAGATGCCATGAAAGTCCCTGTAGGCTTCTTGCAGTGTCATGGAGTCATGGAAGAGCCAGAGACTTTGTATCGTTCTCCCGGGCTCAGGAATCAGGAGGTTAATTTTCTCTAACACCCCTCTCCTTGGTGTCTGAAGCTCTTGGTTGACTTCCTTTCCTTCCCAAGTTCTTTCCTCCTTTGGAGGAGTCTAGATCTAGCTTTGTCTTCTCTCCTTGGAGAAATTTCTTTCTGTGCTGATAGACATTTGCATTGCAAGGTCCTGTGAAACGAGCCATGATGGCAACATCGAGGGAGGTCGTCTTTGTGAGTCAACAGAGAAGTCACTCCTATCCCTGCTTTATCTCTCTCTCTCTCACACACACACACACACACACACTCTTTTTTCCTCTTCCATTTGTATTAGAGAAGAAGCTAAAGTCTTAATACACTGAAGTCTTATAAGCATATCATTCTTCTCATGGAAAACTCTGGCAACTGCCCACCTTAACAGTCAATTTTTTCTCCAGGTTCCAAGTCAGGGCTGTCTATCACCTCTGAGGAGACTTGCTGTGGCCCAGGTGATACGATTCCTTCCAGGGACTCCAGGCTTTGGGGTCCTGTTGAAGGTCACCAGCACTCCATTCACAGCTTTTGTCAGCCGCTTCCCTCAATGAGTTGTTTCCTTCAAGCACAATGTGTTTTCTGCAGACTGAGGATTTTCACATTAAATGGAATCTGTATTTCTGAGCCCACACTGGCCTGGAGTGAAAAATAAGATTCCAAACCACATTTCTTTGGCTCTGATTGTATCTGCCTTGTGGGATATCCAACCCCATCAGATCAGGGAGCTATGTAGGAGGAATTTGTGAGATCCAAGAACTTGTTCTCTTGGGCATCTTTATGTACCAGCCACCTCCTTCCCTGCTGCATCTTACTGGTACTGGAGTGTCTGTTCCCACAGATGACCAAAGGGCAGCCATGTTGGCAACACCCTCCAAAGTGACCCACTGCTTGTATGTCCCCCCACTGGTTGCTCTTTCTGGTGGAAATTGCTGGTACCAACGCTTTGCACGATGAACACTGACTGTACACCAGAGACTTAAAAAAAAATCCTTAGTACTGGCCTTCTCAATCAAACTTCTTGCCTTGCCTCAAGGTTACTCATGAGCCAAGAGTTAAAAAATAAGTTTTACAACTTTTTAGCATGTCTCTCAAGGGAGGTTTGGCATCTATTTGGTGGTCTTTGACTTTAAGGGTTTCCATGACACAAAGAAACCTGATTTTATTTTTTTTTTCGGTATGCGGGCCTCTCACTGCTGTGGCCTCTCCCGTTGCGGAGCACAGGCTCCGGACGTGCAGGCTCAGCGGCCATGGCTCACGGGCCCAGCCGCTCCGCGGCATGTGGGATCTTCCCGGACCGGGGCACGAACCCGTGTTCCCTGCATCGGCAGGCGGACTCTCAACCACTGCGCCACCAGGGAAGCCCCAAGAAACCTGATTTAACATTCAGTGTATCTCATTTATTAAAAAAATTTTATCTTATGTTGGAGTATAGTTGATTAAAAATGTTGCGTTAGTTTCAGGTGTACAGCAAAGGGATTCAGTTATACATAGACGTGTATCTATTCTTTTTCAAATTCTTTTCCCATTTAGATCATTACAGAGTATTGAGCAGAGTTCCCTGTGCTCTACAGTAGGTTCTTGTTGGTTCTCTATTTTAAATATAGTAGTGAGTGTGTACATGTCAATCCCAAACTCTCAATCTATCCCTCCCCCCCCCACCTTCCCCCCCGTAACCATAAGTTCCTTCTCTAAGTCTGTGAGTCTGTTTCTGTTTTGTAAATAAGTTCATTTGTATCATTATTTAAAGATTCGGGATATAAGCATTATCATATGATATTGGTCTTTCTCTGTCTGACTTCACTTAGTATCATAACATTCAGTGTATGTCATCTAATTCTCTTGACAACGTCAAGAAGAAGGTGCTGTATCAGCTCGGTGCTTTGTGACCACCTAGAAGGCTGGGATAGGGAGGGTGGGAGGGAGATGCAAGAGGGAGGAGATATGGGGATATATATATATATATGTATAGCTGATTCACTTTGTTATAAAGCAGAAACTAACACACAATTGTAAAGCAATTACACTCCAATAAAGAAGTTAAAAAAAGAAAAGAAAGTGATGTGATTACTGCCATTACACAGATGAGAAAACTGAGGCTTAGGAAGAAAGAGTTACTCATGATCATGGAATTGGTACATTTGCAGTTCAAACCCAAGTTTTAACTCCAGGCCCGAGATATCATTCTGTGTCTTCTGCATTTTCTGTGACAGTCCTCAGTTCAATATTTACCCCCATAAGAACGCTTAGACTTCTCAGACCGTTTGTCCTAGGTTTGGGTTCAGAAATGTGGTCACTGTACTAATACTCAGTGTTCATAATTCACAAAAGTTGTCATGTGCCTCTTCCAGAGGTCCCTGGCCTAGTTTTGAGAACTTTCTTCCCCGATGAGAACTTTCCTATAATCAAGCTTGTAATTAGGAATGGAGAGTAATTTTCTAGCTGTTTTGTGTTCTATGTCTTATAGAAAAGTCCTGGTGTGGCACATCTATTTTTACAGCCAGATTCTGGAAAGAGGTGGTGTTAGCTTGATCTGAAATGCATGCAGTCTGTTTTCTGTCTAAACGTCAAAACTGTAACGTCTGACATTGAGATCCAGAAAACAATGTCTCTGATCCTTTGATTTGTAAAAAAAAAAAAGTACACTGCTTTGAGAATACAGCTTTGAGGCTGTCAGTGCTTGCCCATAAATTAATATGGTAAAATGTTTATACTTACAGTAGTCACTCGGGACCCTCTGCCCAAAAAGATGTCATTGTCTGGCTGTTTTAAATACATTCAGAACATCCTACTTTTTAACTTGAGGATAATCAATTTTTCCTGTGTCAGGAAGGCAAAGTTAAATGCCTAAATTAACCCATGTCCCTGTCACCAATACCTACTTTTAGTGGAGATTACATTGTTAAGGGGAAAAAACTGTTTGAGACTCACTTTAACCTGAAAAATGAGGAGATTGGCTTAGGTTGCTCTAACATTACTTCTCAAAAATATTCTTGCCACTTGCCTGGTGGAACGGGATTGGTAGTGGAAAGAAGGGGTTACCTCTGGGGAAAATTTAGCACAGAGAAACTCATCTCATTCAGAGAGGTCTCCAGCCATCCAGGAGAGGATTTGGAAGAGAGGGAAAGCAGATTGGGAAAGGGGGTCACAGCCCAGTCTGTTTCCTTCAGGACTTCATGCCTAGGATGTGGACGGGTGGCCAGGAACCATCCTGCAGGAGTGATCCAGGCTAAGCAGAAGGGAGTTCACACATACCAGGAGAAGATGAAAGCTGTGTTTTTCTAGAGCATGCCTGTGCTGTTGGCCCAGGTGGCATTATTCATTTAGTGCCGTTCCATACTTCGCAGGAAAAGCACAGCAGGCTGATAAAGCTTGAGTTTTTAAACATTCAGAAGGCTGTGATGCTATAAATAAGCTTCCTGTGTCAGAGATTAAATCAACCAAGATGCCTGCCATGCCAACTTTATTTCTGAAACAACGTGTTTTCAACAGAAATCAAAATACTTGTTAATCCATTCCTTCTGACAGGCTAATACGAGCCTTGAAAACCACAGTGAGAGCTACTGAGAGGACAGTAAGTAGCAGAAGCTGTGTCTGCGTGGCTTATCTGTTGGAGAAGACTGCAGACATCCTTCGTTTTGGGAGTCTTTTGCCTAAACTTGTGATGCTGCAGAATCAGGACTGGGCTAGGCTGTTTTCATCAAAGAAGACTTGGCTGCTGTGTTTTGGGTACACCAACCAATGCAGAGGCTGTGTCTTTGAGATGACTGATCACAGGGTAGCAAAGAGTTGGCCAGTCCAACATTCATTACTTTCTTTTGGTAACAAGGCCCCTATTTTCTCCGGGAAACCATTCTTCACCCACTCTTAATCCATGGGGTTCTGTGTGGGTGATTCTAGCCTCTAGCTCCAGAGGTGGGACTAGGGCTAACCAATCAGAGCTGTCCATCTCCTTGGCTGTGGTAATTCGTTCAGAGGTGGATCAGTGCCCAATTGGAGTAAATCTTGGAGCTTGGCTGGAACTGTTGGGAAAGAGGAGCTCTCTTTTTCAGTGGGGTTACTACCTTGGAGCTGCTGAGCTTCCTTGGGGCCACCCAATCGCCTGAGATGGAAGCCAACCCAGAAGGAAGTAGAGATAAGAGATGGAGAATGATTTCTGATGACATTGTTTGAGCAGGACACAGTCCTGCTTGAAATGAGATGCACTTCTGGACTTTTTATGTCAACAACTTCTATTCTTGTTCTTCAAGAGTGAGTTGTATTTCCATCACTTGACCTTGAAATAGTCCTGATTAATTCAGTAGTGCAGCTGAGTAACTCAGCCAGACTGGTCAATTCAGTGACAAAATATATTTATGGATTTATCAACCTGTTGTTAGACTAGATTTATTCTAACTTAGTGAGATTGACTGGTTTGGCAGCCATGGCAGACTCAGCTCCAGTGACAGAGGGTGGCCATAGAACCCCCAGCAAGAATAAAGGATGGTCCTGAGAAGCTAGTTATGGAGACTGGTGCTGGAACTGTGCCATCTTGGCGGGAGATTGTTTAGAACCCCTGCCTCTAGGAAGAAGTAGATTTCAACCAGGGATCCTTAGCCTTCTGGAGTAACTTTTAGGATGTGATAAGATTGTACTGTGTCTCTAGAAAGAATCACCTGTGCTCTCTCCCACAAACTTTTCCAGGTAATTTTGGGTGGCTCTCAGAATCACAGAAGCCCAGTTACAGTCTCCTGACGATTCTACATCACACTTTAAGAACCTGGCAGATGATCTATCTTCTGTATTTTATAACATCTCTTGTGAGTGATACATATTTGTTCATTAAGATATTTGAGGACTTATCCCAGGTGCTGTACTTAACATATAGTATTTATATGAATAAGTTACAATGACGTGTGGGATAGATGCTACTGTTAACCTAATTTTACAAATAATCTGAGATGCCAAAGAGTTATGTCGTTTGCTCAAGGTCACAAAGCTTATAAGTGAGCAAAATGCAGTCTAGAAGAATCAAGTGGCCGCATTCTAAACCCCTTCACTGACTTCATAAATGACTCTACTAATGGGTCACAATGAATACCAGTCCATAATGGTTTGAATCTTTACATCTAGCTCAAATGCACCGTGATGCAGTGTAAGCCCATTGCTTCATGGAGGTGATTTGGGATTCCACTGCGTTCCAATCCCAAATTAGACAAGTGACTTGTAGTAAATTACTTAGTGTCTGAGGCAGATGCTTTATGTGGAGAGCGTGGATGGTACATGTATATATATATATATATATATATATATTTCCATTTTCCTTATTTTTAACAAATTTCAGAGAATTACAAGAGAGAAACATGCTTATAAAAACTCAACACGGCACAGATGTAGAAAACAAACTTATGGTTACCAGGGGGAAAGTCTGGGGAGAGATAAATTGGGAGATTGGGATTGACATATACACACTACTATATAGAAAATAGATAACTAATAAGGAACTACTGTATATCACAGGGAACTCTACTCAATACTCTGTAATGGCCTATATGGGAAAAGAATTGAAAAAAGAGTGGGTATATGTATATGTATAACTGATTCACTCTGCTCTACAGCAGAAACTAACACAACACTGTGAACGAACTATACTCCAATAAAAATTTTTAAAAACCTGAACACAGAAATAGAAAGTAGTGAGTAGGTACAACATGAAAGTTCTCCTCAGTGGCTCTCGCCTCTGCCATCTTCCTTGCCAGAGGTAATCAGCTTTAAAGTTGGGTATGTATTTTCTCAACCCTTTTCTATGGATTTACAGTTTTCCCTCAACACATATACAGAGTTTATTTTTAAACGAAAAAAAAAAAAAGTGTTATTTTAAACTCTCCTGCAGTGAATACCCTTGTCTATACATCTTTGCTCACAGGACTAGATATTTCTATAAAACAGATCCCTAGTAGAGTTGCAGGGTCAAAAGTGCTTTTGTATTTTAAAGTAAATGCATGGGAGACCACTTTTGGAATTATTAAAAAGGGATTCCAGTGAAATATCCTAGCATTTGCTAGGTTTAGATCTTTTTCCTGTGCTTAGGAACATTCGAGCACAGGGACAATGTGCCTTCTCGGTTGCTTGGGTTGTCACACTCCCACAGGATCCTCCTTTATGTTGAAGAGCTCATCTGAGTCCTGTCTTCCCTTGAGCGGCCCAGGGCTTATGTGTATGGTGGCAGATTTGGAGCCAGCTTCCTAAGCTGTGCGCATCTCCCCTCTGAACACATGCTGCCCACCTGCAGACTCAGCTGGAGTTTGGGAGCTGCTACCCAACCAGGCAGTGACTGGTGGTACCCTCAGTGATGCCCACAGCCAAATTCTGAAACATCCTGCAGCCACAGTCTGCTGAGTGCAAGGGGGATCCTTAAGAAGCTGCTTAAGACACTGATGCTGGTGGCTTACAGCCTTTGATAAAAACCTCATTAATTGGGTCATTCCTTTAATAAATATTTTTTGAGTATCTACGATGAGCCAAGCACTGTGACAGGAGTAAGGGATACAGTACATCTCCAAAAACACATATGGCCCCTACTCGTGATGACTCTAACAATATTACAGAGTAATACCATCTTCTCCTCACAATTTTGGACTTCTGTCTTGGAAACACCTTGAATGAAAGTTGCTTTTGAAAGGTGTTTCAGAAACCGGAACTAGGGCTTCCCTGGTGGCGCAGTGGTTGAGAATCCGCCTGCCGATGCAGGGGACACGGGTTCGCGCCCTGGTCTGGGAAGATCCCACATGCCGCGGAGCGGCTGGGCCCGTGAGCCATGGCCTCTGAGCCTGCGCGTCCGGAGCCTGTGCTCCGCAATGGGAGAGGCCGCAACAGGGAGACGCCTGCGTACCGCAAAAAAAAAAAAAAAGAAAAGAAACCGGAACTAATCAAGCCAAGGTGGAGTGAAGATAAACTTTTCTTGAAAAACAGCAAATAACATTCTACACTGTGATGGTAAGTCAGCAGGGTATTGGAAGCGAGAACGAATTCCAATGATGTTAATCACTTTGCCTCCATCTCCCCCTTCCTCCCTCCTGGTGAGTCGTTTCGTCCACCCCCGCTGAGGGAACCACTTGGACACAACCACAGCTGATTGGACCAGGATTGAACACATGGCTCAAGCTCAGCCAGTCGTATTCTCTCTTAGGGGGTTGGAATTGTAGCATCAGGACTCAGGTCAAGCTTTTTGGGGGCAGCTTAATTGGGAAGAATTTAAAAGGTGGAACCATGCCCTGGCCCATGTGCAAATGGAACAGAGAAAGTGATGTTCCAGAGAAAAAAGAGAATGAAGCACGTTGGAGGAAAGAAACAGAGATGAGAACACTGAAGTCCCAGAAAGAGACAGAGAGCTGGGGAATGTAGCTCCCGTTTGGTGAGAACTCTCTCCTGAGGTCAAGAACACTTCCTGTTCTTGGATTCCCTTCTCCAAATCATTCCAATAAATCCCTGTTTTATCCTGAGATAACCTGATGGTTCCTCTTTCTAATGACCACTTTGGCTAAGACAATATTTACTCCCTCCTTTGTACTATTGAGATAAAGCATGATACAGAAGCTTCTTTTTGTTCTGCTCCTGAAGGCCGAACAGTTATGTTCTTGGGAGGTATATTCCTTTTGACTCTATCTGCCATTTCTCTGATGCCCTGATTATTTTGGAAACATGCTGAACTCCATCCTCAGAGACTCCCTAAGGAAGGCTCAGCTTGGAGGATTCATGAATCCATTTGTTCATTAATTAGGGAGCCCTGAAGCAGACGTTCTGTGGGTGGGATGCTTTGCACTGCTCTCTGCTGGGGGAGATGGGAGACACCACATAACACCCCCCCCGCTGGAGAAGCTTCCCTAGAAATTTGGCCCCTCCTTGGAGGCCAATGAAGACACAACTGGGACATGCCGGTTGAAACCAGAATTATAACTTTAATCCAAGCCTAGAAGCTCTAAATCAGTGAGAAAGTGAGGAAATTCCCAGAGTTTCTGATCACTGGGTAGCAGTGAGGAGTGAGGGACAACGGGTCTGTCCAGAAAAAATACCACCTGTCAAAGACCAGGAAAACCCAGAGTGATGAAAGCAAATTCATATTCTTGCTTCAATTACACACATAAGCATACACAAACACATGTTAAAAAATTGTTGGATTGGACTTCCCTGGTGTCACACTGGTTAAGAATCTGCCCGCCAATGCAGGGGACACGGGTTCAATCCCTGGTCCAGGAAGATCCCACATGCCACAGAGCAACTAAGCCCGCACGCCACAACTACTGAGCCTGTGCTCTAGAGCCTGTGAGCCACAACTACTGAGCCCACGTGCCTCAACTACAGAAGCCCACACACCTAGAGCCTGTGCTCCACAGCAACAGAAGCCCCGGCTCGCCACCACTAGAGAAAGCCCGCGCACAGCAATGAAGACCCAACGCAGCCAAAATTTTTAAAAAATTTTTTTAAAAAGCCACAGTTATAAAAAAAAAAATTGTTGGATCACTGTTGTATGAAGCACACGCACATCCATTATTGGAAAACCGGATGAACCTGAATGAAGGTGAGTGGCTTTCCTCGCTGGGTGAGGTAACAGTTCAGTTCAGCATCCCCAGGAGAATCTCTGCTAAGATGAATCTCTCCTTTTCCGAGAAGCTTTGAAAGAAATGGAACTTAATAATCTCGATAGAGGAATTTGTCGTGAAAGACGCGTTAAAGGTCGGTGAGTCACCTTCTCTCTTCTCCCGGGCCCCCACTGCCTTGTTCCCCAGGACCTGTCTATTGCTATTCATGCCAGGTGACAAAAACCCTGTCCACGTCCCGTGAGGATCCAGCACAGATGCCTATGCCCCCCCCACCCCCCACCCCCAAGTTCCCATCACCTCTAGGTGTCCTTTGTGGGTTTTCTCACTCACACTGGCGTTTTGCATACAGTGCTGAGCAGCAGGAAATGCAAACTGGCATGAGGCGCAAAGCTGGTTTCTTTCATTGTCTTGCCTCCCCGTACCCCACCCCCTTTATTTATTATTATTATTTTTTAACATCTTTATTGGTGTATAATTGCTTTACAATGGTGTGTTAGTTTCTGCTTTACAACAAAGTGAATCAGTCATACATATACATATGTCCCCATATCTCCTCCCTCTTGCGTCTCCCTCCCTCCCACCCTCCCTATCCCACCCCTCTAGGTGGTCACAAAGCACCGAGCTGATCTCCCTGTGCTATGCGGCTGCTTCCCACTAGCTATCTATTTTACATTTGGTCGTGTATATATGTCCATGCCACTCTCTCACTTCGTCACAGCTTACCCTTCCACCTCCCCGTATCCTCAAGTCCATGCTCTAGTAGGTCTGTGTCTTTATTCCCTTCTTATCCCTAGGTTCTTCATGACCTTTTTTTTTTTTCTTAGATTCCATATATATGTGTTAGCATACGGTATTTGTTTTTCTCTTTCTGACTTACTTCACTCTGTGTGACAGACTCTAGGTCCACCGCCTTCCTTTAGATAGCCGCTTTCAGCTGTGTATAAATTAAGCACATTCTTGTGCTTTTGCAGGTCACATCTGGGATATTCTGGACATCTCTGGTATAAACTCTGAATTTATGAAACCAGTAATTTGCTGCTCCCAGCTTATAATGCCTGACATTGTCACTGTTTACTTAGAGTTTTGGTATCTGATGTTCTTAATGTTAAGGTCAATTCTATTGATACTGGACTCTGTGCCCTCATTTCTTTCCCTGTTGCCTTTTTTCAAGGCACACACAGAGAGGGTAACTAATCTTAATATCTTGTGTTCACAATTCTATTTAGCATGAAATCAGTAACTGACATATTAATTATAATAATCTGTTAAATATACTTTACCTACATGTTAATTATGGGAGACCATTCTCATTTATTTCTCTGGGTAGCCTATTAATTCAACCCAGATGGTACGGCTTTGTGAGACGGTAACACTGAGCATTTGCGGAATAAATCACGTTGCCAAGATACAGCAGCAAAAACGTTATCACATCTGAATAAGCTTTAGTATGATATAACCAAGAAAGAAAACTTACCTATTACTCACAGGCTGGAGCTTGCTTAAAAACAGGATCAGTATACCTAATGTTTTTGTAAAAATTGGGGGAAATATATGACATTTTTCCCCCAAAGGGTAGAATCTTTATTTAAGCCCAGTGCCCCATGAATAATTCCAAAAGGGAGAAATGGAATCCTCACGCAGGGTCTTCCTGATAACTTGGGGGAAGTGGGGGGAAAGGCTTTTATCGGACATTCTGATGCCAAGGCTGCCTTCATTTGGGGAAGTGCTGCAATGCCTCTTCCCCCTTTTCCCATTTCTTTGCCTCCCTTTAATTTCTTCCTGGATATGAATAGGCAGAGCTCTGGTCTCTCTCTTTGGGGCTCTCTAGTTTGGGCGAGATTTACATTTGTGTGGCAGATTCATCTCTGAATGGGATCATTTCCGTGAGGAAGTTTGGAATCGGTCAATGGAATGCCATTATCATCTTTCTGTGGAAGATCTAGCTCCACTGGCCAGAGATTCTTTTAGTTCAGCAGTGTGGTTCAACTATTTAATCTGTACTCACTCATTATTTATTTCCAAGAAAAACTGTTAGTTCTTGGGAGTCAGTGGAAAACAAGACTCACGTGGGTTCTCCCGTCACAAAACTTATAATGTGGGGGGAAGGGAATTAAACAGACATAATACTATGCGATTAGGGTCATGCTACAGAGACTGTGGCTGTCAGATTGCATAGCAAAGACCCCCAACTCAGACATGGGGGAGACTCAGAGAAGGCTCCCTAGAGTAGCAATTTCATCACTTGCCTCTGAAGAGTGAGCTGGTGGTCGTCAGGTGGAAGACTAAAGAGTGATCCAGGTGGACAGGACCAAGTATCTATAGAGAGTGTATCACGTAACTCATGGAACTGAAGGAAGCTGGTGCAAGTGGAATGTAAATTTATGGGGTAAAGAGGGAGTTGTGGAGACTTTCAAGAGAGGTGACTAGATAGGTATGCAGGGGTCAGATGATGAGGGTCTCTGTACCATATGAAAAAGTTCAGCCTTCATCCTGAGGACAGCGAGACCCATCAAAAAGTTTGAGCGTGAGGTGGCAGGGTCAGAGTAACATTTTAGGATTTCATTTTGGAATTTGAAATTTCATTTTCATTCACCAAGGAGAGCAGTTAGTAGCAGGAACTTCTGTTAAAGCAAGAAATAGTGTTCCCTGGACCAGAAGAGAGACAGGGCTTTTTTTTTTTTTCACCTTCTTATCCCTTTCAGCCCGGCCTAAGTCCTTTCATTTTCTTGAAGGCTTTTCTGACATCTCCAGCTTTCACCAAGCTCTCCTTTCTTTAAGCTTTAATAATAATGTTTTTCCAGTTGTTTCATACTTGAAAACAAACATAGGCTTTGCTTCTTCACTTCCATGAACACAGGTACAGGTGTATCCACCTCTGCTGCCATGATAGAGGATGCCTTCTAACTTCTCTTTGCCCCTGTCTCTCCTCCACCAACACGTGGCTCCTAGTAACTCCTACACTGGACTAACTCATAGCTCATGATGCAATTGGCTACTTTGGCTCCATATTTATTATGATAAATATATTTTGTGATTGCTCCTTGATCACTCAATGTAAAAACAGCTATCCCCTCATTCTCTCTCAGTCCCCTGCACCTCTCCTTCATAACATTGGCCAGAACATGCAGCTGGAGGTTAATTTGATTTGCTTGCTTATTTGGACTTTTTTCTGCCTCTCCCACTAGACTTTAAATCCCATCAGGATGGAGACCATGTCTGTTTTTCCTCATGGTATTCTGAGCATGTAGCTCAATGCCTGCTACAGAGTAGTTGTGCAACAGATAAACACTTCTTGAAGGACTGTATTATTTTTCTAAAATTGAAGGCTCTAGGGACTTCCTTGGTGGCACAGTGGTTAAGAATCTGCCTGCCCATCCAAAGGCATGTACAGTATCTTTATATTTAATATCATAAATAAATACTGTACCTTTTTTTTTTTTTTTTTTTTCCGTGCGCGGGCCTCTCACTGCTGAGGCCTCTCCCGTTGCAGAGCACAGGCTCCAGATGCGCAGGCTCAGTGGCCATGGCTCACGGGCCTAGCTGCTCCGCGGCACGTGGGATCTTCCCGGACCGGGGCACGAACCTGCGTCCCCTGCATCGGCAGGCGCACTCTCAACCACTGCTCCACCAGGGAAGCCCTGTACCTATTCTTATTTCCTCCTTACCATCATTTCTTACTATGAAGGAGGGTAAAGTCAATTTCCATGGAATTACTAACAATAGAATAAAGGTTCAGGCAATCATCAAGAACTGACTTGAATGGAAAAAACAAAACTAAACTAATTGAATAAATTTTAATAACCTTTGAAAATATTTTCTGAAGTACAATGTCTTATTCTGGCAGCTGATAATAACATAACAGCCTAACCGATGTTATCACCATTAATCAAAATAATATTTATTAAACTTCTATAACTTACTGAGCTGTGGTAGTAACCATCAGTATGAGGAAGATATAAATTCTGATGTCTTTCTGTTGTCAACCTTACCAAAAAAGTCATGAATAAAATGAGAATATGAGAAAAAAAAAAAGAATCAGCCTGCCAGTGCAGGGGACACGGGTTCGATCCCTGGTCTGGGAAGATCCCGCATGCCGTGGAGCAGCTAGGCCCGTGCGCCACTACTACTGAGCCCTCGTGCCACAACTACTGAAGCCCACGTGCCTAGAGCCTATGCTCCGCAACAAGAGAAGCCACCACAATGAGAAGCCCGCGCCCCACAACGAAGAGTAGTCCCCGCTCACTGCAACTGGAGAAAGCCCACACACAGCAATGAAGACCCAACGCAGCCAAAAGTAAATAAATAAAATAAATAAATCTAAAATTGAAGGCTCTTTACCTCTTGGAGGGTGCGCTCGGGTCTCAGGACATGTTTCAGATGCATGCTCTTAAGCTTAGAGGCAGAGATGAAATGGGGGAGGCAGAAGTGGGAACTACAAGCCAGAAAACATGGCAGTGACCAGAAAACAGCCTTCTGTAACAATGATTAGAATTTACGTAGATGACTTGGGCACAGAATGAACTTGTCAACACACAGAAGAAAGATTTGCCTGAAGAGTGGGGACTGCAAAGTAGGGGAGAAATTTGGAGCATCCAAATAACAGCCCTAACAAGCAGATACATTTCAGAAGGACATGATGATTTTAGAATTGGCTTTGAGTTTTCCATCTTGCCCTTTTTGTTTTCTAAGAAACAACCAACCTTCCTTCGGTTCTTCCTTCCCACCTACCTACCTTCTTTGGTTTGTGCATTCACCCAACAAATGTTTCCTGAGTGCATGAAACATCCTAGGTTCTGGATTGTGCTAGAAAATGACTGTTAGGAAAGTGGGCGAGGAAGCCTTAGCATTCTGAGAGTAAAGTACACCTCTGCACTGAGGGCCGGAGAGAGACCTCAGCAGAAAGGTTTCCAACTGAAACACTGTGTTTATCCAGGTTTGACCCCCTCCCCCAACCCTCGCTGCTGGCTTCTCTTTCAAAAAAGATACTGAGAAAGGACTGGGGGCTGACACATCAGTTGAACCCTCTGAAATCACAGCTGAGCCCCTCTCGCTGGATTGAACATCAACCAGAATTCCACATCCACGACATGGTTAAGAGGAACTTCTAGCTGGGGAATATAAAATTGTAAATGGCACAGATAACGTCAGTGTGAGTTACTGTTTTCAGAATGACACAGATGTTAGGATAAGGGAGCATAAATGGAAATTAAAGAGAAACAAATTCAGAACAGATGTCAGGAAGCATTTTTTTTCATGCGGAGAATCACAAATGTGTGGAATGGCCTACCAGGCTCGATTGTTAAGGCAAAGACTCAGGGGACATTCGAGAACTGATCAGATGGCATCACAGGGGAATTAAGCAGTAAAAGAGGAAATGAGCATGCATACGGCGACTGGCTTGCAGCTAATCCTCTACAGTGTCCATGCTCTTATGTTCCTGGTGCTTTACACACTTACCTTGGGTAAACATACAGAATTTCTCTGCTTTTAGTTTTCACAGATTGCACCAATCTCAAAATAGTGATTTTCACATCATAGCGATGACATTGGCAGAGTGTGGGGAAGAGAGAGAGAGAGCTCCTTTCCTGCAGTTATGTTTTGGAGGGAGGGTGTATTTGTTGTGAATGGTGCACGGAAAATGAGTGTTTAAAATGTATGTATCTACCTAACACCAAAGAGCAGGGGATGGTCATAAACCAGCCACTGTCTCATGGAGCTGGTGTTCTAATTTTCCCTAAGCAAGTGCATGACCGCCAAGGGGCCACTGGAAAGGACCCTCCAAGGATTTCTCTGCTTCTGTCCCCCCAGCTAATGGCCTCATGGTGTCCAACTCCTTTTTTTATTGAAGTAGAGTTGATATACAATGTTGTGTTAGTTTCACCCAAGTCTTTAAAAAATATTATATGTGGGAGAAGAGGAAGTTAAGCTTCTGACAGCTACTTACCGTACAGAATTTGAACCAAGGATGGGGCGACAGAAAATCTGTAGCTCTGTGACCACTTGCCTTTCTTTCATTGTGCGTTCAGAGCAGCCCTAGAGAGATTGTAACCAGGTGCCCCTTTAAAGGGGTTTCACTTGGGGGATATAGCTTATGATAATAGGGAAGGAGAAAGGGGATAGCAATGATTCTGTCCCCCAAGGGAAGGTAGTTGAGGATAAAAAGTAGAATAAAACCGCATTAATCTGGACCCTGCTAATTTAGAATGTATGAATAATTCAGACCCTCTGGCTGGGCTGGAGTTTACCTTTGTACTAGATATGGAAAAAAGGGTTTGCTAAGCAAATTAATAGTGTAAACAAAATTGAGGGTAGGGAATATATAACCTATTTAAGAGAACAAATTGTTTTCACATACTTAGTAGAACCATCTGCATAGGAACAATGAATAGGTCAATTATAAGTAATCCTGGTCTATTCATTAATCTTGATCTGCTGGATACCCATACTCTGCAAAATTTTGTCAGCATTAGAGGGATGAAACTGAACAAGCGGGGAGTCCTGATAAGTTCATATTTAAGGCATTTGGTTGATTTACGTTGCCTTTCCTTTCATAATGTATTTCATTTTGTAAGACTTTGAAGACCTCTTGACCAACCTTTCTTGAATCCTGTCTCTACCTTTTATCTTTAAGCCGTAGATTTGGGATGATAGAAAGATTAATTTGTAGAACACAGTCCTGAGTAGTGCTGGCACCAGGGCAAGTAAGGGAAGCTTGTTTTGTGGCTTCATGGCTGCTTAGGAAGAATGGGGACTTGCAGGTTGCAAAGCCTGGGTTTTCATCTGGTCTCTGCTAATAAATACCCACTGGACTTGGGCAATCCATTTATTTTCTGTGGGTCTCAGTTTCCATATGTATAAAATGGGATAAGATTAAGGATATCTAAAGATTCTTGCAACACAACAATTCCATTCTCATCATTTATCTTCTCTGAGAAAACTTCTCATCAGTAAAAAAAAAATAGTAGTCATTCTCATGTTGTTTTGATAATCAAATGATATAGTAAATGAAGTGCAGAGTATAATATAAGCAATGAATAAGAAAAGAGTAAGTCACTCAGGAGAAATGGTTATAGTGTCTCTGCTGTTGTCACATCCTAAGAATGAAGTCCTTCACCCTCTCCTTGGGACATCCTGACTTCCTTCTCTCCTTCCTCATCCATGGACTTAATAACATTTTCCCACCAGGTAATATTGGCACTTTCATAACCCTGCCCCCCCCAAGCCTGTTCAGCCCCCAGGGCACCGCATCAAATGCAAAGGGCAGAAACATCCTCTTGTACGGCGGACCAATGAGCAGGGAACTGGAACAGTGGAGGAAGGAGGAGACGGCTTTCCCTCAACCAAAGATCTCTTTGCCACTCTCGCAGCTACGCTCAAACACTCTCACGAGTTGTGCCGATTTTAATTCTAAAGCTGAAGGTGGACACAGAGAGGCAACTGGTGTAAGTTTGACGTTAGACTTTAGTCCATATCACTTTCTGGTCCCACTAGTCACTAGCTCGAAAAGCAAATGAATCAATGAAATGTGGATGTTATGTACCATTTCCATTTAAGTGATTCTCAAATAGTGCTTGATCAATGAATGTTTAAAGCCTTTGCCACCTAAATAAATCATCACCTCGTCCTTTTCCAATGTAGACTCGGAGACCAAAGCCATGTAGGGCTTCCCTCTCTGGGGCTGGCTGAAGACCCTTTCTCCTTAAACGTGGCTTTGACACATAAAACTCAGCAGCAGAGTAGCTTCAGAGATTTGCTAAAATCATATCTAAATCTCACTGGTATGTACCGTGTACAGATTAAGGGCTTTCTCTAGAATATGAGAGAAGGCTGGGAGAAAAATGTCGTGGGTGCCATGAGTAGCTTTTTGGGGTAAGGGATTTGATCAGAGCCTATATAGTCCTACAACATCTTAGCCTACAACAGCAATGCAGGGACTGTTTGAGTGACTTTTATTTAAATTAACTCATCAGGTTTGGAAAAGGCAGCTTCTATGGAATCACAGACTGGTTAAAAGAAAGTTTGGGTGAGGTCATTTGACATCCTTGAAAACAAATCCAAATGGATATCATGTCCTGTGCCATTGCTGTTGTCGCATTTGCTGTGTTTCTAACATTTGTCTGCGAGCCTTATTTTATTTCTCTTTTTTATAGACTGCTTGCCGTGAGTTCCATCCTGTGACGAGTGCTATAAGCTTTGTAGAACAATACTTAGTCCACGCACCTTCCCAGGAGTGTACACTCTTGATGAGGTGCAAGGCATAGAGATCAAAGGTTGCAAAATGGTAGATGTGGCCAGCAGATGTAATTTGTTTGGCATCTAGTGTCTTAGCATAAATAACTAAGCATATTAAATAAAAACTAAAATTTGCTTTTGTTGCCAACATTTAGAAATTGGGATGTTTCACCTGAAAATTGAGAGTTCAGGCTTCTCGTAGAGAATAGCAGAGGACTTAGAAACACAGATGCCACACTCTGTCATGGCAACAACCAGCTGGACCTGAGTGGTGGCTACTTCCTTTTATTGAGAAATGTACTCCCCAGTTCATCACAGTTCCCATCACTCTTAATCCAGCCTTACTTGCCTTGCTTCAGTAGGCATTTGTCTTTACAACCCTTGGAATAGTAACATAAGACAAACACACAAACAAAAATGCAAGCCAGAATATGATTCCATGACCAAACGAATTGTACAGATGAAGACTGGGTGGAATGACGAGATGATTAAAGACTATGTAACCTGGTTACCTGGAAATCCTGGTTTGTCATGACTGGTTTGGAAGATGTATTGCAAAATGACTAATAACTATGAACCAAAATTTTCAAATACCTTGAAAAAATAAGGGAGAGAAGAATCAGTGCTATGCCTGTAATAATGTTGCTCTCTGTGTCTACTTTTGTAAGAGAGGAGGAGTAGCACGACAAATGGAAGGAGCAGTGGGAAGAGAGGGTTCTGGAGCCAGAGTGGGCAGAATCAGATACCCTTTCTTTTTCTTTCTTTCTTTTTTAAAGAAAATATTTATTTATTTATTTATTTATTTATTTATTTATTTAGGCTGCATCAGGTCTTAGTTGTGGCATGCGGGCTCTTCGTTGCAGCAGGTGGGCTTCTCTCGTTGTGGCACTCAGGTTCCAGAGTGCGCGGGCTCAGTAGTTGCGGTGCCTGGGCTTAGTTGCCCCGCGGCATGTGGGATCTTAGTTCCCCAACCAGGGATCGAACCGGCGTCCCCTGCATTGCAAGACAAATTCTTAAGTACTGGACAGCCAGGGAAGTCCCAGAATATCCTTTCTGACACTTATACCACTTTGATCCTAGGTGAGTGACTGAACTTCCCTGAATCTCAGTTTCTAAACCTGTAATGCGGGAATAATGTAACTACTTCACAGGGTTGTTATAAGGATTAAAGGATTAAAAGAGATAACGCGCGTAAAGTCCCCAGCACACAACTGGGGCTTGTGATGATTATTTATTGGATGAGGTATTGAGAAGCAGCACAGCATTGTGGTTAATAGCACAGTTTCTGGAATCAGAGCATCTGGGTTCTCATTCCACCTTCACCTCTTATACAGCACCTTGATGACTCAGTTTCCTCATGTACAGCTGGGACTAATGACGATAATATAGTTTTTAATTTGTAAAGTTATTACATATAATAAATGATTTAATGGATTCAAAGCACCTAGTGTCAGGTACAGCAAGCAGTCAACAGTCTCCAATTAATTATAAGTATAGCTCTCGTATTTAGTAACGTATCTAATGTCTTTAAAAATATGAAGCACTTAAAAGTATCCCTCTTTTCTATACAACAAAATTATTTTCAGTAATAATTATGTAATAATTAATATGTTACAATAACTGCTATATTTTGACTTGTCCTTTAGCTTTGGAACAAACAATAAGCAATTTAAAAAGAATAAATTTCAGTTTTAAAGATAGCATTTCAATTCAGTAAAATATTTCACATAAAAACTAAAAGTTACTTTTACCAAAGAAAAAAAATGACACCTAGCTATTTGTACTGTGTCACTACTTTAAACATAAATAAAACATTTCTATTTGTCACATAGAATGACAGAACTGAAGTAACTCAAATTCCTCATCTTTATATTCACTATCACTGCTTATTTTGAATCTACTAGATAAGTACAGAAATATGCCACACGCCAGGTGTTAGAGACACACACATTATGTTGGAAGCAAGCCCAAACAGTTCTGAACCTTTGCAGAATTATTCTCTTGAGACATACCCTGGGGCTGAGTCCTGGTGCAATGGGGGACCACTGCATACCTGGGAGTTGTCTGAATTATCTCACGTGTAGGATGAAATATTTATTAAGGCATAAGTAATAAAATGTGCTAATTTGAAGCTTATATATATTGTCAAAACTCAACAGATAAAGCAGCAATTATTTAGAATTTAGACTAAAAAAGATATTTCACTATGAAACGTGGATAAAATAAGTTGAAGAAGACATAAATAAATGGAAAGATATTTTGTGTTCATGGATTAGAAAAATTAATATTGTTAAAATGTCTATACTACCCAAAGTGAGCTTCAGGTTCAATGCAATCCCTATGAAAATTAAAAAGTCATTTTTCACAAACATTAAAAAAACAGTCCTAAAATTCTTGTGGAATTACAAAACACTCCAAATAGCCAAAGCAATCTTGAGCAAAAATAGCAAAACTGGAGGCATCAGATTACCTGATTTTAAATTATACCTCAAAGCCACAGCAGTCAAAAGAGCATGGCACTGGCATAAAAATAGACACATAGGCCAATGGAACAAAAAGACAGTCCAGAAATAAATCCACACATTTAGCCAAGGACACACAATGGAGAGAGAACAATCTCTTCAATAGTGTTGAGAAAACTGGTTATCCACTTGCAGACGAATGAAACTGGCCCCTTACATTACTCCTCATAAAACAGTGAACTCAAAATGGATGAAACACTTAAATGTAAGACCTGAAACTGTAAAACTACTAGAAGAAAACATAGGGGAAAATCTTCTTGACATGATTTTTTTTTAGATATGACCCCGAAAGCACAGGCAACAAAACCAAAAAATAGGCAAGTGGGATTGCAACAAACTAAAAAGCTTCTGCACAGCAAAGGGAACAATCAACAGAGTGAAGAGACAACCTATGAAATGGGAGAAAATATTTGTAAACCATACATCTGATAAGGAGTTAATATCCAAAATATATAAGAAACTCAAACAACTATGTAGCAAGGAAACAAATAACATGATTAAAAATGGGCAAAGGATATGAATAAAGATTTCTCAAGAGAAGACATGACAAATGGCCAAAAAATATATGGAAAGATGCTCAACGATACTAATCATCAGGGAAATGCAATTCAAAACCACAATAATATTACCTCATGCCTGTTAGAATAGCTATTATCAAAAAGACAAAAGATAACAAGTATTGCTGAGGATGTGGAGAAAAGGGAACCTGGGTACACTGTGGGTGGAAATGTACATTGCTGTAGCCACTATGAAAACAATATGGAGGTTTCCTAAAAAACTTAAAAATAGAACTACCATGTGGTCCAGAAATCCCACTTCTGGCTATATATCCAAAGGAAACAAAAACAGGATATTGAAGAGATATCTGCATTCCCGTGTTCATTGCAGCATTATTCACAATAACCAAGAGATGGAAACAACCTAAATGTCCATCAGTGGAGGAATGGATAAAGAATATGTGGTATAGATATACAACGAAGCATCAGCCTTAAAAAAGAAGGGAAATCTACCATGTCTGACAACATGGATGAACCTGGATGACATTATGTTAAGTGAAATAAGCCAGGAATAGAAAGTCAAATACTGCATGATCTCACTTATACATGGAATCTAAAAAAGTTGAACTCACAGAAACAGGGAGTAGAATGGAGGTTACCAGGGGCTGAGGGTAGGGTGGGGTGGGGAAGAGTGGGATGGGGAGATATTTATCAAAGGGTACAAGGTCACAGTTATACAGGATGAATAAGTCTAGAGATCTAATGTATCCCATGATGGCTACAGTTAACAGTACTGTACTGAATACCAGAAATATTCAGATTTCACGAGCTCTCATCACAAAAAATTTGGTAACTGTGTAAGGAGATGCTATGCTAATTAGCTTGACTATAGTAATCATTTCACTGTATATATGTATATCAAATCATCATGTTGTGTACCTTAAATATACACAATTTTTCTTTAAAAAAAAGGAATGAAGTACTGATTCACGCTACAATATGAATGAACCTTGAAAACATTACGCTAAGTCAAAGAAGCCATATATTTTATGATTTCGTTGAGATGAAATGTCCAGAATTGGCATATCTATAGGAACAAAAGCAGTTTAGTAGTTGCCTTGGGTTAGAGGAACTGGGAGGGTCATAGATAAAGAGTACAGGGGTCTTTTTAGGGGTTGATGAAAATGTTCTAAAATTTATTGTAGTAATAGTTTCACAGCTCTGTGAATATACTAAAAGTCATTGAATTGTGCACTTTAAGTGGCTGAATTGCATGGTATGTGAATTATATCTCAATAAAGCTGTTACTAAGAAAAAGGGGAAAGAAAAGATTTTCAGAGAGGGGCATTTATCACTGACATTGTTAGAATTGCTGGTGCATGGTGATATTTTCCAATAAAAGAAGTTTTAGTCACTTTTATTATTATTTTAAAAATCTCTGCAATGAAACTTGTATCTCCCTAGTGCCTGGCATGTAATAGGTTCACAACAAATATTTATTGACTTTATTAATAAAAGATGAAAGTACCTTGATCAGGGAAATGCCTGCCTGTAGATCTGGCACCTAACCTAATCTAAGAGGGTAAAGAAAGCTTCTCCAGTGAGGGACATTTAAGATGAGCTTTGAGTGATATATAAGAGTTTGTTATGCAAAAAGAGTGAGGAAAAGTGCTTTGACAGAAGGAACAACATGTTCAAAGTCCCGGAGGTAAAAGAGAGAGGATTACAATTTAGCCAGAAAAATCAGGGTGTGGAGGGGGAAGGATGAAGAGAAAAGAAGGGAGGGAAGGAAGGGGGGAGAGGGAGAGATGGAGAAGGAAAGAAGGAAGGAAGGAGGAGGAGGGGGACAAGGAGGAGGAGGAAAAAGAGGAGGGGGGAGGAAGGGGGAGGAAAAAGGCAGGGAGAGGAGAAGGAGGGGGAAGAGGAGGAGGAAGAGGCAGCATCAAGGGCCAGATTAAAATGTGCCTTGTGGAGACTTGTTACAAATTTTTGACATTATCTTTAGGGAATTCAGAACAAGTTTTAAGTACCATAGAGAGTGCTGTGGAGTGGGAAGTCAGATTTCCTGTCGGAAGGATCATTTGACTGCAAGTTGAAAGATCAATTAAAGAGAGACAAAGCAGGTAATTTGGTAACTAGCTAAAAGGCCATTGGAGAATGCCAAACAAGAGATAATGGTAACCTAGGAAAGTGTAGTGGCAGAGATCTGACCATGGGAAGGTGGTTTGGGAAATATTTAGGAAATAGAATTGATGGGGGATGAAAGACTGGTAAGAATCAAGGATGGCTCCTAGGTGTCTGGCTCTGGCAATGGGTAGACCATGGTGCCCTGGACTGATAAGGAACACAGGAGGAGTTTGTGGTGAGTTTTAAGATGTCTGTGAGACATCCAGGGAGTGGTGTCTGGAAGGGTTAGGTGTACACATCTGAAGCGGAGGAGAGTGATCTCGGCTGCGGAGTTATCCATACACACGCATTAACCTGATGGAAGCTGGGAAACCAGATGGAACTGACCAGGAAGAGTGTGTAGACCGAGAAGGAGAGAGGGCCAAGACAGAACCGCCCAGAACAAAGCCTTGTTGGGATGGGTATATTGCACTGGAGGAGTGGGAACAACCACAAGCCAATTTTTCCCACTTTTTTCTAAGGGTAGCCATCCCTAGTATGGACAGGCACTTGGGATTCTTTTTGTAAGTGCAACTTTCAGTCGCTACACTGCCGGGAGGGATGTGAGAAGTCTCTTCTTGAAGGCTTGCTGTAGTTACATAAGCATAAGGTAATCAGGTACTCCCCAGAGCAAATACTGCAGGATTCCTTTTGGCCTGGCAAAGACTGCCCATCCAAAGAACTCAAAGTGGGGATGGAGGGAGGTGTTTGGCATCGGGGCCATCGAGCTTCCTGGGAGAAAGAGTCATACACTAGAAAACCTCGTAGACACAACTCCCTGATGCAATGTTACAAGAACCTGCCTGATAGACCAGGATAATCCAACATGAGATTCATAAGCCAGCACAAACTCACCATGAGGCAAGATCACCTGTGGTCTTGGTGTTTTGCTTACTATCCCGCACAATCTGGTTGCAAGGTAGGCATGTGATTGTGCGTAACTGGTGTTCAAGAGTGACACTGTTTCCATGACAGCTCTGGAAGACTTCTGTGACTTCCAAATAAACCTCTGCCTTTCATGGAGAACAAATAGAAGCCTTTAGAAGAAATACTGGACTGCCTACTAATATAGGCAGGTGATAGATTAAGCAATTTTTGGCAAAGGAAAGAGATAACTGTTACTGTACTTGAATCCCAAACAGATAAAAAGGTCACTGAACATGAAGACCTGCATACAGACCTTTTTCAAGATCACTTACCTATGTACTCTATCTCCCCACTGCAAGCCCAGTTTTCCATACTCTGAAATGGAAATCTGGGAAAACTTTCACTTAGCCAGTATAGAAAACATTGGCATATAGCTGGAGATGTATGTCAAACTTTCTTTGCTCTTAAATGAATCTGACTGTATTTGAGAGTAGTTTTCTCCCTCTTAGTATGTGATCCTTGAACATTTCATAAGTATCATCAGGCTGCATAAGTCTCTATATAAGCTATATTTCTATATACTGTCTAGAAACATAAAACGGTGGATGGAAAGAGGTGTCCGAGAGACGTGGGTTGCACAGCTTCAATTAATGTTCCTCCTCCCTTTTATAAATCTCCTTAATCAATTGAAAAGAACTTTCTAGTCTGACTTTTTCCCATTTCTCCATGTAATGAAACATGGTCATGTGATTCTGAATTCATTATGGAACTATATGATGGTAAAAAGATACTTAATTATAAATACATAGGAAATAATAGTAAATCATATTTATACATTGAAAAACTCAGGGATCTTTATTTATAGTACTTTTTTAAAATTTGTAAATTTTTTTCTTTGATTTAGGGAAAATAATTAGGAGAAATGCAATAGTTAAATTTAATGAATATCCTTCTTTCCTTTGGAAGCCTGTCATTTGAACATGCTCATTTATTTCTATTAAAAATTTTTAAAGTGTTCCTTAATTGCCTTTGTCAGTAGTTATTATATTCAAGATTTCTATTAGTTTTTAAATGTCCTATTTTATTTCCTTCATTTTTCTCATTAAAGAGACTGGCTCAGAAAAATGAGTTCAATTCAGTAGCCAACAATTGCCCATCCATTGTAGATTCTACAAAAATATAATAAATTATATTTTTGTTCTTTAGCACTCTTGAGACTCCAGTGAGGATCTTGAAAAACCAAGGTTGACTGAAGAAAAATGATCTTCCTCTGTGGTTTCTCAGAGAAGGTTGAAGACCTTAAAGAACACCATTAAAAAGAGTTTTGTGATACAATTAATGCAGTAACCTTAGGTTAACTTTATTTATTTATATATTTAGGCCCTGTCTGTCTTGGTTAACAAATATTTGAAGCAACTTAAAAGAATATAAGAAATAAAATAAAATAGAAATCAGGGCCTTGAAATACAGACTAAGGGATAAGAACTGAAGGAAAATTAAAATGAATAAACCATTTTTAACATAATATAGTTATCAAAAGTGGGCTGGATCAAGGAATTATTTTCTCTGTCCATGAGTTTTCCTCCATAGGACTTTTGTTGAGTCCCGGCACAGCAAAAGCACCCAGGGACTCGACTGGGAAAGGAAAGCGAAATCACCTGCAATCTCACAGTGTCAAGAACTAAAATTTCTGTTAAAGGAAGGGGCCAACAATGACCACAAAACAGTTTCCTACCCTCAAGACAATTGAAATCAGAGGCATACTAAAACTAACTTAGTTACAACCCAGCCACCTCGCATCTTAATTCTTGATTGAGTCAATGTGATTAGTCCCTCAACCAATTTCTCTGACAATGGAAAGTTAATACTGACTTACAGTCTCTAATTTCTTTTATATGAGTGTCTGGAATATAATAAAAATATGACACAGGAGGAGCAGGAAAGTGTGATCCATAATCAAGAGAAAAATTAGCCCATAGAAATAGACCCACTCATACAACTCTCATAGATTGGGGGTGAGAATGTAAAATGGTGCAATTCTGGAAAACACTTTATTACTTTCTTATACAGTTAAATATAAACTTACTTATCATTAAACCTAGCTATTCCACTCTCAGGTATTTATTCAAGGGGGATGAAAACATATGTCTCAACAGAGAGAACAAACATTCATAGCAGCAAAATCTGGAACCAGTGACAATGTTCAAAAGGTGAAAGGTTAAACAAGTTCTTCAGGCTAAGGGAAATATTTCCAGTTAGAAGAACAGAACTTCAAGAAGGAACAAAAAGCTCTTAAAAAGGTACATGTATGAGTATATATAAAAGATTCTTGACTGCTTAAAGGAACAATAACACCATTTTATGGTGTTTATAACATATGAAATAGAATAGAAAACCACAATAACATAAAGGGTAGGGGGTAAATCAATTACAAGCTTATAATTTTAAAGTTAAAAAATTGGTGTTGAGCCTCATGGAATTTAGCAAAAAGTGAAATATACACTATTTTCAAAATCATTTTGTTCACTGAAAAATCCATTCTTATTCCTCAGGAGAAAGAAAACTTCCTTGTGAGGCCTAAAATAAAAATTTAACTTGCCATTTATAGAGTGGACACTGAGTATAGTGGGTGATGTACTCAAAAACATCCTTATAATAAATGAAGTAGTAGATTTGTTTAGCAGTTTCTTAAAACATCTCACAGTATAATCCAAGAGTGTAATATCAGGGCATGGCTGGGTGAAGGCTATTCTATTGGTGGGAAGTACAATGTGATTTATCACTCAACTTGAAATTATTATCTGATTGATCAGAAGATTATTTCTCCCAAGGCTTAATCTCACATTAATGCCTTGAAACGACATTCATGAACATATTTGGAACATACGTAAATCCTGACATATCAACAATCACCTTAAATGTAAATGATCTAAACACAACAATTAAAAGGCAGAGATTGATAAAGTGGATTTTAAAGCACCATCTAATACATATTGTCTGCAAGAAACTCATTTCAAATACTTAATAGTAGTAAAAATTTGAAACAACAAAAACAAACAAAACTACACCTTTTTCAAGTCAGTAAAAATTATACAATGCATTTGTAAAGTAATTTGGTAAGTTTCTTATTAAAGGCTAAAATCCAAACAAAAATAAAAATGAAAACAACATAAGCCCTGGCTGATATTGAAATTACTCTTCCTTTCTCAGCAGCTTGTAGGTAGTATGTGTTCACTAAGTGAACAACATCAAATTGTGATCTTTTTTCAGCCTATGTGACTCACAGACTTCAGTAATTCAATTCACATTAGCCTTCAATTGGTCCAGTTCAGTTATTAAGACAGGGGTTTGAAAATGTTGCATTTTGAACAGAAAGCTAACTTCCTTATTCTCAGGAACATGGTTATCATCAAAACAAGACTTCAATAATCTAGACGGAGAGAAATTATATTTTTGAATAAAAGAAGAGAAAAGCTAAACTTAACCAGAATTCAGGTCTACTGGTACATAGTGAAATGCTTTTATTTGTTTATCACTACTCTGGTACAGAAAAAAATATTTGCATCAATAACTTTAAATATTTTTTACTTCCTTTATCTTTTGATGCTATAAAGAATTTTTTAGGACTTGTAGTTCCCTTCCCCCTTCCAGGAATTTTTGAGCAGTAGAGGATTTGTATTGCTAGGACAATATCAGAGAATATCACTCAACATGTTACTTAAGAATAGAAATAGAAGTTTGCATAATTAAGAAGTTTGCCCAATCTTAATACTAAAAACTGATAAAATAGCACAAAATAAGTCTCAGTTTGGAATATAGACTATAATCCTGAATAATATATTAGGAAACATAATATCCCAGGCTCAAATCAGGGGAAAAGAAAATCTCTTAGCATGAATTGCTAGGTATATATAATCACTTATGACCCCATACAGATTGATGCAAAGAGTCCTATGAGTTGGGTTGCCAAAACACTTTTTTTTCATTGTAAAAAATAAAGCTAGGGCTTCCCTGGTGGTGCAGTGGTCGAGAGTCCGCCTGCCGGCCCCAGTCTGGGAAGATCCCACATGCTGCGGAGCGGCTGGGCATGTGAGCCATGGCTGCTGGGCCTGCTCGTCCGGAGCCTTTGCTCTGCAACGGGAGAGGCCACAACAGTGAGAGGCCCGCGTACCGCAAAAAAAAAAAAGCTAAAAACACTTTGAGGTAGTTAGATTGTCCGAGTAGTGGAATATAATCCTGTTTGCTTACTGCTTTTCTGGTGTTTTATTGCTGCTGTAAATTATGGGCAACTTTATGATGGGATTCTTGATTTACTTTTAAAAAAGACATTAGTTTTATTATTTATAAATTCTAACAGATTTCTTCTATAAGCACTCCATAAATATTAACGTATCTGCTAGATTATAAAGGTCTGATGAAAGTGAAAAAAACATTATGTCTGAAGTATGGAGATGATTTGACAACATTCTCTTTTTATGTTGCTTGTTCTTTATTGTTTTTGATTGCAATAAGTGCAATTAATTAACAGCTCATGTCAGTGGAAGAGAAAGATGTAGTATTAATATAAGTGAGTTTTAGATTCTTCTACCAAGAATAAATACATCATTACCTCTAGAGGTTTATGGTCCTATTTTTTTGAAGTTTTCCTAAATTCAAATTTACTAAAAAGTTTTCTTTAATTTGCTACTAGGAATTATTTTCAGTAGAATCAAAGTTTTCATTATTAAACTAGAGAAATGACCAGTGCCACAAAGACATAAGGTCTTTTGAAAATGAGATAGACCTGGGGCTTTATGTCTTCAAGAAAACTTCCACAATATACAAGTGTTAATTAAGTGCTCATTGGGGTGGTGGTGGTGGTGGTGGTGGTGGTGGTGGTGGTGGTGGTGGTGGTGGTGGTGGTGGTGGTGGTGGTGGTGTGTGTGTGTGTGTGTGTGTGTGTGTGTGTGTAAAAGAAAAAGAGGGAGAGAGAGAGACTGAAAGTAAAAGACACTATCTCTCCCCCAAGGAGAGTAACAGAGGTAGAATAATGATTGCAGAAACCATGTGTCAGGGAATGCTATGCTTAATATCTTTTAGTAGTGAATCTTATTTCTACATTTTGTTCAGAAATTTTTAAATTAATAAAAAGTCTACTAGCAAGTTAAAATTCTAGACCATGGTGACTTCCTCTTCGTAGGAGTACCCCTTCATCCTCAGTTTCAACATGCAAATGGAAAATGTGAGGGGCTCTGGGCTAAGAACCCTCTGTATTTTATTTTGCCTATCATTTAGCTCAACCCTGTGATGTAGGTTATTATTATTTCCATTTTTTTTAATATATGGGGGAATAAAATTCTGGGAACAGATCATTAGTGAAACTGAGTTGCACGTTGAGAAAGTTATTTCTTTTTTAGTTGTTTCCTTCCTTGAGATTTCAACAAAAAGAACTTCTCAGGAGTCGGTCTGTATTTAACACCCCTGTAACATTTGCTAATCAATTTCTCTCTCAAGCTCTTTCTCTTTCTCACTCTCAGCAAAGACAGAGCAAGCCTCGGTTCAAAGTCTCTGGAAAGCAATAGTTTGTAGCTAAATTGTAACAACATTGTTTTGCTTGAATTCCTTTTTTTTTTTTTTCTTCAGTACGCGGGCCTCTCACTGTTGTGGCCTCTCCCGTTGCGGAGCACTGGCTCCGGACGCGCAGGCCCAGCGGCCATGGCTCATGGGCCCAGCCGCTCTGCGGCATGTGGGATCCTCCCGGACCGGGGCACGAACCCGTGTCCCCTGCATCGGCAGGCGGACTCTCAACCACTGCGCCACCAGGGAAGCCCCTGGGAAGCCCCTTGAATTCCATTTTCAATGCGTATTTTCTATTTATGTTCAGAGCTACTAGTACTCCATATATTGTAGTACCCCAAGTTGCCTTTTGAAATTAATTGAAAGATATTGAGCAAATAATTGCAACATTGATGAAGGTGGAAAGCAAAAGAGTAAAGTTTGGGAAATAATGTAGAATGCACTGCAGCTTTAGTCGTTGACAAAAGTTCATACATACTTTAAAATCCATTTGCATCTTAGGCACACATTTTCTGGAGATTTTAAAATAAAGTATGTGACACTGGGATCTGCAATTTTTTGAAATTTAATGTTTCTGAATATATAGACTGAAATTGATGAAACCAACATGAATACTATGAGCATTTGTGATTTTTATTTTAAAGATTTTTTGTTTGTTTGTTTGATGTGGACCACTTTTAAAGTCTTTATTGAATCGATTACATTATTGCTTCTGTTTTACGTTTTAGTTTTTTGGCCGCGAGGCATGTGGAATCTTAGCTCTCCGACCAGGGATCGAACCCGTACCCCCCTGCATTGGAAGGAGAAGTCTTAACCACTGGACTGCCAGGGAAGGCCTGTGATTTTTATTTTAAAAAGTAAGAGAAGTGTAAAGGAAAGGGGAAATTATTAAAACTTCAGACACCCTTGATTTAGGCAAGACAGTGAATTTCGATTTTTTTAATAACAAATATTTTGATCATTTTTATATGTCAGTCATTTTGCTAAATGTCTTAAATGTGTTATTTCACTTAATTCTTGCAACAATCTCATAATATAGGACCATGGTTGTCTCAGTTTTTAAAACATATAGTAGGTTATCAGAGATTAGGTAACTTGATCAATGTAATAAACTTCAATTGTTGACTCTTCTTATGTAACGCCTAACAACCATAGCGACAGCTCCAGTCACTGAGTGCCCATTATACCCCGAGCAATGTGCTAAGCACTGTGTGGACCTCTTTCCAATTTCTTAACCACCATAGAGAGGTATGTGTTATTAACCCAGTAATGGATGAAGGAAATGGCTCGGAGTAGTTAAGTAAGTTATCCATGATCATATGGTTTATAAGTGGTAGAGCTGGGATTTGTTCTAAGCTTCTATGATTGCATATGATTTTTACTTCATTACTCTTCTCCATTCCTTCTCCCCTTCCTCTTTGAATTTCCTTAGAAATCTAATCTTTTCTATTCACTTTCATATTCACCTTTTCTGAATTTCTACATGGGTCATGTTCATTCAGCCTGAAGAACTGCCTTTAGTATTTATTGTAACATAGGTCTGTGTTGACAAACTGTCTCAACTTCTATCTGATGGTGTCTTTATTTCACCTTAATTGTTTAAAGGTATATTTTTCTGCATATAAAATTCTGGTTTGACAGCATTTTCTTTCAGCACTGAAAATATATTATCCTGTTGTCTTCTGGCTACCTTTATTTTTTATAAGAAGTTGCCTAACATCAATGTTATTCTTTTTAATCTGTGTAATATGTCATTTTTCTTTAGCTGTTTTGGGATCTTTATTTTTTATTTTTCATTTTCAGGAGTTTGAGTCTGATGTGCCTAAGTTGTGGTTTCTTTGCATTTGTCTTGCGTAGGGTTTGTTGACCTTCTTAAATCTCATGTTTTCATTAAATTTGGCAAATTTTTACATCATTATTTAAAAAAAAAACCTTTTGTGCCCCATTCTCAATCTCTCCTCCCTTTCTGGTACTGTAATCACACATGTGGCACATCAAGATACTTGCTATTGTCTCTTAGGTCATTGGGGCTCTGTTAATTTTTCAATTCTTAAAATATGTAATCATTTTATTAGATAATTGCTATTATCCTGTTTTAAAGGTCAGTGACCACCTTTCTGTTATATTGTGCAGTTCATCCAGTTAATTTTCCATTTCAGATATTATACTCTTCAGTTATGGAACTTCCAATTAGTTTTTTTATAGCCTCCATTTCCCCCTAAGATTTTTCTCTCTTAAGTAAACATTACTTAGTAGGACCATATTTTTCTTTTATGCCTTTGAATATATTTCTAATAGTTGCTTTAAAGTCCTCCTGTATTATTCCAACATCTTAGTTATCTCAGTGCCTGTTTCTTTTTTTTGTTTGTTTGGTTGGTTTTTTTTTTTTTTTTTTTTTTTTTTTGGTTGCATTGGGTCTTCGTTGCTGCACACGGGCTTTATCTAGTTGTGGCGAGCGGGGGCTACTCTTTGTTGCAGTGCGTGGGCTTCTCGTCGCAGTGGCTTCTCTTGTTGTGGAGCACTGGCTCTAGATGTGCAAGCTCAGTAGCTGTGGCTCGCGGGCTCTAGAGCACAGGCTCAGTAGTTGTGGCGCACAGGCTTAGTTGCTCCGTGGCATGTGGGATCTTCCTGGATCAGGGCTTGAACCCCGTGTCCCCTGCATTGGCAGGTGGATTCTTAACCACTGTGCCACAAGGGAAGTCCCTCTTGGTGCCTGTTTCTAACGATGGGTTTCTTCTTGATTATGGGTCCCATTTTCTTGTTTCTTCACACGTTTAACACATTTTTATTGTATGCTAGGTAATGATATATTTTAAGGCATCTGAATTACGATGTCTTCCTTTAAAAAGTGTTGAGTTTTTTCCTGGCAATGAACTTACTGTGTGACCTTGAATATGTCCATTCCACCTGGAGTATATCTCAGTGGCATAGTAATTGTTTTCTGCTAGACCTAATGGAGTCTTGCCCTCTTCAGTGTGGTCCAACTTTTAATCAAGCACACACAGAGCTTCTCCATACAAGCTTCTAGAGACTGTCTCTTCTTCAGAACCCTGTCCTCCAAGTTCCAGTTGCTTTATTGGTCTCAAATTCTAACCTCTGTCTCCTCAACTCCGCAGAATCATCCTGTTTGCCTTGGGCTTCACCTTCCTGCGCCAAGGTCAGAAAAACGTCCCTATGCAGAGTACAGTAAACAAGGGGCTCACCTCTCTGTTTTCTCATATTCCTGTGCTGCATTTTGTCCAATGTTTGAAGATAGATGTCTTGCATATTTTATTCAGTTTTATAGCAATTTATGGTGAGTGTTACTCCATCCTGGGTAAAAACAGAAGTCTCTTTCTTTTCTTTAATCCTCCTCCTTTGCTTCTACCATTAGTTTCCTCTCTTGTCCAAAAAGGGTAACATTACCATAGACCTTATGTATTTATTTATTTTTAACATCTTTATTGGAGTATAATTGCTTTACAGTGGTGTGTTAGTTTCTGCTTTATAACAAAATGAATCAGTTATACATATATATATGTCCCCATATCTCTTCCCTCTTGCATCTCTCTCCCTCCCACCCTCCCTATCCCACCCCCCCCATCCCACCCCTCTAGGTGGACACAAAGCACAGAGCTGATCTCCCTGTGCTATGCTTCCCACTAGCTATCTATTTTACGTTTGGTAGTGTATATATGTTCATGCCACTCTCTCACTTTGTCCCAGCTTACCCTTCCCCCTCCCCGGGTCCTCAAGTCCATTCTCTACATCTGCGTCTTTATTCCTGTACCATAGACCTTATGTTCACCGTCTTTTCTACTTTCTAAGACATGTCATGGTCCCATTTTTGTCTTCTAATGTCTCTTTTGATGGCATTCCCATTAGTTTGATTTATTCAACATTAATCAAACCAGAACCAAATTAAGTTATCTTATATGGGCCAATCACTGTGCTGAATGGTGGAGATACCAACATAAAACACCGTCCCTCCCTTCAAAGAGTTCACGGTCTAATGGAAGTGAGGCAGAGAATTAAAACAGGGTAAAATAACTGCTATCACAGAGGCAGGCAAATTATATGATGGGAGAAACGGTTGTGGGAACAGAATCAGGGACCTCCTCATAGACAAGGAGGCTTTGGAGGACAGTCTTAAGGAGTAACAGGTCATGAACAAGAGACAGGGAAGTCATCCCAGGCAGAGAATAGCATGTGCAAAAGTGCGGCAACACAACGGAGCATGTGGCGAGTGGAAAGCCACAATTAGTCACTGCATGTTATGGCTTGTATGGAACATGATGGGTCATTAGACTGAAAAGGCAGACTTAGCTTCATCTTAGAGGATCTTTGTACAAAGCCTTCAAGATGATCATATAAATACGAAGACTCTTCTCCTGCCCTAATGTTATGTTTTAGATTAATCAGATTTTCTCTATATATCCCCTGCTGGCTTCTTTAAAAAATCTGTTGGTCTTCTCGCAGTATTAAAACTTGTTAGATGGGGCTTCCCTGGTGGCGCAGTGGTTGGGAGTCCGCCTGCCAATGCAGGGGACGCGGGTTCGTGCCCTGGTCCGGGAAGATCCCACATGCCGCGGAGCGGCTGGGCCCGTGAGCCATGGCCGCTGGGCCTGCGCGTCCGGAGCCTGTGCTCCGCAACGGGAGAGGCCACAACAGTGAGAGAGGCCCGTGTACCACAAAAAATAATAATAAAAAATAAATAAAAATAAAACTTGTTCGATGTAAAAGAAAAAATAACTTGTTAGGTGTAATTTGAACATTCATATGGAAAAAATGTATTTTGACCTTTATGTCACACCATGCGAAAAATTAATTCCATATAGATTGTAGACCTAAGTATGAGAGGCAGCACAGTAACGCCTTTAGAGGAAAACAGGAGAAAATATCCATGACCTTGGAGTAGGCAAAGAGTTTTTAAACAGGGCACAGAAGTTGCTAGTCATTAAGGAAAATCTATTGATAAATTGGAGTAATTTAAGATTGAGAACTTCCATCCATGGAAAGACATATAGAATAAAAAGGCAACCCTCCAAACATTGTGTGTATCCACAAAAGACTCACAACAAAAATACTTAAAACTCCTGCAAATCTGTATGGAAGAGAAAGACAACCTAATAGAAAAATGAGCAAAGCACTTGACCAGATAATTCACAAAAGAGAGTATCCAAATGACCAATAACATATGAAAAAGTGAAACACGTCACTAGTCATCCAGAATACAAAGATTAAAACGACCATGCAATACCACTTACACACCAGCCATAAGGACTAAAATGGAAAAAGACAAAAAATTCCAGGAGTTCCTAAAGTCATGGGACAACTGGAACGCTGTTAGTGAGAGTGTAAATAGACGTACAGCCACTTTGGAAAACTGTTAGCGATAATTACTACAGCTGAACTTACATATATTCCACAACACAGCGTTCTACTCCTGGGCATGTACTCAAGAAAAATTAACACCTGTAATCACCAAAGGTATGTATTCAAGTGTGTATAGGAGCACAGTGTGTAACAGCCACAGATTGGAAGCTACCCAAATGTTCATCGACAGCAACATAGATAAATAAATGTTGGCATAGTCACACAATGGAATATCGTGCACTGAGTCTGAATAATACACAACCACACAGAACAATATGAGTGAATCTCACACGCACAATGAATGAAGAAGACACCACTCAAAAGCACGTACTGTATGATCCATTTCTATAGAATACAAAACAGGAAAAACTAATCTATGCTGTTGGAATAAAGATGGGGTTAACCTTGGGGAGTGACTAGCAAGAAACATAAGGGCTTTTGTGATGTTGGTAAGGGTCTTTTTAAAATCTGGATGCTTGTTACACTGGTGTGTTCAGTTAGTGATAACTTGTTGAGCTGCATACTTATTATTTGGATATATTTGTGTATATATATGATATCTGCATATCAATTCTATCTATAGCTATATCTTTATTACACTTATTTTTTTTAGTTGGGTGATGACAGAGCTGGCAAGGATTAGTCCCTTTGTTGCTGTCTATTGAATTGAGCTGAGTGAGAATTTTACGATTATGATTGCTCTTCTATTTTGAGTGATTGATCCAGCTTATATTTTCTACAGCCCCTGTAAGTGCCATTTTAAGGACCAGAGTGGCTTGCAGTGGGTTTGGCATCTGTCCCAGCTTCTCTCTTCAAGTGGAAGGTGTGATCTGAGTTGCTAGCAAACACACCTCAGAAGCCAGATTGTTCTTTGGCTGAGACCAATGAACTTTAGAGCCGCTCAGCACTGCACCGGGCTTACCGGATGCACGCAGACTTAGACGCTGCCACGTAGAGGGGCACTGGCTCCAGTTTACTCCCTCTGAATGTTTTTCAGTCTATAAGGGTCCAAAGCTCCCTTCAAGGACCCCAGAGAAGTCAGCTCTAGCTGCTGGCTCTCCTGCAGTCTTTGTAAGCTCTGGCATCCTAGTGTTTTTCCTCTGCATCTGTCACTATGAGGTTGTGTGGCTTCCCAGTCCCTTCACCTCTTTGGGGCTTTGTCTCCTCACCTTTTAAGGCTCAGTTCAGACACTTCCTCCTACAAAGTTCTCCCTAACAGTCCCCCAAATGTAACCTCTTTCTATCCGCTCCCATTTTACTTTGCAGAAATAGCTATTCAGTCCTTATTATTATTATGAGCAAATTGTTGCCTGTAGGTCCGTGTCCCTGCTAAGTTGTGAGCATTTTGAGGGTTGGACTAGCATCTTTTTAGTTTATGTCCTTACAACCTTGGGCTTTACCTCATACATTTTTGTTGAAAAAAATGAATGCATTTCACATGAACAAATTTGTGTGGTTATTTGATCAACATCTGTCCTTCCAACTAGACTATAGGCTCCACGAGGGCAGTAGCTTGGTTTTTAGTTCACCACTATAACCTTGTGCATAAAGAGTGCCTAGCATATAGTAGGCATTCAATAATTTTTTTTTGCGAAAATGAATGAGTCTAAAATGAACATGTTAGATCAGATCCTCTTTGAGGTCTGCTCCAGTTCTAGAATTCTCTGATGAATCAGTTTTACTGAATTTAGTTTCTTTTAAAAATAACTGTGTATATATGTGTATATATATATACCCAATACATATGCATACTTAATGCGTATATATGCATCAGCTCAAAGCAACACATATCTAAATAGGTTTACACGGACATCATATAAGACATTATACAGTTAACTCTTGAACAACACAGGGATTTGGGGTGCCATCTCCCTGTGCAGTCAAAAATCTGGGTACAGCTATCTCTGCCTCAAAAAAAGGAATTGATAAATGAGTCACCCAAGGGCAGGAAGCTGAAGCAGTTTGGATCGAATCGGCTCAAACTCTAGTTCTTTTGATTCTACATATTGTGATCGTTAATGGAACAAAACCTTTTCCCCACACTTAGTTAAAGATCTGTAAAATGAAGATGCAAGTACTATATTTATTGAAAAAAACCCTCTACATATAAGTGGAACCATGCAGTTCAAACCCGTGTTGTTCAAGGGTAGATTGTATATTATTTGTGTGATTATCTGTTTAATGTCTTTCCCTTCATTAGATTGTAAGCATCAGCAGCATGGAACTTACCTATGTTTGTCTTAACTGTATGTCTCCAGCACCTGGTACTGTGCCTGGCGCAGAGTAGGTGCTCAATAATGATTTGCTGAATGCATGTAACTAAGTCTTGAAAGAGGAAAACTGCTTGCTATTCATTTTGCACAGGGTCAGCTTTTCTCAAAGCATAATTTTTTGGCACATAACTCTATCATCAAATATATTCGGATAGTGTCTCTTTCTATACTCCCCTCTTGGATATCTACTGCACAGGTTAACATACTAAAGGCTCTGAGAAGTCCTGCAGACGTCCTTGTGCACTTGGCATGTTTTAAACTCCTTAATTCAATGAACTTTTCATTATCTAATACCTATTAAAATCCTGAAGAAGTAGTACTCTGTAGAACACAATTTGGGGAATTCTTCCTGAAGTTTATTTAGATTTGCTAATGACTTACTTTAAGCCCTCTTTACAGTGCCACTGGATGTGGTTTTACAGGCTGTACCCTACACAGTTCTAGGGCAGGCCATTCATGATGCAACTTGTAAAGAGTGATCCTGATTTTGTAACCATATATTCTGTTTCCCAAGTAAATTTTAATTCTTCTGAGGACTGGAAATATGTTTTCCATTTTCTCCTTCTACTCATAGCAGCAAGGACAAATTCCTTTGTACAATGTAGAAGCTCCTTTTGGACTTAACTTTAAAAATGATGGTTTCTCCAGTTCACTAGAGCAGGGATAACCTTAAGCTAAATCCTGATGGAGGCAGATAAATTTTTCTTCTTTGCACTTCTCTTATCTATACCTCTCTTCCACTCCATTGCATGGATCCTTCTATGATACCTTTCTCCTTCCACCCCAATCAAAAGAAAATTTTGCATCAGCCATTTACACTTTAGTGTGCATTGACTCCTCTCTCCTAGAGGCATTTGTACCTTAAGCTTTATTTTCTATTGTGAAAGGAAAGCTTCAGACCTCTGTTAAAGTTATCCCAGGTATTGGTGAGACAGCTGGGAGCCATGCTTGGGGCAGTGACCCCCATCCCCTACTTGCCAACCACAGGCTAGTTACCAGTTTCACCTGTGATTAGGACTAGCCCTGTAGACAACATCTATTGTTTTTGCAGTTTTTTCCCCTATTACCTTTTTTTCTGTAAGCATGCTTTGATCCTCCTTCCCCAACCTTCAGCCCATGTGCTTGGGTAGAGCTCCATACCTGGATGCAATACATCATTAGCCCAATCCACAAATAGGATTCTTCCGGTCACAGCAATTTGTTCAGGAATGGTGCTTGATCTAATCAAAGCCAGTGAGACACGATGAAGTTTTTGCTAGGAATACTGGGAGAGCCATGGGCCCCTCGCATGAGAGCAGAGAGGACATAGATTCTACAGCCACTGGCGCCATTTTGCTTCTTTGTGGAACCCAAGGATGAAGCCATCACAGCAAAGACTCAGTTGAAAGAGAGGGAAACTGAGTCCCCATGACTCAGTTCCTTCCTGCCTGCTGCTTGGGCAGTTCAGTAGGAAAGCTCGAGCAGCATATCCCAAGACAGTGTTTTCCAAATTGTAGGTCATAACCCATTAGTGAGTTGTAAAAACAAATTCAGTGGGTCATCAGAACATTGTTTTAAAATGAAAAGAATAACTGGGTTGCAATGAAATGTATTTGCTGTTAAGGGTCAAAAATGTTCTGAGTCATTGCTAGTGAGTGATAAATTTTGGTAACCTCTTCCTGTAGGTAAAATCATTATTTTTTTAAAATCCTGGGGCTTCCCTGGTGGTGCAGTGGTTGAGAATCCGTCTGCCAATGCAGGGGACACGGTTTCGAGCCCTGGTCTGGGAAGATCCCACATGCTGCGGAGCAACTAGGCCCACGAGCCACAACTGCTGAGCCTGCGCGTCTGGAGCCTGTGCTCCGCAACGGGAGAGGCCACAATAGTGAGAGGCCCGCGCACCACGATGAAGAGTGGCCCTCGCTTGCCACAACTAGAGAAAGCCCTCACACAGAAACGAAGACCCAACACAGCCAAATATAAATAAATAAATTTAAAAAAAATCCTGAAGAGATTTAAAAAATAACTTGTAGTTATTGACATTCATCATATCTGATGATGAACAGAGGAGATAATAAATAAGAATATTCAGAAGGAACCTAGCTGTATCCGTAGCCAGTCTTATCCCTGGTCTTTTCCGTTGGGTTTGTCTAATACTCTCCTTTTTTGCTTAAGCAGGTATGAGCTGGGTTTTCTGTCAGTTGAAACCAAAAGAAATCTAACTAAAACATTAGCCAGAGGGACGCTTCTACCCTTTTGGGATTTATGATTCCCTAACTACCAGACCTAGGAATACATTCAGTTCACCTCTGTCGGAAGAAGAGCGGAAGAAATAAAATACGAAATTTAGAGAGGTCTAGCCAACTTTGGAATGCAAGTGCTACCTCTGGAGGAGACACATGGGCTGACTTTTCCTTTGGGTCTAGAAATAGATCAGCTCTGATGTTACTTGTAGGATGGTACTGTTTCCTCAGAACAACTGAAAAGAAACCAGATTAACAGATGTGCACAAACACACACAGGTTCATATGTTGGGGCAACATATCAAGGAAGGCTGAGAGACTGAAAGGATGCTACTCACACGCTTATAAAGCATGTATATGGTGTGCGTCTGAATAACTTTAGACCCAGAGAAGTGCAGGACTTTGTCGTGAAATCTACTGCTGGAGGGCCTGGCTGCTATTACAGACGGATCAATCCACATGGACCAAGTGTCTCCCCCTTGAACCTCTCCTAGGGAATACTCACCTGCCAACCTGGTCACTGTGCCCAAGACCTAAGAGCTTCCCTAGGTCTCTGTGTAGTTACTCCACCCTCAAGCTCCCAATACTGGCTGGATTCTTGCAGAGGAGGCTAGTGGACAGTCTTTTCAGCTCATGAGCAGTACAGGGTTACCTCTCAGAGAGTATGCTAGGTTCAGAAGTACCTATGTGCCTTAAAGAAGGGGCTTTCTGGAAGAAATAAAAATACACAGAAAACTCTGGGTGACATTTCCTTCTTTCTTGTCTGTGTAAGGGAGGCATGGGGCTATTTTTCCAGGCTTCCTCGTCAAAGACCCTAGCGCATCAGTTCTCCAAGACAAAGATACGAAGTAGGAAAGTATAAATGGCATTTTGAAATAATTGGCAGGGAGCCAGCCAAATCAAATCATAGTCCTCCAAAATCCTCCTCCAAGTCTAAGTAATAACGTGGCAGGGCTTGAGTGCGGCAGCTCTGTTTGTTCAGTAGTTGTTTTATTATGTATTTTTATTGGTTATTTTTCCTTCGATCCCCTGTTGATAGAGGGTACTTAACTGTTTATGAGTCCTGTTCAAGGGTGATGTTTTGATTTCCTGCCTGGAATTCTAAGTGAATAGAGGTGTGTAGGGCGGTGGTGCAGGCCACTAATAGAGGCCATGGGGGCAGGGGCAGAATTTCTTGTGGGCCCACTGAGTCCAGCCCTGTGTATTCACATCACATCATGCCACTCAGCTACCTAACCACTTCAGTGGCACCCACTGCCTCAGGATCTAGGCTCAAGGCCTTAGTGTGGCTTTTATGGTCCCACAGGCTCTGGCCACCCTCTCTCCTTCTATTTCCATCTCCTCCTATGCTCCAACCACACCTAGTCTTTTTCCAGTTTTTCAAAGCAGCCATGATTCCTTCCTGCTGAGGGCTTTGCGCATGCTGTTCTCTTTTCCTGAATACTCCTCTGACCCCATCAGACTGGATGAGTTTCCCATGATAGGGTCTCATAACTCCTTACACTTTTCCTTCACAGCCCTTGGTCTCAATTTGGATTCTCCCAAAGCAGAACCAAGCCTAGGATCTGGGAGGTTCTGGAGTGGTGAAGGGGAGCAAAGGAGGGAGGCCAGACAAAGAGTTAATGGGTGAGTTCCAGCTGTGGGTGACTGGACCCAGTTCCCCTAGGGACCCTCTGAGAGTCTAGAATGGGGGCTGGCAAACTACGACCCTGGGGTCACCTGCCGGTTTTTGTGAATAAAGTTTTATTGGAACACGGCCATGTTCATTTGTTTGTGTGTTGTCTAGAGCGGAGTAGTTGTAACAGAGACGGTAAGGGCTGTAAAGCTTAAAATACTTACTATCTAGTCCTTTGAGAAACAGTTGGCTAAACCCTGCTCTAGAACATACCCTAGAATTGTCCTATCAAGAGGCAAGAAAGGTGGAGTACTTCTTCACCTACTCCCTTCTCTCAGTGGCTGCAAGGTGTGCCTGCTCCCGAGGAAGCCCTCAGGTATAGAGACATCAGTGCTTAGAGGAGGAAGCTGTCAGCTGGTAGGGGAACTTGGTACCACTGTACATGGCAGGTGCAGGAGATCTCCAGGTAAAAAGAGGGGATGTGGGCATGGTAGCCATAGCACCTACTCTGGTACTTACCACAATTATAGTTAATTAGCTAAATTAATTGTTGTTATTTGTTTAGTGTCTGTCTCCCCTGCTTCACTCTAAACTCCACGAAGGCTGGGACCATGTGGTCTCAATGCTGTCACGTCTCCAGGGCCTGGCACAAGGGCTGGTACATAACAGCTGTTCAAAAATGTATGTTGACCAAATGATGAATGAACGGTAATAGATACAGAAACCGAGACTCAGAGAGGTTATGTATCTTGGCTAAAGGAGATACGTGCCTAGGTTTTTTTGGACTGTAAACCCAGAACCTTTTCCTTGTCACAAGACAAAATATAATGAATTGCCCAGTGTGTATGAATGATGAGCCTGGACAGAAGAGGATAATGAAAGGCTAAGTATCCATGGAGGAGGTGGGTCAAGTAGAATAGATGGGCTTTGGCAGAAAGGAAAACTCTAAAGGATCCCTTGAATGGAGTCTTCAGGAAAGGCAGGGAAAAGGCAAGCCTTCAAAAGGGAAATAGCAGAAGCAACTACACAAAAGTAGGGCCGGACAGAGTGTAACGTTAGTGGAGACCTGGGTCAATGAACATCCCAGAAGCAGAAAGCAGGTGAAATCGAGGTTGGATTGGTGAAGGAGAGCCTAGTCGCGGTGGGGCTGGCTTGTGAGACAGTACAGGGTCTTCGTATGAAAAAGGGAGGTATTATTTTAGAAATGTGACATTTCCAGCACATCTGGACTACTACTGAAATGTACCACTTGGATAGGTGTGCACAAAGTTTCAGCAGGGAGTGACCCAGAGCCATTGGCAAACTCATGCATCCTGGTGACTCTAGATTACTGATTTGCAACACCACTAATAACCAGGCAAGTGAAAATCAAAACCACAATGAGATATCACCTCATACCTGTCAGAATGGCTATTATCAAAAGGACAAGGAGTTAACAAGTGTTGGTGAGAGTGTGGAGAAAAGGGAATCCTCATGTACTGTTGGTGGGAATGTACACAGATGTAGCCACTGTGGAAAACAGTATGGAGTCTCTTCAGAAAATTAGAAAGAAAACTACCATATGATCTAGCAATTCCACTGCTGGAATTGCTTATCCAGGGAAAACAAAAACACTAATCCAAAAAGATGTATGCACCCCTATACTCACTGCAGCATTATTTACAATAGCCAAGATATGGAAACAACCTAAGTGTCTATGGATGGATAAATAGATAAAGAAGATGTCGTATATATGTGTATACTACATATAATATATACATATATGTAATGTATAGATATAGAATGCAATATTACTCAGCGATAAAAAAGAATGAAATCTTGTCATTTGTGACAATATGAATGGACCCTGAAAATATTCTGCTAAGTGAATAAAGTGAATAAATAAAGTGAATAAAGTGAAAGAATTATGCTGACTGACAAATATCATGTGAGTTCCCTCACATGTGGAATCAAAAGCAAAACAAACAAACCAAAACAGAACTCTTAGAAACAGAATAGTTTTATGGTTACCAGAGGAGAGGAGTGTTGGGGGATGGGCAAAATGGGTGAAAGGGATCAAGGGGTACAAACTTCTAGCTATAAAATACGTAAGTCACGTGGATGTAATGTACAGCATGGTGATTATAGTCAATAATAGTTTATGGCAAATTTGAAAGTTGCTAAGAAAGTAAACCTTAGAAGTACTCACCACAAGAAGAAAAATGTTCTCTGTAAATTTGTATGGTGACAGAAGGCAACTAGACATATTGTGGTGATCATTTCACAGTGTATACAAATGTCAAATCATGTTGTACACCTGAAACTAATAAAATGCTGTATGTCAATATTACTTCAACTAAAAATAAATAAACTGATTTCTACTGTGGTTCTGTAAATGGAAACATGAGTCTCCTAAGAGGAGAGTTAGGCAAACTTTGGTAAATAATACCTTACATTTATTAAGTGCGCATCCTTATCTCTCTCCCAATGTGCTAATAATGATAATGTTAATAATCATCATAATAATAAGCAGCAGCAGAAGAAGAAGGAGAAGGAGGGGGAGGGGGGAGGAGGAGGAGAAGTAATACTTATCCAGCACTTACTATGTTCCAGGCACTATCTAAACTCTTTATACAAACTAAATTGTATTCACAACAACTTCGTGAGGTAGATGGTACTAATTTCATGACTCTACTACTGAGGATATGAAGTCACAGAGAGATTTTTTTTTTTTTTTTTTTTTTTGCAGTACGCGGGCCTCTTACTGCTGTAGCCTCTCCGGTTGCGGAGCACAGGCTCTGGACGCGCAGGCCCAGCGGCCACGGCTCACGGGCCCACCCGCTCCGCAGCATGCGGGATCCTCCCGGACCGGGGCACGAACCCACATCCCCTGCATCGGCAGGCGGACTCTCAACCACCGCGCCACCAGGGAAGCCCTCACAGAGAGATTAAGATGTTTGCCTTCATCCTGTAAGTAGTGGGGCTGGGATTCAAACCTAGAGAGCCTGAGCGCAGAGTCTGTGGACTTGACCACCACAGACCACCACTGCACACTGCCTTGTAGGGTGGGGGAGAACTCACACCTAGAGGCATTGTTTAGAGCTGTCCGATTATGTGTGTCCTTTAGCATCTTGGGAAGTTTTAAATGCATAGCTACTGGTTACATATTTCCTTGGGCATGACTTTACCTGGAATAGCATTTTCCAGCCAACATGAAGGTGGTTGAGTGGTAACCTGGGGTCAGTAGTGTTAGGACCAAAGTGACTGGTGGTAGAATTTTCAGAGGTCAGTGTTATCACCAGGACAACAGCAGGGCAGCCCAACATCTGTCCTTTCTCAGTTCCCACTGGTCACAGATGTCCCAATCCCAGAGGTATTTTTAGGGAGTTCCTGTCTCAGTTTGGATTACTCCAAAGTTACTCCAAAAGAACCAAAGATTTAAGTGCAAGTTGTTCATTTGGGAGGTGTTGAGGACACCCGTGGGGCAGTAGAGAAGTGCAACAGGGAAGGGAAGGCAGCCAATAAAATGTGCATTATAAGATCAGCTACCACAGTGGGTGGCTGGAGTTTAGCCCCAGGAGGAGCACATGGCCTCAGAATTTTCCCACCAAGGCGCGAGGGAGCTGGGACATTTACACGCCAACATTCAAGAATCGAGTGTTGAGGGCTTCTTCTGGGGTTGCAATTCCCTAGCGCTTCTCTGCAAGGCAGTGCAACCTTCTACACATCTGGATGAACCTGGAGGACAATTTGCTAAGTGAAATATTCCAGACTCAGAAAGACAAATACTGCATGATCTCACTTATATGTAGAATATAAAAAAGTTGAACTCATCAAAGCAGAGAGTAGAGTGGTGGTTACCAGGTTCTGGGGGGAGAGAAAAACGGGGAGATGTTGGTTGAAGCATACAAACTTTCAGTTATAAGATGAATAAGTTCTGAGGCAATAATGTACAGCATGGTGATTGATGATAGCTAAGAATACTGTAGTGTATAGACTTGAACAGGTATGTATATCCTAAGTGTTCTCACCATACACACACACTCACAGATGTAACTATGTGAGGTGATGGATGTGTTAATTAGCTTGATTTTGATAATCATTTCACAATGTATATGTATTTCAAATCATCACGTTGTGCACCATAAGTATATACAATTTTTATTTGTCAATTATACCTCTGTAGAGCTGGGGAAAGCCAGGCTTCAGGCTCAGAGACACAGGTACTGGCAGATGGAAGGCAGCCAGGAGACAGCTGTGGGCAGGCCGGGGGCTGCCAGCACCTGTGGTGTCCCAGCTGCGGTGAAAGACAAACGCTATTGGGAAATTTGGGATGGAGAGACCTGGGTTTTCACCCAGGTTCCACCACCTGTGACCCTGGACGAGTGATTTCATTTCTCTAAATCTCAGTTCCCTCTTCTACATGATGGAGTGCTGGGCTGGACTCAAAAACATGCAATTTCTTATTACTTTCTGATTATTATCATTGTTACCTAATGTGACACGTCCAAGTGGAGGGAAACGGACTCGGGAAGGAAGTGCTGTCTCGGAGGCGCTTAGAGCAACCTAACGCCTGCCAAACAATTTAGAGCTGTCCAAGGAACTCAAACGGCATGAGGCTTCCATGAGCATTTTCTTCCTTATCCTCCCCCGAAAGGTCAAACATATGCTTTGAGCGAGACATTTCCTTCAATCACTTTCAAAATAACAATTTGCCAGAACATTTTTATTAACCTTGAAACTTGTCCAATCTGCTGAGGAATAAATAATACGCTACAGTGATACAGATGATAATAAAATCCCAAACAAACCCAGCCAACAAGTGACACACGGACTCTCTCTGCACATAAGGAAATATTGTTTTTTTTTTTTAAATGCCGAACGCGATCGGCACACAGAGCTGGTCCTCCCCAGGGGAGCATTCACGCGGCAAACTGCCAAAGGAGGATGCACTGCTTTGCTTTAATAAAGAGGTAACGGCAACAACATTTCCCTCCAGAACTGTGGCTCTTGGCTTTGAAGCCATCAGGTGTAGACCTGCATGTGCTAGGCAGATGGGTTCAGGAGCCAGCGGTGCAGATGAGAAGGGCCCCTTGCTGGAGAAATTCCACAGGTGAAAGATTCTGTGTCCTCACCTGATGAGAGGTAAGAGGGTGGTTGCCTTGGATGGGGTCCCCTGGGAGCAGACTTGCACGCAGAAGTTTCCTGGGTCATGTTCTCAGGAGATGTTCCTGTAGGCGAGTAGGAAGAGACAGCAAAGGGAGAAGCTGGTCCTTTCTATGGTTACAACTGAGGCCTCGGCTCCACTGGGGCTGGGGAGGCCCTTCAGCAGTGTCCCAAGTTGAGGCAAGGCAGCCGAAGCCAATCTTTTAAAAAACATTAAAAAAAAATGTTGTCATTATGAAGGTGTAGTTGGCAAAGTGGGAGGATGGCACTTATTTTATTTAACAGCTTTTAGCTTGATTTATAGCTTGTAAATATCCAGACATATGGTATGTAGGCTTCTATTTGTAGTCCTGCCCTGGGCCCTACAAATGATGGAGGGAGCCTCAAGGACGGTGTTCAGTATCAGAAGCTTCGAATCCCCGTAGGTGGATACAGGTGTGGAGTTAGCACAAGCGAGGGAAGAAGGTTCTACCATTTTCTGGCTTTGTGACTCTGCCTACCGTAAGTAGACACTGTTATTATTACGTCTCTTTCCCAGATGGGGACTTGGAGCATCTGAGAGCTTCATTTTGTTGTTCAAGGTCATGCAGCTAGTAAGTGGTAGAACCAGGACTGAAACTAGACAATTCTGAACCCAGGGCCTGTACACTCCATGGCTCTGTGCACAAGGCCAAGGCGGCGTCTGGTCAGTCCCGCAGATACAGGCACTGGGCCCACCTCTCTGCTTGCAGAAATTCTCTTTGAATTTTAAGGCCTGTGCAAATGTCACCTCCTCCATGAAGCCTTCTCTGGCTTTCCTCTGCCATATTTCTTTCTTCACTTTGCTTGTGTCTTCCTCAGACATAAACTTATATACCCTGAGTAATATTTAAGTTGCCTCTATGCGTATCTTATCTCCAGGACTAGAATATAAGCTCCCTGGTGCCAGGGAGTCAACCATATTCATCTCTGTATCACTTCATATTAGTTTTCTCTTTCGAGGCAACAAAGTCCCACAAATTTAGCAGCTTAAAACAACACAAAGTGACTATCTCACAGTTTCTGGAGGTCAGAAGTCCGACCTTGGGGTCCTCTTGTAAGCACACTGCTTATTGGCTAAATTCATTTCTTCTCAGATATAGGACTGAGGCCCCGTTTTCCTGTTAGTTGTCAGCTGGGCACTGGTCTCAGCTTCCAGTCTTCCCCCACCAGTTCCTTGGCCATGTGGTCCCCATAGGCAGTTCCCAACATGGATGTTTATTTTCTTCCAGGCCAGCTCTTTCTTGCAACCAGCTGAAGAAAACTCTGATTTTCGAGCACTCACATGACTAGGTCAGGCCCACCCAGCGTCATCTCCCTCTGGAAATAGAGTGTAACAATCACAGGTGTGCTATGCGATATAATCATATTCACGGTCAAAGGGGAGGGGATTATACAAAGGTGAAGGTCACTGGGGATTATTTTAGAATTCTCCTGTACATGCTTCTGCCACCTAAAATGTATCCTGTGAAAGTTGGCAGTGCAGTGAATGATTCCTCATCGAGTCACTCTCATTTTCCTAGCTCGTTGCGCTTGGCATGGGAGCACAGAAAAACTCAGGATGCCTGCAATCTTTCAGTCTGGGAGATAAAAGAGGAAACTTATATCAAAGAGGGCAGAAGTGATTTGGGTCACTCATTCTTCGAATCCAGTATTTCCCAAAATAAATACATCGCCGAGGGAAAACAAGATGATTTTAAGGGGTGCGTGGTCACAGTAATAAATTATATTGAAGCAAATGCTGAGAAATGCATTCCCTTTTCAATTCTTTTCCAGTACCTCATTACATTAAGGAGAAAGTCTCAGTTTGCTGCCAGCATAACCTTAACACCTCCTACGCTTGCGAATCTCTCTTTATAACAAAGGTTCTCAGGCTTGGAGACTTACAGATGCAACAGTATCCACCTAGCACTGAACAACGTTTTTGTTTGTACTGTGCCGATTTCCGGTCCCTTTAATTATGGCAAATGATACCGGCTTTTACTTATAGCACTGATGAAAGATTTCCTTGTTAAACTTTTTTTAAAGAAAAATGTCAGTGTCCATTTAAATGAAATTATTATATGAACAATAGTACAGGGGGTTCATGGATATGGCAGAAGTCATCCGTGTAGGATGTGAATGATGGGAGCTGGGGGCACAGTGCTCTATTCCAGGGGTAAAACGGGCTGCAGCATCTGGGCTGGGGCTGAACCTGCAGGGGAGAGTTAAACAGAAGCTCAGGTGCTGACACGTTGGGAAGGGAGGGGGAAAGGTCTTGAGAATGAGCTGGGCAGTGGAATCCTGGCTTCTTGTCCTGGGTTGGCCACTTACCAACTGTGCGGCTTGGAGCGTTCCCATCCCTTTCAGGACTTGCAGGGTCCCCATGGTAAAATGAAGAGTTTGGACTTGATCATTTCTAGTGTTCCCTTCAACCCTGACTTTCTATGACTCTGTGAATGAGGCAGGCATGATAAAGTCTCCATAATTTTGATTCACATTTCAGTATGTTGCTATGAAAAAAAATATCTCCATAGCTGATCATTGACAGCAGGGTCTCTCAAATGCTGCATTATTGACATTTGAAGCAAAATAATTCTCTGTTGTGGCAAACGCCCTATGCATTGTAGGATGTTTAGCAGCATCCTTAAACTCTACCCATAGATGCCAGGAGCAATATACCAGTGTGATAACCAGAAATATTTCCAGACATTGTCAAATATGCCCTAGGAGAGCAACATCGCCCTAGTTGGGAATCACTGATTTAGGGACAACCCATCCGTTTTTGTGTGATCTATGTTTCATTGGCTCGAACAGCAAAATGTTACTCAGACTTTCCAGTAGTATTTTTTGCCTTCCACAGAGCAATAGAAGACACTGGGTCACTGGATCAATCGATTGGTCCATTGATTAATTCACTCACTAATCATTTACTGAGCATGATCATACTAAACACCAGGTGTACAATGGTGAACGAGAACATTTAATGGGCTTCCCTGGTGGCGCAGTGGTTGAGAGTCCGCCTGCCGATGCAGGGGACGCGGGTTCGTGCCCCGGTCCAGGAGGATCCCACATGCCGCAGAGCGGCTGGGCCCGTGAGCCATGGCCGCTGGGCCTGCGCGTCTGGAGCCTGTGCTCCGCAACGGGAGAGGCCACAACAGTGAGAGGCCCGCGTACCGCAAAAAAAAGAAAAAAGAACATTTAAGGACTTGCAATTGGCCACCATTGATTTATGCATCATTTCTTACAAACTGTATTAATTAAGCTATTACTTACATGCTTATTCTTCATCTCACAAATACTTTTTGCATGTGTAGTTTTGTTAGCTCTATGCTGAAGCACAGAGCGGTGAGAAAGACAGACGGGCTACCACTCCTTAAGGAGGTTCCAGAATGCTAGGCATTGTTGGGTACTCAAAGTTGACCATGATGAATGAATATGAATATAATGAATGGAGGTTGCTGCCTCAGGGAGGCTCAATTTAATGAGTCCAATGAGACACTTACCTAATGGAGTCTGTCAGAAAACAAGAAGGGAGAGATTCCCTCTGGCTGGGAAGCTAATATCAACCTTCATGAATGCATTTGAACTGGATAAGTAAAAACAACATTTATTAAGAATTACAATGTACCCATTTTAGAGATGGGAAAAATCCTTCAGAAGGCTGAGAACTTTACCCAAGATGGAGGGAAGATGCAGAAGGAACTTGAATCCAAGCATAGATGTCTGGCAACAGAGCCCCATGAACTTGTCTACTTTCCCAGCCTCATACTAAAGGGTGTTGAGAGATTTCTCAGATGGAGAGAGAAGTTATAGAAGGGTGAGGGAACAAGGGTAGCAAAAGATTTGCAGACCATCATCTGTAAAAAAGCTGCATAACAGTAAACGTTATGACCTTCTTGGTTCCAGAATTCGAGGCTCTCTGAAGGATCCATTCCCAGTGGGAAAGAGATGCAGTAGCTCAGAGATAGAGAGAGAGAGAGAGAGAGAGAGAATATGGTGGCCACAGCCAGAAAGCTGAACACAGTTTGAAAGAAAAAAATTTAGTGGCCAAATTCAAAATGAGCTACACGGAATATGGTATTCTCTTGTTTTCATTGTTTAGACCTTTGAATCTTTATAGGATGCGTCATCAGAGAATGGCTCCCTCTTAAGGAAACTTATTAAAGGAAGCCTCTCTTCATCTTGACTTTTAGTCTTGGTTTTCTTCTAAAATTTTCTTGCAAAACAAACCCAAACCTTAAAGACTTCACCTATTACCGGCGACAGAAATCTCTGCAGTTTCTAAAGATGACTAGTTTCACTACTGAGTGAACTGTATTATCAGAGATATCATTTTACACATTCGACTAGGGAATAGGGGAATATTTTCAGTACGTGCTGTACATAATATCAGTGTGTGTTCCTGTAACATGCTTTCATCTCTATTTGCTGCCCCCTACCCCTGTGATTTGTGATTTGTTCATAAATAATACAAAATCTGAGAACAAATAGAGGAATTTTATCTTCTTCCATTAAAGGAATTTCTGTTGGAGTGCGGAAATTTTTTTTTTTTTTTTTTTGCTAATGGTCTTTAAATGTCCTGAAAGACTAGTTGTGTCTAGCACAAATGCCTTCATGTTGAAAAAAAAATTAACCAAGAACTCTATTAGAATGTGAGTCTTGAATATGTAGTAAGGTAGAACATTTAGAGTAGATGATATTATAGCTGCATTATTACAAATTGGCAGCCTAGCGATCTCTGAGAATTAAACCTTTATGGGAAGCTCATTGTATTTACCTTGATGGGCTCCAAATAACAGTAAACCAAGGCTGATGCATATTTCTTTTGAATTGATCAGAGTTAATATGTCTGTGTCTCCACTAGATTATAGGCTCACTGAGGGCAGGGAGAGGGGCTTTGTATTTTTCACAGCACAAGGCACAGTGGTTTGCAAAATGGGGTCCTGGAGCTGATTTGTCCTGGTTTATGCAAGCTTTGGAAATTTTGCGAGTCAATTGTAAAACCCAGGGTAGATTGAAATTGGCTGTAGTGGGAATATTTACTCCATGGAAATTGACCAACACAACAAATCAAGGCTTTGTTTTGTTTTGTTAAGTGCTGGTTTTCCAGGAAATGTTTGCTCATCTAGAATTTGGGAGCCTCTATTTTGCGGAAATAACAACAACAAATCCTAAACTAAAGCTTTATGATCGAGTTGGAATTTCTTCCTTTGTTGACTGGAGCTCAGTCTGGACTCTGTCTCTCCCTCAATAATGGTATTTCATAATATGCATGAAGAGAACAGGGTAGAACATATCCTAATTTTCCAAGCATAAATAGACCCTAGTCATATAGGCTATGTCTATGCAAAGAAAGCATTTCCCACTTTATTTTGTAATACACTTTTTTTCTTTTTTTCTTTTTTTTTTTTTTTGGTGGTATGCGGGTCTCTCACTGCTGTGGCCTCTCCCGTTGTGGAGCACAGGCTCCGGACACACAGGCTCAGTGGACATGGCTCACTGGCCCTATAATACACCCTTTTCATACTGCCTTCCTTCTTTAAATTAATACTCGGACACTGAGCTCTTTAGTATTAGCACTCTGATATCCGTTTTGGGACCCTACAGAGCACAAGGCACTTTGCCAGGGACTAAGGAGCACTCAATGTGACTAAGAGCTACTTCATGCTGTCTGATATTGTTCTTCTGCTAGGAGGAGGAGGAGAGTATAATATACAGAGAACTTGGGCAGGGCCATTCTGTCTTGTTACTGTGATGTGTGGTGCTAATATCCATAGGACGTGATAGGTCAGAGCCAGGGTTACCCACTTAGCTAGAGCTAGAACTGAAAAAGGGACAAGGTTTAAAGTCAAGGAAGGTGTGGATCAAGAAAAGTCAATGTAAGAGGAGGTCCAGTGGGGATGATGGGAAGCTGAGCCTAGATATTCTAGAAGTGAAGTCTGAGCGATGGGATAATTCGGGAATTGCATGGTGGGTGTGGGAATTTCTATATTTTGAATCTGGTGACTGCAGGCATGAGTGTGCTGAGACCATGGAAAGAGACTTTAGCAGAGCCTAGGATCGCAATGAGATGGCGGATGGCTTAAAGAGTCACTAAACACGCAGGAAAATGGAGTTCATGACGAAGTCAGAGGAAGAGAGTGTTAAGTAAGTGGCGTGGATTGAAGTTGAGCACGTCTCTGGATGGAAGGGTGATTGTGACTGAGCACAGGGCCCTGTTCGACTGTCCATGTCACACACCTATGAAGCCAGCCTTGCATTTATGTTTCTCCAATTTGCCTAATGACGAGAATTGCCTTGGGGAGATATATAGATTTTACAGATTTTTCTGTCTCTACCCTGAAGAATCCAATACAGGGGTTTGGGGTGGAGCCCTGGAATCTGAATTTTAACTGGGGAAATTGCAATGGGCTGTGCATCCTGGCTTTTTTGGAGGACCTGCTCTGTGCTTAGCACTTTGTGTATGCGTTGGGAGAGAAGGAGAGGGAACAGCAGGTATTTTGTGGGGAGTCAACTGTATGCCTTTTGCAGAATCCCCATCTTGCAAACTTGCTCCCTCCAGCACCAGGAATGGGCTCCTTTATTCCCCTGCGTTGGAACTGTCTGAATTTTAAAGCATGGCACGATTTATTCAGAGGAAGTCTTTCAAGAAGGAGTGGGAGCTAGGCCGCAGGATTCTAATCTTGAATATTCAGGGAAAGCAGCATGTCCTATTCAACACGGCTGATCAATAATGAGTGCATTCACACTCTAAATGTGTGCATTATGTACAGATACAAAATATACAATGCCCCCAAAACGGGGAAAGACATTTCTGATTGAATTTTTTTGTTTGGGTTTATAAAAATAACTTGTGGTGCATCAATTACTCTCCATTTCCATGGATACAGGCAATACTTTATTATGTAACTCTACAGCTGTGCTGGTTTTTAATATAAAACCCAGATTTTTTCATCTATTTCTCTTTCATAGTTACTGAACTGAGATAATAACATCTTTTACCTATGAATGTATTCAATTCCCTTTTTTTTCACCATCCTGCAAACTCTTATTGATTAGAATTTCATTTTGTGGCTTTTGTAATAAAATCTCCAGTAAATGTTACCATTGCAGGCAATGGAAGGGCGGAATGGGAAAGGAGGTCATTCTTTATGTATATTGTGTGTAAATATGTATGTAAAGAGAATACAGTGTGTGTGTGCACATTGCTTCCAGCTCCAACAAGTGAAGTCTGGACATTGTACTGGTTTCCAGTTTCTTCTAGGGCAGTTTTCAAATGACCGTTTATGACACGTTGAGAAAATATTCCTTTACTTTTTTCTTTAGAGAACCCACCACCCTCTTTTCTGAGAACAAAACTCTATCTCTGTACTTCTACAATTCATAATTCAGTGTCATTGTTTGAACTCCCTGGTGATGTTCAAAGTTGATGAATATCATGTAGTTCTTTCCAGGTGTTCCCGCACAGAAATGGCCTCCCATCTCCCATCTTGTGGGGTTGGAGTACTGAGTGATAGGAAGGGTGAAAGAAGAGAGGATGGGGCGTGCAAATCCAGGGCAGACTGACAAGGGGCCTAGGAGAATGGAGCTGGGTTGGATTTGAGGGGCTACTGGGAGGATTCTGCCCCACAGATTATCAGCCATTTGGAACACTTCCACTAGCTTTTCAAATTTCTTTGGTAAACAGGGTTAAATTAGGGGACTGGAATGGGCCTGAAGGGTCTACAAATTCCTTGAAATTTTATGTGAAAAACTGCATGTATATGAGTATGTGTGTTTCTGGAGGAAAGAGTCTGTTATAGGTAGATGTGGGCGAGGCTGCCTGGCTTACAACAATCCTTGGAGAGGTCACTCCCTCTTTTGAAGACAGAGCCCTCAAAGAGAGTGGGGCATAGTTAAACCATCTATCACCATCCTGGTCACAGTGAGTGACCTAAGGGGTGGGCACATGACCTGGGCTGGGCTAATTAGAGTCCTTCCCTGGGAGTTTTCCAACTCAGCTGGGAGAAAAGAGCTCACTTCCCTCTCTGGGTGATGCTGTGAGGATTCAGCCATGATCTCCACCACAGGGCAAAAATCCATCTGCAATGGGAGGGGATATTTAAATGATTAATTAATTCACAAGATCACCATGGAACAGAAAAGAATGACAAGATATCATGGGACACTCAGTGTTGGGCCTTTCCCCACACCTCTGTGGTCTTCCTTCTTAGGAGGAGTCAGATGCACAGGAATTCTGGTTCCACGGCTTTTTGTTTCCCCCTCATTCTCCCCTACCTATCAAATGGTCATAATAATTTCAGCCCTACCTACTTCATCCAGGTGTTGTGAGGACCCAATGAGATCTTTAAAATTAAATGTTGTTTGTATACTCCCAGGAGTCATATCTGGACCTATGCTGACCTGTCTTGGTCTGAGATGGCAAACATGCACGAGAGATGTCAATGCTCTCTTTCTCTGCCTGTGGCAGACATCACCAATTGATCCTAGCATTCTTTCTGGTTCAACCCAGATATGACTCTACAATCTTTTTTCAACACAGCTCTCCATGCAGCCTCCAAGACTGATCAGAGTTGGCGTGTAAAATAAAACCCCTTTGTGGTCTCTGATCTAGGTTTTGAATGGGCTGATACTAGGGTTGCAGGCTGGGGATCAATGTCCCACCTAATCATGGGGGAGGGATAAAGATATAACGATATGTTACCACCATTTTGAAAAGGACAAACTGGTGTAACTGTTAGGAAAACATAAACAGGAATTTGGGGGTTAGGAGAAAGGGATTGTTGTATTAGTTATTTAAACATCTTTGTTATCATTAATAACAGAGAGCAGGAAGGTTAGCAAAAATCACTCTAATTACTTCCCCGCAGCATCCCAGGCTGTGAGCCTAAAACCGAACAATTTGACAAGTCAAAACAGGACACAGCGTAAGTAAGTCATTATTACTTTTTGCTTCTGGGAATTTAAGAATGTGAGGATATAAGAACAGAAAAGAAAATGAACAAAAGATTCACTTAAAAATAACTTTTGAGTACTTTCAGAGAGCAGCCTTTGTATTCCTGTTGGTATGTTTAGCCAGAAGTGAGCAACCTTATGCGAAACCATAGTTCCATCAACAACTGATGAGAAGACACAAGTGGCCTCTAGGCAGGGGCCTGAAGCTTCAGGGAGTAAGTCACAGGCCCATAGCAACTCCATTACCTCAGGCTCTCCCCACCTTGCCCGTGGCTTTGCCAAGTCTGCTGGACAGAGATAATTGCCTAGGTTCCCCAGTGGCTTCTAGGCCACTAGCAAACTCCTTCCAAGGCTTGGGCTCAGTATCTTCGGGGTGCCTGCACGCAAAGGTCCACACCCCACCTGGCTATGGCTGGCTGAGTCAGCTGGCTTTCTCACCCAAGATGAGCCAATAGGATTTTCTTTCCCCACTTTTAGAATTAAATTAATGGATCTCTAGTAGATATCATTGGACCTAGCAGGGCATTTAGATGCTAGGGGTAAGAGTTCAAGGCAATTGGGATGGGCTGCTTGCAGGCAGAGCAGAGCAGCCTTCTGGAGAAGGGTGTGGTGGAGGCTTCGGCTCTGCTTTCTTAAAATAAAGCCCTTGTCATTCCAGCTAGCTTAACTGGGCTCCCGTTCTCTGCCAGCAACCTTGTCCTGACCCAAACTGCTCCCCCAAATCTGGGATGTCTACCTCCATGGTGCACAAGCAGCTATTTATGTGGCAGGAGAGGTGATTTTCTATGGTGCACTGTTACAGACTTTTAAAACATCACCATCGATTTCCATCATGAGGAGGAAATTCCCTTTCAGGCCTTTTGATTATCTCAGTTCTGTGCTTGTCTTTAACACCTAAGACTTGTTAATTTCCTATTTCAACAAAGAGAGGATAGGACTTAAGCTAAGAGCCTTCAGCAATCAACATTATCTTGGTAGAATTTAATAATATTATCTTGCATTTAGTTTTAGGTTGCCTTCTTTTATGGCAGGTGATCTTACTTTTCCATTGCCCTCATTCAGACCCACAGAAGCTGTCAGAGATATTAAAAAGACTGCTGTTGTTTAAAGCCAGTAAGTTTAGAGGTGGTTTGTTACACAGCAATAGATAATGGGAACAGAATCCATGCCAGATAATTCAATAGAGGGCAACTAACGTAGAGAACCGATTCGAAAAATGTTGGAAGAGCTCAAAGGGCTGATAAGGAATGGTACAGCCCCCCAGAGTTAGCCATGGCAGGAAGTCACTTCAGCTCATAGGACTGGAGGGACCCAGAGGGTAGGAGGTGTTACTTGTGCCCAGGAGCCAGGGCCACCTGGCAGGAGCTGGAGCCATGGTGGAGATATCTGGTGGGAGAGGGAACTTTAGCTACTGCCAAAGACAGAGTCCAAAGTGGGGGGCGGTATATTTTAGCTTCTTCCCCACTCCCATGATCCAGTCTCCTGTTGGGGCTTCTCATGAGACTCTTACAAGAATCCTGTTGCTAAGGAAGCAAGAGTGCCATAATTTGCAGGGGTTAGTCCCCTGGGATACAGAAGACGGCAGGACAGGGCGTCTAAGCATAAATGGGGCAAGTGACCAGCACTCAGGGTCACGTGACACAAACCAAGGCAAAGTACTTCCAAGGAACTGCTGTGACCTTGTGGCTCAGAATGGAATTAAGGGCATGAAAGGCACGTGAAGTGTCACAGATTGCCCTTCAACCAGTTCATATGCCACCCGCCCTGTAGCCATCCCTGATTCCTTGATGTCTGACTTAATCCTTTCCACATTGTACTAGTAGCAAACAGGACCCTTATCAGCTGCAAGTGATTCACTTTCCTGAAATGTCCAGGGTGAAAAGGCTTCAGGCCCAGATGGGTGCAGATATTCAACCATGTTGAATTCAGGTGACTGTCTGTCCATCTCTCAACTCTCCGCTCCTCTGTCTTTATTCTCAGGGGCAGCTCTGGACTTGCATCCATTGGCCAAGCAGTCCTAGTGTAAACTCAGCACCTCTTTCTCAACCCTTCCAGCCAAAGTTCCAGAGATGAGTTTTGTTGGCCTGGCTTGGGTCAAATGTCCATGACTGCACTGACCTCTAGGGCCAGGAAAGTGGAATATTCTGGTCGTGTCCATCAAGGTGTCCATCAGTGGAGGCAGGAAACCAAGTTGGATGAGTGAGGCAGGATCAACTTGCTTAAATTAAGGTGCTTGTCCCCAAAAGAGGGGATGCTAGGTGGGCATAAATAATCGATGTCTCCTTGAACCCTTCCAGCACTTCTACTATCTGCCTTGTTCCTATTTCCCTGTGTCCCTACTATTCAGGCAAATGTTATGCCTTACTCATCTCTATATCCAAACAATGTCTGGCATGGTACTGGGGACCAAGTAAGCGCTCAGTAAATGTTTATGGAATTGGATTGAGGTATAAGCACTTGAGTTATGCATTTATTTCTAGAGCACAACGGGCATTTTCCATACCCTGGGTGCAGGGGTGGGGCAGACTGGATTTCCTGTATTTTCTCTATGGTGTGTGGGTAATAGGCGGAATAGAGGGGGGCAGTGCTGGCCCAAATGCAGCCCTACTCCCATCCTGGAAACTTTTCCCTGCTGCCAGGTCTCTTGGAGACCCTGGCCAACCCAGATGAGAGCCCATCTCCATTTGCTACAAATTAGAAAACCAGCATTTTCCTTTCAGTTGGCCTGAGGCACAAGCTTTCCCTTCCAATTTGAATTGCATATATAAGTACGATTTCCTCCTGTTGGATGTTTAAGGACAATCTGACACTTCAGTAGTTTTTCCTCATCTTTCAGATTTGAAAGAGAAAACACATTTTACAGCCCTGGTTGGTAGCCTAGCTGCTTTGAAAAAGTACTGTCAGCATCACACTGCAAAACCAAAGTTCTTCAATTACTCTGCACAAATTAACTTCAGATTAGTCTTTGCACAGGGCCACCACGTAAGCCCAGACTCCTTTAGTCATTGGCCCCAAGCCAATCTCCCACTAAACAGAACCATTATGGGGCCTGTTTATAACAGTGCCATTAAAAATGAAGAGCTGTCAAGAATCCCTTATAATGATATCGGAAACTGTATTCACAAAGATTTTTTAAACGACTGGATGGTTTTTAAAAAGGCAACAAAACACTGTTAAGGAACTATAATGTAATAAATCAATCGTGGTCCCTCTGACTTGACTACACTGTCTTCATATTTATTGCAGCATATGGAAAACCACATTTAATTCTTTCCTACATTCCCCACCCCCGATCCTGGCAAAACTTAAGGAGGCATCTAAGTAGAGCATATTTATATTTCAAGAGACCTATATTTGCTTTTAGTATTATTTTTTAATTTAATTTTTATTTTTTATTGGAGTATAGTTGATTTACAATGTTGCGTTAGTCTCAGGTGTACAGCAAAGTGGTTCAGTTATAGATATAACATGTCCATTCTTTTTCAGATTCTTTTCCCACATAGGTTATTACAGAATGTTGAGTAGGTCCTTGTTGATTATCTATTTTATATATAGTAGTGTTTATATGTTAATACCAAACTCCTACCAAATCTACACTTCTAAGTATTCACTGGAACATGGGCTCTTTTAAATTTTATTTTCAAAGTTTCTTCTTTTGAGGGGATGGTTTTAGTTAGGGTTCCTTGATTGTAAGCAACAGAAGCTGACTCCAATTAGCCGAAGAAGAGGAAATTTATTGGAAGGATATCAGGAGCTCGCAGAACTGTTGACAGCCTTGAGTTTGTATGAGAGCAGGCAGGAGCCAGGGCAACTCTGAAGGGCTGGAAAATAGGACTTAAAGTCTCTTGTAGCAGAAGAGTGCGGCCAGAGTGCTGCCACCACCTCCAACCATGAAAGTACCTCTCCCTTTATTTCACTCTCTCCAAGGACAGGACATCTGACTAACTGAGCTTAAGCCATGTCTCTATTCCCTGGCTGTACTGAGGAGGAGAGAGAAAAGGTAGTCTCTTCAGACTTTTTATAGTGGGGAATGGGCACCCGATTTGCTGTGCCATCGAGGTGACACACAATGGAAGAAGTAGTTTCCCGAAAGGAAATCATTAAGCTGTTTGAAAGTGGTATTCACTGGGATAATGCCAGCTGCTGTAACAGATAATATTCCTAATTCTGTTTATTGGCTTAACACAGTAAAAGTCTATTTCTCCATTACATAATAGTCCACTTTAGTTTTCCTAATTGGATTTTTCTTTTTTAAGGTATTTTATTGACGTATGATTGACATTTAAAAAGCTGTACATATTTAATGTATGCAACTCGAGTTTCGACATAATATACACCCGTGAAGACATCACTACCATCAACATCATAAACATATCCATCACCTCCCAAAGTTTCCTCTTCCTCTTATTATTATTATTAGTAGTAGTAGTAGTAGCAGTAAATATGCAACATAAGATCTACCCTCATAGCAACTCTCAAGTGTACAACACAGAATCATTAACTATAGGCACCATGCTGTGTGGTAGATCTACAGAACTTATTTTCCTTGCATTACTGAAACTATGTGTCCTTTAACCATCACCTCTCTATTTCTCTCTCCTCTTAGCCTCTGGTAACCACTATTTCACTCTCTGCTTCTATGAGTTCAACTTTTTCAGATTCCACATATAAGTGAGATCATACAGTATTTATCTTTCTGTGTTTGGCTTATTTCACTTAGCATAACACCCTCTAGGTTCACCCATGTTGTTGTAAATGACAGGATTTCCTTTTTTTTTTTTTGTGCGGTACGCGGGCCTCTCCCGTCACGGAGCACAGGCTCCGGACGCGCGGGCCCAGCGGCCATGGCCCTGGGGCCCAGCTGCTCTGCGGCATGTGGGATCCTCCCGGACCGGGGCACGAACCCGTGTTCCCTGCATCGGCAGGCGGACTCTCAACCACTGCGCCACCAGGGAAGCCCAGGATTTCCTTTTCGAAGGCTGAATGATATTCCATTGTATGTCTACACCACATTTTCTTTATCCATTCATCCATCAACAAACACTTAGGTTGTTTCCAACTTTTTTTTTCTTCCCAGTTTTACTGAGAAATAATTGACATACATCACTGAATAAGTTTAAAGTGTACAACATGGTGGTCTGATTTACATATATTGTGTACTGATTATCATAATAGGTTCAAATAACACTCATCATCTCATACAGGTAAAATATAAAGAAAAGAAAGAAGAAAAGAGAAAAAAAGAAAAAATAATTTATCCTTGTGATGAGAACTCTTAGGATTTACTTTCTTAACAACTTTCCTATATATCATACAGCAGTGTTAACTATAGTTGCTATGTTGTACATTTATATCCCTAGTACTTATTTATCTTATAACTGGAAATTTGTACCTTTTGACCACATTCCTCCAATTCCCCCTTCCCCAGCACTTCAAATATGGTAACCACATGTTTTATCTCTTTTTCTATGAGGGTTTTTTTTTTTTTAGATTCCGTATGTAAGTGTCTGACTTATTTCACTTAGCATGATGCCTTCAAGGTCCATCCATGTTGTTACATATACTAGGATTTCCTCATTTTTAAAAGATTGAATAATATTCCATTGTATACATATATACAACTTCTTTATCCATTTATCCATCAGTGAACACTTAGTTTCTATGTCTTGGCTATGATAAATAATACTGCAATGAACATGAGGGTGCAGATCTTTTTGAGTTAGTGTTTTCATTTCCTTTGGATATATTTCCAGAAGTGGAACTGCTGGATCATATGATAGCTCTATTTTTAATTTTTTGAGGAATCGCCGTTTTTTGTTTGCCATAGTGACTATGCCAATTTAAAATCACATCAGCAGTTCATAAAGGGTTCCCTTTTTTCCCACAGCCACACCAGCATCTGTTATCTCTTGTCTTTTTATCATGGCCATTCTAACAGCACTAGGTGATATTTAATTTAATTTATTTTATTTTATTTTATTTTTGGCCGTGTTGGGTCTTTGTTGCTGCACATGGGCTTTCTCTAGTTGTGGCCAGCGGGGGCTACTCTTTGTTGCAGTGCGCGGACTTCTCATTGCGGTGGCTTCTCTTGTTGAGCTCTAGGCATGCAGGCTTCAGTAGTTCTGGCACGTGGGCTCAGTAGTTGTGGCTCATGGGCTCTAGAGCACAAGCTCAGTAGTTGTAGTGCACGGGTTTAGTTGTTCCGCAGCATGTGGAATCTTCCCGGACCAGGGATGGAACCCGTGTCCCCCGCATTGGCAGGCAGATTCTTAACCACTGCTCCACCAGAGAAGCCCTCTCATTGTGCTTTTAGTTTATATTTCTTTAATGATTGGTGATGTTGAGCATTTTTTCATGTATCTGTTGGCCTTTCAAACATCTTAGAAATTTTGGATGGTAACCCCTTATCAGATAAGGGGCTGCAAATATTTTTTAGTTTGATGTTTGTCAAGTTGTCCCACTAGCTTACTTTCTTTTTGTTGCTTGTGTTTTAGGTGTCATATCCAAAAAAAATGAAAAAAAAAAAATCATCTCCAAGGCCCATGTGAAAGAGCTTTATTCCTATGTTTTCTTCTAAAAGTTTCATGGTTTCAGGTCTTACATTTAATTCTCTAATCCAGTTTGAGTTAATTCTTGTGAATTGTGTAAGATAGGGGTCCAGTTTCATTCTTTTACATGCGAATATCCAATTATTCTGGCACCACTTATTGAAGAGACTTGTCTTCTCTCCACTGAGTATTCCTGGCTCCCTTGTCAAATATTATTTGGTCATATATGCTTGGGTTTATTTCTGGGCATTTGGATTCTGTTCTATTCGTCTATTTGTCTATTTTTATTTTAGTACCATACTGTATTGATTACCATAGCTTTATAGTATAGCTTGAAATCAGGGAATGTGATGTATCCTGTTTTGTTCCTTTTTCTCAGGATTTCTTTGACTATTTGGTGTCTCTGTGGTTTCATATAAATTTTAGGAGTGTTTTTTCTACTTCTGTAAAAACTGCATTGGATTTTTGATAGGGATTGCACAGAATCTATAGATGGCTTTTGGTACTATTGACATTTCAACAATATTAATTCTTCCAATCCGTGAACATGGGATACCTTTCCATTTATTTATGTCTTCTCCAATAGCTTTCATTGTTAGTGTATACAAATGCTAAAGATTTTTGTATGTGAATTTTCTATCTTGCTACTTTACTCAATTTATTGATTAGATCTCACAGTTTTCTTGTTGAGTATTTAGGATTTTCTATGTAGGAAATCATGTCTTCTGCAAATAGAGACAATTTTACTTCTTCCTTTACAATTCTGACAACTTTTATTTCTTTTTCTTGCCTGATTGCTCTAGCTAGGACTTCCAGTACTATGCTGAATAGGAGGGCTGAGAGTGGGCACACTTGTCTTGTTCCTGATCTTAGAGGAAAACCTTTCAACCTCTCACCCTTGAGTATGATGTTATTTATGGGCTTGTCATATATATAGTCTTTATTATGTTGACATATCTTCCTTTTATGCCTAATTTGTTAATAGTTTTTAATAATGAATTGATGTTAATTTTTGTCAAATGCTTTTTCTGTATCTATTAAGATGATCATATGATTATTTTCTTTCACTCTATTAATATGATGTATTACACTGATTGATTTGTGTATGTTGAACCATCCTTGCAACTCAGGGATAAATCCCACTTGATCATGGTGAATGATCATTTTAATGTGCTGCTGAATTCAGTTTGTTAGTATTTTATTGAGAATTTTTGCATCTATATTCATCAAGGATATAGGCCTGTAGTTTCATTTTTTAGCAGTGACCTTTTCTGGTATTGGGATCAGGATAATGCTAGTTAGCCTTGTAAAAAGAGCTTGGGAGTGTTCCCTCTGCTTTGAATTTTTGGAAGAGTTTGAGAAGGATTGGTGTTAATTCTTTAAATATTTGGTAAAATTCACCAGTGAAGCCATCTGGTCTTGGGTTTTTCTTCATTGGGAGATTTTTGATACTGATGCAATCTCCTTACTAGTAATTGGTCTATTTCTTCCTGATTCAGTCTTGGTAAGCTGTATGTTTCTAAGAATTTTTCCATTCCTTCTAGGTTGTTCAGTTTGTTGGTATATAGTTGTTCATAATGGTCTCTTATGATCCTCTATATTTCTGTGGTATCAGCTGCAATGCCTTCCTTTTCATTTATAATGAGTGATATCTCTGTGGTGTCTAGAGGAGTTTGCATGTATGCATTCTTCAGGGGAGCATGGTGCACTGGCCACAGGTGAATGGACAGTGGGGACTGCTGGGAGCATGAGGTGGCTAGCTGTGGGAGTTCCCTAGCTGGTTAGTAGGGCCTGTGGTCAGTTGTTGAGATCCACATTCTGGTGGCTCTGAACCATCACCTCTTTTCTCTGTTCCTAGTGGTCCCCAGACTATTCAGCCATGCCAATCCCTTTAATGTCCTGGGTAGGGCAAGAGAGAAATAGGCCTGTTGGGCATGTTCTGCTAGGATGGGGAAGCCAGGTGCTCACTTCACTCTCACTTTCCCTGGTGGGAGAAACTGTGGACCTGGAGGGTCTCTTTGGCTCTGAGCTGTGCTGCCTTGGGGGAGGAACAACAAGGATAAAGAGAAACTGGTCTTAACTGCTTCAATGCATCTATTCTTGGATTTTTTGCTACATCGAGGTGCTGGAACCTCTTAGCTATATGGCTGGGCTCCCATAAAGGTATTCTTCTTCACAGATGATTGTTAAAATCAATATTTCTTTTGGGGTATGAGGGCTAGAATCTCCTATTTGGCTATCTGATTGATATCCTCTGGTTGTTCCTAACTGGGAGGCTCACTTCTAAGGAGGGATTCAGGGATCTAGGTTCCTTCCATCTTGTAGCCCTGCATCTTCAATATGCAGCCCCTAAACTCACACTGTAGGTGTTCTATATTTCAGAGAGAAAGAGTATGGAAGACTGCCCCACCCCTTTTTAATGGGCCACATCTGGAAGTAGTGGGCATCATTTCTGCTCAGATTCCATTGGCTAGAAGTCAGTTTTATGGTCCCACTGAATTTCTAAGGGGAGTTGGAAAATATAAATCCCAACAGGGTAATTATTTCCCAGCAGTGCTCTGCACCATGGAAGGAAAGCATAAACCTTTGGAGGATAGAGAGAAGCCTTTGCCATGGAAGGGGAAATGAGGGACAGCCTCCTCAATAGATAAAGATCCACCCTTGAGTTTGGGCAGGTGTTAGATTTCTTTAATTTGAGCATGACTGATTGCAGAAGTGAGACTTTTTCTAGTTTTGCCACTATATCTTTCCCACCCATAATTGGTTTCTGATCTAAAAGTTCCTAGTGAGACTGGAAAGGTATTGCTATCCCAATTTTGCACCTGGGAAATTTGAGAATTAAGGAAAATAAGAGCTTGCATTTAGTGCTTTGTGACTCCTCAGAAAATGACCCTTTCACTACACAACCTTGTATCTATAGTATGCTGACATCTTGTTGCTTCCTTGGGCATAGCAGGAAGTTCCATACTAACATTGGAACCAAAACTAAACCCTATTCTCCACTCTGATGGAAAAGGTTGCTGTGTACTTTTCATATCTTAAAGTAAAACAAACCCTGCCTCATTTTCCTCTCCACTTAGCCCCAATTTAACCCAACTCCCCAATTCAATTCTCTGTTTGGGCTTGTTTCACAGGTTTATTTTTTCCCAGAGATGAAAGTTTCTTACAACAACCCCAAGTATTTTAAAACAAAGATCTTAGTTGTTATGCAAACATAGTCTCATTTCCACAAAAGAGCATTTCAAGAAAGAAAACTAAATGCACATTTCAAAATGTCATTTAAAGAAATGGAAAAAAATAAAAAAGAATGTAAACCTACCAGGGAAAAGGTGCAATATAATGCCAAGTTGCCTGAAGAGTTTTCCCATGTCATTAAGGTAACTGAAAGTGACTGGCTTAGGAACAGGAATATTTTGACGATTTTAGAAGTGTGTGTATTATATAATAAAATATAATATATTATATATAATATATTATAATATATTATATATATTATATTATAATATATTTTATATATATATATATATATATATATATATATATATATATATATATATATATTTAAACCAACACAGTATATTGGTTAAAAGAGTAGGCTGCTATCAGTAAACACAGCTTTACTACCTTAATTTCTTGCTTCTGTATCATGGGTCTTTAACATTAAATTCACATTAAATACACTTTAAAGCAAAGTAATAAGCTAGAGATGTAATTGTGATCAATGCTGTGTCATTTCATGGTGAGGTGGGGAAGGTCATTCATCTTGAGGCTACATTGTACTAGAGTGGGTTCTGCCTTAGGTTTAAGGTTGGAAGAGCTGGGTTCAAGCCAGAGCTTTGCTTGGGACTGTGGGCACTCATCTTCCCATGTGCTCTTGAACCCCTCTAGTGAATTTTTCAGGTTAGTTATTGTATTCTTTGCTCTCTAATTTCTGTTTGGAACTTTCTTATATTTCTATTTCTTTGTTGAAATTCTCACTTTGCTCATGTATTGTTTCTGGTGAGCATCTTTATTATGGTTATTTTGAATTCTCTTTCAAGTAAGTCATATAACTACATTTCATTAGGGGGATTTCTGGGGATTTATCTTGTTTTTTATTTGAAACATATTTCCCTGCTTCTTCATTTTCTTTGACTCTCTGTGTTGGTGTCTGTGTCCTAGACAACAAACAGCCATCCCTGTATGACACCAGATTCTGGGGGCTTCTCTAAATTTGGTGCTAGTCTAATCTGTTTCTTCGTTTTTAGCTGCCCCCAGACATCTGGAATATACTAGATCTTGTCAGCTCTCCAAGACAAATGAGACTAAATTCTATTCCTCAGGCAGCCCCCAGAAAAGATGGGTCATTAGATGCTCTTTTCAACTCTTTCTCTCCTCAAGAAGAAGCTGGGGTCTGGAGTTATTCACCTATTTGCACTATGCTTAACCAGGGAAGAGGTTATGGTAACTAGTTGTGTGCTAGTACCATATCTGTTCTCACTGGCCCCTAGGTAGCTAGGTTATTCTGGGCTCTGTCAACACCCCGAGAGAGGTTTGATGGAAGCAAGTCCTCTGAGTATCCCCTGGAAAAGCTGGGGGTGTTGGATGTGTCTACCTCTTTCCTCCCCAGGGAGAAGCTGAGAACTGAAGAGTTTTCTCTCAGTACTGTAGCACTGTGCCTGAGGTAAGGATTATGGCCAGAGGGCATCTTGAGTTTCCCTACCAGCCTCTATGTGGATAGTTTCATGCTCTCCCAGGGTGCAGGAGCCTCCAATTGACTTCTGGATTTCTCACAAGGGAATTTGGCTGTAAATTGTTGTTGACTTGCTGTGTGTATAGTGGGGAGGAGGGTCCAGGGCTTCTTAGTCCACCGTCACCCTTCCTTTCATTAAATGAAAGGGTTAAAAAAGATGATTTTGGCAGCCGCTTCCAGTTACAAACTATGGAAAAGCAAGTGTATTGTCCTTCTTCCAAATCATAACTTTCCACATAAACTTACTTACATCTCTCTTCATTTCCTCTTGCCATGAGTCTTCCTATTAACTCAATGATATCAGGTAGACTATCATTGACATTAGTGCAGCAACAAATTGATGCACCTCATTAGATTTGCTTGGCCCTACCTGCCCATCTGGTCCAAGAACCTCATCATGAGACGGGATCTCCAGCACTACCTGTATGGTTTCTCATTCTCCAACAGAAGGAACAGACGTGAAGCATCTGCTCGGATCCACAGAACTTCAGCATACAATGGGGTCTCCTGCATTGCTTACCTCAACTTGTCACTATAGAGAAGAAGAAGTAGAGATGTCTCAGCCACCACCACCATCCCCTTTTCTCTTAATGTTGGTGACCTCATGCTCCCCTGAGAATGAAGCTGCCTTTCAGCGTGGCCTCCATCGTGCTCACTCTAGTTGCTGCAGTGCCCAGGTCTAACCAGATCGGACCCACAGCGTCCAAAGACGCAGCCCAAACCAGAAGGGTTGATGAGTTTGTGAAGCAAACTCCATCCAAGAGAAAAAGATAGCAAAGAATCTGTAGATAAATTCCTCATCCTTCCTTCTTCCAATAGATGGTTCCGAGTTGCAATGATTTCATAGTTTCTCCAGGGATGTCCGACATGACCAAGAAATTGTGTTTCTTTTGAGGCTGTGGTCAGCTCAGTGATGCACCCACTTGTATTTGCTTCTCCTTCATCATTGCCTTGCATCTTTTTTCCCTCACTCTTGATGCCCTGGTATTGTACATTCTCACAAAGCCCTGGTGGGCAAACTTTGCCTCAGGCTGTTCTCTAAGGAACTGTGCTAAGACAACATCTTTCAAAGCATTTCCCCCAATACCGGACAATCAGCACTTGCAATTGGGAGATTATTTTAGGGGTCCCCCACAGATACAGCACTGAATCGTTTGATGAGAAAGTTCCTTCTTTATCAATTTGCTTTCAGTCCTTTTAATTACCCCATGGAGAAAATTTCTATTTGGAGTGACTTTTCTTAAATAACTCTCCACAATTCAATACATTCCCTCTCAGCAGAGACCAGATTGAAGGCACAAAATCTTCAGCAGAAATTGTAATCACATCATTTCATATCCAGTGTATTTATTCTGTTTAGTTTCTCTTTATGGTAAATGACACTCATTTTCCAATTACACTAGTGATATATATTTCCTTTTTAAATAAAATGAACAGAAGAAGTCAATTAAAAATAAATAAGCAGATAAAACAAGGAGGTGATCTGAGATAGAGGAGAAGTACACACATGGTACATAGCACAGGGATTTGGCCCAAATGATGAAAATGGAACATGGTCAGTTGAAATTTGGGAAACTGCCTTGTAGCAAAGGCTTTTGCTTGGTACTATGGGGGCAACGAAAACCTGTCTCAACCTCAATTTCAAAATCCTCTTTGTTCCTTGCTAGCATTTCCCTGAGATCCTCTTATGCGCTATAGCCCCTTTCTTCCCCAGGGTATAGAAGTCTCCTAGCCTTCAAGTGGATTTTGGCAACTGTGTTTGATTCAGTGCAGCAATAAGATTCCTACTTCCCGTTGTCTATAACTAAAGGCACGGACATGAATAACAAGAATGTCAAAGAGGGGCTTCCCTGGTGGCGCAGTGGTTGAGAGTCCGCCTGCCGATGCAGGGGACACGGGTTCGTGCCCCGGTCCGGGAGGATCCCACATGCCGCGGAGCGGCTGGGCCCGTGAGCCATGGCCACTGAGCCTGCGCGTCCGGAGCCTGTGCTCCGCAACGGGAGAGGCCACAACAGTGAGAGGGCCGCGTACCACAAAAAAAAAAAAAAAAAAAAAAAGAATGCCAAAGAAAAAAGAACCCCTCAGATCCACCATGAGACCCATCCTTTCATCCCACCAACCACAGTGAGGTCTCTAAACCCGGTCTGGTTGCTGCTGTGACCCCAGCCTTATCATCTCTCGGTTCAAACTGCAAGAGCTTCTGGAAGCCACTCATCATCTTCTTTCCAGTTTAATACACCTAGTCTTGGCACCAAAGAATGCCATTATGTTTCCATAATCTCCATTGCCCCCCATTGTTTGGAATGGCAGTTGTATACCTATAACCTGTAGATCTATACTCTACCTATCTAACTTCAAGATTGCCTTCCTGCCAGCTTGCTTCTCCTAGTCCCTCCTGTCTAGAAATTCTTGCTGTTTCCACGGAATCCTTCCCTCCCTCCTTTGTAGCTTAGTTGCTGTAGCTCATCTTCACGGCCTGCCATTTCTTGTTTCTTTCTCTTCCCTCCCTCTCCCATTCCAGGCTTCTATCACTTGGTTTTCTTCTTTTGTGTTCTCTAGGCCTCCTTCCAGGCTTACTCACTGAAAACGCAGTGTTTAAATGTCACCCTTCTTCCATAATTCATGGAGAGAAGTTTCTCAAGGTTTAGGAAATGCCACTGCAAGACACCAAGTCCCCTCTCTAGAACCCATAATCCTCTTCTCCTGGCACTCACACATTCAACCAGATACGGAGTTCCTCTTTGCAATTTGGTATTCATTTCTAGGACAAAGGGCCCAGGAGCACAGGACCTTTACCCTCAAGCAATTCTCTCTATGTCAGAACCAGGAGAGGACTGTCGTCAGGAGGGCAGTGCAGTCTCGTTTTCTGCTCCTGTGCTCTCAGGACTGAGGCCTCCCTAGACGCGAGGTCCAGCCAGGTCTCAACACAGAAGGAGTTAAGGTGATCCACAGTGGGGATGCCCAGCTAAGAGACACAGGCCTTTTTCATTCATTTAGAGGAGGTTCCCAGGAGAGTCCTGAGGACATAGAGCACCCGTCCTGTGCCCCCCTCTCCTAACCTCCTTTTGTGAAAAATAAGTCAAGAGAGAAAAGAAAGGAAAGGAAAAGAGAGAAAAGAAGGGAAGCAGGAAGGGAGGGTGAGAGGGGAAGAAAGAACAGTAAAAGTAAAGGAGGCTTTGAGCTTGGTGCTGAGTATGTGAAAGGCAGGTCTTAGATCTAATGTGCAACAAAGTAGAGCTCTGTCTCTACACTCACTGCCTCTCGGGATTGAGGGAACATGGCATCGAATTCTACCCTAAACTCAAGGGGAAATGACCTTGGTGGAAATTTGCTGAGGCCTCTGTGGAAATTAGAACAGCAACCTTGAACTCCAGGTTTGGAAAGAATCAAGACTTCCTGTCCTGGGATGGGCTCCTCAAAGAGATGAGGGCAAGAGTTGGGGGCAACGCCCCCTCTCCTCCATACGTATACACCCAGCAGTCTCAAAGGAATGGAGCTATTTTTCTGTATCTCCTTGTGATGCAGCCCTAGCCCCACCACCTCCTGGAAGCCTTCCTGGATTACTGTCCTGTCTTTCTGTTAGGGGCATTGCCTTGTTTTCCTTCCCTTCTTGTTTTTCAGCCCTGCCCTCCAAATGGTGTCTCACAGAGATGCACATAGGAGGTGCTCAGTAATTACTACTTGTTGAGTGAATAAGTGAGTGATGTACTGTGGTCCAGGTAGGAAAGAACGCAGGAATCTCTGGAATTCTGAATCCATTTCCAGCTGCACCATAAATTTATCTGTATGGCTCTGGGCAAGTCTCTCCAATTCTCTGACCCAGAGTTTTCTCATGTGTAAAATGGGGATAATCATACCTACCTTCCAAAGAAGTTCAACATTTACAGGTTGTGGTAGGCAGAATTATGTCTCCCCCCACAAAGATGCCTACATTCTAACCCCTGGAACTTGTGAATATGTTATGTTATACAACGAAGGGGAATCAAACCTGCAGATGGAATTAAGGATGTTAATCAGCTGATCTTAAAATAAGGAGATTATCCTGGATTATCTGGATGGGCCCAATGTAATCACAAGGGTCTTTAATAATGGAAGAGGGATGCAGACATGAACCAAAGAGATGGTGCTGAGAGAAATACTCAGCCTCAGGTCACAGGCTTTGGAGATGGAGGAAGAGGCTAAGAGCCCAGGAATGCAGGCAACCCCTAGAAATTGTAAAAAGCAAGGGAATGGATTCTCCTTCCCCTAGAGCACCCAGGAGGAATGCAACCTTGTGGATGCCTTGCTTTTAAGCCAGCGAGACCCATTTCAGATTGCTGATCTCCAGCACTGTAAGAGAATATGTTTCTTTAAGCTACTGTGTGGTAACCTGTTACAGCTGCAAGAGGAAATTAATGCACAGGTGTTGTGTGTAAAGTCCTTGGCACACACTGGGTACTTTAATGGTTGACATCAGAGAATGACTGACTGACTGAACGAATGAATATTAGTGTTTCCCACTAGACTATCAGCAAAGTGAGGTTAGTGTTTCTCCTCTTATGTTCCACCCAGCATCTAACAGAGTATTACGCACACACCAATGCTCAGAAAGGCTTCTAGACTCAGCCTGAATTTCACCTTTGGGGATTGAGCTATGCCAGAAGAAGAGATGGGATAGAGACTCAGCATAGAAGAGGATGTAGGAGCTTATAAAAGGCCAGTTGACTTCTTGCCTGAAGTGTCGGGGTGGTGAGTGCAGGTTACCTCCCAAAGCACATAACACAGAAGCCAGGTTTTAACGCCACCTTGCTGGGAGGCTCCAGGAGAAGATGCTGGAGAAGATGGGAGAGAGGACTCTTAACTCGTCTCCAAGACACAGAAGAGGCTGTTTCTCTGGATGAGAGATGCTATGAATCGGGGGAAATGTTCAAGCCCGTTTCTATTTACAACGCTGTTTGCTGAGGCATGAGGCTGAATTCACCCAGGATATCCAAAGAGCCAAGCCCTAGCGCAGGCAAAGACAGGGAAGGCCATTGCAGAGCCGGATTTTGCAAACTTCCTTCATGCACTTGGGCCCTCCTGGAACTCCAGGTTCCAAACAGGAAATCTTGCTTATAGGGATCCTGCTGATCGATTATCAGTCTGACGCTGCTGCAAATTACTGAATGTCTTCCTTCATTTAAAAGAAAGGAAAAAATTTGGTTTCAGTTCTGAAAGCGCAGGGTAAGAAACCCAGAGGTCACTTTCTCTTTCTTTCGAGCTCTCTCTCACTCTCTTAAATAAGGAGAAAGGCTATATTTTTCCATGGATTAAGTCCAACACAGAGAAGACTGTCACTGTGAAAACAATAGAATTTATCTCCACTGATATAGCCTGACACTGGGACAAGTGCCTGAATTGTTGCCATAGCAATAAATGTGTCGGACTTATGCATGCGTTTTCTACTATAGGATTTTGATTAATGGCATTGACTAAATGGTGTAAAGGGGGAGAGACCATGCAGAAGGCCCGAGGAGAGAGAGCCAGGCTGCAGAGGGTCTGCCACAGCCCACTACAGATGGGTGGCAAGTGGAGTTGACCAGAAACCAGTTAAATGGGAGGTGGAATCTCTTCAATGGAGGAGCATCTGCACGGCCGGCCGCAGCGCCTTGTAGCAGGGGTCTGAGAGTGGGAGGGGAGGATGCATGACACTGAAGCCAGAGCTCCATCAGGGCCAGAGAGCTAATGATATCTCACTTCCGCTGAGTGCTTCCTATGTGCCTGTGTGCTTGGGATTTTTTGTGTCTCAGTTTATTAATTCCTTACATGAACTCTGTGAGGCAGCTATTATTTTTTTTTCTGATAAAGAAACTGAGGCACAGAGAAGTTAATTAACTTGCAAAAGTCACACAGCTAGTGAGTGGCAGAATCCGGATTCAGACCCTCAGGCTGTCTGGCTTTGGACCCTGAGCTTTACCACTGCATTGTGCTTTGCTCTAGGAACAGGTACCGTCCTCCTGATTTTGCCTATCAGTACTGGCAATGAGCGTGGAAGAGGGGGGGATGGCGGGGGAGAGAGGGGATGTCTCAGTGAAAGACAGTCCCACCTCTGGAAAATCAAGGCAAAGTCCTCAGAGCTCTCTGCAGGAAGGGGGCACATCTTACTCGCTGCTAACATCATAGGCACCAGTAAGTGGCCTTTGGCGTGCTACCTATCAGTATGTACTGAGCACTTCACATTCACCAAAAGGCAGGGTGGGACAATTGAATGAGGCCTGGAAGCCAGAAAGGTTTGACTCCTGACAGTGTCAGTGTGACCTTGGACTGCTCACTGGATCTCTCCAGGCCTCCGTTTCCTCATCTGTGAAATGCGTGTAATACGAGTACCACCTCGTCTGTGATTGTAAGGATTCAATGAGAGGGTGTACTGCAAACACTGAACGGAGCAATTGGCACCCTCACTCAAGTAACTCCTCAAATTAAGTTAATTTTTCAAAAGACTCATTTTTCTAATTTGCCTGGTGTTCAGAAAACCCCTTCTGTTTTCAGATTTTTTCTTTCCTTTAGTTCAAACACGTTTGCTGCTGTCATTTTCCTTGACTTTTGCTTCTGTTTCTCTTATTCTTTCCTTTCTGATTTTTTTTTTTGACTTGTAAACTGGGTCTCCTGAGTATGCCTGCCCACTTTCCTTCTCTCCTTTTTTCATTTCTAAGGTCTATTGTCCTTTGAGATCAGGCTGCAATAATCAAGTTTGTCTTCCACCGCACTCATTTGATATTTTTCTTCAGTATTCATTCTATTGTATACTCCTCTGCAATGGCTCCTACTTTTAAATTATTCCTTTATGACAATCTAGTCTAATTCTACAGAGGCAATGTTATATTAAATATTTTTGAAATCACTATTCAGAATTCTTTAAATTTTTTTTTTTCAGTTTTCAGCAATAAATCTATGTGAGAAAGGCTGTTTCTCCAAGGAGTCTCTCTTCTGCTGGGCCACAATGTTACTGGTCTGATTTCATTCATTCATTCACTCAAGAGTTATTGAGTGTCTATTATATACCTATATCATTCATCACATCAGATGGTCATAGGAAAGGAAAATATAGGAGGGTGTTTGGGAATTGAGAGTGGCAGGGGTAGCTATTGTTTATAGCATTGTCAAGGAAGGCCTCTCCACAAGGGCAATATTTGAGCAGAGTCCTGAAAAAATTAAGGGAGCAAGAGATGTGGCTATCTAGGGGAAGAACATTCTAGCAGAGGGAATAGCCAGTGCAGAGGCCCTATTCCATTTGTAGAAACAAGCCTGTTTTCTGTAGAAGACAGCTTTAGTGGGAAACTCCACAGAGATGGCTGTCACCAGGGTACCTCTTTTTGCCTCAAGCCTAGCCTATGCCACAGGATAATTTTTGTAGGGTTTTCTCTAATTCCCAGAAATAGAGGGTTTTTTTCCCCCAAGAGAGGAAATTTTGAGTTGGTCCATGATGTCTCCATCAATAAGATGCTGCTTGCCTTCTAGCAGAAATCCTTTGTTTTGAGAGGTGGCTGACACTTATCCTAGTTTCAGGAATTGCTGCTGGTATGATGAAGGCTTAGAAGGAAGGATGTAACCCATACTCCACTGCAGGAGACTAAGGATAACAAATACATACCACAAGTGCCCAGATCCCACAAGTGCCCAACGTAGCACTTGTTGATCATGGTGCTCTTTCTTGCTGAGATTAGATGCCACTTCAGAATCCTTCTTAACACTCCACGTTAGTCATAATAGAACCCAAAATGAAACCTTTTGATCATCTTTGATGACGGTTTCTGATAATATGCATATAAATGGAATTTTTGTATTAGGTCAAACCATATGAAACTATTAGGTAACTTTTTTTAAAAAATGACAATTTCATGTGTTCAATCTAGTCCATTGAATTAAATACAGCTCTGTTCAATGGACGTTTGTTGAGAAATCTTTTGCTAAGGAAAGATTTCTTGTTCTCTGTGAACACTTCAACCTGAATATACCTGCAACTTTTCATACATTAAATATTCTTAAAGCGGGACCCAGCTGTATTGATTAATATCCTAACACAACTACCTTGGAACCAGCTTCATTCCCAGCCTTTGTCTAATCTTTTTTCACCTGCTGGGACCATGAGGTGGCTGAACCTAAAATAAAGAGCCCCCCAAAGACATGCCAATAAGCCATCGTTTTCCCTCTAACCTCTATGTGGTAGCTTGTGTTATTGTTCTCATTCATTCACTCCCTCCCTGTAAGAGGTTTATAGTTTCCTCATGCATTGCCAACTTGCAGTGCTTCCCTGTGAGAGACGTGTACTTCCTGCCCCCTTGACTTCAGACTTGGTCAGGTGACTTGTTTTGGCCAAAGGGATGTGATGTATGGTACTCTAGGCAGAAGCTTTCAAAGACACTGCATGGTTCAGTCATGGTGCTTCTTTTCCTTCTGCTATGAGTCCTGGATATCTGGTTTGGAAGACACCTGGAGCAGAAGCGTAAAGCCTCAGCTTTGCTGTAGCAACATATAGAGTGATTGAGAAACAAACCTTTGAAAGTCACTGAAATGTTGGGGGTTATTTGTTATTGTAGCTGTACCTGGCCAAGGCTGACTAATACACTTTGTCAGCATTAAATACCATGTTAAGAAATAACTTTCCCAGGGCTTGCCCAGGGTAAGTGTCATGTAGCTATAGAGCTTTTGGTTTACATAAGCTGTTGGTATCAATGGTGTGGAAGGCGTAAGACCATCCATCCTTTCTAGACACAACCTATGATAGATGTGCCAGAAACTTTAGAAGAATGTGTCCAAACCACATGATCATAGGAGTTTTGTGGAAAAATAAGAGACTTGGACTTCAAATATGCTTGGAAACACTGGGTTAAATGAAGTCAAACAGGATTCTTTCCAGCAAGACTTCTCAGAGTTTTTAATATGCTGAGGTGCATTGTGAGTCTCCTAGGGAAGATGGTGATACAGAATTCACTGTTTTCCAAAGTTGTTTGATCATGGGATTTTTTTTTCCATAGACTATTACATGGGCTTAATGCTCTGAAAAAAAACTCAGCAAATGCGGCCTTTGGTGGCAGCAGAACTTGCATATTTCTCCGAAATTTCCCATCTCTTCCAGCCATCCATCTATTTCACTGTTTGTCTTCACTCTCTCCTTTGTTTTGTCTTGTCTTCTTTTGCGACCTGCTCCTCCAACCCCTTTCATCATTCTACCTTTGCTTCCTATTTCTCCTTCTTCCCTTCCTCCTTTTCTTCTTTCTTCTTGCCTCTCCCATCCCCTTCCAACCCCCATTGTCTCCTCTTCTCCTCCCCTCTCCTGTTCACTCTCTTCACCCTCTTTTTCTCTCTCTCTCTGGCTTTTCACGAGGCCCAGAGAGTTTTCTCTGACTGGGTGACCCAGGGGAACGTCTTGCTTGATTGTCAAGTACCATTCCTGAAAATAAAGCCAGCGATGGCGCTGCCTGCTCTGCCCAGGTGTGGTGTTAATTTTAAAGCAATGGGCTTTAGCATTGCATCAGCCTCCTTAAGGAGAGATCCTTTGTTCTAGACTCAGACAAAGCAGCCCAGTCGGCCTTAAAAGAAAAAAAAAAAAAAGCTGTTTCATTTTATATTGGAAAAATACAATGTGACATCTGGAGAATAAATTGTTCAGTCAGCCAGAAATACGCCTTGTAAAAATTGCTTAGGTTTCTGTAACAAGATTATTTACTGCGAGTGTTCACCTATAATACAGCACACTTTTGAAATGGACCTTTTATGAAACACATCAAGAACTGTAGAAATGTATTCAGTGCATTAATCTACAACACTGCACACTTTACCACACTTTCAGAGTAGATTTCAAAACTCAGACCATCTAATGAGATAGAAGTTATTCTTGTCCTATATTCATTCCGGTCATGTTCTATACGGAGCCCTTGGGATATTTAACATAATGCAGTAAGTTTTTCAACGCACACACACGCAGACACTCCCTCTCACACACAATCATACACACTGTTACATATGCTCTCACACACAAACGAAATATATGACTCTTCAGACAAGTATTTAGTTTAGGATGCAGTAGGCCCATATTTCAACAGCCTGTGTGCAAGGCAAGGGCTGGCTATTTTAGAAACCAGAACTTTATAAATATTTAAAGATCCTGATTTAATTCAAATGAGAGATCTCTCAGGTGCTGTCAGTTACTTTCCATGATTCCTTCATTTCTGATCAGGGGGTGACAGTTTGGAGAGCAACCTCCTGGCAATTTGAGGAACTGCCTCAGTTAGAACCCGGCAGCTGCGACTGGGCCTGAGGTGGCTGAAGCAGTTGGATTGTGGAGAAGTGGGTCAGGTGGGGCAGGCAGGGAAAAGCATGCCCCACGCTTGCCTGCTTTGCTGGCCTTGACTTTTCTTTGCCACTCTGACTACAGAAATGGGTTCTTCCAGCTGGGCGGCTCCACGTGAGGTGGTCCAAATGGTTCTGCTTCAAGGTCAAGTCAACTGCTCCCTTGGTTCAATGGATATCAGTTCTAGAACATACAGAGCAGAGAGGAGACCTGCAGGATGGTTCCTCCACCAACCCAATGAAAGGCCCAGGCTCTCAAGGTTCACCTTGGCCTGGAGATTTTAGTGTGTTGCTGGGAGAGCTAACTTGGCCAGTATGGAAATTCAGGAGAGGAGAAAAAGAGGGTGCCAGAATTCTCTCTCCAGTGTCAAAGATCAACTCATCTCTCAGCCATCACTGCCCATCCTCTCGGCATCTCCATACCGCAAAGTCTGTGTGAAAGTCAAGGCAGAGCTGGTGGAAGTCGTGTGTTATCTACATCTTGGAGGATGGAGTTCTGCAACACTTGCCAAGCTCTGCATTCGGAGGGTCTCTCCTCTCAGGGGCTGAAGCTCTGGAGGAAGCCTGCTAGAGGGCCTGGCTGTTCATCGTATAGAGCAAGGCCCTTTGTTCCACTGCTTCTCATTTATTTGGATGAATTTCAGACCTCTCTTCTAGCTCTCAGGCTCTCTCTCTCCTGCCCTTCAAAGAATGAAGAATGACATTTTTCTACTGTCTCTGCTCAGCTTTCTTGGACTTTTTTTTTTTTTTTTTTTTAATGGACTTCACAGTTTTCAACTCCAAACTCTCTGTTACAGAGAGTTACATCATAGTTTCTCGTTGAAGAGGACAAAGGCTTAACTGCATGGGAACTACCATGCAAATTAAAAGTGAAAACATGGGCTTCCCTCGTGGCGCAGTGGTTGAGAGTCTGCCTGCTGATGTAAGGACACGGGTTTGTGCCCTGGTCCAGGAAGACCCCACATGCCGCGGAGCGGCTGGGCCCATGAGCCATGGCTGCTGAGCCTGTGCGTCTGGAGCCTGTCCTCTGCAACGGGAGGGGCCACAGTAGTGAGAGGCCCGCGAACCGCAAAAAAAAAAAAAAGTGAAAACATTCTTCCAAAAATCTGAAGAGGCCAAAAAAAAAAAAAAATCCAGATTTCATGAAGATATTTTGACGGAAAGAGCCAGAAAATGTTGGAAACCAATTGGACAGGCTAGATCTCAGTTGGCACATATGTAAAATGAAGTTATGTCTAATGGTCTTCAATGGCCTTATATTGTATGCTTATGATGAAATATGGTCTTAGCCCATTAAGTTACACGCATGATTGAAGCTAGAAATCAAATACAGGAATAGATTTGAGATCAATTTCTATTCTATTTTAATAACAAAAATAAAGACATATTTATTGTCCAAAAATATGGGCTTTAGCATTTTTCAGTTTTGTTTTCTTCTAAGTCTCACACTTTAGGGATCCACCAGTCTCCTTGAGGAACCTTCTTCTACTCACAGGTTCCATTCCTTTCATGGGAATGTTGTCTTTCTTCTTGATGGTCTCACCCAAGACACATGTCCTCCCTGAAGCCTTCCATGACCTTTTGGTTCACACCAATCTTTCCCTCTTTATCCTCTCGGGCAATCTATGGAACCATGTAGTTTAACACTCAATCACACATGGCCTGGCCTTGCTTCACCCCCTTGCCTTCCCTTGTATGTTAAGTGGAGGCACGGGGGGATGGACAGACCAATGCACTAAGGTAAATAAACAAGGGGCTCTCATCTCCACAGCATCATGTATTCATCATGTAAATGTCGGGCAAGCACCTCAACCATTTGGCGCCTCAGTTTCCTTGTGTATCAAATGGAGGTGTTACATTGCTTGTCACATAAAAAAGCTGTAATACTAACTGTAATAGTAAGTGACCTAATGAAGCAAAAATACTTCATAAACTGAAAATCCTGGAACATATAAGGAGTATCAATAATATTGAACTTCTTGTCTTCCATTTTCTTCCACCTTCCCACAGTGGCTAGAAGAGTGTTGAACACACAGTAGGAAACCAACAAACATTGATTGCATAGAATGTCTCTTTTTGCCCCAGGGTAACCTTTACAGGTTCCAGCTTCTGGAAGGTCTACTACAAAGCACAAAGCAAGACTTAATGAGGATGAAAATGATTTGCGGGCCCTGTCAGTTCTTTACACAAGGATTTGAAAAGCTAAGTTTAGATTCTCCTCTACAATTTTCTAGGAAGCTGGCTTGAGAGTTTTGTTGTAGAGGATTTTCTGGGAAGATGATGGCGGAAGCCTGAAAGTTTAGCACCCACTGTGAGATGATTTTTTTCCTTCTTTCAGGAACAGAATACTAACAAATTAGGATCTTTATTTAATAGTCAGAGGTCACTATATTATTTCCTGTAAAATAGATTCATGCTTATACTAAGGGAAAGAGAGAAATACCTATGCTCTTGGTGAGAGCCCATTTGATTAAGAATTTGGTTAGCTTGGTACTTGGTATTTCTCCACAAATAAACTTTCCCTTGAATTCTGAAGACAGTGATGTACTTGACCAAGAACCAGAATGGATACAGTCTTTTCTTTTGTTGCACTAGTGGCCTGGGGGTGGAGGGGGACTTGGTTTTAGCCCTGAGGCTCCGAGCCACTCGGATACTTGAAGAATTCACCTTCAGGCTGAGGCCTGAAAGGAATGTGTGATATTTGTGCATATGATTTGGCTATTAAGATAGTGGGTAAAATCAACTATTCTTCAATAAAAAAATAAAAATGAAAAAAGAAAAAGATAGTGAGTAAAGAGCAGGTGAATCCTTTCAGTCAGTGTCTCCTTCTAGGAGTTCTACAATCTCTATCTCACCATGATGGAATAAAAACTAAGTGTGGATTGTTCCAAAAAGGGGAGGACAGCATCAGGATTTACAGCACCCAACAGAGATCCTGGGCTCTGCACCCTGACTGAAGCAACCCTGTCCCTCTTTCCCCTGTTCCAATGAATGGACACGTATCTAAACATCAGACTGGCGTGGGGAGAGCTGCAGTCTCCAAACTGAGGCCCCATCCATCAAAAGCACTCTATTCTCCTTTAAATGCTGTTTAGAGGGGATTGAGGAAACCATATCTCAGTGTGCACCTCATTCACTGATGAAAATTTCCCTTTAAAGACATTTTAAAGGCATTCATTGAAAGGTTTGTCAGTTCAAGATTTTGTGAGAAAACTGTGGAATAAATGGAAATAACTAAGATATGATCCTCTTCGCGATAACTCTCTATCTGCTGGGGGAGCCAGAGCTGTACAGAGGCAATGATGGTACTAGACTATTGTTAAGTGTTGTAATACATGTGCAAGAGTTCATTGAAAGACCTGGGAGGAAGCCATCTGTGTGGGCCGAGGAAGTAAAGCAAGCTCCTTGGAGGAGGAAGACAATCTAGCATGGGCTATCCATGAGGATCAAACCAATGTCTTCACTTATGCTTCACAAGGCTTCAGCACCAGGTTGATCAAAGAGGGCTTTGAGGAGTATTTGACATGCCATGTTGGAGAAAAGGTCCAAACTGAAATCATGTTCAGTCTTTAGATACGGGACTTGGTTCAGCACTATTAGCCCTTGAGATTTTTCTCATCTCCTGTATATCTTTTTGGTCTTTATGATTCTTGTTGGCCACTAGCATGCGGGGGCTCTGATCTAGGAACTGTCAAAACTATTTGAGTTTCAAGTAACATAAGCCAACTCAAGAGAGCTCCAGCAAAACAAAATGAATTTGCTAAAAATGTGAATGCCTTATGAAACCCAAGGGGAGGAATATAGTTGAGCCTCAGAACAGAATTGCTATCAGAAACTGGAAAAGCTGCTAGGGATCCAGGCATATCTCCCTCACTCTCATTTCTTCTTCTCTCTGAGCATCTTTTTCATTCTTCTCTTTATATATCTGTTTATACTGCTTCTCAGTCCATATAAAAAAGAGATGGCTGCCCCAGATGTCAAGTTTTTCATGTGTCTGTCATATTCTATCATTCACATGGTTAACTGGTTATCTCTGAATTCCTATTTCACATTCCATGTAAAGAGAACTTATTTTTTTTTCAGGTTTTATTTTTAATTTTATTGAAGTGTAGTTGATTTACAATATTGTGTTAAGTTCTGCTGTACAGCAAAGGGATTCAATTATGCATGTATATATTATACATATATATATACATATATATGTATAATATATATATATTTTTTCATATTCTTTTCCATTATGGTTTATCACAGGATATTGACTCTAGTTCCCTGTGCTATACAGTAGGACCTTATTGTTTATCCATCCTATATATATCATACTTTGCATCTGCTAATCCCAAACTCCCAATCCTTCCTTCCCCCACCTCCCCTGTCCCTTGGCAACCACAAGTCTATTCTCTATGTCTGTGAGTCTGTTTCTGTTTCGTAGATATGTTCATTTGTGTCACATTTTAGATTCCACATATAAGTGATATCATGTGGTATTTGTCTTTGTCTTTCTGACTTATTTCACTTAGCATGATAATCTCTAGGTCCATCCATGTTGCTGCAAATGGCATTATTTCATTCTTGTTTATGACTGAGTAGTATTCCATTGTATATACATACCACATCTTCTTTATGCATTCATCTCTCAATGGACATTTAGGTGTTTCCATGTTTTGGCTATTGTAAATAGTGCTGCTATGAACATAGGGGTGCATGTATCTTTTCGAATTATAGTTTTGTCTGGGCGAATCTGTTTAAACTAACTTGAGCCATGTGTCTCCCTTTGGTCCAGTTAAGCGTCTAACACCCAATTCTAACTGCAGTGGGTGTTGGGTTCCCAACACATTCAAGCTATTCTCTGACAGCAGCTGGGTGTCCTACAATTCAACCCAGTTCTGACACTATTTACCTGGAGAGAGCATCAGATCCCACAGGTTCAGAGCTCAGTCCCACAAGACTGACCTGCACTTCAGATGCCAATCTGAAGCCCATGTTGTTACCTGTGCTACATGACCGACTGGCTATAGATTGTAGGTTCCAGTGACCTCCTCCTTGGGTTATAGGTTAAGGGCTCAGTACTATGAGACTGCTCCCCTCCTTCAGATCACAAGTCCAGGTAGTCACCTAGGCTTCTGACCAGCTGGCTACAAATCAAAGGTTCCCACGATCTCCTCTTTGGGTTTGATTAATTTGCTGGAGTGGCTCACAGAACTCAGAGAAACATTTTACTTACTAGATTACTGGTTTATTATTACGATTATCATTATTCTTAGCAAGGAGTGGAAATATCTGGAAAGTTTCATTTAATATGATCATAAAATGAGTTATCATTTTGTGTTGCTTGATATATTGTTTCTTGATATATAAGTGCTCCTTTACAGCAGAGAGATACCTGTGCCTGGTGCCTCTTGCGGAGCCCCCAGCCCAGGGTCAGGAAAGGTGAACACCTCTTCCTGCATTGCACAAAGACTAAGGCTGTGGGTGGGGACGGCAAAGCTCCCAAGGCCTTGCCCTTACAGTGATGTGGTAGCCATTCGTCCCCCCGATGGTCTCCAGGGAGTCCTCCAAGAGCTGACTGTCCTCCTGTGGGTTGAGGGGCCTCAGCCCCAGATGCTGGAACTCATGGCTGTCCGCATAGAGCTGCCGCACGTGGACGGCGAACGCGTGGACTGAGGTCCTTTGCGGTACTGGCGCCCCACGGTGGCCGACTGCTGGATCTCCTGCGAGGAGGGCTGGGTGCGCGGGGTCAGCCCGGAGGCCGCCAGCAGCTCGGGGTCCCTGGTCTCAGAGCGCCCTCACTGGTGGTCTGGGCTCTCTGCGACATCTGCACGCAGCAGGCCAGGCCAGGTGCCCCCAGCGCGCACGCACGCAGGGAGTAAGGTGCCCGCTTCGGGCTCCCGGGGTCCCTTAAGGTACTTTCCTGGAAGAGCCAGTCACTTCTCGTGAAGGTACAGGTGGTGGAGAGTGTCGAGGCCCCCTTCCAATATTGCTCCGCCCCGAAAACCCAGGGTGGACTCCGCCTAGAGAATCTGGGAAACTCCAGCCGAGCGGGGAACCGAGATCACCAGGCAGCTGCCCCTGCAGGCCCCACTCGACTCTCGGACACGGAGCCTGCCTCGAGGCCTCTGGAACTTTCCTCAGACAGACTCGGGCTGGAGAAATGCCAAGGTCCTGGGCCCTTCAGGCCACCAGGTGCAAGGTGTCAATCCTGGAGGTGGGAGACAGAGGCAGCGTCACGGATGGGACCTGAGATGGGGTCCTTGCCAGGCCAGCCTGACATTGTAGGCGGACAGGTTGGTCACAGCCTTGTGCTGCGGGGGTCACGTGTCGGGGAGCTGGTGGACGCTTTGCACCGTCAGTGAAGTGCAGGATTTCCTTCCTACTGAAGGCAATCGGTTGATCCAGGTATGCATGCTATTTTAACTGACCTCAGCGCTTCACTTCCTTTTTTTCCTACTTGCTCAGCAATCCGTGGGCGGTGCGCTCAGGCAGGGACAGCCTCACAGTGTGCAGACGATGTCTCTCTGTCGCCTTCTCCTAGGCTTCCTTTTCTTTTTAAAAATTTTATATTGGAGTAGAGTTGATTTACAATGTTGTGTTAGTTTCAGGTGTACAGCAAAGGGATTCAGTTATACATAGAGTACTGGTTTATTATAAAAGGATATAACTCAGGAACAGCCAGATGGAAGAGATACATGAGGCAAGGTAGGGGGGAAAGGGGGCGGAGCTCCCATGCCCTCTTCAGGAGTGCCACTGTCCTTGAATCTCCACTCGTTCATCCACCTGGAAGCTCTCTAAACCTAGTCTTTTTGGGTTTCATGGAGGTTCCATTCTATAGGCACGGTTGTTTTAAATCATTGACCATTGAATTGGTGTTTGACCTCAAACTTTAGCCCCTCTCCTCTCCCCAGAAGTCGGAGGTGGGACTGAAAATTCCAACCCTCTAATCACAAGGTTGGTTCTCCTGGCAACCAGCCCCCATCCTTAGGTACGGTCCAACAGCCCCCTCATTAACATAACAAGAGACAGCTTTCTTGCTCTTAGCATCAGAAATTCCAAGGGTTTTAGGAGCTCTGTGACAGAAATGGGGATGAAAACCAAATATACATTTGACTCTTGAAGTACTCGGTTTATGGGTGCCAATCCCTGTGGAGTCAAAAATCTGAGAGTACAGCTCTCTCTGCCTCAGAAACAAAGGAATTGATAAATGACTCACCCAAGGATAGGAAGCTGAAACAATTTGGATAGAATCAGGACTCAATTTTGATTCCACCTATTTTGACCTCTAATTGAACACAAACTCTTCCCCACATTTAGTTAAAGATATGTAAAATGAAAATACAGGCATTGTATTTATTGGGGAAAAAAATCACATGTAATTAGACCCACGCTGTTCAAACCAATGTCGTTCAAGGGTCAACTGTGTATTTCTTTTTACAAATCACAGTATCACACCGGTCAACTTTGTCCATAGGCTGGGTCAAAGAGTATAAACACAACTGTCAGTGTCCCATTCCTGTGATCGAAATTCTTTAAAAAAAGAAGTATTGGGCTTCCTTGGTGGCGCAGTGGTTGAGAGTCCGCCTGCCGATGCAGGGGACATGGGTTCGTGCCCCCGTCCGGGAAAGTCCCACATGCCGCGGAGTGGCTGGGCCCGTGAGCCATGGCCCCTGAGCCTGCGCGTCCGGAGCCTGTGCTCCGCAACGGGAGACGCCACAACAGTGAGAGGCCCGCGTACCGCAAAAAAAAAAAAAAAAAAAAAAAAAAAAAAAAAAAAAAGCTTACTCAAATATATTCAGGAAGCTCTCCTTGAGACTTACACACACACACACACACACACACACACACACACACACACACACACACACACACACTACTGAATGGGATGACAAAGTGGCCGAACCCAACACAAAGTGGCACTTTGAGGCTGGGGGCCTCCATGCAAAGCGTCACCTCTAACCCTTCACTTTTTCTTCATTCATGAATTAGTCACATATACTAGATGTGACCTTAAACTCCTTAGGACCGCTTTGTTTTATTTATCTTCATGTTTATTCCCCTGTAAACACACCTTTGGACAGGCAAGTAGTGTAGCTTGGAGATTAAGCACAAAAACTCTGGACAGATGGTCAGATGGACACATCTTTGTTCACATCGTAGCTTTTCCAACACTTAGCTGTGACCCTGTGCAAGGTATCTCAATCTCTAAGTCTGTGTTCACACCTATAACATAGGAATAATATTAAGACTTACCTGTAAGGGTTATAATGTGGTGATTTAATGAGATAATATGTGTAATATAGAAAGCCTTCAACAAATGTTAGATATTATTATAAAAAATCTTCTGAACAGAATTTCTCTGTGGTTTGATGACTTGGAAGGGACTCTATTTCAACAACAACAACAAATCTTGTGTACCTTGGGGATCCTTCCTAAAAACAATGATAAACCATTGTCCATTAGATGGGCTAAAGTGCTGGTTACCAGAAGGTTCTGGTCAATAAATTCAGTTTCATCTCCTGCACGCTTTTTAGCTTTGATTCATTTTCCCTTTTCCTAGATGGGTAAGAATTGGAAGTACAGGCTGAGCTTTGATTTTGCACCTAGGGATTCTCTTCAACAGCCACGAGACTACTGGGGTGAAATGTCCTTCCAGAGCTCTCTCACCCTCTCCCTGCTTACCAGCCAAGCCTGTGTTCAATTCATCCCAGAAAAGTGTCCAACTTGAAACAACAGAGGAGTTTCTGTAAAGTTCTAGAACTCAGAGCTTCTCAACCAGAACTCCAGGGGGAATAACCTCTTATTCTGCAAGAGAAAGCAGAGATTAGGGGAAAAGAGCAAAGGAAAAGAAAAAAAAAAAATCTCTCTCTCTCTTATACATACAAACCCTGCTCTGTTTGTGAGCTATAGGATTTTTGAATTTATAAGAAAATACAGCTTTTTGTTAAGTCTGCTGGTGACAGCGCTTCTTTCTGGATCTCACTGGAGGGTGATCCATCTTGAAGTGTGCCCACATCCTCAAAGGCACAAGGACCAAAGGCTTGGAGCATCTCTGCACACTTACCCACCTTGTCATGCTTTCTCCAGGCCACTCATATACCGGCTCATTGTTTCGTCCATTCTTTCATCTCTTTTTCTCTCTGTATTTCTCCCCTCTCCCCTCTCCTGTCTTTTCCTCCTCCTACTTCTCTCTCCCTCCTATCATTGGAGGAGCCTATTCATTCCTGGTCATAATTCTGTTCTCAACACTAAGAGATGGGACCCATCTCCACCCCCACAAAATCAACCCCAGGACTGTGTTCATCACGCCTGAGCACAGCTTTTGTGGGCAGGCACATGCCCGGAGGGATCCTAGCCCCGGAACACTGCCCAGCAGCCTCTTGCCTTACGTTAGAGAATGTGGATAATGTGGCTCCATCCAGAAAAGCCTGCACTTCCAGAGCTGCTGCTTTTGGGCCCCAGCCAAGCTCCTCTTTGAGCTCTTTATTTTGAAACCGTTTCTTGTTGGATTCTGCAACAATCAGTCTCAAAATTTAAAAAAAAAAAACATAAAAAGAAATGGCCTGATCGCCACGCACTGATTAACTGGCCCAGGAACACGATAGATCTCTGGCATGATGCAAATAACTATTTTAAATCTGCTGCCACTTTTCTAAATATTAGCATTAGGGATTAAAAAGAAATGTCTCCTACCCCAAATAAAAGAACATGAGGTTTCGGGCTGAAGGGGAGTTGATTCTGACATTGGTTATGATGTTTTTAAAAAAATATTTCAATTTGGAGAAAATGAGATAGGGTATAACTGGGTACAGGAGAGAGTTGGGTTTTTTTCTTTTTCTTTTTCTTTCTTTCTTTCTTTCTTTCTTTTTTTTTGAGAGGGGGTTGGGTCTGAAGCCGTGCATGTCAGAGAATTTACCCAGGAGGATGGCAAACCTGCGGCAGAGTCAATTTAGTTACAAGATCAAAATCTCTTGACTCACAGGAGACAGTGTTAAAATGTTGGGAACAGCTACAGATCTTCTAAAATTATGCTTCTGCAGCAAAATCAGATTCTGAACTGCTTTACAGGCTCTTCATTTATAAAGCCCCTTTCAAGCTGGCTGGCAGTTTTGGGCCCAAGCAGTCAGGATGTTTACGAAGCTGTGAAGCCAAGGCATTGACTTCATGCAACCCGCCTCCCCCCACCTCCGCCCCAAATCCCAGCCCCGGCCCAGGTCAGGTCCAGTTGCTAGAAGGACAAGAAGAAAAAGCAAAGTCCGAGACTAGGGCTGATTTCCAGGTGTTTGTGGAATGATGGGTCGCGGGACTAGGAAGCCACTCTCTGATGCTCGCTTGCTAATATGAATAACAAACGTGTTAACGGCAGCTACTGGGCACGCGCTATATGCCACGCATTGTGCCAAATATTTATGGACAGGGATCAGCAAACTATGGCCCGTGGACCGTGTCCATTCCATTGCTTATTTTTGTATAGCCTCTGAGCTCAGAATGGTTTTGACAGTTTTTTTCTTTTTTTTCTTTTGCGGTACGCGGGCCTCTCACTGCCGTGGTCTCTCCCGTTGCGGAGCACAGGCTCCGGACGCGCAGGCTCAGCGGCCATGGCTCACGGGCCCATCCGCTCCGCGGCACGTGGGATCTTCCCGGACCGGGGCACGAACCCGTGTCTCCTGCATCGGCAGGCGGACTCTCAACCACTGCGCCACCAGGGAAGCCCTTGACAGTTTTTAAATGGTTAAAAACAATCAAAAGTGGAATATTTCATGACTCATGGAAAATTTCATGAAAATCAAATGACGATGTCCATAAGTAAAGTTTTATTGGCACGTAGATGTGTCCGTTCATTGACGTATTATCTATGGCTGCTTTGGGGCTACAACGGCTGAGTTAAGCAGTTGTAGCAGAAATTGTATGATCCACAAAGCCTACAACATTGACTCTCTGGCCCTTTACAGAACAAGTTTGTGTACCCTCACTGATACACGATGTCTCTTTCCTACAACAGCCTTTCCACAGTAGGGACTAGGATAGTTGTTGCCAATGGAGAGAGACTGGGGGTGGACGGAAGTCATTGTCCCCAGGCACTTTGCATGATTTCCTTCTTTAAAGGTCACTTTTGATGAAATTTCTTTGAAAAAGAGGCATTTCTTAGGTGTCAAGGAATAGTAGAGAGTAACAGGCAGAGTCACTGACTCAGAAAAGTTTCAGTCTAAGTGGGAGCCTGTTATATGTAATTGGTATAATTCTTCTAAGTTATAAAACACTGTTCTTTCATTTATTTATTTAACAAACATGTCTATGGCACTCAGTATGTGGCAGGTCCTCTTCTAAGTGTTTGACACATATGAATTCATTTAATTCTCTCAGCCACCCTATGAAGTAAATACTATTACTACCCCCATTTTACAGATGGAGAAACTGAGGTACACACTCAGGTTTAGTAACTAACTCCCAGTCATGCAACTAGTCAGGGGCAGAGACAGGTTTTGAACTTGGTTGAACTTGGTTGGAATGCCCTCGGCACCAAAGCACCATGCTGTTTTTGCCTTTCCAACATGTCATTTGATCTTTAGAGCAATCCTGTGGGAACCTGCTATTCCCACCTAACAGATATGGAAACTGAGAACCTAAGAGGTTAAATGATCCAAGGACGAACACCTGTTTCGTTGCAAAGCCACGCATGCTCTGCCATCCCCTGCCTAACTTCACTCCACGCCACCCTCTTCTTGCCTTTTGCCTGTAAGCCACCTTCATTTTCTTTCAGGTTTACTTCAAAGTTCTTGCCTATGAGGTTCCAATGAAGAAGTACACTCTTCATGTACCTGGCTCCTTTACATCTCTCAGATGAGGTGACCTTAACAAAAAATAGGTCCTGCCCTTTCACAAAGACATCTCCAAATAGCAGTATTTATTTCTTGCTCAAGCAAAAGTGTGTGCAGACATTAAAGGCTGGTAGGCAGCTCCATAATCACGAAGGACCAGGCTCCTTCTTCAACATGGCTTCTGTCTTGGAGTCCAAAAACATTGCTCTAGCTCCTGCCATCACATATGACTTCCAGTCAGCCAGAAGGAGGAAGAGAAAGTAGAACAACTTGCCTCTTTTGCTCACCTTGCATTGGCCAGGATTTGGTCAGATGGCCACAGCTAGCTGCAAGGGAGTTTGGGACAACTAATCCTTTTTCTAGAAGGCTTTATGCCCAGCTAAAAAGTAGAGAGTTCTGGTGATGAGTGAGAAGTGGGGAATGGGCATGAAAAGACTACTGCCATAGAACCGTGTACTTTTCCTTCTCCAACTTGTAGTTAGATCTTTATTTGTTAGTATTTTTGAATGTCTTTTTCTCTCACTAGGCTAAAACTAAGACCTTCTGACCCATTTCTGCTACGTCCCCAGCACTGAGCAGAGAGCCTGGCCTGTTGTTGCTAGCTGCTCAGTATTTTTTGAATGGATGACAAGCAGAGTCAGGCATGGAACTCAGGACGCCAAGCTCTTAGCCAGTTTCCCCAGATCTAAGCCAAGGTGTAGGTAGAGGTCACCTTATCTTTGTTAAGCTACAAGATACGAGAATTCCAGGCAGAGAGTATACAAGTGGGTGATCTATTCCTGACCCTCTGGGTAAAGTTATATTGTCTCATCAGTGATTGCCCACTTGATGATAAAGACACCCAGTGAGAATGTGATATGATGAACACATGCACAGGTCAACAGCAAAGGCTTAGCTCAGTAGCAAGAGGGCTGGTCTCCTGTGTGCAGCCCTCTGCTCAAGTCACGCTTAGCGGTGTCATTTCATGAGCCCCAGACAACAGGGATGTAACCATGGGCCCATTATTTGAGCACAATTAACACCAACCCTCCTACTCTTGAGTGAGATCTCTACTAGCCAAGATTTTTTTTTTTTTTTTTGCGGTACACGGGCCTCTCGCTGTTGTGGCCTCTCCCGTTGCGGAGCACAGGCTCCGGACGCGCAGGCCCAGCGGCCATGGCTCAGGGGCCCAGCCGCTCCGCGGCATGTGGAATCCTCCCGGACTGGGGCATGAACCCGTGTCCCCTGCATCGGCAGGCGGACTCCCAACCACTGCGCCACCAGAGAAGCCCTAGCCAAGATTACTTTTATAGCTTTCTCATAGAGAAATATCTTTTGTAGTCACTTAGATTTTTCATTTTGCAGAGTGCTAAGTAGAGACGTCATTTCTCAACTGCCTACTATGTACCTGGAACACCCAGTCTCTGGAACGTACGCTGGCAATCAAAGCACTCAACTGCTATGAGAGATTGTCAGTATAACCAGTGGAAGAAACAACGTTCTGTGTTCCCAAACCATTTCTTTTTCCTCTTGAGCGTGAGCTCAAGAAGGAAGGTTACATTTCTTATCTCCTCTTTGATGGGAGGGCGGGTGGCAGGGAAGGGTACGTAATCAGATCTGGTCAGTGGAATGTGGGCAGAAACAACATATGCTATCTCCAGGCCAGGCTCCTTCTTTTTCTGTTTTCCCCTTTCGTGGTGTGGTGGCCGTGTGTGAAGATGGTCAAGCTACAATATGGAAGCAACCTATGCCCCTTAATCCCTGAGTCTCTGTGTGTGACATCCCAGGAGCACCTCTTCAGATTCCCCTGTATGTTATTCAAGTCATGCTCTGATTACCAGCTCGCCAAAGGTTCAAGCCTGCAAGTCTTACTTACACCAAAGCTTCATTGTTGACGGTGAATATATAGATAATTCAAAAGTGTGGAGGTGCGAAGCCTCCGCTGGGGAAAATTTTTTGTCTGTTTATTTGTTTTTCCAGTTTTATTGAGAAATAATTGTCTACATCATTGTATAAGTTTGAGACATACAGTGTGATGATTTGACTTACATAAACTACTGTAGAATGATTATCACAATAGGTCCAGCTAACACCCATCATTTCATACAGATACAATATAAAGAAAAGAAAAGAAAAAAACTAAAGAATTTTTCTCCTTGTGATGAGAATTCTTAAGATTTACCCTCTTAACAACTTTTCTACATATTACACAGCAGTGTTAACTACAGTCATCATGTTGTACATTACATCCCTAGTACTTATTTATCTTATAACTGAATATTTGTACCTTTGGACCACCTTCTGCAAATTTCCCCTCCCCCACCCCTTCATCTCTGGTAACCAAATGTCTGATTTCTTTTTCTATGAGTTTGGTTTTTTTCATTTGTGGTTTTTAGATTCCACATGTAAATGAGATCCTACAATATTTGTCTTTCTCTCTCTGACTTATTTCACTTAGTATAATGCCTTCAATGCCCACCTATGTTGTTGCAAATGAGAGGATCGTCTCATTTTTTTATAGCTGAATAATATTCCATTGTGTGTGTGTGTGTGTGTGTGTGTGTGTGTGTGTGTGTGTGTATATGGCCAGCTTCTTTATCCATTTATCCTTTGATGGACACTTGGGTTGTTTCTACTTCTTGGCTATGGTAAATAATGCTGCTATGAACATGGCAGTACAGGTATCTTTTCGAGTTGGTGTTTTCATTTCCTTTGGATATATTCCCAGAAGTGGAATTGCTGGATTATATGGTAGTTATACTTCTTTTTTTTGAGGCTTCTCCATTCTGTTTTCCTTAGTGACTGCACCAATTTACAATCCCGCTGACAGTGCACAAGGGTTCCCTTTTTTCCATATCCACTCCAGCATTTGTTATCTCTTATCTTTTGATGAGGACCATTCTAACAGGTGTGAGGTGATATCTCATTGTGGTTTGAGCATCTTTTCATGTACCTGTTGTCCTTTCATATATCTTCTTTGCAAAATATCTGTTTAGGTTCTCGGAGTAAACTTTTGATCCATGGGGGTGGGAGCCAGTGGATAAATGCTTCACCCTTTTTCTCTCAGATACATAGTTATAAGGCCTATTTCATGCACTTTCTCAGAGTCTGTGGCATCACACACCCCATCATTCTCAGTGGCCAACAACTTGGTGAGGCATCCTTGCATTCACTCTTCCTTTTAACCTGCTTCACACTCCTTGTTCTCACTCCTGCTGCCTGGTATCATGCTCCCCAATAAAGTGCCAGCACGTAAATCCTTTCCCCAGGCTCTGCTTTCTGTGGGACCCCATTAAAGACACCCAGCTGCACAGAGAGCTTTCTGGGAGAGCCACTCAACCAGGATCATCAATGTCGAATTTTGTGTGAACAAGAAATAAATTGTGATTGTAGTAAGCTATTGAAACTGGGTTTGTTTATGACAGCAGCTAATGCTAATTACCCTCACTAACATATTACTCTCTTTTTACGGATCTGAGGACTGAGTTCAAGGACATGAAATAACTTTCTGTTAGTCACACTGTTTGTGTTAGGTTCAACCAAGGTTCACATAACTTGTGCTGACACGCTTCTGTAGAAGTTTTGCTTAGCACTGAACGTGTTTAATTTGCTCTGCAGAGTTCTGTTTATTTCCTATATGTGTGGTGGTGATTTAAGCACTTGAAGCTGGCCAAGAGTGGTGTTTCCTGAATTTCTCTTGGTCAGGTCCTATCGAGGTCTTTGGGTGCCAGACTGTTCCTCCAGAAATCTCCAAATGAACCTTTCCCCCGAAGATGTTCCCCACTATGTAAAAGGTTTTAACAATGAAAGGGAAGAGCAACTTGAAAAAACCCGACTCTGGGCTCTGAACAGCTTTTTGGTTAAAGAATTTAAACCATAAGATCCAGCAATCCAACTTCGGGGAAACCCATAATTTGAAAAGATTCATGCACCCCAATGTTCATTGCAGCACTATTTACAATAACCAAGACATGGAAGAAACCTAAATGTCCATTGACAGAGGAATGGATAAAGAAGATGTGGTACATACATACAATGGAATATTGCTCAGCCATTAAAAAGAATGAAACAATGTCATTTGCAGCAACATGGATAGACCTAGAGATTATCATACTGAGTGAAGTAAGCCAGACAGAGAAAGAGAAATATTGTATGATATCCGTTATATGCAGAATCTAAAAAGAAATTATACAAATGAACTTCTTTACAAAATAGAAACAGACTCACAGACTTAGAGAACAAACTTGTGGTTACCAAGGGGGAAGCATGGCAGGAAGGGATTGTTAGGGAGTTTGGAATCAACATGTACACACTGCTATATTTAAAATGGATAACCGACAAGGACCTACTGTATAGTACAGGGAACTCTGTTCCATGTTATGTGGCAGCCTGGATGGGAGGAGAGTTTGGGGGAGAATGGATACATGTGTAGGTATGGCTGAGTCCCTTTGCTGTGCACCTGAAACTATCACAACATTGTTAATCAGCTATACTCCAATATAAAATAGAGTTGAAAAAAAAAGAAGTACCAAATTTCACTTAACTAATTACCCATAGGTAGACATTCTAGATTGTTTCAATTTTATTTGTTGTTATAAAAATTACTGTAATGGGGCTTCCCTGGTGGTGCAGTGGTTGAGAGTCCGCTTGCCGATGCAGGGGACACGGGTTCGTGCCCTGGTCCGGGAGGATCCCACATGCCGTGGAGCGGCTGGGCCCGTGAGCCGTGGCCTCTGAGCCTGCACGTCCGGAGCCTGTGCTCCGCAACGGGAGAGGCCACAACACTGAGAGGCCAGCGTACCGGAAAAAAAAAAAAAATTACTGTAATGAACATTCTTGAATATATATCTTTACATACTCATGCTGTTATTTCTGTGAAAAAGAAGCCTAGAAATAGAACTATTAGGTCACATCTAACATTTTAATAGATACTGTTAATTTACCATCCAAAATATTGTACTAATATTTAGGTAGAGTCTGGATCTGCTCTATTCTCTTTACCCTCTCCTGCACTTAATGTTATCAAGGTCGTTTTTTTCCCCCATTTTATAAAGTGAAAATAATATTTCATTGTTGCTTTTACACATTTCTTTAGCATGTGGCAAGGCTGAGCATCAATCATTTCTCGTTTGTTGGCTGAATGCGTTTCTTCTGTGAATGGCTGCTCATATCATGTGTCACTTGTCTATTGTGTTTTTTCGTTGTTGTTATTGCTTCTCATTAATTATTATTGAACCCCTACTGTTGTGAACCTGTCAGATAGATTTGCCCTCGTGGAGCTTCCAGTCCAGCAGGGAAGAGAGACCTTGAACAATGGTAAAAAGAAGCAAATGCAGCCTATGAAAATGTCGTATCCAGTTCTGCGGGAGCACCTAACAGTCTTGGGTAGGATGAGCAGGGAAGGCTTCCAGGTCGATGAGCTACTGACTAGTAGGAGGAATTGGCCACGTGAAGGCAGACAAGGGGGATTAAATTCTAGGATAAGGAAGAGGCAAAAGCATGAAGGCAATTAGGAGCCTCTGGCTTGGCTTTATTACTTACCTACATAGCTATAGAAATATAACTGCTTGTATCCACAGACTGATGAGACCAAGTGATATTGATTGTAATGTAATCGGTCCTTTGTATTATTAATAACAGTAATAATCATAGCTAACATTATTGATCACTTAATATGCTGCAGATAATTCTTTGAGTACCTTATATGTATTATCTCATCTAATTCTACACTAGATGCTATTTTATTATTCCCGTTTACTGATGAGGAAACTGAGGCACAGCCAGGAAGTAGTGAAGCCTGTTGTTTGCACTTGTGTAGTAAGTACTCCCTGTGTCAGGAAATTTCTATTTCTGTTGTGTTCCCCTTAGTATCCACTTTAAGAACAGGGGTATCATTACGCTTCCATCACCTCATTGCTGGGTCATGTTGAGAATTAGATTCTTCTTCTGTAAAACAAAAATAATGATGATAATGATACTTAACATTGCTAGATCACTTTGGTAAGTAGGATTATATTTCAGTTAAAAAGAATTAAGCTTGTAATCACAAAGTGTTATTTCTCGCTCATGCTCCATCATGAGTTGTCTGGGAGCTCCGCTCCACATCTCCTTTCTCCAGGGCTTCAGCTCTCAGGGGGTCCATCATGGCGTGGGCTTCCACTGTCCCTGTAGCAGGGGATGGGGCCACCATAGTGCCCTGCACTAGCAGCCCTGTGCTTCCGTTCGGCAGTGATGCATATTCTTCCACTTTCGTTTCATTGGCTGAAGGTAGACATGTGGGCACACCTGAGGTCCAGCATAGGAAAAGGCAGTCCTTCCAGGTGTGTGGAGGAAGAGGAACGAGACCATTGGTGAACTCCCATCATCCACGTGCCAACTGGGTTCTGCGTTTTACTGTAGCAACTCTGAGTAGTAATTATGATTGCTGTGCCCATTTTAAAGATGAGGAAATTGAGGCCCAGAAAGGTTGAGTAACCTGCCCAAGGTCACTTGGGTAGTAAGTGGGAAAATCAAGTTGCAACCCCATCAGTCAGTGCCCAGATCCCATACTCTTAAGCCACCCTCCACGTTTACCTTACAGGGTTATTGTGAGAACGATAGATAGGAAGAGATTTGAAAAATGTAAATTGCCATAAGGAGATCTGCACTGTTGTTGGTGTTGCTACTGCTGCTTCCTCCATGTGCAGGTCTCAGGAAGTTCTTAGGTGAGGAAATTGATTTGACTCAGCCCCCTCCAGTGGCCTCCTCCCTCTCCACTACCCAGCCATAAAGACATAGATTTTTCAGGAGGTGTTGCTGTCTTTATCATGAATGAGGCCCACATGAACAACCCTGCACACAATCTTTTTCCAGTCCGGGTCCCATTAACCTAAAAATCTCAGGCAAGTACGGTGATTAAAATGAATAAACATCAGTCACCAAAGGGCCAGCTCTGTGAATAAGTCAGGTAGCACAACGTAAAGTGGGATAACACATCGTAAATTAATGTGGTTAAAATGCATACTTGATAGTGATCCCAAGGAAGGCTATTTACCATCAGCACTTGACGCGACAGGAGCAGTGTGGAAGCCAAAGCAATTTGCATCGCATGGAAACACTCAGGTTTGCCACCGCTGACAAATTATCAAACACTTTGGCTGTCCTCCACGCGCAGTGCTGTTTAATGTTTACCTAAAAAGCAACGGGGCAGGGATGTGCTCTGTGTGCCTTGCAAATGGAGAATGATAGAGGTCAGTGGTGATGCACGAAGCAAAGCAAAGGAAATCTATTTTAGTAGCCATTCCCCTCCCTGGGCTAACACACCTGGCTTTTACCCTCTCTGGAATTTGATGGGACCATTCCATCCCGGAACTGGGTGAAAAGAGACATGATCAGGACATCAGCACTCATCTGCACTCTCTATCCCAGCCTCCCTGTCCTGGTCTGTTTCCTCCAGTAAGCAGCCTCCATTTTTTTGGTGCTGAGATTTCTTTATGCCTAATCAGATAGCTAAGGAATGGTACTTTCCATTGCTGCAAGTCTTGGGTAAAAATTATGTGTCTCTTTTAAAAAATATCCAGCCCAGAGCCCCAGGGTCCTCACCTCACCTTGAATGCCTTGGGTGCCACACAGAGAATAACACATAGCATCATTGCCCTTCTCTCCTTCATCAAAAGCTAACATTCCCCTGTACCTTATTCTTAATGTTCCAACAATGTGTACATAGCATATCTACATTATAGGCACTTTTATCTTAGGAGAATTCAACTGGAAAGCAGGCAACCAAAAGGAGGAGGAAAAGAAAAGATGTAAAGAATGCTAAAGACTTCATAGGAGGTTGAGAAGGGAAAGGAGAGTCTGATGGTCTCATTACCTGCTGCCTCTCCATAACATGAATGACTCTACACCGAATGCAAGGGTTAGGTTTACAGATATGCAGTTTTCATTGAACATGGCCCTTGACTTCTTCTTAAGGGGGTGTGAGGATAGTAACTTGCTTTTCATCCTAAAAGGTAGAACCTATACCCACTGTAATGGGGGAATACAACAATAAGTTAATAGCATTGAAGCTCATTCTTTAAACTGAACTTTCAGTAGATTTTGCACCTTTTGGGAGTTGTACCAGGAAGGACAGGCTTGCTTGGCCTGGAGCTCCTTCTGTCTCATGCCACCAAGGAAAAAAATGTCTTGTAGTCTGGAGTAGGGCAGACTGTTGCTTAATTTTCATTTGGTTGAGAACAGGATTTCTCAAACTTGAGTGATATGTTGACTCTTTTTTTTTTTTTTTTTTTTTTTTTTTGCGGTACGCGGGCCTCTCACTGTTGTGGCCTCTCCCGTTGCGGAGCACAGGCTCTGGACGCGCAGGCTCAGCGACCATGGCCCACGGGCCCAGCCGCCCGTGTGGAATCCTCCCGGACCGGGGCACGAACCCGCGTCCCCTGCATCGGCAAGTGGACTCCCAACCACTGCGCCACCAGGGAAGCCTGACTCTTTTTAGAGGAAAGTAATCTTCATAGATCCCAATGAGAGCATAAAGTAGTTTTATTAAATGTTAACACGTATGAATGTAAAATCAAATACAATCTCCTTGTGCTTATTGTTTTAGTCAATTATGAAGCCAAAACAAATTAGATATTCAACATAAACATCTCTACAGATCCAAATTAAAACATTCAATAAATAGGATGGAACATGTTGTTTGGCTGAAATGGATCCCTGTCTTTGGACATGGTTGTCATACTTTGGGCTTTTGTGCAGGGTCCCCTGGGGTAGGAGACCTAAGCTACCAACAATACGATCTGTCTTCTCTTTCTCATCTCCTGGCTTGAATTTACCGTCTCATACGAGAATTTATGCACTGAGTTCTCCAGTATTCTTTTCTACAGAGAGAAAAGGTAGTAAGTAGTACTTGGAGCCTGCATGATGGTCAATAAAAAATGCAAAGGTCTTTTTTGAAGTAGTGTGGTTGAACTCCATTTGAAGGTGGCCGTCCAGACGATCCGCAGTCTGTTCCTATTGATTACTTTTCACTTGTCATTGAAGTTGCATGTGACAATGAAAACTTTTTTTGGCTACTTTTTTTTTTTTGTGGTATGCGGGCCTCTCACTGCTGTGGCCTCTCCCACCGCAGAGCACAGGCTCCGGACGCACAGGCTCAGCGGCCATGGCTCACGGGCCCAGCCGCTCCGCGGCACGTGGGATCTTCCCGGACCGGGGCACGAACCCATGTCCCCTGCATCGGCAGGCGGACTCTCAACCACTGCGCCACCAGGGAAGCCCGAAAACTTTTTGTGGAGAGAATAATGTGTGTGGACCCTCAGGGGCTGTGGACTCTGGTGTGAGCGCAGTGTTCTAGACGAATTCTCCTAATGGCCTTTCCATTTCTCTGCCAGTCTTCTCCCTTGGCCCTGTGCACCAGCAGAGCATAGTCAGTTTAGCGGATCCAGTTGGACACCCTGGAGATCTGGCCTCTAGCTCTGGTTGTAGCCCTAGCTATCTCTGATTCTGGCCAAGTCTCCTCTGAGGTCTCTGTCAGCCCCAAGTAAGCCACCATCATCTCCTGCCCCAACTGAAAAGGCATCTCAACCAGCCAAGCTGCTTCCGCTCTTGGACCCCTTTCCCCATTCATTCTTCACCCTGCAGCAGACGGTGATCTTCTTAAATTGTCAATTACTCATGTCGCTTCCTTGTTTAACACCCTTCCACAGGGGTTCCAATTTTACTTAAAATAAAACCCAAGATGACCAACTAAGCTGTGTGTGACCCAGCTTCAGCCTAACTCGCAAGCTCCATCCCCGCCTCACTTCCTCTCCTTCCCCGTGATCCAGGCCCCGAGTTTCACTTTTGTTCTTCAAACTGCCCCAACTCTTCTCTACATCAGGCTTTTGAATGGGCTTTTTCTCCACCTGGAACACTCTTGCTGCTGTTTCCACCAGTCGACTCTTCTCTCTCTGTTTTCCTATTATCCTTTAGATCTCAGCTTAAATCCCTCCTTTTTCAGGTAGACCTTCTCTGATTACCCTACTTAGATTAAATTCCCCCTAAACATCGCTCTCTGTCTCCCACTTTTGTTAAACTTCATCACACCGCGATTTCATTGTGTGATGTGGGTGGACTTTCCTCTTGGGGTCTGTCTTCCTCCCCTGGGAGGGCAGAGTCACTGTCTGCCCTGTTTATCGTGCTGTCCCACACACCTAGGACAGTGCTGGCATCGAGTCGATGCTAAATTGTTTAGTTAATATTTGGGAAGGAATGAAGTCTTTCCCCTGGGCTCATTTTCTTGGTTTCATTTTCCTTAGCTGTAAAGTGGAGCTAACAACATCTGCTTTATTAGACATCCTTCACTTAACACAGAAAAGCTGCTTGCTAAGTACCAGAGCCACGCATCATCTTGAAAACGTTCAAGGGGTCTTGAGGAGGGTCAAGTGCTGGACGCTTGGTGTCAAGGACTGGGTGGAGGGTGTGTGACTTGGGACTGACTCACTCCGTCCCTGCAGAGCTCTGCCCTTCGGACACCACCAGCCCAGCACCGCAGGGGCTTCTCTTCCCCACTCCTGTTGGTCTGGCTGCCTTTGATTCAGAACAGAGTGTACTTTAGGGGTGCTCATTGAATGACCATGGTCATGTACTTAGGAAACTCTGAGGTCTTTCTACCGTCTTCCCACTCTGAGTCTTATTTAACATAGCTCCTTGTGTATCGTCTTCCCACTTTCATTCTGGAGATCCCGATAGAGTGAATGTAGCTTGGGTCCTCAGTCCAGCCATTCAGTGAACACGGAATGAGCACCTACTATCTTCTGAGCAGTGTTCTAGGTGTTTCTAAGCCACTGAGCACTTTGTTTCTGCTGCCTCTGAGACAACTCAGTTCTTGTTTTTTATTTTTCTTTTTTCTTTTTATTTCTTTAAGAATTAGTGTTTTTATTTTCTTTGGATAAATACCCAGGACTGGAATTGCTAGATTGTATAGTGGTTCTATTTTTAATTTTTTGAGGAACCTCCAAATGTTTTCCACACTGGCTGTACCAATTTACATTCTTACCAACAGTGTAAGAGGATTTCCTTTTCTCCACAGTTCTTGTTTTTTAAATTGAAGTATAGATGATGTACAACATTGTGTTAGTTTCAGGGGTACAGCAAAGTGATTGAAGTTTTTGGCAGATTATATTGCATTACAGGTTATTACATGATATTGGATGTAATTCCCTGTGCTATACAGTAAATCCTAGTTGCTTCTCTATTTTATGTATAGTAGTTTTTATCTGTTAATCCTATACCCCTAATTTCTTCCTCCACCCCCCTTCCTTGGTAACCATAAATTTGTTTTCTATGTGAGACGACACAGTTCTGGCCCTAACATAGGCTTGGGGGGTGGTATGCTAGTTGTTTTTTTCTGAAGCACATGTCCCTTACAGGACGCTGGGACATAGTGACCACATGGGGAGGTACAGGGAACGTTGGAGGAGGACTTAGGAGCCTCGCCTTCTTACCTCATTCTACATTAACCGTATGACATTGGGTGGGTCTCTTTACCTCGCTGAATCAAGGACTTTCGCTCAGGTAAAACAGGGCTGTCAATTCCTGCTCCACCTACTTTTCTGAGTTCTTTTCAGACTTGAATAAGGTAATGAGTAATTATAAGGGAGCTTAGATGAATATTATAAGCAAAATGAAAATATAATAAACTCAATGGCTGTACAATGCTAAGCAGAGGGAAAGATAAAGAAACTAATGTTGATTATGTATTTCCTGGGTGCCTGTGCTGACCACTGAATGTACAATGCCCAAACCCTCCCCCAAACCATTTTATGAAGAGGAAACTAGGACCAAGAATGTTTAGGTCACTTGTTCACGATTGTGCAGGCAGTAAGCAAAGAAGTCAGTTTTCACACCAGATCTGGGTGACTTTAAAGGCTAAGATTCTCATTTCTCCAGGGAGTTCAGAACAACCAAACACTGTGTGCCATTCTAGATTACATTCCAGAGTACGTTCTAGAGTACATTCCAGAGTACCATTCAGCCCCTAGTTAAATGTTTCCATGTGTTCATGGTCTGATTTCTTTGAGGACAGGTAGGATGGCCCCAAGGTCAGAACATCTCTCCACTGGTAACATTAGATCTTCTGCCTTCCCTCAGTCCAACTAGAAGTACCCTTCTAGAAGTCCCAGATTTGCAGGCAATGGGGAAATGTCTTGAAAAATCAGTTTCAGGTGATCCAAGTTCCTCCAAGTCACTATTGTGGGCTGTCAGCCTTCCAGTTCCAGGAATGCCTCCCTCTCTGCTGGAAACTCCATCACACTGACAGCTGCTTTCTGAATTCTGAGAACAACTCCCCATTTCACTGGTAATGGAATAACGGGGTCGCGGCTGCATCCAGAGAGATGAAGCCTATAGCAATTTGGTAGCAGCTAACACCACAAATACCCCGAGCTTCATCAGTATTCATTCTCCCCTGGTGCCGTGGATGGCTCCCATGGACTTGAGTTTATCTCAGCCTCAAAGCTAATAGAGTTAAACCAGCTGGTCAATTTAAACAGGAGCAGAACCAGTGAGATGTTACTGTATTCTGAGACTGTGCTAATAAACTTTAATAGATTTCAGCTAACAATTTGGTATAAATTAGACATTGCACTGAAGCTGAGGTAATAACTTTTGGCACTAAATAACAGAAAATCAAGCTCTGAGATGTGCTTCAAAAGCACCTTCATTGAGCCTCCGAGATTCGGGCAGATTTCACTATTGATTACCGCTTATTCTTCTCCAAGCTTTAAGAAAACAGCAAACTGCTCCAAAACGCACCCCCAAAGGAGCTCAGACTTTTTCTCCCGCTGGCTCAATAACTCAGTTACATGAAGGACTTTGGAACCAAAATGGGGGACATGATGGCTGCGGGGCCTCTAACAAGTGACTCAGGAATGCTGTGGTTAGATGATTCTTTCAAGGGCACACAAACGCATGTTCATACTTTTCTGGAATCTTCCAGAATGTTCATCGGCTGAATTCATTTCAATTCAATTCTGTTGAATACTAGAATGTGTAGTTAGCAAGCTCTGTAGTTAGCTTGGGTTAGGCGCTAGAGTCAATTGGGTGTCTCGACATGGCATTAGGAGAATTTGTTCAGGTCCTGGCTATGGCATTAATTATCCGTGTGACCTTGAGTGAGTCATTTAACCTCAGTTCCCTTACTTGCCTTTAAGGGTTGTTGTGAGGTGGAAGGAAATGTGGGAATCCTTGTGAAAGTGTGTTGTAGGCTGGGAAGTGCTATCAAACATAAGTTGTGAAATTCAATAGGCCACACGACCTTATGCTGGGATTCTGAAGCTCAGGGATGTCATCATGAGCTTTGGAAGTGGCCAGAAGTTCCCTTGTTACAGACACATTGGTCCCTACCCACAGGTCCTAGAACCCATCCTGCTCTCCCCCTCCACTCTGCATGTGTGGGACCTTCATAGCCTTGGAACCACACTCAGGGTCAGCACTGTAACTTGTGTGGGTCTTCATGGGAGTCAAGAGATTCCTCCAATTGTTATTGAAGTCATTGTTATCGAAACATTTACCATATGTCTTTGCATCCAAGACATGCTTTTTTTCCCCCCATAATTTAACATCTCTGGGTTGGGATGTGCCCCTCAGTCATTGTCAGGCCAGAGTTTCATTAGCAGCATCTTTTTCTTTCTTAGAGGCACACATTAATGATGCATCTTGCAATCAAGGTCATCTCGGATGTGATGGATTATGGAATCGTGTGCCTGTCACAAACCAGGTTCTACTCTGGGTGCTACAGAGAGTGGGGCCCAAGGCAATCTGTTCCCTCTCTCGACGTATTCACATCCTGCCGCAGTGGAGTGGGGCAAGCCAAATAGGCAAAGAATTGCATACGGTATTGTGTTTTGAAATGACTCAACAGAAAAAAATGATAAAGAATGCCAAGAGGCTTGGGTTACTGTAGTGTGGATGGTCCATGAAAGCCTCTCTGAGGAAGAAAAGCTGAGTGCAAGAAGAGAGGTTACATGGTAAGATCTGGGACAAAAGCGTTCCAGTGTGAGGACAACAAGATGGACCCTGAAATGGGAATGAGATTAGTGGGACACTGGTGACATAATCCTTCCAGGCATAATTATCTCAATATGTTCAAATGAGTATAGTTATATATGTTTCCAAAGATCTAATCTCCCTGTCCTTCTTTGATTTTTCCCCCAAACCTCCAAGTTGACCATAATCAGACTATATTAGTTTCCCAGGGCCGCTGTATCAAAATTCCACAAACTTGGAAGGCTTAAACAAGAAAAATTTGTTCTCTCCACAGTTCTAAGGGCCAAAGTCTGAAAACAAGGCACTGGTGGGGCCACGCTCTCTCTGAAGAATCTAGGTGAAAGTATGTCCATGCGTTTCTCTTAACTTCTGGTGTTTGCCAGCAATCCTTGGCATTCTTTGGCTCGAAGACATATCACTCTAATCTTTGCCTCCGTAAGCACACGACGTTCTCCTTGTGTGTCTGTGTCTTTCTTATATTGGATGAGGGCCTACCCTAGTTCAGTATGACCTCATCCTAACCAGATTGCATGTACAAAGACCCCATTTCCAAATAAGATCATAGTCACAGGTACGGAGGGTGAGGATTTCAACATATCTTTTGGGGGGACACATGTCAACTCATAGCAGAGGCACTGATGACATATCTCAGGGAAATTTCTTAAGCGAGGTCTAGTGCTCCTTTGATAACACGGGGACCACACCCTCCTACCACCAGACAGATCTTCCATATTTTGCCTACTTAGGACAAAAGCCATGACCCCATCTTCAGCATGAAAGACTCCAATGCCTGGCTTCCCTATGGACATTTTCTTATTTCTCTTTTAGCCTAAGTGATTTTGAAGCTTTATTTTGGTGGAAGCAGGTTACTACCATCAATGTCTCTAAACTGAATCACTGATTTAAAATGAATGTTACTACCATTGGAGGGCATGGGTGGCAGCAGTAGCAAATGGAGAAGTTTCAAATAACTTAGTAGCTGGTTGTCAGCAGCAGTATTGGCATATAAATAGGTAGTTAATTCCTCAGTCTACTCCCTTTACTATCTACGGCTACCTTTGGAAGTCATCGTAAAATAATAATAGTGAACATTTATTGAGTGTGTACCATGTGTTATGCATCAGGCCACACTGTTTAAGTGGATTGGAAGCCCATTTAACTCTTGTAATAACCCCAGGAGGGAGATACCATTCTTACCCTCCCTTTACTTAGGGGAACACGAAGGTTAGGAGAGCTTATCTGCCTCACACAGGGTCACAAGGCTGGTGAGCGCTAGAGGTGAGATTCCCACCTAGAAGGCCTGGCTCTAAAGTCCATGGATGCAACCACCCTGCTCCTTCCCTTCTACCAGAAGTGGGAAGCGGCATCCCCAAGGTCCCACAACTAAGAGATACCAGAATGCGGAGAAGAGCCTCGATTCTTCTGATTCCCAGGCCAGTGCTTGCTCCTCTCTCCCTTGCTTTCTCAAGGCTTTGTCAACATCCACGGCCCAGTGAAACATTCCATCTTGGCATCCCCAGGAGAAGGACTCAGATAGTCCATGAGAAGGTCTTCTCAGCAAAGACTTGCCCAGCAGTATTGACCTTGCTCAGTGGATCTCAGCCTCTGGGAAGCCCAGACTTCCCTCGGGGTATTGTGGACACAGAGGTGCCCAAAATGCTTATCATAGATTTAATCGTTGCCCCGAAGCCAAGTCTTCTGTGTCCCAGCTGACCACTGGGTGACAGAGACTAAAGCAAGGAATATTTTTCTGGGCCACTTTTCTGAAATCAAAAGACTAGATTCTGAATGGGAAATCAGTTTCACCTCCTGTGCCACATCCTCTCAAAGCTGTCGGTTGCCTGGAGTGTTGTCTCACCAAAGATTCTGAGTCTGAGCACCTTGGTCCCAGTCTGGGGAAGGGAACTGGGTGGCTGGAGGATCAGGGGTGGGAGGGAGATTTCTCAAGTATATGCTTCTGTATTTTCCCCCTGTGAATGTACTGGAAAATGCATTTTAAAAGATCTGAAGCCCTACCTTGGCATCATGAGAAAATACTAAATACGTTGTAATCAATTCGTGGGGTCTCCCATGACACAAGATAAGGCAGTGTCTGCACATGAGCTGTGCATTTCTTATGTCTGAACACTAGTCATGATTTCCATAACTTGTACCTCATGAAGACAGAACTACTTATTTCCCAGGGGGAAGATCCTACAGCAGTTGCCAATGTTTTGCACATTTCCCATTCTTCCTCAAAAACCCATCATGGCTACATGAGTGTCATAAATGGGTTTTCGCAATTTCTCAGCTGTAAGAGGGAAAGTATAGAGAGACCCGTGGGGATCTTCTTTGTGTCCAACCTCACCCCTCCCTTCACTGAGAATAGGAGTTGGCATCATTTTGCCCCCTGGGGGCATCCTTCCCTGTGCCCCCTGGAGCCACCCCTTTCTCTCTCCCGCAGGAATTAGATAACAGTTGTGGAGGCCCCTGCCCAGTGTTTGGGATCTCAGTCTCTATTCGATTTTTCAAACAGAAGAGGAGCCCAGGTGTGGAGGCTCAGCATGAGCCTCTTTTGATGCTCCTGCCTGGGAAAACTGCCCTCAACAAACACATTTGCTGCTCACACATTATCTGTTGGCTATCTACCCACGTGCCCATCTGTTGAAATGGCAGTGTGCCCCAAAGCCAGCTCCATTAAACCTAGGTGCCAATCACTCACGAGCCGCCTGCAGGAGACTTCACCCTCTGGGGACCCTTCTCCTCACCTCCCCTTGAGAATACTGAGACCCCCCACCACCCCAGCATGCTTCTGACTTTCTCACCTGGTACCTGGCTGGATGTATAGTCCCCTTGGGAGAGCTCAGCTCGGGATGAGAAAGGCTCGTTCTCTGGAGGACAAGGTTCTGTGTAAGCCGAGACTCCATGCTGGGGAAGGGGAGAGGTGGTGACTTTGAGATGTGTGTATGAGTTGGGTGGGATCCTGCCTGCCTGCCCTGGGGGCACAGGGGAACATTCATGTAGAATAGTTAGAACCACATCCCTTCCATTGAATCTCATATGTGTGAGTGAGTGAGTGAGTGTGTGTGTGTGTGTGTGTGTGTGTGTGTGTGTGTGTGTATTGCAGGAGGACTAAATTCATCCACATCATCAGTAATACATCAAATGTCTTTATTCCCTTCTTTTGTTCCAAAATGGGTTTGAAGGGACAGATGACATGTTAGGTGTCTGTGCAAGCTGCTAACGATGGCACGTTCTCATGTGCTGGGCTACATTTAGGCCCCAAAACTGTACCTGGCAGGGACAAGGAAGTTGATTAACTATGGCTTGTGGCTGACATGATGTCAGGCACATTGTAGACACTCAGGAAAAATTGCTGAATGACTGAATGAATAACAGAGGTCCCCTCACAGAGTAGGTGTGTGAAATGTGATGATGTATTTGTTTACATTAACTTTTGAGCACCTACTGTATGCCGGGCACCACTCTAGGCTATTGGGAGTTAGTGGCAAGCAAGATAGACAAGATCTGGGCTCCCATAGGGCTTATCTTCCATCAGGGAATAGACCAAAACAAACAAACAAATGCACAATGAAAGCTGCAGAGCTCAGTTACTTTAGATCTCTTTCTTTTGCTCCTATGGAAAGTAGCAAAAAGGAGGAGACTTGTAAGCACATATATGATCAGGCTCATTCACCTGTATTTGCTGGGTGGTTTCCAAAGAACTTCCCCCTCCATGGACACATACTCATATATATAAATATACACATGCACACAGACACACACCATCTTCTTGGACTTGTAATGCTCCTGAAATATACATTATTTTTTCTTGTAAAATCTGCAAGAGACAGATACATGTGATCTTACTGAGAATATAGTCAAGAATCCAGAGAGATCTTGGTTTGTTTGGAGCCATTTTCGGGTCATTGTCCCTCGGATCAGAACATCTGGGCATTTCTTTTTTTTTTTAATTAAAAAAAATTTATAAATATAATTTTTATTTATTATTATTATTTTTATTTTGCGGTACGTGGGCCTCTCACTGTTGTGGCCTCTCCCGTTGCGGAGCACAGGCTCCGGATGCGCAGGCTCAGCGGCCATGGCTTACGGGCCCAGCCGCTCCGCGGCACGTGGGATCTTCCCGGACCGCGGCACGAACCCGTGTCCCCTGCATCGGCAGGCGGACTCTCAACCACTGCGCCACCAGGGAAGCCCATAAGTATAATTTTTTAAAGTTAATTTCCATTTTCAGTTATTACAAAATATTGACTATATTCCCTGTATTGTACAGTACATCCCTAAGCCTATCTTACACCTAATAGTTTGTGTCTCCCACTCCCCCAGCCCTATATTGCCCCTCCGCCACATTGGTAACCACTAGTTTGTTCTCTATATCTGTGAGTCTGCTTCTTTTTGTTGCTGTTGTTATATTCACTAGTTTGTTTTATGTTTTAGATTCCACATATAAGTGATATCAGACACTATTTGGCTTTCTCCGTCTGACTTATTTCACTTAGCATATTTCTCTGCAGTTCCAAAACCTGTGTCTGACTCTGGCTGCATCTGGAGAAGGGTCATGGCTCCTAGGTCATGTCCCCTGTGTATCTATCCTAGAAAGCTACAGACCTGGAGGATGAGGGTATGTGAAAGGTGGAGAGATTCCTAAATAGGAGGTGGGTTGTACTCTGCTTTCTCTAAGATCTCATCTGCCTTAGAGATTCTGTGATTCCTGGAATATTCCAAAGCTCTGACCTCCTTGGGCTTGTTAGATGCTCAGGAATGGAAGGGTGGTGGGACCCATGGCTTTTCCATATGGTCGAAGTCATTTGGATGTCAGAGAGAGTACCACCTACAGTTGAGAGACTGCACTCAGGAAAACTTAATCTTTTCTGAGATTAAGACTGAGTCTCCTCTTTAGTGTATTTGGACCACTCTGACATGTCTAATATGCAAGTTACTCACGAGTTGCCCATTGTAGTGTTGTCATGGTGACCATCTCCAATTATGACCAGCAGGATTAAGAAGACAGTGTCTGTGAAGCTCTCCAAGGCTGGTGAGTGAGTACCTATGGGAGAGAGAGGAGTATCTGGGAGCAGTCCTGCCTCTAGTGTGCTGAGAAGGAAGCAGATGGCGAGCCCCAGGCAGTCTGCTATGTGAACGGTGGCAGGGACCATCTGCTCCCCGAAGACAGGGATCTTGCCAGTCTCATCCATCACTATATCATCAGCACCTACACCAACGCTGGTACAAAGTGGATACTCAATAATATTGGATGAATGAATAAATGAAGGAATGGTTGCAACTCTTTTCTTCCTCCAAATGAAGTAAATGTGGTAGAAAGATAACTGGTGCTGGTACCCCTAGTGCAGAGAAATTGGTCATGTTGGTAGTGGTGATGGGGAGAGGAGAGTTATTGTTAGACTAAGAGATAATGCACTTCCTTGGCTCTGGTGGCAAAAGCCCAGCATAAATTGAATGGTCAAAGATAAAAAATAATCATCACCAGTGTGTTGAGAGTGTCCATAAACAGACAACTTCTTGCAAGTTTTGTAGAAGCATACTCTGGTACTATCTCTCTGGAGAAGAATGTTGGCAAGAAGTCTCAAATTTTAAAAATATGTTCAATAGTTTAGCTGCACACAGGTAAACCGGTGTCTATAAACTCATTTAGGAATTTATCCTAAAGAGATATCTGAGGATAAACATAGATGTTTAACTACTAAGGTGTTCATCAATGCCTTGTTTAACATAGTGAAATATTGGAAAGAGCTTAAACATTCTACAATAATAAGTTGTGAGTAAACTGTGGTCTTTCCCTTTCCTGCTGCCATTTAAATGGTGGTGTAGACATATATTTGTCAACACAGAAGCTTGTGTATTCATAAAGATTAGGTTAGGCTCAGGTAACAGAGAAGAAAAAAGGTGTTGCTTTAGTGTCTTATGTGAAAGTTTAGGGCTGTGACGGGGCTCCTCAGTCTTCTAGAATTGAGCTTCTAGATTGTTGCTCTGTCAGGAATGGTAAAACCCAGTAGCACTGAGTAGCCATCAGAGAGTTGTAAAAAGCACATGGCTTTCCTCTGCACTGCTCCTTCTTTGTAAAGATGTCCTTATTCTTCTCGACAAAGTTTGGAGCTTTCTTGTTTGTGTGACTTGTGTGAACTTAGGCAGGGCTAATGAAGATTCTAGACAATGGGGTTGGGACTCCAGTGGGACTCCAGATGTCATGACTCTGTCTCCCTGATTAAGCTGCTTTTAATTTTTGTTGGCTCTTTCACTTCCATGACATTCTAAATTAATAAACAGTCAAAGTTAGGAGAAACATTGCTTTTTCACCTTTGATGCTACAATAATAAAAGGCATTTGTGGAGGGTAAATCGGGTTTATTTTAGTCTTTCCCAGCATAGCCCCATGTGTAATTGTGTTGGGTGATCTCTGAGACACCAAGAAGCGTTTGTAAAGATTTTCTTTACAAGCCCGTATTTGTGGGCTTCTATGAAAAGGAGGCAGCATTTGTTCATTAGGATGGACCCTGAAGCACGGAAAACATCACCAGTCTTACTGGAACACTCGATTCAATCAAATTAGATGGGACAGCATCACTTCAATTCCAGCATCGCAAGCCCATAGCCCCAAGCCAAAATAACTGGCACTAAGTGTTGACTGTGATTACTTCTGGGAGGCAATAGATTTCTGGGAATCTGGGTGAGGTCTGAGAATTAGGGGGTTCCAAAGGAACCCTGAAGTCAGTGGTGAAATGGTGACATGTTCATGGCAGGCAGAACCCTGATTTCCTGGGTAGGAAAGAGTTAGACACAGCATCGGTCCTGGATGGGGAGCAGTGTATCAGTTTATACATCTTCCCCAGTTTTATTGAGATACTATTAACACAACAGAATTTTATTTATTTAAGGTGTATAACGTAATGATTTGACACACGTAAATATTGCAAAATGATTACCACAGTAAGTTTAGTTAACCTCCATCACCTCACATACAACTTTTTTTTCTTGGGATGTGGACATTCAAGATCCACTCCCTTAGCAACTTTCAAATATTCAGTACAGTATCATTAACTATATTCATCATGCTGTACATTACACCCCCAGGACTCATTTGTCTTGTAACTGAAAGTTTGTTTCTGACCACCTTCACCCATTTCTCCTACCCCCACCCCCTGCCCCTGCCAAGCATCAATCTGTTCTCAGTTTATATATTTTTGATAGCATCATCCATTTTACTGATGTTTCGTAGGTCCCTTAAATGTGCATTTTCACCAGAGGCATTTAAAACTAAAATGGAGAGAAGTCAATGGTGGGAGTGCTTTACTCTATGAGGGGCTCATTGGATTGCAGGAAATGGCAACAAACTTGAGTGAGTTTCTGTACAAGGAAACTTTTGTAAAATAATCAGAGGTATCCTATAAGCTCCCAAGTAAGAAGTATGACTAGGGGAAAAAAATCTGAGATCAGGAATCATAAAGCTTTCAGGGGTCTGGTAAGCTTGACTGACCAGGTGTCTCTGATTGCTGGTGGGAGTACAAGGTTCAAGATGGCTTCTACAGATACAGACGACTATATATAAAATAGATAAACAACAAGGTCCTACTGTATAGCACAGGGAACTATATTCAGTATCCTGTAATAAACCATAGTGGAAAAGAATATGTGTATATATATATATGTATATACATATATATATATATATACATATATATGTATATACATATATATATGTATAACTGAATCACTTTGCTGTACATCAGAAACTAACACAACATTGTAAATCAACTACACTTCAATTAAAAGAAAAAAAAGATGGTTACTACAAAATGGCTGCCCTGGCCACCTCCACGTCTACATAATCCTACAGTTTCATCATCCAAAATTAACTGATACTGTTTCTTCATGTTCCAAAAATCTGATAAAATAGAATGTGATCGGTTCACCTTAGGTTATATGTTTATTCATTGTCCAGTCAGCTGTGGTTGAGGGGTAAGACAGAGTCTTTGAGAAAATATAAAGGACAGATCTTCTAAGAAGGAATATGGAGCAGATAGAAATGATTAGCAGAGAAATGATTTGCATCTCTAACATATTGATATTAAACACAGAAGGAGAAGAAAAAGTGTTGAGCTCAAAGGCTAGAGGGTAGATTCCTGGGAGAAAGGAATGCATGCTGTGTTTTTCCTTCTTGTGGCTTCTCCATGTACTTCTCTACCATTTTTCTAATTACTACCAGCAGAGCAATCAATACAAGGTTATCAACAATATGGACAAGTTGATTAAGATGAGCAAATTAATCAGGTAATTAAGTGGCCGTCCCTAAGAAGGTGAGCCTGTTGAGGTGTTAGTGACATTAGGTCACATCAGATTGTCTTTATGCATGGTAACTGTGGATCATGTCAGATGGAACTAAAAGTTTATCATTTTCATTGATGGGCACACGATTTGTCTTGGTCTTACCCATAATAAGTCCATATTTTAATACACTTCCAGAAGCTTGGTCTCATTCTCACTGTATGAGCCCTTTGTTTCAGTGGCAGACATGGGGAGTTAATAACCCAATACTTATTCTTTCCTTTTACTCAATAAACAAAACTCCAATCTATTCCTTGTGGCCCTGCTTAAAGACTACATTTTCCAACCACCCTGGTAGCTAGAAAGTAGCCAATGAGATTAAGTGGAAATCACTGAGTGGTTCTTCTGGGGTTCATTGAGGAGGCTGACCCAGCTGGGAGATAGACTCTTTGTATTTCTGTTATTATAGTTTTCAGTCTATAATTTCCTTTTGGTTCTTCTTTTAAAACACTTCTATCTCTTTGATGAGATTTTTTGTTTTTTCATTTGTTTCAGGAGAACTGTGGTTGACTGTTGGGGTATTTTGTGATGGCCGCTGCAAAGTCCTTGTCAGATGATCCAGCATCTGATTCATCTCAGTCCTGGTATCGGTTGATTATCTTTTCTCATTCAGATTGTGATTTTCCTGGTTCTTGGTATGGTGGTTTCCAATTGTATCCTGGACATTTGGGCTATTATTGGTAGGAGACTGTGGGTTCTATTTAAATCTCTTATTTTAGCAAGTGAACTAGGCTCAGTCCCTGGCACGCTTTCGTGGGCTGGTGAGAGGGGGAGCTGATATGAGTCTAGGATGAACACGTCCAATGATCATTTAATTTTCAGAGCCTTTGTGTTATGATTTTGGTCAGCTTGGTACACCTGGTACTGCTGGGGCTCCCACTGGCCTCTAGTAGAGCCTCCTTAGGGGATAGAGGGGTCTCCTCAGGCCTGTGGAAGAGTGGAACTCTGTGGGGTAGGAGAGTCTCAAATCCTCAAGACAAAGAGGGTTTCTGGGCTGGGCTGCTTCTTGAAGCTGGGTATCTCTCAGTGGGGCTGGGAAGTTTCTGGCCCTATGAGGAAGGGAAGCACTTCTTCCAACTGCTTGTTTCAGGGGGCAGAAAGTTAGAAGAAACCTGGTTCTGCTGATTGAAACCTACCATTACCAACTTTAGATAAAATATCTCTGTTCTTAAGTGAGAGGAAAAAGGTGCTATCATATTTTAGCCACTGTTATTTGTATTGTCTGTAATTTGCTACAGAACTTAATCTTAATTGACCTAGTATCTAAAGGAGGGAAGGACTGAACTAGTAGTCCTCAAGGTTGGCTGACCTCTGGACTGAACTGTCTGACAACCCCATATCTGTAACTTACTCTCTCCTCCTTGGCCACAGGCGTCCTCTCCTCTACATCAGAAAACACCTTCCTCGGTGAAGGGACAGGATGACTGTTTTGAAAGAGCTTAGAGGCTGCATCACTTACTAGCTTCATGACCTCATGCAGTTACTTCACTTACAGCTATAAAACAGTGATGAAATGACAGGGAGACAAATCTGTGTTGTAAAGATTAAAAACTACAGTGCATATAAGGCAGCTAGTCTGATAGTTATTTTATCATCATCATCATCACCATTACCATCATCTTCTAACCATAGCAAACATTAAGAGTAATTTTATGGGCTTCCCTGGTGGCGCAGTGGTTGAGAGTCCGCCTGCTGATGCAGGGGACACGGGTTCGTGCCCCGGTCTGGGAAGATCCCACATGCCGTGGAGCGGCTGGGCTCGTAAGCCATGGCCGCTGAGCCTGCACATCCGGAGCCTGTGCCCCGCAACGGGAGAGGCCACAGCAGTGAGAGGCCCATGTACCACAAAAAAAAAAAAAAAAAAAAGAGTAATTTTATGAGATGTCACATAAAATAATGCATATACTGTACACCTGAAGCTAACCCAACATTGTTAATGAACTATGCTCCAATATAAATTAAAAATTTTTTAAAAATACTGCATATGAATAATCAGAGAGAACGTTTTCAGAGCACTTACTATGAGCCAGGCAATGGGTTACTGTGTTCGCTCATTTAATCCATACAAACCAGTAAGGTGATTATTGTAACTATAACCATCATTCTCCTTAGGTAAGTTGAAGAGACTGAGGCTCAAAAGCTGCGAACGTTGAGTAACTCAAGGACAAGAGTTGGAGCTGAGACGTGATCCTGGGTCAGTCCAACTTCAGGGTGAAAGCTTTTATCAAGTAGAGTATAGAACAGGAAGAGGTATCTTAGAAGTTGGGATAGTATCCATTGAGCTCTTATTCTGTGCCAGTTCATATATACAAAGATGGACAAAACATGGCCATGCCCTCAAGGGGCTTCCTGTGTGATTGCAGGGGATAGACATGTAAAGAAGTATGCACCCTAAAAACTTTGCATTGTGTGAGATATGTGAGCTTGGGTTTCATTTGGGGCAAGCAGCAGAAACCAGGCAATTCTAAAGGAGTGGAGGCATGAATTAGCCCTACAGCTCAGAAAGCCCAATTCTGCATTTCCTGTAAGGTCTATTTTTTTATAGAATTTTGAAGGATCTCTGTTTTCTAGTTCTGCTTTTGGAAAAGCAGCATGACAGCACTTAACAAATCATACCTTTAAAAAAATGTGATGGTTGTGAACGAAGGAACTGTTTGCTGTCAGTTTAAAGCCAGAAAGTACTAGAAGGTGCTTCAGCAGACATGGTACTTCCCTTGCTAGAGGTCAGAAGAAGTACCAGGGCAGGTTATGCTTTGCTTTTGTTTTTGTAGTGGCTTCCCTGACACCTCATTTGCCTTTTCTTCTAGCAGCTTCCACCAGTAGGTGCCAGTTGGTTGGATTAATGGGGAAAAGACCATGTAGAAAAAGAGATAGAAATCAAGTAAGAAAACCAGAGGTTCAGCTGAGATCAAAAGGCAGATGCTCTTGAATTCACATGAGGTACCACTGGTCATTTCTTTTTCTCAGAAGCCAAATAAATTAAAAACTTCTGCTCTTTGAAAAATACCAGGAAGAAAGTATAAAGAAGAGACACAGAGAAGAACTAAACAGACATTTTTCCAAGGAGGAAATGCAGATGGCCAACAGGCACATGGAGAGATGCTCAACATTGCTAATCACCAGGGAAATACAAATCAAAACCACAATGAGATATCATCTTACCCCTGTCAGAATGGCTATCATCAAAAAGGCCACAAATAACAAATGTTGTCAAGGATGTGGAGAAAAGGGCACACTCGTACACTGTTTGTGGGAATGTAAATTGGTGCAGCCACTGTGGAAAACAATATGGAGTTTCCTCAAAAAAACTAAAATTAGAACTACAGTAGGATCCAGCAATTCCATGCCTGGGTATATATCAAAAAAACCCCAAAACTACTAATTCAAAAAGATACATGCACCCTAATGTTCATAGCAGCATTATTTACAATTGCCAAGATATGCATGCAACCTAAGTGTCCATCAACAATAGATGAATGGATAAAGATGTGGCATATACACACACACACACACACACACACACACACACACATATGTATATTACTCAGCCATGAAAAAGAACGAAATTTTGTCATTTGCAGCAACATGGATGGAATTGGTAGACATTACACAAAGTGAAATAAGTCAGAAAGAGAAAGAAAAACACTGTATGATCTCACTTATATGTGGAATCTAAAAAATACAATGAACTAGTGAATATAACAAACAAAAAAAAAAGAAGCAGACTCACAGATATAGAGAACAAACTAGTGGTTACCAGTGGGGGGGAAGGGAGGGGCAATATATGGGTTGGGGAGTGGGAGGTACAAACTACTGGGTGTAAGATAGGCTACAATGATGTATTATACAATACGGGGAATATAGTTAATATTTTGTAATAACTGTAAATTAATGTAAGCTTTAAAAAATGTATAAAAAATTTTTTTAATGTAAAAAGGGAGAAAAAAATAAAGAAAGAAAAACCACAGCCTGGGAGAAAATATTGCAATACATGTAACTGACAAAGACTTGTATCTAGAATATATAAAGAACTCCTAGTAAGGGACAAATTACCCAAGAGAAAATGGACAAAAGGTTTGAACAGACAGTTCACAAAATAAAATATACAAATGACAAATAAGCACGTAAAAAAGTGTTCACATTCTTAGTCATCGGGGAAATGTAAAAACTACAATGACACACAAGTGTATGTCCACTAGAATGGCTAACATTAAAGACTGGGAAACCAAGTTTTGGGAAGGATGTGGAGCAACCAGAATTTTCATACATCGCTGGCAGGGCTGTAAAATGGTATAACCACCTTGGAAACCAGCTTGGCAGTTTCTTAAAGTAAATCATTCACTTCCCTTATGATCCAGCTATGCTGCTTATGAATATTTACACAAGACAAATGAAAACATATGTCTATGAAAAAAACTTGTTCAAGAATTTCACAGTAGCTTTATTCATAATAGTCCCAAACTGGAAACAGCCTAAATGTCCATTATCTGGTGAATGAATAAACAAAAATGTGGTATAGCCAAACAATGAAATACTACTCAACAGTAAAAAGGAATCATCAAGTGATTAAATAATCTACCGATCTACAAGATAACACACAACAAGAAGGCTGAATCTCAAAAACAGCCAGGCTGAATCTGAGCCACAGAAATCAGGCACATATACTGTACAATTGCATCATATGAAACAAACAAAAACAATCATAGTGACTTTATTAGTTTGCTAGGGCTGCCATACAAATACTATGGACCGGGTGACATAAACAACAGAAATTTATTTTCTCATGATTCTAGGAACTAGAAGTCCAAGTTCAAAGTGACGGCAGAGTTGGTATCTTCTGAAGGCCTCTCTCCTTGACTTGTAGTTGGCTGTCTTCTCCCTGTGTCCTCAAGCTCTTCCCTCTGTGCACATCTGTGTCCTAATCTCCTCTTCTTAAAACGACAACAGTTATACTGGAGTAGGGCCCACCCATATGACCTCATTTTAGCTTAATTACCTCTTTAAAAAGACTTATGTCCAGATACAGTCACATTCTCAGGTACTGAAGGTTAGGACTTCAACATATAAATTTTGGGAAGGACACAATTTAGCCCATAACAGTGACAGAAAGTTGCTTTGAAGCCAGAGGTGAGAAGGACTTTGGCTACAAAGGGGCATGAAGAAACTTTTCAGGGTAGTAGAAATTATATGATAATTCTATAATTTAATTGTTCTGTATCTTAATTTGCTGGTGATATGGAGCACATACATTTGTCAAAACTCACTGAAATGAATACTTAAAAATGAGTGCATTTTACTGTATGTAAATTATACTTTTTTGTTTGTTTTTTGCGGTACGCGGGCCTCTCACTGTTGTGGCCTCTCCCGTTGCGGAGCACAGGCTCCGGACGCGCAGGCTCAGCAGCCATGGCTCACGGGCCCAGCCGCTCCGCGGCACGTGGGATCTTCCCGGACTGGGGCACGAACCCGCGTCCCCTGCATCGGCAGGCGGACTCTCAACCACTGTGCCACCAGGGAAGCCCTAAATTATACTTTTATACAATTGATTTAAAATCAAAACGTTCACAATATTTTCAGAATTTTTAGTAATAAAAGTAATACTTGTTCACTATAGAACACTTAATTATAAAAATTAGCAAAAACAAACTATAACTATGCATAATTGTACCACTGTCGTATGTCATTAAGATATATTCATTTACATATTGTACATGCATATCTTTTAATGGCAAGATGCAATACACGGGTTTTTTTTTTTCAATCTCCTTTTTGTCCCCCTCAGTTATATAGTACAAGCACCATTCATTGTCATTAAATTTTATTCTATTACATCATTCTGAATAATTTTATAAATAGTGGACCATAATTTAATTAGCTGGTCTCAATCGTTTAACACTTAGGTCATTTGTAATAATTTTTTTCTTATCATAAGCAAAGCAGTACATTCTCATAGTTAAATCTGTGCACAAATCTCTAATTATTTTGTTAAGATGCATTCTAGAAGTAGAATTTCTGGGTCAAAGGTTAGACAAATTTTAAGGTTTTTGATAACTATATTTCATACATATATAATTGTTATACATATCATGTCTAATTGAGGAAATCTGAACTATGACAAAGGGGGTATTTAGAAACATATTTGCCAATGGAGAGGAGGAAACTGGTATGTCATTGCTGTTTTAGTTTGCATTTCTTTGGTTGCTTTCACCAACCTATTCTTCCTATCTCGGCTGTGATGCGATTGGACCCAGAAGTTTAACACGACTAAGTTCAAAGGGTGGAGTGGGAGCGAAGATGGATGACTTCTGATTCTCTAAGTCCCCCCATGCCAGGATCAACCGGCTAATATTGGCCCTGATGCTAAACAGATCCCTAGGCAAAGGGATTTTCTGAAGTAGATCCCTAGTTTAATTACAGCCCTGGCCAGTGGGTAGAAAAAGTATCTCTGCGCCCAACAATCCTGGTCCAATTTTAGGCAGTTAACACCTACAGAAAGTAAACTAATTCACATTCAAGGGATGTGAGCTCTTAGGGCCAACAACCCATTCTGTTACCATCTTCTTCACAAGCTCAGAGATCTATTAACACTTTGATCCACTTACTGAGCTCACCCTTGGGGAATCATCATCAACAACAATAACAAAAAGAAAAATGTCGATATGCAAAGAGGATCACTATTTCTACCATCTCCTTTTAAAAGGAAGGGAGAGTGAGACCAAATAAATGCTTTGTAGTAATTATGGAAAAACAAAGTGCTTCCTGTTGGTAGAGGGGCAAATTTTTCTTTTCTACAACATTCTGAGCTCTGGCTCATGCCCCTGACTTTTGCTCGACTTCCCTGATGAGGGAGAAAGTCTGTTCGTCCTTCAGTCTTAAAAAAAAAACTTTGAGACTGGAATGTTCCATAAAGGCAGAGCTGTTGGTGCCGGTAAGAGAACAATGTTGTGTATTGTGAACAGGGGAATTGATGAGGTCAGACCCACCCCAGGGACATGAAAATATATATTTATATAAGAGGCAGTAAAATTTGTCTGCAATTAAGTTTTACCCAAACCCTCAAATCTGTTGTTTGGTTTTAAGCAGATGTTGAAAAGGTTTATCCTGGATTCTGTCTTTATTGATAGGATGTCTTTTGATCTGCAGCCAAATAAAAAATCTGGATGTTATTTTGGATTTGGAAATTTCCTTTAAATAAACATATTAGTTAAGTATGTAAATCTGCTTATCATCACTTTGGGCATATCGCCAGAGTGGGAAACATCTGGGGCCTAGTGTCAGCCGACTTATTAATTCACACTTAGAGTATGTTTCACCCAGGTTATTGCTGAATAATATTATCTTGATTGCTTTAGTCAGCTGTGTCTTGACAACAGTTTGTTACAAGTTTGAGGTTTAAATTTTGACTCATGAGAAATCCACCAATTAAGAAATGTCTGGGCCTAGGGATTTGGGCTTCCAGCCCCCTTCAGGATTGATTTCGAAAATTAATTGTTAACATTTTGGATTATGAATGGTGGCTATCTGTGTTATTTATCTGGACTGGCCAGCATGTAATTCCGGGAAGGGATTATATGACCTCCTCCTGATAAGCACGGAAGTGGGGTCCTTAATACAACTTTCTGCCATAAAGCTCTCTCCACTTTATGGAAGCGCCTCTCCCTCCAGTTAAGATGATACTCAGTTGACTTCAACCTTTAAGTCTAGAGTGAATCATTTTGTCCAGTGGGCTGGCTGATGATGAATGGCCGCAGCTTGGTGTTCTCACTAATACAGGTAATAGAGTGTAAAAATCCAGGGAGTCTTCTGCCCTGCACATGCTTATAGGCCAGGAAACCAGCACCAAGGGATGAATGTGTTTGGAGGGCACCCAATGAATGAAGATTTTTGTGCTCAACAGAGAAAATGGTGCTAGCCGTGGGTTGATGGAGCAGTTGGAACCCATGTTCCAAGGCCCAGGAGACATAAATCGTGGAAAAGAGGAACTTCAGAGAAGCTGTGTTTATGTGGGTCTTCTTACAACACATCTCCAGGACTTTGTTGGCATAACAGCTAAGGTAAGTAGCACTAGCTGCTGTAACAAAGACCCCTAATTGCCACAACAGAAGAGAATGAAAGTGTATTCCTAGTTCACATATCTGTGCAATGTGGGTTCCCGGGGTGGGAATGGGAACTCTGTTCCTCAAGTCATTCATGGATCAGACTCTTTCCATCTAGGGGCCTGGCATCCCTCAGACTTTGGAGATCTCCATCAGGCTGGAGGGTGAGAGAAATGAGAGCGTGGAGGGAGATTTTATAAGCCAGGCCAGGAAGTGGTCCTTGTCCAGAACCCAGTCACGTAGTTGCATCCAACTATAAGGTAAGTTAGAAAATATAGTCGGGCCATGAGCCCAGGGAGAAAACATTTGATGCACACCTAGTTTTGCAATAGGCATCTTGGCTATAATAATAACAGCAACAAAAATAATAGTAATAATAGCTAACATTTTCATTTAACATGTGCCAAGCCCTGAGCTAAATGCCTTGTGTGTGTGACCTTATTTAATGTTATTCCCATTTTATAGATGAGTAAGCTGAGGCTCGGGGGGCTGAAGTAATTTCCTTAGAGTCACATGACTTATAAATAGTGTGGCTGAGATCCAAACCCAGAATACGTCTGAGTTTAGGTCATGTGATCTCAGTTTTTCTATTCTCTGCCTTCACATTTTCAAATTCCTCTGGCTGGTGTTGGGCCAACCCTCCCCCCGCCACCCCATTTTTTGTCTTGGGCTTAAATAGTGCCCACTACTGACTGAGACGTTAAAACTTAGCATCTTCATTAAATCCCCTGTCATTTCCATGAATACATAGTAAACCCCAGTAGGCAAAAGACACTGTTGGATTTTTAGCCATAACCAACACATAGTCCATGCTCTGGGATGAGAAATGGGAATGCTGGTACCATAGATGTTTTTGTCCCAAATAGCATTTCGGTTATAATTTTCTCCTTTGCAAGCAGTGAAGTTTTTTGTTTGTTTGTTTGTTTGCTTGTTTGTTTTGGTGGCGCTGTGCAGCTTGTGGGATCTTAGTTCCCTGACCAGGCATTGAACCCGTGCCCCCTGCAGTGGAAGTACGGAGTCTTAACCACTGGACCACCAGGGAAGTCCCTTAACAAGCATTTAAATGACCCCTCAAGCCCCTAATGATTCTAAGAATATGGGCCACTTAATTTTTTTGTTTTATCCCAAACTTATGCCTTCTGGGTACGTAATGTCTTCTTCTATGACTGCTTATACTCTCTGTAGCCCCAGTCTTAGCACTTGTCTTTCAGGACCAGCTTAAGTTCTTCCCTCTTTACCTACCTCACCCCTGCTCCCTCTTTCCTTTCCCCAAGCTCCCTCCCTCTCTCCCACCCTCCTCTTCCATCCACCCCTCCATCTTTCTCTCCATCACTATCTTCTTTTCATTTAATAACTATCTTCTAAGCACCTACTTGGTACAAGACATACAAGAGTAACAAAGAGAATCAAGGTTTCTCCCTTCAAGGAGCTTATGTTTAGTTCTCCACAACGAATTAAAATTTAAATTTCTGTAAAGGTGGACACTTAGGTTGCTTCCATATCTTGGCAATTGTAAACAATGCTGCAATGAACATTGGGGTGCGTGTATCGTTTTGAATTTTTAAAAAAATTTCTTTTGGATATATACCCAGTAGTGGAAGTGTTGGGACATATGGTAGTTCTGTTTTTAGGTTTTTGAGAAATCTCCATACTGTTTTCCACAGAGGCTGCACCAATTTACATTCTCACCAAAAGTGTACAAGGGATTCCATTTCTCAGCATCCTTGTCAACGTTTGGTATGTGAGTTCTTTTTGGTGATAACCATTCTGACAAGTGTGAGGTGATATCTCCTTGTGGTTTTGATAAAGAGGATGTGGTATATAAATACAATGGAATACTGCTCAGCCATAAAAAGAAGTAAATTTTTCCATTTGCAGCTACATGGATGGACTTGGAGAATATTATGCTAAGTGAAATAAGTCAGACAGAGAAAGACAAATACTGTATGATATCACTTATATATGGACTCTAAAAAATAAAACAGACTAGTGAATATAAAAAAAAAAAAAGGAACTGGACTCACAGATATAGAGAACAAATTAGTGGTTACTGGGGGGAGGGGCAATATGGGGGTAGGCGATTAAGAGGTACAAGCTATTATGCATGAAATAAATTAGAAGGCTATATTGTACAACATGGGGAATATAGCCAATATTCTATAATAGCTATAAATGGAGTATAGCCCTTAAAAATGGTGAATTGCTATATTTTACACCTGCAACTTACATAATATTGTACATCAACTATACTTAAATTGAAAAAAAAACCAAATGTGACAAAACATTAATATTTCCCATTAAAAAATAATTTGAAAAATATATTTCTATAAGGATATTGTTCATGTGAAGAGACGTGAGAATCACAAAGTAGCTTTATAATGTGGGTGTGAGGAAATTCCACTAAGTGGAATCCAGCAAAGTGACTTGTTCCCAGACACCAAGTATGAGGATACAAATCGAAACCATATGCAAAATATAAATTGCTACATGTTTTGGAACATTTGGGACTCCTCTGCAATAATTGAACCCAAGAATTTTAAATCCATGAATACCTGGGAATTACTGCAGTGGCGACTAAACGCAGCCCAAAGGCTGTCCCTCTCCCATTCCAAGCCTATGGCAGGCATTGCTAATTGACCTCAGCATTCTTTGCCACTTAACTCAGATGCAACCTCAGAATCTTTCTCAACACAATGCTGTAGGCAGCCCCTACTAATCAATTAGAGTTGACATAGGAATGAACTTATTTGCCACCCTTAGAATGCTGTATACCAATGGTCTTTTAAAATGAACACACAACCAAAGACCTCGAATAGCCAAAGCAATCTTGAGAAAGAAAAACGGAGCTGGAGGAATCAGGCTCCCTGACTTCAGACTATACTACAATGGAAAAGGATAGAAAGCCCAGAGATAAACCCATGGACATATGGTCACCTTATCTTTGATAAAGGAGGCAAGAATATACAGTGGAGAAGAGACAGCCTTTTCAATAAGTGGTGCTGGGAAAACTGGACAGCTACATGTAAAAGAATGAAATTAGAACACTCCCTAACACCATACACAAAAATAAACTCCAAATGGATTAAAGACCTAAATGTAAGGCCAGACACCATCAAACTCTTAGAGGAAAATATAGGCAGAACACTCTATGACATAAATCACAGCAAGATCCTTTTTGACCCACCTCCTAGAGAAATGGAAATAAAAACAAAAATAAACAAATGGGATTTAATGAAACTTAAAAGCTTTTGCACAGCAAAGGAAACCATAACAACATGAAAAGACAGCCCTCAAAATGGGAGAAAATATTTGCAAATGAAGCAACTGACAATGGATTAATCTCCAAAACATACAAGCAGCTCAATATCAAAGAAACAAACAACCCAATCCAGAAATGGGCAGAAGACCTAAACAGACATTTCTCCAAAGAAGATATACAGATTCCCAACAGATACATGAAAGAATGCTCAACATTATTAATCATTAGAGAAATGCAAATCAAAACTACAATGAGATATCATCTCACACAGGTAAGAATGGCCACCATCAAAAGATCTACAAACAATAAATGCTAGAGAGGGTATGGAGAAAAGGGAAGCCTCTTGCACTGTTGGTGGGAATGTAAATGGATACAGCCACTATGGAGAACAGTATGGAGGTTCCTTAAAAAACTAAAAATAGAACTACCATACGACCCAGCAATCACAATACTGGGCATATACCCTGATAAAACCATAATTCAAAAAGAGTCATGAACCACAATGTTCATTGAAGCTCTATTTACAATAGCCAGGACATGGAAGCAACCTAAGTGTCCAGTGACACATGAATGGATAAAGAAGATGTGGCATATATATACAATGGAATATTACTCAGCCATAAAAAGGAACAAAATTGAGTTATTTGTAGTGAGGTGGATGGACCTAGAGACTGTCATACAGAGTGAAGTAAGTCAGAAAGAGAAAAACAAATACCGTATATTAATGCATATATGTGGAACCTCGAAAAATGGTGCAGATGAACCGGTTTGCAGGGCAGAAATAGAGACACAGATGTAGAGAACAAACGTATGGACACCAAGGGGGGAAAGTGGCAGGGGTGGTGGTGGTGCTGTGATGAATTGGGAGACTGGGATTAACATATATACACTAATATGTATAAAATGGATAACTAATAAGAACCTGTTGTATAAAAAAATTAAAATAAAATTCAAAAATTCAAAAAAAAAGTAATAATACAAAATTGCTAAGTGGGATAAAAGAAGAAGAGATATCAAGAAAGGAATCAAGAAGGAGATAGCACATAGAGTAGATATTTGTTGTGGCCAAGGCACCCTACTGGGGTTGCGGCATGGAGTGTCCAGTGGCAAGAAGCTAGGATGGCATGTCACTCAGCTCAGCACTATTCATGCCCTGATAGCCATAGTTTACTGAATGTGGAAAGGGCCAGAACAGAGATGAGAAATAAGCATCACTAAACGTCGTAGGTCTCTTGCCATCACGCCATTCCTATTGCCAGGACAGACCAGTTCTCCTTCTCCCCACACTGCACTCCATTTGCATCTTTGTCCATGTGGACCTAACGGAGAAGAGGAGGCCATGAGCCTTCGGTTAGCACAGCTCATGGACTTGGTTTAACAGAGGTCTTCCTGCTCTCCAGAGAGGGGCTAGAATGAGAGATGGAGTTTTTGCCAGGGCAGGAGGAGATGGAGTTGGCAGGCAAAAATCTATTATCAAGGTGTTTTAGTAGCCTGAGAGCAAGGATGCCCGGTCACCAAGGCAAAGATTCTAATTTTTACCATGTTCACTTATGTGTGTGTTTGTGAGAACGTGTATGCTGTCGTGGAGCTGGCTTTCCAGGGTGATTTCAAGGACACCTATTCTCTCAATAAACGTGCTCAGACAAGAACAGAGAACAAACAAGTGATGTGGTAAGGTAGGAACAGGTGAAGGGAGGAACAGTCCACCCAGGGTCCAGGCAATGAAGGGTGCATAGTCTGTAGAGAATTAAAAACAATGATAAAACTTACTAACAGTTGTTTTGTTTTTAATTGTCACCACACTGCAGCAATTCTAAACGGCTGTCCCCATCCCTAATGCTGTGCCTTGAACAGCACCTTTGGAGCCTGCGGGGACCATCGGGGTAGTTAAGCCCCATGGTTGACGTTGGTTTCCTGTCCCACTTTTCCACACTGACCACTCACTCCCGTCCTCACCCATTACCAGCCCTTTGGGATGTGAAGATTCATGAGGCACAAACTCCAAAGACTAAGTAAGGACACATTTGTTGTGAAGACAATTAATATTTTGTTTTATTAAATAATTATCGAATGGTTGTTTTCTTGGAATAAGGGGAAGCCTTTATAGGGAAGAGGCTGAAGAGCTGGGGGTGGGTCAATCATGTAGGGTCATATGACTGTGATATAGAGTTTGCATTTTATAATTCAAGAAAGGGGGTGAGTGATGAGAATTAAAGCTCTTCACTGCTTTTCCCACCCCCACCCCCCCCGCTTATCTCCCTAATTTGCAGTACTGCTTCTTTTGCTTTGTCACTTTTCTGTTTACTAGTTTCAACTGACTATTTTCCATGACATGTCCGTTTCCCTGTCTCCTGAGAGTTTACCTATCCCACCTCCACTCTGATCAGTTATTTATCCTCTGAAGTTCTTCTCACTGGCATCCAATTTCCCAACGTGGTGTTGTCTCTAGTCTGTATACTTGCAATCTGTTGAGGAAGGAGAGTTTGAACGGCTCTGGACCTCATTATGGTCATCGGCAATTGTCAGACACATCAGTTGTTTAGGTTGGAAGACATCAATCAGATGAACGTATATCTTCCTTTTCTCATGAATGGTATTTATTACCTTGGACTTTTCTTTGAGCCTTTTGGGAAAAAAAGATGAGCCTATAAGTGAGGAGGATTGAGAAGGAAGGAGAGAAAGATTAGGAGCTGTTGAGGCCTGGGAGAGTTTAGAGAGAAGGGTGAATGTCAGCCAGTGATTCCCTCGCCTGACCTCTGGACTGAGAGAAGTTATCTCTGTCTTCAGAGTGTATTTCTCTTTTCAGTCTTCAACAAGGCCTTCTTTCTTCTGACCTTTGGCTGTGGATTTGAGAAAAAAACAACCATTTAAGAACTTAAAATGTAAACTAACTTAGGGTGGAGAAAGTCTGGTTATCCTCTGCGTGAAGAAAAAAAATAATGGTGTTTTTTTTTTTTTTTTCCCTCTTTCCCCCGCTCCCACACATATACTCGCAATTTGTCCACAGTTGGTGAGAACTTGCTGCTAGATTCCACTCTGACATAGGTCAGGCGGATTCTATCTTTTACTAGGGTGGAATATGATACCTACGGAGTCCTTGCTTTAGTTTCTTTCTTTTTTAAAACAAAGGAAAATTATAGGAATAATGCAGCAAGTTATAGCAATGAATGGCTGAAGTCCTAGAGGAGAGGAAGGGCAGGTGGGTCTGGGCTTCTTGTCTAAAAAGAGTACCTGCCTTTTATTTTAGAAAGAAAAAGATGACACTTAATTTCAGGTTTCTATAGCAAGGAGGGTAGAATTGAGCCCTGGATTTTGGGGGATTCCCTTGTGGAAGATGGCTCAGTGTGGTTCCTTAGATATTCAAGCTTACCTGTTTTCACCTATTGTGATGGTTGGAGAAGCACATTATATCTTCCAAATTCCTGTTGAGGAGTTAGGCTGAGTAAAGTATGATCCCTGTAGAGATTACTTTGGAGGTTCAAGAGCAAATATATCCAAATGTGATTTGAGAACCTGCCAAATATTATGTAATCATTAAGAATTTATTGATCACTCCCTCACCCATGGTTCCCAATGAGACAAACCTTGGATCCAGATCAGATAGATAAGATCCCTATCTGGATGGGGAATGAAGGCACATCTTTATTATATTAGGATTCTTTTCATTTCAAGTGACATAAAACTTGATCCTAACTGGCTCAAACAAAAAGATAAATTATTGGTTCATATAAGTGAAAAATCGTGGGGTGTCGTTGTGTGTAAGAGTTAGTTATTGATGAGTAATAGATCCCCTCAAAATATAGTAGCTTAAAACAGCTATTTATTTAGCTCAAAACCTGTGGATCAGCAGTGTAAGCTGGACTCAGTTGGAAGGTTCTTCCGGTCTCCACTGGCTTCCCTCATTCACCTGCAGTTAGCAGTGGATGGGGTAGGTAGCACTGCTTCTGGCAGTTGGCTAGGATGCTTGGCTCTCCTCTACCTCATCTCTCCTCCTTCAGCAGCCTAGCCCAGGCTTTGCTGCATCCTGACCAGATTCTAAGGGAAAGAGTAAGTGCAGACCATGACCTCCACTGTCATTGCACTGGCCAAAGCAAGTCACAAGACCAGTTCGTATTTATGGGGTAGGAAATTCTCCATCTCTTAATGTTCTCAGTGAGAGAATCTGCAGACACATTCCAAAGGGTTTGGATGCAGGGAAGTGAAAAAACTTGTTTACATTTTTCTCCAATTGATCTCCTTAAGGTTGGCTTTAGGCAAGGCTATACTGGGGGCTTGAACAATGTCATTATTCTACTCTGTTGACTTCAGCCTTCAGCTCCACACATTGGCACAATGGCTGCAGCACTTCCAGCCCTCACATTCAAGTCTAGGGGGAAAAGACAGCCCATCTGATTGCTTATTGCTTTCGGTCTCATTGGCTAATTGGGTCTTGTGTGCCTATAACTAAATCAATCTTTGTGGCCAGGTGATGCAGTACATTGATCAGCCCAGGTCTGGCTACATGTTTCACCCATGCACTGGAGATGAAGCCCCACTAGAAGTATAAAGGTTGAGTAGGAGAGTGATCGAACCTCAAATAAAAATTGTTGGCTCTTGCCAAGAGGAGTAATGGATGCTGCTGGTGACAGTAATAGTGGTAGAATGACAACAGACATCCATAACATACCATAACAGAACGCAGCACATTTGCTGGTTACTTAGACTAACACAGTAGGTTAGAAGTGCAATGCATCCAAGATCTGAGCCCAGATATTCAGATCTCAAATTCTACATTTCAGCTTGAATTATTTTTTTCCTCAAGACTGAGCATAATTCTTACATGATATGAGGTATATATGGTCCTGCCTGGAGGGACTTTTACTTTGTAATAGAAATATCACCCTGATGGCAGCTGTAGCTTTTCAGGATCATCTTCTACGTGTTGTGGGATCAATACACTTTCAAATACTTGCCCATTCACCAAGGCATTATCTCCCCAAACTTCTTTGTCCCTGCTTATATTTGTCAACTTTACAATCCTTTTATTACCAGCAAAAGCTTTGGGAAGCAACAAATAAAAGCAGGGATTATAAAAGGATTCTTATTAAAGCATGCTTTCTTTGAGCACAGAGTACAATGCCCTCCGTTCTCCCCTTGTGAAAAGATGTGTTTTCTTGTTTAATTAGAACAGACCTCCATTCCATTAGAAGAGGACAAGTAGGGCAGCAGGATTGAGACTCCAGGCCCCAAGGAAAAAAAGATTTATTTATTTCAGCTCCAGCCAACTTTAAGAGCATATTGTAACTTTGTGAAATATTCCATCATATTCCGAGATGGATGAATACGTGTAAAGCACTCTGTCCCCACTGCACGGTAATTGGTCATAGTCACCATTTTTGTTGTTGGTTTTGTTGTTGTTGTTACTTTGCAATTAAAGTCTGTGATGGAGAAATGCAAAGCCAAGTGCATCAATTAGGGTCTTAGCAGGAAACAGATGGCACACTCAATTTGGATAATTCGAGGGAAGCTTAGAAAAGGATTGTTTGCAAAGATGTGAGCAGGGTTAAAGGAAACCACAAGGGACAGTGTTGTACCCTAGAGTTAGCAGCCATGGGGGATTGCCTCACATAGAGCAGGGGTTGGCTCTATATAAGACATGGTCCATGGGCCAAATATGACTCGCTACCTGTTTATGAAAATAAAGTTTTATTTAAACACAGATGTGACCGTTTGTTGACATATTGCCTGTGACTGCTGTCACATTTCCAAGGTGGAATTCAATAGTGACATCAGAGGCTGTATGGTCTGCAGTACCTAAAGTATTTACTATCTGACACTTTACAGAAAAAATTTTCATCAGTGCCAGGACAAGGCAAGGGTCTTAGAGTCAGTAGTTCCTTAAATTTTGCATGTTAGCCACCGCACTTGTCTCAGCCTAGTCTCAGCTTGATTTGCTAATTCCCGGCTTCCTGATAGGAGCTGTGGCTTTCTGGACAGAGATTCAATCAGCGCATGGCAACTCTGCAGATATGGAGATGGGGTACACACGCCACAGTCTCCTCCTGGCTTCCAAGCCCTCATATGGCCTCATCCACTTGGAAGGGGCAGGGCCAGGGGGCCAGTTAATAGGGTTCATAAAGATCAGCCTCCTGGGGAACACAGTAGGGTGCAGAAGGGTGAAGACAGGTGGACAGAGAGCCCATAGGGCAAACCAGAGGACAGTTGTTATGAGAGATTTGCTCCTTTATCCAGGAAAGGCACCGTGGTACCCAGTAGCGCCTGCCAGCACTTCTCAAACTTCTACATGTATCTGAATCACCAGGGGATCTTGTAAAATGCAGATTCTGATTCTTTAGGTCTAGGGTGGGGCCCAAGATTCTGTACTTCTGACAAGCTCTGAGATAATGCCAAAGATCCTGGCCCCTGGACTGCATAACGGGGTTCCAGGGGAAAGAAATGAGGATATAGCAGTGGTTATTCTAAGTTAGAAACCTGGATCTGGCATTGGTGAACTTCGAGGTTTGGGCAAGGCATTTCCTTATTTCAAAACTCATGTCCTTACCTTTAAAGCAGGCAACAATAATCATACCACCTGAGGGTGGTGTTGTGAGGCTTACATGAGATCATACATGTGAAAACTGTTGTCACTCAGAAAGCACTGTGAAGTGTGAGCTCTAAGTATCTCTTCAGGCTTAAAGGACTGGGCTCTCTCTCAACCTGAGTGACTCTGTCCTCTCTCTGGCTCCTCAATACCTTACCCAGCAGGTGTGCAGGATGCCACTTCCCCGTGTGCTGTGGTAAGCACATCTCAGCTTCCAGAGAGATTTACCTTGGACAACTGACAAGTGTCAGGAAACCGTGAATGAGGAAGTTTCAATCTAGACCACGTACATGTCCCTATAGGCAGGGAGCTTGACAGGACGGGTGGCCCCCAAGCGAAGGAAAGTGGGTATAAACGGTCCATGCAAAGGCATCTTTACCAAATAGGACCTGTTAAACCAGGCCACAAGCAGTGAGACCCTACTTTTTCTTATGGGATGCAGTGATAAAGAAATTACATAGTTATTTGAGAGGAACATAAATAAAGATTAATAGGTTAATGAGTTATTTTCCTTTCATTACTACACTATTGTACTTTATTATAATTGCTTTGCACTCATTTAATTAAATTTGAACTGGGGCCAACACAAGATAATTTGTTTTCCCTGTACTGAACAATGAGTATGCAGATTGGATGTACTGAAGCAGTAATCAGCCCTCTGTTTGCAACACTTTTCTACTCTGAGTAGACATTATAATTGATAATTTGATTGTTGCAGCACTCTGTGCAATATATTTTAAAGCAACATTAACATAATGGAAATTATGTTGTGAGCTTAATCTCAGCTTTTCACTGAGAGGCTATCGGGCTCCCCAGTGTAAACCAGTGAGGGTCTGACAGCCACAGATCTCACTCTGTCTCTCTATCTCTCTGTCTCTCTATCTCTTCATCTCTCTCTCTCTCTCTCCCTCTCTCCGCTCTTCATTCCCTTCCTTCCTGTTCGTTCCTCCATCCCTCTCCATCCTTCTCTTTTCTGTAATTTTTCCTTCCTCCCTCTTTTCCTTTTTTCCCATCTTCCTTCTGTCTCTCCCTCCCTCCCTCCTTCCATCCTTTTCTCATTCTCTGTCCTTTCTTCCCTCCTTCCATGACCTTGTCTTTTCGCCAGGTCCATCAAAGAAAGCAAAAGGATACAAGGGGAGCGTGGACAGCAACCCCTCCCAGATGCATTTCCTAATTTTGAGACCCATTCACGTCCCTGGGACATTTGGGAAAAGCCAACGAAGGCCTTTCCTGCAAACAACCAAATGAGATATTATTCAAGGTGGTCAGCACGACAGCCAGAACCACACTTTTTGCCGTTGATGATCGTAATGGATTGATTTGCAAGGCGGTCATGCGCTCTTTTTTTTAAAATAAATTTATTTATTTTTGGCTGCGTTGGGTCTTTGTTGCTGCACAGGGGCTTTCTCTAGCTGTGGCGAGCGAGGGCTACTCTCCGTTGCGGTGCGCGGGCTTCTCATTGCGGTGGCGTCTCTTGTTGTGGAGCACTGGCTCTAGGCACGCGGGCTTCAGTAATTGTGGCACGTGGGGTCTAGAGCGCAGGCTTCAGTAGTTGTGGTGCACGGGCTTAGTTGCTCCGTGGCATGTGGGATCTTCCCGGACCAGGGCTCGAACCCGTGTCCCCCTGCATTGGCAGGCGGATTCTTAACCACTGCGCCACCAGGGAAGCCCGGCCATGCGCTCTTTGAGGGCATTTCTGCAAATGTTGGCAGATGAGGAGAAAGCCACTGGTTATCGCCTTTCTTCCCCTGGAGGTGCAAACACTTTCTTGAAAAGATGCGCTGCTTTTCCTTATGAATACATTCTGGAAACAAATTCTCTTTGGCCCAGGGGTTTCCTGTCCCACAATGGAAACTCATTGTGAGGTTCTGTTTAATGATCCCAGGCCAGAGATCTTGGGCACAGGTGGGAAACCTCGTGCCCAGGTGACTTCTGTTGAATTTTCATAACTCTGTAAATATTTGTTTCTGTATTTGTTTTGGAAGGAAAACCACCTGTGAGTGGTTGAAAATGATGTGTTTGTTTTGGAAGAGCCTGTGGAGGGGATTTTCTGAGTGTTCTTTGTCCTTCTCTAAACTGTGCGGACCCTGATTTTTTGCAAAAATCTAATTTCTTTGAAGAAAAGCCTGTCCTTTAATCTCTTTGCTCTTTCTGAGGCCTGGGCACCCACACTCGAGTCTCCTGTTAGATTTTCAAACGATCTGTCAGTGTGGAGAATGTCTCAACAAACTGCACATGCCTCTGGAGCAGGCAGCTTTGGGGGGAAGGCAGATTTATCTCGTAAATGTGCTAAGTTTCTCCAGTGAACACTTGAGTGTCAGAGCTGGCTCTGAGTGTCTTGTTTCATTTTTTTTTTTCTCTTCTATGTTTTTATTTTTCATAGAAAATTGAGCCAGAAATTGACTTATTTTTAAAAATTAATTAATTAATTTATTTTTGGCTGCATTGGGTCTTCATTGCTGCACACGGGCGTTCTCTAGTTGCAGCGAGCAGGGGCTACTCTTCGTTGTGGTGTGCGGGCTTCTCATTGCGGTGGCTTCTCTTGTTGCGGAGTACGGGCTCTAGGTGCACGGGCTTCAGTAGTTGTGGCACATGGGCTTCAGTGGTTGTGGCTCATGGGCTCTAGAGCACAGGCTCAGTAGCTGTGGTGCACGGGCTTAGTTGCTCCGCGGCCAGTGAGATCTTCCCGGACCAGGGCTTGAACCCATGTCCCCCACATTGGCAGGCGGATTCTTAAAAACCACTGCACCACCAGGGAAGCCAGAACTTGACTTATTTACACACCAATTACCCAGTTGAGAAGCAGCACTTCTGAGTTTTACTTCTTCCCTCACTGTCTCCTTTTTTGTTTAGGGAACACATCTTTTAGTCTCATTGTCATGAGATAGATACCTCTCAGCTGGATTTACTGCTCTAATTCTTTTTTTTTTTTTTTTTTTTTTTCCGGTACGCGGGCCTCTCACTGTTGTGGCCTCTCCCGTTGCGGAGCACAGGCTCCGGATGCGCAGGCTCAGCGACCATGGCTCACGGGCCCAGCCGCTCCGCGGCGTGTGGGATCTTCCCGGACCGGGGCACAAACCCGTGTCCCCTGCATCGGCAGGCGGACTCTCAACCACTGCGCCACCAGGGAAGCCCTGCTCTAATTCTTTATTTTTATTTTTTACAGAGAAATGGCCAAGAGACAAGTATTTTTATATTTTACCCCCTGTAATAAAAAGAAAACCAACGAAGAGAGAACTCCAGTTTTCCTGGCTGGAGTGTGCTTCTTCTTGTCCCCAGGGGCTGTGTTAGAGTTGAGAAGCCCACAGTTAGGATGTGGTCCGAGCCTAGAGACACAATCCCAGCTTCTTACATTAGTCCACCCATGGCTCCGGGGACATTTCTAGGGAAGCCTGCTCCCAAACAAGGACCCGAGGGTGGATTCGTGGAGCACAGGTTTTAGGTCTTCATGTGGACAGCAGTTTCCCACCAAGGGAAACCACGGCAAAGAGCCTCTCTCCAGGTCCCGACCATGGATTCCTGGCACCTGCAGCCTATACAAACATCATAGCACTTTGGGATGTTCAGCTTGGCTCCGCAGTTTGTATCTATCATGATATGGTTCCGAAGACAAGGATTCAAGTGCAAGTAACTTATTTGGAGATGATCCCAGGAAGCACCAGGAGAGGAAGGAGGGAATGGGACGAGGCAGGAAGACAGCCAATAAATGATGGGTCATCAAGCCAGTGTGCAACTGGGGCTCAATCCTGTCGGGGGAACTCGGAAAGCCAACACGGAATGTGCATGCAGTTATCTCACTGAGGCGTGAGGGACCCGGGGTATCTATATAGCAGCTCCTGTCAACCATTGCTTGAGGACTGCTCCCTGGGGTGTGGTGGGTCGGGGGGGCATTAATTCTGAGGGATTTCTGCCCTGCTGAACACGTGGGCAGAGCAGGCTCTGGATACCCGAGAAGGATCTCAGGCGAGTTGCAGAGGCTGGCAATTGGAAGGTGGGCCCCCGCAATGCATGTGAACCACAAGGCTAAGGCCTGAGAGGACATGGGTGGGCATCAGCAGCTTCACTGTAAACTGTCTCACGTGCGTCTAGTCTGTCTCCTCCCAGACGGTGAGCTCCATAGTGACGAGGGCTGAGCTCATGCATGGGTCTGTGGTCCATCTTGCCCACCTGGGTAATCATATGTCTCATCCGTTAGGCACTCATGGTGGGTGTAATGCGAAGCACATCCCAGGGTTGGCTCTACCAATCCTCAAAACAGCCCCGTGAGGCTGTTATTACTTCCATCTCGGGTGAGGCTGTAGGAGTACAGTGAGTTAAACTAGCTCACTAAGGTGGTAGTCAGGGTAGCCAAGCTGGGGCAGCTTGGCCCCAGAGCGTACCCTTTGGGATGCTGTGCTAGACTGCTTCTCCAGCTTTCTGGTTGGTATCTGAGTCTAGAAGCTCTAGAGACCACTGCTTCCCCAGCTATAGCTGTCATTTGTTGACTACTTCTCACGTGTCTCATCCTAAAGGAAATGCTTTACATTCATTCTTTTGTTTTAATTTTCTCATTCCCATTTTGGAGCTAAGGACAGCAAGGTTCAGAGAGAGGTTAAATCACACAGCTGATGAGTGGAAGAGGCAGCCTTCAGACAGAGGCACCTGCACTACAGATACCAAAGCCGTGACTTCAAGACGATGACTGTCCTACCTGGGCCCCTGCGGTGGGGAGTGGGCAAGGGATGAAGGAGATCAAGAAAGCTAGTTACGGGCTTCCCTGGTGGCGCAGTGGTTGAGAATCCGCCTGCCGATGCAGGAGACACGGGTTCGTGCCCTGGTCTGGGAAGATCCCACATGCCGCGGAGCAACTAAGCCCGTGAGCCATGGCCGCTGAGCCTGTGCTCCGCAACGGGAGAGGCCACAACAGTGAGAGGCCCGCATACCGCAAAAAAAAAAAAAAAAAAAAGAAAGCTAGTTACATCCCCTGATTTGCTCCAGAGAAAGCAGGTGGGTCAAGGGTCAGACAAGAAAAGAGGGTCATTAAGAACATCAGAGACCCCCTCCCTCTCTCTGCTTCCTATCAGGAACGTGGCACAATCAGGTTGGGCGGTGGCTGCTTTTTTAACATAACCTGTGATAATATCCAGAGTGTTTCACAATCTACTTCCCCTTCACCTGGTGTAGTGGCAGGGCTCCGGGAATGGAGCCAACCCCGCCAGGCCATCAGAAGCTATGCCTCCAACACTTTGGGAAACTCTTGGTCTGTACTTGAGACTAACGACACAGCAGCACCAAGCCCCACAAGGTGGACTTTGGGGGTTGCATGCATTCTGCTCCTTGCATGGGGGCAGTAGCCAAACCTGGCCAGGGTGCACTGTCATTCTGGGGTTGCTGGAGCCCACGGGAGGAAGGGGGTACCCGCCTGTGCCCCTCTGAAGGGCATGCGGAGTACTTGCTAGGGCGTGCCAGGCAGGGTCTTCCTCTCTCTTTGCTTCACTAGCTCCTTCTCCCCTTTTCTTCTTCATTTGTCTCTCGCTTCTGCCATATCCTTTCCAGAAAAGGAAGCCCATGTGGTCGAACAAGACCTGCCCAGCAAATCAGGAGACCTGGTTGTAACTAGCAAAGAACGAGGGATGCTGTTCTGAGCTGCGCGGTCCCAGCTCAGTGCTTTGACTACTCACCAGCCAAGCGGCTTTCTTCCACTCTTTAGATTTCAGTCCCCAATCTGCAACACAGGACACATGCACCAGATTATGGTTTGCAGCCCTTTTAAAAAGACAAGAGAACTTTTCTTATGCCGTTTATTGTTATTTTTGAGCCTGTTTTGGGTTTTTTTTAGAGTCAGTGACCTATGCTTAGTTTTATTTTTTAAAAATTTTAAAGTTTTTTTTTACAATTTATTTTTAAATGGTAGATTTTATATTTAAGAAAATTCAGGGGGGCTTCCCTGGTGGCGCAGTGGTTGAGAGCCCGCCTGCCGATGCAGGGGACGCGGGTTCGTGCCCTGGTCCGGGAGGATCCCACATGCCGCGGAGCGGCTGGGCCCGTGAGCCATGGCCGCTGAGCCTGCGCGTCTGGAGCCTGTGCTCCGCAATGGGAGAGGCCACAACAGTGAGATGCCCGCGTACCGCAAAAAAAAAAAAAAAAAAAAAAAAAAAAAAAAATTCAGGATCATTGTCATTCCTTGACAAATCAAATCTGGCCACCCTGGACCTGTATTCATGCCTGCCAACTGTCTGTTGGCGCTGAGTTCCGCTGTCCCTTCTAGGTGAGGCGTGTACTCCCCACCCAGAGCCCACTCTGTCTTACCATCACCCTACTTCTAGGTTTGTAAGAGGCTGGGGAAAGAGAGAACCCCCAAAGGGACCTCAGATTCTCCTAAAAATGCACAAGGATAGGGAGTTTACATGTCTGTGCTTTTACTGTGTGAGAAAAGATTGAAAACACAATTTTCAAGGTCTCCCCACACGTGAGAACTCATGGGTCCTCCAAGCCGGAGAGGCACAGCAGCCTGCCTGTGCTCTGCTCATTGGACGATGAGGACCCCGAGGCCCAGAGAGGTGAAGTGACTTGCCCAAAGTCACAAAGCTGCTGATTGTCAACATGAGAGTTCCAACTCAGATTTGCTCATTCCTGGCCCACTGTTCTTCTCTACCAGGAACTTTCTCACCTCAATTTGAATACTACCTTACATTTCCTCACCCCCTTATCCATTGGGCTCCTCTGATGACTTGGCAGGTGTGCAGGGGAGCTGTTACTAAACACATTTAAAGAGATGAGGAAACTGAGGCAGTGAGGTCAATTGGCATAAAAGCAGAGTAAGCAGTTTTCTTGGGGGCATAACGGGAAGGGTGTGTGTGTGTGTGTGTGTGTGTGTGTGTGTGTGTGTGTGTGTGTGTGTCTGTCTGTCTGTCTGTCTCTCTTTGCATGGGGGAATCCTAATACACTCCCCCCACCTTTTTTTTTTTTTTTTTTTTTTTTTTTTTTTGCGGTACGCAGGCCTCTCACCGCTGTGGCCTCTCCAGTTGCGGAGCACAGGCTCCGGACGCGCAGGCGCAGCGGCCATGGCTCACGGGCCCAGCCGCTCCGCGGCATGTGGGATCTTCCCGGACCGGGGCACGAACCCGCGTCCCCTGCATCGGCAGGCGCACTCTCAACCACTGTGCCACCGGGGAAGCCCCTCCCCACCCTTCTTAATGGAGGAAAAAGGGGCAGGGAAAGGAGAGATCCAAAAGTACCAAACACCAATCTTGCTCACTTTGCAAATTTGCAAAGCATCCCTTTTGGATTCTGTCTCCTTTTCTCCCTTCCTTTCCTTCCTTTCTTTTTACTATGTGAACAAAAGAGTGATCTAATAGTATTTTAGATGTTCAAAATGCTACATGGACTTCTCAGTTATCCTTGTCAAAATCCATAAAAGGCAGAGTGGGACGATGAGCTCTATTTCCCGAGCAGGATATTGAGTCAGCAACGGGATGAACAAGTCCAGGTTCACTCAGCAGCTTAGAGACGAGGCTGAGCGTAAACCCTGGGTCACATGGGACTTCCGAGTGAGCCGAGCTAAGTCTCTCAGAAGAGTTATTGGTTCGGTTTTGGGAGCATCTACAATGTGCCAGGTATGTGCTGGGTACCTTATAGACAAAAATCTCATAAATCCACAGGATGTTCCTAGGACAGCCTATGGCCATCTCCATTTCACCATCAAGGAAGCCGAGGAGGGCCAAAATGTCCAGAATGCTGCGAAGGTCATCCCACAGGCCTGGGTCTGAAAGCCCACATTCCCTCCACAGCATTGCTTTTTGCAATAGAAAAAGAATTGTCCACAATTCTCTCCCCTCCACCAACAATCCTATGTCAGGGTCTTCCCTTAATCCCTGCATCCCCAGTGAGCCCTCCTGAGTGTTTGGGGGTGTCCTCCAGGTCCTCTGGGATTGTCTGAAGGTTAAGTAATGTTTGGGTCATTTTGCTACTAAAGAAGCTTCAACAATGTAAAAGGAAAAACAGAATCCTACATCATAGCTATCTCCATTCAGCTTAGGGTTGCCACTTTTAATGTCTCTTTGGAAAGGAGTAGGGCTGGTTTAAACTGAGTAACAAACATTTATTCAGGAAGCAGAAAGCCCATGCCACACCCTTGCCGAGGTACTAGGAAAGAGGGACTAAACATTAACCAGAAGGCAAATATAGAAACATCAGAGGGGTGGTGCACCGGAGCAAAAAGCAAGGGGCACTGGATAACAGTGGTGAAGCTCGTGGCCTTGGAAATCAGCCAAAGCCGGGGTTCAAATCCCTCCTTTGATACTCACTAGCTGCACGGTTTTGGGCAAATGACTGAACCCTTTTTAGCCTTCATGTTTTTGGTAAATCTGGGGTGATAATAATGTGTTCCTCTGTGACTTGTGATATAGATTAAATGATATAATGTATAGAACATGTTTGGGAGACTGCCCTGGCATTCTTATGGGCTCCATCGATGAGAGCTCTTGTTATTTACAATTAAACTGCAATTAACCTATTTTCAGGCTCTCTCCTCTCAAGTTTTTTTGCTATGCTCATATTTCAAGAAAAGGTCACAGCGGGGTTTTTTATTATATCGTTCTTTTAAATTTTCTAGAGCATGTTTTGTGGCCCCGACAGATTCAGGCTGAATTGCCATTGTAGGATATCTATCAGCCCTCGCAATAAGAATGGCTGTCTTATGATGAGCAGGTGAGGCTATGCAAGCAGCAAAGAAAGAGAATGATGTGTCCACTACACTCTACTTATGGAGGAAAGATGGTAAACAGGAGAGCAACAGGTTTTTCGAAATCTATGCAGAACAGACTTTGGGGAGAATGCCAAGTGTTGATTAACCCAGGTCCTGGTCCTGGGTAGGGGCATCCTGGTCAACTGATGTCATGCAGAAATGGAAACTGGCAGAGATTGGAAAACAACAGTCACAAGACTTAGAGAAAATAAGCTCCTGGTTCGTAAGAGGCAGGATGAAAGCTGACACCAGCCATTCCTGAAAAGAGAAAATGAGGGTATTCGTTGGAACAGTGCATGGTATCTGTGATGAATGCGGCGATTCTGGCTGTGTACAAAAGTCCACTGTGCCATTTTGGATACCTTCTGATGAAAAGGATATTGTACCATTAGTGAGGCCCAGTGCAATACAGCTGAAGTGATCGGGGCCCACACAGAGCCGTGCACAGTTTAAAAGGGAAGTGAAATCAGGCTGGCATTCTCCAGGAAAAGGCAGATTGAGAGGAGGGCATCACGAAATGACACAGCATTCTGAAATGAGAACAGAGAATAAAAGCTACAAAGGCTATTGGAGTTCATGGGCCTTTCTCCCTGCCTCCCTTCCACTTCCCCCTAATCCAAACAAGGCAGGGCAGTCTAAAAGAATTGTATATTAGCAAGGACATTTAATATACGGCATTTAAAAAGTACTAAACATTTACCTGGGAACCAAGCAGAGTACAGAGAAAAAGGGAATGAGGCATTATAGAATTAAGGCAAAGATTGCCTACAGAAACCACACGGAAAATTTTGGAATAGCAACAAATAACTGAAGAAAAGGAAAAAGGAAACCAAGAAATATTGAGCAATTGATATGTTCCAGAACGGGCTTTCAAGTCAAATTCCTGGGTTCAACCCTCACCCATGAGCTGTGTGACTTTGGGTAAGTTCCTTAACTTCTCTGAGCCTCAGGAGCAATGCAATCCCCTACCTCGTCACCCTTTTGTGAAGATTTAAAATAATAGTGTATGTAAAATACCTAGAATAGGGCCAGCTGTGGAATGGGCCCTCATAGTGATAGTTATTATCATTGCAGTTTTTACCAGCGTTTTTCCACATAGCATCCCTGGGAGAAGGTTCATGTTTTACATGTGAGGAAACTAAGGCTCAGAGAGGTTAAATATTTTGCCCAAGGTCACATAGGCAGTAAATGTTGGAGTTTGTATTTGATCCCAGGTTTTTCTGACACATTCACTTCCCATCCTGCCTCATGGCAGGTGGTAGGCAGACAAAATCTTACATACTAGCTATGCTTAATCCATGCTTCCTTCATAGATATACATTTTTCGAGGAATCTAAATCATTAGCACATACTTATATGCTTTCTACACCTATGAGGGCTCTGTAGCCCTCAGTGAAAACCTGACATATTTGGAGATCCTAGGGAAATGAACATCCTCAGGAGTCAAAATAAGTGGGGCACGTGACTGCATGCATTACAATAGGATAAAAATAGCATTCAGGACACAATGGCTTGGAGGGAGAGGGTTCAGTTATGTAGCAAGGGAATATGGAGCATCTCTGAAGATTCATAAAGCTTCTGTGTGCACCTACGGTTCTGCCCTCAGCAAGCTTACTGTCCCATGGGACATCTGTGGATACAAGCTACTCTTCTTGTTTGCCATTCTCCCCTCTTTGTAGCTTTCAGTTCAGTCTGGATTTTGTTCAGGACTGTCTGGCCTGGGCTGGGGGTTGGGTGGGTGTTCAATGCCATTGCTAAGCACTTGGTACCTGACACTGAGCTAGTGGCTATAGACAGTGCAAGAGAAGTTTAAGACCCAGCCTGTACCACTGAAATTCTTCCAAAGCAATTGGGAAGATAAGGAATACTCATGTGAAACCCTCAGGGACACAAAAAAGCTATATATAAGTAAACTTCCCTGGGGATGGCTTGGGGAGTAATAGCCTCAGGATGTCAGTGTCTGGAGGGAATCATGTGGGGTAGAACAGAATCATGGAATTGTAGGATGTTAGAGGTGGAAAGCTACCAGCTGGCTCAGTGTCTCACTTCCTAAATGATACTGGCATTCCATTTATGATGTTCTCGGAAAATGGACCACTGGACTCTAACTTCATCTGGGACAAGGATTTTGCTAGTTTACATCTATCATTGGACAGTTTCAATGATCATTCAGTTTTTTATTACATTGTACCAGAATCAATGTTCTTTAGCCCACTGAACTTAGTTTTGCCCTACTAGTCTGGGGTGGGATAAGTTGAATTACTGGTTTTACTACTTTGTAATACTAATACATCCAGTTCCCTTCCCATGGCCTCATTGTAATTTCTTGACCCTTGACTTTGGGATGGCTTGATTTGGGCAATTGGAATATTGTTGGATGTGATGCCCAGAGAGGCTTTGATTTTTGTGTGCCTTTTAGTGCTTCTTCCATCACTATGAGAAAAGTATTCCCCAGGGCACCTACTGATTCTCAAAGACAAAGAAACATGGAGAATAAAACTGAACCCAAACCATGACCTGAAGCAGAGCCCAGTCAAGCCTACATCAGATCAGACAAACTCCAGCTCACCTGCAGGTACCTATGAGGCAAATAGATGTGGTAATAAGGCACAGCATTAATGTGGCAATAGTGCACTAAAACATACAGCAACAAAGATTAGGTTTACTCCCTTTTACACCTGAATGCTCTTCAAATAGATGGAGGTCATTGTTATTCCCCCAAAATATTATCATTTTGTTCTCATTTGTCCTCAGTGCTGATAACCATTTCTGTGTGACATGCATTCTGAATCCCTGCTGTATATAATCGCTCACTCTTTCACCCAGAACTGAGCAAATGATACTCCAGATGTAATATGCCCCTCACAGATTCTATTAGGATCATCATTGCCCTTCAACTGAAAATAATACTTTATTACTGCTTAAAACTGCATTAAATAAAAAAAAAAAAAGCAGTTCCGTTGTTGGAGCATATTGAGCTTTGGGTTAATTAAAACCCTCCAATTTTTTCTGAGTCAGTTGCTGTCAATCCAGCTCTCTGACCCTGTATTTACGTAGTTGACTTTTTTTGATGTTAAAGACAGATGCTATTACACTTAAATTGTGTATGGTTGATTTTGGCCTAGCAACCTGAACTGTCAGTACAGTTTAAATCCTTATTCTGCCATCAAACATACCAACTATTCCTCCCCTATTTATGCCATCCATAAATTGGGTGAGTATGCCTGCTATGTCTTTATCCAAATTACAGAAGAAAGAATATTGAACATAACAGATATAAAGACAATAATCTTATAGCATATCTCTAGAGACTTCTAGGTTGAATATAAGTATGGTGGGTTGAAGTCAGCAACAAATCCCTTTTTATTTATTTATCTACTTATTATTTATTATTTTTTTAATTTTTATTTTTTGGCCACACTGCATGGCTTGTGGGATCTTAGTTCCTGCACCGGGGATTGAACCCGGGCCCTTGGCAGTGAAAGCATGCAGTCCTAACTATTGGACCGCCAGGGAATTCCCAGCAAATCCTTTTTTAACTGTACAGTCATCCTACCTGTGTTTCGGCATGTTGTCCACAAGAGCATTATGAGTGACATGATCAAAAGCCTTGCTTAGATCAATGTTTATCAGTGGAGTAATTTTATCAAAAATGGAAATTGGTTGGTACAGTATGATCTGCTCTTGGAGAACCGATATTGGGTCTTAGTAATTACTTCTTTTTTTTCTATGTGCTTATCAACACTGTTTAATAACCTCTACCATATAACTGTCAGGAAGCAACGTTGAAATAATGTCTCTAGTCTTGAGAATCTACCTTTAAAATTTTTAAGGAAATTTCTCATTCATGTAGTAGCATAACTTGGTACAATGCACTCCAAGATGATGCGTCTTAGGACACATCCCCTGCACTTGGTTCAGTCTCCCGCATTGTCTCCTGGACGAGAGGCATTTGTGCACCATCCCAAATCCATCCTGACCTCCTGAGCAGTTAGGCGGCCCCAACATGGGAATGCATTGCCCCCATAGTTATGAAGCTGGATCACTACAGCATCTGGATCACTACAGCTGGATCACCTGTTACAGGTGGAAGGGCTCACTGAGGTGCACTTCTCATGTCCTGCCCCAGGACTTGCCTACTGCCACTGAAGTGCAAAACTCTATGACATCCATTAGGAACCTTCACGCCTACGACCCAGAAGTGCAGAGGAGCTGAACTCCCTTGGACATCCTTCTTCCTTCCTCCTCACAGACAGATGGGATGGAGAAGAGGTGGTTTCCTATGGACTTCAAGAAGACATCCAGGGACTTCCCTGGTGGCGCAGTCGTTGAGAATCTGCCTGCTAATGCAGGGGATACGGGTTCGAGCCCTGGTCCGGGAAGATTCCACATACCGTGGAGCAACTAGGCCCGTGAGCCACAACTACTGAGGCTGCACGTCTGCAGCCTGTGCTCCGCAACAAGAGAGGCCGTGATAGTGAGAGGCCCGCGCACTGCAATGAAGGGTGGCCCCCGCTTGCCACAACTAGAGAAAGCGGTCACACAGAAACGAAGACCCAATACAGCCAAAAAGAAATGTAAATAAATAAATTAATTAAAAAAATAAAAACTAGAATTTGTAATTGGGCAACCTTCCCTTTAAAAAAAAAAAAAGAAGAAGAAGACATCCAGTAAAACTAAGCAATCAGCGTGTCATCAAGCAATGCACTTCCCTGTGTGGCTCTCTCTCCTTCCCCGCTCCCTAAGCACAAAGGCTCTTGCCACAAGCTTTGCCTCCGGGTAAGCCGATGCTCATGGTGTCCTGTCCCTATCCCCTTGGCACTCACGTCCTCTGCTCGTGGATGACTTCCTACCACCAACACTTTCTCAGCCTGCACGTGGGGTAGGCTGGACATGCTGGAGAATTGATGCCACCAGGAGCAAAGGATAAATACCTCATATTCCTCCTTCTTTGGGTGGGACAACTCAACAAGTTCTACCCTGTCTCTTGGAGGTCCCCAGGGGGATTCAGTCCCAGCTGCCCACAGCGTCAACCATTGACACACTCCTTATTGACCCTCTTGCCTTTCTTGTTTCACTTTCCCACTCCTGTTTTGGTGCTTCTTGGGATCTCCTCCCAAATAAATTACTTGGACCTGCTTCTTGGAAAACTGAACCGAAGGCACTAGAGAACTTGAAACTGCTCCCATGATAAGAACTCTCTCCTCACTGGAATCTCCCATTCTGATGGAAAGAGTGACAAAGGTATTTGTTGGCCAGATAGATTTTTAATTATTTCCTCTATTTTTGTATACTATTTCTGAGCAAAATTTAGTCAAAGCCCTCAGTCATCAAGGTCAGTATCATAGCATGTTACCGTAGTGTTGAAGCTTGTCATCTGCAACATTATGTTAGTAGAGCTCACTTTTTTGTTTGTTTTTGTCAAAATGTTATTTCTATAATTTGAATGGGTAATAAATGGGGACATGGTAAAAATATGTGCACAATGATAGATAATGAAAGTAAGCATCCCCCCATCCTAAGTCTACCAACCTGTTACTAGTGCCTTTCCAGAAATACTCTATGCATTAACAGTCACACACACACACACACAAACACACAGCACACACATCTGCACACACAGGCCCACAGGCCTATGTCCCTGTAGTACTGGGAGAATCCTGCACTGTACTTTCCAGACTCTTCTGAATTTTGCCTTCTCATATGAGAGTAAATCTTGGTGATCACTTCACACCAGTAAACCTAGACTTGCCTTCTCCTTTTAATAGTTGTGAAGTTCTCCCATTATAAGGATCAGTTTTGCATTGATGGCTATTTAGGTAATCTCGCTTCTTTAACATAATCTAAGCTGTAACAATCTAAAACCTTAAAACACCAGCTGTTTTATTTGCTCACAGCTCTGCAATCTGAACTGGGCTTGCCTGCGGTCATTCCTGGAGGTGCATTCAGCTGGCAGGTGGATTGGGGGCTGGCACGCTGGGATGGCTGGGTCTCTTGCTGTCACTCCGTTAAGTCTTAGGGCCACTATCTGTCCCCATGAGCCTTCCATTGCCTCTCTTTGTGGTCTCCCCAGCAGGGTAACTGGACTGGTTATGCAGTGACTCAGAGTTCTGGAAGCTTCCAAGCCTTCTTAGAGTTAAGCCAGAAACTGACCTAACTTTACCTCTGCTGTCTTCTATTGGTTGAACCAGGTCCTGGGCTCAGCCCAGACTCAAAGGGAACGAACTTCACAGGGGTGTGGATCTAGGGAGATGGGGTTCGTTGGAGGTCACCAATCTGATAGACCATTACAGGGGACTTCAGGGGAAACTAACTAGTTAGGGGATCAGGGCTCCCAACAGATGTATATCCCCTTTTATCGGATTTGTGATATTTTATTTGAAAAGATAATTATGCTTTTTAATAATGGCTGAAAATCACTAATTTACATCATGGAGTTATAAGAGGATTTAGAGAGATCATCCAACCCTTCCCCTTCATTTGACCGATGAGAGATCTGAAAATCTCAAAGGATGATTAATGGTCAAAAGAATGACAACATTCTCCTGACTCACGGTCAGCACCCCAATTCTTTACCCCCCTTCTTATGCTTTCCTGTTTCCCACTGAGTTTCCATTTATGGGCTTCAACCCATTCAGTTGGTGGTTTAACAAACATTTGTTGAGCACCTGTTATGTTCTAGGCACTGTTCCAGAAGGTCAGTATTTCAGTAATTCTAGCCTCACATGCAGGAGTGGTGTGCTTGGGCCATTTCAGGGGCCCTGATGGTGCGCTCATGTTCAGATTCACATTGAATGACATCATGTTGGTGGCTTGAAATTGGCCACGGTGGGAATATTCACAGCATTAAAAACTGGCAAACGTTACAAATCAGGACTCTTTTATTTCCCCCAAAGAGTTGGTGGTTCAACATTTACCAACACACCCTGGACTTAGTCTTAAATCACATTCTCTTTCAGGCTGAGAGGGGTTCCTTTACCACAGGCCCTGCTGACCCATAGGTCTCTGAATTTCCACTCATTTATTCACTCATTCAGTAAATGTTTATTGATCAACTACCATGTGATAGGCCCTGTCTGAAGGAAACAGCCTCTATTCTTTTCCAGACAATTATTTTCAGGCAGGAATGTGTGCCTAGTTTTTGCTAGATCTGATTTTTTTTTGCTAGATTTTTGTGTAGAATGATCCAGTTTTTCAATGTGAGCAACAAATTTTTGAAAGGTTTAAACTACTGCCTGGGCCAAACTAAACAAATATTAAGTTATATTTGTCATGGAGGTCACCAGTTTGTAACCTTTGCTTTAACCCTAACAAAAACGTATGACATCAAGGCCCTGGCCTCTCCAATCTCCCATTCCCACCCCAGTCATGCTGCAGTTAAATCACCTGGAAATCCAGGCCCAGTTTCTACATTATGTCTCTCATGATAAGTTTGAGATGTATGTTCAAAATAATGTCCTTTGCTTAAAGACCCTTGGGGGCTCCCTAGTAATGCCCACTTCTCCAGCCTGACATTCCACTCATCACTAAACTGCACTGGCCTTCTTTTGGTTTCTTGACCAGCCCATGCTTTCTGCCACAGGGCCTTTATACTTGCTGTTCCTTCTCCCTGGAACACTGAACTTTCACCTCATTTACTCAACACAAAGGTAATTTGCTCAGGGAATCTCCATCCTCCTAGACCAGATCAAGTTTCACTAATTTATCCTATGTTATTGCCATATTCTGCTCCTTTGTAGCTTTATGGTAGCCACAGAAAATGCACTTTTTAGATCTCTCACTGAGGGGCGTGTAATTGACATCCCAAACTGCTGACTGTGAATCCACCACCACCACCTCTCTGCTGAGGCCACACCTCCCATGGGCCCCTCCCAGCCCCTGACTGAGCACTACCGGAATACAAAGGCAGGTTCATTCTTGAGACCTTAAGACTCTTTTGATGGGTACCCTTGGCTTTGCCAGGTCTTCCTTAGAACTACACTGCAGCCCAAGACTACCTATCTCTCTCCTTCCCAGAACTGCATCACTGCCTGATGGCTCGCCCCGGCTTCTCCATCCCCCTCCCTAGTCTCAGTCACAAATAAATCCCTTTCATGTTTATTCCTGTCTTAGCATCTGCTTCTTGGAGTCCATGAAATAACACAAGCATCTATTACAATGGTAAATTTATATTTATATATGCAATTATCTGATGAATGCTTACCTCCCAGACTAGACCATGAGGGCAGGATCAGTTCAGGGATATGTTTATCTTTGGCTTACCTTAAATCCCAGCCTCTCCTACAGGGCCTGGCGCACAGTGGGTACTCAGTAAACACCTGCCGATTTAACATATGAAGGAAACAATGGATAATACATGGCGTTATGAAAATGAAAGGTGTAGTTAAATGTAATGTAGGCTTGTCCTGACTATAGGCTGTGCTAATTTCAACATGGGAAACTGAAATTGAGGAGCATCCCTTGGAGAAAAAGTACGTAAAGATAAGACAAATTCAGCCAGTCCAAATAGTCCACGTGGTAATTTAGGCTTAGAATTGGATTCCATTTCAGTGTACCTGGAGGTACCTCTGGTTTCTCCCTAAGTCACGATAGTTTGGTAACAGAGAACGCACTGAGCTAACAGGAAGAGTCTATTCAAATACCGTCCGAGATAACCTCAGAAGGAGTAGGTAACGAAAGCACAGTTGACAAAGGAGTAGTGAGACTGGACTAGCTTGAAACCTGCAATGACCCAGCTCAGCATCTCGGGCAAGTCCTTTTTCCTGCTCAGATTTTGATGTTCTCATCTGTACCATGAGAGGGATGGCCTGGGGGCCTTGGCCAGCCCTGGATTCTAAGTGCAGTGGACAGAGGTCACGGAGGAATGTCCTCTTCCTTGTTCCATACTATATCCCAAGTATCTACCACGGTGCCTGGTACTTAGGAGGTGCTTCATAAATCTCGCTTGAATGAATTAACAAAAACATGAATGGAGGATACCTCTTCTTTCCCCTGGGTACACAATGTTCCGGGGCCCCAATGTGTGCTAGCAGGGAAGGCAGGAAGCAGCTGTTTACCTTTGAGGGAGCGGCTCGGTGATGTGCTCGTGTAAACAGCCATTTACCCAGGTGTCAAGAGGAGCCGCTGAGAGAGAACACACATTTATTCCTTTCCTCACGGTAATGACCCAGAAACCCCGGCTTGCCGCTCTGCATTTTTCCAGGCACTCCTGGAGTGGAGGCCTGGTGTGTTTTCCTAACCCAGCCTGAGCAAGACCCTCACTCCCCAACTTTTACTCCAAGTCACTCCTCTCTAGTGACCCTTCAGGGCAAATATCAGCATCGGAAGTTATCTTATTATTGAACGTTTTTGTCCTCTTGCTCTCTGTATCCTTCCACTAGAATGGAAACGCCTTGAGATCCACCTGTCTTGTTCATTGCCCTATTCCCACACCTGGAGGAGTGTCTTATACTGGGTGGGGCTGCTCAGTCAATAGATACTGACCGACCGACAGATGAGTCAGATTTGCTCCAAGCCTGGTCTAGTGCAATCACTAGCCCGAAGTGGTGCTTGAAATTCCCACCACTAAACTCACCTCTTTGGGGTAAGTTAAGTCAGCATTCTTCACTCAATCATGATACAGCACTTTCACAGTTTTGGTCATATCTCTTCCTCTAATTTACTTAATATATCTCTCTAATCCATCTCTCCTCTTTTAATAAATTTCAAACACACAGTGTATGTCATGATTGTAAATGGAAACCAGTATCACTTTCCATACATAGAAAGTAACCGTAAAAATAAATACAGTGATCCAAACCTTAGTGCCAGAGGGATGGTGGATAGAACTCTACTTCACTATATTTTTTTCTTTGTGATACTAGGCATTTTGCTATGGGCATTTACAAACGTTATTTTGATATATGGTCCATAGGCTTCACCAGATTTCCAAAGGAGCCGTGGCATCTTCCCTAAGAACCCCAGAGAAGAGATACCAGGATATAGTCTGCGAGTGGTCCAAGTTTGAAGACTGTCCTTTCTTTGTTAAAAAGGAAAATCAAATAGTGTTAGGATAGTGTGTAAGACATGTTAGCATCAACCTGGAATATATTTTTTTGGTGCACATATGTATTTGTTTATGTTGGGCATATATCTTTGAGTGGAATTCCTGGACCACAGGGTATGTGCATGTTCAATTTTACATATACTGTCAAAGAGTTTCCAGGGCTTCCCTGGTGGCGCAGTGGTTGAGAATCTGCCTGCCAATGAAGGGGACACGGGTTCGAGACCTGGCCTGGGAAGATCCCACATGCCACGGGGCAACTGGGCCCGTGAGCCACAACTACTGAGCCTGCGCTCTAGAGCCCGTGCTCTACAACAAGAGAGGCCGCGATAGTGAGAGGCCTGCGCACCACGATGAAGAGTGGCCCCCGCTTGCTGCAACTAGAGAAAGCCCTTGCACAGAAACAGACCCAACACAGCCAAAAATAAATAAATAAATTTACAAAAAAGAGTTTCTAAAGTGGTTTTTCCTGGTTTATAATACCCACCAGAAGTATGAGAATCCCACTTACTCTACATCCTTACCTCATTTACTATTAACAGTCTTTTTCATTTCAGCTGTTCTAGTGGGTATGCAGTGGTAAATCCTTGTAGCTTTACTTTACATTTTCCCTGTGACTAATAAGGTAAAATACCTTTCCATGTGCTTATTGGCCATTTGCATACCCCTTTGCAAGATGACTGTTTAAATCTTTTGTCTATTATTTTTCTACATTTTTCTTATCTATTTGTAGGAATTTTTATATATTCTGGATATGTCTCTTTTAGTTTCAGTATTCCAATTTTTTTCTCACTCTATAATTCCACTCTCTTAATAATGCCTTTTACTGAAGAGAAATTCTTAATTTTAATGAAGCCCAAATTACTGATCTTTTCCTTTGCAGTGTTTATTATATTCTGTTAAGAAATCTTAGCTTATCCCAAGATCCTGAAGATATTCTTCTATATTGTTTTCTGGAAACTCTATTGTTTCACCTTTCATATGTACATCTATAATCCACTTTGGGTATATGGGGTGAAGTATGAATGAAGACTCTTGTTTTTTTTTTTTTTTTTCATTTCATATGGATTTTTAAGAATTCAGAACCAGTTTCTGAAAAGACCATCCTTTCTCACTGCTCTGCAGTGTCACCTTTTTCATAAAAAGAGTGTCCATATGTGTGTGGGTCTCCTTCTGGACCCTCAATTATCTTCTTTGGTCAATTTGTCTATCCTCACACCAATACCACACTGTCTTAATTACTATGGCTTTATAATAAATATTGTGCTCTGGTAGTGTAACTCCTTCAACCTTTTCTTTTTCGAGATGGTCTTGCTATTCTTGGACATTTTTAAGTCAACTTATCAGTTTCCAAGAAGTATCTACTGAGATTTTGATTGGTACTCCATTTATTCTGCATAAATATTTGGGAAGAGCTGATATCTTTACACACTGTGCCTTTGATTTTGAAGGTTTCTTTTTGAAATGTTAGGTTGGCAGTTATTTTCCTTCTGCACTTTGAATATATTATTCCACAGTCTTATGACATTTCAGTTTGAAATCACCTGTAAGTCTAATTGTTACTCCTTTAAAGGAAATATGTTTCTTTCTTTCTGTTCGTCCTGGTTTTTAGTACTTTTATTATAATGTGCTAAGTATTCATTTCTTAATATTTATCTTATTTGATGTCCAAAGTCCTTCTTTAAGCTGTAGATTGGCATCTTTTATTTATTTTTTTTGTTGGTTTTTTGGTTTTTTTGTTTTTTTGTGGTACGCGGGCCTCTCACTGTTGTGGCCTCTCCCGTTGCGGAGCACAGGCTCCGGATGCGCAGGCTCAGCGGCCATGGCTCACGGGCCCAGCCGCTTCGCGGCATGTGGGATCCTCCCGGACTGGGGCACGAACCCGTGTCCCCTGCAGGCGGATTCTCAACCAATGCGCCACCAGGGAAGCCTGGCATCTTTTATTTGATTTGAAAATAATTTAGCCATTGTTTCTTCATGTGTTACTTCTGTTCCATTTGCTCTTTTCTCATCTTTTGAGACTATACTTAAATATCTTTTTAGAAAAACCACGTCCATGTGTCTGCTAGCTTCTCAACAGCATTCATCTTTTCTCTTTCCTTTCTCGGCTTTAGTTCAGCTATTTTAGTCTCACATAGCATCCAGTTCACTAATCTTCCCTTTCTCTGTGCCTAAACTACTGCTGAATCTATCTGATTTATTAATTTCAGTTATTTTATTTTTAAATTATAGTTTTTATTTCCTGTTTTATACTTTCAAGTTTTCTGCTGAAATTCTGATTCTTTAAAGTATAATCCTTGAAAGTCTAATTTCATTTAGGTATTAATCATGATTATTTTAAGATTCATGTCTAATAACCCTAGTATCTGAACACTCTATCACCTGTTTATTCAGCCATGTGGCTTTGCCCCGTGAAATGACTGGTAGATTCAAATTAGATACCAGATGTTGTATTTTTAAATTTATTTTATTTTATTTAGTTATCTCTTTTTTTTTGATGTGGACCATTTTAAAGTCTTGTTGAGTTTTTTACAATATTTCTTCTGTTTTATATTTTGGTTTTTTGGCCCCAAGGCATGTGGGATCTTAGCTCCCTGACCCCCTGCATTGAAAGGCAAAGTCTTCACCACTGGACTGCCAGGGAAGTCCCCAGGTGTTGTTTATTTTTTTAAAATTAAGATAATTTGAGACTCTGGGTAACTTTATTTTCTTACAAAGAAGATTTGCTTTTATTTCTAGCAAACTGAATAGAAGCAAATCACCTAATCCAATCAGGGATTGAGTTTATTAAAACTGGAGTTCACTCTTTGTGAGGGCTGGTTTATTTCTGGTTCACCCCTATTTCTATGATATAGTCTTTTGTTGATGCCAACTGAAAACATGGGATGCTTTTCCTTATTTGGAAAAACTCCCATTTCCTCCTCAGTATTGTAAGACTGCCAGAGGTATTACTCAGCTTCTCTGCTCCAGCCACTGCTTGTGAATCACATAAAGGCCTTGAGAGGGAAAGCAGACTGAATATTGAACTCACATCTTTGCTCTTGCCTTTTCTCAGGATCTTAGCACCTCAGATCCTTGCAGGCTCGGTAGCTCTTTGATGCCTTCAACCCAAATCAATCAAATATTTTGTCTGGCTTTTCTAATTGTCCTTGGGTGATGGATTAGTGTACAGCAAACAAGACTACCATTACAGGCTTCAAGATATATTGTTACATGGCAAAAGGAAGTTATAAAAGAACATGTGTAGTATGAGCCTATACTCAATAAAATAAAAATATTAATAATTTATTAGAATATTCACAGAAATATCATCTGGAAAAGGAGTCACCTAAACATTTACATTGGTTACCCATTATGCACTATTTCTTTTCTTCTTTTTTTCTTTTTGTGGCTGTGCTGTGCAGCATGTAGGATCTTAGTTCCCCAGCTAGGAATCAAACCCCTGTCCCCCTGCAGTGGAAGCACGGAGTCTTAACCACTGGACTGCCAGGCAAGTCCCTATTTCATTTTTTATACTAGATATTTTTGTAATGTTTGGGCTTCACTTTTCAATGAGGGTATATTCATATATAAGGGGAAATTATACGGTCATTTAAAAAATTAAAGAAACAAAAATGGCATAAAAGACAAAGCAGCTGGAAAGTGGGCTTGTCTTTATCTCTGTTTCTTAATTTAAGAAAGCCAAGATTATAGAATATCAAGTTGTATGTGGAGAGAGTGTATTATGGTTAGACTCATGTTGCATTACAGTAGCTTCTCCTTACTAAGCTACATTAGGGAGGCACCTCTTAGTTCAGTGATTTTCTACGTTGGTGTGTTACCTGTGGGGACACAAACGTACTTACTGCTTCTTGGTATCTACTTGGTAACAGGGGAAACCAAAATTATAGGACTCTTCCAGTTCTAGGAAAACATTGACTTTTCCAAACTAACTTTAGCATGCAACTAAATTAAAAAGAACTTCCTTCTTAGAGAGAGAGAGATACAGACCCATATAGGGTGCTACAATTTATATAAAGGCTCAATCTGAAAACTCCATTCAATTGCTTTTCAAGTGAATACTGAAATCCATATTTGGAAGTGAATACTCATCTGAGATAATTTTCATCTTATTCATTCTACCCAGGTTTCTAGTCCTTTATGATTATTTTGAGTCTGAGTTTTGTCTCCAACTGTATTAACGAACACTTCCATCATTTTGTCAACTGAAAATTCAGTAGCCATGTGTCCTATGTCCTAATCTAAGTTATTTATGAAAATGTTGGAAAACACTTTTTAAAAATCAGAATCAGGGACAGAATAAAGTGAGACTTTACTAACGGGTTCTTCAGGTTGTCAATAATAAATCAACACCCTTTGCGTATGATCATTCGATCTACTTAAAATCCACCTGACTACAGTATAAACCTGTCCACATTTCTTTTGTTCCACTAGAGCTACCAAATATTTTATTCCCATTCAAGTCTTCTCTTTGGTGAACTAACTTAGTCACAGACCATAACACCCAACCCTCACGTACCTGGCCACGTTAGATTGGACTAAGGATGAACAAACTGGCCCAATCAGATTTTCTATCTCAAGAGTTTGGTAAAGAATTGATAAGACAGTAGATTTTAAAAGTTCTCATCAAAAGAAAAAAATTGTAACTACATAAGGTGAAGGATGTTAAGCAAATATATTGTGGTGATTATTTCACAATGTATTTTCAACTGACCCCTGAACAGCGTGGGTTTGAACTGCACAGGTCCACTTACATGCAGATTTTTTTCAACAGATATAGTACCTGTAATTTCATTTTACAGATCGTTAAGTTAACTAAGTGTGGGGAAAACTTTGAGTTTGATTAGAGATCACAGTAGGTGGCCTCAAAAGAACTAGGGTTTGAGTCCTGATTCTATCCACACTGTTTCAGCTTCCTGCCTTTGGGTGGGTGAGTCATTTATCAATTCCTTTGCTTTTGAGGCAGAGATAGCAGTATGCAGATTTTTGACTGGGGGAGGGGTGCAGGAGAGTAGAGCCCTAGCACACACATTGTTCAAGAGTCAAATATATATATACACAGATATGCACATATACACACACAGAGACACACACACACACACATAATCATTATGTTGTACACCTTAAACTTATACAATGCTATATGTCAATTGTATCTCAATAAAACTAAAAAATTTTCAAAAGAGGCATGGAGTCTGAGTCTGTTAGTTCTAAGGAGCCAAAGAGGAGGGTCGTGGGACTTGGGGCCTGAGGCCACTCTTGTGGAGCATCTATGATAGGCCAAGAAGAAGAGTGGGGGGCTGATGTTTTGGGAGAAAAAAAAGAACCAAAGCATGCATTGCTGAGAGAAATAGAAGTTTGAGAACAGAAAGCGGGAAAGAGATGAAAAGACTAGCTGTCAGTTGGCTTCTCAGTTCCCATGAGGTCTAACTTTATAACCTGCATTTTGATTCTGTGAATTTTTCTATAGTTTGAAAATAAACTCCTGTTTGGCTTGAGCAAATCTTATAACTGTGCTTCCCCCCAAAGTTCATATGTTGAAACCCCGACTCTCAGTACCTCAGAATGTGATTGTATTTGGAGGCAGGGCCTTTAAAGAGGTGACTAAGTTCAAATGAGGTCTTTAGGGTGGTCTGTAACACATCTGACTTTTGCCCTTGTAAGAAGAGATGAGGACATACAGGGGGGTAGCAGAGATGCACTAGCACAGAGCGATGACCGTGAGAAGAGGCAGCATAAGGCTGGCCATCCGCAAGCCAAGGACAGAGGCCTCAGGAGAAACCAGACCTGCCAGCACCTTGATCTGGTGCTTCCAGCCTCCAGAACTGTGAGAAAATACATTTCTGTTGTTCAACCCACCCAGTTTTTCGTATTTTATATGGCAATCCTGACAAACTAATACAGCAAGTTAGGTGGGTGTCCCTGCTTTCAGTAACAGAAGACTTAGACTTAATTGGCTCAAAGGATAGAATATATATTATTTCACATAACTAGAAAGCAGGAGGAAAAAGAGCTCCAGGGTTGGTTAATGCAGTGACTCATGACATTGTCAAGAATCTATGTTCTTTGCATGTTTCTGCTTCACCATTCTTATCTCAGTATGTCAGCTCTGACCTTAGGCTAGATCCCTTCACGTTGACAAGATGGTTGCAACATTTCCAGACATGACACAGTCCAGAAGAAGAAATTATTATATCTTTTTGAGTGTTTCCTTTTAAGAGCAAAGAAACGCTTCTTAGAAGCCCTCCTGCACTCTTTTGCACATCTCATCAAACAGAAATGCGTACTAGCCAATGACTAAACTAATCACTAGCAGTGAAAAATAGGGACATCGTGATAGGATCAACCCTGAATGAATTTGGCTCCATGGAGGAGGAAAGAGCCTACATAAAATGGAGGCAGGGTTAAGCAAAAAGAAGGGGAAATGAATTTGGCGTAGGTAACCAACAGTGTCTTTCTGGTTCCTTTTACCAATGTTCCCTAGATCACAACTGTATGTACAAGATTATTACAGAAAAATTTGACAGATATGTTGCTGAAATAGAAATACTTCTTTAATATCGCTCATCTAATCTATTAATCTTGTTAATGTGTACAAACAAAAACAAATAAAAATAAGTTTGGATGTTTGTATTTTCATAATCTTGCATAATTTAAAAATTTTGTATACATTCTCTCATCTGCTACATTTTACAAGAATGAGAAATTGAGGCTCAGAGACTTCAAATAATTTGCTCAAGAATATATTTACTCCTGGAACAATGGAAAAATGACTAGTGGGCACATGTCAGTGAGTAATGATAGACTAGATTAGAGATATAAAATCATAGGAATCTAGGTCACATTACGAGGACCTTGCATGTTGGGGAGAGGAGTTTAAAACTGATTAACTACATAGTAAGATCTTAATCTGAGGAGTGACAAGATGCAATGGTATTTCAGGAAGACTGATCAACAGCTCGTTTCCAAAAACAGTTCACAGGTGGCTTAAACAAATAGCACATAGGGACCACACTCAATTTTGGATTCATTCATTATCCTTCACCAATGTTTATTGAGCACATACCATGTAGCAGGCAGGCCCTGTATTCAGCAGTAGGGATCAGGGGATAATCGAGACGATACCGTGCCTTTCCTTGTGTCACTTAAAAGTCAGGGGCATTTGTATTGATCAGGGTAGGCTAGGCTATGCTGCAGTAACAAACACTGATTTGGCTCAAAACCATAAAGATGTGTTTTTGTTCCTGTAAATTCTGAGGCGTGAATGGCCCTCCTCTAGCTTCCACCTACGACATTTGAAACACCTGGTCTCCAATGACAACACAGCAGGGCAAGAGAAATAGGGAGGAAGCATGTCAGTTCTTAATTGTCTCAGCCTGGAAGTGACACATGTCTGCTCACAGTCCATTGGCCAGAACTGATCACATGACCCCTTGCTTAATGACAAAAAGGGTTGGGAAATATTTGGTTGGTGGAGGAGGCAGCACATGAACACTTTGAAAACGGTAACTGTCTCTGCCATAGGATTTTATAATAAATAAACTCAAGTAAAGATTTGTTTCTTCTTTAGACACTTATAAAGTCCTATGCAAGGAGTGGTAATATAAACAGCATTTTAATGACAGCTTCTGCTTGAGGAGAAAAAGTATCATGTTAACCTCGCTTTCAGACTGTGGGTATAAGGAGAAGATAAAGAATAACAAGTCAATACTAAAGAAAGGTGGCATTTTTATTTCTTTGCCCTGCAGCGATGCAGTAGAAAGAATAGACCTCAATTTGCATCGCAGCTCTCCTACCTGCTCCTTCTGTGTCCTTAAGCAAGTCGTTTAACCTCTGGGAGCTTACCTCTTCAACTTAAAAAAAAAAAAAAAAAAAAAAGGAATAATACTATCTACTTCAGAGAGATGTCGTGAGGATTAAAATTTAAATATACATATGCAAATGTCTACATCGCACCACAACTGGCACACAGGATAAACTCATTAAATGTTAAATGAGCCTGCTGCATATGAGTCAAAGCAAATTTTAGATCAGAGCACCCAGCCATGTTTTCATGTCATCCTCCACGTAGACTCTTGCATGAAATCTAACTCAGCTGCCTGGGCTTCAAAACTCCATTACCTTCTCATCCTGCCTCTTCCCCCCTACAACTTCCCAGTGTCTTATCTCACCAAGTTCTTCAATATTCACTCACCGCTCTGGCTAAACAATTTTCCTTGCTGCCTGAGACATTTGATAAGTCTCTTTAAAACTCTTCCCTTGTCACTGATTGCATTTTTTCAAAATATTGGGGGCCCCTCCGTATCAGACCATTCCCTATGGGAGTACAGTACTTTCTGTTCTGTTGACATCAGGCTTGGCCATCTGACTATCTGACTTGCTTTGACCAGTAAAAAGTGAGTGGAAGTGACGTGAGCAGAAGGTTCGACAGGCATAGCACACTTCCACTACCTCTTTTTTCTCTGCCACAGACCAGATACAAGCTTCTGTGTCAGCTTTGGCCCAGAAGTGAAAATGTGGGTGCTGATAGACAAAAATGTGGGTGAGAAACAGTCCTCTGTAGTGGTTATCCACTAAGATATTAGGGGTTATTTGTTACTGGAGCATAATCTATCCAAGAGATGGCTGACACAACCCCATGTCCCCACCACACATATGAGCTCTTCTTTTTAATGACTGTGTGTTCAAAAGCTCCCTCCCCTAGGACACTTTTTCCTCCCTCTTGCCTCCCCCAAATGCTTCAAATGTTTTCTCCATGAAGCTTCCCCTGACGATCCTGATCTCAAACAATCTCTCCCTTCTCTAAGCAACACCCCAACATGTTATCTGCAATCATATCTGTGAATAAATGTTTGTTGGCTACATTAGGGAGGGAATGCTGCTCCTATGACCCTGATGACAATATTTGATCACTGGGACTTCCCTGGCAGTCCAGTGGTTAAGACTCCATGCTTCCACTGCAAGGGGCACAGATTTGATCTCTGGTCAGGGAATTAAGATCTCACATGCCACTGCACAGCACGGCCAAAAAAAGTAAGAAAAAAAATTTTTCATCATTATAATACTTTCCCTGTGTCTTATAATCTTCACTGTGTGAACAGGGACCTATACTTGTTTCCATTTCTGGAAATTAACACCAGGCATGTAGAAAGACATAGTAAAAATTTGAACAATAAATGATGTGAGTTTCAGTTCTGGGTAAGATGGAGTAATAACATTCTACCCTATCTCTCCCACTAAGTGCAGCTGCTTGGTACTTCAAGCACACAGTGGGAACTCATTTGGTGATGTTCCTAAATTAAGAGAGTCCTTCAGTAAAACAAGGGCTGACATGTGGCTCTGGACAGCAGAATGGGTTTCTTTAGACCAGTTACATGCAAAAACTTCCTGAAGCTCCTTTCCCTGGGACTGAGCATTGGCTAGTCCCACAAATGTTAGCCAGAAAGTTGGACCATTTATGGCTATAATTTTGTTGTTGCTTTGTAGGTATGTGAGAAAACAAAAAGGGTTTGTAGGGCTCTTTTGGATTTATGAAGGCAGTATCCCCAGTGAAAGGTGCTGAACCACCCCTTGGGGTCAAAAAAGAAAAATGGGTGAGGAGGGATGGCCTATAATACTTGGGGTAGTGTCTGCATGGTGATCTGTGTAGCTTGTGAAACTGGCTTCATTTTATAGTGAAAAAGATATTTGAGGAACAGTAGAGAATCCTTAAAAAAAAACAGCTATTTGCCCCTGGGGAAAAATAAAACAGTTAAAGGCATAGTAGCACTGGACAGATAGACCAATAAATAAGCAATATGAGGGGAAAAATTAAATTTGGATTTTGTGATTTAAGGTCTAGAAAAATCCAAGACACTCTTGGGATGTGTTGTAGGTGAACGAGGGAAGGAACCAAAAGCAGGAAGGAAGGCGGTAGGTGGTGGCAGAGGCCAGCCTTAGGACCAGCTATACAGGTAGGAGGGTGTCATTTTTACTAGAGATTCTACTTCAAGATGTTTCAAGCAGGCATCAGTTCTGAAGAGCCTTCATTTCTTGCCTGCCCTGGGTTTCTGGGGTGTGGGCTGAGGTAAGTGGAAGAAGGGAAAGGTGGTGCTATATCACTGAACAACTCTAGGGGACACCATCCACTCTGCATTTAGGTAACAGAAGGAAGTTGCATTCTCCTTTCCCACTGATAGTTGTAAAAGGAGGAAACATGATGTTTTCCCTGAACCACTTGCCAAGCCCATCTTTCTATTTGATTTCTATTATATACATAACCGTTCTTCAATTCTCAGAGTCCTGGTTCGAAATTTTTAATATTTTCCTTTTCTTCAACATGTTGTTGACACAGGACACACTGAGTAGATAAAACAAAATGATTTTACCTGCTCACCTTAAACAGAAAAGCTCTTTTGCTAACAAGCCTCGCTGCTTTAAATTAATGTTTTTTTAAAAAAAAAAAAAAAACACGAAAAAACACAAATCCTGTAATCTAACTTGTAAAACATTTAATATTTTGGATATATGGCTTTCATGACCATCCAAAAGTCAGGCTAGCTGGACAATGGGAGCTGCCGGACTATTGTTTATTGGCCACAAAGCCATGAGGTGGCTCTTTCTCCCAGGTCAAGAGGTCAAGCTCCAGGGCATTAATTTTGCTGAGTTTCTTTGTTATAAATAACAAACAAGGTCATTTATTTTCATTTTCTTGTTTCTAACTCCATGCATCTACTCCCCAGGATGAACTCCATAAACAGGTGGCTGGAATGCTGGGGAGAAAGCTTGAAACAGTTCCAGAAAAGAGGGCATGTCCCACTCTGGTGAAATGGTTTGATGAGTTAGAGATTTTGTTACTGCACACGCACCTGCACTATTACTTGAAAAGCAAACACTCGTCTGTTTGGCACGCACAGATCTATGTAAATTAGGGGAGGTTATTTTGTTGCTAGTCCTTGGCTGTTCTGTGATCAAAATGCAATGGTTTCCCAATTCGTAAGAAACAGAATCTTTATTAGACTCAGTTCTTTTCTCAGTTTTTTTTTTTTTTTTAACAATTTTATTGCTCTATGGTTATTAAAAATAACATGCCCTATAAATTAAACCTAGAAACATGGGTGCTTATCAAAGAAAGGATGTCATCAGAAGCTCCAACTATGGGAGATATTTATGTACGATGGTATATAGATCTGTCATGGAAGGAGTTAATTAATATCTGTCTAATGATTTTTCTCTCCTTAAGGCCCCAATAGCTGTCTTTTGGCGAAGAATTAAAAAATGTACTAACCCCCACCCATCGCTAAGAGAGTTCTGGGTCCTCAGCTTTCATTGTTCAGCCAGTGGGCTTTGTGGGCGACACTGCAGGGCCCCTCTTGCTGGAAATCCTCTGAGCTTCCTGATTTCCACTCCTGCATAAACCTCCTCCCCCATCACTACCTTTGTCTCTTTGGGGGAAAAAAAACCTTTTTCACTCGAGCAAAATAAAAACTACCCAGTATTTGTTTCTGGAGTGTAATTATAAACTTCATTGTACATTCTTCCTGGCTTTGATGCTTATCTTGAAGAGTTCAGTGAAAATAAATTGTTTTTATGAAAGCAGAGAAACCATTCGATAAACACGCTGTCTCTGAAAATTGTTCCTGCAAAAGAGGTCATTCTTTCACTTTAAAAGAAATAGAATACATTTCAGAAAACAGGCAGGACAACAGTTTAGGATTTCTGTGAACACAGGATATATTTTTTTAAGGCAGGGTGTAAACACACTGAAAATTGCACACCTCCTGATTGTGTGGAGTGTATTGGTTTTTCAAATAGCTTTATTGAAGAGCTACTTAGGTCACAAGCAAATACTTGCTACTTTCCATATTTCCGGGAATGAATTCTCAGCTCAGTACTTTTTTTGCTACTAAGGTTTTGGGGGGTTACCATTCTATAATTACTATATATCTGTCAGAACCTATGGGTGTATCTATTCTTAGTTAAAGTCATACTCAGCTGGGAAAATGATTTGTTTTCTAGAGCTCTTCTTGTGCCTGGTAGCACAGAAACCAATATGGCCAAAATTGGTTGTAATACGAGAAACAACCTCATATACATAACAATATATTTATTACCATAAATGAAAAGTTTGCTTATTTTTTTTCCCATTTGCTCATGTGTCTATATTTCTTGACCTAAGTAAAACTATCAAAATAATTCACATTTCCAGACCAGAAAAGTTTGGATTCACTAAAAACTGAAACTAACAATGACAGTGCTTGGGGATTTTTTTCCACACTATAATTCCTGTGTGAAACTCTCTCTTGGTGATTAGTTTTCAAGACTGCGCTGGAGACGGTGTAATGAGGGCCCCAAGGTCAGAATGCTTCCTCTATACCATGTGTACATTCACTATTGTGAGAGCCTTGGTAGGTCTTGACTTGATTTTATCTGCATGTGATTTAGACTATGAACGTGAAGTGTTGATTCTCGGCATGAAACTCTCTTAAATTTCATGGAGATGAGTTATACAGACACTAAGAATCCATGCTAGATAAAAATGCTATGCTTTATGACATGAAGACAAATTCAGATATAAAACCAAGTATAAGACATTTTACGAATATAATACATTAGCTGTTATTATGGGAAAAGAAAAGAAACTTGTGTAGCTCTGGCCCTGTTAATTTCCATTTGGAGCTGCTGTTAATTTGGGTGCATTACATATTGCAAACAAGGATTATAATATTTGGATAGAACTTTTCATGACCAAAACTCAAGAAAATTAAACTGTATGTAATGTTTAATACAATCCTCATCTCAACTGAGGAAGCAGAACACAGGTTAAATTACTGTTCATAGATCCCTAAAAGTGGGAGTCTCAGATCTTTAGCTATAAAAGTCAGCAAGTTTAATGCAGTCCTCATGGGGACTTTCTTGCTTAATTTGGAGCCAGATAAAGTAGAGAAATAAAGTTTTTGAGTTCTGTCAAGATGTAAAAATGGTGTTCCTATTATATAAAGTTTGTGTATTTTTCCTTCCCATTTTTTAGAGATTCTTGGATGACACCAACTATCCAGTTACAAACATCAAGCTAATAAGACTGATGTTTTTGACCCAAATCATATAAACACCCTACAGGAATTTTCTTATGCCCAGAAGTTGTATTTTGGGTTCAAAACTGCTTCTTGTACTGCCCTCTTCTAAATCAATGACCGTTAGCACCGTGCAGCATAAATTCAAAGCATATTTAAGATATGTTCTTGGAGGTTTCTTCAAATTCAAGGCTAACGTAGTACAAAGGAAGCCTTTGTCTGTGGCATTTCAGAAACAAAACGCTGACAGCCTGAAAAAGGTGACACCCTTACGATGACACATAGCATGACAGTTACAATTGCATTAAATTTTTAAAAGCATCATTCTAAAGTTTTTAATGGATGGGTTTCAAATCCACTGGCACCCTTAAAATTGGGGGGCATTCTGAATGCAATGGTTAATCAGAACAGCTATAAATGAAACAACATATAATTCTAGTTTTACTGTGTACAAAAAGATCTAAAACAGCAGGGTGCAAAAGGCTCTCTTCTCCCAACACTCAGGTAGTTTGTTCTTCTCCAAATCAGAAGTGTTGGGTTCACTCTTTTCAAATCTTACCTTGACCGGGTTCCCTGGGAGGGATATTCCACTACAAAAACATCTGTCTTTCTTCCCTCCCTACACCGCCCCCCCCCCCCCCGCCTTTCTTCCTTCTCACTTTCCTTCCTTAAATGAATATTTATTTATTGCAAACCACCTAAGTACCAAGTGTGGTCCAACGTTCTTGGGATACAGCAGTGATCCTGCTTGGGCTCTTGAGCAGTGTGTCTGGCCCCCTCCCTGGAGCTTTCTTTTACAAATACCATGATGCAAATTTGCTTGTCAGATTGTTTCTCCCCATAGCAGCAGTAGCCATGTTACGACGGGATCTCCAGGTACCTGGATGGGACAGGGCATGTGTACATGCATGCAGGTGAATGTGTGTGTGTGTGTGTGTGTGTGTGTGTGTGTGTGTGTGTGTGTGTGTGTGTGTGTGTGTAGGAGTGTGATGGGTCCAATTCTCCTTTGAGGGCTTCCATGTGTGTCACTTTGGGCTCCTCTTTATCATTCAGAAGTGCCTAAAACAGTGTCCAGCACAGAGGAAGCATGCGAAAAGTAGCTGTTGAGTGCACGAAGACCGACTGTGGGCAAAATCACGTGGTCGGTATTCAGCCTTCCCAAATGACTGTTTCTGTTCTAGTGATTTTTTTCATTCAAAGTGCCTCAACATATGTATCTTCAGACTCATCAGTTTCTTTTTTCCTCTCTCCTTAATCAAGATCTACACTCAGAACTTTCGCTTACATTACTTCCTAAATCATCATCATCTTAAAATATTGACTGACCGAATATTGTTTCCTTCCCCAAGACATTTGCATTGTGACAGGGAGGGGGATTTTAAGAGCAAGCCTTTCCCACAACAAAGGCCGGGGAGGTGGTATCCCTAGCACCGGGCATTTCAGCCTCCTGGGAGCCTCCTGGGAGACGGTTGTCCCCTCCGTTTCTAGTCTCCACAGCTCAACGTTCAATGCCACGCAGGCGCCCACATGCAATTCCCTTCTCGCACCTAGTGGGGTTTCCAGTGCGAATATTTGTATTCCTGATCCTCGAGGTCTGATTACAACTTCAGGTTCAGTCTCTATGTAACTTTGATTATACTTTGCTTCATCCTCTGTAATCAAGCTCAGATTGCTCCAGATGCACGACAGAATGAGAAGAAGGTGAGGAATGTGAGTGTGGAAAGAAAAACTCCGCTTCCCAGCCTTTTGGGGGCTCCTTTTAACAACTATCTGGAAAAATATATAATTTCTTTTTTGGTACCTCAGATCAGCAGGCTGCTCCTCGTCTGTGGCCAGATGCTGCACTCTACGCCATTGTTAAATACTAATAGTGAAACTTAAAAGATGTACTCTTGCGAGACAACAGGTGGCCACTGCAACCTCCAGCTCTGATTGGTGGAAAGGCCACAGGCGCCCAGTGGCCCGGAGAAAGGGCCTCCACTTCTGCGTTTCAAGAACCTGCTCAATGGGGTGTTGTCCCGATAATATCTCAGCTCACTGCCAATTTGTGCAACCCGCTGGGCCATTAGGGAGCGCCGCTGGGTTGTCAACGTTAAATGGAGACTCGGGAGAGGAGACCAAAGCTTTTTCAGGAGGGGGGGATTGGAGTCAACCCAGCGACCACGTAAGCAGTTGTTCCTTTCCTGAATACACACCGCTCTCTCACGCAGTCTCCAAACACCCGACTCTGCTAAGAGAAGAGCAAATACACAAACTTTCGCCTAATTGAAGTTTATTTTTCCTGCTTGGTTCCAGAAAGATAATATTGGGCAAAGGTACATACACAAGGTGTCACCAAGCCAGGGTGCCTATTTTGGAGAACAGACGAAATGAAGAGAAAGTCCTGTGATGCTTGTCTGAAAAACTTCAGGCCGTGGGCCAGCAAAGTGTGATCAGGGACGAAAGTGTGAGTGAGTGTCAGCTAAAATATTTGTAAATTTCTCCCTTCCTGTTAAAGCAGTTACCAGACAACCATATTGGGGAGGGGGGCAAATCTCACAGCCTCTCCTTAACGTTCTCATCTGGTAGCAAATCCCTTCCCTTCGCCAAGGCTGAGGGCCAAACTGTCAGATGAGCCCAAAGCAAGGGGGGGGGGGAGATGTAGCTTAAAGAAAGAGAAAGAAATCAAGGGGGGTGGGTGGGGGGGTGAGTGCACTGTGAAGAAGTTAATCACCCAGAACCTTTTAGGAAAATAGGGACATTTTCTCTCAGAGAGCGGTGAGTGATCCGCCTAGATCCAGTTACTCAAATGCCTTTCGAATACAAACAAGAGCAAAGAAAATACGAAGAGAAGCGACATGAGGCTTAACCCGGGGAGCTTCAAGTCTGCCTACCTGTGAAAGGTCAGGCCCCCATACCCCTCCTGGAAAACACCACAGGTGTACACAGGGCTCCCAGCTCCCGGCTCTTCGGAGGCAATCTTGCCGATTACCTGCTGGGTTAGGTGCCTCCAAGAAGGGGACACTCGTGGGGGAAGGCGGAGTGGGGTAGAGGGACCGGGGGACCCACGAGGAAGGCATGGGGACGAGGAGTGGAAACCGAGGGAAAGAGGAGTGGTGGGAAGGGAGCGGACGGCGCGTGGATGCTGCTGGCAGGAGCCGGGGGCCCAGGGCAGCGGGGGTCCGAAAGGGGGCGGGGGTCCACATCGGGCACGGGACTGGCCGAAGCGGCCGAGGGAAGGAGGGGAGCGAGGAGCGCTCCGAGGCAGCGGGGACAAAGAGGACCGGAGAGGGAAGGGGGGCGCGGTGGGAAGAAGAGGGGCCCCGGAGAGGGGGAGGCCGCAGCGCGGGCGACGGGGCGGTCGAGGGCTGCGCGAGGCGCGGGGTGAGCCGCGAGGGGCCGCGCGGGGCAGGGGCCGGCGGGGCGGGGTCCGCGCGCCCGGAGGCGGTCCGGGCCGAGAGCGCACCGGCGGGGCGGGCGGCGCGCCAGCTGCCCGCGGTGGGAGGGGCGGAGCGGCGGCGGCGCGGGGAGGGGACCGGCGGCGGAGGGAGACAGGAGGGGGAGAAGGAGGGGAGGGGCCGGGCCCCTTGTCTCCGCGGCTCCTCTCCTCAGTCCGCCCGGGGAGGAGGAGGAGGAGCGGGGCCAGCCGCCGCCGCCGCCGTCGCCGTCCCAGCCTCGCCCCGCGCACCTGAACTCGCCGCGCCGCCCCGGGCCCCCGCGCCGCGCCCCGCGCCCCGGGCGCCCGGCCGGTGCGCAGCGCTGCCTTGGTGCCCCGGCGGGGCGCGTCCCCCGGGCCGCCTCCCGCTCTCCCGCGGCTCGCGTGGCCGCGCCTTTGTGTGCGGCGGCCGCGGCTCCCGGGCTCCTCTGGCTCCCGGTCGCGGCGCCCCTCCGGCCCAAGTCCCGCGCGCCGCCCCCCGGACAACCCCGGCCGGGCGCCCCCGACGGTGGATCTAGCGGCTTCGAGGAGGCGGGCACCGGTCCCGGCGAGCCCCAGTCCCGGCCCCCGGCCCCGGGCCCGGCTCCGGCATGGATGTGAGATTCTACCCCGCGGCGGCCGGGGACCCCGCCGGCCTGGACTTCGCGCAGTGCCTGGGGTACTACGGCTACAGCAAGGTGACCGGGCCGGGCCAGGGCCGGGGGGCGGCGGGTCGGGGGCCACCTCCCCATCCCGGGCGCGCCTCGCGCTCCAGTTCTCCGCCTGCTGCACTTTTCTTTCCCCTCTCCGCTCCTTTCCCTTTGCGCCTTCATTTCTGTCCAACTCTCCCGCTCTACTCTTTCTGTCCCCTTCCCACCCCCCCTTTTTGTCCATCAGCCGGCGCTCCCCTCTCCCCTCCGCCTCTCCTCCCACTATCTCTCCCCCCCCCCCCCCACCACCCGGCCGATGCTCTTTGGCTGCCCCAAAGAAGGGAATAGCAGCCCAAGAACTGCAAGGGGGACTCGCGTGTGATTCTTTGTTGTTGTTATTAGTAAACACGATCGCAGTCCCCCTGAGTTTGGGGGGGGGCAACGCAGGAGTCCCCCATCTCGTGGTCTGATGACTTCGCCGCCCCCCTCCCAGCCCATCTCACCTCCCCCACGCCCCCGAGAGCTGGACCCAGGGCCGCTTAGCGAAGGAAAGGAACTAACTTTTGAGCGTGCCCTGGATGGGGGAAGAGGGGAGCCGCGAAGTGGTGGGACCCCCGCAGGTGGTCTTTGCTGCCCTCTCGCTAGGGCGCTCTGGACCATGCAGTGGAGGTGCCCGCCCCTCCCTGGTTAGCACAAGTGGCTTCTTATCTTTCGTTTTGGGGGGAGGGGTAAGTTTGGCATTTCGGGGAGATCAGGGTTGGAGACCTCCACACCACGCCCTGGGTTACCCCACCTCCTTCACCTCCCCCTGTTCCAACTTCGAGGACCCAGCGTTTCAGGTGGCCAAAGGTGGATCTCAGAAGGGCAAGCTGGCCGCAGCTCGGAGCGGCGAGTCGGTGCGAGAACCGCGGCCCTTGGGCCAGCGCAGCGCGGACTCCCGTTCTCTATCCTTTCCTGCAGCCCCCAAGGCCAAGCTTTAGAGGAAACGTCACCCCGAGGGCGATATTCCGAGAAAGAGCTGTGCCCTGGATGGCCTGTGCCTTTTGAATGTGGTTTTTCTTTCTCCTTCCCCTCTGCTCCTCCCTCCTCCCCTCCTTTTTCTTTCAAATCGCAGTTTGTTTATGATTGCTTGGATAACAGAGGAGGAAATAAGGAGCCTGCAGAAAGAAAGGTGCTATACAAAACTAATGAATACATAGCAGGAAAAGGAGGATTTGTATCTAAGAGTGAGGAACAGTTTTCTGTGCCCCGTGGCTGATGGAGGCTCGTGTTCCTTTCTGTTTGTTTATACTCCGTTTCCAACTCCAGTGCTGAACTTTGTGAAACACCGTTAGGGTCTCTCTTCCTCACCCCTCTCCCCTGTGGCATCATCACCCAGCTCTGCGCCTGGCACGGAGGGGCCTCTCAACAAGTATAGAAGGAAGGGACATCATTCAGTGTGTTTTAACCCGTTGGTGATGGTGGGCGTTCATGCTCTCAAAATTCCTAGAGTGATACATTAAGCATTGAAAGAGAAGCAAGAAAAGGCCTATCCCTGTAGCCAGAGTTAAGGTTTAGTTTCGGCCCTCTGATTTTGGATTTACTCAAGTTATTAAATGCTTGAAAAAGTCTCCCACGTATGCTCAGTTAGGGACTTAGGCAGCCTAATTAAGTATGTAGTGTTTCTGAGAATCCACCTAATTGTTCCAGTGGGGTATTATTTATCTCCTTACAACTTAGCCTTGTGTATTCAAGCCTTGTATAGCTGGGCATGCTCTTATTTTTGGAAGCCATTACCTTGCCTAATGTAACTACTTCTTTCTCTGATTTAAGATCAGCAACACTCGAATGACACCAAAATAGAAACCTTTTGTACTAATCCAGTCACTGCAATGCGTGGCAAATCTCTCTGTTCACTAGGATCCCAAGGGTACTTCAAGGGACCAGAGGAAATTGTGGGTGTTTTGTGTGTGTCTCTTTTTGTTTTTTGAGAAAGGCTATTTCGAGTCAATTTAAACTCAGAACATTTACTTCTGGGAGCGTCTAGAAAGCTTAAAAACAGACAATATTTATTGAGATGCTTGTTCAATTTCAGGAGTGAGGATGCAAGTTGGATTGCTGTCATATTTTCCTAATGCAGCGATTCTCCTGAAATAACTCGGTTTCTTAGTTATTCAGCAATCTGTCGTCTTAAGTGCTCTGTGTACCCAACTTATGAAAGTTAGTGCTTAATATTGGTAGAAATCAGATTGTACTTATTTTAAGGGATGTTTGCATTTCATTCCTTGCAGATAAAAATACAATAATCTTTAAATTGAGCCACGATACTGTATTTTTCTACTCTTAATTTCAGAAGTGAAAAACCCAACCTTACTCCCCGTAATTTTTCCTTATGGGGAGAATGCAGTAGAAGAAGAAGTATTAACTTCATGGGTATAAAACAGCAAGTGCTAGTTAAAGGTTTATAGCATTTCATTTCATAGCTAACTTGTGTGTCTGAAGTGACGTTATTCAATAGATTTATATTGAAAATGTAAAAACCAGCGTACAAAGACATGCATGTATCTTATTTGAAAACACCTGTAATCATTAATCTTTTAAGACTTAACTTTTGATCATGTGCGTTATCTTTCCGGATGGGAAGTGATGGCTTTCAAAGAAAGTCTGTTTCTGCCCTTTCTTGTTTTAACGACCATCTGGGAAACTTTAGAAGAAATACAGAACCCTCCGCTCCAGGCTTAACAAGGGAAAAGTTAGCGCTTATCGTTAAATTTATTTACAAACCGTGAATAATAGGGTTTCATTCATTTCTCTCTTTAACAAATGACCCGAGTCCTTTGTATAACTTATATGCATGTGTATTATCTTCACATTCTGTGAGTATGTGGATCCTTTTTAAATGTCAGCGCTCATGAAAGTGTGTACTCTGTCTATGGAGAATGGATGAAAGAGTTTTGAGGGTTCAAAAGTCATTGCAAGTAGGAGAATAACTTCAAATAAAATATAGCCAGGATCATTAAAATCAGTTAATAATTCATGAACCAGCCACTGATGTATAAACTTAAAGTCATCTCTGTTTCCTCAGGGCTAATTTCCATTTTAATTTCAAGTGGAAAATCTACTGTTTGAACGTTTCTTTTTCTGATGCAGCTAACACATTAGACTAACACCTATATCTTTTTTTTAAAAAAAGCCTTATGTTATTCAAGTGAATTAGTGACCCATTGTCTATATATCTGGAACTTTTCTTTCCCTGGGTTCAATTTGTATTCACCAGTAAGAAGATAATATGCAGCACATCAATCGGCATGTAGAGGTCAGAAGTCTGCTCTCCTCACCCCCCCTCCCGCCCCAAATACACTGTTACATTTAATGTGGGTGTAAGCCAGGTAAAATCATGCATTGGGTTAATAATGAGTTTGGACTAAACTCTAGTTACTAGCTTTTCCGCATATTCTTAGGGCTTCCCCCACCCCCTTTCAAAATATGGCTATTGACTTCTTACCCTGTGTAGAATAGTCCTATGCTGTTGTAACTCCATCTGTCCCAAACATTGCTTTCTAATTCTTATATGTGTTATTGATCACTCTGCTTAATTAAGATGTTCTGATGTGAGCACTTTCCCTCCACCTCATGGGGCTCTACGTTGGCTAGCTTGACGAATAAGAGGAACTGAAGGGTGGTTTGTCATTGGTCTACCTTATTGGAGACCATGGTTCAAGTTGAGAACATATTGAGAGGGAACGGGGCTTTGATTGAAACTCTCCTTAAGTGGATATCTTGCACTGGCATGAGAACTCATGATTTTTTTTCTAGGGTCCGGAGTGTGGGGGTGTTGAATTTTGAGAGCAGATGGAGAGGTTTCCATGTCAGGTGTTTAGCCAAGATGTGGAAACCACATTGTGAAAGAAATAAAATGTTTTTTTAGGGACCTTAGAGCAAGGGTCATACACTCTGTCTGTAGGGACAGCCAGGTAACCTTCATGAAGCTAGAGGTTGTGGTCAAGTGGAGAACGTGCCCCATTTAAAGAGGGAGCCTTGCTCAGCATTAGTAGATTGTTGCCATGCCAACATTTGACCCAGTATCTCCACATTCTGCGATTCTTTTTTTTCCAAGAAAATGATAATCTGGGTTTTTATGGGAAATATCCTGAATTTTAAGTATTGGCTGCAAAGTAACAAATCCTTGAAATCATTATGTGGGACCCTCAAAGCATGCCTGTGTACTGCTCCTTTGCAACTTCTGTCTTAACACACTCATATGCAGATGAAGATTCAAAAATCATTTTTAAATAAATCATTTCTAGTTTACGTTCAACTATGTGGGCAGTTCTACTACAGTGTTCGACTATGTGGATAATTCAGTTGAGTGAGCGGAGGAGATATAATTTAACCACTTTCAGTGTAGTTCTAATCTAATAATTTGGATTCTATCATTCGTTAGTTTTATGGTCTCAAGCCAATGGAATAGTCATTCTAGGTCAGGAGTTGGTAAACTGCAGCCCACAGGTCACGGGTCTGCAAGTTAAGGTTGGTTTTTGCGTTTTAAACTGTTGAAAGAATTCAAAAGAAGATTAATATTTCGTGACTGTGAAAACTACATGAAATTGACTTTTGTGTCCATAAATAAACTTCTATTGGAACACAGCCCCACTCATTTGTTTACATCTTCTCTGTGGCTGCTTTCATGCCACAGTGGCGGGAGTTGAGTCATTGTGACAGAGACTGCATGGCTTGCAGAGCCTAAAACATTTATTACTTATAGAAAAAGGTTGCCAACCCCTGTTCTAGATAATCGGTCCACTGATGGTACCGTGATCTTCCTTTGTTCCAAGCCAAGGCAGTAGAAAGAAAATCAAGATGGCCTAACTGGAAGGATGACTATCTCAGAGAATGTTTCTGGAAATGCTTCTGGAACAGTGGGGTCTCAGCCCTGGCTTCAGCCATGGTTGGGTAGGAGGAGGCTTGTAGAAGATACTCAAGCTCAGCCTGGGGTATTAGTCTGGGGTAACCCAGCCTAATTCAGTAAGAATCTCTGGGGATGGGATCCAGGCAGTAGTGTGTTTAAAAGCTCCCTGGGTGATTCCAACATGCAGCTATGGTTGGAAACTTTGTTTTAGGCTGAGGATCCTGAAGTGAGCAATGTCCAGGGGCAGTAAAACTGGGTACGAAGTTGTGATTGCTATAAAGAAGACAAGACCTAGGACAGAAAGGTTGGTTCCTGGTGGGCACTCAGGGCCTTTTGAGGCCCTCGGCAATTCCTAAGCCCTATTGATTTGGGCTCCCCTCCACATCCTGCATTTAATACACTATGACATGATACCACATCTGAGTTGATGTTGATTAGGTGGCTTATGTTTGTATTTTGTAGGCATTTAATTGAGCATCTATTAGTTTTAATTTTGTAGCGTGTGCGTGTGCGTGCACACACACTTGCTTCTGTGCTGTGTGGCCAATTACTTTTTTCTACATTTTTAACATTTCTGTAGGCTCCTGAGAAGCTTATAGTTCTAGGTGTCCAGTCTATGGTGACTCACGGATAAAGCAGTCCTGCTGACACAAACTTGAGGTCCAGAAACTCCCCATTTTGCCACGTCAGCCAGTGGAATATTGATGAGAACCCTGTGCTCGGTGAATCCTAAGAATGTTACTTCTAGTCATTTCAGGTGAAGTCAATGGTTGTACGTGGCCACAGCATTCAAAGTGTGTGTGGTTATTTCAAGAACTATCTACTCCAGGTCACAAACTGTCAAGGGGACATTGAATCCACTTGAGGACTTCTTTTGTTTACTTTGCACCAGTATTAAAAAAAATAAATTAGTTGTCCGTTTCTAAAAATCTTTGCATATAAATCTGGATTTCCAGTTTGTCTTTCATCATAAATACTGGACCTGTACCCTCGCGTGGCATCATCTGCCAGTTGCCCTGATTCAGATGGCTATGTACTCCACAGTTCACCGTGGTCCTCTCCACTCCCTCCTCTTCATACTTAGCCTTCCGTATACCTCCCAGGTCCCAGGAGGCTTTGAGTTTGAAAACTTTGATTAGAAAGAGATGAAATTAAGCGAGCATCAAATGATGCTCAGACCTAGTGAAATGAGGTCACTGTCATCGGAGAAATACAGACCCAGTGTTCCTTGCGGTATGTAGGATAGTAGATGAAATGGAAAAGAGTAATTTGTGATCATATTATGTAGAGCCGTGCTCCTCAGACTTTAGCATACATGAGTAATACCCAGAGTGCTTTTTGTAACACAGTCCATTGGACTTTACCTCTAGAGTTTCTGAATCATAGGTCTGGGGTGGGGCTCTCAGGTGATGATGTCATGCTGTGAGTGGCATGGCACAGAGGGCCTTCAGTGGTAAGGGAAGTAGTTTGTTCTTTGTAAGTTTATCGGCTAGAATGCTTGGGGCTGCAGGTAACAGAACGACCAAACAGTGCATAAACCCTAAGGACATTTGTTTACTATTAAGTCTTTAGGTAGGCCATTTCAGGCTGTTTTGGATGGTTCAATCATGTCTTCAAGGACCCCCTTTACTTTTCTCTTTATTCCGCCATCCTTGGAATTTCAACATTCTCCTCATGGTCACAGGTTGGCTGCTGTAGCTCTAGGTGTCATATCCTCACACGATAGCATGCAAAATGAGAAGCAGGGTAGTGGTGTGGGTGGTAGTAGAGGAGCACTTTCTCTTTCTACACATCTCTTACTAAGAAAGAATAGTGGGGCTTCCCTGGTGGCGCAGTGGTTGAGAGTCCGCCTGCCGATGCAGGGGACGCGGGTTCGTGCCCTGGTCCGGGAAGAGCCCACATGCAGTGGAGCGGCTGGGCCCGTGAGCCATGGCCGCTGAGCCTGCGCGTCCGGAGCCTGTGCTCCGCAACGGAGAGGCCACGACAGTGAGAGGCCCGTGTACCGCCAAAAAAAAAAAAGAAAGAAAGAATAGCTCTCTTGGAAACAGTTCAACTAGACTCTTTCGTCTTACTGTTCAGAAATGGATCACATGTCCACCCTCGGACAGTCATTGGCAAAGAAGAAGGGGATTGCTGTGATCAGCATAGACCAATCCCATGTCATCCCCTGGGGCTGGACACTTGTCACATGAGCATAATTGATGTTACGCTCTGTTAGCAAGGAAGGAGGCTGTTGAAAGGACACCCGTGTCTGCTGCTGAGCACGTTTGCAGAATTTTGAGTGGGCTAGCGTGTGGTAGGGGTTGAATTTTGTGAAGATGAATCTGACTTTTTGACTAGATTAGCGTGGGGCCCGACAGGAGGTGGCGGACGGCGGGGACCAGGGAGGACGCCACTAACCAGTCGAGATAAAGGTGCGAGAAGGATTTGAACTAAGGAGATGTGAATATGGATGTGAAGGAGAGGAGGGCACCGAACAGAGCATCTCTGTAGCTTAGGAAGGAGAAAAAGGAGGCGGAGATGACTCAGGGTGTTTGAACTGGGGACCTGAATGAATGTTAGGACTTCGAACAGAAGCAGAGAGACCAGAGGAGAAGCTGGGGTTGAAGGAAAGATAACGCTGATATGGGATATTTTGGTGGAACATTCCCACAGAGATGTCAAGTAGGTGCCCTGGAACCTACCCGTGACTTGGAACTCAGAGAGCTCAGGGTTGGAGAACCAAAGTCGGGAGCTTCCTGTAAGTGATACGGCGCTGGAAACAGAAGTGACTTCTCTGAGTAAGGAGACGGGGTGGCAAGGACGCATCCTTGGTCTTGAGGGTTGGCTGGTGCTGTGTTTGGTAATCCAACTTCCCAGTTAGGGAGGCAGTATTTTAGGATGTAACATGTGAAACTCAGAAAATTTGGAAATCTTACTGTATCATGACAAGGTTGGTATAAAAAAGGAGTGTGTGTGTGTGTGTGTGTGTGTGTGTGTGTGTGAGATGATAATATCTTTTCTGTCTTAACAGTTATTTGGAAAGAAACAGTCTTAAATGGCTATCATCAAGTGGGAATAATGCCGAATTTGCAATACCATACTTTACAACCACATCAGCCATTTATGAATTAAAACATTTCATGTGTTTTTCTTTGTGTAAGAGATGCAACTTCAAACTGGATTTTGTGACATGTTCATGATGTCATAGGTATCTTGGGGAATCTGTTTTGAGTGTGGTTAATAAGGAAGGACAGGATTTCTGCTAAGTATGCTTATAAATTCAGTGTATTTTAAAGGTGGATTCAGCACTCTTTAAAAAAAACCCTATTAAAATAAAAGAAGTAGAGGTTCTTATTCAAGGTCTGCATGAGCTTCTGACAGGTTTTATCTTCTCTCTTTGTAGTAGGTCATTTTATTTTCTTTGTCTCCTAGGTTTGTATCCTAATCCCTTCCTTTGGGAGGCCATGTTCTTTTAGATATGTTCCACTCTTGTATAAAACACATTAGCCATTGGAAAATGGCCCTTCTTGTATGACTAACATTCTATCTTTAATCTTAATTTAATTTTACTTTGTTAATAAAAGGATACTTGTCATGTCTTGATAATGCATAAGTTAAAGAAATTGGCCAATATCAAGAAGTGTTTGGACTTCACTCTAAATACATATTTGAATGATATAGATTCGTTCTTTTGGAGGAGATAGATTTTTAAGGTGGGCCCTTCTATTCCATATCTTGTGAGTTTAATGTGGCCTTTTCTACATTGACTATAAATTGTTTATATAGAAGAATTATATTAAATATTGTAATGGAAGGGAGTTTTCAAAATATTTTAAATTGATGTAGTGTAACTGTACTATATTGTGAGATTTTTCCAGCAATTACTACAGCTAATTTGTAATGAGCAGGGGATTTTGGTGTGCTGCAGAATAACAAATTTTTTCCACTTTCTTTTAAAAATCTTCTAGGTATAGGAAGGAGAAGTCTCAAATGCTGACCTGGCTAGAACACTTTTATGACATATGTATGTTTGGTTGGAAGTTGGTTTTTCTCAAAAAAAGGATGAGTTAAATTTAGAACTATTGAGTACTCATAAAGCGTACTAGTAGATCTGTTTTGCTACTCCTTTATGCCTGTCTCCAGGGAGAAACTCAACTCATTATTTGGCTTACTCAAAAAATTCTAACAACAATGTTTAATGGAGAAGTGGTTGAACTGTTGTATAAGTAAAAATTCTTCGGACTCCAAGTGGGGAAAAGTCCTCAAACTGAGTTAAATAGAAAAGGGGTTGTAAGTTTTGCTTCAGGCATAGCTGGATCCAGGTGTTACAAAGGGATGCTGTCAAGATTCCTTTATATTAGTTCTGTTTTCATCTGTTTGGCTTCTTAGTCAGGTTATACTTGGGTGGTGGGAAGATGTTCAGTAGCAGCTCCAAGTCACACCTGCACAGCTCAGCTTCCCCAAGAAGGGGAGATTCTCTTCCCTGCTGGTTTCTATACCTCCTCTGCACTGAGTCTCATTGGACAGACTTGGGTCACGTGCCCAGGGCCAACATCACATATCCATCTCAGGATCAGGGGCGCATACTGGCAGCCCCATGGAAACCACATAGGCCAAGAGTCGGGAGCAACGGATCCTCAGAGGGAGAGCAAAATGCTGATGTCACAGCAAAGGGAAGTGGGCGTGAGGTAGTAAAAAAAAAAAAAAAGTCCATTTAAACTGCTAAATGAAGTGAAGCTTGACAATTTTGATGATTTTTGAGGATTTGAGTTGTCCATGTTTCTTATTCTTTGTGGAAACCAGAAATAGCCTGTGCTTATTTAATGCAAATGTCATCATTGTTATTTACCAAGTATTTATTAGGAATGCACTTCTTGTGAGGGGCTGAGATTAGATGTGGTCTGCCTTCAAGAGACCTCTAGTTTGGTAGAAGAGCAGGTGTGCATATGTGAGTGTTCATGAAATTCGTGTGTGTGTGTGTGTGTGTGTGTGTGTGTGTGTGAATATGTGTACATAGGGAGATGTTCTAGGCAGAAGCCAATGGTTGGTTTGGTGAAAGTGTTCCAGAAATGGTCAAGGAAGGGGAAACTCCAATGCAGGCAAAGAAAGGCCTGTTAGTTAGGGTTCACCTGCAAGTAACAGAAAAAAAGCTTGAGGGAATTCCCTGGTGGTCCAGTGGTTAGGGCTCTGCACTCTCACTGCCGAGGGCCCAGGTTCCTTCCCTGGTTGGGGAACTGAAATCCCACAAGCTGTGCAGTGCGGCCAAATAAAAACAAAACAAAAAACCCCCCAAATAAACAGTAACACCCCCAAACCACTTGAGAAACAGTGGCTTAAATGAGATAGATTTTCTCTTGTCCCTAATGAAGACCAGAGGTGAGTAGTTCTGGGCTGTTATGCGGGCTTCATAGACATCTGGGACCCAAGCTGTCTCTAACTTTCATGTGACTCTTGTCATTATGGTCCAAGGTAGAGTGGCAGTCATCATCGTGGTCCAACCAGCAGGAAGGAAATGTGGTCACGGGAGGTCTCCAGAAGCTGCCACAGGACACTTGCTTATTTCTCACTGGCCAGAACTGAGACACATGGCCACACCTGTGACTGCCAGGTTGTGGCTGGCCACGTGCCCAGGGGACACTCAGTTTCTGCAGAAGCAGGGGTGAGTGCCCATGAGTGAGTGATGGGTGAGGTCCAAGGAACCCTTTTGGGTATCTCAAAGTTGGAGATTTTGTGTACAAAATGTAATATTGTATTTTGCTAAACTTCATTCAATATTTTAGGTTTTATTTGCTCCTGGGAGGGTCCTCTTTTGGTGAAAGAGATACACTGTGCTATCTTTTCAATCCTTTCTCCAGCTTTGGGGTTTTATTTTGGGCATGCTTAAAATACCCGACGATTGATCTGTGTCTTTGTAGGAACTGCAAATCCAATGTCCTAATATTAATTGATTACCTATATTTTAGGCCCAAATTTCTCTTCTTTTCAAAATACCTCTTGACTTTTTACACTGCCACTTCTCAAGTCCTAACTCTTGGGCAATAGAGTTTTGCGCACGAGTCAATCTTCAGTTGCGTTTTTTAAAACTAGATTGTTTTTCAACTGATGGGTTTCCTTTTTGATCAAACCCAGCTTACCTGTGACTCATCGTATCCACACATTCACCAAATCTTCTTCCCCAGAAACCGGCAGTTCTTTACATCCTTTCTCCTCACTTAACCCTCTGGCCCCTTTCTTTTACCCTTGACCATGCAACCTTGACTGCGAAAACACGGCAGCTTCCTCAGCCCCCTCTCCTTTTGCTGTGTAGGCTGTGTCAGCCTTTGGTCAGCCTCATTTCTCAACTTTAGGGTAACTGAACACTGTGTCCGTTTTCCTTACTAAAAACGAAAGCTCTCTGAGTGTACTTGGGTCCTTCTGTTTATCTGTTTATTCTCTTGGACATTCTCCAAACGGAGAGTCCAAGTCCTCTCCACTTTTTAAGTCACAGTCAGACCAGCTCTCCCCTCACTCTTAGGAGGGAACTCTCATCTTTCACTTCATGAGGAACATTGATATTATCTGCTAGGAATTGCTCATGTGTCATCCTCACTCATGTAGGAACCACTTCTCTCTTTTATCCAGACCCAGAGGAGAGCAGTTTCTACTCTTTGGGAGAAATTCCCCCAACAGCGTCGTTCCCTTTCTGATTGTTGGATATTGGTTCTGCGGACAGCTCCCATCTTTCCCGTCTTAGTCCTTATTCTACTTTCAAATGTGCCCAGATGTCCTCTGACCTCCGCTACAGATTTTCCAATCTTCAGTTTGTTGAGGGCCACCTCACTTGTCACAGCTTTGGCTGTCTCCTCATTCTATCCACATTATAGTACATGTCATGGTTTTGTTTAAGTCACTTTTTTCCCTTACATAAATTAATGTGAAATGAAGACCATCACAAATGGAAAACCCTATCACTTCCCAGACATAGAAGAAAATCCTAAAGATAAATACCAGGGGAGTAAACAGTATTCTGGAGAGCTCACTGGAGACCTTGCTGGCCTCAGGCTCTGCTCTCTGTTTGTTGAAAAGGGGGATTTGCAAGTGTTAGGGAGGTGTGGAAGATGTGTTAGCACCAGACTGAGACTCTGGCTTTGATTTTATCTGGGGGCTTGAAAGGAGTTCAAAACAGAATGACTTTCTCAAGATGTAATTAAACATTCTTTCTTCCTTGTCTCTGGACCTCGCAGAGCAGTGCTTCTCAAACTGGGATATGCATGCAGGTCAGCTGGGGGTCAGGATAAAACGCAGATCAGCGGGTCTGGGTGGGCCGGAGGGTTGGCATCGCTAACCCATTCCCAGGTGATGCTGTTGCTGTTGGTCCTGGCTATGCTGGTAGTTGTGAGTCCTAGAGAAAGGACCATCCACATCGACTCTGTGGACCCTCATTTTAACATCTCTCTGAACAATGGCGCAAACAAGAAATCTCTCCCTGGGGTTCCATGTCTTTCCCACTCAGGCCCACCTCAACACCCTGCAGTCTGCTTCTGTTCCTCCTTGCATTACTGACACTACCTTTTTCCTCTTCTCCTGTGAGCTCTGCCTTGTCCGATCAAACTTCATTCATTCATCCAAGAATGTGGAGTGCCTACTTAAGCTAGATCCTGCTCTAAGCCCTGGGGCTATGCTTTTCTGATGACTATCCTTCTGTCTCCTGTGATCTCCCATGTCTCTGGTTCCCAAATATTGTATTGACATATTTGGGTACTCCTGCTCTGTTGTCTTGTCTGCGGCTTTCCCTCCTCTTCCCAGGCAGTGAGAATGTCCTCCCAAAGCTTGGCTTCTTGCTCTTTTGCCCCTGTATTATTTTCACTTTGTATGTGGATCTTGCTTTCTGCCTTTAGCTGTTCCCTCTCTGATGCTGTTTGTATCGGCTATCTGTTGCTGTGTAACAAAGCAAACCTCGTGGCTTAAAACAAAAAACATGTTTTGCTTGTGATTCTGCAAGTCAGTCGTTTAGTCTGGGCCCAGTGGGGCAGTTATTCTCATCTTGACTGGATTCTCGAATGTGTTTGTGGGCAGTGGCAGGTTGGCTGTGAAGCTTTGTTTCTGGAGGTTGGCTGACTGTCCACTGGGGCCCCTTGCTTCTCCTGCACATATGTGTAGTCTCTCCCCTCCAGCGTGCCAAGATGTACACAAGTGCCTGCATGGTAGTAGCATTCTGAGAAGTGCAGAGAGCCCTTGAGCTCAGGCTCAGAAATTCTGTTCCTTCTACCACATTCTACTGCCCAAAGCCAGATTCAAGGGGAGAGGAGGTGGGTTCCATTTCTTGAAAGGAGCTGCTGCAAAATCACATGACAAAGGGGCATGGATACAGGGAGGTGGAAGAACTTGGGCTTTTTTTACAGTCTTCCCCAAGGCCTCAAATCTTCATCTCTGGCTTGATCTACATTTCTCATCCCCTATATGGCAACTCTCTACAGGATATCACCACTTCCCTGCCTGCCATCAGTTTAAATCAAACATAAACCATATGGAAACCTGCATCTGTCTGCCCCAGAGCTCCCCTTCAAGTTTTCACCACTTCTCTCAATGCCCTCATCATTTTCAGATACAAAATATTAATTGTGATTACTTGGCCCCGTTCATTCCCTTAAGGCAGTAACTCTTCACGCTGGCTTCTTTTTTCTTCTCATGACCTCTTTTGCGTCTGTCTTCTTTCTTTCCACTGCCAGTGTCCTAGCCAAGGCCTCTGCCATAGCCACAAGCTCCTCACTGACTCTGTATTTTCTAAATTTCTCCCACCTGCAATCAAATCTGCACTCCACTTCGGTTTGATCCTCAAAAGGATATTAGTCTAAGCATCATTTTCCTTCTAAAAGCACTTCCAATGGCTCGTCTTTGTTTATACCAATGCTTCCTCAGACTTGCCACCTCCTTTTGGCCGTATCTACATACCACCAGTATTATTTATTAAAATTTTTTTTACATTGACTCACTTTTTAACATATCACTATTGCATAAGGGAACCTTGTATTGCTGGCAACATGTAAAAATTACCCATAAAATGAATGCAAAACGATTAAAATTAAAAAAATTTATATATCAATTAAATTAATCCAGTATGCATAATTGATATGGGAGTATTGGCCTACAAGATAAGTTGCTTTGTCCTCAACTTGACATTGAAGACCCTCCATATCTGGTATCAAAGTTAACCACATTAAGCAAAAACAAAATTCCTTAGAAAAAGATTGTTGAATTTTATTAAACATTAGAGTTCTGCTCAGGGTCATTTCAGTGGTTATAGATCAGCACCACAAAGTAGGATTGCCTGTCTTAATATTTTCGTGCATTGCTTAGACATATCAGTTGTTTTGAAAATATTAATTTAAAATAGATCTTTTTGCTGGCCCTCAAAGCCCAGTTGCTCACAATAAATAACTTTCTTGGTGGCATAATAGCCTTGCTCTGTCTGCATTAATAATGTTTCAAATACTGTTTCCAATTCTGGCTTTGGCTTAACAGGTTTTTAACTGCCAGTGGGCTAAATTTTATACTACACATTCCCTTTTTTTATGGCTTGTCTTAATCCTAGATTCCTAGGAAACACTGTAGTTGTGATATATACCATTTTGATCATCTGAACATCTTTTCATGGTTAAGACACTTTGAAAACACTGGCACTCGAGCAGGTGCAAGATGGCAGGTTATAGTTGGCATCCATCCCGCTTCCCTATGATTCTTGAGCCTGTGTGTTTATTAGGGTGAAACTTGTGGAAGTTCAGGACAGAAACCAAGTGAAGGAAAACCAAATCAGGTTAAAGGAATTCTGATAGACTAATACGCAAAGTAAGAAGAGTGACAAAAGAAGACAAGAAGAGTAACAATAATTGAGAGTGATTGAGAAGATTCTTATCTAGAAAGAGAGACAAAAAACAGTGTCCAGATGTGGAGAGGAAAAAGAAAAGGGAATTTTTTTTTTTTAAGAGGCCAGTTCAACCCTAAGTTAACAGATAACTTTTGGACTATAGACAACACCTCATTGCTTGACTACTAAAATTTCCCAGCGTAGCATAACCCATATATGAGAATTTAACTTTCTGGGAAATTTTTTTCTGATGATGTTTGGCCATCATACTTGATGGTTGATGCAGAATTCTTGTCCTTTAGTTTCTTATCAGAAATGATGGTCCTTTCTTTAAAAAAATTATTTATTTATTTATTTTTGGCTATGTTGGGTCTTCGTTGCTGCGCACAGGCTTTCTCTGGTTGCGGCGAGCAGGGGCTACTCTTCATTGTGGTGTGCAGGCTTCTCATTCCGGTGGCTTCTCTTGTTGGGGAGCATGGGCTCTGGTCACACAGGCTTCAGTAGTTATGGTGCACAGGCTCAGTAGTTGTGGCTCCTGATCTCTAGAGCTCAGGCTCAGTAGTTGTGGCGCACGGGCTTAGTTGCTCCGCGGCCTGTGGGATCCTCTTGGACCGGGCATCAAACCCGTGTCCCCTGCATTGGCAGGCAGATTTTAACCACTGCGCCACCAGGGAAGTCCCTTAAATCTGGTGCTCAGTCCCTATTAAAAACTGTTTTAAGAAATAATGTATTTATGGAGAATGGCCTGAAAAAGATGCAGTGCATCCATTCATCCAGATAACCTAACTTAATGTGAGGCTTCTGCCAGCCTGAGAGCTGAATGCTTAGGACGACACACTGTTGTACACCCCACTCCACAGTTGCCTTCACTGGGTCTCTCTCAGGTATTGATTACACACTCCTAGGACTTCGTATTGAGTGGAATTATGAATAATAGTTTCATGAACATCCTTTTTTGGGGGTTCTGTTTAATTATAGTCCATTACATATTCATAGTGTCTTTTGTGTGTGTGTGTGTGTGTGTGTGTGTGTGTGTGTGTGTGTGTGTGGAACGCGGGCCTCTCACTGTTGTGGCCTCTCCCGTTGCAGAGCACAGGCTCCGGACGCGCAGGCTCAGCGGCCATGGCTCACGGGCCCAGCCGCTCCGCGGCATGTGGGATCTTCCCGGACCGGGGCACGAACCCGTGTCCCCCGCATCAGCAGGCGGATTCTCGACCACTGCGCCACCAGGGAAGCCCTATAGTGTCTTTTTTTTAAGGATGACTTACCAGAGGATCTTTTTAGGTTACTGTATCAGGAAGAGCTGGAAAAAACATCACTTAGTTTTATCTAATGGGTAATATTAATCTTGTTATTCTCATTTCTTTGCATTGGCTGTCAAGAAGCTTAGAGTCCAGCATGAAACTTATTTAATAACTATCCAGAAGAGTAGGATGTGCATTCCTGAGTGCTAGTCAACTTGGCTTTATTATTTTCTTAATTTTTTTTTGCCTTGATTCTTAGAAATATTACCTCTCTCTTTAGAATCAATTGTACTTTTAAAAGTCACCCAATTCTTTTGTGGAGAAAAGCAGCTTATGAACAAATACTTAAAATACTTCTAAGTACAATGAGCATGTTTGCATAGTGTCAAGAATACTTTGAGTATCTTTCTACAAGAGAACTTTCCACTTAGGAAATTAAAGTCTACTGGTTGTGTCAATATTGTAAAAATAAAAAACAAACGTATCCCTTCCCCTTTTGATCTTTAAAAAACAAACATATCCTTTCCCCCTTTGGTCTTTTTATAAGGACGAGTATAACTCTCAATTTATAGTGCTTGCCAGAGTTCATCTCCTTTAGGATGTTTCCCCCAGAGTTAGGGAATCTATTGAAATGATGAAAACAGGGACATTGGGATAGTCCCTGAGCCTTCAAATCAGTGTTTGAGCTCTCTTATCATTCAAAAAGTACTAATTCCTAAATGTTCACATCCTGCCATCATTAGCATCTATCTTAATTGAGTAGATGTAGTTTTAATTTTACCTGAAGACTGCTAAGATTACCCCAGCATTTGGGGGTCCGTTGGACCAGTTGTCAAGTGGAGACTGGTCCACACATGCATCCTAGGATCCACGAATTGGCTCCCTAGGGGTTGGAAAGCGTTTCTGCGCACACCCAGGGCATTTGATCTTTGAGAAAGCCCTGCTGTCTTGGCTCAGGGAAGCCTTCCTGATGCCACGTGAGCCCTGCCCAAATTAAGAGAAGCAGTTAACCTCTCATAAAACCAGCCACCCTCTTAGATTGCTTTAAAGTGACTCATGGCAATGCAGATGTACTTTACCATTGTCTTGGGGCCACTGTTTTGTTTAATCAGCTTCCTGAAAAGTGGAAAACTTTATTTTGGTAACTTTGGAAAGCAGCCTGACTCATTCCTCCTTAGGTTGTTTATCTAAGGTTGGCCCAAGAGGTCTAATGGATTTTAATGACTCCAAATATCGAGCAGTTGGCAGGCTGGCAGGGTGTGCGGGCAGAGGCCAGGTTTGAGCCACTTTCCACCACGTATGGGCTCTGTGATCTCTCTCCAGCTTGCTCCTGAGCCTTTCAGTGTCCGCATTTCTAAAATGGGGATTCTACTCTGCTGGGTGGTGGATAGACATCGGTGAACGAAACAGAGAGAATCCTGCCCCGTAGCACTAACATTTTAGAGGCTTATAAACCCAGCTGCTATGTGGGATCATTGTGTGCAATAAATAAGCTTACTTTGTAGAGAATAATGGTAGCATCTATAACGTAGGGTTGTAAATATTGACTGTAACTCTCTATATACTAAGCACTTCATTAATATTACATATTATCATCGTTATTATTCTAGGATATTATTTTTAGCCAAAGATCAGGTAAATTTCTTAAGATACGGATACATGGTGGAACATAAACAGTGGGAAAAGAATCTTGCCCCAGAATATCCCAACATATGAACAGAACTATTTGGAGAACTTTACACCTTAAACATTTATATGTGGACCCTCTGTTCTTTGCTTAATATATAACTAGGTCAGGGTTTCTCAACCTCAGCACTATTGATGTTTGGGGTCAGATAATTCTTTGTTTTGGGGCTTTTTGTGCATTTTTGCATGTTTAGCAGCAACCCTGGCCTCTACCCACTAGATGCCTATAGCACCTCCAGTAAAACAACCAAAACCATCTCTAGACATTGCCGAATATCCTTTGGGGGGCAAAATCGCCCCTGGTTGGGAACCACTGAGCTAGAGGAATATTTTGGAAAACTTTCTGGTTTTGTCATTTAGAAAGTGCTAACTGGGATGAATTACTCCTTCGTTACAAAGGGCATTTATCTAAATATAGGGCAGTTATTTCTCTAGGGCCTGATGGAGCTAAAAGGAGGCTCCCTCACTGTGTGTGCCTCGGAATAGCTAAGAAGGCCATTGTCCATTTTGGGGGGTCACCAGGGAAGGAAGTCCCTGGACCAGGTAAAAGAATCAACACTTGTCTTGACATCTGGCAACTGTTTTCTTTCTTTTTCCTTCTCTCTCTTTTGTTTGGGGATCTCTCTGGGTTAATAGAAATAACTTTTGAATTTGCAAAGCTGTGTGATATAGCAGATTGAGAAGAGAAGATCTGTGTTCACTAGAGGGGATAATTGGAATAATTGTTCATGAACTTGGGACTTGGCTCAATTAGGGTTCACCTGTGTCTCTAGATAACTTGAAGTAAGTCAGTCACAAAGCTATTTGGAGTGAATTGTTAAAACACCACCGATGGGGCTTCCCTGGTGGCGCAGTGGTTGAGAGTGCGCCTGCTGATGCAGGGGACGCGGGTTCGTGCCCCGGTCCGGGAGGATCCCACATGCCACGGAGCGGCTGGGCCCGTGAGCCATGGCCGCTGAGCCCGCGCGTCCGGAGCCTGTGCTCCGCAACGGGAGAGCCCACAACAGTGAGAGGCCCGCGTACCGCAAAACAACAACAACAACAACAAAAAGACCACCGATGACTGGTTCTATGTGATTGCGTGAAATAACAGATAGGATCTGGATGTCAGGGTTATTTCTGTTTCTCATCCCATTTCGTCTAACTTGGGGGGCACATGCAAGTTGATTATTTCATATATTTGGTCATTCCCAGTCTATCTGCTAGTTGTTATTATTATTTTTTAGTCTTGAGCCACATGAACCCCAAGCTCAGAAGTCTTCTCTTCATTCATCCCTCAAATATTTTGCAGCGGCTACTCTGTATGGTATGGCGCGCATAGAAGCTTAAGAAATAGTGTCGGCCTTCTAAACTGTGAGCTCCTGAGAGCAGTGACCATGTCTGTCCTTATTGGATACTCTGTCCTCAGAACCCAGCACTGTGTCTGGTGTACAGAAACATCTCCAGTCATAACTAGTTGGAAGGTTTTATGCTAATAGTCGGTGTCCCTTTGCTTAAAGATTTTATAGACTGATTACTTTACACATTCCTTAAACAACGGACAGGATGTCTTAAGGAACCCGTAGCAATGTGTTTAAAAGAACAAATTCCAAGAACATGTTTTGTGGTGGTCCAGCGTTTCGCAAGCAATAAATCGCAAAGCCTACCTGGCTGATCTTTCCCAGAGCAGTTGTCACCGTGACCCTCCCCTCTGTACCAAGCTTGGAATTCCCAAAGGAAAGGGGGAGCGCTGCAGACAACGAAGTCCCCTCTCTTGCCCTGATCAGGAGGGTTTTATTGTCAGGAAATCCCCCTTTTCAGGGACTTCATTGTGTGCATCCTCGAACCAGCCCTCCCTCAACCGCAGCTCCACCCCCATCCCCTACCAGCCAACGAGTTCAAGGCTTTATGGAAATGAAAAGTTGCTCTTCTTCACAAAAAAAGATCGGGAGAGATAAAGTGATTAACACTTATTTTGTTCGGGAATCCATCCGAGCTACCATCCTTGAACACTCGTTTGGCTTGTTGGAAGGGTAATCTCTTTCAGAAACATTGGACAGAATTGACCAATTCATTATGTATGTAAGTCTGCTTAAGAATGTTTAATTCAGTGAGTCCTCATCGCTTGGCTTTGTAATCTCCTGCCTTGGCTATTCTGTTTTCTTTGAGTTTCTGCAACTCATTTCTCCCCTGATTATTGAATCTTTCCCTGGACATTCCAGGCTTGGTGGAATCTCAATGAATAGATTTATGGGGGAAGAAAAACTCCACACTCTTTCAGTTAGCTGTCGATGACTGGATTGTTCTGGGGTAATTAAACTTGGGCAGCTACAAATTTGAGAAAAGTACAAGAATACTTAAGCCAATGGGAATGTGGGAGAATGTCTTAGAGACAGCAGTAGCTTATAAAAAGTAGCTACTTTGGCCAATATGGCAGTTCCTGGAGAGCCAGTTCTGGAAGATCTAAATAAAAACAAATGAATATTTAGTTCTTTACGGGCAGACCAAAATTTTTGCTATTTAAAGAGAGGCACAAATAATTCAGTTGTGGGTATCCTTCAATGGGATGTATCGTACAATTTTTCATTTTCTTTTCCTTTTGGATTTACCTGGCAGGTTTGTGTTATAAATTAATATAGTATTAATACTTATAACAGGGAAGGGAGGGAGTGGGGAAAATACAAAAATATTGGGAAATGTTGGAAGAGTGTGTGTGTGTGTGTGTGTGTGTGTGTGTCTGTGTGCGCGCACGCGCATGCGCACACGCATGTGTACTACACTGCATGGGACTCGGATGGACTTCCCAGTGGTGGAAAGCAGCAGAGGCGTGAGAAGAGGCCCTCCCTTTAGTTACTGCCTTTGTAACCTACCAGTCCACTGTCACTAATCACAAAGAAGCAATGAAATACATTCATACATGCTTGACAATAGCCACTGATTTGAAACTAATGTTTCCCCGCTAGGTGTAGCTGATAAAGTTGCTGATGGCAGGCTGCATGCTTCTTAGCAAGCAGCCAGATGCCTGAAGTAGAATCTGATTTATTATTTTATTTTGTATATGTTCTGCTGTCTTAGTAATTTAGGTAGGTGCTCTGGACTCCAGATAAGTGGTTTTTTTTTCCCATTTCCTTTCCAATAGGAGGGCTTCAGGGAAAAGGGCAGAAGTAAAAGAGAAAACAACCCCACAAACTTCTTCAAGTGGATCATTACATTTAAACAAATACATGGATAGCTCTTCTCCTCCAGTCATCAACCTTTGGGTTCATCAGAAAGATTCTCCAGTCATTTTATTTACTGTAGCTGATTAGGTGCAGTGAGTTCAGCACATACAGTGGCAGTCAGGTCCTGCATATTTCTTTTTCAAAAGCCACCCCCCCAGACCTTTTTTTTTTTTTTTTTTTTTTTTTTTGCGGTATGCGGGCCTCTCACTGTTTCACTGTTGTGGCCTCTCCCGTTGCGGAGCACAGGCTCCGGACACGCAGGCTCAGCGGCCATGGCTCACGGGCCCAGCCGCTCTGCGGCATGTGGGAGGATCTTCCCGGACCGGGGCACGAACCCGTGTCCCCTGTATTGGCAGGTGGACTCTCAGCCACTGCGCCACCAGGGAAGCCCTAGACCTTGTTTTTTTTTTTTTTTTCTCAAATATAATGCCTTTTAGACTTTTGAAACCAGAATAGAACAAAGTAAAATTTTTCTTTTGTAATGATCATTCCAGGTAAGGAAACTGTTTGGGGAATTTTACCTTAACAGAACTTCAGGGTGGGTATCTGGGGGGAGGAAGCAGCATCACGCAAAGTCATGGAGCCATGACGAGGCAGAGGACGGGGGTTCTCGTGGATACCCGTAGGGGAAAACAGAGGCTGGATTTCGAAAGGTCTCTCCCTGCACGCTTCAGAGTTTGAGCTTTATCTTTCAGGCACTTTGCTTCAGGGGTTGTGCTTAGATTTCTGTTTTGGAGGGTGGGTGGACCTGGCATGAGGGGTGGCCTGTTGGGAGGGGAGGGTAACAGGGCATCGGGGTGTGTGTGTGTGTGTGTGTGTGTGTGTGGCTGTGTTCTTGTCACAAGACTTGGGTCCTTTTTAGCCTCTGTTGGAAGAGGTGGACCTGGGGGTGGGTGTTCATTTCCTTATGTCTTGTTCAGAAATGCTGAAGTCTTCTGAAATCTCATTAAGAGACTTGGTCGTCGTGAACACGTACCCGTGGTGATCTGACATCATTTGCGTTTTACTGCCCCATATGTGTAAATTATAGTCATTTTAGGAAGAAGGAATTACAAACATCTAAAAAATTCATTAGAATTCATTTCTCAAATTCCACCTCTAATATATCCTTTTCTTTCAAGTGATCAAATGTCATATCATAATTATTTTTAAAAACTGAAATAGATTACTTTTAGGGTCTATTGGATTCAGCAAGTTATTAAATTTCACATCTTCCAGGGTGTATTTTTCTGATGCCATAGTTCAAGATAATGTTTTTTTTAATACTACATGCAGAATTCCAGAGATTCATAATAGCTTATGACATCTTAATGTCCATAGTGACATTCCACTCGTCATATCCAACTGTGATAAACAGCTCTGTACTCTATAAAGACGACAGTCACTAAGTGAAATGCAGGAAGATGCAAACACTCCCTTGGTCTTATGAATAATGTTACAGATCCTGAATGTTAATTTTGAAGAAAACACATGCTTAAATTTAAAGTTTATGCCTTCAATTTGTAGTCCTTTTATTCTTCCAGGGGAGAAAAAAATCAAGCAGCTATACTTTAAATGAATTTAATGAACTGCAAAGACTGACATTTTCACTATAAAAGTCACACTTCATTTAATGAGTAGTTAAATATTGATGCTATATTAAAATACAGGCAGAATAAAAATGGCACAATGGATTTCAAAAGAGGAATTCTGGGTTCTTTTATGTTGAAAATTTCATGAACGGGAAAAAAAGTATCATTCATCAGAATGTCTTCATAAACACAAATATTCCTGTGCAAAAGCATATTAGCCTGCAGTCCATAAATCCCAGTAGATGAACTGAGGTAAGTCTTTCTTTTCACTGTCTGGTTCTACATCAGTCTTTGTTGCCTAAGGACCCCATGATGTTAAACGGGGTTTCTGTCTTTAACAGGAAAGGTGCTGAAATTACAGGAGTTTCCTTGAACTGACTTACTTGAAAATGAAGAAAAAACAACTGTTACATTGATGACTATTCTAGAAAAATAATTGAGCTAGGTCCTATTACTCTCCCGCTCAGAGCTCTCCAGTGGCCCTCTGACTCACTCAGACCAAAAGCCAAGGTCCACATAATGGCCTAAACAGTCTTAACTGGGTGGCCGCCATGATCTCCTCGACCTCATCTCCTGGGTGAGGCTTGCTCTGCGCCCACCACAGTCGGAAACTCCAGGCACACTCCCATCTCAGGGCCTTTCACCCTGCCCCCAACCCCTTTTCGACAGATATTTTCATGTCTCCCTTCCTCATCTTCTTAAGGTCTTTTCTCAAATGTCCTTTACTCAGGGAACCCTTTTATGAACCCTCTTCCCTTTACATGATTTTCTCCATCACCCTTCCCCTCTTCATTTTTCTCCATGCCTCTGGTCTTATAACATACACCGCATTTCTTTTACTGATTATCCGTCTCCCCTGTGCTAGGACATAACCTTGTAAGGGCAGAGATTTCTACCTCTTCATTGCTTTATCTCCACTGCCCAGAGCTGTTCCTGCTATAGAGGGAACGTTCAAGAAGTATTTGTGGAATGCACAGATGAATGAAGAAAGTGTTTTTTCAAGTAAAAGTGGAGTTGGCAGGGGAAATATTTTCCATGGTAGTGGGGAATGGGCACCAGAATATCAGGAAAGACTCCTGGGATGTGGATTTGGGAGTGATCGGCACGGATAGGGTGACCAACTCGTTATGGGTTTCCTGGGACTCTCCCAGTTTTAGCACGAAAGACCCACGTCCTGGGAACCCCCTCAGTCTCAGGTGGATTGGGACGGTTGGTTACTCTGTGCACAGAGAACATACTAGAAGCTTTTGGAGTTTGCAGGAGGACAGGGCTCACAAACCCACCTGTCATAGACACCAGGAAGATTATACGTGACTGCAGCTGACTTGCCTGTGTGTGGCTGGGGACCGTGATGAGCAGAACTGGGCCCCTCTAAAGGACATGATTGCAGCTCCACTCTGGCCAACCATAGCTCTAAGGAGTTAGAGGCCAGTGTTGTCTGAGCCCCAAAGTTTTCAAGGGGATCCAGAACTTTTTTTTTTTTTTTTTTTTTTGATATGTGGGCCTCTCACTGTTGTGGCCTCTCCCGTTGCAGAGCACAGGCTCCGGACGCGCAGGCTCAGCGGCCATGGCTCACGGGCCCAGCCGCTCCGCGGCATGTGGGATCTTCCCGGACCAGGGCACGAACCCGTGTCCCCTGCATCGGCAGGCGGATTCTCAACCACTGCGCCACCAGGGAAGCCCCCAGAACTTTTGATTCTGTGATATTTTTCAATTTTTAAATGTTGGCAACTAATTTGAAACCGTCTAGGGATTGTGTATGGCCTGTGGGCCGTCATCTGGCTACCTCTGCTGAAGTAGACTTGAGCTCCCAATTCTTTAGCAGACAAGGCCTGTGAACCTTAATTTTAAGCACGAAATGAAAACATAGTTATTAAATGTCTTTATTGTTTGAAGACAAGCAATATCATTGTTAGTTGTAAGTAAAGGTTTTATGTGGAAAGTTGGAATATGAATATTTGTGGACTATTTCCAAAACCTATTCTGAGCACTTTACATCTATTAATGAATTTAATCCTCAACTCATAAGGTAAGTACTATTAAGGTCCCAATTTACAGATGAGGAAATAGAACATGGCTAGATTAAATAACTTATTCAAGGTCACAGGCTAGGAGCGGGTAGATCTGGGATTCAAACTCAGCAGGCTGGTTCAGAGCCTGTGCTCCTTTCCCCCATGCTTCTCAAATTTTAATGAACATCAGAATCACCTAGAGGGCTCGTTAGAATCCAGATTGCTGGGTCTCACATCCAGAGTTCATGATTCAGTTGGTCTGGGCTGGGGCCAAAGAATTTGCCTGTCTAACAAGTTCCCAGGTGATGCTAATGCTGCTGTCACAGGATCTCAGTCTGAGCAACCGCTGCTCTGAACCATCCCGAGGCCTCTGAAGGGACCAGGGACCATCGAGAAGAATATACTCGCAGCCACCGGAGTTGTGTACACACAGTTGATCTCTCCAGTCATGCTTACCTCCTCTGGTAATTGCAGTGTCTTCTACACAGGCAGCCACAGACAAAGGCAAAACACATCTAACAGGTATAAAGTGGGTTTCACGTAAAATGAAGTGCTTCGTGGACCCTTGTGGTCTTACACAACTTAAGTTTCTTTGCAGCTGTGTACTGAAGACCTCCGTGTGTTTCCAAACATCTGACAAGAGAAGGTAGGGCTGGCCGGGGACGGAAGCAAACACTGGGATGAGTTTGTGTAAGACTAAAGTGAGGTAGGTGGTGGTGAGCTTCTACCATCAGTGGGACGTGATATGATTCTTAGCTAAGAGGATATGTCATTAAACCACACTGAATTATGTAGGAAGGGTTTCTTTTCCATTTCCCTTTCAGTCTTCCTTATTACATCAATGAGAAAAGTCTCAGTGTGGTGCCATTATGTTTTTAACACCTAATACTTGCTACTCTCTCTCTCTCTCTTTTTTTTTTTTTAACAGAGAGATTGAAAGGGAGAGGCAAAAGCAGAGGGAGGGAGGGACAGAAGGAAGGAGAGAGAGAGGCAGAGAGAAAGAGGAGGCAGGGAGGAAACAGGTCTTGGTCACAAACCTTCTGTAGCTAATGGCTTGCTAGAATGAAATTCATCATTGTTCTTTTATTGTATTACTTTTTGTGGTTATGTTCTATTTATGGCAAAGAATACTGGTTTTCCACCTATGATATAAATTTTCCTTTTGTTCACAAAAAAGCACAATTATTCTTATTCAAATGGCTGAGTTAAAGAGAAATAAAAGCTCACAATGCCGTATCCATACTTCCCCAATTCTGAAAGCTCTGAAAACCAAAGTTTTTTAAAAAAAATTTATGGCAACACATTTGCAACAAAATCTGAACCGAACTTAAACAAGGCTGTTTTTATTCTCTATTCATCTCCCTTTGTGTGAATATTCAGACATTTTGTTGCAGAAATATTTGTCTATTTGATTATGGGATGCTGCCCCAGACCACTAGAGGTATTATGTCATAGATGGAATATGCATTGTATTACTTTTCTAAATCTTAAAAACGTTCAACTGTAAAACCCATCTGGCCCCAAGATTTTGGAGAAGGAAGAATGTGGACCTGCTTTAAATGGAAAAATTCATAAAGGTGGTATACAAATAATTGAAATTTGACAGACACTGATCTAGGGTGAAGAACTGTAATTTGAGGTGAGTGTATTAGCGCCAGCAGAGCAAACGTAAGATTTAATGGAGTTTCTCAGCTTTGGCTTGTTATTAACAGTTGGTAGTGGTTGCATCTCTATTTGTTGTAACTGTATTTCATGTAAGATAAGGTGCTAGTCCTGCTGCTAAGCCTGATGTTTTAAAATAAAAGCTCTTCAGGAAAGTTGTAATAAATGACATCACTTTTCATTGGCAAACTGAAGACATTCAAAAAGAGCCAGTTTTTAAATGGATTTAGAGATACTATCTCAGGATTTTTTAATGTGCTAGTTACTCCTATGGATTTGCTTTTTATGTTTGGATCTTATATACCAGTGCTTCATAAAACTGGGTGTATCTGTCATGCAATATCTAGACCCATATTCCAGTTTCCATCAGCCATTAGGCCATGGTATTTGTAGGTCATTTTACCACTTCTTGTAAGAAGTGATATCTGGTGTTTAAGCTTGTCTTCTCAGTGTGAAAAATGGCTGATTGCCCAACCATCACATCCTTTTATTTTGCTCAGCTAGGATTCACTTCTTTCACGCAGCCCAATCCAGCAGAGAAGAGACAACAGTGGTAGAGAAGGAAGACTCAGGGGCTCACAGAGGATACAGTGAGAAGCGATTGGGGGCAGGCTGGCTCAGGAGCAGGCCACATTGCCTTGGATACATGATAACCACCTGTCCCACTGACAGACCTAATCTTCTGGTACGGTAGGCGAATGGATCTTGGTGGACCAGTCGACAGTGTATTTTCTCACTTTGCGTGATGAGTGAACTGATCGTTGGCATTTCTAGTTTAAATAAGATGAAAGTGTTTGGGAATAAGGAGGTGTAGATTTCAATATAACATGCATGAGCTGATGTCGATTTCATGGGCTTTAAACAGTTTGTAGCCTCCAAACTGTTTGTAGATGACTCAAGACAGTTTAGTCCATCCATCTGCCAAGGACATTTAATGCTAAAAAAGGTTGGTTTTACGTGCCTTGAGTGATACTGTTTCTCTTTGATCTTCTTGGCAATAGTTGTCTCTTAATCGTTCTCACTGCGGGGAAGGATTTCCTGATAACTGACATTTAGCGCTTCTCTAACTTCTTCCAGGTTCTAAATTCAGGCTCATTTAGTCATTGTCCTTGGTGTTTACACTCAAGTGTAAATTTTGGTAGAACAAAGAATTGAAGTGATTTACTTAACTGCAGAATATTAATGATCATTGAAATATGATTCAAATCAGAAACATCCCATCCTACCATAGAAGAGAATGTTTGGAAAAGCAGTGCTTTGTTCATCATGCTTGAAACCTGTGAGAAATATATCAAGTAACGCAGTTGTTCTTTTTATTTATATTCTTCAGATGGACATTAAATCCCCCGATTCTAAGTTACTATAAGGTACTTTCCATCTCTGTGCCACATAGTATTGTGTTTTATAAAAGTAAATGTAGATATTTAAGAAATATGTTGTTGGCAATTCTTGTAAATATTAGAATTCTGTACAGGAATATTGATATTAAAGCTGTATTAGGACTGATACCATTAGCAGCAATATAGAGAAGATGTTTTATTAAATACTAATTTCATATGTTATTTAACAAGTAGCCGGCTTTAAGCACATTAATCTCTCTTTTTAATTCAAGGTTGATGGTCTGGGTCTTACATATTGTATCCCTGAATAGGCCATTCAATAACTATGCAAAATATCTATTTCTCCCATGGGTATTTGTGCTTTGATATATTCTGATCCTTATTAAATTTAAACAGGATCAAATTTATACAGCTCTGGCAGAGATTTATTAAAATACACTGAATGGACAGCTTGTGGGAGCGTAGTGTACTGTAATAACATATGCCTTTTACCAGAGAATAGTAATTATTGAGAATCAAATAAATCTGTAGGAGGTTAAATATATATGGAAAAGATATCAATTGCAGTTCTTCAAAATGAGACTGAAATATTATTTGAAGATGCGTTACTGTGCAAAATAACGAACTTCATCCTTTTAGACTCTAAATATTTGGTAATATTTGACGTGCAGGTTTTTAGGGATGTTTTTAAATTCCAAAGGGAGGGTGGGATTCAGCATTATCAGAGGTGTTGCACGTGTTTAGCATACTCCGTCTGTAGAGGCACCTGTTTTTTACTTTGCCCTACTTTTTATTAAATAAAATTGAAAGCATATGTATTATATGGTTTGCAAGAAATCATTTTTTGGAAGCAGAAATCTGCGTCTCCTTTGCTTGGGGGTTTGGGAGAAGGATCACAGATGGAATAAATAGAAACTTTTTTCATACTCTTCATAGTTTATATTTTATAAATATCGTTTTTGTTCTTAATTGTATGTTTTCCTATATATTTTCAAAGCGGTCTTGGTGTGTTTAATCTGATGGAAAAGATTGGGTAGTTCCCATTTTTTTTTTATTGGTGTGACGGCAGAGGGCAGTTAGAACTTAAATACTGAACTTGCAGATAAGATACATGTAGCCTATCTGTTCCTTCACAGCTCCCGTGACTCCAATATTTTATCCTTCATAAATTATTTAATTATGTAACATTCATCATTATTAGTGCTTTTCTCTTCTCCTGCATATTTATAGACACTCTCGGGGGCTGGCTAGGGCACCGCCAAGGTGAAAGGAGCTCTCAGCGTGACAAGAGGAGAAGATTTTGCCACAGCAAACCACCCTTGCTTGCCACTACATCCTTCTGCAGGATTTGAGTTTCTGTCTCTAATTCTTTCAGTATAGGGGCATAGGCATAGCTGGAGGTGGGCCACTCTTCTTTCCTGGTCAAAATAATGATGACTGTCAATGAGATTGGACTGAAGTGTCCAAGGGAAGCTTTGAGTGGTGGTGTCTAGAGGAAGTGAGTTAAGACACTCCTGGAAGTTCCCCCAACTCTATCCTAAATTAGACTGAGCACTGGTAAGGAATAGTTAGGGTAGGGGGTAGGAAATCCATTTTCTGCTCTGTGTTAACAGTGTCTAACCTAATTTTTGTACTTACTATTCCTTAACATATAATCTGTGTGTGTGTATTTAATAGGAGAATCACTATTTACTTAATGCATTCTTGGTGGTATTATGTTGGGTCATAATTAATATTTGTCTGTACATGGCAGGTACTCAATAGAAATTATTCTTGAGGCGTCATGGTACATTTAGGGTTCGGGGTCTTATTTTGTCAGATTTATTGAGATGTAATTTACCTACAATAAAATCTGCTAATTTTAAGTGCACAGTTTAAATTTTGATGAATATATGCAGTTGAGAACAACCATCACCGTGATTATAGAACATTTCCATCACCAGAAAGGTTTCTTCGTGCCCTTTAGCACAACCTACCCCCAACCACTGGTCCACTGTCTGTCTGCATGTTGTTTATGATATGCATTTATGTTTAAGAGAACTAGATTAAATCAATAAGTATGTTTAGATATATCCATATTGGCAAACCTTTATGGTTAGCATAAATGTTTTGATTTTTCAATCTTTTGCTACATTTTAGTAATGTTGAGTCATTACCAGAAAGAGGAAATGTCAGAAATTTGAGTAAAAATTTTATATCAATTATAGGAAAAAGGATTTTTAAAAGCCCCAAATTATATGTTACTTAGAAAATAATATAATTGACTCTGTTGCCAACTTTTCTGCTTCATTCTTGCTGATGAATGAGACAGATTTTTCTAAAAACATGTAAATGATGCATCCAGGTCCCTTTCTCCTGCAATTAAATTTTTTCACTTGTGTGTCTATTTCTACATGGGAAAAATATCATAATTTTTCTTTGATAATGTTAGATCCACAGGGCTATACAGACCTCCTTCCTGAAATTTGAAAATTGATTAAAAATATTAAACGAGGTGATTTTTAAATCTAAGTACATTAATGTTCATCTTTGGTTGATTTTCTTAGGTATCATATCCATGACTGTGTTGGATATCTGTGTGGAATTTGAAAGTTATTTGAGGTCATCTGCAGTACCAAGGCTTTAATCAGATGAGCTCAAATGGCTTTTCAGTTCTGAAGTATATAACTCTTTGAGTTTTTTTTTTTTTACAAATATATGAGTGCATGTTTGATTTACGTGTGTGTGTGTAGGCGTATCTGTATAAGTGTGTGTATACAGATTCACACACACATGGATTATAAATGGAAAGAAAAGAGAAAAATCAAAGTGATTGAGCTGTAGCTATTTTAGAGCTATGATGTTCAGAAGATTGTAAAGATCATTAAAATAAACATTCTATATATTGATTATACCAATGAGAACAGTGATGAAGTAAAACTGAGTAACTTTTTAAAAATTGGAGTATAGTTGATTTACAAGAGTAACATTTTGCTATAGGTACACTTACTATCAAGAAAAAGGAAGTTAAAAGGGCAAAAAAAAATCAGCTTATTCTGTTCTTCTGTTTCACCTCCTTCAAATTTAGAGTAACATGATCACTAGCTTCATAAATGCCAAGCTCTCAAATTCTTTGCAGTAACAAGGGCATGTTTTAGTGTTGTCAGAACTTTTGTTTGCACCTGGTGTTACACTTGATCACTGAATAATTGAGTGATAATGACTGTTATTTTCAACTAAAGTGTGACATCAGGGGTGGATGAGAAACACATAATGCTGAACTTCCAATGGGAGTAAGGAAAATATAAGTGTCAAACATGGTAGAACTGTCGAAAGTACACGCAGTCAGCTATGCCAACTCCGAACAGAAGTCATGAAATGATTTGTTCTGCAGCTCAAAAAATCAGACTCTTTCTAAAATTTAATAAAGTTGAGAATTCAAACAAAGAAACATGAGTAGAATTTGGACACCAGTGAACTGGGTTCAGGATACTGTCATACCTAGCCAAACACAGTTATTCAGCACCAAGGACAGGGACACAGGGGCATGCCTCTTCCCTCTTAAAACTTTTTTTTTTTTTTTTGGTAAACTCTTCATAGCTGTGCTTTTAAGTTATCCATTTGCTTCATTTACTCATTCAGCAATTACCTATTGAGTATCTACTGTGTGGCAAAAGACAGAGCAGAGGCCCACTCTCATGGAACTTGTATTCTCTTGGGTCCTTTTATAAAGTTAGCTCTTCTATAAAGTTATATGCTCCTTCTCTTCTTCTGGGGCTTAGCTCGTCCTCCAAGGTAATTCCTCTCTTCCATATAAATACCCCCTCTTAGATTCTCAACTCACTGGTCTTCATCCACTATACTCACCCTCCCCTAGTTTTCGCAAGCCTTCTGTTTCTGGCGTAATTGAACTTGTGAGTACTGTTATTATCTCAGCTTTTACAACCATATTGAGAAAACAGTACCTATTTTCCTTGTTTTTAAATGACTCTTCTAAAGGTGAACGAAGGGTACTCTGAGTAGTTTAGTGGTTAAGTACCAGTTGGGATCTTGCTCAAAACCAGTCATGTGGAGTTAAATTTGTAAGCATTGGCTCTTGAGTTATGGCTGAAATGATACCCAGAAACAGAAGAGAAGATGTACAGTGTTTAATTTAAAAGGTATCTATTTAGGCCTCAATAATTTGGAATTTGCTAAACTTGTATTATATTTGAGAAACAGTCTGATATAGTGGAAAAACATAGATTTGGAGCCTAATAGCCCTCGGTTTGACTCCCACGATTACCATTTATTAGCTTGGTTCCTTTGTTTATGTTATTTATATCTCTGAACCGTGATTTCTTCAGAAATAAGGGGATAGTAATACCTACCTCAGGACCATTGTAAGTCTTAATGAATGTAAAGCGTGTAGAAAAATATATGTAAATTCCCTGACCTCCTTTTAAGTATTTTATGAGTAGTGAACTTCCCCATATTGTAAAAGTTCTACATTTTAGATTTTTCAGTTTTAGGTTGGCCTTTCCATCCCACTTTTAGGTCACTCTGCTTTTACTCAGTAGAAATTTAGTTTTAGAACTAGAATAGAAGCAACACAGAAAAATCATGTCACTTTTATTTTGGAGAGGAAACCAACATTTACTGAGTCCTTATAGGACCCTAGGTACTCTGCTAGGATCTTGGCATTTCTTATCCCATTTTAATGATGAAAGAAATCGTTTTCGGTATGTTTCCAATTTCTCTCTCATCTAGGCTTCTGTAATTTTAACTCATGCCTTTACCCTTGTAACAGTTCTAATTATGTGAATGTTTGTGAAGTATGGGCCTGGTGCTAGCTATTTCTGTACATTGAATATACAAAGAGGAAATGGTTATTTATCATCTTTGTGATAAATATATCATACATCACCAGGTATCATAACACAAAATGTTTCTGGAACACAGGTAACATTGTATTTCTAATTGTTTGGAAGATGGTGCTACCGGTAGTGATGGCTCTCAGTGGGCAGGAATGAAAATGGAGATCCAGTTGCCTTTTCTACAGCATACAGCCTTAATATTGTGCTTTGGGAAAAGCTGTGATTTACTCAGCCTTTTGTGTTGGTATGTCCACTTCTTTTTTCTTAAGCCCCCCAAAGAATCAGTTGCTGTCTGTTTGCATTATAGCCATTCTTTCCTTGTGATCCACTGCTATGGTGCACAATATGGCGTTATGTATGTATATAGTTTTCGGAATTGCAGAAAGAGAATTGATCTACTATTGGCTGTTATGAGGGGTACTATTTATTCTTTTTGCTTACCTTGCTCACACCATTTTCTGTAGTCCTTTCCATCCTGTCCAAGCTCATGTCATAATCCTCCCTGGCATTCCCTTTGCTTAAGCCATCTTACCTTTCTTTTTTTCTTATCTCTTTTTCTCTTTCTTTTCTTCCCTTTTCTCTTCTCTTCTCTCCTTCCTTCCAGCCTCATGCCAGGCACATTCCTAATTCAAGGCTTTTCTGCTTGTTCTTTCTTCTGCAAGGACCTTTTTCCAGCTCTTGGTAAGACTGGCTCCTTCTCATTGTTGATGTCTTAGCACAAAATGTCACCTCCTCCCATAAGCCTTTCCTCTTCCCCCTCTCAAAAGTATCCCTCCCACAAGGCCTTTTTAGTAACATAATCTTATTTTATTTTCTTCATCTGAAATTCTTATTTATTGTCACCTATCTTTGTAGCCCCTCATGAGGGTCAGGGACCTTGGTCTCTTTCATTGCTAGCTGCATCTTGAGCACATAGAATAGTGATAATAAATATGGCCTTTGATGCATAAATAGATGTACTGAGCAGTAACTATGCTCTGGGTAAATAGGAAACAGAGGCTCATGTTGGTTGGAATATCCCTGGAGTAAAGTCCTGGGTTATAGAGCATTGGGGGTTGGGATCATTTTTGAGAGGGTTGAACACAATCCTTCAGCTTTGTAGTCTTTCCTTCAAAACCCTTCATGTTGTTTTGGCAACTATTTCTGAGGCAAATTTTTATTCCCTTGACTCAGTTGAAAGAAAATCAGTTGGAGGCCATATTTCTGTGTCTTTTCCAGAATGATTTCCAGTCCTGATTTCTGGGGTATAGTAATACAAAATATCTTACTCTTCTCATAGTCAAACTGTCTTAAAGATGAACCACCATACAGATGGTTCTGTATATATGAACAAACAAATACAAGATACAGGGATGGTCACTTTGCATATATTATCTTACATTTGATCCTCATATTTACCCTGGAGGGAGGTCTGACAGGTATTAACATTTGAAAACAATGGAAAATAGGCGAAGTGGTTCCTGAACCTGGACTCTCTGATTCCAAGTTCACTTCTCCTTGTGTTCTGCTGCCTTCCTCAGGAGTCCTGAATGTATCCAGTTAGGCCTTAACTATCTTGCTTGGTTTTAAGCATTCTTTGAAATTATACAGTCAAACACAGTTTTACACTGAAGAGTTTTTTTTCAAGTACACTCCATTTTGGAATCATTGAAGTATGGGCTAATAGTTCTCAAACTTCTTGAGACCTTAAGACTCACTCTCCCAACCGTTGCTGGGATTCTTCATGTTTCTTGGAATAGTTCATACTTTTCTAGGACTACTTGGGTTACTCCGAGTTCCTGTATTCATTCTTTCCTACAAACACACATAATGAAAAATGCAGACCCGTACTTTATAAGGAAGCACGTGCCTAATAGGAGAAACAGAACATCCAAATCTGTGAACACTTCACCACCTATTACAATTGATTTTAAGATATCTTCACATACTCTTCTTTTGTATTACAAATATCTTTCTTTTGGGTATACTTTACACTAACTTTTCTGTTCTAGCATCCTGAACTCAGAGCTTTTTATAGGCTGTACCTGTTCTAATTAGTTATGATTCATATTCTCAGGTTGATGCTCAGATGGTCACAGCATGAACTGTGGGAGTCTTCTTAAGCTTCCTTCTTGGTTCTGTCAACATCACCCCAGGCATTCCTGAAAGCACTTTTATTTTCTGAGAGCCACCAATTCCAGTTGACCTTGATTTTTTTTTCCTATCCCAACACATGGAATCAGCTATTCTCCAAGGAGCTCTGAATCCTTTTAGTAGAGAATAGTATTGGAGTCTAAAATTTGGATACTGTGCCATTCAAGTGCCTCTGGAAAGAAGAAATGACTCCCCTGTTAGGTCATTTTAGGGTGAGAGCTAAAAAGGTCGAGGTCAGGAGTTCAAATAGCTATTTCCAGTTTAAATCCAGCATTACTAAATCCATCTTTATTTTGTTCTGATATACAATTTTTGTATATATTTCTGCTCAACAGACCTAGTCTAGATTTTTAAGGCCCTTGTCCTCTAAGTATTATGTAATTTTATTCCTTTCTCTTCTTTAATCTTTAATGTCTTGCCATCACTTTATTGTAATCAGTTTATTGACACAAATATTTTGAGATTATCCATGCTTGTCATAAGAGAAAAGGGAAAGACACGTGAAAAAGAGCCTTGCATTTTATCTTGTAAGTGGCATCATCTTTACCAAGGCTTATGTCTTTGTTGTTTCTCTTGGAAATGCAACAGATATTTTTTTTGAGTATAAGGGGGGGATGGATTTCGAGGGATTGGAGGAATATAGATTACTTTCTACTTAGATGCTCCCTCCTCACCATTATCAGCAGGAAATAGCTCTGGTTTCTGGGGGTGGAGGTGGGACCGGCAATCCTTTTAGATGCATCTCGCAAATATCATGACTGGGCTGTTATAGCACCAGCTTGAGAACTACTGCTATGGATCTTAGACTTTGGACTTGCCAATTCCTGTTTAAAAGTTAATTATATTAGTAGAACTGCTAACATCAACCATTATGTTCAATATATAATAAAATGATATGCTAAAATCTGTTTTAACCAATACCTAGCAGTTAATGTGTTTATACATATTTAAGCATCGTGTGTTTGTGTGTGCACACATACACACACATACACGTTAGGCCCCATTGCATCATCTAGAGGAATTGTGAGTGGGTGTGTGTGATTGGCAAGTGTGAAATTGAATTTAATATGAGATTCTCTGTCTTAAGTAAAATATTTGAAAGAACGTTGATAGTGAAAAGCTGTCTAGCTTCGGAAAAAATGGCTTATGTGTTTTGGGAGCAAGAAGTTGGAATGGTAAAATTTCATTTAAATGGCAAAACACTTTTAGAACGACACTGAAGAATTTGGCTTTAGTGGGAAAACTTTAATTTGCCTATAACATGAGGTACAAGTTATTAATTGCACCAAAGATAACATACTAATTAAAAGGTTCATGTATAGTTGTCAGAGGTTAACAGTGCACACTGACAGACTTGGAATAGAAACTAATTATGTTATGTTCTCTAAAAGGAGTATTTTTACCCACGAATGTATGATACCTTATTATAGTACTGTTTTCTTCTTAGCTTGGAAAGAAGTCTATTAGATGTTCTTTATAATAAAACTGCAGTGATAAGCATTCAGACCAATGATGAGGCTATATAAATAGCTTTACTTGCAACATTAGCTTCAAGCATAGCTATAGAGATAATTCCAAGTAAACATTTATTCATATTTTCAGCTTATAAGAAAGATACACAAAGTGGAACTTTTCTAAACTTTATTATCTTGGGTTGAAAGAACATCACAAGAACCAGTATTTCTGGAAATACTCTGATGCTTCCTTTTGAATTACTTCCTCAATAACAATCATCTTTTGATTGTCAGTGTGCAAGAGATTTGGGCTTATTCACTCTTTTAGTGCATTGTAAGCTTCTTAATTGTTATATATATATATATATGATATATGTGTGTATATATGACTATATGTGTCAATTTAAGTTAATATATTTCACATACAGGAGTATAATTAATGAGTATGTTTCAAGGATAATAATAAAGCCATCACCTATCTGCCCAACACCCAACTTAATTGAAAGTTATCAATAACATTGAAGCCTCCTCCATGTCATTCTCAATTGCAACTCCCTCCATCCCCACCCCCAGGGGCAGTCACTTTCCTGAATTTTACATTTATCATTCCCTTGTTTTTTCTTTATAGTTTTACCATATATCTAGTTATCTCTCAACAACATATTGTTTAATTTTGCATATTTCTAATCTTTGAAATCAATGGAATTATACTGTGCATTATACTATGCATCATCTAAGTTGATGCATGTGGCTGTACTTCTTTGGTATTCACTGCTGTACACTATTCCATTGTATGGATATACCATTTCTGTCAGTGGACACTTGACTTTATTACCAACATTTTGCTATTACGAACAGTATCCCTGCACACATCTTGTATCTGTACTGAAGTGCAGCATACAAGAGTTTCTCTCATGTGTTTGCTTAGAAGTGGAACTCATGGGTTTTAGGGTAGGGTTTGTGCTTGGCTAGATGATGTTGAACTGTTTTCCGGAGTGATTGTACTAATTTACACTCCCACCCAAGATGTTAGATGTCTCCTCCAAAATAGCCTTTGGGGCTTCCCTGGTGGCGCAGTGGTTGAGAATCCGCCTGCCCATGCAGGGGACACGGGTTCGTGCCCCGGTCCGGGAAGATCCCACATGCTGCGGAGCGACTGGGCCCGTGAGCCATGGCCGCTGAGCCTGCGCGTCCGGAACCTGTGCTCCGCGCAACAGGAGAGGCCACAACAGTGAGAGGCCCGCGTACCACACACACACACACACACACACAAAAGTAGCCTTTGTATTAATATCTCCAGATACTTGTATGGTTAATTAATTATCTAATCAAATCAAAGGGAAACTTTTCCTGTATAATGGAAACTTATAGGAGTTCTGCTATGTTAGCATAATTCTTTGATTATAGTGCTTAGTCAGAAGTGCTCAGTATTTTTGATCAAATATTAAATATGTTCAGAAACAAGCCTGAAACTCATTCATAATATTGTTATAGTTATGCAACCCCCAAAGCTTAGTTGTGATAGAGTTCAGTCCTCTGATTTACTTTCACTCCTTCCTGGGCTTTCTTCTACCACCTAACATGATTGAAAGTCACTGTTTTCAAGTAATATAATCTAGATACCAAAAAGAAAGGAAAAAAGATAGTATTAGCCCTAGTAAAATGTAATTAAGATCATAGATAAACTGTAAAAATGATCTAATATATAAATCAAATCCTCAGTATGTAACTTCTGGACTTTAGTACCAGTTCTGGATGAACTGATACTTTGGGTCACCTATGGCATTTCTTTGCTCTATTAATATGGAAATAATTGTATACATCATTTTCTATTTTTGACATAATATTTTTCTAAATATTTCTTTTCTTGTTTGTGGCTTATTTTGCTTACTGAAATGTGTGCAAACAATTAAGCATAAATGTTGAAATGAAGACTTCATGACTCCTTTAAGGTTCACCTTCCTAACGCTTTATCACAGAAGCCCCCCCGATGGCAAAGAAGGCAGAGAACTCACATTCTTTAAGGTCACTTAGCTGCCAGAAATTCTTTAAAGTCTCTCGTTTTATTTTTAACACAGTTTTTGCAATATTTTAACGTAGTTTCTCCACGTTTGCTATAATACTATAATACAAAAGTCATGACTCTCCCCTCCCCCACATTCTTTGAGTAAAATTGATTATCTGGAAAGCTGTCAACGTCATTCTGTAACTCCGAAAACATTATTATGTATATCCTACATGTCTGCTGTGTACCGCAGTTAAATAGTAGGGTGCCACACATTTTAGCATTAAGTATGAACTATGTGAATCTCATCATCTTGAGAGCCAATGACCACTTTGTTGGAAGCCTTTGAACAGTGTGAGAAGAATTCATATCTCTGTGGAGGACTCTAATCACAGGTTCCAACCACTTAAATCCATTAGTCTCCATGATGACCTCTTTGAGAACTTGACACAAACAATTCTACATTATAAGTGGTAGCACTGCTTAGATGAAGTAGATTTAGAAGGACATCCTAAGGAAAGTCAGAGTTCTAAGGAGGAGAATGTTAATGTGTGATTTAATCATGTTTTTGAATCTTTTAAATGACTATAAGTGGTATCTCATTGTTGGAGGCCCCCACAATAATTCCATTCCCCTTACCCCCCATGAAAGTTCTCTTACCTGCACCTTGCCTTCAGTCTCTGATTACTTTATGAACCTGACCGATGTGTTTGTGATAAACAACTTATGGTAAGGGGCTGGCTACCAGGACCCTGTGAGCTTCAAAAGAAAGGCCAAGAATCCATGAGACCCTTGAGTCACGCACTGTAACCCTTTCATAATGCCTCTGATCTGTCTACCATTCAATCTGATGCATCCCTTGGTGAGCTGAAGTCTCTGATGACTATGTGTTTTGAATTCTTACCTATGGGAGGTTGTTTACCTTCTTGTTCTTTCCTCTTTTCCTTGGACCTGGCTTCTAGCAGTTGGAGAAAATGCTCCTCTTTATCTGTTGTATTTGTTCATGTCTTTTGGTAGTTATATCTTTGGGCACATGGGTAATGAAGCTTGAGCAGTTTGTGTGTTTCAGGCATGTGCCTGCTAAGACTTGAAACCAAGAGGCACTTTGTGCATTGTTTTTAGCATGAGAAGAGTTTTAATTGCACTGCTCCCATAATTCTTGGATGTAGATAAAATAGACTTGGAATTTAATATTGAGACCCTTCTCCTCTGGTGATTGTAATTCTGACTGGGAGTGTCAATTCAGGGCTAAGTTAATAAAATTCATCATTGAGGTCTCAAATAGATTTAGATAAAAATTGAGATTCTCCTAGAGATTCTTAATTCTTCTTGTGATATAAAATTATTAGCTGGTTGATTGTGATTCTGACTGTTTTGCATTCTCCAGAAGGAACTTGGGGCTTATCCATGAGGCCGTTCTCTGGACGCCAAAGCAGTTGGTGATTTTTGTGGCAAAATCCAGTCATCAGCTTTATGAAAACTCAATTTAGTTACATTGTCTAGCATAATCTGTAATTATTCCTGTGCTTCCAAATTGTCAATCAGTTTGTTTAATGTTTAGTTTGGAGACCCTGCCATTCAGAATTTATTATAGCTAAAGAAACAAGCAAACAAGTAATCCCTCTGAAAAAAATGGTTTAGCCAGTTATTATTGTTATTTGAATGAGAAGTTAATAAATCAGAACTATTGGTGGCATAAATTAATCATTACATCTTAACTGCATTGATGACTAAAATGAGAGTAGCAAAAAGGTAAGATTCACGGATTCCTAGCTAGGCTTTTTCTTTCCCACGTATTGGTCTCCTTACCTGATCTTCATTATATTGCTTCTTTAAAAGTTTCTTTATCACTGCTGTTCTGTCGGACTTCTTTCATCTCCACTCTCCATTTCCCTAGATCGAGTCCCTTGCCTTGCCTTTCTGTCTCTCATGCTTGATCCTTTACTTGTCCATCCCAATAGGTCTTTAAGAGGCTCCTTTATCCAAACAGTGTAACAAACAACATCCCTTCCATCCTTTGAATCTCACCTGTGCTTTGCAGTGTTGTCATGTGAGCGGGAAAGAATGTAGCCATGACTATGCTCTCCAACCAGTGTGTGTGTGTGTGTGTGTGTCTGTATGTGCATGTGCGTGTGTGTGTGTGTGTAGCCCTGTCTACACACAGACATTTCTCATTCTCTTCATTTTAGAACATGAGCATCTTAAGGGAATACGCCAGGCCTTTTCGTCCTTTCCCAACCACAAAAATTGTTGCACAACTAGGAATCATTGGCATATGCTGCCCTGATGTTCAATTTTGCTAAAAGAAACTACTTAATCCCTGGACTTTCAAGACCTATTATTTATTAAATATCTCGTCTCACACTGTAGTGAATATGAAAGTAGTGATTCTGTTAGAGAACAAATACCAGAATACGACTACTTGATTTCAAGAACAACAGTAAATCAGGCTTTGAAGTGATGTGCAATTATCTCACACTTTTGTCCTTGGAGTATTGTTTTGTAGTGTTGAAACTGGTTAATTTACAATATGTGTGTTGTTCCCATAAATGCATCCCTTGGTTCAAGTAATGTAAAATAACAGCTCTTTTCATTTACTTTTTATTTCTTATTCTTTGAAAGTTGGAGAGAAACAAATTATATAGAATTTGCTCTGGAAAATCTATCAATACAGTTGAAATATTAACTATTATTTTCTGTTGCCTTTCTCTCTTGTAAAACTTTAGAAGATCCAGGTTATACTTTGATTTGGAAACTAAGGTAACATTTTGCCATCTCCTTCCCTTTCATTTGTTTCATTTGCTCATGGATTCAATATGAGTAACTCGGTATGTTGGCATTGTGCTGGGTTTTTAATATCATTAGAGATAAGCTGGAAGAAAGTTGATAGCAACAGTTGTGATAGGGTAGGTAGAAGGAATATGCTTTACATATATTCATTGTCTGGTCCTCACAAGGAATGACAGTATGAGGTCAGGACTGTCATCATCTCCATTTTACAGGTGAAGAAACTGACACCTTGCTATGGTAGGTCACTTGCCCAGAGTCATACAGCTGTCCTGGAACCCAACCCTGTTTGACGTCATAACCCAAGGCTCATTCTTCATTCTGCATTTTTATACTTTCTAAATTTCTTTAATGAGAAAACATAATTTTTATGGTGGAATGATCCCAATAAACATCAAGCTTAAAAACATTAAGTAGATACAAGGAATAATTTAAACCAGAGGTTGGCAAACTATGGCCCATGGGCTGGTCACCTGTTTTTGTAAATAAAGTTTTATTGGAACACAGCCACGCTCATTCATTTATGTAAGTCTGTCTTCTGTGGCTGCTTTCATGCTCCATCAGGCAGAGCTGAGTAGTTGCAATACAGACCAGATGGCTCATAGAGCCTAAAGTATTTACTATTTTGTCCTTTAAGAAAACCTTTGCTGATCTTTGTAACGTGTAAAAATGCATTGTTATTGTTATTATTCATATTAATATTATACCAGCAAGCCAATGTTGTACTTAAAACAGGAAGCAGTACTGTTTGATAATATTTTGAAATTCCCAGAGACTGAGTTACCAAGGTTCAGTCTTCATTAGGATATTATGGAATTCTTGTCTTAGTCTCTCAAGAAAATTTTGTAATAATTGTAAAATATGTCCCCTGCTTTTAGTTTTGTTAAGAGTGATATTTAAGAGCTCATTCTGGAATTCTTCATTTTGACTACAGCATAATCAATTTATGTGGTTGAACTTCACTACTAAAGATTACCCGTAAAAACCTTAGTGTGTTCGTTAGACATCGCAGCCAGGATCAATAGTAATTTTTCTTCTTTGCTACTGAAATAGTTTCTCAATCTGTCCTTTTTGTTGAGAATAGGCTTCTACATTTTAATTGAAAATTATTTTCTTTTCTTGAAGACCCATTCTTGTAGGTTTGATCTGCATAATATTTACTACTGCTTATCCTGTGGGAAACTGGCCTTCTGGCCAATATACAAGAGAAGACATTTTAGAAGTAAGAGTTAAACTTGAAGCATGAAAGAGTATAGCTTTTTCTAGACATGTTAGATTTTCTTCCTGTTTTTTTATGGCTGCAGCTTGTGTGTGTGTGTGTGTGTGTGTGTGTGTGTGTGTGTGTGTTCCTGGTACTGCACACGGGCTGGCAAACAGTAGGCGCTCAGGAAATGCTTGACTATTTGTCTCATTGTTGGGTTAGAAGGAACTTTCAGGAAAAAGTGGAGTTGCAGTGTCCCAGAAAACCATGCATTGGTAAGCCACCTGGGAAGATGTGGCCACTTTACTGACAGGACTCACTGACATACCCACGTTTTGTTTGGTGGGTATTCAAATTACAGGAAACTGATATCTTCCTTCCCTTTTCTGTTGCTTCCTTCCCTCAAGTAATTGCAGGATGGTGAGACAAGTCCGTGCCACCCCAGGAAGGAAGGCAAAGGGAGCCTTCGTTGGTGGTGTGGTTGTCTCTTATAGATCATTCTAGATAAGGAGGGTTGTCAAAAGGAATTTGTTTAGCAGGAGTTTCCCCAGTATGGTCTCACGTAGCTCAGGAAGTGACTTTAGGATTGGAGAAGAAAATATTAGTAATTCTGTGTTTCCCATCCTTTTTATAATTACAATTTTTGATATGTTTTAAAATATGCATAATATGTCAGAATGGTGGTAATTAGGTGTATACATTATAACTAAATAAACCTGCTTATGTTGGCAGTGGATGCCAGTGGTTTTAGGGAGACAGTTCAGTGACTCAAGAGTGTGGAGCCCGCTTTCTGCATCAACAGGTTGCCTTGGTCAAGGTCCTCAGTTCGTAGGATGGGTATAGTCATGGTACCTTTCTCAGAGGTTGTTGTGAGGAAGTAATGAATTAACATATGGAAAGGGCTTTGAACTGTGCCTGGTAACTTGGTAAGTAAATGAAAGTGTTAGCTATTATTGTTTATGAGAATATTTTTAGTAGAGGTGTGTAATAAAAAATAATTGGAGACTACTTAATTAGAATTTAAGGTTTCAGAATCAGACTGTTCCTAGTTTGAGTTCAGGCTTTCTTGCTGTGCAATTGTGGACAAGTTACTTAACCTCTCTGAGCTTTGCCTCCTTAGCTATAAATGGGGCTAGTAATAATAAAAATACCATATTTCATTGACTAAGGCACACATTTTTTCACATTTTAACATGTCTGTAGTTGGATTGTATTTTACAATCATTGGTGTCCTAGATTTTATAAAATATGATCGTTTTTTTAACCTCGTAAAGATGTTGTGAAGGATGAATTAGATAATTAATGGGAAGTGATTAGCAGAATGCCTAACATACAGAAGGTGCTCAATAAATATTAACTGTTGTTATTAAGACACATTGGCATATGGATTATTCTCAAAGGGAGGTGAGAAAGCAAAATGCAGTGACAGTCGTTGGAAGGTTTTTAGAGCTCAGCTCTCGATACCTAGTGGGAGTATAGATTTCAGGCTTCACACACTTGCAAATGCTTCTATGCTACCCAGCTTGAGAAATGTGGCAGCATTTTAATGTTCTCCAGAAATCTTTGTGAAACATCCTGTGTGATACTATTGGTTCGTGTGATCAAATGCTGATGAGGTAGTACCAGTACTGGTCAGTTAGCTGGGTATTTGTTGAATATAAGGCTATGTCAGGAGTTATGGCCTATGCTGAGGAGCTGATACGCATGGGATGTACACGTTTTATTTACATACTCTTTGGTGTTTGTTCGTGTCATATTGCCACCTCCTCCAATAACTGAGATGTTTAAACACAAGAAGGACATGTGCAGATACAGGGAATAATTTGACACAATGTGACTTTCTAGGCCAACTAGTGAGTCACTTCTTTTAAATCTCTTAAATAGAGCATACTGTCTTTTATTTGGAGAGGAAAGCCATGGTCTGCAAACCCTTTTCCAGTTCTAGAATGCCCTGTCTTTGCAAAGATGGAAAACTTCTGGCCTACGTTATAGTATCCATTCTTATATGGAGCCAGAGCAGAAATTCATAGTTATCACTTTGAAGCCAGTGACTTTTATGGTTAAACCAAAGATTGATGCTTCCCACGGTTTTCTGTTTGTCCCAGACATCTTATACACTCTCAGTAACTGACAGAGAACTGACTTGGAAAAAGCTTTTGTGAAGGGCCATGCGTCCTTACCTCGTACCTAGGGTGATGCTAGAGTTGCTGTGCAATGCTTCTCTGCTCACCCTCTACCTGTCTGGGCAGGTATATATTTGAGACCATAGGGAAAACACATTTTCAGCTCGCTAGAACGCTAGTCCAGGTGTGCACCAAGAGTACACCAAGAGTATCCTGAGGTGGGTCTTAGATCCTTCCAGACTGCTAGAGAGGAGATGGGTTTAGAAAGAAATAATCCAGCGAAGTTTACATCCTTTTTATTTGGGCTGGGGGACAGGGAGAAAAGAGGGCCTTTGACCAAAAGCCTTCAGGCAGTTTTACTTCATCATTTTGTTTATCATGGATTTTTAGAATCACCCTGGTCTTAAAAACTCTGATTCCAGAAGTGATGGAGTCTTCATCCTTTGTTTAGAATCCTCTCGTTTATGGTTTTTAATATTTTTTTAATTTTTAAAAATTTTATTGAAGTATGGTCAATTTGCCATATCATGTTAGTTACAGCACAGTGATTCATATATACATCTATTCTTTTTCAGCTTCTTTTCCCTTATAGGTTTTTACAAAATATTGAATATAGTTCTTGTGCTGTACAGTAGGTCCCTTGTTGGTTATCTTATGGTTTTTTGGTTTTCTTTTTTTTTTTTAATCAGAAACCTTACATCAGTAGTATAGGCGAACACAGCTTTAGTTAACATCATGAGTATTTGGAACACACACCATGAAGAAAAACAAAGGAATACCTTTCAAATAATTCACAGGGATGGGGTGTTGCGTGTCGTTCCCACGTAAATGCCACCTGGCTTCCTTTGAGCAGCTCTCTGCATCGCTAAGACTGTTGTGGGAGCACCTAATTCCCTTCTTGCCTACTGGCTTTCTAATTTTTCCCCTGTGATCATAGTTATAAAACCTAATTTCCAGGGGGTCTTGTGAATCATATTAGTAGCTTTGTGTTATAATAGCAATTTTATATTGCATTGGTATTCATTTTCACTATTACGGAATAATCAAATCAGCACCTCTCTTATTATGCTGTTGAAATAGAAAATAATGGACTGTAATGTAAAACTGCTAATGTGATGAAACTCGCTCATTGTGTTAGGGTAAGAATGTCCTCCTTTCTTGTTCCAGCTCACTTGAAACTGTGATTGAGGAAGGAAATGGAAAGCATTTCTACATCTGTGATAAGGTCCCACATATATTCTTCATTTGAATACATAATTGTCTTTTTATGGCTCAGGGAGTGCTGGTTTGCACACTCGGAGGCCTTCCTGCCACCAGGATGATGCTCCGGCTGGCGAGCCAGAGGGCTGCATGACCAGTTTTATACCGCGGCTTCCCTTTTAATCATGAGTGACATTTGATGTCTCTTTGCTTCCAGAGGAATTGTTTGCGCCCTCTTTCATGCTCATCCAGGCCTTCCTCTGGCTTAAAAAAAAAAAAAAAGCCAACTTGAAGAACACTTTTAGGCTACATTGTTAGAAAGTACAACAAGCCCCCCAATGGTTCTGATTTGACAGGGATGTTGGGAGGCAGGTCAAGTGACTGCCTAATGAAGATGAATGAAGAAAATTGCCGGTACCAGGATCACGCGGGGGCTCCCAGCCCAGGTTGTTGAAAGTGTGATGGAATCTCATCGCTTCATTTATCAGTGTCATATTTGGGCTAAAAGTGAGCAGTATTGTTCTCATTTCTCCCAGATGGATAGGTCAACGTTAATATTTATTGCTCTTGTAGAACATTTGTTTGATGTATTTCCATTAGCTAGGCAATAATAGAAAAGCAGTGGAGAGAAACATAAAACAGTTCCCTTCCTATTCAGTTGAAATACAGCATACACTAATGTATAACTACGGCTTGAAGTGCCATTGATTTCCCCCCTTTTGGTTGATGACATGATTGTATATATTAGAGATTCCCATGAAAATAATGGGGAAGCGGCATGAATATAATATATATTGAGAGCAGCTGGCGGGGTATAAATTGTGTTGTCTTTTGATTTTCCTGATTTGGTCATATAATTGGTGACTTTCTCTTGGCTATATATTAAATTCTTAGCCCAATATCATATTTTAGAATTGGGAATAATGTGCAATAGATCGCATCATCCTCTGGGTTCTACGGCGAATCTCAATAAAGCTAGAATTTTCGTCACATTATAGAGCAAATTGTTTTCAGTCACTGAGTAATGTTGATTTTTTTCTTTCTGTCTTTGTGGGAGAAAAATACCTTGTTACACAAATTATTTTCTCATATGTTTTGAATATATGAAAGATAAAACCCTAAACATTCGAAAAGACTGGCTCTGCAAGGACATCCCGATTTATTAGCTGATACATTTTGCAGGAATCTGAACATTGGGATATTATTTTATACTGTGGAACAAACCTAGGTCTTTGTGAGGTTGGTGTTGTCTTAAGTGCAAAGCAAACATCCTAGCCATATGTTTCTATAATTTAAATTAATTTGGTACAGTCATACTGTTAATCTTTAGTGACTTGTTGATTGGCATTTTGCAGACATATTTCTGGAAGGCTCCCAATACCATTTTCTGCAGCCTTTCTGGCAGTAGCAAAGAGCAACATTTCCACAAATTGGAATCTTGTACAGCACTGGGAAGCAAGCCAAGATTTAAATTAGACAATAACCTCTGCTCTGTATATAGCTTCTATTCTTCAGCTGTAGGCAGAGTGATTTGTTTAAAACAGTCAGCCCTGTAGCATATAATAGACTGATATATGAGTCACTCCTTGGCAATGTGTGTTTCTTAAATTTATATAGATTGAACAACTGGTTGGTAATGTACTTAGTTACAGTTGTACAAACAATAACTATTAGCAGGGCTGAAACAGGCCTGGAAAAGCTTCTCTGGGCGGGTGTTTGTGAGGATCCTGAAGTATTGCCGAATTTCAGAATAATTCCCCTTTGGAGGCTGAGGGAGACTCTATTTCATAAACATGAGTGTGCTTTTTTAGCAAAGTAGCAATAAAAGTTTTATGTTATCGTTTTCTGTTTCTCATTTTCTATTTGTTTAAAATTGAATTGGGGAACCTAATTTATTTCAAAAATTAAACTTAACATCAGTCTGCATTTGGGGCAGGATAATTTGGTTGCAGGGTTTTTGTGTGTGTGTTTTTAAACGTTTGCTATTTCTTTTAAAAGAGCAGGGGTATAAATACGTGTTTTCCGTTTTTTTCCCAGGTTAGATTGTCACTGGCATTAACCGTTCATAGGTTGAAAGAGATCCTTCTGGACAACAAAGATCTTTTCTTAAGAGAAAAGCTTGTGCTCCAAGTTCAGTTCATGTTTATTTAAAAGATTAAAATCATTAGACCAGATCTCACTTTTTTTTTGTCCAAAAGAAAATTGATTTTGCTTCCCATAAAAGTGGGATCTGAAAGAGGATATTCAGGAATACGCAAATAGAGGCGATAGAGAAATCTGTTTGTGCAGCTGAACAAAGCAATTCTGTTTTTACTGCTGAACATTTACTTAGCCTTGGTGTGAAAATTTCTGAACAGAATTGTCACCTGTCTTTAGAAAGTACTTCTTTTGTAAGGCAAAGGGAATCGTTTTGATCTGAAATGTTTTATGCCTTTTTTTTTTTTTTGCTTATGCCAACTCGAGCATTTATAAAATAACGCACCCTGTAAATATTGAACAATACAAAGACATCTCTCATAACAGTTTATAGTATGTTGCGTGTGCTCCGTGGAAGCCAAGCAGTAGTTAGTGGCAAATGATATGCCAATCAAAAATTATTATTGCGAGTATATAACCTGGTATAATGCAGTATCTTATCTGGAATTGTCAACTTGATATAAGCCAAGCCTTTGTCTTTTAAAATTAAGCTCTTGTTTGCCCTCAGTTAATTCTGTCTCCCAAAGGCTCATTTGAATTGCATAAAGGATAATCTACTTGACAGTTTTATACATTTAAACAATCTTGATTATATGGTATTTTACAGGTTTTTTTTTTTTTTAAAAAGCTCCCAGTTACTATTTTGTGTAGGCTTTTTAATCTTTAGTTAGAAAAGAATGCAAGAATCTCACGGGTAGAATTCCATACTCTTCTGTGAACAGCATTTAGTAAAACTGGATATAGCACCTCTTTCTACGGCCTGTGGTTCGTGGTGATAAGGTTTGATTGTTGTGCTGGAGGTCGTTTTCAGAGTTTCTCAGACCAAACTTCTAGTGAGAATAACTAGAAGAAAATGTAATACTCAGGTATCACTCTACTCAAATAGACGTTTATAGATCCTCTTTTACCCTCCCTCCATGGTCAGTTTGAGCATTTCTAGATGAATTTAGGGTGGGGGATTTCAGGATCAAGTGCCTTGCTGCAAGAATTTGGAGATTATCAACTGGCCAGCTGTGTAGTGGAAGGACAGGGGTGTGTATAAACACTGTGGTGGTCGCTGAGAGCACGCCATCTGGCAGGATCCAGCCTGGCTTCAAATCTTGTGTCCACCACACGTGCACGCACCGTGTGACTTTTGAACAAGATGCTAAACTCCTCTGAGCATCAGCTTCTGCAACTGCAAGCAGAGGAGACAATAGTACTTCCCTCATTTAGGGTTATGATCCACGTGAAATGTACTGCAATGCCAATAAATGTTACTATTAGTGTGGTTTATCTGTGAGATGTTTTAGAGCTAGTGAGATTTGAGAAAGCGGGTCCAGAGTGCTTAGTACTTACTTTCATTTCACCAGCCAAGTATTTGATAATTATTTGATCATTATTAGGAAGGTCACATGGTGATTCTTCATATCTTCTGAAGAAGGGTGTTTGGAAGACAAAAATTAGGTATCAGGGAATTGCATTTTGAGGAGATAGGAGGATCTCTGTTTCCAAAAGTACTTTCTGAACTCCTGACTTCTTTGAAGGTAATGTAAAGGTAAAGATATCTTAAAGGAAAATAGATAACTAATAAGAACCTACAGTATAGCACAGGGAACTCTACTCAACACTTCTGTAATGGCCTATATGGGAAAAGAATCTAAAAAAAAAAGTGGATATATGTATATGTATAACTGATTCACTTCGCTGTACACCTGAAACTAATACAACATTGTAAAACAACTCTATACTCCAATAAAAATTTTTTAAAATCACAATATAGGGCTTCCCTGGTGGCGCAGTGGTTGAGAGTCCGCCTGCCGATGCAGGAGACACGGGTTCGTGCCCTGGTCCGGGAAGATCCCACATGCCGCGGAGCAACTGGGCCCGTGAGCCATGGCCGCCAGGCCTGTGCGTCCGGAGCCTGTGCTCTGCAACGGTAGAGGCCACAACAGCGAGAGGCCCGTGTACCGCAAAAAAAAAAAAAAAAAAAAAAAAAAAAAAAAAAAAAAAAAGATTAAAAATCACAATATATATTTTTTTAAAGTCTTAAAGGTAAAAGGGGTTTCTTCACATCTCTTATCAGCAGATGGTCTACAGTCCTGCAAGGTCTGGGTCAGTGTTATCTCTGTCCTCTGGATGAGGAAACAGGTTGCTTAGAGGATTTAAGGAACTTATAAGGAGCTTATATAACCCCAGCTGGTGGGTCGGATTTGAACCCAGGTGCTGTGGGCTGCAAACCCATGCCCTCTTCAGCTACAACAGGCAGTCATCCTATTGTTAGGAGAAAAACTTCTCTATGGAAGATCTGTTAACCAGCCCTCCCTGTATGGTGCTGAGGAGGGTGTTGTCGTCAATGAGCTAATGACACCCTCTTGGACATTTGACATAAACTCTTGAACCTGCTGGTGTGTGATACAGGTAAACAGTTTGTCACAGGAAAGCAAGCAAACTAAAAAAAACTTCCTCTCTCCTCCAGTATGATATCATCAGGCTGACAAATAACTTCGCATCTGACGTAAGAGTACGAAATAAATATTTATTGATGGAGGGACTGAAAGAGTCATTTGACCAGATGCAAGTGAGTGTAATACAAACAATATACAAGTGTTGAGAGGGTGGTCTTTGGTGGAACTTTTTATTAGACAGATGGATTTGATCAGAGCTTTGAAGGTCAAGATGGACACTGAATGAGTCATGTAGGACCATTGAGATGGCCTCAAAAGTTACAAGATTGGGGCTTCCCTCGTGGCGCAGTGGTTGAGGGTCCGCCTGCCAATGCAGGGGACACGGGTTCGTGCCCCAGTCCGGGAGGATCCCACGTGCCGCGGAGCGGCTGGGCCCGTGAGCCACGGCCGCTGAGCCTGCGCGTCTGGAGCCTGTGCCCCGCAACACGAGAGGCCACAACAGTGAGAGGCCCGCGTACCACAAAAAAAAAAAAAAAGTTATGAGATTGGAAATGAGCAAATAGGAGATGGTGATACAGTCAGAATAGCCTAACAGCTGTAACAAATAGCCCCAAATGTGTAACGAGGTACACATAATAGAGGTGTAGTTCTTGTTCACCCATGCAGTTCAAGTTTGGTCCCGTTGGCAGGGAAGCTAGGCTGGTGGAGATTCTGTCATCTTCTTTTAAGTGCCAGCAACCAGCTGGGATAGAAAGGAAAGTAGAAGGTGGAGAAGCCACACTTACTTCTCAACTGTTTTCTCCCAGAAGTGACACACATTCATTCCTTCTGCAGTGGTGAGAGCATTGGTGAGAGGTAGTTGCACGGCCCGGCCAAAAGGGGTTTAGAAACAGCCAGTAATTCTATACCATGGAGAGAGGAGCCTGACTTTTAGAAAATAATTAGCTGGAGCGGCCACACATGACAAGCAGATTTGTTTGCTAGTATTAGAGGATTCTTTGGGGAGTTGGAAGAAGAGATTATAAAATTATTCTTAAAATTGTGGGTGGAAGGGTTGTAGGGGAGTTTTGGATTATCAGTCAGAAAATAAATACCTGTTCTCCTAAGGTATAAAATTCAAGCCTTTCAATATTGGTGAAGATAAATGTTTAAAGAGCATTTAAACACAGGGAGAGTTATAAACACTGAAAAAGCATCTAAAGTATTGGCATTGAAGATAGGGAGTGTGGCAGTGACAGAAGAGCTGTTTGGATGATTGTGGGCTTCAATGGCTAGGACTTTGGGAAATAATGACCATCTTTCTTCCATATCAAGGGGGACACTTTGTAGGAAAGGTGGGGTTTCAAGAGATAGAAGCAAGGGTGCTGAGTATTTGGATGAAAAGGCATCTTCTCTAAACAAGACAGTTTTTAAGAAGATTCTGAAATGGACTGGGGTGAAAATAAAGCAATTGAGGAAATTTTCTCGTGAGCAAAAGAGAGGTTGGGAAGGGCAAAAGAGACTCTTCAGGGTCGTCAAATATTTATAACCGATTGCCTCTCTTCTTGCCAGTAAGTAAGTCTCTTGAGATGATATTTGGTATAAAATGGGCTTTATGGCCTCTCATCACCCTGTAGTTTATTTGTGCATTTATTTTTTAACCTCTCCTGGGAGCTCACCGTTACTACTTTTATGTTATGGTCCAATTTATGAATATGCGGAACTTGAATAAAGACTGTAGCTCTCACTTTTCCAGAGAGCTAATTTCTGAGAAAAAGATGGTGGATGTGCATGTGAGTGTATAAGTGTGTGTTTTGGTGGGGTGGGGGGCGGTGGGAGGGAACTGTGTGTCCAAGTTTAAATATTTCTTAACATTACCTCACATTTATTTCTCCCCTGTACATTATTCTTCACGTGTTGTCTGGAATACTGCACTGAGATCCTGTTTCCTTTGCCCCAATTTTAAGTCACTAGTTTCACATGCCTCTGCCTTTTGCAGGAAAGGAGTCCTTTGCAGGTGTGAGTGTTAACGAAGCAGAGGGAAGCTTGCTTCTGTCCACTTGTTCTGTGTTCAGTGAAAGTACAAAGTACATGTTTGTTTCACTTGTAAGTATAAAGGGGAAAAATCCACCTGTTTTGCCTTTAGAAAAATTCTTTTCATCTGACTGTTCTCAGAAAGAAAGCTGGGGTGAACTTTTTTTTTTTAGTTGGGTTGTCTGATCTACCTTGTGCCTCTCATGAAAACAAAATTGGGAGTTGAAAGAGTCTACTCTTGAGGAAAAAAATAAAGACGCTTTTCATCATTCTGCAAATCCGAAGCAAAGATATGGCCTTTCATTTTTCTCGTCATATCCGATAACACCTGGTAACGTTTGGAGCCCTGACTCAATAGGGAAGGGGAAGAGTGACTTTATTTTGATTGGCCATCTGTCTTAGGTCCCAGATACAGTGTGTGAAAATTCAGTTGCTCACGAATGTTCTACATAAAAGGAAAATTAAGGAATTTTTCTGTAGCTTTAAAAGTGACTGACAACAGCGCCATTAAAAAGTTTTCAAAATATTGCCAAAGTAATTTGATACCAAGATTCATTATACAGATCCATTTTGAGAAAGAGATGTAATTTATAAAGCCTGGAACAACTGAGGGAATAATATTTCAAAGTCAGCCTTTGTCGTGTCAAGGGGGCCCAGCAGAACTGTTCAGATTGGAGCCCTTCAAAAGCCAAACTTCCTCTTGCTTCCAGCAACGTGGCATGTAGCCCTGAAAGCAGCTTGGCACATGGCTGAAAGTGCCTTCTTTCACGAGAAACAAGAAACCTTCCGAAAAATTATTATGGGACATTGAAGCATACCGATGTGTCATCTTCTGATTTTTTATATGAAACCTCAAAGTGTCTGTACTTCAGTTTCCACTCTCTAAGGATGGCGATCACGCTGTCAGTGACCTCATGGAGTCATTTATTCATTTTTTCAGGAAATATTTATTTAGCAGCTGGCTAGTCCCACACAGTGTATCCAGTACTCAAAACAAAATAGCAAAAAGGGATGCAGTTCCTCTGTGACATTTACAGTCAATGGGCGGGTGAAGCATATCCATCCAATCATTATCCAAATACATATACAATTGCAACTCTGAAGCTCAAACAACAGCTGACATGGCACATACTTATATGCATTCAGTAAATTGAGCTCTTATTATACATATTACATACTAAGTCCTACACTGGTGACGTACCCCCATGAAAAGCCTTTGTCCCCACGTATTTAACACAAATTCGAGGCGCTGCTCTAAGTCTTTAGCTATGCCATAAGATGGTATGTCTTCTGGAGGGGTTTAAAGCCTAATTAGGGAGAAGGGTGAAGGAAGCAGTCATACTTAGTGTGAAAGACAGCCCGGGCATGGATGGGACAGTTGGATGGTAAGAGGAAAGGGCACTTCTAGGAGAGAGACGGGCAGAACCAAAGAAGTGAAAGATCATAGGAATAAAGAGGGTGAGGTTGCCAGCAGGGAAGAGGGGCAGAAGGGAATGAGGCTGTATAGATAAGGTGGTGTGGACTTGTGAATGGCTTCTTTTCCCTACTGATGAAAGTTTGTAATCCGTAAGCTGCGGGCAGCCTTGAAGGATTTTAAGCCCCACGGGGCCACGTGCGATCAGAGTTCCATTTTGGAAGGCTAAGCCCACTGAGAACTGATGAAGTAAATGATGCTGAAGCCATGACTTGGCATCCAGCATGGCTGTGAAAAATCACCTCCTAGATGGTAACAGGGAGGAAAATGGTTGTGGAATATCCTTAAGTTTAAAAAGTGTATTAAATATACACCTTGATCCTGATCTTGTTTTAAAGATTATGTACGTTGTGGAAGGGAAAACCAGAAAAGATTGGGAAAGTATGACACCAAAAGATTGAATGATCATGTTGTTATGAGAAAGGCGTTTTCTGTTTGTCATGCTTTTCAGTATCTTCCATTTTTAAGATAATGTAATAAAAATGCTGTTTAGGAGATAAATTGAGAGAAAAGTAACTCTAGATGTCATGTGGAGGATGGATTAGAAAGAGAGAAACTGGAGTCTGAGGGTTGGTGAGGGTTAGCAGTGCCATTAGAAGAAGCGATGTGAAAGATGTTGGCAGAGCCGCAGACCTTATGTGGAAGATGAGAGAGAAGATCAAAGGTGTTGTTTGGGATGGTTACTTGAGAGAAATATGGCTGAGATTGGTAAAGATTAGTTCTGCACTGCATGTGTTGAATTTGAGTTGATCAGACATCTATTGCAATATTCAGTAGGAATTGGAAAATTGCAACTCAGTACAATGACAGATATTTAGCTTGGAGAGTGTTGGTGGTGGCTGATGCATTGGACGTGATGAATTATCAGAGCATGCGTTAAGAAGAAACTGAGAAATCTTCAGGGGGATAAGAAAACCGGCGGAGAGTCACAGTTTCCAAATGAAAAACACTCTTTCAAAAAGGGAATGGTTGAAAGTATCAGAGGAGGGAAAGTGATTATTTGAGACAGAGATACTACAGGGAAGTGTCCGTGGGATTTGGTAATTAGGAGTCCATGGTAGACTCAACAACAGCAGTTCATTAAATAAAAGAAGACAGATTGAAGCCTTAGGAGTAAATGAAAGATCAAAGTGTGGAGGTGGAATCTGGGTTGGTGGGGATGGCGGGGAGGGGAGGAGATTAATTTGAGAGGGGCTTAGTGGTCTCAGCAGTCTTTGGTTCCCCTTCCCTCCAAGGATTTGGATATTTTTATAAGCCTAGGGAGGAAGCAGTGAAGTGGGAAAAGTTAAGAATCAAATGAGAGGTAAATTGATAGAATCAGTCTAGATGGGAACGGGACGTAGAGGCAAAACACGTTCTCCTTGGCAAAGGAAGGAAAAGGATGATTTGGGGTGCTGGTTTGGGGTAGACAGTTGAAGAATTCAGTTGATGGCCTCTGCTTTCTTTGGTAAGGGACAAAGTTGTCTAGTGGAGGAGTAGGTGGGGATTGGCTGAGAGCTGGAGGGGAGGGGAGAGGTTCAGTAGAAATGCTCTGGGAAATGGATCAGGGATTGCTGAGTGTTTGCAGGGGCTCTGCTGAGATCAGAAACCTAATAATATAGAGATCATGCCTATTGGGAGATACATATTTTTGGTGCTCATGTTTCCATAGTCCTGTGTGTGTGTGTGTGTGTGTGTGTGTGTGTGTGTGTGTGTGTGTTCTGTAATGAAGGCTCTGTACACATGTGTTGAATAAATGAGTCAGTCGTAGATCTGCAGACAATTTGGGGGAGTCTATTTCTTGGGACCCAAGTAATATGTCAAGATTTGAATCCCTTTTCCTTGTTATGCTTTACTTTTGTGACCCTGGTTTTCTTTCTCTTCTGTTGGTATTTTCTCTTCCACTAAAAAAAAAAAAAGTTCATGTCAGAGTGAAAAAGTAAATCCAAATACTTATTGTGTCTCTTTTACGGAAAACGCATTGTAGGTAGCTTGTTTTGCAGAAGAGTCAGAGGGGACAAGATCGTCCTTGCCCTTAAGGACTTTCCAGTGTGGTAGGAGATGTGGGTGGTGGGGTAAAGCACAGGAAGAATTCGTCATTATCAGCACATGCTGAGCATCATAAAAGAGATGGGAAGGAAGGGCTTTGAAGATTCCAAAGAAAGAGACAGCAACTCTGGTAGCCTGAGCTGGGAAGAATCCTGCAGGAGAGGAGGTGTTTGTGCTGCATCTTGATGAAAGCATGGAATTTCAACAGGAGGCCATTAGCTGGGGGCAGGGTTATGTTGGGATGGGGGTGGAGAGAAGCAGCATTTCAGATGGAGGAGGTGGCCTGAAGCTGGGAAAGAGTGGGATGTATTCAAGAAAGAAAACATATACCAGGAGGCTACAGATGGAGAAAGTACAGTTAGTTACTCATTTTCAAGTTCGGGAACCTGGAAGTTTATCTTTTGCTTACTGAATAGAGCTCACAGGACCTCAGATGAAAGGCGGAAGATTCAAGGTGGATGAATTTCATTCTTTTTTTAATTATTATTGGAGTATAGTGTTAGTTTCAGGTGTATAGCAAAGTGATTCAGTTACACACATACATGTGTCTATCTACATTTTTTTTGAATTCTTTTCCATTATAGTTTATTACAAGATATTGAATATAGATAGTTCCCCGTGCTTTATAGTAAACCCTTATCGTTTATCTGTTTTATATATGGTAGTGTGCATCTGTTAATCCCATAATCCCAATTTATCCCTCCCCTGCTCCTTCCCCTTTGGTGACCATAGTTTGTTTTCTATGTCTGTGAGGCTTTTTCTGTTTCGTAAATAAGTTCATTTGTACTATTTTTTAGGTTCCACATATAGTGATATCATATAATATTTGTCTTCCTCTGTCTGACTTACTTCACTTGATATGATAATCTCTAGGTCCATCCATGTTGCTGCAAATGGCAATTTTTCTGAATTTCACTCTTTATACATATCAGAATCTGGAGGAAATTTTACTTTTAAGTCACTGAATTTTTGATTCCAAAAATTACAGACTTGTAAGAATTCATATTTGATGGCTTCATAGACAAACTGAGTTGTAAAGGGCCCCAACATCAACATTTATCACAATCAAATTGCTTTGTGAGAAGTGGTTTCAAATTTATTAGAAATTTCCTCCAACTTCCAGTTAATATTTCATGCATTAACTTTAACTACAAAATCTAGTCTGATTCTCTTGTTTTTAAAACAATATTGAGAAGATAATGTGACAGTGGCAGTTTCAGGCTTCCAAATTTGTTGTCCTAGTAGATAGAAGCAATCCTTTTAACCCTGTGTCTTCTAGATGTCATTTCCTTCTGAACACATCTGGATAATTCCTCATATTTAAAGGGTGTGGGTGAGTAAAATTGGAGAGGGGAAGTATTTCTTGCTCCATTACATGTATGTTTAATTTTGAGCTACCCCTATTTTAGAATTAAGTACTGAGTTGAAATCAATCCACAATACCTTTTAACATATGACATTTCCTAGCTGTGAAAGGGTATTGGGAAAGCTCATTTTTCTCCCTTTTGCCACTACTCGTGATGAAGCGGATGTCTTCCTTTTTCCTTTTCTTTCATCTATGACTCAGCTGCTCTGGTGGGAAGGGATGTGAGGTGGAGGGGTAAGGCATGGCACTGCTGTGTGCTTATCATGGCCCGGAACCAACAGTTTCTGGGCCATACAGCTCTTCCAGCTCATTGGCAAACAAGGCTTTTTCACTAATCCCAGAAAATGCATCTTCTGCTTTATTATAAGAAAATCTTTTTTGTCCCTTTGTTCTAAGGGTTTTTCCTTTAAAGATGCTTTTGGACTCTGTTTATCTATTGAGGGATAATTTATATGCTAAGAGCATAATGCTTATTATTTTTTCTCCCATAATAAATCAAGATTGTAGGATAGGCATTCATCACATTTATTTACTTGTTTGTTCATTTGTTTATTTATTACAACATTGATTTAAAACATTAAGTAAGTTTCATCATATTTTCTTTATATAAGTAAAATCTTCTGTAGCCACAACCTTACCTCTTGCTTCTCCACTTTTCTCTTCTCCCACCAAAACTGGAGTTGAGTATTAGAGTTTCTTTTGGACGTGGTTCCGTGTCATTGCCTGTGTGTCTATATTGTCTTCACAACCCCTTGAGGGCAGCTGGTACTACCCCTCCCTTATCTTAATGCTAAGTGCCTTTTGTGAACAGCAAAGTGTCTTGGTGTCACTAAATCCAACAGACGTTGAAATACTTCATCGTGCTTTGTTTTCGCAGTATTTAGCAGGGCCAGTTCCTCTCTTCTTACTGTAGTTTCTCTTGACCTTGGGAATGCCACTCTCTGTAGGCTGCACTTCTACACCCCTCGCCACGCTTTCACAGGCTCCTTTGCTGAGTCGACATCCTGGACTTTAAACATTGGAGCTGGTCAAGGTTCTGTTCTACGCCTCTTCTCTTCCCCAGTGCCATTCATGTTCATGGCTTCACTGAGCATCTGCACCTGTGAGTCTTAAAAAGATTCTCACAAAAAAATTCTCTCTATTCCAGACCTTTCCCATAAGCTACAGATGTTTCTTGGTCCCTCAATCCCAGTTGTTACCAAACACAAGTTCGTGTGCCCAATGCACAGTGAGGCCAAACAATACCTAAACATCGGAGTTTAGAGCAGGAAAAGGTTTATTGCAGGGCCATGCAAGGAGATGGGTGGCTTGTGCCCAAAAACCTTGCACTCCTTGGGCTTCCCTGGTGGCGCAGTGGTTGAGAGTCCGCCTGCCGATGTAGGGGACATGGGTTCGTGCCCCGGTCCGGGAAGATCCCACATGCCGCGGAGCGGCTGAGCCCGTGAGCCATGGCCGCTGAGCCTGCGCGTCCGGAGCCTGTGCTCCGCAACGGGGGAGACCACAGCAGTGAGAGGCCTGCATAGCGCAAAAACAACAACAACAACAAAAACCTTGCAGTCCTCTAAGGGTTTCAGCAAAGCACTTTTAAAGGCAAGGTGAAGGAGAGGTGTGATTAGTTGTTGCAGACTTCTTGGTTTCGGAATCCTTTGTTCTTGTAGGTGTCCATACAGGTCAGGTCACCTGTTCCTGTAAACCTCCAACAGACCAAATGCTATTTTCGGTTCTGCAACTTTTTATCTCTATATGAATGGGGCTCTTAAAGGTCAGAGTCCTGAGACTAGGCTATCCTGTATATTGCAGGCTGTAGGCAACTTTTTATTTTTTTTACAAAAGGTGCAGAGCCAGCTTGACTCAGCACAGGCAGTAGAACAGATCTAATATGGAGTCGCTTGTTCTTGACTATTATAAAACTACAGATGTTTCTTGGTGCCTCAATCTCAACACATTTAAAATGCACCCATGATTCAGCCCACCCCCCAACCCCAAGTCTGATTCTGTTCCGCTTCCTCTGTTTGGATGAATGGCACAGCCACCCTCCAGTTACACGAGCCCCAAACCTAGCCATCTTCCTTGATAGCAGCCCCTTCTCCCGCACCCCTCTCAGCTCATTATGGAGTCCAGGGGATATCCCTGGATTCCATCCACTCCTCAACTTAACCCCATCTTCACGTCTCTACCCCCACCATTCCCACCTTAGTTAATGCTACTGTCGCCTCTCATCTCATCTGTTGCAATATCTTCCTTCTGGTCTACCAGCATCTATTCTAATCCATTCTGTACCCTCTGTCCTTCTTCAAGGCATACTTCCCAGGTGAAGTCTCACCAAATATTTCTATAATCATTTAATTGCTATCTTATCTCTCTTCTCTGGACTATATGTTCCGTGGAGTCAGGAACCATCTTTTTTGGCTCATGTCTTATTCTCAGTATTTAAGCAAACTCCCTGGTACATAGATGTTATCAGAATATATTTGTTGTAAGAATGAGTAAATGAATGAACAGTAAAAATTGATTATTGCTGTTACTTTTTTTCAATATTTTTATTTATTATGTGCTTTGTGCTGATAGAGATTAAAGATATCCTTCTTGGGAGCAGTTCCATTGAAAATATATAGTTTTTCTGATTACAGAACTAGTAGATGCTAACTTTAGAAAGCATAAAAAAAAGAAAAAATTATTTCACACTGCATATGGTTTTGAATCATGGTTTTCTATCAAACCATGACCATTTTCCTATGACATTAAAGCCACTTTAGAATTGTTTAAAATAAAATCCACGACATACAGCCTTTCTAGAATGTTTATATTTGATGCAGTATCATTCTTGGGAAGACCTAAGTTAGCTAATGGAGCTATGAACTGTTGGAGTTCGTAAGGTTTGATGACTGTTAGGCTCCATTTAAAATATGTGACATTGTGCTTATTGTCAAAGATATGTTTTCTACTTCAGTACAACTGCTACTTTGTAAAACTCCATGTTGTTATCTGGACCTTCCATCATTCAAATTTCTCAAGACCAGGGTGAGCATTCCCTGGTTAATATCTGTCCCAAATCAACACTTGATATAGTTCCAGGTGGCCATCTACAGCATCCACTTCAGGTTCTGCCATTAGAAATTAAATCTTGTCTCTTTGGTAAAGTTACTTTCCTTGTATTAAAAACTGCCCTGACTAGTAGGGGAAGCAACTTTAAAAACTTTTGCCCAACAGTGGAGAGAAAGCAGGTGAGGGTTTCCTTGTAGCTCTTGTTTTCGAAAGGCACGTGCAGGGAGTTGATAGTTGTTCAATGCCAGAAGGAGATGAACACTTGGTGTTTTGTCAGCCCTTCTTTTCTGGTCAATGCAAGGGTCAAGAACTTTGACTTAATAGACCACCTTTCCTGTTATCTCTGGAGGGTTTATTTTCCCATGTAGAAGTCTGATCTTTTAGGTTGAGAGTTTCCCTTTTATATGTACCTTTTCCCCCCTAGTTGTGCATTAGGATATGCAGCTTCACCTCTTTATAATCTGATGAAAGTCATTAAAACATGATGAAAGTGAAACAGCTTGGGCGGTAGGTGTAGTTTTTGAGGGCATGGTCTTTCTGTGAGCACTTATTTTGGGTATGGAGTGTTTAGACAGCACAGTGAAAGGAACAGCTCGTGGCCAGTGCCAGATGGACGTACCTCATGGAATCTGTTCCTTATCCCAGGGGCCCTATTATACAGGGTTTATTTTCAATATTAATCTTGATATGAAGACAGCTGCAGTTCTTTAAAAACTCATACCCTAAATTATTTTTATCATGGCCAAAGAAATTTATAGATAGGCATTATAGATGGATCTTACTTTTTTCCTCTGTTATTAACCAGCACTGTAGAGTGTGTAGTAATTTTTCCTTTGTGCCATATATATTCTTCCTAGTAGCAATGAGAAAAAAAATCTCTTCCTAGGAATAAATGGAGTCAGTATAGGTTGATAAATATGTACATTTTTATAAGAGTCACTGTAAATAAGGTGCTAACGTTTTACTTTGAAGCCAAGTAGTTTGTCTTTTTTAAGAAGTTTCTGAGCAAAAATTTCCTCCCCTAATAGGTTGCATTTTAACTGTGGCTAGCAGGAGAATGAGTACATTTTTAGATAGGATGCACATACTGTTTTTAGTTTAACACACAGCCTAGCTAATATCCCTTTGTGATTGTTTTAAGATTTTTACATGTCTTACCTCCTTTGGGGTAACTTTTGCATTTACAACTTGATATAATTTGCCTTCATATACTTGAGTCACTCTTCTGGAACAGAATTTGGATTTTGCTGAAGTGAGTAAAATTTGATATATGATTTAAGAATAGCTGCTTATAAATTGCTGTATAATCACATCTTTTTAAATTCATGCAAATAAATGTTAAGGTAATCTTGAATGTAATGGTATACAACGACTGTTTGGGATTCCAAGAATAAAATGCTTCCCTTATTTAGGGACACTTAAATTCATGGTTATTTTATGTAAAATGCTAAAATAAGTTTGAGCTATACACCAGATTAACACTGACATCTTGACTGAATTCCATTATTTGTCTTCAAGATGAAAGCCAACAGTTCCTACTTTGAAGGGATTTTATTTTATGATTATGTTTAAAAAACCATTAGCCTCATACTGAAACTAATTGAAATATAGGCCTAGAAGCAGGGGGGAACCTCCTTTAAAAATAAATATAAGATATAAAATCTTAAGTTACGGATTTCAGGATAGCTGTTTGGGAGGAATGTAATTTCCCTCCCTCCTGACCCGAGACCTTATCAGAAGTGGGATTTAGAGTCTCGTGTGAGCCCTTTCCTAGTAAAAGGTTTTAGATAAATAAGCAAACATAACTGGTAAGATACAGAGAACTAATGAAAGCTATACGATCGCCCATCTGGTAAAAAGTTGTCCCTGCAGAATTCAAGTAATCATAGAATCACAGAAAAATGTATGTAATCAAGATATTCTTGCAGTGTGAGCAAAAACTCCCAGCCCGACACTGGCAAACACTAGCCTTGACATGTTTCCGTAGCCAGAACAGAACCAGGGTTCTCGTACACTCTTACAATTTCTTATCAAGTATCTGAGACTTGTTCTTAAGCTTTTGGAAATGATAGATATGAATTTATAGACATTTATAGACATCATATGTAATCCTGTTTGATTTAAATGATTATGTATGCTGGCCAACTCTTATCATTGATGATTTTTGAGTTAAGTGGGCTTCCAGTATTTGGTGTAACAAATATGACTGAGACTGGAAAATAAACACATTAAGTCACTTATCATTCTTCAGGAAGAATTTATAGGTTTATTGCTATTTTTAAAATGTTAGCCTTAGAATAACGTCTTAAACTATTTCTACTTCTTGACCTATTCAAAACAGGGAAAAAACACGCAACTGAGTATTTAAATAAATGGAAAGCTTTAGAGCTGACAACCAACTAGTTGATACATATTTGAAACACATTTAAGATAATCCTTAATTGCAGTCAATAATCTTATAAGTAGATATATCCAAAATCAGCATAATGCCCACTTGAAGGAACGACACTGATTGTGTTTGGATAGTGTAGAAGCAATAATCCTGTAATATGTATTTTAAAATACTTTAAATAGCTTTTGTTTATGCTTAACGTATGAATTGATCTATATCAGGATTTCTCAGTCTTGGCACTATTAGCATTTTGGATGGGATAATTTTTTGATGCGGGAGCTGCTCAGTGCATTGCAGGATGTTTAGCAACATCCCTGGCTTCTACCCACTAGATGCCAGAACACTCTCTGGTCATGACAATAAAAAGTCTCTCCAGTCAGGATCAAATATCCCCTGGGGGGCAAAATTGCCCCTGGTTGGGAACCACTGATCCATATACCTGCGTATTTGTATCTGTATATCTATAGCTTTATCTGCATCTCTGTATGAGCATATTTGTTTTAGGCACCCAAACATGATATGACACAGTTTAGGAGCATTAAATTTTATACTTTAGTGATCAAAGAGTGGAAGACAATGTAGAAAAATCATTGATGTTTTGACAGAATTCATACTAACTCATAATTAGAGGGATTGATTGAAATTAGAGAACACGTTGTTTTACCTTTGGTTGGTAGAGTTTGGTTACTGAACTAGAGAAATGCTGTAATTAGTTGAAATGTTTTCATTTAAAAATACTGAGGAACATTTTGCTTAATGTGTGGTTCCGTTTTTACATTTGAAATTTCATAGGGTTGTGTGAGAAGCAAGGCCCAGGAGACTGATTGAAGGTATTCAGTATACATATGTCATGTCATTAGAGACCTGCAAGTTTGCTTTCAGTGGAAAGTCTCTGAGGTCCTTAGTCCTTTGATTGCAGCATTAACTACAAAGTCTGGCAGTACAAGGAAAATAACTCAGATTTTATCTTAGATGACTTTCCATTTCTATTTTGTTTTAAGACTTGGCAGTGCTTTGGCAAACCCTCACAGTGGTTCACCTGAATTTGAAGTGGACTGAGTCATGTGCCCCCCAAAATAAATGGCTTAGCTACACACCGAAGCTGCCAGTTGCAAGGACCCCTGAGTTGATACTGAGGCCGTATCAGTTGAGTATTTCCTGTGGGCCAGGCCATGGTGCTGCAATGGCCAGTGGGTCACATACAGCCTCTGCCCTCAAGGGAGACATGAAAATGGATCATTTTAGCACAGTGTAGAGTGATGTACAGGTTGCCTCAGAGTTCGGAAGAAGAGAAGCCAGTGCAGCCAGGGGTGGGCAACGTGGTGCCAAGGAAGGCTTTTCCAGGTGTCGTTTTCTTTTTTTTTCTTTCGGTTTTATTGAGATATAATTGACATATAAGCCCGGTATAAGTTTAAGGTGTGCAGTCTAATGATTTGACTTACATTATGAAATGATGATCACAATAAGTTTCGGGAACATTCATCATCTCATTCAGATACAGAATTAAAGAAATAGAAAAAATTTTTTTTCCAAGCAATGAGAACTCTTAGGATTTATTCTCTTAATGAGTTTCATATATAACATGCAGCAGTGTTAATTATATTTATCATGTTGTATGCTACATCCCTAGTACTTATTTATCTTATACTGGAGTTTTGTACCTTTTGACCAACTTTATTCACTTCCTTCTCCCCCCCCCCCATAACCACAAATCTGATCTCTTTCTCTATGAATTTGTTTGTTTTTGAAGTATAATTGACCTACAACACTATGTTAGTTCCTGTTACACAGCATAGTGAGTCGACATTTCTATGCATTTCAAAATGATAGCTACAATATGTCACCATACAAAGATGCTACATAGTTATTGACTATATTCCCCACACTGTATATTTCATATCTGTGACTCATTTACTTTGTTTTGCAACTGGAAGTTTGTACCTTTTACTCTCAGAAACCTATTTCTATCCTTCCCCCACCACCTCCTCTCTAGCAGCCATCTGTTCTCTGTATCTGTGAGTCTGTTTCTGTTTTGTTATGTTTGTTCTTTTTTTTTTTTAACATCTTTATTGGAGTATAATTGTGTTTGTTCTTTTTTGTTGTTTGTTTTTTAGATTCACATATAAATGAAATCATATGGTATTTGTCTTTTCCTGTTTGACTTACTACACTTGTCACAATACCCTCTAGGTCCATCCATGTTGTCACAAAAGGCAAGATTTCTTTCTTTTTTATGGCTGAGTAGTATTCCATTGTATACTACTACACATGCATCTTCTTTATCCATTCACCTATTGATGGACACTTAGCTTGTTTCCATATCTTGGCTATTGTGAATAATGCTGCAATGAACATCAGGGTGCATATATTTTTTCAAATTAGTGTTTTTGTTTTCTTCAGATAAATATCCAGGAGTGGAATTACTGGATCTTATGGTAGTTCTATTTTTAATTTTTTGAGGAATCTCCGTACTGTTTTCCATAGTGGCTGCACCAACTTACATTCCCACCAACAGTGCAGAAGGGGTCCCTTCCTTTTCTCCACATTCCAAGGTCTTGTTTCCTGAGCATCCTTGTAGATGATACCTACTGTGTGCATCAGTGGATCTACTTACTGTAAACGAATCCACACTAAAGTGCCCATGACAGATGGAAACTAAGTTGTTCTTCCTCCCAGGGATATTAGAATTTATTACGAAACACAGCCCTTTCTAAACCCACCTGATGAGCTACCGGTAACAGAAATTTGCATGTGAATGTCAGATCTTTGGGGAACAGGGCAGGGATCTTTCTGGTTCCTACAGTGACATCAAAGAAAGTAACCACTTTTTCTCTCCAGATTAATGGCTACTCTTAGCTCTCATTTCAGTACTTTTCAAGAAACCAAAACAGACCAAGCATGTCTAATTTACAAGTTGCTATCATTATATAAAAGATGCCCACAGTTTGCCAAATACAATGGAAGACACACAGAAAAAACTTTATTCTTACCTTCTGGAAGTTATACTCTGAATCTTTTCTTCTGCTTATTGTCGGCTGATATTTCTTCTCCTGTGTCTTTAGTCTTTCCTCTACTTGCAAACATCTGCAAGTGTCCTTTTATCCGTACAGCATGTCTGAGCTAAACCTCTCCAAAGAGCAGTCTGCACTTACCGTTTCCCATATCTACTCTCCCTCTGTCCTCTCTGCCAAGAATGCATGCATCCCCATTTCTTTGTCTGCCAGGCCAACTTTATGACAAGTAGTTTTCTCTACCAGAGTGCTCTTGTCTCATAGGCAAGTTCCTACACATCCTTCAAGACCCCATTTAAATGGCTCCTCTTATTTGAAAACTTCTGCTGACTTTCCAGGGGGAGTGCTTTGCTTATATCTCTAGTGCAGCACCTGTCATGTGGCGTCCTACCTATCTTTTCCATTAGAGCTCTTCTTGGGTAGAAACTGAGTCTTATTCACATATTTTTTACCCAATATCTACTGTCTTTTATATCGTAGGCACTTAATAAATACTGCAGGAAATGTTTCAATGATCCACTTATTTTTCCCACATTACCAGATTCCTACCTTTCCAGGCTCTTCACTCTCAACTTTTTTTTTTTCTTTAATCACGTGCCTCTTCCATATAAGACCCTTTGCTGGGGGCTTTGTCTTATGTTACTTCTCCTTACGTAGCCCAGTCCCACAAAGTTCTATCCTTTCCTCCTTAGAAATGAAACAGAAGCTCAGAGAGGTAACGTGAAGCAACATACCTGATGATACCCAGCATGTAAGTGGTTAAGCTGGGATTTGAACTTGGATCTTTCTGGCTCATTCATTCACTCATGCATTCCACTGATAATACTGATACATACTTACTGTGGGCAGCCATACTTACACTGGGACCGGAGGAAACCACATGGAACCAGACGAATTCCTTGTCACCACGGACTCCGTTGTAGTAAGATGAGAGACAGACAACTAAATGGGGTGAAGTCAGGCAGTGACAAGTCCTGTGAAGGGACATAAAGCAAGGGAATAGACAAAAGACCGAGGATGGGGTGTATGTGCCATTGTAGCTAAACTAACCTGGGGAGGGGCATTAAGCAGAAACCTACATAAAATCATGACAGAGGGGAGAGCAGTCCAGGCAGGAAGGGCAGCAGGGCGCTGGCCTGGAGCTGAGCGGGTGAGAGTGACCCTCTTAGGCGGGAGTTTGGAGAAGGAACCAGCAGCCAGATCATGTGGGAACTTGTAGCCAATGGACAGGAGGAGTAAGGATTTTACTCTGAATAGCACTGTGAAGCCATTGGAGTTCTTTAGGTAGTAACACCCTCCCGTGCTGTCATGTAAGCCACAGCAGTTTGTAAAACAGCTATGCTTGGTCTGTTTTGGTTTCTGCAAGACTCTTTGAAATGTCACCTTAGCCGTGAGTACAGATAGAGAAGGTGGCTTTTTGTGCTTTAACCCATTTAGTTCTCAAAACCCCCAGGATGAGGCAAATGGTATTCTTATCCCAGCATTAGAGATGGAAAAACTGAAGGCCACAGAGGCTAACTAGCTTGTGCACAATTCCCTGGCTAGCAAGTAGCCCAGCTGGGGTTTGCACTTGTCCTTGAGATGAGTTCGGTAACTTGCCTACCGCCCCACAACTAGCTCCGCAGGATTGGAACACAAAGCCAGTTAGTCTGACCCGTGACCTCAAAGCGCTGTGTCTGTATTTCATTCTTTCTTTTATTGCCTCTGCCCGGTCTCGGCATCTGCAACTTTGCGCCAGGCTTGCAGTGTTAACTGGTCTCCCAGCTTCTGTCTTTCCTGATACCAATCTTGCATATCTCCCACTAGCTATGTGCTCAGGGGCGGGCTTTGCATCTCTCTCGCTACCTCTTCCCTCCAACAAAATCCTTCCTGGACCTTCCTGTTCAGTGCATTTCAACATACTTAGACTGGCCTTCAGGGGCCTTCAGGGCCCTCCAGAGCCTGGCTGCCAACCATCTCTCCCAGCTGACCCCACCTTCCCTCCATACCCGCCCCTCCCCTGCAGCCAGATAGGTCTCTATTTGTTCCTGGAAAGAAGCCAGTACACGCTGAGGTCTGCAGCTTCGCTCACCCCATCCTCTCTGCCTGGGACACCCCCTCCTTCTGCCTTCTTCCTTGGTTCAAGACGTGTTCCTCGGAAAGGCCATTCCTTTTTGATTCCGTCTGCTAAACTTGCAGACCATTTGTCAGTGTCACTCACTGACCTGGCCCTTCGGTTGATAACTATTTTTGTCCTGTCACCCTAACTGAATTGTCATCGCTTAAAACCAACAATCACGCCTTCTACTTCTACTTTTTAAATTAGCATCTAATAGGTATTCACTGAAGTGTTGGTAAGGCTTTTGGGAGGAAGTGAGATAAACTATAATTACACAAAAGGCACGGTCACTCCACAGCATATTTGGCCCCGTTTGGTGTGTATTTAAGGAAAATCAGGCCTTTTCCTATTTTCTGAACATTGGTGATGCTCGGTTGCTGGGCCAGTCCCAAAGATTGCTCCATTTTTGCTAAAAAGAAAACTTGATTTGAGACGCTTAGCACCCTCTCCTCTACTTATTATATTTGTTTTTCTGATATTAAACAAGTGCAGTTGGGTTTCAGAAGTTGTTGGGACTTTTTTTTCTTTTTTTCTTTTTTCTTGCTACTTCTAATTAGTCCAGATGGCTATGCAATTCACAGACTCAGATGTGTCCAGATCATGAAAATCCAAAGGCCTCCCTGTTTGGGTAGAGTCCATATGTTTAGGCATTGTTGTTTCTTGTGTGGGTCCACAGAACGTGTTGAAAAATCTAACAGTGGAACTTGCATTTCCTACTCGGTCCGAGTTAGGATGTTTCAGTCCTTCCTCCTGGTCATGAGGTGGGGGGGGTCACCTCACAAGTGATTACTTTTTCCTCTAAGCAAGAAAGGGAATAAGAGATTGTAAATAATTGAACGAAGCCTTTATTATTCTAAACACTACAGCCTGTGCTATATCAGCATTTCAGGAAGATCACCATCCGATATATGGAAAGGATTTTTTTAAAAAGAAATTTCTACCCATTAGCCTAAGATTAATCAGGCTCATCGTTTTCAACTATGAGTGTATTTTAGAGTTCCTGAGAAGCCGGTAAAAAAAAAAATACAGATTTTTAGGTTCCTGCTGCCTAGAGATTCTGATATAGTAAATCCACGGTGGGGATCAGGTCATCTGCACTGTTACCAGGCATCTGCTTATTCCGTGGTCCCTAGCACCACACTTTGAGAAACTCTGACCTAGACTACAAAGCAAAAATTTCAAAAAACAGGATTTTTTTCAATGAGAAAAAAATCAACTATCAAATTTAATGCTCAAATTCTTGCCCTAGTGATGTTAGAATGTTGGCTTTCTCTTTTCTTTTTGCCTCTTTTTTCACTGCAGCTTGTTTTTGGCCACTGAAGGCATCCATCCTTAACACTCCAATCCCACCCACCTAGGCCTCTTTATCTTTTCTAGAAAAGGGTAAGTGCATTTGCTAGAATAACACATTTTTCAAGCTAAGTATCTCTAGTGTTTCAAATATTCATTTTATTAAAATGTACAATTCTTCCTATTACCACTTTTTCCCCATAGGCGTGGTTTTTGGAGGGACCTGTGGTGACAGATGCTTGGTTTCTCCTCTTCATTTGAATTTCAAGTGCTTATTCTGTGCCCTGCTTGGCTTGGAGGACAACCATCATTTCACACCTAGAAATTAATTCATCTGTTTGTTCATTCAATTGAGATTTATTGAACACCTATTAGTTATCAAACACTCTTCTTGGCACTGGGACATCAGTGTAAACAACAGATAACACATTCTTATTAAGTTTACAATCTAGTGGGAGAGAAAGACAAGAAATATGTTGAAAAGTGTTATAGAAAAAATCGAGTAGGGAAAGAAGGGTAGAGTTCTAGAGGTGCAGGAGGGCTGCAAAGAAATTTTATACAGTGGTCAGAGAGAAGGTGACATTTGAGAAAAGACTCAAAAGGAGGGAAGTGAGCAAGCCATGGGGACACTTGGAGGGATAACAGTCTGGGCATAGGAAACAACCAGGGCAAAGGCCCTGAGACAGGAATGTGTTCAGGGTCTTGAAGCAACAGCAAGGAGGCCGTCAGGGCTAGGGTAGGATAAGCAAGGGGGGAGAACATTGGCAAAGGTCAGAGAAGAAATGGGGCCATTGTACAGACTTGGGCTTCTTCCCTTGGGTGAATGGGTAGCCATCGCAAAGTTCTGAGCAGAGGAGCGATGTGATCTGCCTTGGATTTTCAAAGGATTCCTTTGGCTCTGTGCTGAGAATAGACTGTGGTGGGAGCATGGCAGAGCCAGCGGGACCTGCCAGGAGGCTGCAGCAGGGATGCAGGAGGGAACGGACGGCTGGGGCCTGCCTGAATCCTGCGGAGGGGTGGCAAGCGGTCAGCTTTGGATATAATTGGAAAGATGAGCCAACAGAGTCCTTTGATGATTTGATGAGGGAAAGGAGAGAGAAAGGCTGGATTCAAGGATGATTTTTGGCCTGAGTCACCGGAACTGAGTCACTTCCCCATCAAAGGAGACGAGGAAAGGCTGCGGGTGGAGTGGTTTGGGGAGAGGATGAGGAATTCAGTTTTGCTCGCATGATTGAGATGCCTATTGACAACCAAGGGGAAGTGCTGTGGGCAATTGTGTATATGAGTCCGGTGCTCGGGAGATAGTTATCTAGGAGTTTTTAGCGTATGCAAAGGTAAATAATATTTTTGAAAGTTTATTTCTTTACAAAAAAATCTTGCTTTGTACTTGAACCTGTTAATGTATGTGTGCATATGTATATATGTATGTGTGTATAATTGTATATATGTGTGTGCATAATTCTCTCAATATATAATTGTATAATTAGCAGAATTATGTGTGTATATATATGTATGTTCTTCTGCTAATTATACCTCCATAGTCCATTGTTTGCAGTTTTTTGTTTCTAGCCTATTGTTGACCCCCTAACCTTTGGTACAGACTGACTTTATTGACCAAGTCATTCTCTGTTTCCTGGTATGGCACTCCAAATTTACCCCGATCGTCATCAGTATTATTATCATTCGCCATATTGGGCTTGTGTTCACGCTTTGGGGCTTTCTATCTTGAAACAGATTACCACTGCTGAAAATGGTTAAAACTTGATTATCTCTGGTAAGTTCTTTTCCGCGGGGCAGTTAACAGAGCCTTCGAGAGTGTGTGAACCTAGCAGTGCAGCCTTCTCTATCATGTGACCATGCCTGGCACAGTTGATCCACGATGGCACAGTTCATTTGTGTAAGCAACTTGACAGATGTCCTTACTGAGGCATCAAATTGGATGGTGTCTGCTAACAAATCTAATGGGAAAAAAGAAAAGAGAATTCAAAGGATTATCTTTTTTTTTTTTTTTTAGGATTAAATTTGTGCCGTTTAGCTGTTTGATACCCTGTAGTTAATGCTGCTTTATTAGAAGCCCATACAATTCTTCACATGGGTGTCAAAATAATTTCAGTGAAAATGATGTTGTGTGGACTCATCAGGCTGAAGTCTTCATCTTGTGATTACAGATGGGTTATTGTCTGCTGTTTCACTGTCTTCCAAGCCTTTTGCTGGACGAGCTAGACTTAACAATCTCCATTAATGTACTTTGGCATTTCACATGGCTCGTCAGGCCACAAACACGATGGTCTTTAATAATTTTTTTTTAAATCCTGCGATGCTCCTTTTTAATTGATGTCCTTCATAAATTGTATTTGCCAAAGCTATAATTACTCATCAAGCAGTGAAAGCAAACCTACCTCCAAGTACAATGAAGATGTTCTTTTGTGAAATTATTAAGATACGCAGAGTAAATTTTTTTAGCTCTGCTTTATAATTATATCTTTTGGGAATGTATCTTTGGGGATCACACCTATTAGAGCCCATCACATTGGAAAGGACCGATCATCACTAGCACACCTCATAAATGTCCCTGCCTCACAGTGACCATTTCCCAGTATATATGAGGTCTTTAAAGCAGTTGGAATTGGCCTATTTCTTTTTTTTTTTTTTTTGCGGTACGCGGGCCTCTCACTGTTGTGGCCTCTCCCGTTGCGAAGCACAGGCTCCGGACGCGCAGGCTCAGCGGCCATGGCTCACGGGCCCAGCCGCTCCGCGGCATGTGGGATCCTCCCGGACTGGGGCACGAACCTGCGTCCCCCGCATCGGCAGGCGGACTCCCAACCACTGCGCCACCAGGGAAGCCCTGGCCTATTTCTTTCATAATGTTTTTAAATGCTCTTTAGAGTGGTTAACTCTCTGTTTCACCTGAGTTTCATTTAATTTATTTGAAATATTTTGTTTTGACTCTTGAAATCGCATAGAAGAACCTTATATCATTGGGTAGGGGATCCTGGAAGGAACATCAGTGGAGAGTTACCACCGAAAACGTTTGGAAATAGGCCAAATTAAGGTGACTTAGAATCGCATAATTTAGACATTCGCATTTACGTGATTCGCAGAATGCGTAAACTTTACCATGGTGCAAATTTACGATATTAGCTTTTATAAGAAGGATCCAGGGAGAGTAAGAAAGTACTGTCAATAAAGGATTTGGAACAAGGTTTCCCAGAGTGTGTTCCCACAGGGTGTCGTGGGGGAAACGAAAAGGAAGCACTCCACAGCGAACCTGGGAGGGAAGTTTACCATCTCCCACTTAAAGAAGAGTCAGGTGTGTCCAAGTAGGAACCTTGCCGTCTTTTGTGTCATTTTGTCTCCAGTGTCTTGCATGTTGTAGGCATAGAAATATTTGCTGAAGAGTGAACTGCAGGACTTCTCAGAGCCTTTAACTTTACAGCGAGCACTGTGACTCATCCAAGAGAGGGCAGTGATCTGCAGCCTTTCCCAAACTTATTGGACTTTGGAACCCTTTTCTTGAGGAACGTTTTACTAGACTTAGTAAATGAGATACCCTCTGGGAAATTCAAGCTTTGAGTAAGATCGTTAAAAATAAAGTTTTGAAATTGATCACCGAGTGAAATATTCAAGTTTTTTACTGCGATTGGAACCTAAGTGATGCAGATTATGCAGTAGGAGGGATGTCAGACTTCATTGCTTGTATCTGTGATTTGGGGCAAGTTGCCTGACCCCGAAAGGCCCCAGTGTGTTCATCTGTAAAATAGGGATAGTAATTATATTTCTCTAACTGGTTCTTGGGAAAATAAATTACATTTGGTCCCACTCTGGAAAGTTAAATGAAACTATGTAGAGGACTTCACTGGGTAAACCCTTATTATCACTATCATCATAAAAAAGTAAGGGATAAAATTGCTCCATTTAGGATGGTCGATTATGATACACTGAAGTTAAAATGCGAATGACCTTTCGACCTTTCTCCCTTTCTCCCTTCCTTCAAGAAACAGTGGAGGGCTTCTCACATGCTAGGCATTGTTGTTAGTTCTGAGGGAGACAACAGTGAACACAGTTAAGGCCCCTTCCCTCGTGGACCTAGGGTTTTTGTAATATAATGTGTTTACCAATGTCATGGTCTCTTAGAACATAAATTTAATTGTACACAATTCAGTTAAAGTTAACTGTTCTGAGGTCATTATATTTGAGATCCTCCCCAAAGGTTCACTTTTTCTCTCAGAATTGGACCTGTTCTTACATGAAACAAGCAACACAAGATTCAGAGGTCATGTTTTAAAAGAAAATAAATTAAGTTAGCATTACTCAATAAGGTAAAGCCAGGGAAACGTGGGATCCCTTTCTTCCTGATCAGGTCCACCATGGCAGTCGGGTGGCCAGATTTAGCAAATAAAAACATACAACATGCAGTTAAATTTGAATCCCCCATAAATAAAGAATAATTTTTTTCTACAAGTATATCCCAAATACTGCAAGGGACATACTTATGCTAAAATAAAAAGTGGTATATTTAAAAATGAAATTTAACTGGGCATCCTGTAGTTTTTTTTTTTTTTTTTTTTTCTGACTACCCTTCCTCTCTAAACCAGGGGCCCAGCCCCCTGCACAGAAGAAAGATGATTGCAGCAAGTCAACGTTTGAATCCATCTGTGCAGAGGAGATATTTTGCCCCAAACAGAATAGGAACCTTTCCTTCCATTTGAAATGATTTATAGCTGTTCCCGCCTGATCGCCGAGTGTTTCCAAATTAAAAGCCATTAATTAAGGCCTTATATAGATACAAAAGATATGCGAGGAGTGCTTTGTAATTCCAGCTCAGTACTTCAGGTGAGAGCTTTTCAAATTACGTGGACCACTGGAGCCACCTGCTTGAGGAACCACGGTGGGAGCCGCCTCGTGGCTCACCAGCACGCCACCGTGCCAGCGTTGTTACTGATTTTTCTCATTTCTCCAGGGCAAATACTAATTAATGGATACAATTCACAGCTGATTAGCTGTGGTTTCTTCAGTAATTACATTCGCATACTAACTGTTCAGAAGAGGATTTCTAACCCAGTTCTTATTTCACTGTAAGCTTAATTTGTTTTTTGAATTGTTTAGGCCCTTCGTTTAATAGCCATTTTATTTTTCTTTGTTGTTTTAGGTGCTATTAGATAATAAGTGAGTTTAATCTTTAAAAAAATGTTCTCTGATAATGAGCTGTTTGCCTTAAATGGATTTCTAATTCCCCAACAAAACCTACATTTAAATAACAGTAAAGTTGTGATACAGGCTTTCAGGAGGTTTGAGTCAGGAATGGGTACGTGGAATATGCATCGTGGCCCAAGTTCTCATAAATCTCCAAAAAGAACATTCTGAATGGAGGCCCGAGATCTTAATTCTAAAATCATTCATTCATCAAAAATTCCAAGATAGAAACCTATCCCTTTTCTTGCATATATTTTAAAAAAATGGGGGAAAACGGTGTGTGTGTCCATGCTCCTGCTCACGTGCTTCTTTTTATTTTTAAAATTATTATTATTATTATTTTTTGGCGGTACGCGGGCCTCTCACTGTGGTGGCCTCTCCCGTTGCGGAGCACAGGCTCCGGACGCGCAGGCTCAGCGGCCATGGCTCACGGGCCCAGCCGCTCCACGGCATGTGGGATCTTCCCGGGCCGCGGCACGAACCCGCATCCCCTGCATCGGCAGGCGGACTCTCAACCACTGCGCCACCAGGGAAGCCCTTTTAAAATTATTTTAAAAACACTTTATTGAGGTATCATGGACCTATAAAAAAAACTACATATTTCATGTATACACTTGATGAGTTTGGAGATAAGTATACATTTGTGAAGCCATCACCATGTGTTTTTGATGTCACATGCCTTCAGAGAAACTAAAGGGCTTTCTTAAGCGCTAACAAACACATCTTTCATAAATCCTTATGAAGATACTTATCCAAATGAATCTGAGGGCTCGTTGTGTGAGGATGTATTTAGGTGTGATTTTACAGGGTGGGATTTTGCTTCTGTAGACCATAACAGCGTTCTGGAACCCTTAGAGCCTTCCGTATAAAACCTGTTTGGTTCTTGGATCCCTGACATGAGAAAGTGCAGCGTGTCAATCCCGCTTCTGTGCACGAACCCTACAGGTTCAGAGTCAGAGGATGAGAGCCCCCCAGAAATAAGTGCTTGTGGGTTTATTGGGAGGAGGATTATGTGGGTCTTTCATATCTATGTGTCTGTATCTATATTTATTCTCTGTATTTATCTGTGTGTTTGTATCTATCTGTGTACCTATCTCTTTGGGAAAATTGTGCCTTTTACTTTAAATAATTACTAGCTCTATTTATAATAGAGAATGGATATACATTTCACCCTGTGGAGACCAAACCTATGTGTTATTTGATGCATGAAAGGAAGGAAATAATACACTTTATGAAAAGAAGGGCATTCTTTTACCATTTAAAAATCATGAAAATAATATAGCTCCGGATAATTATGCTCACAGAGCCTTTCCACATTGCCAGACTGATAAGAGAATGTTTAAAGCAACAAAACGTTCCTACTTAGACCATCTGAACCTGAAAATACGTTTCTGCCAAAATCCAAGTTTTACATTTTGATAACAGGTCTCTAGAAGGAAAGAGCTTATGTCTGAAATGCTGATACAGTCTTACTTGTGATGGCCTGAATGGGCTATTGTGTTAGGGAATTAAAAATTGCTGTGTTCATAGGATCCCGCTTATTTTTTAAACCTCTTTGCACTTAATGTTACATTGAGAGATTAAATACCACTGTTTTCAACAGCTCTGATGGATATAGATATCGTTTTAAACTCTGGAGATTTAAAAAATACTCTTTAGTCTTATTATTTATTTATATTCACGCCACACCCCATTCACGGGAAAATAGAATTTGAGTCCTGGGAATTGAATTCTATTCACTTTAATTCACATTTTAACCTACCCACACTTGTGACATCTGTTCTTGAAAAGTAAGCTATGAAATCCCAACATGCTTTAAAAATGTGTCAGGGTGATTTTCTTGGAAAACTCTTTTCCTGCTAACCTCTGACAAATGCCAGTTCGATAAACAACACCCACTAGTGACCAGTTGGCCAAACGTTTACAGTTGTCTCCCTTTGCTATTAGTCTCGATGAGCAACAACACTATTTTCTAGAATTATCGCGTTAGCTTAACTCGGTGCTTTATTTTCTAAGGGAACCAGCCGACAGCATATAGCATAGTGCTCTGAAATCTGTCACAGTTCACATTTGGTCCGAGTGAAACCACCCTTTTATCTCATAACACCAACATTCTTTCCAAATCCCATACGAGCAGTAAGTAAACCCTCAGAATTCTTTATGATGCTGCATAGTAACATAAAACGATCTGTTTTCTTTCAGTTTGGAAACAACAATAACTACATGAATATGGCTGAAGCAAACAACGCTTTCTTTGCAGCCAGCGAGGTAGGTGTCTGCCTTAATGTATCTGTTCATGTTTTGTGTGTTATTTAGATCATTTAACAGGCTTGAAGGGAAAAGCCAAGTATTGAATTTATCTTGTTATTACGTGGCACGAGGTAACGACTTTGGAGGAAAAACGAGAAAAACCTATTGGAAGAGAAAATAACCTGACAAGTCTTTATCACTCGTCCATAGGCTGTTAGGAACGTTAGTAATTCACATACACATCTCTTGATGAAAAGAATATAGATGCAAGCAAAAGTAAATATATAAGAAAGGATAGAATATCTATCCAAACTATATTTGGAAACTAGGATGGAAGGGACTCCTAATAGAAAATATTTAAACTTCACACAGCTCTGGGGATAATTTCATTGAGTTGACATGGTTTGGGAACAGTGTGGCAGAACAGTATTACAACTTCTGGGGTCTTCAGTGAGAGTGGTGTAAAATGAGTGTTTTTGTTAGATTCCTACACCCTAGTACGGCGCCTGGCACATAGTAGATGCTCAATAAATATGTATTGAAGGAATGAATGAATGAATGAATGAATGGGCATGCTCCAAGACTCGGCTATAGCTAGGAAAATCAGTCGATGGATTTGAAATGCAACACCATGGTGGCTCTGAGTTTGTCTGCAGTTTACCAGTGCCCATGGAACAGACATATTTTTATTGCTGTTTTCACTGCCTTCCCTACTTAGTGACTTAAGGCTGCTGTCTTGGTCTCATTGGCCTGCCCTCCAGAACAACCTCCATCTTGATTAGATCAAGAAAGAGTGGATATATGTATATGTATAACTGCCTCACTTTGCTGTACAGCAGAAAGTAACACAACATTGTGAATCAGCTGTACTCCAATACAAATTTTTAAAAAAAGAAATGGTTTCCTAAAAAATGGTAGACTGTGTGAGATTTAAGATTTTAAAACAAGAACAAGGAGAAGTGAAATTGGTCCAAATGGAACCTTTCCTCTTGTGATTCCTGTAATAAAAAATCTTCATTTTCCAAATACATTCAAATATAGGAAACTGGACCAGCTTGACCCCAGAGAATGAAAATCATAATGGCTTTGTAAATGATCTCAGTTACGGGGAAGCAAGTGGTATGGAAGAAATTAACTTGGAGAAATGAGTAGAAAAAGTTGGAGAATCGAGAACTCAGAGTATCCGTGGATTAATCATTTTTGCAGTGACCATCATCTCTCTAACCAAGGATACTGCCTAGATAAGGGAATATTGTTTGGCACTGGCTGCTGTGTTGTTTGTGATAATGAGCACAAACCCCATCTGTAAGGACAACATGATGTTTCATTCTGTAGGATTTTTTTCCCTACATTTGAATCAAACATTGATGAAAGCTCTACTGCCAGCAGCTGTTCAGAGACAATTTAATTCCAGCTGTGATAATTCACCGTGTCAGACATTGGCTGTTATATGTTGATACAACAGTTCTCCAGATTTGCATTTTTATCAAAAGGAACAAATGTTTTGAACATTTCAGTACAGATGGTATTTAATCATGTACATACTACTTTAACATGTACAAGGTAAACACTGGAAAGTCAATATCTGTAAAAAGTAATCATATAAACTAAACTGATTAATCTGATATTGGTCATATGGCATAGTTGCAAAAGTCAATGTCTTTTTCTTTGGTTGCTGCCATACTTGGTAATTTTTATTATCTCAGATAACCAGTGTTGTGATTATTCTTTTCTCTAAGGAATGTTTAACTTTATATTTAATGGATTACCCCTCTTTAAAAGTCATTTAAGATTTTAGCATTTTCTTCGTTATATAATATATTATGGTATTATTTTATTGGGTTATGAAATAGTAATATATTAATTCTAGCTCAAAATTAATTTGTCTTTAAAAATATATACTGGAGGAACACATAATATGTAAGATCTCTCTTTATTCCTTAACAAAAATAAAAATGACAACCTTAATTTTACTGCCTCACTTAAGACATGTTAGAATTTAAGAAGTAATCTTATATAATTATTTCACTGTACATCTTTTCTTGAACAAAACATAAAGCCCAAGTAAATGTTAATGCACTATGTTATAGTATGTGCCTATTCCCAAACACTGCATTAAAAGTAAATTTATTTGTTTTTTTAACATTTTAATGAGTGCAGACTAATTCAGGAAGACTTGAGGATTGATGCTGTAAAGTCGAAATTGTGCCTGAAACCGATTCCCTTCCCATAGATATCGCCCTGTAGATAAAACTACGGGGACCAGGATGCTCTGGGTTTGAAATTCACACATTTGCTTTATGTTTTCTGTCTGTGTCATGATTACCCTGACCATTTTTAAAGTACTTTAAATATTTATTGAAATAATATTTCAAGTGTTAATTACAGTGGTAATGAAAACAGCCAAATGCCACATATCAAGAATGAGTGTTTATCCGTATTGTTAATGTGATATGTTAGATTTCATTAAGCAGTAATGGGGTAGCAAATGAGTCACAAATTACAGTTGCATCTGTTACTAGACCACATTAGTGCCAAAATAACGGCAAATGCAGCCATAGGGTTACATTCATTAGCCAACCACGCTTGTGGCCAATTCATCCCTTTGTGTTTGAGAACTCGGGATACCACTGTCAGAAATTGACATCCTTGGGGGGGTCATTATTAGAATAAATATGTCAGAAAATCTAATATTTCATTCTAGCTTTCAAATGTGTTATTATGCTCTAATGTTTTGCATCTATTGAATCTGCTAAGAACCTCAAGATGTTCAATTGTCCTGCCGTAGACTACCATAGCTTGCGACCTCTTTATTTCTGGTGAGATACAAATAGTAGTTGACAGGTTCTATAGGCAAGAAATGTTTTTTGTTTCCCCCTTGCGTTTGTTTCTATTTTCTCTCAAATGGTTCTTAAGTTACATCATCATTGATAGCTTGAACAAGGATGATTTTCAGCTCTTAATTAGTTCTTTTAACCAGTTACAACAGATTCAAATTATCTGGCAGCAATTCATTCTTCAAAAAATGCTATTAGTAATAAATGAACTATAATGTTGATCCTCTGAGCTAGGAATAAAAAATATCTGAGCTGTCCCCGAACCGCTTCACCCTACCAAAAAAATATTCTAGACCTTGACCCTTCTCCCCACAAAATCCAAGTTCTATTTTAAGAAAGATAGTTCATGGGGTTCAGCAAGGCAGCCCTGATTTGCATCCCAAGGCCCTATGTGAAAATACTATCTTGAAGAATCTAAGTAGCCGTGAAGAAAACAATGCATTATTTACTTAGGTCTTGAGAAATAACACTTGTCTAGGTAATTGAGCAACATCCATGGAATTAGAACATTTCTATCGATATATCTCTATGCTCTGTTCTATGGTCTTTAAAAGCTGAAGACTGGAAGAACAGTGTTCTGATAAATACATATCAAAATCTTCCTGTAAAAGAAAATAACTCTCCTTACAATTTAAATAAAAGCCATGGATATATATACTCTGATAATCCTTATATGAAATGCTTTATTACAAACAGTAACAATTTCCATGGAAGCATTCATTGCACTTGAGAATATACCAATAAGGAAATTTAAAAAGCAAACCATACATTCAGTGTCACTTGTTTTATATGTTGTGTCAGAAGGGAAATATGTGTGATGTTCACTTCTGGATTAATGTTGTGTTGTGTGCTCCACAAAATCATCAGCATTTGATGAAGCATGTGGATAATGTAAGCGTTTGAGCCATTTCACTAACATATCAATAAAGTGGCAATTTGTTATATAGCCAAATCTAATGTCGCTAGTGCTCCAACTAACAACAAAGACAGATGTTGCTAATTAAGTACGCATTAAAAAACTGTTAATACTGATACTCCATTAAAATCATATGATAATGAGACTCAAATCTTTAATCAGAATGATCAGCAAAACTTTATATATGGAAATCTGTGTTTAAGATATTTTCATTTGAGAAATAAATATTTGGCCTAGCTATGTAGTATTTTCATGCGAAATCTTTCTTTTTCCCTCCAAGGAGAAATAAGATATAGGAAGAGAATATGAAGATATTTGTATTTTGTTTCCTTTAGCAGACGTTCCATACACCAAGCCTCGGGGATGAGGAGTTTGAAATACCACCGATCACGCCACCTCCAGAGTCGGACCCCGCTCTGGGCATGCCTGATGTACTTCTACCTTTTCAAGGCCTCAGCGATCCGTTGCCTTCCCAGGGAAGTGAATTCACGCCCCAGTTTCCCCCTCAAAGCCTGGATCTTCCTTCCATTACAATCTCAAGAAATCTCGTGGAACAAGATGGCGTGCTTCATAGCAGTGGGTTGCATATGGTAGGCAGCAAATTTACTGCTTGAAAAGTGTTTTAGTTATTGTTTGTACTTCTCAGGGTAAAGATCTGAGAGCCCATGTTCTAAAACATGTTCGTGCCTATCCACCGGTGGATGTGTGGATTGTTCCTCCCAATGCCATTTAAATGCACGTAGTGGATTAATCCCTGGTGTGGGACAAGAGCGTGCTGGGTTGGTTGACTTGAAAGAGGAGGACCCTACAAGATCCTTCTGGTTTGAAATGAGTTTCTGAGAAGTCTGATTCATTGGTTTGAAAGCAGCCCATCTTCCCTTGCCTTTGGTTTGACAAAGAGGTATACCTGAGTTGAAAGTTTGCCCAGGAGAGATTTTAGAAATGGAAGCCCTTATCGAGTGCCTGGGTCTTTTGCATTTGTTGGATTAAAGCATCACGTTTATGATACATGATTTGCTCCTACCTGAGATGAAATATCCAACTGTGGTACAGAGAAAGGGAGAAAGAATAATCGCTTATAGCCAGCAGAGAAAAATATAGAGCGGGTTATTGTGTGAAATATACCTAATTGTGGTATTTATTGTTGTAAACATCAAGTAAGGCCCTCCAGAGAGCCAAGGTTACTAATGCAATAATTTTGGTTCTGTTTTTCTTAGTGTGCAATTATAGTTAGCAATCACCAGAGTAAATCTGCTTAAATATTTTAAACTCATCTGCTGGGATTGTTTTTTTTTTTTTCTACCATAGTATATAATGCATTTGTGTCTATCTAGGTGAGGTAGTAGGCAGACATTTTAAAACAAGGTTAATAGTTTATAGGGCTTTTTTTTTTAACTCTGATAAAATGAAACAGATGTGTTGGTATAACAAAAAACAATTCCTATTGCTTGTTTACGTATTTCTGTGCACATTATGACCATGCCAGCGATGTTTATTGGTTTCATTGTTAATTCCCCAGATAACAACAGATGATTGCCAAATATGTAGTGGATTAGCAGTGCAAAGATTCAGTGTGCTCTCTGAAATATAAGATTACTTTCCCAAATAGGATTGCGGCAACATAATTTTCTTTGCCTGTGATCTTTTGTGTTTGAGCTGAACATCAGGGTTTTTATTTTTACTTTTTTGTCAGAAAAGTATGCAGGGAACAGTCGGGAAATGGTCATTAAGTATTCATAAACGTTCCTCGCCATCACAAATAATTGTTTCCTGTGGACTTTCTTACATTTTTGTCCCTTTGACACTGGAAGGGAGGGTTCTGTCCTCTGTTCCTCTATAACCAGCCTTGCAATGTTGTGCCTGGAAAATAATAAAAATAAAAAGGGTGTTTAGTCACCAAGAGACTTTGCCCAGGGTTCACCATTATTCATAGATGCTCAGCGAGGCTCATTTAAGTTAGGGAAATAGTTAAAAGACCATATAATGCATGCTAAAATGTGTGCTTTATTAAATTGGTAAATATTTATTAATAATATAAGAATCTGCCTTTAAATTAAACATCTGATGAATTACCTTGCCTTAAAGCTATAAAACTGTTATTGCTGCTATAAAAAAAGTGTAAAGGAGGCATTTTGACTATGAAATTTCATTTCATGGTCAATTGAATTTACTATATTGGAAAGAACTAAAGATGGAATCATAAAATAATTATGATATTCACATACACTTAAAGAACAATGCTTTCACGGACTGGCATTGGAAGAGAGGACTCAATTTTTAATGCTTCTTTTGTAATGTCTTGCTAATCACTCAAGCCGTTGAATTATTTCATTGATTTTTAAAAGTATGGGTACTTTAGCCAAGTGCAAGCTGTTGTCATGGTATTTACATGGACCTCATCACGTTTATTGGTGCCTTTCTGAAGTTTTGCTGAACCCGAATGATATTTATTTTGGCAGGAAACAAACTAATCTTGTTGAAAATTCTAGTAGAATTTCACCTTGAAGAAATGTCATGGGATTTTAAATCACAAATGTTGGAAAAAATAAAATGTACCAGGACAGAATTATGATGAATACAATGTGTCGTTGGCTTTGTTCTATGTACTACCTGACATGTTCACCTATAAACTTGAATTCAGAATCGCCAGAGGCATGGTTAAAAATAGGTTATGTCAAGGTTCTTCTATATTTCCCTCCGGTGCCGAGGTGGCTGGCGACATCATAATGCTCCACAGCAGCTCCTCGGAGATTTCCCTTAGGAAGGTCACCAGAAAAATAATAAATAATACTTTATACATCATGCACTTGGCTTCCCAGTGTGCACTGGCTATCGTACCTTATGCAAGTAAGAAGTTTTATTATCCAAATGAATATGGCTGTCTGTTAAGGATTGCTATGGTGAATTAAGACTTTCATATAAGAAGAAAAGCCAGCTTGTTTATGGGGTATTGAACCAGCTTTTCTTCAGAGCTTCATTGGTTTTCCTTTAGAAAGAGTGACAGTTTGTCACATTACTGATTAGCTGCATTTTTGTTGGCAACCAGCACAACATGTTTATCTTCCTTAAGTTTCTGCCATTATATTTAAAAAACAGAAAGCAGGAACAAAAAAGAAAAGGGGGGATTAAAAAGAGTCTAATGATTAGCATTCCCATTTCAAAATATGCAAATAATGCCCTGGTATTCAAAAGCGAATTGTTGAAAAAATTGAAAGTCGATGCATTTGTGACTTCAAAGAACAACCTTGATTTGCTTGTTGCGGATATGTGTATTTTCACACAGGATGTCGCTGGCAAGTTGAAATCAACAGTCATAGTTTGGTTAAAAATTCTTCACCTCTAAGCATTATTGTCAGTTCAGATGATCAGCTGGAAATTATTTTAATCTACAAAAGATTGCAATCCTAAAAATCGACAACATGCGCTCCAAAGGGTTTCTTTCTTTCTTTTTTTTTTTTTTTAACACCTCTCTATAATCTGCCCAGCCTGCTGAGTAGCATTGACATCAGTAGTACATCAATTTCAGAAAGTGGATTATTTTTACTAGACAGCTATTGTGACATATTGGGTCAGTCATAAATGAAAGATATTCATGCAAGCATGCAATACTTGTAATGAAGTCTCACTCTGACCTTCTGTATGATTGATTCTGTAATTTAGTTTTCTCAGGCAGTGCCTGAAATGAAATGAAATCATGTTGAACAAGTTTTGAATACCCACAGTGCACCAGGAGAAGAAAAATCTGCAGCCCTAGAGGCTAGAAAGAGAGCAGCTGAACGATTTATCTCTATGCTATTATAGCCTTTGCCAGCATTCAACATTTCTTTCTTTTTTTTTTTTTTTTTCTTATTTGGCTTAAGTACTTAATTCTGCAGGTAGCAGTAAATGGGAAAATAAAATGCTGTTCAGATTTAAAATGACAGGACAGGAGTATGTGCAGGGGACTGATAAAATATCTTGAATAGAACTGACCTTTCATGTAGCTGAAAGTTACTGGGGGATTCATCCTCATAATTACCATATAGATTATTTTTATTTCTTTCCTGCAATGAAACATTTCAGAGAGCAGTAGTGCTGATTGAATGAAAATTGAACTTGTTAACATTCTTTTCAGCTTAGCCTGTTGTACATAACAGAAGGTTAGCTTTGATGAATTTCAAAATTCTCTTTGATATCCAAGAAACAGACAGTAAAATAATTGTCTCTAGTCTGATATTTTGTATGCCCCCCAAAAGAGAATTTATAAAACACACTGATAATTCACATACTTTTTCTTCGTGCATTATGTTTCGTGTTTGGAAGAGCGACGTTTTCTGTTTGATATTGCTTTGGACTTAATTGCGATAGCACATATTTATAGAAAACACTACTGATGCTCTGATGATATCAAACATAGTACTAGAAAATTGACAAAGATGGAAGTAAGGGAGCTAAATTTGGGTATGGCAGTCTCTGTACCCGTTAAGGAAAGAGAATAAGAGAGAAAAAAGTCCTACAGAAGGTATGCACACAGAGAAGAAAAGTACCAGCTTTTAAAATATTCACAAAGCTCTTATGTCATAATCCAGACAGACATCATTTTTGATCAGAAAAATAAGAATGTATCAACATAATACTCCTAAATTACCAGGCTTATTTTAGAAGTTTTGATTTTTCGTACAGTCATTTAGTAGGGGTCTAATTCTGAATTATTTTTATTTTCACAAAATGACTTTCACGCCGTTTTTGTACTATCCAAAATCTTACGTTAAGAGAAATCGCAGACTTTTCAATTAATACATCGTTTTAGCAATGTAGCTTAATGTGTTACAGATAAAACAGTTATTTCATGGGTCATTAATGTGTTTAATGCGTGGAACGTTCTATTAAAACAAGCCCTTATTATTGTTATGGACAGGTTCATTGCCATTGTCAATAGAGGCGGCAGAGCTAAATTCCACAGGACGATTACCATTTAGCCATTGGGGGGACCAACAAGTTCTCATACAAATTGAACGATTAACTCAGTAATGTTTATTTTTGGTCAGGTCATGGTCGAAACATATTCTTATTGTAAATTAACAATAGAAAAGGCACATCTTACATAAGCAAAATAACTCACTTTGAGTGGAATGGGACCTATCTGTTCCAAGGCCAAAGTATGTAATTAAAACAATATTAACTCTAGCAGACATTTGCTGAGCACCTACTAGGTGCTATATATTGTTCTTAATCATTAGAGACCGATCATTTATCAAACTGAGTTCTTGGTCAGCAGTGTCTCTTCCATGTCATACAAAAATTCGGAGTCTGAGGACTGCTTCAAAGAGGCATGTTGTCCAAAGTCGACTTTAATTAACTGTGGCTACACCTGGACAATCGTCTACCCAAAATACCCAAGCCACAGACATTTTACGAGCTGCCTTTTTTGATAGAGCAAATAGCCTTGTACCATACACGGCTTAAAAGAAATATTCTTTATTCTCAGTCTGGAAATGCCTACTGACCCCGAACATATGAGTGTTGTCTTTAAGGTTGAGTTAACTTTAGGATCGTGTATTAAAGGAGGGGGCGTGTTCCAAACTTCTGCAAAACCCAATTAGCTCTTGTGAAGGGCCACATGTGATTACTTGGTTGATTTATCCCATTCAAGGAAACATGTTATTAAAAAGTTAGACTATGGTTTATTTCCCTGTATCTTGTTTTTAACATATATACTCTACAGTTATAATCTTCTGTAGCATTGGCAGTATTTCCCTGTGGGTTAGGGACAGAAGACACACCATTCTACATCACTCAGATTCCCAGATAAAACTGGCTTTATGGCTCAAACAGTTTTTAGAGGGATGAGAGTTACTCCTGTGCTGTGGCCTCACTTGTCACCCTTAGAAACGGTCTCCTTTGCTTGTTTACAGCCTGTCCTGTCCCCTCATCTGTCTTGTTTGCTACTGTCATCCTCAGGCCTGGAATAGTGTCTGGGCTGGAATACACGAGGCTCTCAATAAATATTATATTTGTGGAATATATGAATGAATGAAAGGATAATGAAAGAATATTTATTTGTTATTAAGAGCATACCTTAATACTAAATAAAAATGGAGGTGGGTAGGAGGTTTAAAGTATCAACAGCTGTAAAAATGGAATTCCTCTTTTAAATTTTAATTTAGGATTGAATAAAATCAACACAGAGCTGACTCCTTGGTAAAACAAAGGAGTTAGAGGGTACATAAGAAAATACCATTGTTTTATGATAAACTCTTGCAATTTTTATTTTGCTAAGAAACTTTTAACTTTGGGGAAGACTTGTTTTCACAAAACTTTCATGTGTAGGTATGTTTGATTATAACCCTGAGAGTAGTTATTAAGTAAAAAGTATGTATTTTGGTGCAGGTATTTTGATAAATATAACGTTTAGGGTATGTAGGTCTGTAATTATCATGAGTGTATTTGGCACGACTGTGTTTCAGTTTGGCTTAGGAATGCACTCGCTATGCGTAAATGTTGATTGATCGTTTATTTGGAAATAAAATTTTAACCTCGCTATAGGACATAACTAAATACTTGAGCATAAAATTACTGGATTTCCTATTTGTAGTTCTCTGATATTTATTAATACAAAGCAATTTTTATTACTGATAATTAATTACTCCATTTCTCAAGAAATATTGATTAAAAAACTGCACAGTGAAAATGTATTTAGTCGCACTTTCTAATATATTTGGGTTATTTGCTTCTTAATTAGATGTTACCCTTTATTATGAAAACCTGACGTTACATTGTTACAGAGAATATTTACTTGTCAATGTAGATGGAAGGTGCATTAAATACATTTGCATGTTAGATTTTTAAAAATCCTTTGTGATAAACTCAGATGGAAGTAAGCATCATTGAACTGAGTAAAACTATCAATAGATAAAACAGAATAAGGTGTGATACTTAAAATTTTAAAATCTATTCGGGGCTTCCCTGGTGGCGGAGTGGTTGAGAGTCCGCCTGCCGATGCGGGGGACACAGGTTCGTGCCCCGGTCCAGGAAGATCCCACATGCCGCGGAGCGGCTGGGCGCGTGAGCCATGGCCGCTGGGCCTGCGCGTCCGGAGCCTGTGCTCTGCAATGGGAGAGGCCACAACAGTGAGAGGCCCGCGTACCGCAAAAAAAAAAAAAAAAAAAAAAAAAAAATTTTCGAAAGCTTATATCTTACAATTGTAAAAGAAACAAGAACGCAAAACAGGAGGATGTGTGATTATGTATCACCAAGTATGCATCACAAAGATAAATTCCAGGCATGGGAAGAAAAGGGAAATTCACTCTGAGAGGACTTCGTGGAGGGACAGGTCCTTGCTCCCTGGCCCAAAAGTAGGAGTGAAAAAGATTTGAATATGTAGAGGAGGGAGAGTTTTCTTGGCTAAAGAAATAAGAGCAAACCATTCCCATCCCCCCAAACCCCACATATCTTATATGAAATATGGACATGGTAATATAACACAGTGATTTACACAGGAGGGACGTTTTTTCACCTTTCCGTTCTCTTTCAATCTTAAGAAGGAAGTCTCCGTTTGGGGCTAATGAGTCTTTCACATCTCTCTTTCATCCTTTTTAAAAAAAGGATGAAAGCAGAACTCTGGCTCAGAACCTTAGGCAGGTCTGCATATTTAGATGAACTGTAATGGAATTATTCAATATTTCCTTTACTTAGTATTTATCTGGCATTCCATTGATTATGGTGATTCCAGTTTTTAATTTACGCTAGTGATGTAAAGTTTCCTTTTTACTATAAAATTATTCAGATATTTAACCGTTCACTCAAATGATTAACGTTCAATAATAGACTGGATTTCAGGCAATTTAAGAAAACGGGGGACCTCTACCCCAAATTCCCCATTCCTTGGTTTCCTGTTTTAAAAAAACAAAAGACAAAGAGGCTCTTTCATCAGGTAGAGAGAGAAGCAAGCCTCAGCTGAGCACTCCCCCTACCAAGACATAGACAAACCATCAAAGCATTGTTGCGCAAAGGCTTCATTGAATTGTACTTATAGATAGAAGGCAATGTGCTTCCTGTTAGAAGTCCATGGCCTGCCCATTCTGAATGACCTTTCTGATTGCAAAAATTAATCCTTGAGTACTCTTCAAAACATAAGTTGAGGTGTTAGGCTATATATTTATACTATTTATAATTAAATCCAAATTGTCCACAATTGATGGATGCCCATGAAGTATGATCAGTTAATACTTTCTTTTTTGAATTTTATTTTATTTATTTTTTATACAGCAGGTTCTTATTAGTTATCTATTTTATACATATTAGTGTATGCATGGCAATCCCAATCGCCCAATTCATCACACCACCACCACAACCCCCCACCACTTTCCCCCCTTGGTGTCTATACGTTTGTTCTCTACATCTGTGTCTCTATTTCTGCCCTGCAAACCAGTTCATCTGTACCATTTTTCTAGGTTCCACATATATGCATTAGTATACAATATCTGTTTTTCTCTTTCTGACTGATTTCACTCTGTATGACAGTCTCGAGGTCCATCCACGTCTCTACAAATGACCCAATTTCGTTCCTTTTTATGGCTGAGTGATATTCCACTGTATATATGTACCACATCTTCTTTATCCATTCATCTGTCGATGGGCATTTAGGTTGCTTCCATGACCTGGCTATTGTAAATAGTGCTGCAATGAACATTGGGGTACATGACTCTTTTTGAATTATGGTTTTCTCTGGGTATATGCCCAGTAGTGGGATTGCTGCATCATATGGTAGTTCTATTTTTAGTTTTTTAAGGAACCTCCATACTGTTCTCCATAGTGGCTGTATCAATTTACATTCCCACCAACAGTACAAGAGGGTTCCCTTTTCTCCACACCCTCTCCAGCATTTGTTGTTTGTATATTTTCTGATGATTCCCATTCTAACTGGTGTGAGGTGATACCTCATTGTAGCTTTGATTTGCATTTCTCCAATAATTAGTGATGTTGAGCAGCTTTTCATGTGCTTCTTGGCCATCTGTATGTCTTCTTTGGAGAAATATTTATTTAGGTCTTCTGCCCATTTTTGGATTGGGTTGTTTGTTTTTTTAATACTGAGCTGCATGAGTTATTTATGTATTTTGGAGATTAATCCTTTGTCCGTTGATAATATTTTTTTAAGATTTTTTTTTTGATGTGGACCATTTTTAAAGTCTTAATTGAATCTGTTACAATATTGCTTCTGTTTTATGTTTTGGTATTTTGGCTGCAAGGCATCTGGGATCTTAGCTCCCCGACCAGGGATGGAACCCGCACCTCCTGCACTGGAAGGCAGAGTCATAACCACTGGACCACCAGGGAAGTCCCCTGATCAGTTAATACTTACTGGAATGAGTAACATCACTGGATAGGTACCCAGCCTTTAAACTTTGAGTGGCATGCTTCTACATCATGAATAAAATCTAGGATGGATTACAAGGCCTGTTACTTTTGGCCATTACTTGCCTCTCTAGCTTCACAGCGAGCCTCGCTTTTCCTGTCCAGTAACACTGACCTCTCCTTTACTTATCCGTGATGTGCTTCTTTATGCCACGTGACTTTGTACAAGTTCTTCTTCTCTGTATATGATGCTCTTCCCTCTTTTCTAGCTCAGTTAGCTTCTTTTCTTCCTTTACACCTCAGCCCAGTGGGTCACCTCTGCAGGGAAGCATCCCCTGATTTCTCCACCTTGCATGATGTGGCCCATTCCCATCTCTCCAATCCCATTGCATTTCACTGTTTACCTTGCCTACCCGGCTCCCACCTCTACAGGTCTCCTTTCCATTTCTCAAGAGTCCCAAGCCCTCTCCCACCTCAGACTTTGCATATGCTCTTCCCTCTGCCAGGAACATACTTTCTCCTCATTTCCTGATTGGCTTCTCTTCATTCTTTAGATATCAGCTCAAAAGTCATTTTGGAGAGAGGCCTTTCTTGCTGATTTAACCAAATGTAGCTACCCTCCCCAGAATAATTTTTTTTTTGTAAAGCTTATTTTTTTCACAGTATCACAGTTTGAATCTTGTTTATGCACATGTGTTCTGCTTTCACAGACAGAACCTAATCTTTGGACACTCCCTCCTCCTCCCCCTCAAGAAGATGATTTCCATTACATTTGTCTAATAAAGTCATTCTCAAACCGGAAGCGGGGGGGATTTTGCCCATCAGGGGACATCTGCCAATGTCTGGAGACATATGGTTGTCGCAACCTGTGGGGGAGGGGAGGCTATTGGCACCTAGTGGGTAGAGACCAGAGATGCTGTTAAGCATTTACAATGCTCAAGGTGCATTGTAAGCAAAGAATATAATGCATTCTCTAAACAAAGAATTACCCAGACCAAAATGTCAATACTGAGGAGGTTGAGAATCTCTTATCTAATATTATCAATTAGAAGACAGAGTGAGATAAGAAGAGAGAATGAGTTGTTTCCAAATGATGAACAGTTTAGGAAGTGATACAAGTAAATTCTCCATATGAAACATAATTGTGAAAGGAGTTGAAGAAGCTACCAGCATTCAGTCCTTATTGTTGGATGTGCTAGTAGCAATCTCTTATAACCCACTAGTTGCTTTGCCTTTCAGTGGTCATTGGTAAATCTTTCAAGGCTTAATTTTAATAAGTGAAACGTAATGATTTACAAAAATGCATTAAATTTATTTTTTTTAATGTACAGTGTGGGAAAATACAGTCTATATCTATGTAATATCTTTTTTAAAATTAATTAATTTATTTTTGGCTGCATTGGGTCTTGTTGCCGCGCGGGCTTTCTCTAGCTGTGGCGAGCGGGGGCTACTCTTCATTGGGGTGCACCGGCTTCTCACTGCGGTGGCTTCTCCTGTTGTGGAGCACAGACTCTAGGCACACGGGCTTCAGTAGTTGTGGCACGTGGGCTCAGTAGTTGTGGCTCGCGGGCTCTAGAGTGCAGGCTCAGTAGTTGTGGCGCATGGGCTTAGTTGCTCCGCAGCATGTGGGATCTTCCCAGACCAGGGCTTGAACCTGTGTCCCCTGCATTGGCGGGCAGATTCTTAACCACTGTGCCACCAGTGAAGTCTCAAAAACACATTAAATTTCTTAGGGCTATATCCATGGTTATACATTTTCTTCTCATGTCAGTACTACTAGGAAAAATGGTGAGCTATTTTGGAGGAGTATATATGAATTGTTCTTGCTTACACTTTGTTATAGTAAATTCATCAGTTCCTTCTAAATTAGAGTCATATTTAAAAGAATCATATGGTAATTTTCTAGTTTTCAAAGATATCTGGCCTGGCACATAGTAAGTGCTCAATAAACACTTTTCAACTGAGCTGACATCTTTCTCTTTTTAGGTAGAAATCCTAAGATCCAAGGAAGTGTCTTTTAAATGTTACCTTTTTTTAAAAAATAGAAAATGATTGGAGCTTTTCAGGATCACCAGGTTCCCCAAGGAAGTTGTTAATAATTGGTGGCCCTGAAGGAACTTGACTCTCTAAAGAGATACTTTCACCATTAATCTTATACTGTAATGCTTACACATAGGAAGTTATTATTGGGGAGCTGTGTACCATGGTAAATGCTAGCACAATTTGATGCATTGATTATGTGGTTCAGAGGTTACTTGACAATATTTTAACGGTCCTTGGTGTATTGTCCTTTGGGAGATTAGCAAAGGTGGGCCAGCATTTTTTGGATCTGAAGACCATGTAGATGGCTCTAAGTTTTGGCAAGACCTTAGCCCCACCACCAGTATGCTTCAGGAGTGGTTCTCACACTGTCCCCGCTTCAGGAAAACCCATTTTTTCTTGGTGAAATGTTGTGAGGAACCTCAATTTATAAAGCAAACAAAAACTGAGTTGCTTTTGTTAAAGGGGGATGGGTGGTGGCAGTGCAGAGCTCAGAGCCCCATTCATCTCTCTCTCCGTCAGTACGTGCTTCCACTGTGGTGGCACCATGGCTCTCTATAGCACAGTTTCTCCATCAAGCAGTCACCAGCTAGCTCGGTAGCCTAGGGAATCACTCTTAGCCAAGAATAAGTATAATAGTATCTAATTCAGAAAGTTAGAGGATTGAACTGGAAAATGCATATTAAGCTTAGCACAAATCCTGGCCCCGAGTAAACATACAGTCAATGCTCCTTGTTTGTGAACCTTGGCTGTTTGTCAACAGGAACTCTCAGGCAACCAGGTCCATCATAAAGGCATAAATTGCAGGTGGAATAAAGAAAGAGCTGATAAAGCCAAGAAAACTAACTCCTTGGCCTTCTGTGTGACCATGAGATTCCTCTGAAATACTGTAGGTCTGGGATTCATCAGTCAAGTACCTATACGTGCTGATGTTCTTGGGCATAGAAGTAAAGAAAACAGTGTGACTCCTCAGTTAATGAGAAAACTGTGTAAGTTGTATCCTCATATTTCATGGCCATGCCAGTTAACTAATTTATTATTATTCAGTCAGAATTAAAATACTCTAGAGTGGCCTGTAGATATTTTAAAATACTTAGATTTAAAGAAGTCTGAAAGGACTTTTAAAAAGCCTTCTGAAAGATGTATTTGGAGACTAAAATTAAGAATAAGATAGCTTAAGCTCATGCAGCTCAATATCAAAAAAGAAACAAAAACCCAATCCAAAAATGGGCAGAAGACCTAAATAGACATTTCTCCAAAGAAGACATACAGATTGCCAACAAACACATGAAAGGATGCTCAACATCACTAATCAGTAGAGAAATGCAAATCAAAACTACAGTGAGATACCATCTCACACCAGTCTGAGTGGCCATCATCAAAAAAATCTACAAACAATAAATGCTGGAGAGGGTTTGGAGAAAAGGGAACCCTCTTGAGCTGTTGGTGGGAATGTAAATTGATACAGCCACTATGGAGAACAGTATGGAGGTTCCTTAAAAAACTAAAAATAGAACTACCTTATGACCCAGCAATCCCACTACTGGGCATATACCCTGAGAAAACCATAATTCAAAAAAGAGTCATGTACCACAATGCTCATTGCAGCTCTATTTACAATAGCCAGGACATGGAAGCAACCTAAGTGTCCATCGAAAGATGAATGGATAAAGAAGATGTGGCACATATATACAATGGATAAAGAAGATGTGGCATATATATACACAATGGAATATTACTGAGCCATAAAAAGAAATGAAACTGAGTTATTTGTAGTGAGGTGGATGGACCTAGAGACTGTCATACAGAGTGAAGTAAGTCAGAAAGAGAAAAACAAATACCATATGCTAACACATATATATGGAATCTAAAAAAAGAAAAAAAATGGTTCTGAAGAACCTAAGGACAGGACAGGAATAAAGATGCAGACGTAGAGAATGGACTTGAGGACATGGGGAGGGGGAAGGATAAGCTGGGACGAAGTGAGAGAGTGGCATGGACATATATACACTACCAAATGTAAAATAGATAGCTAGTGGGAAGCAGCCGCATAGCACAGGGAGATCAGCTCGGTGCTTTGTGACCATCTAGAGGGATGGAATAGGGAGGGTGGGAGGGAGGGAGACGCAAGAGGGAGGGGATATGGGGATGTATGTATATGTATAGCTGATTCACTTTGTTATACAGCAGTAACTAACACACCATTGTAAAGCAATTATAATCCAATAAAGATGTTAAAAAAAATAAAAAGAAAAGAATATGATAGCTTAAATCCCAGGAGTCGGGGGGCTGGAAATGACATAAGCAGAAAATGGTGGAACTTTAAAAGAATGCAGAAGAGTGGACAGTCAGCTCAGATTTTTGAAGAGAAATAGCTAAATGTGTGAAGAATGCTAATAAAAAGAAATTAGGACAAACTGGTAGCGTAAAATGCACTTTTGTCATACAAGTCTGCAAAAGGATGCCTGCCAGGAGAATGTAATATTTTAGGAGTAGTGGAAGAGGATATTGTCAGTGAGACAAAGAAGAGTTGGGGTTGTTCTGATATGAGTGACACATTTCTCCAGGATTCCACAGGAATTTGATAACTCAGAAATCATTAAGAAGTGGAAAATTTATATGTTTAATATTAAACCCTAGCAATTAGCCACATACTATTTTAACTACTTGTGTCTCTTCTTTTTAGTTTTTCCTGACTAGAGTATTTTAGTTTTTGTTTCTTTTGTTTTGTGTTTTTGTAAATGGAAAAAATTAAGATGCTCCCCTCCTTACCCCTCCAATCCAATCCAATATAATGTAGCCATTGTTTATACACTTCTTTTTAAACAAAAAGGGGCTGTACTTGCAACTTGCTTTTTCACTTGCTATATCTTGCATATCACTCTAGATTAGTGGTTCTCTAGAACTGGGAGCAGTTTTGCCCTCCAGGGGGCAATGTCTGGAGACATTTTTGATTGTCATGACTGGTGAGGGGAGGGAGGTTGCTACTGGCATCTAGTAGGTGGAGGCCAAGGTTACTGTTAACATTCTGCAATGCAAAGGACAGCTCCCACAGCAAAGAATTATCTGGTCCAAAATGTCATTAGAGCCAAAATTGAGAATAGCTTCTCTAGGTCAATACACATAAATCTAATTCATTATTTTAAAAAGCTTCATAATACTTTGTAGTATGGTCGATCATGATTTATTCAACTAGTTTCCTACTGATAGCTCTGGCTTCTTATTTAGTGGCATTATACTATTTAATATTAAGAAACCAAACACTCCAAGTTACAATTCATTTGTTTCTTTAAAGAGCAAAATAAGCCTTATCAGAAAGATTCAAAAGACGAATTCATAGGCTTGTGTATAAAATTAGATTCTGGGTCACTGTGAGTCAGGAGAATTTGGTTTCAAGAAAATCACAGACTCACTCTAAATGACAAGTCTTAAAGTAAGTCATTTGAAAAGCATGTCTTCCTTTTTTGATTCTTTGGAATTAAAAGAAGAAGAAGCAACTCTAAAGCCTTTTACATGACTGCCCAAAACAGAGGCTATGTTTGAAGTGACAGCAGTAACTTTCAGAGAAGCTAATTCTGATTGTCTTTACCTCCTCCTTATACATATTTTAAAAAATTCATTAGTACATTAAATCAGATGGGTTGAACCAAAGAAAACAAAGCAGGTTTAAGATGAAAAAAGTGATATGCAATCCTGAGGACATGGAATGACTTCCAAATGCTGTTGACAATGTAATTCAGAATTGGAATGACCCTCTGGTTAACCACAGAGGGTTTTACAGAGAGGGTGCCCTGAAGCAAACAGATGCTTGCTCTGTGCTTCTCTAGCCCATCCTCTCTATATGGCATATGCATGCCTGGGAGGATAAAATAGAGAACTGATTCTCCCCTTTTGCAGAGCTGGGGAAAGGGTAATAGAACCAGAACTGTGCAGGAGAAGGATAGCAAACCAACTGGTGAGCCTGAAAGGGTTAGACCTCTGTTTCCACCCTTTCCTTGTCATCAGTTTCCTCAGTACGAAGCACGAGGTGGCTGTTTCTCTTCCCTTGGCTAGTAGTGTTTTGTTACCACTTAGTTAAGTCATCCAGTGATAGTTCTCTGGTGCAATAGACTAGGCTGGATAATTTGGGCTTTGTGATTTTGACCCTTCAGCTTTCTGGCATGAGTCCTTCTAATTAATAAATTAATAACTAGATAATAAATAGATAATTAATAGCTATCCTGAGATAAGTCAGATCTATCAAAATTACAAGTCAAACCTATCTAAGGAACTGCTGACATTATAAGTTCATTGTTTTTTTTTTAAATTGAGGTATAATTGACATCTAATATTATGTTAGTTTCAGGTGTACAATGTAACCATCGGATATTTGTATATATTGCGAAATTATCACCACAGTAAGTCTAGTTAACATTTGTCATCATACAGTTACAAAAAAGGTTTTTTTTTTACTGTGAAGAGGACTTGTATGATCTTCTCTCTTAGCAACTTTCCAATATGCAATACAGTCCTGTTACCTACAGCCACCATGCTGTGTAGTACATCCTTATGATGTACTTATTTTGTAACTGGCAGTTGGTACCTCTTGATCCCCTTTCCTCATTTCGTTCCCAACCCCTGTAAGCTCATTGATGTTTGGGAAAACTAAGAATTACCCCCCTTGCTGTTGCCCCTTTAGGATCAGAGCCACACACAAGTTTCACAATACCGTCAGGATCCCTCCCTGATCATGAGGTCCATCATCCACATGACGGATGCTGCTCGCTCTGGGATCATGCCTCCTGCCCAGCTCACCACCATCAACCAGTCTCAGCTCAGCGCCCAGTTGGGGTTGAATTTGGGAGGTGCCAGTGTGCCCCACACGTCTCCTTCACCTCCAGCGAGCAAATCGGCGACTCCCTCCCCTTCTAGCTCCATCAATGAAGAGGATGCTGATGAATCCAACAGAGTGAGTTAACTGCCTTTAGTATATAACCTACCAGAGCATGGGGAATCAACCCATGCGCATGTCGTTGAATTTCACTCACAGTTAGTAACTTCTTTTGCTTCATGGATTTGGAGTAGCATTTGAATTTATGGTGGTTTAATTTTTTCTTCACTCTTTTATATTTACTTATTTTCTGTGGAAAGTGTATTCAACTGAAAATTGGAAGATCTGGCTTCTCGTATTAGTTGTAAGGCATTGAGTAAGTCACTTAACTCTTGTAGGCTTAATTTTCCTAAATCGGCAAAGGGGAAGGCTTGCACTAGACTTACAGAAATTCTGAACTGCTCTGGTTCTAAGTTAATGTCCAGGTAGGCAAGTTTCATCTGGTTAGTTGGCTGCACTGCTGCCCCATTGGACAGTCTTGCACCTTTGATGAGGTTTATCACGTAGTAAGTTCCAATCGTTTTACATCTTTGCTTTTGTCAGGGAAATGACACATGATTCAAATATACACAGTGTGAAGTAAAAACTTAGTTGCAGATATGACTTTTCTGAATGCCTAGAAAAGTATTCTGTTTCACTGAACTTACTTGTAGGTACACAATTACTCATTCCTCATTTATTAATTATGTGTGGTACACTTACACTGTGCTTGGCGTTTTACTTCGTTCTGGTGATACAAAGATTTCTAAGAGAATTATTGCCCCTGGGACTTCCCACTGGGAACAAATAGCAATGTTTAAAACTAGTTCCAGATGTGATTAGAGGTATAATTGATGTATCTGGTGTGCTGAGATGGTCATCGATTCTGCTTAAGAGAGTGATTTGAGGAAGCCTTTATTGAGAAGGTGATGTTTGAATTAGGTCTAAGAGGATACATAAAAGTTTGTGAGGCAGAAGAGAGAGGCCAGCATTCTGGTAGAAAGAGCAATGAAATTACATGTCCATTTATGGGTATCATGAGTAGTGTGACATGGAGGAAGAAAGAAATCAGTTGAAGAAAAATGGCCGAAATGTGGTAGCCTTTCCCCTGTTGGTAGTTGAGAGCTGATTAATTATTTGCATAGAGGAATGGCATAAGCAAATTTATGCTTTAGAAAGATAACTTGGGCTGTATATAGAATGTGTTATAAAGAGAGGGACCAGAGAGAAGGAACTCAATTAAAACGTCTTTTTGTTATGAAGTGTTTGCTTTCATTTTAGCAAAGGAAGGCATGGACAGGAGGTACCAGATTAGTGAGACATTCAAGAGAATCATCTATTAAGGTTTGGTGATCCCCTGGAATTTGAAGGAATAAAAGATACACTGGGTTTTAGTTTGAGAGCCAGAGTGGATATCAGTAAATGGAGAGGCTCAACCTAGGAAGAGAGGAGTGTTATCTTTTTTCGCCCACAGGGAAGGTGAGAGTTTGACATGGTAGGGGTTGAATTTGAGTTGCTTCCATGTGAGTCTAGAACTCAGTCTGTTGGAGATGGAGCTATAGATTTGGGGACCATCTGCACATCGATGTGAGCACATAGAAGTAATCAGGATTTCTCAGAGTGCGTAAGGGGAAAGACAAGGCCAGAACACTGAGCATCATTTAGTTTTACCTTGGGCATCATTTATGTTTAAATAGAAATGGAAGACGAGGAGCTAGAAAAGATTGCGGATGATGAAAAGAGGAGGGAGGTTAGCTGAAAAGAGGAGAAATGTTGCAGGGATTTTAAGAAAGAGGACTTGGTCTATCCCATTATGTTAACTCCCCACTGGACACAAGGTGGGGAAATGCACTTAATAGTCTCTGCTCACACTCACAAGGACTTCAGTGGGATGAAGTGGAAAGTAATAAAGAAACTCGAGGGATGTGTATAAGAGACAGCTGAGTTATAACTGGCTATTACACCATTCAAATGGAGTCCTTTCATTTGGCTCACATTCCTGCTGATCTTAATACTTACCTCTGTATCAATCTGAAATTGTCACCTCTAAAGAGAACCTTTTATGTGACTCTTCGCTTGTTCCATTTTAAGCCAGGGTCTAGGTATTGTGTAAAGACAAGGAATCCAGTATATATCTCTTAAGCAACTTAGCTGAAAAAGGAAGATTAACATTATTGAAAGCTATTTCTCCATTTTTTCACAGCCCTTTGAGTCAACTATGCAGAAGTTTCTTTAGGAGAATTAATTCTGAGCTTTTATTTACACTGTGAGATTCTTCATTTCGGGTTTATTCTTAAAAGCTAATGATGATTAAGGCAAGTCATGGTTGTCCAAGAAAGATGTCAAAGGTTGTCAACACTTGAATGTTGTTTCACAAAGAATGAAATAGAACTCTTCTTATTTGGAAAAAGCTTTACTGGAAATAACTTGCATCTTGCCATTGGTCAGGGTATCGTTGGTGCAAACAGTGCCAAATTCTCTTCCAAGAAAAGAATAGAGTTGTTTGACTCAGAAAAGTCTGTGTATATATATTTTTTCATGTGGCTTACGTAATATTTTTTCATTGAAGGAAAACTTGGCTCCAGTTGAAGCTCTAATTGAAAAGACATCTGACTCCCTTGCAAGTTCAGATTCATTAACTAGATTAAACAAGTTGCACTTATTCTGAGGATTTAGAAAAAAGACTATGAGGTCTACAGAATTTTATTGAATTAATCATGTGAGTTATGAAAGATGGCATTTTGGAGGAGAGGTGAGATCTAGCTTAACACCTGCTGAAGTGCATAAACTACTTGTATAAAGTATGGGTGTGGTTATCACTCAGTACAAACAACAGGCCCACCAACAAGTAGGCTCTTGGTTTCCTAACACCTTGAAGGTTCAGAGCTCTCAAAGAAAAGTTACTTATCAGTTTCCTCCCTAAGAATGCTAGTAATTGGATTAAGTTCCCAATGACCCTCTTTCAGAAAGTAATGATACTCTTGGAAAATTTGAATTAAGATTCAAGACTCAAGGCCATTAAAAGCCAATCTGTTACTACTTGAATCTATCTCTGTTGGTCTTGCCCAAGGCTGGCTTTTAAAACAGATTTTGTCAAACTTCAGCATTCTTGATGAAGTTAACAGCAAAATTATCTCCAATATAGTCATATCATAGTCTAGGGGGAGATAAAACAAGATTGATAAATCATTTCCCCTGCTTCTCTGATGAGTATGTTATATGATTGTTGAAATTAGATGATGGTAGTAGGTGAGTATTGGAGCTCAGTGGTATATAAATTTGGGGAACTGTACCCATATCATCTCTATGGTTTCGATTTCAGAGTTCATTGTGAATATGTGTGAACGTCTCTAGGCCAGTATTCTTGTGGGCAGGGTTACTTACTATATGTAATAATAAACATCGTCTCATTAGTCTTCTTTTTAGCCTTGGTGATTTTAAGTATCTACTGTTGCTGCTCTTTTACAGGTTTTTAATTTTATGAAGAGTATCAATTTCCTTTCTAGCTCTATTAGAGTTTTGACATTTTTACATTTCTTGTTATCCTATTCTTTAGGAAGTTTTTATTGTTTTAGAAAATAAAAGCGACCTTTCCCTTATTGTGCAAGCTTAGGGATTAGAGCTAATTTCCATTTGAGTTTCCGGAGACCATTAGCAAAGTAATATTCTGGTAAAATAAAAGACCAAGCCTCAAAAAAATCAATTCAAACTGATCATACATATGGTATGCCTGTATGGCTAAGGGACCTTATATAAAATATCTGAATATGATCAACATCCTGAATAGTATTTAGGTTTACTTCTAAAACCTTTGAAAATGTAAAATATTTTACTTATGGGTACATGTGTAGCCCATATATATATATATATGGCATTACTCGGTACAGAGCATTCTGTTTTTCATTATTCATAATTGCTATTTAGAGCATATGTTGCGAATGTATTGAAGATACTTCTGGGTCTCATTAATCAATGTTCTAAATGCTAATCTCTGCTGTCCAGTTAACTCTAAGCAAATTTACCCCTCCCCCACATTTGGTGGTGATTCATCTGTTGATGATGTTTAACAAAACCTTAAAAGAACGATTGGGGACCTGAGTAAGTCTTTCTGCATTCTCTGCAAGTACATTCTAGGCAGTGAATTTTCTTCCTGCTTTGCAGGCCATTGGAGAGAAAAGAGCTGCTCCAGATTCTGGCAAGAAGCCCAAGACTCCAAAGAAAAAGAAAAAGAAAGATCCCAATGAGCCACAGAAGCCAGTGTCAGCATATGCCCTGTTTTTCAGAGACACACAGGCTGCAATTAAAGGTCAAAACCCTAACGCAACCTTTGGAGAGGTCTCAAAAATCGTAGCATCTATGTGGGACAGCCTTGGAGAAGAACAAAAGCAGGTGAGGCAAAGATCCATCATGGTCATTGCAAGATTATTCTTTACACCTTTTCTGAGTGAATACATCCACTTAATATGATTGCTTCTCCTGAAAGCCTTTCTAAGCTATGGAATTAAAAAACACAAACATATAAATCCAAACCACTCTGCAGTTATATGGATTTCTCAGTTCCCTTAAGGGTGTGTGTTCAGAACCCATTCAGAAGAGAGTTGGAGGAGATCCAGGCAGTATCCTGCAAGCATAAACTTTTGATGATAATCTTTTCATTTTTAAATGTGGAATTTTTCTCCCCTTTGTTCAAAAAAGGCACTACAAAGGGATTAGGTCCATCCTGCTTGCCTTTTTTTTGATCATCTTTCTGAACTCTTGTGCTCTCCTGAGGGGTTTCCAAACTTTGAAGCTGACTCTGCGTGTCTCATTACTGTCATCGGGCATTTGAAATTTTATTCCAAGTTCATTTGAAAGCGTGGCTGTATGAGAGGCATTGAGAGATTAGCCATGCTGGTGGGAGACACTTCCTTAGGGTCCAGCTTCCCATCTTTCCCCGTGCAAGTCCTCCACACAAATGGAGGGAAGAATGGTTTCCTTGGGGCTCAGTCCTCCCCTGGCTCCTTGCATGAAGCTCCAGTGACCATTCATAGGCGTTGATTTTCCATATACTCACAAGAATAGACCCCTGTTAGTAATAAACCAGAATAATTGTTTCAGGAATAAGGAATGGAAAACACTTGATTTTCTTTTTCTTCCTTCCTTCCTTCCTTCCTTCCTTCCTTCCTTCCTTCCTTCCTTCCTTCCTTCCTTCCTTCCTTCCTTCCTCCTTTCTCCCTCCCTCCCTCCCTCCCTCTCTCTCTCTTTCTTTCTTTCTTTATTCCTTCCTTCTCATTCCTACCAACTGGTTACCTTGGGATGGTGCAACTGTAGAATCTGCCTGTTTGTTGGCACTGAGCTTCATGCTCTACACGGTAGACTGATTTTCTACCCTAGAAATGTAATCCTAAGGGGGCTGGCAAACTGCTGCATCTAACTTTTAAATTCTGGAGAAAAGGATAGTTGCACTTTGGTATAACAGCCAGCCATCAGACACCACGGTTTAAGAGAAGGAAGCCCAAATGAGGTTTAATATACTGGAATATATTTATGTAACTCACTGGTCTCACTAATGGAAATCTTTCATCTTTCACTATCTCTGATTTTTCTTTTTGTTTTTCTCCAAAAGAAAACCCAGGTTGAAAGGCCTCCATCTTTTCTCCTGTCTTCACACACTTTCCCTATTATTGTTGGTTTTTCATCCTCTGGTTTGTTTCAGCTTAGAAATGGGTGTGAGAGAAAGAAGACATGGATGGAGAAGCTCGTTAACTTTCTATAATTTAAACCATTTGCCGCAAATTTCATCCTTGTTACCTTATTTACTGCCGGAACAGAAGGCCCTTAGCTGTTACTCTCATGAATTCTATGCTGCAACCGGAAATCTTTTTCTGTTTGCCATAGTAAACGTCAGAGTTGTGCCCCAGTGAGGGTGGCAAGGTTTCATTTTGTTTTAATATCTGTGTGTGTTTCTACATTTAAAAATCAAAGCCGGGGAGACCAACTTTTTATGTGAGTTCTGTTGCGATGTAATTTGTCCAGCAGTTATTTTATGGCTGAGAATTTGTGTGCTAAAGGTGGTGCTAATTGTGGTCTTTTAATAGGTCTATAAAAGGAAAACGGAAGCCGCCAAAAAAGAATACCTGAAAGCCCTGGCTGCATATAGGGCCAGCCTCGTTTCTAAGGTAAACCCGGACAGCGGCGGCCAGTCTCTGAGAGAGTTAGGAGCCCTGGAGCATTGAAATCATAAATGCAACTCCTCTTAGAGTTGATTAAAAAAAAAAAATGCATCTCGAACAACTCATAAACTTATTTGTTCCCATTAGAGATCACCCCAAGGATGGCATGGAAAATAAGTGTTCATTCAAGCTGATGAATCCAAATTGTTTCCAAGAGTCACTGATCTCTATATATGTGTGTTGAAGCTATTTAGACAGATTTCAAACAGCCCCTTTCTTCCCATTGGGGACTGAGATCTGTGTTAATGTCCTCTATTGAAACTGAGAAGTATGCTTGTCAGGCATTTTTGGACATCAGATCATAAATTCTCCAATGGTTGCATTATAGAGGATATAATATAATAGAGGATGTTGCGTTTTTGACCAAACTGTTCCACATCATATAAATAAATAAGCCTCATGATTATTTAAAATAAAATTATGCTCCAAGTACTTTAAAAAAGACATGTATACATGTATTATACATAGAGTATACAATGGGCCCTGATATATTATAAAATGCAACAGTAGTCCAAAGCAAATGTCACTCTGGATTATTATTACCTTGATCCAAAAGAAACATGAGCTGTTACCTTATATTTTTAACATTTAATTAACTTTGTCCTTAGCCTTCCTAGAATTTAGAGAGGCTTTGGGGAGGATAATGTGAACTAATGTTTTTGCTCGTGATGTATTTCCCCTGGCAAGCAGAGATTCCATTTCATTGTCATTGTTGTTGCGTCGGAGTACCACATAGAGCCTCAGGGCATGGTCAGTGTTGCCAGCAGAGCCATTTAAAAAGGGTTTAGCCCTCTTTTCTCGTCTTCACTGGAATTTTAAGATCTACCGTTGGCCCCTGCTCAGAAACAGATCAAGAGAGGTACTCCTGTACCTCATAGGTATAGCTCTTGGGACTCTTCCCACTTCAGTAGAAAGAGAAAACATTCATCAGGTCCATAGCAAAAGTTTTTTCTGAGACTCTGGAAGGTGCACATTGAGAGATATACCTATTCTGGATGCAGATTTGCACATTGGTAGAATGTGTGGGCCACAGATGTTAAAAATTGAGGTGTACTTGATGGCTAATTAGACGGAGTGACATGAATAGAGTAACAATGTGCATGTACTTCTTACGTGGATCGTTTATTCATTCATCTACCTAGAAGCAGCTATAGGTGATCTTTGTGCATTACAGCATGAATAATTGATAATACATGGATATAAGCCAAGAGCCAGTAACTCAAAAGGCATTCTGGAAATAGCATCCATGATTGGGCTGATCAGGTCTGTGACCGACTTAGAAGGGATAACTTAAACGTTTTACATTGGATACTAAAATCCGATTCGGAAATGCTTCCAAATGGATTGATTGATTCCATTGATTCTAAAAAACTATTCAGTAGGATGGAATTTTAAAAGAATAAATCCAAATTGTTTGGGGGGATGGTGTTTTTGTTTTGCTTTTTTCATTAGGTAAGTGCAGTTGAGAGCACCCTAAATTTATAGTCAGAGACACGACAGGCAACTAAAATAGTCCTTGAGGTATAAATTTAGAATAATTTCAAACTGAACCCAAAGAGTGAAATAGCTGCTAATATGGTGATCTCACAGGAAGCAGCATCTGACTGTACAGCCTGCTGATTAGATCACATCTAAAGCATTGGTTCCCAATAGTTGACCAATTGAAGGCCCTCCAGCAGGTTGCCTCCACGACGGTAAGGACTGAAAATCCAATAAAACTTAAATAATTGAAAGAATCATGGAAGCAAAGATTTGGGGGCATATGATTTTGATCCTCAAATATAAGAGCCATCATGGAAGGGAAGCCTAAGCTTGATCTCTGTGCCCTGGATGGAAGAACTCATCCAAGGAGTGAGGTTACAAGAGAGCGAGATTTCAGCCTCAACATTAGAAATAATAAACATCACATGTGCATTTAACTTAAGTCTCTACAATCAGAGTGTGGGACTTTCCCTTAAGATGTGACTCTATCGCTTTTAATCTTCACAACAACCAACAAAATTAATAGAAGCTTAATATTCAACCATGAGGGAGTAGACCCGGCAGGCGAGCAGGAACTCTTCACAGCCATCTACCCTTTTCCATTCTCCACTAGGGGAGCATGTCATGGCATAATGGTGTGATTGCCCAGGTGTTTAAATATAGACTTTCCTTGTAGTTTCTTCCTTAAGACTGGCTTGGCGATTTTTTAATATTAGAGTATATAAAAATAATGTTCATGTTTGTATGTAGAAGACTGTGTGTATTCTACTTTGTGGGTGATTTAATGGTTGTTTTTAAAGATAATTATGAGTATTTGCAGGTTTCTTCTTACCCAAAGGCTTCAGAACACGACCCTCCAGTAATATGCAGCGCCCCCTGAGCTTTTGTACAAAACCAGAGAACTGTCCACCGATGGACGGAGCTTTACACTGATCAGGTGTTCGAACAGAAGCCATCGGCCATGGCTTTTCCTACCTTGAGTGATTCTCCATGTAAGGTCACTCCTCAGGTTTCTTCTAATAGTAGATTTTATAAATGTGAGTAGTAAAAATCTAGAAATAAACATTCAGAATCATTAAAGAGAGTGAATGGCAGCTTGATGCCGCCAAGGTCCCCCCATACACACCCCCCTACAAAAAATCCAAATTTTATGAAGAATAAGAGGAAAAAATAGTCTTTTAAGAGGAATTATTCCAATCCCAGTTGCATTTAAAATAATTTATTTTGGGGGAGGTAATTATGTGTTTTTAGTACAAAATATATTAGGCAGTTTCTCTCCATGTTGAGCCAGGTCATTTGTTTATCTTATAACAGGTTACGCAGTCACATGAGTGCTGAACTTTCTCCCTTTACGTATGACTCCTTTGCTAAATTTTGAAAATATTTGGTAAACTAAAAATATTTCTAAAGTTGTGAAGTACTTCAATTTAGTGTCTCTAAAGAATTCAGTTATGGGGCTTCCCTGGTGGCGCAGTGATTGAGAGTCAGCCTGCCGATGCAGGGGACACGGGTTCGTGCCCTGGTCCGGGGGGATCTCACGTGCCGCGGAGCAGCTGGGGTGAGCCTGTGCTCCGCAGCGGGAGAGGCCACAACAGTGAGAGGCCCGCATACTGCAAAAAAAAAAAAAAAAAAAGAATTCAGTTATGTTTTTCTTATACTCAAGTGAGCACTGTTATAAATAATCATGGCTTTGATTATTATATACAGGGCTTTGAAGTTTTCTGGTAACAGTTGTTTTCTGGTAGTAGTAATTGTTAATTAATGAAAATAGCTAACATTTACGAAGTGCTTTCTGTAGGCCGGTCACTGTTCTAAATGCTTAATAAATATGAGTTAGTTTAATTCTCACAACCTCTATACAAGGTGAATACCATATAACACTATTTTATAGATGAGGAAACTGAGGAACAGATGAGTGAATAAACTTGCCCCAAGCCACAAAGTTGTTGAGTAGTAGAGCTAGATTTGGACTCAGGCAGTCTATACTCTGTTGTCTTTCAAAATGGTTCTTGCTGGTGACATTAGTTCAGACTTAAATGCTGAAGAATTGTTACTCTTAAATATATGTATCAGTCATCTTTTACTACAATAGCGCTGTGTAACAACCAGCCCCAAGCCCAATGACTTAAAAAGATAAGCATTTATCCCAGAAAGTGCCAGTTAACTAGCTGGGTCTTTAAATCTAGGCCAAGACTCGGCAGGATCAGCTGGTCCTGCTCGTCTGTGTGCGGTCAGCCTCAGGGGGTTGGTGCTGGACTCATACACCTACGTGGCAGTTGGCTGGCAGTGAGCTGGCTCTTGAGTGGGTAACTGGGCCACATGGCTGTCATCACAAGGTGGTAGGTTCTGAGAGACACAGACAGAGAGACTTTGAAACCTCACTTCCATCACATCCTGTTGACCAGAGCAAAGGTGCCAGGCCAGCCCAAGTTCAAAGGGTGGAGAGTTCCACTCCACCTCTGGAAGGAGCTTTAAAGTCAACATGACAAAGTGCTTGGGTTCAGCGAAGCATGAATAATGGTGACCATTTTTGTCATCAATTTACAATACTAAAAATACCCCAACCGTCTCCCCCAAAATGCAGGCTGCTGCCGAATCAGCAGAAGCCCAGACCATTCGTTCTGTTCAGCAGACCCTGGCGTCCACCAATTTGACCTCCTCCCTCCTTCTCAACCCTCCGCTGTCTCAGCACGGAACAGTGTCGGCCTCCCCTCAGACTCTCCAACAATCGCTCCCTAGGTCAATCGCTCCCAAACCCTTAACCATGAGACTCCCCATGAACCAGATCGTCACTTCCGTCACCATCGCAGCCAACATGCCATCGAACATTGGGGCTCCACTGATCAGCTCCATGGTGGGCTCGGCGTCCTCTACCCAAGTGAGCCCTTCAGTGCAGACCCAGCAGCATCAGATGCAGCTGCAGCAGCAGCAGCAGCAGCAACAACAACAGATGCAACAGATGCAGCAGCAGCAGCTCCAGCAGCACCAGATGCATCAGCAGATCCAGCAGCAGATGCAGCAGCAGCATTTTCAGCACCACATGCAGCAGCACCTGCAGCAGCAGCAGCACCTGCAGCAGCAAATCAACCAACAGCAACTGCAGCAGCAGCTGCAGCAGCATCTCCAGCTGCAGCAGCTGCAGCACATGCAGCATCAGTCCCAGCCTTCTCCTCGGCAGCACTCCCCTGTCACCTCCCAGATTACATCCCCCATCCCCACCATCGGGAGCCCCCAGCCAGCCTCTCAGCAGCACCAGTCACAGATACAGTCACAGACACAGACTCAAGTATTATCGCAGGTCAGTATTTTCTGAAGACGCACGTGGCAGGCGGATTTGCGCATCTGGAGGAGAGTGGCGTCCGAGAGTAAACCATGTGTGGCTGCAACTCGTGAGTCGTCGGTGTTGGTTATGCAGAAATGTGTAAAAGATCACGCGGTCCTCTCAAGTGTCTATTAGATAGGCAATAAGAACTACAGTGTAGCTGAAAATCATCTTCTAGCTGACTCTAAACCACTTTGTTTTTAAACAAGAAAAGCTGTGCTCTTTTATGTGATGCCTTTTTTAATTTATTCAGGCTCTACCTACAATATGTGAATCAAACCGTTTAATGAATCCTGGGACATACTGATGATTATAATAAACTGGCCTCTCTGAGTCATAGCAAATGGCCTTATTTCTCCCGAAGTGAAGAAACCACACTTCAAGGCAATTGGAACTTCCGAAGCCCTAAAAATAAAAAGCACAGTCGTAACTACCTGAAATACGAAAATCCAGTTTCATACAAACATTTGTATGACGTCAATCGTTGATGGCATTTTTTTGTCATGAAAAAAATAATGTAAATCACAGACTTTTGCCAAAGCTCTTATTTTTTTTCCTTAAATCTCTCCAGAAAAAAAAAAAAAAATGCAAGTGATTAGTTTCAATTATTAACTCCTTTTCTCTTTTTACCCATGACTTCTCCAAATCAAACCACAGTATATGTTGTAACAATATCTATGACCACTGTTAGCCCATTATATTCATTCCAATTAGAAGAAAAGAATGTGAATATTATATTCTGTGTTTTGAGTGACAAGTTTCGAAAATGAAAAACACTGTATTTTTAAAAGGGAAATGCACTTAAACGGAGACAGTTATTACAAAAGTTAAGATTTAAAAAAAAAAAAGAGCAAGAGTTTTTATTATGATGTAATACCGGTAGAATATTTAAAAGGCGCACCGCATCTGAATAATCAATGTAAATATTTTCTTTCAAAGTTGTAAGTTTTCATATCATGTGTTGTAAAGTTTTCATAAACGAGGCTTTAACGTAAACACTGGTGACATAAACCATTCATTGCTACGTTGCTTATTGTGTTTTTATGCTGTTTTATACTTTTTTATGAGTTATGATAGCAGCAATTAAGTTGTTTGTATTTTGCTTAACTAAAACAAAAATGCTTTTATCTTGCTATAGAATAAACACATTTCAGTAAAAACTGCAGACTGTATTTTGATGCAACAACCAGGCAACTACTGTTCACTTTTCAAAATAAAATATGTCAAATTTCACTTTTGGTTCCTTGAATATGTAGAAGATGGGGGAAATAGGTCCCATACCAACCTGTGTTTGAGCCCAAGCATCTTCTTCCATTTTCAACTGGAAATAAGAGATTCATAGCCAAGAATGTGGATTGCATGGCCCCAAACCAGAGCCTGTAAAAAAAAACAAATAAACAGTTAGAAATAGAACCATTAGTGGAATTCCCTGGCAGCCCAGTGGTTAGGACTCCTTGCTTTCACTGCCAAGGGCGCAGGTTCGATCCCTGGTCGGGGAACTAAGATCCCGCAAGCTACGCAGTGCGGCCAAAAAAGAAAAAAAAGGAAAAGAAATAGAACCATTAGAAACTTTTTACGATTATCATTTTGTTAAGATTCAAGGGCAAGGTAAGTATAGAGGAAAAAGCACTTGTCTTCATTTGGGGCTTGGACTAGCTGGCACTGTGTTTTTATTGCTGTTAAAATAGATGGTGAATGCTAATTCTTAAGCCAAAATAATTATTTCAGTGCCCATTTCTTCCCCCCTTTTCCTGCTCTGTAGTGACTCCTCTTTGAGAACAGTGTGACCACTATCCCCAGTTGTCCTGCATGATTAATTACAGCATCTGTCCTGTCAGAAACTATAATGAAGAGGTCTTGATAAAAATTGCAAATTACCACTGGCAACAGTCTTCAACTGCTTATGATAAAATGAAAATTAAAAACAGCAAGTGTCAACCCTGACCAGAATCCTAATCTGGAAAAAATTAGGGTGTGAGTAGTGGTATCCATGGCTACTGTGTGCAAGACATTCAAAAAATAATGGAATATGGATTTCTCAAAGTTGTTGTTGTATTTCAAAGAATATTTACTGTATGTTGTGGGCTATGAATAATGAATTCAGCTTTCAATATTTCATAATCTCCTCGTCCCCTGCATTATGTACAAATATTGAACAGCAAGAGATTCTAATTATAAATTTATAGATTTCTGGCTGTAGGAAAATTTATGTCTGAATTAAAGCTTCTCATAAGATGTATTAGTTGACAGGTATCAGTGTTCAAACAGTCTAAGAATGATGCCTAATCGCATCTACAAGGGAGCAATTGTATTCCACAAAGAAATGAGCTGCTTGCATCAAACCCATCAGAAGCAGAGCTGATGGTGAAAGATTTTCTGTGAATTGAAACTAACATTACATAACAATAAGAACCATTTTATATTCTGTTGTGAAACCTTTAGACAAATGTCTTCAAAATTAATTGCCAAACTACATGTGACAGTAATTGTGTATTAGTTCTGTAATTGTCATTTTGAAAACCCATGAAGTATTGCTCGGAAAAAAAATGTCACTAGTGATAAGACTGAATTGCAAATGAAGTCTGTTTTCAACTGTTTGCAGTTAGAAGCAGGTGTTGTATCATCTATTAAATGATTTTTATAAATCTTGGGTTTTATCACATCTGATTAAATACTGCTAAGCCATTGATGGTCAGTTTCAAGGAAAAAAAATAGCTTAATTACTACAGTTTAAAGCATTTATCACCAGGCAAAACTATGTCTTCAAAATGTCAAAAAGCTTGAATCATGAAAAGAATTCCCCAACCCTGTTACCATATTATTCTCAGGATCCTATAAAGCACATTATGAGTCAACTTGTATTTCACTTTGTACACAGGATTGGTTCCTATTTCTGAGACATAAGTAAGTATGTGGTGTATTTTTACAGGTCAGAAATGAATCAGGGTAATGAAAAATAGGCATGAGCGATGTGGTATCTGATTAGCGGGACACCTAAACGGCCTAACTGCTTTCCCTCTTAAGTGGTCCACAGACATTAACGAGGCTCCGCCACTCACCCGGTCCTCCACCACACACCTTTTCTCTCCCCTGCCATGTGCACGCTATTTTATTACTCTGGCTAAACAGATTCTCTTTTTTGCATTAACCTGTCCTGCCTTATGATGAAAGAAGATAAGGAGTTTTCGTTTTTAGCTGACACGGGGTCATTAGCTCCCGACTCAAAGAACAGAAGCTTAAATGCCTTCGTGCAGCATAATTTCTGCAATATATTACCACCCGACGGAGGGTTGAAAGTGTTCTAGACAGATGGATTAATATCTCAAGTTTAAGTAGCAGTCCTCTGCTGCGTCCATTCAGACATCTGAATGGTTTCTTTCCCATTTCTCACTTCATGGAGCATTTTTCAGCACTGGACTTCCATCTAACCTTTCCTTCGCCCCCGTCCCCACCCCCTTTGTCTGGCTTTTGTTTTGCAACAGCTGTTATTATCGTTCTTGGTCAGCTGTGATTGCTAAAGGCAAAATAGGACCAGATGGTGTTTTGCTATGCATGAATGCGCGGTACAGGACTCGGGATTGAATAGGCCAAGCTTGAGTGGTGTCCCCGCACCACCTGCCTGCCTGAGCTGTGGCACACACGTCACAGGAGCGTGAACAGACCTACTCGCGTCGGATGGGAAAGTGGGGAGCTGGGCTGGAGTTTCCCCGTATTTATTGATCTTCCATGCACTCACAGAAGAGCGAAGTGTACAGTCAGTTTGAATTAACTGGAGATGACACAGCATGGGCATGTAAGCTATCACTCTAGAATTCTGGTTTGCTTGAAGGATTTCATTGCTCCCCCAAACACACACACACGCACACACAGTAATAGCAAAACTTAATGGGCTAGGTAGGCACAAAATTTCTGTAAAAGTCTGTCTCAAATAGTAGAATTAAGGGTCTGAGGTGAGGGTTTGGAAAAGGGAGGATTCTTCAAAATGATATTTTGTGTCAGTTAATAATGCAAGGTAAAGAAAGCCTAAGACTGATATGTGGAGAGAGCCCTAACACTTGTAGGTTATCTGTCAAATATCTCACATTTCAAGAAATGTGCCTCACCTGGAAAATCACACAGATATACAACCAGATTAGAATTCTCTTAGAAAATGCTCTTAATATTAATGAGTTTTTCTCCTCATCCTCTCAGACACAGTTCGCTTTGCTGACTCTCTGACGTAACCCTGAGAATAAGCACTTTCCCTGAATTTTGAAAGTTGGTGAATGGGTTTAACCCATGTTGACTGTGATCCTACAGGTGTGTGGGTTGTATGTGCTGGTGTGTTACCGAGGAAAAGCTTAACCATCCAGCAAACATGGAGTCAGATAGGCAGACGGACAGCTCTATTTGCCTAAGGCCCTAATTACTTGAATTTACTTGTGCTACATGCAAAACACTATGATAGGTCCCGAAGGAGATGCAAAAATAAACAGTGCCTTCTGTTGACTTTGTGTACGTTTGAAATTTTCCATACTACACGTTAAAAAAGTAAAATAGAAGCCATCCTTAACTTTAGGAGCTTTTATTTTTTCATTGTTGTGAGGTAAAGCACCCAGTAGTCGTTGATCAGTGTGCCAACATAGAATGCATGCGGGGTGCTGTGTGTACGTGTGGTGGTGGGGTTTTCTGGTAATCTGAGAAAATCACAATTTATTTAGAAAGGGAAGAGATTGCAATTGGTTAGGGGTATTAGGAAAAGCTGCATGGGATTACTGGCATTTAAGATGTGCCTTAAAGGTTAGGTAGAATTTCACCAGGCCGAGATGGAAGTCCTATCCTGGTAGAAGAAGGAGGCATTTCCAGACAAGGGGGAACAGGAGAAGAGCCACCTGGGTTGAAAGCACAGGCGCCATTAAAACAGCAGTAGAGAATATAGCAAATAGGGACTTCCCTGGCAGTCCAGTGGTTAGGACTCTGCACTTTCACTGCAGGCGCTCGTTGGGAAACTAAGGTCCCGCAAGCCACACGGTGAGGCCAAAACAACAAAAGAGAGAGAGAGAATATAGCAAATTGGACACAGTGCTTTGGGGGTAGGTGAGCGGGAGAAAGTGCTAGAAAGGAGGTTTGGGATTAGATTTGTAGAAGTTCTTGTACGCCTGGCCGGGGACTTGTGCTTAATTCAGAAAGCACTGAAAGTGTCTGAGTAAGGAACAGTAAGATCAGAGTTGATTGAATGCATGAAGGATTTTATCTTAACTCACTTTTGAGAAGGAGGTATCCGGTTGGCACTAAAAGCCAAATGAAAAATGGAACAAGGTTCCCACTTGAAAACATATCTCAATATTTTAATTATCCACATAAATAAATAAAGTGATGGCTTCACGTGTGCTCTCACACCACTCCCAACTTCCTGGTGCAGGAACACACCATCAACAAATCCGAATCAAGGCATCTTTGGTGACAACTGCAGAATAAGCCTCATCCTTATATTAGCATCCAGAGGGAGTTCCTTTTCTGTGTTTTTGCTGTGAAAAGAAAGCTATTTTCACCACTGGTAAAAAGTACCTCTCGGTGCTTGAACTCAAATGCGATGAATGATAAAAAGAAGGCCTTGCTTTTTCGCTTCAGTAAAACCTCAGGCAGCACTGGGAGGGATGTTGGTTATGGTCTCAATTTAATTTCAAAGAAGAACGTTCACAGATGGAAAACGTGAATGTGGATGTACACCTCTTAGCAGAGGAATAATGCTCTTTTGTAAAACATCTCATTATATCCCCAGCATTTATATAGTACTGTGTACTTTTCAAAGCAGTTTTCTGTGTATTCTCTCATTTAGTTCCCTCTCTAGGTAGGACAGGAGTGAACCCCATGTCACAAAGGGAAACTGAGGCACAGAGAGGGTTGTGACGTGTTCCAGTATCTCTTTGCTTATAAGAGACACAGTCAGAACTGGAATGGAAATCTCCTTCTAGATCTGTTATTTCATTTACCTTCTAATATTTGTATAGGTATGGTGTATATATTTGACATGTATTTATAACTGTTGTATATTTGTATGTAGGATGTGTAAATAAATATATGTGTGTGAATAGATGGGTGATAGATAAATATAAATAGATAATAGATAGATAGATGGCAGAAATCCATCACAGTACCAAAGAGAATAATTAATCCATGTTTTCCTCATGGCTAGTCAGGCAGTAAACCAAAGTGAATGCCCCCTAGCCCGTGTTCTCAATGGGGCATAATGCCACATGGCACTTTTTTCAATGTGAATACCTTCCAGTCTGATTCTTTTCCCTACCAAGATCTCTCTGTAATTATTTTGTATTCGGGCAAACAGCTTTGACTTGTGGGCTTTGAACGTTGGGGCTGGAGGTGCCACAAAAGCGCCAAGGCATAATATTTCTCTATGTGTTTATAAAGGGAGAAAAAGCAGGTTTCAGGGAAGATTGAGATGGGTAAACACCAGGTAGGTGTGCATTGTTACGCATTATTTAAGGAATCTGGTGAATCAACATTGAACACGGGAAATCAATGACAGGATAGGGAATGCGTCTCCCTAGGGTTTATGGGTAGTGACCCTGCGCCCTGCTACATAAGTTACCTCTTCATTTCCAAGGCCCCTTGCTAAGTAGGATGTGTTTTACTACAGGCCTCCGCTTGTCAAAGGAAATATAGGAGTAAGGACCTCCGGGCCTATGTCCCCTGTCCACAAGATTTTATTACTGTCTTAACTTTAGATGAACAGAGTTCTAAAGATACCTTGAAAACAATCACTTGCTAAGGTTAAATAAAAATGAATGACATTCGAACATATTCATCCATAATACCAGGCACCAGCATTCTGGTGAACAAATATTTTGAGGCTTTCATTCACAAGGTGTTTGAGTGACTTATACGGAGTCAACAGGATCATGGTTATTTTGAGATCCAGGTCTTGTGTTTATTTTCAGGTTTTTGGCCTACTTTTTCTTTCTGGTCAGTCTGCCTTGCCTCCAAGGATCTATTGTTACCAAGTAAGAGTCTTTTGATAACATTGTTAAATGTCATCCCTCTGACATACAAAGGGAGCCTTAATTTCCAGTTTGTCACAAAGAGTGAAAATGCTGTAAACCTGTCTTCATTGGTAATTTGCAAATCTGATACAAGATCTTTGCCCAAATCATTCAGTCCTGCTGTTCCACCCTCACCCTTTCTGCCCACTCTTAATCCTCTCCTCTGTAATTCATATTGAGTATGTGGAATCCCGGGGGACAAATAATAGCAAGTGAGGAAATTACCTACATACTGTCTGACCTCTTGTGTGCTTTTTTGGATGCCAAATTAAGATATCCATCTTTGGCCTTTTGGACAGTTACCTGGAAGGGCTTGCACCATTTTCATAAATTGTGTCCGAAGGCTGGCATATCTAGCATGGAACTTTTTTTTTTTTTTTTTTTGCGATACGCGGGCTTCTCACTGTTGTGGTCCTCCCGTTGGGGAGCACAGGCTCCGGATGCGCAGGCTCAGCGGCCATGGCTCACAAGCCCAGCTGCTCCACGGCATGTGGGATCTTCTCGGACCGGGGCACGAACCCGCATCCCCTGCATCGGCAGGCGGACTCTCAACCACTGCGCCACCAGGGAAGCCCTAGCATGGAACTTTTTAATGATATTCAGAATATTTTGGCCAAGGAATGTGAGTACCACTACAGTTCTTTCCCAAGCAGAACCTAATTCCATGGGGGAAATGCACTATCCTTTTGCACGTAGAGAATAAAATCATCATTGTTTATGCTAATTGGAGAAAACTTCTTAACAAAAAATTACATTTTCTTGCAGCACAAATTCTAAAATCTTAGCAAGAAGATCAGGACTTTTTATCAGGGAAAATTTGCAAGACGTTAATATGTTAAGAAGGTGGCAATATGGGATTCCCTGGTGGCGCAGTGGTTGAGAGTCCGCCTGCCGATGCGGGGGACATGGGTTCGTGCCCCGGTCCGGGAAGATCCCACATGCCGCGGAGTGGCTGGGCCCGTGAGCCATGGCCGCTGAGCCTGCGCATCCAGAGCCTGTGCTCCGCAACCGGAGAGGCCACAACAGTGAGAGGCCTGCGTAGCACCCCCCCCCCAAAAAAAAAAGTGGCAATAATATTTGCTTCTAGATCTTCAAGAGCCCAGAAATGTGCATCTGGGGCTCATTTAACTGCTGGACACATTTACCAGTCAAAGCAGAATGGCTTTTTGGAGTGGGAACAAATGATCTTTTTGGGATTGGGCTTAATTACTGTGAAGAAATTTCTGTTTATTTGCTGGTCATGTCTGAAGTTTGTTTATTGCCAAATAACAACTTATTTGTCCATTGGGGACAAAATATGTACATTGTTCATATTCTGGACAAAATATGAAGGTCAGATTCTTGAGGTGGCTAGGTAATTGTCTATAGAGGTTTAAATTCTTTTTTTTCTTTAATTTTTTTTATTGAAGTATACTTGATTTACAAGAGGTTTAAAATTTTTTAATTTTTATTTTATACTGGAGTACACTTGATTTACAATGTTGTGTTAGTTTCAGGTGTACAGCAAAGTGATCCAGTTATACATATACATATATCCATTATTTTTCAGGTTCTTTTCCCATATAGGTTATTACAGAATATTGACTAGCACTCCTTGTGCTATACAGTAGGTCCTTGTTGATTATCTATTTTATATATAGTAGTGTGTATATGTTAATCCCAAACTCCTAATTTATCCCTCCCTCCACCCCACATTTCCCCTTTGTTAACCATAAGTTTGTTTTTGAAGTCTGTGAGTCTGTTTCTGTTTTGCAAATAAGTTTATTTGTATCATTTTTCTTTAGATTCCACATATAAGTGATATCATATGATATTTGTCTTTCTCTGTCTGACTTAGTTCACTTAGTATGATAATCTCTAGGTTGATCCATGTTGTTGCAAATGGCATTATTTCATTCTTTTTTACAGCTAAGTAATATTCCATTATATATATGGACCACAACTTCTTTATCCATTCCTCTGTCAATGGACATTTAGGTTGCTTCCATGTCTTGGCTATTGTAAACATTGCTTCAATGAACACTGGGGTGCACATTATCTTGTCTCTTTTTTTAAATTTAGTATTTTATTTTTATTCATTTTTTTAAATTGGAATATAGTTGATTTACAATGTTGTGTTAGTTTCAGGTATACAGCAAAGTGAATCAGTTATACTTATACCCACTTTCTTTTTTAGTTTCTTTTCCCATAGAGGTCATTACAGAGTATTGAGTAGAGTTCCCTGTGCTATACAGTAGTTCCTTATTAGTTATCTATTTTATATATAGCAGTGTGTATATGTCAGTCCCAATCTTCCAATTTATCCCTCCCCCTCCTTCCACCTCTGGCAACCATAGGTTTGTTTTCTACATCTGTGACTCTATTTCTGTTTTGTAAATAAGTTCATTTGTACCATTTTTTTAGATTCCACATATAAGTGATATGATATTTGTCTTTCTCTGTCTGACTTACTTCACTCAGTATGACACTCTCTAGGTCCATCCATGTTGCTGCAAAAGGCATTATTTCATTCCTTTTTATGGCTGAGTAATATTCCATTGTATATATATACTGCATCTTGTTTATCCATTCATCTGTTGATGGACATTTAGGTTGTTTCCATGTCTTGGCTATTGTAAACAGTGCTGCAATGAACATTGGGGTACATGTATCTTTTTGAATTATAATTTTCTCCAGATATATGCCCACGAGTGGGATTACTGGATCTTACGGTTTAAATTATTGAACCAAAAACTGTTCAGAGCCCAGAGTCGGGTTTTTTCAAGTTGCTCTTCCCTTTCATTGTTAAAACCTTTTACATAGTGAGGAGCATCTTTAGGGGAAAGCTTCATTTGGAGATTTCTGGAGAAACAGTCTGGCACCCAAAGACCTCAATACCACTTGACCAAGAGAAAGTCAGGAAGCACTGCTCTTGACCAGCTTCAAGTGCTTAAATCACCACCTCATATATAGAAAACGAACAGAACTCTGCAGAGCAAAGTAAGCACATGCAATGATAAGCAAAACCTCTGCGGGAGCCTGTCAGTGGTCTGGGCATGTGGGCCACGATTCCCACAAGGATCCTGAGCACATAGGTAACTAAACTCTGAGTCAAAAAAACAGAATAGAACCCGAGAAGAAGGAGACCATTGGATTCATGGGGTTTGTGGGCACCCGGGCAATAACCATGAAACTACTTGGCTCCAGAACTAATAAGCTACGTGTTGTAAGCCTGTGTTCTTAGAACAACTAAGAGTTTTATGTTTGATACAGATGGTGTTTATATAGAGTATACGAGCTCAGCGTGAGAAGTAGTCATAAAACAGACTGGGGTTTGGTATAATTATTCACAATTACTATTGTATAATTGGATGCCATAACTATTATATAAAAAATATTTTAAGAAGTAGACTCTGCTCCTACTTTCACAATAGTTCTTAACAATAAGAGACATATGTTATAAACATTATAACATATTTTATGATGTTTACAAACTTATACAAGGTTTGGCAAAATTGCAAATATAAAAGGCCAGGTTCTCTTTTTTGCATCCTTGGGAGACCCACTTATCCTAACTCACCTCCAGCAGTAAGTTCACTTTCTAGTCACCCATGGAGCTTCAGGAGTTTACTGCATTAAGCCACCCACATGAATGGGTGGACGCAAAGAACTACTTTAGCAGGTAAAAGAAGAGAAAAAAAAATGGGTCTATTCTGTAGAAAGTACTCATTTCTTCAGCTTTCTCCAAACCAGCAAAAGAAAGTTCTGTTGGGCCAAATTGTGGCCATTGCACATCAGCCCAATGCTTATTTTAATGTTTCTGGATGGAATTAGTGAAATCTACAGACATCCCATCATTATATGCATAAACACCCATGTCTTCTAAAAGGAAAAATAATGATGAGCCTAAGTCCCTATCACCCCTAAGCAAAGCAACCAAAAAGAAAATTCATTGGGTTTTAAGAGAAACTTCATTTCCTCTTAACCGCCTTTACAAAGCAGGCCTGCATTTACGAAGATCTCAGCGGCTCTTCTTGCACGGAACAGTAGAGCGTGGAAAGTAAATTACAGAACAAAAGACTTTGGTGAGAGACTTGTTTCCAACACGTGTGGACTGGGCGTGGAAATGAATACAGCTCTTCTGTTGCCCCTCTCTCTGCCTCATGGGTGGGCAGCCACCGCTGAATTTTTGCCTGAGACTCTCAAAGGTAACTGCTACGCTTTGATGACTGGAGTCTTTATTACAGTAGGATCACAGGTTTCCAAGGTGCACCGTGTTATCATTGAGAAGTGAGAAGCATCTTTCCTGTCTGGACACCTCTCTAGTTTCCATGATTCCTAAGGCAGAGGAGTGGGTGCCAGGCGGGAGACCATTATTCGTGCACGTCCACCACCTGTTGCCCTAATGACAGTGCCCTTGAATATTTATCCGCCAGGTACCAACAAGCATGACGTCTGTGCCTTAGCAGCCAGGGAGAGTAAGGGTTACCTCTCTTGTTATATCGGCAGCCAATACTTAATGTTCCAAGTCTGGATTCAAACAACCTGTTTTAAGTATGGTTTCCAAAGGGACTGCTTCCAATCGTCCTCCTTGGCCCTAGAAGAGGAAGGTAGTGAAGTATGGCTTTAGTACTGTATTATGCCTGTGTGCAGCCCCAGCCTTTCAGAAATTCTCAACCATCTTGCTGTTTCCTATACCTGGCAGATGGCCAGGAATGCTCCTGATTCCATGAGAGCAGCAGCCCGTACAATGAGCCCTGAGATCAGGTTCTCCTGCAAAAGAGAATATGAATGCTTAGTGAGCAAGGATGCTGGGGTTTTGCCTACTTGGACCTGGTCTTGCACACTCCATTTATTTCTGTGTAGAACATATAACAACACGTGCATATGTACTGCTAAGCTTGATCAATATATCAATATATTTGTGGTTTTTTTTTTTTTTTTGGCTGCAAGGCATGTGGGATCTGGGTTCCCCGACCAGGGATCAAACTTGTGATCCCTGCAGTGGAAGCGTGGAGTCTTAACCACTGGACAGCCAGGGAAGTCCCAACTGTTTCTTCATGACTGTCTTGTGTGGTGTCCCTTTTTACCAACCTAAATTCTAAATTCTCTGATACAAGCAGCCCAAGGGACTGTTAATAAAAGAGAACAGCTGTCATTTCTGATGTTAACCTCAGAGCTTAGGGTTTTATTTCCAACACCCTACCTTCCATTAATAGCTCTCTGTGAATGTTACCTATTAATCAGTCTTACATTTTCATGTTTACAAATTGTATGGGTTTTCTCTAATCTTTATGAAATAGAGTATTTATTTTACTTCTTACCTTTTATCCCACTATCTCATTGGTTCACAGGTAGGCATAATATTACCCAATTGAGTCATTCACTCATGCATTTGTTCAGCAAACACTTACATGGTGACTTCTCTCATGGAATTATACTGTGTTGGGGATATGGTTTTACTAATTCAATAAGAATTGGGGTATCAAATGCAGTGGATGAAGAGAAGCAGGGAAGGGGGATAGGGAGGGTATCAAGGGATGAGTAGAGGATGGATTGCAGTCATGAATAGAGTCAAAGAAAGCCTCACAGAGAGAGTCATGACAGGCAAGAGAAACAATGGATGTCCATCTGGGGGAGAAGCTTCCAGGCAGGCAGAATGGCAAGTGCAAGGGCTCTAGACAGTTGGTGTGTTTCAGATGCTGCAAGGCGGCCCGTGTGGCTGCAGGGGAATGAGTGTGGAAGAAAGCAGATGAACTCCAAGCAGGAAGCAGGGAGTCAGGCCGTGTAGGGTGGTGGCTCTCAGTCCTTACAGTGGATCACAATAGCTGTTAATTTCTTTCCTGATCACACAATATCAGGTGTGATCATGATATTGTGCTTATGTTGGAAAAAAAAATGAGTCCTTGGCTTTTCATGCGACTTACTGAAATATTTATAGATAGAATGAGATGATGTCTGGGATTTGCTCCATAATAATGCAAGATGGGGGAAGTGGATGCGGATGGGGAAAGAACACCTTTGGCCATGGGTTGCGAGATGTGGGAGCTGAGTTATGGATGTCGGTACACTTTCTTTCTAATTTTGTGTATGTTCAAAATTCACCGTAATGGGCTTCCCTGGTGGCGCAGTGGTTGAGAATCCGCCTGCCGATGCAGGGCGTGCCCCGGTCCGGGAAGATCCCACATGCCGCGGAGCGGCCGGGCCCGTGAGCCATGGCCGCTGGGCCTGCGCGTCCGGAGCCTGTGCTCCGCAACGGGAGAGGCCGCAACAGTGAGAGGCCCGCGTACCGCTAAAAAAATAAAAAAAAATAAAAATTCACTGTAATAATAACAAAAAATTAAACCACCTGGGGAACCTTTAAAAACAAATAGCTCCAGTAATTGGTGTACGTGGTTTGGGGTACAACTTAGATGTTTATTTTGTTTGTTTATTTTAAGCCTCCCTAGGTTTTGTTAATTTCCTATTCCCCTGAGAATAACTATTATTCTAATATCCTAATAATATAGGATCTTCTAGGCCTTTATTAGGACTTGGGTTTTTCCTCTGAGTGAAAAGGGAGTGAGAATTTTGAGCTGTAGAATGACACAATATCTGACTTATGTTTGAAACACATCATTCTGGGTTGAGAATAAACTATAGGGCAGCAAGGGCAGAAGCAAGGAGATCTAGGCAATTATAGATGAAAGTAATTATACAACAGTTTGGTGAGGGCTGTAATTGAATGTTGGACACATAGAAAGGTAGGCTGAACACACATATTCTCACTCTACCCAACCACTCCTGGACAATGAGGGACATTCCAAAAAATGCTATAGGATGATTTACTGTGAAAGGGTAATGGTAATTCAGGTATTGGCTAGAATACAGTACATGAGTGTAAGATGACCCAGGGAAATTCCCACAGCAGGAGAAAGTGACTTGTCCTTTAAGACTTTTGACTTCCTTTGTTCCTTTGACTTCCTTCCTCAGGTCTTCCAGTGCAAGACCTGAGGCAGTTATGTCCCAGTTACTTTTCCAATCTTTGCCCTATTTCTGATCTTTAATGAGAAGGGCAAAGTTAACGGTTAGAAAGAAGAAATGCTTTTGGAGTCCAATATGGAGAAACTTAGCATCTCATAAACCATCTTTCACTCACTTGTGAACGTACAGAGTGGTTTGGAAGTTCAGCCAAGCCAATCAGTCTTTCAATGACAGTCTAGCATATTTTCCCATATGACAGAATCTCACAGGTAGAAGTGGAGCATTTCCCATTGTCCTGGCTTGTATCTTCCAAATATTACTCTCAGCCAGCCTTCAATAAACCTTGTTCAATCCACATCCATCCACTGAGTGTGCCTTCTGTAAGGCCATGAATTGTACTTAGTGGGAATAAGTTGCCTAAGATGCAAACCCTGTCTTTTGGGAGCTTACATTTTGACCTCCCTCTCCTTGAACAAACCTCTGCTCTTTAGTTAATACCAAATAAGCACCTAAAGGTTCTTTTAATTTGTTGTGTAGGTCACCAGTGATTTTACATCTCAGGGAATACACGGGCCATGTCTTACACATGACCATTTGTATTCCCTCACCACCAAGGAAAGTGCTAGGTCCACAAAAAATGCTTAAAGATGTTGGTTGACTGCTTTCTAGATAATTTCATGAGAAATCAATAGTAAGACATTTAAGAATAGTTCATTCCCTAACAGTTATTGCAGAGGGATGACAAGATGACTTCAGCTGATCTGAACTAGCCTCTGAAGCATTGGAATAGTTCGCCAAATCCAACTTACCAAGAGCACCTGAGAAAGGGAAGCTGAATTCATTAGATTTCTCAGTGGCACCAAAGAGGATTACAGAGTTGAGCAAAACACTTAATGCTATGTCAAACTTAGGCCCTTTCCGCCAGGCCCATAAGGGGGAAGAAACCCAGCTTATCTCACTTCCAAGAAAACCTCCTTTTACCTTCCATGTTGATCTTTCTCTTTGTAGCACCTCAACCCCTTGGTATATCATTTGATATACTGTCTTTTCCTTCAGGAACGAAGCAAATTTTGGTGGAAGGACGATGCCTTCTACTTCTTTAGAAGCCCAGAACAGGTGCTCAATAGATAGTTTTTAAAGAAACAGGATTGACAAAGTGCATCATCCTCTTCATTCCTGTTTTAATTAGGACTCTCAGTTGCAAGAGATAAAACCCCAAAATCAAACTGGCCAAGGGAAAATAAGGGAATTTATTTGCTTGAGTAAATGAAAAGTCCAGGGACAGGACTGGCTTCAGGCTCAGCTGGTGCCAAGACCTCAAACAAGTCAGAGACTAGTCAGGGCTCATTTTCTCTATGCCTTTGCTCTGCCGTCTACTGTGCCATCTGCATCCTCAGGTTCCACTCACTGACTCTTGGAAGTACCAGCTCACGATATCCTTACTGCTGGCATTCTCAACAGAACAAAGGATGTACTCTCTCACCATCCCAGGAAAATCTCACTGCGTTAATTTGGTTCTGATTGGGTCTTGTGCCCGAGCATAAACCAATCACTGTGGACTACCGCAATGTCCTGCTCTGAATGGTTAAGCTCAAGTCTCCTGTTCATCCCTGGAGAGGATAGATTCAACTCCCCTAGAAGTATCAATACATGGACTGAGAACAGAGAGAGGTAGTTCCCCTATGAAAACCAGGGTACTGTTGCCAGAAGGAGAGAGTGCACACTGGATGGCATGAACGGTGCACGTAAAATACTTTCTGCAAAGGAAATTCTTCTCGAGAGTTGGCTGATACAATGCATCTAGCAGGAGTCCAGGGAAAGGGTACACTTGCTTTTGCTGTGTGCCAAAATTAGCTTTCTGGCTTTGGGAATGTGCCCTCAGCCTGCCTTTTAAGTGGGGACTTTGCCTAGAGTCTACTCCAGTAGTCTGTCCCTCAAAGTGAGGCCATGTAACCTGCTGATTGTTCAGATTCCCTGTCCTTGGTTTTACATATAAAATAAGGAGAGAAATTCTTCCCTGAAACATGCACTGAAACACCCAGGCCTCACTTGCCTCCTCCCTTTAGGTTCCCTGTTTGGCTGTCGAATAAATGATTGAACATGGGACAGCACTTAATCTTCCAAACAATAGCTCTCCAAACATCCAACATCGTCAGATGCTTTTCTGGCATTTGAAATTACGCCTGCAGCAAAGCCATCTATTGAATGTTCACTGTGACTAAGACCTTGTGGACAAAGAAGACTGTAAAGCTGCCATTATTGGCAAAATCAGTCTTTGTGGGGCCTCCTAGGGGAAGAGCAGAAGACATGGAAGGTACCATCCCTAAAGCCAGCTAAGAGTGGGGTGTGGGTCTGTCCCAAGCTTGTCCACTGACTTGATGCTTTCCATACAGTGCAATAGGGAGGCATTCCTATTTGGGAACACTTCAGGGTGTGGGCCTGGGGACTGGGGAGAGGGGTTGGACCTACATAACATAAATGATGTCCCCAATGCTGCATTTGTCACTGTAAGGCTCTACGTTTTGATTTCTTTCCATTTGCTCTATCCGAACTCCTAATCCAGATTGGATTTGCAAATGGGACATTTCCTCCGACTTTCCAGCACAGTTATGTTTCATAATTTTAAAAAATTGTTGATATAATATTTCAGAACTCTGGATGCATTGTAAAGACCTGATAATGAATTTCTACACACTTTGGCTTATTTTGTGGGTGGTAGAATGACTTAGTGGTGGTTTCCCTGCTATTCATGATTTCTCCTTCTTTGGAACTGCCTCTTGTTGCATAGGACAGAGTCCTCTGACACAGCCCTTCTGGTTATAGCTGATGGATCAGAGACACCTGTCCCCAGGTGAGCCAATCAGATTATCCCTTCCTGGAACTGCCAATTGGAACAGAGCCAGAGGGCCAGTGGAGTGGAATTCATATTACCACTTTTCAGTGTTTCTTAGTCTTTTCTGTTAAGTATGCAGATTTCAGGCTACTCCCTGAAAAATTCTGATATAGTAGGTCCGATTTGACCCAAGAATCATAGTTTTAACAAGGAATCTTAGGTGATTCTTATCCTCATGTTGATTTAGAAAACACTTGTTAAGAGAAGGTCTTGGAACTTCCTCTATGGGATCCCCATAATAGGCTCAGTTCTTCCTTCCCAAATTCTTATGAATGTTCAACACTTCATTCCACAAATAAGCCTAATGCATTCTCCTTTGTCTTCTAATTGATCAGAGTTCGTTTTTACTACTTACAATGAAAGGCTGCTAATATGGAAATATACCGTGTCTTGAGGGATCAGCCAAAGGGTATTACATGCTGAAGTCAGAGGAGGAAAGACGTTACCGATGAATATGAAGTAGATGGACTAATGGAATAAACCCACTAGCTGGTTAAAGAAGATTCCGTTCTATAGTATGCCCTCCATTCATTTGCCCTAGAAAGGAGAAAAACATGATAAATGAGGGACTTTGACCCTTTAAGCAAATGAACAAACTGTAGCTATCGTTTTGCAGACCTATGTGAACTATTATTATGTGTCTGCTGCCTTATTTTGCTTCCTATCATTTTATTTTCAGAAAGTTGCCAATGCCCCAGGCTCTCTTGGTCAATATCCCCTTTGTGTGAGAATGAACGCTCATCTTTGGATGTAACATTGATGTATGAGATAAACATGTGGCTGAAAAAAAGCACCATGATCCCCTGTTTGACAGCTGGGTCAAGAAAGGCCAGGAGGCCAAATGCCTTGACTTGATCACTTAGTCAGTGGGTTGTTCTGTTTTCATTCAAAGTTTCTTAATTCCCAGGCACTGGGAGGTAGCTTCTGCCTACTTAAGTGAGGTGAGTCTACTAAATGCACATGGATGTTCTTGCCAAAGGGCAAGCTCGAGTGGTCATGTTACGTGGCTAGGTTTTTTTTTACTTCACCAGAACTCTCTAGCTAAACTTCAGTCTTAAACACTAGAAGATCTGCAACTCAGTGATCTTCAAATTAATAGCAATGCAACAAGCAGAGGTTTCCCAAATGGACATTATTTTTGTAAGAAGGAATCGCTTTATACCAGGAATGTAATATATGCATATTTTAGGATCCCAGAGCACAGAATATCTGCAAAAAGATAATGTTTCTTGAATTGAGTTCTACAGCACTAGTATACTTTCTCTTTTCTCTGTTCCTGAAAGCCAAACTTTAAAGTAGCTTTCATCACCCCCTCTCCAATATTTGGTATGTGGATGGGATTCTAAGTCACTCTAGGTTTCCCTAAAACTACTAGTTTGGACTTGCCTGACAGTGTGACTCTTGGCAAACCAAGATAATTTGATATAAAGTAACAGTGTCCACTGTAATATATCAACCCTTTCTTCTTATTCCTCAGCCCTGAACTGCCTTTTTGTCCCCTCTCACACTGACAGCCTGCTATCAATTCCAGCCAGGAGAACACAACCTGACTATGTGGCAGGTAATTAGTTGGCTCTATATCAGCCAGAGTTGGTCATTTTATTAAGCGTGTTCACATCTTGTTAGCAGTTCCTCACCAGGGCCCATCAGCATTGTGGCAGCTTTGGTTTGTTAATCTAATATTAAGACTCCTGGGTAATGAGGAATTGAGAAAGAACATTCAAATGGGGCAATATTTGCTGTCCTGATTTTTGTATTGCACCTGAATATCTAATATCAGCTTTATGAACCCACTGTTAGGAAGCAGTATCATCTGGTCCTACTTTTAGTCCCTATCATCCTCCCCATAAAAGTGTCATCAGTCAAAGTTGCTCAAAAAAATACCAGAGTGGAATTAACCCCATGACTTCTGAAAAGCTTCAAATCTCGATGTCTCTTCTGCTGTCGTGAAACTGTCTTTAATCTACGTTTATGGATTCCCCCACCTCCCACCCCCAGTTTTGTTGGTAGTTTGAGAAAGTTGACGTGTGCCTTAGAGTGAATTATGACTTTTCTCTTTTTCACGTGTTAAATCATGATTTCACGTATGGACAAGACTCATCTTAATGTTTGGGTCATCAGCCTCAATATCAAATCTAGCATCATTTCATTTCCTATATTTGTAGTGAAGTAGAATCTGTAAGGTTTTTTGCTCGCTTAGCAGCTATTCCTCTTCTTTTGGTAACTGAATCCTGGTTCCCCCTTTTCTATGTGGTATGGGTGTTAGTGACTCCATTGTTGCCCCAAAGATGGACATGTGAAGCTGACCTGGCCAAACAGAGCATCACATGTTACTGGTCACAGGGTTAGATTTAGAGATGGGCATGTGACTCAGTCACAGTCTAGATCTCTAGGGTTGGAAAAATCTCTTTGTTAACTCGGTTGCTCGGGAACAAACATAAGTTTATTGCAGCTAACTCTAGGAGAGACACTCCAGGGGCGAAAATGATGTCCAGCCGAGGAAAGTAAAGCCAAGAGATGGGAGAGTCAACCTGAGTCTGGTGACATGATGTAGGTCTCTGGATCCACGTGCCTGCATCATAGATTGGACTTCTCAAGTCTTCATGCCAAGAAATTCCCTTTTCTCCTGAAGCCACTGAGTTGGGTTGTCATTTGTAGCCTGACTAATGCTTATACCTCTTTTCATCCTGTTTCATATGTCAGCTTTTCCTTCCCTTTCCCAATCCATTGTATGCATCTCTGTCAAAATCTGCTCATCCTCTGTTATTGAATTCACATATCCCTGCTTCCAAAAAGCATGTTTTCCTGATATTTCCTCTAGTCAAGATGAATTGCTCACTCCTCTCTTTTTCCACCAAAAATTCTCTATGGCATTTTTCACATTCACCTTTCACATTTCCATCTCCATTTATTGTTAAGCTTTCTGTATCCTGAACATTTTAGATATTCAATAATGTATTAAAATGAAATTAATACCTTTGGAGGCGTGAGCACTTTTACCTTCTTAGGAAACATTAATTAGATTAGTGATGAGTCCCCAAAGCAGGATTTCTGAAACTGAATTGTGGAATACTGTGCACTTTAAGGTACTTGAGTAGCAAGTGTTCAGCTATTAAAAAGGTCTCATGGTCAAATAAACCTGGGAAAGTTATTGATAGTTAAACAAAATTGAGCTGGTACATTTTACAGCCTTTATTACACCAGTGAACAATATGACACTGCAGGCAGGATGGGGGATGTGGCTGTGAATGGTATGGGTATTAGTTGGGGTGCAGTCAGGAGACAGAAGCCATAGAGTAATTTGAACTGGGAAGGCTTAATGTAAATAATTATTAACTAGTTTCAGGGGATAAAGAGAACTCTATCCACTATCAATAAACATTCTTATATATTAATTAAGGGCAACAATATGGTATATGTGTGTTATTAGTTCCTTAATATTTCTGTGAAAGTAAGAAAGTATAGATGATGGGACTCAGTGTGGGGTAGTGGGCAGTGTTTGACTCTGGAACTAGATGGATTGAAGTTTGAATATGAATCTTGCCTTCATTACTTACTAGCTCTGTGATCTTACTCAGAGCTTATTTCCTTATCTTTAAAAGGCAATGATAACCCTTTCTTTGCAAGGAGGTAATACAATAATGGAAGTGTAGTGTTATCTGGCACAATGCCTTGCACATAAAGGTCCAATGGTTTATAGATATTATTTTAATAGAATTGAGTCTTCCTTCCACTTTATTAAAAACTCACATAGCCTAACACCCCAAATCCTTATAATGACCTAAAAGGCTCTATATAATCTGAACCCTGACCACCTCTCCATCCTGAGTTACTACCATTCTCCTCTCACTCACTAAAGGAGACATGCTGGCTTCCTTTCTAGTCTTCCCAAGTACTACGCTTGTCTGTGCCTCAGGGCCTTTGCACTTGCTACTCCCTCTGCATAATATGCTCTTTAAAAACCTGGCTCCTATTCAGCCAAAATCCCACATCACTTTCTGTTAAATCACTCTATTTTATTTTCTTTATGCAACTTAGCACTCTGAAATGATCTCATTTATTTATTTGTTTACTTGGATATTGCCTGCCCCTATCCACTAAAATGTGAGCTCCCAAAGAACTAAAACTGTATCCTTCTCAGTGACTCCTGAATCCCTAGTATATAGAATAGTCCCAGGAAATATTTGTTGAGTGGATGAATTTTTATTAGTCATTATCTTTCCTTCCTATTTCAACAAACATATCTAAATCAGTCACAGTATTTCATTGAGATTTGAGTTGTAATATGGATCATTTGGCAATGCGCAAATGATGAAATTGAAAATTAAAGAGGTAGAGACGCTAAGAAAGAGGAAAAGTCGTGAAGAAAATCCCCAAACTTTTTTCCCCCAAAGTAGTGTAACTGATTTTCAATGTGTACTTCAGGGTTCGTTTTCAGCATTTGTTTTTTTCCTCTATCATCAATCACTGTCAATTTGAAAAAGTACAATACTTAGGGTCATTTATCTAGACCTATTGGAGTCTAAAATTATGCAGCTTCAGTCAAATATATGTGAAAAAAGACTGTCATTTCTGATTAATGACATGTGACTTGGATGTCTCACAAAATCATGTGTGCCATCCAAACTTTACAGAAAGGTTTTTATGTAAGGTCTTCCCCTAATGTTTCTGCTTTTCCCTCTAAGAATCCTAGAGGATCTGATTTTTCCATAGGAAAAAAAGTGAATGTTTAATGGTGTCAGTTGTAATTGTTACTCAGGTCCTTGGTTTGCTGGACCAAGAGTGCTTTTCAAGTTGAAATTCTCTTCCACTGGATGGTTAGGCAAGCTTATGATGTTGCTGTTTTGCAATTTTTGTTGCCAACATAGCCTTCCCTATTATTGAAAAAATAATCCATGTAAGACACTAATCTTATTCAGCTGATGCAGAAAAAAGAAGAGTGAAAAACATGCCAATTCTTTGTCAATTACACTTTCCATGATTCATCAAGTCTCTTCTTGAAGCATAAAATTCCACTTCAGCATAGTCCCAAAAACATGGAAAAGAAAGATTTAGAAAGGAAACCCTGAAGGAGAAAAAGCCAGGAAATAATGAAAGAGGAGAAATTTTTCATATGAAGTGACAGTGTCTACTTCTCCTCATTGGTATCACCCAGTCTCTTAGACTAGTTCCACAAAATCACTTGGAGAAACTTTTTCACCCACTAAGAATATAAGAAGAGACATGAGCAACCATCAGTCAAGTGCCCCTAAGGTTTGAGCAAGGTAAGTGGCTAGGAGCACATTTGGGGGCTGGGAATGCTTCTTCCCTTCCCTTGATGTTTCCTTCAAGGTGGAGGGAACGCTTCAGATGTGGCACCTCTGGTTTTCTCCTCTCCGTCCCTTCCTTGGGGAGGGAGAGTGACATATTTGATTGTAAATATGAAGGGAATAACTGGCTATGGTAGGCTCAAATCTGACTTTATTCCTCTTGGGGGTGAGCTATCCGCAGGGAGCATGATTTCTCTGCTTCTCCTTTCACTCCAAGGGAAGCTTCTCTGGCCCAGTGCTGCCAAGACTAGATAGCTAGCTCTTTCTAATATGGGCTTTAGGATGATTCAACTCATGGGACTGTCATTCCTGATGGTTCATCTTCCACTTTGGTCTCCATTAATTTCATAAGAGGGATGTTTTCATCTTTTTTCTGTGTCTCTTCAACTTACATAGATGCCAGCTGTGGTTGGGGGCTTTATTTTCAAGGACCTCCCTCTGAGATTGAAACAGGTGTGTCCTCTTGGGTCATGGCAGGAAACTCACATTATATTTGAAAAGTCCAATAACATCTTGGTCCCTTCTCAAGTACCCTATGCATAGTAAGCATCTTTAGCTTATTTTTTAAAATGTCATACAGTAAATTAGGGAGTCTCTACTACGTGCTAAGCTCTATTTCAAGTCTTGATATGCATACAAAAGCTCAGTGAAACATGGCTTTTGCCTGCAATATTTTACTTAGGGTTAAAACTCATTTTTTAATGAAAGGCACAATAGGCCACAAGTAGTTGAAACTGTTTCTGGGTTGGGTGCTATGCATTCAGAAGAGAGAAAGGTGAAGCTTAGAACAGATGGAGGAGAATTCTTGGAGGAGATGGCACTGTACTTGAACTAAAGCTTTAAGGATGAACAGGATTAGAATGATGAAGAAGGGGCCATATTAGCCATGGTTGTCTTGTTTGCAAGTGGTGGAATCAAATTCAAACTGGGGTAAGTGAAAAAGGGAATGCTTTGACTCACAGCTGAAAGCCCAGAGGTGTTAGGTGAGTTAGGCATAGCTGGATCCTGGATGTTCAGTGCTATTCTTTTTTTTTTGGCCCTGCCGCGCAGCATGCAGGATCTTAGTTCCCCAACCAGGGATGAAACCCATGCCCCCTGCAGTGGAAAACACAGAGTCTTAACCACTGGACTGCCAGGGAAGTCCCTCATCTTCTCCATCTCGATTTACATCTGCTTTGCCTTCATTCCCAGACAGGCTGTCTCTTTGGTAGCAAGATATCTGCCAGGATTTCCAGATTTAAATCACATAAGCAATCCCAACAAAAAGCAAATTCTCTGTTCTAAACAGTTCTAAAATTTCTGGGATTCAGCCCAATGGACTCTGATTGGGTCATGTGTCCCTCTTTACAGTAGTCTTTGAGGCTGCCTGGTCCTTATTCTCTGTTGAGCAGAGATTAGAGTCACATGGATTGACAGTTGGGTAGGGGTATTTCTCCATGAAAATTTAGGGTGCCATCAGCAAGACACATGGGAGAGTAGATATTGGATAGAAAAATGTAAGACATGGCTGTAGGAGGTAAATCAACAAATGTATAGGATGGGGGTGTTGCTGTTTAACTAAGAGGTGCTCTATAAATATGAGTAAGTATAAGCCACTGGTTATGGAGTGGCAGCTGAAGTAAAACTTGATTAGGACATCATCGGGGAAGAAAATGCTGTGTTCACGGAACAAGGGAGAATAAACATTGATTAGAATGTAAAAATATCTTGGAAATGGTGAGTAAATAAAGCTAGAGAAACAGAGTGGACCAAAGCAGAGAGGGACTCAAAGTTATCTAGAGGCTAGTTAAATTTTATGCCCTTTGCAAAAGCAATTAGCCATTGAGAGGTTAAATACCTTCTTTAAACATTGCACCACACTATTTGCTATGTCAATATACTAAAAACACCTCCCTACCTGTTTTCCTTTTTTGAAGGGAATGGCAGTTGATTCACCAAAATACATTCTACCCAAGAAGCTCGGCATGAGCCAATCAGGTTATGCCCTTTTACTTGACCAGGGAGTGACTGGGTCAAAAGTGGGCATGAAATCCAACTCCATTTCATGAGAAGTCTATTGGAGGAATTTCTGCAGAAAGTTTTCTTTTTCCTAAGAAAGGTCTAAAGGGAGAGATGGTTTTCTTCTTCCATGGAAAGCTGGCCTTGATACCTAGAACTGTCGAACCTTTTTACTACGAGTCTGAGGATGGAGCCCATGCTAGGAAGACATAAGAACCTGGATACTTGATGTCAAAGTCCTGCAGTCTGCTCTACTTTGGGCTTTCTTTTATGGGACCTGATAAACGTCTTTATTGTTTTAGCCAATTTGAGATAGGTTTTCTGTTATTTGTAGCCCAAAGCAAAGCTAAGAGATATACTTTATGTACAGAAAAAGTAGACATAGAAATCCTTATTATAAAGTCATTTATTTATTCTTTTATTATTCACACAATACAATCCTCATTAAAATATAAAAGAAAAAGTTATACTATCATGCAAAGAATTATATGTATATTGGTACTATAATCTCATGGAGAAAAAAAAGACTAGAAGGAAATTGACCAAAATCTTAATAGTCCCTTTTAGGGACATCTGTACTTATATAGATGATGTGATGCTTTTCTTCTTTCTGTTTGTTTCCAAGTTCTATGTTGAAAAACTTGTAGCTTTTATAAAAATTAGGAAACATAAGTTTTTTCTTCAAGACCAACCCAAATTCAATTAATTTGAATTTGGAGAAATTGACTGTTGTTGATATTTTAATTTTGGCGGTAATCCAGAAAACTTTTGATTTCAAATGTTGTGATTGGAAATTGTTCTGAAATATGTGAGTCACTTTTCTACTCTAGTAATTTGTGTAGTAACCAGAATGGAATTTTTCTTTACTGATGGCACATGTCTCAGGCTTTAGGTCATCCTCCTGAAGGTCAAGGCCTGGAGATTCAGGCTGAGCTGGTATTGGAAATTAGGCTTAATCTCTACTGATGGAGTACAGCCCTGGAAATTGCCTGCCCTCCCTGTCCTATAAGTGAGTTCTCGAGAGTCATTCGTACTCTATTATTTAAATGTTTTACTTAGTAATTCTTTTAAAATTCATTTACTCTCCTTTCAGAAATAATAATTGAAAGGGAAATGTATATCACAATAAAAACTGGTATCATTTGAGCTATATAGAAAGCAACCTATACAGATAACCCAAATAAAATATAATGATATTAATCATATTGTCTCTTGATACTATTGAATGCTAAACATTCTGAGCCTGAGTCCTGGTACGTCTTTATTTAAAAGAGAGATTATCAAGTGTTAGAGAGATATTAGAGAGCCTATTAGTACTAAACTGAGTCTTCTTGAGTAGTGAAAAGGCTTGAAAAGGATTAACTTTTTGCTAAGAGATTCAATATTATTTAAAATTGCATTCCAGTGTCATTTGAAATCACATATTCCAGACCACCCAAAGCGCCTTATCTTTAATATTTGTGTGTCACCAGTGGTACCTGCTGCATTCCACATTTTAGAAAACAGTGAACTACATCAGTGGCTGCACATTAAAAGCACTTGAAGGGTTAACACACACACACACACACACACACACACACACACACACACACACACACAGAGTCCTCAAACAATAGTGTGCATCAAAATCACTGGTAGCAGGCTTCCCTGGTGGCACAGTGGTTAAGAATCCACCTGCCAGTGCAGGGGACATGGACTCAATCCCTGGTCCGGGAAGATCCCACATGCCGTGGAGCAACTAAGCCCGTACGCCACAACTACTGAGCCTGCGAGCTGCAACTACTGAAGCCCACGTGCCTAAAGCCCGTGCTCCGCAACAAGAGATCCACCACAATGAGAAGCCTGCGTATCGCAACAAAGAGTAGCCCCCGCTCGCTGCAACTAGAGAGAGCCCGGGCGCAGCAATGAAGACCCAACACAGCCAAAACCAAACAAACAAACAAACAAACAAATAAATAATCACCAGCAGTGCCTGTGGAATTAGAGTTTCTGACTCAATAGGTTCGGCATAAGGCCTCAAAATTTGCATTTCTGACAAGATCCCAGGTAACACTAATGCTGCCTCTGAAGACCCCTCTTTGAGAACCACTGCACACAATAGTAGAAGAACCAGAGGAGGACTAAGTTCAAAACAATTCTGCATGCTCAGTTTCACTGAAGCCAATCCATGCTGGTCTACAAGGTAAGCAGAAGACTAGAGAAGAGTTGAAATCCAGATGAATTAAGATGCACACATTTCTTAACCTTTACTCCGGCTAGGAGTACATCAGTCCCTACCAGTGGAGCTGCAGCACAAAGTAAATAGATCTGCTCTGAGAAAAGGTCAGTACACATGTCCTGCTACAATCTAATTTCAGTCTATTGCCCTGTGCCCTATGACTCGCTCTGGTACAAGAGATACAATGGTGAAAAGCTTGAATTTAATTGTCTCTTCTATACTAAAAGCTTCTTGGTGCACAGGATATTCATGAAACTAAAGAGAAGGGCTGAAGAAGGCAGGCTTGTCGCCACAGTATCACACACATCACTTCAGCTCTAGCTCTGAGACTGCTGCTTTTCTGGTTTCCATCAGTGTCTGGGAGAAGGCTCCTTTTAAATCTTCAAGCAGTCCTCAACTCTATGTTTTCCTGCCTCTTCATTCACTGCATGTCATTGTGGAGAACCAGATACTAGGAGTTATTGCAGAAAGAGGCCTTGAACACTTCTTACTGTGGCGTGCTAGCTATTTGCCAGCCCTGCTGCTGATTGTGGAATTGCATTTAGTTTCTATGACTTAATAATTACTTTAATTTCACTTCGCACTGTTCTGAAGAACTCTTTTTGAATGAAGGGCACTTACCACACTCCTAGTGTGGAACCGACACAGCTAATCAGAATGTGTAGAATTAAATAAAAGAGTAATTATGGGAGGCTGTGATGTGTTATAACAGATGTACCAAACAAGGCTGGATCAACTCATTGCTCGGGAGAGATATAATTTATTAAGGCAGTTCCAGCACAGATCTTACAAGCACAAGTGGAAGCATTTAACAGGGTAGAGGAGGAGGAAAAAATGGAAGTTTTTGAAGCATTGAATTTAATAAAAAGAGTCCAATTATTTTATTTATTCTGTGCACTGTTCAGGTGCATCTTCCCATAGTCCTTGGTGCTTAAATCTGTTTGAATTTGCTGTCCATGGGAAATAGGTCCCTTCCTGATTCAAATGACCATGAAGGAGAGGTGTCTAAGGGTAGGGTGGGTACCACCGAGATGAAAGATATCTCCCCACCCCAAGGGTCTAGAGTATGCCTCTCGTCAACCAAGCTACTCATCTCTCCCTTTCTTTTAAGGTAATCCACTGTATGCTAGGTGGAAAATTCCAGGTGAGACCAAATGAGAGTCAGGCAACTGGAAGTACCTGAATTGAAGGTGTGCTTCCCATTGAGCTCTGAGCTCTGCCAGCTTCCCAGAGAATGTTTTCCCTAAACACTGCATGGTTAAAGCAGCCGTGTACTTTTAGCTTTTGCTGTGGATACACTCTTTCTGGGCATGGTGAGGAGGGAAGAAAAAGGTAGAAAACAAGGTTTATGTCTTCCCGAGGCTTATGACTAACTAATAAAGACCAGCCCATGCACTTCCAAATTTGAGAACAGTTTCAGTTCATCATTAACTCATTGCTTAAAATACAATGTCTAATTGTTCATAAACAGTCTAAGGGATAGGGTTTGCGATACTTTTAGGAGGACCCAAGTCTTGACCTGGTCTTGGGGGAAACCCTGAACTTCAAGCAATTTGCTGTCATTTAACAGGTTTGATTTGGCAAGAAGGGTCTTTAAAGGGTGGATGTTTTAGATGCCATTTTTTTCTTTGAACCCGTTTTTCATTTGCCCTCTGTACAGTTTGTGTAGAATTTTTATTGTGAGTTGTGTAGGGCCATCTTTTCACTTATTTTTTTTCTCAAACTTTTCTACCTGTCCGTATCTATCTATCTATCTATCTATCATCTATCTAAATTTTTATAAAATTTACAAAAGCATATATAAATGTTTCTCAAGTTTGTCTTGTGTCCACAACTAGGCATCAAGCTTTCTGAGGATAAGTAATATTTCTTATCCATCTGTGTATCCTACCAGAGTGTTTAGGACAGTGTTGTTTTTTTTTTCCATAAAAACAATAAATTGCTGATTGATTAAAATGAAATATAATGATGAACTTGGCTGTCTACGTCTGAAGTAGCACAAATCCCAAGTGCGGAAAATGAGCAAGTGTTTCTTTCACTTATTCCTTGTTTTTAATATTGTACTGGTGACAAATGAGGCCAGAGGGTATGTGAGTGGTGTTACAAGGCACAGCAGACTACACCAGAACAAACAGGGTTTTCAGTCGGGAGAACTGGGCTCCAAACAGCACATGCCTGGCACCAAGTTGAGTTCTGGAAACCCTTCATCACTTAGGTTGCCAGTGTCCCCCTTGGTCAAGCAGGCCTGGCAATGGTACTTACCCACACATGGATTTTGTGCGGATCAAATGAAATAATATGTGAAAAACATAAAGAGAAGTTCTGGTCCTATGTAAATAAATAGAAATTGCTGTTTATGATAATAAAATGGAGAGAATGGAGCACACATTGAAACCAGCATAAACCAGTTTGATCAAGTCCAGACAGTTTGGCAGTTTCAATAAATCTCATAGCTTTATGAAGTTTCTACTGTTTACTTGAAAAATCATAACGTTTTCCAAAAAAACAAATACAGGCCTCTTTAATTGGGGCTGCCTCGTGGACAGATGGTTACCAAATGGGCTGGTGGATTACTGGGAGGCAGCTGGATTAATCATCCTTTTCATCAGGTTGGGCGATCTTGGCTGGAGAAAAACAGGATTGTTTTGTCCTTGCCCCGTACCTGCTTGTGCTTGTTGAATGAACTTCAGGCTCTAAACCGAGCCCTAATGAAAATTTGGAAAGGGTGAAGCATAACTGTTGGTGCTTACAGAGCCATCTGCTGATTTTTGCCTTCATGCTATCCTCTACCAGTAGGGGCACCTTAATTAGCTTGAGAAACCACCCTTCTCTCAGCCCCAGGAAAGGTTATGTGACCCAAACCTGGCCAATCAGAATACTGTATTGTCCTGGTTCTTATGGGCACCTGACCCAAGCCAGGCCATCCAGGGCCAAAGAGACTCAATTCTAGAACTTGTTTAAACTATGAGAAAAAGGAAGCCTTCTTTCTCTTTTTTCTTTTTCTTTCCTTTTTTTTTAAATTGAAGTATAGTTGATTTACAGTACTGTGTTAATGCTAATTTCAGGTGTATAGCATAGTGATTCTTGCTTGTTTGTTTGTTTGTTTTGTTTTTTTGCAGATTATACTTCATTATAGAAATTCCATTGCAAGATATTGGGTATAATTCCCCATGCTATACAGTAAATCCTTGTTGCTTCTCTATTTTATGTATAGCAGTTTGTATATGTTACTCCCATACTCCTCATTTGTCCTTCCCTACCTCCCTCTCCCCTTTGGTAACCAAAAGTTTGTTTTCTATATCTATGAGTCTCTTTCTGTTTTGTAAATAGATTAATTTGTATTATTTTTTAGATTCCACATATAAGTGATGTCATATAGTATTTGTCTTTCTCTGTCTGACATTTCACTAAGCATAATATTCTCTAGGTCCATCCAGGTTGCTGCAAATAGCAATATTTCATTCTTTTTTATAGTTGAGTAATATTCCATTATATTTACCACATTATATATATAATATATATATTATATATATTATATTATATATATACAATATATATTATATATATATATATACACCATATATATATACCACATTATGTGTATGTGTGTGTGTGTATATATATATATATATATCTCACATCTTAAACCAATCTTCTGTTGATGGGCACTTGGGTTGCTTTGAAGTCTTCTTTGATGCTAGAAGGATGTAAGTTTGGAACTCCTGGTTAGCCAATTACATGGGAGCGTGTGTCTGAGAATGGAGCCAGTGCTGAGGAAAGCAAAGCTAAGAGATAAGGACACCTCACTGGCCATACTGTTTGAGCATCTGGACATAATGATCCATCAGCAAGTCCTTCCTTAGAGTTTATAATGGGATTACAACCAACGCACATTTCTCAGAGGTGAGTGGGACAAAAGTAAAATAAAGGAGACATCAATAATAAGGTCTCATATATTGGAGCGTACTTTGTCCTCCTCTGAGAATATACCTTCCCCTACTCCTCATTGTCCATCCTTCCTAACAGGAAACACATAGTTATATATTTACTATTTGCTCTTGAAGTCATGTCATGCCCCAGTTTTGACTCCCTAGTAGATTGATTTATCCTCGAGGGCAGGGTTTTGTCCTGTTTTTGGCTCCTACCTGGCATACAGAGCTGCTTAGGCTGTACAGGCTCAAAATTTATCTCTGCCTTGACAATTGGGAAAATGGGGATATTTGTTCAGCTCTCAGAGGACAATGCTTCTCCACTGGTCCTGTGTGTACCCAGAGTGCTTTGCCTTAGCTAAGATTCTTACCAGCCACAGCAGTTATATATAATAAGGGAAATATTAAGTTTGGGGGGTTGGGTGGCAGAGAAGGCTATGTGTACTGAAGAGCCAGTCTCCTCATTTCTCCTGCCTTTGCCATCTTGTCAAGGCTTGCATCACCACCTGTGTTTCCTGAAATGTAATGGCATCTGACTGCTGACGCTGCACTGTGTGTGTGGACAACAGGGTCAGAGACGAGACCCCTCAACAGCTTTGTTATCCAGACCCTGGATCAGGACGTTCATGCATGTCTCATGGAGCCATGGCTCTTTTAGTTTCTGCCTGTCTGTCTTTCCGTGGGGCCCTCAATCAGATTGTTCGGCTGACGAAGGGCCAGAGGTTCTGTCATCACTCCATTGCCAAGGCCTTCTTTCTTCCCTTCTCATCCCATTGCTACACTAGAATAACTTCCTCCTCTATAGCCAAAAAGCAAGAGCTCTGTACCTAGTCAATGATCCTCCACTAGAAGCAGCCAAGTCCCAGGTCCACCCAGCCAAGGCCTTGTTATCTCAACAACCATTGTAAAATGGGCTTTGATTATTACTTACAAAGTGCTTTCACATACATACCTTGTTAATGCTTTCTAACGCCGTGGTAAGTCAGGACACTCAGCCCGTGAATGGTGCCCATGATCACAGAGTTGGTAAGGGGCAAGGCCACATTCAGAAAATATGTCTCCTAACTTCTTATTTTTTATCAAGTTATTTTTATTCCATAATATCAGCTTCTGGGCCAAAAGATTGAGACCAAGCTGGTGCTTCCCCAGTCCTCGGCGTAGCTTCTCTGGGTGAAAATAGAGCACCCTCCCACCTGGTTCTATCTGTGAAACATCAAGCCAGCTGGGCTGGAAATTCAACACAGTCTCTCCAACATACATGAACAGGGCCCCTGGCATCTTTTTCAGTGCTGAGCAGCCCTGAGGGTTCCAAGGACTCAAGGAGAGAGTTATAGTGGGATGGTATTCTAGACCCTTGGAGCAGAATTCCTCCCTCACCAGATGAGTTGTGATTATTATGAATGATAAAGAGGTTCATTGCTTTATTATTCTTACTTTTAAAAATTCTGAAGCAAATGTTTCTCTCAGCACCCTAACTGATCATTTTAATTTCCTTGCTTTTGCTATAATAAAAATTGATGTTAAAGGATGCCTGAGGCAGTGTAATGAGAAAATGAAATTAGTTTTTCAGTTGACTGATCAAAAGCATTTTATATGTGATAATAAACAGTTTATTTTACTCTTTTGCTTATGACATAATTAATGGCAAAAATATTTTCCTGAAGTTCATATTGCCTGCCGAACTCTCCTTCCAAGTTCCAGGAAAATAATATTTTTGTAATTCCCCAGGCTGGACAAAAAATAAACTTTACCGTTCTCTGAAGAAGAGAATTCATTATTTTGTTTAACCCTTCATGATTTGTAGCTACTATTAGACCTATCAATCAGGTTGCGGAAAATGCTTGTCTACATTTCCTTCCCAGGACGTAGCAATATTTCTCTGTTGAAACTGAAGCCAGCCTTCCCAATGGTCTTTCTTGTTGGAACGCTCTTCCTGACAAGAAAGGTTTGCTGTCAGGATTAAACAGCACACGTTTTAAAAAATGTAGACTGGTTGAAACCCAGCAAACTGAATTCAAACTTTTTTGATCTTTGACTTTGAAATTTGTGTTTCTTTTTCTCCACTTAGCAAGATAAGACGATGATGGGTTTAAATGAATGTTGAATTAGATTTGAACACCTGGCTACTCATCCCAAATATCTCCTTCCCCAAGTATGAGTTTGGTATTTCAGTTTACTTTAGCTCTACCTCAGTTTCTTCATCTGTGCAACTCCCTAATTTATCTAAATAACAATAATAGTACTAATTACTAGGGGCTTGCTATGTGCCAGGTGTACCAAGATGTACATGCAAAGACATTTCTTAAAGCACTGCTGGTCAGAACAGAAAACTGCAGGCAACCTGCATCAGTTAGCTTTTACTGCCTAACAACTACTCTAAAATATAATGGCTTAAAATAATAACCATTTTATTTAGCTCATGATTCTGTGAGTTAGCTGGGTCGTTCTTCTGGTCTCAGCTGACTTGGCTTTTGACTCTTTTTTGACTTTCTTATGTCTGAGGTCAGCTGGCATTTTGCAGCTGGATGGCCTAGAATCCTCCCTCATATGTCTGGAGGTTGGCAGGCTGGATGGTCAGCTGAGATAGCTACTCTTTGCTCCATGCAATCTCTTAACCTCCAGTAGGCTAGCCTGAGCCTGTTTGTATGGTGGTCTCAGGGTTCTAAGTGCAACAAGAGAGACAAAGCCCCAACGTGCCACATTTTTTAAGTCTCTACTTGCATCAGCGTTTGCTATCATCCCATTGACCAAAGCAAGTCGTATGACGTAGCCCAGAGTCCATACAATAGAGTACTACCCAAAGGAGGGGAATCTTTGCAGTCTCTTTGGCAGTCTACCACATGACCTAAATAACCATCGATACCAAGAATGGTTGATTCAGTTATGGTTCATATTTGCTCTTTGCACAAAGTTTTTGCACTTGCTGCTCCTTCTGTTTGGAATGTCCTTTTCTCTTCACTTATTTAACTTATTTTCTTCCTTTAGAGCTCAGCCTGAGAATTCTTCCCTAGTTCTTTGAGTGGGGCAGATCTCTGAAGCTCTCATAAACACCGTGTACCTTCCTCTGTAGCCCTTCCCACATTTGCAATATGACAAATTTAGTTTGCATGGTTATCTAATGGTTATTGGTTATCCCACCAGACTGCAAGCTCAAGAGCATAAGGACTTGTCTAATTTTCACTTACCACTGTATCCTCAGTCTGCCAGAGTGTCTGGCATACAACATCAAAGTACTCATTAAGTCATTGTTTTTAGATTATCTTTACTAGTTCTCAGTGTCATGTAGTTGTCACCACAGGAGTCTTACATATCTTTTATTAGATTTATTCTTAAGTCCTGAAGTTTTCAGTCAAGTTTTAAAAATTTATGTTCTTTTTCTTTGTTGCTGGTAGCTAATAATACAGTTGAATTTTGTGTATCAACTTTGCGACCGGAGATCCTGCTAAATTCACTAAATAATTCTAAAGCTTTGTCAATTAAAAAAATATCTCCCTTATGTGAAATTAAGTCATCTATAAATAGTCACTATTTTATTTCTTCCTTTTAAATTCCTATCCTTTTTTTTCTTGCCTTATTACAGTACCCAGGCACTTCATTACAATTTTGAGTAGAAGTAGTGATATCAGGCATCCTTATTTTATTTGTGATCTTAGAGGAAAGCATTCTGTAAGTCACCATTACTGTGAGGTTTCCTAAAGATTTCTTACATTTCTGGCTTATTTTCGAAACTACAAAGTCCAGAAAAGGGCTGGTGACCACACTGAAACTGGATGTGTTCTCAATGCCAAATGCGATGTATTACCTTGTCTTTATGCATCTCAGGAGGTTATTTGGTATAATACACTGAAATAATAACTAACTATGAGTGGACATTGCAGGCAGGCAAAGAGCATTAGGACTCTTAATCACAGAGAAACCTAAACGAGCTGGTCTAACACCAACAAGGGATATTTATAGAAGGAAAGGATTAAGTTGCTTTACTCTCAAGGGTCCCGCTGGTCTGGACTCTGAAGGCAGTGGAAAAGCAGAGAGGAAAATCCAGGAAACTTGGGTCAGAGACTTGCTGTGTGATCTTGGGTCAGTCACTTCCCCTCTCTGAGGGTACTGTCCTTGTCTATGGAATGAGAAGAGTGATCCAGATAAATACAGTATAAGATTTTCTCCAGAATCTTAGGTTTTACTGGAAATGACTCTGGGGCCACCTCTGGGGACAAGAAGAAAACTGACTAGAGATCTGTGACTCCCCACTCCCATGAGAGTCTAACAGGGTCCAATCTGCTATATATTAATGAGGTTTCTATCAATATTTTGTCTGGAAAAAAAGTTCCCATTTTTCAAAAAAAATATAAACTAAACTTAAACCAAATTCCCTGACCTAAGTAATGAGAGCTAATATATATTGAGGACTGGCCACTCTTCTTAGTTAATAATGTGTGGTGTATCATCTAATTCTTACAACAGCCCTGTAATGTACCTACATTTATTATCCCATTTCACAGATGAGGAAACTGAGTCTTAGAGAAGTTTAGTCACTCACTCAGAGTCAACATTTTTACATGTGGAGTAGTCATCTGATTCCAGAGGCTGTTTATGATGCCGTATTTGCCTCCAAAGGGAAGGCAGGAAACTAGGCGATTTCTAAGTGTCTTCAGATTTAAAAGTTTGTGTCTCTGTGTGCCATTCTAAACAAGTAACATTAGTGTCGCTGGAGATTCATTCATTCAGCCATTCAATAAATAGTTTCTGAGCACTTGCTATGGGCCCCGCTTTGGAAGCACTGAAGCAGAATGGGCCCCTGCCCTCATGGAGCGTCCACCACCAAGTCACCTGTGGGCACTGCCCAGGAAGCTTGGGCAGCTGTGAACAGAGCCAGTGGGTATCCTATGGTCTTTGCCTTTTAAGGGCCTGCTCCTCATCCTTCAGGGACCACATTGCACAGTTCCTGAAAGCACAATTAATTTTTACTCACTTCCTGACTGCAGTAAGTGTCATCTGTCATTTAGACCACCAGACCCCTTTGATGGGCTGCAGAAGCTCTGGGGCAGCTCTGGGGAGGTCAAAGTTCCCTGTTAGGTCATAGTTTCTGCTTGGAGGCAAAGATACAGTGATTTGTAACTCGCTCAGGAAAAGTAAAATGGATGGGGACTAGTGGTCAAGGAAGAGGGACTGGAATTTAAAATCTTTGGAAATGTCAACAGATCCATTAAAGTTTCCTTGGCCCAGAGCTCTTTGAGACTCACCTGGACGGAGATAATCAATCCCAGAAACATCAGGGATCCCCAGGTACTCAACACAGTTAAATACAGGTTAATGAGGCACATTTAGATAGATGATTTTGTAAGCAGCTCTATCGATGGGAACAAAATCATAGTTAAGCTCAGGTTGAAGAGAATTTGCCCTCAGAATGTGTGCTCAAGCTTTATTCAGTAGTTTGTGGAAAAAAAATCTGATGAGATATAAAATCCGAGTTTCTCATATTGTGTGTGTTAATATTTGTCTTCTTTCTTACTTAAGTGGCTTAATGGTTAAGTTTTCAGTCACATAACCACTGAATATGCAAGATATAAACCACAGGCAATTAAATGATAACTGAGTTAGTAGGGCTGACTTGATTTAGCTGGTGTGTTATTAAGATTATAAACACAACCCAGTCCAGCCACTGAGTGGAATATTTTGTCTGGCTGAGGGTCCCTTTTCCAAGAGACAGCTAGTGCCCTGGATGCTGTGAAGGAGCTTGAGAGGCAGCCCCCCAGTATCTCCCTGCCATTTCTCCTTTGGCACTCAACATTTTGTTTCTTGGAGGCACCAGTTAAAATGCAACTTTGTTATGGGGGAAAAGAGGAAGAATCACAAGAACAATTGTCTGACCCTTGAATGCTGGGGCTCCTCAATTTGGATTCTTAATTCTTCCCTTTTTGCTCAGCAGTGGGAAGTTGGTACTCAAGCTCTACTCAGAAACTAGAAGCAATACCAGATAGTCCAACAGAAGAAAAGTTAATAAGGGCAACTGGTTATAAAAGGGTTGGGAGAACACAGGAAAAAAATGGGGGAGATGAGGCAACCCAGAGAGTTGCAACAATGGAAAACCTGCATTACTCCTAGGGCCGGAGGTGTAATGGGAGAAGGTGGCAATACGTACGTCCCAGAGCCAGGGCTGCCCATGGAAGCTGGAGCCACAGCAGAGGCTGCCCAGCTGGGAGCTAGAGCCACAGAGGGAGAGGCAACCACTGTGGAAGAAGTGACTCTAAGGAGACGCACAAATACACTGACTTTTCCCACCTCTGCCCTCCTTGTCTCCTCCAGGGTGTCCCACTGGGTGAAGCCAGGCAGAAGCCAGTAGTCCACAACACTCAGGAAATGTCCTACAACTAGAGGGTAAGGGGTGAAGAATGGACCTAATAGTGAACAGGAAATAGCCAGACAATAGTCTACCTCACTCACTCATCTATGTGGGCTGATAAGTTCCTATTTTCAGGCTGGACCTCTTTCCTGAGCTTCAGACACACATGCCCACAGTTTGTAGACATCTCCACCTGGATCTCCCCCAAGTATTTCAAAGTGAACATGCCCAGGACTAATTCATTATTTCCCACATGTCATTTCTTATTTTATATATTTGAATCCAACCCACCTCCTCCCACCAGCCTTTTCATCCTGATTAGATTATCTGGTGGTTTGTGTATCTGTTTTTTTACAAAGGAAATCATACTTGATTTACTTATTGTTTTTCTGGGTTTTATCTCATTTATTATGCTATTCTGCTTTCTTTTCATATTGTTTTTTGCTTTTTTGAGATGGGAATTTATTCATGGTATCATTTTAATTGATATAAATATTTAAGGCTACAAATTCTTCTCTGATCACCACTTTAATTGTACCCTAGGGATTCTGACAGGTAGCATTTTCTGTAATTTAAAGAGTTATGGCCTTTTGGGACTTCCCCAGTGGTCCAGTGGTTAAGACTCTACCTTCCAATGCAGTGGGGCATGGGTTCGATCCCTGGTTAGCAAACTAAGATCCCACAGTACGGCCAAAAAAAAAAAAAAAAAAAAGTGAAGACTTATGCCCTTTTGGTTTATATTTCAACTTTCACCTGAGAATGTTAAATGGAGAGTTTTTTAATTTGAGAGAGGAGGACTTGTTTTTTATTTTTATTGTCAATTTCTTGTTTTATTGAAAGAAGTTCTCAGGATGTTATCTGTATTCTTTTTATCTTATGGAAACTATTATTTTTTTTCCTGTGAAATAATGTATCTTCAATTTTCATAAATTATTCATTGTGTGCTTGAGGGGGAAGAACAATTTTCTGTGGCTGGGGAGAACAGTTCAATGTTTACCCTCAAGATCTGATCTGCCTTACACTTATGCTTTTCAAGCCTTTTATATTGTTACTTATTTTAGGTACAATTGGACACTGTTAAAGTCATATATTATAGGTTCTATTTCCACTTGCATCTCCAACACTGAAAACTTGAAAATAAACACTTGCTTAGTGTTGAGCTTTTAGGTTAAATAAATTATGACATCCATTCAGTAGGACATGGTATGGCCATTAAACATGACAATGAAGAAGGTTATTTATTATGCAAGATATATTGTTGAGAGGGACAAACATATCATATGGTCTACCTTTTGTTCAAAAGCATCCTTCCAGACAATCCAAAAAATCTACATCGCTTAAATGTTCTGTAAGCAACATGTATTACTTATTTAATTAAAGAAAAGAAGATCTTGAAACAAAGGCTGAGTTCAGTTCCACAATACTTACTAAGTGCCTAGAAAAAAATGGGTCAGGTGTTGTGCTGCAAAAGTGAATGAGACAATCTCTTCCCTTAAGAAAGTCATAAGTTAATAAAGAAGACAAACATGTTTTTTAATGACTGTAGCATACAACAATAGAATAAATAAACAAATTGTTACCCAGAAAAGAGAGTGATTAATTTTCCATGGGTAATGTAGGAACCATTCCTAGAGAAGATACCTGATTAGGCAAGCCACAGTTGGGTAGATATACACTTTTCTATCTACGGCTACAAATATATACGCAAATACAAAGCAAGCTGATTATAGGGTGATCCCTTAATCTCCTAATGAGGAGATTTTAAAAATTTTATAGCTAACTTAAATGTATAAACGTTTAGAGATATTTAGAAATGGTCAAATATTTTATTTTGTTCCTTTGATTCGTTTAGACATACTTATTAAAAATCGTGAATTATGTAACTATTTAAAAGTATTGTTTTTGTACTTATAATTAAAGAAATATTTATTGTAACTCTTCTCTTAATCTTCAACTCCAATGTTTTATCAGGAACATAGTTTGAGACATCCAAAATAATTTTTAGATCATCATATTCATGTCTGTCTAAACTGATTGAGATATAGCACTGTTAGAGCTGGAAATGTGTCCGCCCACTAACCTCGTGTGCTGAAGTCCCAACCCTCAGTACTTCAGAATATGACTTTATTTGGCCATGAAGTTTTCATAGAGGTTACTGGTTAAATTAGGTCATTAGAGTGGGCCCTAATCCAACACGATCGGTATCCTTATAAAAAGGGGAAATTTGGAGACAGGTTTACTTAGAAGAAAGCATGTGAACATGAAGATATCTACCTACAAGCCAAGGAAATAGGCCTGGAACGGATCCTTCCCTCACAGCCCGCAGAGGCAACCAGCCCTGCCTACACTTTGATTTCAGACTTCTAGCCTCCAGAACTGTGAGAAAATAAATTTCTGTTGTTGAAGCCACCCAGTTTGTGGTATCTTGTTATGGCATCTGTAACAAACTAATACAAACACTTTTCTTCCTCCTGTAAAAAAATTGTATTTATATGTCAAATGCAGAGATTTGGTCTTTCTTATTCCTCAGTTCATGGCATACTATCATCTGAACCTTTTGAAAACATTTTTTATTTTTATTTCATTTCTGGTTATTTTCTGCATCACCTTTTCTCTCCAGTCCCATGCCTATTTTCGCTGTAAGTGTCCATGCTAATATCTTAAAAGCACACACTACTTCCAATCCACCTTATATACATTTATATATGTATAGAGACTGCAGCCTTGAAAAATACTAGTGTTGTCTTCCATGTGTTTATTTTAAATTTGCATTATGATTTTATTTGATAAACCTTACTGTACTTCTAACTTGGTTTACTCAGTGTGATGATTCTATTTCACTAGAGGTCATTATTTTTGACCACTGCATAGTATCCCATTGTCATATACCATGTTTTACCTATCTCCCTACCAAATTATGGACATCAAGGACATCCAGCTCCTTGCTACCACTGACAATGTGATGCAGTGCTTTTGAACCTGTGCATGACCTTGCTGCTAAAAATGCTTTCTGTTTAGGAATCCTCCCAAAGAGAGTTTTAGTAAAATAACTTGTTTCATGAGATGAGATATTATTTCTGCTCAAATGTCTTCATATTCATCATATCACTGGATACAGTGATCAATCTGATAAGGTAAGGATGAAATTATTGACCCTATTCCTGAGATAAATTAACAGAGTCTTAGGGATCTGGAGATGTTTAAGGCTTACTTACCTGGTCAGTAGAAGATAGAAAATGGAATCCAGATCTTCTATCTTCCAGATGAAGGTGATGGTAAAGGGGTCTATGGGGAGAGTAGGAGAATGGAGATGAAAACTGGAGAGTGTACGTGTGCATATTCTCATCATTAGGCTAAATTTGTTCAAGAATGGGGGAAAATAATTTTTAAAAATACATTGGCAAAGAAGAAAGTTTATTTAAATAATTTTTTTGTGAGTATGTCCCTTAAAACAGTTCCTATTTTGGTCGCCTCATAATTTCGTCATGGGAGTCAAGGCATGGACATTTTGGCCCCTGACATTATTGTAATACCAGGTCTAGAGTGAGAACCCTCAGAGGTCAATGGGACATGCCGACCTCCAGGAATGACCCTCTATTTTCTGAAGGTGGAGACAGTGCCCTGGCTGCAGATCGTATTATACTATCAGAGTTGCCTGATACCAGTTGTGGAGGTCATTACTTTTTGTTTTCATTTTTTCAGCAAATGTATATTATGCATTTTCTTTGCGCCTGGCTGCATGCTCAGTTCTAGAGACAGTCTAGTGAAAAAGAAAGAGTTCCTCCCCTCAACGGGCTCCCTCTCAAGGCCCTTCAGATAGAGTGGTGACTGGGATTGGAGAGCAAAGGATGTGATGGGTAACCAAGTGTGGAACAAGGATTTAGAGAGATCTCTGTTCCCCAATCCCATGTAATCATACTTTCTTCTTCTTCCCCCGAATTTCTTGGAGCTTGAGGTAGCATATGAAGATTAAGCCCACCCTGCCCTCAGCAACAGGGAAATCCATTTCTGTGTTTTGAATATTTTGTCTTTAGGTGTAACGGACTAACAAAGCCTATTGTGAAAAGAACAAAAGGAAGGAATGTTTGGGGATGAGTAGAAAGCTATGAGGACACAGGAGGGAGGGAGTGGAGATTCCCCTGGCTTTGGATAGAAGAGGCCTGTGGATACACAGAGAGGCTTGACTCAACCACTCCTCTGGCCAGCTCCCTGAAGAGACACACAGGTAGGCCTCAGAGGGTATGACTGCAGGGTCTAACTAGAGAGGAAAAAGTTCTGAGGCACTGTGCAGCTTTCACAGACCTCTCCAGGCATGAAAATGGGTAGCAACAAGGCTCCAAGAGAGCAATGGAAAAGCGACAAAGATTATAGGTAGAAAATACGGTGGGAGGGGAGGGGGTCTAGAGGTCTCCTCCTGTTTTGGTTCTGCATTCTGAATTTTAGTACAACTCCAAAAAAGACTGAGAAAGGCTTTTCTACCCACCTCTTGCAATTGAGACTTAAAAAAAAAAATTAAGCTGATTAATGAAAAATAAAGAATTGTGTTATTGTCTGTCTGAATCTTACAACCGAGATTCACGTCTGTGCTGGGCGTATTGGAACACCGTTGAGGAAGTTCCATGGCTTCTGGCCATATGCTCGACTATGCTGATTCTCCAGCTCAACCTTCTTGAAAGATGCTGACTGTTTACTTCACAGGATAATTCCTGGCTCCTCTGCCTTTCCCACAGCCTGTCCAGGAATTCCAGGTGCTTCTCAGTGGTGGTATCCAAGGAGAAAGGCAAATTTGGGAGCCTTAGGCTCTCACCGGAGAAGTTCGAGCAGCAAAGTCTGACTCTGTCAGGAGTTACAATGTTACCATCCCATTAATGGGTAATATGCACAGGGATAGGTTAGATTGCTTCCATTATTCAAGGAGCTCCATGTGCCTGGTAGCAACAATTACCAAGACGCATAAATACAACAAAGTTAATTAAAATGTTAGCTGATATAAATAACCTAAGGTTATTGAACATTGTTCCATTTTAAATTAATAAATACGCAAAGGTAATGTTTATAATTAAAGCTATAATTTATCTTCATGCTCTGTTTGTTTAATAGCAGTGGTAATATAATGCTACATGCAGAAATGTAGTAATAGATTTGTTTAGCACTGACATTATAAACAAATGTCTCAGTCTATTTATTCTAAGTTATGATACAGATTCTTTTCACATGCATCTGATGGCCTTTAAACCATTTAAAAGGAACTGCATTAACGTAATCTAATCTTGATACTGAACATAACATTTCAGTTTGAATTATCCTGAATCCATGATCCATTTTATTACTCACAAAGCACTTTATACATTTATGATAATGGCAAACCTTGCTCTGTTATTTAAATCCCATTTCAAAAGGGACGTTATTTTCTTTAAAAAATAAATAAATCCCACACATTTGGGGTAGTAAAGTACAAATAAGGAAAAGTCAATGCCCAGCAAGCCCTTTAACAAAGCAAACAATTCAGATTTTTATGACATTAGCAAATAATAAAGGGAAGAACTGACATTTACAGTTGATGAAATTTTATGTTATAACAGATGATGAAAATGGAATGAAAATCACATGGAAAAATTTGTCCAGGAGGTTCAGTCATTCTGAGTCAATCTCTACCTGTGGACTGTCTTTAGGGACCCTTTCCTAACTTCAACCTTTAGTCAACCCTCAGAAAGGTCCCAGGTCTACCCAGAGAGTAAGGCTTGTTCAGAAGCAGAGCAGGGCACATACCTTCAGTGTCTTTTTCATTCCCCCTCCTTACAGCTTCCTTCTGTGCCCTCCCCACTTCCTCTTCCTTCCCTTTCATTCACCACCTCCAGCACTCAAGGGAATACTTATTCTCCACCCTCTCATTTAAATTATAATAAGCATAAGCAACCAGCCTGTTTTCTCCTAGGTTGCTGGAGGTATGGAGGACAGAGAATAGTTTTGTGTTTCTTTCTTGTGTATTTCTAGTTTCTCTCCCTTAACACAGCTTGTTTCTCTCCCTCCTTAATCCCTTTTAAAATAAATGTTTCTTCTGGGTTGATTTGCAGTCACTGAAAAAACAAATCCCACTTTATTTTAGTGAGAATATTTCATTGGATGTCTTAGAAACAGTTGCCCCTGAAGTCAAATAAACAGCAAATTTAATTTTTTAAAAAGGCATTTCTTCCTTTCTTTTAAAGGAAGTTAAAAATGTAGCAAGCCTATTTTTGGAGAAAGAATGGGCCAGAGAGTTAAAAAAAAAAATTCTAAACAGATTACACCCTTTGAAAAATCCTAAAAGGATTTTGGTACTGGAACGTCTGAAATTCAGGAAGGATTTAAATTTAGGATTATAAACTATCCCACCGCAAAATCCTCCTGTGATCAAATATCACATTTTAGGAGACGAGTGTCTTTGTAGTTCCCACTCAGGCTGGTTTTTCTCGTTCTGTGCAGTATTAATAAAACAGGAGCACTGCCGACTCAGGGCAAACTTTGCGGAGCTGGGCTGCCAGGCTGGCCTGCTGTCCAAGGCTCGGCCTTCAGAAATAAGTCAGAGGGCTCCAGTCCTCCGCAGAGGCTCAGAGGGCTGGGAGAGGCTGAGACGGTTGCCTGCACTGGCAGATCTCGGCTGCAAGCAAGCCCTGAGCAAAGAGGCAAGGGCTTGGGGCAAGGGAAGGTGATGGTTGAGGAGAGAAGAGATGATTAAACCCCAACTTCCCCCCCTTTCCTTTGCTACCATCTCACATATCCTTTAAATTCAGGCTCTCCTAAATGTACTCTATTTTTGGTCCTTTCCTGTGGCGGTTATGTGGTACCGGCGAAGTGAAGGAGGAATGGATTGACAGGGTTCAGAACATGCTGCCCCAAGATATGGCACTGTGGCATAGTGAATATCAAGCTGAAGGAATTTGAGAAACAGCAGGTACAGGAAGGACTTTCTGGCCTTCCCCCCAAGCAGATTGTAAGACCCTCAGTTGAGAGGTGCCCTCCTACAGAAGCATCCTTATCTCTTGAGATGGAAGGATACCAACAGGAATCTGAACAAACAGGCCTGGCTAGGTTTCCCCCAGTTTACCAGGATGACCTCATACCCTATTTTGTCCTATCACTTTTCGTCACAACGTTTCCATTCTTCATCAAACCTAATATAAAAATACTCCTCTGACTGTTTCTTCAGGTGATCATTTCCTTAGGAAAACTTCTGAGTCACATAAAACTTATATTCAGTAAATCTGTACACTTCTCTCTTATTAATCTGTCTTTTGTTCCAGTGTCCCCAGCCGAGAACTTAGAAGAGTAGAGGAAACCCCTACAGGGTTAAATTCTAGCTCTCCTTAAGTCTGGCTTCTAGTGGCCATTCAAGTATTTTTGTACACAAAATTATGTCTATGTTAAGGGTTTTTCTAGAATGTTAGAATGAGAATGGTTCATTGATATTATGTAGCTTAGAGATTTTACAACTTTAATAACAATTATACACACTGATGAAGATTCTTTGCTTGATCAAACTTTAGTCAGGCTCCTGAAACTTCTCCTAGGCCTATCCGTGCATTTTGGGGGTAAAATCCAGTCTTAGCAAGAATACTACTGATTCTGTTTAATCAGAATCCCCCATCCTCAATATCTGATCACCTCTGACATCTGATCAGGTTCCTCATTCTCTACCACACCTCCCCTCCAGGTGATGTCTGACCACCCTGGCCAGTTTTCAGCAAGAATCATGTTAGCTTGGTCTAGACAGAACCCCCTTTACCCTTAATGTTTTCTCTTAGTAATTTTCCATCCACTGACCCCATGCACTTGCCCATAAATGCCCTCATGTCCATGCCATATTGAGAGTTGAGCGCAATCCTTCTCCCTCCTGCAAAATCCCACTAGTGTGTTTATAACTATTGAGATAGCCTCTCCCCCTTTGACTGAAGTCTTCTTTACCGTGCTTTAACAAGTGCCATTGAATTTTTTTCATTAAACACACATATGTGTGCGCAGTGTGTTGAAACATTCTTTCAAGAAGGAAATTTAACCCAGAAGCCCAGTATGAAAAACAGATAAGAGGAAGATGGATCTTATTGACTCAGCACTTGAGCAACAGGCTGGCACCCCTCATCTCATTTTCTCTCGTCTCCCAAGGTGGTTCCTGCAATACCTTTATTAAACTTTAGAAATCCACACAACAGTTTGAAGATCCTTAATTGGGTCCATCCTCTTCTTTTTGTGCTCTTCTACTGAAAGAAAGTCAAACAAGGAAGCCAATGAGGGCAGGGGAGTCACCCAATGGCTCCCAGCTGACCTGGACCCCAAACCCACTTGTCCCAACTCTAAGCTTAGATCCCTTTCTTTAAGGGTGTCATCAAGGATTGCTCAGTTTTGTTCTATGTACTCTAATAAGCCGAGAATCCCAGCTTGGGCATAAACATTGTCTAATAAATTCAGCAATTAGATTTAGAGCCAGGAGATTTGATGGGCCAATAGAAATGTACAGTTTCATGTTGACCCTCAGAAGACAGGTCCGTGATTTTGACAGACAATATCATTGTGATGGTTTGGTAGGGGGTGCCAAGGAGACCCAGAGGTAGGAAAAGGCGTGATGAGTAAGTGAGCCTACATTTAAATTCTACAGTTCACTTTGCCCTACAGTTCATCACCTCTCCATGAACTTGTGTTAAGGTTAGTCTCATAGCATCCTGTGATACCCTAGGACAGCTGTTCTCAACTGGGATGATTTTGCCACCCATGGGCTATTCGGCAACATCTGCAGACTTCTGATGCTGCTACACATCCTACAAAGCATAGGACATTGCCCCCAAACAAAGAATTATCAGGCCCAAAATGTCAATAGTGCCCAGGGTGAGATAACCTGCTTGAGAATTTAGCAATCACTCTCAAATACATGGTTTCATTATTATCCAACTAAATCCTTATCTGAACTTTAATTCGCAATATAATGAAAACTTAGCATTAAATTGGACAATAAGCCATAGGTAGGTACAGCAGACATCTTGAAGAGTTCCAGCCTTCTGTGGGGGGGTGTCTCATTTTGATGGGAGAGGTGGGCATACTGGGTAGAAATGACTGTGTCATTACAAGCAGAAGGAGAGAAGAGATTGCGGGGTTGAGGGGTGTCTGGATCTTTGGCTCGTGTGGGAGCAGTAGCAAGGGACTGGGGTGTGTTCCAAGTTTCTTTGTGGACTTTTGCTGGGGATCAGATGAGCTGGATAATTGCTCAGCTGCGATGTGGGGGGGAAGAGAGACGCCGCGAGGTAAAAGAGAAGGAGCAAACCCATTTAGTTACTTAGGATCAGCATGGAATAAGAATGGCAGAACACCATGGAAAAGAGATGGTTATACGGATCAGGGATAACGTGGCCAGAGGAAGCAAGTTAAAAGCATAGGACCAGTTAGGTGCAGCCTTTCCTGTGGAACCATGGCCACCGAAATGCGGGAGCTTAAGGGACTTCCAGAATCAGCCCTCACCTTGGATCCTATTGTCTAAAAACACTGCCCATTCCCTTGAAAAAAGAGCTTTCTCCCCTGCCAGCCCAGGAGACAAAGAGCAATGCTTTGCAAAATCCATAAAACTAAAGACTCCAACAGTGTCAAGCCTCTTTAAACAATCACTTGTGCTGTGAGGCAAAACAACTGAGACATCCGGATAAGCACTGTGGTGGTATTTTTCATGTTGATTGCAATAACACCATCAAAGCCATGCACATTCTGTGTAAAATCAATGTCTGCTTGTTGGAGGAGGAGGGGGAGGGGAGAGGCCTGGGGATTTTATCTTGTAAGTCGAGATAATCGCATGCCTAGGGCTTGAAAAAAATTGATGGTGGATCAATGGTCAGGAACATGAACTGGACTCATTTGTGACTGTGCAGTGCCCAGTGTTAGCTGGGAGTCTTGGGATGTATAAGAGAGATGGGGGACTGAGATGCTACCTTTTGAGTGGGCTGGTAAGGTCTTGGCATTATCTGCAAGGTAAGGAGAAGGACCACTCTGGGAGGGTTCAGATACTAGAAAAGATAAGCTATAGAGGGAGTGAATTTCCAGGGGCCGAAGGAAGCTCCTATCCAATAAGGGAGGTGAGTGTGTGTGTGTGTGTACATTCACAAGCAGCTCTTACACCCATGGGGAAGACAAACCTGAGTCTGTGTCAAGGAAACTTTTGTTGCTGAACCAAACTTGGGTTCACTTCCCCATGAGCGGTGAAGCCAATCTACTAACACCAGGTTGTGGTGAAGGAAAGTGCAGCTTTATTGTAAAGCACCAATAAGAGAAGAATGGGTGGTTTGGTACTCTGGGAAGGGTTTCAGCAAAGCTTTTTTTTTTTCTCATGTGGTACTCGGGCCTCTCACTGTTGTGGCCTCTCCTGTTGCAGAGCACAGGCTCCGGACGCGGAAGCTCAGCGGCCATGGCTCACGCGACCAGCCACTCCGCAGCATGTGGGATCTTCGCGGACTAGGGCACGAACCCGTGTCCCCTGCATCGGCAGGTGGATTCTCAACCATTGCGCCACCAGGGAGGCCCTCAGCAAAGCATTTTTAAAGGCAAAGTGAGGGAGGGGCATCCCAGGGTATGTGATCAGCTCATGCACAATTCTGATTGGTTGATGGTGAGGTAACAAGGTGTTGTCACAGGGGTTAACATCATCAATCCATAGGTGCCAGAAGGTCTGGGGGCTACATGCTCATGATCATCAAGTAGAAATTTCTTCCATTTGGTGGTAGTTTTAGCATCTGAAAAACTCAGGAAATGAGCATCAGATACTGTTATCTAGGTACTTCAGAGAGGAGCTAAAGGAGAGGATATGGGGGTGGAGTCTTGTCTGGGAAGGCCTCATAGGGTCCTGTTCCTTTCCACTTTACAAGTTATTTTTGTCCCGATCAAGGGTATTTGCTGGTTCCTTTGTTTCATAAACTAGGAAAATACTCAGGCTCAGGGTGGAGCAGATGTGTTGAATTGTGAGTCTAACTTGGTGCCAGCCTCCTTATGTTTGGGCCATGGTTTCTGCAGTTCTTTATTGGTGGGGATGCTTAGGGGAGGAGATAAGGAAGGAATGACGAAGAGAGGGCAATCACCTTACTCTTTCTTCCTTTCCAGATGAGGTTCCTATAGCAGTGGACACTTTTCCCCCCAGAGTGGTCTCAATTCCCTTTCACTGGTGGAGGGAGAGGGAGGGAGTTGCCTCTTCCCTTTGTTGATCCCTGTGAGGATTAAATGAGTTCTTTCACGTAAAGCACTTACCTTACTCAATAAAGAGTTCAGCTAGTAGGCACAAAAACCAACAGACGTTCAGACAGCTCTTCACTTGGCATTTCTGGGGATACAAATGGGATGGTGGAGGGGAGGGGAGAGAAGAGATAAAACTGCCCATGGCAGTGCACCATCTCTCTCTATGCCATCAGTTTGCATTCCCCAAGTGCACAGGGGCCTTATCACCAGGAATTCAGACTCACTCGTCCCCTTTCAGCATCCTTCCACTACTCCGGCTCTGCCCTCCTAATGCCTCTGGCCTTTTAACTCTCACTCTCCTCTAGAATGCTCCACTTTCTCCAACATCTCCTCCTTCCTGGTTTGCTGCCTTTCCCCCCACATGTCATAAGCCCCAACCCTCCTCTGGTATCTATAACTCGTTTACACATTTCTACTTCTAGGTGGGGTGGGGGACACATTTTGAGCAACGACTGCTGTAGAAGAGGCAGATGGATGTTGGGGGGCATTTCCTATTCCTGATGTGTGCCGTTGACATTCTTTTTCCTTCGTCATCTTGAAGCATCTGAAAAAGAAATTCAACATACTTCTGAGTGCTTAATGCCCTACTTGAGTCTCTATGTAGCTTCACCTATTAGGGTAGCCTTAGCCTTATAACCTATTTGTCCTTTGGATATACAACAAAGTCACTTTGAATTAACCTGATGCTAGAAGACATCTTTTGACTGCACTAGAATGTTGAGATGCATGTGCTAGAGGGGAGGGGGTAAATACTTCCTACAGATTGTAGTTGGTACTCACTTAATTGGAGGTCTTCCCTCCCCTTGCTATTTCTTTTTCATTTTTTGTTTTTATGTTTTGGCTGCGCTGTGTGGCATGTGGGATCTTAGTTCCCCGACCAGGGGTCAAACCCTTGCCCACTGCATTGGAAGCACAGAGTCTTAACCACTGTACCGCCAGGGAAGTCTCCCCTTGCTATTTCAACTCACACTGGCAGCTCTCTTCTCCAAAATCAAAATAATGGCACACTGTTTACACCCTATCTTGCATTACTCATTGATTGGTTGCTATGTTTTATGCTTAGTTCCCCAATTAGACTGTAAACTCCTTGAAGACAGTGGCTATTTTTTCCCTCTACCTGGGTCCCACAGGGTTCCCAGCCCAGTTTATGGCTCTCAGTGAGCGTGAACACACAGCAGGCTGTTGTGTAAGGGACCTTCACTACTTTAAAATTGTTGGTGGAAACTCATTAGTGATTTAGCTTGATACCTCCTTTCTACCTTGTTGAGTCTTTTCTCTTTCTTGAGGCCTGACACCCCATAAAGCTTATCTATGCAGCCCCACCATCCTCAGCACCATTTCTCTTTGCTTCCCCTAATTTAACTATTGGAAAACCATGCTATAAAGCCATTTTATTTCCGAATGGGATCATTTACCATCTCTGAGGCCAGGTCTCACGTGACCTCTCCAAAGCCAGATTCTCTTTATTTTTAAAGAATGAGCACCATTAAATATGTTTGTCTTTAGAGAGAAATTCTTTTAGAAACTAGGCCCAGAGAGAGAGGTCATAAGATTCTGGGGAGTGGTGCCGGTTACACAGTAGTTAATTCTGGATCCCAGACTAGAGGGTGTCCCTGGCTTAGTACAGAAGGTCACCACAAAATGTTTTCTTTTGTTCGCATTTGAAAGTGGATGCAAAAAAGTGGGCGTTTGGGATTTGCGTTCCAGATGAGCTGGAGCCAGGATACACGTAGCATTAACTTCTGTGTATCAGAAACTTGGACCTCAGCAGTGTGCAGGTGCAGGCAGCCAGCCAAGTGACGGTCCTAGGTGTGCTCGTCCAACAAAAGCCAACTGCTCAGTGGAGAAAGGGGTCCAGAAGACAAGCTCTGGCTTTAACCCCTGGCCTCTGGTGACCCAGCTGTGGGTCAGGGGGACAAGGGACAGGTCATACAATTTCTCACTTCTGTCAGCATATACATAAAATGGGGTTCAGCTTGGGATTTGGGACTGGGTGACCTATAAAATTCTTTCACTGGGGACTGTTAAAAAATTATGCCCAACCAAGCTTCTGGAGAGGGACAATGTGATGTAAGGCTTCTGTTGGACCTTTGGTACCAATAACTGCATGCTATTTTCATGCAGCCTCTTTGATTGTGATAAAAATATAATTAATATATTGTTTCTGGATCACTTACTGTGAGACTTCACATTAAAAGTTTCTTGAGCTGTCATAAGGCAGTGGTTCTGAATTTTGGGGGGAATCATAGATCTTTCTGAGAATCCGATAACTCCTATAGATCCTCTGTCCAGAACACACACGTATACACACCCCCCCACAACTTTTCATATAACTTTGAGGGAGTTTGTGGCCCCTGTAAAGCCTGCTGACCCCTGTAGGCCCTTTGTTAAGAGTTCTTGATCTCAGGTGAATAAAAAAGTGGGCTGCACATAATGTTACTGGAAGGGGGACCCCTTCCAGGGTCCGAGAGTGGGCTCTTGTCTAATACTCGGAAATGAATTGTCCAAGGAGACACACGTAGTGACAAAAGCGAAAAACTTTATTGCAAAGGGGTGCCGGGTGGAGAGCAGCAGGGTAAGGGAACCCAGGAGAACTGCTCTGCCATGTGGCTCACAGTCTTAGGTTTTATAGTAATGGGGTTAGCTTTCTAGTTGTCTCTGGCCAATCAGTTTGCTTGTGCCCATATTTGGTCTGACTCAGGGTCCTTCCTGGTGGCATGTGCATCTCTCAGCCAATATAGATTCAAGCATGAGCATTTCTGGGAGATTGGCGGGACATATCATAGGCTGGCATCTCCTCCCTCCTCTCGGCCCCTCCCAAATTCTCCCGGTTAGTTTGTCAGCAGCAGCACCATGTTCCTTATCGGGACCTCCTGTCGTGAGACAACTCATGCAAGTGGTTATTATTGTGATTGGTCAAGCCGGGTGGTTTCGGTCAATGGTTCCCTAACAATAAGTCCTCTCTCCTTTCTGTTATGGCAAGTTGTTACTGCAGGTGTCTGCCTTTGGACTAGAACTCAATCTAATTCAGCTTCCTTATTCAATGATATGGTGTAGGATGAGTGAAGGGGAAGATAAAAGAAGTAACTTATTCTCCTCTCAGTGAGCTTTCAAGCCTGTTCAGAACATGACTTGGCCAAGTCATTGAGCTTTAGTTTTTCATCCCTAAAATGGAAATAATTGTACCTACCTCATAGGATAATTGAGAAAATTACACAGGGAGGAGTTGAGGCATTCTTCTAGGGCACAGAATTTAAGCGAGCACTTAGAATACTCAGCCACTGAGATAAATAATATTTTAATAGAATATTTTTAAAAATTTATTTATTTGTTTGTTTGTTTATGGCTGCGTTGGGTCTTAGTTGCTGCGTGAGGGCTTTCTCTAGTTGCAGCGGGGGGGGGCTACTCTTCGTTGCGGTGCATGGGCTTCTCGTGGTGGCTTCTCTTGTGGAGTACGGGATCTAGGTGCGCGGGCTTCAGTAGTTGTGGCCTGCAGGCTCTAGAGCACAGGCTCAGTAGTTGTGGCACACGGGTTTAGCTGCTCCGTGGCATGTGGGATCTTCCTGGACCAAGGCTCAAACCCGTGTCCCCTGCATTGGCAGATGGATTCTTAACCATTGCACCACCAGGGCAGTCCTTTAATGGAATATTTTTTAAAGTAAGAATGAAAGCAAACAATCCATGATGAGCAAAGCCTCAGGTCCCAGTAGGAACAGTCTAGTACTCTTACTGATCCTTAGAATTTGATGGATGGCAAAAATATGGGTATAGCTTATGTAAATCCAACTTTTGTCTGGATCCTTAATCTTATCTAAAACATGTCACAGGACATGTGTCAAGCCAAAAGGTTGTAAAGTTGGCTAGTGTTCACCCTAAAGGTGGACCCTAGAACTTAGCCCACTTTTGGTATTATCTGAGAAGGCCCAGGACAGATAATTGTGGGCAGAAAAATAGCAAGATGTCTTCTCATTCCTTACAAAGCTTAAAAGCTTGTTCAGAGAAGCCAAGGCTTCAAGGCAGTGCAGTTTATAATTTTTTTCCATGCTACCTTCATGACATACCTAGACAGTCATATACAGGTAATTATGATCTGACGTGAATGTGAATTATGATTCTCAATGATACTTCCTTGTGATTTGTTACAATATAAATAATGGTAATTTATTGTGGTTTCACCAACTGCTCTGTTGGTGATGGATCATAATAGTAGATCATGATAATTATGAAATCAGCACAGAGCTGTTTTCCCCTTGTAATTCAATTGTAACACAACCGCCAAGGCTGCTGAACATCACAGCCTGTTTTCTGGATGCTGGACTGTGTTCAAGAGGGGTACTTTGGTCTTTCATGTAATTCACAGCAGTTCATCTCTAATAACTGTCCAGGTGGTTGCAGTATTACAGGTTGATGGCATTTTACTTGTAGATTTTTATTCTAGACGCAAATTAAGATTTCAGAGTTTGTTATTCCTAGAGTGGAGGAATTAACAGGGAAATGCTGAAGGTCTGGGGAGGCCTGAGCAGGTGACAGAATCCAGATCTCTTTCCTCCCCTCTCTCCGGGACCCCCTTCCTCACTCAGGCCTGGGCTGTGTCTCAAAGACTGTGTCAGAGTGTTTATTAATTTTTCTGATTTACACGGAAAACTTCTTCTCCAAAGAACACAAGGTACCTGTCATTTTGGACTCTGCTTTAAGCAACTCCAATCTATAAAAAAACCTTCGTTTTAGAACACTTACTTCCCAAACTGAACACAAAGATGTTCAGAGAACTCCAGGAGTTCTCTGAAAAAAGGGTACCTGTGGTCAACTTACTTGCAAGACACTTGGGTTGATATAAATGAAAAATATGCACAGACATAAATAAAGATACATTTTTTTAAGAGGTAAGTGAAATCATGTTTTTTACTGCAGGACTTCTTAGAGACTTTGCTTTGATGATGGGCACAGTGAATGTTTATGAAAAAAACATGGTAGACAGCAGTTTGTTAATTGCAGTCAGTCCCTGCCTCTGCGAGGTGGACTGAAGACAGCAGTCAATTCTTCACCAATCCTCCCATCAAGAAGTAGAGCCAGGGGGACATGGATAAATTAGAAGTTTGGGATTAACATACACACTCCTATATAGAAAAGAGACAACCACAAGGATCTACTGTATAACACAGAGAACTATATTCAATATTCTATAATAACCTATAAAAGGAAGGAATCTGAAAAAAATAGATATATGCGTACGTGTAAGTGAATCACTTTGCTGTACACCTGAAACTAACACAACACTGTAAATCAACTGTACTTGAATTTTTTAAAAAAGTAAAAAATTTAAAGAAACTAAAAAAAAAAAAAAAAAAAAAAAAAGGTCAGACTGACGGGGTGATTTCACACTTTCCTGGGCTGGGCCTAAGCCGCGTCAGACCAGAGACCAAGGTGCGCGGCCAAGCGGGCCGCTCTTCCCGTTCTGTCCGGGCCCCCACCCTCTCCTTCTGGCCCGTGGGTGGTGTGTAGCGTGTGGAAGGTAGGAGCGCAGCATCCACTCAGAACGCGGGCGTCCCGCCCCCTCACGCACGGCGTGCTCGGGGCGTCCCGCCCCCTCACGCACGGCGTGCTCGGGGCGTCCCGCCCCCTCACGCACGGCGTGCTCGGGGCGTCCCGCCCCCTCACGCGCGGCGTGCTCGGGGCGTCCCGCCCCCTCACGCGCGGCGTGCTCGGGGCGTCCCGCCGCAGCGCTGCGTGGCCGTCGCTGCGTGAGCACGCCTCGCAGGCCCTGGGCTGTGTGCCCCCGGAGCTCTGGGGGACCTCCCTCAAGGGCCCAAGGGCCAGCGGTGATGTCGTTTCCGGTTCCCAGAGAGCTCCTCGGTTCCCACTGCGTCGGTGCTTCTGGTGAGCAGCTGTGGTGGGGGTGGGGTTGAGACAGTAAGGGGCCCACACCTGTTCCCCTCGTGGGGCCTGGTTCTGGCTCGTTGCGGTCGTCCTCACTGCGAGCGTGACGGGGGCGCGCGCTGTGTGTTCCCTCTTCACTGGGGTCGCGCGGCGGAGGGGCAGGGGGCATGGGAGCAATGGTGGCAGGCCAGGAGGTGGGAAGGGGTCGCCACATTTCTTCTTTTTTTTTTTTTTTTTTTTTTTTTTTTTGCGGTATGCGGGCCTCTCACTGGTGTGGCCTCTCCTGTTGCGGAGCACAGGCTCCGGACGCGCAGGCCCAACGGCCATGGCTCACGGGCCCAGCTGCTCCGCGGCATGTGGGATCTTCCCGGACCGGGGCCCGAACCCGTGTCCCCTCCATCAGCAGGCGGACTGTCAGCCACTGCGCCACCAGGGAAGCCTGGTCGCCACATTTTAAACGAGACGCCTCGTGAGGCAGACCGATGAGCCTGAAGGCAGCCCAGGCTTTGCCCTGGCCCTGACCGCCAATGCTCATATTTTGAAATTTTTCTAAGAAAAATAAATTAAAAAAATAACAAAAGTGGAGTTAAGTTTCCCTACTCTTGAATCTGGAATCACCCCATGACGTGTTTCGACCAACAACAATGAGGCAGAAGTGACCCTGCTCCGAAGTTACCGTCTTTTATACTCGGAACACTCTTTGAAACCTGGCCACCATGCGGATGAAGCTCTAGAAGTTTCGTGGAAAGGCCTATGTGGGTGAGAACCGAAGCCCCAGGCTGATAGCCCCAGTCGAGCTCCCCGCCAGCACCCACTACGGCCACCTGGTGAGGCCGATTTGGATCTTTCAGCCATCACCGCACCCCAGGCAACACCATGGGAAGCAGAAGAACCTTCTAGTTAGTCAACAGAATTGTGAGAAATAGTAAGTTATTGTTATTTTAAGACACTGAATTGTGGGTTGATTTTTATACCCCACAGGTGACGGAAACACTCTGCCTCTTTTTCCTTACTTTTTATCAGAACACACTGTTCATTTCTTACACAGAATTTAGCACAGTTTGTTTACTGCTTTAGTTTTCTCCCATGCTGTGAACTCTCAGAGTGGAGGATCCATGTTTATTTTGCCTATCTCTGTGTACCTCCACGTAGCACAGTGACTGGCACCTAAACTAAATCTTTGTTGAATGAATGAATATCTTTTAGAAAACAGCTTCAAAACCTTAGTCTACTTTATAGACGGAATTAGGGGTTGACCAGTTACATAACAGAAGGAATTTTTGCTAAAGCCGAGATTATCAAAGGTTCCCTTAAATTTTGAGCCTACATAGTACACCTAAAATAGGATTCAGTGTGGAAAACCCCAAATTACTGAAATTTTTCTAGGAACAGGAACTGGACCTAAAGGCAATCATGTAGTACTTATATCAGAAACATGGCAGTTTGTACTCACAGGCCTTCCCTTTCATCCCTCCACAGAGGAAACAATATTATGAGGTTGCTGAGTGTCACTCCCAAGTATATTTTTATTTTTTAGTATATAGGTACGGAAACATAAAAATATAGAATATACACCATATTGTGTGTTACATACCTTTCATCCATTTGCCTTTTACTTTACACACTCTTAGTTTTTGCAATTTATTCACTTTAATATAGGCATATCTAATTTGTTCATTTTGACTGTGGTAAAGTATTCCATTTTATGACTAAACATCGGTCTCTTTGTTCACTTTCCTACTGATAGGTAATCAGTTCTTTCCTATGTTTACTATGGTAAACCAGGCTGTGATGAACATATTTGCACATGTCTCTGTGCATGGTGAGAGTTTATTGTTGCCCTTTTTCAGGTGAGGAGACTGATGCTCAGAGCGCTCTAGGGAACTTCTCTGATGTCAGAGAGTTAATCAGGTTAGGGCCAGAATTCAGATTCAGCCTATGTTCTGTCCTTTGCTGCATTTAGCCTCACCCGAAGGCCAAAAGGTTCTCAGACAAAGGGTATACTGCTTGGAGGGGGTCTGAGGAAGGGAGCTTCATGGGTGCCTCATTGGATTGGCCTGAGATTTACTTCTCAGTTTCTTGATGCTGATCACTAAGCAAAGACATGACATGGAACCCAGTGGTGTGGATGTGGTACAGGATCGACGATCATAAATTACAAGTCATGGGGTCAAGGCCAAGCTTTGCCACTTCTGGGCTGTAGAGCTTGGGGCCTGTGACTTGGCTTTTCTGATGAGATAAATGTGGGTCCTTGTTTCTTAGTCTTAAGAAGAGGGGCTTAAAGAAAGTGATTGTATTTGTGGAAAGTGGACTAGGCCTTGGGGTCTGGAATGTGAGAGAGTTGGGGTGGTGAGTTAAGACGGGGGAGATGAGCTTCTAGGAGTGCTGAAATGCTGTGGGGAGTTTGGCGACCTGAATGTCTCCAGAGCCTCAAGGTGGTTTCGATTCCGTTGAACTTTGGGATAAATGTTGTTTGGTGTGTGCCAGCCATCAAATGCCAACATTGTGACTTTCACACTTGTTTTTCTCCTATTATTTTCTTCAGCATTCTTCAGTTTGATCCTGAAGCCCAGCTCTGCCCTCTTAGCTGGGTGTGAGAATGGTTTAGTGAGTCCCTTGGCATCTTCATTTTTCTAACTGGGGTAGACCTGACTTTGGGAGGCTGCTTGTGCATTTAACACTGACAGCAGCATTGGAACATTAGACAGCCAGAGCTGGAAGGATCTCAGAGACCCTGAGCGCACTGCCTTCATTTAGCAGATGAAAGTCTAAGGACTAGAGAGAGAGAAAGAGGCTCACTAAGGATCTCACAGCCACTGAATGGAATACAAAGAATCAGAACCAGGTACAACAAACCCTGCCCGTGTTCTTTTTTCTTCTTGTGATGGACTCCTTGCCGTGTAGGAACTGTCCAACATGGCCCTTCATGCAGAGTTGGCTATTTGTGGCTTTGCCTATGAGCAGTTCTTTGGTGTCTTCCTGGGCAGGGTGGGGTCAGTTAGAGTCAGATTGTGTCCTGAGTGCCCCTGTGAGGTCTTGCCAAGGGAGAAGGAGGTTTCTTAGCTACAGTTTTTTCCATCCCATTGTCCAGTCCCACAGCCTGGTTAGCAATGGAGAGTTGTTTACATGAGTTAGGAATATCAAAGCACTCACTTTGGCCAGCCCTTTCCTCCTACCAGGGATACCAGCAGTTAGCAATGCCTATCTGGAAGGCTGTGCTGAAAATTTTTCAGAGACTGAAGTAGATATGTGATCCATTATTGTTGTCTGCCATGAGCATGGAGATGGAGAATGGTAGCATACATGGCATGTGTTTACATTCCTGCCTTCCTCCTTGTCTGATGTCACCATTGTCTCCAGGACTCTCGTAAGAGTCTTGGACATGCAAAAATGGGCATGTGAAACTTTCTGCCGGTTGTTACAAGAGCCACCACTCCAGTAAGGAATGTTTCTGTCAATTTCTGGGTGCATACTAAGCAAGCTGTGCAACCCTCCTGCCTTTTTCTTCCCCCAAGTAGAGCAGCTGACGCAGTTCCAGGCTACGGAGATCTTGACTAATTGTCATCCCTTGCAAGCAGACCTTCACTGAACCTTAGAAGCAGAAAAATTCAGAAACAAAAGCAAGAAATAAAAGAGCTGTCAGAAAGAGGCTACATAGAACCCTGAAGTTGTGCTTTCATAACTGAATAAATAACTCCTTGAGCAATAATTTGTTTGCAAGCTGTTGATTAGCAGCATAATTAATTTCTGCAGATTATAAATAACAGAGCACAAAGTGGCATTCCCAGTAGAGCCAATGAAAAATTACCTAAACCATTTTAAAAACCAAAAATAGTTCACAGTGTAACAGATTTAAACAGGCTCTAGAATCTGGGTGGTGCCATTTTCTTTCTCCTCTGAGTTAAAAAGACAGAAAAAAAAAAATACATCCCCAGAAAACTCAACAACTATGAGCTTGTATCTGAAGTCAGAAATTTATTGGCAAAAAGCAGAGTTTCATTAATCACTCTGTTCTCTCTTATGCCTGGCATGTCAAGAAGGAAAAAAAAAATCTCTGTTTATCTCTGCTTCAAACAAACAGCCGCATAAGTGGATTATTCCCAACAGAAAGATTTTCCCTATACTCTAATCTCAGAGCAATCATTCACTACTCTAAATGAGCAGTTACTTAAAATGTTAAGAAGAGATGCTAATTAGCTGAAGGAAAACCCTGCCAAGTATTTAATTTTCAGAAAATAAAATTCAGATAAGAAAGGTCTCTCACCTTTTGCAACCTGAAGCCATTGTTTTATATCTCATCTCCTGTCTTGAGTGCCTCCCTAGTTTTAGGATGCCAACTGTGGGATGCTGGTTGAGTGGTACCAAATGATCTCTAGGTTCAGGAAATTGAGGGTAAGAGTATTCTTGAATTTTGAGGAGAAAGAGCCTTAACTTTATTTATAACCTGGTATCTTTTCCAAAAAGATTTAAGTAATTTACTAAAAGACAAAAAAAGTGAACAAAAGAGTCTATGAAAGACCACGGTGTATAAATGCTGGAAGGAAATAGACCTAAGAGGAATGAAGTAGATATTCCAATTATAACAGTAGATGTTGCAGATTGGCATCATCTAGCTCTGAGCTTCCCAGTAGCTGAGGTAAGGAGGACAACATGGTGCTAAAGGGCTCATGTTATCTGAAAGGAAAACAGGTGAGAAACCAGGAGCATGGACTATACGCCATGGAATTGGTGGCTTTAGAATGGAAGAAAATGGGTTCCATTTGATCTCTTCATATACAAACTTTGTGATCTGGGCAAGCTATTTAGTCTCCCTATGTCCCATGATTCTTCTTTATTTTTAAAAAATCTTTTTATTTTGAAATAATTTTAGACCCATAAGAAGTTGTAAGAATAGTTCAGAGAGTTCACTTGCACTGTTCCTCCAGCTTCCCCCAGTGATAGTATCTTAGCTTCCAAACAACATGATCAATACCAGGAAGTTGACATTGATACAATACTATCACCAAACTACAGGCCATATTCAGATTTCACCATTCCCAGGTTTGGCTTTTTTAAAAAAAAAAAAAAAAAAAAGGGAAACATTGGGAATTCCCTGGCGGTTCAGTGGTTAGGACTCTGCACTTTCATTGACGAGGGCACAGGTTCAGTCCCTGGGTGGGGAACTAAGATCCCAAAAGCTGCACAGTGTGGCTAAAAAAAAAAAAAAAAAAAAGTAAAAAAAAGGGAAACGACAGCAACAATAATAGTAATACCTAGCCATAGGGTTTTTATAAAGGCTACACAGCATAACACATGTGACTCACTTAACATATAATTGACCGCGTGATATGCACTCAATGAAAGGTAGCCTCTACCTTCCTCCTCATTAATATATGAGTTAATGAGAAGGTCATTAGCCACAGCAGCTACATGATGTTTCCTAGACACAAAATGTGTCTAACCTTTTATCAGCCCAGACTTCCAGTGGGAAGAGATATATTTGGTCAGGTATTACAAGGCTTAGACTGGAAAGAGGGTCCATTTAAGAATGAGGAAATGCAGACTGGCACATTTAATCAGGGTTCTGGTGATAAAACAGAAAGAATCGAAGCATCCTCATTTCTGTTTCAGACAGTGGTTTATTTTCTGCTTCCCCAGCCACCCAGAAAGTAAGAGCTCCTTTCTCATCCCTCTGATATAAAAAGAACAAAATGCCTAATTATAGATAGTGCTTTTCTAAGATCTGAGCCAATGCTGCAGAGGAACCGGGTATGAGTTTGCAGTTTTATTGTTGCCTCTTGTGTGTGTTTGAACATTTCTGCAGACGCTTGTGCTATTCTATTCAATTCCATTTGACATAGCTAAGCTCTTATTATGTATGTGCATTTCGTGGTGCTTGCTAGGCACTATGTGAAGCACAGGATGAAAAAGAGATGACTTTTACCTCCAAGGAGCTTATAATCTAGTGAGGATGTGACAAGGACACACACTTTAATATTATTTACCATTGAATTTGTGTGTTGTCTGTTATTTTACTCAACTCTTGAGTAATACTGTCCCAGACGCAGTAAAGTGATTATGAAAGGAATATCTGCTTTAGAAGATATTGCCCTGATGCTTCTAATGTTATTGGAGGAAAAAGGAAGAATTATTGATTCATCTAGTTAATATTTATTGAGTACATACTATGTACTAGGTAATTGTCTTTGTGTTGGGGGTTCAGCAGTGAACACAAGAGACAAAATTCCTGTTCTAATGGATTTTATCTTCCAACAGGGGAGGAATATGGAAATTGTGTAAACTAATGAAGAAAACAAATTGAAGAGTAACTGGAGGGGGTAGGATGCGACTAGAAAACAATGAAACGTGTTCTGCAGAGGCAATATTTGATTCGACACTTGTAAAATGGGGAGGATCAAATCATGTGACGTGGTTGGGGAAATAAGAAAACATGGCAGATGGAGGGACTAACCAATGCAAAGGCCCAAATGCAATCCTATGTAATATGAGACAGTGTGATTAAAAGATCTTAGTACAGTGTAGGTGTTTTTTCAGTGTTGACTGAAAGAAGTGCCAAAGTGCATAGTTCAGAAGGTCAGAGACAAAGGATGGTTTTTAGGTAGTGAGAGTGAGCTTCCCAGAAGAAGGAGATACATAACTTGACTCTGAAGATGAAACTTTTTTTATAGATGGACAAGCGATGGCCTTTCCCTGGGAAATGGAATGAACAAAAGCCCTCTGTAAGGGGTCTCATTTGGGAGAGTGTGAGAATGGGTTAAAAGAGTGGTGAGGTTGATTGTGGTGACTGCAGAGATAGTAATCCTCTATTAATGAGATAGGCTGGGATCTGGGACCTTGTGCTGCAGTGCTGCAGTGCTTGCACCTGGACAAACATCTCCCCGAGCAACAAAATACAAAAACTATAAGAGACTAAAGATCACTGTGTGTGTGTGTGTGTGTGTGTGTGTGTGTGTGTGTGTGCGCGCAATTGGGGAAAATTCTGGACAAAAGATACAAAAAAGACCAAAAAACCCAGCTGCAACTTCTGAAGAGCCAGGAGCAACAGCAGGAGGTCAGGAGCAAAAGCAGGGATACTGTGCATGCCTCTTGCACTCAACCAAAGGGTGGGCAAAACACCTAAGCCACCCCTCCGGCCTGACCCCTGGACACAACGCTATGCTCGCCCCATATAAGGAACCAGCTCCTCCCTGCCCCCCACCCCATGCCTCAGGGAGCGAGCAAGGGAACCTGTTACTTGTTCTGTCTCCCCACTGCTGCAGCAGGGGCCTCAGTAAAGCCTTGTCTGGCCTATAGTCAATTTCTATTGATTGGGGAAGGCCAAGAACCCTAGTTGGTATCCTTATCATGATTATTTCTCACATTATTATTAATATTAAAATACCTAATAACATTAAATATTTATTGAAAGTTTACTATGTGCCAAGGACAGTGATATTTTATCTTCTATTTCATTATTATTCACATTCAGTTTTACAGTTGAAGAAACTGAGGCTCACAGAAGTTAAGTAACTTGCCCAAGGTCGCATAATTGAGTGACAGAGGCAGGGCACAAACCTATCTGATAGACTGCAAAGTTGGCACCGCATTATATGAAAATGTAGTTTTTGAATATGTGCTGTTGAATGTGTTTCCCCAAATCTTTTTCTCTGAAATCCCAGAGGATTTGGCAAATGCTAACTAAATTCTATGAGACAGTGAAACAGTGTCTTAATAGTTTGATAACTTTAACATCATCCTCACTGGCAAAGATGTCATCCTATGACTTTACCATAATCTTGCCTAGTGTTAGCAGTGGTGATGGTGGTAGTCTGTGTGTTGGGGAGGGCCTGAGTTTTTCATATTTTAACTTGGCTCCTTTCGTGAAAAGGGGTAACACTTGGCTGTGGTGGGAAAGCACAGTGCTTCCCACTAATACAGCTTGTGGTTCTGGAGCAAGTGTTTTTTTATGCCACGCAAACTGGTTCTTGTACATATTAAGTACACAGCTGAGATTGTTGCCTGATACGGCACGGCAGCTGCCTTTAAGAGTGCCATGCTTCCTGGGCATAGGTCCAAAGTCATAATGCTAAGGTGAAAATGTTTGATTAGAGCATAGGGGTAATGATAGCCAGGTTGTGGCTTTCATCACACTGCACCCATGACCTAGTTAACATCACTCAGCCCACTGCCACAGTTGGAGCTGTCATCTTAGTACTCTGTCTTACATACCTGTGCTGTTGTCCATAAAGGACATGGATCAAGAGAGTAACTAATACAGTACACTCACAAGGCCTGAGTTGTGTTTTAAGATGATATGTGCAAAGCAGCAAGCACAATGTCTCAATTAACATGGCACAAACACACTCAATAAATTGAATTTCTTTTCCTTTTCCAATCCTCTCTGCCTCATTCTCCTTGGCTCTGATGCTGACTTCTTTTGTGCTACCAGAAAACTCATTTTCCCCTCTGAACTTCTCCTTTGTTATCGCTAGATAAAGGTTGGTCAGGGATGGCAAATCGTGTTAATCTCATGTTTCAATGTGGATCCTTTTTTTTTAATTTGAATTTTTGATATTTTATTTTTTTATACAGCAGGTTCTTATTAGTTATCCATTTTATACATGTTATTGTATATACGTCAGTCCCAATCTCCCAATTCATCACACCACCACCCCGTCACCCCCCATTGCTTTCCCCCCTTGGTGTCCATACGTTTGTTCTCTACACCTGTGTCTCAACTTCTGCCCTGCAAACTGGTTCATTTGTACCATTTTTCTAGGTTCCACATATATGCGTTAATATATGATATTTGTTTTTCTCTTTCTGACTTACTTGACTCCATATGACAGTCTCTAGATCCATCCACGTCTCTACAAATGACCCAGTTTCGTTTCTTTTTATGGCTGAGTAATACTCCATCGTATATATGTACCATAACTTCTTTATCCATTTGTCTGTCGATGGGCATTTAGGTTGCTTCCATGACCTGGCTATTGTAAATAGTGCTGCAATGAACATTGGGGTGCATGTGTCTTTTTGAATTATGATTTTCTCTGGGTATATGCCCAGTAGTGGGATTGCTGGGTCATATGGTAATTCTATTTTTAGTTTTTTAAGGAACCTTCATACTGTTCTCCATAGCGGCTGTATCAATTTACATTCCCACCAACAGTGCAAGAGGGTTCCCTTTTCTCCACACCCTCTCCAGCATTTGTTATTTGTAGATTTTCTGATGATGCCCATTCTGACTGGTGTGAGGTGATACCTCATTGTAGTTTTGATTTGCATTTCTCTAATAATTAGTGATGTTGAGCAGCTTTTCATGTGCTTCTTGGCCATCTGTATGTCTTCTTTGGAGAAATGTCTATTTAGGTCTTCTGCCCATTTCTGGATTTGTTTGTTTTTTTAATCTAGAGGTGCATGAGCTATTTATATATTTTGGAGGTTAATCCTTTGTCTGTTGATTTGTTTGCAAATATTTTCTCCCATTCTGAGGGTTGTCTTTTTGTCTTGTTTGTAGTCTCCTTTGTTTTGCAAAAGCTTTTAAGTTTCATTAAGTCCCATTTGTTTATTTTTGTTTTTATTTCCATTATTCTAGGAGGTGGATCAAAAAAGATCTTGCTGTGATTTATGTCAGAGTGTTCTTCCTGTGTTTTCCTCTAAGAGTTTTATAGTGTCCAGTCTTCCATTTAGGTCTCTAATCCATTTTGAGTTTATTTTTGTGTATGGTGTTAGGGAGTATTCTAATTTCATTCTTTTACATGTAGCTGTCCAGTTTTCCCAGCACCACTTATTGAAGACACTGTCTTTTCTCCATTGTATATCCTTGCCTCCTTTGTCATAGATTAGTTGACCATAGGTGCGTGGGTTTATCTCTGGGATTTCTATCCTGTTCCATTGATTTATATTTCTGTTTTTGTGCCAGTACTGTATTGTGCCAGTCTTGATGACTGTAGCTTGTAATATAGTCTGAAGTCAGGGAGTCTGATTCCTCCAGCTCCATTTTTTTTTCCCTCAAGACTGCTTTGGCTATTCGGGGTCTTTTGTGTCTCCATACAAATTTTAAGAGTTTTTGTTCTGGTTCTGTAAAAAATGCCATTGGTAATTTGATAGGGATTGCATTGAATATGTAGATAGCTTTGGGTAGTATAGTCATTTTCACAATATTGATTCTTCCAATCTAAGAACACGGTATATCACTCCATCTGTTTGTATCCTCTTTAGTTTCTTTCATCAGTGTCTTCCAGTTTTCTGCATACAGGTTTTTTGTCTCCCTATGTAGGTTTATTTCTAGGTATTTTATTCTTTTTGTTGCATTGGTAAATGGGAGTGTTTCCTTAACTTCTCTTTCAGATTTTTCATCATTAGTGTATAGGAATGCAAGAGATTTCTGTGCATTAATTTTGTATCCTGCAACTTTACCAAATTCATTGATTAGCTCTAGTACTTTTCTGGTGGCATCTTTAGGATTCTGTATGTATAGTATCATGTCATCTGCAAACAGTGACAGTTTTACTTCTTTTCCAATTTGTATTCCTTTTCTTTCTTTTTCTTCTCTGATTGTCGTGGCTAGGACTGCTAAAACTATGTTGAATAATAGTGGCGAGAGTGGGCATCTTGTCTTATTCGTGATCTTAAATGAAATGCTTTCAGTTTTTCACCATTGAGAATGATGTTTGCTGTGGGTTTGTCATATATGGCCTTTATTATGTTGAGGTAGGTTCCTTCTGTGCCCACTTTCTGGAGAGTTTTTATCATAAATGGGTGTTGAATTTTAGCAAAAGTTTTTTCTGCATCTATTGAGATGATCATATGGTTTTTATTCTTCAGTTTGTTAATATGGTGTATGACATTGATTTGCGTATATTGAAGAAGAATCCTTGCATCCCTGAGGTAAATCCCACTTAATCATGGTGTATGATCCTTTTAATATGTTGTTGGATTCTGTTTGCTTGTATTTTGTTGAGGATTTTTGCATTTGTATTCATCAGTAATATTGGTCTGTAATTTCCTTGTTTCATTATCTTTGTCTGGTTTTGGTTTCAGGATGATGGTGGCCTCATGGAATGAGGTTGGGAGTGTTCCTTCCTCTGCAATTTTTTGGAAGAGTTTGAGAAGGATGGGTGTAAGTTCTTCCCTAAATGTTTGATAGAATTCACCTGTGAAGCCATCGGGTCCTGGACTTTTGTTTGTTGGAAGATTTTTAATCACAGTTTCAATTTCTTTACTTGTGATTGGTCTGTTCCTATTTTCTATTTCTTCCTGGTTCAGTCTGGGAAGGTTATATCTTTCTAAGAATTTGTCCATTTCTTCCAGGTTGTCCATTTTATTGGCATAGAGTTGCTGTAGTAGTCTCTTAGGATACTTTGTATTTCTGTGGTGTCTGTTGTAATTTCTCCTTTTTCATTTCTAATTTTATTGATTTGCGTCCTCTTCCTCTTTTTCTTGATGAGTCTGGCTAATAGTTTATCCATTTTGTTTATCTTCTAAAAGAACCAGCTTTTAGTTTTATTGATCTTTGCTATTTTCTTTGTTTCGATTTCATTTATTTCTGCTCTAATCTTTATTATTTCTTTCCTTCTGCTAACTTTGGGTTTTGTTTGTGTTTCTTTCTCTAGTTTCTTTAGGTGTAAGGTTAGATTGTTTAATTGAGATTTTGAGGTAGGCTTGTATTGCTCTAAGCTTCCCTCTTAGAACTGCTTTTGCTGTATCCTATAGATTTTGGATCGTCGTGTTTTCATTGTCCTCTGTCTCTAGGTATTTTTTGATTTCCTCTTTAATTTCTTCAGTGGTTTCTTGGTTATTTAGTAATGTATTGTTTAGCCTCCATGCGTTTGTGTTTTTTACATTGTTTTCCCTAATCTCATAGCACTGTGGTCAGAAAAGATGCTTGCTATGATTTCAGTTTTCTTAAATTTACTGAGGCTTGATTTTGTGACCCGAGATGTGATCTATCCTGGAGAATGTTCCATGTGCACTTGAGAAGAAAGTGTAATCTGCTATTTTTGGATGGAACGTCCTATAAATATCAGTTAAATCTGTCTGGTCCATTGTGTCATTTAAAGGTTGTGATTCCTTATTAATTTTATGTTTGGATGATTTGTCCATTGTTGTAAGTGAGGTGTTATAGTCCCCCACTATTATTGTGTTACTCTCGATTTCCTCTTTTATAGCTGTTAGCAGTTGCCTTATGTATTGAGGTGCTCCTATGTTGGGTGCATATATATTTATTATTGTTATATCTTCTTCTTGGGTTGATCCATTGATCATTATGTAGTGTCCTTCCTTGTCTCTTGTAACATACTTTATTTAAAAAAATATAAAATCTTGTTTTTGTATCCATTCAGCAAACCTGTATCTTTTGGTTAGAGCATTTAATCCATTCATGTTTAAGGTAATTATTGGTATGTATGTTTCTGTTGCCATTTTCTTAATTGTTATGGGTTTGTTGTTCTAGGTCCTTTTCCTCTCTTGTGTTTCCCACTTAGAGAAGTTCCTTTAGCATTTGCTTTAGAGCTTGTTTGGTGGTGCTGAATTCTCTTAGCTTTTGCTTGTCTGTAAAGCTTTTGATTTCTCCATCTAATCTGAATGAGATCCTTGCCAGGTAGAGTAATCTTGGTTGTAGGTTCTTCCCTTTCATCACTTTATTTTATTTTCTTATTTTTAATTATTTAAAATTTTTTTTGTGTGTGTGTGGTACACGGGCCTCTCACTGCCGTGGCCTCTCCCATTGCGGAGCACAGGCTCCGGATGCACAGGCTCAGTGGCCATGGCTCATGGGCCCAGCCGTTGCGCGGCATGTGGGATCCTCCCGGACCGGGACACGAACCCACGTCCCCTGCATTGGCAGGCGGATTCTCAACCACTGCGCCACCAGGGTAGCCCCCTTTCATCACTTTAAATATGTCATGCCATGCCCTTCTGGCTTGTAGCATTTTTGCTGAGAAATCAGCTGTTAACCTTATGGGAGTTCCCTTGTATGTTATTTGTCATTTTTCCCTTGCTGCTTTCAATAATTTTTCTTTGTCTTTAATTTTTGCCAATTTGATTACTATGTGTCTTGGTGTGTTTCTCCTCAGGTTTATCCTGTATGGGACTCTGTGCATTTCCTGGACTTGGGTGGCTGTTTCCTTTCCCATGTTAGGGAAGTTTTCGACTATAATCTCTTCAAATATTTTCTCGGGTCCTTTCTCTCTCTCTCCTCCTTCTGGGACCTCTATAATGTGATTGTTGTTGTGTTTAATGTTGTCCCAGAAGTCTCTTAGGCTGTCTTCATTTCTTTTCATTCTTTTTTCTTCTGTTCTGTGGCAGTGAACTCCACCATTCTGTCTTCTAGGTCACTTATCCGTTCTTCTGCCTCAGTTATTCTGCTATTGATTCCTTCTAGTGTATTTTTCATTTCAGTTATTGTATTGTTCATCTCGGTTTGTTTGTTCTACGATTCTCCTAGGTCTTTGTTAAACATTTCTTGCATCTTCTCGATCTTTACGTCCATTCTTTTTTCGAGGTCCTGGATCATCTTCACTATCATTATTCTGAATTCTTTTTCTGGAAAGTTGCCTATCTCCACTTCATTTAGTTGTTTTTCTGGGATTTTATCTTCTTCCTTAATCTGGTACATAGCCCCCTGCCTTTTCATATTTTCTGTCTTTCTGTGAATATGGTTTTTGTTTCACAGGCTGCAGGATTGTAGTTCTTCTTGCTTTTGCTGTCTGCCCTCTGGTCGTGAATCCATTTTTAAGGAGCATTGAATGAAGGAGAATTTTGCAGCTGTATTCAGGCTCAAAGTAAAAGAGTTTTGTGATTGATTGGTGATGTCTGCCAAGGATGTAGGAAGAAAGAGTGTGTACATGAACATGCTATGTATTGACCTGGTTGGTTTCTATGTTTCTGCCATATTTAATGTTTTCTTATTATGTCTAAACTCATCATACATGCAGGAAACCAATATAAACTGCCCTTTTGGGGTGGATCAGTAGGGTCACCTTTATATTTAAGAGTAGCACATTGTTATGGCAGTTTGAACAATTCAAGAGCAATGCAAGGCTTGGCAGCCATGGGAAGGAGTGGGCCAGGCTCTCATTGCAAACCCTTTTCTCCTCTGACTCTGGTTTTCTTGCCAGCTGTGTGGACCACAAAGGCACTCTACGTTTTAGGTCTGCTATGAGTGAAGATCCGGGCGTTTGCATGGTATGGGTGATGAGACACCCCTGCTCTGGTTAAAAGTGGTGAACAGCATGGGAGGCACAGAAAAGGTGGGTGAAGGGTGACCTTTATCAGGCTCTGATTCATTCCCACCCTTGACGCTAAGTCTGGGCAGCACAGCCGTGCTTGACTTTTAATTATTTAAAGCTACAGCCTCTTCTTTCCTCTTCATCATTTTCAGTTCACACTTTGCATTATGTTTTCCTATTTGGATTGAACAAAACTTTCTCTTCTCCACCGGGCATTTTGGGCATTCCAAATTCTTCTCAGGTATGCTGTGAGGGGAGTTACAGACCTCTGAGCAAATGAACCATCTTTTTCATTGTTCTCCATGCCCTGTTTCATTGTCTGACGGTGAAAGTTTGGAATCATAAAGACTTTCTTAGCCATTTATTTGTCATGTGTATATTTGTGTCATATATATATCAAATATATGTTTTGCAGATTTTCTTTAAAAGTATCTTGTAATATTGTAGATTGCGTCTTGTACATCATCAAATTGATAATAAAAAGACAAATAACTCAGAGTTCTTAAGAGAGAATCCAGATGGATAAGAAGTATATGAAAAGATGCTTAACCTCACTGCTAATCATCAGTGTTTCTAATTAAAGATATAATGCAGACATTTCAAGTACATTATCACCTTGTGCTGATGATGTGCCAAGGAAAAGGAGGCACTCCCATATTGCTGATGGAGATGGAAATTGTTGCAGCCTGTTGGAAGGCAGTCTGGCAACATCCCTTAAAAGTGGAACACATAGATATTTTGACCCTGCAATACCATGCCTGGGAATCTGACTGCTAAAAAAAAAAAGTATACGATATTGTCTTTATTCCAGCATAATTTGTAGTGGGGTGAAGAAAAAGAGAAAAAGAAAATGAAATAAACTAAATATCAAGTAATGAAAGAATGGCTGAATGAAATGCGGCTCATTCATCCACAGTATGTGGATTGTAATCAATAAAAATAATGACTTAAATCTGTATCATTTAACTTGGATGGATTTCCTTAATGTATTGTTAAGTGAGAAAAGCTAGATGCAGAGGTAGGTATACAGTATGATACAATTTTTATAATAGCAAGAAACAATAACAATATAATTCTAAATACATATATTAATGCATATATGTATTTGGTCAAGAAGCAACGTATGGAAGCAAAAACACTAGGCCTTTAACATTAGTTGCTGGGAGTTGGGGCAGAGGAATAAAAAGTGGGGAGAGAAGAAATGGAAAGGGGGTCGTAAACAAAATTGCAGGATAAAAAATGTTTATAGTAAAATGGTATATATAATATCTCATTTATGAAAATCTATATGTTTTTTCTTGCTTAGTGATGTATGAAAGCATGGTCATAAAAATGTTAACAGATCATTTGTGGTGGGATTTCAGGTGATGTTTACATTTTCTTTGTACTTCTTCATTTTTTGTTTTCATGATGTGATCAGATAATGTCATTAGAATTTATCTCTCTTTCTCCATCTCTGAATGCTGCCTTCTGTTGGTTTTATTCTGTTTCTTTTCAAGTGATACTAATATGGCAAGAAGTCCAGAATATATTCTGTCATGTCAGGGAGCCCAGTGCAAGAGCATCTTGTATGTAATAGTTTCAACAAGAAGTTCATACTCTCATTGGTCCTGCTTTGCATCACAGTTTATTCCTGAACCAATCACTGTTCCCAAAGCCAATGTTGATTGGCCAGTTTTGGGTTACATGCCAAAATATCTTGGACTGAGAGTGGGAGAAGGCAGTTTCCTAACGGAAACTCTAAGTACTCTTACCAGAATATGGGTAAATCACAGGGAGTTATTATCAGAATATGTCCATTCTAAAGGGGGAGGGGGAAAGAGTTGAACAACAGTATCAAGTACAATGGTGAGGAAAATAAATAACTGTTAGAGATTATAGCAGGACCACCTAAAATTTGGTTGAGTGCAAAGGAGAGGAGGTAAACTTTTCCAGAGAAAGAGACAGTTAAGCTAAAATCTTCTATTTGAATGTTTACCTTTCTCCATTTATTGATCAGAGATTTAGTTGCACACAAAAGATCCACTCTGATATATGGTACAGAGTAGTTTATTTAAGGTCTAGGAGAGTTGGGGAATCAAGCTTGGATGCTACATACTGGGAGAAATGCTCTACCTTATCAAGCTGGAACCATGCTTTCTGCCACTGGCCTGGGCTCCACACCCATGAAGCTAGGGAATGAACATAGGAAACATGGACACAACTACCACAGAAGAAAGAAACGCTTGCAGTATGTGTGCCAGAAGAGTCAAGTGACCTCAGCCTTGTGATATTTGCTTCATCTTTCTACTTTCAGACAGGTAGGTCTCCTTGATGAAGGGAGGCTACTTGCAGAACCATAGGTTCAAGAGAGTCTGGGAAATGCTATGTTTAGCTTTGTAGCTTCTGCTGTGAAGAAGACATATAAGGAGTTTGGCATAGTAGCAGGTGAGCCATTCTTCATTTTCTATCATATTTGAATCCACTGGTTATTTACCACCATACCTACTCTTCCTATTCCACTTAAACTTCCAGAAAATAAGAGTATCAATAACATGCTCTTGCTTAATAAAATGAAACCTATTTCTTGAACAAACAAACACAAAAGCTCATCCTCATTTCCAAAGGGAAGACCCAAATTCTTATCAGTCATTGCATCCATCTCTGAGTGATGTTACATTTTTCTGGTCATAATCTATCTTGATACTTGCAAGCTATAGTATAATTTGTAAGGGTAACTCCTGTGAACACACATGATATGAAAAAAATAGGGAAAATAAAATTAGTTAATATAAATAAATATCTAGATATTAGAACAAGGAAAAATATGGGTAACTTCTTCAGTCTTTGTTTCTGCAATGTGTCATGAGCTCATAGTTAGAATTTAAAAATTCTTTCCTCTGCATCCCAGTTCCCATTCCCTTGTTGGAGTTTGTCTGTTGGGTCATTCATTTTTAGGGGTTTGAACCTTGGTATTACCAATTTGGTGTTTCGTCATCTCTCATTAAGTTTTATCACTGGAAATGGTAGTACTACGAACCTTTGTGTTCCCCTCTTGGATTCTCTTTCGCCTTCATAGTAAGGCTTGATCATCTTAGCCAACAGTTTCTTTTGAGGAACATGAAGTGGCCAACAGGAAGTCTCAACTTCATATTCAGTGGAACAGGTGTGTCCTTTGTGGAAGAAAATATTTCCCCCTGAAGTATCAAGACCCCTATGTCAGCATTGTGAAAATAAAAAGGAAATACTGTTTTTCAGGTTATTAGTTGTGGTGAGAGGAGCCACTCACTCTCCCATCTATGTTTCTGTCTCTCTTCTCTTCTGGCTATGAAAGAAATGGCACCATAATGTTGTTCTCTTGTTTGTTGAGAGCATATGTTACATGCTATAGGACAGTTATCTGGTCTCTCAAGATATTATCTCCAACAGGTGATAGTTCAGTAGGTCACTCTATCATTCTGTAAGACCAGCTCCTTTGGGTAATGTGGTACATGGAAAGACAAGTAAACCCTCATGAACATTAGATACTGCCTGCCATCTTTTGTTGTAAAATAATGAGACAATGTTGTGTGAAATACCACGATTGTAAACAAAAACATTTAGTGATTCTATGCCTGTTGGGATTGTGGGAGACATGGTATGGTGAACAAGGAATACAAAACCATACAGAGAATAAGTGTCTATTCCAGTAAGAGCAAATTTTTGCCTCTCATGAAGAAAGAGTTCCAATGAAATCAGTTGCTACCAGATAGCAGTCTGGTCCTCAGAAAATGATGCAGTATTCGAAACTCTGGTGCACTGATTGTTGGTGATAGCCAGAATTAATCTTGTTACTGAACCTGTGCATTACCTCTTTCTTTGCCTCTGTGACCACATTGTCCATGAACCCATTCATTAGAGTGTCTGGAAAAAGGTTGACAGACATCCACAAGGATATGATTTGCAACATGATTATTGAGAACTTTCTACACAATGGGGTTCTTTTCTGAGCACTCACATGGGACAAAACTCTCATATTCTGAGCACATTTAGAATCACCCAACCTTCATTAAAACCTTCTTGTTACGGGTCCTCTAATCTTATTATTTCCAAATGCCTAGACCTTGCATCATGAGACTGACTGCTTAAAATCCTACCTACTAGAAAGCTGTCCCTTTCTCCATTGTCCTTTAAGGCTATTCTTGAGTGGGTCTGAAATGACACAGAAATCCTTTTCTCACTGCCACCATAGATCAGGCCTGATTTTCGTCCTTCGTCAACTGATCATAAGGACTCATGCGGAGTCCTGGGACTGCAATGTGGCAGGAATAATTATGCTGGGAGTGCAAATAACTTAACACCTTAAAGATATGCTCAAGCCCAGTTCTGTATATGTCACATCTCCTTGATGATGGACTGCTGCAGGGCCTGTCTGACTTTATGGTTTGGTAAATCAGACAACATCGACTTCATGATAGCAAACTCAGTTTTCATGGCTTCTTGGCATTTAGGTGCTTTGAGAAAGAGCTGTGTTTTCAAAGGAGAAAAGAGCATGGCTTTGCTACCAAACCTAAGGGCTGCAACTGTGATCCTCCTAACATTTATTGCCTCAAGCCTCTTACAGTACCTGGATCAATCACAAATCAAACATCATTGGATCTGAGGTATCATAAAGGCCAACTGGCTGAGCTGGGCCATCTGGAGAGCCTTCTCTTGCTCCGATTCTCTCTCTGAATTGGCAGCCTTATGGGTTACTTAATAATTACTTTTGATATTTTCTGCTAATGGTGATAGAGAAAAATACATTAGACAGATCAATATCTGCACACTAGGTGCCAGAGACTGTATTGATTCACTCCACTAAGAAACTACATCTAGAATAGTAGCTTCAAATGAAGTCAACACTAAATTAAGCTTAGAATAAGCCACTGTAATTCTCCAAGATCCATCCATCTCCTGCACAGATTAAATAGGCAAACTAAATGGGATTGTGATAGGGTTGATCTTCCAAGAATTGGTTGGTGACACTAATCTTTCTATTCTGTAGGGATTAGTATTGTTTTTGATTTATTATTTTTGTATGGAAGAGAGCTCTAGGAGCTTCCCTTCAATCCTTTTCCCATAAAGCTCTCACTCCACTGGTGTTCTGAGAATATCTATTCCTACTATGAACTCAGGAACTAGTGAAATAGCATGAGTTTATGTATCCATTGAACCCACTGTCATATGGCTCAGGTCTAAACTCTACTATCAACCCCACTCCAACCCTTGGTCCACAATTGTGTTGTGAGGTCTCAGGAATTAGTGATAATTCAGAATAATGCAGTCCAGTGATGCTACAAATGTCTGTGTATCTCCCCTTTCCCACTGCACAGTTATAATGGCAAAGGATCACAGTTACCTTTGGGGAAGGAAATAATATACTTGTGATATTATTGCAGGCTCTTTCCTTAGGGATACTAAGATTCTCTCTTTTTTTTTTCCCAAGGGATTCTCGGTCAATTCATTTGGGTCAGAACCATGATCCTCCATCATGCTGACACAAGTTTTTATTCACCAGATTTAGAGTTTTTCAGTTATATAGATCAAGTTGTACCTTAGTTAGCTGTCTCAAGGACCCCATGACAGCCACAGCAATCAGAGAAGAAAAAGAAAAGGAATCCAAATTGGAAAAGAAGTAAAACTGTCACTGTTTGAAGATGACGTGATACTATACATAAAAAAATCCTAAAGATGCTACCAGAAAACTACTAGAGCTCATCAATGAATTCAGTGAAGTTGCAGTATATAAAATTAATACACAGAAATGTGTTGCATTTCTGTACACTAACAATGAAAGATCAGAGAAGTTAAGGAAACACTCCCATTTACCATTGCAGCAAAAAGAATAAAATATCTAGGAGTAAACCTACCGAAGGAGGCAAAAAAAACCTGTTCTCTGAAAACTATAAGACACTGAGGAAAGAAATTGAAGATGACACAAACAGATGGAAAGATATACCATATTCTTGGATTGGAAGAATCAGTATTGTCAAAATGACTGTGCTACCCAAGGCAATCTACAGGTTCATTGCCATCCCTATCATACTACCAATGGCATTTTTCACAAAACTAGAACAAAAAATTTTTAAATTTGTATGGAAACACAAAAGACCTTGAATAGCCACACCAACCTTGAGAAAGAAAAATGGAGCTGGAGGAATCAGACTCCCTGGCTTCAGACTGTACTACAAAGCTACAGTAATCAAACAGTATGGTACTGGCATAAAAACAAAAATATAGATTAATGGAACAGGATAGAAAGTCCAGAAATAAACCCATGCACCTATGGTCAATTAATATATGACAAAGGAGGCAAGAATATACACTGGAGAAGATTCTTCAATAAGTGGTGCTGGAAAAACTGGACAGCTACTTGTGAAAGAATGAAATTAGAACATTCTCTAATGCCATACACAAAAATAAACTCAAAGTGGATTAAAGACCTAAATGTAAGACCAGATTCTATAAAACTCTTAGAGGAAAGCATAGCACACTCTTTGACATAAATTGCAGAAATCTTTTTTGGATCCGTGTCCTAGCGTAATGGAAATAAAAGCAAAAATAAACAAATGGGACCTAATTAAACTTAAAAACGTTTTCACAGCAAAGGAAACCATAAACAAAATGAAAAGACAGCCTACAGGATGGGAGAAAATATTTGCAAACAATATGACTGACAGGGTATTAATCTCCAAAATATACAAACAGCTCTTCCAGCTCAATATCAAAAAAACCAGACAACCTGGTCAGAAAGTGGGTAGAAGATCTAAATAGATATTTCTCCTAAGAAGACATACTGGTGGTCAAAAGGCACATGAAAAAATGCTCAACATCCTAATTCGTAGAGAAATGCAAATCAAAACTATAATGAAGTATCACCTCACACCGGTCAGAGTGACCATCATCAAAAAGTCTCCAAATAATAAATGCTGAAGAGGGTGTGGAGAAAAGGGAACCCTCCTACCCTGTTGGTGGGAATGTAAATTGGTACAGGCACTATGGAGAACAGTATGGAAGTTCCTTAAAATACTAAACATAGAGCTGCCATATGATCCTGCGATCCCACTTGTGGGTATATATCTGGAGAAAATCATAATTTGAAAAGATATATGTACTCCAGTATTCATTGCAGCACTATTTATAATAGCCAAGACATGGAAGCAACCCAAATGTCCATTGACAGAGGAATGGATAAAGAAAATGGTGGTGTGTGTGTATATTTATATTTATATATAGTAGAATATTATTCAGCCATAGAAAAGAATGAAATGATGCCATTTGCAGCAACATGAATGGACCTGGAGATTATCATACTAAGTAAGCCAGACAGAGAAAGCAAATATCATATGATACTACTTATATGTGGAATCTAAAAAAAAATGTTACAAATGAACTTACACACAAAACAGAAAATAGACCCACAGACATAGAAACTAAGTTATGTTTACCAAAGGGGAAAGCGGGGGAAGGGATAAATTAGGAGTTTGGGATTAACGTATACACACTACTATACATAAAATGGGTAACCAACAAGGACCTACTATATAGCACAGGGATCTATACTCAATATTGTGTAATAACCTCTAAGAGAAAAAGAATCCAAAAAAATATATATGTATATATATTGTATACATATATATGTATATGTGTTGTATACATACATATATATAACTGAATCACCTTGCTGTACAACTGAAACGAATACAACACTGTAAAACATTGTAAATCAACTACACTTCAATAAAAAAATAAAACTTAAAAAGGACCCCATGACAGAGATCCCTGTGGATCAAACCGTTCTGATCATCCTTCCAGCCATGCTGCTCATTACAGTAATCATGCTCAGTTTGCCTCTGGTGGTTGTGCCACTCTATCAACCCCACTGAAGTCAGAAGGCACTTTTCAATGGCAACATCTTGAATCTTCACTTCTGGCCACTGCAGTGCTTGGAGTGCAGCCACTAACAGTGCTTTTCAAAGATTTCCTGCTTCTATCGTCAATGTATTTCTCAGTGCTTTGGTAAGGGAGTGTTTTTGAACCCTCTCAAAGGTGGATGAGTGAATGGAATATAATGAATTAACTCCAGCGTCGTTTCTCCCTGCATCTTTGTCATTTTCCTTCTACGTTATACCATGAATATTGACTTTATTTACAGTAAGACACCACAGAGTCAAGATTTCTATCAGTCATTTGGAATCACTCTCAGCTGCTTGAATGAGCCCACTGATTTTAGAATCTCTGGTAAATAAACCCATATCACTAAATTCAGCCTTATTCAGACTTATGTTACTCCCTCCTTAATCTCACATGTGTTTCCTGGGTTGTGCTGACATAATTTAGCAAAAGTTTGTGGTTCTTTTAGTGTGTCCCTTCTTTTCTGGTTTTACTCTGTAACTGATGTCCCAGAGCAGGTTGCGATCTGACACTGGTTTTAAGCCTGGAGCCTCTAAGAAGTAGTATATTGAGTCAAGGGAATAGTTGGATTTCTGTGATATGTACTACCTTAGATGATGCCTTTATTGGTTGTTTTAGCAAGCAGGGCCAGCTTCATCAGACAGAGAAAGAGGGGCTGCTTCTGTTGGCAATGGAAGGTCAGATTTGGAAAGTTAGAGGTCCTCAGAAGCATTCAGAGCCTCTCAACTCATTCTTATCCTCAGCATCCTGTTCTTTTCAAATCATCTTTCTAATTTGTACACAAGAAATTCAATGAGGCTGTTTAATCAATCTCTGTTGAATTTTGAGCGATCCACAGGATTAGGCTTGGCACCTTATTTTTGTAACCCCTTTCTTTTAGGTTAGTCATGGGAACTGTGATTCTCTAATTATGCCTTAAATAGAGAATTTAAATCTTGAATTTGTCATTTTATTTTTTAAACTTGGCAGTGTAGTTAGAATTAGCCAAGCATTTTGTTAATCTATTACTATGTAACAAAGCACTCCAAAGTTTAGTGGCTTACAATGGTAACCAGTTATGATCTCTCACAATTTTGTGGACTGACTGGATTTAGTGGTGACTGCTGGGACAACAACCAGAGGGTCACCATGGGCTTGGACATTCAAGATAGATGACAAAAATGGCGGGTAGTAGATGCTGGATGTTGGTTGAAGATTCAGGTGGGGTTGTTAGCTAAGAATACCTTGGTTCTACTCCCCATAGCCTTTCTTCCTGGTTGCTTGTGCTTCCCTACAGCATGGTGGCTGGATTCCAAAAGGGAGTGTTCTAAGAGGCAGAGGCAGATGCTGCCGATCTAAGGCCCAGCCTCTGAAGTTACACAGGACTAATTTTGCTACATTTCTATTCATTGAATTAAGAGACCATTGAGGTTCGGGGGGAGGAGGGAACAGATGGATAAGTCATAGTATTTGTGACCATCTTTAATCCACCGTATTAATCCACTTACCATTTTTTCATTCCTTGTGCCTTGTAGTAGTCTATAGCATCAGCCACTTAGACCTCCAAAACCTTACAGAAGTTCCATCTTCTAATGCTGACGGAATCGGCATTGATTTCAAACTCAACCAGGTTTTAATTGATCTCATATTTCCCATTTTCTTGAAGATTGATTGCCTGTAATCATCTACTGTATTACTTAGGTTCTTTAATTGCAGACAAAATAATGCACTGTAACTAGTTTAAGCAGGGAAGGATTTATGATAGGTCATTAAGTCACAAGAATTTCTAGGAGAGCCAGAGAGAGAAAAGTAAGTGCTACACAGCCAGGAGCAGAGGAGCCGAGAGAAAGTCCAGTCACATGTAGCATACTTCCAGTGAAAACCTTGATGCTTCTGACACTTGACACCCGGAAGGTAGGACTAGATAGAACCACTGCTTTGGTAGAAAAACTAAATACCTCTTCCAGTGAACCTGTGGGAGGACTTTACAACTGTGACCACATGGATCTAACATCTGCTTTATAATTGAGCACATGTGGAACTCTAGCTACAGGATATTTCTGTCTTGGAAAATAACCTTGTTTTCCAGCCTCTAGGCATGTTTCACAACTTTGATTCTATTGACATTTTAGACTAGATACTTTGTTGTGGGGCAGGGGTGGGGAGAATCTAACACATTGTAATATATTTTAGTAACATCCCTGGCCTCTATCTGGTAGATGCTCCTCTCGCCTCCAGATTGTGACGACCAAAAATGCTTCCAGTCATTGACAAATATCCCCTGGGGGAGAAATTGCCTCCTGTTGAGAAGTGCTACTCTAGGGTAATAAAGGCATGGTAGAATGGAATGGGAATGGGACTAAATAAGCTACCATACTCCACAAAATAGATTAATGGGAGGTTAGTGTAGAAGAAAAAGAAATTCCTTGATATCTCAAGGATCAGTGACACAAAAATGTCATTTTAGATATATTAATACCTATTTAAATATACTAATATCAAACTGGAATGAAAGGTCCACCTCGATAGTGGTAGATGAGATAAAGGTAAATTCTAGGCCATTTTTTCCCAATGATGTTGACAGTTAGGGTTTAGAATAAGAGAAATTCTTTCAACATGGTTGCCCTCAGATAAACTCACTTCAGAGCCCCCTCTTTGCTTGAGGTTCTGTCAACATGGCAGAGATGGTTCTTACTATATATGTATGAGTGCAGAGTACCATTAATCTGTCTGCATTTCTCTCCATTTAGCTGTCTTTAAAAACCCAGTAGTTCATAAGTACAATATTGCTATCAGTGTCATCTGACAATTTTCTGCCCTCCATTCCTCATACTTTTATTTCTTGAATCCAGGTTCTATTGGGGGTATGTTTTAAAAGTGGCAATAGAAACTAGTGGACTAGAGGAGAGAGAGAAGAGTCTCCACATTGTGGATAAAGAGTTTTTATTCTGTACAGCTATAAGGATGTCAGTCCCACAGGAAATTGCTTTTGATTCAGGAATCCCTAGAGAGACAGGCACGGAAGAGACAGTAATGTTGCTGTGTGACAGCAGATGGTGAGAATGCAATTGGTCAGCCAGCTCTAATCTTTACATTAAAACAAGTATTGTTGTGGGATAGGAAATTGAGTTAGCAGGTTTAATCTGCTCCTTCCTGATACATAGGTTGGTGCTAGTATATTTATTAGGCACTTACCATGAGCTCAGTCCTATGAAAGATAAAAGAAAAGTGGAAGACATTGTCCTTCCATTAGCAGCCATTATCAATTATTCAGTTATATCAATTATATCAATTCTTGTCTCCGTTTAGTGAGAACTCACAGCACCTAAGTATTGGTTGAACTGCTTTACATACATTAATTACTTCATTAAATGCTTGAAATAATCCTATGAGGGATATACTTTCATTACTTCCATTTTACTTAGCCCTCATACTACATTGCAATAGGAGGACTTCATGCTTAAAAAAGTAGATTAAATAGAATCTAGAGCCTCATAATATAATATCCAAACTTCCCAGAACATAATAAAAAATCACTGCTCTTACCAAGAATGAGGAAAATCACATCTTGAGTGAGAAGAGACAATCAATAGTGCCAACACTACAATAAGCCAGAATTATCTGACAAGGATTTTAAAGCAGCTGTCTTATAGCAATTATGAATTCCCTTGACAAATGAGAAAATATAAAGTCTCAGCAAAAAAAGAGAAGTTATAAAAAAGAAAAAATGGAAATTATAAACCTGAAAAATGAAATAACTGAAATAAAAAATTCACTCGACAGGCTCAATAGTAGAGTGGAGATGACACGATAGATAGAATTGGTAAACTTGAGGACAGAATAATAGAGTTTACTCAGCTTAAACAACAGGAAATAGAAAGAAAAATGAAGAGTCTCAGGAACCTGTGGGACAACAAAAAGAGCTGACATTTCTATCATTGGAGTCCCATAAGGAGAGGAAAGATAGAGTAGAATTGAAATATTTGAAGAAATAATGACTGAAAACTTTCTAAATATGGCAAAAATCACGAACCTACATATTTATGAAGCTGAATCAATCCCAAATGACATAAATACAAAGAAGTCCATGCCAAGACACACTATAATTGAAGTTCTGAAAACTAAAGACAAAGTAAACATCTTGAAGGTGGTCGCAGAGAAACAAGGCATAGCTTATAAGAGAACACAAAATTCAAATGATAGTGAACACAAAATTCAAATGAAACATGGAGGTAAGAAAAATGGTGTGATATTTTTCAAGTACTGAGATAAAAGAACTGTCAACCGTGAATTCTAAATCCAGAAAACTACATGAACTTAGAGAGCGGAAGGGGAAGTTACACCCAAAAGCCTCTAACAGTAGAAGGGAGTATGGATACTGGGGAGACTAAGAGAAATACATGTTGCCTCAAAATATAATGGGTAATTGAAGCCATTTTCCAGGTTAACTAAAATATTTTTGCTCTGTTTTTTACTTTTGTGATTATGGCTGTTTCTCTATTCTTTTAGAAAGAATATTGGATGTCTTCCACCACTGACAAATCTCAAAACATTTACCACTATGTGTTTCTCTTCCCAGTGTGTGAAATTATCTTCTTTGCTACTACTAGGGAGTAGTTTCTGACCAGGCTGAGTAGGCAAGACTGAATTAGCAATTAGTGTCCCTTTGGGGCAGCATATAAGGCATTTTTGGATGAAATCCTTGTTCTGCCTTTGCTTTGACCACCAGGGATTGCATTAGCAAAGCAGGTTTCTCTGAAAAAGAGATTGGATTGAATTGGGTCAGATATTCATAATGATGACACCAAATTCTTGCCAAGATTAGACCTTTGCCATTCAGTGGGAGTAGGTATTTCTTTATTGAAGACACACAAAAAAGCTGGCTTCTCTGACCCTGTCAATGCAAGAACCTTAACAGACAGGTCTAAAGGGAGGAAGGCAGAGCCTCAGAAAACAGAGGTGAAGAAGAAGGGTAAAAGCATTAATTACAAGGAATGACTGGAAGCTCTGCCATTTGAGCTTAGATTAAAAGTCTCCATCAAGATGTGGGAGCATGTGTGTATGTATAACTGATTCAATTTGTTGTAGAGGGAAAACTAACACACTATTGTAAAACAATTATACTCCAATAAAGATGTTAAAAAAAAAAAAAAAGAAGTCTCCATCAGTGCCTGGATTTCTGTTCCTGGAAGTATCTAAGCACTTTTAATCATTCCAAGTTGTATTTAGTGACCTTTATCTCATTTAATATTCTTCATATTCCATAAATATATTGGCCATGAATGATTGTACCCATTCCTTAGATGAGAAAATCATTGCACAGATTTTACATGGTATCTAGAACTTGAAGCTGTTTAAGTATCCTATCTACTGTACCATAGACTTTTGCTATAGACTTAAATCTCCATGTGACTTAAATGATTCCCTCCATTCTGGTTCCTCACTGGCAGGTAGACTCCAAATAGACTTTGCCACTCAGTGATGAGGAGGTAATTCTGTCATGAGTAAATGGATCTTGCAAAGAATCATTGAAGAGAGGCCCTTTTCACTTGGGAAACCACAGCTTGAAGGCTCAAAGCTGTGAAAGATAAATTAACCTTCCCTCGGACTTCGTCCAACCTGCCAAGCAAACTGGAAGTAATTATTTTATGTGGAATGCTTATTGCCATTACAGTGGCAGGGACTTGATTTCACCATTTAGCAGACCCATCTGTTCCTTCCTTGGCAGGCACTCTGATCACATGTCAGGTGGGGCCCTAGCACTCCTGGGCTCTGATTGCAGGGTAAATCTGAGGCTAAGATGTGGGTATATAAAGAGTGAGAGGACCTGGCTCTAGCCCCTAGTCTAGCTGGGGAGATGGAAATAAGAGTGAAATGATAAATACCGTTAGAGGCATATTAGTACCGAAAGAGTTGATCAGATAGTACATGTTCCAAAAATAATAATATGCAGTGCGGTTGCAGCCCATGCCCTGTTTCTGTCACTTGCTAACTCTGTGATCTTGGGCAAGTTACATAACCTCCATGTGCTTTAATTTTCTCAGTTACAAAATAGGCATAATAATGCTTACCTCATTGAGTGTTACGTGAAGGTGGTGTAAAGTGCTCAGCACATAATAAGTATTCAGTAAATGTTAGCTTTTATGGTAAAGAGTTCAGGAGGGACAGAGCCCTGGGGGTGGTCAAAAAGGGCTTTCTTTGGATTGGAAATACTGCTTTGTCTTTTCGCTCCACTTTCACCCCACTTCATAGCTGTGTCTGTCTCATTGGTCACAGCTGGTTGGTCTAAGCATGGTCATCTGACCAAGGAGGAGCCAGTAAGAGTTCTTCCACAGAAAATGTAGAACTGGGAAAGCCATCATCCCCCTGGTGGTTGAGACTTAAGAAGTAAAACTGGGTGCGATGATGGCTGAGTTTCCTGCTATATGGACCAGAGAAGGAAGGATAGGGAAGGCTTTGAGGCCCAGCTAAGGTTGTTGGTTCTTCATTTGACAAACAAGCAGGCATTGGGAGGAGTTTCTGAAGAGGGGCATGAAACCTGAAAATGAGCATTTTGGGGTAGGCTAGATCTCCTCCTTCAGACCTGGGGAGTCTGTTTCCTAGAAATGCCTGCTTTTTAATGATGCTGAAAGTTATTGATCACTGTAGGTGCTGCACAAAGTGTGTATTCAGGGTTTAGTAACATTAGTACTCTCCAGCTTCTAGAGTGTTGACAATATTTTTCCTTTATAGGGAAGTTTCTGCAGTCCTGGCTGTGCCTTAACTACCTTTCTGATTGATCCAATCTAGTTCTTCAGACTAGACAATTACCTCTCATTTCCTTATGGGGAGAAGCTGCCAACAATTTCTGTTTAGATCAGGAGCCATTTGGTGTCGGGTACCACATGGCAGCAGGAAATGAGGAGCTCATATAAACCATCACTTAAGTTCTTGCTGAGACGGTTTTGTTGTCATGATGAGGAATACACATTAAAAAATACCCTTACATCTTCTTAAGAAACAAACCAGTTGTGAAAAATGGCATGCTGGTGTGTTCCTGGAGCTCTGATTTCTGACAGAGACCCTAAAGAGACAGGAACAGTTTTACTATTCTTGTGGCTTTTATGTGCCAGGTAGCCTGGCCATTGGAGTCATTCCTGGCTTTGACACCATTTCTGTGCCTCGTAATATTGTTGCAAGGATTAGATGGTAGACGGCATCAATAAAGAACCTGGCACAGGGAAAATGCTTGACAAATGACAGGAGTTAGTATTGTGCTTAATGATAGTGCCCCAGAATTTGCTAATTTTGTCTTTTTAGTTAGTTCACAAATCTCATTAAGAAGGGAGGACACCGTGTTGTCATCTTCTGAAGTCTTGGATTATTGATCCTGTACCATTTACTTTGTTTCTTCTCTTTTGTGTGCTCTTGAAATGTTGTGTGTATGTGTGTGTGTGTGTGTGTGTGTACACGTGGGTATGTTGTTTGATGAGTTTTTCACACATTCATGGATTCACATAACCACCGCCATGGTCAGGATTCCATCACCCTCCCAAAACCCCCTTAGTGCCCTTTGGCAGCCAAATCCTTCCTCCACCCTTGGCAACCACTGTTCTGTTCGCGATCACGATACTTTTGCCTTTTTCAGAATGTCACATCGGTGGAAACATGTAAATGTAATGTTTTGAAATTTGTTTTTCAGTCAGCATTAATGTCTTTGTTTAATGCATGCTGTCATATTTATCAATAAAGCATTCTTTTTTAAAAATTTACATAATCTGCTTTTATTGGACATCTGAGATATTTCCAAGTCCTTTCAAAACTACTGTGACAATTCTATGCATACATAAATTTGTGTGCACTTCTGTTAGCATTCTCTAAAATATGTGAGTATCTTTTCCTTCACTTTTTACTATAATAAACAGTTAGAACCTTTTTGCATACATCTCTGGGCACGAGTGTAGTATTTCTAAGAATATATCCTCTGAAGCAGAATTCGGAGAATATTCAGAGGGGATGAATATTTTAAAAATTTACTGCCAAATTGCCCTCCTAAAGATCTTACCAATTTATATACTTTCACCAGTAAGAGTATGAAAGTGTCTGTATCCCTCATATACACTACAACTCTGGTTATTTTATTTAAACATTTTAATTTTTACTGATTTGTTAGGTAGAAAGGTGACTTTTTAAAAAAAGAATTGCATTTCCCTGGTAATTGGTGAGGTTGAGCATTTTTCAATATCTTTGTTGATATTTTTACTTCTTGTTCAGTGATTTGCCTGTTCAGAGACTTAGCTGGTTTTTCTTTGTCTTTTGTAATATTGATTTACAGGAGCTCTATAAATAACTAGTGCTTTCTTAATACTTTATCTATTTTATAAAAGCATTCTTTTTTTTTTGGCTGACAAGTATTCCATTGTATGAATATACCACGGTTTATCCATTTGCCCATTGAAGGACATTTATGTCATTTTCAGCTTTCAGCTATTACAAATGAATTGGCTACAAATATTCACATGATCAATCCTTACTTGGATATATGCTTTCTTTTTCTTGGGTGAATACTTGGAGTAGAATGGTTGGGTCTGTTTAACTTTACAAGAAACTGCCAGTATGTTTTCCAGAGTGACTGTATCATGTTGCATTGCCGCCAGTGATGTATGAGAGTTCCAGTTGCTTCACATCCTCACCAGTACTTGGTATTGTCAGTTATATTTTAGCTTTAGCTTCTCTAATAGTTGAGGTTTTAACTTGCATTTCTTTATTGGTTAATGACATTGAGCATGTGTTTGTGTGCTTATTTTTGATCTGTATAGCTTCTTTAGTAAGATACCTGTTCACATCTGCCCAGTTTTTTTAAAATTGAGAAATAATCCATATACCATAAAAGTCACACTTTTAGTGTGTTTTTTTGCATATTCATAAAGTTTTACAACTTTCTTCCTTCTTTTTTTAAAGATTATTCACTTCCTTTACGGAGCATGGTTAAAATTAAAATAGATACTTTAAAGTATATGTCTGATAATTCCAGTATCCATATCATCGTCAGGTAGGTGTGTGTTGATTGTCTTTTCCTTTTCCAGATGTTGAGATTTTTCTGGTTATTTGTGTGTAGATTAATTTTAAATTGTATCCTGGACTTTTTGAATGTCATGTTAGGACACTTGTTTTTATTAAATCATATGGAGAATGTTATTTATTTGTTTGTTTTACCAGGCAGATTTTGTGCAAACTGCCAGTTTCTACTTGTCTCCTCTGAGCTATTGTTCCAGTGTCAGCTCAGTTTCAAAGCCTTTGCAGTGATATTTTGATCTACCTCATGTGAGTGCCATCTAGGTGCCTGCTTGGGAATGGGGCAGTGGTCTACTCTATAATTTAGTTCTTAAAGCTTTTGGCATGTTATTTGGGATCAGATCCATGTGTGCATAGCTCAGAGTAAGTGTAGGAGTTCATACAGAACATTTTGGCCTCACTTTCTCAAGCTCTCTACTCTCTTTGACCTCCCAGATACTACCTGGCTTGAAGAATTTCCTTTCCTGGTCTTTTGACTAGAAAGCTGTGACTTAATTTCTTCGCTCTGTTGTGCCCTTCCCACAATTTGTCTGCTTCTGGGGCTCAGTGGTGGGAGGATATACAGAGAAAAAGAACAATGAGCATTTTCCTCATGCTTTTGGGACCAGTCTCTCTGGTCAGAAGAAAAAGAAAAAAAACCCTCCTCTCTGAGTTTTAGGCACCTGTTCAGCTTCTGGTGCCATTACTAGCTCCAGCACTGTGTGATTGCCTGCAACTAGAGAGAGAAAATGGGAAAAAAATGTTTTTTTTCCAACTCTGTATTATCCAGAGGGCCCCCTTTCTGTTCTTTGGACCGGAAACAGAGCTCTTTTGGAGGTCTCTCTGTCTGCTCTCCATATGCAGTTCTGGGTTCCAAGATGCCTTTGAATCTAGGTCAGGAGATTTTGGAAGGGGGAAAGTGGGAAGCTAACTACTGGCGTAGTAGTACTTAGAATTCTGGTTTCCATCCCTAATCTGCCTGCCACTATTTATTTTTCAGCTGCTCCATGCATTTTGTCCAGAGTTTTTAATTTCATTGAGTGCCTCCTCCATTTTGAACAGAACCTGAATGCTCCTTTATTTTTGACAAAGGAAAAATGATCTTTTGAGGCAATAGCTAAGCTCTGGTCCTTTTTTAAATCATGAAAGTTACATAGAGTGATAGTAAAGCACGTGGACCATAGATCCATCTGCTTGGGTTCAAATCTTGATTCCGTCACATTCTAGATGCACAGCATTTACCAAGTTACTTGATTTCTGCGATTCAAAGAGCCATCTTTGATAATAACAGAAAATACTTCATAGGGTTAATATGAGTTTATATTTATAAAGCATTAGAACTTTGCCTGACACATAGTAAGTGATATCTAAGTGTTCTTTATATAAACTAATGTCTGTTGGCCCCATAGATTATAAGAAATGAGTTTTATTTCTGCATTTCCCAATTCCCTTGGTGTTTAACTTATCATTTTTTTGTAGAAGGCTATAGAGAGAGTAAAAATACCATAGGCATTAGAATCAGGATGATCTGAATTTAAATCCAGTGTGAAATATCTAGCCCAATATCACTCACATGTAGGGAGCAATGTAAATGTTCCTTCCCCCTTAATATAAAAGAAAATGTACAATGTCCAAAGTTCACTATTCTTGATTATTGTCCTAGTGCTACTTCCTCATGCATTCATCCATCAATTCATTTCTTGATTTATTGATTAGTTAATTAAAAATTTATTAAATACCCACTTTGTTCCAGGACATGTGCTAGGTGCCAGGGAAATACTGGTGAGCAAAATAGACATGATTCCTGCCATCATGGAGGTTACATTAATCAAAGAATCATCTAAACATACAATTACAAATTATGATGGCTACACTGAAGAAAAAGTACATAGTATTTTCTGAACACATAACAGAGGGATCTAACCTAACTGCAGGAGGTGAGGGGAGAAGGTGGTAAATAATGGCTTGAGTTGAGTCTGAATAATGAGTGGAAACTAAATTGGCCAATTGGCAAGTAAGGGGTAGAGAGGGCAGTGCTTTCAGTGGCCCTGTAGTGTGATGAGAATAGCATGTTCAGGAGCCAGTATGGTTGATGAGGTGGCTAGGGAGGGAGTTAGTTAGTTCAGAGGAGAATGGCAACCAAAGAGGGTGAAACAAGATGGAATTAGGTTGGGGAAGGCCTCTTGAGCTTTGTGCAAGACTGTATTATAAGAACAAGATGAAGGAATTGAAGATTTTTAAATGGGATACAGGGTGGGATAGGAGGGGACAATGATAGGACCACATTTACTTGGGAAGATGACACCCATGACCACCTCCATGTGGATGGTTTGAGGCTTACAGTCATTGCTCCAAGTCTAGGTTTGCTTAGAATCAATGTCCTCCTCTGGGTTTTTTTTTTTTTTTAACGGTTCGCAGGCCTCTCACTGTTGTGGCCTCTTCCGTTGCGGAGCGCAGGCTCCGGACGCGCAGGCTCAGTGGCCGTTGCTCACGGGCCTAGCCACTCTGCGGCATGTGGGATCCTCCCAGACCAGGGCACGAACCCGTGTCCCCCGCATCGGCGGGCGGGCTCTCAACCACTGTGCCACCAGGGAAGCCCTTCCTCTGGGTTCTTAAGAGGCACCACCAGTCTCTCCACAGTGAAAGTCAAAAAGCCTGGCATTTAAAGATATGGTTGAAGATGACATCCGCTGTCTAATGGTCTTCCCACACCTTTGGGATGTATTTTGTTGGTTTAGGCAAATAATCTTCCTCTGGAAGCTGACATCAGGAACTGTAGGAATGAGTTCTCTTTGTGGTGGGAAAGAATGAAACAGACCCGCCAAGAGAAGTACAGATGGGAGAAGACAGCTCCCAGGATATCTGAGTTTCTGGATCCAGTCAATCCTGAAACTGTTTCCACTCTTACTTTTTCTATGGTTTGTGTTTCCTGGACCAGTGAATTTTTTGTGCTTAAGCCAGCTTGCCACCAAAAGAGTCCTGTCATTCTTTCAAGAAGTTCTCAGGGACCAAGTTTTGCTTTGTGTGCTAACTAATTTAACTCAAGAATTAGCTGGGGTCACTGTGTCCTTTGGCATAAACCTCCATCCCACATGCAGAAGGAAAAGGCAGTGTTTTTCCTTGTGTGTGTGTGTGTGTGTGTAGGTGGGGGCAGGAAATAGGGGAGTGGGATGAAGGGAGTATGTGAAAGTTCTCTGGCATCTGGCTCTGCCCTCAGTGAACTCTCAACCATATTCAGTTCTCACATCTGGCAACTCTTTTTCTCTGCCTTCCAAATCAGGAACATTGCCCTGTTAACCTCAGTTACCCCAGATCATTGTCACCAGGCATAGGTGTGTTTTACATCTTGCTCCAAGTCGGGGTGGCAGAAATGTTGACATTTCAAAATTGCAAACAACTTAAATTTAGACGTCAAATCTTCTTAAAATATACCAGAATATCTCCATGATCACTCTTCACTGTACGCTTCTGCCTCCTGCCATGCTTACCCCTTGCTGTGTTGTCCAGTCCTAAATCCTTTGAAATTCCTACGTAGGCAAGTTTTTTATCGTTTGATTTCACTGTCTCCATATAGAACCTCCCACCTAGAGCAGCTTGCTTACAAAGACAGCCCCCCACCTTGAGAAAACCCCCTACTAGCTGTTAAAGTTTTCTTTCACCCTACTTCACTGTCTACACTCTCTGGTTTGCCTCTTTAACATCTCCTTTACTTTCTATTGTTATTTTTACCTCCTCCCCTTAAATGCAGCAAAAAACAAACAAAAAAACTCTTGGTGTTGATTCTTAACAGTGTGCTTTGTGCTCACTGAGCAAATGGCTTTGAAAGGATCATTTTCCCTCATCTCCTGGGATCAGGGAAGAGGCCCCAACCCACTCCCCTCACCCCTGCAACTCACTAATTCTAAGGTACCAAGTTGGCATCAGCTCTGAGCAGTCTTTTTGTGTCATGTAACCCTTCCTCTTTCCTCCCGCCCCCCATGCCCAATAGGAGCTTTGGCAAAAGAAAGAAAGAAAAAAACCTGACTGGGTTCCAGCTCTTCTTTTGCCTTTTTCTCCCAGATCTCATGTTACTTGAATGAGGAGGCTCTCTGTCGATTGAACCTCCTGTGTTCAGCTTTTTGAGCTGACAGCTTCCCTTTCTTCTCCTGCCATGAGAAAGCTTTCTGGGGCTCAGGCGTGCTCCCTTTCTCTGGCATGGAGGTGGAACAGTGCTCCAGCTCAGGTCAGCCCCAGGAGTATAGGATTGCTCAGCCCTTGACCCCGCAATAGCTGGCCTTGGCACTGCTGTCCCTCTGCTGTCTGCTCATGTACCGTGTTCCAGGCAACACTGATATTGGTGGATGACCTTTCGTCTTAGGCATAGCTTTCTTCTCAAACACAGGAGAAGGGAATGCAGGAAGGGCAGAGCAGTGAGGGGTGCCTTCTGTGGCACAAACACGTGGCCTTACTAATGTCAGTGGTCTACTGGACTTCCCTAACTATAGCCAGGAAGATTGCCTGTAGGAGATAGAATAAGACTGTAAACGCACCCTTCACCTTTCCTCCTTCCTTGTAATCTATAAACTGTAAAAAGTAAGTGTTATGCATTTTTTTTCATGCCATGCAGTCCCTATCGTATACATTCCACACACCAGATCCTAAAAAAATTTGAAGGCATTACAAAAAGTGAAAAGATGTCAGGTGTCACTAATAACATTAATCAACAGTCAGTCATTGTTGACATCATTACCATTTATGGATCACTGAATTGCACACTAGGTACTATGCAAAGACCTTCAAATGGAATGTCTGATTGAATCCTCCCAACAATCCTATGAATTTGATTTGATCTTTCTCTCTATCTTATAAACAGAGACAGAGAGGTTAGCCATTTAAACCCAGCAAATTTGTACTGGAGCCGGAATTTGAACCCAAACTACCTCCACTCTGTATGCTGAATCGCATACTGTGTTCATGCATGTCATGGATCTATCAGGAAAGTGGTCTTGACCCTTGATGGATATAGTACAGTTGTTAATGAAAAAACTCATATCTATGCAAGGAAAAGCAAAGAGAGTTTTTCTTCTTTGTTTTGTGTTTTCCTGTAAACATCAGTCTTTGGATGATTTCAGCTCATGACACTCTGATGCCAGGTAGACTGAAGGAGTTCAGATTCCCTGAGAGGTATCTTTGGAGCAAAACTGGAAGTTTAGAGACTGCTTCTGTCATCCTAACACTAAATAAGTGTTTTAAGGAACAGAAAAGCCAGAGATTTGGTATGCAGTGTAGAAAAGCAAAGCACAGAGACATGGAAATGTCCAGAGTTTGGATGTTCAAAGGAAATTAAAAGGCTTGGTGACTCTTCACTGTATAGTGCATTTGTAACTCTCTCATTTAACCAACATCATGCAGCCATGAACCAGGCCCTGGCTATGGGCTAAGTATTGGGAGTGTAGCATGATAGCTTGAGCCTTCTTCCCTGAGGCTTATGTTTTAGTGGGGATAGATGGACAGAAACAAGCAAACAACTGTGTTGATTTCAGGTAGTGATAAATCAGTGCTGTGCAGAGAGTAAAGCAGTGTAATGGGTTAGATAGAGACTGGTTAGACTAAGGCATCTGGGAAGACTTCTTTGAGGTGGGGGCATTTGAGCTAAGGCCATCTATGCTTGGGTTTATTTCTGGGCTTTCTTGGGTTTATTCTATTCCAATAAAGTCACTATGAAAATTCCAATGGAACTCTTCATAGAAATAGAAAAAATTCTGAAATTCACATGGAACCACAGAAGACCCCGAATAGCCAATGCAATATTGAGCCAGAAGAACAGAGTTGGAGGCATCACGGTACCTAATTTCAAATTATATTACAAAGCTATAGTCATCAAAACAGTATGGTACTGGCTTAAAAACAGACACATAGACAAATTGAACAGAATAAAAAGCCCAGAAATAAACCCAAGCATAGACAGTCAAGTGATTTTTGACAAGAATGCCAAGAATACAAAATAGGGAAAGCATAGTCTCTTCAGTAAATGATGTTGGGAAAACTGGATATCCATATACAAAAGAATGAAATTGGACCTTTATCTGGCACTAAACCAGTCTACTCTTAGCAAGTTTTCACTGTTTAATACAGTATAATTAACTATAGTCATCATGCTGAAGATTCAATCTCTAGCCTTATTCATCCAATATAACGGCAACTTTGTATATATACAATGGACTAATACTAAGCCATAAAAAAGAGTGAAATAATGCCATTTGTAGCAACCTGGATGGACCTAAAGATTATCCTCTTAAGTGAAGTAAGTTAGACAGGGAGAGACAAATATCATATGATATCACTTACATGTGGAATCTAAAAAAACGATACAAATGAACTTATTTACAAAACAGACTCAAAGACATAGAAAACAAGCTTATGGTTACCAAAGGGGATAGCAGGGTTGGGGGGAGATAAATGAGGAGTTTGGGATTAACGTATACCTACTACTATATATAAAATAAATAACCAACAAGGACCTACTGCATAGCACAGGGAACTACACTCAATATCTTGTAATAACCTATAATGGAAAAGAATCTGAAAAAAAATGAATCACTTTCCTGTAAATTAACTATACTTCAATTTTAAAAAAATGGTTTAAAAAAGATTTTCTCTATTTTTAAGTAATTTGATTATGCTGTTAATTGGTAAACTTTTTTTTTTCATCTTTCTTGTGCTTGAAGTTTATAGAACTTCTTGGATTCTTGGTCTTATAGGTTATGTTAAATTGGAAGAAAATTAGTCATTATTTCTTCAAATATTCTTTTCTGTCCCTGTACTTTTTTAAACACTGTAATGACACATAGGTTACACTGCTTGAGGTTGTGCCACAGTGCACTGATGCTCTGTTCCATTTTTTAAAATTTTTTTCTTTCTCTTTTTCATTTTAGAGAGTTTCATTTTTGTGTCATTAAATTCTCTAATCTTTTCTTCTGCAGTATCTAATCTGTCATTAATCCCGTCCAGTGCTTTTACCCTTACACATTGTAGTTCTCATTTATCCAAGTTTAATTTGGGTGTTTTTTATATTGTCCATGTTTGTACTTAACAAGTACAGTCTTCCCTCTGTGGTTTTAAAAAAATATCTAGATTGCATTATAATAATTTTAATGTTCTTTTCTGTTCATTTTAACATCTGGGTAAATTCTGGATTGGTTTCAATGGATTGAGTTTTCTCCTCATAATGGATTCTATTTTTCCCACTTCTTTCCATGCCTGGTAATTTTTTTTTTTTTTTTTTGCAGTATGCGGGCCTCTCACTGTTGTGGCCTCTCCTGTTGCGGAGCACAGGCTCTGGACGCACAGGCTCAGCGGCCATGGCTCACGGGCTTAGTTGCTCCGCGGCATGTGGGATCTTCCCGGACCAGGGCACGAACCCGTGTCTCCTGCATCGGCAGGCGGATTCTCAACCACTGCGCCACCAGGGAAGCCCCATGCCTGGTAATTTTTGATTGGATACCAGATATTTGCCAGTAATATGCTGAATTCTTCAGGAGCACTCTCTGCAGATCTGTAGTCTTTTTCTGTGTAACTCTTTCCTCTTGGTACTCTGCCTGTGAATGCTAGCTGTCATGCTCTCTTTGGACACTCATGTTCATATCCTCAATCAGGGAATTTGCCTAGCACCACCTGAGTTTCCCCTGCCTGTGCCATGGACTGGAAACTCTTTCAGTGGAGTTAAGCTTGGGAAACTGCAGGGCTCCCCTCATTTGTTTCCTGTATCTCAGGTATGACTGTCCTTTGTTGACTGATGCTCAGTGTCTTGGAAACCATTGTTTCATATATTTTGTCTGTGTTTTAAGTGATTTCAGGAGCAGAGGTCCCTGTTACTAAATCATGGCTGAAAGTGAAAACCCTGAAGATCATTTTTTAAATAAATGACTTATAATAACAGAAAGGGTTACTAATAATATATGATCCCTTTGGCTTTCAGATATCTCTTGGGATGACTTAGCACAGTAGGTGAGGGCATATCCATTACATATTCATTACAAAACATAATGAACATTTTACTTTAAAAAGTAAATATTCTAATGTTAAGGTGCAAGGTATGTGATAGAAGTAAAGTATTTAAATACTGATTTACTAATATTTTAGAACTCTGGCAGTTAAATTTGACACAATATCAGTGAAAGTATTCTCACTGTACAGGCCGGTTACTAATGACAGCCCATCTATGATGCTAATGGAACAAATAATGATTCTGTAAAGTTTTAGTGGGAGATTATTTCTGTTTCTGTGCAGTCGATGCTCAAGATAAGAGTAAATTCATTTTCTCTAACAAGGGAATTTTGTTTATGATATGGGAAAACTCATTCCTCATAATGAACAGGAGTTAGCTTGTCATTGACTTAGAGGGCTGAGAAAACTCCCAGGTAAATGGTAATCACTTTCATAGATATTCGTCAAATAAAAAATTGTATTCTCTATCAGTTGCAAGAATAGCAAACTGGTGGCTTGTGTGTAGTATTCTTCCTGTCCACATGTTTTAAAAATCAGGAGATTTCACTGATTCATCCAGATTTTCAGTTTCTCTTTGATGAGGGAATCTCCCTATTAATAAACTTGACCCCTTTTATTCATTTATATTAGCTGCATGGCCTGTGTATTCATCTGAGTTTGCAACCCCTTCCTCAGTACTTCATCCTTCCCATTTTTTTTTCATTGAAATATCTTCCTAATAAAGATAATGTCTACAATATTGTGAGTAGTAAAAATACATCATCAAAGCAGGATTGATCGGAAAGGCACTTTAAACTTATTATTTCTATCTTCTGATGGAACAATGGCCACTGTTTTTAGATAAGTGATATCATATGATGTTTGTCTACCTGAAACTTAACACAACATTGTAAATCAACTATATGCCAATAAAAATTATTAAAAAATAAAATAAAATAATGGCCACAAAGCCTTTGACACTACTCACATTGAAAGACGCGATCTATGTCTTTTCTCTTTTTTTCCCCCTTGAATCTATACAGGCTTGTGACTCAGTTTGAACCAGTAGCATGGGGCAGAAGTAACACTGTGACTTCCTACTGTAGGTTAAAAGGTAATGCAGCTTTTCTTTTGTTTTCTAGATACCTGCTTTTGGAGCCTAGAATTGCCAGTTATGCAGTTTGACCACCCTGAGGTGGTCATATTATGGGGAAGCCCAGGCAGGCCACATGGAGTAGGGGCTGTAACCTACAGTTCCACCTAAGGACCCAGCCAGTAGCCATCATGAACTGTCAGACCTGAGTGAAGATGCTCCAGGTGATTTCAGATTTCAGTCATAAAGTCATCCTTAGCCATCAAGAACTCCTAGCTGAGGACTCAGATACTGTTGAGTACAGACAAACTCTTCCCTTTAGACCTTGTCTAGATTTTGTTTCATAGAATGTGTAAACGTGGAAAAAAATGGTTGTTTTTATGTGCTAAATTATGGGGTAGCTTTTCACACAATAGTAACTGGGACATAAATATTTCAAAACTTATTTGAAGGAATTCTACACTAAAGAGCACATACACTGATCTGAACCTCCCTATCTGTAAAATGGGGATGATAGTTTCTATAAGACTAAGGGAATGAAAGCCTGAAAGTGTGTAATGTACCAATTCCAGTGCCTGCATGTGGTAGGTTCTTGCTTTTAAAAATAATTAAAACGAGTAATTTATCACTATGTAACACAAGTTCAACGATAGAAATTTAGAAGGGACACTAGTACTAAAATGATTTCTGTTGGTATTTACCCCACCCAAATCCTAATCCCTCGTTACAAATGGAACTATTGCAGAAGAAATTATTTGGATTCTGAGTGAAAAATCTGGTTAAATGGAAGGCACACTACACAAAGGCAGTGTTCTAGGTACTTGGTGAAAAACCAAAACATGGCTTTTTACCCTTTAATCAGCTGTAAATGGGACTTGTAGGTTTTTCAGGTAATTAGGAAAGTCAGTTAATTCAAATAATCATAAACATTTGATACCTTAAATACCTTAAACTCTTTATTTTAACTAAACACATCCACTGTACCTTACACAGTAATCTACATTTATAGTCTTTATCTCTCGGGCCAAGGCCTTTTCTTTTCTTTTCTTTTTTTTTTTTTTTAAATCTTTACTGGAGTATAATTGCTTTACAATGTTGTGTTAGTTTCTGCTTTATAACAAAGTGAATCAGCTATATGTATACACATACCCCATTACCCCATATCCCCTCCCTCTTAAGCCTACCTCCCACCCTCAGCGAGCTGATCTCCCTGTTCAATGTAGCTGCTTCCCACTAGCTAGCTGTTTTACATTTGGAAGTGTATATATGTCAGTGCTACTCTCTTACTTCGTCCCAGCTTACCCTTCCACCACCCATGTCCTGACCTCCATTCTCTACATCTGCGTCTTTATTCCTGTCCTGCCCCTAGGTTCGTCAAAACCATTTTTCTTTTTGATTCTATATATATGTGTTAGCATACGGTATTTGTTTTTCTCTTTCTGACTTCACTCTGTATACAGACTAGGTCCATCCACCTCACTACAAATAACTCAATTTCGTTTCTTTTTATGGCTGAGTAATATTCCATTGTATATATGTGCCACATCTTCTTTATCCATTCAACTGTCGATGGACACTTAGGTTGATTCCATGTCCTGGCTATTGTAAATAGAGCAGCAGTGAACATTGTGGTACATGACTTTTTGAATGGTTTTCTCAGGGTATATGGCCAGTAGTGGGATTGCTGGGTCATATGGTAGTTCTATTTTTAGTTGTTTTAGGAACCTCCATACAGTTGTCATAGTAGATGTATCAGTTTACATTCCCACCAACAGTGCAAGAGGGTTCCCTTTTCTCCATACCCTCTCCAGCATTTATTGTTTCTAGATTTTTTGATGATGGCCATTCTGACTGGTGTAAGGTGATACCTCACTGTAGTTTTAATTTGCATTTCTCTAATGATTAGTGATGTTGAATATCCTTTCATGTGTTTGTTGGCAGTCTATATCTTCTTTGGAAAAATTTCTGTTTAGCTCTTCTGCCCATTTTTGGATTGGGTTTTTCTTGTTTTTTTTTTTTTTTTTGCTATTGAGCTGCATGAGCTGCTTGTATATTTTGGAGATTAATCCTTTGTCAGTTGCTTCATTTGCAAATATTTTCTCCCATTCTGAGTGTTGTTTTTTTTCATCTTGTTTATGGTTTCCATTGCTGTGTAAAAGCTTTTAAGTTTCATTAAAAGTTTCCATTTGATTTTGTTTTTATTTCCATTTCTCTAAGAGGTGGGTCAGAAAGGATCTTGCTGTGATTTATGTCATAGAGTGTTCTGCCTATGTTTTCCTCTAAGAGTTTTATAGTGTCTGGCCTTACATTTAGGTTTTTAATCCATTCTGAGTTTATTTTTGTGTATGGTGTTAGGGAGTGTTCTAATTTCATTCTTTTCCATGTAACTGTCCAGTTATGCCAGCACCATTTAGTGAAGAGACTGTCTTTTCTCCACTGTATATTCTTGCCTCCTTTATCAAAGATAAGGTGACCATATGTGCGTGGGTTTATCTCTGGGCTTTCTATCGTGTTCCATTGATCTGTATTTCTGTGCCAGTACCATACTGTCTTGATTACTGTAGCTTTGTAATATAGTCTGAAGTCCGGGAGTCTGATTCCTCCAGCTCTGTTTTTCTTTCTCAATATTGCTTTGGCTCTTCGGGGTCTTTTGTGTTTCCATACAAATTGTGAATTTTTTTGTTCTAGTTCTGAGAAAGATGCCGTAGGTAGTTTGATAGGGATTGAATTGAATCTGTAGATTGCTTTGGGTAGTATAGTCATTTTCACAATATTGATTCTTCCAATCCAAGAACATGGTATATCTCTCCATCTGTTTATATCATCTTTAATTTCTTTTATCAGTGTCTTATAGTTTTCTGCATAAGGGTCTTTTGCCTCCTTAGGTAGGTTTATTCCTAGGTATTTTATTCTTTTTGTTGCAATGGTAAATAGGAGTGTTTCCTTAATTTCTCTTTCAGATTTTTCATCATTAGTGTATAGGAATGCAAGAGATTTCTGTGCATTAATTTTGTATCCTGCTACTTTACCAGATTCATTGATTAGCTCTAGTAGTTTTCTGGTAGCATCTTTAGGATTCTCTATGTATAGTATCATGTCATCTGCAAACAGTGACAGTTTTATTTCTTCTTTTCTGATTTGGATTCCTTTTATTTCTTTTTCTTCTCTGATTGCTGTGGCTAAAACTTCCAAAACTATTTTGAATAATAGCGGTGAGAGTGGACAACCAACCTTGTCTTATTCCTGATCTTAGAGGAAATGGTTTTGGCTTTTCACTAATGAGAACAATGTTGGCTGTGGGCTTGTCATATGTGACCTTTATTATGTTGAGGTAGGTTCCCTCTATGCCTACTTTCTGGAGAGTTTTTTTCATAAATGGGTGTTGAATTTTGTTGAAAGCTTTTTCTGTGTCTGTTGAGTTTATCATATGATTTTTATGCTTCTGTTTGTTAATATGGTATATATATCACATTGATTGGTTTGAGTATATTGAAGAATCCTTGCATTTCTGGGATAAACTGCACTTGATCATGGGGTATGATCCTTTTAATGTGCTGTTGGATTCTGTTTGCTAGTATTTTGTTGAGGATTCCTGCATCTATGTTCATCAGTGATATTGGCCTGTAGTTTTCTTTATTTGTGACATCTTTGTCTGGTTTTGGTATCAGGGTGATGGTGGCCTCGTAGAATGAGTTTGGGAGTGTTCCTCCCTCTGCTATATTTTGGAAGAGTTTGAGAAGCATAGGTGTTAGCTCTTCTCTAAATGTTTGATAGAATTCACCTGTGAAGCTGTCTGGTCCTGGACTTTTGCTTGTTGGAAGATTTTTAATCACAGTTTCAATTTTAGTGCTTGTGATTGGTCTTTGTATTTTCTATTTCTTCCTGGTTCAGTCTCAGAAGGTTGTGCTTTTTAAAAATTTGTCCATTTCTTCCAGGTTGTCCATTTTATTGGTATATAGTTGCTTGTAGTAATCTCTCATGATCCTTTGTATTTCTGCAATGTCAGTTGTTAGTTCTCCTTTTTCATTTCTAATTCTGTTGATTTGATCTTCTCCTTATTTTTCTTGATGAGTCTGGCTAATAATTTATCAATTTTGTTCATCTTCTCAAAGAACTAGCTTTTAGTTTTATTGATCTTTGCTATTGTTTCTTTTGTTTCTTTTTCATTTATTTCTGATCTCATCTTTATGATTTCTTTCCTTCTGCTAATAACTTTGGGGTTTTTTTGTTCTTCTTTCTATAATTGCTTTAGGTGTAAGTTTAGGTTGTTTATTTGAGATTTTTCTTATTTCTTGAGGTAGGCTTGTATTGCTATAAACTTCCCTCTTAGAACTGCTTTTGCTGTATCCCATAGTTTTTGGGTCATTGTGTTTTCATTGTTATTTGTTTCTAGGTATTTTTTGATTTCCTCTTTGATTTCTTCAGTGATCTCTCGGTATTTTAGTAGCATATTGTTTAGCCTCCATGTATTTGTATTTTTTACAGATTTTTTTCCTGTAATTTATACCTAGTCTCATGGCATTGTGGTCAGAAAAGATGCTTGATATGATTTCAGTTTTCTTAAATTTACTGTGGGTTGATTTGTGACCCAAGATATGATCTATCCTGGAGAATGTTCCATGAGCACTTGAGGAGAAAGTGTATTCTCTTGATTTTGGATGGAATGTCCTGTAAAGGTCAATTAAGTCCATCTTGTTTAATGTGTCATTTAAAGCTTGTGTTTCCTTATTTATTTTCATTTTAGATGACCTGTCCATTGGTGAAAGTGGGGTGTTAAAGTCTCCTACTATGATTGTGTTACTGTCGATTTCCCCTTTTATGGCTGTTAGTGTTTGCCTTACGTATTGAAGTCCTCCTGTGTTGGGTGCATAAATGTTTACAATCATTATATCGTCTTCTTGGATTGATCCCTTGATCATTATGTAGTGTCCTTCTTTGTCCTTTGTAACAGTCTTTATTTTAAAGCCTATTTTGTCTGATATGAGTATTGCTACTCCAGCTATCTTTTGATTTCCATTTGCATGGAATATCTTTTTCCATCCCCTCACTTTCAGTCTGTATGTGTCCCTAGGTATGAAGTGGGTCTCTAATAGACAGCATATATATGGGTCTTGTTTTTGTTTCCATTCAGCCAGTCTGTGTGTTTTGGTTGGAACATTTAATCCATTTATATTTAAGATAATTATCGATATGTATGTTCCTATTACCATTTTCTTAATTGTTTTGGGTTTGTTTTTGTAGGTGTTTTCCTTCTCTTGTGTTTCCTGCCTAGAGAAGTTCCTTTAGCATTTGCTGTAAATCTGGTTTGGTGTTGCTGAATTCTCTTAACTTTTGCTTTTCTGTAAAGGTTTTAATTTCTCCGTCGAATCTGAATGAGATCCTTGCTGAGTCGAGTAATCTTGGTTGTAGGTTTTTCCTTTTCATCACATTAAATATGTCCTACCACTCCCTTCTGTCTTGCAGAGTTTCTGCTGAAAGATCAGCTGTTAACCTTATGGGGATTCCCTTGTATGTTATTTGTTGCTTTTCCCTTGCTCTTAATATTTTTTCTTTGTATTTAACTTTTGATAGTTTGATTAATATGTGTCTTGGCGTGTTTCTGCTTGATTTTATCCCGTATGGGACTCTCTGCACTTCCTGGAGTTGATTGACTATTTCCTTTACCATATTAGGGAAGTTTTCAACTATAATCTCTTTAACTATTTTCTCAGGCCTCTCACTGTTGTGGCCTCTCCCGTTGTGGAGCACAGCCTCTGGATCCGCAGGCCCAGCGGCCACGGCTCACAGGCCCAGCCGCTCCGCGGCATGTGGGATCTTCCTGGACTGGGGTACAGACCCGTGTCGCGTGCATTGGCAGGTGGATTCTCAACCACTGCACCACCAGGGAAGCCCCACCTTTCTTTTTCTCTTCTTCTTTTCGAACCCGTATAATTTGAATGTTGGTGCGTTTAATGTTGTCCCAGAGGTCTCTGAGACTGTCCTCAATTCTTTTCATTCTTTTTTCTTTATTTTGCTCTGGGGAAGTTATTTACACTATTTTCTCTTCCAGGTCACTTACCTGTTCTTCTGCCTGAGTTATATTGCTATTGATTCCTTCTAGAGAATTTTAAATTTCATTTATTGTGTTGTTCATCATTGTTTGTTTGCTCTTTAGTTCTTCTAGGTCCTTGTTAAACGTTTCTTGTATTTTCTCCGTTCTATTTCCGAGATTTTGGATCATCTTTAGTATCATTGCTCTGAAGTCTTTTTCAGGTATACAGCCTATTTCCTCTTCATTTGTTTGGTGTGGTGGGTTTTTACCTTGCTCCTTCATCTGCTGTATATTTCTCTGTTTTCTCATTTTGTTTAAATTACTGTGTTTGTGGTCTCCTTTTTGCATGCTATAGGTTCATAGTTCCCATTGTTTTTGGTGTCTGCCTCCAGTGGGTGAGGTTGGTTCAGTGGCTTGTTTAGGCTTCTTGGTGGAGGGGTCTGGTGCCTGTGTTCTGGTGGGTCAGGCTGGATCTTGTCCTTCTGGTGGGTAGGGCCACGTCCAGTGGTGTGTTTTGGAGTGCCTGTGAACTTTGTATGACTTCAGGCAGCCTCTCTGCTAATGGGTAGGGTTGTGTTCCTTTCTTGCTAGTTGTTTGGCATGTGGCATCCAGTGCTGGAGCTTGCTGTCGTTGAGTGGAGCTGGGTCTTAGTGTTGAGACAGAGATCTCTGGGAGAGCTTTCACTGATTGTTATTACATGGAGCCGAGAGGTCTCTGGTGGTCCAGTGTCCTGGACTTGGCTCTCTCACCTCAGAGGCTGAGGCCTGACACCTCGCTGGAGCACCAAGACCGTGCCAGCCACACGGCTTGGAAGAAATGGAAGGAAAAAAAAAAAGAAAAAAATCCCACCAAAACCAAACAGAGAGAACCCCAAACCAAAAAGTAAAAGCAAAACTAAACAGACAAAAATCACAGAAAGAAGCATACACATACACACTCACAGAAAGAGAAAAAAGAAAAAAAAAGAGCATCCAATCCAGTAAACAAATCCACCAATGATAAGAAGCACTAAATGTAAACTAAGATAAACATAAAAACCAGGAACAAATCAGATGCAGAAAGCAAGCCCCAAGTCTACAGTAGTTCCCAAAGTCCACTGCCTCAATTTTGTGAACATTCATTGTCTGTTCCATTCACCAAGTTGATTGTGGAGATTTAATCTGCTGCTCCTGAGGCTGCTGGGAGAGATTTCCCTTTCCCTTCTTTGTTTGCACAACTCCTGGGTTTCAGCTTTGGTTTTGGCCCCACCTCTACGTGTAGGTCTCCCTCAGGCATCTGTTCACCACCCAGACAGGAGGGGGTTAAAGCAGCAGCTGATTAGGGCCCTCTTGCTCACTCAGGCCAGGCAGAGGGAGTGGTAAAGTATTGATAATTGGAATGCAGGGTGAGCCTGCCGTGGCAGAGGCTGGTGTGATATTGCCACAGTCTGAGGCGCACTCTGTGTTCTCCTGGGGAAGTTTTCCCTGGATCTCAGGACCCTGGCGGAGGTGTGCTGCACAGGCTTTTGGGAGTGTGTGGGTAGTGACCTGTGCTTGCACACAGGATTTTTGGTGGCAGCAGCGGCAGCGTTAGTGTTTCATGTTTGTCTCTGTGTTCCGAGCTGATAGCTGCGGTGCATGCCTGTCTCTGGAGCTTGCTTAGGTGGTGCTCTGCCTTCTGTGGGCACACGGAACAGGAATCCCCTCTCCTCACACACGCTGGAACAATGGTCTCTTGCTTCTTCTCCAGGTCCAGATTTTTTCCCGGACTCCCTCCGGCTAGCTGTGGCACACTAGCCCCCCTTCAGGCTGTGTTCACGCAGCCAACCCCAGTCCTCTCCCTGGGATCTGACCTCCGAAGCCCGAGCCTCAGCTTCCAGCCCCCGTCCATCCCGGTGGGTGAGCAGACAAGCCTCTCAGGCTGGTGAGTGCTGGTCGGCACCGATCCTCTGTGCGGGAATCTCTCCACTTTGCCCTCTGCACCCCTATTGCTGAGCTCTCCTCCATGGCTCCTAAGCTTCCCCCCTGCCCACCCCCCCATCCCCGCCGGTGAAGGGGCTTCCTAGCGTGTGGAAACTTTTCCTCCTACAAAGCTCCTTCCCAGAGGTGCAGGTCCCATCCCTATTCTTTGGTCTCTGTTTTTTCTTTTATCTTTTGCTCTACTCAGGTCTAGGGCAAAAGGTCTAGGTGGGGATATTCTTGCCTTTTGGGAAGTCTTAGGTCTTCTGCCAGTGTTCAGTAGGTGTCCTGTAGGAGTTGTTCCACATGCAGATGTATTTCTGATGTATTTGTGGGGAGGAAGGTGATCTCGTCTATTCCACCATCTTGAAGGTCTCTCCCAAGGCCTTTTCTTAAGGTATGGGTTCTGTAATTGCAGCTTCACATTGCCTTTATTGCATTAAACTGTAACTGTGGTATATATTGACTATGATTTCTATTTCAATTTCTTTAAAGAGGAGTGAGAACTTAATGGAGCTCGAGAGGCAATTGAGTGCAGAGCAGATCCCATTTATATTTTTGCAGCCTAATTTGATAGCCATTTTAAATCACTCATCACTTGATTCTTTTTAAAGCATGTATCTCAGTTTTGAACATCAATTCTTTTTTTACATTCATAAAAATAGGTGGCTACACCTGTGAATTGGTCATGGAAGCACCCTCCAGTCCCTATATTTTTGTATGTGTGTTATAGTTAAATTCCATAAAACGGTTATAGATAGTGTTCAGTGGGAGGGAGAAGGGAGTTATAACTTTTCACCCTGGCATTGGAAAGGTGTCAGTAAAGACTTATTGAGTCAGTAGGTCCTCTGCTGTATCTGGAAGGATGGCAGAGTTGGAAATGCTAGCAGTATGGTGGAGAATACTCTCTGCAGATGGGAAGGCATGTGTGAAGATGGAGGCAGTCAAGTTCAGGGCATATTTAGTGAATGATGAGTGCCGAGGTTTCTGGGAGTTAAGATGTATCTACAGGGAGGGTAATCCTCCCTGTAGATACACTCAGTTTTCCTGGGAAATTCCTGACTTATGCCTGTTGTTCAGGAATCCTACTCAAGGTAGTATTTGTCCCAGATAAAAGTGTCACAGTTTGGACAATAAATTATATGGCCACCCTACCTAAAGGAGAAGAATAGGAAGATGAAATGTCAGGTAAGGTGTTTTGACTTTGGGAGGTAATTGAGAGTCATGGAAGATTTGGAGAGTTTAGAGAATCAGTGCTAAATTTTAGGGATCATTTTGGTGACACTTCAGATTGCACAGTGGGTGAAAGAGAAGAATAGAGAAGACTACATTGAGGTTTCTGGTAATAAGTTGTTTAGAACAGCAGCCAGGAGAAGGGCAGGGGTTGAGGAAATGCAGAGGAAGGCATGGACAGGAATCAATATTAGAATCTAATATTGAAGCATCAAATTCCTTGAGAGGTGAATGGACAGGGGGCAGGATTTCTTGTCCTTGGGCCACTTGGTGGCATGGTTTATTGGCTAATCCAGTTCCCCCTGGGATGGAAGTAATAAGAAATCAACCTTAGGTCTTGTAGCTCTTCCAGTTTAGAGATGAGCCTTGTAGGTGTGCACCACCTTGCTGTTGAGAATAAATCACCAAGATTCTGTATCCCATCTACATTCTGGAAAATGAAAAGAAGTGAATTATTAGTCTTGAAGGCTCAACCCCATTTTGGATTCACTTCCCACCTTTGATTTCTCATTGGAAACTTGAGAAAAAGATTTTTTCATGTGTGTTAGGGTCTTCGCTTGAGGAGGAGGTGACCAGAAAAAAATTTAAACATGGGGTCGAAGCACTCACAGAAGTAATTTATTTTTCTCATTTCCAAGCCAGAAAAATCACCTTTTCCTCCCAACTCTCTCGTGCAAAGGCTATGTTTTTATCATGGTGTCTGAAAAACATTTGGATAGCACTAAGTTCTCTACACACATGTGGGGCACTTTATGTAAAAGACATATGTGTGACACCTCCTTTTAAATCCCCCCCCACCCTTCAGCACACATTTCCCCTGGTGCTTTTCATCCTGTTAGACTCTGAAATGAAATGGAAACTTTGTGGGGAGCTGACAGAGAGGAAGCACTTTCTCTTTTTCTAAGACACAGGGCTCGTGGAGGCTCTGAGGTCCTGCACTGGATCTCTCTGACACAGGTGTGTACTTTCACTCCATCTTCCTGCCAGTTTACAACCATCTGGCCTTGAGCTCTGCTTTGGCCAGTGTCTGTCCCTTCTCAGCCAGATAACATTTTCCTGTGCTTTTTCAAGCATGTAGAATTCAGTTTGGATGCAAGAGGGCATGTGTCTGGGCGCTGTGTAGAAAGTTAACTAACTTGTTGGAAATCTGGTTCCTAATTGTAGGAATCAAAATGAATTTTCAGTATTCACCTATGAGAATGGGATCATTAACCATTACAGAAACACAGCCAAGATGGTGTTTGTATTTCAACAAAATCCTGGAGATACAGCAGTGAGCAAAACAGACAGAAATTCCTGTCCCTGTGGAGCCTACATTCTACTGAGGCAGAGAGAGAGAGAGAGAGAGAGAGAGAGAGAGAGAGAGAGAGAGAGAGAGAGAGAGAGAGAGAGAGATGAACAGTATAGTCTTGATAAATAAGTGCTAATGAAGGAAAAAATCTGGGGAGAAAGAAAATGATGAGGGTGAGGGACTTTGAAATAGTAAATAGAGAAGCCAGGGAAGGCCTCACAGTAAGGTTGCTGCTTCCTTTGGGTATTTCCTAGAATGAGACCAAGCCTTGTCTAGTGGAGGGATGTCCCAGGCAAAGGGCAGAGCAAATGCAAAAGCCCTGAGCTGACATGTTCAGGGGACAGCAGGCCAGGGTGCTGGAATGAACTGTTTTTCCAAGTTGTTTTTCACCTTTTCTCTGCACAGTGAAGGCCTAAGATCTGACCTAACATAGTGTATATTAGCATTTCCTTGTACTGGCTGAATTATCATTAACCCTTGGGAGCATTTGGAAAATGCAGATGCTCAAATCCTTGCCCAAGCTATTCCAGTTGAGTAGGTCTGGGGTGATAGCCAAGTACCTGTCTTTATAGACAGCTTCCTAGGTAGTTTAGATGATCTGTAGGTCTTGGGATCAGCTACCTAGATCCAGTTCATCATGAGCTCCAGCTTCATTTTGGCTACAGCATCTATGGATCCCCTTTTCAGGGCAATGAAACATTGAGGCAGATATGATTAGTGTTGGATTCAGTTATTCTATCTGCAGGGTGATGACAGGCTAATGTTTTTCTGTGTCCTATGCTCAGGAATTGCAACACAGTTTCCAATTGCGCTATAGATTTGTGCTGTGCTTTGCTTTCTTTCCATGAGAACTGGCCTCTGTCTTCAGCAGGTTCTAGTTGCTCTATTCCATATCTCATTGTAGCCAAGGAAGGATTAAATAAGCCAACTGTAGGGGTAGGGATATAAATAGGATTCACCAGGAACTTGAATACAACTTGAAATATTCTTTTCTTGTTTTTCCTGCTCTCTGCCTGTTGGTCTTATGTTCCATCATTCCCACAATGTAGAAGACAGGGACTCTCACAACTCTTGAATGTCAGCCTGAGAGCTTCTGCCATGAGAGGGTTTGACTTCTATTCTCTGAATCACACATCTAAGAAGTTCCCAGGGAGGAGGCTTAGTGGTCTGTTCCTGGTCAGGTGTCTCCTGTTGAGTGGATGCAATGTGGCCAGGGTCATGTAAGTACATGGCAGCTCCTCTAGCAGCCATCAATGAGGACAGGTGACAGTTCCTAGGAGAAGGATGGGGTGAAGTGCATATGAATAATGTTAACTCCAGAGCTGAGACTTGCATTGAAACTTTTCTTTTGATATTGATATAGAGCCAGGGTAATTTAGATTTAGAACCAAAACCAAAGTCCTTAAAACTAGATAAATGGCCCTCCTAGATCTAATTCCCTATTACTGCACTATAACTTCATCACTGCACATCATTTCTACGTTCATGCCCCTCTAGTCACACTGGTCTCCCCAAGCAAGACCTTTGAACTTGCTGTTACTATTGCCTGGAAAAGTCCTGCCCCAAAAATCTACAAAGCTCACTCCCTCACCTCCTTTTAGTCTTTGCTGAAATATTGTTTTCTCAGTGAATCCCCCTCTGTCCACCTTATTTAAAATTGTACTTCTCCTACCCCAGAGTTCCCAATAATTTTATCCATAGCGCATATTACCACATGACATACTCTGTCTTATGTATTTGTTGTCTCTTTCGTTCACTACAACCACAGCTTTACAAAGCCAGGGATTTTTTTTTTGTCTGTCTTGTTCACTGCTGTATCCTCAGCACCTGGAGCAATGCCTGACACATGGTAGGCACTCAGCAAATACCGAATGACCAGTCAAGTTCATGTATATTTTCTTGGACAGCCATAGTTATCCCACAGCCATACTTTCCTATGACTTTCCATGATTAGGCACCCCCAGGTAGAGAGTCACACCTGGGCCTTCTTTGGATTGAAGCCAGTGATGATTCCAGAAAACAAACAGAAGAGCAGGGAGGCTGGGGTTGGCATAGCAGCTGCTGAGTTGGGAAGGGGGCAGCATCTGTATTACTCAAAACACAGCAGCATCCCCAGGGAGAGGGTAACCCTGAGGCTCTGCAGGTCTTTTCAATATCTTGGATTAAATGAACTGTGAAATGTTTGTTTTATTAGAAGAGCTTGGGTTTGTTTCTGAGGGTTTAAATCGTGTCTGTTCTGGGCAGCTGATACGTAGCAGAGAGTGCACAATGTTTAGAGAACTCATGGGAATCTCGCCCATCATTTGGGGTCTGTTTTCAGGGGCCCCTCTCGTTTCTCTTCCAAGACCAGCAATCTCTTTTGTTGGGACAAAGCACTGAGGAAACACGAGGTTACTGTTGGTAAAGGAAAAGGACTGTGGAGGGGAGCAGCCTCATGTAGCACACTGCGTGCAGAGGAACTCAGGAAATTCTGAATGGCTGCAGTCTGTGGAATTTCTGACGGGGGCAAGTGCATTAAATGAAGATGGGACTGGAGGTTCAGGAAGAGCCAGTGAGAACTTTTATGGGACTTGAAAGAAAAGCCCTTCATGTGTACAGATGTTCTGAATACAGTTCCACAGCATCCCCTAAGTGTGTTGCTCTTAAATCACACTTTCCATCTTTATCTAGGAAAGCTGAGGGCCTCTGAGGTTCAGGAGGGAAGCCCTAGTTTCTGAGTAGGGAATGATAAAGCTCAGATCCTGTGGTGAATTCCCATAGTGAATGGAATAGGAGCCTCCACATTCACAGCTATGAATATTGAGCTTCTTTCTTCCTGTTACAGCTTTGTCATTGATTTAGCTGTCAGCCCTCCATCTCTGCAGATGTAGAACCTACAGATATGGAGGGCCGACTGCACCTATGCCATTTTATACATATAAGGGACTTGAGCATCTGTGGATTTTGTGTATGTGTGAATGTATGTGTGTAGACGTGAGTGTGTGTAAATGCATAGGAGAAGTTTGCGAGTATGTACCCTCCCAATGGTTAAGTTTTCAACTCTGGGAAGAAAAGAAACAATGAAGCAAGGTTAAATAGTTTCATTTTTAGCCTTATACTATTCTAAAAATTTGGCATCTTTTTCCTACCGAAATGTATCCATGCATTATTTGTGTAGTTTTGAAAAATTGCAAAAAGATTGTAGTTGACAAATGAAATCACTAACAAATGACAAATTGACTGATGTTCCCTTTTCTGCTCTCTTCTATTTCCTGCTGGTTCCAAATAACCACAATAGTAGTGGATTGGGGAGGGGAATCTAATCACATCATGTAGGAATCATTGTTTCTTTAATGCTGCTGACCTACTTTCCTACATATCTATGCCATTTTTTCATGCTGTCTATTATACCTAGAATTCTTCCTTTCCCAGCTCTTAGTGTCTTCGATTACTAATTTTGCTCATCCTTTAAGACCTATCTTGATTAAATCACCTCCATGACACTTTTTCTCATTTGTTCAGCATTCATCTTATCCATCCATCTATCCATTCATCATTCAGTGAATGGTTACTAAATGCCAAACACTGTGTGGAACTTCAGGTAGTACAGATATTATTCTTGCTCTCTTGAAGATAACATTATAAAGAGAAGATGGAAAATAATCAAGCCATTGAATGAATATAAAATTTAAAATTGTATTGAATGCTAGAGAAAAATAAACATGATATCCTGAAAGAATAAAGAAACAACACCCAAATTGAATAGGGTGATCAGAGATGGCATTTATCTTAAGATATAAAAGTGGAAAAAAATGAGAAACATGTCAAAGGATGAGGGAGGGTAAGTATAAGGCTGTTTTCACAGGGGAAATATAATATATATGATCTCTTTTGCTTCTGAAAGCCTTCTATATTTGCTTATCACATTGTTCATTGTATATATGATGTCTATGTTCATATTCTTGATGTTCACGTTTTGGGGCAGCTTTCAGTTTCCTATCACGTAGTAGGAACAAACACACTGAATCAAGCATCTGTGGACTCCAAAGCAGGAAGAAGGAATTCCTTATATTGTCTCAAAGACATCTTAAATTTCATTGATGCCCTCTCTGGAGAGTTTCTAAAAACACAGAAATTATTTCCAAAATGATCTTTAGGACTGAATATTAAAGTGGTTTTACTTTTCCAAGTTGCCTCTCTGCTAGATCTTTACTCTGTACCAAGAAAGATTTCCATTATCTACTAATCCAATTCTGGTTGGGTGGAATCCATCCTTAGGCCAAGCTTTATTTAAAATCATTTAAAGTCTTGTTAAAGAGGAAGTACTTTCTTCCCTTTGTGTTCCCTCAGGCCTGTGGGTTTTTTTTTTTTAATAGGAAAAAGAGTATAGTTTTGTTTTGTTTTGTTTTGTTTTTTGCAGTATGCGGGCTCTCACTGTTGTGGCCTCTCCCGTTGCGGAGCACAGGCTCCGGACGCGCAGGCTCAGCGGCCATGGCTCACGGGCCCAGCCGCTCCGCGGGATGTGGGATCTTCCCAGACCGGGGCATGAACCCGTGTCCCCTGCATCAGCAGGTGGACTCTCAACCACTGCGCCACCAGGGAAGCCCGATAGTATAGTTTTGATAGACCAGAAATTTTCTTTAGTGAAATATATGGACTGTAGACTATATCCAACGTATAATCACCTCTCCATGACTCTGAACTGAGTTAGTGCTATTTTACCAACTTAAAGAGTTGTTAGTCATCTTGACTTTTCCCAAAGGTCTGGCCTTAAGGCATGGAGAGGTTTTTATTTTCTAAACCAGATACCAGAAAATATCTTTGCTGTCTCCCTTGGGGATAGCATCTTCCAGACTAAGGCAGTAGAGAGAACAAGTCCAATTTCAGGAACATATGATAGTCAGAATAAAGTGAAAAACGTCTTGCTATCTCTGGAAGGTCATAGTATCTTAAGAGTTATAAGGTACCTTGGAAATTATTTAGGTCAGTCCTCTACCCAGGGCTGAAATTTGTTTATAATAGCACTGAAAAATGATTATATATCTCACTTGCACATAAATATTTTCCTTGATGAGAAACAGTACCTTCTAAGACAGACCATTCTGCTTTTTAGTTATCTCTGGTTATTAGACATTACTTATTCATACCAGTTTTATCCCATAACCTTCAATGAGACAAAACCCACAGTTCTAACATCTTTCCAGTAATCCTAAGAACATGTCTTATCTATGGCTTAATTAAAACTAAATCAGGCTTTGAATCAGAAGATTCAAATTATGGCTTCACGAATTAGTTGATCTTGGGCAAATTTTTAACTTCTATGACTCAATTTCCTCCCCTGTAAAATATAGTCACCTACCTCACTGAATCATTGTGAGGATTAAATAGGAAAATGTGTGTGAAAACGACTAACATATGCCCAACATATAGTAGGTGGTCAATAACTTCTTTTCTGTCCCATCTTCTTTCTCATGTTTACTGAAAGAGTCTGAGGACAACTAAAGGTAAGGAATGCATTTGTCTACAAGTAACAGAGAGCCCAAATATTATTGACTTCATCATAAGGACATTTATTATTTATTTATTAAGAAGCTCAAAGATTTGGCAGCCTTAGGCTAGGTATGGTAACTTATTGATCTTATGAAGGATCCAGGCTCTACCTCACTTCTCCACCATTCTTAGCATTACTAGCTTTTTTCTTCACGCTTTCTGCACCCTAGATGTAAGATGGCTGCCGTAGCTCCTGGCACCATGGATGAATTCAAGGCAGAAAGAAAGAGGAAGGAGTGGCATCTGTAACTCCTTTCCATGCCCTTTCCTTTTCTCAGGAAGGAAAATAGTGTTTCCTGAAGCCTCTCTGCAGACTTTTCTTATCTTTCATTGGCCAGACTGAGTGAAAGGGCCATACCCACTGCAAGGTGAGCTGGGGAAGTGATATAGGCAAGAGGGAAGGGTGGGGATGGCTATGCATTAGCCAACTAACCACAGCTGCTCCTGAAGCACCTCTCATGTCTCCCCCAAATCGTCCCTTCTCCGGGCTTATCACTCCCTGTACTCTCAGCATCTCTGAAAATGACTTGATTTGCATACGCTTTGCTCCTTTAGTCTGCTTGGTTGGGTTAATCATGGTCAGCACCAGGTGATGGCTGTACCCAATGTGGCTCAATCAGGGAGCAGAACCACAATGAGTATTATGAACTGTGGGAGTTACTGTGGGATTAGATTTTACAGAATGTAAAAGGAGCTGGAGAAGTAAGGTCTAGAAAAGGAAGTTGTCAGATCAGAGAAAAATCACTAACCATCTCTCCCAAGGCACAAGCACAGGGAACAAGTCATAACTTATAGGAAAATCTGGAAAGTCAGGCATGTCCAGCTGCCAGAGCAGGGCCACAAAAAGGATCTGGAAAAGAAGTTTCAGGAAGGTTGTTGCCTCTATGTCTGGTGGTGAACCAGGGATACTGATAGTCAGTTGGGCCTGTGGTCAGGAAGAAGAGCTGTGTGCCGGGGAAAGCTAGGACAAGCTGGAACCTGCTGGCACTCTTTTCTGTCTCTTACTTCATCTAACTAGAGTGAACTTTAGAGCATAAGTTCAACGTGATTTGGATGGACTCAGTGTAGCTCCCCCAAACCCAGGATGTATCAAGCATGGGGAAAAAGAAAAGGGCTGTGCACCCAAATGGACTTTGGCCATGATGAGGTTTCACACATTTTCATTGCAGCAAGACACACTTTTGGGGAGAGCAGATTCTCTGAGGGTGTATTAAATGAGGGAAATAGGGCCCATTCAAGGTAAAATAGGATTAGCATGGGATATGAACATAAGTTGCTCTTATGAATCCATTAGGGGAAGGAAAAGCAGGAACTTAGATTGTGAGGATAAAGAAGGAGGAAGAAGATGGAATTTTGAAGCAGAAACTATGTCCCCAATCATCTTCCTATATATGCCCTTCACATCTCCACTATTAATTTTGTTTCTTAAACTTCTGTTTCCAAACCCCATAACAGCAATTTTTCCTTGAGTATTTTTGCTTTGGAATTAAATTTTTTATCTTTGTCTTTTTTTTTTTTTTTTGGTGTTACGTGGGCCTCTCACTGCTGCAGCCTCCCCCGTTGTGGAGCACAGGCTCTGGACGCGCAGGCCCAGAAGCCATGGCCCACGGGCCCAGCTGCTCTGTGGCATGTGGGATCCTCCCGGACCGGGGCACAAACCTGTGTCCCCTGCATTAGCAGGCGGACTCCCAACCACTGCGCCACCAGGGAAGCCCTTTATCTTTGTCTTGACTTGTCTATCTGTAAATGTTTAGCAGTATGTTAACTGTTATCTTTTGTGTACTAAAGCACAAGGTTGTTTAGAATAATTAAATCATGGGATGTCTCCTATGCCCATCTTACTGCTGATACTCTTCATCTAGGTGATAAAAGCCAGACATACATTAATCCACATAAAATTGTCTCATGATAACTTGAAAAATTATGAGAATGTTATCTAATCATGAAAATAAGTTAAATTCTTCCTTTTCTATAAATAAGAGGTGGTTTTTTTTTTTTTTTTTTTTTTAATTTACAAAGCAGACAGAAGAGTAGGGCCATTTTTCTGTTCCATTATGCAACACATGATATATTTATTGTTTCTAAGATTTGTTTTTTGAGGCTGATTTGTCAAAAGGACAGCCTGACCTATGTCTTCTCTGCATGGCAAGCTGAATGCCAAACAAATATCTCCTTCATTCCAAAGATACCATTCTATTCTATTTAGGTAGAAGATGATGCTTACCTTAGCAGCAGGAAAGGCAAGCTTATTTCACAGAGCTCTGTAGAGAAGGTAAATTTTGATGTCAGTGCTAGTTAAAGCAATAGTTCCAACCTGATTTCCAGTTATTATTGTCCAAATGGGAACATTCAAATGCTGGGATTTCCTTACAAAACTAGTAGCCCTAGAAAAGTCACATTAAAAAAAAACAATACAACTTAAGGGTATATATAAAAACAAGCATTATAAATTCCTTATTGCTCTGGACTTAGGGAAATAAGCAGATGGAATATATTGGAAGGGCTGAGGGCACAGATGTCTTCTTGGCTTGGGTTCAGAGTAAAAGAAGCCCATTTTGTAGCTGAGTCTGGGATAGGAAAGATCCAGATACATGGAGGGCTGAAAAACCAAATACACAGGTTTAATGAATTGTTTATCAAAGTAATTATCACAACATTTAAGCAACAAGTTATTGTCTGGGAGCATGCTTTTTAAACTGATTTAAATATGCGTTTTGAGTGGGTAAAGCTTTTCGGTGGTGGTTGAGTTATGCTGAGTGTTCTTAGCTCTTCCACTTACAGTAGCATTGCTATTGCTCTGGCCAAGAGAAGGCTTACCCTTTGGGGCCCTAAGCCCTTTGTTCATTACAAACATTGTTTCTACTATGTTCAATAAACTGGGAGTGAATGTTTACTATGTTGAACTTTCCTTTAAAAGTGAAAAAAATAATATCAGCTGCTGTACTCAGTTTAAGGACCATATTGCTAAAGGAGAAGCCATGAAAAATAATTAACTTCTGTTGTTTAGTTCTTGTTATAAAATTTATGCATACCCATTGGAGAAAATGTAAGAAAATACAGACAAAAAGAAAAAATTTAAATCATCAGAAATCCTTCTATCAGAAAACGATCAAAGTTAACATTTTACAACAGAACTTTCCAGTTAACTTAGGTATTTTTCATATTCCTATTGTTTTCTTCCAGCAATATGTTACAGACATTGTTCCTTGTCAATAAATAGAGATATAAAATGTCAATTTTAATAGATGCCTATATTTTAACTAATCTATAGTTTATCTAAGCTATCCACCATTTGTAGACACCATGATTGTTTTTATCTATCTATCTACCTATCTATCCATCTATCTATCTAGCTAGCTTTTCAATCTACATACTTTTCTGTGTGCTTGTCTGATTATTTCCTTGGGTTGAATTCCCGGAAGCAGAATTGCTGGATCAATGGTTCTGCACAAGTTTAACTTTTGGTAGGTATTGCCAAATTGCCTGCCAAAATTTCAAACTCCTTATATTCCCTTCGACAGGGTACGAGAGTGTCTTTTCTCCATATGTTCCCTAACACTGAGTAATATCAACCCAGTTAATCTTTGCCAAGCTGAAAGGCTAGAACTACCACAGCATTAACATTTGTTGTTCTTATTTGTGTATTTAAGATTATTATTGAGTTTGTACATCTTGTCACATGTTAATTAGCCCTTTGCACAGAACATTATGAATGTTCAGACTATGTGCTTCCCATTCATTGTGTTTGCATTTTCATTGTATTTTAAAGAGATTATATAACCTGGAAGTTAGCAGGCCTGGCATTTAGTCCCTAAAGGGATTAGTTACTACTTCTCCCTAGATGGATCTGTAAAATGGGAGCAATTATAACCCAGCCCAGCCATAAGGACTACTTCTGTTATGTACAGTAATTGGAAAGAGGAGGTTTTGTGTTTGTTTCTTTTGGTTTTGTGTTTTTTTGTTTGCTTTTTAAATTTCTGCTCACTCCTGTGGTAGGCAGCCTATAAAAGGCCCCTCAAGGATTCCAAACTTCCTAGTATTCATTCACATCTTTGTATAATCTCCCCTTGAGTGTCAGCTGGACCTAGTGACATACTTCCACCTAATAGAATACAGCAGAAGTGATGGGATCCACTTCTAAGACTAGATTACCAAAGACTCTGGCTTCCATCTTGCTCCACATCTCTAACCCTCTGTCACTGTCTCTCTCCCTTCCTCTCCCTTTCTCTCCCTTTCTCTCCCTTTCTCTCCCTTTCTCTCTCTCTCTCTCTCTCTCTCTCTCTCTCTCTCTCTCTCTGAGCCTTAGCTCTGGGGAAAGCAGGCTGCCATGTCATGAGTAGCTCTATGGAGAGGTCAATGGAGCAAGAAACTGATGTCTCTGGCCAACAACCAGCAAGGACCTGGGGCCTGCTGCCTGCCACTTGAGTGAGCTTGGAAGCATACCCTGTGCAGGTCCAGCCTAGAGATGACAGCACCCCCAGCTGTGACACTTGATTGCAGACTGTGAGAGACTCCAGGTCAGAGGCACCCAAGCAAGTTGTGCCCAAATTCATGACCCTCAGAAACTGTGAGAAAATAAGTGTTTGTTGTTTCAAGCTGCTATGTTGTGGAATAATTTGTTACACAACAATAATACCTAATACAGTCCCTGAGTTATCCTATTGGAGTTGATACTGTGTTCTGCTTCCTGCTCCTGGCTCAGCCATCCACCACCCCTCTGTCATCACTGGTCACCACTGGGAACTTGGAATTCTTTGTCTCAATGTACTTGTTCTATCTTAGCAGACAGGTCAAGGAAAGCTACACTCCTGTATTAACCACATCTTTTATTTTCTGTATTCTAATGCTTTGCTATCTAGGGCCTTGCTGACCCCGGAGGGACTGCTCATCTTGGGGTTAGTGAATTTCTAGAGGTAGCAGACAGCTGTCAGGGGAGTGTGTCCTTTTCAAATGCAAACCAACCCACCCAGAGCCACACCCCCAACTGCCTCCTTTATTGGGCTCTTATACTCTGGTTACTAACCTCCTGTCCTAATCACCCCAGGGCCAGGTACCAGACAATTAGGATGGCCTCTGTACTCCAGAGCCCACTGAAATGATTCAAACCAGCCAATCCTAAACCTGCTTGCCCTGCCTTGCCCATTTCTTCCCAAAGAGACCACATTAAAGGCTCTTGTACAGAGTCTCCCTCTTCCTGTGCCTCCTGACTGACGCTGGTGCTTCCCCATGTGTCCCCCACTGCAGGGTGTGCCCCCTCCTCTTGGAGTTTGAATCTGGAACATAACTAATTATCTTTTCAATGGCAATTGTCTTATAATCTGTTGGCTTTACCACACCTGAGTAATAATAAAACCTCTATTAAAACAACTCCCTTTTTTCCTGCCTGCCTTCTTCCTGTACTACCTCCTCTCAGTAGTTTTAAATGAAAGGCTATGACTGCACATAACCAAAAGAAAATTTGATTTCTCAGAGACCCATATTAGCTAAACGCACACTAAGTAAGAGAAACAGTTTGTAAGTGCGCTTGATCTGTGCAGATGCCCTTGACTATTAATATGCAAATCAACATCAGTTCTCCTTTATTACAACTTTCTGATTCTATGTTTGACTCACTAGTATTTAAGAAATGGGACTCATTAGAGAACAGGTACCCCATATAACTCAGGTTACCCTGAGCTATACAGAGACCGATCTAAAGCTCTGGAAGTAACTACTTTTAAAAGTTAGATTATTTGTTGTTCACACCCTTCTTACCTCTTGCCCCTGCAAGTAGAGAGGAGGGGAAAAAAGAGGTTTGGTTTCCAGTTATTTTAGTCAAAGGGCTAGGTCAGATGATCTTTCAAGGTCCTACTTAGCCCTTAAAGTTGCTTGGCTTGTTTGTGGATTGGTTCTGAGAATGGTAGAATGAAGATCATGGACACTGTTGTTTACTCATTATGTTGCTTGTATTTTTGTTTCCTTTGTTTTTGAAGAAATGGCATTCCAGCTTGCCTGACCCATAATCCTGTCTCAAGTCCTTATTTTTGAGAGAGGTGGGAGATGCACTTCGTGTAGACTGTCTTCTGAATTCCCCATACACTTGTTTTCCCCGAGCAGGATGTCGTCTTTTGTCTCTGAAGGGGATGTACTTTGAAAGGCTGTGCTTTCCTAAGGCCCAATCAAATTTTGTCAAAATTTTGGTTCAATGAGTTTATTTGTCAACATCACATTGTATCTAAAGATGCTTTTATCCACTCATTTGTCTTAGGTTGAACTAAATAGTATGTAATTTACTGTACCACCAAAACATGGAAAAGAAAAGAGAAATATTTCTTACTCTTTGTTCTGCATCTCAGCTGTGAAGTGCAAGGAATCTTGTGCTTCAGGGCTGTCATTAATTTCTGATTCTAGAACTGCTTTAGTAAAAATTAAGATATTCTGATGGGTTATATTCAGATTCTATTTTTTTATTTTTGGGACTCTTTTCTTTGTTTAATGAACTGTCTCTTAAATAATGCTCTTACTCTGTTAAGGAGAGAACTATTGAATTGTCATGTGTGCGTTGACTAGCAAACACACATAAATGGAATAGTAGCTGGGCTCCTGTAACCAAGAGAAATTTGCAAAACATTTAATTGTTAAGGGAGTCACAGTATTTCAGAGATTGACCTTGAAGTTTTGAAAAAGTGAATTGATCCACTGGAACAAGTACAAAGACAGCTTTGGTGCTAAATGTAAATTGTTAAAAATGGTACGGAATAACATCTGCCTTGTAGTATGCCTTAATCAGCACTGTGAAAAATGAAAGTTTAACGATCTACTATAGTGGCTTCTAAGTGAAGGATAAACAAAGGATGAAAGAGTTTCTTGCATGGTTTGTAACTGATGCCATGAAAAATGTCAAGAACCATCTGCCTCAAACTTATCCAAACTGTCATCGAGTATTCTAATCCAGTCAAACGAGATACAACTAGAAGAACCTATGTAACTTGCTGAAGGCTTATCAAAAGAGTTGTAAATAAAGAAGGAAAAAACCCATCAACTGTGTAGCTGCAGATTGTAGCCAGCTTGCCTGTGGCTTTGAAATTCAATCCCATTTCTTTAGTCTGACAAACTGTACTAAATAGCAAAATGGATTTTTATTGCTTTCAGCCATTTTCACTTTAGTTGCTATCAGGAGATGAATACACAGTTTCCTAATAGAATCAGAATCATGATTTATTTTTTTTTAATGCACATACTGATTTGGACCTTACCACTCAGTCCATGAGTATGTACAGAGTATGTGCAGAGGAGCTAAACAGTGCATTTTTGTAGGTAAGAGATCCCTTACCCATGTATGGCTAGATTTCCATGACCTAAGATTCCCCACATTTTTTTTTCTTAAATTGGAGCTTCTCTCATGCTAGCTGTTTATTATTCACATTTTCATAATCTACTCATTAAGAGTACAGAGTTCAAAATCATTCTGATGGGGTTTAAACTCCAGCTCAACTACTTACTGGCTGAGAGATCTTAGGCAAGTTGCTTAACTTCCCTGGACTTATTGTCATCATCTGGAAGTCTGAGATATTTGTAATTACCTAGATCATAGATGGACATGAGTTTATGCTTATAAAATTCCTGAAACATTAAAGCTAATTATGACAGGTAATGCTCACTGAATATTCATATCCCTGTGTTCCTCTTGGTTTCCTAGTCCTTTGCACTTGGGCTGGGGCCATGTCACTAGCTCTGGCCAATGGACTGTTAATAGAAGGGCTGCATGTCATTTCTGAGCCAAGATATTTAACTGCCTGTCTGCCTCCTCCATCTTTCTCATTCCCTGCCAAGGTGACCTTGGAGTCGATGTGATCCAGACAGAATAGTTACAAGATAAAGAAGGGCCACTGGTCCCACGTTGGGCTTCCGATGAGAAAGAAATACAACTTTGTTGGGTTTAGCTGCTGGCAGTCATTCTTAATTTGTTACTGCACATAGCAGAGCTAGGCCTAATACATAAATCAGTAAGTGTTGGTCTTTGTAATTATATATATTTACTTTCCTATCAATAGATATGCAGTAAATATGTACTTAAATGGCATGGAATCTTCTGACTATTCCATTCTCTTCTTCAGTATTTCTAACTGAACAGGAAAAAAAGTGTGGGGGGCGGGGAAGAAAGAGGATGATACAAATAACTGTAGAACAAGGCAAAAATGTTAAAGCTGCAAGGATAGTTTCACAAAAGGACCTCTGAGAAATTAGAAGAGATTACTTACAGCTGAGAAGTTCTGGAAGAAACTTGATGGTTGTAGATAGAGTCCCTTTAACTAGCCTTAGAGGATGGGCAATATTGAGATAAGCAGGTCTAGGAGTGTGCGAGGCATACCATGTTTCACCTCCCCAAGATGGAGAACAAGGCATAAGTCTTTAGGAAAAAAAGAAGAAATAGGAATGACCAACATATAAATGAAAAGATATTCACAGACTTCCCTGGTGGCACAGTGGTTAAGAATCCACCTGCCAATGCAGGGGACACGGGTTCGAGCCATGGTCCAGGAAAATCCCACATGCCATGCAGCAGCTAAGCCCATGGGCCACAACTACTGAGCCTGTGCTCTAGAGCCTGCAAGCCACAACTATTAAGCCTGCATGCTGCAACTACTGAATCCTGCACCTGGAACCTGTGCTCCGCATCAAGAGAAACCACCGCAATGAGAAGGCCTTGCACCGGAATGAAGAGTATGCCCCGCTCGCCGCAACTAGAAAAAGCCCACGCGCAGCAGTGAAGACCCAACACACCCAAAAATAAATAACTTTATAAAAAAAAAGAAAAGATATTCACTCCCATGAGTAAGCAAAATAATCAAATCAAAATGAATCAACATTGAAGCAAGAAGCAGATGTTATTTTTTTACCCATCAGTTTGGCCAAAATATGAAGACTGATGATATCAAATGTAGGTGAGAGAGTGGGGAAATGGCGCTTTCACTGACCTCCAGTGGAAAGGTAACTGGCTGTATCTCTGAGGTTTTTGGCAATAAACATCAAAAGCCTTAAAAATGTGCTTATCTTTCACCCAGTGGTTTCACAAAGATGATTGTATGAATATATTCATCAGAGAAAAAAGGTTAAATAATTAAAACAACCAACAGCAGGAAACAATCTAAATGTCCATCAGTAAGGGATGGATAAAAAATTCATGGCATATATGAGAACATTAATTTAAAATGATACCTGGGCTTCCCTGGTGGCGCAGTGGTTGGGAGTCCGCCTGCTGATGCAGGGGACGCGGGTTCGAGCCCCGGTCTGGGAGGATCCCACATGCCGCGGAGCGGCTGGGCCTGTGAGCCATGGCTGCTGGGCCTGTGCGTCCGGAGCCTGTGCTCCGCAATGGGAGAGGCCACGGCAGTGAGAGGCCCGCGTACTGCAAAAAAAAAAAAAAAAACCTATATAAACCTATTGACATAGAAAAATCTGTACTGTATAGTTAAATGAAAGGATGTCTTAGATCATTATGGACTATATATCCTATTTGTGTCTTTATTTGTGAAGATACATACTAACATATTTTTAGAGTTTAGAATTATAATTTGTAGATTATAAAATGTCTGTATTTTCACATATTATATTTTGTATATATTTATTTGGACTTTAATTAGATTTAGATTCATATATACATACATATCCTTTCCAAATTTTTATATATCAAAATTTTAACAGTTTATACGTGGGTGGATTTAGGTGGCAGGATTATAAATGAAATTCATTGTGACCCTTATTTTTTGAATTACTTCTCACGTTTAGGTGTTACTTTAATAGTAAAAAGAAAGCTATTTCCAAAAAAAAGGAGAAAATGTTTGGGAATGGCCTTCATGTTTGGATGTGGATAAGGGACTCTTCTAATGGCCTCATTCCTTATGTGATGGATACACTTTTTACAGCCTGATTGTGTCTACTCTGTGTGTAAGGAGATGTGCTACATGTGAAACAGGCCATTTCCTACTTATGTAAATCATTTTGCACTGAAAAATACTGCTTATCAACAAGTTTTTATCTTTTTAGTATTATTTGCCATTTCTCTAAAAGCAAGTCTACCTTTAATTTTATAATAAGACTGAAGTGGTTTGACAGTCCACACAAGAAAAGAGAAAAAGATGGATTGATACTTTAAGAGCTAGAGGACCGGAAATCTCTTGCCTTGTACAGCCAGGGCAGAGAATTCTTAGTTTTGTTATATATAAAATAAGAGCTACCACGCATCGAGTGCTTTCTATTTGACAAGTCTGTGCTTCTGTGCAGTATCTTATTTCATCTTTCCCACAATCCTCTGAGGTCAATTCAATTATTATTTTAATTTTATAGATGAGGAAACTGAGTTTGTTACTTACTGATTAAGGATAATTTAGGATTCCACAGCTAAAAAGGGGAATTCATTGTGTTGCCTGATAATTGAGAGATGATCATATTCCAAATGGTAGAATCTTGATGAATGAAAAGGGACCAGGTTTGGGATTAGATGATACGGATCATATTGCTGCTGCTTCTTGGCAACTTTTCCCCCTTGGGTCAGAGTAAATATGGCAAACAGAATGCACATGTATTTACACTCTAATTCACACAGGAGTACAGGAATAAAAATTATCTACCTATATTTAGACCTAGGTCTATTCCAGTAAAGACAGAAAGGAGAGGCCACAAATGAGAGGTGTCAAGGCATTTCGGAAAGATTGAAAGCAGAACATAGAGCAGTAATTACCTTAGCAGAGTGGAGAGGACTGTAACCTAAGCGCTTGTGGTGTAAGGAGATAATGCCAGGATATTTGCTCTGGAGATTCATGTAAAATTTCAAAGATGAAGGCATTCTGAAGAATACTTATTTATTTACCTACCTAGTTATTTTTCTTAAAATATTTTATTTTTAAAAATTCTATTGGAGTGTAGTTGATTTACAATGTTGTGCTAGTTTCAGGTGTACAGCAAAGTGGTTCAGTTATACATATACATACAGTCATTCTTTTTCAGATTCTTATATAGGTTATCATAGAATAATGAGTAGAGTATACACACTACTATACAGAAGATGGATAACCAACAAGGACCTACTATATAGCACAGGGAACTCTACTCTTAAAATATTTTAATCCATTTTGTAGAATTCTTACTTTCCAGTGAATTACTTTATGATTGTTTCATTTTTCTTGCTTTTTATTTTTTTTCAAATTAGAAAGTTTTGAGGTTTTAAAATTATGCAAGTATCATATGCATATTGCAAGAATTTGAAACAACACAGAAATGTAAAGAGTAATAAAAAGTCTTTCACACCTCCATATGATTCTCTAGCTGTGCTACCCAATATGGTATCCACTAGCTGCATGTTGATATTTAAATTTAAATTAATTAAAAGAAACTAAAAAATCCAGTTCCTCAGTTTCAGTAGCCACATTTCAAGTGTTCAATAGTCACAGGTGGCCAGTGGCTACTGTAGTGAACAGTGCAGAAACAGGTCATTTCTGTTATCATAGGAAGTCTGTTGGGCACTATTGCTCTAGAGGTATTCATTATTAACAGTTTATCATATAATTTTTCAACATTTTTTCAATTGCACATGGAAATAATAATGTGTCATAGACACGTACTCATGGTTTTACACAAATAGTCCAGCTGCTTTTAAGGAAAAGCCACATTGCCTTTTTCTGTCCCTTCCTATCCCCAGCTCAGCTTCCCAGAAGCACCTACATATCATGTTTTAAATCAAATTATAGTTTATGCATTGTAACAAACTAAATAATGCAGAAGCACAAGAAAAGCACCCCTGACCATCTCTAGTCCTATATTATAGAGGCAAAATCTATTTAATGTTTCTAGTTTTTGCTCTTTTGGTGACTGCTTCCACAACTCCATCTCTTGATTTATCACTCAGTCAATATTTATTAACTCCTCAGTATGGAAGATGAGGATTAGCTCACCCACATCGACCTCTCCCCTTTATATCCTCCTCCTAGTGTTTGAAATTTATATTATCACACTCTATTAATTGCCTCTCTAACTCTGAATAACATTGTTTAACCTCCATTTCTTATTTCATCAACTTTCCCTGGACTTGCAAAATCAACGCCTCAACCCTCCCCTCTATCTCTTCCTCCCATTTCCAAGTCCCACCCTTTGTTGCCACTCTTTTCCCACACATTGTATATTCTGTCTGCCCACCAAAGCTGTGTTCTCTATGCTTACTTCACAGTTTAGCCTAAAAGTCTGAAACCGGTTACTGACATTCATTTGAAACAAAGTATGTGGCTTGAACTAAAAACACTCCAAAGTTCCCTAAATTTGGGTCTTCTGCTATCCACTTAGCTAGATTTGTTGTTAGAGCATCTGATAGAAACTCAAGTTCATGCCAGTCTGTGTGCATGTGTGTGTGCGTGTGCATGCTCATGTTTGCGTGGGCGAATTCTCTAATCATGTCAGGTAGGAGTTGCATGTTTAGGGGCTTCAGAGGTCCCTCAGAGACAAGCTACAGCAATGTGATTCTGATCCCTTTGATTGTATACAGGCTTCACATCCTACATCTTTGTTCATACACTGTCTCTCTGGCGTGGCCTGGGGGCTGTGGGTACTGCTGAGCTTTCTGATCTTCCAGAGTGTAAAAGATTTCCTTGACTGAGGTAGAAGCCCATGGTCTAAAAGGCATGGAGAGCAAAATTTCAATCCCAGAGATCTATGCAAATGCATGGAGACATCTATATTACATAGGCCATGAAAGTTGACACAAGTTATTCATAATTTCAATGACAATATTGGATTGCCTTTAATATGCACTAGTTGAAAGGGGGAACTAACCAAAAGCTAATATTGGAGATTGCTTTCAGGCTGCTGGGAGGTCCCCAAGAATCTCATTGGCAGTCTCTTTTGAAGATCAGTTCCCTATGTCCATTAAACCAAGATTAAATTAGTTTGTGGGAGCTGCTTTTAGCATTTGCACTATTACATTATGCATGATTCCTGACTGCACATCGCATGAACAAACTACACAGAGCTCCATTAGTGATTTTTTTAAGGCTGTGCTTAACTTGGAAATGGATTGATTTTGTGTAGGTTAATGTATACCAGTGGTGCTGCCGTGTCCTTAAAAATACCCTCTTATATTTGATATCAATCGAGAAGCACTCTTTGGGGATTATGGCTCATTTAAAAAGGATAAAGTATGTAGATTTCATGATTAGAGAGCAGTAAACCCTGTAACAGTATGTTGTAATATCAGAAAAAATAGCACGTCCCTCCTCCATGCCTTGGAGAGGTCAGGCTACCTCATTCAGTGTTTCCCACCATTTCCCAACGTGGGTAAAATGGTATTTCCAGGATCATTCAGCAATCAGGACAGAGCCAAAAATTGAACTTATACCTTTTAAATTTTGATTGTGAGAAAACTGGATTTTTAGGGACCTTAGCTCATCTTTCCCACCAGAGGGCTGCATCCATTTTCGTGTTCTTTATAGAGCCAAGCAAGGTGCCTAGGATAGTGAGGATGTTGGTATAAATTTGCTGAATTGAACTACATACAATGTAGCTTTCTTGTTTTATAGAGAAGGTGGCTGGGACATGGTTAAATATTTAGTTAAAAAGTACTTTTACTAACATGTACTCTAGGCCAGGCACAAAGATCAACCAGCCATAGCTGCTACCCTCTAGGAGCTGAGAGTTCAGTCAGGGAGCAGGTAATGCACAGGTAATGGCTCTGGAAGGGAGCAGAATACAGCAGGTGTGCTGGGCATACAGAGGAGGGTCTTCCAGGTGCTTCAGGGCAATGATATCTATGGCTAGTCAGGCAAATGATGTGGTGAAAGGCATCCAGGCAGGAGAAGAGCTGTGCGTATGGGCACAAAGAGAGGAAACAGCATGGAGTGGGCAATGAATTGATAAGCCATGGTGGTAGATGGGGCAAGATCAGCAGAGGCAGGTAAGATGGACCAGGGAGGAACTTGCTTGCCAAGTGAAGGAGTTTGCTTTGCCCAGGGATGTCTCATGTTCAATGACAGAAGCAAGACTCAGATTCACTTCTCTTGATTCCCCAAACTGCACCATCCACCTGTATTACTCTACCGTGCTGCTTCTCTCACCTCAGTCCTCTCTTTTGCTGCCCCTACTGGGAGAACTTCTGCTGCAGACCTTGCTTTTTATTAGTATTTTTTAATTAGAAAAGTAATGCCTTCTAGTTTTTTCTAAGGATTGCAAGGTATAATGAGAAAAATAAAATCTCTTCTCTCGACTTTCCCAATCCCAGACTGATAATGGTTTCATATGTGTCTTTCCAGACATACTCCATGTGTGTAAGAAGTGTAGTACACAGAAGCCATCAGGCAACTCACACTGTTCAGGAACTTGCTTTGATTCATTTGATAGTAAATCTCAAACAACTTTCCGTGAGTGTATAGTGTTGTCTCAATTTTTAAAAAATTGCTGCATAGTATTTCATGGCTCTAATTTATTAACCAGTACTCTATTATTTAGCATTTGAGTATTTGAGTTTTTCTCATTTATACACACACACACACACACACACACACACACACACACACACACAACAGTGTATATTTGAACTATATACTATATACATATATGCATATTTACATATAGTATATAATAAATATGGTAGAAAAAGTATGAAACATGGATTAAAGACACTCAAAAGTTAGGTGAACGATTGTCTTAAGGAACAGGGGAAACACAAGCTATTTCATGTTTATCTGTAGTGTTTTATTTCTTTAAAAAAAGATACATAGCAAACAAGGTAGGTACATTGATAGCTATTACATTACTTTCTGTGATTTTCTGTATCCTTCAGTTCTAGAGTTTTATTTTAAAAGTACGCATGCAAAGCAAGTTAACAATTTCATCCTATAATATGTATCATTTTATATCCTGTAGGGATACAGTTGAAGAAACTGTCCATGAGATCACAAGAGAAGTCCCTCTGATATTCTTCTCAAAATCAACCCCAGGATTAAAGGAGAGCTTGTAAGTTTCTAGTTTATTTTAAATCAGTGAGACCAGTGGGAAGCAAGAGACAGGGGGATGGCGAACATAATTTCCCCGTGTTTTCACCATTTTCTGTGGTTCTTCCCTGGAGCCCTTCTGGAAAAGTCCAGTGTGCCAAACAGATTTACTCACTGAGGGACCTGCTGTGTTACATTGTGGCCTGTTGAGGCAACAGTGGTCCTGATGGGTGGCCAGTCCAGGAACCCATCTCTGTAGATGCTTTGCATCCTTTCCTTTTGCCTCACCTTCACCACTGTAAGTTTGCAACTCCCAAGCAAAACATCAGCACTTAAATCTTTGCCTTGCCTCTGCTATCCAGGGTACTCAGCGCTTTCCCGTGACCCACATATTGGTTATGCTGTAGAGTTCATGTGGAGCCTTGGAAATGTTGGTCTGAAGTGTTTCTAGAACCAGGCAATGTGGTTTAGTCAAACACAGATGAAATTGTGCAGCCAGCTGTCCTAGATTCAAGCCTTGGCTCTAGTTCTTATTAACTGTGTGATCTTTAATCTCTTTCATCAGCCTAATGGAAATGATATTACCTTCCTTCCTTATCTTGAAATGCCATCATCAAGATCAGATGAGATAAGATTTGAGAAAGCAAAGTGTAAGCCATAAAGTACCATACAAGTTGATAATTAGCACTATCTAATGTGAATTTGGTCCAGTGAATTCTCTTGTCTTTTTAGTCAGTACAAGTTCAGTGTTAAAAATTTGTAATATTGTGAAAACTTCAAGTAGTTAATTGTGTTAGTTCCCTGGGGCTGCCATAAAGAACTGGCTTAAAACAACAGAAATTTATTCTCAGACAGTTCTGTAGGCTAGAAGTCTGAAATCAAGGTGCCAGCAGGGCTATGCTCCCTCCAAAGGCTAGTATCCTTCCTTTCTTCTTCCAGCTCTGGTGACTCTAGGTGTTTCTTGGATGAGGCAGCATAACTCCAATCCTCCACCTTTACCTGCCTGTCTTCTCTTTGTGTGTCTCTGTGTCTCCAAGTCCTTTTCTCCTTATAAGGAAACCTGTCATTGGATTTATGGTCCACCCTAATCCTGTACAATCTCATCTTAACTTGATTACATCTGCAAAGATCCTGTTTCTAAATAAAGTCACATTCACAACTACCTGGGGTTAGGATTTGAACATATCTTTTTGGGGGGATACAGTTCAACCTACAAGAGTTGTGAAAGCTCTTAAAAATATATGTGTGTATGTATGTGTATGTGCATGTGTAGGTGTATATATATCTATATATAATATTATAGATCTATGAAGCTAACAACGTGAAGAGAAGCACAGTTCTTATTAATAAGCAAAATAATCTATCGCTGAGGAATCTTTTCCCAAGATCCATCTTCAAATTACCATTCCTTAATTCCAAATACCCTGCCCCCAATATACCATAACTTAGCCATGTAGGGGTCATTTAATTCTGTGCCATGAACCCATCCTTTAAAGAGGTCCTTTCAGCATTCCTATAACTGAATCATCTTCGCAAGGGAAAAGAAGGAAAAATGGAGAAAGAAACTCAAATTTTTTGAACACTTATCATTACTCAGTGTTACCGTAATTCTTTCATTTAATCATTGTAACCAACTTGTAAGGGAAATGCCACATTTTTTTTTGTTTTGTAGATAAACTGAATCTCAAAAGAGTAGTGTCATGTCTAAAGACTCAGAATAACGGGGGAATACGAGACTCCAGCTCTACTGTTCTGAATCAAAATCTCATGATGACTTTTCTTATTCTCAGTTTAATTCTGTAAACACTGTGTTCAATAACAGTCCCATCTCTTTAGCAACTAAACAACATTAAAAATATAATCTGAATAGTGAAGGATGGTCCCCCAGTCTCTTTATACTTTAGTGTCCAAGTTTTATGGTTGAGGAATCTCTCACTTGGGATTCTTCTCCTATATACTAAGTCTGAATGGGCCAGTTGCTGGATTATAGCTACCTCTTACCTCAGTGCTTGTTTGCTTGTTCATTCATCCAGTCAATGAATATTATTGGACATCAACTATATTCTAGGTGTGGAGTTCCAATGGTGACTAAAAGAAGCCTTCAGAAAACTTACAGTTTTATGGTAACTGAAACACCGGGTCTGTAGGTCAAACCAGTGTTTCACTTTTGGTAAAGGTTGAAAATGATATGGGTCAAATCAACCTAAAACTCAAACAAAAGGAGAAAAAGGAAAAAAAGCAAAATGCACACACCTGATGTGAATCAGTTCCCACAGGCCATAGAATACTCCTTGGCTCACAGCCCAGTAAATTATATTAAGATAGAAGGGGATGCGGGGGAAAAAGAGAAAAGCTAAGGAATGGAGAAACTGCCAAAAAAAAAAAATAAATAGGGGGGATAAAAAGACTATTCATGTGGGTAACTGATGGTTGAAAATTTTCTTTTTTCATATCATAGGGGATGGTTGAAAAGAGAATCTTGCTTCTAAATGCACAAACACTGACCTGCTTTAATAATTCAAATCAGAATACAGGTTCACAGAGCTTCCAGAATCCTGCATAAAATCAAAGATACAGAAGACAGGGAAAGCTGCAGTCTAATTAGAGGGTGTAGAAGCCAGCCAGCATGAGTGGCGGTGAGAGGGTGAGGTGGAGTCACCTTCCAAAGCACCAGGGAGAGAGTCCTGGCCGATGTCAAGAACAAGTGGGGACAGTAAGAAGTAGGTAGGGGAGGCTGAGGCACCTCAAATTAGCTTTTTTTTCTTCCTATAGATTCCTAGGTTAGTAGAGTCTTTGAGACATTTCTATTCCCTTTGTCTTCTGAAACTCATGAAAATTTTCAGTGTATTCCATTTGTCATCAAGACAGATAAAGCACATTTGCAGTCAGCCAAGGATAATTTAGCGATGCCCCAGTTGTGTCTGGGTCTGAGTTTTGAGTACTAGCTATATGCAGTACACAAAGCTGGACAAGGTCAGAATAAGTTCCCATCATGGGTTTTGCCAAGTAATCATTGGGTCTGGAAGAAAGCAAATCATAACATGATTACTGCCTCATTGTTTGTAGCTGTAAAAACTGGGAGCAGCCCAAATTTAATAAAGGGGAATTGATACATATACTGTGGTATATTCAAATAATGTAGCACCGAATAGGAGTTCAGGCAAAATAACTATATGCAGTAAAATCGCCAAATCTCAGAGACTTGTTTTTATAAATACTTTCAGCTATTCACCATGAATATACTTCTGTGTATACATATTTATTTTTACATTATGTACATGTTCAACCATACTGATGCATTTTGTTTCCAAAGTATATACTACAATGGAAGTGAAAAAGAATGAGGTATGGGCTTCCCTGGTGGCGCAGTGGTTGAGAGTCCGCCTGCCGATGCAGGGGACGCGGGTTCGTGCCCCGGTCCGGGAAGATCCCACATGCCGCGGACCGGCTGGGCCCGTGAGCCATGGCCGCTGAGCCTGCGCGTCCGGAGCCTGTGCTTCCCAACGGGAGAGGCCACAACGGTGAGAGGCCCGCATATCACACACACAAAAAAAAAAAAAAAAAAAGAAAAAAAAAAAGAATGAGGTAAAAGATAGAAATGATAATAGCCCTCAGAATTTGACCATAGTTTAATGACCCCTTTTCTAGTAGGGTAATATTTCTATAAAAGCCAAAAAAACACACATAACCTACCTGAAGTTTTCACAATTTTATACATTTTTAACACTGATCTTGTACTGACTGAAAATGGTAACAGAGACTGTTAGACTAAATCCATGTTGTACAGCAATAACTATCATTTGTATGCTATTGATACATTATGGCTTATGCTTTGCTTTCTCCAACCCTATCTGATCCTGATGATGGCATTTCAAGATAAGGAAGGCAGGTAATATCATTTCCATTAGGCTGATGAAAGAGATTAAAGATCACACAGTTAATAAGAACTAGAGCCAAGGCTTGAATCTAGGACAGCTGGCTGCACAATTTCATCTGTATTTGACTAAACCACATTGCCTGGTTCTAGAAACACTTCAGACCAACATTTCCAAGGCTCCACATGAACTCTACAGCATAACCAATATGTGGGTCATGGGAAAGCGCTGAGTACCCTGGATAGCAGAGGCAAGGCAAAGATTTAAGTGCTGATGTTTTGCTTGGGAGTTGCAAACTTACATGTATGCCCAACTTAATAAGTTTTTATTAGTGAATTTTTCTGCTTTCTGGCCTCTAAAATGGTCTTGCAGAAATGGTAAAAAAATAAAATCAAATCCAACCACAGTTCTCTCAGAGTCTCCTGCTTCCAAGGGAAAAGGCAAAAGGACAGGATGCTGTGAGGTGTCTGCTGAAGCTGTTCACTTATTAAATGCTTGTGTGCTCTCTGCTAAGTGTCTTACATGCATTTTCCCATTCAGTCATCATTATTATGAAATTAACACCTGCATTTTGTAGATGAGCTACGGAGGCTTCTAAAAGATGAATAATTTGAGAAAATCAAGCAAAGGAATACTTTGTCAAGCTCAAAATATCTGCCCAGATTATCTGCTGCCAAAACCAGAGTTCATAAGCATTGTGTTACACTATTTGAACTTTATCAGAATTTCATCCAATCTAAGGCACCACTGATTGAAGTCAAACCATCCTTTTACGTGTGATTAAGACATTAAAGAAAACCAGTGACGATTAAATTGGTGTGTTTTATCACTCAGAACTTTTTACTTTTTACCTATTGAAAGTTTTCTTTTAAACTCATCTAGACACACCATTATTATACATAGAAAAGAAAATATAGTTGAAATACATTTGTTAGGCAGTTTTTAAAATATCTTCACTTTTAATGTCTTGAAGATGTTTTGAGTTAACATTTCATCTGGGTTGTCAATGCCTGCACATTCTATACCACTGAGAGTCTTGGGTGATGAATACTTTGCTTAAAAGAGAATCTATTATTGTTTCCACGATTTTCTTGCAAGCCATTGACACCCATTATGCACATGTTGATGCCCATGAGCAGACAATGACAACTACATTGTGACTGACAGACCCCTGGCCAACAGTGACTATGATATGCATCCAATTGTAGAGGTGTAGTAAAAAGGTGAGAGATACACATTTTAGAATCTGTGAAGTATGGAAATTTTATCTCTGGTCATAATCCAGATGTTCTTTTTCCATTTAGAATAAAATGTTTTTGTCCCATGACCTAGGGGATTTCTGCTGTCTGTATGGCTTATTGGGGGAAAAAAATGTAGAAAATCTTTCTTTTGCTGGGTTTCAATAATCCCAGCAACAACATTAATGAATTGGATTATTTTATAGGTCACCCAGCCCCCTCCATTCTTTGCAGGCTTTGAGATTTAACTGTGTTTGAGAAAGTTTTCCACTAAAACTCCTGGGCTTTTAACTTATGTGGAGTCTTAAGTCGAATTCATTGTCTTATCTAATCTGATATCCAAGGATAGCTTTGTCAAAGCAAAGTCAAGTATTGGCAATCCCTCAGAAACCTCAGAAGAATGAGTAAAAGAAAAATGATTTAAAGCTGAAAGATTTACTTAGAAGTTTGAAATCTTTTTAAAAACTGAACAACATACCCCTTCCTGAATCTGCTGATGCTGGCTTTGGAATATGAATAGTACAGCAGACTGTGAGAGCAGAGATGGATCTTGGGATATCATCTTGTCTATTGCAAGAGGAGTATCTAGCATCCTGGCCAGATCATAATACTCTGGTGGTGATCCCAGATTTCCTCGAAGAACAGATTCCCTAACCTTCAGTAACTGTTCAGGGCCTCACTTAGCAGAAAAAATGCTACAGATTTTTGTTGCTATTACTTATTCTTGACCTTAGAAGATACGGAGAAAGATGACCCTGGCCCTTATATTACAAAGGGGATGCATAGTATAGGGATTAAAAGTATGGTTCCAGCCCCAGATTTGAATCCAAGCTCTGCAACTCTGGAATTTATTAGCTGTGTGGCCCTGGGCCAATTTTGTAACCTCTCTGTGCCTGTTTTCTCATCTATAAAGAGGAGAAAATAATTGTGTCTATTTAATGGTGTAGTTATGAGTACTAAATGTGAATATTTGTTAAGCCCTAACACATAGTAAGTGCCTGGAACCTGGTAGGTGTTTTTGTAAGTGCCTTTTAAATAAAACAAAAGTAACAACTGTTCTCATTAATTCAAGTTCTTATAAATAGTATAAACTGAATTGGAGTCCTTTATTATGTCATATGTCCATTGCTTCCTTCAGTTTCAAAGGAAAAACAATGAACCAGTATAATCACCTGGATTGTTTTTCCATCAGCATATTTCTCTCTGAAGATATACTTATATGTTTTTCCTAAGTTCTGATAAATGGAGGTGAGAATTTTCTGGGTTGATGTGCAGCCTGCTCTGTGTATGAATGCAGTATACATATTTAGTTTTCTTTTTGATTGACTTTATGCTTGTGCCTCTTGCTGCATCAGGAAAGATGGAACTTATAAGGACTTCTGGCCTAGGCAACTTGGATACTGTGATTTAAAGGAAGTTTGCCTGGCTCCAGAGTTAGAGCTCTTAACTGCAAGTTTCAAGGCTCTTCACTCCAGGGCTGTGCTGTAAGTGTGACTCATCCCCACTGCAAAGGGTTGCTTCTCTCTATTCTGTTACCTTCTGGAAAAGCTGTTTTTGGATTTTAATGTCTAATGGAAGGAATCTGAATGTCAGTATACTTTTCTTTCAGTCAGGCTACTTCTTAGGCCACCAGCCATCCCCACACCAATTCACAGCCACCCTCATGTAACAGCATAGTGCTGCCTTTGTGGTTAGGGTATGAACAGAGGCCATGGCTACATTGATTGGAGCATAAAAGGCAGAATTTGCTCTGGCAGCAAATAGATTGACATGTACGATGCAGACACCCTAGGGCCTACTTTTGCCATTCATGGAAGCAGAATTCAGCAAGTTCTGATAAGCACATCTTTTTGTCCTAGAAGTTTCCTTTTGTTCTAGAAGTTTCCTCTTTCAAACTCAGAAATTTTTAACCCAGATTTGTTAGTAGAATGTGATTTCCATCAGAGCAGGGACACATCACTGAGTCAGTCTTGCATGGCTCTGTATGCCTAGTGCCTTTCAAGTTGTCCAGGCCCATGAGTGGCCCTCATTCACTATTAAATGAGAAGATTTGTTGTTTCCTTTGAAATGACTTACGTTTTAAATTAAAATATTGGAGTGGTTACTGTAATTTTACTGAATTCTTTTAAGGAAAGTTCCAGTTATACTAGATGAGGAGTAAGTCTAAAAATCTGCTGTATAACATAGTGCCTTCAGCCAATATGGTATCATGCACCTCAGAATTTATTAAGAGGATAGATTTCCTGTTAAGTGTTCTTACCACAAAACAACAGCAGTGACAACAAAAGAAACCAATGGGACGCAAGGAAAGGCTGGGAGGTGTTGGATATGTCTTGTTATATTGATTGTGGTGATGGTATCATGAGTGTTTGCATAAGTTCAGACTCATCAGATTGTACACATTAAATGTGTACAGTCCTTTGTATATCAATTATACCTCAATAAAGCTGTAAAAAAAAATGAATGCAAGGGAGGAGAGGCAGAGGGAGGAAAAAATGAGAGGAGGAAGGAACAGGGCCCCAGTCTAAGTAATTGAGTTGAGAGTGACTCTTGCTTGTTTGCTGTGGTTCAGGACCATACTTACTTTCTGAGAAGTCCAACACCTTGTCGTAGTAACCACCAAGAAATTCAAGTTGGAGAACCTGTTGGATTATAAATGAAAATGAGTCTGAAATGTTCATGGGTCTTTTTCTCTCTTTTAAAAATTGTGATAGTAAATAACTGCCTATTATAGTTTTTTGATCAAAAAAATGAGAAATGCAACAAAATCAAAGTTTCCTTTCCTCTTCTTGCCCTTGCACTCTTATCTCTGTCCTCAAAAGTAGCCTCGTTAGCAGTTTGGTGTCTACAGTTCCAGGACACTCTTCTGTGATAAAACACAAATGTAGGGGTATATGTGTGTGTGTGTGTGTGTGTGTGTGTGTGTGTGTGTGTGTGCGCATATTATATACATTTACAGAGAAACTGACATGTATATTAGTTATGGATATTAGAACACAAACTCAAAAGATTCTTTGTTATCAATAAATCAACATATTATGACTCTGAATTTCTGTGCTTTCAAGCTGGCAGGAAATTCATCCTCAAATTAAGGTTTCCCCAGCTCCCAAGTGCTGTGCCTAGATCCTAGGATCTTATGAGGCATCGTCATGAAGGCTCCTTGGGTCTTCTCTCCATATTGGTTACTGCTGAGATGTCCATAGTTGTTAACATGGTCCTTTCCAGAAATCCTTGGCAAAACCTCTGCTGGTGGCAAGGATTCTGAATGGGCAAAGGCAATGGTAGAAAAAACAGGGAGAAAACACCATTTATCATACAAAAAGGCATTCTGCCTAGATGTGTTTATATTGTTTCAGGAGAGACAGAAATGAGGATATTATGACACATATCTGTGACAAAATAATTATAGTTAGCCCACAAAACTATCCTTATATTAACTGCGAAGTTAAATGGATTTTTTCTCCCCTTTCTTCCTGATAGTGAATTAACAGATTTCAATAAGCATAAGGAAGAAGCTGCATAGGCATCCTATCTGGTTCAGGCTGTGTGTGTATGAAGTTCCTTGCTAATGAATCCTTTGTAGCGATGCTCAGAAACAAGCCTCATAATTCACTATAAGCAGAGTAATATGCAACATGAAGTAAATCATTAGTTGCATTACTTGAAAGGCACAACCTGCCCTGTAAAACTACCCCTGGTTTCTTCTTATTATGCTTTTCTCCCTCTTTCCTCATTACTTCATGGCTGTATCGATTAGTTTTTGTTTCTATTTTCTTTTCTTTCTGTTTGTTCTACTCTTTGTCTTTATTTTCCTAACTGTGGCAGAAGCTCAGTGTACTCCACTGCAAAGGATGAAATCCCTTAATGAAACAATTGGAGATAAGGACCTGGGCTTCTCAGACACTGTCAATAACTATCTTTGAAGTTTAAAGGAGAAGCATGAACCTTGTGATCTTGGTGGAGCAAACTCACTTTGCAATTTAAGCTGATAGGTTTGAACAATATATTTGAGGCACTGAGGGAGGGGGAGGCTTGACCCATTTCACGTTATATACCCAACTTGAGTTCCAACCAATTTCTGAGGCTTCAGCTAAGTCAAGAAACTTTTAGAGCTCCAGGACTCACAAAGTATGTGTGTAGTCCAGGAATATTCATCATGTTATCTTATCTGATGGTGATGTTTCCCCCTTCTGTTCACCAAAATAGAAAAGTCAGTGCATCTGGGTGATGTGCCCTTGGCATTGCAATATAAGGCATCTTGGAGAAGTTCTCCTGGCTAAGTTGACACACTATGTTGGGGTGTGAGAAGTCAGTTTTATCTTTCAGCTCCTAAAATTTCTATCAATTGAAAATGCGGCTGCTATCTGAAATCTGAAATCTCAATGTCCATTGAGATAACATGTCAACCTCTAAAATTTATATTAGAGCAGCTAATAAAGCTGGATATCAATTAAATTCTGTGCTTAGGGGTAAAGAGAAAAATGCAAGAAATTGGAATCCTTCATCTTTTAAACATACTGTTTAAATGGCTATTGTTATCCATTCTTATGTTTTCCATTATCATGAGATAGAAGGTTATGGAATTCTGACACATTTGTGGTTCTTATGCCCCCAAATGGTATGTATGACTCAGGTGATTCCCAAATTTATTTTGATTTTCCACAGCTCCTTCAATCCCCAAACCTTTCTACCTGTGTCATAAGAGACTCATGATCATCAACAAAATCTCCTGTATCCTCTTCTTTGAATATTCTCTTCAGCATCGTGCCCTGAGACCTGGCTATGCTTTGAGGACATTGCCTCCCATAATCTTGGACCAGAGCTTGGAGATAGACCATTTCCTCCTTTTCCCCATTGCTCCCATTCATTGACAATTTAAACAGTTTAATAGTTCTCTCCCATTGTCACATCTTTATCATTCTTGGTGACTCCAGCCTCTACAAGAATGATCCATCCGACCCGTTGGCATCATAAGCTCTTGCCTCCCTCCCTTCCAAAGGTCTTTTTTTCTCCACACTGCCTTTTGTAGTTATCCTTTTTCCATGACATCATCCTAGACCTCTAAGCTCACCCCAATTCCAGGACTTTCACATTTATCTGGGACATTTTCTCCAGGTCTCTCATGGGTTGTCCTCTCAGTTTCACAGGTCTCTGTTAAAATGAAACTTCCTAGAGAGGCTTTCTGGGCTACCCTATCTAAGATGACCACCCTGCCCCAGCCCTCACCCCTCCCTTCCCACCTTCTCCCTCTTTTTCTTCATATCTCTTATTACCATCTTGACGGTATAAAAGTATATCCTCTCTCTCTAAAATGTGTGCTCATGAGAGTGGGATTTTGTCTGCTTGTTCACCCCCAGGTTCCTTGCACCTAAACCCTGCCAACTCATATTAGGCCCTTAATAGGGATTTGAGAAATAAATAATAAATATGTTATATGTGTTTATGTATTAGCTATGTACTCATTTACTGTGAACACTTTCAGGCCATTTAGTGAATTATCACAGTATCTCAGTACTCATATGGTAACTCTGATATGTTAAGAGCATTCCTGGGAATAATTTCCATCAGAATTTTTATGTTTCCCCACTTGAAATTTTTCTGATGCATTCAAATTAATCCAATCACGTTCATAGCCTATCCTGAATTGCTGTGTAGATTTCTCACGGGAGCAGTTTTGAAACAGGCAGGCCAGCTCTTAATATTTCTAGCATAAGTTTGGATAATTGTTTTTATACTGGATGAGAAAAATTGCATAGATGGCAAGGGTGAGAGAACATGGGTCATTCTTGTGAATGAGAAGATTTATTGCTTGCTTAATTCTCAAGGAAATACCTTTAACTCCTTCTTAAACTATGGGTCACAGTTTTTCTGTGTTTATGTAGTAGCTTTATTCATGGGCCTGATATTTGGTCCCTTCTGGGGAGTTCTGAGATCCTGAATCAGAAAAAAGCCCTGCTTTGTGTACAAAGATGATCTATTGACCTGTTGGCTACGAGACCTCCTGCTGGGCTGTTTCTCCAGAGGTGGAGATTTTTGATTTTTTTTCTAAGGCATTTACTAATTCTTTTCTGATTTTTCTTCTGATCAATGGCCTGAATTTGTAAGACATCTGGCAGTATCCAAAGACACAGACTGATGCTGAAGAGAAGACTTTCCCCTTGTGCAAACCTAGCTAAATATATAGACTTTGACCTCATTAACTCATTTTTTCTAAGCAATTCTATAGCACACTACTGTAAAAAAACAAAATTCAACTGAGAAAATTTAAAGATCTAATTGGCTTTATTCAGTGATTCATGAATGGAGCAGTATCCCATCTAGCAAATAGAACGCAGCTCCGAGGAGCTACGCTAAATGAAAGGCTTTTATAGGCAGAAGGGGGTGGGAAAAGAAAGTTTCTAGCAAAGAGTGAATTAGCAAGTTTCAAGAAGGTCACCTTTCTGTGGCGGACAGGAGGGGTCTGTCAGGCAGATTGCCTCCCTAGTGCTGACCAGATAATTCAGATTAACTGGTTAAAGGTCACATTCCTGGGAGAGGCTGAAGCTGCCATCAGGTTAGATATTAAGTCTTGGGTTACTGATGTGGTGCTTAGCACAAGTGACTCCATTTTGGGTCTGCTGTTTCTTTTTTAATAGCAAGGTTAAGCATGGATGAAGGTCTTTCCTAAGGTACGTCCTTTGAAAATTTACTTTTGTATTTGGAGACTAATGATTCTGATTACCAACATGTGGAGGGCTTCCCCATACCACTAAGCAATTCTCTGACACCGGCTGGGTGTCCTACAACTCAGCTGAACTCTGACACTATCTGCCTGGATGTTGCATCAGATCCCAAACATTAAGGGTTCAGTTCTACAAGACTGCCCCCTTCCTGCATTTCAGGTGCAGCTCACAAGTCCAGGTGGTCACCTGAGCTTCTGACTGACTGGCTGTAGACTGGAGGTTCCAGCCACTTTTTCTTTGGGTTTGAGTAATTTGCAAGAGTGGCTCACAGAACTCAGAGAAACATTTTACTTACTAGATTACTGGTATAATAAAAGGTTATAACTCAGCAGCATCCAGATGGAAGAGATGCGTACAGCAAGATGTAGGGAAGGGCAAGGAGCCTCCATGCCCTTTCCAATTGCGCCACGCTCCCTAAATCACCACGTGTTCACCAACCTGGAAGGTCTCTGAACCCTGTCCTTTTGGGTTTTTATGGAGGCTTCATTACATAGGCATGACTGATTAAATCGTTGCCCATTGGGGATTGAACTCAATCTCCAGCCCCTCTCCCCTCCTCAGAGGTGTGTTGAGGGGAGGGCTTGGGACTGAAGTTTCCTACCCTCTGATCACCTGGTTGGCAACCAGTTTCCTTTCTTAGGTGACCTAGGGGCTTTCCAAAAGTCACTCATTAACATAACAAAAGACACTTCCTTAGATCTCATCACTTAGGAAATTCCATGGCTTTTCAGAGTTCTGTGCCAGGAATGAATGGGTCAAAGACCAGATATGTATTTCTTACTATATATTTAAACATCACATGGAAGAAACCACAGAGCCTTTGAGCCTGAGTAAGAAGACCCCTCTATATACTTTGTCACAGTGCATATTCAATAAGTGCTAAATAATTGATTGAATACTAATGAGAAAGAAATCAGAGGTTAGAAAAGGATATATTCTTTTTACTGGCAGAGAATACTATTATGTTGTGGGGGGATCTTCATTGGTAGAAAAGTTTTAAAGATCAGACTGGGAAACCTGTCCGCCTTAAACATTAATCACAGGCCTGGTGAGGAAGATAACATATTAATAGCTTAAACTCTCATATAAGTGTGATGGGGAAACACATGTGTATAAGCACCTCTTCTCCCTTATCCCCCATTATTATGCTGAAAAAGATAGAGAATGACTTACTGAAGCAGGGAAAAGTGGCCAGAAAGAATAAAGAGCCAAGTTGGATATGTTTTTGGTAGAAAATGGTTGATATGAAGAGTATTAAACATGAGAAATATAAGAAAAGAGGATTTTAAAACAAGAAATTGCTGTATGTGTGTGGTTTCCTTCATTTTGTACTTACCAGAGAGCGTGTACTACTGATATAAATTATTTTCAGTCATTTTTTTCCAGTAATGTTATTTTGTTGAATGCATGTTTATGTCTCAGGGCTCAGTTTTATGTGGTTTGCATAAAGTGACCCATCACTGGGGATGGGAGGGATGGTCTTTCAGGCTGTCTCTGGATATTCAAGTAATTAGAGTGCTGACTTCTTATCTGGGGGATCAGAGAAGGCTTCCAAAAGGGATGGTATTTTACTCAGGCCTTGGAAGATGGGTGAGATGTGGATCAACAGAGACAAGAGGCAGAGCTTCTAGATGGACTGAGACAGCACAGATCAGGGAGCAGTGAGGAGCTCAGTGTGGCTGGACTCTTGCCTGGAATATGTCCTCACACTTGACCATCCCCAGCTCCTATCCTTTTACCTGGACAAGTCTTATTCATCCTCTAGGTCTCAGTAGACTTCACTCCCTCCAATAGTACTTCCCTGATTCCTCTCCACACAGTATTAGGGGAGGCTCCTGGATGTGAATTTGGTGATACCCAGGGCTACTGTTACCAGAGCACTCATCACACAACGATGGAAGCTCACATTGGCTCCCCTGTGTCCAGGAGGACAGAAGCTTCTTGCTCATCATCATTTTTCCCAGCATCTATCACAGTACCAGGACATAGTAGTTTCTTAGTAATTGTGTTTCCCCCCCCTCCACAAATACTTAAATGAGAGAGAGAGTTGTTGGAGATACTTTTTGAAAAATCCTGGAAGACACAGCATGGAAGACACTGGTCTTTTTGGACACCTAACCTGCCAGGTGAGTTGATTGCTCAGTCATAAGTTACCATTACGGGAGGAGGTCTTTAGAAATATCTAAGTTACCTCATTGTAACAGACATTTTAGAGTTGGGGAAACAGAGGTGGTGAGAAGTAAAATATCCAGGAAAGGTGTACAATTAGTGCCAGCTGGACTATTCTTTATTAATTGCCACATTGGTGCATTTACCCTGTGCCATGTGGTTACCACAGAAATTAAAAGAATAAAATTATTTTTATTTAAGAATCAGAAGTTTGCAATCCAAAATTTAAAAATACTGAAAAAAATCACGACTAAAATGTCATGCTCCGAAGCATACCATAGCTAAGACTCACAGAAGTGATAGAATTTATTTGCCTGGAAATACTAAATATAGAATCCAGTCTGCAGACTCCCCCACCCCCCGACCCTGCTTCTTGCTCCAAAGTCTGTTGTCACTGTTGTCAATCACAGCTGCTCCATCTCTCGCCCACTCAGCTTATATTGAATATACCTGTATGACTTTAAGGTACAAGGAGCCATAATAATAGGGGATTTGGAGTCTTTCAATTTTCTTGTGCATTATAAGAGCAAAGGGATGATAAGAACTTAGGACTTCACTGTGGGTCTTCCATGTTTACCCTGATAGGTTCTTGGGGTGCAGTAGTGAACAACAGAGCTGCTCCTTCACTTCAGGATGTCACTCTCTGACTGGAGAGATGGAAGGTGAGCACATAATCACAAATGTAAGCGTTCAATCCCAGGGGTGCTATGTGCTGAAAGAAAGCATGCAGGTGTCCTGAGAACACACACCAGGAGGACTCTTGATAGAAAATAGATAGGGATAGAGATAGAGAGAGGGAAGAGAGAGAAGAAAGATCTATGTATATTTATAGATATGTATATCCTTCTATATAGGTTGATCTGTTTACCTATCTATCTATCTATCTGTCTAGAGAGAGTTTAAAAAATCGGCTCATGCAATTGTGGAGGCTTGGTAAATCCAAAATCTGCAAAAGGGTATTAATTTGCTAGCACTACCATAACAAAATACCACAGACTATGTGTCTTAAACAACAGAAGTTCATTTTCTTGCAGATCTGGAGGCCAGAAGTCCAGAATCAAGGTATCAGCAGGGTTGGCTGCTTCTGAGGCCTCTCCTTGGCTTGCAGATGCTCCATCTCTTGCATTCCCACATGGTCTTTCCTCTGTATGCCTGCGTCCCTGGTGTCTCTTTGTGTGTCCAAATTTCCTCTTCTTATAAAGACACCAGTCAGATTGCATTAGGGCCCACCCTTATGGCCTCATTTTAACTTGATCACCTCTTTAAAGACCCTGTCTACAAATATAGTCACATTTTGAGATACTTGGAATTAGGGCTTCAGTATATGAGTTTTGGGGGGACATATAACAGTCAACGCATAACAGGATTCGATGATAACTAGGATTTGCCAAGTGGGAGGGAGATGGAGGAAGAGGGTCACTTACTTAGAGTATATGAAGTCTTAAGAGGCTCTATGGCCTCTGGCTAGCTCAACTCAGATCTGAGTTATATTAACTCCCATAATCTTGACGACAGCCCTGAGGTGGGGACCATGATTGCCATTGTCTTACTGAAGAGGGAAGTGAGGAGGTTATGTAACTTGTTCAGGATCATACAGCTATCAGCTGGGAAGTTTGGCCTCAGAGTTCATGCTTCTAACCACCACACTAGAATACATGTGTCCAGGTCAGCAGGGTATGAGAGAGAAGGTGTGTACTGGAAGATGAAGCTGGAGAGGTAAACCGACGCAAAAAAATTCAGTGCCTTGGAAGCTTCTAGAAGGAAATAGGACTTCCTCCTGAGATCAGTGGAGAGCCTCTCAGGGATTTAAGAGTGGGAGTGACAGGATTAGAAGATTCTTCTTGCTGCCATTTGGGAAATGAATTAGTTGAGGATAATGATACAAAGAGAAAGTCTCCACCAATGTTACTTCCCTGGTTCACCTCTCTCTTTGATTCCTCTGTGCCCCTGCTTCCTTCAGTTATGGGTGGTATGTGATAATTTTAGGTAACACATGGACAAGACATTAAATAATATCTCATGGGGGGAAGTTCTTGCCGTTTCTTTTTTTCCTTCAGTCCTTGCATTGAAATCAAAGGAAAAAGTTCAAGCTTAGGGCTAATATATCTTTAATAACTCTCTGATACTTGTTTTTTTAGTCACTTTTTTGGGGGGTTGTTTTTTAATAAACAGAGAGCCCGCCTTGGGCTTAAAGCCTTGCCAGTAAACAGGGTCTAGCTAGAATTTAATAACATTGCTTTATTTTTCAGATACTTTCTGTTTATGGCCAGGGATACCAGCGTTCCATTTATCTTTGTGTTATGGATCACCTTTTAAAAATAAATATATTTAAGGGAAAAAGGAAGTTGATGTGAAATACTAAGAAATAGTAAAGAAACTGTGCAAATATAGCAAACATTGTGAATAACTTAAGACAGTGGTCCCCAACCTTTTTGGCACCAGGGACCTGTTTCTTGGAAGACCGTTTTTCCACGAATGGGGGCAGGTGGGGTGGGGAATGGGACGGTTCAGGCGGTGATGCCAGTGATGGGGAGCGATAGGGAGTGGCAGATGAAGCTTTGCCCACTGCTCACCTCCTGCTGTGCAGCCCGGCTCCTAACAGGCTGTCCGAGGATGGGGGTTGGGGACCCCTGCTTTAAGAGAATAGTTATAACACCTGTGCTCTGATGCACAGATAGGCAGTGCTTTCATCTATAATAGAGTCCTGAACGGTATGTAAAAGAAATCTGTAAGCAGAATTATTATGAGAACCAAAAAATGATTTTTTCAGAGTTTGGTGCCTTTTCTTCTTTGACCTTTGAACTCCCAGTCAAATGTGGTCCAGTGAACATTTAACTGAGGAGCAAGATGTGCCACTTCTGCCACACCTAACAATGTTCGTGCTTGAACTTCATTAAGTTGATGAGAACTATTATTATAACTATTTCTTGTGCTTTCTTGTTTTCATTTTTATTTTCAAAAGGCAGAGCACAATAAAATAGCCGCCAATTGCTTGAACACTAATATAAATAAAGGGGCAAGGTCAAACCTGAGCTGTTTACTGCCTGGCAGTGCCCCGTTGATAGCTTAGAAGCTGGCAAGAAGAACAGATATACAAATGTCAAGTCACAGGTGGTTGAGGGGTGTCATTGGTCAGAGGACAAAGTTGTACATTAAAAGGAAATTGGACCTTCAGAAATTTGCCATATGGTTTTATAGAGTATGGTATGCTTGTGTTACAAGTTCAGATTTGATCTTAATCGAGTGCTGTTTTATGTTATTTATGAATTGATTGGTGTTTTGCTTCCAACAAAAATTAAGTTCCTGAAGTTTAGGGACTTATTGTTTTGACCCTCAGCCCTGATTTGGGGTGGGTATATGTATGCTCTTTATCTTCACAGCATCTCTTCTTTTGGATGGGGCACCTCAATTTTCTTTTAGGAACTTACCCTTGGTCCAGTCCATGTACTTTAGATGGGACCGACTTCATCCCCGCCTCCATGGGTGGACACATGACCCAAACACGGTTAATCAAATGACTACATCCCGTTGGTCAGTGTAACTCATTGTGAATGGGTACATAGTCCAGGCTGAACCAATAGGAACCCTACCTAGGGTTTTGCTTGAACTGATGGGATAAAAGAATTTTCTTTCTACTGTTAAGTACATAGGATGTGAGCCCAGAACTACCAGAGCTAAAGTCTAGAGAAATCCTGGCCAAGAGGGAAGCCAGTGCAGAGAAAAAGTAGAGCCTTGAGTGATGGAGAAAGTAATAAAATCCAGATAACTCTTCCTGTGCCCCTACTTCCATCCGTTTCTGCAGGATTACCCTTGGACTTTCCAGCTATATGGACCAATGAATCTCCTCCACCTCCGACACCCTTTTTATGTTTAAGCTAGTTTCAATTTGGTGTTTGCGTCTTGCTTCTGAAAGAGCCCTCACTAATACATCCCTTCTTCCCACTTAGCAATCTCGCACAGTGCCAGGCATGTGACACGTACATGGTAAATACTTGTTGATTTGAGTGGTCAAAGGCCCCCCTAGATTTATGAAACAGGGTGAGGTAGGGCATTGGGACAAGAGTCTGAAGGTTTCAGTCATTCTTCCATCTCACACATTTTTACTGAGCACCTGCTTTGTGCCAGGTGCTATTTTAGTGCTGAGGATACAGCAGTGAACAAATAGATAAGTCCCCATTTTAACAAAAACGGTATTCCAATAGGAGAATATATATGTCAGGTGGTGATATATGCAGCTGTGGAGAAAGACTTCCTCCTAATTAGGTGTGGGACCTTGAGAGAGCCACTTTATCTTTCCGAGTTTCCTTTTCCTCATGTGAAAAGAGAGAGGTGCACCGCTTCCTCTGTTTTTTCCTTTTCCAGAACGACCACCACACCAACAACGGTATTGCCATTTCATGATGCACTTTCATAAGGCTGAATCCGGAGCATACCTGAAAATATGTTCGTTGGTAGTTTACATTTCCAGGAAATGTTATGTTTTCCTGTGTTTATTGGTACACTTTTCTACGCATAGTTTTGAGAGCTATGAATTCTTTCTTGTTCAGGTTTCCCAGACATAAGCTAGATTCCCATGGGATTTGGGAGCTGCCTAAACTTACTAAATTCCCTTGAGGTCTTCACCTGAAAGCACTATCTGAGTCTACCTGTTCTGTCCATGAGCGTTCCCTGAAATCAATGACACACAGTCTGTTCAGTCGCTTTTCATTTAGTCAAAAGTTTGTTATCCCTGAACCTTGACCAAGTCGAGACTTCTTCCCTCATACAGCTCTTCAGTTAATCACTTTACTTATCATGATCTCTGGTCTTGCCTGCCTCTTCCTACAGGTTTTCAGAATCCTCAGAACTTCTCTTCCAGTGGAAATGGTCTCAGTAATGACATCACTGTTCACGTTTGGAGTACAATTGCTTTACTTCAGTGTTAGTTTCTGCTGTATAACAAAGTGAATCAGCTATATGCATGCATATATCCTAATATCCCCTCCCTCTTGCGTCACCCTCCAACCCTCCTTATCCCACCCCTCTAGGTGGTCGCAAAGCACTGAGCTGATCTCCCTGTGCCATGCAGCTGCTTCCCACTAGCTATCTGTTTTACATTTGGCAGTGTATATATGTCAGTGCTACTCTCTCACTTCGTCCCAGCTTCCCCTTCCCGGTGTCCTCAAGTCCATTCTCTACACCTGCGTCTTTATTCCTGTCCTGCCCCTAGATTCACCAGAACCATTTTTGTTTTTAGATTCCATATATGTGTGTTAGCATATGGTATTTGTTTCTCTCTTTCTGACTTTCATCACTCTGTATGACATTCTCTGGGTCCATCCACCTCACTGCAAATAACTTAATTTCGTTTCTTTTTATGGTTGAGTAGTGTTCCATTGTATATACGTGCCACATCTTCTTTATCCATTCACCTGTCGATGGACATTTAGGTTGCCTCCATGTCCTGGCTATTGTAAATAGAGCTGCAATGAACATTGTGGTACATGACTCTTTGAATTACGGTTTTCTCAGGGTATATGCCCAGTAGTGAGATTTCTGGGTCATATGGTAGTTCTATTTTTAGTTTTTTAAAGGAACCTCCGTACTGTTCTCCATTCCCACCAACAGTGCAACAGGGTTCCCTTTTCTGCACACCATCTCCAGCATTTACTGTTTCTAGATTTTTTGATGATGGCCATTCTGACCAGTGTGAGGTGATATCTCATTGTAGTTTTGATTTGCATTTCTCTAATGATTAGTGATGTTGAGCATCCTTTCATGTGTTTGTTGGCAATCTGTATATTTTCTTTGGAGAAATGTCTATTTAGGTCTTCTGCCCATTTTTGGATTGGGTTGTTTGTTCTTTTGATATTGAGCTGCATGTATATTTTGGAGATTAATCCTTTGCCAGTTGCTTCGTTTGCAAATATTTTCTCCCATTCTGAGGGTTGTCTTTTCATCTTGTTTATGGTTTCCTTTGCTGTGTAAAAGCTTTTAAGTTTCACTAGGTCCCATTTGTTTATTTTTGTTTTTATTTCCATTTCTCTAGGAGGTGGGTCAAAAAGGATCTTGCTGTGATTTATGTCATAGAGTGTGCTGCGTATGTTTTCCTCAAAGGGTTGTATAGTGTCTGGCCTTACATTTAGGTATTTAATCCATTTTGAGTTTATTTTTGTGTATGGTGTTAGGAAGTGTTCTAATTTCATTCTTTTTTTTTTTTTTTTTTGTGGTATGCGGGCCTCTCACTGTTGCGGCCTCTCCCGTTGCGGAGCACAGGCTCCAGACGCGCAGGCTCAGCGGCCATGGCTCATGGGCCCAGCCGCTCCACGGCACGTGGGATCTTCCCGGACCGGGGCACGAACCCGTGTCCCCTGCATCGGCAGGCGGATTCTCAACCACTGCTCCACCAGGGAAGCCCTAATTTCATTCTTTTACATGTAGTTGTCCAGTTTTCCCAGAACCACTTATTGAAGAGGCTGTCTCTTCTCCATTGTATACTCTTGCCTCCTTTATCAAAGATAAGGTGACCATATGTGCATGGGTTTGCCTCTGGACTTTCTATCCTGTTCCATTGCTCTATATTTCTGTTTTTGTGCCAGTACCATACTGTCTTGATTACTGTAGCTTTGTAGTATAGTCAAGTCTGGGAGCCCGATTCCTCCAGCTCCGCTTTTCTTTCTCAAGATTGTTTTGGCTGTTCAGGGTCCTTTGTGTTTCCATACAAATTGTGCAATTTTTTGTTCTAGTTCTGTGAAAAATGCCATTGGTATTTTGATAGGGACTGCATTGAGTCTGTAGATTGCTTTGGGTAGTTTAGTCATTTTCACAATGTTGGTTCTTTCAGTCCAAGAATATAGTATGTCTCTCCATCGATTTGTATCAGCTTTTTGTGGTATGCGGGCCTCTCACTGTTGTGGCCTCTCCCGTTGCGGAGCACAGGCTCCGGACGCGCCGGCTCAGTGGCCATGGCTCATGGGTCTAGCCGCTCCACTGCATGTGGGATCTTCCCGGACCAGGGCACGAACTTGTGTCCCCTGCATCGGCAGGTGGACTCTCAACCACTATGCCACCAGGGAAGCCCTGTATCATCTTTAATATCCTTCATCAGTGTCTTATAGTTTTCTGCATACAGGTCTTTTGTCTCCTTAGGTAGGTTTATTCCTAGATATTCTATTCTTTTTGTTGCAGTGGTAAATGGGAGTGTTTCCTTAATTTCTCTATTAGATTTTTCATCATTAGAGTATAGGAATGCAAGAGATTTCTTTGCATTAATTTTGTACCCTGCTACTCTACCAAATTCATTGATTAGCTCTAGTAGTTTTCTGGTAGCATCTTTAGTATTCTCTGTGTGTAGTATCATGTCATCTGCAAACAGTTACAGTTTTGCTTCTTTTCCGATTTCGATTCCTTTTATTTCTTTTTCTTCTCTGATTGCTGTGGCTAAAACTTCTAAAACTATGTTGAATAATAGTGGTGAGAGTGGACAGCCAACCATGTCTTGTTCCTGATCTTAGAAGAAACGGTTTTGGCTTTTCACCAATGAGAACAGTGTTGGCTGTGGGCTTGTCATATGTGGCCTTTATTATGTTGAGTTAGGTTCCCTCTATGCCTACTTTCTGGAGAGTTTTTTTCATAAATGGGTGTTGAATTTTGTTGAAAGCTTTTTCTGTGTCTGTTGAGTTTATCATATGATTTTTATGCTTCTGTTTGTTAATATGGTATATATATCACATTGATTGATTTGAGTATGTTGAAGAATCCTTGCATTCCTGGGATAAACCGCACTTGATCATGGGGTATGATCCTTTTAGTGTGCTGTTGGATTCTGTTTGCTAGTATTTTGTTGAGGATTCCTGCATCTGTGTTCATCAGTGATACTGGCCTGTAGTTTTCTTTCTTTGTGACATCTTTGTCTGGTTTTGGTATCAGGGTGATGGTGGCCTCATAGGATTAGTTTGGGAGTGTTCCTCCTTCTGCTATATTTTGGGAGAGTTTGAGAAGCATAGGTGTTAGCTCTTCTCTAAATGTTTGATAGGATTCACCTGTGAAGCCATCTGGTCCTGGGCTTTTGTTTGTTGGAAGATTTTTAATCACAGTTTGAATTTCAGTGCTTGTGATTGGTCTGTTCATATTTTCTATTTCTTCCTGGTTCAGTCTTGGAAGGTTGTGCTTTTCTAAGAATTTGTCCATTTCTTCCAGATTGTCTATTTTATTGGTATATAGTTGCTTGTAGTAATCTCTCATGATCCTTTGTATTTCTGCAGTGTCAGTTGTTACTTCTCCCTTTTCATTTCTAATTCTGTTGACTTGAGTCTTCTCCTTTATTTTCTTGATGAGTCTGGCTAATGGTTTATCAATTTTGTTTATCTTCTCAAAGAACCAGCTTTTAGTTTTATTGATCTTTGATATTGTTTCCTTTGTTTCTTTTTCCTTTATTTCTGATCTGATCTTTATGATTTCTTTCCTTCTGATAACTTTGGGTTTTTTTGTTTTTCTTTCTCTAAGTGCTTTAGGTGTAAGGTTAGGTTGTTTATTTGAGATGTTTATTGTGTCTTGAGGTAGGATTGTATTGCTATAAACTTCCCTCTTAGAACTGCTTTTGCTGCATCCCACAGATTTTGTTGCATCGTCTTTTCATTGTCATTTGTTTCTAGGTATTTTTTGATTTCCTCTTTGATTTCTTTAGTGATGTCTTAGTTATTTAGTATTGTATTATTTAGCCTCCATGTGTTTGTTTTTTTTACAGATTTTTTTCCTGTAATTGATATCTAGTCTCATAGCATTGTGGACGGAAAAGATACTTGATAGAATTTCAGTTTTGTTAAATTTACCAAGGCTTGATTTGTGACCTAAGATATGATCTATCCTGGAGAGTGTTACATGAGCACTTGAGAAGAAAGTGTTTTCTGTTGTTTTTGGATGGAATGTCCTGTAAATATCAATTAAGTCCATCTTGTTTAATGTGTCATTTAAAGCTTGTGTTTCCTTATTGATTTTCATTTTGGATGATCTGTCAGTTGGTGAAAGTGGGGTGTTAAAGTCCCCTACTATTATTGTGTTACTGTCGATTTTCTCCTCTTATGGCTGTTAGCATTTGCCTTATGTATTGAGGTGCTCCTGTGTTGGGTGCATCAATATTTAAAATTGTTCTATCTTCTTCTTGGATTGATCCCTTGATCATTATGTAGTGTCTTTCTTTGTCTCTTGTAATAGTCTTCCTTTTAAAGTCTATTTTATCTTATATGAGAATTGCTACTCCAGCTTTGTTTTGATTTCCATTTGCATGGAATATCTTTTTCCATCCTCTCACTTTCAGTCTGTATGTGTCCCTAGGTATGAAGTGGGTCTCTTGTATAAGACAGTGTATATACGAGTCTTGTTGTTGTATCCATTCAGCCAGTCTGTCTTTTGGTTGGAGCCATTTACATGTAAGGTAATTATTGATATATATGTATGTTCCTATACCCATTTTCTTAATTTTTTGGGGTTTGGTTTTGTAGGTGTTTTCCTTCTCTTGTGTTTCCTGCCTAGAGAAGTTCCTTTAGCATTTGCTGTAAAGCTGGTTTATGGTGCTGAATTCTCTTAACTTTTGCTTATCTGTAAAGATTTTCATTTCTCCATTGAATCTGAATGAGATCCTTGCTGGGTAGAGTAATCTTGGTTGTAGGTTTTTCCTTTTCATCACTTTAAATATGTCCTGCCACTCCCTTTTGGCTTGCAGAGTTTCTGCTGAAAAATCAGCTGTTAATAACCTTATGGGGATTCCTTTGTATGTTATTTGTTGCTTTTCCCTGGTGCTTTAATACTTTTTCTTTGTATTTAATTTTTGATAGTTAATTAATATGTATCTTGCTGTGTTTCTCTTTGGGTTTATCCTGTATGGTATAAATGTTTCCTGGACTTGATTGACTATTTCCTTTACCATGTTAAGGAAGTTTTCGACTATCACTTCTTCAAATATATTCTCAGACCCTTTCATTTTCTCTTCTTCTTTTGGGACCCCTGTAATTTGAATGTTGGTGCATTTAATGTTGTCCCAGAGGTCTCTGAGACTGTCCTCAATTCTTTTCATTCTTTTTTCTGCTCCCTGGAAGTTATTTCCACCGTTTTATCTTCCAGCTCATTTCTCCGTTCTTCTGCCTCAGTTATTCTGTTATTGATTCCTTCTAGACTTTTTTTTTTTTTTTTGTAGTATGCGGGCCTCTCACTGTTGTGGCCTCTCCCATTGTGGAGCACAGACTCCGGACGTGCAGGCTCAGTGGCCATGGCTCACGGGCCTAGCGACTCCGCGGCATGTGGGATCCTCCTGGACGGGGGCACGAGCCTGTATCCCCTGCATCAGCAGGCGGACTCTCAACCACTGCGCCACCAGGGAAGCCCTAGAGTATTTTTAATTTCAGTAATTGTATTGGTCATCACTGTTTGTTTGCTCTCTAGTTCTTCTAGATCCTTGTTAAATGTTTCTTGTATTTTTCCATTCTGTTTCCGAGATTTAGAATCATCTTTATTATCATTACTCTGCATTCTTTTTCAGATAGGTTGCCTATTTCGTCTTCATTATTTGGTCTTGTAGGTTTTTACCTTGTTCCTTTGTCTGTAACATATGTTTTTGTCGTTTCGTTTTTTTTTTTTTTTTTTTTTTTTTGATGGGTGGTGCTGTATTCCTGTCTCACTGGTTGTTTGGCCTGAGACATCCAGGACTGGAGTTCGCAGTCAGTTAGTAGAGCTGGGTCTTGGTGCTGAGATGAGGACCTCCGGGAGGCCTCACTCTGATTTATATTCCTTGGGGACTGAGGTTCCCCAGTGGTTTGGACTCGGTGCTCCCACCACAGGAGCTTGGACCTGACATCTGGCCTGGGAACCAAGATCCTGCAAGCTTTGTGGCCTGGGGGAAAAAAAAAAAAAGGAAGAAATAAAAAAAAGGAGCAGTGCAATATCAAAGAATAAAAAACAATATAAAATTAGAAAGATTAAAAATGTATTAGGAAAAATAAAAGTATAATTGAAACAACTGCAAACAAGGTAAAAAAAAAAACCCACAGCAGAAAAAAGAGAAAAAAAGGGGGGGTGGGCAACAAGCCAAAACGAGAGATCACTAACAAAGTATAAAGAATAAAATTAAATTAGAAAAATAAAAGATTAGGAATAATAAAAATATAAAAGAATAAGTAACAATGAATCAAGGTAAAACAGAACCCCAATCTGAAAGAAGAAAAAGGAAAAAAATAAAAGGAAAAAAAAAAGAAAAAAAGCCTTGGCTATGGGGGCAGAGTTTACTTGGGGGGGCGTGGAACTTAGGCAGGGGCGGGGTTTAGGGTGGGGTGGAACCTGGGCAGGTGGTGGGGCGGGGCCTCTGCTTAGGACCTGCACAGAAGTGGAGAATCAGTAAGTGGAACAGAGGGCATGTGGAGTGTGGAGTTCTGGAGTTTGGAGGTGGGGCCCTGGGTGAGGGTGTGTGGACGGGGTTTAGGCGCAGCGCCTTGGAGGGTGTCTCCGAGGGTAGAGGTTGGGCCCTGGGTAGGGGTGTAGGGGCGGGGCTTGGGCTCTGTGTGGCAGGAGGGAGGTTCCGAGGGCAGAGGATTAGGTCCGGGAACCAAACAGGCTGCTTGGTTTCTAAGCGGACAGGGAAAGCACTGGACTGTTTCCCTTCCGTTCCCTCGTGCCCCTCCCCCACCATCTCCCCCAGGGTCTCTCCAGTCGCTGCTGGACCCCTAACCGTGGGTGAGACCCTCTGGGTGCAGGAACTCCTCCCCTCCCCCAGCCACCCCTCAGGGGTGCCGTCCCGGAGGTCTGGCCTTTACTTTTGCTCTGCCTTCCCTTCCTCGCACTCCCTCAGGACCCCTGAAGTTGGAGGCAGCCTTGGTGGGCAGAGGGTCAGGCCCGGGATCTCAGCAGGTTCCTGGGGGTTCCAGTGGTCAGGGGAAACGTGGCCACACTCCCTTTTGATCCTCTGCCCTCCCAGTGGTTCCCCAATTTCCCCCTTCGGACATGGGATCCCTTCCCCTCCCCCAGCGGCCCCTCAGGGGAGCCTGTCCTGTCCCGCCCCCACTTCTCCTCTGCCTTCACTCCCCCCATGCCCCATGTCCTACCCGGTCACTGGGGTTTCCTCCCGTCCCCTTAGGTGTCTGTGGTCCCCCACGGGTGCCTCGTAGGTGCTCTAGTTGTGAGGAGACACCAATTCCACGTCTTCCTAGTATGCCATCTTGATTCTGCCCCCAATCTTACACCATAGTTATTTTTTTAACAAATATTTACTGAAGAAATACTATGTGCCAGCGGATGCCTGGCACATCCAATTGATCTAGTGCTTCTGGCAGGTATAGGGGAGAATTAAATTTGATTTGCGGCAACCACTATCTTAGGCTCACCATGCTATGTTCTGTCCACTCCATGTACTACACATGCTTAAGTCACCACTCCTCATGCCTGTATCCTGCCCATGGTTACATTTCCAGTCACTTCCTGCTAAGGCAGTTTCCAGGATGCCTTGCCGGGCCACTAGGACGTCAGGGTCTTGGAAAAACATATCTCTTGTTTTTTCCTAAAAGCTGTTTTGAAAGATGATTGGAGTCCTCTAAGCGTGATTCCTCAAGAAGCAATTTGGAGCTTGAGCATGTGGTAAATCCCTCATGAACCCTTCCTGATCATTCTGCCCATGGTACTAGCTTTATTCAGACTGAAAGCCTTTGGAGTGTCCACTGAAGGGATGTAAGCTTCCACTCAATCCCAAACTGGCATGACTTTGGTAGGCTGAAGCTTTTGGGTCTCTGGTATTAACAGTGTAGTTTGTATAACTCCAAGTCATCCTACTTTAGTTAAAACTTTAGTTTTAGGTTAAAAACCTATTTAAGTCACATGGTCTGTGCCATGTCTATCTCTGTATAATGCATGTTGGAATCACTACTCTGATCCCATGCTTATGCTGTTTGGTGACATTTCTCCCCAGGAGGGAGAGTGCATCTTATTTCTCTTAATTTTCCCAGCACCCTGCACACTGTTTTGCATGCAGTGAGGGCCCAGTGAATGTTTTGACAATTGGATTTTGAATCAGTTACTTTCTTAGATAGCTGTTGACAATATCCCAGCTTCTTGATAAAGTAAAACCTGATGTTAGTCATTGAATTTCTATCAAAGGCATTGCAAACTAGTTATTGATTTTTTTTTTTAAAGAGAAACAAATCTACCACTTGATACTTACTCTTGCACTAAAATGTGAGCTAGGGCAACCAGATGTGACTCAGATGTCAGATGAAATCCCTATAAATTAATAATAATAAAAGTAAAAGAATAACGTAAAATAGGGATTTAATTAACTTCAAACAGCCGTTAGTCAGCACTATCTGGAGAAAGTCACAAGCACTCTCCATAATTTTGAAAAGGTTTTAGGGTTTAACTCTATGTTTTTCTCTGTTTCCCCATTTCTTCATTCATCTTTGCTGCTCTAACTCTGTCCCACTCTCAGCACAAAGCTCAGTCTCTTCCCTGTTTCCACCAAAAATTCATTTATGTTCAAGCATTTTTTTTTTTTTTTTTTTTTTTTTTTGTGGTACGCGGGCCTCTCACTGTTGTGGCCTCTCCCGTTGCGGAGCACAGGCTCCGGACGCACAGGCTCAGCGGCCATGGCTCACGGGCCCAGCCGCTCCACGGCATGTGGGATCTTCCCGGACTGGGGCACGAACCAGTGTCCCCTGCATCGGCAGGCGGACTCTCAACCACTGCTCCACCAGGGAAGCCCTACGCTCAAGCGTTTTATGAATTTAATAACATGATTAAAGAGTTGGGAGAGAAGCCACGTGGGGAGTATGCGCACACCCCACCTCCTTCCGTTTTATCTTCCCCCTCCCTCCCTCAGTGGAGAAACCACTTAATTGTTCACGTTGTCTCACCCCAAACTCCCACCCATATTCATCCCCCCTTAACCCAAAGCACTTCTCCAAACAGAGAAACAGCACTTCTCCAAACTAAGAGTTCTGGGAAAATAAAAACATCTCCAACTTATGATACAGAAAATGGGTCTCCCATATCTTGCCATGAAAAGTTTGCCGTGAAAGGTTGTATGATGGGTCTCCAACAATGGCTCTGTGGAGTAGGCTATGTTAAAACAAGTGCAATAACTGGAGGACCTATCTTCACCCATCAGAAAGGGCTTTTCAGTCAGGGATGGTAGAGTCCCAGTTCAGAAGGCTAACTGCCAAAAGTTTATTGTGTGCAAGTGTAGCAGTTTCTAGTTTCCGCAGGATGGGTTAGATGAAGGGTACTCGATAAATGCTTGTAAATGATGATGCTTTGGCAGCAGTGGCATATATTCATGCTTCAACTCAGCATGGTGCTGACTCGTGCTCTTCCAGTGGGAACCCAACTGCTCTGCCAACACTCCTCACTCTGCAGCCTTTAGGGAGAGCTTGCTTTCAGCTGCAGTGCAGCCCTGCAGTAGCTTGCTAGAGGTGCGGAGTGAGGCAGGCAAGGAAAAGGTGGAGGGTCACCAAGTTGGCCGAAGGGAATGTGGGGTCACTGTGGCCTTTGGATTCTGAGTCAAACTAAAGAATATTTTAGGTCATGGAACTTCCAGAGCTAAGATCTCTAGACCAGGATTCAATAAGCTATGGCCAAATTTGTTCATGGCCCCCCCTTTTTTTTTTTTTTGCGGTACGTGGGCCTCTCACTGTTGTGGCCTCTTCCACCGCGGAGCACAGGCTCCGGACGCGCAGGCTCAGCGGCCATGGCTCACGGGCCCAGCCACTCCGCAGCATGTGGGATCTTCCGGACCGGGGCATGAACCTGTGTCCCCTGCATCGGCAGGCGGACTCTCAACCATTGCGCCACCAGGGAAGCCCCCGTGGCCTTTTTTAAAATGCCATTTTATTTAATGAATTAATTTATTTCTACAGCTGATGGTTTTATTTATTTTTAATTTTTTATTGGAGTATAGTTGATTTAGAGTGTTGTGTTAGTTTCAGGTGTATGGCAAAGTGACTCAGTTATACATATATCCACTCTGTTTTTGTGCAGCCCACACCAAATACAGAGCATATATTTAGACAAATGGTTTTTACTTTTTTAAAGAGTTGTAAAAAGCAAAGAGTATGTGATGGAGAATGTAGCATGTGGCCTGCAAAACCTAAAATATTTACTGTCTGGTCCTTCATAGGAAAGGTTTGCTGACCTTGCTCTAGACCAGTGGTACTCAATCTTGACTATACACCAAGGTCAATCTTTTAAAAACAAAACAACACAAATAAATAGATAATTCTGCCCTAAACAAATCTGCTGAATTAGGCTCTCCAAACTCTTGTTTGCATTTTTATAAACTATTACAGGTAGTTCTGAGGGTTACCAATGATAATAATGATGCAGACCTTTTCACTTTTCAAACTTGCCTGATGGCTGGTCTTGCACTCAGCCTACCATTAAGTCTAGCACTGGGTCTACATTGCGTTAATTTCAGCCTCTCTTTCAGCAGAAGGGATGTCAGGGGAAGGACTGAGTAAGAGAAGGTCCTCAAGAATGTTTCAACCTTGCCCAGGAAAAATCTGAAAAGTTGCAATAAAGCACTACTGTATTTGCTGAATACTTTATATACATTTTCACAATGGTTCTTGCAGCAAATCTATTAAATAAATTATTATCATGAGGCAGCTGAGGCTTAAGAGTGTTAAATAATCCATCCAAGGTTACCTGGTTGTCAAAAGTATGGCTGGGACTTGAACCTGGATGTGTCTGCTGCCAGAACCTAATTCTTAACCAATGTGCTTTGCTGCCACGTTGTCATTGAACAGAACCACCAATAGCTGGAGATCTGATAGACCATCTTGGGAGTGGATAGGGAACAGTTTGTGGAGTATATTGATTGATACTCTTGCTCTCATATAAAGCCACAGATTCTGGGAACGTGGGCCCTCTTGATGGCTGTCTTGGAGAGTAATTGGTGGGGGGTGCATCTGGATTTAAACCCCTTATTCACCTGTAGTATTTAAGTGTTGTTGACTTCCAACCTTTCCAGGCCTAAAATGCCACGTACAGACACCTGCCTCTACCCTTTCAGTTCCCAGGGTGACGTGGAATGCAAAGCACATGCTCTCTAGAATGAAGGTAGGCAAACAGACTGTAACCTCAATGATGCCCTCTGTAATTATCCAATGCAGAAACCCAGTGTTACCTAATCTTTTGGAAGAAACTGAGCCTTAGGGAGATTAATGAACTTATTTAAAATTGTGCTGATTCTAAGGGTGGTGTCTGTAAGGCCCACGCTCTTTCTGTGATCACCGCTGCCTGCCTGTGGCAGTTTATGGACCAACCTGATTCAGAGACACCCTTCTTCTCTTCTCCATCTACTTCTTTGGAAACCCACCAGGGCCTTTCCCAGTAAAGGGGCAGCCCAGTGATTACTGGGGCCTCCTCAAGAGGCCCAGGTCTGAGCTGTCCCTTCTTGGGCCTCTCAGTGGCCTGGTCTCAGTTGAAGATTTTCCCCTTCAGGAGGCCCAATTGCTGCCACATTGTCAATTGCTAGCTGGTTACCATGGAAACAGGTCTCAAGAGAGATCTGCTTTTCTCCCTTCTTGAATGAGGCGGAGTATAGGGCTTTGTGAGGGGCGTTGCTTCCCCCTTCGTGGCCAGAAGCACTGGCTTTGGGTGATGGGTCTTATACAGTTTGCCTGAGGACCCCACTCTTTGTCAGCACAAGATTGCCAGTTTTTCATTCTGGCGAATGACTGTCCTTATTTGGAATACATATCCTTTTTCCTTTCTGATGGTTAAAATGCCTTTTCTTTTATGAAATGATTATGATAGTAGAAGGAATGGTTTAAAAGATGTCATCACTTGGTAAAGTAAAAAGTTTGCTAATGCATGCAACAATATGGATGAATCTTAAAGTCCTTATGCTAAGTGATATAACCCTTGCAGAAAAAGAGTACATACTGTATGATTCCACTTAAATAAAATTCTAGGAAGTGCAGACTAATCTGTAATGACAGACATCAGACCAGTGGTTACTAGGGGTGGGGAGGAGAGAGGGATGGATTAAAAAAGGTCATGAGGAAACTTTTGGGGGTGATAAAAATATTTCTTATCTTGATTGTGGTGATGGTTTCACAAGTACATGTATATTTTTAAATGGATCAAATGTTAAATTTTAAATATGTGTAATTTAATGTACTTCAGTTATACCTCAGTACAGTTGAAATAAAATCGCAGCCTTTCGCTGGCCTTCCATTTTAATTTAATTTTTTTTTTGTGGTTTAAGCTATCTGTGGAAAACCAAAGTGTGGGAAGCGTCGGGCCCTGTCGCAACATTTCTAGATACAGTAGTGAAGGAGGTAAATCTGCTTCTCCTGTCCTCTCTACACTCAGCCTCTATCCCCAGGGTTCCTATGACAGAAGGGGATTCTATAAGCTTATTGGCTCTAAGGCATCTGGAAACTTAATGTGGCTTGTTTCCTAAGAGTATTTACATTTTATAAAGGATTCTTGGCTGTGAAGAAGGATCATTTTGGCTACTATAGGCTGTGTGGACAAAGTAGCAGTTGGGAATGAAGTTAAAAGACTGCTGTTGCAATATAGTAAAAGATAATGGTGCCTGGAACCAGGGTGCTAGAAAGGGGATGGAGGCAAGTGGATATATTTGGAAGGTAGTGTTTTACTTAGAGCTGCTGTAACAATACCATAGACCACGTGGCTTAAACAACATTTATTTCTCACGGTTCTGGAGATTGAGAAGTCCAGGGTCAGGGTGATGGCAGATTCAGTATCTGGAGAGGGCCTGCTTCCTGGTTTGCACATGACCCTCTTCTCATTGTATCCTCACAGGGCCGAGAGATAAGTCATCCCTCCTCATGTTTCTTCTTACAAGGTCACTGCTCCCATTTGTGAGGCTCCACCCTCAAGACCTAATTACCTCCCAAATGCCCTGTCTCCTAATATGATCACATGGGGCGTTAGGGTTTCAACATATGGATTTGGGGGGCACAAACATGAAGTCCGTAAATAACATATGGCAAAGGGTGGAATCAACACAACTAGATTCAACAGATGCATTGGATGAGTTCAATTGGGGACATGCTGAGTTGGAGGTGCCAGAGATGCATCTAGAAAGGTCATGATGGAAGTCAGACAGATGTAAGGATCTGAAACTCAGGAGGTGAAGCCAGCCTATAGACAGAGATTTAGTATATTGATGGTACATGAAATCATCAGGAGATAATGAAGCAGTAAGTAAATGCATGTTGAATTAAATTCTCTGTTTATTTTAGTCATTTACTTTTTATGTTTCACAGGCCAATCTTTGTTTACACAGTGGGGAAAGAAGTCCCTAATTAGTGGCAGGTATAATTGAGAATCCATTGTTTTTTGACTATAGGGAAGGGCGTTGCTTTGGGGATAGAAATGTGGAGTTTGGATTAGAATTATACCCAAGGTCCTCAATCCTTCGGTTTTTATCTGATTATACACTTACTTATTTTTAGAAAATATTCCCTCATTGATGGTCCCACTGAACTTGATATACACCTCCATGAGAGTACTTTTAAACTTTGGCCCCTTTAATGCATTTATGCATCTATTTCCCCTTGTTCATTAAGCCCCTTGAGCTCAGGTACCATGACTTATTTTGACGTGCAGTCAAGGATGGGCGTGCTAAACTGAGTGCTTCATCTCCACAGTTCCCATGTTGAGTTTTCTGGCAAATTACTCTTGACTTTCCCCTTGACATTTATGTATTCATGAGAGCAAATTTAAATGGGGTGGTCTGTGTTTCCAACTGAAAGGAGAATTTTACTCATTGTTAACATAAGGAAGAAATAAGTGATTGTATAATGTGTTGTTGAGTCCTACATTTAAAGACATGTCCTTGATATACGGCTGAACCACTGGACTGATGCTTCTCTTGGCTTTCTGTACAAACACCCAGGAAATCCCTTTTAATTTGGTCCCTGGACTTTCTGTGATTTCCCTTAGCTTGCCAGACCAAATCTTAGCTCTCTAAAATCACCCAGAAAAGTAACCAAAGATATTGTTTCTGTCAGATGCTTAAGCTGATGACATCAGGATGTTGTCTGTTTGTGTTTACATCTTAATTTTAAGCCAACTGTTTTTGTGTTTACAGTCTGCATTAATTAATTTTAGGACATCATGAAAACGGTTTATGTTTGATGGTTGAGTTTCATAATGAGCAGAATTTCTGTATGGATTTCTTACTCATTTAACAGCTGAGAACATGTCATTATTTTATAAGCACTACTGATAAATCATTTGGCAAAGGACTTCTCAGTCCTTTAAAATAATTTTTATTTCTTGTGATTTCAATTGTCTCTGCATTTTTCCTTGTAAATAGTTGAAGAGTAAGCACATTTTCAAAGAGCTGTAGGGAGGCTAAGATGCCAGTTGCATTTTAACGATATAGGGCATTATCATTCTTACTGTAGCCAATTCTCTTTTAAATCATTGCAGTTTCTGCTCTAGCCTCCAGCTATAGAATTCTTTTCAAGCTGGCAGTGAACTTGGCAGGCTGCCAGAAGAAATATAAAGGTGTTTTGGTCCACCAAAGTATTTTGAGTGGTTCTTAGTGATACAGTTTTCTTCAGTACATCTGCAAAACATTTTTCTGAAGTGAATTTTCATGTGAAAGCCTCCTTAATCATCACCAGCATTGTTTGTTTCAATGCAGTTATTTAAGTGCCCCCCTGGGTGCCTACAAAATAAACAAGGGACTCTTCTAAAGAGTTTTAAAAGTGGCAGGTGCTGGGGCTGTGCCCCATTCACTTAGTTTGCAATGACATTTTTGTGCTAATCTATAGACAAACAAGAGACAGGTGACACACCGAATCAAGTACAATGAATAAGAGAAGACGGTATTAGCCAGTGGGGGTCAGCTTTAGATAAGATGCTTTTCAGGCTAATGCATGCAAGTAGCAACTGCTTTTTAACCCTCTTGCTGTTTGCATTCTGGCTGTAAAAATCTGATATTTAAACTTGTGAAAATCTGGTATTTAATCCGATATGTTAACTTTTTTGGTGTTTTCTATATTTTATTTTGGAAGTTTAAAAAATGTATCCATTATGTTTACATCTGTAATCCATTTTGAGTTATATGTATATGATGTAAGATACCGGTTGATTTTTTTTTGCATATAGCAATCTAGTGTTCCAGCACCGTCCAAGTCCAGCTTTTTTTTGTTTTTCTCTTTTTTTTCGGTACGCGGGCCTCTCACTGTTGTGGCCTCTCCGGTTGCGGAGCACAGGCTCTGGACGCGCAGGCTCAGCGGCCATGGCTCATGGGCCCAGCCGCTCCGTGGCATGTGGGATCTTCCCGGACCAGGGCACGAACCCGCGTCCCCTGTGCATGGGCAGGCAGACTCTCAACTACTGCACCACCAGGGAAGCCCCCAGCTTTCTTTTGATTAGTATTTTAAAAAAATTTTATTGAAGTATAGTTGATTTACAATGTTGTGTTTAATATTATTTTCCATTGTGGTTTATCACAGGATATTGAATATAGTTCCCTGTTCTATACAATAGAAACTTGTTTACTTTTTGGTTTTAAATAAAAGCAAAATGAGATTCACGATTAAAATATCTCTGTGTGTCTGTGAATACACAAGTAAATATGTATGTATGTTTGCATGTATACACACACATACATATTTGCATTCAAAGAAAAACAATACTATGATTAAACATTAAAACATGTAAAAGTGACCATTTGTTTGCTATTTTGGCCATGAATTCAGTCCACATTTGTTGTATTTCCACAACAAACCACCCTATTTACATGCCAAACACCAACACACATGATGGAACTTAAGAAATAAATGATTAAGCACATTTTTTATATTGTTTCCTCTTTTTTTTTTTTTTTTTTTCTTTTTTTCGGTACGCAGGCCTCTCACTGTTGTGGCCTCTCCCGTTGCCGGAGCACAGGCTCCGGACGCGCAGGCTCAGTGGCCGTGGCTCACGGGCCTAGCCGCTCTGCGGCATGTGGGATCCTCCCGCACCAGGGCACGAAGGCGTGTCCCCTGCATCGACAGGCAGACTCTCAACCACTGCGCCATCAGGGAAGCCCTGTTTCCTCTTTATTGAATACCATATGTATGTACAAGTTCTGTTTCTAGGGGACTTATTTTCTTTTTAAAAAAGTTTGATTAGTCATCTATTTAGAGATACTTGATGGGAAGTTAATTGTATTATGTTTTAATGTATGCAAATTATTAACCACCACCCTCCTATTTCTTTTTTTAAGTAATTCTGCTTGTGAGTTGGAGACAAATAGAGTTCTGTGGAAGATTTTTTTTAAAGCTTATTTTGGTGTGTGTGTAAAAAATGAAGCATAGCTATTGTGAATAATACTGAATGCATAAAAACACTGTAAAATCATTAAAATATTTCACTGCACTAAGGGGTAAAGTTTTGAGAGCATTTATACACTGTTTAGAAAAAGTTGAAGATTTTGCATATAATACCCCTTTCCCACCACACACAAAAAAGTACTAGACAATAACATTTTATTCAGCCTTTTCCACCTTAAGACTCCTTGGCAAGGTCCATTTTGATTATTGCGATCAAGAACAAGAGTCCTCACTCTGTTGTTGGTTAGATCTTCAATATCATTAAATTTCAAGCTCTCGGTCTAGTGGTTTCAGCTTAGCTGCTTCCATGGCAATCAGCCTTGGTTTACAAAAATGTGTCATTTACTGAGTGGCAATCCTAGAATTTTAAGAACTAAAGGAAACTTAGATATCATTTATGTGGTACTGGGAGAAAATGAACTTTATTAAAACTAAATTGAGAATCCATGAGCCAAATGCAGCACCTCATCAGATTTGGTTGGGCTTGTTTATGATGGGGTAGAGTCCTCTACTAAAGCTAGAGATGACTGCCTGTTGATCCAGCAGCAGAATGGTGACCTGTTGCCATCACTAGGAGGGTTGTAATGTGCTGAATTTTATCAGGCAACTCTCAACCAACTAGGCAGTAAGTCAGTGAAGAGAACGGAATTGTCCACCGGCCAGTCTGTAACAAGGCTGCAATGGTTTTCAAATGTGTAGCGTGCTAATTTTCTTACTCAACATATTATGATTGTTTTTCTGTCAAAGAATGGCTCAAGATTCATCAAAACAGTGAAGCCTCCTGGTTGGTATCTCTGGACCTTGGCCCTCAGAGTCATCCTCCCAACCTTTATCAAAATATCAGTATTTCAATGCCTGCCAGAGGATGAGAGTAAACAGAATAGGAACTTAAAGAAATGGCAACCTTTGTAGGAATAAACACTTTTAGGGGATATATTGTCTGAGATAAGACTGCTTAAATATACTGCAGGCCTTCCTTCCATTTAAAAGTGGGAACAGTTACAATGAGATACAGATTATGTAGTTGATGGATAACTACGGAAAGGAGGTAGCGCCTCTCACTAAGAGGAATAGGTTAGGACATGAATCCCTCTGGTAATTTGATGAAATATATGCCCTCTTTGCATATGTGCACAAATATATTTACTATATATACATATAAGTAAACACACATATAAAACTTGAGGGAAAACAGAGACCCACTTGAAGTGAATCCACACACCTTCCCAGAGACTGTGGGCACCTGGTTGAGAACCCTATGTTAGAGCATGCACAATATTGCCAATACATATTTTCTTGGGAAGGTGGATGACATTAAATTCTGCTTTTGCCTGTGACAGGCTCATTACCTTGATGGCCAGCACAGAGTGAAAGAACCAACTCCTTGTATTGTACATTGGTCTAACCAAGGTAATTTGCATTTCCAGTGGGTTTATACTTTGGAAACCACATTCCCATCTACAGCCTTGTTCAGCAAAGAGCAGGTACTGTAGTATTATCTCCGTTTTACAGGAGAATAAACAAATGTGGGAGTGAAGTGCCTGCCCTGGACCAGTGATCCTTAACCTGTACTCCTGCTGCTACATTGCTCTGACAAGGGCTTTATTTGATTTGGAATCAAATCCTTGCCAAACTTGAATTTCTCTTTTTGTTTTCATGCACTTAAAGTAGTATGGTTTTGATACAGTCTACCTGTGTTCTTTCTTATGAGCTTTGAGTAGATGCTGTTGATTTTGGATGTTTTAAACTAGTATTTGGAGAATTTCTATAGCCAAAGAAAACACATTGCTTTCACCCTAAATAAGACATTTGCAATTACCTAATTTAGCTTCTATGGTTTCCTTTACATGTACTCTTTAGAATCCCTAAATTGTAAGCATGTAGTTCCTGCATGGGTTAACGGTTTCATTTCACAATGCCCACTAGAAAATGAAACAGAACAGTGGCAGTTTTTCAGGTGGCTAGAATCAATGCAAGAAAAAAAAAAAAATCACAAGTGCTACTTGAAATATCCAAATAATTGAGACAAATCTGATCCCCATGATGAGACCTCTAGTCCCTTCTTGGGGCACTGCTGCTCAGAACTGACATTTCCCTGCCTCTTTCGTCAACATATTCCAGAAGGTTGCTTGTTTAGAAAGGCAGTCGGAATGCTCATCAAAAATAACCACACTTGATATTTATCCCATCTCTTTAACATTGCAGTGTGATCTTGCATCTATTTTCTCACGTGCTTCTTACAACAGCTTTTGAAGGTGCTCAATTTAGGATGGTTGCACTCATTTTACAGGACACTCTCAGACGCTGAGAAGTCAGATGTGGTTCAGTCTGTTGTTATCACTGAGTCCAAGCCACCAGCTTGAAAGATAAAAAATTTAACTATTCCAGAAGTTAATTTAATCTCTTATACATACAAGGTGTTTTACCATCTACATCATATTTTCACATCTGTAATTTCATTTTATCCTCATGTGTAGAATCACTAAGCAGGGAGCTGGAATCACGTGTTATAGATGGGACAGCTGAGGCTGAGAGAGACTGGGGAAAAGAATGAGACTGGAACCAAAGTCTTCTCAGTTCTAGCCTTTTCCATTGTCTTGGAGTCCCTGGTCCATTTTACTGATGTGATTGTTATACTAGGGAAGGGCCAATGAAGTTGGTCCTTATTTTACACCTGTTTCTTCTGACCCTCCTGTGTCCTTGGCAGGCAGCACCTCAGTTGATGTTCAAGATTCAGGTAACCAATTATCTTGCTGTTTGCTTAAGAGCACTCATTCTGAAGTACATGAAACTGGCTTAGACCCTTAGACAGATCCCCAGGGGATGACTTATGTGTGCAGTGGTGAAAGTCGATTTAACAAAACCATTAATTTGAGTTTCTGGGAATAAACAGTAGCTGTCACCCACCATTAGAAAATACACAGATAGTGCTTTGTAATCCAGATTGCAAAGTGCCTGAGAATACGACCAAATCAAGGAAAATAACTTTGGTGGTTGTTCAAGTCTGTGTATTGTTTTAACTTTCTGGCCAGGGTGGTTCATTTCAGTGTGGTTTTCAGAAAACTAGATACTGGGTTGTGCCTGCCACGTTTCATCAGTCATGCTGCATTACGAGCATTAGGAGGCCCTGTGAATTCTTTTGGTCTCAGATTTACTGCAAGATGAGGCAGAAATCCATTTATGAATCCAAGGAAAGAGACTGTTAAAGATAGTCCCCCTTCACTAGGGGAGACAGCACATGCTTCTCTCACCATTCTCTTGTGACAGTCCTCCTGCCAACCCCAGTCCCTTCCCCCAAATAAAAAGACAACTCAAGTAAAGCTAAATTCAAATAGGGAGAAAACATTTTTCAGAGATCCATGGCTGATTGTAAAATTGTCTTTATTTTTTTAAAACAATCCACAGTAGGCAGCATTACTGATGAGCTTAAGAAACAGCTTCAACATCCATGATCTGATGAGCTTGTGAGAGAACAGCTACTGCTATTCTTAAATGCCTGGAATCTGTGCTCATGTACAAGCCAAGTTCATTGAGTTTATGCTTTGAAATTATTTTAAAATATTTAATAAGGAATATTTAAATATTTAAATATTTAAATACAAAAGACAGAGAGCACTCTACTTGACACCATCATCCAGACAGATCTAACCAATGTGAACATCTTACCATATTATCTTCAGATCTTCCATTTCTTATATAAACTCAATTTTGTATATATATATATTTATATACACACACACACACATATACACATATATACACACATATACATATATACACGTCTGTAGATACATGTATATACATTGATATACACATTACCCATATATGCACACACATATATGTCCACATGTAGACATATGTATGTCTACACTTATAGGTACATATATACACATATGTAGCTTTATATTTGTGCATATATAACTGACTAGAGATGATACTCAAGTCATTATTAACAAGCATACTGTTTGGGAGATGTGAGGCTCTCTTTATATATTTGAAACCTTAAAACCTCAGTGCAGTATGTCTGCTAATAATTCTTTTACAGAGAACTTCTCTTGTCAGACTCTAAGTCTTTGTATGTCTGAAAATGTATTTATTTTGGCCTCTTGTTTGAATGAAAATTTGGCAAAATATAGCATTCTAGGTTGACAGGAATTGTTTGTATATTGTTTATTTATTTTTTCCTTTTCAACTTGGATCTATACTTTGCTCCCTTCTGGCATCTGCTGCCTTTCTCTGGTCTGCCACTTGGGATGGGTTACATTTAGACTCACGTACTCAGTGGGAACCAAATCTTAGCCACTGTAGGCTTTTGATGTCACCTCATTCAGTGCTTTGTATTTGTCTACTATTTCTGCCAAGGAGATGTTAATCTTGTCTTTGACCACGTCTTTTGTTATTATTATTTTCATGCTCTATTGCTACACATAGGAGTCAAAGGGGTTTTCATGGACTGGACTATCTACACCACGCTTGTTCTCTACTGAAATAGATATAATGGAGTAAAACTAAAGGTTTAAATTATTAATCTTACTATGATTGAGTTTCATGTGCTTAAAAAGAAAAGAAGTAATTGGTGGACAAGAAAGAATTCACAGAAAATAAATGCTTAACAAAATTGAAATAAAATTACAGACACCAAATCGCCAAATGGTGAAATGATGAACTGATAAACCAGCAGAGGACATTCCTCAAAGTGCAGAGCCAGAGGACAAAATTTAAATTATGGATAAAAAGGGAAGAAGCACAGAATAAGTGTAAGAGATGAGATATCTAGTGTGTGTTATAGAAAGAGTAAACATAGATGAGAAGAATTCTAAAGAAGTGATAATAGAACAGGTGAATAAAATTTCCTCAGACAAAGAAATTCTTGAGTGTTCAGATCAAAAGGCACACTAAATGCTAGGCAAGTGCTTGAAAAAGGGATGCATATAGACATGTGCTCTTTTTGAATTATTGGGATACTTAGAGAAAAAAGCACACAGTTTTATAATAAAGAAAGAACGTGGTGACCGTTAAGGAAGGAGCATCAGTCTGGCATCCAGTGTCTCACCTGCAATGTGAAAATGCTAGCAGGAATAGAAAAGAAATTCCAAAATTCTGGTGGAGGGTGGGGAATGATTTTGATTTCAACATTCTTGGATCCTCTCAAACTATTCTCCATGTGTAATAAAAATAATATAATAATGATTGTAATAACAAAGTCCAGGAATAAACATTTACTTAAAATATAATATTGTTTTAGGTTGCAGGCAGGAGTGTGAATAGATGCTGCTTAATTTTTTTTTTTTTTTTTTTTTTTTGCGGTACGCGGGCATCTCACTGTTGTGGCCTCTCCCGCTGCGGAGAACAGGCTCTGGACACGCAGGCTCAGCGGCCATAGCTCACGGGCCCAGCCGCTCCGCGGCATGTGGTATCTTCCCGGACCGGGGCACGAGCCTGTGTGCCCTGCATCGGCAGGCGGACTCTCAACCACTGCGCCACCAGGGAAGCCCGATGCTGCTTAATTCTTGATAGAGAACTATAAGCTTGTTCTTATTTGTTAATCTTTTAGTGGGGAATCATTAGTGGCACAGAACAGAAAGATACTGACGCTAGTTCAAGGAAACGTGGCTTATTTGACAGGGAAACTCAGGGTCACAGCCTGGCTCATAGGAACCAGAAATTAGAAGCGAGTACAAACCAAAGCCTGCCCTCAGTTTCAGGAGCTGGTTGGTTCTGCCTCTTTCCTTGAGTGGCCACATAATATGACATATCTCTCTTCTTGGTAGCTTCTCTGTGAGCTATGTGCACACAGCCCACAGTGCCACAAGTCACGTCTACAAACTGGACCCGTTCAGGACTAAACAGCCACCATCTCTGTGACTCTTAATTCAGTTCTCAGGAAGGAAAGTACAACTGGTTGCTAGGCAGCCAATGAAAATCTGTCTTCAGGTTATGTGTCTCATTCAGGACCAATTAGCTCGGCCGGGTGCGGTGGGGTCATGAGGTATTACATGGCTTAGTGGGCTTGCCTTTTCATAGGGCATAAAGATAAAGGATGCTGGCAAATAAGAAGTGAGCTGATGGCAAAGACAAGGAAACATGCCCAGTAAGGACAAAGGCTGTATGACTGGCCAGTCATAGCGTAGAAATAGGGTAGCTCAGTGATTCTCAATGGAGCTAACCTCTTATGGGAACACCCTACTTAGGAGAAAGTCCTTTCTGATGTCAAATTAAAATGTAACTCATAAATATTTAACCAGATATGCTTTCTTGAGCAACTCAGAGAAATATTCTTCTACTTCCTCTCTGGCAGCTCTTTAACTATCTGAAGACAGCAATTAATATCCACAGCCTACTCATCATCTTTTCTCCAGGTTAAAGAGTCTTGCCTAAATTATTGTTAACGTTAAGATTTTTGAGGGAGAAAGAAAAAAACAATTACACTACTCTTGCACCTTGTAGGTACTTCTATAATTGCATGTCTTACTGTTTGGTAAAAATTTATCTGCCTTGCATGCTAGATCATAAGCTTTTTGAGGTATTGTGTCCAATCACCTTTTGAAATGATTTGGTTCCCTGCCAGGAACATAGTAGGTGCATAAAGAAATGGATGTTAGTCAAAATAATCTTTTCTTTGAATCATAAGGTGTTTTATTTTAACATTCTCAACAATTCCATCCTCTTGGTGATTATTTAAGCACAAGACAGAAGTGGTAAATTTGAGAACCTCTTACTGCACATATTGTGCATTAAGACTTAACAAAGTGCCCTCTCCTTTAGTGGCTCTTTCTGGCAGGTGTTTTCCAAGTTGATGTTCATGGGAGTCAGTCACAGAGGGTTTTCCAAGGCACACTGGAATTTAGCAAAAATGCAGAGGAACAGTGTCAATTTTCTTGGAGTTGCTCTATCATTTGCGGGGAGGAAATGAAGCCCCATTATTGATTTGTCCCACTGGGGTACTGAGTGACAGACATTGGTTTTAAACCATAATTGGCATTTTGAAAAAAAAGCCACACACACACAGAGACACACACACAGACACACACACACAGACACACACAGACACACACACACTTAGTTGTGGTTTCTCAGACTTAGTGACCAGAGGTTCCAGGGAGCAAGGGATGAGGTTAGTCCATGAGATAATGTTCACCTCTGGAATCTTATTGCCCAGGTAATACATATAGCAATCCACTGTTTACTTAGGGAGATAAAGTAGCTTAAGGTTTGACAGTTGGGGTAAAGGAGCAGGTGCACTGTTCAAACTCTGAACCAAACTGTCTTATAAGGAAACGTTCATCCTTATAAATATGTGACATCTAGAAAAAAACAATCTAATCCAAACTGAGTTGGCCAGTTTCTGTTCTGTGGACACTGTTAGAGGCCTAAGGAGAAATTAATACTTAAATGATAGGATTCCAAGTGCTACTGCTCTCCAACCTGCTTATTACAGTCTTACATTGTTCCTTATCTGACCCAGATTTTGAGTCACTACTTAGAACTTAATTTAAGGAGTGGCTCAGTGTAATGAGTTTCCAACTCTGTGCAGAAAACAAATTTGCATTTTTCCAACTGATTAGTTTCTCTACTGATTAACTCAGCAAGGTCAACTTCTGGTCACTGATGCCGCTGATACACACAGCTGATATTTTCCAGTTTCAGAGCTGGGAGGCCTAACTTGAAGCTCTTGTTTTTGTTACTGAAGGCCAAACTAGAACATTCCAGAAGAGAAGGAAATGCTGGAGCACCCACACATCTACCTGGGTGCTTATTAGTCTCCGTTGCTCAGGGCCTCAGTGAAGGAGAAGCTCCCCTCACCTCCTCTGCCTTCCTAGCTCCCACTACAGAGTCCTTTAATGAAAAATTTCCAAGGTGGCCCATGACTTTCATTTCATGATTTCACTGGAAACACAGTGTGAAGTAGAAAACAAGGGCTTTGGATTCAGAAGGACCTGGATTGTAATCCCCAGTTCCACTACTTTCAAATCTATGTAACCCTGAATTAGTTCTGTGCCTTGGTTTCCTTATCTATAAAATGGGGATAATAGCTGTTTCCTTAAGTTACTAGGATCAAAGGAGGAAACATATGTGAAAATGCCTAGCTTAGTGCTTGGTACATAGTAAGTGATTAGTAAATGTTAATTGTCTACTGTTATTGAAGTCCTAGGTAACATATGATGGCTGATTAAGAAAGCAAACTTAGCATCACTTATATTACTCCCATGTCTCAAGTCTTCTCCGAAATTGCCCAAATCATTTCTGCCCCTGGGTCCACTAGTTGGACAACCCTGTCAATTCAAGCTCCACTCAAATGCTGCATCCTTCATGAAGCCTTACGGTCACCTGGCCCACAGATCACTTCTTCTTCTGAATCCCTTTCGCTGTTATTTACTTCCTAACTAGTAGATCCTTAATTATATGGCACATACGACTGATGGTGCCATGATGACTTTAAATAAAAGAAAAATGATCTGAGATTATACAGATACATAGCAGGTCTCAGCTTTCAGCAGGCGAAAATATCTAGGTGAAATTTTATAACATGGTTTTATTTTTAGTGTATTCCCTTTTATATTTACTAAATTTTAAAAAATGAAGTTTCCACTTATGATAGTGGTCTAAAGTTTCCTTTGACTACGGGGTTAATAAGGAGAAAATAAATGATTTTATTTATATAAAACTACTGAGTAAATAATAATAATTCCACAGCACATGAATATGGTAAAAGAAAAACCACATCGGATTAGCATGCATGTGACTGAAATTTAAGAAATATCAGTCTGTTCCACTTACATAGAAGTACATTCAAGTGGGCTGCTGTCGTTTAAGTTTTTATATTGCATCCTACTCTTTGAGTCCTGTCTTCCTCTCAAATAGACTGTTAACCTCTTGGAAAAGAATGTCTGGCACTCATTTGCAGTTTGCTGTCCTGTCTAATAGGCCTATAGGTTCATTTTCACAATAACTACTTATTACATGATTGAAGAAGAAAGTAACTTATTTATCGACCCAGGCTTGTGAACTGGCAGACACCCACAGGGATATAATGCGAAGAAAAATAGTTATGCTGTGAACATGAAGAATTTACATATAATTAAGATTATAAACATAATTAAGAATGTATATAATTAATATACAATTAAGAATTACAATAACAATTAAAACTGTGACTCACCTACTGTTACTTTTCTTCCTTAAAGGCTTCTCAGTCTTTGCTGGGTGCAGAATATTAGTATGAGCCCAGCAACCATAGAAAAGGCTAGAACACATTCCTACTAGCTATTAGATTTAAAATAAGTTCATCTTTGAGCCTCTACCAACAGGGACTGCCTACTGTGTCAATCAGTGATGAGTGACAGCTGGAGAGAGGAGAATTTTGATGTGGTGGCCCTTGTCAGCCCCTATTCGTCATAGGAATTATTCTCCATTTTGATTCTTGGGAGTAGTTCTGGTGCTAAAGAACATGAAATTCTTCGTTAAATGTGTATTGCCCATGCAACTCGCACACCTCAGAAATGGCTCCTGCATCCTTTTCAGCAAGGAGTTTCATTTGCTTAAAAGTAAGTCTCCATCTGTCAGGAAGAATGTTCATCAGTTATTCCAAGAGAGTTCCTGATCTTACATGATCAGATCACAGCATTGGCAATATGGAAACAACCCACTTCCCGTTAATGCCACCAGTCCCCCCATCTCTGCAGGATTCCCAGCGTGCCCCACTCCAAATTAGAAGTGGCCACCTCTGCCCCCTTCCAATTTACTTTAAAATGATGTACAATAGAACACTGAGAATGCTTCTTTAATCAATCCTGGCCTGCAAGATGGCCCTCTTGTCAACCTTTTCATTTTCCAGCATTCAGATGTACAGAAAAAATCAGTCATTCTTATGGTGGTGTACATGTCTTTAGGTACAGCACTGTAACTTTTGGTTTTTTTTTTTCCAGATGGTTAATCTCCATGTTGTGTGCTGAGTAGAAATTATAACAGAAAAATACTTTACTCTTACGACCTTGCTGCTGCTTTGAACTAACCATTTGGAGTCACAAAATCAGGATAGCATTTACGGATTCCAATAACTCATGTTTAACCTGGAAGAATACAATCATGATTTGAGGAGAGAAATTTGATTATATATAGGATATGGATCTATAACCAGATAATGTGTGGCATTAGGTTTTCTTACTGTTTTACAGTTTGATTCTTGATGCTTCTAGGGAAAAAACAAAACCCCAAAGGCCCATTTTAAGCATATAAGGTCAGTGTTGCAATAATGAGGTTAATTTGCAGAAAGCATTAAATCAGGGATCTTTTATTTGCTAATGGAAGAACCCAGTTCAAACTAGCCTAGGACAAAATAACTTTTGGGGTTTTTCTGTTTTGTTTTGTTTTGTTTTTGGTTTATATGGCCTGTGAAGTTTAGGTTCCTGGCTTGGGATAACTGGAGACAAGCACTAGGGTTTGTCTTCTTCCTTTCTATACATTGACCTCATTCTCTATTTATTCTTTGTCTTTGCAAAAAGGCCTCACAAATCAGTGAATTTCTGTATCACAAGAGAGAAAGTGCCCATTCTCCAGGAAGATCCCAGGAAAGAACTCTTGACTCTCCCAGCTTGTGTCATGTGCTTATTTCTTGGGATGTCACTGTGGTCGTTGAGGCAGGGTCATATATATAGGTGTATTTCACAGTTGGAACACGTGTTGGAATTTTGGATGGGGATTCTGTAGGGGCTGGCAGCAACCAAAAAGAAGGAGGTGGCTCAAACAGCCTTGGACAGCTAGGCTTTCATCCTGATTTGTATCTACTATTAAGAACTGAGAGAGGAAGAAGAGAATCAAGAGTAGGTTAGAATGATGATCAAGTTGAACAGATGACAGGAGGAAAAACTATCTCTTGAGACCATGTCTACCAAAATCTACTCTTTGATTTAGGGTACAGGCGACATTGTTGTAAAAAAGAGCTCCTCAAATACAGACTTATGAGACAGACACTTATTTCTCTCATGATACAGCCCAGAATTGGGCAGGCGATACAGGTTGGTTAAGCTACTTCATTCCATGAGATCATCCAGGGGTCTAGGTTACATCTATCTTGCTGCTCTGCCATACTCCTAAATACAGCTCCACTGGTTAATCTGGCTCACATCATTACCTCTGCACACCAGCCCCCAGGAAGGGAAAAGAAGGAATAGAGGCCAAGAGCTTCCTTCCAAAAAATTATCATCAGCAAGTTGCATACGTGTCTTCTGCCTGCATCTCATTGGTCAAAATATATTCATATGGTCACACCTACCTAACAGGAAGGCGGGGAAGAGCAACCTTTAGATGGGTAGCCATGTGTCCAGGTAAAGCTCAAGAGGTTCTGTTATTATAGATTCCGGGAAACAATTAGCATTCTACCATACCTAAAAGTGGAAGATCACTTAAAACTGCTCTAGCTTCCATGGTGGTAAAAGGAAAGTGTATTCAATGTTTATGAGGCTGATTAAATTGTAGCCTGGTGAGTGTAGATTCATCCAACATGTAGATAATGAGCTTATATATCCCTATTACTTGTTGAGCCTCCTCGTTAAGAAAAACATCCTTTGTTTTGCCACTGAGGCTACATTTATTTTGCCTTTAAAAAATTGTGTCTGTTAAAACAAAAGGTAGATTGGGTCTATGGTATCATAATATTTTTCCCAGTTTAAGTCTTATTAATAAGGGGTGAAGGGTGGAGAGAGACTTCCTTAGCTTGGAAGAAATGATATGCATTTATTGTGGCATTTATAATGAAGCCATTTGTACAATCATCATTGTTTTGCCTCTCTTATGTAATTTTTCCTAGGCATTCTCCAGCAGTTTCTAGGAGTAGAAAATGCTGGGCCTCATAACATCTCTCCCATCTTAGGCTAAACTAGCCTTCTCTTCTCAGGTCTCCAGGCAACAGAATCTTAAAAATGAAATATTCATTTTCTGAAACCTAATTTAATTTCAGCAATGACTAGGTTGCAGAGCTTATCAGATCACAGAATCCTAAAAATTCCCTGAATTAACAGTCCTCTCTTGGTGATGGAGTTTTTGTGTTGTCATTGTTTGCATTATTTATTTATTGCTGCACCTTGTTAAAATGTACACACTCAATTTTAACCTTGGTTTGTCTGACACTGATTTACTCATTTGTGATCTAGAGGTAATGAGAAACACTGTAGGCAATCATCTTGCTGTCAATAAATGAAATACATCATTATGTTTCTAAAACAGAGATTGTTTCTCCCAAATGTAGCTTCTACCCTTACTAGAAAATAAACAATTTTTTAGTTTTATTTTTGGAGCAAATTCTGAAGTATAGTAGTAAAAAATTCATCTTTCATAACTTCTGGAGCTGATGAGTCATTACTGACATGTAATATCCAATTAAATCAGTGACAAATGTAATTGTGTGTCATGCACCATGGGGGTGATAAATTGTACCACATTCTGAAAGTCATGTTTTGGTGAATGTTGTTTTGCTGAAAGACTGCAATTATACCCTGCTTTGAATGGGGTGCCTTTGTTTTAAACCAGGGTAATGGAGTTCTAAATAGAGAGATCATGTTAACAAAGACATTTCAGAGCGCAGTGTAACCAAGCTAACCAGCGGTTGAAGTTTTCCTACCACTATCATTTTCACCTGCAGCCAGAATCTATCTTAATTCCTCAAAGTAAGGTTGTTCCTAAAAAGTTTAATTCGGTTGACTTCATTTTTTTCTCTTAATATCATGGACCATTTTGGCTAATACTATCTACTTGAAATTATGTGACACTGCAGGTTCCTGCAACAAAGCAGAAAGGCAGGAAACCATCTAACGAGGTTGGCTTATATTCAGACATATGGGAAGAATATGAGAAATTTACCATTCTCTAAAATATGTAAGCAGAGAAGATGGACTATTGGTTGAGTTTTGAATTGATTAGATAATCTTTCATTTCTTTGCCTTAGCTCGTAAGCTTTCCTTTGCTTAGCACATGTATTTTATGACTGTGTTAACACTGTTTTATGTGTGTATTTGGTCTAAATCTAGATCATTCCTGATTCTTGATTAAAGAGATTTGGAAAAGTGGTGATGATCATACGTTTTTTAGGTAAGAAAGAATCAAGCATTTAGTTTTACATCATGATTGCTTTGTCCATTAAACTAAGCTTGTTGAATTTTGTAAATAGCTAAGCCATTCTAAGCCAATTATATTACTGTGACAATATTCTTCATTGTTTTGCTGAGGGTTGTCTTACTGTGCTTACAATAATAGTGATAGTAACAGACTGTATTAATTGAGAGCCTCTAATATGCTTAAAATGGTGATAATTTTAGTGATTTTCAACTTGTGTGATTAAGCTTCAGTACCTGGATCCAAATTTGCTCCTCTATTCAAAGATACATTGTCTTTGTCTTTGAGAAGACTGTTACGTAGTAGAGGAAAGATAGAATGCAATATAAGAATGCCAGGTGTTTTCCTGTGACACAAATATTCCTAACAGTATCTGGATATGAGAGAGATTAATTATGGAATACAATTTACATTTACTAGTTATATTTATTGTAACAATATGGAAGTATTTCCATCTGTCATGGGTGAGCAGAACAATCCACTTGCTAAGAACAAATAGAAACGTTGAACAAAGTTTAAAAAGATCTCTTTTTGAATGCATTAGAGAGACACCAAGGTAGGAAGATTTGAGAGGTCGAGATCCTGGAGGGCAAGGAAGTGAAGAGAAGTGAGCCTAATAGTCTAAGCCACTTTTCCACTCAGAGCAATTGCTAATTCAAAAGTAGTTCAAGGCAAAGATGAGAAAAAAGTAAGTAGAGAGTAGTAGAAGGAAGCTTATAAAAGGATGAGAATCTAAGTAGAAACTCTTAAAATTTAGATGAGATGACTAAATTCATAAAAATACAACTTATCAAAACTGACTTAAAAAGAAAGCAAAAATCTGAATAGTCCTATATGTAGTAAAGAAAATAATTTCTCAAGAAAAACCTTCCCACAAAGAAACTCTGGCCTCAGATGGGTATACTAGTGAATTGGACTAAACAGTAAAGAAATGAATAATACCAGTCTTATGCAAACAGAGAGAATACGTTTTGATTCATTTTATGAAGGCAGCATGACCTTGATAGCAAAATCTGTCAAAGCATTACAGTAAAGGTAATTTGCAGACCAATCTCTTGAAAACATAAATGCCCAAAATTCTAGTAAATAAAATCAACAGATGTGTAAAAAGGAATCTGTTTGGTTTAACATTTTAAAGTCATGAAAATTTGCCATATGAATGGAATAAAATAATAATCTCAATAGATACAGAAAATGCATTTGGTTAAATTCAACACTGTTTCCCAGAAAAAATTCTTAACTAGGAAAAGAAGGGTAATTCATAGCTGATAAAAAATACGTATAAAAACACCTGCACTAAATATATTGAAGACCAAGATGTTAAAAGTTTTCTCCCTTAAAAATGTTGACTAGTAGCATCACTGTATTAATCACATCAGAGGTTCAGTGCAATAAGGGAAGAGAAAGAAATGGATTTGGATTGCAGTAGAAATAAAAATGTCAGCTTGTTTTCCTTCCTTCTGTTGACGTGGTAAGTTACATTACATTTTAAAGTAGGCTAACAACTGAGGGCACTCCCAGCATTTTTCAGTTGCCTCAGGAAAAGATAGTCCCTTTGCTCAAGGTCACAGCCCCTTCTTTGGGGCAGCTGTATCTAGTGACTGGGGTATGTGGGTATATAAAGTCATGGCTCCTTCATCCCAACTTGAGCATCCTAGCTTCAGAAGTACCATATGGAGTTGGCCAAGGCCTTTGTTGAGACTGCATCACAATCTAACTTCTCCTGCTGCTTGGTTCTATTTTATTTACATTCCTTCCATGAGAGTTGATTTCAAAAGCTGCCTAATCAACCTGTTGCAGGCTAGTCTCTATCTTAGATTCTGCTTTCTGGGGAACCAGACCTGCAACAGACAGTACTATTAGTGGTTGGAGACAGCAGATGCTAAGATAAGATTTTTTTTTTTGCGGTACGCGGGCCTCTAACTGCTGTGGCCTCTCCCGTTGCGGAACACAGGCTCCAGACGCGCAGGCTCAGCGGCCATGGCTCACGGGCCCAGCCGCTCCGTGGCATGTGGGATCCTCCCGGACCGGGGCACGAACCCGTGTCCCCTGCATCGGCAGGCGGACTCTCAACCACTGCGCCACCAGGGAAGCCCCTAAAATGAGATTTTGAAGCTGGATTACCTTGCTGCCTGAGTGGCAGTGAAGACTCATCATTAGTAGTAAGTGGAACACAGACAGACAGCCTTTGGCATGAGGCAGCTATGCAGTTTAAATTAGAGTTTTTACTGGTGACAAACTGGGATGATACACTGGCAGAATGGAATTCACAAACTGGTGCAATAGCAGGCATTTCAGAAACATGTGGTAACCATAACAAAAAGGAGAGTGGACTTAGATAGCTGTTGCTAAGCTTCATTCATGACTTGGAAAAAGGTAACAAAAGGCTGAAAGTGAAAAATGGGCAATTAAAAGGTAAGAAGGAAATCCAGAGCGCTTCCTTGGTAGCCTATAAAGAGACCTTCATCTCCCATAGCCTAAAAGCAGAGAAAGCTGAAGACCAGGCCCAGGACTTTATCATGAACAACAGAGCTCTAAACCTAGGCATGTGCTAGGTCTGAATGTGTTCTCACCACACCCCCAAATTCATATGTTGAAACCTAACCCTTAAGGTGAGAGTATTTGGAGGTGGGCCTTTAGATGATTAAGTCATGGGAGTGGAACTGTCTTAATTAGTGCCCTTATAAAAGAGGCTCCACAGAGCTTTCTATCCCCTTTTACTATGTGAGGACACAGGATGAAAGTACCCTCTAAAAGGAAGCCGTTTCCCACCAGATACTGAATCTGCTGGTATGATTATTTTCGACTCTCCAGCCTCCAGAACTGTGAGAAATAAATGTTTGTTTATGAGCCACCCAGTCTGTGGTATTTTGTTATAGCAGCCTGAACAAACTAAGACAGCATGTCAATTATACCTGGGTCTAGATCAGGAAAGAATAAAATCAAAACAAACTAAAACCTTGAATCTCAAGGTTCCCCAAACTTCTGAACCTTTAGAAATGGTGCATACCTCTATTAATGAATTGCTGCTTCCCTCTTCTTTGACAGTTGCAGACATTTCTCCCTTGTAAGATGCATGCAACCCCTCTTCCAGGATCTGCCCCCGGTTTCCTCCTGGCCAATAAGCCCATAAATAACAAGGGTCAAATATGAGATAGCTTGGGAAGGGTTATACTAGGCCTGGTAAGGGAGAAAAGGGGTTAGACTTGAAAGGAGATACAGGATGTAGCCACTATGGCCAGCAGGAGCCAGAAAATATGCTTAGGACTGTATTCTGAGGGTGCTGGATCAAGGAGGAGAACATAAGATTTGATAAAACACAGTTTATTGATTTTGGAACACTCCATCAAGATACAGAGTTTAACATCCTGGCAAGGACCCTACCAGATAGCACAAACACACTGTTAGAGTAGCTTCTGTGACATGGAAATAGTAAGAGCCTACAGAAAAGGTGGTGAAACCAGAAATGCCATAGTAAAGAATCGCTGTGCCAGACAACAGAAAGGAATAAAAGGCTCAGAGAACTAGGTATGTTGGGTAGATACATGTTGTAAGGTCAGAAAAACCATCAGATGTCTTCGGCCCTGAGGCAGGGCCTGACAGATGACAACATCAACTACAGTCTACCCCATGTACCTCTTAGATTAATTTCTTCATATAATTTCTGGGAGTACTCCCCTAGGATTCCCACTAGTCTCTTTCCCCAAAGGAAACTTAAAAAGGAGAAGGTTAGTGGGAGAGTCTGTAGCACCTGCCACTTGCATCTGATCTCAGAGCTGTAATTGATACTCACCATTTCCCTCTTCTACTGCCATTCTAGATTCTCCTCACCCTTAGCGAGCACCTCTGCTGGGCTGAGTGACTTACTGGTGGTGTGATACAGATCCTTATTTCTGAGCAGTCTGAGTTACCATGCTTTACTTGTGTATTTACAGGTATCATTGGTCAAGGGAGACCGACAAGCACTCACAGGGATCCCTGGGTATCAAACATATTCCTCCCTGCCATCATTATGTAACCATAGTTCTAGTTCTTCATGAGATTCGGGTAGACAAAGATGTCTTCAAAGGGCATATAAAACATTCACTCTAAGAGAAAAAAAGATACTTTTTATTACATAAAATCAAGAATTTTTTTAGATCAAAAAACTTTAAAGGATGGGCTTCCCTGGTGTTGCAGTGGTCGAGAGTCCGCCTGCCAGTGCAGGGGACACGGGTTCGTACCCCACTCTAGGAAGATCCCACATGCCACGGAGCAGCTGGGCCCATGAGCCATGGCCGCTGAGCCTGCGCGTCCAGAGCCTGTGCTCCGCAATGGGAGAGGCCACAGCAGTGAGGGCCCGCGTACCGCAAAAGAATAAAAAAAAACTTTAAAGGAGCGAAAAAAAATTCACAAACTATGCTTAACATTCAGTAATAACCTAAATGGAGAAAGAATTTGAAAAAGAATAGATACACACACACACACACACACACACACATATATATATATATATATATATATATATATGAAAAACAAAACAAAATCCACATAGTGAGATAACTGATTTTTAACATATAAAAATATGCTGATAGCAATCCAACTACTGGGCATATGCCCTGAGAAAACCATAATTCCAAAAGAGTCATGTACCACAATGTTTGTTGCAGCACTATTTACAATAGCCAGTACGTGGGAACAACCTGTGTCCATCGACAGATGAATGGATAAAGAAGATGTGGCACATATATACAATGGAATATTACTCAGCCATAAAAAGAAACGAAATTGAGTTATTTGTAGTGAGGTGGCTGGACCTAGAGACTGTCATACAGAGTGAAATAAGTCAGAAAGAGAAAAATACTGTATGCTAACACATATATATGGAATAAAAAAAAATGGTTCTGATGAATCCAGGGGCAGGACAGGAAAAAAGACGCAGACGTAGAGAATGGACTTGGTGACATGGAGAGGGGGAATGGTAAGCTGGGACGAAGTGAGAGAGTGGCATGGACATATATACACTACCAAACGTAGAATAGATAGCTAGTGGGAAGCAGCTGCATGGCACAGAGAGATCAGCTCAGTGTGTTGTGACCACCTAGAGGGGTGGGATGGAGGATGTGAGAGAGATGCAAGAGGGAGCAGATACGGGGATATACGTATGCATATGGCTGATTCACTTTGCTATACAGCAGAAACTAACACAACACTGTAAAGCAATTATACTCCAATAAGGTTGTTAAAAAAATATGCTGATAGATGTTCAGCATATATAAGGAAATTACAAATCACATAGAAGGAAAAGGTTAACCCAACAGAAAATGGGCAAAAGACTTAGGCCTCTCACAAAAGAAGATATCTAAATGGCCAATAAGTACATGCAAAACTACAAAGCTGCATAAAGTTTATGTTGTCATAAACAAAATGTGAATTGAAACCCTAGTGGATATCACTTCAGTCTTAACCAGGATGGCTAAAGTACAGATGATAGAAAACACCCAAGAGTTGGTGAAGACATGGAAGGACTGAACTTTCATAAACTGCTTGTCTGGAAAGATAAGTTAGTACAACTGCTTGGGCAGTATCTACTAAAGCTACACATACGCACCCTATGTAGTAAATGCAAATATATACATACATGCACCAAGTGGCCAGAACAAGAATGTTCATAATAGTAGTTTTTTGTTTTTTTTTTTTTCTTTTTTTTTTCAATAGTAGTATTTTTAATAGTCAAAAACTGATAATGATCAAATGCCCACTTAACAGTAGAATGGAGAAATAAATTGTAGTACACTCAATAGAAGACGAACAAGTTAATACTTTTATGATTTCATTTATACACTTTTAAAAACCAGGCAAAACTAATAAAAGGAGGAGGGTTAGTCACTGAAAATGGGCACAAGGAGGACTTCTGAGGGGGGGCAGTGATGTTCAGTTTCTTGATCTGGGTGGACACATGGATGTGTTCACTTGGAGAAAATTCGTTGAGCTGCACACTGATGACTCCGTACTTTCCTATAGATATGTTATACTTCAGTTAAAATGTTAAAAATGAAGTTAGCCAATCAGAAGATTCTAGGAACTAGCAACTTCTACTTAAAAACAAAACACTGTTGTACTTGCGACCAGATGAAATGTTTTTGTTGGAGTGGTTCAGCATGATGCCTTTTGTATGTTTCATCAGCTCACCAAGCTTGTTCCCTCCCTCACACGCCCAGGTATTCTCTAGCCTGTCAGCCTATTTTTCCTCACAGTACTAACTGCTGTTTGAAATTGTTTACTTGTCATACTGTAATGTAGGACAGTACAAGCAGGGATCTTGTCTTTTGTTCACTGCTGTATCCTTTGCACCTAGATCAGTGCCTGGCACATAGTAGGAGCTCAGTATTTGCTGAGTGAAGGAGAAAAAGGTGGTAAGAGTATGCATAAAAAGACAAAGGCTTTTGCTTGATCAGAAGTTAAACTTATTCCAATACTGGGTTTGTTCAGTGATATTCCCATTTTATAGCTACCTACAAGCATCTGTTATTCTTAAAATTAGTGTAGAAAATATGACTTGTTACTGTTAATCTGAAGCTCCCTATCGCCTAATTTCTGTATTTCCCATCAAAACAACTATTTCTAAACAGTATTTTTCATAATTTCAGTTTTTTAGGGACACAGCTATGCATTTAAGTAGAAAATACTGAATGTGATAAAGTGATGAAGTGGGTGGGTTAGATTATAATCATTACAAAAGTTGAAGGAGGAGGCGATTCTCTGCGGTGAAAGCAGCCAGAGAAGTTTCTGGAAGAAGGTGGGTCTTGAGTTTCTGTGAATAATGACTAGGATAGGAGAAAGGGACAGGGCCTTCAAGTGAGAGAGGCAACACTGAAACATGAAAGAGGGGCCTGTGTCCATATCCCTCTGGCTGGGATCCAGGGCAACCAGACAGCATCGGGATCGATTGTGGAAGCCCCAGAGAAGTAGGAGGACATGTGTTTCAAGAGACCAACATAAATGTTCAAGCACCTGGGGCAGCATCCAGTTCCAGCTCATTGCCTTCCTCTTCTATTCCCAGAATCACATTCATTATTATTGTTGATTAAAACTGCAGGATTTGCTTGTGGTGATGATGTTACTGGTAGGGGAGGTGTGCACATGTGTGCCAGTGCTTGCAGTGTCATAATAGTATTTATTCACTTCCCTAATTCACTAAATTTGTTCCTTTTACAAGCAGTGGTACAAATCTTTCTACGTCCATTAAATAATAATTGAATGTCCATTGTGAGCTAAGGACTGGGGGCAGAAAGATGAAAGAGACAGTTTTGGCTTTTAAGGAGTTCACTGTCTAGTAGGGCGGAAATAGCAACGCAATTAATGACTATTTGGTGTGGTATGTACGGCGTCAGAATTATATTTAAAGTACAACAGGAATAGATGGAGACAGTAATCAAAACTGGTGCAGGGTGCTTTCAGGGACAAGGACAGATAATTTGACATGTCCATTTGGAACTCCTGGGACATAGTGATCTGGTTGTTTTGAATAAGTGATGTTGTCATTGCCAACCCCGAGCTAATGAAAAGAGAAAAAATGAGGGATAAGCAGGCGCCATAGTTGACAGCTCAAGGGTTAAATCCAGCCTGAAAACAGTGGCCTATTTGGCCTACAGAGTTAAAAGAGAGAGTAAAAGATTAGTTACCATAATTGCAAAGTGGGGAGATTACAAAAAGATCTGGATTAACAGTTTCCCTTGAGACAGTGGACGATTTGGCAACAAGTGGCTCGTGCTCTCTGGTTTGCCATGGTCCCCACCCAGCTCTGCTCCTGCAGCTGCTCTTCTCCCTGGCTCCTGTGTGCATTTGAACTTGATCCCTATTTAATGTGATGGTGGGGTCAAAGACCATCTGAGAGTGTCTGTAGCACATAATACTGGGTAATAAAAATCTGTACTTTTGGGTTATGTCAAGATGTTACATACGCATCAGGGAAGACCATTAACACATGGTCATATGTTAAAAGCATTTCACAAATCTGCTGTGGGTTGTACACCCATTGATTAAGACATAACCTTAAAGAATGGAATCACTAGCATTATTCATGTCCTTAACATATTTCATTATTCCAGGGTGGCTGTGAGGATCAAAATAGGATAGCGAATATAAAAGTGTTCTGTAAAATGGCTGTGGTTTACAAATACAAGAGAGGATATAAAGAACAAAACAAAAGATACAATAAAACTTTCATGATGACAATAAATTTCAACATGTGAAAGCAGGGGAAGAGAGTGGCATCTGAAGGAATCCTCTAAATTTTAACAAATAACATAAAATTTTTGTATTGGGTAGACTGGGGAGGCATCCTGGTAGTATTCTAGTTCTACTTTCAGAATCAAGGAATGGCTATTGTCGATGAATATAATATGCCCACATTGTTGATGACCCCAAGACACATATCTTAACCTCCTGCTTACAAATCTATTACAGACCCACTCTTCATGAATTTAAGCCTTTCTTGAGCCTGTTAAATGGTTTAAGAAAATTACAGATTAAAAAAAAACAAAACAGGAAAGCTATTAGGCACAAGCAGTACAGTGAATCAAAGTAGATTAGAAACCTTGCAGTGGATGTATCTTTCCTTGGCATTTAATCCAGCAAGTGGAGAATGGTTTACAGTTAATATGCTTGCTGGGTATTTTCCCTCCCTCGTCAGAAACTTGGCTCCTTAAATGGCAACTTTCTTCTTATGTTTAGTAAAAGTAGAACTCATACAAATAATAAACCTCTAACGGGGTCTCACTGTAACCGATAAAGATTTCCTCTCATTTCTCTGTATAAAAGGGAAAGAATGAAGCTAGTGGGCAGGAGAATAATTTCTCTGAACACATTTTGCAGAAGTTCCGCCTTTTCGCCAATTTGTATTGGAAGCTGATAGGATGACATTATGTCTGTTGAGACAAAGGTAAAACATATTAGAAGGAGCAGTGCAAAGGCAAACCAGTGATAAGTGTGGCGCTCTTTAATATATTGGGTTGGCCAAAAAGTTCATTTGGGTTTTACCGTAACATACTTATTCTCTCATCAGCCAACAGAGCAGTCCCCCAGCCTCCTCCCGAGCACCCCTGGCTAAATTCCCCTAACCTTAGGATCTGGCCCTGAGTGGGGAAATTTTGTTTGGTTAGCCAGGATGAGAGTCTTGGGAGTTGGGTGGTTTTCCTCCCTTCTGCAAGCAAGCTGTCAAAGAATGGAAGGCAGATGCTCCAAGACAACAGTGGTTGTCAAACATGAATGCCAACAGAATCACTTGGGGAAGCTTTAAAAAAATTACCCAGCTTCACTCCCTGCTCCCCCCCCAAGCCATCAATTAAAATTGAATATCTGGAAGTGGAGTTCAGGCACTGGGATGTTTACAATGCTCCTTAGGTGATTTGTACTGTGCAGTGTATGTGAGAACCACAGCCTTCGAGATGCAGGTCAGGTTCTGCAGCCATTGCAGGACCTTCCACAGGTGTCCCTGTTAGTTCAGTGGTCAGCAACCCTCTTCAGATGGGTCGGTAGACCAATAAATGGTCACCTGAGGGTAGATCGCCTTCCCTCTTGCTTTCCTCCTGCCTGCCATCCCAATCCTCCACCTCCTCCCCCTTCTTTCTCCACTTTTGTGTACATCTGCCGTTTTACTGGGCCAGTACCCATTCACGCTGCTTCTAGAAATAGCATCTCAGTTCTGCAAAACCCCTTAGCCCTTAACTTTCAACCTTGACTCCACCCACAGCTCCAGAAGTACCCTGTGACTCCAACCTGACCAATCAGAATATAAACTTGCCTTACCCTAGAGTGATTGGGTCAGGGCTGGGCACATGACTGGATCCCGGCCAATGAAGGGTGAGTTCTCAGTGCTGAGACAGGCGTCCTTGCATTTAGGCGTAAGAGATGCTGTCTGCTGTCCTGTCACCGTGGGTGCGGCCCACCGAAAATAGAGTCAGCCCTGAGAAATGCTGATGTGTCAGCAGGAGAGAGAAGGAAACCTGGAGTAGTCAGGCATCCGGAGTGGGCCATGTGCAAAGTTGGATCCACCCCTGAACTTACCAGCTGTGGCAGCCCTCCACTACTTTTCTTGCTGAGCTGAATTGTATTGGCCCTTCTGTCACATTGCTGGTTGGCGACCTGACTGACTTACCCATTCTCGCCCCTGGGAAGTGTCCTGTAAGTACCCACTTTGGCCGAAGGGAGAAGATGCCCAGAGGCCTTCTCCGTCAGCGGGCCCTGTCAGGCAAAGCCAGCCCATAGGCTCAGTGAGAGTAGAAAATGGCACCTGTTCTGGGCTGACACTGCCACACGCATGGAGAGCGGGGCGCCGGCTCGATTTCAGACCTCTTCTTCCTCTGGGTGATCTGGTGCAGGGGACAACATGGACAGTGGCCTCAAGGGCAGCCCAGGCGTGGTGCACTTGGCCTTGGGCAGAAGCCTCTCACTGGGGACTCTGCTGGGAGAATCCTAAGTCCCTTACCAATCCAAGCTCACGCCCCTCTCTCATGGTACAGTGTCACCAAGGTGACCTGCAGAAGAGTATTTAGTTACCGAGTCCTCCGTTTGATTCTCAGTTTTCAATAAAAGCATATATTTTGTAAGCCTTTGGCAGCTATCAAGAGCTTTATAGCTAATATGTATTGAGGATTTACTATGTATCAGACATCATATATGGGATACATATCATGTATATATCTCAGACTATATATTTATTACATAAAATATTCATTTTATTCTCATAACAGTTACAGGAGTCTGTAACTGTTATCTTGTGTATGAGAAAACCAAGGCACAGAGGGTTTAAGTAATTTGCTTACAGTCACACAGCCACAAAGTTACAGACCTGGGATTCCAAACCCCAGAATTTGTATTCCAGAGCCTGGGTTCTGACGCAGAATGCTTTATCCCAGCCTCATCAAGGCTGCTTGCCCGATCCAGGAAAAAAAATAGTCATTTATGGCAGAAAAAAAGAAAAGGTTGCAAGATGCAGGGTAGGTGCCTTTGGCAAGCCAGTCATTTCTTTCCAGTGTGTGTGCAGCCACCCTCCTTCCTCTCCTGAATGGAAGATTTGCTCTGCTGGAAGTGGGCATGGTTATATAAATACATATTGATTTGGAGAGGCTGCTCCAGGGCTGAGGGACAGGGTAACTGGACAGAGTAAGCTGTGACCATGTTCCAGGTCCAAATACAAAACCTGATCAGTGAGACCATAAAGTGTGCTTTGTTGACAGAAGGAGGTGTTTAGCAACATTTTCCCTTTTCAGTTTAGTATGCAAGTAGCATTTGATTCCCTGGACATTTTTATTTCTAACCAGAGCTCTGAAATGCAGCCTAATTAGCAGCATTGCCTCGAAAGTGGAGCTTTTCTCTCCTAGGGAATGGGGGGCCTTCAGAGAGCACTTCTTGCCTGTCGTCCCCACTTGCTGTACACTGATTTCAGTGTGTTCCGCTTCTCCCTCCTTGCCCCAAATAGCCCAGTAGAACAAAGAGAATATAATCTTACTTCTTGCCACACCTTGCATTTTGTTCCCTTTTTTCTTCTTTCTTGGTAAGGTTGAAAAATACTTTTCAATGTGGCTATTCTCTCCTGTGGTTGGAGGTCAGCCCTGAGATTTCAAAGAAAACTCCTTTGTTCAAGATTTAAAAAAATAATCACTGCACAGCAAACATTGATATGACTTTTAATGGCCATTTACCTGATTAATATCCTTTCATGCTACAAGGCAGCATGAGACACAGTGCTTTAATGAAAGCCAACAACAAAGCGTGGACCAGGTGTGTTACTAAGAAACAATCTCTTGTGTGATTTAATTAGTCAAAGCATTGCATGGAGCAATTATAAGCAACCTTGCAGAGGTGGCAGCAGTATGGAGCCCTCTGCTCTAAATTGAATTTTTAAAGAAAGGCATCATGATTTAATAACTGTGCATCTCTAGTGAAAGAAGAAACCCCTCTTTAATTGGGAGCAAAAGGGAAAAAATAATACGCTAATCACAATTTTTAGATCTTTCCCCACTTCCCCTTACCTCTAATTGGGTACAAAAAAATAATAATAACTTTCAGCCATTTCTTGGAGAACTTGAAAATGATTCTGTTGTGTTTTTTTTCTCTGTTCATTGAACTCCTCAGTACCATTTTTGAGTACCATTTTTGGCATTCCAGGTGGTGTGGCATCTTTGGAGAAAACCTGGAATAACCGCACCTGGTTAGGCTGAATGCGGGACACCCTGTAATTTTAAGAGTTGCCTTTATTGTATTCTTACATATAAAAGAAATGGGAGTTGTGATGGTTTGATGGGGCCTTTTTTTTTTTTAAAATCCTCATGCTTGGTTTAATGATGTGTCAACCTGCCACAGAAAGATTGACTGGCATAATGCTTATTACTTAAGATAAAGATAGATTTCTTGTGTGATATGGGAGCTTTACAATAGATAGGGTCTTATCAGGGAAAGTCTGCCTAACCCAGGTAGGCTTTGTGATTGACTTCTACATTTCAGTTCTCTATACTTCTACTTAAATTATGGAGACAAGTGTTCAGTGCAGAGAGAGAGAAACACAGATTGGAGAACAAAAATGGAAACTTCCCTTCTTCATCAAGCTCCTGTGTACTTCCTCCCTTGGGCGTCTGGGGTGAACTTGTTCCCTGCGAGGACCAGGATTTCCTTGAGTATGGGAGATTGAACATCAAACACCATCAGAGCCTCCTTTATCTTTGGGGTCACTGGGCAACACTGAGTGGAATCGCTTTGGGGCCTTTTAGTATGTGCAGATCTCCTGATCTATGAAGTCTCATCTAGGACTCAGGGTCCGTATCTGGCATTGGGTTTTGATGCCTCAGGCCAGTGATGAGTTAGAGAGAGACAAGGTATTGGCGATGGTAGTTGTCAGCGTCAGTGGTTTGTAAGCCGTGGCTTGCCACAGGCCTGTTTTTGTGAAGAATGTTTTATTGGAACACAGCCACCCCCATTCATTTCCATATTGTACTGCAGTGACAGAACTGAGTGATTGCCACGGAGACCATCTGGCCCACAAAGCCAAAAATACTTACTTGGCCCTTTGTGGAAAAGTTCGCTGACCACTGAAAGTGGTCGGAGATGATTTCTGATGAGCAATCCTTGCTTTTGAAGCCTGTTAGGTGGGAATGATCCTAGAGGGACCCTCCTCCCCTATTTCTCAGTATCCAAGTGGCTTAGGCTGAGGAGGAAAGTTGCATTTGGGATTTGAGCAATAGGGAGTTAATCCACCTCAGTGCACTGAGAGGCCATTCCCAGGCTGGAGGTGGAGTCCCTGATACATTTTGAGTCCTGCTGGAAGTGTTGAGGAAACATCCTTTAGCTTTTGGAAAATTATGGTTTATAAGTCAGTGGATCACAGGCTGTGGACTACACAGCCATAGGCACTAAGCTCTTTTTGTGGATAAAATGCATAAACCTTGCACATAGACTCTTTTCTTATAGATAATTTTTAATTTCAAAAGAAAATTCATTTGCTAAAAATATTTGAACAGTAAAGGTGAGATTCAAAATGCCTGACAACAGTTTGGTACGGGACCTGACCAGTCGGGTTGGTGCCAGCCATGAAGCAAGAAGTGCTAATGGTCTGAAGACCTAATGGTCTGCCCCAGCACAGTGTGTACTCTGCTAATGGCCCCTTTGACCACTCACCCCTTACTCTCATCCATTTCGTTCCCTTTCCTATCGTTCTTAGTTCGGCATGTAACTTTTTGGAGAGTGTTGTAGGCTTTTATGTACGCACTCAGTGAATTAGGAGTATTTTGGGGAAGTTTTTTTTATCAAAGCATGAATATAGCTATTCCAAAACATTTCTTCTTAGTAGATCTTTTAGAACTAATACAGATAGATCTACTTCATTCCTTTTAGCTGCTGTGTGATACAACGTAGTATAGGTATTCTTAAACACCCATAGGAACTATTTTTCAAATGAATGCAGATGTTATTAATAAAACACTAGTTCGTTTAAAATGTCACTAAACTCAGAATGTATTTTAGCATATGGAAACAAACATAGCAGATATCATGGGGATCTGAGAAATATTTCCTGTTAAAAAGAAATAACAGAAAACAAAATCGAAACCAAGTATGTATATTCACATACTTGCCTGCTTGGGCAAAAAAGTCCTTGGAAGGATCCAAAAAGCAAACCTGAAAACTAATAAAGTCATTGTCTTTAAGGAATGAACTAGAGGATGGGATGAGTAGGAGACAATTTTTTGGTAGATTTAAGATTTCAAATCATGTCTAACTATATTATTTGTTTTGAAGAACAAAATAATAACACAAGCAGAAGGAAGTGTCTTGGTGGTTGACGTAGGGATCCCCTGGTCAAGCCTGTGACCAATAACAATTGTTCTCCTATCAGACCAAATAATTGAGTACTTAAATTACTATCAACAACCTCTAGGGAGGTCTGAGGCTAGATTGAAAATCTTTTTTTGAAAAACTAAATATAAAACCTAGATCCACTAAATTAAAAATAATTTCATTGAAACTTAAGCAAATAATCCCCAGGAGACCCAGCCCAGCAAACAGCAGCTGCTGCTCCTTGGGGCCCTCCCCTACCCCAGCCTGTGTTTGACCTGTGGGTCCCAGGGGTCATCTGCTCAGATCCACCTCCCTTAACCCTTCTGGCCTGTGAGTGGCAAGGGATAGAGGAGCAGCTGTTTCTGAGAGACAGTGGGCCCAGATGCCAAGGTTGGGACCTCAGGCCTCAGTCCCCCACCCCCTTCCCAGACAGCAGGGTTGAGGAAGAAGGAACCTTTGTCTCTTCCTTCACCTCTAGGGCCTATAAGGACCCCCAGAAAACCTTTCAGCTAGGATGAGAGATTTCTGAATGTATATCATGGGGAATATGTGCATACCAGCAGCTAGAGTCCTCTTTTTATTACCTTGTGTAATAATAACAGATATTTATTGAGTATTTACTCTGTGCCAGACAGTTTGCTAGGAGGTTAATTATTGAATTATTTTGTATACGCTGAGTTGGGATCTGAATACCAGAGCTAGTGCTTCTACACCCTGTAATCATGCTATTCCTGTATCCCAAAGGCTGACCCTCACATTTAGATGCCAGAATAAATACTCCTATTTACCCAATAAGGGATGAGATGACCCAGAAATCCTGCATTGGGAGCTGCCAAATGTAATGTTTAACCTCGGAGATGATTGGCTTAAGAGGCAGTAATAATCATGCCATCAGGACCAAGAAATGTGTTCAGAGTCTTCTGTGTAAGGAACTGGAAAAGATAAAGAAGTATAATAATATTCAATATGTACTGAGTGCTAACTTTGTGCCAGGCCCTGTTCTAAGATCTCCACTATCACATTTACTCATAGTAATCCTATGGGAAGAGATTTATCATTTCCCCCATTTTACAGATGAGGAAACTGAGGCTTGCAGAGATCATCTTGTATTTTCTCTGCTATATCCCTAGAAACAAACATTTCTTTGAGAAGCCCTGATTCCTTCCAATGAAGAATGGTATTTAGAAACCAAGTTCTGGTCACTGGATGTGCTCATTGTTCACTGGTATGTCACTGCTTATAGGTTCTCTCAATGGACAGAACTAGAAAATACGCGTATGTATACTAACCAATATATACACACATATCTATAATTATTTCTGTATCTGCCTACATATAAATTAAATGTACATAAGTTTATACCTTTGTTTCTGACTCCAATTCAGCACCCACTACAGATTTAACTTTAGCTTTTCTCCCTGTTTATTTGAAAATTTCTTTCTCTGACAGTGAGAAACCTGGCTCCCATTATCTACCATTTATTTACATATTTGTTCAAGTCTAGTATATATGTAGCTCCAGAATTATTAGCCCATATCCCTGAGAGAAACAACCAAATAAAGTGCAGTGATTATATACAGTTCTTTTTTTCTTTAGCTTTACAGTTCCTAGTCAAAATACCATTTTCCACAGTTACTTAGGTCAGCAGTCTTCTCTTTTAGGTCAAACTGGAAGCAGTTGCATTAGTGCAGTTTGCTAATATTTTCAGTTCTCTTCTTTTGGGAGGTTAGAACTTTCTTGCCCTTACTAGGTTAGGAAAGAACATGTTACTTGTTTTGCCCAGTGAAATGTAAGAGAAGGTGACATGTTTTGTTCCCAGGAAGAAGGATTTGATTGCTTGGTGTGAGATTCTCCATCCCTCCCTTGCCCTGTCTTGGCAGTTGTGGAAGCATAAGTTGCTATAAAAGTATGAGCTGATTCATTACACGGAAGGCAGCAGCCTGGGAGAATCATCTAGAACCAGAGTGGATTTTGCATGAGAAAAAAACATTTATTATTGTAAGCCCCTGAGATTTTGGAGTTGTTTGTTACTGCCGCATGGCTATGTTCTTACCTGATACATAAATAAATGTAATAATTAAGAATGATAATATATTAAAAAGTAAACTCCACATCCTATGGGGAAAATTAGCGGTATAGATAAATGCTCTGAATAGCGGTTCTTAAAGCTGTTTGTGTTCAAAAATCCATTTGGAGATCTGATGAAAGCTATCTGCTATCTTCTTCCCAAAATACATGAAGTCACATATACACAATATTTTACATTCCATTTCAGCCACGTGCATAGACTCCCTGAAGCCTATCTAGATCACATGGCCCATCTCACGTGGGCAGCTGCTCTGCTAGTCACCTTCATTGACTGCTGCCATGTGGGGTTGTGGGCTCATTGTTTAGGGCATGAACCTTTGGTTATAAGGTTCAGATTGCTCCCTGCAGGTGGAGGCAGTCTGAGAGAGCCTCTTGGAGGAGGTGCCTTTCAGGCTGAACCTGAAAGGAAAGGCAGAAGAGAGTGGGAATCAGATTTTAGGTGGAGGTCATAAAAGCAGGAAGTAGCAGATGATGTCCTTAAACTCAGGGCAAGCTTACTCCAGATCCCACCATTTACACCTCTTTGTAAGACGGTATTGGCCCCCATGGAATTTCTTTTCACTGTTTCAGGGAGGCAAGAAGGAAACCTAAACCCTGACACTATGTGTTGAACAAGGCTCTGAAATCCTTGAGTGGTTGCAAACTCTGATGCCCTTAGTGCCTGGCAGGTTAGTGAGTGAAGTAAGCCAAGTGAAGGATAGTGGGGAGTGAAGTGGACTGCAGTGAATTGGAGATCATGTGGTCCAGCTCAAATGGGCAGCTGCGATTTATCTTCGTGGATAGCTGCTGTGGGGGAATGTGAATTCAGTGTGCCACTCTTCCAGTTTTTCAAGAGAATATGTAAATCGGGTGTTTTTTTTGTGATTTTGTTTTTTTTGGTAAAATATTCTGATATGTTAAAAAGAGACAAAGCATGTATGGCCATGAGGGCCACCATGTACAATTGGGAAGGTTGTGTTTTAGCTGGGGGGTCCTAGAGTAGGTCCACACAGATGAGGGAATGCCTTTTTTTAACTCATACACAGGTGCATATAGGGCTGCATAAGCCCTGATGAGGTTATATCCAGGCTGCACGCCTGCAATTTGAGGCCTTTGATTTGGGAGAAGCTTGCTTTCTCTGGTCCCAGCAGGACTTTCTGTAAGTTAGTGTGAATAGCCTACAAGGCACACCCAGTTCAAGGCAATCAACTCTCTCACCTGTGTGTGAAGACCCAGTTCCCCTCTGGCTGGCATTCAGGCCCACAAGGTGAGGGAGGTATTAGTGGACATTTTGAATCTGGCTGCTGGGCACCTCTACCTGGTGCCTGTTTTCATGAATGACAGCATAACCTTATTTTCTAGGCAGCCATGCAAAATATAATCACATGGTTTTGTCTACCCAAAGATGGACTAAAAACAAAAGCAGGGTAAAATTACACATGAACACTCACTGTACAGCACACATAAAACTGGTAATTTGGAAAGGAAGAAGTGTCAGCTATCATTAGAGGCACTGGTATGTTTCCCTAGTATTACAGTAGGAATTCCATGAACCACACCTTGCTGTAGTTTTCTGTTTTTCTTTCTTTCTCTTCTTTTCTTTTCTTTTCTTTTCTTTTCTTCCTTTCCCTTCCCTTCCCTTCCCTTTTTCCTTCCCTTCCCTTCCCTTTCCTTTCCTTGGCACGCGGGCCTCTCACCATTGTGGCCTCTCCCGCTGTGGAGGCTCTGGATGCACAGGCTCAGCGGCCATGGCTCACGGGCCCAGCCGCTGCGTGGCACGTGGGATCTTCCCGGACCGGGGCACGAACCCATGTCCCCTGCATCGGCAGGCAGACTCCCAACCACTGCGCCACCAGGGAAGCCCTCTTTCTTATTTTTGGACTATACAGTTTCCAGGGCAATAAAAGTTGGTGGAAAGGTGTTTTGGGTTTTCCCAGCAGAACAGCAGGCTTCCATTCTCCTTGCTGGGCCTCTGGGCCTCTGAGAGGTATACCATCACACAAGGCTTTAGGGGTGAATGCTATATCCCAAAGCAGGCTCTGACCCATGGAAAAGAGGAAGGAATTCACTGGACTGAAGGGTGTGATTATGGTTGCAGTTTTGCTTCATGACCTTGTAGGGCCCTAAGACTCTGTTTGAAGCAGTGAGTGTCCACTGGCTTCTTCTAGCTGGTCATGATAGACCAAGTAGAGCACCCACTGAGTAGAGATGGGGCCAATGGCTTAGAAATAATTCAGACATTACAAGAATGCACAATCCACAAAAAATCTGCTGTATATACAGAGAACACAGAGAAGAAATATGAAGGGGTAATGCGCCTATTTTAAAGAAATCTTTTCTAGTACGTTATTGATAAGGCTATTTTATTTTTTCTTTCTTTTCTTTTTTTTTTTTGGTTTTGTTTTTTGTAATTTTCGTTTGCCATCATTGTAGTTCTAACACTCCTCCCTTCTCCCATGGGATTATTTTGAGTTACAGTGTGCCTCAAGGGGGCCAATCTCCAAAAAAGAAAAAGAAAAGGAAAAAAAAAACCGTTAGAAATCTAATGAGCCTCTTTAGTTTTTATTATTATTTTTCCCCTTCTGGCCTTGTACATAATCAGGAAAAGAGAGAAGGAACTTGTATATGTTGCTGTTAGGGAACCTGCTGTATGGCATGTAGGTGGGAGGCATTACAGCCTTAGTGCTTATAGCCAGTGTCCGGAATTTAACTGGTATTCGGTAATGTGCTTCCCAACTATATCTGTGTAATGGAAACTTTCTGAAGATCTTGATACAGTAGGTCTTGGATAGGATCTAGGCATCCATAGTTTTTAAAATCTTCAAAGGTAATTCTGACATATAGCCAGGGGAGGAAATGTGTATTTAATATATGGAAAGATAATTGAATTAAGGAAGGAGTAAAACTGCAACTAGACCAAGAAGCAGTTGTGTTAGAGTTAAGACTAGAATTCTTTAATATCACAATGTGAATCTGAAATTGTTATCAATTTTGGCTGTGCTAGGGCTCATGCTGTTCTCCTCCTAGGCTTGATGAGGGATTAGTAGGGGTGGGTACACATTGCACCACTCGTTTACTCATTTAATAAATATGTATTGTGATTCTCTTGAGCAGCCATAGAAAACACATACACAGATTAAAAAACAGAGGAACAAAAATGAAATTCTGAAAAGTACTCAATGAATACAAAAGACAGCAGGAAAGGAGGATCAAGGATCAGAGAATAGAAGAAGAAAAATAGAAAAAAACCCCAAAACCCCAAGGATCAGAGACTAGAAGAGGAAAAATAGGGGAAACCCCCCCAAATAGTATATTTATTTATTTTGGCCATGCCATGTGGCATGTGGGATCTTAGTTCCCCGACCAGGGATTGAACCCAATATCCCTGGCATTGGAAGCTCAGAGTCTTAGCCACTGGACCAACAGGGAAGTCCCCCAAAATAGTATATTTAAACCCAGTCTTTATCAATAACTGTTTACATTTAAATGGGAACAAATACTCCCATTACAAAGCCAAGATTATCAGAATGGATAAACAACTAAGTGCAGTCTACAGTTGATGCACTTAAATATAAAATTGCAGATAGACTAAAAGTCAAAAGAGGAAAAAGATATACCGTGCAAACACTACTCATGAGAAAACTGGTATGCCTCTGTTAATCAGAAAAAAAAGAGTTCAAAACTGGAAGTATTACCAGACATAAGAGAGAGAGATTTCATAAGAATAGGGCTGATTCATTGAGGACATAATCCTAAATGTATGTGTGTCTAATAGTGCATCAAACTACATGCAGTAAACATTGACAGAACTAAAGGGAGAAATTGATCAATCCACAATCAGAGTTGGAGAGCTCAACATTCCTTTCTCAATAACTGAAAGAAAAGGAGACAAAAAATTCAGAAAGAGTATAGATGATATGAACACCACTCTCAACCAATATGATTTAATAGACATTTATAAAATTCTTACAATCAACAGATGTAGGATACACGTTCTTATCAAGGATACATTAAAGACTAAGCAAGACAGATTCTGGACTATAAAACAAGTCCTCCAAAATTTCAAAAGTTGAAATAATACAAAATACGTTCTCTGACCATGGTAAAATTAAATTAGAAATCAATAATAAAAATATATCTACAAATTCCCCAAATATTTGGAAATTAAAAACACACTACTAAATAACGCATGATTCAAAGAAGAATTCATAAGGGAAATTAGAAACAATTTTGAACTAACTGACAATAAAAACATATCAAAATCTGTAGGGCACAGCTAATGTGGTGCTAAGGCAGAAAATCATATTTTTAAATGCTTATATTAGAAAAGAAGAACGATCTAAAATAAATTATGTAAGCTTCTACCTGAAGAAGTTAGGAAAAACAGCAACTAAAGCCAAAGTAAGTAAAAAAATAATAAACATAAAAATGGAAAACAATAGATACATCAAGTCCAATAGTTGATTATTGAACAAATATTAACAAAATTGATAAACTCATAACAAGACTGATCAAGAAAGAAGTGAGAAAACACAAAAATCAATGTTAAGTATTAAACAAGGTATCAAAATAGATTTCTTTATGCCACCAAATTTTACAGCACTGTTAAAAAATGCAACTTATCAAAACTGATTATAGAGGGTAGATAGATGACCAGAATAGCTCTAAATATTCATTAAAAATTGAACTCTAAGCCTGCTGGGAAATGCAGATTAAAACCGCAATAAGACGGGAATTCCCTGACGGTCCAGTGGTTAGGACTTGGCACTTTCACTGCCGGGGCTGAGTTTGATCCCTGGTCAGGGAACTAAGATCCTGCAAACCAAAAAAACCAAAACCAAACAACAACAACAAAAGGAACACGTAAAAATACTACTATATGTTAACTAAAACCTATAAAATTTGAAAAGACTAGCAATATCTAATGCTGGAAGGGATGCAGAGCAACTGGACTGCTCATGTATTGTTGGTGGAGGTAGGAAATTACACAACTACTTTGAAAAACTGGCAGTTTCTTATTTAAACATACACCTACCATATGGTCCAACCATTCAGCTTCTACCTATGTACCCAAGAGAAGTGGAAGCATATTTCTACAAAATGACTCGTGCAAGAACATTCATTGCAGCTTTATTCATAATCTTAACATATCCAAAACAGCATGTTTACATTTTCTTGTTGATGGACAAACAAATTGTGGTAACGCCATGCAGTGGAATAGTATGTGCCAAAAAAGGAACAAATTACACATTCATACAACACATGGGTAGATGTCAAAAACATTATGATGAGTCAATCAACCAAGATGCAAGATAGTTCATACAGTATGCTTCCATTTACATCAAGTGAAAGGACAGGCAGAACTAATCTATGGGGATAGAAGTGAGAATAGTGGTCACCTCTGGTAGAGAGAGGAGTAAAACTGTAAAGAGACAAAAGGTAACTTTCTAGGGTGATGGTAACACTCTGTACCTTGATTGAAGTGTTTCTTAAATGAGTATATTCATCTGCCAAAATTCATTGAAATGTACACTTAGGATCTGTGCATTTTACTGTATGCAATTAAATCTAAGACAGGAGGGTATCACCCACTGTGTATTAAGTGTTGTGCTAGACCCTGAGGGTAGGATAGTGAGCAAACACAGACATAGCCCCTGTCCTCACGGAGCTTAGAAGGTGAGGAGGAATAAGACATCAATGAAAAAAATCATGCGCAAAAATTTGAAAACTATAGATGAGTGAAATGTTTGAGCAGGAAGGTGTGAGAGTATAGCAGATATGACCAGCAGTCTCTAAACTTAGATATGCAACAAGCATCACATTCTTTTCTTTTAAAACTGTCTTAGTTTTCTTCCATCTGGGTAGGTGGGATGTTCCAACTCTGTCTGCCTTGGGACTGCCTCTTCCTCTTGGTCACTCCAAACCCATGGAACTCTGGTGACACCTGGATAGTGTAGTAAAGGCCTCCACGTTCCAGGCTTTCATGGTTATTGCTGGTATCATTTTTTGTCCATTGCGTAAGCCTCCTAGAGGGTCAGAGGCGTGCTTTTATTGGACTCTTAAGTTCTCTAGAAACACCATGCAGCCATCCTTTGGAAGCCTTGCCATCTCTTCGTAGGGCCATTTGGGAGTAAGGAGAAGGTCTCCACTGCTTACAGGATCTCTCACTCTCTCTTGCTTTCTATTCCTGTCTCCTCTCTAAAGTCCTAGCATTATCTCTTCAATGGGCTTAAACTGCTGGCAAACACACGATGCCTTTGCTCTGCTTTGCAAAACTTGGTAACGCAAGGAAGAACAAAAAGGCCAAACTGCAAGCTTGAAATGTGAGAGAGAAAGAAAAATCACATATGTATATGTAACAAAACTTTTCAATAAATTATCCCGCTCAGCAAAGCAGCGGGGTACATAATGAGACCAGAGTGGCAGGCAGGGTCCAGACCTGGAAAGGCCAGTATTTCCATCCTTATCTTAGGGTAAGTGGGAAGCCATTGGAAGGTTCCAAACTCCTCCACGTAAAAAATGTATTTGGCTATAGTCTTCATTAAAGGCATAGCTGGTCCTCAGTTCTGCCCACTGCTGAGGCTGCTTCTAAATAGAGTCAGGAAGCCCCAACACACATCCCTTTTGTCTTTGTGGATTCACAAGGGCCACTGACCTCTGAGATGGGTGCACCCACACGTACAGGTAATGTTGTACTCCAGCCAACTCTTACTACTGCATATTTCTGCAACTTGGGATATACGAGCATTTCCCCATTTGATTCAAAGTAGTTAGGTGAAATGGCTGGAGAAATAAAAGTAATTTAAGATATAAATGAGAATGCTAACCATATGATAGGTTGCTATAAAGGAAGACCAACATTAATGTGCTATAATATGCAATTTGAACTTGCAGGGGAGTGAATTATGTACTGCAATAACAAGGAGGCAAAAAAAGTTATATAGTGCTTACGGTAGGGATAGCTATTTCTACAGTGAGGTTTTTACAGTCAGAGTGCATGTGTGCATAATTTCCACATGCTTCCCAGGTAACATATGTTACATCTAAAGACAGAAAGAGGTTAATGTCCAAAGGAGGAAAAATCTGCTATTAAACTCATTAATTTGAGAGTTCTGGTTGTAGAACGATTGTGAAAGACAATTATTTCTTGGCTTGAATGTGGTCTTTTGCTGTAATCCTAAGTGTGAATGCGTGAAAATATTGAGTGCATCTGCTAAGTGAAGCAAAAATGTACAGTGAAACTTTATTTAACCTTATCTTGTCAGTAATAAGGATGGGAAATCTATGAAAAAGGGAAGAGTCCTTTTTAAAATAGAAGCTGAAAGTGGGAATAAAATGGAGTGATATACTTAAAATATTGAATAGAATCTGCTTTAATTTCTGTTTTCTAGCACCTTCAAGTACTTTAGAAGCACAAATTTACCTATCAGTTATAAATCAGTCGCTTATTCCAGAAGTATTTTTATTAAGCAGTAGTTTGAACTTGTCATCATAGTTTGAATGACTATATGTTCCTAAAAGTAACACAGCCAGCTGCATTTCTTTAAATATATTCTAGAATTTTTTCCTAACTCAGAATGAATGTCCTACTTTCCAAAGCAGTTCTACCCACTGAAGCTTTGGTTGAAGTGGGAGAATTCCAACCTAGCATCATTGGCTGGCAAACACTAATGACTGCAGTGAGCCAGAAGCCCAGGCCTCTGGGTCAGTAGGAAGAGCATCGTGCCAAAGGCCTGGGCACTGCATTTTAATTCTACCCGCGTCACTTGGAGTTAGGGTAACTGGCTGCACAGCACCATCACAGATCATCGGTGTCTAGCTTCTGCTCAGCTCCAGATCGCTGCTCTGAAGTTATTCCCCTTGTCCTTGATGAGCTCCATTTCTTCATCAATAAGGTGACTGCTCCAAACTTTTAATGTTTGGCCTTTGCCAAGCTCCAGATGCTCATTAATCTCATAGAGGACAGGGGAGGTGTAAAGTGATCATTCCCTTGTAGATCTCCTTCCTTAAGGTCTTATATAAGCGAGGTCTTGTCTCTCTTTTCTTTCACCCCCAGCTAACTAACCCACCGACTTACCTAGTCTCTTTACTGTCATTCATTTTTAGTATCCCCTCATTGGCTCCTTCTCCCTGTTCAGCTCTTCTCACAATTTCTCTCCTACCCTGAAAGAACTCTTGCCCCACAGAATTTACAGATTTTTAGAGACTCTGGCTCTCCTCTCCAGCTTTCCTTACTGGGCAGATGTCCAGCTGCCCTCTGTTAATTGCATCCCTTGTACATCTTTTTTTCCCTCTGATTTTCATTTGGTATGGTCAATGGATTTTCCATTCTTAAAAATGTACTAACCTTAAAAACTTATGTGTCACGTATGCTCATTATAGGAAAAAAAATTGTTTATTAGCAAAGAGTAGGCAATAAAACTTCCCTTTAATCCTTCCAGACACTGTACACATATAAACACATACCAGTGTAGTGCAGCAGTTAAACATGGGCTATGGACCAGATATGTGAATTTGAGAGCCAAGCTCTGCCACTTATTGGCTGTGTGACCTCAGGCACATTAGTAACCTCTCTGTGTCCCAGCAATTTCATCTTTAAAATGAGGTAAAAATAGTAACACCACTGGGATTGTAAGGATGAATGAATTAATATTTATAAAGTGTTTAGAACCATACCTAGAAAGAAGAAAGCCCTTGATAAATGTGCTCCTGTTATATCATTTATAAAGAAACGAGATCATGCAACATGTGGAATTTTAAAACTTGCTTTTTCACTTAAAATATATTTGAACATTTTTCATGTCATTCATTTTACGTAAATGAATGACTAGTCTGATAGCCTACTTAAGTATATTATTTTAAATGATTGTATAATATTCCACTGTAAATATTGAATTTATTAATGTTTATTAGATGACTTGTTTCCAATTTTGTGATATAAACAACACAGCAGTTAACATCCCAGTCCATGCCTACATCTTTGTATATATCCCTGGTTTCTAGAAATGGGATTTATGGGTCAACAGATATGCACATTTTAAGACTCTTGATTTAAATTGCTAAAATGATCTCCAGATTATACTTCCATTAGTAGAGTGAGTCAGTTTTTTTTTTAAAACACTAATTCCTTCAAGGACCCACAGGAACTTTACATTCACTGTATTCCATTGTGTCTCATGTGGCTAAATATTCTGCATACATGACTTTCTAATAGACATCATGCCAAATACTGATTTCAGATTGTCATAGCAAGGCTTAGTAGTCGTGAGGTTTCAGGAAAGATTCCTAGATTAGCTAAAGACTTTAGGAAGTTCTTGAAAATATAGCTAAATCCTACAAGATGCTCTTAATGAAGAGGTTCTCAAATTTAGCTGCACATTAGACTCTCCTGGGGAAACTTTTTAAAAAATTCCAGTGCTTAAGCCTAGACTTAGTGGGTCTGGTGTAGGACCCAGGCATTGAATGATTTAAAAAGCTCTCCAGATGATTCTAATGTGCAGTCTGGGTTGAAGACATTATGGATTGAATTTCATTAATTACAAGAGAGATTACCTGAATTCATCACATCTGTTTCTTTACACTTACTCTAGGTGTCATCTTGGTGCCACCATTCAGTCATTCCCTTCTTTCTTTGTGAATATAAAATGATCTGTTTTTAAAAAATTGGCAGTATCTAGAAATTTAGGTAAAATATACTCTTGATACTCACTTTTCTCCTTTGGTTATATTGTAGACACTATTCTAACATTAATCTTACTGCTAAGCCATCAATCCTCTGTCTTTGATAGGATCTCTCCTTCAAGACTCTCTTTTCAGGTGATTTCACCTATTATTGTGCTTCATAAGTTGAGTGTGATGTAAATGTCATTGGTTCTGTTTTGTTGTTTTTATAAGACAACCTCAGCCCTGGTCATGTTTGTTGGAAATGTGAATTCTTGATGAGGTTCGCTGAACCAGACGCTTGACTCTTGGAATTTTACAAGCTGTGGGAAACCTCTTAGGTAATGATTCTCAGTGTAAAACTAGGAAAGGTATTTGATAAAAATGCTTTGCAATAGCATGTTCTCGAGTTTTCACAAGTTCATTCAGAAAGAAATACAAAGATCTAATCTCCCTACAAAAAGATATTTAATTATACTCTGTGACTAAAGAAACAAATCAAATTGGCAGTGGCATATAGTCATTAACAACTCATTAATAAGTCAGCTTTATAAGTCAGCTTAGTAAGGGTGTAAGGAAATATTTACTCTTACAACTTTTGGTGAAAATGTACATTAGGAAAACCATTTTGAAAAGCGATGTGGCAAAATTTACTAAACTTAAAAAAGAATATCTCCTTTGACCCAGAAATTCCATATCTAGGAAATTACTTTATGGATATTCTTTTTTTTTCAATTTAATTTTATTTATTTTTTTTATACAGCAGGTTCTTATTAGTTATCCATTTTATACATATTAGTGTATATATGTCAATCTCCCAATTCATCAGAGCAGCACCACCACCCCACCACTTTCCCTCCTTGGTGTCCATACGTTTCTTCTCTACATCTGTGTCTCTATTTTTGCCCTGCAAACCAGTTCATCTGTACCATTTTTCTAGGTTCCACATATATGCATTAATATATGATGTTTGGTTTTCTCTTTCTGACTTACTTCACTCTGTATGACGGTCTCTAGATCCATCCACTTCTCTGCAAATGACCCAATTTTGTTCCTTTTTATGGCTGAGTAATATTCCATTGTGTATATATATGAACCACATCTTCTTTAAATGGATATTCTTATAGATGTATATATGAGATTATTCATTTGAGCATCGAGTGTAATACCAAAACTTTGGTAACAACCTACATGTTCATCAGCAGGGGACCAGCTATATAAATATGGCACATCCATCTAGCTGTTAAAAGTATGCATCAGAGTGGTATGTATAGACAGGTTTTGAAATACTCACATGATGCAAGATTGAGCAAAATAAGCAAGTTATAGAATGGTCTGTAGGATCACCTTTGTGTAAATTTTTTTTTTTTTTTTTGGTGTGTGTGTGTGTGTGTGTTACGTGGGCCTCTCACTGTTGTGGCCTCTCCCGTTTCGAAGCACAGGCTCCGGACGCACAGGCTCAGCGGCCATGGCTCACGGGCCCAGCTGCTCTGCGGCATGTGGGATCTTCCCGGACCCGGGCACGAACCTGTGTTCTTTGCATTGGCAGGCGGACTCTCAACCACTGAGCCACCAGGGAAGTCCCTTTGTGTAAATTTTAAAATAAAATCATAAATGTGGTTTTATGTCCTTTTTAAGATAAGTGAGAAACTGTTAACAATAGCTATCTTTGATATGCAAGGGGTTGGGGAAGAAGAGAGACTTGTACATTTTAATTTTATACTGTTATGTACTTTTTGGATTTTTAAACCACATTTATGTGTTATTTCTCTTTCAAAAATTAGGTTAAAAAATTATGAAAGTTGTCAGATCTGCTGAATCACTTTGCAATTTGAAAGAAGTGGGGGGTAAAACAGTCACAGAAAATGCTTTACAAAGATTTTTGAGGGGTTAATGAGGAAGAACATCACGTTTGATGATGTTAAGTCGTCTGGCACAGCATTGCTTCTGAGCTAATTGTTCTTCGAAGCATATGTTTCAAAAGTGACCATCTAGTGGTTGTACAAGAATTGGTTCTATTTTTCTGCATTCTTTTTGCTGGTATATCTAAAACATTTCCTCAGAAAAAAGTTACCCTCCTATTGTGTCAAACCATTTAGTGATTTGGAAAGGAAGTTAGGATTGGTGAACAGATTTTCTCTCCTATCCTTTGTTCTCCTGCCCTTGGTATATCGTAACTTATAGGGAAAATATCAAATAGAGTGGTTTAGCATTCATGTCATTCTCATTGTTTTAATTGCAAGCTGTATCACAAATATTCAGATACCTAGAGAAAACAACAACAACAACAGATCATTACATGAATGTCTGGTTGACTCTTGACAGGTAGTATTTCAAAAACACACCAACCAGTCTGTTCATCTCTAATGCCAGCCTTGCTCTCCTCCCTGCCTCTCTCCCCCCAGCCCTTTTCCTTCCCACCACTTGACCTTTTCTCATCAGTGTTCGCTGTACCCATGTTTCCTTTCTATGCTACCACCCTGCCCCTATATGAACCTGTGCCTGGATTAGAGAACAAGACGTTTTACTGTTTCTTACTAATCTGTCTTGCAAAACCTGCTAGTTATCTCTTCCCTAAAATGCAATTTTATCCTAATGCCTCTGCTTCTGTATCAACAGAGGCTGCCCATGAGGTTGAGCCCACATTTCTTAGTCTGTATTCAAACTTATTCTAGATCCAGGAAGTCTTTCTTGATTGAACCCAGAGCTCCCACCTCCTGTGTACACACACACACACACACACTCACACACACACACACAGACACACACATTCACGCTTACAGATTGTTCCTATTGGGTCCAATTCTCACTGGTGAACTGAATTTCATGTTATCTTGAACTCAGTGATAAGATGTTTTTAATGATTATCTAAATGGCGTGATGTAAATTTACATGAACACATGTGCACACAGAGTACACAAAGACATTCTCAAGATATATTTGCCAAAAAGAGACTCAGTTGCCCAAAAGAGACTATTTGAATCAGAAGAGACTAAATACCAATAGATGGTATGTTTAAATCCTTTCCCTCCCCCTTTGACTAGGGTTAAGATGTGATCAAGAAAATGAAGTCAGCTACAGAAGTTAGAGTAGTTTCAATTTCTTTACCTGATTGTAGAATTCTGTGTAAATGTTCTATCTTGTTACACAGGTCTGCTTCTTGATAGGTTTCTGGAGGGGAGTGGCTATGCCTTGTTTCTTTGGAATCACCAAGTATCATACATACTTGTGAGAACAGTTGCCTGGACATCCAGTTTCAGAACCCAGGCCTTAGAGGCTCTGACAGGTACTTTCATAGTCATACAGCTTACCCCAAGGAGGATGTGCTAATTTGCAGAGTCTTGGGCCAGAGGGTAGAGTTATTGGTAGCTTATGAGGCCATGGTCCTTTCCCCATAGAAAGTACAGGCTTGTGGAGCTGCCTTTACAGACCAGGCCCATGATCGCTGCCTCCTGGGTGTATTCACTGTCTGTGGAGCCAATCTCAATCGTGGTCAGTATTAGGGAAGGCATCATTTTCTCAACCATAAAATAAAAGGATTAGGTTGGGGTCTGAACAGCAGCAATGGGGTCCAAAAGTTGCTTTCAGTATTGCAAAAAGCCCAGTAGAAGTTGTGCATTTACCTTCATTAGCCTACATTGCTTAGTATAGCAATGCAGAGTAAATGCAGTTTGTTAGAAAAAATTTTTCAAATGTGGAGTTTGTAGAGGAAAATTAATAAAAAGGGTCCGTGGTGGGGCCTAGTTTGTCTTAATGTCCTTTCCAGCCCCTTTAACATTCTTTAATTCAGCTCAGGTGGTCCATGAACTTGATAGTCGGCGGGATACTCTAATTCTACCTGCCATTTTTTCTCTTAAGAACCTAAACGCAGTCTTAGCATTTGGGCAGTGCCTCAGTATTGGGCAAATACTTGACCTGATTTTTAACAGCATCACCCACCTGTCTTGAATCTTTAGTCCTATGTGTCTGAACCCAGAGGCTGGTAAGTGCTCTTCCTTCTCCCCTCCCTCCCTCTTTCTCTTATTTCTTTCAGCTTGGATCTTTCAGCATAAATTTTTGTTTGTTTTTATTTCCTAGGTCTCTTCTCTGTTCTGTGTATGCATCTTCTTGTGTCTTTCCCTGAAGCTATGCATGTTTTGCCCACTGCCATATTCTGGACTCAACTTCATCAACTTGGTAGCCATAAAACCCACTTGTGGGCTTCCCTGGTGGCGCAGTGGTTGAGAGTCCGCCTGCCGATGCAGGAGACACGGGTTCGTGCCCTGGTCCGGGAGGATCCCACATGCCGCGGAGCGGCTGGGCCCGTGAGCCATGGCCGCTGAGCCTGTGCGTCCGGAGCCTGTGCTCCGCAACGGGAGAGGCCACAGCAGTGAGAGGCCCGCGTACCGCAAAAAAAAAAAAAAAAAAAAAAAAAAAAAAAAAAAAAACCCACTTGTTTTCTTCTTTTAGAATGCTGGCAGTTATTTGGATATCAAGTATCAGCAATGCACTGGTCACTGTAGGATGGCTATATTAGGCTGTGCTTCTTACAGTCCTCCTTATAATTGTTTCCAGTAATTCGTTAAATGCATACTAGCTAATAAAGTGCAATTAACATTTAATAATAAAAAATGTAGAAAGTCAGTTGTACCTCCCTCACTGTAATGATAAGCAAAGCCATTTATGTTGTGATGTCTTAACAGTTAGCTGCATGAGTGCTAAACGTTGCTTTTAATTAAACAATAAAGAATGTAACGCCCTTTCTGTTATCATTATAAATTTTGATGTGGTACAACTGTTTGATTCTTTAAAAATTAATTGCCTAGGAGTATGTTTAAGTAGTATTGATTATGTTGGTACCTCACGTTGATCTGTGAAACTTAGCCCAACATTTAAAATATCTTTTTTTCCATTATATGTTGTGATGCAAGAATAAAAGCAAAGTACAAAACAAATAGGCACTTGAATTCTAATAGCAATAAGCAATAAATGTCAGGCATCTGGAAATTATGGTTGCAATTTCATCAGAGTACACTTTGTTCTTCTATTATGCCTGCATGAATTTTGCTACAGGCAAAATCTATTACAGATAACAGTTAAGAACCTTTCTAATCTACACAGATAGTCATGGCAAAATGCTGGAAAACTAAATGTTGGAAAATGTAATATTGCAGGGGAAAATTGACACTTGTAGAAAATAATGTGGGCCTATTTAGAACCACAAATGGTAATCATTGCTTTAAGATCATGGTGTGGTGGAGGTTTCTGTGGTGGGTGACCCAGATGAAGGACGCAGCACTGGGAATGAATCGTGTTCTGCTGGCTGTTTTGTGCATGTACAGGTAGATGCTTATCTGTAAATTGAGGGGTGGGGGTGTGTGCTTAATGATTACTACCTGAAATTGTAATTACAAAGTCAGATTGCACGTGAGAAGACTGGGTTTTTTCCACTGCCCTTGGGTACACTGGAGAGGAATATTTCTATTCCGGGGCCAGTTGACTCCCCTCAGGAGAAAGATTAATTAGTATTCATCACTCTTGATGGCACATAGTGACCCTGGATAGTTGCTTGGTAAATTTACTAACTGAGCTTTCAGGAAATTGGCTCCTGGCTATTAACCTGAATGAATGTCTTTTCTGCACTTAACTCCAGCTTAACCTGCATTTTCTAGGTCTCAGAGCATTAGGACCAGGGTTTGAAGATGTGGTGTTTGCCATTTACTTTATTATCCTCATCCTCTTTATTTTTCACATCCCTTCAACACATATGCAGCATTACCACCTAGATTACTTATTTATTGCTGTGTAACCAATTACCTCCCAATTTAGCAGCTTAAAGCAACAAATGTTTATTATCTCACAATTTCTGTGGGTCAGGAATTTGGGAGCAGCTTAGATGGTTGGTTCTGGCTTGGGATTTCTCATGAAGTTAACGCTCAAGATGTCAGCCAGGGCTGCGGTCAACTAAAGACTTGATGTCAAGCTGGGGGATGGAGGATTCTCTTCCAAAAGAATAGCTCTTGGCAAGAGGTCTCAATTCCTCAATTGGCAGGAGGCTTCCATTCATTGCCACGTGAGTCTTTCCATAGAGCAGCTTGAGTATCCTACAGCATGGCAGCTGGTTTCCCCAAGAGCAATTGATCCGAGAGAGAGGAAGGAAGCTGCGGTGCCTTTTATGACCTGTCACAGCTGCCATATTCTGTTTACTAGAAGTGAGTCACCGAGTCCTCCTCACATTGAAGGTTAGAACTAAATTCTGCCTCTTGAAGGGAGGCACATCAAAGAATTTGTGAATGTATTGCATTGGCCAAAAAGTTTGTTTTTTTCTGTATGTTACGGAAAAACCCGAACAAACTTTTTGGCCAACCCAGTATTTTTAAAACTACCATATCACCTAAACAAGACACACTAACATCGGCTCCCAGGACAGACTTGTTTTCCAGGCTTGTTCAAGTAGCACCTTGTCTGAAAATACCTCCTTCACTTCTTGGACTCACATTCTTCTTCTTTCTCTCACGTCTAGGTAACAGCATCTCATCACTTTGAGCATGTTGTCTTTGACTGCTGTGAATCGTTATTTTATGCGTGTATTTTTTTCTCCTCAATCACATGTTAGGTGTTTTAAGATACGGGTGTGTCTTATAACTTTGTCTTCTCTAGAAGCTGTTCCATTTAGGCAAATAGATGGTGCACAATGAATAAGCACAGGAGACTGTTGAGTGTGGTGGGCGAGAGCAGGGCTTTGGTTCAAAGGAGCCAAGGGGTCTTAGGTTCAAATTCTGGCTCCACCATTGTAAAAGCTTGGGAAATCTCTTATACAGCAAGTATCTGTGAGAACTGTTCCACATGTAGGTGTATTTTTGATGTACTTGTGGAAGGAGGTGAACTCCCTGTCCTTCTATTCCACCATTTTGATCTATTACACAGGGAACAATATTAGAACGTATCTCATGACCCTGTTGTGAAGATTTAATGAGTCGATGAATGTTGAGAATGTGGGAAGTGATACACAAATTGTAGGTCTTATCATTGTGGTATTGATAACATTTCACCTGTTCTTAGGCCATTTTGTCTTATGTTGGATAAAGTGACGTGGATCCTTGTCCTACCAACATTCTGTTTGACAACAAACAAGTTCCTTCTTTTCTGAATCTCAGTATTCTGTCTGTGAAATGAAGGTGTTATGCCAGATAAATTCTGTGACCCTTCTGTAGCAAGATTATCTAACTCTGTTTTCTCTTATACAGGTGTAAGTAAAGAGAGGAAAGATTTTCTTTGTAATCTGGGCAAGTTCTACAGAACATACCATGTTAAATCTTACAGATAAGAACTTTTCATTGGAAGATGAGACACCTGCGTTAGGCTTGTCTGCAAGGGAAGGAGACTGATTTTTTTTTTTTTTTTGCGGTATGCGGGCCTCTCACTGTTGTGGCCTGTCCCGCTGTGGAGCATAGGCTCCGGACGCGCAGGCTCAGCGGCCATGGCTCACGGGACCAGCCGCTCCGCGGCATGTGGGATCTTCCCGGACCGGGGCACGAACCTGCGTCCCCTGCATCGGCAGGCGGACTCTCAACCACTGCGCCACCAGGGAAGCCCCGAGACTGATATTTTTTGAGTACTTACTATATGTGCTCAGGTCTCCACATATGTCATACCATTACATACAATTATTCCTCTGAACTTTCCTTTTCTCCCTTCTACTTATCTCAACCCATCCACTATCCAAGATCCCCACCAAAAATGAGGGTCCCAGGTCACATGGCTAATAAACAGCAGCAGGGAGAATTGAATCCAATTCTATATGATTCCAATCCCAGGTCCTTTCCATGACTGCTGGTTGCCTCCATTTGAGAAGGGTGTAACCTCTTGAGTGATTTAACCTCAGCTTATCCTTCCATACCTGGCAATAGTAATACTCAGGTAACCCAGCGGAAGCAGCAGTGAGGTCATGTGTATAGCTGGATAGCTCTGGCTGGGTCAAGTTGAAGGGAATTATCTGGAGTTCTTTTAGTCATTTTTTAAGTCCAGTAGGCAATTATCAGCAGTCTTGCCTCTGTGACTTAGTCTCAGTGGCACTAAGAAGGTAAAATCCTTTGATATGAAAATTCAAGGGCTTCTGCTATGGTTCTTGAGCATCTGTACAGGAAGTGTTTTTGTTTGTTTGTTGTGTTGGTTTGGTTTTGTTTTCATCGTCCTTTGCCCTGATCCCTCTTAAGTGTGGGAAACCATTGGCTTTGTATGGCAAAGTAGGGAGACTCTCTTCCAGAGAGTCTTGCTCAGAGTCTGGGCCGCCAGTGGGTCTCTTGGCCTCCTCTCTTTGGGAAGGATGGGAAGGCCTATCCAGGCTCCCCAGTGGGGCTTTGTCAAGGGTGTCTCGCTACCTGAGAGCAGGTGACTAGGAGGGAAGAGGGTCTAAATACTTCTCCAGACACATATAAGCATGAGGAGAGAGGGAGAACAGGGCAGGCCATTGTACCATGTACCTGTGAGGATGGGGGTGACAACAGGGTGGGAATGATAGGACATAAAATGGAACATATGACACAGTGGTGTGGTTGGCTGCAGTGCTCAGGGAGGGCCCGGGTGCTCACAGGCATCAAGGATAAAACATAGGCATTTGAGAGCAGGAACGCACCAAGTCTAATTCCTTGACTTTAGATATAGAAAAACAGGTGTGATAAGGCATCTTCTCTTCTGTTGCTTGCCACTTTCCACTCTGTAGATTTCATATCAAGCTTTTCCCTACTGAACTGGGGTCTCTTTGAGGTGAGAACAGGAGCCAGAGGCAACATTCCTGCAACCACCAGTGGCCCTACAGACCATTCACCAGAAGCATCTGGGGACCCCTCTAAATGGCATTCAGGTTGCATCACCCCACTGCTTAAAACCCTCTAATCAGGTTCCAGACCTATCTACAAAGGAAGACTAAATATTAATTTACTAAACAATACTAGAAATCTTAATTGTGTTTATGATTTTAACTGTAGTGCTAGACTACGTTCACAGAAGTAATTAGGCACATCAGTATTGTAGGTTAAAAGATGCAAAGAGTAAGGCATATTTTCCTTTAAATAGATTCCTCATTCAAAGGCAAGCCTAGACTAAACTTGCCTAATTGTAGCATAAAGCATCTTGGTCTCTTAGAAATGTTTCTTCTATGTTATTTTTTTGAATACCGTCTCTAGCTTTGGATAACGTGTTTATTGAAAAGGGAAAGTAGGACAAGGGCAGTTTTCTTAAAAATCAATATATATAAAGCTAAAGTTGCCAGTGACTTCCTGTCCCACTTGGAATAAAATCTGAATTTCTTAGATTTCTTACCATGCAGCTGTGTTCCTCTTGAGCTGGTCACAGCCCACCGCTATGAACTCATCTCCTCATTCACTCCTTTCCAGACGTATTTGTCTTCTTTCTGTCCCTCAGTATGCCAGCTTTGTTCTCTCTTTAGGACCTTTACACTTGCAGTTCCCTCTGTCTGGAAAGTTCTTCTACCAAATCTTGGCATGACTGTCTCCTTGTCATTCAGATCTCAGGTCTGTGTGGTCACATAAAGGCGTTCCTGACTGCACTACTTTATGTGATTGTATAACGAATTTACTGGCTTATCGTCTGTTTTCTTCCATGACACATGAGCTGCAAGAGAACAGGGATCACGGACTGGTTCATTCATTGCTCTATCCTCAGGGCTGAGCCAGTCCCTGGCAAATGTTCACTGAAGAAATGAAGCAATCTTGGCTCTCCCAGCTGTCACCTGTGTGACCTTGGGCAAGTCAGTCTATTTTCATTATGTTACATTAGGTTACAAAATCTACTTGTTATGAAGATGAATGAAATGTATATAAAATGCTTAGCACAGTGCCAGGTTCATAGAATGTGTTTAATAATTAGATTTTTTTTTCCTAAAGGGCTTGAAACAATGTGTGTGTATATTTGTGTGCTTATGAGCACATGTAGTAGGTGCTGAATAAATACATATTGATTGAACAAAATAAGTTCCCAGAATTATTCATTGCAGAGCCAGATCTTCAACCTAGATCACCTGATTCCTAATTTGAGACCTTACATATTTTGTAATTCTCAACGCCAAGCATGTCTGAGGGGTGGGTTGGAGGAAATGGGATGGAACATTTTGAGAAGTGAATATAGGCTGGCTTTCTGGAGATGTTCTTCAGATGTGGTTCTGCCTGTTTGAGCACTGAGGAAGCCATGTTATGTCTGTTGACTTCTGTTTTCTGATCTATAAAATGGAGATTCTAGTTTATCACCTGCTTTGCATCAAGATGGCAGGCACTGTTCTGCCCACATGTTGCATATGATCTAGTTGGGGAGGTATACTGTGGACACATATTGCCAAGAACAACACAGGACTTTATCAACTACATGAGGTCAGAGTAGAACAACCTGAGTTCAGAATTGGACGCTGTTTGTCATTGGATGTTGTGATGGCTTAGGATGTTCTGGAAGAAAGGCTTAAATTGACTTTCGAAGAACCTCACTAGGTGATTGTGAGAATAAGATGGTATAAATTATATGAAATCCTTACAGTGATATAATGAGCTTCACTATTGTGAAGTGTTAAGATTACTGCTCTCTTCTAGATCAATACAATTCACCCCGAGATAATAGGTCTGGTCTATATTCTTATGCTTTATACCTTAAGCAAAATGGGACTCAGAGATAAGCGCTCCATTCTTCCTTTTCCTAAATACAATGTGGGAGAGCAAAGCATCATAACTTAGGTCAGAAAAGTTAAGTCCATGTCTGGATTCTCCTACTTACTAGCTGTGAGGTCTTGGACAATTTGTATAACCCCTCTAAACCTCATTTTTCTTCTATGTAGAATGGAGATATACTACCTACCTCATAGGATTGTGGTCAGTGTTACATTGTGAAATATAAAGCACAATCCAAAAAGCTATGACACTGTTTTGGTTGTCTGGATAGCCTATTTGCTATTGAAATATTCCAAGCAATAGACTGTATGCTTCCTAAGATACGGAAAATTCCTCAAAGGCAGAATTTACAATATTTAATTTTTTTAGTTTTGATTACATCTTCCATATGGTATCCGATTAGATGATTCAGTGAGCATAATTGTCGATCAGCCTTCAGCTAGTCTCCAAACGAATATTTTCAACGTTTCTGCCAAAGTCCCAATTCAAACAGTTTGTTTGTTTGGTGAGAACATCTGATTTGTGTATAAAGGTGGGGAATCAATGGATTCTAGGTATTTTTCAGCCCTGGGTCTTGAGGGAAACATTGATTTCCAGAATTGGTGACAGCAGATAGATGAGAAAGCTGAGGGTTTTGCAGTATTTTCAGAGGGGTTTTTTTTTGGCCATCTATCTAAAGTGTCCCTCTCTCAGCCACCCTCTGCAATGTCATCCTGGTCATTTCCTTTATGGAACTTACAGCTATTTAAAATCACCTTATTTGTTTATTTTTCTATTTCTCTTACATTCTTACACAATTTAAGGTTGATGGGAACAGACCTTTATTCATTTCTCTATCTCTGTAACCTAGAATAATTTCTAACACATGGAGGTGACCAAGAAATATTATGAATTAGCCATTGAGCTAGACACCTAAAAAAACCAATTCAATTGTCCAGTTCTTCCTTTATTCCAAAGATGACTGCCCCTAGACCCAAGGGTAGATACACTTGAGCATTCCATGTTGATCTGGCTGAGGAGAGTCGACCAGCATGGCAGAGATTTAATATCAGTGAGTCTCATTCATATATAAGAAACCCAGCCAGGAGAGCAATTCCAGAGACCCAAGATAATGTTCCCAATCCTGAAAACAGATTCAGCCTATGTCCTCATTTGGGATGTGGTCAGTTATGGCAACCTTAAGTTGCTGGTTTTCTTTTCAGTAGAGCATATCCCCTCTACAGTGTAATGGCTTCTGAAAGAGAGTTAACTTTGTTTCCTCTTTGAGGACAAACTGCATGAAGCTCGTTACGTTCTCTGCCACCAAAGTTTTAAGGGCCATAAGCTGGAATATGCAGTGACTAAACGCCACCAGGTTAAGGGCCCCTCAGGCAAGATCATCACCTTCACTCTTCCCACCGCCTACATGGCACGCCCTTGGAACCAATCACGTCTTTTTTGAAGATCTGTGCTGTATTCAGTACTATTAAGTTAATTCTCAGTTTGCAGTTGGTTATGGTGGTAACCGTCTATATTCATGCAGAATTCTCTCTTGAATAGAATTATTCAGGGTAACATTCAGAGACTCTCTCTGAATCCTTCTTGTGATATTATCTTGAATGAGAATGGCTAATCTGAATAACTTTGTTCAGAGGTGTTGATTATGGACTGAAGTTTTGTATTTTTATGTTAATTTCAGGTAAGCCCTTTTTCTCGTGTATTTGACATTATCATAGCTGGATAATTTTGAAATTCTGGCGATTGTATTTTTAAACGCACAAAACAGAGGTCCAGCGCGAGTAGGTATTTTTCACCAACCCCAAGACTTGAGTGTGTTGTAAATACTACAGAAAGGGCAATATTCCAGTCCAGCTGTACTCCTATTTATTTTCTGTGAACCCTAGATCTAAGCTTTGTAATGGTGCACTCACAATATCTATCTTTTCTGTCACCTCAGGCCATATTCAGTATTTCCTCACTTAAAATCCATAAAGTTTTGGATGATCACATCTCTACACATAGTGGTCCTTTGGGCATCCCTTTGATTCTTTTGAATTAGGAGATGATAGAAGTGGAAAAGCCCAGTGATACATATAAACCAGCAGTGCCCAAACTCGTTTTTGTTGACTGACTGTGTCCAAGTCAAAGCACCTGGTGATCTTTAAAAACATACTGATCCTAGGACTCCAACCCCCAGAGATTCTTATTTAGAAGGTTTGGGGTCTGATCTTGGAATCTGTGTTTTTAAAAATCTGATGCTAAGTTGTATTTGGGAACAGATTGCCTCTAGCGTAACACCCTGATTTTATAGACAGTTAACTGAGATCCACAAAAGACAGAGGAAACATACATAGACACACAGCTAGCTAGTGACTCAACACATATATTCTCAGTCTCTTTCATCCTGATTTCATCATCTTTTTTTTTTTTTTTTTTTTTTTTTTTTTTTTTTTTTTTTGCGGTACGCGGGCCTCTCATGGCTGTGGCCTCTTCCGTTGCGGAGCACAGACTTCAGACACGCAGGTTCAGGGGCTATGGCTCACGGGCCCAGCCGCTCCGCGGCATGTGGGATCCTCCTGGACCGGGGCACAAACCCGCATCCCCTGCATTGGCAGGCGGAGTCTCAACCACTGCACCACCAGGGAAGCCTCATCACCATTCTTTAATTATGATATGAGACTATAACAATAACAACTCTGTCTATAGCTCTGTCTACAACAGGTACACCTACTGTGTACTCCGTTTGTACTGCCCTGATGCCTCATTTTCTCTCATCCTCCCAAGAACACTTTTGGGATATGCCTTCTCTACTTCTCAGAATAATCAGGCCTCAACAGTACTTTCTTATAGAACCAAGTGCCTTTAATGACATTTGTAAGTGTTTCCCAGTGATAGTGTGGATGACTGAGTCAGGAAGCTGTTAATAATTTCCACTGGGAAACTGACTCTGGAGGGTTTCAGTGCCCATAATTTGGAGCAAGGAGATTAGAGATGTACATGGGAGGGAGAAAGGCATCTTTAAAGGAGATAAAGCGAATGGTTGTTCATAAGTCTTCTGCTTTGTTCTGGGGCTCCCAGAATTGATCATCGCTACTTTGTTTTAATCAAAACCTGAAACTTTCTTGCTTACTCTCAAGGGGGCAAATTCTCAGTGGTAAAATGATTTCCAAGTCCAATCAAAACAGCGCCCCCCACCCCAAGAAAAAAATCTCTCAAAGTCTCAAAACTTAATAGATGGTTATGGGCTCATAAAATGAAGCCTGAAACTCCCCAGAGTCCTGATCAGGCTTCCGGGAGGCACAGGATTCCCTGAGCTAGATTTTCATAACAGGGAATCTGGAGAAAGGTTTTAGGATAGTTTTTCCTTTGTGAGTGTGAGTAAGGAAGTATGTGTGTGAGGGGGGAAGAGAGAACATGTGTTGCCTTTACGTGTGCCTGTCTGTGCACCTGCCAACTGAGTGAATATTATCCCTGCTCTCAGAAACATACGAGGCTGCTTTACTGGTGGTGGCAGGGGCAGGGGAGGAAGCAAGCAGGTCCACCCAGGATTTTAGAGCTTTGGGGGTTAGGCTACCTTCTCTTGGCATGGATGACTCTCTCTAATGTCCTCAAGTAACTCATTCAAGCTCTGTTTGATCTTCTCCAATTCTCAAGAGAGTTTTTTTCCCTTTTAGTTAGTTATATTTTTTCTTATTATCAAAGGGATACATTCAACATAAACTTTAGTTTTTAAGTTCACAGCAAAATTAAGCAGAAAATACAGAGTTCCAGATACCTCTGTACCCTCACCCCCCAACAAAGCACGACCTCCCCTATTATCAATACCCAGCACCAGAAGTACATTTGTTACAATTGATGGACCAACAGTGACACATTACCACCCAAAGTCCACAGTTTACATTAGGGTTCACACTTTGTGTTGGATGTAATTCATTTTTATTGTAAAAACTTTGAAACATTTAAAAAAAACACTAAGAAAACTGAAGAAAATTAAAAGGACCTATAATCCTACATCTAAATTTAACTATTGGTAACATTTTGGCTATATAATCTACTCATCGTTTTGTGTGTGTGTGTGTGTGTGTGTGTGCATGTGTGTGTATATGTATATGTTCTTTTTTCCTTATCAAAATCATACTGAGAATACCATTTTGCCACTCTTTTCAACTAATACTAGACCTTGAAAACCTTTTGATGTTCTTAAATAGTCTTAACAAATGATTTTTCACGACTGCATAGTTCCACATCGAATGTTTGATCATGTTTTTTCTAACCACAAATTATTATAAACACTGATGGCGTGAACCTCCTCTGTGTACTTTTTTCCTCCCTTAGGACAGATTCCTAGGGGAGGAATTGTGATGTCAAAGGACACCACACTGTCAGACTCTCCTTACAACAAGCCAGGCCAGCCTTGGGAAAGGCTCCACCGATGTGTACCTCCACCTGCAAAGTATGAAACTGCCCCTTTATCTACAGACTTACCCAAACTAGATATTTAAATTTAAAAATCTATTATAAAAGCAATTAAAATATGCTTTCTCAATTATAAATAAAATAAGGGGACAGATTATGTCTCTCTTCCTACATGTCCCCAAATATCCAGTCATTTAAATGAACCCGTTTAATGAGCACCTCTAACACTGCCCTAATTGTTGGGGCCATTAAATAGATGAATAAGTCATTCTCTAGCCTCAAGAATTTCATTCATTAGAGTGTAGATAGATAAGTATATAACTAAGTTATGTGACGTGCTAAATTCTTTGCATATGGGCAGTACCCAATAATTTCTTTTTTAGATGGTTGCCCAGATGAGGCTGTGGAATCTCAAAGGAGAGAGTCGTTAATTTTTCCTGAGGGTGGGGAGGAGAGGCTTCCAAGTGGAGGTGACTTGCCCTCCATTCATTCTTCATCTGTGTATAAGCATGGGGCCCTCTTCTAGGTACTGGAGACATGGTGGTGGTCGAGGCCAACAGAGCCTTTGACCTTATGGAGCTTCCGTTGTAAGGGGCTGGGGTGGGGTATGCGGTGGACAGGCAACAAACAAGGAAATAAAGAAACCAGCTTGCCATGCCAGGTAGTGACAGTGATGTGAAGAAAATTAGGCAAGTGAGGGGTAGGGGGGAGCTGTGTAAGGTGAGGTGCTGTTGCAGCTGACTGAAAAGGTAAGTAGGGTTTTGCCAGGTTGAGATGAGAAAAGCATCTGGGAATGTGTAGGAGCTTGAACCAAGAAGCCACAGTTGGCTGGTGTGGTGCAGAGAGCGGTGGAGGGCCCGGCTGGGGTGGGGCAGGGGTGAGGATCAAAAGAAGGGGGCAGAAGTTGGAGACTGGGGTGGGAAGGCCAGGCTGTGAAGAATGTATAAAGAAGCCCTCCTTAGCTGACAGACTGACTGGCCAGGTCAGCTCCCATCTTCTCTCCTCTATTTCCCACAGAGCAGTTGAAGGACAAAGAGAAATTTGGTTTGGTTACTAGCCCAGGGTGCCTCCCGGAATGGTATGATGAGGAAGTATTTCATGTAGTTTTTCTGTGTGTTCCATTGTGGCTTCTTTCCCTCTGTCACCAATGAGTAGCTCCAAAAGCCCAGCCAGTCTTTGACATCTTTTGGACCTTCAGAAAAGCGAGGCAGAGTGAGATAAGTCACAGGGTGGTTAGATAAAATACGGACGCCCAGTTAAATTTCTCAGATAAACATGCAGTGTGGTTTTTTTTTTGTTTGTTTTATTATAAGTACGTCCCAAATATTTCATGTGTAACTGTAAGTCAAATTTAATGGGACGTTCTGTATTTTCACTGCTAAACTGGGCTGGAAAGCCAGAACTGGATGTCGGTGTCATCTTGCAAGGGCTCTGAGAGAACGATAGAGAAGAACCCTTGTTCTATTTTGTTTTTATTTCTCCCAGTACTGATTAAATTATTTGCTACATAGTTTCTTCCTTCTGAGAAGCCAGGGAGATGTTTGTTCATGAATATTCAACTAAAATAACAAGGAATCACTGCACTGAAGATGACTTCTGCAAGGGGGAATTGGAAGGGAAGGCCCTCGTCAAGGTCCTGTGCAGGGAGATGATTGGGGGGTGAGGTGCCAACTGTATAGAACCCCCTTTGGAATTTAGTGCTGTTGAAGGGGGATTGACGTAGTGACCATGTGTCCCCTTCGTCCAAGACAGTCCTGATTTACGGCTATTAATAGTGTAAATAGAATAACGCCACCTTTCACCGTCAGAAGTATGCTGGTTTTAGATGATAAAAAACATGGTCTCCCTCCCTCCAGACGCAAGAGGGAGGAGCTATGGGGATATATGTATACGTATAACTGATTCACTTTGTTATAAAGCAGAAACTAACACACCACTGTAAAGCAGTTATACTCCAATAAAGATGTTTAAAAGACAAAAAAAAAATAAGGAACAGTTTTGAATTTTGCAGTTAATAAACATCCTCTGGACATGAACAAAACAAAACAAAACAAAACATGGTCATTGCGTGAGATGGCCAGGGAATCCAGAGAATTAGGCCGCATGTGTGTGGGCTGGGGTAGTGCCATGGCCTTGTTGGGCCTCCCTGTCTTCACTGTGAATGAGGGGGCGTTGAGCAAAACTCTTAAGCTCTCTTCCTAGCTTCCAAAACTCTATTTTTAAAGTACGTCTTTGGGCAGAGCTAACAGTAGGAGGATGTTTGTTCACCCTCAGTTTGAGAACGATGTGTATTCCAATTCTCTGTGTGTTGTGTTTGTTCAGACTAGCAGAGTTATATTAGTTTCCAAAAATCTTTGAAGGGTGAAACCTTAAAGCTATTATTTTGTCCTTGGGATATGAAGACCACGTGGGCAGTAGAGCCTGAAATAAATGTAGTGTTAGTAACAAACAGTCACAAGTGACATTGGCTAATTTGGGCCCAATTGTATAAGCAACTTAAAAAAAAGGTAATTGCACAAGTGATAGCAGAATATGGTGAAATATCCACTTTCTCACTCCTCTCTCAGATTCACAGTGCTCCCTCAAACCGGTGGTAAATCCTTCCAGACCTTACAAATATAGGCTGTATTCATATTCATTTGTGTATATACACATATAATTTTTAAAACTCAAAAAATATATTTTTAGTTTTGTAGCACATTGCTAATATTTCTCAGCCACTCCCCTTTCATTAATTATAGATCTACCTCATGCTTTCTTTTTTTTTAAGCTGTATGGCATTTCATAGTATCACTGTACTAAAATATATCTAAAGAATACGTTATTGATAGACATTTAGGTTGTTTCCAATTATCTGCTGTAATAAGTAGTGTTGCAGTGAGTACCCTAATTTCTAGAAATGGAATCCTTCGTTTTAATAGTTGCTGCTAAATTTTTATTTTAAAAGACTCTTCTGATTTGCATGTCAAATTAAAGGCACTTTCCTGGAGCTTGAAGAGAAATTTTGCATGGAGGCCAGGATTCAAGGTGTTGGTTCTTTCTGAAATTTAGCCCTATGTAGCCACCACCCCCAACCCCCCTTTTTGGGTAATGATTCCTTGACCTGTGCAATTGGATCAAACCTAGACCAAATTAAATCTTACTTATGTAGAAACGTGGTCTCCATGACCTTGCGTTTATCTGGGGAGTGATTTACTGGTATAGGCTGCAGTCCAGCTATGAATGACTCTGATGGGAGAACATATTTATCCCTCCATCTATAGAAGCTGAATTAGGCTTACTGGGATTAACTGAGACTGAAGGAGTTGTTCATCTACTTTAATTATCCTTCCAATGGGAGTTTTTTCCCAGACTGGATTTTGGATCAGGAGAAGAATGGAGGCTGGAGGGAGTGATAGAACAGCTCAGTTAAAGATCTTACAGAAAAGGCACTCAGAAGGGAAGGCTGTAGCCTAATGTAGGTAGATAAGATTTTATGTTTATCTTTTTGAAGGGAAAGGCCATTAAAAAATAATGCATTTTGTAAACTTTGAGTAATTTGGCTCTCCAGTGAAATTATTTTTTCCGAGGAATCACATTAAAAGTCAGAAAGAAAGAAATGGTTTATCCTTGCTCTGAAACAAACCAGTCTGTCCCATACTGAAACTTGCACCCATCAAGACAGAGTTAACAAAAGGATGAAGGCTAGGACAATTGAGGGAATTGGAGAGCTGAAGACAAAGGCTGGACAAAATGGCCATCGTGTCATTGTGTTCTCTGCTGCCCTCTAGTGGTCATGTGAGGGAGTTGGGCGTAAAAATGTCTCAAGGTCATCCTTACATAACTAGATTGTAGAAGAGAGAAAGGTGGCATTAGGTAGTCCTTAAGACTACCCATCTTGCCAACACCCTGACTAGTGATGAGGGAACAAATGTTCCGGGACAGAAACCAGGGAACAGCCAAGTGTATTACCGCAACGGGGCTACTTAATAGTAGAAAGGAAATATGGGAAACAGGACACTCTACAGTTAATTCAGTGTGACTTGTATATATACAGCATTGACTCTGTGCCAGATTTTGTGTGCAGCATTGAAGATATAGGGAGGAATTAAACATCACCCCTGTCCTTGGGGAGATCCCAGTATAGAGGGCAGGGCACATACACACAGCAAGTTAGACCAGGAAGAGTGTTATAAGAGGCATTTGGCAAGATGTTTTTTCTTGATAGTAATTCTCAAGTTAGAATGAGATTACTCACTGAGCATTTTCATTTGTTCCAAAAAGGGAAAACATTTTCTTGTTCCGTATAGAGATGATGCTACAGGAAAGGGATAAAGTTTTCTTTCTTCTCTCTCTTTTGTAAAACACTGAATTTGGACTGCTGAGGTGGCACAACTATGACAGCTCAAAGTTTCAGTCTTGATTTGAAGATGAAAGCCAAACTGTGTACATGAGCTCTTTATTCCTTTGCTAAATAAATTCCTCTCTGAACTACAGGAAATAAAGGACTCTACTGAGGGAGGCAGTAGAGTCAGAGAAGGCCACTGCCTCCCATCTGTGCAGAGCTGCACTTAATGCTCCTTAGGGAATCTTTTCTAGCCTCTTCCCCATCATCAGTCTTTAGGAACTCTCTTTATTTAGAGACATGCAGGCCTTGATAAGTGCTAGATTTTGTGTGTAGCATTGAAGATACAGGAGGAATTAAACATCACCCCTGCCCCAGTGTAGAGGGCAGGGTATAAACAAGCAGCAAGTTAGACCAGGAACAGTGTTGTAAGAAGCCTTTGACAAGACATCTCTCCCAGGTCCTTTGCTAGAGCTTTTGGATTGCATTTATTAAGAACTAATTTCCATTTTTTGCGTTAACTTAGAAGCCAAAGAGGGCCCGAGGAAGAGGGTGAGATTAAAGGGGTAGGGTTTCACCTTTAGTATTTAGAGTAACAATAATGTAAGATGTATGGATTGAGGGAAGCTCCCCTTACCTTAATCTGGAATTCATTGCAAGACCAAGGACTATACGTCTCATGGATATTTTGTTTCTATCTGGCTAGTATCCATTCCCCTGTTTTCCTCCATTCATATTGAACTTTATACAGGCAACCACCCCTCCTCATTTTCTCCATGGCTTTAGAGTTCAGACCTCTCCTGCATGTAAACCATGACTGGCCACTCAGAGTCTGACATCCTCAGTCTACTATAATAAGTTCAAGGAAGGGCACAAAGCTTGGGCTGGACCAGTTAGGGCAAATGGGACTCCATCCCAGGACTTTTGTTGAAGCTATTGAGGGAAAGCATTCTTTCTCTTGTGTGGTAGTCAAGAGGATGGGATATAAGCCTGGAGCTGCTGACATCTTGCCACCATGAAGGGAGAAGTTATCTAAGAGGTCAGCCATTCTAGAGGAAAGAAGAGAAATTGGTGCCAGGGTCTTAATGACATTGTTTGAACTCCTGGATACAATCATGTTTGAAGCCTCATATATCCATGAACTTTTCAGTTATATGAACCAATCTCTTGCTTCTTGGCTCTTGCTCAAGTCAGTGGTTCTTAGACTTTGGTGTGTATCAGATCATTTGAGGAACTTGTTAAAATACAGATTGCTGTGCCCCATCTGAAAGTAGGTCTAGGGTAGGGACCAGAAACTTACACTGCAAATAATTTTTCAGGAGTTGCTGATGCTGCTGGTACAGGCACCCTACTTTGAGGACCGTTGGCTGATAAGCTGTTTTTGTTTCCTGCTGCTTATGACCAAAACTGTCCTGACTGATACCAGAAGATCTTTTTTATTTTATTTTTTTGCGGTACGCGGGCCTCTCACTGCTGTGGCTTCTCCCGTTGCGGAGCACAGGCTCCGGACGCGCAGGCTCAGCGGCCATGGCTCACAGGCCTAGCTGCTCCGCGGCATGTGGGATCCTCCCAGACCGGGGCACGAACCCATGTCCCCTGCATCGGCAGGCAGACTCTCAACCACTGCACCACGAGGGAAGCCCCAGAAGATCTTTTCTAAGTGGGAAAGAATCTTATTCTTAGAAGAATGAGTAGAAAAAGATAAAATAACGTGTTTGGGAAGTTACCAATAAGCACTTGAAAAATGACACGGCCATACCTCACGACGGCACAGGACCAATTTGAAATTTTCTTAAGGTGGTTTTCACACTGTTTTGACTTATGCCTGAGCCCTTTGTATGGCTAAAGGCAAGGCCAATGGAGTATATGACAAATGAGCAAAAACAGCAGGATGAATACGTGTTTTCTCAAACCTGTTTTGTCAATGCACTTAAAACCTGTGCATTGAGAAGGTGCAGTTTTTTTTCGCTGTGATCCAGTCTGTCAACAAAATGCTTTTCATGGGAAACATCAAAGCCATTTCATCTGCACATTTCACTTTTTTGAATCCCTTAATCTACACTGTTAACAAAAGTTTCTGTCAAGTGCCTCAGACCATTGTATTAACAAATTTTGTTTTGTCAGTCATGATTTAGTCTGCTTGCAAGTGCGTTTTGTAATGTTCTGCTCCATCCTTCAGGAAGAATACCTAAGTCAATGCCTCAATCTTAATATTGAAAGTAAGTGAAGAGGCAAAGTAAAAGTGTTGTCGAGCCTGTTCATTTAGCACATCTATCGGATGTCCCTGTGCATTTTAAATAAATCCAACTCATCTGAAGTCTTCCCTGAGTGATGCAAGCCACAGTGACGGTAAGGATATTACAGTTGGTGAAATTATACAGTGCTGTTCCTGTTTTCCAGTTTGGTTTCTCATCTGCTAATCATAACCTTTCTGTTCTTACCTCTGAGACTTCTCACTGTGACTGGTCCTTGTGGCTTTTACAAAAGCATCACCATTCACTATTTTCCCTCCTTGTAAATTCAGAAGGATGGCATGTACATTGCAGTGTCTTCAGATTTCAGTGTATCTCCACTTCAGTTATCACGCCATTAAAGTAAGGTATGGTCACTGCAGTTTTCCGGAGGTGCTGTAAGAGCATCTGGGTATTTCTGCTCAAGAAGATTCAGTGGTGGGTAATCTCAAGCTTGAGATGTTTGTTTTCTGCCTAGCTTATTCCTGAGTTCTTGGTGACGCCACGACAAGAAGGTTGAATTTCCTGATAATCTCTGACATGTTAAATTGCTGTGTTTTCTTATTTACTTCAAAACAAGTTAGTTATAAATTGACGCCACCAAGTCACATTATGGTGGCTACCCTTATGGAGAATTTGCAGGTGCCAATGTATTTGTAGGAGATTGGACAACTTGTACTGTAGACAAGAATAAAGGATGTGCCTGGTTAAAAGCTGGGGGATCAGAGTTTGAGTTCCGATCCCACCTTATAATAGCTGTTTGACCTTGAGCAAGTCACTGGACATCTCTGTCCCCCGACTCTCCTTGCCTATACAGTGGAGCTGATATAACTACTTGTGCCTTGCAGACCTTCGGAGCTCTAAGGAAGATCAAAGGAGATGAATGTATAAGTCTAAGTTTAGAGTGATTGTCCAATGCTAGATAAATGTAAGGCTGCACTGGATGTTGTTTCAGAAATGCTTATTTCATTTTAGCTATCTTCAAGGAGGCAGTAGATTCCCCTCTGTGGTGTAAGCCAATGGCAGAGTGGTGATGTAATTTGAGAACTCGCCTCAAATCTCTCCTGTGTTGACCTTCTGTATAGCCTGAAAACTCGCTCTTAGGTGGTCTTTGGAGTCTGGCATGCAAAGGAGAGGGGACCACATATAAAGTGTGTTGGCAAAGGTGGGTGTGCTTGTGTATACCATATTGTTTTCTTGTATGAGCATCACTGGACACAGGGATTGATCTGATGCAGGAATCGTTGAGACCTGGAACCCAGAAGCTGCCCTTGAAGAGAAGGTAGGGAGGACACTAGGCAGGAGAAGACTCCCCTGGGCATCTGGGGGAAGTAGCAGGTCATCAAGGCCTCTTACACAATTTTGCTTTCATCTAGTCCTTCACAAACAAAGAATCATTTTATAATCCCAAACTACACCTAGAAACAGTGGTCACTGAAGAAATGCTGTGGTGGCAAGTTTGGGTGGGTGTGACTTTTGCCAGGGGGACCCTGTGTCCAGCATTGTGACAAGTCCACTGAGTTCTGCATATCCTCTTACAGCCTTCTTGACCCCTCTAAGACTTCTTCACACTTCTCTTCTCCTGGCAAAACTGCCCCAGTTCCTGCACTCACTCTTCCCAAGCCATTCATCATCTCCATGGTCACCAAAATCCATGTTTCCTCACATGACAAATTATGTGTAGCTAATAATAGACTTCCTGGAGCTCTGGGCCCCAGATTTGCTATCTACAGCCAAGGGAATCGAGATTGAGTGCACAGTTAGGGAGAAGCAAATCAATTATAATAAGTGACAAACAAGCAAACTCTCCTTTCTGTCAGAAGCCTAAGGTAGTAGGGTGAGTTACACAGACAAGGGCTTTCTGAACTCATGGTTTCTGAGGAGTAGTTCTCAGGATGCACATTCACAGATGTTGGGAGGAAAGGGCCCTGGGCAGCCCAGAGGAGAGAGAAAAGTAACGTGGTGGTCTCTGGCCGCAGGTTCTGCACATTTGTGCACATAACCTTTACTTCTGGAAAATGAGATAGGCCCACAAACTACTATGTTGGGTAGTATGATGAGAAAGGGTTTTTTTTTGTTGTTGTTGTTGTTGTTTTGGTGGTACGCGGGCCTCTCATTGTCGTGGCCTCTCCCGTTGCGGAGCGCAGGCTCCGGACGCGCAGGCTCAGCGGCCATGGCTCACGGGCCCAGCCGCTCCGTGGCACGTGAGATCCTCCCGGACCGGGGCACGAACCCGTGTTCCCTGCATCGGCAGGCAGACTCTCAACCACTGCGCCACCAGGGAAGCCCGAGAAAGGGTTTTTGATTGCAAATGTTGGAGAATGTAACCTAGACTGGCTTATAGAAAAAAGAAATAAATGAAACCCCCTTGGCTTGTATACCTTAATAACCACCTAGGATTTAATCTTACTTTAGGTGCAGCTGGTTACAAGAACTCAAGCCACCAGAGATGTAATTTATTCTCCATTTCTTGGCTCAGCTTTCTTTTTGGAGAACTCATCCTCAGATGGGTTTCTTCTCACGGATGCAAGATGCCTGATTCTGGTTTTCAGGGTCACATCCTGCTAGCTTCAGATCTGACATAAGAGAGTTAGAGTCTTTATTCTTAGCATTCCCAGAAAACTTTCCTGAGATTCACTCCGACTGGGTAGGCTTGCGTCACATGCTTTCACCCCTGAAGCAGTGACTGCGTGAAGAGGGCTTGGGCCTTTCATTGGCTTAGGCCTGGGTTGTATATCCTACTCATGGGGGTCTAGAAGGACTGAGGTAAGACAAGATGGGCCTTCAGCTAAAAATTGGGACTGATAGTGGAAAAGGAGGATCTGTTAGTCACAGCTCAGGGGCAGAACACACAAATTGCTGTTTTATGAAGAAAGCAATTTGCGGAATATGCAGTACTTAGAAAATGGGAAGAGCTAGGAATGACTTGCAGAAGAGCCATAGAGAATTGGTTCACATAAGGAATGGCTCCTGTTATGCTCAGGAGGTGGAGAATTGAGGGGCTGCCCTGCCAAGTGCAAGCTCCTAGTCTTACCACTTTCCTGTGAGCCAAGGATTGGGAAGTTTGCCATCAGAACCATTGGCTTCAGAGCTATACTACTTCTGTATCCACATCAGCAAAATGGTGCCCTGCATCCTGCCTCTTGACTTCCACAAAGCTAGTGAGTCCCTTCCCTGGACTTCTGCTAACCTTGCTGTAGAAAAATCAAATATTGTTATGGCACCTCTGGCCAGAAGCAGCAGCAGAAGCATGGTTGCTGCCTCACTGCTGCCTTCCAGGTCTTATGCATCTGAGTGGCCAAACCCAAATGACATCCTGAACCTTGAGAAGTCTGAGAAGTAGAGTCTTTAGCTGTACAAAATCTGCAGCCACTAGAGAGAGGATAAAATGGAAGTTGAACGGCCGTCTCCATCACTACATGGAGGGCCAGTTAGGAATGTCCACTGCAGTTAAGATTTGAACAGTACCTAAGTCCCCTCACGGGCAGTTTCCATGCTGAAAGCTCCCCCCAGGTAGATCCATCTTGCTGAGACAAAGCTGCAGAGACCCATGGAAGGACAGACACACCGCATCAGGGAGAGTCACTCATGAACTACCACGGATGCTCAGTAAAAGGTCTAAATGTGCACACCTAGCTGGGAGAAGAAACCCAGAGATATAAGCATGGAGAGACTGTCAAGTTCACATAATGTTTTGCCAGGGGGACAGCAGCACACCAGAGAGCAGAGAGTGGGCTGAGGAGGAAGAAGCACTCCTGATGACCACCTTGACTGTACACCCAGGGCTGTTTTGGCTCTGGTGAATCAAACCTGAGACTGTGGCTGTGTGTATTTAGGGTTAGTAATCCTTCATTTGGACAAAGCTTATTGCCAGTGTTACGATATCCAGTGTTTCTTGTACGCATACCATGGGCCAGGCACCAGTCTACATCCTTCACGGATATAATCTCATTTAAGTCACACTGCAGTCCTGTGTGATAGGAACCATTATTCATTCATTCATTCATTCATTCGACAAATACTTGTTAAATTCCAGCAACGTAGCAGGCACAGTCCTAGGTAGGAGGGGTACAGCTGTGAACAAAATAGATAAGGATCCCTGCCCTATGTTTCTTACTTCCTAATGGTAACTATTATTATCCCCATTTTACAGGGAGAGGGACTAGAGGTACAGATGAGTTGAGTCACTCACTCAAGGTCATTTGGCCAGTGTCAAGCACAGTGACCTGTGCTTGAAACCTGGCAGTCTGGCTCCAGAGCCCATGCCATCACCCTGCCACATTTCTGCTTCCTCACGGCTGCTTTGAGAGAGGGTGACACAGCCTGGTCTTATCTCCATTTCACTGATGGTAAATTGAAGCTCAGAGGCTCTGAGTTGATGTGGCCAGGCTCACAGTAACGCCAAGGAGCAAAGCTGGAGCCCTGCCACCGGTGTGTAGAGTCACAGTTAAGTCTTTTCAGGGTACCGTTCTGCCTCCAGGGCTTAGCATGTGATGTTACCGCCACCCTTCCCCATCGTGCTCCTAGTAATGATCATGATGACGTTGCTAAGGGCTGGCATTCGAGGGCTAACTATGAACCAGGCTCTGCGCTAATCACTTTACATGGTTAGCTCATTTAATCTTCACTGCTCTGAGAAATATATACAGTTATTATTCCCATTTTACAGGTGAGAAAAATGACTCCAAGAGTAATTTCCCCAAGACCACACAGCTAGGAAATGGAGAGCCAGGGTTTAAGCCAGTTTTCCTGATCCAGAGCTATACAAAATTCCACTTGACTGTAGTGAACCTCTGTCTTTCCCTCATACTTGGAGGAAAAGCTTTGGGCATTGGCAAAGAAAAATATGTTTCTGAATGCAAGAAGCATCTCATGTTTTTACCTGTATTGTCACAAAATAGGTTCAGAATTCTGGTGAAGAATAACCATTTTGGCAAAGCCACTTTGGGTAAGTGTTCATTCCAGCACATGAGCCAAGATTAGGTGATACTAAAAATAAACAAACAGAAATTCATAATACAAATCATCTGCCTGCTTTTCCTTGGCACCACCCCTCTACTTCCCCTTGCTGTTCTGGTTGGAGCAGACTCTTGGTTTGGCTCATGTCTCTGATTATTTGCAGTCGTATTTCCAAAGGATATATTTTTATTGGAGCAATAATTTCCATCATAAGTTAGATAATTGGCACTTTGCTTTTTGCATTAAAGGAAAGAAAATCCCTCTATTATTTAAATTTAACAGTTTCATGTCAGTCTCAGGAGCTCTTCTAGTGGGGCAACCTCTGGTGCCTCATCCTTTCGTAGAATCATATAATGTTAAGAACAGCGTTTCTCAGTCGGGGCGCTATTGACATTTTGGCTAGGTGATTGTTTGCTGTGGGGACTTCTCTGTGCATTTTAGGATGTATAACAGCATCTTTGGCCTCTTCCCATTAATGCCAATACTGCCACCTCCCCTCCCTCCCCTCAGCTGTGACAATCAAAATGTCTAGAGACATTGCCAAGTATCTCTGCGGGGGGTGGGTGCAGGCAGGCAAAATCGTCCCTACTTGAGAAGCAGTGGTTAAGGGCATAGGTTTAGGAGTTAAAACGACCTGCATTCTGAGTACCGTTTGGGCTTTGTGAACTTGGGGAGGTATCTGACTTCTTTGTAACTCAGTTGTACGTGGAAATGAAGATGGTGCCCACCTCATATACTTGTTGGTGGGATTAGCTGAGATCATGTGAAAAATGTGTGTTGGTAGAGATTCCTATGCATTCCCTGAAAGCTTGTCCATCCTCTTCCTGGACACAAAGCCAGCCTACATTTCCCAGCCTCCCCTGCAGTTAGCTGAGGTCAGATGACTAAGTTCTAGCTAATGGAATATGAGCGAAAGTTATCTGTGCCAGGTCCATAAAAACCTCCTAGAGGCGAACCTCCATGATCTTTCCCTGTTTGTAAGGTCTCTGAGGCTGTATGGAATGAGGGATCCATATGATGGAATCAACTTATGTCTCTATTTGGCTGCATGGAGCATAACCAAACTCTCTATGTTGCCACTACTGACTGCACTTTTCGTGAGTGAAAAAGTTAATCTTTTATTACGTTAAGCCACTGAAACGTGGGAGTCTATCTGTTACAGCAGCTAGCATGATACTAACTGCTATATGTGCATAACAATACTTTTGGCATATAGCAATCTTCAATAGATGTGAGATAATACTCTTATTATTAATAATTAGTGAATCCTATCTTGGTTTTCTTAACCTGACAGACAATTGGAGATCAGCTAGGGGAAGAAATGGGAACTGAGCTGATTGACATATGTCACAATGTGTTTCCCTTTAAGCTATGAAATTTGATGGATGAGTCAACCTCAGCTTATGTCAGACATTCAAGAACAATCTTGTCAGCATCTCAAAAACTAGCTGCCTTGGCTCTCCCAGAGCATGGATCTTTCCCGTCTGTAAGTAAAATCTGTGGTGCCCTCCCTTGAGGCCAAGCCCACATCTATGCTTAGATCCAAGTAAAGAGCATGATTTAAGGGGAAGGCCCTTTGGGTCCTCAAATTTCTTTTGTGTCAAATGCTAGAAGTTCATATTGCTGTAGAGAACTACAAAATAATGTACGTTGGACAAAGGAAAAACTTAACATAGGAGTCCACACTGGTAAAATGACAATGAGACCCCTCAAGCCCGCAGGGAGGACCTGGTGGCTCTATTCTTCTTTGTCCTTTTGCCTATAATCCTCTGCCTTCCCTGATATTGAAGATGTTTACAACACTGGGCTTTGGAAAGACTGCAAATACTTCACCTACTTTTTTTTTCTATAAATGCTTTTTGCACACAGCTATGCTAAGCTGAATAATGGCCCCTCAAAAATGCCCACATCCTAATCCCTAGAACCTGTGAATATGTTTCCTTCCGTGGTAAAGGGGACTTTGCAGATGTAATTAAGTTAAAGATCTTGAGATGGGGAGGTAATTCTGGGTTATACAGATGGGCCTAATCACAAGAGTTCCTAGAGGAGGAAGGCAGGAGGAACGGAGTGAGTACCAGCGGAGGGGACGACAAAAGCAAAAGGTTGGAGTGCTCTGAGGAAGCGCCCTGAGCCAAGGAACACAAGTGGTCCTAGGAGCTGGAAAAGCAAGGCAACACCTACTCTCAGGACCTTCCGAAGGAACAGCCCTGCCAACACCTTGACTTCAGCTCAGTGAGGCTTACTTTAAATTGCTGACTTCCAGACATCTAAGACAAGACACTTGTTTTGCTTTAAGCGCTGAGTTTGTGGCCATTTGTTACAGCAGTGATAGGAAACTAATACACCAGCCAATCGTCATTTACAGGTTGAGGAGCTGGGGGGGGAATTAATGATTCCCCTGCCCTGGAAGTGCTCATTGAGCTCACTGTCTGTTCATCAAAATGGACAATTAAAAAACCATTGCGGGCTTCCCCGGTGGTGCAGTGGTTGAGAGTCTGCCTGGCAATGCAGGGGACACGGGTTCGTGCCCCGGTCCAGGAAGATCCCACATGCCGCGGAGCGGCTGGGCCCATGAGCCATGGCCGCTGAGCCTGCGCATCCGGAGCCTGTGCTGCGCAGTGGGAGAGGCCACAGCAGTGAGAGGCCCACGTACCGCAAAACAAACAACTTGCAATTAGTGCCATTTTCAGAGAAGATAAACTAATCCAGTTTTGAGGGGGATCACTATATAGGTCAGATTCTTTCAGTTGTGACAGAAAATCCAGCAAAAACTATCTTCAGTCAAAAACAAAAAATTAATGGCTTCAGGCATGCTTAAAATGAACTCAAACAGTGTCGCCAAATCTCTCTCGCTCAGTCTCACTGTTATTCTTGCCTTACCACTTCCATCTCTTTGTACTGAGTTTCTCCCCGTTAGTCTTGCTCTTTTACTTTATATGGGAAGATGGCTGCCAGCAACTCTAGAGAGAAAGAAGTCCAACTCATTGAGTAGGGAAAAATGTTCTTCTTCCAGAATTTACAGGACAACCATGAGGAGTATTCTGATTGGCAGGTTTGGGTCACGTGCTAATCCCTGGGCCAATCTTTGGGACCATGGGAATCACATAGTATGATTTGTTAATACTAGGGCATGTGTGAACACCTGGTGATTGGGAGGGGGGCAGGTCAAGGTAATTGGATGCCCATCAGAATCACATGGAGCACAGGATGAGTAGTTTTTCGGATGAAGTGGAGGACTTCTTTTCAGAAGAAGGAAAAAGCATGCTGGACAGATCAACTCCTGAGATGACCATTAAAGTTGGCGAAGACTGTGTAAAGTTGATTATAATGAAAGTTTTAAGTGACTGGCTAAAGGGACCCACCTAAAACAGGATTGCATGATCCCCCCTTCCTTTCTTTTTTCTTTTTTTTTTTTTTTAAGAGTGGCTGTATCCCCAGTTTCAATTTCTACTAAAAAAACCTACTGCTGAAAAGGTCAGAGCTATCTTGGCTCTCCATTTTGCCATTCACCCTGTTATATTTTGGACTAAGAACTTCTAAGAATCAACTCCTGAGCATAGCTCTGGGGGCTCTCTTTGCAAAGACTAACTCAGATGGATGTAATTAATCATGGTAACTATTTAATTTTCTTACGGAGAATGTCAGTCTTTCCTAAAGAAGCAGCACTCCTGAGTTCTGGCAGCATTTCATACCTAGAATTAGCTCTCTGCCCCTTTTGCCCTGGCCCTGATCTTTTCTGCACATTAATATAGCTTATTTGGTTCCTGCGGAGTTGACCATGAGAGCCATCAAGTGAATTTTCTTCCACTGTAGTTCTGGATTAGGATAATGCCAGTGAGAACCTGCTGATTATCTAAAAATGACTCGAAGAGTGTGTCTGACTCTATTAATCTTTCCTAATTTGTGCCAGCCTGTTACATTCAAATTCAAAGCTTTTCTCCTTGCCTTGATATTTAAATGCTCCTCGGTAAGTTCACCCTCCAGTGTTTGTGTTTGAGCTGCTGTGGATGTGTGTGAGGTGGGGGGTTAGGTTAAGGGTCTACACCCTTGCTTCTATCCCTTTGGAAAGCAGACATGCTGAAATGGAAGTGGGCTGGGAATATGGAGCAGGTGCTGCTGGGAAGCTCTAGGCTTTCTGCTTATCACGCTCTAGCTATGCCTGGGCCGGGCCATGGGAAAGGGTTACTCGCTCACTGGTGGCCCTTGTCCAGTCCTTCCCCCATTCATGGTCCACACATCAGATCCAGGAGGCGGGGGTGCTAATGGATGTTTGGAAGCAAAACGTGTTCCTTAGCAATAAACAGTTTGGGGTAAACAGCGTACTAAATAAAGTGAGACATATTTCTTTTCTGCAGAACTTCTCAGAGTCTTTATTTTTGCTTTTTTGTGCTGGGGATCTCAAAAGAGAGGATAAAACATGGAACGTTTCTCCAGCTTATTTGACGAGAGACTAGGTTTTCATGGCAGCTTTATTCACTCACTTAAATGTATATTTGGTGCTTACCCCCCCCCCCCGCCACACACACAAGGCTCTCTGCTAGGCACAGCGTGTGCCATTTTGAGAAGAGCAGACTCAGTTCCACATCTCCCAAGATTAACGTTCCAAGGAACCTTCTGGGAAATGTGACCCTGGCCCACTGCATTTGCCTTGGAATAATAGGTTTCTATGGGGTTTGTGTCCTAATCTTCTTGCTCTCAAGAACTGGTTTATGGACTGAAATGAAGCAGTTTGAAAGAGGGAATGGCAGATATTGTTTAGTGCCACTGAACACAACCATTAGAGAGAAGAGTTTTATGGTCATTCATATTCTTGTACGATTTTATAAGTGTACCTTTGTGCTGGTTAAGGCCTCAAATAGCTATACTGGCCTCTTTAACTAGATGTTAAGCTCCTTGAAAGTTGAGATCATGGCCTATTTTCTATTTTATTTCCCCTTCTCTATTTGCAAGTGACAGGAACCCACCTTTAGATAATTTCTTGGCTTTTATAATCAAACAAGGACAGAGCAAAAGTAAAGTTGGCTTTGGGTATTACAGATCCTGGGAATCAAACCCCGAAGACATTCTACCTTCACCTCTCTCTTTCTCTCGTACACATACACATGTGTGTACACGTATAAACACGTGTGCACACGTGCGTGCACACACACGCACACACTTTTCCCTCTCTTTTTGTGTCACTTCATTTCCTCTTCTGTAGTCATCTTCTCTGCCAGCTGGGCGATGTAGCCCTGTGACAGCCACAGAGACAGAGTCCTACATCTCCTGGACCACAGAATAAAGAGAAGTCTGGTCAGCGTCTCCAGTGAAAAAGCCCCAGAGCAGGGCTCTGATCAGGCTGTGTTTATGTGCCCATCACAGACCATTCCTGTGAGCACGGGATATACTGGGATGATCCACTCCCCACCTCTGTGGCCATGGGCACATGGTGTTTCATCAGAAGGGAAATACACAGTGGGCAGTTGAAATAGCACCCCTGTCAGTTTCACACCTCTGGGAGCATTGAGAAGCTTGGAGGCACTCAGTGAATTGTTGCTAGGTAAATGGAACAGTGAGACATGGAACAGTGAATAGTAGCAAGAAGTGGGATTATTTGTAATTAAAGAATATGTTTCTCCTTTTCTAACACAGTCTTGGAATATAGTAGATGCTTAGTAAAAATTTGTATAATGAGAGGTGGGGTCTCTGTTTTGGTTTAGTATGATATAAAGTTTTGTTATATGTTTCATTTTCTTTGGAAGCCTCTGAACTTAAGATCTTTATAAACATTTGTATTTTATGAATTCTTTTTAGTGAAGTTTGGCAAGCTTCTGACAAGTACCTGCCCCCAAATAGATTCCCTTTTTTCATCCCTAGTGCTGAAAATGCTTTCTGTTTCTAATTAGCCTCCTGTTTTTCTGGGTATTAGGTTCGTCACTTCTTGTCCTTATAAAGACGGTCGACCTTCACTTTATCACTCACTTTAATGAGGTTCCACACAGAGATACTGGTCTGTATGCACTCTCGTAATTGCAGCTCAAGAAACCTCATGCCATTTTATAGGCTGATGAAACACATGGGTGGGGAAGGCCCAGTGGTGGCTGAACAGTGACCTTGGGCTGGAAAATTAGAGCTGAGGGTCTCTGGACTCGTCCTCTCTCTCCCTGTCTCCTGAAATACAACTCCACACAATCTCAATTCTTTTTTTTTTTTTTCAAGGCAGGGATATTATTTATTAATAATATTTTTGTTCACGTCCATGGACAAAATCTGAATTAGCTGTTATAGACAACTCTCATTACCAGAAAACTAGAAAACATTTTATACTATACATCTTTCACAATTTTTAAGAATAATTTTGTTTGTAAAAAAATTACATTTTTATAAGTTTTCAGTAATACAGAAAAGCATTAAGGAAGGTGGGAGTGATCTCTAGATTGAGCCTTGGTTGGGCAAGCTCCCTCTTGGTCTGAGAAAGTGACTGCTCCAGAAAAGTCTCCTGGACTAACAGGTATAGGTGTCACAGGGGGGCCGCTCCATCCTGCTCAACTAACCATGACCCTGGACTTGCTGCCAGGCATGGGCTGTTCTGCTCTGAATGAACTCAGAACAGAACCAGGAAGGCTGTCTCCCAGGGGCCTCAGGAAGGGGTGGCACCGGGTGTTGCCGGGACCTGCTGGAGGTGCCCTCACAGCAGACAGCACAGGCCCTGTGAGTTATGACAGGGACTGTGCTTCTTCAGCCAGCTGCACTCTGTCCCCAAACCCCTGGTTCCTCCCTCACCTGCACACTGAGATGGCCTTGTGTGGGGATAAGACCATCCCCCTACCTTTTCCTCTATTCCTCCCACCCCAGACCCATAACCTCACATAGAGCTCAGACTCAGCAGTGCTGGAGGTTCTCCCTTTATGCACAAATCTCATTATTTCACTAGGAGCTTCCAGAAGTTTCACCACAACTAAACTCAGGAGCATTTCTGATTGTTAGGATATTAAGATGGAGATTTAGTTTCACACTTGGTCTTGAAGAGAAAATTCTGCAGTGCTAGATTCCTGCTCTGTGCCCATATTAGCCTCACTTCTCTGGGGCTGAAGTGGGTTTCCCAAATACACCTAGACGCCTAGTAAAGCTGTTTCTTCATTAGTGGAAAAAAAAAATTAAAATTAAATTCGGGGTAAGGTTACCTCAAATCCCACTAATCACATGAACATATGATAAACATCATTTCAGACCAATCTCTATGCATATGTATTGGGTTGGCCAGAAAGTTCGTTTGGGTTTTTCCTGTAACATCTAAAAAACCCGAATGAACTTTTTGGTCAACCCAATACAAAAAGGTTCACAGAAATAATTTTAGAAAGACATTTTAATACAAGTTTTACATTTAATTGTACTTGGACTTAACTAACAAAGAAAAACTGAAAGGTATTAATATACTTTAATAAAAATAATTCTGTGACACAGAAGCTAATCATTCTTAAAAGAAGTCTCTAAATTTAAGACAATGTGTTATAAACATTGAGGCTGGAGTAATTTCTGTAACTTAAAAAAAATAAATTTATTTATTTTTGGCTGTGTTGGGTCTTCGTTGCTACGTGCGGGCTTTCTCTAGTTGCGGTGAGCGGGGGCTACTCTTCATTGTGGTGCACGGGCTTCTCATTGCGGTGGCTTCTCGTTGCAGAGCACGGGCTCTAGGCATGAGGGCTTCAGTAGTTGTGGCAATCGGGCTCAGCAGTTGTGGCTCATGGGCTCTAGAGCGCAGGCTCAGTAGTTGTGGTGCACGGGCTTAGTTGCTCCGCGGCATGTGGGATCTTCCTGGTCCAGGGTGCAAACCCATGTCCTCTGCATTGGCAGGCAGATTCTTAACCACTGCGCTACCAGGGAAGTCCCTCTGTAACTTTTAATTCATGGAAAATTTCAAGCATATACAAAGTAAACAGAACGATACAATGAATATGTATTCATCATCCAATTTCAACAATTATCATTCTATATTCTATCAATATCACCACCCAATGCCCACCACCTGCATTATTATTATTATTATTATTATTACACTCAATTCTAATGGCTGTCTTATTAGGAAAAATGGGACTGAACACCTGTGTGCAGGGGGCTGTCTAAACATATGGCCTATGCCTCTAGCACAGAGGCTGTTCTGCCTGTCCTTTGCTTCTTTTCTAAACTGCAGAGAGGATTAGGCAGGGTCAGAGCAGAGAACAAAAATATCTCAGTCATCCTCATAATAGGTGATTGTTTGAGCATTCATTACATGCCAGGTATTGTATTAGTTCCTTTATAGTTAATAGCTCATTCAATCTTCAGTCATTTGAATGTTATTTTTCCTATTTTATAGTTGAAGAAACAGGTTCAGAAAAGTTAATGTTAAGTAACTTGCCTATATTCATATAGTAAAGATCGGGTCCAGATTTGAGTGAGGGCAGTTTGATTCCAGAGGACCTTCTCCCACACCCCACCCACCCCACCCTTGTGCCAAGTAAGTACACACTCTATTTGCCTGTGAAGTGAAAAGAGAGGAGGCATTTATACTGTGCAATTAGTGTACTTGACAGTACACTGCGGGTGCAGGAAGGCTGCAGCGTCCTGAAATGTGAGGCTGGAACACTCTTTCAGGTCCTGGCACGATGGGCTCAATTACAGAGGAAGAAACAGGCTGAGAGAAGAATGTGGCAGATCTGGTATCTTGGCTCCCAGGACCCCACGCTCCTTCCTTATTCTAGAACCTTGTAGAACAGTGATATTCAGAGTGTGGCTCACTGGCTGTATGTATCAAAACCACCCTCAGAAATGGGAGAAGCTGTGCATTCAGTGCATCCCTGTCCTCAGACCCCGTGAATTGGAGCAATTCCCACTTCTCGGTTAAGCTCCCTAGAGGAACTTTGTACACTGTAACATTAGTGAAAGGTTGTTGTTGAGTTCTGGGGTCAGAATTTTGTGTTGCATGTAGCATTATACATGTAGAGGCAGCTGCGGTTTGGAGGAAAACAGGACTGAGTTTGAAGGTCGATATGTCCAATGTGGCTCATTTCTTTTTACAAGCCTTAGTTTTTTTCATCTGCAAAATGAGCATCAGACACCTACTTATCTCATAGAAGTGACAGCATATGTGAGATATACTTTGTGAATAGAAGAAGAGCTTCGTGTAGAAATTAGCAGTGGGCATCGGAGCAGAGGAGGACCTTGTGTGGAATTTGTATAGATCCTGTGTCTGCCCTGGGAGCTCGTGTGTAGGGATGAATCTCACGATCCATGTGTTTGCTTGTCATTCAGCTTTCTGGGGTGGAAGGAATCCCAAGGGCAGATGGGGACTTCGGGTGGTTGATAGAACTTAGGTGGTGGTGTTACCACCTAGCAGACTTTCTTTGCCTCTGGCCATCTCCACCGTGCGTAGCTGTGGACTACCTGCTCCCCTTCACCTGCCTTGGACATCCTGTGTCCCCTTGCATGCTGCTCAGCCATCTCCCTTACCATCTTGTCGTAGAAGTTTAGATCCCAGAAGGGCAGAGCTGGAGGAAGCTCTTGCAATAATCTAGAGATGAAAGTTTCTAATGTCTCCAGCATTTCTCAAAGCCTAGTACACAAACTACTGGTGGTACTGCAATTTGTTCAGTGTGGTAATGGACAAATATTCTATCTTTCATTATAGTGATGCTGTAGTTATTTGAATGCATATTACAAAAGAACTTTAACTCTTTATATTTATGGTAAGGATATAAAATTTCCTTTTAAATATGTTTGTTAACAAATGTAATAGTATAGGAGTTACACGCAAACGTTGTTATAATGACGTGTGGAGGGAGAGGCTGTGCTCATCCCAGTTAGTGTCGACTTAAGTTAAATGACATTAGGAAAGTAAACCAGATCCTTAAAAAAATCCTCTCTAAGGTCAGCTAAAATACATTTTGGAGTAAAATCTCTGTCTTTTTCTTTTGATTATGTGTTTATTTATTGGTGATCCCTAGTGAGGGAAAAGCCAAACCTATGGCACGAGCTGGGATTCCGCAGCAGTGGTATGAGGCAGGGAGAGGCAGGCAGTGAATTCACCCGTCAAGGCTCCTCTCTGCTGAGTTGGGAGGTCAGGATGGTGTTCAGGGCCATCCCCACCATATCTTCAAAGCCCTAGGCTGCTGTAGAGGAATCTTAGGGGCCTCTGTGAGGCTGGGGTCTGTGTACGGGCAGCTGAGTTAGGTGGGCTCTGTCCCCAAGCCCTCTCTGCATTTACATAGTTTACAAATCAGAGTGCCACATAGGATTCCATTTCAATTTTTTAAAAAGGGGATTGTTGACAGGTTCCTTAGCAAAAGCTGGAAAATTGCTGGTATAGTGGAAAGAGCATAGACTTTGGAGAAATATGGGTCTGACAAATCCTAGCTTTGTCATACACCAGAACTGTGATCTGTGGTAAGTTAACCGACCTTTGTGAACCACAGTTTCTTCAGTGTTAAAGTTAAACACCCCTCCTTTTTGACCCACCTCCTAGAGAAAGGGAAATAAAAACAAAAATAAACAAATGGGACCTAATGAAACTTAAAAGCTTTTGCACAGCAAAGGAAACCGTAAACAAGATGGAAAGACAACCCTCAGGATGGGAGAAAATATTTGCAAATGAAGCAACTGATAAATCTCCAAAATTTATAAGTAGCTCATGCAGCTCAGTATCAAAAACACAAACAACCCAATACGAAAATGGGCAGAAGACCTAAATAGACATTTCTCCAAAGAAGATATACAGATTGCCAACAAACACATGAAAGGATGCTCAACATCACTAATCGTTAGAGAAATGCAAATCAAAACTACAATGAGGTATCACCTCACACCGGTCAGAATGGCCATCATCAAAAAATCTACAAATGATAAATGCTGGAGAGGGTGTGGAGAAAAGGGAACCCTCTTGCACTGTTGGTGGGGATGTAAACTGATACAACCACTATGGAGAACAGTATGGAGGTTCCTTAAAAAACTAAATATAGAACTACCATATGACCCAGCAATCCCACTATTGGGCATATACCCTGAGAAAACCATAATTCAAAAAGAGTCATGATAGGGAGGGTGGGAGGGAGGGAGATGCAAGAGGGAAGAGATATGGGAACATATGTTCCCACATGTATATGTGTTCATATGTATATACATATACATATGTATATGTATATACATATACATATGTATATACATATGTATATATGTATATGATTCACTTTGTTATAAAGCAGAAACTAACACACCATTGTAAGGCAATTAAACTCCAATAAAGATGTTAAAATAAAAAGAGTCATGTACCAAAATGTTCATTGCAGCTGTATTTACAGTAGCTAGGACATGGAAGCAACCTAAGTGTCCATCAATAGATAAATGGATAAAGCAGAAGTGGCACATAAATACAATGGAATATTACTCAGCCATAAAAAGAAACAAAACTGAGTTATTTGTAGTGAGGTGGATGGACCTAGAGTCTGTCATACAGAGTGAAGTAAGTCAGAAAGAGAAAAAAATACCATATGCTAACATATATATATGGAATCTACAAAAAAAAAAAGGTTCTAAAGAACCTAGGGGCAGGACAGGAATAAAGACACAGACATAGAGAATGGACTTGAGGACAGGACTTGGGGAGGGGAAAGGGTAAGCTGGGACGAAGTGAGAAAGTAGCATGGACATATATACACGACCAAATGTAAAATAGATAGCTTGTGGGAAGCAGCTGCATAGCACGGGGAGGTGAACTCGGTGCTTTGTCTCCACCTAGAGGGGTGGGATAGGGAGGGTGGGAGGGAGACGCAAGAGGGAAGGGATATGGGGATATATGTATATGTATAGCTGATTCACTTTGTTATACAGCAGAAACTAACACACATTGTAAAGCAATTATACTCCAATAAAGATGTTAAAAACAATAAATAAAGTTAAACTCCCCTGTTTCTTAAGAGTTTATTATAAATATCAAATGAAACAACATATAGGAAAGCACCTAGCATCATTCTTGGCATGTGGTAGACAATAGATAATTCGGAATTTTTATTAATCATCATCATCATCGTAATAATAATTATGTCACCTCTCCCAAAGTTATTTGTATTTTAAGAGGGTGCAAAACTCTAAGCTAGAATACTAGACTCAATAAGGAACTTTCAGGCATCCACGAATAGGCTGTGAGCATGCTAGGGTCGGTGGGGGAGATGGAGAGAGCCATGGGTGCACACCCAGGAGTGGTCTAGGGCATATGTATTAACACAGGGTACAGAAGTAGTTTATATGGTGGTCATCCTATTAACCAGTCCCCTAGAATGTGCTTTCTTCCCATAGGATGCCTCATTGTGGAGAAGGGAAGATAAATTGATTCATTCTACTTATGGATCTAGGAGATTATTCATAATGGCCTTTTTTCTTTTTTTTCCAAATGAATTCTTGCAAGAGTCAGTACCCTGAGCCAGCAGTGCTGAGGAAATGCTCTCACTAATAATGGTTTATCTGAAACGACCTCCACCTCCACCCTTCCCACTCTGTCTTCCCATCCTTCTGTCCAAACACTGCATTCTGGCCCAATTAGAAACGCACAATGACTGATGTTCAGGAAGTCTGTTTTGAACTTTAAGTTGCCTCTTCATAGTTTTAAATCATTGCATTTAAGTCTAATTCAATAAGATTCTTTATTTCCTTCAATTTAATCTGTGATCTGCTTTCGCCTACCTGTTGCTAGGACAACCAGTGCCTGCTCTGGCTTTCACTTGTTGTCCTGGCACAGGCTGTGTTAATTAACTCCCTGAAATTGTAGGCCAGGTAATCAATACCAAATGTATGGACTTGGCTGGAAAGTTTTAATTAAATTTACAGTAATTTTATTTGCAGCTTCTTCTGCAATCTGCATGGTGGGCAATTGATTTTTATTTCAGATACAATGGTCTGCTTGCTAGCTGGGTCATCCCTTCTCCTAAGTGCCTTTCTCCATCAGCTGAGCCGCTGTTAAATGAGGAATAGCCAAGGCAGATTATTAGTCAAAATAATAATAAAAAGAAACAAACCTTAAAATATCAGGAGGGTTGAGTTTTTGCCAGCTAAGATACCCTCTGGCTGGGTGTGTTTTGTATGGAATGAATTCAGAAGACAGACCAGTAGGATCCTGTGGAAAACGTCCAATTATGATGGGTAGGAAATACAAATACTGTGTGCTACAGGCACCTCTGTGCCACTTAAAAGAAAAAAACGCAAACTGCCCTCCATCACCCGTATTCTTGGTAAAGACGTGTCCTAACAGAATTGAGCTGTGTTCTGTTTAGGAGAACCTCTTCTCTATTCTTTAAGTATAGTGGTTAACTGTTTGGGCTCCCAAGACAGGTAAACCTGGGATCAGCAATGTCATCAAGACAACTTTATCAACTTTTCTTCCTATCTCAAGGAGAGGAGATCATACCCACCTTACAGCGTTATTGTTGGATTAAATGAAGTACACATGATGGGGTGTATTAGATCACGATGTTAAGACCATGAAGTCTTGAATCAGTCTGGGTTTGTATCCCAGCTCTATCACTTGCTCTTTGGATGACTTTAGGCAAAGTACTTACCCTTCTAGGCCCTCAAGCTCCTCACTTCAGAAATGAGGATATTGTCATCCTGTCTCATAGAATTATGCTGGGGATCCTGTGAAATACGCATGTAAAGCATGGACCTCAGTGCCTGGCACGTACATTTGCTAGGGTCTTCTTGATGTTGGGATCTCAGCACCCTACTGGGGGTAGCCATATGGTGTCAGCCAAGCAGCTTCCTCGGGCGTAAGGACCAAACCTGTGTCAGATGCTTGAGAGTGATGGAAGTTTATTGCAAGGATCTGTGAAGATAACAGGGAGAGCTAGAATTTGTCCCACAGATAAGCATTAGTCACACTAACACTCTAGACTCTGTTTCTCCCCACATGGAGGCCTTCAGAAGTAACCCAGAGTCTGTAACTTCTTTAAGACTAGGAACCGGAGCTGAGTATCCTACCATTTTCTTTGTTTACCCTGCATTCCCACTTTTCCACAGTGGGTAGTTTCCCTGCCATAAGTAATGGGGAGCTTTTACTGGACAAATTCCCTTCAACCACTTCAGAATCAGTTGAATTTTCTTCTGTTCAGATATGACCCTGCTCCAGTCCTCTGTGGTGGGAGCAAAGGCTGGCTGTGCTGCCCTTACCAAAGGAAACAGCCTAAAATGACTTAAACAGGAACAAAACAAAATAAGATGGCAGAGTTCCCTGACCCAGTAGTGGCACTAAGACTTTTATACCATCCAGTGGAGGCAACTTTTATTTGTAGATAAACCTTTTATTGTTTGAAATACCTAGTAGAAATTTACTAGATATCATTGCATGAATGAAAGAGGTAGGAACAATTTAGGGAGGCAAACATGATTCTATATTGTTCCTTCAAAATGGTGGAGAGGCAGCCAACCACTTACTCTGCTAATGTGTTTCCATAGCCATTTTCTAAGAATGGATTTAACTAAAGGCATTATTGGCCACAGGAGCTTGGAATGGCCGTTGGGGAATAAGACTGAGATTTTCTTATGGTGAACACCTGACTAAAAATCTTTCCTCTCTGCCCACATCTTACATTCCAAGTAAACAGAAATTTAATGAGAATATATTCATTTCCCTTCAAAGGCAACAGCAGAATACTGTATTGGAAGAGCTTCAGCTAATGGAAAAAAAATTGTGTCCCCTGGTGAAAATATAGTCGTCGTGTTGGAATTTCAGGATATTTCCCTTGGCAATAAAATTAATCTTTTTTTCATTGCTTAAGATGATTTCCTGATGGGAGACACTGTGTCTGTGGAGATATTTTTGCTAATTTATTTGAGTCCAGTTAGAGAATTGATTCTAATTCATTTTAGTTAGGGGATGGCTGACCCTTGACAACTACTTACTCTCTAGTTAAGTTTTCCCAATAAGCACCTCTTTTTCACTCACTCTTTCTTCACATTTATTGTGGTATCTAGACCCAGAAAAACACATTAGACAGAAACTGAAATCTATGAAGAAGTCAGGATTGAGTGATGTGAGGCCCAGTTGCCCAACCTTTCCTGTAGAGATAACGGAGTGCCATAGGTGAAGAGGCGGCCACGACCCCCAGTGTGAGAATCCCGCCCAGCGCAAACCTCAGGGGGCCTGGCTCAGGGCTGTGTAAGATTCCTGGAATCTCAGGGAGCTCAGAATTGCCTTAAAAGAACGTTAACAAAGCTGAAAACCAAACAAAACTCCTGTGACTTTTTGGTCATTTGTCTTGTCATTGCCCCTGAGCAGATTTTCTTTTCATCCACATATATGATTTCACATAATTGTTAATGTGGCTTGCCTTTTTTCTCTAACATTTCTTCTCTCTTTCCCAACTGCCAAAGCACCAGCATTGTGTGCATTCGCCAGGTTGCTCTGTCCTTAAGACCCAGATTGAGTTTGACAGTTGACATAACTCTGTGATCCCTCAAATGCAGTACTGATCTGGGAGAGTTTGATATGGGCTCAGTGCTCATTATCTCCACAAATAAGAGCAGAATAGATGCACAGATAATAAAATAACACAGTAGATATATATACAATGATAACCATGTACAAGGTACATATATAAACTCATTTAATTTTCATAGCAGCCCTCTGAGGAAAGTACTATTATTGTCACTTTTTTATAAGAGGAAATTGCGGCAAAATGAATTTAAGAAACTTGCCCCAAATCACACAGCTGGTAAGGGGAAGAGCCCAAATTCAAACTTAGGGAGTCTGACTTCAGAGTATGGTCCTATTGTATTTTCAGTATTCCTACTTCGCTCTTGAAAATATTTGGTGGTTCGCTTCCCAATGGGTTTCTCTTCCTAATTCCGCTTGGGTAATTCATCCATTTTTTAACTTATTCATTCAATTACTCACACATTCATCTGTTCAAAAAAATACTTACTTAGCACCCAGTGTGTCTCACTCTATCCTGGATCCTGGCACTGAGGCTCTGAACAGGAGGGCCACAGGCCTGCTTGGGAGTGTACAGACTAGCAGGGGAGCCAGACGAACGAGTATTTACAGGATTAACTGGCTGCTTAAAATTTCTAGTTGCATCTAATACCATTGCATTTAATATCTACTGATTGAAACAGTGGAAGGATGTGAACAGATTCATGGAGAGTGTATGAAAAGGGGCAAGAACTGGGCAGGAAGAAGGAAGGGGAGGCTGTTGCAGGAGTCTGGGTGAGAGGGGCAAGGCAAGAGAGGTGTCTGGATTCGGAGACACAGCATGAGTTTTTTCCATTCAAGAATACTTGAAGCAAATATGATTAGATGCTAACAACCGACAATTCTGAGTAAATTTTAATATTTCATTTATAAAAAGAAAGGAATAGGAAAAATGTGGAGTAGAACATTTCAGACTGACTTATTGTTTCTTGAAAGTGGAGTGGAGTTTCCAGTGCAAGGGTCTAATCTGACATGGAGTCAGATGTGTGGATTGACTCTCTAGTCTGGGAATAAGAGGCAGGCCACAGAGAGCCTTTAGTTTCAGCCTAATGGGGTGAGCATGTGAAGCATTGACGCATCCCTTCACATTCTGAAGGAGAAACAGCAGGTCCATTTGTGTCTGTGGTTTGTGGGTAGCATCTCTCCACCTCAGGGAGCAGGCGGAAGAGTCCACCTCTGAACCCAGATGAAGTCATAGAGTCCATTATATCAGGGCTACATTTCCCTGCCTTGTCAGAAGAGTGAGCATCTTAAGCACGTGTGTTCCATTGTCAGATGTGGTGTTTGATAAAGTAAAGGCCTTGGCTTCATGATATAAGCCCTGCAAGTGATGGGATCTACAAACCTTGTCAGGGCCTCCTCCGTGCATAGTGCTCATGTTAGCAGTAGATGATTGGAAATCACTCCTCTACCCACTCAGACTTGGACCCTACCTGGAAGATGAAAAGGGGTGACCCAGAATCACCCAGTCTCAGAGATGGAGGGCCCTCTTAAAGGCCACCTGACCATTGACTTCCAAATCTGACTGCTCATCCAAAGCAATTGAGAGCATTTGTTGCTTAAAACAGATTAAAAAAAATTTAGAGATACTGATTTAGTGGGTTTGCGATGGGACACAAGAACCTTCGAGCTGATGATTCAAAAACTGGATCTAGATTAGTGCTTCTCCCCTGGGGGAGCTTGTTAAAATGAAGGTTCTGTTTCAGTAGATCTGGGATAAGGCCCAAGATTCTGCATTTCTAATAAGTACCCTAGCGATGCTGCTGGTTCAGGGATCATTCTTTAGTTGCAAGGACTAAAGATAACCTTATAACCAGTGAGATTCTTTTTCAGTCCTATTTGAATCCTTCTAGAGATATGGAGCTCCCAGCCACAAGGCAGTTCCTACCATTGAGAGAAGTTTCAATTATTAGCAAGATCTTTCTTTTATTGAGTCGAAATCTCTATGTTGATAACTTCTAGAAGGTACTGTAGTGCAGTGGTTAAGTATGAGCTCTGTAGACAGATGACCTGATTTGGATCTTGGCTCTGACTTTTGCTAGCTTTGTGATTTTGATTAAATATATGGCCTTCTTGAATCTATAAAATAGGGTAATAATAGTATGTACCTCATAGGATTACTGTAAATTCATAATAGCATTAAACCATCATCTGATCCAAAAAGATTAGAACAATGCTTGGCATGGAGTAAGTACTTATAAGCATTTTCTTACTGGTGCAGCTGCACTTCAAGCAGAATCATTTGACATCAATCCTATTTCATTTCCCAATCAGAGGCATTAATAGACCAGGTAGAAACCTATAAAATACTGCTAAGACAAAAGTTAGAGTTCACTCTTTCTAACATTTCACTAACCTTTCCAAACTTCACACCCTGGTGGTGGGTATTGCTATAGGTCTATGCAGTTGGATCTGCCTCATATTACTTCGTTCAGGTAGAAATTAATAAAGCATTTAAAATGTGGAAGAGGACTTTTCGTCTAAGAACACAGTAATTTGAATATAAGCCACTGTGGTTTCATATTAAGCTTGGAAATTTGAATCCCCAACCCCAAACAGTGGAAGAAGAGAGAATCGTTTTTTCTTTTCTTCTTAAAAAATTACTAAATACTTTGGACATACAGAAATATTTATGAATACTATAACAAGGACCCATAAGCCTCCCTCCCAGCTTAAGAAATAGAATATTAGTAGTTACTTAAAAATAAATAAATAAAATCTCCCTATGACCCTTCCCCTGGTTGTTGTCTCTCTTTTTCAGAAGAGGCAACCACTATTCAGAATTTAGTATTTATCATGTTCACATATTTGGGTTATTCTTTTAACTATAAACATATGTATTCCTAAATAATGTAAGGTATTCTTTTGTGTGTTTAAAATGTTTATAGTATATATACTTCTGCAATACATAATTCTTTTTTTCCCTCTAATATACATTTAAAACGTGTGTTCAGAAGTTCAGTTTACTTTTTGTTCCAGGCTGTGTAAACTTCCTCTTTCTCCCACTAACCAGCTATTTCTGTTGATGAATGGAATCAGAAGAGTAATGGATACAAGGAAGTGGGAAAAAGGGATTGGATGGGAGGCAAAATCTCAGTCAATATCTTTTTTTTTTTTTTTTTTTTTTTTGGTGGTACGCATGCCTCTCACTGTTGTGGCCTCTCCCGTTGTGGAGCACAGGCTCCGGACGCGCAGGCTCAGCGGCCATGGCTCACGGGGCCAGCGGCTCTGCGGCATGTGGGATCTTCCCGGATCGGGGCACGAACCCGTGTCCCCTGCATCGGCAGGCGGACTCCCAACCACTGCGCCACCAGGGAAGCCCTCAGTCAATACCTTTAAATAATATCTGCCATACTGATAGGGACAAGTAAGTTGGCACTGGTGACTATATGACTAGCTAATGATACTGATTTGCATTGAATAATGTCCCATCTGTCAAACGCTATTGCATATGCCTGTCATCTAGGGATCTTATTAACATGTAGATTCTGATACCACAGGTCTGGGGTGTGAGCTGAGATTCTGCATTCCTAGCAAGCTCCCAGGTGATGCAGGTGCTGCTGGTTCTGGGCCAGGCTTTGAGTAGCAAGGGTGTATGGACGGGGCACACGTTTGTCTTAGACCTGAGTTCGAATCTTGGCTCCCTTGTTTTCATTATCTCGGGGGAACTTGGGAAAATTAGTTTCCAGTGCTGCAGCTTTTATTCTTGGCTGCACATTATATATAAGTCCCCTGAGTTAAAAGTCTTATACCCACTCCGTATGACAGACTCTAGGTCCATCCACCTCACTACGAATAATTCAATTTTGTTTCTTTTTATGGCTGAGTAATATTCCATTGTATATATATGCCACATCCTCTCCATTCATATACACTACTGAACATAAAATAGTTGGCTGGTGGGAAGCAGCAGCGTAGCACAGGGAGATCGGCTTGGTGCTTTGCAGTGACTTAGAGGGGTGGGATAGGGAGGGGGAGAGGGAGGCTCAAGAGGGAGGGGATATGGGGACATGTGTATGCATATGGCTGATTCACTTTGTTGTGCAACAGAAACTAACATGGTATTGTGAAGCAATTATACTCCAATAAAGATCTATTAAGAAAAAAAAAGTCCTGTACCCAGGTTGCACCCAGATCAATTAAATCAGGTATATAGTGATGAGATGCAAGCATCTTGTAGTTTTAGAAACTGTTCAGATTTCATTGTGCAGCCAAGGCTGAGAACCTTTGCTCCAGGGTGGAGATTCTCAAATTTTGGCATGCATCAGTATCACCTGGAGGGCTTGTTAAAACTGGTTTCTGGGTCCCAGCCCCGGAGTTTCTGATTCACGAGGTCTGGTGTTGGGCCTGATAATTTGCATTTATAACAAGTCCCTAGGTGAATCTGTTGCTGCTGGTCCTGTCCTAAGAGCTTAAGTTCTCATCAGTAAAATGGGTATAAATATTACCCATCTTTTGGTCCATTGGAGAATCAATGAAATAATACACCTAGTGATGTTTGGCATGTAGTAGACAATCAAGAAATGGTGGTTTCCTTCTATTATTACTAATAGTATTATGTCTATGTTGAAGTTAGGTGCCTATTTAGTCATTAGTTAGTTTACCCATAATATTGGTTAGGGTATTCCAGCTTAACATCTTCCTACTTAAAGTGTCTTCCTACTTAAAGATCACTTCCGACTGTGGTTGAATTTGTGCTGGCACCTCTCAGAAGGGTTTAACTTGTGATGTTTAACTTGTGATGTTGTTGTCAGAGACTAACCTTGTTTGAGTTTTCCAGACCATGTGTATACATACCCAGTGGTTAACAAGTGACCCCTTGTACATAATCCCCCTTGTTGTGTCTGATAAATTCATCATGGTCCTTATCTTGTTCTTTTTTTTTTTTTTTCAAGAAGAACCCCACAGGTCTTGCCTTCCTGGTGGTAGAACCAAGAGCCCCCAGGACCTCAGTCTGTATAATACCTGGTGGTCTCCAGATGGGCTGGCAGATGGGAATGGAGGGGGTAGGTGGACCCCTCCCTAGGCTGATGCTCTGTTGTGAACACTTTTCCTCTACTGGTATATACTCTGGTGTATTTGGTAACTCCATTGTGATTTTTCTCCTCTTGAATATTGTATTTGCACACAACTCCTTCCCAGTAAGAATGGTTCCCAGGTGATATTCTCTGGCCTGAAGGCTTCTACTTCATTATCATCTTTGTTAACCTGAGAATACCGCCCTTTGGGTTCGGCAAAGGAGCACATCATTCTCGCTAAACTGTGTCAAACAAGACTCCTTGCTGGGCTTTGGAGCTTCGTTGGTGAACTGCAGCTATTGATCTTGCTTCCAGGATTGTGCATAATGCAGATAATACGGTTTCTGGGTGTCTTCTCTGAAAACTGCCCAGATTTTGGACTTGAGCTTGATGCAAACTGCATTATAAACATGCCAGGCTTGTACTGACAGCACTGAAAGCACATTGGGATAAACATTTGTGTTTGCTAAAAATGCCTCTAAAAAATTGGAAGTATTTAATCAAAAGATTTATCTGTGTGTTTCTGGGGGTGTTTTAAAGCTTTCCATGACCCAAAAGCAATGGTTCCTGAGTGTCTCTCTCCTTTATCAGTTTCTGTATGTTCTAACTTTAGGCTTCAAAAGGAAAATAAGAATGAAAAGGTTAATTCTTGTTTAAAATTGACATGTGTCCCTTCTGTGGGATAAAAGATTTTAATTGACAGGATGTTTAGGTAGAGTTTTTGGCTTCGATGTGACTATTTTGCTATCTCTTTTAGGTTTCTTAGCAAATCTGGGCTTGGGGATCAGGTCTGTTGCTTAAGAAAAGATAGTAATTATCACTAAGAAATTGCTGAGTTAATTAGTTCCATCAGTAATTCAGAGGGCAATTGGAGCAAAGTTGAGACAGGTTTAGAGCCAAGCCTTGTTGCTGTTTTGTGAGACAATCTGAAATAAATCTCTCTTCCATCGATAACTCTGACTTGAGTAACATTTCACCTTTGGAATTGAGTTTAGGCAGAAGGAGCCAGTAAAAGCTCTGTGTTTATTAAGATCCACTAGCCATAGGACATTAAATTCTTCTATTGTAGAGTGGAACTGAAGCTGGAAGGAGGGAGTATCCATTAAGGAGAGATTAATGTTGTATGCCCATTTGAAAACTCAGTTTGTATCTTTGTGATGGTAACCAATGTTGTGGCCACATTTTATAAATGGTCTTTTAATGGGGATGATATAGTGCTGATTAGAATATATACATCAGTATTTATTTTTTAATATGTATATGAAGGTACTTTTGTAGTAATAATAGTAATAAGAACAATAACCATGATGATAATAATAATAGTGATTCCAATATGTTGAGTATCTCCTTTGTGCCAGGTACTAGGATATGTGATCTGCGATTCTCACAATAACTCGTAAAGGTAGGGATTATTAACTGCATTTTATAGATTAGGAGACTGAGGAACAGAGAAGTTAAATGATTTGCTCAAGGTCACATAGCTTATAAGTGGCAGAGCTGAGAACTTAGCTCAAGACTATGGGGCTTTGAACCTGCCTTCCACTGAGGAGGCAAATGGTTCAAGGAGAAAATGGTCCAGGGGGTAGAGCATTCAAAATGCCCGAGGTGATATTCTACTTGTACTAGGAACTGTGGTGTAAGTCTGACTTTTTGGCTCTAACCTTGTTCACCCAGGAGGACTCATCAGTGTTTTCTGCACATGTGCAGGGGAAGAGCCCAAAGGCAAAGTTTGGATTTACTGAACATCTCCTATAAATTGGGAAGTTGGATGAAGCATGGCACATATGTGAAGTCCTTTGGTTATCATAAAAATTTTGGGAGGTAGGTTTCTTAGCCATGTTTTACATATGTGGGAATTGAGGTCCAGAAAGAAAAAAATCTTGCTCATATGGTGTGTAAGCAGACAGAAAAATAATTTTTTGTCTTAAAAGTTTATAAAATGCGTAATATAAACCTTCCTGGATTTTTCAGCATGTGTGCCCTATATTTGATACTGTGACTAGATTCTGCAAATATAGGAGCATGTTGAGTTGCTTTTTGGGTTAGTTGTTCTTTCTTTCTATCTATCTATCTATCTACCTACCTGTCTATCTATATTTTAACATCCAAAAATAGAGAAAAATATTCTTTATACTTTAATAAACATCCATCAGATCAACTTGAAATCTCCTATGTCCACTTCTGCTATCACATTCTCTTTTCTTACTTCACAGTCCATTTCTCCTACTACATTGCTACATGTATACCACATTCACTAAAACACATAGAATTTTTATACTTTTCAAATGTATATGAAAGGGACCGTATGGCATGTATTATTCTGCAACTTGCTTTTATCTTTTAAGATGAATAGGTATGATCTTGGACCATCTTTGAATTCCTAGCATAATGTATCACGTCCAAGTAAGATTATTATTTTTAACAAATAAACTGCCAATTTTATTTTATTAATAATTTATTGGAACTTTTTACTTAAGATTGGTCTATAATTTACTTTTCCTGATTGACCTTGCTTGTTTATGCATATGGTTTTAGTAGCTTATAAAAATGAGTTAGTGGAGTTCCACTGTTACAATGGCAATGTGATTAGTTCCATGAACCTGCTCTTCAGCAAAACAAAAATAACTGTGGAAATTTATTTTAAAAAAAACAACCATTTAAAGTCTCCGGAAATTTTCCTAAGGGCATATAGTAAATATTCAAGAAAATCTACTAAAACTTGTTAAGAGCATTGGGAATCTGTGACATTTGAATCATGACCTGTTCCCTCTCTACCCTTCTCAGCTCAGTGTGATTGAAACCATACTCAAGGCAGATACAGCCAAGAACATAGGATTCCTTATCCTTATAAGTTGTAAATTGAGATCTAAGTAATCTTCCTGGGAAGGGCAGGGCTACTAGCATTTCTTGTCTTTCCCAGCTACAGTTTCAGAGGCTAAACTCCAGGTGAATGTGGTTGAAAGTTGGGGGCTCCCTTCTTTCACCCAGTCACTACTAATAGGGTGGAGGCTCTACTTCAGTCGTGGAATGCTGAAAATCCTGGGTCCACTATCATCCTTACTGGAGCTAATCCATAGAGTGGAGGTTCTGTACCAGGGAGAACAAGGGAATAAGAATGTAGGATACTGCCCTACCTAGTATCCTGCTCTTAAAGCAAAGAGAGTTGTTATTCAGATAGAAGCAGGCCTCTGTCCTTGTTTCCAGTTCTGGAGCTGGTGACTCAGAAATTTTGTCCAAGGGGAGAGGTAGGCCTTAATGACTGAGAACTTTAAAGCCCTACCCAAAGGAAATGACTTTATTTGAAACAGTGTGGGGGAAGTTCAAACCTAAAAGTGCTCTCAAAGACAGTGAAGGTCTTAGAGGTAAAAGCAACAAGCTAAACACTAAGCCAGTTAGTTTACCAAAGAGAATCAGGGAAAGAGATATCTAAGAGCTCTCCCTTGGTCAGAACAAACCTCAAACACTGGCCTCAAAAACTACCCATGCAGAGGGATCCAAATTTAATTGGAGCAGACTGTGGAACCATTTATGCTCCAGGCCATTGTCAAAAACAATATACAGCAACTATCTGTTCATTAATGGAGACTAACAGCTGGGTGTGATCATGGAAAGAAACAATCGAAGGGAGTCCTGCTCAAACCACTGTCATCCCAGGGTGATTGTGGGCATACCCAAAGCTGTGCCTCCAGAGGAACAACACCAAAGGCTACTACATACCATAGGGACAACAGTGGAGAATAGACTTAGAATAGTCCAGCCATTCACTGACAAAATGAACAAACAACAACAAGAGTCCTCAGAGGTAGGGCACCAGTATCCAGAGTTGTTATAATATATATCTAAAATGTCCCATCACCCCACAGCACAAAAGATGAGACATGCAAAGATATGGGGAAATATGATACATAAGCTGGAAAAAAAACCCAGACAACAGAAACTGTTTGTGAAAGGAACCAGACATTGGATTTAACACAAACCCTTCAAAGTAGCCATTCTAAACATATTCAAGGAACTAAAGGAAACCATGGTTAAAGAAGTAAAGTATGATGACAATGTAGCATAAAATAGAGAATATTGGTAGAAATTATAAAAAAGAACAAAATATTCTGTACAGTTGACCCTTGCACAACATGGGTACACTTATATGCACATTTTTTTCAATAAATACTTACTATAGTACTACACAATATGTGGTTGGTTGAATCTGTGGCTGTGGAACCACAGATATGCGGGGGCCAACTGTAAAGTTATACACCAATTTTTGACTGCATGGAGGGTCAGTGTCCCTAATCCCCTCATTGTTCAAGGATTAATTATAGTTTAAAAGTATAATAACTGAAATGAAAAACTCACTGATGGGCTCAATAGTAGACTTGAACTGGCAGAAGAAAGGATCAGTGAATGTGAACATAGATCAATAGAGATTATTCAATCTGAAGAAGATAGAGGGGAAATAATGAAGAAAAATGAGCAGAGCATCAAATGTGGGATACCATTAAGCACACCAACGTGTACATAGGGGTACCAGAGGAAAGGAGACAAAGGGTTGGAAAAATACCTGAAGAAATAATGGCTGAAAGTTTTCCCAGTCTGATGAAAAATTAAACATCTAAGAAGCACAATGCACTGTAAGTAGAGTAAATGCAAAGAGATCCACACACAGACACATCATAGTATAAATGCTGAAAGTCAAATATCAAGAGATAATATTGAAATCAGCAGAGAATAATGACTCATCATGTTCAAGGGGACTCCAATAAGACTAAAGTTGACTCCTCATCAGAGAGCATGAAGGCGAGAAGTCAGTGAGATGACATATTCAACAAACTGTGATTTAAAAAAAACCAAACTATCAATGATGAATTTTATATCCAGCAAAACTATTTTCAGAAATAAAGCCCTAGAGAAATGAGTATGAAAATATCTCAAAAAAATAGGGAAAAAATCATTAAAGCAATTAAATTGTTACATTGGAAAATATTCACTTCATGCAAAAGAAACCAGTAAAAGAGAAAGAGAAGGGAGAAAGAGACATGAGACATACAGAAACAAAAGGTAAAATGGCAGACTGTATAAATACATTAAATACAAGTGGATTAAACAATCACGAAGCAAAGATTGTTAGAGTGGAGAAAGAAAAATATTATCTTATTATATGCTGTCTATAGGAGACACACTTTAGATTCAGTGATACAAATAGATTAAAAGAAAAAGAATGGAAAAAAAATGTATCATGCAAATAGCAACCATAAGAAAGCTAGAGTGACTACAATAGTTAAGATAAAATATTTTTAAAACAACGTGACTAGAGAAAACAAGGGACATCTTATAATGGTAAAAGGGTCCGTCCTTTGGGAAAATGTAACAATTATAAACATACATGCCCTAAAAATAGAGCCCCGTAAAAGCTGACAGAATGAAAGTGAGAAATAGACATTTCAACAGTAATGTGAAATATGGATGTGGAAGCATCCATATCCTACTTTGAAGAATAGGTAATAAAACACCCATGCTGAAGATCCACAAGGATATGGAAGACAACCCACAAAATGGGAGAAAATACTTGCAACTCCCATATATGATAAGGGACTTCCATGTAGACTATATACAGACTCCTATAACTCAATAGTAAAAAGACACATAACCCAATTGAAAAATGGGCAAAGGATCTGGATAGACATTTTTCCATAAAAGTTATAAAAATTGCCAGTAAACACATGAAAATAAGCTTTGACATTATTAGCTGTTTGGAGATGCAAATTAAAGCCACAGTGAGCTACCACTTCACACTTACTAGGATGGACATAATAAAAAAGACAGATAATAATAATTGCTGGCAAGAATGTGAGAAATTGGAACCATCATACACTGTTGGTAGGAATGCAAAATGGTGCAGCCACACTGGAAAACCATCTGGAAGTTCCTCAAAAAGTTAAACAATGAGCACCATGTGACCAACAATTAAACTCCTGTTTATATTCAAGATAAATGAAAACATATGTTAACACAAAATGTACACTTATACAGAAATGCTTATAAGAACATTATTTATAATAACCTCAAAGTAAAAACAGCTCAAATGTCCATTAACTAATGGTATATCCATACAATGCAGTATTTGACAATAAACAGGAATAAAATGCTTATGCATGCTACAACATGGATGAATCTTAAAAATATTATGCTAAGTGAAAGTAGCCAGTTACAGAGGAACACATATTTTATGATTCCATTTGTATGAAATGTCCAGAATAGGCAGATCCATGGAGAGAGAAAATAGATACTGCTAAAGAGTATGGAGTTTTTTGGGGGGTGATGAAAGTATCCTAAAATTGATTGTGGTGATGGCTGCACAACTGTGAATAAATGAAATGCTGTTGAATCATATGCTTTAAATGAGTAAATTATATGGTATATGAATTATATTTTTATAAAGCTGTTAATAAATTAATGGAAAGGGCTTCCCTGGTGGCTCAGTGGTTGGGAGTCTGCCTGCTGATGCAGGGGACACGGGTTCGTGTCCCGGTCTGGGAGGATCCCATGTGCCGCGGAGCGGCTGGGCCCGTGAGCCATGGCCGCTGAGCCTGTGCGTCCGGAGCCTGTGCTCCGCGACAGGAGAGGCCACAGCAGTGAGAGGCCTGCGTAATGCAAAAAAAAATAATAATAAAATAAAATAAATTAATGGAAAGAAAAAGAATAATTAAGGAAGCTTTACCTTCTTATTGCTAGTCTCTGAAACTATAAAATGGTAAAATGCAGGAATTATCTTCTTGTTGTTCATGAAAAAATTAGTGTAAAATGTCTGGGCATGGTGTCTTTATAAGGAAGAGATCTGTTTTTCCTATTAGATTAAAATTATTGGTATTTAATTATGACTAGTTTGCTTAGATATCTTCGCAAGTTATTTTTGATTACCTTCCCCCCCAAAAATATTAGATATTTCATCTAAGTTAAAAAAGACTGTTATAAAGTAGATCATGGTATTTATTAGTTTTAGCATCTTTGTTACTAAATCTATTTTCCAATAAAAGTAGTTGGGCCTTCTTGGAGAAATGCTGATTCCCAAGTTAAGGTCAGCAAAATATAAGATGAACCTAAAACATCTTGTGATGTCCTAAAGAAAGGAAGTTCTGAAACAATGTCATGTTGAAAATACACGGGAACTCATCCAAGAGTTCTAAATGGTCATATCTTGGATAATTAGATGAACAATATAAACAATAATAGATAGTAATGGGTGATAATCCATAGAATAAAGCAAATACCCATGAGTCCATACTGATAGGAACAAATAACTGAATAATTGTTTAAATAAATAAGTGGAGAAAGGATAGCTTTTCCTTAAGGAGGATTTCAATTAATAAAGGTAGAATGAATTATGATATAGAGAATCATCATTTTATAAACATCATAGTAACAATTGTTGCAGACAAGAATCATCAATAGGTGTTGAAATTAGTGGGAGAAATTATTATGCCAAGCAGGTATCTGTATCGCCTCCATGTATTTCCCCATAAGATATTCATTAATTACAAAGGGAAAAAGGTAACTTTACTGTGGAGAAACTATCTTAACTCTCTTAACCCTGTGATTATATTTAGCATCTCCAGTATGAGACATACTGATATTATGTATTGCTGTTATGTTGTTAAGGACACAACATCACTTCTGTAGTTTTGTTGCCAAAAATGCATAACCTGAGTTTAATTGTGAGAATGCATAAGGGGAACACTAATTAAGAAATATTCTACAAAATACCTCTTTAAAGTATCACAGTCTTAAAAGAGAAAGGACACTGTGGAACTGAGAATGGAAGTACTAAAGAGGTAATGACAACTAAGTGCAGCGTTATGAGTTTGAATTAGATTGTGGTTTAGATAAAGGTCTAGATAAAAGATAAGCACTGTGTTAACATTGGAGAAGATGTTAACATTTAAGGAAACTTGGATGAGGGTTATACCAGAATCCTGCATAATTTTTCAAATTTTAAAACATTCTGAAATTATTATAAAATAAAAATTAAAAATATTTTAAAGTATTTAAAAATCTATTTTATCTGTTGTTTGGTAGTTTTTTATCCCTAATATTGTTGTGAGTGGCTTTTCTCTTTTCTTAATTAGTTTATACGTTGTTTTAAAATTTGTATCGCTTCCCCAACAGATTCAGCTTTTTTGTTATTGGTTTCTATTCCTTTTGTTTGATTGTTCTTCTCTCATTTATTACTTACTATTAATTTTATTATTATTTATTTTGTTATTTATTTACTTTATTTTATTATTGTATTATTTTTAACTCATACGTCCTTTGAATTTGTTTTTAGTTACCTTTCTAGCTTCATTTAGTGAATTCATTACTGTATTTAGTTACATAGGACTGCTGTAATAAAGTACCACAAACTGGCTGGCTTAAAAGCGTAGAAATTTATTATCTCCCTGTTCTTGAGGCTAGAAGTTTAAGATCAAGGATCATGTTCTCTATGAAACCTCTAGGAAAAGACTCATTTTTCCAGCTTCTTCCAGCTTCTGGTAGCCCTGGCTGTTCCTTGGTCTGTGATAGCATCACTCCAATCTCTGTCTCTGCCTTCACATGGCCTTCTTCCTATATCTGTCTCTTATTCTCTGGTAAGGACACCAGTCATATTGGATTTAGGGCCTACCCTACTCCAGTAAGACCACATCTTAACTTGATTACATCTTGCAAAGACCTTATTTCCAAATAAGGCCACATTTACAGGTACCAGGGATTAGGACTTGAACATATTTCCTTGGGAAGGGGGTACAATTTAATTACATTTTTTCTTATTTTTTGATACATGCATTTAAAAGCCATACTTTTGTCTCTAAGTAGTGTTTTAGCTGTATCCCACAATTTTAAAAATAAACTTTTGCAGATGTGCAATATGAATAAAGAAAAAAATGTACAAATAATAAGTACAATGCTCTATGAATATTCCATAATTTAACATACCTGGGTAACAAGTACCCAGAATACACGAGTGTATTTCTTACACTCTAGAAGCCCCCTTTAACACCTTTCTAGTCACTGCCCGCTCAAGAATAGTTAGTATCCTGATTTCTAAAAGCATTGATTAGTTTGGCTTGTTATTTAACTTTAGGTAAATGGGATCATAGGTCATGTCTTATGCAACTGGCTTCTTCTGTTAAACATTTTGCTTGTGAGATTCATTCATGTTTTACATGGTATTGAAAATTATTCACTCCTGTTGTTGTCTAGGATTCCATTTTTTATCCATTCTCCTGTTGACAGGCATTTGGTTAGTTTCCAGTTTTTGGTTAATAGTTGCCGTAAATATTCTGTATATCTCTTTTAATGAACACGTGTATGCATTTCTGTTTTGTGTTACCTGGGAGGAGAATTACTTGGTTACAGAGTTGGAAAATATTTAGTTTTAGTCAGTAGTGTCATATAGTTTCCTATATAGTTTCATAAAGTTGTATCAATTAACTTTCTCACCAGCAGTGTAAAAGAATTTAAGTCAATTCTTGCCAACAGTTGTTATATTCTGTCTTTTCCATCTTAGGAGTTCTGGGTGTGTGGTGTTATGTAATTTTGGTTTTAATTGTATTTTTATGATGAAATCAAACGTGTTTTCATAATTGTAATGACCATTTAAATATCGTATTTTGTGAAGTGTCTGTTGAAGTGTTTTGCCCTTTTGTCTATTCTGTTGTATTCTTTCTGATTTATAGTTCTTTTTATAAGTCCATTGCTGGATATATGTGTTATATATCTCCCATAAGTGACTGTTTTTTTTTTTTTTTTTTTTTTTTGGGCTGTACCATGTGGCTTGCAGTAACTTAGTTCCCCGACCAGGGATTGAACTGGGGCCACAGCAGTGAAAGCGCTGAGTCCTAATCACTGGACCGCTGGGGAATTCCCGGTAAGTTTTTTTTTTAATTATTTATTTATTTATTTATTTATTTATTTATGGCTGTGTTGGTTCTTCGTTTCTGTGTGAGGGCTTTCTCTAGTTGCGGCAAGTGGGGGCCACTCTTCATTGTGGTGCGCAGGCCTTTCACTATTGCGGCCTCTCTTGTTGCGGAGCACAGGCTCCAGACACGCAGGCTCAGTAATTGTGGCTCATGGACCTAGTTGCTCCGTGGCATGTGGGTTCTTCCCGGACCAGGGCTCGAACCCTTGTCCACTGCATTGGCAGGCAGATTCTCAACCACTGCGCCTCCAGGGAAGCCCCTCCTGTAAGTTTTTTATATATATTATTTATAATTGTCATTTGTTCTAAATATTCTAGAATTACAATCTAATTTCCTTAACCCATGGTTTATTTAGGTGGGCATTTAGTTACATGTATGTATAATATGCATAATAATATGTGTATGTAATGTTCATAATATATATTACACATACATGAAACTAAAATGCTTACCCTAAATAAACCATGGGTTAAGGGAAATGCATTTTAACTATAGAATATGTTTATTCCTTGTTCCAAGTGTACTTGAAACATTTTTCTTTTTCCTCTCTAGATATATAGACAGATCTGTTTATAAATAAACAGAGGTGACCTTCTAAAGAGAATCACTTAAAGTGGGAACTATGTCACTAATAATAAATCTTACTATGTTATTTATATCTCCTTTATCCTTGATTTTGGTAATTTTGATCTATTAGTTTATAAACAAAGTGTGTTAAAATCTCCCACTGTATGAAATTAAACCCTTTTTTGCTTTATGTTTTTAAGCTGCATTTGTTTGATGCATATGATTTTAATATCTTCTTGGTTATTTCTCTTTATGCAATAGTTATTTCTTTATGGTTATCTTATTAGGCAATATCCTTCTTTAGCTTTATTAGTATCACTTGCTTTAAATGCTATTTTATTATAATAATAATGCCAGTGTACCAGGTTTTGATGTTGTTTATAATTGTTTTTCTTTCACCATCTCTTTCTTCTTAACCTTCCTAATCATTTCTCTTAGTTTGATGTCTCTAAGCAGAAAACAATTGGGTTTTCATTATTTATCCAATCTGGCATTTCCTTGAACTAATATCATAGCACTTTAAAAAAAAAAAAAACTTATTTCTACTGTCTGTCTTTGGTTTTCAGTTGACCATGCTTTTTCTTAGCTTTTTTTTTTTCTTTTCATACTTCTTGTAGATTGGATAGGATTTTGTTTATTCCCTTTGATTTCCTCTCTTAGTTTGGAAGCTTTGATTTATGGTTTGTATCTCAGGTCTTTTGGTGATTATTCTTAAACTTATAAGACAATACTTAGATGCCTAACTTTCTTTCTGCTCTCTCTTTCTTCCTTTCTCTCCTCTTAGGTTTTACTTAGTCAAATAATTCAATGGCATAGTTTCAAAAGTTAAATAGATTTACAAGGCTTATAATGAAAAGTAACACTTGATATTGTCTTTTAAAAAATGTTAAATTCATTGTTTTGGACACTCCATAGACTCTTTTAGTAATCCAAAATTATTATTGCTAGTCAAAAAGAAACAATAATGCCCTTTTATTCTATGAAAAGGAAAATTAAAAACATAGTAGGTGAGAGCCTTCAGACACTTTACTCTCATCGCCCAAAAATATTTGGGCTTCTAAGACAGTGAAGGTGAAACCATAACTCTGTGGAGACTAAGTCTTAAAGGTAAACTTAGCACTGTGATCTAAAGAGAATGTTTGCACTACTCAGATGTGATAAGGAAATGCATGGCAGGAAGGGAAATCTCTCAGTTGGATGGCCCAATACAGGCTCTATCTTGGTTTCTGAATATCTTCCAAAGTGAGTCACCAAAGGTGAACTTATTAAGTAGGCACTGTGCTGTACATTGTGACATTGTAGATCTGCCTAAAATGTTAGTGTCTCAATAGCTTATTTCCTTAGTCCTTGAAACAAACAAAAAAATGATCATGAAGAATAAGTGGGTTTAGGGCTTCCCTGGTGGCGCAGTGGTTGAGAGTCCGCCTGCCGATGCAGGGGACGCGGGTTTGTGCCCCAGTCCGGGAGGATCCCACATGCCACGGAGCGGCTGGGCCTGTGAGCCATGGCTGCTGGGCCTGTGCGTCCGGAGCCTGTGCTCCGCAACGGGAGAGGCCATGGCAGTGAAAGGCCCGCGTACCACACACACACACACACACACACAAAAAAAAAAGAGTAAGTGGGTTTTAAGATTTGTGAAAACTAGATGAGAAACAGAAAAGTCAGACATATTCACTTAATTTTAAAAAATTAAATGGCTTTCTTAGAGGACTTCCTGAGTTGGTTAATTAATGAGTTTACACGAAGAATAAAGGAATATGTATTAATACTTATTTTTATTCTCACTCAAACCTCTGGCACATTACATCTTATCTGATTGCATTGTCTCTAAATGGCTTGAGGTGGTGATATATGGACAGTCAATAATTTCTGAGCGTTTTCATCTTTACAGTACACATCTAATGAGTTTATGTCTTCATTCTTAATTACTTCAGCAATAGATATTATATGATCCCATGTGAAAAGACATATTTAATTATTATTGCCTCTTAAAGCTTTGCGAGGAAACATTTCTTTGATTTGTCGTATAAATTTATAGGTTCCATCATGGATATCACTCATGCAATAAGTGCCTTGGGAAAAGAGTGCTAAGCAAAACCACTCAGCGATCTGGTGGCAAACAGGAAGGGAGGCAACAGCTTTATTTTCAATGTAAGGCCCCAGGGTGGAACACAAAGAATAGACATAGATCATCTCAAGTGTTACCAGATTTATGACAGGTTCTCCTCTTCACCAACAGAATGAAGGAAGAGAGGTGGCAGTGAGACCAAATTCTCTTCTAGTGCATTGAGGGAAAAAAAAGAAAGAACACAGGAGACTGGGATCATCTCCTAAGATTTTGTTATTTTCTTTTTTGACGTTTTAAAAACACTTTTTGAGGTTTTTAATTTTTTTTCTTTTTTGGTCGCACACATGGGATCTTAGTTCCTGGATCAGGGATGGAACCCACACCCTCTGCAATGGAGGCACAGAGTCTTAACCACTGGGCCACCAGGAAAGTCCCTGTTTTTTATTATTGTGGGAAATTTAACAATTAGAAAATAGTTTAAAGTGTAGAAAAAAATCCTAACACCCTGGTATAGTCACTGTTGTGGTATATATTTCCTTCCAGTCTTCTTCTTCTTTTTTTTTAATATGGTTGACTATCTTACATATATTTATATCTTCAATTTCACTTTACAGTCTTCAGAAATATCACTTTAATGCCTAAAAACCATATTGTTTTGATATTACTTAAAATGATTATTCATTTTCTTCACAATTCCCATTTTTCGACAAAGAGGTAATGATAGTTCTGTGTGTACTCCTCAAATAGTTATTAGCTGACTAATATTTTCTGCATCTCCATCTCTCCATCTCTAAAATGGGATTCTGAGACACACTTCTTCTTTCTGTTGCTAAATCCATACACATATAAATGTCCAAGACAGCCATTGACATTATGTTGAGGTAAAGAGCTTTTCTTAAGAGATTCAGGATCCAGAAGGGTAGACCTGGGGTTAATAGTGGACTGAGTTTCATGCATTTTAATTACTGACAAACCCAAATTAGATTCTCAGATAAAACATCATCAGGTATTAACAGGGACCAAGAGGTCAGAAGTTCCAGGGCCCTGCCAACTTCACCAGCCATCCATGCTATAATTGGTTAAAGCATTACAGGGTAATATTTTGCTAAGTGTGTCACAGCATCTCTTCTCATTAGGTGCTACATTGGCTTGCTGATGTAAAACATGCTGAAATAATTAGATTACTGGCAATCACAGGGAAAATAATGTCTGCCATGGATATGATGTCACAATATTTTAAAGGAAAAAATTCAAGATACCTCTTTCACAGCCTGCAAATTTTCTGTCTCATTCTTATCCTTTGTTCACGCTCTAACTCCTTGCTGCTTTGCTAAAAGGCAGAAAAGAGTCAGATTTCTCTGGGGTGTCAACTGCACAATACTTGAATGCGTAGGTAGACTAGAAGCTGATATGTTTCCCTGAAGGTCTTTAGGGATGGAATATCTATCTGGATATTTATATGGAATATCAGAGTGAGAAAACGTTTTCACCAATCTACAGATTTTACAACATCACAGTGGGTGCTCTGGGGATCATAGAAGAAACCCTGAATTGGAGACTGTTAGTTTTAGGGTCCCATTTCCTGGCCATGTTGGTTGTCTAATGCCACCAAGCTTCACTTTCTTCATCTGTAAAAATAAGGAAGTTGAATTATGAATTCAGCAGCTTCTCCTTGCTTTAGTTGGCTGTCAGAAGAAATTTTCTCTCCTCAAGCTGCCTACAGAAAGAGCAAAAGATCTTGTACATTAAATCCAAGAAACAGAATCACAGCATAGGAAATTAAGAAAGCTTGGAAGCTGGTGGAGGGTGCATCTGAAAAGGTCTGGTGGTCATTGACTAGTGGGAGTGACTGAAAAGTAAGTGACTTGCTTGTTGCTTACCTTTTCCCTCCAGAATGTGAGGTCCCTGAGAGATCGCCTGTCTCATTTTCATCTAGCTGTCTTTATTGCCTAGAATAGTTCCTGTAACACAAAGATGTCAGTATTTTTTAAGGGGCTGAATAATGAATAGGTTTGCTCAGTAGTAGAAATTTGTAATATGAGATGCAGGTTCATGCAATTACTATTCACAAAGAGGAAAGACATTCTTGGCAAAGTGTCCTCACCTTTTAATTGCCTCATGCCCAAGGATTGAGGGGGAGGTGGGTCTATGTGAAATCTAGAGCTATTTTCTTAATTGATTGGGTGGCAACTGGATTGACTTTCAGGGATACAGTTCAGGTACTAAAAAGACTGGAAATACTAGATTGGTTCTACTCTTCATTGTGAGGTTGCTCACCTAAATAAGTCCTAAATCTTAGCATTCACACATCTGTCTATGGTAATGTGTAGATTCTGAAAGAGCAAAAATAATTTCCGATGGGATTCTCTAGGGTGTCCGGTCTGACTAGGGAGCAATTCCTTTTGGCCTAGGGGAATTGTTTGCCAGGTGTCTCCACCCCACCCCCCTTCTTTAGGGTACACTTGGGAAGGAAGTTACTATGCACAGTCCACACTTAAGGAGTGAAAAGTCATGCTCCAGCTCCTTGAGGACAGAGTAAATATATAAATTATTTGCACTTCTGAATTTGAGAAATTCGTTGCTTCTCCCCTAATTTATTTGCTCAACTATTTATATCCATATGAACTCATAGATATTTATATTATGCTTTGAGTTATAATCCAGCACTATTTTATTTACATTGCTGCCCAAGTTGTTCCACCATTGTCCATTGGGAGCTCTTTCAGTTGACTCCTTTGTCCCTTTGATACACCCACATCAATGTGGGTTTTTTGTTTTGTTATGCTTTTTAGTTTTTTAGCACATCCTTACTTTCTGCTATTACAAGATGCTCCAGGCTCATTTTGTATATCTCTTACCCCAGTCCAATAAATCAGTTACTTCTCCAAAGATGTGCAACCTTTAAAAATCGACTTTTCCTTCCTTGAGAATATTTTGGTTCTTATTTTCAGATTTAGCTGTGCTCAGAAACTTTTATTGTTAACTTCTCCGTATGTCAGTCCAGAGGTGCAGGTATTAGTCAGGTTCTATTACTAAATAGGAGTTTAGAAATAGACTTGCACTTTCTTTTCTGAGGCGCCTATATCACCAGTGTCAAATGCTGTAGCTTGTTAACAAGAAAGCTACTACCCAGAGAGGGCTTAGAAATGCCAATTAGAGTCAGATCATTTATTTATAAATGTACGAATTCATTTCACGTTTTATCATGTGGCAAAGCATGCCTTGCCCCTTTAACTGTCAAGATTACTGAGCTGGGCAGAACGAATGACATGTTCTCCAAATGACATTTCTGACTTCCACAGCTGCTTCCCTCCTCCCCAAAGGCTCCCACTTCTCCTGAATTCACAGGGGGCGGGCTTTTTTATTGCTTTTAAGGATTGTTTTCCATGGAAAGAAGAAAAGACGAGTTTCCCTTGGTTAAGTAATAGGTGTGAAGAGAGCAGTTTATACGCATAAGAAGGATAATTTTAACCCTGGGCAAGTTCTTGAGTTGGTTTATTGAGTGATATTTTTTAAAAGTAGCAAAATATAACACACATTCTTTTCCTAGTCATTCTAGGTCTCAGGCCTGTGAAGGAAGTCTTTCCCTTGGTAATGTGTAGATTCTGAAAGAGCAAAAATAATTTCCGATGGGATTCTCCAGGGTGTCCAGTCTGACTAGGGAGCAATTTCTTTTGGCCTACAGGAAAATTGTACATTCGGATCCGGGAAAAAGAGACGCCACCTCTGGCGGCTGCCTCTTTCTTCTGGAGACTCAGATTATTAGCATCCTCTTTTTCGGCTGCGACTGCATCTCAGTGGACTGGCCAGAGGAAATGTAAATCCAGCTCCTCCCGGCTCTGAAATCAGGCAGCAAGTGAATTATTCAACGTGAACTCAATTAACAACACCAATACCTGTTATAGAATCCTGAACAAGATGGACAATTTAGGGGCAGCATTTAGCTACATTCCAAAAATGTGGCAAGGTGGACTAGGAAAAGGGAGCAGGGAAGTTTTATTTCTGGTTTCTACTAAGATACGTGATTGATTTGTCAATAACCGTCACAAGTTTTATAGATACTTGGATTAAACTTTAATATGTGTGTATGTCAGTGTCCCTCCAAAATAAAAGAAAATTGTTCAGAATTCCAGAAAGCTGTTGACCCAGATTGGTTGAGATCTGAAAGCTCTGAAATTCACTGTAGTGTCCTTTTTTAAAAAACTTCTTTTGCCTGGATGAGTCATTTGACATAAACTCAAAAGTTCCTCTCCAGATACAGAATGAGATGCCATTACTATTGGAATTGCTAGTCACCCTTTGATATATTAAACCTCACTTGTTCAATCATATTTATTGCAAGCTGTGAAATAATTACTATCTATAACCTTGGTTCAGGAGAGTTCAACTTTTCCTTTGAATAGCCCCTTCGTTATGCAGGGCTGTGCTTCCAAATTAACCATCCATCAGGGGAAATTTCTGTTGAGGCCCGCTTTCTGGACTTTCTGCCCTGGAGCCCAAATTTACAGGTCTCCTTCGGCTTCAGTTTGGGTAGGTAGATCAGATGTGATGAGAGGTGGAGGGCTCTCACCATTCCCACTAAGTGATCTCATGGTTGATGCAGAATGGGGACTCAAATTGCAGGGCTATTAAACTGAAAGGCCTCCTTTACACTTGCCCGTTTCCAGGTAGAGCTTGAAAGATATCCACATTAAAGTTTACTACATATGAAATGTACATAATGGCGGAAGGCAAAATGTGTGACAGTCTCCTGGCAGGATTCATCAATCATTCCAGACTTTTTTTCAGTAGGGATAAACAGCTCAGCAGGACTCAGTAAGGGTTTACATCCCAGGAATCTTGGTTTAGTAGAAATATATCCTCAGAGTTACTTTTTATTAATAGCTCTTTGGGGAGAAAAGGTTGTAAGAAAATTCCCCCTTCTTGGACCATGGATTTATTACTAAAAGCCCATATCACATCTCTTGATCCATTAAGTACTGTATGTTACTATACATCACAGGTGACTGTCTTTGGAGAAACAGTGACATAGTGTATAAGACAGACAATACTTTGTGGATTGAAGCTGTTCAGTACACTTTGCTGCTCCTCATTTTTTTTTTAACCAAGAGTGATCAGGAAATGGGATGTACCATGCAGTTAGATATTTGGTTAACTGTAAATATATATTTACTAATATATTTGCTAATATTTTAGCATTTTTCAAAGATTAAAGAACAGTGAAATATTCACACTTTTTTTTGTGTGTGTGGTACTCCCGTTGCGGAGCACAGGCTCCGGTCACGCAGGCTCAGCGGCCATGGCTCACGGGCCCAGCTGCTCCGAGGCATGTGGTATCTTCCCGGACCGGGGCATGAACCTGTGTCCCCTGCATCGGCAGGTGGATTCTCAACCACTGCGCCACCAGGGAAGCCCTTCACACTTTAAAAATATGCCAAATTTTCACCAGCTAAAATTTTCATTTTTAGCTAAAAGTAGCTAATATTTATTGAGTGCCCTGTATGTGCTAGACACCCTATTAACTGCTGTAGGTGCATTAGCTCACTGATTGTTCTTCATTTTTCTCTGAGGTAGGCACACATTGGCTTCAGTTTAATGAGTTGATAATTGAGGCTCAGGGAGGTTGTGTTTTGCCCAAGGTTTCACAGCTATTCAGTGATGGGGCTAGGATTTGAACCAAGGCAGGCTGCCTGTCCTCTAAACTGCCTGCCAAATAATGTAAAGTGCTACCGTGGTCTAGTCTGACCTCTTCTAATATTCCAGATGTAGGCCAGCTTTAACACACCAGAATGGGAACTCTGAATCTCCAGATAGTCCTTTGTTATAAAAAATCATTTTCTTTTATTATCTAAAAATCTCAATTCTTGTAGCTTTTTAATCCACTGCTTCTGGTTTTATCCCTAGTATATATCAAAGCATTTTAGGAACTAGAGAGTCTTGTTCTGGCATTGAGTGTTTTTATTTTAATTATTATTATATGAAAGGTGAATCCCCCTTCTGTGTGGTAGCCTTGCATGTATTTAAAGGCAACTACTATGACCCTTCAGCCCCATCCACCACTTTTTCAGGCTGAACATCATCAGTCGCTACAAGTATCTTTAATAGAAAATAATAATGATCATAATTATAATTCTGGAGGCGTGTGCCAAGCACTTAGATAAGTATGAATCTACTGAGTCCTCATGGGAACCCAGTAATATTTTTCCATTTTATAGATGCAACAACTGAAGCTCAAATCAATTAGGTTACATATTCAGGCCTTGTAGATGGCAGATGAATTTCAAACCTGAGTCCATGGAACTCCAAAGCCTTTGCTCCTACCATGATGCTCTTGGTGGCAACCCTTCTAAGGCTTTTCTATTGTTGAGTGGGATTGTTGGGTCATATGGTATCTTTAGGTTACATGTATTTTTATAAGAAAAAATATATATTCTTATAAGAAAAAATATTTCCCGTGAGAAAATTATGACTATTCATGGTTATTGAGGTGAGCAGAGTCATGAATCACCTAAAACAATAGATGATAATGTTATTGTTGTTTGGTTTGAATACACAGTGTGTGGTATCTTTGCAGCAGATTTATCTTCCTGATTACATTTGCTCTGAGCTGATGTTTAAATGAGTCAGTGTTCCCTGGGCACACACCAGTGTTGCAACCAAGCAGAAGGCTGCAGGTCAGAGAGGGGACAACCAATTGAGGATATCAGTGTGGCCACAGATAATCCACAAAGTGGATAACAAGCATGCAGACAATCAGTTGATGCCTACAATATTCTAATAGTTACATTGACAGTTGCCCTATTTTGCTTGTGCAGGATATTGAGTTTTTATTCTCAGAGTGCAATATAAGTCAGGATCATCCCCATTCCTTAAAGTGAAAATATAAAATTTGATTTTCCCCAGAAGGCCCATCCCAACTTCCATAGAGTTCTATTTCGTTTTTTAAAAACCATGACACATAACATCCTCATTGTATAGATGTACCCCAAATTTATTTATTCAACCTCTTGTAGATGGGCTAGTGGGCTTTTTAAACGGGGGTTTAGAAAGGTGGAGAGTAGTAAGAGAGGGCTAGAAACACTGGCAATAGGGAGAAGTTAAGAAGAACTGTTCTTCTGGGAAGGGAAAAAAAGAAAAATATGAGGGAAAAGTCATTAGTGAAAAATTCCACACCTATGATAGAAGCCATAACTTTCTTAAAGATGAAATAAATTAGAATATGAAAAGCCAAATTATATCTGGAAGAAAATATAGGAGGATATTATTATGATTTCAGAGGAGGAAAAGATTTCTTAGGACTCAAAAAGTGCTATAAATAAAGGAAAGGATAGATGAATTTGACTATATTTAATTTGTTTACAGTTCTTCTCACTAAAAGACACCATAAGGAATGAAGAATAAGCCACAAGTTGGGAGAAGAACTTGCATCACCTATGACTGACAAAGGATTAGTATCTAAAATATATTTGAAAACTGTTCTAATCATAAAAAGAAGCAAAGAAAAGGTAGAATAATGCACAAAAGATATAAAACAGATGTTTCATAAACTATATATTTGAATAGCCTGTAGACATATGAAAAGATAATCTCATTAGTAAGCTAGGAAATGCAAAATAAAATATCACTATTTTACAGACTTGCCCAATTGGTAAACATTTAAAATTCACACAACCAGGTGACAGCAAGGACATGAAGGACTGGGAAATTTCATTCACCTCTAGTAGAAGTATAAATTATTACCACAACCATGGAAAAGGGTTTGGTGGTGTGTGCATTGTATTATGCTGCATAACACATTACCATAAAATTTAACAGCTTAAAATAACATTTATTATTCACAGTTTCTCTGGGTCAGAAATCCTGGAATGGCCTTGCTGGGTTCTTTGTCTCAGGGTTTCACATAAGGCTGTAATCAAGGTTTTGGCTCAGGCTCTGATCTCATCTCAAGGCTTGACTAGGGAAAGATTCACTTCGAAGCTCACTCATGTATTGATAGCTGTTGGCAAGATTCAGTTCCTTGTGTATTGCTGGACTAGGGGGCCTTGGCTCCTTGCTGTCCTCTGGTTAGAGGCCTCTATCTGGTCCTTGCTACATGGATCTCTCCACAAGGCAGCTCACAACATGGCAGCTGGTTTCATCAGAGTGAACAAGGGAGAAAGAGTGACAGAGCCACAGTCTTTTTTTTAAAGAGCTTTATTGAGTAATTCACATAATATTTGCCCATTTAAAGTATTCAGTTTAGTGGTTTTTATATTCACACATTTGTGCAGCCAATGCTACCATCTAATTGAAAAACATTTTTATGACCTAAAAGGAATTTCATCATAAATACAGTCAATTGATCTTTGACAAAGGGGCAAAGATAATACAATAGAGCAAAGAAAGCCTTTTCAACTAATGGTGCTGGAACAACTGGACAGTCACATGCAAAAAAATAAATCTAGACAGACTTTACACACTTCAAAAAATTAACTCAAAATGGATCATAGAGCTAGATGTAAAATGTGAAAATATAAAACTCCTAGAAGAATAACGTAGGAGAAAACCTAGGTAACCTTGGGTACAGTGATGACTTTGTAGATTCAACACCCAAGGTACAATCCATGAAAGAAATAATTGATAAGCTGGACTTCATTAAAATTAAAAACTTCTCTAGGAAAGATAATGTCAAGAGAAAGAGAAGACAAACCACAGGCTGGGAGAAAATATTTGCAAAAAAATCTGATAAAAAACTGTTATCCAAAATTTATAATGAACTGTTAAAGCTCAACAATAAGAAAACAAACAACCTGATTTAAAAAAAATAGGCCAAAGATCTTAACAGATACCGCACCAAAGAAGATATACAGATGGCAAGTAAACATCTGAAAAGATGCTCCCCATCATATGCACCAGGGAAATGCAAATTAAAACAACGAGGTAACACTGCACCTTTTAAAATGGTCAAGATCCAGAGCATTGACAGAGCCAAATGCTGGTGAGAATAAGGACCAACAAGAACTCTCCCTCATTGCTGGTGGGAATACACATTTGGTGATTTCTTACAAAACTAAACATATTCTTACCATACGACCCAGTGATTTTGTTCCTTGGTATTTACCCAGAGGAGCTGAAAACACATCCACACAGAAACCTGCACATGGATATTTATTCTCACTTTATTTATGATTGCCCAGACTTGGAAGCAACAAAGATGTCCTTCAGTAGGTGAATGGATAAATTAACTCTGGCACATCCAGACAATGGAATACTATTCAGTACTAAAAAGTAATAAGCTATCAAGCCATAAAAAGACATGGAGGAACCTTAAGTGCATGTTGCCAACTGAAAGAATTCAGTCTGAAAAGGCTGCACACTGTGTGATTCCAACCAGATGACATTCTAGAAAAGGCAAAACTATGGAGGCAGTAAAAAAATCAGTGGCTTCAGGGGCTGGGCGGAGGGCAGGGAGGGAGGCATGGAGCACAGGACTTTTAAGGTGGTGATAATACTCTGTACGATACTATAATGATGGGTATATGTAATTATACATTTATCCAAACCATAGAATGTACAACACCAAGAGTAAACCATAATATAAACTATGGACTCTGGTTGTTAATTATGTGTTAATGTAGGTTCATCAATTGTAAGAAGTGTACATCAAAGGTACCATACTGGTAGGAGTTGGTGATAATGGAGGAAGATGTGCATGTGTGAAGATGGGATATATGGGAAATTTCTGAACCTTCTTAAACCTAAAACTATTCTAAAAAAATAAAGTCTTAAAAAAAAAGGAATCCCATACTCATTAACAGTCACTACCCCTTCCTGCCCTCTAGCACCCCCAGCCACAGGTAACGACATTAATATGCGTTCTGTTTCTGTGGATTTGCCTATTCTGGATATTTCACATAAATGGAATCACACAGTACATGGCCTTTGTGACTGGCTTATTTCACTTGATAATTTTTAGGGTTCACTCATGTTGTAGCATGTATCAGTACTTGATTTTTTTTTACTGCTTAGTGATATTCCATTGTATGGATATACTCCAATTTTTTTCCATTCATCAGTTGGACACTTAGGTTGTTTCCAGTTTTTCACTATTATGAATGATACTGTTATGCACATGTGTATACAACTTTCTGGGTGGACATAGTTTTTATTTCCCTTATGTATATACTTAGGAGTGGAATTTCTGGCTTGTATGGTAACATGTTTAACTTTTTTTTTTTTTTTAAAGAAGATGTTGGGGGTAGGAGTTTATTAATTAATTAAATTATTTTTGCTGTGTTGGGTCTTTGTTTCTATGCAAGGGCTTTCGCTAGTTGTGGCAAGCGGGGGCCACTCTTCATCGCGGTGCAAGGGCCTCTCACTATCGCAGCCTCTCTTGTTGCGGAGCACAGGCTCCAGGCTTGCAGGCTCAGTAGTTGTGGCTCACGGGCCTAGTTGCTCTGCGGCATGTGGGATCCTCCCAGACCAGGGCTCGAACCCATGTCCCCTGCATTAGCAGGCAGATTCTCAACCACTGCACCACCAAGGAAGCCCATGTTTAACTTTTTAAGGAACTCAGAACTGTTTTCCATAGCAGCTGTACCATTTTTACATTCTTACCAGCAATGTATGAAAGTTCCAATTTCTCCATGTCTTTATCAAAACTTATTATTACCTGTTATTATTATGTTATTACCTGTCATTTTGATTATAGCTATCCTAGTGGGTATGAAATGGTATGTCATAGTGGTTTGGATTTGCAATTCCCTAATAACTAACAATATTAGTCCTTATTGGCCATTTGTAATCTTATTTGGAAAAAATATCTGTTTAGATATGTTGGCCATTTAAAAATTATGTTATTTATCTTTTAAATGTTGCATTATAATAGTTTTTTATATGTTATAGATATATATTTCTTGTCAGATATGTTATTTGAAAATATTTTCTTTTTTGCAATGGGTTGTCTTTTCACTTTTCTGATGGTGTCCTTTCTTAAAAATTCTATGATTTTTAAGTGAAGTATAGTCATTTAAAGTATTATATTAGTTTCAGGTGTGCAACATAGTGCTTCAATATTTTTACAGATTATAATCCATTTAAAGTTCTTACAAAATAATGGCTGTAGTTCCCTGTGCTTTACAGTATGTCCCTGTTGCTTATCTATTTTATACATAGTAGTTTGTATCTATTAATCCCATACCCTTATTTTGCCCCTCCCCTGTTCCCTCTCTCCACTGGCAACCACTAGTTTGTTTTCTATATCTGTGAGTCTGTTTCTGTTTTGTTATATACATTCGTTTTATTTTTTAGTTTCCACATGTAAGTGATAATATACAGTATTTGTCTTTGTCTGACTTATTTCACTAAGCATGATAATTTCTAAGTCCAACCACATTGTTGCAAATGGCAGAATTTCAGATGACATGGTACTTTGTATAGAAAACCCTAAAGTCTCCATCATAAAACTATTAGAACTAATAAATGAATTCAGTAAATTTGCAGAATACAAAATTAAGATATAGAAATCTGTTACTTTTCTATACATCAGAAAGAAAAAGCAAAATAAAATCCTGTTTAAAATTTCATCAAAAAGAATAAAATACCTATAATAAACTTAACCAAGGAGGTGAATGACCTATACTTTGAAAACTATGAAACACTGATAAAGGAAATTGAAGATGATACAAAATAATGGAAAGATATCCCATGTTCTTGGGTTGGAAGAATTAATGTCATTAAAATGGCCATACTGCCCAAAGCAATCTACAGATTCAATGCAATCTCTATCAAAATACCCATGATATTTTCACTTAACTGCTTCAAGTAATCCTAAAATTTATATAGAATCACAAAAGATTCCCAATTGCCAAAGCAATCTTGAGAAAAAAGAACAAAGCTGGAGGTATCAATGCTCCTTGACTTCAGACTAAACTACAAAGCTACAGTAATCAAAACAGTATGATACTGTCACAAAAACAGACACACAGATCAATGGAACAGACTAGAGAGCCCAGAAATAAACCCACACACCTATGGTCAATTAATCTACAACAAAGGAAGCAAGAATATACAATGGAGACAGTCTGTTCAATAAGTGGTGCTGGGAAAACTGGACAGCTACATGTAAAAGAATGAGGTTATAACATTTCCTCACATGATATACAAAAAGCAAACTAAAAATGGATTAAAGTCCTAAATGTAAGACTTGAAACCATAAAACTCCTAAAAGAGAACATAGTCAGTACACTTTGACATAAATAAATAAATAAATATATATATATATATATACACACATACAGGATCTATATCCTAAGGCAAAAGAAATAAAAACAAAAATAAGTGGGATGTAATAAAACTTAAAAGATTTTACACAGCAAAGGAAACCATCAACAAAATGAAAAGACAACCTACTGAATGAAAAGACAACAAAATGAAAAGACAACAAAATGAAAAGACAACCTACAATCTATATCCTAAGGCAAAAGAAATAAAAACAAAAATAAACAAGTGGGATGTAATAAAACTTAAAAGTTTTTACACAGGAAAGGAAACCATCAACAAAATGAAAAGACAACTACTGAATGGGAGAAAATATTTGTAAATGATATGAGCAATAAAGGGTTAATATTCAAAAAACATGAACAGCTCATACAACTTAATATCAAAAAAATGTGATTTAAAAATGGGCAGAAATGTTTGCAGATGACATGATACTATACATAGAGAATCCTAAAAATGTTACCAGAAAACTAGTAGAGCTAATCAATGAATTTGGTAAAGTAGCAGGATACAAAATTAATGCACAGAAATCTCTTGCATTCCTATACACTAATTATGAAAAATCTGAAAGAGAAATTAAGGAAACACTCCCATTTACCATTGCAACAAAAAGAATAAAATATCTAGGAATAAACCTACCTAAGGAGACAAAAGACCTGTATACAGAAAAGTATAAGGCACTGATGAAAGATATTAAAGTTGATGCAAACAGATGGAGAGATATGCCATGTTCTTGGATTGGAAGAATCAATATTGTGAAAATGACTATACTACCCAAAGCAATCTTTAGATTCAATGCAATCCCTGTCAAACTACCAATGGCATTTGTCACAGAACTAGAACCAAAAATTTCATAATTTGTATGGAAAAACAAAAGACCCCGGATAGCCAAAGCAATCTTGAGAAAGAAAAATGGAGCTGGAGGAATCAGACTCCCTGACTTCAGTCTATACCACAAAGCTACAGTAATCAAGACAGTATGGTACTGGCACAAAAACAGAAACATAAATCAATGGGATAGGATAGAAAACCTCAGAGATAAACCCATGCACATATGGTCACCGTATCTTTGATAAAGGAGGCAAGACTATACAATGGAGAAAAGAGAGCCTCTTCAATAAGTGGTGCTGGGAAAACTGGACAGCTACATGTAAAAGAATGAAATTAGAACACTCCCTAACACCATACACAAAAATAAACTCAAAATGGATTAAATACCTAAATTTAAGGCCAGACACTATCAAACTCTTAGAGGATATCATAGGCAGAACACTCTGACATAAATCACAGCAAGATCCTTTTTGACCCACCTCCTAGAATAATGGAAATAAAAACAAAAATAAACAAATGGGACCTAATGAAACTTAAAAGCTTTTGCACAGCAAAGGAAACCATAAACAAGACAAAAAGACAACCCTCAGAATGGGAGAAAATATTTGCAAATGAAGCAACTGACAAAGGATTAATCTCCAAAATATACAAACAGCTCATGCAGTTCAATATCAAAAAAACAAATAACCCAATCCAAAAATGGGCAAAAGACCTAAATAGACATTTCTCCAAAGAAGATATACAGATTGCCAACAAGCACATGAAAGGATGCTCAACATCACTAATCATTAGAGAAATGCAAATCAAAACTACAATGAGGTATCACCTCACACCTGTCAGAATGGCCATTATCAAAAAAATCTACAAACAGTAAATGCTGGAGAGGGTGTGGAGGAAAGAGAACCCTCTTGCACTATTGGTGGGAATGTAAATTGATACAGCCACTATGGAGAACAGTATGGAGGTTCCTTAAAAAACTAAAATAGAGCTAACATATGACCCAGCAATCCCACTACTGGGCATATACCCTGAGAAAACCATAATTCAAAAGGAGTCATGTACCACTATGTTCATTGCAGCACTATTTACAATAGCCAGGACATGGAAGCAACCTAAGTGTCCATCGACAGATGAATGGATAAAGAAGATGTGGCACATATATACAATGGAATATTACTCAGCCATATAAAGAAATAAAATTGAGTTATTTGTAGTGAGGTGGATGGACCTAGAGTCTGTCATACAGAGTGAAGTAAGTCAGAAAGAGAAAAACAAATATTGTGTGCTAACACATATATATGGAATCTGAAAAAAAAAGTTCTGAAGAAACTAGGGGCAGGACAGTAATAAAATTGCAGACATAGAGAATGGACTTGAGGACACGGAGAAGGGGAAGGGTTAGCTGGGATGAAGTGAGGGAGTGACATGGACATATATACACTACCAGATGTAAAATAGATAGCTAGTGGGAAGCAGCCGCATAGCACAGGGAGATCAGCTTGGTGCTTTGTGACCACCTAGAGGGGTGGGATAAGGAGGGTGGGAGAGAGACACAAGAGGGAGGGGATATGGGGATATACGTATGCATATAACTGATTCGCTTTGTTACACAGCAGAAACTAACACAACACTGTAAAGCAATTATACTCCAATAAAGATGTTAAAAAAAATGGGCAGAAGACCTAACATATTTTTCCAAAGAAGACATACAGATAGCTGTCAGGCATATGATAAGATGCTAAACATCACTAATCACTAGATTAGATATCACCTCACACCTTTCAGAATGGCTATCATCAAAAAGTCTACAAATAACAAATGTTGCTGAGTGTGTGGAGAAAAGGGAACCCTTGTACACTGTTGGTGAGAATGTAAATTGGTGCAGCCACTATGGAAAACAGTATGGAGTTTCCTCAAGAAAAATAAATAGAACTACCATATGATCCAGCAGTTCCACTCCTGGGTATTATATCTGGAAAAAGAAACAACACTCATTCAAAATGATACATGTTCCCTAATGTTTATAGCAGCATTACTTAACAATAGCCAAGATATGAAAGCAACCTGTGTCCATCAATAAATGAATGAGTAAAGAAGATGTGGTGTCTGTATACAATGAAATATTACTCTGCTGTAAAGAAGATTGATGGTGTCCTTTTATGCACACAAATTTTTAGGTGAAGTCCAATTGATCTGTTTTTATTTTTTAGCTTGTGCTTTTCATGTCATATTGAATAAAATATTGCCTATCCCAAAGTCATTTAGAAGCAGCCTACCACATGTAGTAAAGTTGAACCTGCACTTTCTCAATAAACCAGCTGTTGTGTCCTCCAAAGTATGAATCCTAGAGAAATGCTTGCATGAGTGTACATCAAGAATATTCAGAGCAGCATAATCCATAGTATTAAAAATAGGGATGAAACTTATGTTCATCAACAGTAGAAAGGATGAATAAGTTTTTCTACAGTCATTCAGCGAGAATGAAAATGAATGAACTGTAGATACACACTTCAACATGATATCTAAAATATTATACATTTGGTGAAAAAGCAAGACAGCAGAATACATGCTGTTTTTATAAAGTTCATTTATAGAAAGTTCCACGTGAGGCACAATTAAACAGTATTTATTTAGGAGTAAATACATGTATAGCAAAGCTATAAGAGGAGCACAGGATGAATGCAAAATCCAGGATATTGGTTGCCTTTGGAAGAGAGAAAAGGGATATGATAAAAAGCAATGTATAGGCTATTTCTAAGGCTCTGGTAACATAATTTCTTATCACAGTAATTGGTACATAGATCATTCTTTTATTATTTTTTTAACCCGTACATATATTACACATCCCTATATTATCTTTCTTTGAACCATTTTTATACACTCACATGTCTTAATAAAAATTAACAATTTTCTGAAATAGATAATAAAACTTTTGAAATGCCTAAGGCCTGATTGTCTAACTTCCTACTGATCTGGAATCTTTTATTCCATAGATATTCCAGGTCTTAGTTGGAAACTTCTAGCAACAGAAATGATGTCTAGACCCACCATTATGGAAGCCAGTTTTACATTTCTTAAAAGCTGACTCTTCTCAAGTCCTCAATATGTTGAACTGAAAACTCTCTCCTAGTGACTTTTGCTACCGGTAGTAGTCCTACTCAAATAAGTCATGTACAACTTTCTAATCTCTCATTTAATTAGACCTACCCCCTAATTATTCAAAAATATCTACATGTATTTTTCCTTTGACCCTAAAGCCTTCCTTACCAAATTTCCTTGGTAAGCATGCTCAATTGCTTGAAATACAGACCAAATAAGATATGGCTGGAGCCATTTTTATTCTGGCTCTTTTTTTCCAAAGCCTCCTGATTGCTTCTCAAAAAGCTCATTGTCTATTTGGGAGAAGGGAGCTGAACACAGGAAATGAATTAACTGTCAAAGTCTGTGAACAGACAAAACATACTAAAAGAATTTAGAAGATGATTCTCAGCAGAATACTCAGTTTTGCTTAAAGAAAGGATAAAGCATTTTATGATTTGATTAGTTGTGTCACAGTTTAAAATTTTAATCTGACTTTGTACATTGAATAATAAGCCTGCAAACTAAAGAGAAGTACACAATTACAACTGAATATAGCTTTGATTTTTACAAAGTAAGACTTGCCCCTTAGAATGCCTGAAAGGTAATAACATAATCTAAACATCAATATTAAGAACATGATGGGCAAGAGATCTCTTAAGTCAGCATTTAAAAATAGTGGGCCCCTCCTTTCCTCTGGGACAGGGATCTGCCCAGAATTTATTCATCATGTATGAATTGACATTTTTGGAACTCTGATGTATTTCAATTAAATCCCATGGGGAGGGTTACACAGGCTCTTTGTTCACCACTTACTAGCTGTTATTCTGCTCCTTGGTTCCTCATCTGTAAATTGGTGATGAGAATTGTATCTACTTTGTAGGATGGTAGTCGGGATGGGATGGGATGATGTTTTTGAAGAGTTTAGCCCTGGGCCTGGCACATGGTAAACTTTCATGTGTTAGCTTTGCTATAATTTCCCCACTATGTTCAAGGATTTCACAGCCCAGGGATCTACAGCTCCATAGCACCAGGTGTCTTCTTGCGTATTCTTGGGGCTTTCTCTTTCTTCTTGAGGACTTCCCCCCTTACAGACCACACTCAGATATTTGAGGTGGTCCCAGCATTCCTCCTTTCCTGGAAATTGAAAGGGGAACATTGACTCCCAAGAACCCTATTCAGTTTGCCTGGCAAAATAATAATAATAATTTGGAAAACTTGAAAACTGGGAGACTTCACATAAAAATCTACAAATTCTAGTGTCTCTTTAAAAACAATACTCTCTACCAGCTCTGGGACTGTGCATCCTCAAGGCATCATTGGCTAGAGCTGAACAATGGCTTTTGTGACACAGAGCATGCTTTCTCCAGTTCCCCACCATCTCCAGCCTGGTCACTTCTCTCATATCCACACATTCGGTCCCTATACTCAATGAGTTTGCAAACTTTCCTCTTCCTAACTGAAAAGGGCTTCCTTTATTGAGAACATGAGCTTGGGTTTTGCTATGTGGAAAGGGAATATTACCTGCTATTCCAGTAAACAAAGAATGTTGCCATCCATTCCATTTCTACAAGGATCAAGTCATCAGCCACTGTGATTGCCTCCCCGGCTCCCTAAGGGGAATTCAGGATGGAGAAAAACAGGAAGAATTCTGTGCTTTGGATACTGGCTCTAGATAGTTAAGATGTGTATCTAAGTTATAATTTCAGTGAGCCCAGGCTCTTGCATCTCCCCATACATAGAGAACCACTAAACTCATTAACTTGAGACGTCTGTTTTTTATGATTAGCAGTATTCTTTTGATATTCGACTACATGTTTTGTTTCAGCAAAAAAAAAAAAAAAAAAAAAAACCTTATATATCCTGGTTCCCTCCCATAGCTCTTCGCAGCAGTTCCTCAGAGTTATCCGAGAGGCTGTCTCCAGGGCTATAGTCCTCAATAAGGTCCCCAAGTAAAACTTAACTCGAAACTTTTAGGTTATGTGCTTTTCTTTAGTCAACAACTATCATAGGTTTTAGCTTTTGATTTTTTTTTTTTAGATGATTTTGAATTTCTTCTCGCTTTTCAGAGAAACTTTGTTTTTTTCTGCTGCAGTTTTCTTTTTGTATTCTCCAAGAACAGCTTGCTGGCTTGCAAAAAAGAAGAAGCAGGGCTCTTCGGGGAGCTGTCAGAAAGAGCAGATGCAGCCCCAGCATGGTGCTTCTGATCCCCACAAGTGGCATGTAACACTTTATCTGTAAAGAGAAGGACAGAGAACTTCTCTTCTCCCCATGTTTCGATTTGCATTTTATTAGGCACCCAGTAGGATGGTTTGCAAATCACTATCTTCACTCGAGGATCTCTCTATCAATCCCCAACCTACCCGAGGGCAAAACACAAGGATGCAAAAAACAGAATGGTCTTAAAAGGAATCGGAAGAATGCAGCTCACAACTGTGACATTTTATTCTTCTCCAAAAAGTGCCTTTGTTTATAAGACTTCTCAGTGGCTTCTGCCCAGCTAAGTAGAGGTAGTACAAGGTTAAGGAGAGGAAGGCTGTTATAGGGGAGAGAGGCAGAGACTGAGGTTCTAGATTTAGCACCTCCACTTGCTGGTTGTGTGTTCTGGCATAAACAACTTCATGCCTAAGCCTCAGTCTCCAAATAATTTATTTCATAGAGCTGGCCTGGTTGCAGTGAAACAGTGCATGTAACTTCCCTGGTCATCTCCACATGGCCCTCCTCCCCTTCATCTTTTTTTTTCTTATCCAGCGTTTCCCATATTAGGCATTAGGAAGTGCACTAGGAAGTAAGCACTAGGAAGACTGTACCTTCCAAAGAAGAGCTTTGCTTTACTTCTTCACTCAGTTGTTACTATTATTTTAATCATTACAGAGAAATCTTGCTGTTGAAACAAGATAAAATATGATTTTTTCCTTCAGAATTTTATTTACTGGAAAGTGGGAAACTTTTGCATGAAATTAGGAATAACTTCAACTGGGAACATGTCCTGGGGAATCTTTTGAAACATGGAAGAAAGACCAGATTGTGTTTGGTTTAGTTTATCTTAAATATACATCATGGAAAGTAGATAGTCTATGTATGGTGTATGTGATACTTCCTTTGGTGTCAGAGCAACTACCTGGCCATTCTACAGGTAGGTTCAGCCTGTATTCAATATAATTTGGATTTAAAAAGTAAAGCTGTCAGCCATTACTGAGGAGATTGGAAGGTAGGATCGAAGTTTCTAGAATCAGTGCTAACTTCTTGTCTTTTTAAAAAAGTTATAATAGAAAGACTCCATAAAGAAGTCAAATTTTCAGGGTTTTATTTTCATAGGTACATGGGGGTTGGATTTGCTCTAGTTCTTTTGTTTTTCCAGGATGTTGAGAAGGGATTGGACTGTTCAGTTGCTCTCAGTCTTTCCCAGGCTAGATGCTAAGGTTAGATCTTGTAGGTCCCTGGAAGGTTGAAGTCAATGATCACTCAGAGTCTCTTCCAAGCCTGTGGCTCAATGAGGTGCCACAAGATTCACTCTTTAGATTGGCAAATTCCGTATCTCTTTGTCTCTACGCATTCCTTGTACCTCTTACCATGGAGCAAAGACCACCTCCTTCCTCTATTATAATCCCTTAACACCATTGAAGACATTTCACTGTAATTATCTATTTATCTGTAATTATCAGTATGTGTTGTCTGTGGATTTTCTGATGACACATATCAGGTCTCATTCATCTTTTTATTCCTGACACTTAGCATAATGGGTAAGTATTTTGCTGGGGGGCAAACATAATACTGTTTTGAATGAAAATTGAATGAATATGGCCCCTGTTGCAGTCAAAAGTGTGGCCCATCTTTTTATTGGTCACATTTACATACCCTCAACATAGGAAAAAGTTTGGCTAAATAGGGAAAGGTTCTTGGGAGAAAAAAGACCCATCCATGTTCCAACTCTTTGATTCAGCTTTGCTACTGAGGAGGGGATGGTGGGAGATGGAGGTTTTATTTTAACCATGGTCCTGGTGAGAAACAGTTCCCACCCCTCACTTATCCCATTCTTTCCCGGGGTAAAGGTTATGGTGGGAGGCTTTACTTTTACTACCAATATCACCGCAGAGATGCCCATGTTTCACCCTCTTTACCCTTGACACTGCAAGGAGGCTTGTCCACATGGAGCTGTATACATGTGGAAAAAGAATGAACAAAGTCTCTGGTCCCAGGTCTAGTCAGTCCTCAGGCAGAGCTAACCAGCTGTGGCAAAGGAGGTCCTTCCCAGAAGCTAGAGGTAAGCAAGATGGCAGAGCCTCTGAAGCAGTGCTTCTGGAGGGCACTCACTGGGATGAGACTGGGAACCTTATGGGCTACCCACTCAGCTCCCACAGTGAATGTCCCTGGTGGGTCCTCCCCTGAAATCATCTATATTTCTGTGGCCATGACGTTCTAACCCTCTTCCTTTGGAACCCCACTAATCTCTCTTCTCTCATCTCTTCCTCTTTTGTCTCTCTTTTCAACACAGGGGACTCTTTTGTTGTTGGAGAAATTATGTAAGGAATATGCCTTTGGAAAACAAGGAATTCTGTGTTTTCTGCCTCTTTTTTCTTCTTGGTTTTATATACATGGAGATGGCCTAGCTGACTAAATGGGAATGGGGCTAGGTGATGACTGAACATGAAAAACTGGTAGGACAAAAATGGAGTTACAGTTTGAAAAATACCATCTTACCAAATCTGTTATGCTGTGAAACCAGAGTTCATCCTATAGGTGATGGGAAGCCATAGAGTTTTGAGCAACGGAGCAATATGATCAAAGTTGACCTTTACGAATGGCATATCTGTTTGGAAGGCTTTTTTTCGTTAATTCATACTTTTTGTGTGTCTACCCTGTTCCAGTATTGTACTAGGATTTATGGGGGGTATATGAAGTAAAAGGCACCACTCATTCTTCAAAGTGCTTTAAAAACGTAGAGAATGGACTTGAGGACATGGGGTGGGAAGGGGAAGTGGGGGCAAAGTGAGAGTAGCGTTGACATATATACACGACCAAATGTAAAACAGTTGGCTAGTGGGAAGCAGCAGCATAGCACAGGGAGATCAGCTTGGTGCTTTGCTAAGACCTAGAGGGGTGGGATAGGGAGGGTGGGAGGGAGGATCAACAAGGAGGGGATGTGGGCACATGTGTATGCATATGGCTGATTCACTTTGTTGTACAGCAGAAACTAACACACCATTGTAAAGCAATTATACTCCAATAAAGATCTATTTAAAAAAAAGACTTCAGGAAATGAAATATTTTATCCATAAATAATGGAAATTCGGTTAAGTATGTGTGTAAACCAGTACTCTGGGTAATACAGTATGAAGTGTTAAGTATTATAGTTGTGTTTGGAAGAAAGAGCTAGTGACTTGGGGAAGATTTTCTGGGGAGGTTTTATATGAGTCAAGCTTCAAAGGATGGATGATAAGAAATTTGATTGACAAGAGGAGTGAAGGGAAAGTACAAAGTGGAGGGAGAAATATGCTATGGTAGGTGCTTGGTAATTGCCTCTTTTAACATTCATCTCCATTTCTATCTTCTCTACAGCCCCTGACTTTTGTTTATGGACCCACATGGTTCTGGGGAAGTTTACTCCACTCCTACTTCTAGGAGTGGATCATATGACCTATATCAATCATCATTGCATTAATTTGGCTGGAGCACCAATATAATATGACCTACAGCTAAAGAAAAATTCTAGAAAAATTTCTGCCGAAAATAAACCTCTTGTGTTTTTTTGTTCTAAGTTCCATTTACCTTTTAGAGAATGGAAGGGTAAATTAATCACTGTGGCTAAGTCATTTGAAATATTACAAAGCTTGTAGAGTATAGTTCCTGTGAAAGCTACGTCCCTTGAAGATGCCATACTCCTGATAAGGTTTTAGAAATTTAATTGAAAAAATGTTATAAAGATTTTAAGTGACCTTAGGATCCTTTGTTAGAAGAGAAAAAAACAGAGTCCTCTGATTCTTCTCAAAAGGATATGTGTGTGTGTTGAGGGTAGTGGGGTAGAGTGAATGAATACAATTCCCTTGAATAATGTCTCGATATATTGCCACTGTTAATAAAATTATGGTTGGTGAGCCAAGCAGAATACATTTGAAGTAAATAGCTTCTAAACCGGTATTACAGAGATTTCCAATATCAACTTGTTTCTGTTTCACAGTGTGTAGATAATAGGAGGGAAGACACATACAAAGGTCATTGCTTATGTTGTGGTTATATGTCTTAACAATGGCAGACTGATGTTTTTAAAAGAATGACTGAACACTTATACCATCCAGGATGGATATTCTCTCAGATGCTGACAAACACACATCTATCTAGATAATAGAACTGATTCTTTTTTTTTTAATGTGTTTGTTCACATAAATACAACACGTACAGCATTCAGCTGTGACTCATGAATAAATCTTGAAGATGCACGAGAAGACACAGCATTCAAATTTGATTTTCAACTAAAAGTGAGAGGATGGGGGAGAGAGATCATTCCATGGGAAAGAATGCTATTTTATTAAATTCCTGTGGTTTCATCGGGGAAATAAGGTTGCACATTATGGAGAATTTGCATGTCTTAGATTCAAATCGTGCTCATAAAAGCCAAAACATTTTGTGGTTTTTGCTGTTATTGTTGCTCTTGTTACCATCGCAGCATCTTGATCTTTGCTATCTAACATGATGGAAGGCCATTTTAATTTAGTTGATTTAATGAATGAATCCACATTGAGCACCTAAGGTGTGCTTAAGTTCAGTTCTGGAGGATTAAAGAAAAGTGATGGTTCTTTTCCATAAAAAAAACTAGAGCGTTAGAAACGTAGAGTGAGTAAAGTATAATTCTCAGTTAGGATCAGCAAAATGTGCACACCTGCTTACTACTTCCATCTTCAGTGTTCTTGGCAGACGTTGCTAATCACTCAGGCCTCTCCTTTCTTTTGAACTTGGATGTAGCTTCTCCTCTCAGCATCACACTCCAAGAAGCCACTACCAATGAATTGAAGATGACATTTTCAGTAAAACTTATTTGCTCTCCTTGTTCTCAAACTTATACAGGTGTCTTAGTCAGTTTGAGCTGCTATAACAAAAATACCATAGACTGGGTGGCTTAAACAACAAACATTTACTTCTCATGGTTCTGAAGGCTGGAAAGTCCAAGATCAAGGTGCCAGCAGATTCAGTGTCTGGAGAGCACTCACTTCTTCTTGTATCCTCACATGGCAGAGGATACTGTCTAGCATCTGTTATCTACTATCAGCAGTAGAAGTTCAAGGACTGCTGCCCACTGCATCTTGGTCCCCAAGGAGAAGACAAACCAGGCAAGCACTGGATAGAACAGTGCTTTACTCACACAGGGAAGAGACAGCAAGATCTGTTTCAGTTGTGGGCATCGGTCTTCCGTGGCCAGCAGGTCCCTCTCAGCAGCATTCAGTCTGCACACAGCCCTCTTGTGCTGTAGCAGACAGACCTTGTTTCTTGCCTGAAGAGGACGGATATGGGAGTGGGGTTGGCCAGGTGCCACATGACACACATGCTTAAACAGAACAAAGGAGTACACATTGAGTCTGAAACAGGGAAAGATATTCCCACATAAGGTGACAAGTCCAACACAGGCTGTGAGGGCTCTTTATCTCTTGGTAAGGAAGTGTTACAGGACCAAGGTCCATTCTTCTGTGGCTAAGTGGGGGTCAAAAGACTGCGTGCAAGAGATTGCCTTTCCTAACAGACATTAATCCCATTATGTGGGCTCCACCCTCATGACCTAACTACCTCCTAAAGCCCCCACCTGCTAATACCATCCCATTGGAGCTTGGGGTTTCAGAATATGAATTTTGGGGGACACAAATTTTCAGTTTATAATAATGAGTAATCCAATCTCATCAAGTGAGCTTATTTATTTACTTGAAAAATGAGAGTAAAAATATCTGTCCTCAAAGGAGCTAGTCAAATAGTGTAGGTAAGAGTTCTGAGGTGTGGAAAGGCCAAAGGTGGAGACGTTACCCTTCAAGTGGCTGGATGAGATTTATACATACTAGTTAAATAGTGTTAATATTATTGGTTGTGAATAATACTGTGATCACTAACAGCTTCTGGTAGGCCAGAAGTTAGTTTTGAAACCAGTGGGGGATTTTCTCTTTATTTGTTCATTCATTCATTATTTATTTATTTCCTTCAACAATTCAACAAGGAGCCTACCTACTCTAGGCCAGCATCTGTGCTTTTTGAGGACACTTCACACTAGTCCGAGGAGAAATGTCCACGATGCACACTGTTTTGTATCTCAGAATTGTCTGCAGCTCTGGGACCAATTAGCATTTAATTTCAATAAGTGGGACACAAAGCTGTCCATATTAACCCAGGTTTTTACAGGCCTAAGCTTACCTGCCTCACAGATCTTCCTAGAAACAACAGAAGAAGCTGGAAATACCATAGTGTTTGATGCCCAGATGGGGCATATGTGAATTTTCAGCACAGACAATTCAACATCTCTTTGTTAAGTCATTGCAGCCTTCATGGGGAAAAAGAATTGTCATTCAGCATATTGGAAATACTCCTCTGTAACATTTTTTGGCACCTGCTAATTATGCAGATTTCTTGGTAAATGAGCATTTTGGAAATGACACATTCAGAACCACAGTATATAGCAAATATATTAAGTATTTTTAAAAGATGCCTTGTGTGCTTATGGAGTCTTTACTGAAAGACTCTAAACGGTACTGGGATTCCTTCTGCATAGGTGAACATGCTCACTTAGCTCTCAACACAGATGGCAATCACATTAAAAACACTCCTGTGAAATGATGAAGATATCGTTTGATAGTTCCTGGTGGAAGTGGAGATGAGAGACAGGATATTAAGAAAAGGAGGGAGGAAAAAAGCACATGAAAAGGACATTCATTTAAAAATGACAAAAAGTTCTGTTTACTCTTTTATCAAACAAGGATAATACAACCTGTTTTGCCTTACAGAATTGTTTTGAGGTATAAATTGGGTAAGAGATGATAATTCCTTGGAGAGTTAGAAAACATGAGGTGTGTTCTGTCTTCCCTTCCAGTTCTAGCTTAAAGAAGATAATGTGTTTGTAGTCACAGAAAGCGCAGTTGTCTTCAAATTACCAGGAACAGTGCTCAGTGGATATAGCACATGTTAGCCAAAAGGTGTAAATAGATCCATGGCTGGATGGAGGCAGTTAGTCCGGGATGCTGCCCACCTCAAGTCTACCAGGCCACTTTGAGAGATGAGTGGGTCAGATTCTTGCCACACCTGTCAAACAGAGGTTTCTTTGTTGGGTTGCTTATGAAACTTCACTTTCGTGAGCTCTGTGCAAGAGCCTGCACCTAATTTTGAATCCATAGGAGTTTTTCCAAAAAATTATTTATTTATTATTTTTTCTTCAGTTTTATTGAGATATAATTGACATACAGCACTGTATAAGTTTAAGGTGTACAGCATAGTAATCTGACTTAAATTTATCATGAAATGATTATCACAGTAAGGTTAGTGAGCATCTATGCATCTCATATAGCTGCAAAATTAAAGGACTAAAAAAATTTTCCTTGTGATGAGAACCCTTAGGATTTACTTTTAACAACTTTCATATAAAACATAGAGCAGTGATAATTATATTTATCATGTTGTACATTACATCCCTAGTAATTATTTATCTTATAACTGGAAGTTTGTGCCTTTTGACTACCTTCATCCAGATTTCCCTCCCTCAAGCCCCTGCCACTGGTAACCACAAATCTTACCTCTTTTTCCATTTTTTATTTTTTTAAGTATAATTGACCTACAGCACTGTGTTACTTCCTGTTACATGACATAGTAATTCGTTGTTTCTATACATTTCATAATGAATTCGAAATGAGTAATACCCCATTTTATATATATATATATATACACACATATATATGATAATATCTATGACATATATGCTATATATGATAATATATATACACATATATATGATAATATATATCACATCTTTATCCATTCACCTATTGATGGACACTTAGGTTGCTTCCATATTTTGGCAATTATGAATGATGTTGCTATGAACATAGGGGTGCATATATCTTTTCTAATTAGTGGTTTCATTTTTGTTTGGGATAAATACCCAGGAGTGGAATTAGTGGATCATATGGTAGTTCTATTTTTAATTTTTTGAGGAATCTCCATGCTATTTTCCATAGTGACCGCACCAATTTACATTCCCACCAGCAGTGCACAGGGGTTCTCTTTTCTCCACATCCTCACCAATACTTGATATTTGTTGTGGTTTTGAGAATAGCCATTCTGATGGTAGCTCATTGTGGTTTTGATTTGTGTTGCTTTTATGATTAGTGATGTTGAGCATCTTTTCATGTGTCTGTTGACACTTGTGGGTGCCACTTGATAGTATATGGTAAGGAACTCCACAGTTTCAAACATGTCTTCTCTCTTTCTATTCAGTTGTTCTCAAGGTAATTTTACTTTATAAAAAATACAAAACGAGTAGAACTTGTCTTCGGTGTTATCCCACTTCTCATCTCAAGGACCCCTCAACTCTCTAACATCTCCTTTGTTCAGTTTTCTTTCAATGATTCATGGGATTGCAGAGTTAGAGAGGAACTTAGAGTTATTGTTGGTAACCCTTAACTGATTCTTAAATAATCTCTATAGCATCCTTGACAAGTAAAAGGCCATTTGGTACTCGGACACACCCAATAATGGAAAATCCACTGCCTGTATCACCTGCCTCCATCCATTTAACTTTGCCCTGATTGTGAGAATGATTTTTCTGACACTTGGCTCAAATCATTTTCCCTTTCTGTTTGTTCAAACAGCCTACCTCTCTGTTCACTGGCCTTATGGCAATTCTCTCCTTATTTTGCTAGCATTTCTACCAAGGTGCTAACTGATGATTTAAGCTTTTCTTCTATAAGGACTATTCTATCAACAGGAAATTCTAGAAAAAATAGTTTATTAAATCTTGTAAGATCCCCAAAGGATAATTAATGATGATGAAATTCCAAGCTCTGGCTTATAAAGAGGATCCTGTTCCTTACCCATCAATCACATCTTGGAGGATGCTACCTCACTCCTTTTTTTGTCTCACAGTAGCACAATAGGAAGCCCTATAGGGACCCCTGGAGTGTCCATGAGGCATGGAGGAGCAAATACGGGACTAGAATTGACAAACTTTCCTATGAGTAGGACCTGTATAAGACACAACTTCCCTGATAGTACCCTATATTCTCATCTGTAGAAGGAAGAAGTTCGTTTCAATCTCTTAGGTGCCCTCCAGCAGCAAGGTAGATTTGGGGTGCCATATTATCTAACAGTGCACTAATTTAGATTTATTCCAGTCATACAAATAGAACACTGATTTTGTACGTTTGGATTAATCTTTGAAAACCATATGCTGTAGTACAGTGACTTGGAAAGTTGTGTTTCTTTAAAATCATGTCATCTCTTGGCAGATACTAATTTTCATTTCTGGTAAGTGCTTGCTAAACCATTTCAATCCATGTTGGCATTGGATTATTAAATATCATAATAGATCTGTCAGAGAGTTGTATGTGAATAGAATGCATATGAATTATAATAGTTTACTTCTAAGCAGTCTATAATATGCTCAGAAGTCTTTTTTTTGCACCTTAACTGTGTTAAAGATTAGAAACTAATTTTGTATACATTATAATATCAATATTTGTAATTAATTTGATTTACAGAATACTAAATAATAAACTGGGTTAAAATTTTAACAAGTTATGTGGATAGTCATTAATGTGTTCCTTTTCTATTTCCTTATTCATTTTTAGAAGTAAATTAAATGAGTTTTGATGTTTTTAAAAGCACATTAGGGCTTTCCTGGTGGCGCAGTGGTTGGGAGTCCTCCTGCCGATGCAGGGGACACGGGTTCATGCCCCGGTCCGGGAGGATCCCACATGCCACGGAGCGGCTGGGCTTGTGAGCCATGGCCGCTAGGCCTGCGTGTCCGGAGCCTGTGCTCTGCAACGGGAGAGGCCACAACAGTGAGAGGCCCGCCCAGCACACACACACACACACAAAAAACACATTAAAGGCATGTGCAGCCCAGATAAAGCCCAGTGAATATGATTATTTAGCAGCAATGCAGATTGTTCTTATAGCTTCTCCTCAGCCCACTGTGATACTCTGTATTTCAAGAAATGAAAAGAACTCTGAAAAGAATTAAATTCTGTGAATTGAATTCATACATTAGGACAGAGACAGTCCTTGGGAACCATGAATTGTGATGGTAAGGGAGGTTAGTGAAGGTACATCTTGGGTCATGTTCTATCGAGGAGGATACGAAGCAATGATGATGTATAAATTCATGTTAGTGGACAGAGCCAAATTTGAGATGACATATTTGAGTCATACTAGTGACACTACGGCACTAGAGTAATACCAAGGACACTCTAGAGTCAATACTCCATTTCTAGAATACAAACATTTCCCCTATCCTCCCACCAATTGATCCTGACAACTCCATAATTATTGATTTGTTCCCTGGTGTTATAGAGGTATCCAGGTTATATATATCATAGTACATAGTGAAGTGCTGGATTCATTTTAGGTGCTACACAATTAATTGTTGAATGAATTGTTAAGTTAATTAAGTAATTCTGTGGTGCTATGATTATGATGTTCTAGGTAAAACCAGAATCATAGTTCTCCTCTACAACGACTTACTTCCTATTGCTTTGCCTTAATTCATGTTTGTTCTTGTACAGACATGGACCACCTGTCTTGCATTCCTACTTAACCAAATCACAACCATTCCTTGTGGTTCAGCTCAGAGGCTTCCTTTCTATTCTAGGCGTTTTGGTTGCTCCAGAGGGAAGAATTTTTTCCTTTCTCAACCCTTGTAGCAACTTTCTGGCTGTTTGTCATATGTAATGTTGTGGCATATAGCTAATCATAGCATATGTCAGTATTTTCAGTACTGAATTCAACAATGGCTTGTGAAGAACAGTAAACAGTATATAATGGAAACTAAATTTCTGGTTCTTGCAAATATCCTGTTATAAAAATATAAAACAACCTGCACATATTTGGAAGAAAATCAACTAGTATTAGGACTATTACTAAGGAAGGCTGCTCAAGTGCCAGACAAGTTTCCCCAAGACTCCAGAACATTTCCCATAACATGAGAATGTGTTATTTTTTATTTGAGTATGCAAATAGGCAGCACTTAGGGGCGGTGTGGGCAGATATTGCCCTGTAGGGCCTGCAGATGAGTTGAGGAGAATCTAAGTAGTATTAAAAGAGAGAAAAAACAAGGAGGGGTTTTGATTTTATAATGAGTATGAAAATTTAAATGAGTATCTAAGAACTTCGTGGGTACCTGCTTCTGTGTCATGAGCCATGTGAGTTGTATCATGTTGCTTGGCCTACACCCTCTCTCTCCCTTTGCCTCACTGTGACTTATACTTATGTGACTGCAAAATGGGAGTGCTTGTCAGCTGGCTGAGCTTGTAGGATCCGACAGGCAATCGCTGTGAACAAGCTGCTCTCCTATTCCTTGGGACTACCCACACAAAGGCAGACTTGCTGAGGAGCTCTGAATCTTATATGATTCATTATGTGCATACAAATAATAATGAAAACAACAAAGAGCAATATAATGACGGCCCTTTATTGTATGCTTGCTATTTTTCAGAGTTCCAGCAGATAAAACCTCACTTTAAGAAAAATACTTATTGTAGACATGAGGAAGCTGAGGTTCTCATAGCTAATTTGTGGCAGAGTCAGGAGCTGTCCTTAGATCTGTCCTAGATCCATCCTTAGATGTTGATCTGTCCCACTCCAAGGCCTCTTCACCTCCACACTACCTTACCTGACTAGATAAAGGATTCTTATGGTGACAGGGTTCTATTTTATGCATCCTGATGGCTGAACACCAGCACATGCTATAGTTGATTAAAATAATAGCTGAAGGAGTGCCCTTCTTCCCCAACCCCTTTTATTATAAAACATTAAAAAAAAAGAAAAGTCTAAGGATTAATGTAAGGAATATCATTCTAAAAAATAGTAGTTCTCAAACAAGGGTGATTTTGCCCCCAGGGAACAATTTGGCAATGTCTAGAGACATTTTTGATGGTCACGATGGGGCATGGTGGCACTGGCATCCAGTATGTAGAGGCCAGGGATGCTAAACATCTGGCTATGCATAGGAAAATCCTCCACAACAAAAAATTATCTGTTCCAAAATGTCAATGGTGCAATGGTTGAAAAAATAAATAAATGGTTTAATAAACCAGACATTTTTGAAGCCCTTTAATATCCATCCTTGATTACTCCTTTCTTTAGAAGTAGATGTCCCTAGGCATTCTTTTATATATCTACTATAATATATTTACTACTAATGTAAGTGTCTATAAGTAATGCAATGGATTGTTTTAATATCATTCAGCAATTTGATGTTTTTCACTTAAAACTATCTTTTGAGATTTATCCACTTTAAAAATAAATTTAAACATAGTTTATTAATTTAAACAGCAGAATAGTGTTCTGTTATATGAATATACCACAATTTATCCATTCACCTTTGAATATTAGTTTAAATACAGTGATTCAATTAATATCCTTGTACATGTACCTGTAGAGCAGAGTTCCTCTAAGGTTTATACAGAGAAGTCAAATTTCTGGATTGTATCAATATGCATTTCCAGAAACAGTGAAGATGAGTTTCCATTTCCTCACATCTTCTCCAGAGTGTGATATCGTCAACTGTAGTTTTTGTGAGATGCTCCTTCTTTTACATTGTAAAGTCTGCTGGGAGTCCTTAATACTTAATGTTAAAGGATTTTCAGATTTCTTTAACATTTTATGTGGACAGTCATTAATATGTCCCATTTCTATTGCCTTCTATTTATGTTTAGAAGAAAAGTAAATGAATTAATGTAAGTGCCTTTTTTAATAGGCTATATTGACTCTTATCCAATTGCCAACTAAATTAAATATCCATTATTGAGATTGAAGGTCCAAGTTCAAATAAAACATCCAGGGGTTACCATGAACTCTTCCTTTACCCTTGACCACACCTAGGCATCCCAACCTAAACTTTTTGAATTCATTCTCTTCTCTTTATCCTCACTGCTAGTCCCTTAGTCTGGGTCTTCATCACTTCTTATGGAATTTCAGGAGCAAATCCTCCTCACCCCCAGTACTCCTCTTCTCCAATCTGTTTTCCATTCACAGTGCAGAATAATCTTTCTAAAACTCAGAACTCTTCTTCTTTAAACCCTTTACTGGCTCTTCCCAATACAGTTCACCTTAGCATGGTCTGGCACCTGCTTGCTACTCTAGCTTTCTTGCTAACTAGTCCCTCCACAATCTATTCTACATTCCAATCAAATGGAACTACCAGCACTCCCTGTAAAGCCAAGCTTCCCATATCTCTGCCCTTATACATGCTACTCTCAGTGCTGTGATGTTGTCAGTAAGCTCTTTGCCCAGCTACTCCTGTTCATCCTCCAGGTTTCTGAGTAGATGTCATTAGGATGACATTAGAAGATACTAGGATGTCTTCCCTCACCCTTCCATCACCCCAGGCAGGGTGAAAGTCCCTCTTTGTACTGTCCTGACAGTATGTTATACTACACTGATCACATTGCATTGTTGTTATCTCTTTCCATATCTAGTTTTTTCTCACTAGGACTTCAACTCCTTGAGCACAAGTCTGTCTCTAATTTGTCTTTATTTCTCTGATTCCCAGAACAGAAGAAGTGTTCATTAAAATGGATGGGGAGTAATGGTAAAAGCCTTCTTCACTTTGAATAGTTTGCATCCCTCTAAGTCATGAACCCAAACAAGGGTGGACCCTGGGTTCAAAGAACTAACTCCCTCTTTGAAATCTCATTTGAGAGGTCAAAAGATCTCCTCTACAAGAACCAACCTGCTCCAAATGTTCTACATATTTTAGATTCACCGTATTGTGGAGTGTGTTTCTCCTAAGGTATTTCCATTAGTTTTTAAAGTCCACATGCATCTTAAAGGAAATGTAAACCACATGTTTGACATTCATTTACACTTAACTATGTTGTTTTTTTCTATAAAAAAGAAAAATGTAAATTGATGTTCACATGCCTTTGGGGCTTTTTAATAAATACAACTTTCAAGTCATTTTTCTTTCCATGGAATTATTACAAAGGAAAATGCCTTTGAACAATAGAAGGTTATGGCTCAGTCCCAAACTCTAAGTAAATGGTATTTTAGTAGGTTCCAAACTTGGTTATAGCCCTTATCCCAGAGCCCTGTACTCAAATTCCCAGTTGTATTTGCTCTCTTCAACAGTCAGAGGTAGAAACAGAGGGTACTGACCTTTTATTTATCTTTGCATCTTTAAAGTTAATTTGTCCGAGGAAAGCGTTCTGTACTTAGAACATCTGGGTTCTAGCCTTGACTCATGCTAGATTCAGGGGTGACATCCATATTCTACCTGCTTCGTAACACTGGTGGGAGCATCGAGTGACATGAATGTGAAAGTAAAGTAGACACAGTAAAAAGCACTACTCATGGTCTGTTAGTGGGAGGATGAATTGATGCAGCCTTTTTAGAGGGATGTTTGGCAACGTCTATAGGAATTTTAAGCAGTGCAGAGGATCCTTGACTAAATATATCTGACTGCTTTATATTTACCCTATGGATATACTCAGAGAACTATGTCAAAATATATGGTTAAGAATATTCATTGTACTAAAGTTTTTCATTAGAAAAAAATATATAATCTAAATTAACTTTTTGGGAGCTAGTTAAATAAGTTAATGGAATACTAAATGATTGTTTAAAAAATATATTTATATATATAAACATACATATATGGAAAGAGCACCAAGATATAAAACATGAAAATAAAAGCTAAGGTACACCAGTGTATATTGGGTTGTCTCATGAATGAAGAACAATATGAAGGAGGAAACAAACAAAACAAAAAACTGGAGGAGGAAATATATGTATTTCACAAGTCAATAGAGAATACTTTTTTTTTTAAACATCTTTATTGGAGTATAACTGTTTTACAATAGTGTGTTAGTTTCTCCTTTACAACAAAGTGAATCAGTTATACATATACATATGTTCCCATATCTCTTCCCTCTTGCGGCACCCTCTCTCCCACCCTCCCTATCCCACCCCTCTAGGTGGTCACAAAGCACAGAGGTGATCTCCCTGTGCTATGCGGCAGCTTCCCACTAGCTATCTAATTTACATTTGGTAGTGTATATATGTCCCTGCCACTCTCTCACTTTGTCACAGCTTACCCTTCCCCCTCCCCATATCCTCAAGTCCATGCTCTAGTAGTTCTGTGTTTTATTCCCATCCTACCACTAATCTCTTCATGACATTTTTTTTCCTTAGAGTCCATACATATATATGTGTTAGCATACGGTATTTGTTTTTCTCCTTCTGACTTACTTCACTCTGTATGACAGACTCCAGGTCTATCCACCTCATTACTAATAACTCAGTTTCATTTCTTTTTATGGCTGAGTAATATTCCATTGTATATATGGATACTTTTTATTGGTAGGTTATATAAGAAAATTTACAAGTAGTTACTGTTGGGGAAATCTTTTAATTTTTATCTTAGGCTATACTACACTTGTATTTTCATGCCATGTACATGTGTAGGCAATGGGCTTGTACATTTTTGCTTTCTTCTTCATGCTCTTTTGTACACACACACACACATACACATTCACACATACAAGAATATTTAAATAATTTTTAAAGAAAAACAGAAGTATACAGTCCCTTAGCCGAGCACAATCTTCAGAGCAGACAGATTTGGGTGTGAATCCTAGCTCAGCCCCCATTATAGTTATGTTACCTTGGAAAAATTACTTGAAGTCTCTAAACGTCAGTTTTACTACCTTTTGGGGGGAATAAACTACCTTTGAAATTGGGAGACAATAACCTACCTTTCAAGCCTATTAAGAGTTACATTTTATAATAAATAATGCATAAAGCTGAATATAATTTGCAAAATGGTAAACCCTCATTAAGTTAGGTATATAGTTATTGTTTTTGTTATTATTATTATCACTATAAGATAGCCAACTCCTTTAAACCTCGTTCTCCATTAAGAAGACTAGTTCAAGTCCTCAGCCTTGATTCAGGGCTAGTTTTAAGAAAAAGAAATGCAAGACTGGGCTTCCGATAAAGTCTAGCTATTATAACCAAAGGCTTAGACTGTTGGGGGTGGATAAACCAAGTATGTTGGAGCAGCAGATTTCATTTGAAACAAACTCATGTGTGGCCCTTGGAATTCCCAGCTGAGACATGGCTTCTTAACCAGCTCACAGTATTTAGCTTTCCCATTTTCATAAGAAGCTCCAGTTTCACGTTCAGACTCTAGAATCCCTGGTCTCTGGCTTAGTGTCCTTCAGTAGATCCATGGTTTAGGGCATCCCTGGAACAGACTTTTCTAGAATTCGAAAAAGTTACAAAGTATATTGCTGACCCAAAACCACTTCTTGATTCTGAAAAGAAATTGTTCCTGGAAGTGCTTCAGGGGAAAGATTTGGAGGAGCAGCTTTCCATCTTGACTTGAATTGCAAACTCACATTAAAAAACATTAAGGATAATAAACTGGAAATTCAATTACCAGGCTTGAAGCCAGAATACCGCACACTCAATTTGGATTTGCATGTTAACTTATAGCTTGTTCTTGCCAATATTACTTACAATTCAGACCTTTGCTCATGGTATAAAAACACTTAGTGCACAGATGATTTCTCACCAAGTGCTTTTTGATGGACCTGCCCAAATGTCGATTTGGGTATGAGTTTAAATTAGGAGGAAACTTAAAACATTTCTCCCTTTTATTTTTTATTTTTTTTTCTGCGGTACGCGGGCCTCTCACTGTTGTGGCCTCTCCCATTGCGGAGCACAGGCTCCGGACGTGCAGGCCCAGCGGCCATGGCTCACGGGACCAGCCGCTCCGCGGCACGTGGGATCTTCCCGGACCAGGGCACGAACCCGTGTCTCCTGCATCGGCAGGCGGATTCTCAACCACTGCGCCACCAGGGAAGCCCTCTCCCTTTTATTTTTGTATTTTTATTATTGCACATTGGGAATCCACAGAATTACATGACAGGGGTTTCAAATTTCCATACAATGTTGTGTCTCCTCTTAGATACCAATCAAGGTTTCTATTTGGCTTACAATCGAATTTGTTTACAAGACACTTGTGTTGAGATGTTGGACACCTGCCCTTATGAAGGTGATTCCTATATAGGGGTTGGAGAAAAATGAGGGGATATGTTATAGCCTTGCCAAAGAAAGCAGCTATAATGCTATGAATTTTTGGCTTGCCTTGATTTTTTAAAAAATACTTCAAGTGTCCAGATGAGGGCTTCCATGAATCTGGATAAATGACCCTCAAGATGGCTCTGTCCAATTCCCTTGAGAAGAGTGGCATGACTTAGCCATGAAGGGCATAGGCAGTACCAAGTATGTTCGCATTCCCTAGGTGTGAATCCATGCTCCATCATTTATCAGCTGTGTGACCATGGACAAGTTACTTAAACTTTCTGTGCCTCAGTTCTCTCATGTGTAAAACTGGGATGAAGATGACAGTACCTATCTTTTAGGATTGTGTAATGATAGAGAGTTAATGCATGTAAAGCTCTTAGAATAGTGCTTGGCAATAGTAAACAATAAATATAATTTTTATTATTATGAGGTGTGGTTCACCAAAGACTTACAGCAATAGTGGATCATTGTGCTTGTTGTAGAGAAAACAGTGGTTTCTCTTTGGATGCCTCCCAGGATTTTGGCTTCTGTCTATAGCAGTGAATCCCAATCTTGGATGCACACTGTTATCATCCGGCGTCAAAGTATAATTTTTAAAAGTTGAAAGCTTGACTCTCATGTAAATATAGAGTACTTGCCCAAAATTTATTTGATTCATTAATGAGAGAACCAGCAGGATAAGTTCAAACAGAATTAGAAAGGCCAAATAGCTGTTCAGTCAAGGTTGAGAACCACTGATCTTAAAAGTTTCCCTCATTTCCTGACTACATTCTACATTTTATGCAGTGTCAAGAACATGGTATGTGTTCAATATTATGTATTTAGTTATAAAGTTAATAAATTAGATTAAACGAGCACAGACCAATTTGGAATGGCTGGTGTTGGAATGGGCATGGGTATCTGGCCAGCCATCAGTAGAGACGGAAGCTTCCCCAAGGGATGACCACTCCATTCTCAGTTTCAGGAAGACAGCAAAGAATTCTCCAGTTAACATTCCTTCATGTCTGGTGCACTGTTCACACAGCTGTACCCAATTTACAGGTCTCTTGGATGTAACTAAACTATCTCCTTGTTCCTACCTGTTCTAGGCAAATCCTTCTTATCAAATCCATATATATATTTTTTCTTTCAGTCACTGGCAAAAGTCTTCTTATCATGAGATTAAAAGTAATTCTTTTTGGCTCTTATTTTACTCTCACAGCCTCAATGGCTGTTAAAACAACTCAGTTGTTTTCAACTCCAGGATTTCCATCTCTTCCCTTCAAGTTGGTACTTCCAGTGTGATGTTACTGCTGGTAGCAAGTAAGGTGGATGACTTATGTATGATGTGGGCTTCTCAGCTACCATTTCCTCATTGTGATCTATTTTAAGGAGCCATCAGTCTTTGGTTTTGTTTACTTCATTCTTCCCACCCTCCGTGCTTTTGTTTGGGCATTCTGTAACGGGGATAAAAATGGTCTTCACTACTGTCACCAAAATTTTTTGGGGGGAGGAAGCTGCTTGATGTGGAAAAATAATGTCAATCAGTGCTAGAATTCAAGATGAGACTGAGAATACAGGAGTTGGCTGGGACTTATGCAAAATAAGATAATGGCTGAACTTCTCTACCTGAGACAAAGCAAGATATTTGTTTCTGTTCCTGAGAGTGAATAAGAGAGACAAGAAGGAGCAGAGAACAGACAAGGTGATGGTAAAAGGCTGGGCAGCTATCTGAGGTGAAGGGCCAGTGTAAAGCCTCTGGTGACAGGGAGCCCGCAAGGATGTTTAAGAACAGGCTGGCTTTGTTTGCAGCTCTTTACATTGCTGTGATATGAGCCCCACCTTTCTGCAAACCTGTTTCCCAAGTCTTCAGGAAAGTCTCTTTCACACATGTGTGTCTAGGGCAAATATGTGTACAAATGTCAATTATAAAAAAACAGCATGGAATTTTATGATTGGATCAAGGTAACAGAGTCAACATACATAGCCAAAGCCAGAAGGAAACTGTGATTATGGAAATCTTGGAGAGGACTTTGAACATGCTAAGGTTCTAAAATGGGGTTCAAGGTAATATCATGTGTCCCACAAGTAAGGTTATAGGAATTCACTCTTTCTACAATAATTTAATGGAGGGATGAAGAATGAATGGATCTCTATACTGTGCAGTATCTCAAAATCACTCAGACGTGCCTCATCCAGGGGCTGACAATCTAGTCATAAAGATGTGAGATATGTACAAAGAGCTAGACCTTAGCACCAGGGAGAATCTAAGTGTCTTAAAAGTGCAAACATAAGAATGTTAGTTCAAAGTAAAACAGGATCTGATCTGATTAGGGAAACTATCACAGGCCTCATGGAAGTGAAGGTGTCTAAGGTAAACTTTGAGAAATGGATAGAATTCAGATATGGAGAGGACGGAATTATAATAATAATTACTCCCATTTATTAGACAAAGAAGATATACCCATGCAACCACTGCTCCCATCAAAATACACAATGTGTTTATTAGCTTAGAAAGTTTCCTAGTGCCCCTATCCAAGCAACGACCTATGACTCTTCACTGCAGGCAACCTCTGATCTGATTTCTCTCACCAGAAGTTAGGTTTGCATATCGCGCGAAGTGTGCACTTGGATTATCTCAGTTGATCCTCACAAAAGTCTTTTGATGTAAGAGACTGTCTCCACTGTACACATGAGAGAACCACTCAGTTTATTAAGTAATTTGCTCCAAATCGTACAGCTAGAAAATGACACAGCTAGCACTTGAACCCAAGGATAATTCCAAAGCCCAAACTCTTATCCAGTATACAGAGGGAATAACATGAGCGAGAAGAGGGAAATTGTAGGATATGTATGGTCAATAGTGATAGTTTGACTGTGGTTTAAGTTGTATGAGGGAAAGAATAGGGAAGTATAGCTAGAAATCTGTGTTTTTTTATGGATCTCTTTTCCACCCAGAAAAGGGTTGTGTATAATCCTCCAATAGTCTAGTAATTCTGACCCTTGAACTTGCAGGTTTAAATTACCTTCTAGATGATTTTTACATGTCCAAGAGTGTCCTCTTTATGAGGCAGAGAATAACTCCCAGGTGGCTGTGTGAAATATTAAGTGTTGACTTCATAGTATTTGCTGTTATTTATACATATGCATGTACACATTTATACAGAAATAAATACACATTGTACACATGGGTATCTGTGCTGAAGTACGTGGCCAAGTGTCAGCACATTATCAGATTTAAATTAGCTGCCTGTCTATTAATAGTCCTGGTTTTCCAGTTTCTAAAATGAAAGATCCCAGAACAGCTGGACTGAAATCTGAAGCAGAATGGCAGAATACAACCCTGTAGGCAGTCGTAGTCTGTCTGTAACTGCTAAATAAAGTTTGTAGCTTTATAGATTTGTGGAGATGCCTATAAAAGAACCCTTGAAATGCTAAGTGTTTTTTGAAAACAGCATAATTCCCAACCACTGAAAGGGACTGGTTATGCCTTATCAGTCATGGGATTTTGAATACCTCTCTGACATCCCATTAAAATATGAAAACAGAGCTGAATCCAGGATCAGACAGGGTCCACGTTGGCCACTTGGTTTAGTTGAAAGGGCAACGTGAAGGCCTCCACCTACCCACCACGATTTCTCTCCCATCAGTTTATCACTTCTGAGATCCCACCATTAAATGTCTGACTTTTCAAGTGCAGTGACTTTCACAATCCAGTCCAATATCTTTTCTAGACTTGGCTCCTGCTTTCTGCTCCGTTCCTTCCTGTACCCCTTAGTACCTTGTGCTTCTCCCTCACTGCTCCCTGAACATGCAGTGTACCGTGCTTTGCTCTGCTGCTTAGTTCATGCTGTTCGCTCAACCCATGCATCCTTCCTTCCTCTACCTGGAAAAATGCCACTCACTCTTCAAAGATCATCTCAAACAACCTCTTCCATTCCCATCCAGGCAGAATGAATCATGTCCTCCCTGCTGTTCCTACAGTACTTTGTTCTCGATCTGTGGTGAAAAGTATCACATCCTTGAGTGAGCTCTACCTCCTTGTGGCCTTAAAGTGTGATCCTGGGACCAGCACTGGTTTCACCTGGAAGCTTGTTAGAAAATCAGGATATCAGACTCTGTCCCAGATATACTGTATCAGAAACTCATTTTAACAGTATCCTGAGGTGAATTCATATAAACATTAATGTTTGAGAATGGTGGCCTAGAGGACAGAGAACATGGCTTAGTGAGCCTGTCCCATAAGTTTAGAATTCATTTTGTCTGGTCTGTTGACTGTGTTTGTATTGTTTTATCTGGCAATTTAACTATTGAACATCCTGCTAACTTTTCAACTGGATTGTAAACTCTCAGAGCAGAAGGAAGAATCTTGTGCTTATTTGTTTTTCTACTCTCACTTTCACATTGGCACTTAATAAGTGTTTATTGATGCTTGTCCAGTGTCTGCCTTGCAAGCTAGTGGAGGCTTGCAATACATGGTGGGTGCTTGATAAATATCTGATTTACAATAGGCCCAAAAGGGATTTAGCAAAAATCCCAAAGGGGAAGGCATTTGAATGGGGATTGTAATCTTGGCTCAGCCGTTAGCTGTGTTGATTCTGAGCCAGTCACTTACCCTCTCTGAGCCCCGGCATTCACTTCATCTGCCAAGCATAGTCACTGGGTGACAGTCTCCCGTGGAGTCTGGATCTGCAAGCTTATGATCCTTCAAGTACATGAAGAGGGATTTGAATTTAATTTTAGGGAAAATTCTGTACTCTGCTTTCCTGGAAATAGTGTTTGAAAATTAAAGTCAATATTTTGAAATAATTTAGAGGAGAGTTGCCCCCAAGGTCATTACACAAATTCTCCTTTTTTTTTTTGAGTTTGTTTAAAAAGAGAATTATTTAATGATTTTCCTCTAGTCTCCTATATTAGTTATAACTGATAAATAATGTTACGGTTTCTGCTCTTTCAGTTGTTAATGTTATCAGAGCTTTTTATTATAATCCCTTTCTGGTTAGAAGAACAAAAATTTTCTCCTTTAGTAGTCAAGAAATGTCCTAGAACGCGAGTAAATATTTTAAAAGGCATCTGATACCTACAGTGATACTTTTTCAAATGTCTGTCTGATGAGGGTCCACACAAATGGCAGGTGTTCCCACAGAGTGTCTGTGAGAGACACAAAGTCTGTGAGAGACCTGAGAGAGTTTCAGGTCTGATATCCTGTGATCTGTAAAATGGTAATAGTAACATGTTTCCCTCTACCATTGTTCATTCTGAACTTGGATAAGTCTGAGGAGATGTAGCCTTAGTAATTTAAAAAGTAGCTGCTAGAAATATAATTAGACAATAACCATAACAAGAAGAGAATTTAAACAGGCGTCAGACTCAAAAGCATTACTAATACTAGGTTAATAAATAGTACTTTATGCTTAAGAGTATGGTTCTTCCAAGCTGCTCAAAGCATTTCAGATTGATGACTGGAAATGTTAATATCATCATTTTATGGTTAGGTGAACAGCAGTCCGGAGTGGGGCTAGCTGACCAAAATCCCGATATCCTAGTCAGAGCTGGGCATTGCGGCTTGACCTCATGCTCCCCAGTATGGCCTTTCCCCCACCAACAGGTATGCAGAACGTTCATTCTGATCTCCAGCCTGATTGATAAAAGCTGTCTTCCCTCTGAAATATGTGTATATTTACTGGATTACTGTGTATTTATGTGTCGTATACAAGAAATGTGATTTCCTGAAACCTGCAGATAAACAACGGTAATTGGAAATGGACAGAGTGCTTTGGCAGACTGGAAATACTGTAATACTTAATATAAGTCCAGATGCTTCCTGTGATAAGCAACCTTCACTTACCCAAAATCGGGGCCCATGATTAACCGGCATTTGGCTAGTATTAATTATGAGCCACGTCCTGTAATCCCTCTGCTGAGGGAACCCCAGGCAGGTCTGAGGACAGCCTAGGCCTGCAGCATGGTTGAGTTTGGAAACACAGGCCAGGGCCTAATGCTCTTCCTCCTCAGCCACATCTGCTTCCTAGTTCCTGGCAGCCCCGATTGCATGTATTTCAAACTTCATTTCCATCTCAATGAGTTTATGTCCAATGTGATTGTACCTTCCCCTGGCAGGGCCCATCCACCACCCTTGCTCTTTTATCTCCCCCTCGGCCTCTTACATCAGAGGACTTGTGGCTCCTTATGATCTGCTGAACATTAATATTCACTAACTTGCTCCAGGGAGCTATGCTTCACTGAGCGCATTTTCACCTGAAAGGAGATGTTTAATATAAACATTTGGTTAATATTCTGTACATTTGAAAGTATTTTATCAGCATCAGTGTAGGACCAAAAGTCATTTAAATTCAGTGGGAACTGATTATGCGCCAAGAATCGGTCCTTTCCAAAAGAGTGTGTTTTTCCCCCTGCTATAATGTATACATTATAAAACTCACTTACACGGTTGATGGGAACACTTTGTGGACAGACCAGCAGGCCTGCATTTCATCTGACTGAGTATTCATCAGCTCTGACGCTAGTGTTAAATGGAAGAAAATATACAATATTGCTTTAAAAACTGTCTAAATATAATTATCAACATCTTTGGAGTGATAATAATTATCATAACAAGAGCTCATCAGAGGAAACACGCAGTTTGATGAGGATCCTCTATTCCTGAGTCCTGCCCCCTTGCAGAGGGAGGATGTAGTTCTTTTCTTTTTTTTTTTTTTTTTTCCTTCCTAAAGAACCCTAGCTCTCTGAACTCTTCTTCTGGCCCTTCTACAATTTTTCTCTCCATGTGTCTCTGTGAAACTCATTATCCCAAAGAGTTGTTAGGTAGACAATATAAGCAGCTCCAAGAAAGGCTGAAACAGATGAATGGAAAATGCATTCCTAGATGGTTACTGAGGTTTGTTTGAATCACACTCCAAACTTTTGGATAAACTCTTCACAAAAGCAAACTATTGTTACTTTCTACTTGAGGCACTTGTTGGATACTGATTTTTCTTTAAATGTTTTTCTCTTGTGAAATATAACTTACCAAGGAGTGAAGTGTGTGTGTGTGTGTGTGTGTGTGTGTGTGTGTGTGTGTGTGTGTGTGTGTACATAAAACAATAAAATTCTATGTGGCTACCATCCCGGTTAAGCACACATTATATGCTTTCCTGACAACACTCCCTACCCCACAGAGTTAACTGCGTTTTCAAGTTTAGCTTGAGTTTGTTCATTTTCAATGCTATATAGCATTCTGAGGATAAGTGGATCTACTTATCCATTCTAGTACTGACAGACATTTGGGAAATTCCCATTTAGTACTATTCCAAGCGATGTTGCTATGAGCATTCTCATTGGAGAGAGATACGTATACAGTTGTATCTCTGAAACACATACTGTAGAGTATGATTGTTGGGTCATAATATTTGCAATTCTTCAATTTTACTGGGGAATGCCTAGCTGTTCTCCAAAGTGGTGGTACCATTTTACACAGTTTACATTCCTACCAGCAACATAAGAGAGCTCGGATGCCCCTCATCTTCATCAATACTTGATAATGGCAGATTTAAATTTGAGCTAATCTGGTGGGTGTGTGGTGGTATTTTACTATAGTTTTAATTTGTACTTCTCTGATTATGAATGAGATTAAGCACGATTTTGACTTTTTAGTTGGCTGTTCGGAATTCTCTTGTGAAGCATCTGTTCAAGTCCTCTGCCCATTTGTTGAGTGGATTGTCTGTCTTTTCCTGATTGATTTGATGCCAGGATAAATGAAAGCCCTATCATGGTATCTATTTAGAAAGTACCCAGCACCATTATGTGGTGCTTTGACATAATTTAATGAGTATAAAGACAACAAATTAGTGTAGGTTGCCTAGGTTGGGGCCATATCTCTTAGCATCAAAAGTCTTTTTTTTTTTTTTTTTTTTTTTAATAGTTGGGCTGTTCTGGCTGCTTCAAGAGTCACTTTGATGGCTGCACCAGGGATTTAATAATGTGTACCATGGAGTTCCAGGAAGAAATGAATTCCTCTATCAGTGAATAGCCAATCTACTCACAGAACCCTGGAAGAATACCGAAAAGTGATCTCTTGGACATTCAAGACACTCGTTAGTGTCCTGACAGTGGACAGAGTCAGTCCTAATTGGCAACATAATCACATACATGATTGTTGCCTTGAGTCAGACGATGAAACGTGAAGTTCTTTAAGGAGAAGAGTTCGGGCAAGAATGTGACCAACCTACCCTCTGAGATGTTGCTTCAAAGGCTCCAGACACCTTCTAACTCTTAAGACTCACTTAGGACTTATCATCTATATTAAACACTTCTCAATTCTACCTGTGGTCCCAGAATTCACACATTCCTTCTGCATATCTTGAGGTTCAACTCCCTAAGAGAGGGCATTGGTCACTCCAGTTGCCCCCCCCTCCCAAGAATGTGTCCCCTTGTCAACTATAAATCTTTCTAGATCCCCTCATAGGCCTTTTTTCAAAGTATAAGTACTTTATTTGGGTCAGGTGCTGACCAGACTGCTAGGGTAGTGATTTGTGTGAAAGAATACTTTGCAAATGTGTTTGCTTAGAGACCATAGCAATGGCATATATTTAGGGTCAGAACAGAGGCTCATAAGACAACTCCGTGCTACCTGGAACCTTGGGATAGGTGAGACTGCATGGCCCCCCTCTGCTCATTTGTCCTTTTGTAATGGAATCAGTTGACTTGAAGCTGAACATATGGCAACTGCCATCACAACATAGAAACCATTCCCTCTGCCATGGCAACTGAAGAATCAATGCACACTTAGGGCTTGGACTTATTCAATAAATGCACAACATTCTAGGAGGGTTTCTTCTTTTCCTCTCTTCTCTTCTCTTCTCTTCTCTTTTCTTTTCTTCCTCCCTCCCTCTCTTTCTTCCTGTCTCTCTCCCTCTCTCTCTCTCTCTCTCTCTCTCTCTCTCTCTCTCTCTCTCTCTCTCTCTCGCATTTGGAAAAGCAGCAGGGAATTAAGACTTTTTCTTCAAACATACCTCTCACGTCTTTCTGTGGACAGAGGTGCTTGGAATTTCCCACACACCTTGTTCTACTTCATTTCTGCAGCAGCTTCTTAATGGGAACACATTTCACTGCCAAATTTCATCCCTGAATGCATTGGATCCAATTCAGTTTTCTCCCAAAGATCTTTGAAATCGATTCACCAATATATTGTTCACAAGTTTAACACCTAAGGGATAGCACCGCAATTAGAAGAACTGTCCTAATGCATCTGACATCTATAGACTAGACTAAATAATTTGACTCAATAGTGATGAGAATATGAGGCATGCATTCTGTCTAGTATTGTAAGGATAGGTGACTTAGTTTTGGTCTAGTGTTCATCTTGGTGGTTTATTCTCTCCTTTCTCAGCCCTAGAGGGTAATTGCATCTTATTGTCTATATCAAAGCAGTTGCATCACATAAATGGTTGGAGGGGGAAGAAAAGAAAACGGATATTTTCTGTGAAAAAGCATTGCCAGGGGCTGTTCTTCAGACTTCACATAACCGTATTCCAAGAAAACCCAAGCCAAAGAGTCAAAAGAAGCAATAACTGGGATTAGGAGGCATGAAAAGTTTGGTTTTTGCTTCTGCTTCTGTCCTACTTTTGCTGTCTCTAGACCCTCAAATGGAGCAGGGTTGAACAGACTGCAGTTCGAAGGACCTTTCTTCATGAAATCCATGTTCCCTTCACTCTCGGCAGTGTGCTGTTTTCTCTGTGTTGTGCTCACCCATTAGCATTTTAATTTAGCTTCATATGGCACTCTTCTGCAGATGGATTTGCTTTCTTGCTTTTGTTTATTGTATGAGTGACAAACATGAGGGCATTTTCATGATGTGAAAAAATGCCGTGAAGTTGTGAAAATGAGGTGACTTCTCCTTGCCAAGCCCCAAGGAATGTTAAAGCAGAGATGGCTCTGACAAAGAACTGCAAATGTTCCCAGTACTAAAATGTTCAGAAGCCTTGATCAAATCAAGTTTTGGCAAAGGCCTATACACTCAGACATGACCTGCACTTCTGTCTGATAAATGGGATGTGGCTCATCTGACTCTCAGGAAGTCACTCAATCTTTTCTTTAATGGGGACACATCCTTCTTTATGTGGATTTGGAACAGTACTTGGAAATCAGACACGTACTGCTTTGTGGACATACTGGTGAGTTGGTAGGCTGTTCACTCTTATGAAACTATTTTCTGACCATGAGGGGCTTCTATTTTATGAATCTATCACTCCTTGAGGTCTGTAAATTCTTACATCTACCTGGTACTCCCTAAGGACCCATTTACGGACTGCGTCTGAAACTAAACTTCTTCATTGGAGATTTTTAAATAGGAAAATGAAAGTTTTAGGGATGGGAAACCTAAGAAACTGTCTTTAAAGAGTTGTCTCTTCCCTCTACACCAGATGTTCCTAAGCACTTGCCCTTTTGTTGAGACTTCTTAGGGTAAAGTATACAGTTTAAGGCAGGGACGGCCAAAGCCTGGTCAACATTAATCCAGAGTTCATGACAGACATCACTAATCAAGCACAGAACTCTTTCCTGCTGAACCAAGAAAAATCGTTTGAGAGTCCTTCCCAGTACAACACTACAAGCTGACTCTACCATAGAGATCAGAGTTGATCAGAATTGCAATGCAAGATGAAACTGACCTATCCTCCCTGGTCTGCGCTCAGCAAGTGATGTGATTCCTCTTCTTAGGGTGAGTGGCCAGATATAGCAGACAACCTTCATCTGGAAACTATGAATGTTCAACTCTTCCTACAACTCCCCCCTCCATCTGTCTCTGGTGAAGCCTTGTGAGTACAGGAGGGGCTCTTTTGGCAAGCAGACGTAGTTCCTTCTTTGTCCTTGTTCCAGACCACCTCGCCCCCCCCTATGTCTTTGTGCCTTCTCCCTGCATTCATCAGGGATTTGGCATGTTTTCTCATGGTGCATCGTCTAACTTCAGACTGAGTCCTGGTTCCACCCACAGGTATGGCAGGCAGAATTCTGAGACAGCCACCAAGATTTCTGCTCCCTGGTGTTTACACCCTTTACTCTCATGATTAGGTTACATGGCATGACAAAGGTGAAGCGATTTAGCAAATGTAATAAAGATCTCAAATCAGTTGACTTTGAGTTAGTCTAAAGGGAGATCATCTTGGGTGGGTCTGATCTAATCAGGCGAGTTCTTAAAAGGTGGGTTCTTTGTGAAGGAAGAAATAGAAAATCTTCTGTTGGTCTTGAGGAATTACAGAGCTATGTTGTAAACTGCCTATGGAGCAGGCCATGTGGCAAGACCCCGAGAGCAGCCTCTAGCTGCTAAGAGCACTCCTCGGCCAATAGCCAGCAAGAACGTGGGGACCTCCCCCATACAGCATCAAGAAAATACACTCTCCCAAACACCTAAAGGGGCTTGGAAATGGACATTTCTCTGATTGAACCTTCAGATGAGGAAGTAGACGGCCAACATCTTGTTTTCAGCCTTGTGAGGACCCAACTGAAACATGTTGGCCTCCTGACCCGTGGAACCTGTGAGATAATAAATTTAACTGTGTTAAGCTGCTAAAGTTGTGGTAATTTGTTACAGAGTAAGAGAAAACTAATCTACCAGGCCAGATGTAAATCAGGGTACAGGATTATCCACTTGACCCTTTCTGCTGCCTTCTAAAATCAGCACAGACTTCATTTTGTTTGAAAATGAGTGCAGTATAACAACAGTAACAATAAAGCAGTGGTGATATCAGGAGAATTAAAGAAATTTTAAAACCTTATATGTCACAGTAGTTATTTCTAGTCCGTATAAGAACATAAAGAGGCAGAATTAGCCTTTGCTCACCTCCTCATTTCCAATGTCAGACCCTGTATCTGTACAATGAAATGGGCAGTGTCCCTGACTTAGGAAACATCCAGTAATAATGTCTGGTGAGGCCTAGCTTAGAAAAAAACCTCAATACTTAACACTTACCAAACCCACCTTCAAAAATTCTACTATTTGCATACCTTGAAACTATTTACCCTATCTTTCATTTTAATCCCTGTACCTTTTCTGTATGGATACCTCATCCCCCTCATGAAGGGAGGCTGCTGTCCTCAAGGTGTTTGGTAGGAAACAAACATTAATCAGTTACATTTTGAAAAGTTCCAGACAAGAGTCTAGTTCTCAATATGCCATTGCTCAGGGCAGGCAAATTCACCACAAAAAACTATCATAGCATTTCTTTGCAATGAATAAAATGGATCCCCTCCCTCTTTGGAATAATAATAATATGATAATTTTACTTACTTCATAAGGATTTTGTGAAGATTAAATGAGGAAATACATGAGAAGTTCTTAGTCCCATAAGGTACATAGCACATGCTTAATAAATGTTAGCCATTATTATTATAGTTACTGTTAAAATCTATGATGTGCCCAGCAATTTGCAGGACTTTAAGTGGTGAAGGAAAAATCCTTCTGTGCCACCTGCCTGTGTCACAAGAGAGTCTTAGTTCAAATATCACAGTGGCTCCTGATCATTCAGGAAGGAGTGGGTGGGGATTGGGAGCCAGAGTATAAACTAGGGGACCTGAGCTTGCTGAAAGCAGACAGCCAAGCTCCATCAGTGAAGAGAAGCTTAATCCAGAAGGGCAGAGTACAAGGTTGAGATTGGGGGCGGGGAGGGTAGTTGAGAAAAATCTCTCTTTTGGGCTTTTTGTTGACTGATGGTAAGAAAGAGTTGAGTGGATGGTTATAAAATTTCTGAATCAAAGTCGTGTGTAATCTGGAAGTTGCAGTTGATGATGAAGATACTGGGATATGAGTTCTGGGTACCTAAAGAGTATGCCGAATCAGTATGGTTCCTGTCAGTTTTTCTATTTCTGGGCCCTCAGAAGAATTTAATTAAATCATTCAGTTGTCAGTTTTGTGTATATACATGTGGATGTGCGCATATATGTGCACAATATATCATTCAATAGAGGCAGCGTAGCTGACCATAGGACCTTAATGTATGTTCCTCTGTCCTTGCTGTCTGTCCCAATTATAGCTAAGCTCAACAACGGCTTCTTTATAAACTTAGGGAGTTTCATGTTGTCTGCTGTTTGGCCTGTATGATCTTTGTGTTTTACATCTATAGCCCTTTAAAAATGTCATTCTTTTCCCAGAGTTCTTCTGATCATTGGGTCAGAAGGATCTGAGTTCTTGTCATCAGTTGTCCTTCAGCCATGCTGGCACTAGAAGTATAAGAATATCATAGGGCTTCCCTGGTGGCGCAGTGGTTGAGAGTCCGCCTGCTGATGCAGGGGACACGGGTTCGTGCCCCGGTCCGGGAAGATCCCACATGCCGCGGAGCGGCTGGGCCCGTGAGCCATGGCCGCTGAGCCTGCGCGTCCGGAGCCTGTGCTCCGCAACGGGAAAGGCCACAACAGTGAGAGGCCTGCGTACCGCAAAAAAAAAAAAAAAAAAGAATATCATAATCCCAGAGTGATATAAAAACCTTTCCAAGGAAGATGAGATACCCAGAGGCTGTAAAGGAAAATTCTGAAGGATTTGACTACATTAAAATGAAAAGCCTCAGTTCAGCAAAACACCAGAAACAAATTCAAAAGATAAAATACACACCGGAGAAGCCCATTCTCTCCACACATCTGACAGTTCACAAAGAGCAACTGTTGCCCAACTTGAAAAATGAACAAAATGATAGGAAAGTGGGCAATGTACACTAAGAGGCAACTATACAAGCAGAAATAGGAGTACCCAATCAACCAGCAAAAGTCTGTTCCATCTTAATAAAGAGTGAAGATGAAAGCTTAGTTAAGATTAAAATTTATTGAAAATTAAAATGACACTTCTGCCATAGATAAAAATATTGTTGGCAAGGAAGCGGGTCATTAGGTAGCCTCCCATGGGCATCCAGGAGGAGGGGTGTGGGCATCCAGTAAGAATAGTAAACAGCAGTGTCAGCTTAAGCAGTGCCTGAGTTTGTGGTCCACAGTCTGAGCAGGGACCCAGGAAGGTGAAGGCTCCCCCTGTGTCATGGGCCCCACCTCTAAACTAAGTTCAAACAAAGAATGACACATTTTGGTGACACACCTCAAATATGGGGAGTTCTTTAACAGTATTCCAGTGTTTATTTGGTTAAAATTTTCCTTTGTGCCTTTTCCTGCCTAGAATTTTTTTAATCCTTGAAGTTCATTACCAGACCGTCTTAGTGTTTTCCCAGGATATGGACAGTCCTTTCTAGCCTCAGTTAGGCCTTTCTTTCCTTTAATTCAGCAATGTTTTTCTTTTATTATGCCTAATTTCTCTTTTTCTATCCTCCCTTCCTACTCTAGAGGCTACAAGTTACTTATATGTTAGATCTCTTTGTTATTGTGCCATGGATCTCTTTTTTATTATACCATGTCTGTAATCACTTTTTATTTTGTGTCAGGGATTTTTGTCCCCCAGAGAACATTTGGCAATTGTCAAATGCTAGAGACAAGCTACTGGCATCTAATGGGTAGAGGCCAAGGATGCTGCTGCTAAACATTCTACAATGCACAGGACAGCCGCTGTCACAACAAAGAATTATCCAGTCCAAAATTTCAATAGTGAGGTTGAGAAATGCCCCCCGAGGGTCAAGGTTGGATCCTGATAGGTCTGTAATTTCAAATCAATTCAAATAATCATGGAAAAAACCCAGAACTTATACAGAAGCAATATGTAAATTTTCTCCTGCAGATAATATTTTTGATACTAATGCTAATGTTGGGAGCATTTGGGAGCATGTATATGAATATTTGAAGCACAAAACCAGAGAGATGTCCTTTACATCTAGCTCATAATTTTAAATAATAGATACTATAATAAACCTTGATTAAACCTTAGTTATTTAACATGCTAAGGGATTGTACTATTTGTATGGATTACATTTCCTAGTTAATGGCTCTAAATACTTTTGTTTAAACCTTTGTTTTTCAAAAAAGATGGGATTTTCTGCCTGAGATTCTTGCAGTTGAACTTATCAAGCAAGAGGAAAACCCAGAAATTCCATATAAAAACTCTAAAATCCCATATAAATTTAGTAGGAGAGAATTCTGATTATTAAGATAATTTCTCCTAGATATAGGATTAGACTAAAATGACACTGAACACAATATGTATTCTAAAAGTGATTTTAAAAAAAGTTTAGATCTAGCCATATGGAGTTCCAGTTGGTTATTCAACATCTGAAATTTTCATTTAATGCCTCAAATACATATGTGCATTGCTCTTATCAGGATAGAGAAATTCCATGAGACTAATGAACTGATCCAGACTCACTTTATCTCTTTTTTTCCATAAATAAACATATTTGAGTGTCTGCTGTTCTAATTGTTTGCAAATTCATTTGCACTGTTTCCATCAATATTTCATAGAACTTACAAAATTAATTACTTGACCTCTGTAATAATAACCATCCTGTCTCCTCCTTTTCGGTATTAAGGCTAATTTAAAGGGAGGAATTTAATTCAATAGAGTCTCATTGTTTACTCAAATTACACATGCATGATAAAATCTCAGTAGGCAAAGATGCTGAATGCCACCTTTGAGACTCAGTCAGTACCTTGGGGCAAAAATATGATAGTCTAACCATGTAGTCATTAAGACTTCCCATATTATAGCCTTTGGATGGTTAGACCTATAGTTTCTAGGGCTCTTCTCAATTCTAAAATGCTAAACAGCAGTTTCAGAGAAGGACGGGAAAAAACTTCAGGAGGCAGAAGTCCTCACTGTCATCCCTGCAGTGGGTTGTATAGGTTTTGTAATTTCCAAAACTCACTGATACTTTACACTTGATAAAATCATGTGATATCTTCAGTTTATTTTCCTTTTCTATGGCAATTCCTTGATATTCCCCTAATATCCTCTCCACAAAGGGTTGAAATAAAACATTAAGAAAACTAACGCATACTGTCATCTATGTGGACCAAGTTTTGGATGCCATTTTCATTTCTTTCTCTCTCCCCTTCTTTCTGCTCAGCAGTTCTGTGGGACTGACCACAACAATCTTAAATGAGATTTTAAAAAATTTAACAATTACTTAGCTTTCATTCGTGGATGTTTAATCCAGAGGTTACTCAACCCATGGTCTCTTGGGAAGATGCAGCACTTTTTACTTAATGTAACTAGACCACACCACTTTGCTTACATCTAACCATGTTCCAGAAAGAGTTTAAGTTGGCTTACAGAGATGCAAAATTAAAATGCCGTGTTCATGTTTTACTGCACTATGCAATGCCTAGGGCGGTCAAAATAGCACCTAGTGTGAAGAATCTTTTGGTCGTTATTGGACACTCTTTGTAGATGAAGGCTGTAATCAATAAGCAATTTGTTCAGTGTCTTCTGTGGGCTCAGCATTGTGTTGGACACTGTGGAAGATGAAGAAAACATTACCTAATGGTTTTAGAAAACAATACCTAGGAGCTTTCCTAGGAAAGCTGTAGATAGGAACATTTCCGTTATCCAGAAAATTTATCTAGAAAACAGTCAGGAGACAGAAATTAAATCTTTGATCTGCCCAGATAATGAGATAGTACCTTTATCACTAACTGGAGCCCTGTTTACTCATATTTTGCTTACAGATCTAACAAACATGATTCTCTGATTTCCAAGCTTGTAGCACTTTGGGAGCAGTGAATTGTAAGGTGGTAGTTTTCTACTGCAGGTGTGTGGATGGCTGAAAGCCTCTGTAAGTAAGAGAGGAGAGATTTGATAAAAGTCAGAAGGCTCTAGAGTATGAGGGCATTAAGTACAGGGACACCTAGTAATAAGGCACAATGCAATAATGCATGGCAAAGATCTAATACGTCTTTGTATGTATTACATCTAGTTTGTATGTATTACATGTACTAATGTAATGCATGGCAAAGATGTTTAAAAAGACAGGTATACAAGATATACCATAAATGCACTTCTGGTCAAAATTTTTACACTTTTTTTTCAAAAAAGCTTGGGCCTACAGAAGAATGCCCTTAATTATCAGGAAAACTGCTACTGTGTTGGATTTATTTTCTGGATCTCTGGATAGCTGAGATTTTAGCATTGCTGATGAGGCTGGACTAATAGTAAACAGCAATTGACAGGATGTCATTAAATACTGGGTCGTCTGCCATTTCTTTTGATAGATACCAAGGAAAAGTAACTGAATGTAAGGTTTAATAGTGAAAGAATGGTTAAGATTGTTCTAGGCCTTGAATTTGGACTAGAATTTAGATAGATGGTGTGGTTTCGCACTGATTAAATATGAAATCAATTTTTTCAACTTTTTATTTTATTTTATAGTACAGTTGATTAACAATGTTGTGATAGTTTCAGGTGTACAGCAAAGTGAGTCAGTTATACATATACATGTATCTATTCTTTTTCAAATTATTTTCCCAATTAGGTTGTTACAGAATACCAGCAGTGTGTACCTGGCAATCCCAAACTCCCTAACTATCCTTCCCCACCCTTCCCCCACTGGTAACCATAGGTTCGTTCTCTATGTCTGCGAGTCTGTTTCTGTTTTGTAAATAAGTTCATTTGTATCGTTCTTTTCAGATTCCACATATAAGCAATATCATTCGGTATGAAATCAAGTTTTAAAAATCTTTTTATTCCCACTTTCTCTCTGGAAAGTAGTCCAAGGAGATGGGCCACTTGGGGGTAGAGATTATAAAAGGAGCAGGTAGTGATACCAAAGCAAAATCTTCATCTTCACCATTTTCTTAGTGCCTCCTTCCATCTCTCTGACTGTCTTTCTTCCTCCAGTCACCTTCAGTCAAGGTATTCGGTTCCAGAGGGAAGGGAAAGCAGAGCAAGGCGGTAAGAGCCATGTCCTAGGTTCAAATTCTAGAGTCTTACTAGGTGGGGTCTTACTATCTTGAGCAAGATGTTGTACCTGCGCTCCTAGAGATGACACCAGTACTCACAAAATCACAGTGATGAGTCACCAGGACAACACAGGTGATGAGTGTTTTTCCAAACATCAAAATTCTATGAGAAATGTTTTAAATGTTAAAACATTGAGTGATACGATTCTTTGGGATTCCTATTTTCTCTTCACAAATCTAGGACCTTGGGGGCCTGATTATGGGAACAGACTGATCTTGAGGACTTTAAATAACTCAGTAGCAATGGTTTAAATCTCAGCACGAAGAGCAAGTACTTGAAAAACCTTCTTTCCAGCATTTGCTCTAAGAAAGTATCTAAAAATGAGTATTATTTGGTGGATCGAGTGAAATGTGCTAGGAAATTATAAAAATGTAGATGGCAGGACTGAGAGGGAATAGTAATGACGCCAAGTCAGTCTGTCTGGAGGCTTTGTGGAGAGGATGATAATGACCGATGACTGCCCATTTGAGCCATTATGGCCTGTTAGGTTCAAGTGCACAGGCTGGAAATCCTTATCAATCAAATGAGGGGGGTGGTGTGGCCACTTATACGACAAGCCATTCGCATCCAAACCAGCTTGCCTACCAGTCTATTTACCCAGAGCAAGGCCTGCTGTGTCTCACTCAGAACTGTACACTGCTCGGGTTTTGCTCCTAATGAGAAAGAGCTCATTGTTCTAATTGGTTTGAGAGTGAATCCTACTCCATGTCCCCTGGGAGATCTGCAAATGCCCCGGGCTCCTCTTGTCCTCTCTCATCACCATCTAGCCTCATCCCGTTGAACCCCTCCTTACCACTGGAGCCAGAACAATCTATTTAAAATGCAAATCTAACCACTACTCCTCTTCTTTTGTTCTCTAAACCCTCTAGAATAAATCCTAAATTCCTTAGCATGGACAGTAAAGCCCTTTGTGGTCCCGTCCCCTGGTCAGTGACACAACCTTACCTTCTGCCAGTCTCCAACTATAAATTTATGCTCTAATAATGTCAGAGTACGTGAAATCCATGTACCCCTTGACCCTTACCATGCTACTATTTCATACCTCCATGCCTTTGCACTGTTCTTTATTGGGACACTCTTCTATACTCTTCTTAGCTGGTTATTCTTTCTCGCCTTTAAAACTTAACACAAACGTCTTTTCTAACAGCCTTCCTTATAACTCCAAGAGGTGGGTACAAGGAGGGTTGCTGTGTGCTTACATCAGACTTCGTGCATGCCTCTCTACTTATGGTGGTACATTGAAGTATCTGTTTATGTGCTGTTTCCCCACTAGAATATGAGCCTTTTCAAAAGCAAGGACTGTATTTTGTTTATCACTAAGGCACAAGCACTTAGCAAGAGACCTGGCAGTCTACACAGTGTGTGTCAAATTGAATCATTAGTTGTATCTTTAGAACATTCCTACATTGAGGTCCATCTGTTGGCCTGTGAATGGAGACCTACCTTGATTACTGGACAAAGAGGAGAACTGAGGTACTTACCCAGCAGATATGGATAAGCTGGCTGTTGTCTACATTTTCCACTGAATGAATATCACTGTGTTTCAAAAGTCATTTTAACATCTCCTCTGTTCCTTGAATCATAATAGACATTATGGCAGAGCACCTGCCCCCAACGGTTTGTTTCCTAGGGGCACAAAGCTAAATATAAGTGCTGCAAGAAAAGTCACAGCCTTGCGGTTTCAGCGAAGAGACAGACTGCATGCTCCTCGGAGAGTCAGACTTCACAGGGTCGGGACATATGAAATAGCCTTGGAAATGGCTAAGATTTTTAAAAGTTAGAGATTAGGAAGAGGTTGAAGCGGGAGGGGGAAATATGATGCTTTTTGCCAGAAGAAACATCAGTGGCAAAGAGATGGAAAAGCCCTGAGTATATTTGGGAAACGAGAGTATACCTGATGGTTCTCAATTTGAACCTAATGTGACTCATTTTCCACCACTTACCCCCGTCTCCATGCTCCAGCCACCCCAACTCCTTTCTCTAGCCCAGTGGTTCACAAACTCAAGTGAGCATCAGAATTGTCTGGCTGGCTTATAAAACACAGATTGTTGGACCCCATTCCAACTACTGAATTTCTGATTCAGCAGCAGGTCAGATGATACTGACGCTGTGGTCTGGGGCCATGTTTGAAAACCACTGCAAAACTTTCCTGTGGACACCACCATGGCAAAGACCTGAAGACATTGCTCCTCCCTCCCACCCCTGACACAGTAGGAGATGGACCTCAGAACTGGAGCCTTGGGTCCTTTTGGACTCTGAAGGAACAACTGCCCCTTGAAATCACAGCCAACCACCTATTGGCAAGGCAGCCACCACCATTTAAGTTGTGGAACCAGGCAGTGTTTTCCCATCATCCTGGCAAATGAAAGACTAATTTGAGCCATCTGGTTCTGTAACACCCTCCTACACCACGGCTTAAAAGCAGCCGAACATATTTTCTCTTACGTTTTGTCAATAAAATATTGCTCCTGAGGCTGTCGGCTTGTCAGGTTTGCAGCCCATAAAGCAAAGATGGAGCAGTTAGTGGTGGCACCAGCAAGAAGAGGGCCATGGGGGCAGCTCCTCAGCGTTTTCCTGCTGATGCTCTGTGCACCCTTCTTCTCAGGGCAGGTTCTCTACACGGATGCATGAAAATATTTTTTTTTAAGTGGAACCAAAATGTGTCCAGACCTTTCCTGGCCACTCTGCCCTTTCTGTCCTGTTGATTTTGCTTTGCCTTATGACAGTGAAGAATCAATGTCTAGCATTTCCAACAGCCAGGTGTAGAGTGTGTACACATTTATTAAGATTAATTAAAAAGTAACAAATTCTAAAGTAATAATATTAACAACCAGTAGAAAAAGTGCAGACATTTTGACAGTCTTTTTGAATTTCATTAAAAGATGGTAGTGACAAAAACCCCAGAGACTATTTCTACTTTACTAAAGAAATAGGTCACAGATTCAATTACAGTCACTGAAGCATGGACTCAATCTATCATGGCAAATTAAGTACGTTTTAGCAACCTACTTTCCTTTAAAAATTTTATAGACACTTTCAGTGGAAGAAGAAAGACTATAGAAAAAAAAAAAAGAAATTGCAAACCAAGTCCCACTGTCACTCCCCCCTCGGCTTTGAGTAAGCATTTGGCTTATTTGCTTTGGGTATAAGACAGAAAATCATTAAAAAATACTCAGCTCGTTCACAATTATTACTCTTCACTTGTTCATGGTTTAATGATGCAGCTTTGGAATTGGGAGTGGGAAATGGCTCCAAATTAGAGTCGCTAGTCTTCAAAGGGGGGGGGCTTTGTTCTACAGGCTGAGCCCCACCTCCTTCTTTTAAAAGACGACTATTTGTACTTTATAGCTTTTACGAAATTTTTGCCTCAGACTGTCAGAGCAGACACTCTGTGTTCATTTCTGGAAAGATAAATAAATAAATAAAAAGTGCTCATTCAGCCTGTGGATGCGGTTTAGCCAGGTGCACATATTGGGACAATGAAACATCCTTTCGCCCATAGCGAAATTGATTATATGTTGACAACTGGGATTTACGGAGGGCCCCTTGCAGCAAAGCAGCAGGGGCCATCTTTAAGACACTGCAGCAGCAACAGCAAGTGTAGAGCAGCAGAGGGTGAGACCCTCATGTTTCCCCTTTGACAAGTGAGAACCCGGGGCCGGGACACTCACAAAGTCTTAGGAATCTGTTGTTTGGCCTGGCCAGGAAGCTTCCGAAGCCTCTCAGGTCTTGTTCTCCAAAAGGCAGGGCCACCAAAGCACCCACCCAGCTGAGTGCTGGTGTTTGTTACTTATCCTCCTTGCATTTGCTTCCAAAAGGAGTGACAGACACGCTCCGTGCATCTCTGAAATGCCTTGCTACTGCCCAATTAAACAAGAGACCCCCTTCAGCCAGGCAGAAGACTAAACTCACTGTAAAGGCCCAGACAGCCTCATTTCTCATTTAGACAGCAAAATTGCAACCTCCTTAGGAAGTAGGTTTAACAGTAGCTGGTCAGGTGATATTGCACATAGTCAATATCACCCTTCAAAATATTGCAAACCCATAAGTCTCCACAGCCTACTTGCTTGGGGAGTATACATAATGAGTTAAGAGCCAACAGGTCTTACAGAACGAGTTCCTTCAAACTAGAGTTTTAAGATAAATGTGGGCTGATGTGTCTACCTTGTGTGCTGTGAAACTTGAATCTGTGTGATTTCTCCTGGAAAAGGAGAGTGATGAGTTGGGGAGTGGTCATAATTGTTGGGATGGTTCATTCAATTACATTTTCTTTTCCTAGCTTAAATAATAGGACAAAAAAGGGTATGTTTTCAGAAGAAACATATAGACATCCATCTTTGGTGGACCATTGCCAAAACAACGTAGTAAAGTGGATTTGGGACCGGAAGACCTGTACCTTTCAGCTTCCTATGAGTAGCCTTGGTCAAGTCTTTGGAACTTATTGAGTCATAGTTTTCTTAAATGCAAACATGGAAATTCTCTATTTTCCTTGTATTCTTTAATAGGATTCTCATTAGATCCTAAAACAATTTTCATGTTTATATAGCACTTATTTACAGAGCATGTCTCATAAATCGTTACATTTAAGCCTCACGCTAACACTTTGAGATAGATATTATCTTCCCCAATTTACAACTAATGAAATAGAGGCCAAGAATTTCCCAAGGCCACCAAATGGATTAAGTGGCAAGTACTTAAGGCTCCAAAATTTAGCTGTATTTCTAATAGAACTTAAGTGCATTGTTTTAGATAAATGATACAGGGGAACATGCTTAGGAAATTAAAGTGTGTCATGTAAATGGTATATTGTATTATTATTTAGAGATTCTCCCTTTGATGTTATATAAAGAGAAAGGTAGACAGAAACAACAAGCTTTAGTTACAGGAGTCAGTCACTTATCACTCATTAGCAGTGAAGTTGGTTCCCAAACAGTAACTGCATCCCTGTATCTAGTGTTGACTTAGGAGAGGCATCACGCTATTGATTCCTTTGATCATTTACCCTGCATTCTTTTGTTGGTTTTCACTTCAGGGTGACACATAGCTGACCTATTAAACAGTCATCTTTGTCCACATGGAAATTAATTAACTGATAATTGTCTCCAGCATATAACAGTGAATTAAAGCTCAGGAAGTAGAAGGAAGATCTCTGGAAAGTAGACTAGCCAGTGTTTCTTGTTTGAGTTCTTCCCTTCCCTCCAAGTCTCATTCTGCCTTCCTCTCTACCAGCTCCCTGAGAAGCTTAACCACCTCTTGATGAACTTGGCATAATAACCATGCACAGCTGGACTGAAGTATGGCTTGAGAAGAAGTACACTCGCAGCCTCTGATGCTAGATGAGCTTCAATTTGTTCAGACCACTTGCTGTGTCAGTCTGACTCCAGGCATCAGTGTGAAAAATGGGAAATTTAGTTGCCTATATAGATAGTAATAGCAACAGTCATACCTTGAAATTATGTAATATTTTTCAAGTTACTCTGCACATTTACACATGTGTCAGGCAATTCTTACAATTTGGTGAGATAGGATTCTTATTATACACTGAGCAAACCTGAGACTTGGGAAGTTTTTACCTATTCTCTCCTACAGCTGGTAAAGGGGCAGGCTGATGTCTTGACTAACCTGGCCTCTTTGTGTGGGCACTCATGTTTTGCCTTCGCAGGACTGCCTTTCTGGCAATAGGCCCCCTTTTATTTTGGGAACTCGTATGTTCCCAACTTGTTTCCAGCTACTATGTTGTTATCAAACCTCATCCTCCTGGCCATAGTTGACCGACACAGGGTTGGGCATCTGACCCAAATTAGGCCAATCTTTCCTGACAGTTTTTCAAATTAGAAATGGGATATAGAGGTAAGAAGCTTCCAGTAAAGGAAACTTGGACAGGCATGATTTTTTACTGTGTTGAGAAAGCTGGGTTGAGGGGAAAGAATGAAGCTGACAGAGAAGCAAGTTTCTTTATGCCTCAGTTATGTCATCTGTAAATTGGGGGATAATAATAGAGCTGCTTCCTTTGGTTATGTAGAGGCTAAAGAAGTCAGTATTGAAAAAGTGCTTAGAATGATGCTTTGAGCATAATGTATGCTACATAAGTATAAGCTATTTATTATTATTCAATGAATTTCTAGTTTTAAGCAGGGGTAAATGAGAGAATCTTGGCAGCAGTGAAGTCACTAGTTCTAACTGTTCCTAAGACTGCATACCTTGGGAAAATGGTATTTCAATAAATTCTCTCTTTTTTCCCTAAGTTTCTTCTGTTGAAGAAACCCTCATATTTCTTTTTTTAAAAATAAATGTATAAATTTATTTATTTATTTTTGGCTCTGTTGGGTCTTTGTTGCTGTGTGTGGGCTTTCTCTAGTTATGGTGAGTGGGGGCTACTCTTCGTTGCAGTGTGTGGACTTCTCATTGCTGTGACTTCTCTGGTTGTGGAGCACAGGCTGTAGGCACATGGGCTTCAGTAGTTGTGGCATGTGGGCTCAGTAGTTGTGGCACACGGGCTCCGTAGTTGTGCCTTGCAGGCTTTGGAGCACAGGCTCAGTAGCTGTGGTGCACGGGCTTAGTTGCTCCATGTCATGTGGGATCTTCCCAGACCACGGCTCGAACCCATGTCCCCTGCATTGGCAGGCAGATTCTTAACCACTGCGCCACCAGGGAATTCCCATAAAGAACATTTATGATGCTACTGAATAACAAAGGGAATGTTAGAGGAAGAGAAATTTAGATGAGGAATACCTGAACATTCCATATTTAAGGTAAGGATATTTTAAAGGGCTAGGAATTAAGTATATGATCACAAATTTGGAGACAATTTCTTTTTAGTATGAGCTATGTTGAGAACAAGGTCTGACTAGTTGGAGATGGGGACTAAAAACCAAGCAAAATGTCTGTAAAAAAGAGCGGTTCTATTTCATATTAAATATGAAAACTCTTCTCTTGATTATACACTGCTGTCACAGAGTACTAGTGGCAGAGTTCATTAGAGGAACTGAAATGATAAGAATGACATCCTAACTCCCATGCAGCTAACTAAAGATTTTCATGCCTGAAAAAATGAAACCAGAAATTTTTCATATTGTTCCCCTTTTAAAACCCAGAAGCATTGTGAGTACACAAGTTATTTCTTTTAGAACTTCAGGTATTAAGAAAAGAACCAAAGTGGATAATTTTTACATCAGAAAAAAATGAAAGACTAAGTTAGCAATTACTATAGAGAGATAAAGTGAGAGAAAATGTGGCTGTGTACTAGGAATTCTATATCTTTTAAGTCTTGCTCCTTGCATAATTCTTTTGTTGATGTCCAACTCTTTTTTTTTTTCTCTATAGGGGAGCTTAACTGTTTGTTTTTTTTTTTAACATCTTTGTTGGAGTATAATTGCTTTACAATGGTGTGTTAGTTTCTGCTTTCTAACAAAGTGAATCAGCTATACGTATACATATATCCCCATATCTCTTCCCTCTTGTGTCTCCCTCCCTCCCACCCTCCCTATCCCACACCTCTAGGTGGTCACAAAGCATCGAGCTGATCTCCCTGTGCTATACGGCTGCTTCCCACTAGCTATCTATTTTACATTTGGTAGTGTATATATGTCCATGACACTCTCTCACTTCGTCCCAGCTTACCCCTCCCCCTCCCTGTGTCATCAAGTCCATTCTCTACATCTACATCTTTATTCCTATTCTGCCCCTAGGTTCTTTAGAACCTTTTTTTTTTTTTTTTTTTAGATTCCATATATATGTGTTAGCATACAGTATTTGTTTTTCTCTTTATGACTTACTTCACTCTGTATGAGAGACTCTAGGTCCATCCACCTCACTACAAATAACTCAATTGTGTTTCTTTTTATGCCTCAGTAATATTCCACTGTATATATGTGCCACATCTTCTTTATCCACTCATCTGTCGATGGACACTTAGGTTGCTTCCATGTCCTGACTATTGTAAATAGAGTTGCAATGAACATTGTGACACATGACTCTTTTTGAATTACGGTTTTCTCAGGGTATATGCCCAATAGTGGGATTGCTGGATCTTATGGTAGTTCTATTTTTAGTTTTTTAAGGAACCGCTATACTGTTCTCCATAGTGGCTGAATCAATTTACATTCCCACCAACAGTGCAAGAGGGTTCCCTTTTCTCCACACCCTCTCCAGCATTTATTGTTTGTAGATTTTTTGGTGATGGCCATTCTGACTGGTGTGAGGTGATACCTCACTGTAGTTTTGATTTGCATTTCTCTAATGATTAGTGATATTGAGCATCCTTTCATGTGTTTGTTGGCAATCTGTATCTCTTCTTTGGAGAAATGTCTCTTTAGGTCTTCTGCCCATTTTTGGATTGTGTTGTTTGTTTTTTTGATATTGAGCTGCTTGTAAATTTTGGAGATTAATCCTTTGTCAGTTGCTTCATTTGCAAATATTTTCTCCCATTCTGCGGGTTGTCTTTTCATCTTGTTTATGTTTTCCTTTGCTGTGCAAAAGCTTTTAAGTTTCATTAGATCCCATTTGTTTATTTTTTTGATTTATGTCATAGAGTGTTCTGCCTATGTTTTCCTCTAAGAGTTTTATAGTGTCTGGCCTTACATTTAGTTCTTTAATCCACTTTAAGTTTATTTTTGTGTGTGTTGTTAGGGAGTGTTCTAATTTCCTTGTTTTACATGTAGCTGTCCAGTTTTCCCAGCACCACTTATTGAAGAGGCCGTCTTTTCTCCATTGTATATTCTTGCCTCCTTTATCAAATATAAGGTGACCATATGTGTGTGGGTTTATCTCTGGGCTTTCTATCCTGTTCCATTGATCTATATCTTTTTTGTTTTTGTGCCAGTACCATACTGTCTTGATTACTGTAGCTTTGTAGTATAGTCTGAAGTCTGTGAGCCTGATTCCTCCAGCTCCGTTTTTCTTTCTCAAGATTGCTTTGGCTATTCGGGGTCCTTTGTGTTTCCATACAAATTGTGAAATTTTTTTGTTCTAGTTCTGTGAAAAATGTCATTGGTAGTTTGATAGGGATTGCATTGAATCTGGAGATTGCTTTGGGTAATATAGTCATTTTCACAATGTTCATTCTTCCAATCCAAGAACATGGTATATCTCTCCATCTGTTTGTATTATCTTTAATTTCTTTCATCAGTGTCTTATAGTTTTCTGCATATAGGTCTGTCTCCTTAGGTACGTTTATTCTTAGGTGTTTTATTCTTTTTGTTGCAATGGTAAATGAGAGTGTTTCCTTAATTTCTCTTTCAGATTTTTCATCATTAGTATATAGGAATGCAAGAAATTTCTGTGCATTACTTTTGTGTCCTGCTACTTTACCAAACTGATTAGCTCTAGTAGTTTTCTGGTAGCATCTTTAAGATTCTCTATGTATAGTATCATGTCATCTGCAAACAGTGACAGCTTTACTTCTTCTTTTCCCATTTGGATTCCTTTTATTTCTTTTTCTTCTCTGATTTCTGTGGCTAAAACTTCCAAAACTATGTTGAATAATAGTGGTGAGAGTGGAGAACCTTGTCTTGTTCCTGATCTTAGAGGAAATATGTCCTACTCTTATAGTGAGTAGTTCATTGTAATTTCTATAAAACTGTATGCTTTATACAGGGAAAACAATGAATGCTTGGGCCATGAGCTGATACTCAACTAGCCACATCCAAGAAGATGTTTCTAACTCTTGTGCAGTTACTATCCCTAAGGCAGAGCTACTTCACAATATCTATTGGATATCTACAGATGACATCCCAGAGGAAATTCGAGAATATTCTGTTACAAGGGTATACTTTCAAATTTATCTCCATTAAGCAATGGCAGGCATTGCATTTCAGAACTTTTAGCTTTTTTTTTTTTTTTTAAAGTTTAGCAACATTTAAGATATTTATTTTTTGGGGCTTCCCTGGTGGCACAGTGGTTGAGAGTCCGCCTGCCGATGCAGGGGACACGGGTTTGTGACCCCGTCCGGGAAGATCCCACATGCTGCGGAGCGGCTGGGCCCATGAGCCATGGCCACTGAGCCTGTGCATCCAGAGCCTGTGCTCCGCAACGGGAGAGGCCACAACAGTGAGGGGCCCGCGTACTGCAAAAAAAAAAAAAAAAAAAAAAAAAAAGGTATTTATTTGTTAATTATTAATAGATGTCTGTGCAAGTGGGGCTAATTAGCCAGTCATGAAAACGGACATATAGACCCATATATACTGTTTAGTGTGTACCAGAAGTTCCCTGTGTACTATGTGGAGTGTATTAGGTGAACTTCTGAGAGATTGGAGATTGATGGACTGGAGCTAATGGGATGTTGGTACAAATGAGAAACATGTAGTTAACCTTCACTCATTTTGGGAAGTTCAGCATAGAACTGGCTTTAGGTTTTAGAACCTCTTTTAGAACCTGTGGCAGACATTTTTTCATAGCAACTTAAATAACTATAAATAAAATTTCCAGCAATATAATTCTTACATTTTTGTAGCATTCATGTTAACAAAGCCTTTTATGCTCATTTTTGTCTTTAATTCTTGTAAAACACTGTGAGATAGATAACTCTCACCACCCCAAACACATGTACTAATGAGGAGACTATGGCTTGGAGAAATAAGTGGTTTGGTAGACAGACTCTGCTCTGAAGTTGAATTAGATAGCCCTGCTCCTTGTAGATGTTTATATAAGGGACACAGCAAGTTTTCTACCCATGTAGATTTTCTGTTCTTTCATTCTTTCCTACCTGTAGCCTCTTAATACTTACCTGCTCTAGAATTCGGAATATTCCGGGGTTACTGGGCAATATCCTGCTTTCTAGGCACCAGGTATCTCTCATATAATGTCTATGAATTTGTTTTTTAAGTTTTCTGAAGCTAATACCTAAAGCTTTCTTCAGGACATTTTATAATAGATTTTCTTATAATTATGCAGCAATCAAGATAGACCTAGAACTCTCACAAAGCTTTTTATTTGTTCAAAGAGGCAATGCTTTATAATTTATTAAATTCCAGAAAAAGTAGATAAATTCTATGATTTGGCATAATCTATTTCTTCCTTTTGGCTTTCGTTTTGGACAATATACCACTCACTCATTCTTAGCAATGAGAGTTTAGGTGAGATTGATGCTATTCCCAGCTTCAGTGTAGTGATTCTGATTGGATTAAGTCAATAAGCCACACAGATCTTCCTAGCTGAGACTGGTTCAGAGATGGACCCGTGACCCAGTCTGAATCAATAAGAGGGTCAATCACAGGTGAGGAACTTTAAAAACTGACACTGGTTTCTTCTGAAAATGTGGTTCAGTGGGACCGTAGGAGATCTGGACCTGCTTAGATAATTTTGTTACCACAAGAAGGTAGCCTAGAACCACTGAAGTTATGGGATGAAGCTGGCAGATGAACCTAAGACCTCAAGGACTGGGCCCATGAGCACATCCTTTGAGCAACTAGGACTTCTGGACTTTTATAGTGTGTGAGCCAATAATTTTTCTTTATTATTTAAGCCAGTGTGGCTGGGTTTCCTAGCTTATACAAGGTTTATTTGGCCCTCAAACAACGGCGTGCTAGCTCCTTTCTAAGTCTTTTCTCCCCTTTCTCTCTTCCCACCACTCCCATCCATGGAGAATGAGAACTGGATTCCAAAGACCTGATTTCATGCTTACCTTTAGTACTTACCTACTGTGCATATTGAATAAGACAATAACCCATATTGTATATTGGTGAAATAGTGATGATAAAAACAATATTTAACCTACAGGATTATTGGGAGGGTCAAATGAGGTAATGAAGATCAAAATACCACACAAATATTAATTATCTTTCTGCACAGTGCTAATTTAATCTAAAACTTGTTTTTGAGCCCGTTTCTCCCAGGTTCTTTCCAGGGATAGATTTATAATGATATGGTAACAGATCTACAACCATGTAGAAGCAAGAAGGATTATGTGCAAATAGGTCATAGGTAGAAAAGTAAAACTCTAATTTTTAGTGTCATAATTATTTTATGTAGACCCTGGCTTAATGCATTATGGAATATTTCACTGAATGAAATCATTGCAGACTTTAAACAGCAAGCTATTAAGAGACAGAATTTGTACATTGTGATGGATCATATTAAAATAATTTAGTTCAAAGTAAGCATCATTATATTTGATTTGGAAATTTCTCCTAATGTGAAGAAATGGTAAATTTGCTGCCAGAGACACATGCAGCTCCCTGGGGCTGAAATGTTCTGGAAGCTGGGCAGTGTCCCTTCGACCTCACTAAGGAATGAGCATGTGCCCTAGACTCTCCCCTCTTGCCTAACTGTTGTCTGCCTCAGGCCTGATCTTTTCAGGAAATGTTATACAGTTACATAAACAAGTTCAAAACGGACTCCATTTTTCTGGTCTCCCCGAATCAAACTTATAAACATGGAAAAAGCATTCACTAGCACTTCCTGCTCTATAGTTGAATTCATTTCGATTGCCCCATCTTGTGGAAGAAAGAAAAATAGCCAGATTTTTTTTTTCCACCTTTGGGCATAAGCCCTAGAGGAACAAATTCAGCCCATCTGTTTCTCTCTATCTCTGTCTATCATCTCTTCTTTTGCACATAATATATTTCAAACAGTTTATTCTGAAGAAAGGCCAGTATTCCTCATATATTTGTAACCTGACCTTCTTTCCTTACTGATAGGACCAGAGCATGTTGATTATACTCAAAAGTGCTAGACAGAAGTCTGTTGCTGCTTGGAGGATTTAAGCCCTGCTACCAGAATTTAGGCCCAAGTCAGACTGCATTTCTGCAGGTCTCTTAGCTTGCTGAATTCTTCTTATGCTTCTGGGAACATAGTGACCATCACCTTTCCAGCTACCTGAGATATTCTCCCCTACTTCCATCCTACCTTTTATGCATTCGTTTGTGCATGGAGGTCTGTTCAGAGGAAGAATGGATGAAATCAATTCATTTATTTGTTTTTTCACCACTTCAGTTATTTATTCACTCATTCACCCATTTAACATTTTTTTATTGAGGACCTTCTATATATCAAGCACTATACTGGGTACTAGGAAACACTAATGGGCAAAACAGCCCGTCTCTACTCTGATGGAGTTTACACCTTAGTTGAAGTTGACTATATAGACATTAATCATATAATCAGACAAATATATATTTGGAAATTCTGATAAGCCTATGAGAGGAAGTTAAAGGGTACTCTGAGACCATAAAAGAAGAGACCTGATCCGTGGGACTTGACCTTTCCTGATGAAGGGACATTTGAGCTGAGAGCTGAAGAAATGGGAGCTAAGGGTGTGGCAAGAACATTCTAAGCAGAGCCTTTGAGTCCTGAGGGAACATAGTGCTTGGAATAGAGAGAGATCGGTGGCTGGAATAAAGAGAAAAGAGGAGAGAGGTTCCTGATGAGGCTGCAGAACCCAGCAGGGGCCAGATTATGTCAGGCCTTGAGGACACACTAGGAGTTTGACCATCTGACCACGTGGCTTGCAAACATGAAGCACTGTCCGTTAATCAAACAGACTGACTTGGTCTCACCTTCCTCTGCCCTCACTCACAACGCTGTGGCAAAGGAGTCAGACCAGTACTTCCTGGATGTATCTATCCGGTTCTGGGCCAGAAGAGTGCTGTGGGTTCCACCATCCATCCTGTGCTCATTCACTCCAGCCCTTTCCACACAGCTTGGGCGTTAGAAGGTGCTGTGGAATTTCTCAAGTTACAGTTTGCAGTGGACCTCTAAGATTTATCCAGCACCTAAGGGTGTTTGTGTTCATGCATATAAATGACTGTTATTCTGTCTCTAAGTGACAGAGACCAGCTTGCCTCCTCAAACACTCAACCTGAAAGTTGCACAACACTGACATCTGGTGCTTGTGTGCAGTTTGAGATTGTACAAGGTCAGAAGGAGGCTCCTGAGACTAGTCCACACTGCAAATGTAGCAAATGCAAATGGAGCAAGACTTAAATGTTTAAAAACGTGGGAAGGTGTGTATGTGCAAACACACGCACGTGCGCGCACACACACACAGCCTCTCTACAGTCTTTTGTTTTGAATTTCTTCTGACTTTCCAATAATATGCATGATAGAAGGCTAACTTCAATATGGCATTTTCTTATTATCAATATTTGCCAATTTGGACATGTGGCTCATATGATGGAAGGTGAGTTCTACCTGGGTTTGGGAGAAAAACAACCGACAAAAAAGTAAATCAATGTTTACTCAGCATCTCTTAATACAAAGCATAGAATTAAGTGAAAAAGTCAGTCTCATAAAAACAATTTAATAATGGTGATTTTCTGGATGATAAATAATATTTGCATAATAATTTATAAGCTCTAAAGCATTTTAGCATATATTTCCACATTCCCTCAATCATTCAGCCATTTATTCATTCATCTATGAACTATTTATTGAGTGTTTACTCTATGTGAGCGATTGGTGTAAGCTGCGAGAAATCTTTTGGTCCTGGCAGGGCAATTAAGAGAGAGGATAGTGTAGTTCTTAACCCAGTGTGCTTTGGATTCAGACTTAGCTGCTCTAAACACCTGAGTCCTTGTGTGTTAAATGGCCGGTGATAAAAGCAGTGCCTAGCTTATTGAAATGTTGTGAAGATTAAAGAAAAAATGTAAACGTAAAATATTTACCACAGTGTTTAGTACAAGTTACCAAAGAACCATATAAAATAATTATTTTATTGCAATTTTCAGTTTAGGAAACAAGATTTTCAGCAATGGGAAAGTGAAAAAAATGATGGAAAACAAAAAATAGGTATGCAGTTTATGAGTTTATCAGTCTGGGAAGATATAATGATTAATGGAAATGAGTAGGTTGAAAGGTGAGAAAAATGGCCTGGCCCTGTTGTCAAGGAATTTTAGTGTCTATGAGTTTTCACTTCATTCTGTAGGGAGATTCGAAGGAAATTCTGTTCTCAGAGTAATGCTTTTGGAATAGAGGTTATGGGGTTGAATGATGAAAAGGGTCAGAGATGGAAAGCAGAACCATTAGATATGAAGCTTTTCTAAGGGGCCTGGTCTGAATTAATTGGACCTTGAAGCACACCAGAGGTAATGGTGGGAATGTAAAGGAGTAGGTCGATGAAAAATATTGTAAAGGATGAATGTAGGTGAGACGTCTGTTCATTGTTTATTGGCCTTTTCATAAGAGAGCTACATTGTCACCTGTTGTAATCCCATTCCTTGGAAATACAGAAGAGAACAGTCCGTTTCTTTTATTGATTTGCTGTTTGTATTTTGTGGAGATCAAATTCTCCTCCAGAAAATTCAGTGTATCCCAGCAACTTATTTATGCAGTGAGCACTTAATCAGAAAGTTCCCTGTCAGAGTACTGCCTGTGGCCACCAGAACTTTCAGACATTTTTCTTTCTGAGAGATGGAACCAAGAGGGACATTGCAAATATGATATGGCTGGTCTTATGTCTGAATGCTCTGGATTTAGACCTCCCAAGAGAGTCTCTAAAAGATGCTTCTAGAAAGTGAAGAGAATTGGGTCTTTAATGAAGTGAAAGTAAAGAGAATGCTAACTAAGAGATGGACACTATTAACTCATTTAGTAAATATATGTAAAATTTTATGACCTATAGCAAATACACAAGCTTTTCTTATGACAGAAACATTTGTCAATATTGATTATGTGATGATAAAGAAAACAAATTCCAAAATATAGAGGTCTTAGGGAAACTCAAACCCGGTTTACAAATAATTTAGAAAAGTATGTAGCTCATTGTGGTTATTTCAGTTATTAAGCAAGAAAGATTTAAAACATTGAAATGAATTAAATAATTAACTTAAGAAACTAAAGATAACATCAAAACAATCCAAATAAAGGTATAAGATAGTTAATGATGATGAAAACTGAATTTAATGGATTAGAAAACAAAATGCAATTAATAAACCAAAAGCCTCTTCTTTAGAGAGTCATAGTGACCCCCTTTCCCCTGAAAGTCTGGTAGAGAAGGCACTAGAAGAGAGAGAAAAAAACAAAACTTTGTTTTACCTAAAACAGAAATGTAACTATAGATGTTAAGAGTTTAGAAGAACTAGAAGGAATATACTGTGAACCTTATGCCAATAAATTTCAAGTCCTAGATCAAGTGGATAGCTTCCTAAGAACATGAATTATTCAGAGTGGCTCAACAAAGGTAAATAGCCATACTACTTCAATAATCATAAAAGAACTATAAAGATTTGTCTAAGAGCCACCATTTTATTTTTTTTGCGGTGAGCGTGCCTCTCACTGTTGTGGCCTCTCCCGCCGCGGAGCACAGGCTCCGGACGCGCAGGCTCAGCGGCCGTGGCCCACGGGCCCAGCCGCTCCGTGGCATGTGGGATCCTCCCAGACCGGGATATGAACCCACATCCCCTGCATCAGCAGGCGGACTCTCAACCACTGCGCCACCAGGGAAGCCCAAGCCACCATTTTAAAAGAAGATATCGTAATTGTGAACAACTCTTAGGATAACCTTCGTGAAGTGGACCAATTCCTTGAAAAACACACTACCAAAACTCATACAAGGAGAAGCAGAAAAAATGAATAGGCCTATATCTACTAAAGAAATTGAATCAATAAGTAATAACCTTCCAGGAAAGAGAGCACTGGGATCAGAAGGGCTCACTGGTGAATTCAAACAAATATTTAAGGAAAAATGATTTAAAAAAATCTGTTCCAGAAAATAGAAACAGAGGGAATACTTCCTAACACATTCTATGAAACCAGCATTACCCTAATACCAAAACCAGACAAAAACATTACAAAAAAAGAAAACTATAGATCAATATGTTTCATGAACATAGATATAAAAATCCTTAACAAAATATTAGCAAATCAAATCCAACATTGTATAAAATGTACATACAACCAAGTGGGATTTATTTCAGTTATTCAAGATTGGTTCAACATTTAAAAATCAATGAATATAATCCATCATGTCAACAAGCTAAAGAAGAAAAATCATATGATCATACCAATAGATGCAGAAAAAGAAATTGACAGATCTGTCCACTCATGATTAAAAAACAAAACAAAACGAACAAACAGAAACTCTCAGCAAACTAGGAATAGAGGGAAACTTCTTCAACTTGAGAAAGAACATATACAAAAACCCAACAGCTAACATCATATTTAATGGTGAGAAACTACATGTTTCCTGCTAAGATCAGGAACAAGGCAATGATGTCCACTCTCAACACTCTTATTGAATATAGTACTGGAAGTCCTAGATAATGCAGTGCGACAAGAAAAGGAAATAAAAATGTATACAGATTGAGAAGGAAGAATTAAAACTGTCTTTGTTCACAGGTGATATGATTGTCTATGTAGAAAATTCCAAAGAATGAACAAAAGAAAACCTCCTGGAACTATTAAGCAAATACAGCAAGGCTGCAGGATACAAAGTTACTCTACAAAATTCAATTGCTTTCTTACATACCAGCAATGAACATTTGGGATTTGAAAATAAAAACACAAAACCATTTATATTAATGGGACAGAGAGATAGAGACAGAGAAGGAGAGAGATGGAGAGGGAGAGAGAATGTACAAGATATACATAAGGAAAACAACAAAACTCTGATGAAAGTAATTAACAAAGATCTAAATAAATGGAGAGATATTTCATGTACACAGACAGGAAGGCGCAATATTGTCAAGATGTCAGTTCTTCCAAAATTGATCTAAGATTCAATGCAATCCCAATCACAATTCCAGCAAATTATTTTGTGGATATCAACAAACAGATTCTAAAATAAACATGGAAACACAAAACTCAGAATACCCAACACAATATTGAAGAAGAACAAAATTGGAAGACTTCACTACTTGACTTCAAGACTTACTCTAAAGCTACAGTAATCAAGACAGCAAGATACTGATGAAAAAATAGACAAATACATCAGTAGAACAGATTAGACTGCCCAGAAATAGACCCACACCACTGTATTCAGCTGATCTTTGACAAAGGAGCAAAGGCAACTTAATGGAGAAAGGATAGTATTTTCAAGAAAGGCATCCACATGCAAAAACATGAATCTAAACACAGACCTTACACCGTTCACAAAAAAGTTAGTTCAAAGTAGATCATAGACCTGAATGTAAACTGCAAAACTATTAGACATCTAGAGGATAACATAGGAGAGAATCTAGGTAATCTTGGGTTTGGCAATGACTTTTTTTTAGTTACAACACAAAAATCACATTCCATGAAAGAGAAAGAAAAAGGCAAGTTAGACTTCATTAAAATTAAAAAGTTCTGCTCTACGAAATACATGGTTAAGAAAGTAAAAGATAAACCACAGAAAGGAGAAGATATTTGCAAAGCATATCTGATAAGGGACTGGTATCCAAAATATACAAACAGCTCTTAAAACTCAACAATAAGAAAACATTCCAGTTTAAAAATGGGCAAAATATCTGAACAGACACCTCACCAGAGAAGATGTACAAATGGCAAATATGAATAGAAGATGCTCAAAATCACATTTCACCACATAACTGCAAATTAAAACAACGAGATACCACTTCACACCTATTAGAATGGCTAAAATCCAAAACACTGACAATACCGAATACTGGCAAGGATGTGGAGCAACAGGAACTCTCATTCATTCCTGGGGAGGTGCAAAATGGTACAGCCACTTTAGAAGTTAGTTTGGCAGTTTCTTATAGAACTAAAAATACTCTTGCCATATGATTGCACTACTTGGAATTTACTCAAATGAACTGAAAATTTATGTCCACACAAATGTTTATACAGCTTTATTCATAATTGTCAAAACTTGGAAGCAACCAAGATGTCCTTCGATATGTGAATGAATAAACAAATGGTGGCAAGCATATATAGTGCAGTATTATTCAGCAGTAAAAAGAGATGAGCTATCAAGCCACACAAAGACATGCAGGAACCTTAAGTACATATTGCTCAATGAAAGAGGTTGGTCCGCAAAGGTTATATACTATATGATTCCAACTATATGACATTCTGGAAAAGGCAAAACTATGGAGACAGTTAAAAGATCAATGTTTGCCAGGGGCTTAGGGGACGGGAGGGAGGATGAATAGGTGAAGCACAGGGAATTTTTAGCGCAATGAAATTATTCTGTATGACACTGAAATGGTGGCTACATATCATTATTCCTTTACAAAAACCATCCAATGTACAACACAAATAGTGAACCCTAATACAAACTATGGACTTTAGTTAATAATAATGTATCAACATTGGCTTAGAAATTATAACAGATGTACTACACTAATGCATTATGTTCATTATAGGGGAAACTCTGGGTGGGTGGTGTTGGGAGTGAGGGGGCCTATGTACTCTCTGCTCAATTTTTCTAGAAACATAAAACTGCTCTAACAAAATTAATTTTTTAAAGTTATAGGATAAAAAATAAAAATAAAGGATACCAGGGGTGAATAATTTTATAGGGCACTCTTTTTAAATTTTGGGGGACAGCTAACATTTAAATTATCCATGTAATGCTAGAATTTGGGGAAAAAAGGCATATCTTCCTAATTCTTCTGAAAAATTATAAAATCAAATAAAATTTATACTGAAAAGCTGTAACCCAATCACATAAATGATGGTGCAAATATCTAACGCAATATTAGCAAAGAGAATACAGTCATGTAGTAAAATAAAAAAATTATAGTGTTGTAGATTTTATTCTGAAAGTTCCACAAAGGATCAATATTTAGGGACCATACTGAGAATTCCATGTCAAATCTGTTTAGGAAATACCCTCTTGGCAAGTCACCGTGCACACTGACACATCAAGAATTCTGAAATCCTACAGAAAAGATAACTGTTTTTGGTTTAAAACACTTTTTTTTCAAAAATATTTGATAAAAGGACACTCTGTTACTCGTATGTATCACCCATTAACATCCATAGTAATGGCATACCACAGAACACACCTCACCGCTCAACACAGAGATACCTCTCTCCTTCAACTTGCATAAGGACTGTGGTAGATAGATTAATGGTCCCAAGATGCCCATGTCCTAATCCCTGCAACCTGTAAATATAATATGTTACCTTCCACAGCAAAGGGGAGTTAAGGTTGCAGGTGGAATTAAGATTGCTAATCACTGACTTTCAGATAAGACAATTATACTGGATTATCTGGAAGGGTGAAATGTAATCACGAGGGGCCTTACAAATGGAAAAGGAGGAAGAGAGAATCAGAGAAAGAGGTGTCAAGATGGAAGCACGTCAGAGTGCTATGGTGTGAGAAGCAGTTGACTTGCCCTTGCTAGCTTTGCAGATGGAGGAAGAGGCTGTGAGCCAATGAATGTGGGCAAACTCTAGAAGATGGAAAATACAAGGAAATGGATTCTTCCCTGGAACCTCCAGAAAGGAAAGCAGCCCTGCTGACACCTTGATTTTAGCCCAGTGAGACCTGTGTTGTACTTCAGAATTGTAAAATAATAAATTTATGTTGCTTTAGCCACCAAATTTATAATAATTTGTTACAGCAGAAATAGGAAACTAATATAGAGGCTGTCTTAACACCTCTTTTAAGACCCCATTACTTATTTTTGGTCTTTTAATTTACAGTTGATCCTATGAAATAATCGTAGTGAAGGGAAGTGAGTTGGAATTTGTACAGAGTCAAAATTTTAGAATATTTTAAGAGTATATTTGTAATGTTTTTTTTTTTTTTTTTTCCTGTGGTTGTGGTATAGTAGAAAGAAAACAGTATTTGTAGTTTTAATGCTTGTGTGATTTTGGGAAAACTTTTTTCAGGCTCTATTTGCACTTCCACAATTATATCATGGAGCTATTGTGAAGACTTAATAAGCTTCAGTGTTGCAAAGAACTTGAAAGCAGGGCTATAGAGTAATCTGGTGGGTTTGAAGCCTGGCTGTGGTCCTTGCTGCCTGTGTTATCTTGAATTTCCCTCTTGCTTACCCTGCCTGCCTTCCCTACTCTCTCCATTCTTTCTTCCCTTCCTTTTTCATGCAAACTTTGCACAGCTAACACACTGGTATGTGTCAGACTCCAATAAATACATTATAAAATCTCCAGTAGTGAAATGTCTTTCTCTTAACCTTGTCCTACATCTGCCCAGTTCCCCTGCCACACCCTCCATGCACCCATTCATAACAACTATTCTTAGTTTCCTATATATTTTCCAGACCTATTCTATGAAATTTGAGACAATATAGATTGGTATTTTCCCATTTTACTTAAAAGATCGAATTTTATACACATTGTACTGCATTTTTCTTTTTTCCCCTCAAAGACTTTTATTTTTTTAATAAATTTATTTATTTATTTTTTGGCTGCATTGGGTCTTCATTGTTACACCTGGGCTTTCTCTAGCTGCAGTGAGCAGGGGCTACTCTTCGTTGTGGTGCGCGAGCTTCTCATTGCAGTGGCTTCCCTTGTTGTGGAGCATGGGCTCTAGGCACCCGGGCTTCAGTAGTTGTGGCATGTGGGCTTCAGTAGTTGTGGCTCACAGGCTCTAGAGCATAGGCTCAGTAGTTGTGGCACACAGGCTTAGTTGCTCTGTGGCATGTGAGATCTTTCTGGACCAGGGCTTGAACCTGTGTCCCCTGCATTGGCAGATGGATTCTTAACCACTGTGCCGCCAGAGAAGCCCTCAAAGATTTTTTTATCTTGAATACCTTTCCCCATCTGCACACAGAAGACTCCTTTATTTTTCCCAGCTGTATAGTATTCCTATATGGTTGAACTATAATTTATTTAACCTACTTATGAACACAAGACTGTTTTCATTCTTTTCTCTTACAAACAGTACTGAGGTGAATGGTCTTGTACATAAATACGTGTACACATTTGCAAATATATCAGTAGGGAAAAGAATCCCAGAAGTGGCATTGTTGAGTCAAAGGGTTTAAACACTTGTAATTGATAGATATGAGCCAGTTTCTGACCTTCCCTTAGCTGCAGTTTCCTCGTCTATAAAGTAGGGATAATCATAAACATGCCTCATGGAGGGAGACCTTCAAGACATGGAGATCACCACCCTCCCCCAAAATACATAAAAAATACACCTACATGTGGAACAACTCCTACAGAACACCCACTGAACGCTGGCAGAAGACCTCAGACTTCCCAAAAGGCGAGAAACTCCCCATGTATCTAGGTAGGGCAAAAGAAAAAAGAAAAAACAGACACAAAAGAATAGGGATGGGACCTGCACCTCTGGGAGGGAGCTGTGAAGGAGGAAAAGCTTCCACACACTAGGAAGCCCTTTCACCAGTGGAGATGGGGGGTAGCGGGGAGAAGCTTTGGCACCACCAAGGAGAGTGCCGTAACAGGGGTGCAGAGGGCAAAGCAGAGAGATTCCTGCACAGTATATGGGTGCCAACCAGCATTCAGCAGCCCGAGAGGCTGGTCTGCTCACCCGCTGGGGTGGGCGGGGGCTGGGAGCTGAGGCACGAGCTTCGGTTGGATGCAGGGAGAGGACTGGGGTTGGCGCCGTGAACACAGCCTGAAGGGGGCTAGTGCACCACAGCTAGCCAGGAGGGAGTCCGGGAAAAAGTCTGGACCTGCCTAAGAGGCAAGAGACCATTGTTTCGGGACGTGTGAGGAGAGGGGATTCAGTGCACTGCCTAAACAAGCTCCAGAGATGGGCGCGAGCCGTGGCTATCAGCGTGGACACCAGAGACCGGCATGAAATGCTAAGGCTGCTCCTGCAGCCACCAAGAAGCCTGTGTGCAAGCACAGGTCACTATCCACACCTCCCCTCCCGGGAGCCTGTGCAGCCCAACACTACCAGGGTCCTGTGATCCAGGGATAACTTCCCCGGGAGAACACACAGCGCGCCTCAGGCTGGTGCAACGTCATGCTGGCCTCTGACGCCACAAGCTCGCCCAGCATTCTGTACCACTCCCTCACCCAAGCGTAAGTGAGCCAGAGCCTGCTAATCAGCTGCTCCTTTAACCCCATCCTGTCTGGGCAGGAACAGATGCCAGAGGGCGACCTACATGCAGAGGCAGGGCCAAATCCAAAGCTGAACCCCAGGAGCTCTGCGAACAAAGAAGAGAAAGGGAAATCTCTCCCAGAAGCCTCAGGAGCAGTGGATTAAATCTCCACAATCAACTTGATGTACCCTACATCTGTGGAATACGTGAATAGACAATGAATCAACCCAAAATTGAGGAGGTGGACTTTGGGAGCAACTGTAGACTTGGGGTTTGCTTTCTGCATCTAATTTGTTTCTGGCTTTATGTTTATCTCAGTTTAGTAGTTAGAGCTTATTATCATTGGTAGATTTGTTTATTGATTTGGTTGTTCTCTTCCTTTATATATATATATATATATATATATATATATATATGTGTGTGTGTATATATATATATATATATATATATATGTTTTTTTTTCCTTTTTCTCTTTTTGTGAGTGTGTATGTGTATGCTTCTTTTGTGTGATTTTGGCTGTATAACTTTGCTTTTACCATTTCTCCTAGGGTTCTGTCTGGCTGGTTTTTTTTTTTTTTTTTTCTTTTTAGTATATAGCGCTTGTTAACATTGGTACATTGGTGGATTTGTTTATTGGTTTGGTTGCTCTCTTCTTTCTTCTTTTATTACTTTAAAAAATTATAATAGGTTTTTAAATTTTTTATTTTAATAACTTTTATTTATTTATTTTTTCTTTCTTTCTTTCTTTTTCTCACTTTTCTTCAGAGCTGTGTGGCTGACAGGGTCTTGGTGCTCCAGCTGGGTGTCAGGCCTGAGCCTCTTAGCTAGGAGAGCCGAGTTCAGGTCATTGGTCCACCGGAGACCTCCCGGCCCCATATAATATCAAACAGTGAGAGCTCTCCCAGAGAGCTCCATCTCAATGCTAAGACCCAGCTCCACTCAATGACCAGCAAGCTACAGTGCTGGACACCCTATGCCAAACAACTAGCAAAACAGGAACAAAACCCCACCCATTAGCAGAGAGGCTGCCTAAAATAATAATAAGGTCATAGACACCCCCAAACACACCACCGGACGTGGTCCTGCCCACCAAAAAAACAAGATCCTGCCTCATCCACCAAAGCACAGGCACTAGTCCCCTCCACCAGGAAGCCTACACAACCCACTGAACCAACCTTAGCCACTCGGGACAGACACCAAAAACAATGGGAACTATGAACCTGCAGCCTGTGAAAAGGAGACCCCAAACACAGTAAGTTAAGCAAAATGAGAAGACAGAGAAACACACAGCAGATGAAGGAGCAAGATAAAAACCCACCAGACCAAACAAATGAAGAGGAAGTAAGCAGTCTACCTGAAAAAGAATTCAGAGTAATGATAGTAAAGATGTCCCAAAATCTTGGAAATAGAATGGAGAAAATACAATAAACGTTTAACAAGGACCTAGAAGAACTAAAGAGCAAACAAACAATGATGACAACACAATAAATGAAATTAAAAATTCTCTAGAAGGAATCAATAGCAGAATAACTGAGGCAGAAGAACGGATATGTGACCTGGAAGATAAAATAGTGGAAATAACTACCTAAGAGCAGAATAAAGAAAAAAGAATGAAAAGAATTGAGGACAGTCTCCGAGACGTCTGGGACAACATTAAACATACCAACATTCGAATTATAGGGGTCCCAGAAGAAGAAGAGGAAAAGAAAGGGACTGAGAAAATATTTGAAGACATTATAGTTGAAAACTTCCCTAATATGGGAAAGGAAATAATCAGTCCAGGAAGTGCAGAGAGTCCCATACAGGATAAATCCAAACAGAAACACACCAAGACACATATTAATCAAACTATTGAAAATTAAATACAAAGCAAAAATATTAAAAGCAAGGGGAAAACAACAAATAACATACAAGGGGAACCTCGTAAGGTTAACAGCTGGTTTCTCAGCAGAAACTTTGCAAGCCAGAAGGGTGTGGCAGGACGTATTTAAAGTGATGAAAGGGAAAAACCTACAAACAAGATTACTCTATCCAGCAAGGATCTCATTCAGATTCGATGGTGAAATTAAAACCTTTATAGACAAACAAAAGCTAAGAGAATTCAGCACCACCAAACCAGCTTTACAACAAATGCTAAAGGAACTTTTCTAGGCAGGAAACACAAGAGAAGGAAAAGACCTACAATAACAAATGCAAAACAATTATGAAAATGGTAATAGGAGCATACATATCAATAATTACCTTAAATGTAAATGGATTAAATGTTCTAACCAAAACACATAGACTGGCTAAATGGATACAAAAACAAGACCCATACATATGCTGTCTACAAGAGACCCACTTCAGACCTAGGGACACATACAGACTGAAAATGAAGTGATGGAATAAGATATTCCATGTAACTGGAAATCAAAAGAAATCTGGAGTAGCAATTCTCATATCAGACAAAATAGACTTTAAAATAAACACTAGTACAAGAGACAAAGAAGGACACTACATAATGATCAAGGGATCAATCCAAGAAGAAGATATAACAATTGTAAATATTTATGCACCCAACATAGAAGCACCTCAATACATAAGGCAAGTGCTACCAGCCATAAAAGGGGAACTCGACAGTGACACAATAATAGTAGGGGACTTTAACACCACACTTTCACCAATGGACAGATCATCCAAAATGAAAATAAATAAGGAAACACAAGCTTTAAATGATACATTAAACAAGATGGACGTAATTAATTGATATTTATAGGACATTACATCCAAAAACAACAGAATACACTTTCTTCTCAAGTGCTCATGGGACATTCTTCAGGATAGATCATAGCTTGGGTCACAGATCAAGCCTTGGTAAATTTAAGAAAATTGAAATCGTATCGAGTATCTTTCCAACCACAATGCTATGAGACTAGATATCAATTACAGGAAAAAATCTGTAAAAAATACAAAAACATGGAGGCTAAACAATACACTACTAAATAATCAAGAGATCACTGAAGAAATCAAAGAGGAAATAAAAAAATACCTAGAAACAAATGACAATGAAAGCACGACGACCCAAGGCCTATGGGATGCAGCAAAGGCAGTTCTAAGAGGGAAGTTTATAGCAATACAATCCTCCTTTAAGAAACAGGAAACATGTTAAATAAATAACCTAACCTTGCACCTAAAGCAATTAGAGAAAGAAGAACGAAAAATCCCAAAAGTTAGCAGAAGGAAAGAAATCATAAAGATCAGATCAGGAATAAATGAAAAAGAAATGAAGGAAATGATAGCAAAGATCAATAAAACTAAAAGCTGGTTCTTTGAGAAGATAAACAAAATTGATAAACCATTAGCCAGACTCATCAAGAAAAAAAGGGAGAAGACTCAAATCAATAGAATTAGAAATGAAAAAGGAGAAGTAACAAGTGACACTGTAGAAATACAAAGGATCATGAGAGATTACTACAAGCAACTGTATGCCAATAAAATGGACAACCTGGAAGAAATGGAAAAATGCCTAGAAATGCACAACCTTCCGAGACTGAACCAGGAAGAAATACAAAATGTGAATAGACCAGTCACAAGCACTGAAATTGAAACTGTGATTAAAAGTCTTCCAACAAGCAAAAGCCCAGGACCAGATGGCTTCACTGGCGAATTTTATCAAACATTTAGAGAAGAGCTAGCACCTATCCTTCTCAAACTCTTCCAAAATATAGCAGAGCGAGGAACACTCCCAAACTCATTCTACGAGGCCACCATCACCTTGATACCAAAACCAGACAAAGACATCACAAAGAAAGAAAACTACAGGCCAATATCACTGATGAACACAGATGCAGAAATCCTCAACAAAATACTAGCAAACAGAATCCAACAGCACATTAAAAGGATCATACAGCATGATGAAATGGGGTTTATCCCAGGAATGCAAGAATTCTTCAATATATGCAAATCAATCAATATGGTACACCATATTAACAAACTGAAAGAGAAAAACCATGTCATCATCTCAATCGATGCAGAGAAAGCTTTCAACAAAATTCAACACCCATTTATGATAAAAACCCTGCAGAAAGTAGGCATAGGGGGAACTTTCCTCAACATAATAAAGGACATATATGACAACCCACAGCCAATATCGTCCTCAGTGGTGAAAAACTGAAACCGTTTCCACTAAGATCAGGAACAAGACAAGGTTGCCCACTCTCACCACTGTTATTCAACATAGTTTTGGAAGTTTTAGCCACAGCAATCAGAGAAGAAAAAGAAATAGAAGGAATCCAAATCAGAAAAGAAGAAGACAAGCTGTCACTGTTTGCAGATGCCATGATACTATACACAGAGAATCCTAAAGATGGTACCAGAAAACTACTAGAGCTAATCGATGAATTTGGTAAAGTAGCAGGATACAAAATTAATGCACAGAAATCTCTTGCATTCCTATACACTAATGCTGAAAAATATGAAAGTGAAATTAAGAAAACACTCCCATTTACCATTGCAACAAAAAGAATAAAATATCTAGGAATAAACCTACCTCAGGAGACAAAAGACCTCTATGCAGAAAATTGTAAGACACTGATGAAAGAAATTAAAAATGATACAAATAGATGGAGAGAAATACCATGTTCTTGGACTGGAAGAATCAACATTGTGAAAATGACTCTACTACCCAAAGCAATCTACAGATTCAATGCAATCCCTATCAAACTACCACTGGCATTTTTCACAGAACTAGGACAAAATTTTCGCAATCTGTATGTAAACGCAAAAGACCCCGAATAGCCAAAGTAATCTTGAGAAAGAAAAACGGAGCTGAAGGTATGAGGCTCCCTGACTTCAAACTATACTACAATGCTACAGTAATCAAGACAGTATGGTACTGGCACAAAAACAGAAATATAGATCAATGGAACAGGATAGAAAGCCCAGAGATAAAACCACGCATATATGGTCACCTTATCTTTGACAAAGGAGGCAAGGATATACAGTGGAGAAAAGACAGCCTCTTCAGGAAGTGGTGCTGGGAAAACTGGACAGGTACATGTAAAAGTATGAAATTAGAAACTCCCTAACACCATACACAAAAATAAACTCAAAATGGATTAAAGACCTAAATGTAAGTCCAGGCACTATCAAACTCTTAGAGGAAATCATAGGCAGAACACTCTACGACATAAATCACAGCAAGATCCTTTTTGACCCACCTCCTAGAGAAATGGAAATAAAAACAAAAATAAACAAATGGGACCTAATGAAACTTAAAAGCTTTTGCACAGAAAAGGAAACCATAAACAAGACCAAAAGACAATCCTCAGAATGGAAGAAAATATTTGTAAATGAAGCAACTGACAAAGGATTAATCTCCAAAATTTACAAGTAGCTCATGCAGCTCAATATGAAAAAAACGAATAACCCAATCCAAAAATGGGCAGAAGACCTAAACAGACATTTCTCCAAAGAAGATATACCGATTGCCAACAAACACATGAAAGAATGCTCGGGGGCTTCCCTGGTGGCGCAGTGGTTGAGAATCTGCCTGCTAATGCAGGGGACACAGGTTCGAGCCCTAGTCTGGGAGGATCCCATATGCCTCATAGCAACTAGGCCCATGAGCCACAACTACTGAGCCTGCGCTTCTGGAGCCTGTGCTCCACAACAAGAGAGGCTGCGATAGAGCCCCACGCACTGCGATGAAGAGTGGCCCCCGCTTGCCACAACTTGGGAAAGCCCTCGCACAGAAACGAAGACTCAACACAGCAAAAATAAATAAATAAATAAACTCCTACCCCCAACATCTAAAAAAAAAAAGAATGCTCAACATCATTAATCTTTACAGAAATGCAGATCAAAACTACAATGAGGTATCATCTCACATCGGTTAGAATGGCCATCATCAAAAAATCTACAAACAATAAATGCTTGAGAGGGTGTGGAGAAAAGGGAACCCTCTTGTAGTGTTGGTGGGAATGTAAATTGATACAGCCACTGTGGAGAACAGTATGGAGGTTCCTTAAAAAACTAAAAATAGAACTACCATATGACCCAACAGTCCCACTCCTGGGTATATACCCTGAGAAAACCATAATTCAAAAAGTCATGGGGCTTCCCTGGTGGTTTAGTGGTTGAGAGTCCGCCTGCCGATGCAGGGGACACGGGTTCGTGCCCCGGTCCGGGAGGATCCCACATGACACGGAGCGGCTGGCCCCATGGGCCATGGCCACTGAGCTTGTGTCTCCGGAGCCTGTGCTCCACAATGGGAGAGGCCACAACAGTGAGAGGCCCGCATACCACAAAAAAAAAAAAAAAAGAGTCATGTACCAAAATGTTCATTACAGCGCTATTTACAATAGCCAGGACAAGGAAGCAACTGTAGTATCCATCAACAGATGAATGGATAAAGAAGATGTGGCACATATTTACTATGGAATATTACTCAGCCATAACAAGAAATGAAATTGAGTTATTTGTAGTTAGGTGGACGGACCTAGAGTCTGTCATACAGAGTGAAGTAAGTCAGAAAGAGAAAAACAAATACTGTATGCTAACAAATATATATGGAATGTAAAAAAAACACACCAATGGTTCTGAAGAACCTAGGGGCAGGACAGGAATAAAGATGCAGATGTAGAGAATGGACTTGAGGACACAGGGAGGGAGAAGGGTAAGCTGGGATGAAGTGAGAGTAGCGTGGACATATACACACTACCAAATGTAAAATAGCTAGAGGGAAGCAGCCGCATTGTACAGGGAGATCATCTGGATGCTTTGTGATCACCTAGAGGGGTGGGATAGGGAGGGTGGGAGGGCGAAGCAAGAGGGAGGAGATATGGGGATATGTGTATACATATAGCTAGTTCATTTTGTTATAAAGCAGAAACTAACACACCATTGTAAAGCAATTATACTCCAATAAAGATGTTAAAAAAATAAATTAAAAAAAACATGCCTCATGGAGGGGTTTGTGAGTATTAAATGATGTACAAGTGTAAAACACTTGGCATTAAACAAATTTTACCATCAATTATTACTACTGTTAGATGACACAGTGTTATACATTGCAAAGTGCCAGTCATGGCAATTTAAATATTGACTATTAATATTGTTTGAAATTCCATAAATGCTAACTTGGATGTAGTAAATACAACAAGACAAAGAATTTACCTAATGAACAGGTTGGCGTTCTTTGCAGTCAGCATATTTACTTACGTATTCATTATGCTAATAACTTGCTTAAAATTTATTTTCTCTTATATATGTTAAACACTTTCCCAATTATCCAAATTATGACAAATTGAATAATAGTGGACTGCTCTAATGGCAAGTCACTCCTACACTATTAACATAACTAAAGCGTATTTGGCCAAAACAGTCCAGATTGAAAGTTTTCCAAAGATGAAATGAGAAAGGATGTACCCCAGTATGGTTTTGGGTGATTTTCATAGTCATTAGACTAGTCAGCAGGTGTGTGCCTAATTCTAAAGAAAATGGATATTTCTAGTGGGAAAACATCCCAACTCAGAGAATTCAATTCTCCTGTTACTAAGCTTTCCATAAAATAATTCAAAAATTGCTAAAAGGTAGGTTAATTGCATACTTCATACATTTCTATATATTATGTAATACATGTCTATTGTATACCCATCATTTTTATGTTTGCTCAAAGGTTAATATTTGTCCTAATTCTATTCATTTGCAGAGTAATTTTAGGGGCCGCCAGCCGGATAAAAATCACACACAAAAAATAATAAACATTCAGCTGTAATTAGCATCTTACAAAACTTTCAATTTGGAGTCTGTTGGAATGTCACAAAAAGAAGTTATGTGGCATTTTGAAATAATGTACTAGACCAAGACTTAGGAGGTTTCTTTGATATTCAGCTTTGATAACTATTATATTGGTAGGGTACGATGGCATCTCATGGGACCCAAGGGCAAGAATTACAGTTGATTTTTATGAGGATCTGCAAATGGAATTTCTTAATTAGTAGCTCAATTTCTACAGGTTTGGTGGTCCCTGTTCTCTCTTTTCTACCCTGATCAGCTATCTTTCAATATGATGGGTTTTAACTAGATTATTTTGAAACAATTGTCACTCCAAAAGGGTATCTTCCTAACTACCTGTAGATTTTTCTAGTTTCAAGAAAGATCTTCTACAAACTTACAATGGAGAGAATATCAGGCTAGACAGTAGTCAGCAATCCACCATGATCTTGGTATGTAAGAAAAAAATCATGTAATTACTTTGACCCTTAGTCTTGTCCTGCCACATTGAAGGGTTACTTATTTCTGAAATCTATCTCAAATATGCCTCTTCTCTCCATCCCTATAACTGGAGCCTTAGACTTACCTTGCACATTGCAGTTACAGCCTGGTTGCTCTCTGAAGGGCTCACTGCTGGAACGATGTGGTCAACAGACTGGGAGAAGGAAGATTGACAGGAATTTGCATTTTTTATCTGAATAGTAATCTTATTATGACAGCTTGAATATGGATTTGTAGTGCAGAAAGAAGACAGTAGGTAGTGAGACAGATTCACTTTTCTACCTATAAAAGTCACAGATGTTATGTAAAACCTAAATTGAACTGTCTAAGGCTTAACAAGGATGTCTCCCCTACAGGTATAGATTAGAAATCATCAGAGTGTAGGTGGTAGTAAGGCCATGGAAGTGAATGAAATACCCAGGGAGAATATTTACTAAAAGGTGAAATCCAAGCAAGTAATTTGATGGCTGTCTTGTACAATGTTCCTCCCCCAGAGTTTGGGACTGTGGTTTCCACGCATTTAATTTATTTTGAGAACTATTCTCAGGGAGCAGGACCAAGGCACTGTTAGGGTAGGAGGAAAGGAGGAAAAGTTGATTATAGGTGGTTATCAATCTGTTCACTACCGTGGGCAATCTGGGCCCGGGTTGCTCAGAAGAATGCACCTTAGAGGGGAAGTTTATCTTTCTATCATCTTTGTTATAATCTGCCTCTAAGGCTTGATTATTTCTCTCTTCACATATCGTCCTTGAAGGTCTGTCTCTGGATATCTCAGTTCTAGCCCAGGGGTGATTGTAACAATTTCAGGGACCATGGGCATCCTTGTGCGAGACTGTGGTAACTCATTTCCTGCTCAGCACCTCAACCAAACTGCTGCAAAGCTCTAAGTGCTGATAGTATTGCTGCGTTGTCCTCCAGAGATAGGCCAGCCATTGGGAACCTGAGTTGGGCTGCCAGATTTAGCAAATTAAAATACAGGTGATATTTGAAACATACTTATACTAAAGAATTACTAGTTGTTTTTCTGAAATTAAATTAACTGGGCACATACCTTGTTTACCCCTATCTCATCACTGATGGGAAAATAGAGTGACTGTGTTTTTGGATTGCAGGAGCAGTGCAACCAAGCAATGAATATCCTATGTGCTATAGACTGAATATTTGTGTCCCTCAAAATTCATATGTTGAAACGTAATCCCCGGTGTGATGGTATTTGGAAGTGGGCTCTGGGAGGTGTAGGTAAGGAAGGTAGAGTCCTAATGAATGGGATTAGACCCAGAGAGCTCTCTCACCTTCTGCCCTGTGAGGATACAACAAGAAGACAGCTATCCATGAATCAGTAAGCTTGCCTCATCAGGTACAGAATCTGCCAGCTCCTTGATCTTGGACTTTTCAAAAGCCTCTAGAACTGTGAGAAATAAATTTCTGTCATTTGTAAGCCACCCAATCTGTGATATTTTGTTACAGAAGCCTGAACAGACTAAGACATCTATGCCTTGGGGTGTGAGAAGCATGGCATGGTTTCTTATTCTCTCAGATGAATGTGATTCTCTCCAGGCAGCACAGGCCAGACGAATCTGACACTGAGAAATAGTGAGCACTGTGTGGTCGGGTGTGCTTTCTCCCTTAGCTTGAGTTGTATTTTGCTTGGGTTGATGATGTAAGTTACACTGGACATGTCCTCCCCTTTATCAGCCTCATATTCATAATGTAGTGAAATCATATCTTACCAAGGATTAGGTTCAAAAACAGTGCAGCTTCACACCCAATAGGATGGCTACTATTTTTTAAAAAGCAGAAAATAACAAGTGTTGTGAGGATGTGGAGATACTGGAAACCTTGTGCATTGCTGATGGGAATGTGAAATGGTACAGCTGCTGTGGAAAAAAGTATGGACGTTCCTCAAAAAATTAAACAGAACTAAGATCTAACAATTCCATTTCTGGGTATATGCCCCAAAGAATTGAAAGCAGGGACCTAAACAGATATTTGTACACCATTGTTTATAGCAGAATTATTCACAATAGTCAGAAAGATGGAAACAACCCAAATGTTCACTGACAGATGGATAAAATGTGGTGTTATATGCATACAATGGAATATTATTCAGCCTTTAAAAAGGAGTGGAATTCTGTCACATGCTACAACATGGATGATCCTCGAGGACATTATTCTAAGTGAAATGATTCAGATACAAAAGGACAAATACTGTATGAGGCCACTTATATAAGCAAAATAATGAAATTCATAGAGACAAAGTAGAATAATGATTGCCAGGGTCTGGGAGTCGGATCTCAGATGGCAAAAGAAGAATGCGAAGTTAGTATTTAATGTGAACAGAAGTTCACTTTAGAAAGATGAAAACATTCTGGAGATGGATGGTAGTGATGGTTGCACAACAGTGTAAAAGTACTTACTGCCACTGAACTGTCCACCTAAAAATGAAGGTGGTAAATTTTATGTTATGTATACTTTACCACATAAAAAAGATGGTTCATAAGGTGAGAATTGATCAAAGTCAAAATTTAGAAATTGTTTAAAGCCAGAATGTCTTGAACCACCTGATATTATTTTTAAAACCCTGTAGAAGAGGGGTCCCCAACCCCTGGGCCGTGGACTGGCACTGGTCCGTGGCCTGTTAGGAACCAAGCCACACAGCAGGAGGTGAGCAGCAGGGAAGCAGGCGAAGCTTCATCTGCGCTCCCCATCGCTTGCGTTACCACCTGAACCATCCCCCCTGCACCCTCGCCACAGTCCATGGAAAAACTGTCTTCCACGAAACCGGTCCCTGGTGTCAAAAATGTTGGGGACCGCTGCTGTAGATGGTGTCTCACTGGAGACTTCCAGTGCAGCCATTTTTCCTCTAGTGTCAGACCAGGCTGTTGCACACAGGTGAAGTAACTGGCCATGTTGTACCAAAAGCATTATCTTCAAGCATCAGAATCCCAGGCACCATGGTGAGATGCTCACACTGTGAGAGACCTACAGGGACTGAGACCCAGTGAGGGAATGAGAGAGCTTTGTCTTTCATCTCATACTCACTCCAGGCAACATTCTTTGAGTATAATTCTGGGCTGAATGGTTGGAGCATTGAGATGTTTTCTTATTCTCTGTTTCCCTTTCTTGGATATGTATAGTTGAATTCATGCAAGTAAAATGAATATTTGGTGCAACTCCACTGGAATAACTATTATTTCTCAACATTTTACTCTGTGCCAGGCATTGTTCTAAGTGCTTTACTTGGAATATTTCATTTACTTTTTACAGTCAAACCATGAGAAAGGTCAATTTGCCGAGCTGCTGCAGCCTCTGTAAGGACACACAGTATTAACCTCATGCCCAACCCCTAACTGTGAAAGATGTGACCACTGATAAGGTTATTTCTGCTGGTAATTGAGCTAGGAGGATTAGAGGTAACCATTGATGGGAGGGTCTGGCACAGTAGGGCATGTAGATTCAGGGCTAGTGGCTGGTAGCCAGGTTGTGTCATTTATAAATAAGGGCTGGTGGGTGAGAGAGAGGAGACCAAGAAGGAGAGATGAGAGAGACCAACATGAGAGATGGAAGGAGATGCATCTGTTACTGAGAATTTTCAAATTTCCATGAGACCTGACTGCACTTACAGCCTTTGTGTTCCAGGTGGTTTCCTTGCATATGTTCCATTTTTCTTTTATTTGTGGTAGCTTGAGAAGGTTTCTTTCTTTCCAGCCTTGATTAGAGCCCAAGCCCATATTATTGGAACTCCAGTTGCATTCATAAATGGTTCATATACATTATGAGGAGAAAGATTGCTTTGTCTGATGGGAACGGCCAAGAGCTAGGGATCAGGGGATGTATTCTAGTTCCAGTACTGCCATTAACTTGTGTGAACTTGGGCAAAGTATTTACCCTTTCTAGACCACAGTTTCCTGATCTATGAAATAAGGATAACATTGCTTGCCATGTCGATTTCATAGAAGGAGGATGCTTGAAAGTCATATATGTTCAAAGCATTTTAAAAGGTTACAAAGCAATATATAAATTCAAATAAAGATCATTACATTTGGCCAAAATAAAAGTATGTTCATCTTGAAACTTTTTTTTTTTTTTTTTTTTGCGGTACGCGGGCCTCTCACTGTTGTGGCCTCTCTCGTTGCGGAGCACAGGCTCCGGACGCACAGGCCCAGCGGCCATGGCTCACGGGCCCAGCCGCTCCGCGGCATGTGGGCTCTTCCCAGACTGGGGCATGAACCCGTGTCCCCTGCATCGGCAGGCGGACTCTTAACCACTGCGCCACCAGGGAAGCCCTTGAAACTTTTTATACTAGTAAAACTTCTGAGAGCTCATCAGACACTTGAATTTGAGTCAAAGTTCTCAGAAAGGCTCTGATGGGAATGGAACCAAGAGATCACATGTAGTTTTCTAAATTTTTGTGCCCTTGTGCCTTATCTCTCCAACTAGATTTTAAGTTTATGGGTATTTATTTCTTCCTTAGGACAAAGCACAATGTAGATGCTTGTGAATATGTGATGAGTGAGTATCTGACTAAAAGGAAAGGTGGATGGATGTTCTAGGAAACTTCACCTTCTATGGAAATCCAGAATGAGTTTTCAGTTCTCTCTAATTACTTCTCTTTTAAGAAAACAATAGGAAAAATAGGAAAAAATAGTTTGTGGGTAGGCATATTTATAATATGCAGTGCATACACATTTCATAGATGTTTTTACACAGGAGCAATGCACATGAAATCAGTCTCATTGATCGTTCCGGCTGGGTGAGAGGCTATTTTAAAGTCAAGGTTCATATATTCACTAGTGTATTTAGAATGCCCTGTATAATATTGCTCACTAGAAAAATTTTCTCATCTTCTTGGACAGAATGTGTTCACCTTGTCGAGATTTCAGTATTTGGAAATTTACCAACTTAGCATTCTATTAGTCAAAGAAACAGAAATCTAATTTTAAAATACCCTAAACCCCCCACATGCCCCTTGATGAAGATGCGTAACCTGTGCAGGTGTGAACTTCCTGTCAGTGGAGATGTTTGAGCTGTGGCTGAATGACCATCTCTTAGGGGTAGTTTCAGGCCAATATTTTTGGAGGGAGCAGAAAATGGTCTTGTTTCCTTCTGATGGTCCTTTCCAACTTGGATTCTGGAATCAGATGGCATATACTGGAGACTTACTATTGATATATGTCTCTATGATACCTATTGAGAATAATGCCCAAACTTCAAGGAGTTTATATTCTAAGACAGGGGTGAGCAAACTATGGCCACAGACCAAATCTGGCCTATCACCTGATTTTGCAAATACTGTTTTATTAGAATACAGCCATGCCCATTCCTTTATTTATTTTTCTGTGGTTGCTTTTGTACTACAACAGCATTGTCGATTAGTTACTACAGAGACCGTTTGGCCTACAAAGCCTAAAATATTTACTATTTGGCCCTTTACAGAAAAAGTGTACCAGTCTCCAGAAGCAGTAGACTGCAAAGTTCAGCACATGCTTCTCAGAGAGTGCATCCTTACCTATTGAGATATATAAGGTACGTTAGAACTTCTGTATATATTTTATCTTATTTTGTGTGTGTGTGTTACGCGGGCCTCTCACCACTGTGGCCTCTCCCGTTGCGGAGCACAGGCTCCGGATGTGCAGGCTCAGTGGCCATGGCCCACGGGCCCAGCCGCTCCGCAGCATGTGGGATCTTCCCTGACTGGGGCACGAACCCGTGTCCCCTGCATCAGCAGGAGGACTCTCAACCACTGTGCCACCAGAGAAGCCCAATTTTATCTTATTTTTAACTTTTGACTTTAATTACTAAGTCTAAGTTCCTCATCCCTAGAGTGAGGGTATTAGTAAAACCCACTTCATTTGGGTTGTTGTGAGGATTAAAAGTGATGATGCGTGTGAAACAGTGCACACAACTTGAATCTGAACTCCTAACCAATACACTGTATTACAGTAGAACAAAATAGAGGAGAGTGAACTAGATGAGGGTTGGGAAAGTAAAGGAAGGCTTGTTGTAAGAGGTGTGACTGGAGTTGTGTTTTTGAAGAGAGGATGAGGACTGGAGTGGTCATGGAGATACTCAGTTACAGGGAGGTTGGCTACGCTAACCTCTAATCTTCTTAGCAAGAGTCCTACCCCCTCTCCCGCACACCTCCGCCATATTTTGAAAGTCCAGAGAGATTTTTTTGCCTGCTAGTTATTCACTTGATCCAGAGAAGTAAGTGCCTCTGTAATTTCAATCTGTGCCTTCTATCACTAAGATAAACTAGTAATGATTTGCCAATAAGATGCAATTACAGTGCCTGCTGAGATCAATATTCAATCAGTGGTTCCATTCTGAGTGCTGCTTTGATCAGTTGGTCAAAAATTTCCTTTCCTTAGATGCTTTGTAAACCATGATTGATCAAAAGGTTTAGGGATTTAAGACTGGGATGTGATTTCATTTTTAATCCAACTTTTGAGCAGCACTTCAAACTGGTCAAATGTGACAGGGTCTCCCTTGGGAAGCTCGAGCCCACCCAGAGACCAGACTTGACACTTCTTTGCATTGCTCATAACCATTTCCTCCCCTCCCCCAAATAACAGTCAAATTCTATAAAGTATCATAAATAAAGTAGATCATTCTGAAGGTTTTGTGGGGAGATCAGGAAGTCACATTGCTTACTCCATACCAAAAATTTAATGCATATTTTTCATTAAACTTTTTTTTCAGTTCTTTCCTAGTGCCTGATTCCCATTTTTCTCTTTTCTCCTCCCTCACATAGCCTCTTAGCCTTTTCTCTATCAACTACAACAACCTAGGTTTTCCCCTCACTTTGGAAATATCACTAAAAATGATGCAGCCCCTCTAGATAACCAAACAAGGCCACTGATTGTTCCTCAGACACACCCCTTGGGAGTACCAGCCTAGATCACCACATCAGGAGATCTTTGGCTGATTTATAGCAATAAAGAGGGACTTGCCTGAGAATAAATCAAAATGAAATTGAGACATTTCATCCCAGAGGCCCTGGGATGTTTCATGGAACCCTGAGACTTCTTTTTTCTGGGGCTTCTCAGACAAACTTACAGGCATTCCATCTGTCAATCAGACCGTCGTGGCACTCTGTTGAAGGCCCTTTCAGAGGAATGGGTTCTAAACCATATACCTCAGGAAAACCTGCTCTAGCCAGTGTCAGACTCTTTCTCCCTCCCACCCCCAACTCTAGAGACTCTTGCTTAGCTCTTGTAAGAGGGGGGATTTAAATATTACTTGTTGTTCTCCTTTGGGTGCCCAAGCGATTAATTAATTTTCGTTGTAAGGAAGTGGGAATTGCCAAGTGTCCTTTGTGCTTGTGATCTGGTGTTCTTTTGTCCGAAAGCGCTGAGGCCCGTTGTTCTAGTCCCTCTTGTGTTCACATTGTATATTTCATGACAAAGCTTATTTATGGTCTTCCATCCAGATTTTGGATTCTGTGTGTGGGCTTTTGGGAGTTTGCCTTTCAGAAGAGGAGCAGGGCAGAATGGCTCTGCTGACAGTGCACTTGAACGAGGCTGCTAAAAGTGACCAGCTCTGTCTCTTCTTAGTCGTATGTGTTTCAGGTGGGTTTTCCAGTGCCCATGCTAACTAAGGATAGAGGAGAGACTGTTCTCTGCTTGTATATGAATTTTCTCCCCATGAGAAAAAAAAAAAAAGAGCTGGGAGATGGATCACTGGGTGTTTACCCAGCACAGAGATGTAGTCAGCATTCATCTATCTTCCATTCAGTCTCCCTTCAGAGAGACATTACAGTTGAGCTCCACTCTTCTAACTGCAAGTATCCCCAGTGACAGCTTTGCAAGTGGCCTTAACAGCTTGTCAGGAAACTAATCAATGCAGCTTTTCACAAAGGAATCTACTCGATCAATATCACCAAGCAAACCCAGACCTCAAAACAGATCACATAAGCGTTTTCATGATCAATAGAAGTTACACACAAAATAAATTATTGGCAATATTTCAACGAACATAACATAAATGCTTCTCGCAGATAGCTCTTTCTCTGGGAGCCACAGTAATATACCAAAAGTGAGAGAAGACACAGTGTGTATGTTGTTAGACCCTTAAAAATATGATCTCAACACGGGACATTAGCTTAGGAGATGTGACTCTGGTTTTGAAGGAAAAATTGGTTTAAATATTCGACATCCTAATTTTTTCCACCAAGTGTATTGTAAATTTTTGAAGGGATGGGATTATTTTGGTATCTCAGTACCATGAGCATGGTCATATAACAGGCATGTCAGTACATTTTTGCTGCATCAATCATCATTCTCTCTACCTATCCAGGACCTAGTGCTAATACCAGGAAGTCATCCCTGTAATTTCTACATTTCTACCTTCTGATTTTTTCCCTAGACTCCTTGGGGAAGTTCCAATTTTAAATGTTGTGAGATTTCCTGACAAATAATCTAGAAATGTGGACAGGAGATGCTGAAATACCTGGAAAAAAACCTAAGGCACAGCCATACTACAGTAATACATCAAGACATTACCCAACTTTTCTATCCCTGGTGTTTTAAGTCGGTATCACTTATCCACCTTGTAACAAACGGGTCCACAACTTAGTGGCTTAAAATAACTACTGTTTAATTTACTTATGATTTTGTGGGTCAGCAATTTGGGTTGGGCTCAGCATTGGGCTTTTCTGCTGGTCTTGCCTGAGGTCACCCTTGTGTCTTCAGTGATTTGGGGGCTCAACTGGGGCTGAATGGTCCAGGACAGCCTCACACCATGTCAGGCAGTTGGTGCTGGCCGTCAGCTGAGCTTCTCTCTTTAGGAAAGGTTGCCTTGACTTCTTTGCATCATGGTACTGCATTCCAAGAGGTTGAAAGTGAAAGCTGCAAGGACTTTTGAGGCCTAGCCTTGGGAGTCACACAATATCACTTCCTTTATATTCTGTTGGTCAAAGGTAAGACTCAGGGTCAGCCCAGATTCAAAAGGAGGGGAAATAGACTCCACATCTTTATGGAAGGAGCAGCAAAGTCATACTGCAAAGGGTCAGAGTAAAAGGATGGAAAGGATTACTGAAGCCATTTTCACAAAAAGTATCTACTACAATTTCCCTCTATCTGCCCCTGCCCCCCAACCACCCAAATGCACATCACCTCATTCAAGAGGTTTTCTCTGCGCAAAGGGCTGCAGCGGAGAAGGGATGAAAGCATGGAAAGCAAGGGAAAAAAATGAGTCTTTCTCAGGTTTTCATGTTCTAAAGGGCTAGGCACAGGGTAAGGGGGAGGCAAGGCATAGACAAGATGTTGGGAAGAAACATCTTGAGTCAGTTTCTTCAGAGACTAGATAGAATTTCATTGGGCTGGGCTTGGGGGTCAGGGTCAGGGAGGATGTGGAGAGGAGGATTCCAATAACTATGGGAGGGACCTGAACCAGGCTTTTGCATAGATGGTTATTCCCCAATGTCATGGGAGGAACAACATAAATCCCACAGTGTCAAGCATGTCTCAGAAGTAACTGGAGAGCCACCCAACCTGAAGGAGCCACGGATCAAAAGGAAAATGGAGACCGATGTGAAACAATGGCCAAAGATGAGAAGGGAGGTGGTGTCCCAGAAGGTTATCAGCTCCAACAGAAAACTCAGAGGATCTTGCTAGCAATACTGTGAAACTACTTACTTACACCCAATCCCAGAACCTTACCTGGGGGAAGAGGAAGAGCCAAGTTGTTTGAGATTACATTCCTACTACCTTAGTGGGACACGGACTTGATATTTGCATGTCTTGGTTAATTCATGGTCAGATCTCTTGAAGCTGTGCAGTTGAAGGGTCTTATCAACATAAGGCCAGTGGAATTCTGGGTAAACAGCACCAGGGAGAGCTCCTTTTTGGGGGTACCTCTTGGTCTACAAGAACTGAGAATGTATGATATGTTTATTCTATTCCATTTAATTGAAAATGGATGAGATTTTCCCATAATGCAAACACAAATTTGCCCACGTAAACACCCATTTACGTGATGATGAGGCATATAGTGTTTAGCTTATGACATCTGATCCATCATTCCAGGTTCAAAATGTTTTCTCCATGCCCATGTTCTTACATTGAATAAATATTTTTGAGCACTTACTATGTGCCAGGTGCTTTGGAAGCCACAAGGAAGAGCAAAAAGACACTAGGTCCTTGCCTTTTTGGAGTTTAGAAGGTTCAAGAAGGGCTCATCAGTGTAACCTTTATAGGTTCCATTATAGGAAAAGACCACATAGTCCTAAATGTGTCTGAACAACTCCTGGGAGGGGTGCACCGCCGAGGTATCCGAAGGGAGTTATTAGAACCAACTTGACATTAACCTTCCCTGGGATAAACCAGATCAAACTGGTTCACCTATCTGTAACCCAAAATATTTCCTATCTGTAGCCAGAAAAGAAAACAATTAATTACCACCACTTACCATGGGTCAAACACTGTGCTACAGGATTTACCTATATTATATCCCTTAATCTCCTCAACACATCTGACTGTCCAGTGTCTCCCAATTCTGTGCCCCATCTTCATGGGTCCACTTGGAAATTATCCAGTGTAGTGAACATTATCTCCCTTTCATCTTAAACAAACAACATTTTGACAGTTCTGTTAGCTTTCATTCAAAACTTTGTTATCTCCTAGGAGTGATAAGAGCTGATCTGGTAAACTAAGGCAATGTGACAATGGGTAATTATGATCCAATGATGAAAACAATTAGGCTTCCATACTTTGTAGGAATTAAGCCATGCATACCATTAAAAATAACCCAAGAACAGAAGCAGGAATACCAACAGAGCTTTGGGAATTCAGTATTGATTCAGCAGTATATTTTTGATGATCTGTGTTTAACCCCACTCCAAGCATAATGGAAACTTATTTATAAGTTTCCTTCCTTTTTTAACTTTCAGATAACCTGGCAGCCAGCTGAAGAGAAAGAATGCACTGATGTTTGTGAATGAGCACACAGCCCTCTCTCACTGATCTTTTCTCCTCCGAGTGTCCTTGGAGAGAAATACATATATAATTCTAGGGGCAAAAATCTTTTCTCTGACAATGAACAATCTGTAGTTATATCCTGGAAAAGCCCAGTCAGACTCAAAGATTGGTTAGATGTCAGATAAGAGCTTAGAGGGCAACTTGGAATTTCTCAGGGATATAAAATAACCCTTAGATTTCAACCAAAACAAAACAGACAGTAAAAAAAAAAATTTTTAAGCCCATTAATCTGTTTGCTTGTCATCAGAAAAGCACCCTTTGAAAGGTTACAATATTTTGATTTTTCAAATAGTGAATCAAGACGAGAAGTCCTTACAAGTTCTGGTTTAAAGATTTTCCTGCCATTAACCTGGGGGTGGGCACCTTCAGGGAACGCTCTTTGCTACTGAAGTTCTTTTGGCTTTTATTTCTGTTGGCATTGAATAGCTAAAAGCAGTCAAGGGCTAACTATGGGGTTGACGATGAGAAAAAAATGCTCTCATGAGGTTTTAGTTTCTCCTGAAATATTCTTAAATGCTTTATAAGGTCTCAACAACTGACTACTTGTAGGACATTAAGTACCTTAAAAAATTGATAAGCAATAAATTGATACGATGAGCTCCTACCTGCATATCATATGGAGTGATCTGTTCCAAAATCAGTCAAGCCTGGGTCTCTTGATTGGGTGAGTGGCCAGAATCAATGCTATTGCTGAGTCCCAGCTGGCACAAGGCTCTGTAGTGACACATGTTGGGGTTCTAATCCCAACTGCACCTCTTTCCAGCTGCTTGTCCTGGGACAGATCACATACCCTGTCTGATCTAGAGTTCTTGTCTGAAAAAATGAGAATGATAATGGTTCTTACCTAACAGGTTTTTTGTGGGGATAAAAATGACTTCTGTGGCACTTAGCACCGTGTTGTACACACAGAAAGTGCCTAATAAATGATATATGTTACAATGAAACCCTGTGAGCTGCTGGGTTCCATTAAGCTGAGGCTGTGTCTATACAACCAGGGATTTTTATCCCTGTGGGGGAGGGGTTATGCGGATAGAATCTCAGCAGGGGAGGTGAATGAACTTGGATGGGAAAAAATAACATCTCTGCTAACTTCTACCTGAAATCTTCAATCATGAATGTACATAACAAACCACAGTAATATTAATGGCACCTGTAATTTTTTCACCAACAGAAATCCCTGGTATTTTCATATTATATTACAGTTGTCACAGGGATCTTGAAATAGTGTTTATGCACAACAGTGCTTCAAAATTATAGTAGTTATTAGGTCTGCCAGTATATCTTGTTTGTTAATGCCATTGGCCCACGTGTTATGAGTGGGCAGGCTCACTCTGGTAGAAGGTGGAAAGGAAATGCAGTCTTCCTCTTGCACATCCTGTCTGCACAAAGCAAGAACATCTGGGAAGAGCCAGCTTCTGAGTCAGGACTGGCCTCTCTATCCCTCTTTTTGTTTCCTTCCTCTATCTCTGATTACAGGCCACCTCAGTTTCAAGGAGAAAACATGAAACAAGAGCTCTCATTTAGTTTTGTGTCTTGAGCAACATTGTCCAGTCTCGCTTTGAGCTCTACATGGAAAAGTTGAAGCAGAGCCTATAATCCCAACTAGCTACGGTTCCTTGTATTTAGAGTGCTTTGGTTGGAACTCCATAGGGAAAGAGGAGTGGAGTGTCTTATCTAGGTCTCGAACTTCTACAGCTCCCCATCAATATCACTGTTAGATAATCCCTCTAGTAAGATATTAACATTTAATGAGCACTTACTATGTCCCAAGGACTGCACTAAGTTTTTCACATATATTATCTCATCTAATTCCCATAATCATCTAAGATATGGCTGTCAATACACTGATTATACAGATGACAGAATTAGGGTTTATACAGCTTCAATAGCTCGCTTAAGATTACCCAGCAAGTATGTGGGGAAGTAGGATTCAAACACTGGCTTCTCTGTCTCTGAGTTTTGTGTTGTTTCTACTACTTCCCTCGAAGCCAAGTAGAAAAAGCACATTTTACTTCCCTGTTTGGTTTCTTAATAAGCTACCTGATACTTTTGTCATAAAATATCATGGGGAAGAAAACTTCCCCAGCTGTACAAAAATGACATGGAAACTTTTTTTTCTAGATGCTTTTCCTTGGGCAGGGGCAAGGCAGTTCTTTTTTTGAAGCAAATATTTTCTTTGCTTCAATGATGAAATACTTGGAATTGTTTAAACAATGCCTGCTCCCTCAGATGGGGTTAAACTTTATTTTTTTATTTTTATTTTTTTGTGGTTCGTGGACCTCTCACTATTGTGGCCTCTCCCATTGCGGAGCACAGGCTCCGGACGCGCAGGATCAGCGGCCATGGCTCACAGGCCCAGCCGCTCCGTGGCATGTGGGATCTTCCCGGACCGAGGCACGAACCCGTGTCCCCTGCCTCGGCATGTGGATTCTCAACCACTGCGCCACCAGGGAAGCCCTAAACTTTTTTCTTGCTGGTGAATGAATGTCGGAATAAGTCCTTCGCTCAAAACCATTCCTGGACACTATAAACTTTTTGTTGAAACCCTGCTTTGGGCTCCTCTTTTATTAGGACCCATTTTAGTAAGTGACCCCATCCTTCATCCAGTTGGATAAGCCAGCAATCTGGGGGCCTCCCCGTCTCCCAACACCCATACTCAGTCATTACCAACGTCTCATCAGTTTTAACCTTTGAAAGAGATCTCAGCTATATACACTACTTCCCATCTCTGTCACCACCACCACCCTAGCAAAACTATGATGATCTCTTGCCTGGACTATGCAACCAAATCACAACTGGTCTACCATTTCTACTCCTCTATGATTTGGCTTCTTTCCCATCTTTTTTCCATGTAAAGTTAGTTTTGTTTGTTTGTTTCAGATCCTTCAGTGATTTCCCTTTGCTCTTAGGATGACATCAAATCTCCTTAACATGAGTCACAAACTCTTAACTATGTGACCCCTAAATATCTCTCTGTCTTGCTTCACATGATGCTTTCCCTTACTCTCTCATTGTCAGTTACACTGACCTTCTTTATCAGTCAGGATATGATAGGTTAAGCTGCTGCAACAAACAACCCCTAAATCTCAGCATCTTAAAAGTGCAAAGGCTAACTTATTGTTCATACTATGTGTTAAACATGTATCAGCAATGGTGGGGATGTGGGCGCATGGGTGGTGGTGCACTGATTGGGAAAAGAAGGCATGGCAAATTACATACCGGCCCTTGAGGCTTCCACCCAGGATTGACACACACATGTATGTTCACACTCCATTGGCAAGAGCAAGTCATGTGTCCACGCCTACCTTCAGAGAGGCAGGGAAGCCCAATCCCAGCATGTTCCCAGGATGACAACCCAAATCAGCATCAGGGCATTCTACTTGCTTCCTTCCTCCACAGACCTTTGAACATACTCGTCCCTCTGCCTGGAACACCTTTTTGTCCATTTTTTGGAGTAATTCCTGTTTATCCTTCAGCTCTAAGTTCAAACTATGGAAAACCTTCCCTGACTGGGTCAAATAGTCTGCTCCACCCACCCACCCCATTGAGTCTAGATGCCTGTTACCCATTTCCCAGAGGCATGGTATGCCCCATGGGCAGGGAAGTATGCCAACCACCACCTCCATAATTCTGTCTACTGGAATCCAGGTCCTTAGAATGCAAACCCAATTTCCTCAGCTCCCTGAGAAGAAAGAAGGTGTACAAGTGTTCCTCATTCCTCTGTATCCACTGGGGATTTGTTCCAGGACCCCTGCAGATATTAAGTCCACAGTTGCTCAAACCCCTTATGGGCAATGACATAGTATTTGCATATAGCCTGTGCACATCCTCTTGTATATTTTAAATCATCTCTAGATTACTTACAATACCTAATACAATGTAAGTGCTATGTAATTAGTTGTAAATACAATGTAAACGCTATGTAAATAGTTGCTGGGTATGGGCAAAATCAAGTTTTTCTTTTTGGAACTTTCTGGAATTTTTTTGGAATATTTTTATCTGCAGTTGGTTGAATCCTAGGATGTGGAACCTGCAGATATGGAGGACCAGCTGTATAATAGGTTTTGGCCGAGCAGAAATGCTCTGGACAAAGGGCTGGATCAGGTGGATGTGGTGTGTGGAAGGAGAATACCTTTGAACATGAGATTTACTCATTTTCTCCCCAAGGAGGGAAGGGCACTGATAGATAGTTCATTAGAGGCCCTTTGAGCCCTGAGAATTACACAGATGAGGGAGAATTGTGCCTTGTGGTAACTGAGCATCCTTTGCCCAAATGGGAAATGACTGAACCAGAGCTTGGTAAGATGAGTGAAAAGCAGAAGTGGGTCCCGAGGCCTCTTGGAGATCCAGATAGAACAGGGAAGTCGTAGGGAGGCTAGGCTCCCTCTCTTAAGCCTCATCCTCTTGATGTTATCTTTCCAAAGTGCCCTTTGTTCCTTCAATTTTCTATCTTTGTAAGAATACAGGCTTCTCTGACCCCCCCCCACCCAGCCTGGAAATCCAATGACGATGGGTCATTTCTGCAGGAATAAGGACAAGAGGGAGTGAGAGAAGGGATGTGTGGTTTGGGGCTGGAGAGTAGTATCCAACTCATACTTTACCCCCCAGCCCCCTCCCCTTCCCGGGGAGTCTGATTCTGTGTCTCATCCTTGACACCAGAATGGACCCATAGGTTAGAGAGGGTGAGGCAGCATCTCTATCCTGGTTGCTGGATCATTAATAGATGTGGTGCCTCTTCTGAAGCAAAATATTGCAGGCTTTGTTGCAGTTAACCTCATACCTGATCTGGAATCCGGGGCCATTGTCTCTGAACATCCACTCTAGGACATGTATTCTGTTTTCGTCTTCATTGCTCTCTGCCTAGTATTTTTCAACTTAGCATCCATCCTCCCATCCTCCCCTTCCATATTCATTCCTTTAATCAATTAACACTTGTTTTATGCATGTGTGTCAGATACTGTGCTCTATGTTTTAGGGGACACAGAGAGAAGTGACTCAGCCAGATGGATTCAGGATCTGTCTGCATAGTGATTGTGAAAGGTCTGTGTAAGAGCTTGTTCATCCCTCATGGAGAAGGCATTAAATTATTCTTATTCTGTCACCCATACTGCCAAGCTTGATGACTGAGTCTGATCTGCCTTATAATCAGCCTAACCTGGAAGGAAAGGTGCAGTGACTGTAGGAAAATCACCCACCTCCCTCTCCTACCCCCATCCCAGCAGAGGAATTCCCCTTTCCCAGAATGCCTCTGCGCCTCATTTCTGCTTTGCTGTGCCCAAGTTTTAGCTGAAGACATTCCCCTCTGGAAAGAGCTGGGCCTCTTCTTTCAGGAAATTATAGCAGAATAGGAGAATAGAGAGATATCAGCTCCCTATGAGGGCAAGGGTTGAGTGGTCAGTTTCTATGACTCAAGCAACAACTTCAGCTAGGACATGGTTAAATGGAACCACATGCACATGTTCTTTCTTTGTTGTGATTGGACAATGCCAATTTGAAGTATAATCTTTCAGTTAAGTCATCCAGAATCTGGTACAGAACTGGGAGAACAACATGCTTTGAGACTGCAAAATGATTTCATAGCCATCCTATGAAGAGTTTCTCTATAGGCCTGTGAGAATAGGCAGGGCAAGAGGCCATCATCTTATTTTACAGGTGAGGAACCAACACTTGAGGAAGAATAACATCTAAACACTTCCTGTGCGTCTGGTCCTATGCTAAACACTTCCCATGCACCAACCTCACTGGACACCTAAAACAGCCTCAAACTGCTAGTATAAAGGTAACTAAAATAAGGCCCAGAGAGGATAAGCCATTTTCCCCAAGTCACAGGTAAGAGAATGGTACATCCAAGTTTCAAACCCAAGACTTCTAGACCTCAGGTTTCTACTCTTAAAGACCCTGAGCTATATATTATCTTAAGGGCACACAGCCACCAGTGGTGGGCCTGGGACGGGAGCCCAGGTGCTTGACCCAGTCTAGTATTTTTCCAGTGCTTCAGTTTTCCAGTATGGTCTCCACCCACTTGAATTCCAACTTAGCAGATTGGAATCTAGAGAAGATGTGCTGGCTACTGCTCCAAGGGGGCTGTGTGGTGGGCATGGACTCCCAGTCACCCCTTGTCACCCTAGAAGGGAACTGTTGCTGGCAAAAGCCTTAAATCCATGGGGTAAGAGCTTTTTAATTCATTTGAATGCCTTGAATGCCCTGAGCTCATCTAGATTGGAATACCTGGAGTAAGGAGTTTCATTTGGCAAAGGTAACACTTAAAAGCATAGGTTCATCCATAACCAGAGAGAGTTAGCTAGTAGAGACTGGTGGGTTCCTTTCCTGCATACTGGACAGGAAGAGCCACAAATACTGAGGACTTGCAAAGTAGATAGGTAGGTATTCTTACCTCCACCTAAAAGTTAAAGAAACTGAGATTCAGAGAGGGCAACTAGCATGCCCCAGGTCACACAGCTGATAAGGCCAGCTGAGCTTTGAACTCTGATCTGTGTGGCTCCCAGGATCCAGTCCCTGTTAGGCACCCTCAGCTGGACTGCTTACCAGAGTCAGAACAGGGGCCTCAAAATGGGGGTCACAATTGTGAGCAGGCAGGAAGAGAGGAAAGGCAGGGCAGATGTGGAATGGAATTCAGGCCAACTCTAGCTAGTTAATGCCTACCAGGGTCTCTGATTTTTATTCACATTAACCCTGAAATACAAAGTAATACCTGGGAGAGAGGCACAGTCTTCTCTCTGGCAGGACAGACCAATATATAGAGTTCCTTCTTTGTCAATGAGACATTTCACATTCCACTTCTTTCTTGAAATTTACAGGTTGAAAATGTATATTTTCTTGAAATTTGCCCTCCATACGGATTTAAACAGATATAAACATTTACATATTTATAAAATTTTTTACTGGTGCCATGTGGAATCTCCAGTTCTGTCTGCTGATTGCCAGAGTGCCTCCTCTCTACTAGAGGATCAATAATAATAATGATGAAAGGCCTAAAAACGCATAAGCATTTTCTGTTCCCAGCTTCTATTTTACGAATAAAACATTGATGCTCTTTTTAAGTTGGCCATCACTCATCTGGTAGGTTTTGCAGACAATAACAGTTCATTAGTAATATCTAGTGGGGAAGATGTATGATGCTGTAAATATTTAAAATCAAATTTGAAAAAGAAGACAGAGATGAATGCGTGGGATGGGGTTGGGGGATGAGCGTGGTGCTCAGGGCTGTGGTTTTCACAGGAACTTCCACTCTGGCCTTGTCATTGTTTTCCCTTCCAAGACCTATGAAAGGGGACTTAGCCATGGGCTGAGCCCAGCAGGGTCCAAAATGGCAGACATCAAATTTAATGGGTGATTTAGCCTGTGGTCCTTCTAAAAGTCTCCCACTAGACAAGGATTTAGGTACAAGTTACATTTTGGGAGGATGATTCCAGGAAGAATCATGGTGAGAGAGTGAGGACACATGACAGGGAAGGGGAAAAAGGCCAATCAAAATCATGTTAAAGGGGGAGTTTTCTGTGGATCAATAGGCTCAATCCCCCTGGGGATGGTCTGAGAAACCTCTTTGAGGGAACCCTCAGGGCCCAGGAAACTGAGTGCATCCTCTACCAGCTCTTTCTCCTAATTGATTAGAGTGTTGTTCCCAAGAAGGCCCTTTGGGATCTGTAGGTGGCAGGCGTGTTTGGAAAGTGTCTGTGTGTCAGCTCCCAGTTAGGTCCCTGGGAATGGGCAGGACCCTGACAGCTCAGCTGCGACGGCTGGGAGTGGAGCCCAGTGTTTGCTGAGGTAGAAGGGACAGCTAATAAAGAGAGTCCAGCTAGGGAAACTGAGGCCCAGAAAGAACAACCGGAGTGAACACAAGCCACCAGTGGCACCCCATGATGGAACTCAGCAAGAGGAGAAATGATCATTGGAGAAGCTGCCCATAGCTGTTGGGAGGCAGTCCAGAAAAGCCCTTGGCAGTGCCACTTTTTCTATCCCATTGCTCTCAGGCACATTTGGAGAGATCTGACCCTTGCTGGGACCGACTGGCCAATGCCTTCCCTTTGAGCCATCCCTCTCAGATCTGTCCCTTCCATTCTGCCTTTTAAAAACTCCCCTGAATATGTTTTATTTCTTCAAATCCCTGTTTTCTACCAAAAGAACTAATCTGTACTCCAATGTTAATAACTGAGATTGAATTTTTTAAATGTCTGTTTTTCAATGAGGGATTCCTTGAGTTAAAATGTTTTAGCCAAAGTATTTCTAAGCTCTCCTCCAGCTCTGATTCATATGCATTGATAAAATTGTGACATGTCAGATCAGGGAGGACCTCAGGCCCACCTAATTCAATGTCCTCAGTTCACAGAGTTCCAAACCAGGGCTCAGAGATGGGAAGAGACTTCCTTTAGGTCATGACTGTATGACATTGTGACAGGCTGGTAAAAGCAGTATGTCATATATCCTTCAGAGATCTCAGAGCTGGGATAGAACCTGGGAGAAGTCAGCTGTGATCTGGGAAACACAGGAGGTGGGGGAAAGCTGACAGAACAGGGTCTGAGTGCACATTTTCAGCACATCGGCCTTTTCAGGAATGTGTTTAGGATCCAGTGTAAAACTTTTACCAGACCCTCTGGAAAGGGTAGAAAAAAGTTATTTAACTTCTTTAATATTTAATATATAACATAATATAATATATATATAATATATATAATAACTGGGAAAGTTATTTAACTTCTGTACATGTACTTGTGTTAATTCAGCCTAAAGTAGTTTTGTGTTTGTTTTTAGCAATATCATAGTAACACATTTTACCTTAAAGTAAATGGGGGGGCTTCCCTGGTGGCACAGTGGTTGAGAGTCCGTCTGCCGATGCAGGGGACATGGGTTCGTGCCCCGGTCCGGGAAGATCCCACGTACCACGGAGCGGCTGGGTCCGTGAGCCGTGGCCGCTGGGCCTGCGCGTCTGGGGCCTGTGCTCCGCAACGGGAGAGGCCACAACAGTGAGAGGCCCGCGTACCAGAAAAAAAAAAAAAAAAAAAGTCAATGGGAAACTTTCAGCTTTTTCTATTTGTTTTGCTGTCAATTACTAACCACCCTGTCCTCCATTCTGTACTTAGGTAATCTGTATCTGGGCTCTGAGGACAAGAGTTTCATTTATGGCAAGCCTAACCACCTGTGTTATTTGCTGGCTGGATTATTGTATAATAACATATTTACTATATGTAGATGTTGTAATGATGATTGAGGAATAGGCTTTGTTATGACATTACATAATCTATCTGTGAATTCAACAGGCTTAGGAAGAGTTACTTTAGCTGAAGAGAGTCCTCCTGAACACACTATTTTTATTGTAATAGAGGATTCTGCATAGACAGGTGACGGGGGTGGAGTGAATGAGAACCAGTATTTCTACTGTCTTGATGGAAATCAGGTAGCCATGTGCTTGGTTAAAAGGTCTCAATGGAGGGCTTCATACCAAGTAAGTGACTGTTGAGCAGAGGTCCAAAAATATAACATGGGGAATTCTAGACCCAGAGATACTCCATGGAGAGAGGGTTCAGGTAGAGAACCTGAAATGCTGCATGTTGACTTCCTCTCTTGGAGGCTATAAGCATATTAAAGGTATTGAGAAATCTTGCAATGGAGAAACACAAATAACTTCAGTTAATCATGGTTTCCCAAGCCTTATCTGACCACCAAAACGTTTTCTTTTATAAAAAACTCCAACTACATTTAGTAAAGACTGCTTTATACAGACCATGTCTCTCTCTGCTTCAGTTTTCTCATGTGAAGTGTATCAGCTTCTAAGTTTGCTCTTTACAAGAGGCTCTACTTGGAGGTCATATTTAAACTTGCAAATATTTACTAACCTTGCAAATATTTAATATTACTAACCTGGCCCATTTCAAGTCATGGGTTGTAAGAATTGAGACCAACCCAGAGAAATGCCAAATAAAGGATATCTTTTCTTGAGATTCCAGCACCTGACTGTTTCCTATGTAGAAACAAAGCATTTGCCCAAGGATTTTATTATTGGATTAATAAGAAAATGAAAGTGGACCTTGTTTTTCTTCTTCCAAGTGGAGATTTTTCTGTTATAATTGGCTCTGGATGACAGCCCCAAGTATTTGCTGAGTTCAGTCTATGCACTCAGGATTATTCTAGGACTTGTAATGGATATGGAAGGAAAATGATAAACCATCATTATTTCCAAGGCGCTTAACAGTCCAAAAAAACAATACCGATGAAGGAAAGGGTAAATGCCCCAAACGACGTTGCTCAGAACACGGCACTTGCAGGAATTAAGCAAAAGAAGAAATCAGTGGATTGGAGTAGATGTAGGGAAGGTTTCATGGAGTTAGTGGGACTTAAATAAGGCTGGGAAGACTGGGAAGAATTTTTAAAAGATAAGAAGATAAATGGAATTCCAGGCAATAAAACAATCAACTCTTGACAAGAGGCTCTGGGAAAATTCCTTTTCCTAGGGCCTGGGCTACTCCGGGAAAATGTCACTGTGTAATGAGAGTGTCATTGTTCATTGAAAGTAGTTGAAACCTGTAAGCTTTAAATATAAAGCTGGTTGATGTAACCGGATTATATGTCAGGAATTTGAATTTAGATAGCAACATGTAAATTCAATATTTACTGTTTGAAAAGTAAGAAGGTAATTGGCTTTTATTCTGTATTTTTTATAAGGACTGGTGAGTTACTTGAATAGGGACAGCTCAGTCCCAGAATGTGTAACTTTTTTTAACAGTAGTCGGGACAACACTCAGCTTACTTAATAATCTGATAGCCTGCTTTTTGGGGCAGTAGGACAACAGGGCAGGGGGTCATTCCTAATTGCCAAGATTTTATGGTAGATGTGCTTTTCCTCCCCCTGCCTAAACAGAAAAGCAGGCCCCAGTCTCCTTGGGACCCTGTGGGCTATTGGGCCATCCCTGTTTTAATTTCTTTATAATCAGCACGAGCAGTTTCTCGTTTAAAGTGCTGGAGAACTATAACATGAACTTTCCTCTGAATAGGGACATACCCCTCCTTCCACACTAGAGATTAAGAAGCTAGAGATTGTGTGGGGGGGGTGATAATTCTTTTTTTAAATTTATTTTTTAAATCTTTATACAATTTTTAAAGGTTACACTCCATTTATAGTTATTACAATATATTGGCTATATCCCAGTGTTGTACAATGCATCCTTATAGCCTGTCTTACACCCAATAATTTGTACTACTCACTACCCCATCTCTATATTGCCCTTCACCACTGGTAGCCACTAGTTTGTTCTCTACATTTATGAGTCTGCTTCTTTTTTTTAATGTTCACTAGATGTTGTATTTTTTAGACTCCACGTATAAGTGATATCATACAGTATTTGTCTTTCTCTGTCTGACTTATTTGACTTAGCATAATGTCCTCCAAATGGCAAATGGCAAAATTTCATTCTTTTTTATGGCTGAGTAGTATTGCATTGTGTATGTGTGTGTGTGTGTGTGTGTGTGTGTGTGTGTGTATATACATACACACATACGCACACATATACATATATCACATCTTCTTTATTCATTCATCTGTTGATGGACACTTAGGTTGCTTCTGTATCTTGGTGCTTGGCAGTTGTCAATAATGCTGCTATGAACATTGGGGTGCATGTATCTTTTCAAATTAGTGTTTTTGTTTTTTTCAGATATATACCCAGGAGTGGAATTGTTGGGTCATATGGTAGTTCTATTTTTAGTTTTTTGAGAAACTTCCATACTCTTTTCCACAGTAGCTGTACCAATTTACACTCCCACCAACAGTGTAGGAGGATTCCCTTTTTCTCCACATACGTGCCAACATTTTTTATTTGTGGTCTTTTTAATGATAGCCATTCTGACAGGTGTAAGGTGATATCTCATTGTGGTTTTGATTTGCATTTCCCTGGTGATTAGTGATGTTGAGCATCTTTTCATGTACCTGTTGGCCATCTGCATTTCCTTTTGGGAAAAATGTCTACTCAGTTCTTCTGCTCAGCTTTTAATTGGGTTGTTTGTTTTTTTGATGTCGAGTTTTATGAGCTATTTATGTATGTTGGATAGTAATCCTTTACCAGTCATATCATTTGCAAATATTTTCTCCCACTTAGTTTCTTTTCATTTTGTTGATGGTTTCCTTTGCTGTGCTGCCTAAGGAGGGAAAAGACCTGTACTCAGAAAACTATAAGATTCTGATGAAAGAAATTGAGGATGACACAGATGGAGAGATACACCATGTTCTTGGATTGGAAGAATCAATATTGTCAAAATGACCATACTACCCAAGGCAATCTACAGATTCAATGAAATCCCTATCAAAATACCAATGGCATTTTTCACAGCACTAGAAAAAATAATTTTAAAATTTGTATGGAAACACAAAAGACCCCGAATAGCCAAAACAATGTTGAGAAAGAAGAACAGAGTAGAAGGAATCATGCTCCCTGACCTCAGACTATATGGTAAGGCTACAGTAATCAAAACAGTATGGTACTGGCACAAAAACAGACACGTAGGTCAATAGAACAGGATAGAGAGCCCAGAAAGAAACCCACACACTTATGGTCAATTAATCTACGACTAAAGAAGCAAGAATATACAAAGGAGAAGAGACAGTCTCTTCAATAAGTGGTGCTGGAAAAACTGGACAGCTACATGTAAAAGAATGAAATTAGAACATTCTCTAACACCATATACAAAAATAAACTCAAAATGGATTAAAGACCTAAATGTAAGACCAAATACTATAAAACTCCTAAAGGAAAACATAGGCAGAACACTCTGACATAAATCACAGCAATATTTTTATTTTGGATCCCTCTCCTAAAGTAAAGGAAATAAAAGCAAAAATAAACACATGGGACCTAATTAAACTTAAAAGCAGGTGGTTTTAAAGCGTGTTCACATTTCACCTATATTTCTGTTTGCTTATGTCTAGGTAAAATCCTGCTCATTTAAAAAGAAAAAAATTCTGCTTCTCAACTTCACCCCTGAAACTAGAAGGTTAACGTTAGTGTTAGAGAAAGACATGAATTATCTCCAAGTCCCCATTCACTAGGTGTCTTCCCTCCATCCTCTCTTCTCTGCTCTTGGACCAAAATTTGACAAGAGAAAATGAGCAAACCAAGATTGGTAGGTATAATCAAAAGACCGATCCATGGCCCAGTGAATCACTGTTGCATGGGTGAGCTCTCCAGAATGCCAAGAATCACCTGCCAGTTTGTAGTCACCATCCCCCCACACAGGACCATCTACACTTGAGATTATTTTCAGCATAGTCAGAAGAGTGGAATGAGGACCAGAAATAAGGTATACAAAACCACCGACACAATGCCTAAAATACAGTTGGAGTTCATTAAATGATTCATCTTCTTCTTGCTATTATTACTGTTAGAATCCTGGAAATTGTGTTGACCCACCTGAGAACAGTGCTGGCTCCAGAATGACAACCTCCATTAATTTCATAATACAAAATAAAATATCAGAATGATGTAATTTGAGAACAAACTGTAGTCCTTTAATATTATGCAGCATTTAAGAAAGGATGAGGTAGGTGTGTGTGCACTAATGAGAAAAGAATTTTAAAAAGCAAGTTGTAGAACAACATGAATAATGTGATCACATTTTTGCTTTTAAAAACCGAAGCCCCATATTATACATAACTCCCATTTAATGAGTTATTACTGTTTATCTAGCACTGTGCTAAGTGCTTTTAAAACCCTTATCTCCTTTCAAGCTCACAATTGTGGAAGAGTGGTATTGTTATCAATGCCATTTTACTAATGCAGAAACTGAGGCTTAGGGAGGTGAAATAACTTTCCCAGTGGACACATCCAAGTGGTCTGATTCCAGAGTCTGTTCTAGAAGTCATTATGAAATTTAAATGTTCATGACTAGAAAAGCTAGACTGGAGGGATAAACTAGACTGTCATCAGTGGTTACATATGGGGAGTGAAAATGTAGAGAGGGGCAAGGCAAGTTTGGGACATTTACATTTTATTATAAATTCATATATTGCAACAAATATATATCTCTTTTCTAGTTAAAAAAGATGTTTTTTTGCACAAAAGGAGAAACATTGTATGATTTCACTTATATAAAATATCTAGAATAGGTAAATTCATAGAGCCAGGAAGTAGATTAGAGATTAACAGAGGCTAGAGAGAGGGAGAAATACAGAGTTATTGCTTAATGGGTACAGAGTTTCTGTTTGGAGGTGATGCAAACTTTTGGATATAGATAGAAGTGGTGGTTGTACAGCATTGCAAATATAATTAACGCCACTGAACTGTACACTTAAAAATGGTTAAAATGGTAAATTTTATGTTATGTGTATTTCACCACAATTTTTTTTTAAAGGAGAAAAAGAGTCCTTTGAATTTAAGTCATTTGGTTTTTGGAAAACTCACTCTATTACCTTTATTTTTCTCATTTTGCCTGTACTGTATTGTATCTCGCAGAGGTGTGGTATCCCCCAATGGCTTACAGTGAGATACAACTGCAGCCTTACTAGTTGGACAGGTGTTTGCATCACTATCTGTGAGTTGGGGAAAGTGCCTACAAGCCCCAGCTCTTTTGCTTTCCTGTGCCTGCCTGAAGATATATAACTGTGATCAGCTTAGTGTCAGTCAAAGAGACCCCTTTGCCTTGTTAGGGTACCTGGAAATGCTCTATAAGATCTGAGAGAGACCCAGTACAGTAATGGGAAGCATCTTACATTCTGCATTTGCAAAAGATGAGATTGGGTTGGACTCCAGAGGTTTTATTTACATGAACTAGGCTTCCGAATGGAGGATTAGAGAACTAGGCAATTACCCATCTATCCATCCATCCATTCACCCACTGCACCATCTGTGCATCCATTGTAAGTCCATTCTGCTAACAGAACTTTAAGCTAGACCCTTGGCCAAATCCTGAGTATTAAGAGTCACATTTCTCATAATACACTGTCAGTCAGCGTAGTGTTATATCAAAGAAATGAGAATAGGCATTGAGGATCGTGGCTTCTTCTCCTATCATTTTTACTCACTTGCTGTGTGACTTTGGACAAATTTCTTCTCTTTTCTGAGCCTTCAAATGATTTAGAATTTGCCCTCCAGTTCTCAAATTTGCTGATTCTGCTCATGTAGTTAGTATCAGGCTGTCCACAAACATGTTCTGATACATTTGCTAGTCTGATTGTGAGCAAGACATACATAAATTGAAAGGCTGTGTCTTTATGCTTGCACCGATAGAAACTGGGAAGAGCTGTTGTTACTATGCCAGTCAGCACTTGAGTGCTTAATGTTGGTAACGATGATAATAACAGGGAAAGTATGAGCACTTGCACGTATAGAAGGACTATGTGATTATGATTTATAGAACTGAGCTAAAGAATAGTTGTTAAACTGTGGAAAGATTTTATAAACACCAAATGTAAAAGCATGTTCAGCTTTCCTATAGATGGCATGAAAGAATGCTCAATAATGGGTAAATATGCTTTTTTTGTGGCATGTGTGTGTCTTTAACAAATATTGACCTGTGCTTTACTGTTATATTTCAAAGTGTGAGTAAATCAAAATAAGGTGTGTTTATGGGATTCTCTTGTTTTATTATGTGTCATTTAATTTTTAATACCTAAGTGACACCTGATAGATTACCTAATCAAAAGAGGAGAATCATACATTGCATATAATCAGTTATTTTTGCCATATCACTGAAATTAGACTAACAGATGAGGAAAATAAATAAGATGAACTTTAAAAATGAAAATGCTTAGCCTTTGGAATTTTAGTTGACAGCTTTTGAAAATTAAATTATAAGTCAAGTCCTGATAGGTTTGGTATCTTCTTTGCAGCTTTGCCAATGATGTATTGCAGCTTTAATGGAATATCATTTATCATCTGATAATAACAAATGTAGTATTTCTGAGCTTGTCATCTCTTCTGTGATGACAAATAGTCCAACTTGTAGCGGTGATAATGGAATTTTATAATGATCTGTCCTAAACTGACTCAACTGCAGCCTGAGCTATTTTTCTTAAATCTCATAATGCCTATTACATGTAGATTACAACAGTCAGTGTTTCCCATCTAAGCACGGGAGCCCATCAGTGAATCCAGATTTTAGGCAAAAAGCCCAAAAGTATCAAATAATATTTACTTGTTTATCAAAATTATTCCTCTTAGGCTAATAAGAAAGCTTGTCAGAGACTGTTGGAAATGAGAAACTATAAAACCTAGAGGATAAAAAAAGGTGCTGAAAACTCTGTTTATCTCTTAAACAGTAGGTAGCATATTTAGTTTGCAGTTCTACCCCTCCAATCCATCATTTCGTAGAGATTTATTTAATGAAGGCCTAGTGCTGAGAACACGAGTTAGAGAGCCCAGGCGCCCTTCCACTTTATCTTGAAGCAGGATTTATTTTATGTCTTAACTCTTGGCTTGTCTGATATCATAGCCTTAGTTGATAACATAGTTGCACCTGTACATTCTGTAGTCAAAATCTCTTGCCCTCTTGCTTCTCTTCTAAAACTTCCAATCAGCCTGAGACATCGCAGAAAGCCTAGGTATGAAGGATATGAGCTTCTTAAAATATTCCATCGGTATGTGGATGTAACTATAGCAGCCATGATGCTCTGAAGGCCACCTCACAGAAAGAGACATTAGCAATATAATCAGGGGAGGCATCTCAGTGGACGCTGGAGGGTGCAATATTTCTCATTGCAGATCTGATTTTTACCCTTGTCTGAGAAGGTCTGATTTTCTGTCTGTGGTCACAGCAGACCAGCATATGGCAAAGGGACAGGCCCATGTGAAAGTCTCAGTTTTGACACTGAGGGAGCTGACTGGAATAAAGGGCAGAGAGCACTGTTGGTGGCACAGACTGATATGCAGATCGATGCCTAACAGGTGTAAGTGTTCACCTGGTGGGGACAGAGGAAGGTAAGGTGAGGTGTGCATTTCAGATGGGCTCTGATGACAGGGCCAGTGGGGACATTTCGTATCTACTCAGTCTTTGACCATGTGTTTCAATGTCATCATGGATGCAATCTTTCTTTTTCTTCTTCAGTGGAGTTTCACTCCAGCCCCTAAAGGATCTGATTCATTCCATGCTCTGGACTTTCTGCAGTATTTCTTTGTGGTGTGAGTGGGACTGCGATGGGGCCCATTGTCTATACAGCTGCAGAGGGACTGGCCCTCATGCTGCTGTAAAGCCCATGTTCCTTGCCTTTCTTGGGTCTTCACTTCCTTTTGCTTTTCCTTTTCCCATTCTCTCTTTTCCTCTCTCTTCCCTTCTCTTTTTCTTTCTTTTCTCTCTCTGCTCTTTTTCTCCCTTCCATTTTCTTTACACAAAGAATCACAAAGTAAGAAGCTGTAGGGGCATGTAAATAAGATAATGGGGTAAAGCGGGGGAATTAGTAACTGTCTGTCTCATTTAAAGAACATCCCAAGTCCAGTTAATTGTTGCCAGGTGGAAAGAGCAGCCACAGATGGCCAGATCGAAAAACTGTGCAAGAGAAGCTGGAAATCTGGTTTTTCTATTAAGACTATATTTTGAAATATTGAAAACGACTTCAATGTAAAATAAATTATTATGGGGACTGAAAAAAATAGAATTCAGGACAAGGGCCACCTCTGTGTGAGCTATGATTTAGAGACTCTGCTTGGGTGACCTTTTCTGCTCCATTGACATCAAGCACCTATTACTCAGGAACCAGTCTCCCCAAGTGTGTGGGATCAGCTTCCTACTCTCTCTTGTCTTGTATCTATATTTCCCAGTGTCTGCCAAATGCTTCACAGACATTTGAAGCTCAAAATATTGAGAGAGAGAGTCTTCATTTAAATGGAGGGCTTACTTCCGAAAGAGTGGGAAATAAGATCAAGTAGATTGGGGGTTGGGGTTTAGGGAACTTTCATGACAAGACGGGAATTTCAACTTGTTAACCAATTGGGAGCCATTGTAAATCCATAAGTAGGAAAGTGACACAAGAGAGGGACAATTTAGGAAGGTGAGTCTAGGACTGTATATGGGATAAAAAAAAGAAAAAAAAAAAACAACAGGGAGAAATGAAGTATGAGCAGTGAGGAACTGGATCAGAACTTCAGCACTAAGGATGGAGATGTGGATGTGAAATGAGAGAAATTCAGAAGACAGAGATGACTGGATTTGAAACATTTAACATGGAGAGTTAAAAATCTGGAAGAGACTGATGATAAATCTTGTGGAAATGCAGCAGCTGGGCAATGGAGCCCTCTGGTAGGAGAGATAAAATGATGTCCTGACTGGTTTGACAACTTTTCCCTTCATCTGAATTGTTCCTGGAGTGTTTGGTGTTGATCTGAGTCAATTATACTATAGGCCTTATAAAGGCAGGAAACACCATTATATCCAATATTTTAATTGTGGGGAAACTCCTCAGAGCCAAGAACTGTTGTAGGGGCAGAGACTCAGAGATGAGCAAGGTAAGATCCCTGCCCATGAGAAACTCAGAGACCATAAAGAAGATTAATGGTGTAGATTTCAACAGAGAGAGAACTAGAGTGAAATAAGAAGATGGGTCTGTGACCTTGGGGGAGTTATACAACTTTGCTTCATTTTCTTTATCTGTTAAATGGGCATAAGCCCTTCCCTACCTAACTCATTGAGTTGCTATGCTACGGTGACCAACTGTCCTGTTTTGCACAGGACTAAAGTGTTTCCTGGGACACAAGACGTTCAGTGCCAAAACTGGTACAGTCCTTGGCAAACCAGAACCTTGGTCACCTTACATAAGGCATGAACATTATAACACATGTGGAAGTCCTTTAGAAAATACAAAGACCTACAAAAATAGGAGGTAGTGCAGCTTGCTAGGAATGCCTTCTAGATGTGCTGGAGCAGGATGGGAAAATTCAAATCTGAAAACAGATGTTTAAAATCCAGTCACAGAGGGTGGCTTTTCCAATGATATCTCTCATCAGTATATGTAATTTTTACCTATTTCTCTAAATTTCAAATAATAGGCTGCTTGGTATTTGATTAGTACTCCTGAGTTTTGCCTGAAAGGTATTTATGAAGAATTAGGTCAATTATAAAGCCTTGCCACTTTTCCCCAAAATGTACAGGGTAAATAAAGACGAAGTCTTAAATCAATGATGAAGATTTTTCCTATTGCCTGGAAAACAATAAATTTTCCAGATAAACCAGAGTAAGAGAAAAACTTTCAGTATCTGTGGTTTTTAAATTTGTTTTATGATGACTTTGAAGTCCTATTGCTATGGACTTTATGTTTAAGAAATTGTGAACTTGTCAGCAAAATCTCCAGAAGTGGTGAAAGAAAAAAGAAAAGAAGAACTTAGAAATCTTGGGCAGTGACATCATAGTTATATTTAAAAGGAAGTTGTGATCTTAAGAATTAATGAATGAACAATCTCTATATTCTTTTGATGATAAAACCAAGATGTTACCATCAAGAGGGAGGTTGAAGCCCACAGCATTGTCTCTTATACCCAGCAGTGGTGACACAGTGTAGAAGCATAACATGGCAGCCCTGGATAACATGAAATATTTGGAGAGCTTCCTAATTAAGCCCACAGCCAAGATCACTATCTGTATTTTATCAAAGTGGAGATAACACTTCAGTAATTACCTGGAAAGAAAGGGAAAATGTTTTGAGTTCTATTACCACTGAGATCTCTCCAAAGAATCTTGTGGTGAATTCTGGCTTTTCCACTTATAATCACCCAGTTGTGATTGGTTTAGACATAGCAGATTCTATCCCCAAAACATCCAGCCCAGCTTCTGTTTGACAGGCCTTCTAAAACTATTCTATCGATAAATTTGTATAGAGAATGTGTATTAGATTAGGTGCAGTGGGAGATGGCACAAAAAATATAGCCTGGATATTGTCCCAGGAACTTGCTATCTAAGTGGAAAATAGATCTGTACCTGTGGGAAATTAAATAATCTGAGGTTAAGTGCCAGATAATCTGTACAAGCAAATAAGTGCTATAGTAGTTTGGGGAGTGGGGGGCACGGTGGCTTGCAAAATGGGTAGGATCTGAAAAGAGGAGCTCTAGATAGTCCCTTGGCCAGAGAGAAGCTACGTGCTTGCCTTTCCCCCCTGTTAAAGCAAGGGAGGGACAGCTCAGATCTCTCTCTCTCTTTCTCTCTCAGGTGCAGCCCTAGCTGTGAGTCAAGACTTTAATTCAGATTGTCACAGGCTGGGAATGACATCCCTCACTTGGTAACTTATGAACCAGTATCATGATTTTGGCATCCCTGTAGCCTTGTTCTGTAATTTACTTAACATTTCTTTTAAAATGGATAAGTTGACACATCTTTTTCTTTATCTCTTGATGTAGTTTTGGGTACCCATTAGAAACCCCAGAGTTAATATGAAGATTATTTTAAAGTGACGACATTTGAGATTCAACAGATGCAGAAAGAAGCCTTCTTGGAGCTTCCCTTATCTGACTAAAAGCAGCAACTTTGGGACATAAATCTGCCATAAAAACCATCTTTGGGGTGGATCTTCTCCCCAAAAAGGAGAACACAAATAAAACCTACCCCAAATCTCTTCTCTGCGGGAGTTTTATGGCCCTAAAGGAGACAGACCGCTCATACCTATAAAGACAAACATTGTCAGAAACTTTCTTTTTATCGAGATGTAACGGTGCTTAACGTTATATTGCTTTCAAGTGTATAACATAATGATTATATGTATGTATGTGTATATATATATATACACATACATACATATATTGCAAGATGATTTCCACAATAAGTCTAGTTAACACCCATCACCATATATAGTTACAAATTTTTTTCTTGTGATGAGAATTTTCAATACCTACTCTCTTAGCAGCTTTCAAATATACAATACAGTGTTGTTAACTGTAGTCCCCATGCTGTACATCATATCCCCATGACACTTATTTTATAGCTGGAAGTTTGTACTCTTTAATCCTCTTCCCCCATATTTACCACCCCCCACCTCCACCCCCCTGCCCCTGCCTCTGACAACTACCAATCTGTTCTCTGAATGAATGAGCTCATTTTTTGTTTGTTTGGTTTTTGTCTTTTGTTTCTATTTTAGATTCCATATGTAAATGAGATAATACAACATTTGTCTTTCTTTGTCTGACATATTTTACTTAGCATAATGCCCTCTGGGTCCATCCATGTTGTCACAAATGGCAAAAGTTATGGCTGAATAATATTTCATTATATATATCATGTGTGGTATATATGTATATATATCACATTTTCTTTATCCATTCATCCGTTGATGAACACTTACGTTGCTTCCATATCTTAGCTATTGTAAGTAATGCTGCAGTAAACAAGGGGGTGCATATATCTTTACGGGTTAGTGTTTTTGTTTTCTTTGGATAAATACCTAGAAATGGAATTCCTGGATCATATGGTAGTACTATTTTTAAACCCATAGAAACTTTCTTATATCTTGTTTGTTCTCCTAAAAACCCATTTCTATCCTAAAGAAACCTGTTTGTTCTTGCCATTGGAGCCTTTTCTCTCCGCTCCCTTTCCCCTACTCAGTTAGGTATAAATCTCCAAATTTTATCCACCTCTTTGAGTTATTCATCACTGAGCACTCCTGTGTGTATATATGTTGCATGTGTAAATTAACTTTTTTCTCTCTTTTTTTTTTTGGATTTCCACATTTCTGAATTCTATTTTATTTTAGTTTTTAAACATTTTTATTGGAGTATAATTGCTTTACAATGGTGTGTTAGTTTCTGCTTTATAACAAAGTGAATCAGTTATGCATATACATATGTCCCCATATCTCTTCCCTCTTGCGTCTCCCTCCCTCCCACCCTCCCTATCCCACACCTCTAGGTGGTCACAAAGCACCGAACTGATCTCCCTGTGCTATACGGCTGCTTCCCACTAGCTATCTATTTTACATTTGGTAGTGTATATATGTCCATGACACTCTCTCACTTCGTCCCAGCTTACCCCTCCCCCTCCCTGTGTCATCAAGTCCATTCTCTACATCTGCATCTTTATTCCTGTTCTGCCCCTAGGTTCTTTAGAACCTTTTTTTTAGATTCCATATATATGTGTTAGCATACAGTATTTGTTTTTCTCTTTCTGACTTACTTCACTCTGTATGACAGACTCTAGGTCCATCCACCTCACTACAAATAACTCAATTTCCTTTCTTTTTATGGCTGAGTAATACTCCATTGTATATATGTGCCACATCTTCTTTATCCATTCATCTGTTGATGGACACTTGGGTTGCTTCCATGTCCTGGCTATTGTAAATAGAGCTGCAATGAACATTTTGGTACATGCCTCTTTTTGAATTATGGTTTTCTCAGGGTATATGCCCAGTAGTGGGATTGCTGGATCATATGGTAGTTCTATTTTTAGTTTTTAAAGGAACCTCCATACTGTTCTCCATAGTGGCTGTATCAATTGATATTCCCATCAACAGTGCAAGAGGGTTCCCTTTTCTCCAAACCCTCTCCAGCATTTATTGTTTGTAGATTTCTTGATGATGGCCATTCTGACCGGTGTGAGATGATACCTCATTGTAGTTTTGATGTGCATTTCTCTAATGATTAATGATGTTGAGCATTCTTTCATGTGTTTGTTGGCAATCAGTATATCTTCTTTGGAGAAATGTATGTTTAGGTCTTCTGCCCATTTTGGGGTTGGGTTGTTTGTCTGCTTGTAAATTTTGGAGATTAATCCTTGTCAGTTGCTTCGTTTGCAAATATTTTCTCCCATTCTGAGGGTTGTCTTTTGGTCTTGTTTATGGTTTCCTTTGCTGTGCAAAGGCTTTTAAGTTTCATTAGGTCCCATTTGTTTATTTTTGTTTTGATTTCCATTTCTCTAGGAGGTGGGTCAAAAAGATCTTGCTGTGATTTATGTCATAGAGTGTTCTGCCTATGATTTCCTCTAAGAGTTTGATAGTGCCTGGCCTTACATTTAGGCCTTTAATCCATTTTGAGTTTATTTTTGTGTATGATGTTAGAGAGTGTTCTAAATTCCTTCTTTTACATGTAGCTGTCCAGTTTTCCCAGCACCACTTATTGTAAAGGTTGTCTTTTCTCCATTGTATACTCTTGCCTCCTTTATCAAAGATAAGGTGACCATGTGTGTATGGGTTTATCTATGGGCTTTCTATCCTGTTTCATTGATCTATATTTCTGTTTTTGTGTCAGTACCATACTGTCTTGATTACTGTAGCTTTGTAGCATAGTCTGAAGTCAGGGAGCCTGATTCCTCCAGCTCTTTTTCTTTCTCAAGCTATTTGGGGTCTTTTGTGTTTCCATACAAATTGTGAAATTTTTTGTTCTAGTTCTGTAATTTTTTTCTCCTATTAGTCTGTCTTTTATCAGTTTAATTCACAGGCCTCTAGAATAAGAAACTAAGAGGGTAGAGGAAAAGTTGTTTCTCCTCCCCAACATAGTAATTTCCTCCCTGATAGTTATGTTTTTCTTTTTTTCCCCTAAATGCAAATTGAAGTATGTAACAATTAAAATAAAACACATGATACTTTGGCAAACAGTGTGCTGGAAAGGCATCATATGGGGGAAAAGGGTAATAAATACCACTCTAGCTATAGAGTATTTGGTAGCAAAATCTCAATGACATTCACAACAGCCTAGGGCAAATTCCCTAGTCAGGGAGGCAGGGATCACATGTAGTAATATGTATACATTCACTGTCCCCTCCCCCCACCACCCCTGCTCCTTGGCCTTCTGAGAAGAGGTCTCTTAGCTTGCCCAGTGCCTGACCCTTCTTATGATGTTTGTGGTTATAGGTAAGGCAGAGAACTGAAGAAGTAAGCCATTCTTGGTTCTTTTACTAGATACTGTGTTTGGGGTGGGAAGAGAAATGTAAGAGGAAGGGAGGGAGGGAGGGAGAGAAAAGTAGAGGGAGGGAAGGAAGAGGGGGAATGAGAGAGGTGGAGAGGAGAGTAAGGGGGAGGAGAAGGGAGGAGATAGAGGTGAGTTTTGAGAGAGTTGGGATTTTGGAGGGAGAAAGATGAGATTGAGGGCAGCTGCTCTTTTGTGAGAGAGAACGTGAGAGAGATTACGAAAAAACTTGGTAATTTTTATAAATATATGAATGTAATTCTTTGTTATCTCTTAATGAGACTTCAGTAAAGAATGAAGTTGCCTTTCAGTATATTTATGCTGTTAGACTGATACTTTTTAAAAACCTGATATCATGCTCAGACTGACCATGAGGCAACTTAACTTGAATGGATAAAGGAGATGTGGTGTATATGAATACAGTGGAATATTATTCAGCCATAAAAAGGCTGGAAATCTTGCCATTTGCGACAACATGGATGGACTTCAAGGGCCTTATGCTAAGTGAAATAAGTCAACCAGAAAAAGGTAAGTACCTGATGATCTCACTTATGGAATTACACACACACATACGCACACACAAAACTGAGCTCATGGATATAAAGAAGAGATTGGTGGTTGCCTCGTGAGGAGAATGGGCGAAATGGGTGAAGGGGGTCAAAGGTACAAATTTCCAGTTATAACATGAATAAGTCATGGGATGTAACGTACGTCATCTTGACTGTAGTTAATAATACTGTATTGCATATTTGAAAGTAGCTAGCAGAGTGGATCTTGAAAGTTCTCATCAAGAGAAAAAAAAATTTGTACGGCGATAGATGTTAACTGGACTTACTGTTTTGATCATTTTGCAATATATACTAATATAGAATCACTACACTGAACATGTGAAATGAATATAACCTTATGTCAATTATACCTCAATTTTAAAAAAGCAAAAGCAAAAAGAAGAAACAGACAAAGCTGAGTTCTAGTTCTGACTGCATCATTTATTAGCTGTCTGACTTGAGGAAGTTACTGAAATTCTCTGAGCTCAGTTTCCTCCTCTGTAAAATGGGGCTAATTATAGCACCTCTTGGGGTATTAGGGGAATTAAATTAAGGGAGTCACGTAAAGGTGCTTATCACAGCAGCTGTCACATAATAAGCACTCAATAAATACAGTTAAGCGTGGGTGCACTGTCCTCCCCTCCCCCACTACCCCATTGGTCTATTATTGTCATTGTTGCTGCTGTTAACTTTGTCCCTCCCTCCTCTTCCCACCACTCCCATCTGACTTGGACTTCCTAAAGGATGAGAATCTGCTCCTTCTTCATCAGACTGGTAACTTAAAGGGCAGGCAGTCCACCCTGCTCGAGGGCAGAGTCTGCTTTGTGCGGCCTCGGTGCTCTCCCTCACCACCCAGGGCTAGCCTCTGACACAGCGGGACCTCCCATCAGCCTGCCTTTGCAGGAAATCATTGGTCACCCAGACTGGCCAGGGGTTAATGTCCCTTCCTGAGCAGCCCTGGTATCATCATATTACCACGATCCAACGCCTGCCAGCAGATACCCTGGGTCCCTGCAGACTCCTGTCCATCACTGCTCAGAGCTCTGCCTTGCCCCTGACCCCAGCAGGCAGCCAGAGCAGGGCCAGCGGTGCCCTTTCGGCCTCTGAGTGTTGTTTTGCTGTTACCAGAGAGTAGACGTTAGGAGTAGTTTGGAGTATTTTGGCCTCCTGTCCATACCCAGGACACGCAGTGAACTTCTTTCCCCTGCGTACTAGCGCTGCTCTAAGATGCCAGGAGAGGCTCAGAGGAAGACCTCTCTAACCTGTTCTCACAGCCCTAAAATCCTTAGAGATGGGCAAGCAGGCCTTTGCCCTATCCTTGCCTTTAGGGGCCCAGTTGCTTTGGGACGCCATGTTGGAAATTTTCTAAGTACCCCACCTGTGCCTGGGACTCTTCTGGTGGGGTAGCAGAGCCAGGTGGGGATTCACATGGGCCCAGTCTGGGTTCCTCTGTTTCGGGGCACTGTCTGACCCTCTATTTGCTGAGCTTCACATGTGGGGTCAATCAGATGTCCTTGCTTCTAGGAAGGTGGCCTGGTAGCTGATTGCTCCCACTGCTGGCACCATATTTGTTTTCATAGGATCGTGTGAGATTCTGCATCCAGAATGGTGCTGACATCCTCATTTTGAATGACTCACATCAGGTATATGACAGCTCTGGGCTACCAACAGTCCACGGCAGACCTGTGTGGCTTAGCCACACATGTAGGCCATGTACACGTTCTCTACTCTCCATGTTCCCACTGCAGTGCCCCCTCGGGTCCATAGCCCCTGAAGGTGGCAGCCCCAAACCTGACACCCAAGTTGGTCACCCCATCCCTTCCACAGGCTTCCCATTAAGTATCAGGGTAGCCACACCTATCTCCTCCTCCTCCTCCCATGTAGTCTTTTGCTTCAGATGGATGTGGCAAAGTCATGCCCTTCCAGGTCATTCTCAAGCGACGCCAGACAAGAGATGGAACACTTTCGTTTGCATTTCTTAAGAATAAGCTATGTCACAGGGAATGAGGGAGAGAATGTAAGTGCTGGGACATCAGATGGAGAATTAAACCAGAAACTGAGGCGTTGGAGCCAAACATGGACCATTTTAGTAATATATATTCTAAATCTTTCCATTTTTGTATGTATGATAGATTGCTTAGGTATTATAACTATTAGATTATGTATTTTAAACTATGACTAAAACTTATATGAATATGTTTTCATTAGCTATTATAACTTAGGGTTCCCCTAGACATTGGTCCTTCAAATATCATCTTTATTATTCTTGCTATGTCTGTAAACCCCTGTGTTATTGTGAGTGTGAGTCTTTTAATTTTGCTTCCTGAATGCTAATTCCTATCCTTAAAATACCAAAGTTGATTATGAAAAGTAATAATAAAAAAAGATACACATTTATGTAATTGAAAACATGGGTTGGGTAATAACTATATTCAAAGTGGTTTTAAATCAAATCCCTATTTATGACTTAGCTTTGACCTCAGCAATAATATCTACAAATTCATGGGTTTGGTGCACATTGCCTCCAGATCATAACTTTGATGCATGTTTTGTAATGCATTAAAAATAAGTATATCATTTAAACTTTAAAAAGTGTATTTATCTGACATCTTAAATCATCTTGAGTGGCATTACAGGTATACATTCCATACCTAGAAAACACTGTTTCAGTTGTCCCTGTGGATGATTCTGCTATTCAGAGAGAAAATATCCGTCCTTTTTTCAAGTTTGTGCACATAGGAGAATGTGCTAGTGATGGTCGGGGTGGGAGCTTAAGAAACTTGAGCTGTATTTCTAGCTGTGGCACAAAATGTCTGTGTGATGTTGGCAAAGTCCCTTCCCCTCTCTGGGCCTCAGTTTCTTCATCTGCTTAGTGAAGAGGGGATAGGGCCCTCCAAGCCCTTCCATCTGTGACCCTCTAGATTGCTTGATTCCCCTGCAGTTAAGTCAAGTGTGTTTAAGTAAGCAAGCCACCTCCTGCTTGCCTCATTCAGCCTCTTATCTTAATAAGTAATGAGTGTGCCAAGGGCTGACAATGACATATTTTGAAAATAGTTATAATGCATGGCTGGCAGAGGACCTGTTGGGCATTGACAAATTACACAAACAGAGATGATGAGGAGTGCATCAAATATTAACGGCCCAGGGCCCAGACGGTAATGGAGAACTTACCTGTATCTTACATAGGCCTACTCATGTTCGGCTGAAGGGAACATTTCTTTTCAGCCTCTCCAGGCAAGTGTAGGGCTGGCTCTCAGGAAAATGGAGAAGAAGCCAAAGTTGGTTTTTCAGACCCTTAACTGTGGTTTAATATATTCCTAGAGGCTACTTGAGAGTCAAACTCTTTTAAGTATACCCTGTTATTCCTTATGTGAATGTCATAAATTGGATTTCTGTTCCTGGATGCTGATTCCTATTTTAAAAGTACAAAAGTGACTAGGAAAAGTATTGAAAACGAATAATAAGATTACAAGATTACATACTTAAAAACATGTACTGAGAACGTATCCCTAATATTTTAATCTAAAAGCAAGAATGCTTCATTCGTATTGGGGGGTTATTCAACATAGGCATCTTCTTAAACATTAGTACAATAAAATATAAACCTTTTTTCCAGTAATTATTTAAACTGGTCTTTTCACTCCAAGTGCCTTTGAACTGAGTTCAAATTCAAAGTCATGGTGTCCAAAATATTCACAAAATATTTGACTTGAAGAGGCTGGAATTCTCCATGGTAGATTTTTCATCAGTATCTCTTGCTCTTCTCCATCAGTGAGATCTTGACAGGTCTTTACTATGAGCAAATAACCATATTCTAGCCCAGGTAGGATTATCAGGTTTGCAAATGAAAATACAGAATTCCCAGTTAATGTTGAATCTCAGATGAACAAAGAATATGTTTTAGTATGCATGTTCCAAGCAATATTTGAGACATATTAAAAATCATTTGTCATTTGTCTGACGTAAAAATTTAACTGGGCATTCTATATTTTATCTGGCTACCCTAAACCCAAGGTTGGCAAACTTCTTCTATAAAGGGCCAGTTAGTAAATATTTTAGGCTTTGTGGGCCATGATAACTACTTAACTCTCACAGCCGCAGAAAATAATTGTGTAAATGAATGGGCATGGCTGTGTTTCAATAAAATTGTATTTGTGGACACTAAAATCTAAATTTCATCAGATTTTCATGTGTCATGAAATATTATTATCCTTTTGACTTTTCCTCAATCGTTTAAAAATGTAAAAGCCACTGTGGCCTTGCAGGCTGTACAAAAACTCTCAGCAGGCCAGATTTGGCCTACGAGCCTAATTTACCACCCCATGTAAAACCTTTAAAGGTGCAGCTACTGTCTAGTTTGGGCTGCTATAACAAAGTACCACAGACTGGGTGGCTTATTAACAGCAGATATCTATCTCTTACTATTCTGGAGGCTGGAAACCTAAGATCACAAGTGCCAACTTGGTCAGGTTCTGAAAGAGCTCTCTTCCCAGTTTGCAATTGCTCATCTTCTTGCTGTGTCCTCACATGGTGGAAAGAGGGCAGCTAACTAGCTCTTTGGCCTCTTCTTAAAAAGAGACAAATCACATTCATGAGGGCTCCATTCTCATGACCTAATTACCTCCCAAAGGCCCCACCTCCAAATACCATCACATTGGGATTAGGGTTTCAATATAATGAATATTGGGGGCACACAAATATTTGGTCCATTGCAGCCACCATCTAAGTTTTTGGAGTCATCACTGACTTCATGGTTAAGGTTGCTCAAAATGAATTGAAGACCTAAATGCAAGACCTGAAACTATAAAACTGCTAAAAGAGCACATAGGCAAAACACTCTGACATAAATAGTAGCAGTATGTTTTTGGATCTGTCTCCTAAGGCAAAAGAAATAAAGGCAAAAATAAGCAAATGGGACCTAACGAAACACAAAAGCATTTGCACAGAAAAGGAAATCATTGACAAAATTAAAAGACAACCTACTGAATGGGAGAAAATATTTGCAAGTGAAATGACTGAAAAGGGTTAATGTCCAAAAGATATAAACAGCTCATACAACTCAATATATATATATTTAAAAAACCAATTAAAAATGGGCAGGAGACCTGAATAGACATTTATCTAAAGAAGACATACAGATGGCTAATGGGCACATGAAAAGATGCTCAACATCACTAATTATTATAGAATTGCAAATCAAAACAATGAGATATCACCCCACACCTGTCAGAAAGGCTATCATCAAAAAGTCTACCAATTAGAAATGTTGGCAAGGATGTGGAGAAAGGGGAGCCTTTGTACACTGTTGGTGGCTATGTAAAGGTGCAGCATTTCCATAATGAAAATAGTATGGAGTTTCCTCAAAAAAACTAAAAATAAAACTACAATATGATTCAGCAATTCCACTCTTGGGTGTATATCCAGAAAAAATGAAAACACTATTTTTAAAAGATATATGCACCCTAATATTCATAGCAGCATTATTTACATAGCCAAGCTGTGGAAGCAACTCAAGTGTCCTCTAACAGACAAATGGATAAGATGTGAGATGTGAGATCTATATCTCTGTCTGTCTATCTATCTATCTGTCTATCTATATCATTTATCTATCTATAATGGAATATTGGTCAACTGTAAAAAAGAATGAAGTTCTGCCATTTTCAGCAATGTGGATGGACCTAGAGAATATTATGCTGAGTGAAATAAATCACACAGAGAAAGACAAATACTACATGATTTTAATTATATATGAAATCTAAAAAAATAAAACAAATGAATGTATACAGCAAAACAGACACAGGGTCACAGATATAGAAAACAAGCTAATGGTTACCAGTGGGGAGAAAGAAGGGGCAAGGGTCAAGATAGGGGTATAAGACTAAGAGATACAAACTACTATGTATAAAATAGATAAGCAACAAGGATATATTGCACAGCACAGGGAAATATAGCCATTATTTTGTGATAACTTTTAATGGAATATAATCTATAAAAATACTGAATCACTATGCTGTACACCTGAAACTAATATAATATTTAATTTAATTATACCTCAATTTAAAAAAAACAAAGACAGTATGAGAACAAAACAGTACTTAAATGGAGAAATAGAAAATCTGAACAGACCATTTACTAGTAACTAGTAAAGGGATTGAATCAGTAATCAAAAATCCCTCAACAAAGAAAAATCCTGGACCAGATGGCTTTACTGGTAAATTCTACCAGACATTTAAAGAAGAACTAATACCAATTTTCCAATTTCAGGCGGTAGCTTGACCACATCACACTCTTCCCCCTCCTACACATGTGCACACACACCTTATGATGCTCCACCCTTTACCATTAGAGATTTATATTATGCCATGACCGAAGTAGATCATTCCATGAGTTCTCTGCTTTTCATTTCTATTTTGATACAAAGTTTGCAGGGAGCAAATAGAATTTTGACTTATGTTCCATAATTTATGTAGCTGATTTCTTGTAAAATCATGTTTCATGTCCTGTCACATTACATTTACCTTATATTTACCCTGCTCTGGGCAGCTTGGACATTGATCATGACGTGTGGCTGGAGAGTGGAGCTCTGGCACCTCAGCAGGGCAGGTGGGAAGGTGTTTAGGGGAAGGGGCTCTATTGGCTTGTACCCTCTAGGCAGCTGCCTCATCCAGCAAGGCATGGAGCCAGTCTGGGCCAGGTGATGCAAGTATGCTGAGATGTAAAATCCTTCTGTAGCTCAGATGACATGCTAAAGAGGTGTGTGATATGATAGACACATGAAGGAGAAAGGGACGGAGGGAAGGAGAGAGGTAGGAGGGCACCTCCTTTCCATTTAGCCCCATCTTGGAGGTTCAGGGATGGGCCTCTTTCACAGGCACCCTCCACTGCTACCTTGCATTTCCTTCAGTTGAGCTGAGATAGGCCTCTTGTAGCTTCAGAAATGGAAGCATAGGAGACCCTTTTATGCCCTTGGGAATTTGAAATAATTCATCCCAGAGCAGTTTTCCCCAGTAGGATGGGGAATGATGGAAGAAGTTCCCTCTGGAAGAATGCATCTGCAGAGCTCCTCCTGGAGAATTGCTGAAGCTTGTTGTCCCCAAACTCCTGTCCAGTTCCTATGCCAGAGTGACACATTCTAGCCCCAACCTTGTGAGACCAGGAGGACAGGGCCAAGGGCTTGTGCTGTCCCTCTCTTCAGAATGTTCCCCATAGTCCTAGATTAGGTCTGAGCAACTTTCTTTGTTCCATTTGACCTTTACCAAAGCTGAGTGACTCGATGGTCACCTGACCTAAGCTGAGCCAATCAGCCTCCCTCAAAACTCTGAGTGGCAGGGAAAACACAGCTGGGTGATATTGCCCTTGGAACGATAAGGCTATGTGGAGTTAGGGTCACAAGGAGCAACATCTGAATAAAACTTGCAGAGTTTTGGAGAAGCAGAAAAAAGGGTCTCAAAAAGGAAGAGTCTACAGGGAGAATGGAATGGGCTTGCAAAGAGAAGCAGAAATGGGAGGTCAGGTTGTTCCCAAAATAAGGAGACAAAAAGAAGAGCTGGCTGGTAAGTTTCCAGTTCCCATAAGGACCAGTTGTATTTCCACAGAGAGGTTTCACAAAATTTTCCTGCATCCTTTTAATAAATTCCTTATTGCCAAAGCCAGCTTGAGTGAGTATCTGTTTCTAGAAATAAAGTGATCCTTCAGACTGGGTTGTAAAATTTGATGTCATAGGGGAAAAGGTAACCCCTCTGGTTTGTGTCCTAGAGTCATTGCCAGTCTTCAGCATATGGTTTAAGGAGGGAGGGGGATCTCTAGGTCCCAATTCTCTCTTCTTCTGGCATGCCATCTTGCTGTAAATCACAGCATTAGAGAACCATTCCTTTGGGATTGGGATTTGTCTCTCAAGGAACTTGGCTCAGTGTTACTCAATAAACTAAAATGAGCCACTCAGGGATGATTAACTTGCAGGGTTTTTTTCTTGGGATAGGGTGGTGACAGGTGAGTGTACAGGTCTGCAAAAATGAGACTCCAGATGGCAAGCTCAGAGACATTCTGCATCACCCCACTCTCTTTAGCTAACATCAGCCTCACTTTTATTGAAATCATTCCAACAAAAGGATTCTTCATATATCTATAAAATCATAAACTCAGAGCATTTCCTCTGGAGGCCATGGGGACTTATGACCTCCTTTTCAAGATGTCAAAGCAAACACCAGCTCTCCTCAGCGAGCAGGGATTGCCAGGGTTATACTCTGTGACTCGTTTTTTCCTGAGTAGTTTGGTTTATTTATCTGGTGAAAGGAAGATTGCAGGGGAAGAAGGTCTGTGGGTGCCCTCTCTAAGGCAGGATGGCCCTCTCAAATGCCTTTGGGTGAGTAATATAAAGGCACAGAGTGGGCCAGTTAGGAATGGGGGCAAACTGGGGGAGGTAAGAAGTGCTTAAAGAATTTCAAATTAGAAATAGAAAAAGAAGGAATGAAAGTGCAGACCAAGGAAACTACCTCTGAAAGGCTGAATTTGTCTTATGGGTTGTCTGTCAGTTTATAACCTTTGTCCTGTGATTTCCTCTGGTGCTGAAAGTTTAATGCTTCAAAGTTTGTCTTTGGGTGTGAGGAGAAGCTAAGATGAACCAGTGGGTGAAGACCGAAAATTCTTGCTGAGAATGGGGAGTTATTTGTAATTCCTATTGGGAATTGATAGTAATGCTGATTGTGGGGGAGAAGTCTGGGTATAGAAGTAATTTTTCCCTCTCCCTTTCCGTTTTCCTTCCCATCCTATACTTCCATTCCTTTTCCTACCTGCTCCATGGAGCCTTCTGTGATTTTTCTTGGGCAGGGCCAACAATTTCTGTTCAGTGACCCCTGTTCTACATGGAAGCTTGGTGGAGGCCCAGAGAAATGGCATGTGAATAATGCCATGGCTTTGTGCCAAGTACAGTTGCATCTGTCATTGAGGATTTCCCGTGGCCTGGACCACATGTTCTGCGGCACTCAGAGAAGCTCAGTAATGAGCTGATGTTCTTGGCATGCAGGTGGGCTGAGATCATGCGTCCCAGATACTAGATCTGATGGCCTCGTTAGTGGTCCTTCTCATTTGCTCAATGTGAGGCATCTCTCCAAATAATGCCCTGGGCCAGGCATCCTTCTAGAGCCTCCACGTGAGTTCCAGAGCCTGCCACAGCCCAGGCTGTGATGCCTGACTTAATAATTCTTGTTGCTTTCTCCTTCTGAGTGTCACCAAAAATCTTCCCCTAGGATGATGATATTAGAGATTTGGATAAGGCTTTGGTTTTTCTATTATTTTTTTAAATCATGGAAATGGCAAATACATTGAGAAAAATCTGGCACCAGCTGAGTTTAAAATTTTCACATAAATTGTGCCAAAAGATGGTTTTACATTACCATATTCTGTATTCTATTTTACCTCCTCTGCCTTTCTGTTGTCCAACAGGACAAGCCTAGGCCTAAGCCTATACAAACTAATTTCATCCTGACCCTGATTAAAATTTCCCTCCAGCAAACCTGAGAAACAGCTGTTTCTCAGTGAATGGCCCCCAGCACACCCCAGCCATCCTGTCATCCCCAGAGGCCATTCCTCAGAAGCCAGCTGTTGTGAGTGAGAAGATGAAAGGTGTCAGTCCCATTGGTAATGCTGGTAATTTAGGGGAGGCAACAAGATTCTTTGTTTTATCCTTTCAAGTGGAGCATATAGTCGCTATGTTTGGGGGAGGAGTCATCATTTCCGTTCCTGCTGGATGGGGAGAAAGGATCCCTCAATCTCTTTAGTTAGAAGAGCACGTTCTTTTTCCTGATATGCAGGGTTGGTTTATTTTGGAATGCCAGCTTTTCTTTGTTCCCCTCTGTTTTTGTTGTCCTGGCATTACAGTCGTTGCCGTTTAACACGTTAAATTATGGAGGGAGCTGGAGTTTTAGTTTATCAACCTGAGGCCCTGAAAGAGTTTCATTGAGCCTCCAAAATAAAGCTGGTAAAGCTGACTATGAAAAAGACAAGAAGATTCCTGGTGATCTAGTTACAGGAGAAACGGTGCTTTGGCTTACAAATGGGAGTCTGGAGCCTTTCATTACCTTAGTTTCTGACCTGCCTTGCAGGGTATATTCTTTTAGTTCATGCAGGTGGGTGTAATTTAAGGAGAAGACGCCAGACACTCTATTTCATGCTATACTTTTAATCCATCTGTCATCATCCATTCTCCTCCTTCTTAATAATAACTAATATGTGTGGACTGAAGTACCATTTGTGAAACATCCATTATTTCATTTTGAGGAACTAGGGGCTTAAGGGAGTTTGACTGACTTGGCCAGCATTCTCTGTCAGTAGATGGTAAAGACAGACCCAAATTCCACAGCACAGTGTTCTACATGGCATACAAGTCCAAATTGAAACATAATTTTAGGAGAAAAGTCTCAGGAATACATCATTTTTAAAAAAGCAAAAGTTTTAGGAACTGAAGATTTAAATAAATACATAGCATATATGCGCTATATAGTGTGTATATATATATATATCCCCACGTGTGTGTGTGTGCATGTATATGTGTGTGTATATTCACATAGTTGTATATAGTAAGGGAAGCATAATCCTGAACTAAGTAACTAATTTATACTAAAGTATAAATGACTGGGAATACTTTTCCTCCCAGAGAAGTTTCTTCAAGTACACTTGTTTAAAGATGACTAGAAGGGCAGTGTTTAGCCTGAGGGAATGCATAGCAAATGCTATAATTTCATAATTAATATAATTATATTATTAATATAAAATAATAATATACAGTATATGTATATACATACATATATATATTCTCGGTAGTTTGATGCAGTGTCAGGTTATTGAGAAAGATCATTTGTCTCAGGCAAAAGACGTTACCTTTCCTAAATTACAGTCTTCAAATCACATGAAGGTTGTATTTTTTGTTTGTTTTGTTTTGTTTTTGAAGGTTACATTTTAAGATGCACATTGGACAGCAAATTGTTCTTTGTTTTTATGTTATGATTAATTGGAACTACTGCATTCATTCATTTAGTTAATAAGCACATTTTGGGCACTTAATCAGGCAATGTTCTAGGAACTGAAAGTATGAAGATCACTAAACCAAGCATTGCTTCCAAAGGAATATGACATGAATGGGCCTAGGGAAATTTCTGAGTTAGTGGAATCCAAGATGGGACACACTTATTCTAGATCAAGTGTGATGCTGTCATAGGGAAGGGAACATCTGGGCAAGATGTGAAGCATGGATTACACCAGGTGGAGGAGGAAGGGAAGGGTATTCAAGGCAGAGGAAGTAACTTGTGGGAAGAGCCATCAGTTATACTAACTCATGTTACAAAAGGTTGTCAAAATAACTTGTTACGCACTCAGCAAATGTACTGAGCATCTACAAGTGTACCTGGCACACTGTCAGGCACTGGGGGTACAAAAATCACTCATAGAAGCCCTACCATCTGGTGACTTAGAATCACAGAATGCTAGGACTTTGAGGGATCTCAGGAATGATTTATTCCAGTGCTTCTTCAGATTCTGTGTTGCTGAATTCTAGGAGTTATGCTTCTAGGCTCCTAGTGAGGCAAGAAGATGTGAGTGCATTTGTCAGCTTAGGCCAAGTTGTGCTGCAGTAACAAATGACCCCCAAATCTTAATGGCTTACAACAGTAAAGACATATTTTTCACTCATGTGACATGATCATCATGGATCAACTCTGGTTTTACTTCATATTTTCTTCATTCTAGAACCTGCTGAAGGAGAAGCTCTTATTTAAGACATGCTTGGCCCATTTCAGAGGGAAAAGAGAGGTGGACCATGGCTTTTATAGCTTTTGCTTGGCAATAGTACCTGTCACTTCTGCCTACACTCACTGGCCAAAAGCAAGTAATATGGCCAAGCCTGACATCAGTGCAACAAGGAAGGATATTCTTTCTCCAGGAACAGGGGGAAATGTTTTGAGTAGTGATACAATCTTCATCATGGAGTTTAGGAATTCTATATTCTGGCTTCAACTAGTGCAACTCCATGTCTAACTGTTTTATATATTGGACTCATATGCAACATTTTGCTTGAAGCTAGCAAAGAATAATACTAGATGTCCACTAAGACCATTATCCACTTTCACAATGTAGTCACCACTCACTTTGCATCCACGTGTGGCTCTGTGACTAGTTCTCACCAACAGAATATATGTACAAATGATATGTACTGATTTCAGGCCATAACTTTTAAGAAGCAACTATACACTTTCTCCATAATAACTCTTCCCTTAGCACAGCAAGATGCGGACAATAGCAAAGCTAGGAAATGGCCCACACACAAGAGCAACAGTCTCTGAATCACAGTATGGAAGAAAGCTGCCAGCTGTCCCACCCTGGATTGTATGGTGAGTGAGAAAGAAGCGTCTATTTTTTTTTTTAGCCATGTACATTTTAGGGTCTATTTGTTGTAGCTGTTTAAACTCTAAAGATTGTGTATGTAAGAACAAATTTGGTCTCATCTAATTCTCTCCTTGTTCCAAGAAGAAAGCAAAAGATCAGGGAGGGATGGCAACTTGCCCACATTTACACAGAGTTATTTTAGGATGAAGCCTTCAGTGCAGATCTCTGGACTTACAGGCCAGGGTTTCTGGGCTCTACCCAGAAGTGTGGGAACATATGATTAAAATTCTGGTTTCACATTGCTGGTTTATGTCCTGAATCTGGTCCAAAGATGTATCCCATATTTCCTGCATAAAGTTTTAGAATAGTATGAATTAATTGAAAATATTTAAATTTCAGGATATTTCACAAGAAGAGTTAGGTTCCAACTTCTCTTGAAAAATCATTAGGTTTGGCATTGCTATGTCTATATTCCCATGAAGGGAAAACTGGCTTTAGCTCCTCTCTCTTTAGATGGGGCATGTTTTCTCCAAATCATCAGGTCCCCTCCGCACCCTATTGTTTTCCTGCCTCTGAGGCATAGAACAAGTTGCCATTTATTTTGATGCTTATTCAGGCTAATAGTAAATAGGAAAGTACATTTTTATTTTTCCCTTATTCCTATAAAAGGCAGAATGATAATGAAGCAACAAGAGAGAAGAAGTAAAAAAATATTGGAGAGAATATATTTCTTTGGGAAAGTGAAGAACCGTGCCTACCCCACCCAGCTCACTTCACATGTTTATGTTATCTGAGCCCCTATCAGTATTTTCATTATATACCTGGACTAGGGATTAATGTGGGGAAATGAGGTCTCTTTCCCCAAGGCCATTGATGAGTCAAGACAAGAGTTCTTTTCTGAGCCAGGAGTGCTGTACAGATGATCCCCTACATTGGTGTGGTGCAGTCACTTCCTTCAGCCTCATGGTGGGTGCTTGCTGAGGGCAAAAGGTGCCAAGCCAGAGGCCTGGGATGGTGAGAGGGCGAGGGGTCTGCAGTGACTGGGACGGGGGTCTCTGCTCTCTAGAGGCTGGGAATAAACATCAAGGAGGGCTCTAGGACCACGGTCTCAGCCTTAATTTTCCCTCCTCAGCACACATGACAGATGACTTGCTCACAAAGGACATCCTTTCCAAAGCCCACCCAGAATGTATGTGTACCATCATAATATTTTGGAAGATTAGCTGTTTTTCTGCTGTACCTCATATGAGCCCCTATAACCTATCATTTAAGAATTTTGCTTTCATGGCTCCTAAAATGGCCAACACACAAATGGATGGTGTTTTGTTTTTGCTATTTGGAAGAATAGGTGGTCAGCTCTAGCAGAGATTCTCGACTCCAGGATTAAGAAATGTGTCCCTGCTTGGACATTTATGCAAACCTCTGCTCAACACACCCTTCCTTGTGAAGACTTTTACTTACCCCCCCAATCTGCAATCACGTCCCTCCTCATTGCCCCTTACCCCTCTCCCCACGCATCCCTGAGATCATTTTGTGTGCATTTTACTTGTTTAATGGCGTCATTGTCTCTTGGTTGTGGGCCCCATGGGCAGACGCCTGGTCAGGCTGTTCTCTGGGGTACCCTCAGTTCAACAGAGACTGATTGAATTAATGAATGAGGTAAATTGGCTGCTTGTGGGTCTTTGATCAACAACCCTGTTCTTTGTCACATAAAGCAGGTCCTGGGATAAGTGGGGTGTAGGGTAGGGGTGGTGACAATGGAAACACCACATGGAGATCTGAGAGCAAAAGAGAGCTGTGCTCCTTTGCAGGTACAGACTGGGGAGGCTGAAGTGGACAGAGTGGGCATAACTGCATGAACTGTCTGGGCAGACACATCAGCCTGTGGTAGGGAAGCAGGAGAATGCTTCCCGGGCACTCAGAGTCCTCTGGGTTTAAGCTCAGGATGCTGACGGAACTGGCAGGCCTTGGGACTGTGAATGGAACCCCAGACTGGGGTGAGGAAGTCTCATTGGGTAGTGGCTTGAATAGAGGACAACACTGAGGACCAGGGCTGTGTCCCATCCGTCCCTAAGCCTTCCTGCTGCTACCTTCTGGCCAGGTAAGTTGAGAGGGCACAGCAGCCCAGTCTCAACTGAAATGAAGTTTACACCACTTGGTGAAATAGGGTCTATACAGAAACAGTTAAAAAAATAAACATATTTCTCACTCATTTGGGTTTATGGACTGAGATTTGTATTCCTAACACAGACAATTCTTCACAGCTGTATCTTCACCACTTTTTCTACCACTCATGGATTGCAAGTAAGAGTGATTTTGTTATAGGAATAAATGTAGATCCACTCTAATTTATTTCTAAAAAGTAATGAATTCACACATTTCCATAAGTTGACTCTCAGTTTTCAGGTTACTCATTATGTCCATTGCCACTGATTATGAAAATGTGTTCAAGACCTGCTGCCATTATAGTGGGAAAAAAAGTGCCAGGGAGAGCCCTGGGCTGTGGATTACAGAGAACTGGGTTCTGGTTACAGCTTTGCCAACTATTAGCTGTGGACTCCTGGCAAGTTCTCTGTCCTCTCTGGGCTTCTGCCTTCTCATCAGGTGGTTATGGGAATAAAATGGCTTGTCAATTATATGTGATTGTCATATCTGCCTACCAAGTGCGCTTTTATTTATGTAGTGCTTTTTCTTTAATTCAGCTAAGAATTTGAATATTGCTTTTATGTTGCTTGAGGTCATCCAGTGTGAGAAGCATTAGGGTGGGTGAACTTTTTTTTTTTTTTAGTTTTTATTGTATTAAAACAAATTTTTTTACACAATTTTAAGCATTGCTTTCCATTTACAGTAATTACAAAATATTGACTATGTTCCCCGTGTTGTACAGTACATCCTTGAGCCTGTCCTACACCCAATAGTTTGTACCTCCCACTCCCCCATCCTGATATTGCCCCTCCCCTCTGCACTGCTAAACATTAGTTCGTTCTGTATATCTGTGAGTCTGCTTCTTTTTTTGTTATATTCACTAGTTTGTTGTGTTTTTTAGATTCCACGTAAAAGTGATATCATATGGTACTTGTCTTTCTCTGTCTGACCTAAGGGTTGGTGAACCTTAAATGTCTTTTCTCTCTCTGACATTCCGGTCTGTGCCCTGTGACTCTAGGAGAGAGAGACTGAGCCACTTCTAAACTTCCTGAGGGCAGATAGTCTATTCAACCCATCACTTGAGCTTGGGGGAAGCTGCCATCTTTTGTTCCTAAGGCATGGCTGTAGCCACAGGTGACTGTTTTTAAATGGATAGGTTCTTGGAAAATATTTGACAGCCTCACCTTTGTTAAGTGTTCCTCCAAGGGGTTTCACTCGGGTCCCTGTTTTCCTGTTTATATTTTACCACTTCTAAAGTGCCACTTACCTTCATGGTGAGATGCAAATAGGAGTGCCTGACATTGCATGCTTCGGTTGAAATAAATACATCAAAATGAGCGCGAGGATTTACCATCTGTCCACTAGAGGGCAGCAGAGTAGTGAGAATCGGGGTTCTCAGAGGCTTTGTACACTGAAGTGTTGACATGTGACCTGGCAATTGAATAATTTTTGATACTGTCCTGACACATAAACACCTAGAAGCAGGTTTTCAGAGGTTATTTGTGCACTGAAAGAGGAATTAACAAGACAAAGTTGCATGCCAAAAGTAATTTTAAATATTCTACAAAGAACTGTGGCCTCATTATGAGATAGCTTTTAGAGAATATTCAGCTATCGTTAACTGGATGTGTTAACTTAACTGGCAAACACACATTCAAAATAAATCAGGCTGAATGGATCTAAAAAAGTACATCCGGTGACTAATAAAAACTTCTACTGGGATTTGGGGGCTGGCCAGCTCACCCAAAAGGAGAAGTTTTGTTTTAAGTAACTTTTGTGTGTCTCCCAGCCCTTGGTGCTCCAAGATTTGTGGTGCTAATATGGTTAAACAGTTATACACATACTACACAGTTATGTGTGTTATTGTGGTAATATCTTTTTAAGCTATCACTCTACTGTCAGCATAAAAAGTCAGCAAATTATCAGAGTTTATTCCATTGACATTCTCACACCTTGAGAAATAGCCCATTTGTATTATCACACTTTGATATATTTCCCATTTACTGAGCTTCTATGGCAAGTTGGCATTTTAATTTAATTATACTTTTTGCTAATGATCTTTATTTTTCAGTGTCTGTGTGTAAAATGCCTGTAGGTTTGACTATTCACCCCCCTCTTCCCAGTGCCAAGCTGTAGTGCAAATTTATAAAGTGACAAAATTCAGTGTAAAATTCAGGGAGGTGAAATGAAGGAATTTGTAAAGAAATACTGCCTGAACCGTGAGGCATTTTCTTCACTTGCAGAGTGTGGCCCTTTCTTGCATACATTTAGTTCCTGGCCTTGTTGTCACTAACAGGAAGTGCAGCACGAAAGAAGGTGGGGCGAGGGCTCACTCAGGTCCTCCAGGTGGGTAGGGGCCACTGAGGGTTTGAACTCCCCACAGTGTCTCTGCTGTGCCTCTGGGGATCTAACAACGGCAGCAAGAGTTCCGTTCCTTGACTTCTTGGCAATGCTTAGAGCTTGTAGGGACTTTTTCCTTAAGAATAAGTAATTGATCGTGGAGGCACGTAGCTCTCCTTGAAGACTGCAGGCTGCCTAGTGGAGTCTGGGTGAGGCTGTCCCAGGACTTCAGGGCTGCAGTGGTGTACACTTAATAGCAAAGAGGAGCTAAAGAATGGATAAACCTAGAGAGGCAAGTATACTCTCCATCCTCACATTTACGTGAGTGTGTACACCCTATTTCCTTGGTGCTAAAAATGCCCCTGACTGTAAGACACACCATTGATTCAACACTAGCCTTTCAAGAAAAAAAAGGAAGAAAGAAACACTGCCAGATTAAATATACACATCAATTGTGGGTACATTCCAATTTCAGAAATGCTAAAAGTGGGAAAACAAAGGCTGATTTAAAAATCTTGGAAATTTAGTATGTATAATTTTGATAGATATATTTAAGGCAAAATCAGCTTTCAGAATATGTCCCAGAATACAGCTCAGCATCTGAGTACCTGTGTAGCCATTGTCAAGTTTACATGTCTTAACTCCTAAGTGGGAGAGCAATTCTTCTAATACATGGGGATGTAGTAATAAAAATGGTGTGTGTCTGTGGAAGTGCTCTGTAAACTGTAAAGTGCTTTGTTGTTTTTTGTTATTGTATTTCATTGGATATGTGTTAAGTTTTATTTAGGGTTTTTTTTGACTCAGTTTAATTTTCACACAAGAGTCTCACTCTCACCTGTTCGCATCAGCCCCTTACTCAGCTTGGATGATTTGCCTCATAGAAGTGTGTGGACAAGAACCAACAATTTATTCGCCTGTTCTTGAAAAGACATACATCCTCTTCTGCTGAGAATACTGAGAAAAACAGGAGAGTTTTTTTTTGTTTTGTTTTTTTTTTTTTTTGTGGTATGCGGGCCTCTCACTGCTGTGGCCTCTCCCGTTGCGGAGCACAGGCTCCGGACGCGCAGGCCTAGCGGCCATGGCTCACGGGCTTAGTTGCTCCGCGGCATGTGGGATCTTCCCGGACCAGGGCACGAACCCGTGACCCCTGCATCGGCAGGCGGATTCTCAACCACTGCGCCACCAGGGAAGCCAGGAGAGTTTTAATAATAGAGGTTTTTCCATTAAAACAGAGGGGATGGGGGCTGGAGGAGGGACCTATGGCTGTATCAGGCAAGATACCGGTGACATCAGTCAAGGGCCCAAGAACCATCCATTACACACCTCGAAAAGAGTGGAGACAATGCTCCCAGCCACAGGAAAGATGCTGCCTGCTTCAGCGCCAGCAGGAAGGAAAAAGGGAGACACAATTGAAGAACAGAGTGTGTTAATTACCTTACTCGGGGGATCTTATACAACGTGCTGTATATGTAAATTGATAACAATGAATATGATTACTGCAGGATTTAATTTTCACACGGAGGAGTGGAGGAGTGAGGGGAAGGAGACCGGGGCTTAGATGCCACTTTGATCTCTGCTCTCTTCTACAAGTGGGAGTCCTGCTCTTGTTTGTTAGCTTTTCCACTGGCCAGCCTCCTGAAATAATGCAATCTGTCCCGGATCTCTCCGCTTGCTGCTCAATTGCTTGCTTGAATGAATGAAATCCTTTTGTACCATAAGAGTTAGGACAAAAAGTCAGAGAGGTACTAGGAGTCCAGTCATAGAACAGTGGGAGCTCTGGAAGGACTTTGAATCTCTCTGGCTACTCCCTGGTGTAGAGAACTGAAAGTCATAGTGGGGCCACAGGGGAAGTAGGTAGACCAGTTACCCCGAGATGAGCAGGGTTGGGGGAAGAATTTGATGCCAAGGAAAGGGGGGAGGAGAGAAGTCGTCAGATTCTGACATATTTTTAAAGCATGGGAAGTGATGTGGGTGTGACAAAAACACAAAGAGGAGAGAAGGATGATGGTAAGGCTTTGGCCTGAGCAAATGGAAGGATGGCATTGTCATTTTTTGATGTGGGGAAAATATTTATTTAAAAAAGTGTGAAGTGTAAACTCTGTACCAGTTGAAAGAGGAAACAAAGTGCTGTTGGGATTGGAGTGAAGTTGACTGGCAGAGAGCAAATAATTCAAGAAAAGATGCAGGAGAGAGAAAGGCTAAGAGTAAACAAATATAAGAACAGATTTAAAGCCTTTGACAAATACTCGGCTGCACACTGGACTGGATTCTGCTCAACCTGGGAGGACATCTGTATGTAATCATTGTCTAATTATTTTTGTGCATGTGTTATGTCTTCATTCATGCAACCATAAGTTCTCTGATAGCGGGATCCTCTCTGACTTTTTGACACACAGTAGTCACTCAGGTAACACTTCCTAACTGTCTGGCTGGGGCAGCCACGATAGCCCGAATCCGACTCATCTTCTTACGCTAACTGGACAAATCTAACTAGGAGGGTGGACCAGCATGGGAGAAAGCATGTGTCTTATTTTTACAGGGTGGGACCTTCAGATCTTAAAGTTCTCCTTTGTGCCCTTTTGCCTGTAGAACAGCAGGTCTCTCTTGTTCTCACACTTAGAAGATGTTGCGTGGAATGCTATGGCATCCTTCTTTGTCTAGTCTAAGGGTATAAGAGATGGAACAGTCCTGGCACAGTTTTCCTAGTAAAAACTTTGGCCTCAGAGTGCTGAAACCTTAAAGAAAAGAAACAATAAGCTGCAATTAAGTGCAGTCAGCCCTTTTTGTTTGTTTGTTTTTAGCACTTCGGGCACCCATATTCAGTGACTGTTGGGTGGCAGATGGGATGGTTAGAAGTTTGGTGCTTTGGGAGATACTTGAATATTTTACAAACCAAAGAAAACCCGTGTCACCTGCTCTGTGTACTTTCCTTGCAAGGGAGATGTGGCAGCTGAATGGATATAGTGATCAGAACCGGTGGTACCTACTGAGAAAGAAGAAAGATTCGAGTTCCTTTTTAAGTCATGATTTTATTGTTCAATTATTTTTTTTAAATAGATGTATCATTGGCCCTGGTGTGCTTCTCTCAATTTAAGGGGTATAGTGGAGGAAGCAAACACACACACTCTCCTTGTGTTTCACTTCTTTGTTGGTCAGGGTTCGCTCCTCATCACCAACTGCCAGGAGCCCTTTATACCCAACATTTGGTCCAAATGGTGTTTGTGAATGAGGAAGAGAGTCCTAACCAGCTTCATGAGCCAAAGCATCACCAGGGCCTTCACTTGCTGAGGGAATTGGGAGGCTCAGGAGGCAGCTTTCCCGAGATGTTGGAGACTGTCTGGTCCACAGGGTCCTTGCAGTTTGAGCCTGGTAACTGTTGGCTGAGAGGGAGAGGGAGGGAGATCCAAAAAAGCCAGTCTCCTTTGCTGATGGAGAAATCTCCCTTTAAAATTGTGATGCAAGAGCATCAAACGCCCATTTTTTTCTGGAGTAGAGATAAAGGATCAAGCGGATGAGACAGAAAGTCTGTTTTCTCTGGAGCTGCAGCCTTTTACACCTTTATACCTAAAAGGTATTCAGCTCACAAATGTCTTTACAGTTGCAACTTTTACAGTTGCAGTTACTGTTATGGATTAAATTATATCCCTTCAAAATGATATGTTGAAGTCTTAAGCCCCAGTACCTCAGAATGTGAGCTTTTTGGAGATAGGGTCTTTACAAAGGTAATCAAGTTAAAATGAGGACATTAAGGTGGCCCTAATCCAATATGACTGGCATCCTTATAAAAAGAGGAAATTTGGACACAGAGACAGACAAACACAAAGGTAAGGCGACATAAAGAGACCCAGAGAGAAGTTGACCATCTACAAGCCAAGGAGAGAGACTTAGAACAGATTAGGCCCTCTCGGCCCTCACAAGGAACCAACCTTGCCACCACCTTGATTTTGGACTTCTAGCCTCCAAAACTATGAGACAATACATTTCTGTTGTTTAAGCTGCTCAGTCTGTGCTAATTTGTAATGGCAGCCCTAGCAAACTAATGTAGTTACCTATGGAATTTGTTATATCTTGGGTTGTTCCATTGACTCCTTCCAATATATATCCATTAATTAGTTAATACTCTCTTTAGCTATGTGGTGATATCAGGGTCACCTCCAAAGACAAAGGAAATAGACTATATAGTATGGTTTGTAATGGTGATTCTGTGGATCAACAATTTGAGCTGGGCTCAGTTGAGTGTTTTTCTGTCAGTCTTGCCTAGGGTAACTCATATAACTTTAGTCATAGTAGCTCAACTTTAGCTGGCACATCTAAGATGACTTCACTCTTAAGTCTGGTGGTTGGTATTGGCTGGAACAGCTAGGCTGGCTGTGACAGCTGGATGACCATACGACTTTCCATCCTGAAGGAGGTTACTTAACCTGGGCTTCTTTGTATCCAACTGTAGGGTCCAAAAGCTGTATCCACATTCTTAATGATTTCCTTAAGATGGTTTCCCAGAAGTGAAATTGGTAGGTCAAAGGGCATATATAGTTTTAAGGCTTTACCTGGGTCTTACCAAAAATGCATGTTCTTTTAACAGATATTATGACTGAGTCTTATCTGTATAGTAATTTTCCTGTTGTCAATGTTTTCTATAACTCACATTCATGTGCGGAGGAAAAAAAGCCACACTCTCTACCTAACTGCATTCAATTAATTCCTAAATTAAGTAGTGCAAGTGGAAATGTAATTCAGTACATATATCCCTGAGGAGAAAGTGGACTACAGATTTGTTAAGTGGGTTTCGTCCCCTATTATTAACCATATCCTAATTTTTCTAGATGGAGAAGGGAAAGGGACAAGCATTTTTACTTTAATTAAATCATTGTACTATTAAACCAAACAACTTGTCTACAGTTTCTTTTGTTCAGGAAAACCACACACTTCTGTAACTTCTATATATGTCTCAAATATAACTGGAACCCTTACTTATTTAAAATCCAGTAGAGGCATGCTTATTTAAAAACTTGGCTGCCATTTTGTTTAAGAGCTCTACCAGAATATTATTTAACCTTAACATCTATATAGGTATTTTCCATTAATGTACCAGATTGGGTCAAAGTCAGTATGGTGCCAGAGTAGCAATCTTAAGAGACAACGTTTTTTTCACATCTGAGTGCTTCATAAATAACCATGCCTATATGCTTGTAGTACAGACACTTAAAGGGGAAGGACAAACACAAAGTCAATAGAGTCACACGGCGACTCCTGGTATCCTCTCCAGATGGCCAACTTCTCCCAACATTATCTTTCAAGAGAGACAGAAAGACATAAGCTAAATATTAAGTAGTTACATTCGATATCATCAGTCAGAAGAGGAATAAAAAAAAGTCAAACCTCTAAAAAGGATTCTGAAATCCAAATCTTTGATACAAGTTCCGAAAACTATCCTGAACAATCTTTTCACCCCACTGGCAGGTATGATAGTAAAGTTTGGGAGACCGGGATGTGTTTCTTTGGTTTCTGGATGATTGCTTCCCAAGGCATATATTCTAAGCTATAATTTGAGCTCAACATCTTTTATGTGTTTCTCATAGAATTGAATACATTGTTTCCTCACTGGTAGGCAAAGTTTAAAACAAACCACAGTCAGAGTATACCACCCTTCCTCCTAAACCCTTTAATAAGTTCATCTTTAAAAATCAACTGGCATCGTTAATTGGTATAAGGCTTTGAACTAGTCCAGGCATTGTAGTCAAAGAGATGTTAAGTCCAATCCAAACTCAGTCACATACCAGAAATGTGACAGGCAAGTCATTCTCTGAGCCTCAGGTGTACTCATCTGTAGGAATAAGAAACTAACCTTCTATTTTAAGTGGTTGTTATGGTGTAGATTAATTGCAATTGCATATAAGGCAGGTGACACCAAACCAGGCACACAGTAGGCTTGAATAATAATCCCTATTAGTACATTTTTTTTATACTGTGTCTTTAATATAATTAGTTTAGATATTTTTATTCCCACTTTAGGGACAATGAGAACAGAGAGGGGAAGACATCTGCTAGGTTCAAGCTTCCAGTTCCAGAAAGCCAGAGAGGGCCTGACCCTGCACAACAGCACTAGCCATGAGCCTCCCATGGTTGATTGGTCTAGTGAGGCTTAAATGATCAAGACTTCTTTGGGCTCGAACACAGCACAATACTTTTTTAGATTTGTAATAGAAATAAGAAAGACACTGAGCATCTGAATTTAATAAAGCATCCCTGCCCCACGACTATTGATACTGGCTGTAAGATTCAAAATCAGTTTCAGGACACTGGCCTCCACCATCCCACAAGATCACCTTTGTCTGCTTTGGTTCATTTTGAACAATCACCCTGATGTGCAGCCCTCAACAGACTGGATGCAACATTTTTACCCACTTCATGTTTGTAGCCTGGTTCAGGGTTCCTCTTAGCTAGAATGGCTTATGTGGTAAATCTGTCCATGACAGTATGGTGATTAAAATTTCAGATCCTTGGTGAAAATGAAGGTTTGTTGTTGGGTTAGGTTGGTGACTATTCTTAGGAATATTTGTCCCTAATTCAAACACAGGTACTTTTCTTTTGCAAAATCAGCACAATCTGCAAAAACAGACTGCTGGTTCCATTCCCAAATGCACTACACAGTTTGGTATGTTTTGTCCTCTTATTGCTCGTGGGTCTTCAACATAGTGATGCTTTCCTGTTGACTCTTGGTAGCAAGTCCTCTTCCAAACCTTCAAAACTGCTCTCTATCCAGGAGATGTGAATCTGTCCTTTTATTTATGGAGTAGCACACTCAGGAGCTGAGGCCAGTGAGGAGAGAGAGAGAGGACCTGAACTGGTGGAAGGCAGTACGGAAGTGGGATGATGAGAGGAAAAACTCAAGTCTGACCTTGGGAGATGACTTCTTATCCCCATAGACATGCTTTTCCAACTCTAAGACATGGCACATTTCAATCAAAAGCCAAAGTAGGATCCTAATTTATTATGAGTTGGAAATGAAATCTTAAAAATGTATGTATGTATTAGGGGGCATCATGTTGGAGGGGCATGGCATTCAGGCAGGAGAAAGGTGGAGTAGTTGATCAAAGTGTGTATGTTGGGTCAGAGGAGGAATGAGGGCTTTTAGACAAGGCAATGGCCAGGCAGAGGGCTCTTAGTGATTTTTCTTTGCTGAGATCCTGTATACTACTTCTGCATATTACTGAAACAGACATTGTTTGTTACCTAGCCCCCATCTTCCTTATAAAAAAAAAATACCGTGGCACTTTTTCCAGGCCCTTAGTTTGCCCCATTACAATTATTTACTATATCAGACCCCTGGCCACTTGAGGTGGGCACATGACTCAGTCATGACCAATGAAATGTAAACCAAGAAGTTTGGGGAAAGGTTTTTCTTTCCTGATATCAATACCATCATTCTAGTTTCCCCTTTCTTCTTCTTCTTCCTGCCTAGGATAGTATGGAGGTAGAGGTGTGGAGATACAGCAGCCATCTTGTGACCATGAGGTGATATGCGTATGGGCAAATGACTACTAAGAGGGAGCAGAGTATCTAAAAAGAAGGCTCCTGGGTCACCATCCTAAGTGACATCCCAGTCCTAGCCTATGGCCCTCATACTCCTAACTATGAGGAGCATTGTTTTGTTATTTGAACTAAACGTATTAACAGTTGTAGCTGAGATAATTGATAATATCAAGCAATAACTGCACTGGTTTGGGTAAGAATAGCTGCTTTAAACAATGACCGCCCAAACCAGCACAGTTTATAGTAAAAATTTATTTCTTACCACATGAAGTACCAAAGTGATATTCTTGATCAGCTGAGGATTCTTCTCTATAAACAATGATTCAGGAGTGCTGTATTTTTCTATCTGGTGTCTCTGCCATCTTCAACACATGGTTTTCAAAGTCACCCAGTGTGTGGACTTCCAGCTGGCAGAGTGGGAAGAGAGAATACTGTGGGGTGAGGCGGGGACACTGGGAGGGTATGTACCAGTTCCAGAAGTGGTACATGTCACTTCTCCCCTCTTTGCATTGACCGGAATCAGCCTTCAGTCAGAACCAACTGCATGTGAGGCTGATAATGCAGTCTAGCTGTGTGCTGAGGAGGAAGAGAAGATGACTTTTGTGAAAAGCTAGCAGGCATCTGTGGCAACCACCAAAACCATCCATAGTGTGTCATTGCTTCATCCTTGGGCTGTTGCCTTAGAGTCCTGAGGGATGAGTTGGCACCTCATTTTACTGTAATGCCATTCTTTTTCTGTAATTTGGATGATGGGATATGAGTATAGATAAGCGACCAGGTCTGTGGTTTCTTCATCGACTGATGAAGATGAAAAAGTAGGGGAGGGTGGCAGGGTCTGGATGTAGATATTAATTTCCTTGTTTGACTTGAGGTGAGCAGGATATGGGGGAAGAGAGGAATAAAAAATTAAATTTCTGAACCTTCAAAACTACAAACTGTATCTCATAAAATTACAAATAGGATATAAATAGCAAGAATTTGTTTGGCCAAGGTTCTTTACTAACCTTGTTGCTGGAAAGGAATGGGGTGTAGTGGTGAGAACTCACACCTGGGCTTTGAATCCTGGCTCTACTACTTAGTGGTCCTGTGATTTGGGGCAAATTCCTTAGTCGCTCTAAGTCTTGGTTTCTTTATCTATAAAATGGAGATAATAGAAAGGATTGCCTAATAGGAATGTTGAGAGCGTTGAATGAGATGAAAAATATAAAGCCCTCATTATAGGGTCTGACCTATAGTGGTCATTCAATAAATGTTAGATGATTATGATGATAATGATGGTGATGATGATGAAGATTTTGAATAAACTATTTAGTTCAAGAAGAACTTAAGTGCCAAAAGTCAACTTAGCACTTTCTTTTTTGCAGTATTTGTTTTTCTGTGATTGCTTATTTCACTCAGCATGACATGAGCAATATGTTGTTCCATATTGCAGAATTTCCTTCTTTTTTTAAGGTTGCATAGTATTCCATTACATGGATATACTGTATTTCCTGTATTCATTCATCTGTTGATGAACATTAGACTGTATCCTCATAATGACTATTGTGAACAGTGCTTCAATGAACATGAGAGTGCTAATATCTCTTTGAGATCTTGATTTCAACTCTTTTGAATAAATACCCAGAATTAGGGTTGCAATTTAAAAGCTTCTGCAGAGCAGAGGAAACCATCAACAGAGTGAAAAAACAACCTACAGAATGGGAGAAAATATTTGCAAACCATATGTCTGATAATTAATCTCCGAAAAATATAAAGAACTCCTCAACTCAAAATCAAAATAAAAAAAAAAAACCTCCAAAACTAAGACCTAGGTTAAAAAATGAGCTAAGGATTAGAATAGACATTTCTCCAAAGAAGACATACAAAGGGCCAACAAACATATAAAAACAACTTCAAAGTCACTAATCATCAGGGGAATGCAAATTAAAACCACAGGGTAGTATATTACCTCACACTTGTCAGGATGGCTATTATTGAAACAAACCAAAACAAACATAACACAATAAGTATTGGTGAATGTGGAGAAATTGGCACCCTTGAGTATTGTTGGTGGGAATGCAAAGTGGTGCAGTCACCATGGGAAACAGAATGGAGGTTCTTCAAAAAATTAAAAATTGAACTACCGGGCTTCCCTGGTGGCGCAGTGGTTGAGAATCCGCCTGCAGATGCAGGAGACACGGGTTCGTGCCCTGGTCCGGGAAGATCCCACATGCCGCGGAGCAACTAAGCCCGTGAGCCAAGGCCGCTAGGCCTGCGCGTCCGGAGCCTGTGCTCCGCAATGGGAGAGGCCACAACAGTGAGAGGCCCACATACCGCAAAAAAAAAAAAAAAAAAAAAAAAAAAAAAAAAAATTGAACTACCATATGATCCAGCAACCCACTTCTGGGTATTTATCCCAAAGAATGATTATTATTCAAGAATTATGATTCATCAGCTTGGAGTATCCAGAGAAATCCTCTAGATGGTGCTGAAGCAGAGAATCAGCTTGGCATCCAATCTGAGAAGCTCATACATAGTGGCTTCTCATTTATCCCAAGCCAAGAACATCACAAGTCAAAACTGTAGTTGTGTTGGATGAAGTAATCTGGAAAACTCCCCTCTCCTTTACCCCTGCGAGTCCGCGTGCCTTTGGAGTGGGAATTGTTGGCCATTCTTTGGTTGCTCCCTAACACAATATCAACCTCCAATCTAATTTACATCTAATGAGACAGCATATGTTAAGTACACACAGTATTGCTTAATGCACATTAAATGCTCAATTAATGCAATTTCCCTTTTTTCCTCAAACAGGCAGTGAGTGTTTCCCTCTATTTCTTTCCTCATCAGCTTGGTCACTGGGCAGCAATCTTTATATTTATATGAAAGGCTGTTGGATGTAGAGACTTCCGGTCTGGACTCTGGACTCAGACAGGCTTGGGCTTAAAATCCAGCCCAGCCAAGAGCTGTGTGATTGAGAACATGTTATTTACTACCATTTGTAAAATAGGGATGATGATCCATCAGTTATTTGAGGGAGTGAATGCAAATTGCCCAACGCATGTAGGCATCCTATCCATGCTATTTCCCTTCCCCTTATTCAAAAATTATCAATTTACCCCCAGTTCACCCCTGCATTGCACTTTTCGCGCATGGCTCTTCCCTAATGCCCTGACCATGGGGGGAGGGGTGGCATCCTTAGGACACTTGCCTTCCATCAAAACCAACCTTCCCTGCTTCTTTTTTCTCAAGACCCTGTCTTCTCTTCTACTTGTGATGAGTTAGTTGGATGAACTAAACACAGTGAGGGGGAGGCCTAGCCAGGTGGTTCCCTAAGGCAGTTAGTGGTGGTGGACGGATAACCTGAGTGTAAGTCCTTTCTGACCAGCTGAATTATCTGGGACAAGCCATGACTCATCCCTCAGTGTCAGCTCCTCATCTACCCCGTAAAGAGTGCACGAAATCATCTCCACTGGTCCCTCCTGCCCTTTGTCTATGCTCTTTATGAGTGCAAAGGTGGCTACAATGGGCAGCAAGCGAGGCCAGGAGACCGTGCATCTCTCCTAGAGGTGGGGGTGTGTCTTGGTTATCCACCTACTTAGGTATTTGACTATTTTCTCCGACTTCATGGGGAGCTGGTTTGGTCGACTGGATGAGAACAGAAATCCTCTGAATCGCAAAGTCAGTCCTGAAGGGCGGTGTGGGACTAAGAACCATGGATGCTTTGGGCAAGCTGCTAATTTGGTGCCTCTTTAAACATGTTCCTGACATGCTTGTATATGCAGGGCATATGGGAGAACTTAATATATCTAAGAAAGTACAAAATCCATATACCTCTGCCTTTATGTTCAAATGAGAGGCTTATTAAGGCCCTGAAAAAAGACGTTTCTTTGAAATATTTGTTCATTAGAAATACAGTTAAATATAAAGAAGAACACAAAAATTATTCAAAACTTACCACCCACATAAATTCTGGTGATCCCCCCAAATAAAAGTATGTGCCTACAATTAGAATATGTAAACAGGTTGGAAAGGAAGATGATGCAGAGAAATTCCTTCTCCAGCCCCTTTTCACTACTGTGTTTTCTGTGGTTCTTACAGACACATTTTACGTATTTGTCAGTACATATGTGCCTGAGTGAGCATGTGCACACACACATTAATTGCAGAAAAGAAGTTTAATAAATGCATTACTTCCATTGAATATAATCTTCCATTTCAACTTTTCATCTCACAATTTTTCTATTACTCAAAGCAGTGTCATGTTGGTCCCTTATAGTCACCAGCGTAGAGGTAGTTTAGGCAGATACACTGTTTCGTTCAAGCCATCTCTGAAGTTTCTTTATCTGGCCTTTACAGTGCTGACATTTTTTAGTAACCCTTGTCCTCTCCTAAATTCTCTTTTGCAATTTTCCAAATCAGACGTCTTCTTGGGAGGCATATTAAAAGGGTTTAAAATTTGTATAATAAAATAAATTGCTCATTTCCTGTAAACAGCATTCCAGTATGCATTATTCAGTTTCAGAATTATCCTGATTACAACTACTGACTTCAGGCAGCTATGGTCTCTCTGTTCTTGGGGTGGGTGACATAGTAGTTATATTTTGAAAAAAAATCAGGGAAATTTTCAGAGAGAGGATTTTCATTTGTTTTGTTTTATTTTGTTTTAAGCTCCAATTATGGGAACTGTCTACTTTTGTGGGACCAATTTATGTTTTGCCAATTCTGTAAGGAATTGCATGTGGAACCCTGAATTAACTGGAAACATGTTGGCAATCAGTATATGTGGTGCTTTCCTGCCCCTTGCAGAAAGCTAGCGATGGCAACTGCATTGCTGACCCGACCTTAATCAGAGTCTCCTGAAGAGAAGGGACAACTGAAGCAGTTTTCCTCAATTCTATAAGGAGGGGGTGAGTAGGATTGAGAACTTCTTGGAAGCATCCAGATTTCTCTGGGGAGTGAGCATAGAACAGAATAGAAGAGGAGGATATACTTGTTCTGCACTTGGGAAGCGAGTTTAGCAGGGCCCGCACCCAGCTCATCTCAAATAACAACACAATTGATGCTGATTCCACTCTCAGTGCAATGATATCGGTTCTCGCAGTCGTCACCTTTGGACCATCTCTGTGATAACCCCGAGAGGTGTCCTCTTAGGAGTGGGATGGGGGAGGAAAGTCATTTTAACTTTGAAGAGCACTAAAAACTCAAACTGCGTCACATAAAATTCCAAATCAGTTCATAAAACTGTAATAACTGACCTGCACAATGTGCGTTTCCTGAAATGGGCACTCAGATTGGGCGCAAGTAACAGGTAATGAAGGTACTTTACAGAGATGATTAACGAGGGCCTCCACTTTTTATTAGACTCATTTTGCTAATCCCTAAAATTAAGGAATTCCAGGTGTATGGAGCCAAGTATGCAAATGATTTCCTTCCGCCTAGCTGCTGATTTCATAAAAGGTCCTCAAACAGAGAAATAAAACACAGAATGGGAAAGCTTTATGGCACGGTCGAGAATATTTTGCCTTTAAATAGTTCAGACAAGCAGTGTGTGCTGTAAATTTGCCACAGAGACAAATGTGTGCAAAGCTATAAAAAGAGCAAAAGTGAGGCTGCAAGAAGGCTGGGGTGGGCGGTGAGCGGCAGCAGGGAAAACCCTCAAGACCTCAGTGGCCAAGGCAGTGTTGATTCAGCGGAGGCTGCCGCTGCCCCGGGAGCGCTGGTGGGGAGAACGCTGTCCAGCGCAGCGGCTCATTCGACACAGAAACAGATGGAGAAAGAAAACTGCAGACATTTTTATCCAACAGGGGCTGGAAGCACCGAATTTTCCTGGTGCTCTAGTTATAGGGCTTGGCAAACTATAAGCCCGAGTGCCAAAATCCAACCAACCACCTGTTTTCCTATAGCCCAAGAGCTAAAAACAGTGTTTGCATTTTCAAGCAGTTGAAAAAAAAAGAATACTATTTTGTGACATGTGAAATTATAGGAGATTCAGACTTCAGGGTCTATAAATAAAGTTTCATTGGAATGTAGAATGTATGATCTGTGGTTTCTATATGTGACAATGATAAAGTTGAGTAGTTACAGCAGAAACTGTATGGCTTGCAAAGCCTAACATATTTCAGAAAAAGTTTGGACACCCCTATTCCAGAGCAGTGGTTCTCAAAGTGGGGTCCCCAGGGCAGCAGCCTTAGTATCACCCAGGAACCTGCTAGAAATGCAGAGTGTCGGGTAATACTCAGATCTATTGAATCAGAAACTCTAGGGGTGGGACCCAGAAACCTATGTTTTAATAAGCCTCCCCCTCCGAAGGTAATTCTGATGCACCCTCAAGTTTGAGAACCAGTTCTGCAGAGTTACTCCGCAGCTAGAGCCTAACGGGACACTGGATATTCAGTCCTCTCAAGAGTTGCCATAGGGTCTTTTTTTGTGTGTGTGTGTGTGTGTGGTACGTGGGTCTCTCACTGTTGTGGCCTCTCCCGTTGAGGAGCACAGGTTCCGGACGCACAGGCTCAGTGGCCATGGCTCACGGGCCCAGCCACTCCGCGGCATGTGGGATCTTCCCGGACCGGGGCACGAATCCGTGTTCCCTGCATCGGCAGGCGGATTCTCAACCACTGCACCACCAGGGAAGCCCGCCATAGGGTCTTTATGAATGTCAGGAGTCCTCTGCAGGGACATTTATAGCCACAGTGGGTACCCTGGGCTGCCACGTGGCTGGCCTGCCCCTTAAGGACTCTGCTTAAGTAAAGCGAGAGGACCAAATATTGTTGGGAAGCCGGCCACTCCACACAGAAGCAGCGGGTACTATCGCTGTTACGCTTTGGATAGATGGGGCAGTAGATAACTTGCCCAAAGCCACACAAGTGGAAGAAACAGCCTTCAAGTATGGGTCTGTGTGGCCTCAACATTTGAGTTCCTTCCGCTATCCCATGATACCCTTGAACGAAACATCCTGACACATTCTATAAGGACTCATCTCGTTTCAGGCTCCAAGAAATTACTGGGAGCTAGTGACTTGATTTTTGGAGCTCACACCCTGCTCAGCCTGGCGTCTGCTCTCAGAGCTAGCATTATGAGAGAATCATTTTGCAAAATGAAGGGAAATCAGAGGTCTCTTTGGGAAAATGTCTGGTTATTCACAGTATTTATATGTGTAGAGCACAGAATATTCTATTGTGAAAATATTGAGGTAACAACTGCTTGGGGAGCATTTTCAGTGAAATATTTACTTGGGAGAACGGGAAACATGTCTAACGATAAAAAAAAATTGTAGGCGCATCTGGGTGAACGTTATTTAGCTGCAAGTGTTTGCTTAGATATTTTTAATATACATTTATGCACTTTAAATTTATTTTATTGGGTGAAATAAGGACTTTGGGGAGAAGAGCTGGGGCATAGATTTTTAAATGTTCTGGGCAAATGAATACAGCCTCTGGTACAAGATGATGCTCCCAGCTGCTTTTGTTTGACGGATTATCCTGATGTCCTTCGTTTTATTGTAGTGTAAAGTAATGGGTCTGCCTGGAACAGTTTGCTGACAGATGAGAGCCTTGGTCTGTCACTGAAATCCCAAGAATTTAAAGGGAAATACATAGCAATTCACCTGGGCTCCCACTTATTACCTGCAGTAAAGGCGGGGGTGGGGGGTGGGCGAGGGGGGTGGGGCACGGCGCACGTGGGGATTGACTGGCTTTTATTTTAACTTTCAAAGAAGAGATTTCATCTATGTTTCTTTAGAGACCGAAGGTGCAGACAGGCAGTTGAATGTCTGCAGCTGCCTCACCAGCACATTAATCGGATTTCCTGCTTTCCCAGCAAAAGATCACTTTACTTAGACAACTTCTCTTGCAGCTCATGTGTGGGACATTTGTAGAGAAGATGTGAGGCAAAGGACCTGGGTAGAAAAATCTGCTATTTTCTTTTAACTTGTTTTCTGAAATGATTATAGACCTACTAGAAGTTGCAAAAACAGTGCAGAAAATCCCCGTGTACCATTCATCCAGCTCCCCCCAGTGTTAGCATCTTACATAACTGTAATACCTTGTTAAAACCTGGACACTGTTATTGGTACCATACTGATAACTAGAATACTGGATTTACTGGGAATCACCAGTTTTTATATGCACTTATTCTGTGTTGTGTGTGGATGTGTGTGTGTGTATGATTCTGTAAAATGTTATCACACAAACAAATTACCTGCTATGTTTTCAATCATTAAATAATAGCAACTATCACAATATTGTTTCTAGCTTTTGGATAATTGTAATAATAAAATACAAAACATTTTGCATCTTTTATCCCTTCTTTTAACCACTCTGTCATTGGGGTGTGCCTGTACGCTGATATCATGAGTGCTTGAGGCTTCTCTCCCACTCTTCACTCCCCAAGAGTAGATGAAATGTGATCAAGAAGAAATATACAATTGAGCCACTATGGTAGATATTGTAAGTAGTAACCAGTGAATCTTGTTCTCCTCCATGTTTGGGCACATGGAAGGTTACACCTCCCTCCCTCTTGAGGTTAGTCATGGCCATGTGACGTGCTTTGGCCAGTGTCATGAGAGTGGAAGGCTTCCCCAGGTTCCTCCTCCTGTGTCACAGAGATTGTGGAGGTCTACGTGAAGGTGCCACGAGACCAGAGCCACCTGGAATGCTGAACAAGTGCGTGAAAGATAAGCCAATCCAAGAGCATAACTCAACCAGCAATAGACCTGCCTAGATTGAAAAATAAACTTTGCTGTGTTAAGCCACTGCTATTTTGGTGTCATGGCCACCTAACCTAGCCTTTCCTGACCGGTGCAGTGCTGCGGCATGGTGCCATCCTGGGAGGAGAAGAGAGGTTCCTGGCTACTCTTCCTCGTGGCCTGGCCTTGCTAAAATTACTTCTGCTCTCGGAGAAACTGCTCTCCTGTGGCAGATGGGCAGAAATAGTCCTGATGTTCTTTCCTGCCTAGGAAGTATCTTCCTCCGTCTCCCTTTGTCCCACCTTCGAAAGCCAAGCAAAACCAAGGTAAGGCCCACTCCTCCCCCTGAATCAGAAACTCTGGGAGTTGGGTCCAGGAATCTGTGTTAACAAGCCTCCCAGTGATTCTAATGCACATTCAAGCCTTCAAGTGAAGGCTCCTTCACTTCCCTTTTATTTGCTGTTTTATGAATCCTTGAAAGCCTGGAAGTACTGGGGCTCTGGCTCTCCATCAGTCTGCATGGAATCCAGGAATGTTTTTAAAAGAAAAGACAGGGCATGTTCTGCTCTGCCCTGGTTTAAGGGGTGGGATTTCTATAACCCTGACTGATTTTAGGTGAAGGAAAAGATCTCTTCCAACCTGAATGGGGCCTGAAGGCTTCTCTCCCATTACTCAGAAGTTATTCTCTGGTTGTTTTCTCTTTTTCACCATCACATGCTTCAGCTCAGGTGTTAAGGTTCATGGTTAACTACCTTGCTGAGACTTTCCAGCTTAATTCTTCCACACTCACTGACATGTAATTATAATTGTACTTTAAAAGGGGAAAGTGATGCTTATCTCAATGGGAAGAAGTTCTAATGGTACAACCATCAGGGAGAGATGATTATTTTTACGTGAAGCTCTCGTGTCTCCTGGGTGAAGACCCTTTTGGTGTGTGCATGTGTGCATGGCCAGCTTTGGCTATGGTGTTACACTTCATTTGTGACACTGCATTCCTGTGCATGTGTCACCACACTTGGATACCTGAACTGCACGTTAAGCCTACCTTAGGTACAGAAGCGGGATGCTCCACAGTGCTGTCATGTATTTATCCACAGGCAGCAAAGGAAACCTCTCTGAGCTGAACTGGCCACACCAGGCTTTGCCCCAGCCAAAGCAAGAATCTTATTATCTGGCCTAATGTGTAGACCAAAACCTTTCAGGGGAAAATCTAGCTGGGAAGCTAACTTCTGGGTTCCAGATAGGAAGGGCTGGCAGGGATCCCCTGTGCAAAGGTGGAGAAGAAGGGCAGGTTTTGTGAAATGGAGCATGACGGTACCTAGAGTGACTGAGATTTTTACTTTATCGTAGGAGGTGGAAGGCAAAATGCCATGAACTGAACTGCAGACCTGGTAGTGTCACGTTTTGCTCCTGTTAGAAAGGAAGGATTCCAAATGAGTAGTGGTGACAGTGGGCTGGCTTCTCCTCTTTGAGTGGCCCTTACACTTGGGAGTATTGCATTTCAAGGGCATTATATTGACAGATCTTGAGGACTCTTTACAGTAAGGCAGCCAAGTGCCATGGGGGCACAGTAGAAGGAAGGGTCGTGTTTCACCTTTAGGTTTTATTTTTTACTTTTTGTAAAAATAGTAAGCACACAACACAGAAAAATTAAAAGATAAAAACCTATGTAGAAAGCAACTAAAAATTGCCCATAATGGCAAAACAAAAGGTAACTTTTATTAACATGTTAGTATATGTACTATCAAAGTTATATATAAGATATAATAAAATTGTAATCATACTAAATATACATTATGGTGTTATATATTTGCCTAAACAGTACAGAGTAAGCTATTTACACACAGTGATAAGGAGAGATGCCCTGCAGGGCACCCCACTTCTCTCTTGTCCAGGTTGGGAATCACACAGACACTCAGATGCCTCCTGTTTCCCACCCAAGGTGCTGTAGGCAAGAGTGGCTCATGACCCCTGTACTTGGAGCCCCTGTACTTTGGATTTTCCAGGATTTAACTTGCTGCAGATAAATTGGAAACTGCTGCTTTGACCGCCTGTGGCGCAAGGCCTGATGTCTGTATGGTTTCGATCGGTGACAAGGTGAGTGTAATAAGCAGGCTGGCTCTCCTCCTGAGGGAACTCGCTGATTCATGGTGCTGCATCCCAGGTTTCCTTCCACCTCAGTGCTGCTCGCCGGGCCTGGCCATTTATCTTTGACAGAATCTCTACCTGAAGCTTTCCCCAAACTCCAGAGCATCCATGAGTCCCACACACGTGACTGGGGCAGGCTCACAGGAGTAAATGAAGGGGTCTGCGTTTAGAAAATGCCAGCCCTTACAGCGTGAAAACAGGACGTACCTTGGGGTGTGTTTGGTGCCACAACAAAGGATTTGTTGAAATCCACATCCATGAAATAATTCGCTTTTTCAGTGAACTTCACTATTGGTGCTCTATATGCTCTTTGAGCTTGGGCTCATTCTCTGCCATTTGGTTGGCAAAATTGCTTAGTATCCTGTACTTTCAAGTAAGTTGTTCCAAAATCGAATACCTGGTTTGATTCTTGGGAATTCAGAATGCATTTTTTTGGGGGGGGAGGATCCATAAGTATCATGTGAAAAATAGTGGGTAGGTTTTCATGGAGGCTCCTCAAAACCAGTTTATTGTGTGATGTAGCCTAAGGTAGCATCAAGTATACAATTATGATGTTTCCCTTCTGGGAACGAGGCAGGAGGGAGTCTTTGCTCTCCATCCTAGTACGAGTCTAGCCCCAAATGGAACTTTTAAATAAGGTGAGTTTGCTTTTGACTCTTCTTCTGCCTTTCTTACTGAGCTCTTCTCCCACTTTTGAGGACCCACTCACTGTCAGAAACTCAGTAGAGGACCTCAACCCCACTTGCCTGCTCCACGATAAAGCCTCCCTTTCCTCAGGCATCTTCCTCATCTAGAACTTAAAAGCGCTAAAGCATAAATGGCTGATGTCTCGTGGTCCTGCCACAGATGCTTACAGGATTTTTTTGAAACTACTATTTGGTGGATTTCCACGTGGGTCAGCATAGCAACACAACACAATTCAGGTGGGAATTGTGAAGAGACGAGCTTTGGTTGGAGAGGCCTTTGTGTAGACTGCCATCCAGAGGAGTCTGCCCTCACCCCTACCTCTTTGTGTCTTCTTCTCTTTCCTTACTTCTCAACCAGCTGCCTCCTTGAACTTGAGTGATCAGTGGGCTCTAAAGGGTGAGGGAGTTGGGGTAGAGCCAAGGTCACATGGCACTTCTGCTCGTCGCTCATTAGTCACATGGCGACATGTATCTGCAGGGGAGGCTAGGAAATGCAGTCCCCTAGGTGGCCAGGCACTCAGCCACTTACTTACATAAGGAAGGGAAAATGAATATTGGAGAGTGTGTCAGTTTGCTCAGGCTGCCACAACAAAGTACCACAGTCCTGGTGACTTAAACAACAGACATTTATTTTCTCACAGTTCTAGAGGCTGGAAGTCCAAGATCAAAGTGTTAAGTAAAGTCAGTTTTTTCTGAGACCTCTCTCCTTCGCTTATAGATGCCTGTGTTCTCCCTGTCCTTCACATGATCTTTCCTCTGTGTCCTAAACACCTCTTCTTCTGAGGATGCCAGTCATACTGGATTAGGGCCCACCCGTATGAGCTCATTTAACCTTCATGGTCACTTTATTATTATTTGTGTTGTTTTTGTTTGTTTGTTTTTTGCAGTACATGGGCCTCTCCCTTGCTGTGGCCTCTCCCGTTGCGGAGCACAGGCTCCGGACTCGCAGGCTCAACAGCCATGGCTCATGGGCCCAGCCGCTCCGCGGCATGTGAGATCCTCCCGGACCGGGGCACGAACCTGTGTCCCCTGCATCGGCAGGTGGATTCTCAACCACTGCGCCACCGGGGAAGCCCAGTTCATGGCCACTTTAAAAGTCACATTCTGAGATCCTAGGGATTAGGACTCCCACATATGAATCTGGGGGTTCACAATTCAGTCCACAACAGAGAGGAAGCAAGAATCTCTGCCGTAAGCTGCTACATCTCTGCCCACATGTACGTCAAGTCTGCTTGTTCCTGTTACCAGTTAGATCGAAGGCTCCCTGACAGCAGAGGTGATGACTTTTGGTCTTCATTTTCCTCTCTAGCAGTTGGTGCACTGCTGCACATACCTCTGCGGATGTTCGATAAGTGCGGTTGATTGAGCACCAGTGGTGGTGATGATAACAGAAAACATTGCGGTGATACAAAATAGGGCAGTTATAGATAAGTATAATTACATATAGTGGATAAAGCAAAAGTAGATTGAAAACGATTGAAATAAAGGAGCAGAAAATGGTGTTCATTCATTCTTTCATGTACTTTGTCAAACAACTATTCATTGTGTACCTGTTATGGGCCATCTTTGTCACCAGTATTGGGGATACCGTGGTTGTCCTCACAGAACCTTACATTCCGGACAGAGTGACAATTGAATGAACTAACAAGATGAAACGAGGTGGTGATACTGGCTGTTTAAGGTAAAAGCAAAATTCACGTGCTACTTAGTTTGAGAAGGGCATCTAGCTGTTCAGGAAGTGTTCTCTATGGAGACAACGCCGGAGGTGAGACCTACAGTTGAGAAGGAGCCAGCACGGGAAGGTCTGAGGGAAGAGCAGCAGGCAGAAAGAACAGCAAGGGCCAGGGCCCTGAGCTGGGAACCATGGTGTGTGTTTGAGGAGCCAGAGGGGGGCCAGGAGGCTATGGCAGGGTGAAGGAGCGGGGGCAGGTGGGAGAGCTCAAGCTGGAGGTTGGTGGGCAGGGCTGGAACATGTAGGGCCTTAGAGGTCAAAGAAAAGGTATGGATTTACTTTAAGGAAAATGGAAGGAAAGAAGTGATGTCATCTGATTAAGATCACGAATTTATTACTATAATAGCTTAACTTTTTATGTTGCAGCACACAAAGGGCTTCTAAGGCTATCATTATCTTCAGTGATTTTAGTGGATTGAATATTTTGATTCCCTGTCTTGTAGAAAGGACATAATGGGTTACAAGTTTCAGAAAACTTTCAAATACAGTCAAATGCTTGCAGTGCCAAAACCACGCTGAGTACAATTAGCGTCTGATGTTTGCAAAGGCCTATTGAGATCTGTCTGGGCCTCAGAATTATGATCATTACAAACCCCAACTCTTGTCTAGCTAGAGACTGAGTTGGATGTGCAAAGGTCTTGAGACAGATCTTAAAAACTGCTTTCAAAAAATATACACACCGCTAAAATTATAAAATAGTCATTATTTTATATATTCATATATACTTACAAAATTATCTTTAAAATTATTTCCTGCCATGACTTTCTTGCCTTGGTCAGTTAAGCCCTTTCTTGTAAAAGTACTGAAAAGAGTTCTTGTAAACTGAGCACTCTAAGTGTTTGGATGCTGGTGACTGAGCTGCAATTAGAGAACTGGCCACCTTGATTGGCTGCAGAGAATTATGGGAACACCAAATAACATTGCAACAATTATGCCCCAGCAATTAACAACCAATAAAACAGCAGACCTCATTGATATAGCTGTCCTACTTAGTAAAAATATTGGAAAACAAATACCCTGCAAAACAAATAACATGTAACTAGCTCTGGCAGAAGAGCAAAAGTGAACTTGGCTACAGAGGAAACTCTACCAACAGTCAGGCCTGGGCTGAGAGAGAGCAGTTCCTGAGTACAGGATGCCATCCTTTACCAATAGCAGCTGATTCTCGTGTTTAGTATGTGGGAAGTAGCATTCTCAGAATTTAACAGATATGGTAGCATTTCATCCTCAGAGCAACCCACCGAAGGACGTACATTATTAGCTCCATTTTACAAATGAGGAAACTGAGGCCCAGAGAGATTACACCATCATAGGTGGCAGAGCCTTGAGTTAAAGCAGAATTTAAGTTAAACTTACAGTCTGTGTGCGGACACCTAGGGTATCCAGCTTGCCTGGGCTGGAGCTTCAGTGATGCTTCCTAAGGACTTCTCCCCGCCAAACCGATTGCTGACCACTTGTATCTTGCTGTTCAGTTTTAGCAAGCTGTACTTGGTGATATAACTTTAGGGTGCAGATATAGAAACCGAGACACACCAAGATCACTGGACCTGGCCACGATTTCTGTGGATTGGAAACGTTCCATCTGCCCTGGACACTTTAAAGGGACTCACTGCCCACTCACTACTGGGTGGCTTCCACTGGTTCCCCAGCCCCTTGGGGACGGGGAGTTCATCCAAATCCCTCCCTCTCCACGGCCACTTGCCATGCTTATCCTCCTCTGCTCCTGGTCCCTTAACACCCTGCCCTCACCCCAGTTTGGCACTGTCCTTCCCCTAAAGACCTCCAGGTCGGAGGAACCGGTTTGTCCTCCTTGTTCGGGTCAAAACTCAGAATCCCCTCGTCAGCACACCCCACATCCATTCAGAAAGCGGAGCAATGTGGAGCTTACAAACTTGGGTTTGCATCCACCTCTGTGACCCTGGGTGAAATAGTTAACCACTCTGAGCCTCGGAGTCCTCACCTGCCAAATGTAAGCATCAGTAACATCATCTCCTCTCGGCTGGTGAGCCTGTGATGGAATCTCGTTCAGTGCTGTACTTCTCTAGCAGGTGCCCCCGTACGCTTGTGACGTGATGGAACTGTGCCTGGCACACTGAGGATGCTCCGTACGTACTGGCTGTAGCCATTAATATTTTGTATTGTCACAGGTCTTAGAATATCCACTTCGTTGCAACCTATGGCTATTTGGACACTGTATCTTTAAAAACTTTTGCCAGAATAAAAAATGTATTAAATAATGAAGAAAAAGAAAAATATCTATCTTCCCTGCCCTGGTCAATGATGTGGAGCCACTGTCCACCTAGGTTTGAATGGGAAGTGAGTTAGTTGTGTGAGAATGAACATCACACCTGTATTGTTTCTTTTGTATTCTCAGCATCTAGCATAGCTCTTGGGAAATTACAATAATAACCAGAAGAAAAATAGCACACATTTATTGAGCACATACTAATTGCTAGGTGCTATATTAAACAATTTATCTGTGATATGTAATCCTCACGAGGATTCTCTGGGATAAGTCCTTTTCTTTTTCCCGTTTTAGAGAATGAGAATGCTGAACTTCAGAGAGGTGAAGTACTTTGCCTTTGACTCACACAGTCAGTGGCAGCAAAACCAGATTTCAAAGTGAGAATGGTTTGACTGTAAACCTTGGGCTTTAACCACAGAGTATGCTGCTTTAGGAAATAGTGAAGGAAGGAGGTGGAGAGGGAGGGAGAGAGAGAGAGGAAAAGAGGAAGGAAGGGATGCTCTCTGGAGTCCCAGCCCAGCATAAGTACTATTGCTTAAACTTCACTGCACACTGGAATCATTTGGCCAACTTAAAAAAAAAAAAAAAAAAAAAAATTACTGATGCCTGGGTCCCACCCGCAGGGATTCTAGTTTAATTGGTCCTGTCTGCAGCCTGGTCATCAGGACTGTGAACGCTCCCAGCGGATTCTGGAGGGCAGCCAAGGTTGAGACCCACTGCCTTAGCTGTAACCCATCCCCCCATGTCCTCCAAGGTGGCCAGGGGCCACTTTTCATTAGTACATGTGGGTGGCACCTGAGCCCTCCAAATGGCAGCTGCAGGTGTGCTGGGCTCTGACGGAGCCAGGGGACGTGGAGGGCCCGGTGGCATGGTTGATGTAGAGCCCAGAGGGGCTTGGAGCTCAGGAAGTGGGGTTTATTACAGTCTGGATGACAAAACCTTCTGTGCCAAGTCGCATGCCGACAGCACTCAGATTGCAGGAGGGGATTGCCCGCCGTCCCTTCTGGTGGGTGTCCCCCTCACTGTGGTGACAGGGCGCCTTGTGTCTGGGATTTCCTCCACGGTGACTTTTCCAGACTGCCCTAGGCTGGTGCCCTGAGCTGCCTCAAGGCCTGGCTCTTGGGGCCGAGCAGCGTGTCATGGGCTGGGCTGGGGATTCCTGGCCAGGTTGAGCTAACCCTGGGGCTTGGTACGAGGAGGGAAAAAAGAAGGAGCATCCGTTTGTTGGGCAGGGTATCTGAATCACACTGCGAGTTGCTGAGATTATTTGGGTTGTGTGGCCAAGGGATATAGCCTTTCCTTTGATTCAGGGAGGAAGGGGACCTTTTTAAAATATGAGTTGGTGAGTATTCCCGAGGTCCATTGCCAAGCCTGGAACTGGAAGCCGATCTGCACAGTTCCACGGAGAGCTGTGGGGTGTGAAGTTGGGGAACTGTGCAGGCGGTCTGCTCCCCATCTCTTGGCTGCCGCAAGACCATCAGCACATGGGAGATCTGTCCTCTGCAAAAAGAAACAAATAATCAGACAAAAATAGCAATTCTCCAGGCTGGGCCCAGCCATCAACTCAAAATATTCTTGAAGCACATAATAAAAGTGGCCATTTATGTTGCTTGTATCCCAGATCTTGTGGTAGGTGCTTTACATTGTTAGCTCATCTAATCCACACTTGCTCTCCACTGGTAGATAATATCCCCATTTTATAGAAAAGTAACTTGAGGTTCAGAGAGGTTAAAATAAGCTGCCCAGGGTCAAAGAGCTCATGACCAGCTAGTGCGGGGTCTGGACTAAGTTCCAAACTTTTTGTGCTCAGTGTCCTCACTATGCTGTCTCCATCAGAGTATAGACTCTATTTGATCTATTTCTGAGTTTCTGGCCCCTTGTACAGAGTCTGATGCCTAGAAGACCCACAATAATGTTTGCTGAGTGGCTGGATGAATGAAGGAATGCATGCATGAATGAACAAATGAAGTCATTACATGACTCTAATCTCAATTCTTCAATTGCCAAGTGGAGGTTGTAAGGGCAGGAGAAGGGATGTCTGTGACAAAGCTTTAGGGTATGGGAACATCCTACACAAGTAAGGCTTGCCAACACTTACTCCAGACACTCAGAAAATTACGTTGAAAGCATAAGATTTCTCACTGCAGCAACTTAAAATGTGTCTCTTTTTACTGATCAACCACAAAAAATAACGGTGACAAGATGTCAGATACAAAGAATCTAGAAAGTTTTCCAGACAATAGCGGGACACTTTAAGAGGAGATTCTATTTCAGAGAATTCTTTTGGCTCATGTAATTCAGTGCTCATGGGGGTTGGAGAGTTTGGAGCTGGAAAGGAATTCGGGGACTGTGCGTGAAATGCCCTGTGCTAGAGATTAGGAAAGTCAGCGGAATTTAGCCAGTTAGCCAAAGTCACAGAGAAAGACTGGCAGAGCTGCAAGAGGATCCGAGGTTTGCAGACACACTCACACCTGTCTCTCCTGCCTGGAGCTGGGCTGAGCGTAGCTCCTTCGAGCCAAAGAGTGGCCTGTGAGTTGCACGCCCCGCAGCCGGGCCCGGCAGACCAACAACATACGGCGTGATTAATGGTTCCTCTGCTTTTGTCATTTATTTGCCTTGTTTTTTTCCTTCCCCCAACAGAGCCGATAAGGAAGGTTTTGCTAGAAAATCATGTATCTCTTCTTTTTCTTTCCTCTGACCAGTGAGATGCAGTTCTCATTACTCTGGCCACTTTTCAAGTGGAAGCAGTTTTGCATTATTTAGCACCAAATTGGGTCTTGAAAGAGACTCAGCAGAGGCCTCTCTTACTGTTGTCTGGGTCCCCAGGAATAGCCCACCTATTCAGACCAGCATTTCCGTCTGATCTGATTGTTTCTTTGCTCGACACTGGCCAAAATGTGGAACTTGACAGTTCACTTGCACACTGCTTTTCAGGCAGTGTGATGTGGTACAACAACAATATATAGTGGGGCAGACAGATTGTGAGCCCAGGTTCTGTATGTACCGGGCTGGGTGGGGTCCAGCAAGTTACTTCACTTCCCTGAGCTTCGTTTCTACATCTGAGAACCTGAGATCTGGGCAGGGACTAGGTAGAAGCAAGAGAGACATCCAGGGTAAAACATTTACAGAGGCACTGATTTTTGACCCTGAAAGTGAGTGCCCCTTAAACACTGCACCGCAGAAGACTGCCTCACCTTGGTCGGAGCCCTGCTAGCACTTATTAAGCATTTACTGTACACCTGTCACTGTCTCAAGGGCTCTTTGTGTATTACAGCCCTATGGTAGGTGTTACTGTTATCCTCTTTTTTTTTTTTTTTTTTTTTTTTGCGGTACGCAGGCCTCTCACTGTTGTGGCCTCTCCCGTGGCGGATCACAGGCTCCAGACGCGCAGTTTCAGCGGCCATGGCTCACGGGCCCAGCCGCTCCGCGGCATGTGAGATCTTCACCGACCAGGGCACGAACCCACGTCCCCTGCATCGGCAGGCGGACTCTCAACCACTGCGCCACCAGGGAAGCCCTGTTATCCTCATTTTGATAGACAGGGAAACTGAGCCAGAGTTTGTTACCCACCCACAATCAGGAATTTGTAAGTGGTAGAGCCAAGAATAAATAAATACATTTAACCAAGGACTTGAAAGAACTGCACACTTTCTACTCAGCAGTCTGACACTTAGTAGGTGCTTAAATAGACACTCGGCTGTTTTTCGTGTTGCGGTTGTTATTCAGGTGTGAATCAGTAGCCACACTCCTCCCTCCCCTGCAGCGGCCAGAATTTTGTTCAGGACCTCAAGTGGCGCCTGACCACATCCACCAGTCTTGGAGATGACAGATCCGTTTACAGAGCTGCCAGATGGAGTCATATTAAGTTATCCATCTCTGCCAAATGCTATTCACTGTGAGATCTGCCCCGTAATGAAGCATGATGGATTGCTTCTTTTGGCCAGAGAATAACTTAACCTCTGACTCGAGATGGAGGTATGTTTTCCATGAAAAGGTGGTTAACAGCCTCTTCCACTTGTCAGAAACACTGGCCAAGGCTGTGTGAAAGTGCCAAAAACTGTATTACATCCTCAAAGTCTGTGAAAATAAATTCCTCTGGATATATTATGTATTTAGTTCCCCATCTGGGTTTCCAGGAATTACGGCTGTTATTGTACAGTCTAATTTTAAATCTGGAGCTTTATTATTCAAAAGAAACGTCTCCCCCCCTCCACCGCCTTCTCTTCTTCTTTTCCCTCCTCCTTGTTCTGTGTGCATTCTGCAGCGGGCTTAATTGAGTTTTCCCCATAAGGATTCCATTGCCACTCCAGGGCTTGAATATCCTGATAGTCAATGATGCTTAAAAAAAGAGAGCTTTTGCAGCCGTGACTGTGTTCGCATGGACTCTCTCATTTCCATGGAGAAGTACAATATGTCCAAGTGAGGAAGTTTTATATTAACTTTGGGGCAGGACGCGGAATCAGAGAATGTGAGAGTGCGCTCACTGTCTTGTGGCAGTTCATGCAGGGAGCTGGCTGGCTGCTGGGTGCTTGTCAGGGGCTGAGCCTGGGCAGAGAACCTGGGTCTGGGAGCCCTGCCCCACTGATCTTGTCTGCTCCCTCCTTTTCTGTCTGTTTTTCCTCCAGCTCAGGGGAGTAGTCACTCCATATCAGACGGACGTTAACTGAAGAAACCTCAGCTGAGACCGCTTTGCACACTAACCCTTCCTTTCCTGCCTCTTGAGGTGGGTGTGTTTGGGGAGGAGAAGGATGTGGGGCTTGGAGCTGAAGTCATGCGCTTCTCGGCCCTTTCACCCCACTCCTTTGGAACTGTTCTTCTACATACTGATCTGAATCTTCTTTATTTTTTTCCTCTCTTTGACATGGGAATGCTCACCTCTGAAAGTGATTTATAACCCATGAGGCACATATAAAATAAATAAAAATCATATTAAATTTTAAAATATTTGTAAACATTCTAAGGGAGTATCGGTATAGTGCGTAACAGTGCTTCGGCGCTAATGCACTGCGTGCGCAACGCTTTGTCCTCTTAGCTGGGTGATCTTGGATCAGTATCTTGACCCCTTGGATTCTCAGTTTCCTCATCTCTGAAATAAGACTTACTACCATGTTTATCTCACAGATTGTTGTGAATATTTAATGAGGTAATATTCAAAGACCTTTACTTAGTACTGGCCATTAACCCTCCATACTTGTTGGCAATGCTGATGAGGGGACAGGTGGCTATTATTGTTTTTTGCTGTAATTATTATCATCTCTCTCTTAAAGCTGAGTCCCTCCCTTACTCTGGAGTGTTTCATTTAAAGGCATGCCCGTTTTAGAGTGGAAAGTGGTTCCTGTTACTTCCCTTGCCTTTCAGCAGCACCAAGAACTGGTTCCTTGAACTACTGTTCCTTGGACAAATGCACATGTGGTCTCTAGTGAATGCTAGGTAAGGAACAAGGGTGGAAAATTCCAGGTCTGGTTACTGCTTGGGTAGCTGTCCCTATTAACCATTAACAGTTTATCTTAAATCTGATTCTGATTACATCCAATTTGTTCTCTCACCCCCTCCCCTTGCCTGGTTCCCTTCTAGAATTTACATTAGAAAATGAACAGCCGGTGTATCTATCCCATTTGTGAGCGTTGGAGTCACTGGCCCTCTTCTCATGTCGGCTCACCTAGGCACTCTCTTGGTTTTACTCACTCATTATGTCATCCTGGCTGGAGGACAGGGGAATTTTCTCTGGGCCTCTTTTTCCATCTGTGAAATAAGACGACTAACCATCAACTGTCCTACACTGTCTTGCTCTTGTCAGGAATTCAGAGGCAATGGCTTTTCCTAAACACAATGGCACTTCAAAAACAGTGGGATATAGGATATACCTTTAGGTAGAGGTTAGCTGGGTGCCAAAGATGGGTGAGAATTGTGAATGGTCAAAATTACCCCCAGTACTGCTGTAAATTTCCCAATAAGGAAAGGTGTTGTGATACAACCCTGAGATAATATGGATGTGTCAATGTAAAATGTATACACACTACCGTAACCTATATATAGAATATATATAGGTTATATAGAATATAACGGAGCAAGCTTTTGAATGACTGAATATCAAGAGAGAGCACATGTAGTTAGGGTTTAGATGTTAAATACATGCTTGATTCTGCTTCTTTCTGTCAGAACTGGATTCTTTTGCTTTTCTGTGAAAGAAATTCTGTGAAAGGAAACTGTTTTAAGATTCAGAGAGTTTCATTTCTCAACTATCACATTAAGAAGGGCAGACCACCTATAAGGTGGTCCTACAGAAATAATGGAGAAGCCACCACCAAGCAAAACTCTGGCCACATTTTATTATAAATAGGGTAAGAATAAAAATACTGTCAACTGGATCACACCCAATACACCCTCAGACAAGTGACTGTCTCATGACTAGATTCATGTAGATCTTTAAGTCTACAACCACATTTACTCAGGGCCAGTGACCCAGGGAGAATACTGTACTCTCAGTACTGACAATAACAGCAGCAAAAGCCAATGTTTACTGACTGCTTTCTGTGTTCCAGGTTCTATACTGAGCCCTTTATATTTGCTGTTTTGTTTGAGCTAGATACTGTTACTATTCCCATTTTGCTGACAAAAAAATATCAGGCATGGAGGTGTTAAGTACCAATGACTTAAAAGCCCTTGGTCACAGAACTAGGGAACATAGCACCCAGGATAATGATGCTAGCAGTCTGATTCCAGAGCTCATGCTCTCTGCTGTGGTCTGAATGTTTGTGTCTGCTCAAAATTCATATGTTGAAATCTTAACCCTGCAAAGGTGATGGTATTAGTAGGTAGGGCCTTTGAGAAGTGATTAGGTCATGTGAGTGGAACCCTCATTAATGGGATTAGTGCCCTTAAATAAGAGACCCCACAGAGTTCCTTAGCCCCTTATATCATGTTAGGACACAGCAAGAAAGTGCAATCTCTGAACCAGAGAGGGGGCCCTCACCAGAATGCGACCACATTTGGACCATGCTGGCACCTTCGTCTCAGACTTCCAGCCTCCAGAACCGTGAGAAATAAATTGCTGTTCTTTATAAGCCACTCAGTCTGTGGGATTTTGTTATAGCAGCCCAAACAGACTAAGACACTCCGTCTTTCACCCTTGGCCCCTCCCCTACATCCTTGGGAAAGATGTTTTATCTCTCCAGATCTCACTTTCCTCAACTATGAACTCAGGACAACGATGTCTGAGTGGGAACCTTCTGCAAAGGCCATGAAACAATGTGAGGGGGAATCGCTGTGCAACTTTACAGTGATAGAAGTTTATAGGGTGGTGCTAATTTAAAAACAAAAATGGGGTGGGTAGTTGGACCACAGCCTTCTAGTGCTGCCCCAGTGACAGCTGGTCAAGGAGACCCGTCTATACCTTCTTCTTCCCTAAGCTCTGGCACTGACCCTTCATCAGAAGCTGTAGGCTGACGGGGGAAGGGGAGGTAGAGTAGAATGGACACATCCCTCTAATCCTAGAATTCCTTTTTCAGTCAGGGGTGGTTCTGACTTTTCTTCTAATCTGAGAAGTTTTCAAGGAGTGCCCCAACCTCCACTTCAGAAAGGGCTGAATCAGTACCGATTAAGGAAATGACCACTGAATCTGTTGGCTTAAAAAAAAAGAGTGAGTCTCTGCCTATTAGACTGATTGCTTAGATACCGATTCATCTGTAATAAATTGCCTTAATACATCCCATTGAGCAGAGGAGCTATGAGAATGAAGCAAAATTAAGAATAGGGGGCATTCTTCTCCAGGGAGATGAGACAATACGATATACAGTGTCCTGGGATTGTTCTAATGCACTTATTGAAATGATGCTGATGCTGGAAAGCCTGTGAAAGAAGGCAGGACACTTTTCTATGTGTTGGTCACATGGTGACCAACAAGCTCAGCTTGTTCATTCCTCAGAGCCACATTTTGATGCACATGTAAGGGGCAAAGAGGGGGCCCTGGGGTCTGGTTGTGATTAACACCCATCTAATGAGTTATCTGGGAGGGGGTGCTGGAAGTGGAGTAGGACTTAATTATGGCTGCCTTACATGATGATGTTTGAGGGAAGCCACCAGTGTTGTGCGGTCCAAAGCTCTGAGTGGGGGGTCCAGACGCCTCCTTGTTGGCTGTGTGACTTTGACTTAATCTCGTAGTGCCTCAATTTCCAAGCACTTCATTGGGCTGCTGGGGACACAGATCAGATTTGTGATGGGACCTTATTAACTGTTAGGAACTGCTCATAAGTGAAAAACAGTCCTCTATTTGATCAGTGTTTATCAAGCACCGATTCTGTGCAAGAAACTGTCCTTTACTCTTGGGGGATGGCACTGACCAAAGTCATACCGTTCTTTTATCATGGAATTTGATTCCAGGTGGTGGAGACAAACAATACCAAATAAATGTATAATATGAGAATGGGGGAGGAGCTTCAAGATGGCGGAAGAGTAAGACGCGGAGGTCACCTTCCCCTCCACAAATACATCAGAAATACATCTACATGTGGAACAGCTCCTATAGAACACCTACTGAATGCTGGCAGAAGACCTCAGACCTCCCAAAAGGCAAGAAACTCCCCACGTAGCTGGGTAGGGCAAAAGAAAAAAGAAAAAACAGAGACAAAAGAATAGGGACGGGACCTGCACCAGTGGGAGGGAGCTGTGAAGGAGGAAAGGTTTCCACACACTAGGAAGCCCCTTCACGGGCGGAGACTGTGGCTGGCAAAGGGGAAGCTTTGGAGCCACGGAGGAGAGCACAGTATCAAGGTGCAGAGGGCAAAGTGGAGAGATTCCTGCACAGAGGATCGGTGCCGAACAGCACTCACCAGCCCGAGAGGCTTGTCTGCTCACCTGCCAGGGCGGGCGGGGGCTGGGAGCTGAGCCTCGGGCTTTGGTCAGATCCCAGGGAGAGGACTGGGGTTGGTGGCGTGAACACAGCCTGAAGGGGCTAGTGCACCACGGCTAGCCAGGAGGGAATCCTGGAGAAGTCTGGACCTTCTGAAGAGGCAAGAGACCTTTTCTTCCCTCTTTGCTTCCTGGTGCACAAGGAGAGGGGATTAAGAGCGCTGCTTAAAGGACCTCCAGAGACGGGCACGAGCCGCGGCTGTCGGCGCGGACAACAGAGACGGGTGTGGGATGCTAGGGTTGCCGCTGCCGCCACAAAGAAGCCTGTGTGCGAGCACAGGTCACTCTCCACACCTCCCTTCCCGGGAGTGTGTGCAGCCCGCCACTGCCAGGGTCCCGGAATCCAGGGACAACTTCCCCGGGAGAACACACGGTGCGCCTCAGGCTGGTGCAACGTTATGCCGGCCTCTGCCGCCACAGGCTCGCCCCGCACTCCGTGCCCCTCCCTCCCCCCCGCCTGAGCCAGAGCCCCCGAATCAGCTGCTCCTTTAACCCCGTCCTGTCTGAGCGAAGAACAGACGCCCTCCGGCGACCTACACACAGAGGCAGGGCCAAATCCAAAGCAGAACCCCGGGAGCTGTGCGAACAAAGAAGAGAAAGGGAAATCTCTCCCAGCAGCCTCAGGAGCAGTGGATTAAATATCCACAATCAACTTGATGTACCCTGCATCTGTGGAATACTTGAATAGACAACGAATCATCCCAAGTTGAGGAGGTGGACTTTGGGAGCAAAGATATATATATTTTTTTCCCCTTTTTCTCATTTTGTGAGTGTGTATGTGTATGCTTCTGTCTGTATAGCTTTACTTTTACCATTTGTCCTAGGGTTCTGTTTTGGTTATTTTTGTTAGGTTTTTTTGGTTTTTTTTTAACTTAAAAATTTTTTTTCTTAATAATTATTTTTTATTTTAATAACTTTATTTTATTTTATTTTATTTTATCCTCTTTCTTTCTACTTTTTCTCCCTTTTATTCTGAGCCGTGTGGATGAAAGGCTCTTGGTGCTCCAGCCAGGAGTCACAGCTGTGCCTCTGAGGTGGGAAAGCCAACTTCAGGACACTGGTCCACAAGAGACCTCCCAACTCCATGTAATATCAAACAGCGAAAAACTCCTAGATATCTCCAACTCAATGCCAAGACCCAGCTTTACTCAACGACCGGCAAGCTACAGTGCTGGACACCCTATGCCAAACAACTAGAAAGACAGGAACACAACCCCATCCATTAGCAGATAGGCTGCCTAAAATCATAATAAGGCCACAGACACCCCAAAACACACCACCAGATGTGGACCTGCCCACCAGAAAGACAAGATCCAGCCTCATCCACTAGAATACAGGCACTAGTCGCCTCCACCAGGAAGCCTACACAACCCACTGAACCAACCTTAGCCACTGGGGACAGGCACCAAAAGCAACGGGAACTACGAACCTGCAGCCTGCGAAAAGGAGACCCCCCAAACACAGTAAGTTAAGCAAAATGAGAAGACAGAAAAACACACAGCAGACGATGGAGCAAGGTAAAAACCCACCAGACCTAACAAATGAAGAGGAAATAGGCAGTCTACCTGAAAAAGAATTCAGAATAATGATAGTAAAGATGATCGAAAATCTTGGAAATAGAATAGAGAAAATACAAGAAATGTTTAACAAGGACCTGGAAGAACTAAAGAGCAAACAATGATGAACAACACAATACATGAAATTAAAAATTCTCTACAAGGGATCAATAGCAGAATAACTGAGGCAGAAGAATGGATAAGTGACCTGGAAGATAAAATAGTAGAAATTGGGGTTTCCCCTGTGGCGCAGTGGTTGAGAGTCTGCCTGCTGATGCAGGGGACATGGGTTCATGACCCGGTTCGGGAAGATTCCACATGCCGTGGAGTGGCTAGGCCAGTGAGCCATGGCCGCTGAGCCTGTGCGTCTGGAGCCTGTGCTCTGCAACAAGAGAGGCCACAACAGTGAGAGGCCCACGTACCACAAAGAAAAAAAAAATAGTGGAAATAACTACTGCAGAGCAGAATAAAGAAAAAAGAATGAAAAGAATTGAGGACACTCTCAGAGACTTCTGGGACAACATTAAACACACCAACATTCAAATTATAGGGGTCCCAGAAGAAGAAGAGAAAAAGAAAGAGACTGAGAAAATATTTGAAGAGATTATAGTTGAAAACTTCCCTAACATGGGAAATGAAATAGTTAATCAAGTCCAGGAAGCAGAGAGTCCAATACAGGATAAATCCAAGGAGAAGCATCCCACGACACATACTAATCAAACTATCAAAAATTAAATACAAAGAAAAAATTTTAAAAGCAGCAAGGGAAAAACAACAAATAACACACAAGAGAATCCCCATAAGGTTAACAGTTGATCTTTCAGGAGAAACTCTTCAAGCCAGAAAGGAGTGGCAGGACATATTTAAAGTGATGAAGGAGAAAGACCTACAACCGAGATTACTCTACCCAGCAAAGATCTCATTCAGATTTGATGGAGAAATTAAAACCTTTACAGACAAACAAAAGCTAAGAGAATGTAACAGCACCAAACCAATTTACAACAAATGCTAAAGGAACTTTTCAAGGAAGGAAACACAAGAGAAGGAAAAGAACTACAATAACAAACCCAAAACAATTAAGAAAATGGCAATAGGAACATACATAGTCATAATTACCTTGAATGTAAATGGATTAAATGCTCCAACCAAAAGACATAGACTGGCTGAATGGATACAAAAACAAGACCCATATATATGCTGTCTACAAGAGACCCACTTCAGACCTAGGGACACATACAGACTGAAAGTGAGGGGGTGGAAAAAGATAATCCATGCAAATGGAAATCAGAAGAAAGCTGGAGTAGCAATTCTCATATCAGACAAAATAGACTTTAAAGACTATTACAAGGGACAAAAAATGGCACTACATGATGATTAAGGGATCAATCCATGGAGAAGAAATAACAATTATAAATATTTATGCACCCAACATAGGAGCACCTCAATACATAACGCAAATACTAACTGCCATAAAAGGGGAAATCGTCAGTAACACAATCATGGTAGGGGACTTTAACACCCCACTTTCACGAATGGACAGATCATCCAAAATGAAAATAAATAAGGAAACACAACCCTTAAATGATACATTAAACAAGATGGATGTAATTGATATTTATAGGAAATTCCATCCAAAAACAACAGAATACACATTCTTCTCAAGTGCTCATGGAACATTCTCCAGAATAGATCATATTCTTGGGTCACAAATCAAGCCTTGGTAAATTTAAGAAAATTGAAATCGTATCAGGTATCTTTTCCGACCACAATGCTATGAGACTAGATATCAATTACAGGAAAAAAATCTGTAAAAAATACAAAAACATGGAGGCTAAACAATACACTACTTAATAACCAAGAGATCACTGAGGAAATCAGAGGAAATTTAAAAAATACTTAGAAACAAATGACAATGAAAACATGATGACCCAAAACCTGTGGGATGCAGCAAAAGCAGTTCTAAGAGGGAAGTTTATAGCAATACAATCCTACCTTAAGAAACAAGAACCATCTCAAATAAACAACCTAACCTTACACCTAAAAGAACAAAAAAAACCCCCAAGGTTAGCAGAAGGAAAGAATGATAAAGATCGGGTCAGAAATAAATGAAAAAGAAATGAAGGAAATGATAGCAAAGATCAATAAAACTAAAAGCTGGTTCTTTGAAAAGATAAGCAAAATTGATAAACCATTAGCCAGACTCATCAAGGAAAAAAGGGCAAAGACTCAAATCAAAAGAATTAGAAATGAAAAAGGAGAAGTAACAACTTCTCCAAAGGATCATGAGAGATTACTACAAGCAACTCTATGCCAATAAAATGGACAACCTGGAAGAAATGGACAAATTCTTAGAAATGCACAACCTTCTGAAACTGAACCAGGAAGAAATAGAAAATATGAACAGGCCAGACACAAGTCCTGAAATTGAAAATGTGATTTAAAATTTTCCAGCAAAGAAAAGCCCAGGACCAGATGAATTCACAGGTGAATTCTATCAAACATTTAGAGAAGAGCAAACACCTATCCTTCTCAAACTCTTCCAAAATATAGCAGAGGGAGGAACACTCCCAAACTCATTCTACGAGGCCACCATCACCCTGATACCAAAACCAGACAAAAATGTCACAAAGAAAGAAAACTACAGGCCAATATCACTGATGAACATAGATGCAAAAATCCTCAACAAAATACTAGCAGACAGAATCCAACAGCACATTAAAAGGATCACACACCATGATCAAGTGGGGTTTATCCCAGAACTGCAAGGATTCTTCAATATACGCAAATCAATCAATGTGATACACCATATTAACAAACTGAAAGAGAAAAACCATATCATCGTCTCAACTGATGCAGAGAAAGCTTTCAACAAAATTCAACACCCTTTTATGATAAAAACCCAACAGAAAGTAGGCATAGAGGGAACGTTCATCAACATAATAAAGGCCGTATATGACAAACCCACAGCCAACATCGTCCTCAATGGTGAAAAACTGAAACCATCTCCACTAAGATCAGGAACAAGACAAGGTTGCCCACTCTCACCACTATTATTCAACATAGTTTTGGAAGTTTTAGCACAGCAATCAGAGAAGAGAAAGAAATAAAAGGAATCCAAAACAGAAAAGAAGAAGTAAAGCTGTCACTGTTTGCAGATGACATGATACTATACACAGAGAATCCTAAAGATGCTACCAGAAAACTACTAGAGTAATCAATGAATCTGTTAAAGTAGCTGGATACAAAATTAATGCACAGAAATCTCTAGCATTCCTATACACTAATGCTGAAAAATATGAAAGTGAAATTAAGAAAACACTCCCATTTACCATTGCAACAAAAAGAATAATATATCTAGGAATAAACCTACCTGAGACAAAAGACCTGTATGCAGAAAACTATAAGACACTGATGAAAGAAATTAAAGATGATACAAATAGATGGAGAGAAATACCATGTTCTTGGATTAGAAGAATAAACATTGTGAAAATGACTCTACTGCCCAAAGCAATCTCCAGATTCAATTCAATCCCTATCAAACTACCACTGGCACTTTTCCCAGAACTAGAACAAAAAATTTCACAATTTGTATGGAAACGCTAAAGACCCTGAATAGCCAAAGCAATCTTGAGAAACAAAACGGAGCTGGAGGAATCAGGCTTCTAGCTTCAGACTATGCTACAAAGCTACAGTAATCAAGACAATATGGTTCTGGCACAAAAACAGAACTATAGATCAATGAAACAGGATAGAAAGCCCAGAGATAAACCCACACACATATGGTCACCTTATCTTTGATAGAGTAGGCAAGAGTATACAATGGAGAAAAGACAGCCTCTTCAATAAGTGATGCTGGGAAAACTGGACATGTACATGTAAAAGTTTGAAATTAGAACACTCCCTAACACCATGCACAAAAATAAACTCAAAATTGATTAAAGACCTAAATGTAAGGCCAGACACCATCAAACTCTTAAAGGAAAACATAGGCAGAACACTCTATGACATAAATCACAGCAAGATCCTTTTTGACCCACCTCTTAGAGAAATGGAAATAAAAACCAAAATAAACAAATGGGACCTAATGAAACTTAAAAGCTTTTGCACAGCAAAGGAAACCATAAACAAGACCAAAAGACAACCCTCAGGATGGGAGAAAATATTTGCAAATGGAATAACTGGCAAAGGATTAATCTTCAAAATTTACAAGCAGCTCATGCAGCTCAATATCAAAAAAACAAACAACCCGATCCAAAAATGGGCAGAAGACCTAAATAGACATTTCTCCAAAGAAGATATACAGATTGCCAACAAACACATGAACGAATGCTCAACATCATTAATCATTAGAGAAATGCAAGTCAAAACTACAATGAGATAGCATCTCACACCAGTCAGAACGGCCATCATCAAAAAATCTACAAACAATAAATGCTGGAGAGGGTGTGGAGAAAAGGGAACCCTCTTGCACTGTTGGTGGGAATGTAAATTGATTCAACCACTATGGAAAACAGTATGGAGGTTCCTTTAAAAACGAAAAATAGAACTACCATATGACCCAGCAATCCCACTACTGGGCATATACCCTGAGAAAACCATAATTCAAAAAGAGTCATGTACCAAAATGTTCATTCCATCCCTGTTTAAAATAGCCAGGACATGGAAGTAACTTAAGTGTCCGTCAACAGACGAATGGATAAAGAAGATGTGGCACATATATACAATGGAATATTACTGAGCCATAATAAGAAATGAAATTGAGTTATTTGTAGTGAGATGGATGGACCTAGAATCTGTCATACAGAGTGAAGTAAGTCAGAAAAAGAAAAACAGATACTGTATGCTAACACATATATTATGGAATCTAAGAAAAAGAAAAAAAAAACGTCATAGGGAACCTAAGGTCAAGACAGGAATAAAGACACAGACCTACTAGAGAATAGACTTGAGGATATGGGGAGGGGGAAGGGTAAGCTGTGACGAAGTGAGAGAGTGGCATGGACATATATGCACTACCAAACGTAAAATAGATAGCTAGTGGGAAGCAGCCGCATAGTACAGGGAGATCAGCTCGGTGCTTTGTGACCACCTAGAGGAGTGGGATAGGGAAGGTGGGAGGGAGGGAGGCGCAAGAGGAAAGAGATATAGGAACATATGTAAATGTATAACTGATTCACTTTGTTATAAAGCAGAAACAAACACACCATTGTAAAGCAATTATACTCCAATAAAGATGTTAAAAAAAATGAGAATGGGGAAATTTGAACAGGGAAGTGGTAGCATCTGATCTGAGATTCAAAAGGATAGAAAATCGAAGAATAATCAAATACTGGCTTCCTAGATTTATTCTAAGGGGGTAACTCAGGAGCCCTCATTAATAATGTGTTTTTCAATGCACTGTAATGTATAGACATGGCCTCTTGCAAAAGGATTTAAACCCTAAAATTTCACATAAATATCAATTCATAGCAGATTTTAGATGTGATTCTATATTCAGTTTAAAACACTCTGTAGGCATATAATTTATATAACTTCATTATGAAGCTATTTTCAAAGTTCATCTTAAACCTTGAATTTGTTAGGTCCAGAGGACTAGTTAATGGCAAGTTACTGACTGACTATCCTCCTACCTACCCACCCATGTGTATATTTATTAACGGACTTTTACAGAGTTCTGTGGGTATTGTGCTGAGCCCCCATGTTGACCAAGATAAGGCCCTGCTCTCAGGGTGGCTAAAGCCATCAGTTCTCTCAGCGTTAGTGAGCTCCAGAAGGCAGTCTGAGGTTTTCTATGGTGGGAGGGCTTTGTAACCAGCTCTGAATTCCTTATGCTTTTCTGATTTGCTGAGGCTGGGGCTATCTGAGTCATGGGTGGGGAAGCTGAGCCGGCCTAGCGTGGATAAAGGGTGGCTGGGTTCAAGGAGAGGAACTTCTGATGTCAGAACAATTGCATCTCCAAGCCAGGAGGGCCCCCACGGGCCAGCTTGCTGCTGCTGACTGTGCTGCTTTCCAATGTAAACTCTGTGTCGAGCAGACCCCAGGAACGCGCTATGTGTCCCTTCTCCTTCTAGAGAAACATTTATCTCTTTTCTCAGTATTTATTCAAATTTCCTTTGTATCCTGGATAGTTTTTTTTTTTTTTAATTTTTCGGTTTGAACTAATTTTAAATTTACAGAAAAGTTGCAAAAATAGAGAGGTTCTGTATACACGTCACGCAGCTTCCCTCAATGTTAACATCTTACATAATCATACTTAAATGATCAAAAACAAGACATAAACTTGCATACAATACTATTAACTAAATGGCAGGCGCTACGTGAATCTCACCAGTCTATCCCCAGTGTTCTTTTTCTCTTTCAGGATCCAGTCCAGGATCCCACATTACATTTTGTTGTTATTTTTCTTTAGTCTCTTCCAATCTGTGACTATTCCTTAGTCTTTCCTTGTTCATGATCATCCCTAAGAGCAGAAAGCCCCTAGAGCCATTTAAGGGTTACAGAGTTTTGCTGCTGGATGGACATTCTCAGTAGTGAGGTTCCCATCATCAGGATCATTCAAGGAAACTTGAAATGATTTGGCTCTATAACAGATGTTACAAAGGGAATATGCATAGACACAGGAAATGGGCTAGATGACATGTAAGCTACACTCTAGCTCTAACAGTGAGGATGAGAAACGATGGCTCTCACTGTAGCATTCTGATTTGAATCTGGGCAAATAATTTCATTTTTCTGGGCCTCAGTTTCCTACCCTGTAATGTGGGGATAACAGCACAAATCTCAGGGTAGTTACGAGGAATAAAGGGAATAAAACTTGCAGATGCAGAATATTCGATGCCAAACCTGAACATGGAAAATGTTCAATATACATTAATTACTATTATTATTCTATTATTAATATTATTATTCATCACCATGTACATACTATTTGTCAGATACTGTGCCAAGCACTTTGCCAACATATCTCACTTTGTTCTCACAGCTCTCCTGTAGATAGTTGTTATTTGCATTTTCGAGGTAAGAACCTGAGGCACATAAATACCTTCAGACCTATTTTTCTCCACTCTAGAGCCCACGTTCTTTGAAATGCTGCCCTATTGCTTCACCCATAATAATGGAGTGATTTCATGTATGTGGCTTTTTAGAGCTCTTTCGCATTTATGGGTCTCACTTTATCTTCAAAACATTGTTTGGGAGTTGGGACAATGACATCTCACTTGATGGGCAGGGAAAGTGAGGGACAGTTTTAGAAGGAAGTGAGATACTTCTCATCCATGTACATATTCTTTCTGACAAGATGCTATTAGAATCTCAGCAAGGCCCTTCCAAGCTCTTGATAAACATGCACTAACTTTCACAAAGCATTTCGAGTCGTCTTGTATGGTTATCACTGTGAGACCTCCAACCCATCCCGTACAGAGGATGCCTCCAGGGGTTGCATTGCAAAGACTCCATGGCCAGCTTAGTGTCAAGACCTCTAGCTTCTCCCTAAACCCCAGGAGATCTTTGGCTAAGATAACTTTAAATCATCCCGAGTTTGCCAAACGATGCTGTAATTTAGGATTTGTCTTCTCTCCCAGAGAAGATATCCCCCCAAATTAGAAACCGAGACCAACAACCACAAAGACCAGATCCCTTGTGTCTTTGTTTGGATTTTTTGGCTTGAAAATCCTTGCATTTAAGGACCAAACATTGGCCATTCATGATTCTAATGTTTGGGGAAAGGCACTAGAGACACTAAGATAATATTAAAATAAGCACTGACATCTTTAATTCTCCTTGAAAGGGGACCAACCCAAATGGTAGGTTAGGTAAGGCAAACATCCTTCTAGTTTAAAACACATTCTCTGAGCCCTGTGAATACTGGGGACCATGGACAAATGAGACTTGGTCCCTGGAGTATGGGAATGATCACAGATGACACTGACTATGTGCTAGGTGATATTTGTGTTTTCAGCCTTATTTTATTTCTTCATAAATAACTCTATAATGTAATAATTATTTATTTTATTTTATGGAGATCCAGAGAGATTGAATAAGCAACCGAAGATTACACAGCAAGTAAGTACTGACCCAAGATTTGAACTCAGATCCTACTGATCTCAAAGGCTCTGCTCATTATATAAAGCCACATGGCCCTTAGAGAACACACAGACCAGCATGCAAGACACACAAGCAATTTTATCCTTGTGATGTGGTAGTTGAGCTACCAATTGGGTTTCCCCTTGTAATCCTGTGAGAAAACACCATAGGGAGCTTCCCAAATCTGTTTTAGGATATGCTTCCAGGGGTCTTCCCAAGCTCCATGTAGACACCATCTCTCTTCTCCATTGCTTGAGGTGGATGTATATACACGTGGTTTCATATTTTTTTAATATATTTTTAAACACCTTTACTGGAGTATAATTGCTTTACATTGTTGTGTTAGTTTCTACTGTATAACAAAGTGAATCAGCTATACGTATACATATATCCCCATACCCCTCTCTCTTGCGTCTCCCTCCCACCCTCCCTATCCCACCTCTCTAGGTGGTCACGAAGTACCAAGCTGATCTCCCTGTGCTATGTGGCTGCTTCCAACTAGCTGTTTTACATTTCGTAATGTATATATTTCCATGCCACTATCTCACTTCGTCCCAGCTTACCTCCCAGCTTACCCTTCCCCCTCCCCCTGTCCTCAAATCCATTCTCTACGTTTGTGTCTTTATTCCTGTCCTGCCCCTAGGTTCTTCATAACCATTTTTTTTTAGATTCCATATATATGTGTTAGCATATGGTATTTGTTTTTCTCTTTCTGACTTACTTCACTCTGTATGACAGACTCTAGGTCCATCCACCTCACTACAAATAACTCAATTTCGTTTCTTTTTGTGGCTGAGTAATATTCCTTTGTACATATGTGCCACATCTTCTTTATCCATTCATCTGTCGATGGACGCTTAGGTTGCTTCCATGTCCTGGCTATTGTAAATAGTGCTGAAATGAACATTGTGGTACATGACCCTTTTTGAATGATGGTTTTCTCAGGGTATATGCCCAGTAGTGGGATTGCTGGGTCATATGGTAGTTCTGTTTTTAGTTGTTTAAGGAACCTCCATACTGTTCTCCATAGTGGCTGAATCAATTTACATTCTCACCAACAGTGCAAGAGGGTTCCCTTTTCTCCACACCCTCTCCAGCATTTATTGTTTGTAGATTTTTTGATAATGGCCATTCTGACCGGTGTGAGCTGACACCTCATTGTAGTTTTGATTTGCATTTCTCTAATGATTAGTGATGTTGAGCATTCTTTCATGTGTTTGCTGGCAATCGGTATATCTTCTTTGGAGAAATGTCTACTTAGGTCTTCTGCCCATTTTTGGATTGGGTTGTTTGTTTTTTTGATATTGAGCTGCTTGTATATTTTGGAGGTTATTCCGCTGTCAGTTGCTTCATTTTCAAAATTTTCTCCCATTCTGAGGGTTGTCTTTTTGCCTTGTTTATGGTTTCCTTTGCTGTGCAAAAGCTTTTAAGTTTCATTAGGTCCCATTTGTTTATTTTGGTTTTAATTTCCATTTCTCTAGAAGGTGGGTCAAAAAGGATCTTGCTGTGATTTATGTCATAGAGTGTTCTGCTTATGTTTTCCTCTAAGAGTTTTATAGTGTCTGGCCTTACTTTTAGGTCTTTAATCCATTTTGGGTTTATTTTTGTGCATGGTGTTAGGGAGTGTTCTAATTTCATTCTTTTACATGTACATGTCCAGTTTTCCCAGCATCACTTATTGAAGAGGCTGTCTTTTCTCCATTGTATACTCTTGCCTCCTTTATCAAAGATAAGGTGACCATATGTGCATGAGTTTATCTCTGGGCTTTCTATCCTGTTCCATTTACGTTGATCTATAGTTCTATTTTTGTGCCAGTACCATATTGTCTTGATTACTGTAGCTTTGTAGTATAGTCTGAAGTCTGCGAGCCTGATTCCTCCAGCTCCATTGTTCTTTCTCAAGATTGCTTTGGCTATTAAGGGTCTTTTGTGTTTACATACGAATTTTGAAATTTTTTGTTCTAGTTCTGTGAAAAATGCCATTGGTAGTTTGATAGGGATTGCATTGAATCTGGAGATTGCTTTGGGCAGTAGAGTCATGTTCACAATGTTGATTCTTCCAATCCAAGAACATGGATTGGAACATGGATCTCCGTCTGTTTGCATCATCTCTAATTTATTTAATCAGTGTCTTATAGTTTTCTGCACACAGGCCTTTTGTCTCGTTAGGTAGGTTTTTTTCCCTAGGTATTTTATTTTCTTTGTTGCAATGTAAATGGGAGTGTTTCCTTAATTTCTCTTTCAGATTTTTCATCATTAGTGTATAAGAATGCAAGAGATTCCTGTGCATTAATTTTGTATCCTGCTACTTTACCAGATTCACTGATTAGCTCTAGTAGTTTTCTGGTAGCGTCTTTAGGATTCTCTATGTATAGTATCATGTCATCTGCAAACAGTGACAGCTTTACTTCTTTTCCGATTTGGATTCCTTTCATTTCTTTTTCTTCTCTGATTGCTGTGCTAAAACTTCCAAAACTATGTTGAATAATAGTGATGAGAGTGGGCAACCTTGTCTTGTTCCTGATCTTAGTGGAAATGGTTTCAGTTTTTCACCATTGAGGATGATGTTGGCTGTGGGTTTGTCATATACGGCCTTTATTATGTTGATGAAAGTTCCCTCTATGCCTACTTTCTGTTGGGTTTTTATCATAAAAGGGTGTTGAATTTTGTTGAAAGCTTTCTCTGCATCGGTTGAGACAATGATATAATTTTTCTCTTTCAGTTTGTTAATATGGTGTATCACATTGATTGATTTGCGTATATTGAAGAATCCTTGCATTCCTGGGATAAACCCCACTTGATCATGGTGTGTGATCCTTTTAATGTGCTGTTGGATTCTGTCTGCTAGTATTCTGTTGAGGATTTTTGTATCTATGTTCATCAGTGATATTGGCCTGTAGTTTTCTTTCTTTGTGACATTTTTGTCTGGTTTTGGTATCAGGGTGATGGTGGCCTCGTAGAATGAGTTTGGGAGTATTTCTCCCTCTGCTATATTTTGGAAGAGTTTGAGAAGGATAGGTGTTTGCTCTTCTCTAAATGTTTGATAGAATTCACCTGTGAAGCCATCTGGTCCTGGGCTTTTCTTTGCTGGAAAATTTTAAATCACATTTTCAATTTCAGGACTTGTGTCTGGCCTGTTCATATTTTCTATTTCTTCCTGGTTCAGTTTCGGAAGGTTGTGCATTTCTAAGAATTTGTCCATTTCTTCCAGGTTGTCCATTTTATTGGCATAGAGTTGCTTGTAGTAATCTCTCATGATCCTTTGTATTTCTGCAGTGTCAGTTGTTACTTCTCCTTTTTCATTTCTAATTCTGTTGATTTGAGTCTTCTCCCTTTTTTTCTTGATGAGTCTAGCTAATGGTTTATCAATTTTGCTTATCTTCTCAAAGAACCAGCTTTTAGCTTTATTGATCTTTGCTATTGATTCCTTTGTTTCTTTTTCCTTTATTTCTGATCTGATCTTTATGATTTCTTTCCTTCTGATAACTTTGGGGTTTTTTTTTGTTCTTCTTTCTCAAATTTCTTTAGGTGTAAGGTTAGGTTGTTTATTTGAGATGTTTCTTGTTTCTTGAGGTAGGATCGCATTGCTATATGTTTCCCTTAGAAGTGCCTTTGCTGCATCCCACAGGTTTTGGGTCATGGTGTTTTCAGTGTCATTTGTTTCTAGGTATTTTTTGGTTTCCTCTTTGATTTCTTCAGTGATCACTTGGTTATTTCACAGCATATTGTTTAGGCACCCTGTGTTTTTATTTTTTAGTTTTTTTCCTGTAATTGATATCTAGTCTCATAGTATTGTGGTCGGAAAAGATACTTGATACGATTTCAATTTTCTTGAATTTAGCAAGGCTTGATTCATGACCCAAGATATGATCCATCCTGGATAATATTCCATGAGCACTTGAGAAGAATGTGTATTCTGCTGTTTTTGGTTGGAATGTCTTATAAGTATCAGTTAAGTCCATCTTGTCTAATGTATTAGTTAAAGTGTGTTTCTTTATTTATTTTCATTTTGCTTGATCTGTCCATTGGTGAAAGTGGGGGTGTTAAAGTCCCCTACTATTATTGTGTTACTGTCAATTTCCCCTTTTATGGCTGTTAGCATTTGCCTTATGTATTGAGGTGCTCCTATGTTGGGTGCATAAATATTTACAATTGTTATATCTTCTTCTTGTATTGATCCCTTGATCATTATGTAGTTTCCTTCTTTGTCTCTTGTACTAGTATTTATTTTAAAGTCTATTGTCTGATATGAGAATTGCTACTCCAGCTTTCTTTTGATTTCCATTTGCATGGAATATCTTATTCAGTCCCCTCACTTTCAATCTGTATGTGTCCCTAGGTCTGAAGTGGCTCTCTTGTAGACAGCATATGTATGGGTCTTGTTTTTGTATCCATTCAGCCAGTCTATGTCTTTTGGTTGGAGCATTTAATCCATTTACATTTAAGGTAATTATGACTATGTATGTTCCTATTGCCATTTTCTTAGTTGTTTTGGGTTTGTTATTGTAGTTCTTTTCCTTCTCTTGTGTTTCCTTCCTAGAAAAGTTCCTTTAGCATTTGTTGTAAAACTGGTTTGTTGGTGTTGAGTTCTCTTAGCTTCTGCTTGTCTGTAAAGGTTTTAATTTCCTTGTCGAATCTGAATGAGATCCTTGCTGTGTAGAGTAATCTTGGTTGTAGTTTTTTTCCCTTTCATCACTTTAAATATGCCCTGCCACTCCTTTTAGCTTGCAGAGTTTCTGCTGAAAGATCAGCTGTTAACCTTATGGGGATTCCCTTGTATGTTATTTGTTGTTTTTCCCTTGCTGCTTTAAATATTTTTTCTCTGTATTTAATTTCTGATAGTTTGATTAATATGTGTCTTGGTGTGTTTCTGCTTGGATTTATCCTGTATGGGACTCTCTGTGCTTCCTGGACTTGATTAACTATTTCCTTTCCCATGTTAGGGAAGTTTTCTACTATAATCTCTTCAAATATTTTCTCAGACCCTTTCTTTTCCCCTTCTTTTTCTGAGACCCCTATAGTTTGAATGTTGGTGCGTTTAATGTTGTCCCAGAAGTCTCTGAGATTGTCCTCAATTCTTTTCATTTTTTTTCTTTATTCTGCTCTGTGGTAGTTATTTCCAGTATTTTCTCTTCCATGTCACGTATCCTTTCTTCTGCCTCAGTTATTCTGCTATTGATTCCTTCTAGAGAATTTTTAATTTTATGTATTGTGTTGTTCATCATTGTTTGTTTGCTCTTTAGTTCTTCTAGGTCCTTGTTAAATGTTTCTTGTATTTTCTCCATTCTATTTCCAAGATTTTGGATCATCTTTACTATCATTATTCTGAATTCTTTTTCAGGTAGACAGCCTATTTGCTCGTCATTTGTTAGGTCTGGTGGGTTTTTACCTTGCTCCTTCATCTGCTGCATATTTCTCTGTCTTCTCATTTTGCTTAACTTACTGTGTTTGGGGTCTCCTTTTTGCAGGCTAAAGGTTTGTAGTTCCTGTTGTTTTTGGTGTCTGCCCCCGCTGGGCAAGGCAGGTTCAGTGGGTTGTGTAGGCTTCCTGGTGGAGGCGACTAGTGCCTGGGTTCTTGTGGATGAGTCTGGATCTTGTGTTTCTGGTGGGCAAGACCGTGTCCAGTGGTGTGTTTTGGGGTGTCTGTGAACCTAGTATGATTTTAGGCAGCCTCTCTGCTAATGGATGGGTTTGTGTTCCTGTCTTGCTTGTTTTTTGGCCTGGGGAATCCAGCACTGTAGCTTGCTGGTCATTGAGTGGAGCTGGATCTTAGCATTGTGATGGAGATCCCTGGTAGAGCTCTTGCCAATTGATATTTTGTGGGGCTGGGAAGTCTCTGGTGTTCCAATGTCCTGAACTTGGCTCTCCCACCTCAGAGGCTCAGGCCTGACACCCAGCCGGAGCACCAAGACCCTGTCAGCCACACAGCTCAGAAGAAAAGGGAGAAAACAAAGAGAGAAAAAATAAAATAAAGTTATTAAAATAAAAAATTTTAAAAAATTATTAAAATTTAAAAAGTGTTAACAAAAAAGAGAAGAGAGCCATCAAACTAATAAATAAATCCACCAATGATAACAAGCCCTAAAAACTAAACTAAGATAAACATAAAAATCAGTGACTAGTCAAGTCACCTACAGCAAACCCGAAGTCCATAGTTGCTACCAAAGTCTACTGCCTCAAATTTGGGATGAGTCATTGTCTGTTCAGGTATTCCACAGATGCAGGGTACATCAAGTTGATTGTGGAGATTTAATCCACTGCTCCTGAGGCTGCTGGGAGAGATTTCCCTTTCTCTTCTTTGTTTGCAGAGCTCCTGGGGTTCTGCTTTGGATTTGGCCCCGCCTCTTCATATAGGTCTCCCTCTGGCATCTGTTCTTTGCCCAGACAAGAGTGGGTTAAAGGAGCAGCTGATTAGCGGGCTCTGGATCACTCAGGCCATTGGGGGGGGGGGTACGGAATACAGGGCAAGCCTATGGGCATCAGAGGCCGGCATGATATTGTAACAGCCTGAGGCGTCCTGTGTGTTCTCCCGGGGAAGTTGTCCCTGGATCACGGGATCCTGGCAGTGGCGGGCTGCACAGGCTCCTGGGAGGAGAGGTGTGGAGAGTGACCTGTTCTAGCACACAGGCTTCTTGGTGGTGGCAGCAGTGGCCTTAGCGTCTCATGCCCGTCTCTGGGGTCTGTGCTTGTAGCCGCAGCTCACGCCCATCTCTGGAGCTCGTTTAGGTGGTGTCTGAATCCCCTCTCCTGGCACACCCCTAAACAATGGTCTCTTGCCTCTTCGGCAGGTCCAGACTTTTTCCCGGACCCCCTCTCGGCTAGCTGTGGTGCACTAGCCCCCTTTAGGCTGTGTTCACGCAGCCAACCCCAGTCCTCTCCCTGGGATCTGACCTCCGAAGCCTGAGCCTCAGCTCCCAGCCCCCGCCCGCCCCAGCGGGTGAGCAGACAAGCATCTCGGGCTGGTGAGTGCTGGTCGGCACCGATCCTCTGTGTGGGAATCTCTCTGCTTTGCCCTCCGCACCCCTGTTGCGGTGCTCTCCTCTGTGGCTCTGAAGCTCTCCCCCTGCCCACCCCTGTCTGTGCCAGTGAAGGGGCTTCTAGTGTGTGGAAACTTTCCTCCTTCACAGCTCCCTCCCAGAGGTGCAGGTCCTGTCCCTATTGTTTTGTCTCTGTTTTTTCTTTTTTCTTCTGTCCTACCCACGTATGTGGGGAGTTTTTTGCCTTTTGGGAAGTCTGCGGTCTTCTGCCAGCCTTCAGTAGGTGTTCTGTAGGAGCTGTTCCACACATAGTTGTATTTTTGATGTATTTGTGGGGAGGAAGGTGATCTCCATGTCTTACTCCTCCACCAGTGAAGGTCCTCCAGTTTCTTATTTTGCAAAGCTAGAATGGAGACAGTGGAGAAGGGAAGGAATAAAATATCTGCCTAGCAATGAACATGTGTTAAAACCAGATAAATTCAATTCATCATTAAAAAAATAGTTGAACAGTAAGGAGTCTGGCTCACAGTGGACATTCGATATATGGGAGTTGAATGAATTAATGGGTGAATGAATAAATTTTGAGATCCAAGCAGTTAATAGAATGAATGCCTTTTGCACAATATGGGCCAGGTGAGTTGGCTCTAGTCCTGTCCCTTTTTTGTATAAATGTGGAAGATGAGGTATACAGCGTTATCCTGAAATCGGCATCTCCCTTATGTCAAAGGACATGGAATGAATTAGTACCAACATGTACACATGGAATTGTACTTTTGCTTATTACAAAAGACTGTTTAGAAGAAAAGAGAAATTTCAATCACTACACACCTGTTAGAATGGCCAAAATCCGGAAGACTAACAATGCTGGCTTAGATGTGGAGCAACAGGAATTCCCATTCATAACTGTTGGGAATGTAAAATGTACAGCCACTTTGGAAGACAGTTTGATGGTTTCTTACAAAACTTACTGTACTCTTAGCATATGATCCAGCAGTCACATTCCTTGGTATTTACCCAAAGGAACTGAACATTTATGTCCACACAAAAACTTGCACAAGAATATTTACAGCAGTTTGATTCATAATTGCCAAAACTTGGAAGCAACTAAGATGTCCTTTAGTAAATGAATGGATAAATAAACTGTGGTACATCCAGACAATGGAATATTATTTAGCGCTGAAAAGAAACGCATTATCAAACCATGAAAATACATGCAGGAAACTTAAATGCAAATCACTAAGTGCAAAGAGCCAATATGAAAAGGCTGCATATTGTATGATTCCAGCTACGTTATTCTGGAAAAGGTAAAACTATGGAGACAGTAAAAAGATCAGTGGTTGCCAGGGGTAGGGAGGTGGGAAGGGATGAAGAGGCAGAACACAGGGGACTTTTCTGTTTGATACTATAATGATGGATACAAGTCATTTTACATTTACCCAAATGCAGAGAATGTACAACACCGTGAGTGAACCCTAATGTAAACTGTGGACTTTGGGAGCTAATGATGTGTCAGTGTAGGTCCATCGATTGGAACAAAGGTACCACTCTGGTGACAGGATGTTGATGGTGGGGAAAGTACTCATATGTGGAGGCAGGGGGTATATAGGGAATCTCGGTACCTTCTCCTCAATTTTGCTGTGAACTTGAAATTACTCTTAAAAAAGTTTTAAAAACTGAAAGTGAAAACAAACAAAAAAACCCCACTGAAGTCCTAATAGAAGGGAATTTCCTCAATTTCATAAATAATATCGCCAAAAGCCTACGGTTGCTAACATACTTAGTGATGAGAAACTCAGAACTTTGCCACTAAGATCAGGAGCAAGGCAAGGATATTCCCTCTCACAGCTACTTGGAAGGATGGAAAAGAGGGAGGGAGGAAGGAAAAATTTTAAAACTTTGAAAAAAAGATGAGAGGGGAACGCTTGGGAATGTTAACTATTAAGACTTCTACTTACTGTTGTCCCGTTCATCTGAGGAGATTTGCTTTCCTCTTGTCTTTTTCTAGGCTGTGATTCTGGGAGATGTAGCCCAGTCCCTGCCTGGCCCTAGACAACTGAATACAATCCTGGCTCAAGCTTGTTTAGTGATAAACCATGAACTATTTTATACTTTCACCAAAAAAATTTAGCAAATGGGGTAATGGACATGAACATCTTGTTTCTCTTAGGATTACTGTGTAGTTAATTCTTGTTAGTAAAGAAAAACACATTTAGGGGCTGCCATATGTGACTGTTTTATTCTTCATTTGTCTGTGAGAATAATGATCTTTGTATTATTTATCATCTGAAGGCCAATGAAAAAAGTATTTGCCTTGTGTGATTAAAGCTGCCTTGTTTTTTCAGGGATTTCTAGTTCCACCTGGAAATAAGGTGAGATCAAGAATCATTTGTTCCCAGCTGACAAGCTCCCCTAACTGATGGCTTTAGACTATGTGCACAGAGGTCATGGCCACAGTGAGGTGGGTGGGCCTTGGTGGTATTCAGTTCCCAGCAATGATTAATTATTGCCACGTCGTCATGCAGCCTGGGGTTGTCAGATCTTCCGAATTTTTAGGAGAACCTAGGAATCTGGCTCTGTAGGTAACACATTCGTATATTTAAATTTTGTCAGTTGTGGCTACATGAAAATTATTGTTTTAAATTGTGAGATCCAAACAAAACATGAACATAGGCTGGTTTCTGGCCTCTAGGTGAAGGATGGCATTGGCCTGATCTTGGCTCAGGGAGCGGTCTCTTGTCTGCTGCTGCCCTTACTTGCAGTTGCCCTAAAGGTGGCAGATCTATAGGGAGGCATGCAAGCCAAGCCCACAGCTCTTCTACAGAAATTTGCTGTTTTGTGGTCTTTGGAGGACTTTGAGGTGCTGCGTGAGAAAAAAAAATCGAGGCAATGAATGCGAAGTAACAGGTTTTAATACCTGAAGGCAAGTACTACAAACTGGAGGCCTCCACTCTCCCTGGCCAGGGTCTCTTTTGGTCTACGAGGTGTGCCTGTCCATTCCCTTGCCTTCTGCTTGCTCATCCCTTGTATTGTACAGCTGGCCAGCTGCACACTGTGGTGTTAGCTGCTGGATCCTCAGAGGCATTTGAGTTGCAAACCCTCCTGTAAGCCGCTAGCTACGAGCATCTCGGGAAAAGGAACACGTGCAGTTTGCTTTAAGACTTCTTTGGACTTGGACAAAGAGTAAGGTAGGCCCTGAGCCAGAATGGAGGACTGTAATTCTTTTACTTTCCAGCTCAGGATTCTGCAAAGGTTCTCCATCCCAGAGACCCCAACATCTTCTGCACATACTGTCACCTCATCAAGTCCTACTTACTCCTTAGGCCACAAATTCTGGGTCTCTGAGCAGGATTTATTTGTTCCACTGTCATGTTCCCATTGTAGCCTTGGACTAGCTCAACGCCTTGATCACATTCTTCGAAAGTTTTCAGTTGAGATAGCTACAGCCGAGAGCTGCTAGGGCTTGAGGTCGTTTGTATTCTCCTTGGTCTCCTCTGGACCTAGGATAATTTCTGGCACACAGTAGGGGGTTAAAAAGATTTGCCGATTAGGAAATGGCAAAGATTCAGATTGTCTTCAAAGTGGATGCATGGATTCCGTTGAAAGTCTGATTTTGCAATGTTGCCATGGGCCTTCCCCACTGAACACTGTAAGAAGGCTGTGGGTACCCTACTCCCCTTGTCTTCTTTTTTCTCATTGGAGAAGCGGGAGGATGGAGGCAAGAGATAGTGTGCTCTTAGACTTTTCTCCTTTACATTATCCTTGCATGCTATCGACAGGGCATTAAAAAGCAGCCGCATAGCACAGGGAGATCAGCTCGTGGTTTGTGACCACCTAGAGGGGTGGGATAGGGAGGGTGGGAGGGAGGGAGATGCAAGAGGGAGGGGATATGGGAACATATGTATATGTATAACTGATTCACTCTGTTGTAAAGCAGAAACTAACACACCATTATAAAGCAATTATACTCCAATAAAGATGTTTAAAAAAAAACCCCAAAAAACCCCAACCTCCTCTACAGGGAGCGGCTTGTTCAGCAAGCCCCCGACTGCTGGAATCCAGTTCATCAACTGAGTATCAGAGCAGCAGATCTGTATACTGTGTTCCCTTCAGCTGACCACCACTGACTGCATGGGAGGCAGGGCTGGGGGAGGGGGGGTGGTCAGGCTAAGGGAGAGCTGGAGTGGGGGAGGGGAGGAGGCGGGGTGGGGGGCGGTGGTGAGCTCTCCATGTGAACTTCCTCCCCACCCCCTTTCCAAATCGTAAATTAACAACAGGGGACCTTGTTAAGTGCAGCTTCACAAATTAATATGAAATATAGTGCTTTTTCATAAGCTTGAGAACCAGATTTAAAAGCATATTGGTGTTTGTACACAGCAGGCCGTAATGATCCATTATCCTGCAGACAGAGGAGCTTGCAGCAACACATAAAGAAGACGCAATTGGGCCATCTGCTTTGATTTCTGCAGCGTCCCCAGAGATCCAAGGGAGGAGCTGACAGTCCTCTCCATCTGCCCTTACATTATCAATTACAGTTGAATTATGCCGTGTGCTGCAGGGCTGGCAGATACGGATGGGAGACTGTGGCACCTGAAAAATATAGAAGAAAATCCATATGTTGGGAGCCAGCTGTTTATTTACAAGTCCTTGACATATTTCCTCACTTTCTCGGCTGTTGCCTTTTTTAAGGTTCCTAGAGACATTGCAGTTTAGTGTGAACTTGAGAAGAAATTAGGTGTAACAACATAGCACCACATGAATAATATTTCAGGTTCCTTTTTTACAGCTGAAATGAGCACGGAGCAAAAAACATCAGGTCGAACAGATTTTAAATTATGAAAATAATAAGTTGTGTACACATCTGGGGTGGCTGCTACAGCTTGTTATGTTTATAAAACATGTTGGAACAGGCGAGGACGTACACACTGTATATTTTTGGCAGCTTAGAAATCATGTGCAAAACTGTAACTTTTATGAAATGGTAAGTGTTTATGAAAGCTTAGGGAGTTGGGGGGTAGAAAGTGCAGTGGCCCGAGGAACTTCTAGGAAGGCGGCTTTAAGAATGCAGTGTTTTGTCTCGAATTGATTTGTATTTTTTTGCTTTTGCAACACAGGCTTAACTTGTTCCTGGTTCAGTTGGTTCTAGACTGGTGAGGTGGAGGGGCCACCACATTCATTCGGTTGGGCTGGGGTTTTATGGTATGGGATGCCGTCCAGCCGTGTGGAACTTTACATTTTGTTCTCATTTCACGCCATGTCCTCTCCCCACATCCACTCAGCCAGAAAGTCTGTGTGCTCGTGTTTGCTCAGCTGAGGGTTCCAGCTCAGTGCATCTACAGCTTTGGGGAAGAGTTGCTGTGACTTAGTACTTGCAGATGGTCGGGAACAAGAGGACTCACACTGGCTGTGAAGAGAGGCTATTTTTTGAGATGCCCCTGGAAGCAGAGATGCTGGCAGGGTAAATGAAGAGACTGAGAGTAGAAGTTGAGCCCCAATTTTCCACCATTCACTTGCCCCTCAGGGCCAATTTAGAGGGCCTCATGGTCTCTAGGCTAACTCCACGATCCCAGCACTTAACTCTTTCTTGCTTTATACTTTGGGCACGTGTTATACTTCTGAGGGCATTAACTGAGAGCTTCCTGAAAGAAGAGATGAACTTATTTATTTTTACTTCTTTCTTAGGACCAGCATGGCACTTGGCATTCCTGAGAGTTCATAAAATGTTGGATGCATCAATGAATGGATGAATGAATGATGTCTTCAGGATTTTCTGTATGTTAAATAATAGGCTTAGCAGCAGCAAGTGCAAAACCTAGGAATTACAGAATTCTGGCATTCCATGGTATGGCCGTTGGGACACCAGCTTTCTGCTACTAAGGATGCCTCCTCTAACCTGACCAGTGTAGGCAGCATAAGCATATCTTCCTCTTTGTGACCACTGGGCAGCTCCCTGGAGAAGAGGGACCACAATGGGGTTGTGTTCACAGGCTATGCTGACTCTTCCTCTTCTTTGTTCCACAGCCTCTTAGCCACTGGAATCTACTGACTTTCTTCCCATCCCCTCCTGTGTCCTTACTCTCTGTGCTTATTCATTGTCTTTGGAAATGGGCTCACGTGTGTGCAATGATCTCCATCACGTTTCATAGTAAAAGCTCAGCTCATAAGAGCTTTCATACTACACCATTAGGACCGCACGTAATACTGTGTGAGGCCCTGTGCAAAATGATCCAAAATTAAGAATTTCAAGATGGTGCCACCCTGGCCAGGCACACAGTCCACTGCATGGAAAATATGGGGTCCCTGTTCCTAAGAGGCAACTCCCTTCTTCTTGCACATTGCTTATTCATTGGTTTTACTAGAAAGCGTCCAGCCTTGCAGACAGCGGTGTTCGTGGTGAGGGTGAGCTGGGAAGGGTGTCTGAGGAAGAACACTCGAAGTGGCCTGACCTCTGCTTCGGTGTGTGAGTGTTCCTGTGCCCCAGTGTACAGAGAGAGATGACTTCTACATTTTCTTCCCACCTTATTTTTTCTACTGTTCCTTCCTTCTCAGTCCAAGTTACAGCTTTTTCCAAAGGTTCTTGTTGTAAATGGAATAAAATTGCTTGGGATCATAAATAAGATTCAAGAGGAGTAACCAGCAGAGGTTTGGGGGACGATGGCTCCTCCTTCCTCCTCTATAATTTATTGTTTTTCCTCCGTAGGAAGCCAAATGATATTTCTCTAATTAACAGACAGGCAACTATAGTATAAATCAACATCACAGCCTTTTTAGTGATGCAATCACTTTATGATCGGGGATATAAATGAAACATCACAAATGCATCTCAAGCAGCAAAACATAATGGAATAAGAGAGAGGGGTTGTCTGTCTCTGGGGAGTGTGGGCCCTGAGGGGGATCTTCGCTCTGGAAGCTGCCGATTTTGCCCTAGCATAACCTGAGGAGTCTATCCTGCCCATGGTTAGGGACACTGAACATTCATGTACTTTCTGTCTTATGTTGCCTGTAGGGATGAGTTTGGGTCTGTACCCTGGAGAGACCAGGATCTGGGTGGTAACCTCAGCCTTGGAACTTATTCCCTGCATGACCTTTGGGAAGTCACTTGCTTCCATGAGCTCTGTTTTTTCATTGCACATTGCTTATAATAATGGTACTTTACTTCATAGCATGATTGTGGGCATTAATGCATTAATGCATGCAAGGAACTTAGGGTAGTGTCTGACATGTAAAGAGAAGTTTAATTCAATTAAGCTCTTATGATTGTGATTTTCATTATTATCATCCCCAGCCTCAAATTTCGTGTCTCTCCATTTTAGTGTGCATAATCACCTAAAATGCTGATTTCTGGGTGACAGGCCCAGCAGTCTGATTCCACAATCTGGGGGAGAGCCCAGGACTCTGCATTTTAACAACCTAATTGATGCTTCTGGTATTAGCAGTCTGTGAATTAAATTTGGAAAGCACTGCTTTATGGCATGCATGGATAATTGAGGCATTTGCTTAATACCTAGTTTAACCTCAATTCTACCTGCTAGGGATACGACAGTGAGTGCCAAAAACATCCAGGGAGCAGATTTAAACTATATTTATATTTCCTTCTAGGAAGTGGACTGTGGGTGGGCTTTGCTGGGGGCACCATACCTTCCCTATTTCCCTAACACAGAGCTAGATTCCTAAGCACAGAGGATGGCTGGGAGATGAGGCTGCATCTGGAGATAAAGGTGGAGAAGATGAACCACAGTAAATCCTTTCTGTTCACACAGCTTAGATCTTTTCTTCCTCCCTGGTCCCCTGTCTCTTTCCCAAATTTGGTAATTATTAGTTCCTCACAACCTGAAACCTTAGGGAGAGGATAATATGTTACAGTTTATAAAACATTTATCTGTTCATGATCTCATGTAAAATTCCCAATCCTGTGAGACTAGCAGGAAAGAGAAATGATTATCTCTATTTAACAGTTGAGAAAACCGAGGTTCATAAAGAAAAGAGAATTTTTCTGAGGTCACTCAGTTCTTAAGGGATAAGTGAGTCTTGATTCCAGGATTTTTAATCCTGAATCTAATATTTTTCTCACTGTGACATAGAGCCTTTGGTCGTTTCCCTTTCTTAGAAACAAATAATTGTGGCGTATGACAACCATGTATAGACAATGATTATATTTTGAGTGTGTCTGTGTGTGTGCTGGAGATGTGGGTGTGGAGCCACCTATTAGAGCTCCTGTCCCCTTGTTCCAACATCTTCTGATTCCCCCAGTACTATTCCACCCACCCCAACCTCAGGGTCCCAGTTAAGTTTTCCACTTTTTAACTAAAGAAACACTGTGTTGAAACTCTGTTCCTGACACGTTAAGCAAGTTAAGTAGCCATTGTTCCTAGAAGTCTTGGAGTGTTTTATAGAATGCTGTGACATGTTAAAAGTTGAAAGAATTATGTGTTTGAGGACACATGGGCATTTCCTTCTCCCCTTTGCCCCTTCTCCCATTCAGTCACCTAGGCATTCTGTGTTCACTGCTCAAGGGAAGGATGACCGAACCACAATGAAAGGAGGAGTCCTTGATGGGTAATTGCATTTCCAAAGCCCAGGCTGTAGGTTGAGGGGAAGACCCACGAGCATAACTTGAGCATAGATCTGGGGAAAGCCTAATAAGCAAGGAATAAACAAAAGTCCTGGACTTTGGGAAGGGAAAGGATGGCAGAGGTAAAGAGGGAGAGAGGTTAGTGGGCTTAGGAAGCTGGCTGTGAATGGAGGGAGCAAGTGGGCAGAGCAGAGCCAGCATCCAGAGACTTCTCAACCTCTGCCTCAGCATCCTCTCAAAAAAGCCTTGTCAGTGGTCTACACTTAGAAGATGAAGGGGGACCTGTTCTGTATCTTCAGAGGGCCCAGCCGTCCCTCCCCTTGGTTGAATATAGCATAGAGCCTGCCCTGGGGACCTACTGTGGCTGCCCTTCCCATTGGTCAAGCCCCTTTCACCCACCCAGCACGTTGTGTTCAACTGCCCTAAGACTGATCTCAGTCCTCATCCAACCCACGCCATGTGGCCAACCCTTATTTCAATATGATGGGACACTTATATATACCTGAGGCCAAGGGCGTGTGTCCTGAGCACCCAGAGGGTGTTGTGCTGTGGGTTTTTTTAAGTTTTATTTTTTTTATGTTAAGTTTTATTTTTTTTTAAGCTTTATGTATTTTTTAATCTTAATTTTTAACTTAATTTTGTTAGAGCAGGTTTAGGTTCACAGCAACATTAAGGAAGTGCAGAGATTTCCCATGTGGCCCCTGCCCCCATGTTGGCGTGGCCTCCCCAGTATCAATACCCCCACCAGAAGGGGACATTTGTTACAATCGATGAACCTACTGATACACTGACACATCCTTATCAGCCAGAGTTTATAGCTTACACTGTGGTTTACTGTTGATGTTGTACATTCTGTGGGTTTAGGCAAATGTATAATGGCATGTATCCATCATTATAGTATCATACAGAGTATTTCTGCCATAAAAATCCTCTGTGCTCTGCCTATTCATCCCTCCCCACCCCGCATGCCTGGTAACAACTGACTTTTTTACTGTCTCCATAGTTTTGCCTTTTCCAGAAGGCAAAGAAGTTGGGATAACACAGTATGTAGCCATTTCAGATTGGCTTTTTACACTTCATAGTATGCATTCAAGATTCCTGCATGTCTTTCCCTGCATAGCTTGATAACCCATTTCTTTTTAGCGTTGAAAAATATTCCATTATCTGGATGTACCACAGTCGATTTATCCATTCATCTACCAAAGGACATCTTAGTTGCTCCCAAGTTTTGGCAGTTGTGAATCAAACTGCTGTAAATGTTCTTGTGCAGGTTTTCGTGTGGACATAAGTTTTCAGTTCTTTTGGGTAAATGCCAAGGAGCTTGATTGCTGGATCATACCATAAGAGTATGTTTAGTTTTATAAGAAACTGCCAAACTGTCTTCCAAAGTGGCTGTACTGCACCAGCAATGAGTGCTAGTGAATGAGTATTTCTACTGTTTTACATCTAAGCCAGCATTTGACGTTGTCAGGGTCCTGGACTTCCATCTTTCCCATAGGTGTGTAATGGTATCTTGTAGTGATTGTGGTATTTTATTTTATTTATTTATTTTTAAAAAATTTATTTATTTATTTATTTACTTTTGGCTGTGTTGGGTCTTCATTTCTGTGCGAGGGCTTTCTCTAGTTGTGGCAAGCGGGGGCCACTCTTCATCGCGGTGCGTGGGCCTTTCACTATCGCGGCCTCTCTTGTTGCGGAGCACAGGCTCCAGGCGCGTAGGCTCAGTAGTTGTGGCTCACGGGCCTAGTTGTTCTGCGGCATGTGAGATCTTCCCAGACCAGGGCTCGAACCTGTGTCCCCTGCATTAGCAGGCAGATTCTCAACCACTGTGCCACCAGGGAAGCCCTGTGGTATTTTAAAGATAGCCCTCAGCATCAGTACTGGAGTGGGACCAGTGGGCATCTCAAACATCTCTTCTGTCCTCAGAGCCGAGGCAGTGGTTAGTGTACCTATGCTGCATGTATATATACATGGGAAATCAGGCCCCATGGAATTTTGTGCTACGTCAGGTAGAATTTTATATTATATTTGAATATAAATGTGAATACAAGTTCTGCTAGTTTAAAAACAATGATGGAAGGAAACACGTGATATGAGAATACCTATCGATTCTTGTTCATGTATGCATTTATGGATTGGCTGCAAATCTGAAAAGGAAAATCACTACTTGATTGCAGGGACAAGATGCGTGAAGCAGCTTGTGTAGCAGGAGTCTCCAGGTGGTTGTGCTGTAAGAATCCCTGCATTGCCCCTCTGGAGTAACAGCCAGTTTGCTTCCACACATTCCTGATGCCTGATACCAGGGCTTCCGAGGGTCTGTGGGCCACAACAGTGTAGCGTCTTTTCCACAATAGCTACCTTACTTTTTTTTTTTTTAACTTTTATTGGGGTAGAGTTGATTTACAATGTTGTGTTAGTTTCAGGTGTACAGCAAAGTGAATCAGTTATACATATGTCCACTCTTTTTCAGATTCTTTTTCCATATAGGCCATTGCAGAGTATTGAGTAGAGCTCCCTGTGCTATACAGTGGGTCCTTATTAGTTATATGTTTTATATATAGTAGTGTGTATATGTCAATCCCAATCTCCCAATTTATCCCTCCCCACCTTTCTCCCCAGTATGTGACTCTATTTCAGAGGAAATATACCGGATCTTAATTGCCTTGTTTTTCTTAAATGAGAGCCACTCCATGAGGCTAAACTATCATTTTGCTGCTCCCATCTGATTCAGCCCAAGTCCAAAGCTATTAAAATCTTCTTGAGGAGTCTTGAGATAACATGGCTGCCAAACTTCTGCTTTAACAACCAAATCTTTTGTCCCCGCTGCTATTGTGAATTCTGAATTCCACCCTGTGTCAGCAGCCTTCCTGTTAAGGCCCTATTGATCTAGAGATGGATGAACTCATTTTTCTTTTCAAGGTATGGAAGTGGATGTGGTCCTGGCACTTAACTAGATGGTGGGAGGAGGCTGGCTTCCAGCCCCCACCTTGGCCCACCATGTCTAATTAAAATGGAGTCTGCCTTCTTTGATGAGTTCATAAGTGTTTTACAGACAGGAGGGATGTAGCAACTTTGCAAGACACTGTTTAAAGATCTTCGACATCTGAGAAAGCCACAAAATCCAATAATCCTACTTTCAGAACTCCAGGGTGCCCACGAGATCAATCTCATATCTAAATATCACATAAAGAGAGTGCATTGCATTATAGACTGGTTTCTATTGAACACCACCTAAGAAACAGCATTAGACAGTTTTGAAAAAGAATGGAGCCTATACCAAAGGGAATGGAAAAAGTTGTCAAATTCTAGAAAATTTTCCCCTTGATTAAAGCTGCACTTTCAAAATTGTTACATTATTAGCAAAAGTCAGCTTAGCTCCAATTTATCTTTTGGACAGTTTCTTGATGGATTAGATGTTGGGAATAAACGGGAAGAGCTTTTATGTTCCTTTTTGGGCACAGACAAAGCTGCTATTAATTCTTCTCTTGGTACCTGCAGTAATAGCTGCGCGAGGTCCTTCTGAGTGGGTTAATGAGTGTTGAAGTGGTATTTTCTTAGTGAGAGGAGCACCTAGACCTGTGCCCATTCTGGCATGTGCCCCTCAATGCAAGGTGTGTGTATCTGGTATTTGTTAACAGATGGGACCCAAGCACAGAAAAGAGAGCATTTGATTCAAATATGCGGAGAGCTTCCTTCTGCTGAGGCTGGAGGGGGTTCCTTTAGCTTCTTCTTTCTTGACAGATAATAGCATTGAGGGATGCTTTCCATTTTTCTTTAGGATAAGAAATATATTTACTTGGCTTGACATATTTTATTTCAAATTTTCAGTATTTTTATTATTGTTAATATTTCTAAAGCTGTGCTTTATGGAACACTAAATCCGTGTATATGGGAAGCAAATACCCCTGCACTTAATTAAGCTTGAAAAATGCTGGTGGAACAGATTTGGAAAGTTTTCTTTACTGCAGGACTTTTCAGAGCCTTTAATATGCCAAGGTGCCCTGTGAATTTTCAATGGGTTAGAAAGGGAAGCTAATATTGAATTTCCTAAACGTATTTGATCATGAAATTCTTTATCAACAAACCTCTCTTGACAACTTTTTGGGAATATGCTTTGGAAAATGCTTGCTGCTCCGGGTACACATTACATTTCACTAGCACCTTACAGTGTAGTCTAAGATGGAGAGATTCAAAAGAAAGGGACAGTCAAGCTGGTTAGTTTCCCTTAAAATACACCCCCACATCTCCTATGAGCCCTCCCAAGACTGGGTTTTCAAAACTGCAACAATTGCCTAAGTCTCTAATTCAAAAGCAGTCGTTGGTCCTTTGGCTGGATCTGAGCTGTCATAGATACAAACATTAGCTTGGCATTTAATTATATTTCTTTGAGTAGCTTCAATTTCCTCATGCTTGTCTGTTGCTATACACTTGAGAAGCCCCGAGACAAGAAGTCTTGTCTATTTCATGCTCAACATCTAGATGAAAAGCAACAATATCATCCCAGAGGCTCAGCTATTTTTTATACTAAATAGTTCAAATCCACCCCCCCTTTTTAGTGATCTTAAAACTTATTCTCATCTTTCTCTAAATATCTTGATAGCCCCTTTTAGCCAGTGAAAGTCCAGTGTAGACTCCTAACTTTGCTTTCCAGTGTTTTAATGTTTTAGTCCATAGTATGTTTACTAGTATAACATTACTTGACTTAACTCCCCAAAGCCCCACCTTCCTCTCTCTCTCTCTTTCTGTCCCTCTCTCTCTGTCATAAGGGTTTTACTCTTGAATTTTTGGTTAGATAGGGACCAGTGCCCTTGGGACATGCACAGATGCAGGATTTTGGACAAAGCCAGATTAGAAGAGAGCTAAAATCAGAAAACCCCAACAGGAGAACCCTAATATGTCCTCACACTACCGTCTGTGACCTCTCTTTATTTTGTACTAGTTCCAACTTAAGTAAATTCCATGGCATTTAGTTGGTGAGACACTAACTCTTTTATGGCAAAATGAATTAGTGTTATTTATATATTTTAAACTTAGTTAGACACTCCCTTAAGGCTCACAGCCAAGTCAATAAAGTTATGTTTGAAAATGGAGTTTGAAATTCTATTTTCATTCATTTTAATGGTTTACAAGTAAATTGCATTTTCTACTTCATTCTGTGACATAAGTCAATAGGTATCCAATGTAAATGTAGTTCATTTATATCTGAATTGATGTTCTGTCCGCCATTACCTTATGTTTCTAATGCATTCTGATACATTAGTAAATAGGCTTGTCTGATTAATCATTAGCACATGAAAAGAATTAGCTGCTGCCTGCCAAATGGAATTATTGACACTGATAAGAGAACCGATGATGGTATCACCTGGAAATGGGGTGTGCAAGTAATTCAAGAAAAAATGCCTCAGTAAATATGGAGAGTTCTGAAAGTATTTCATCAATTCTTCATATGATAGACATCCTACACTTTTATTTAAAAAATAAAAACAATTTTCTAACACTCAAACTTGATGGAAAAAATGTCTTGATTTACTTTATAAACTTCGTTTGCCTAAAATCTAAATACATTTTTAGTCTAGGAAGGTAACTTCCTGACCACTGCTGATGGAGAATAACAGACGTTTTAGAACCTTCAAGAAGAAAACAGAGCACAATGAAAGCCCTTGGAAGCTGTGATTCACAGCCTGAAGTTTAGTACTGTTTAGCCTGAATACCTATGTTCCAGGTAGCCTGTCATCCCAATTTTGGCCAGAGATGTTTATGGAGGCCAGAGAAATTTACATGCTTGTGCACCCAAACACACACACACGGGCACACATGCACACACGAACATGCACCCACACAGGTGTGGATTTATATGCTCCTTGGAGAAACCTCATGCTGCACATACTCTCCATCTACTGACGTCTGTGTGGTGCTTCCACAAAGGGGAACAGAGTTGAAGTGTATGTGATGTACTACAACTCCAGCACGTCCCTGGAATAAGGCAGCATGACGTACCTAAAAGGGTCACAGCCCCATCATTTTGAAAATGCTCATGTAACTCTGCTTTGTTATTGTCTGACCCATTAGAATTAAAAGCTCTTCTGTGTGATTGCCAAGTACATTAATGTGAACAAATGATAAAAATCTAGTTGCCTGAGCTGCCAGAACTTGTGCAACATCTTCAGGCAGTGCTGCAGTGTGGCTGCATGTTGCAGAGACTCTATTGCTGGGATTTGTTTTATTCTGGGGTTTAGAGCAGCACATAGGATGGGGGCAAGAGAAGTGCTATTGTGGGTGCCTTTGCTCCGGTCTGACCTGAAGCCGAGGTGCTAGGTGCTTCAGAAATACGGCTAATGAAGAGGTGTATTCCCTTGGGAGATTCCTTATTGAGCAAGGATTCTGATGGAACATGAATCAGGAGCCTAACGTCTAGCATGTGTTTAGTGATTCACATTCTCTTCTCTTTCCTCAGTTTCCCCACGTGTCCAGTGGTGAAAATAATTGCCGCCCTTCCTACCTCCCAGAGTGTTTGAATTTCAAACAAAATGATGCTCGTGAAGACATTAAGGAAGGGCTTACTAAATGCAAGATGGCAGAGGTCCTGTTTTTATTGTAGTATGTCTTCTCTCTTTAAAATTGAAAGCTACTTGAAGACCTGTGCAGTGGGTTCCCAGGCAACATGAAGTGAACAAATATTTATTTGATTTAACTCAAATGAAAAGCTGTATATTTCATTTTCTCATTTCAATTTTGGGGCAGAACCTTCTCTCACTTTTAATGTGACATTCAGACCCGTTCTTTTCCTTCATAGACTACATACTGGATGGCGCATGGATTGCTTTTGAGCTTTGTGTTCTCTCAGAAGTAGAAGGACCAGAGGACTTGTGTGGGTCCTCAGTCGCATAGACGTTCTTTGATCTTGGCTATAGGGGGAGGCTTTCTCTATTGTCCTGCTAGGGAGAGTTTTCCAGGGCCTTGCAAACCGCATGGACCACCATGCAGGGAGAGGAAAATGTATGAATCACTGTGGATTGATCTGTCCTGCATGTCGTAGAGAAAGAATGGCTATGAAGTGGGCTCAGGAACTCAGTTGCCTGTGTTCTCATCTTGGGCTTCTCATTTGTACGTTGTGTGACTTGGGGCAAAGTTATTGTTAACATGCCTCTGCCTCAGTTTCCTCATTTATGAAATGGGGATAATAATACCACCTAACTCATGGGATTGCTGTGAAGAGTAAAGGTGTGAAGCCCATACAGCATTGAGTTTAATGTCTGGCCTGTAGTCAAAAAACCTTACTATCGTGTTTATTGCTAAAGATGATGATGATTGTGATGGTGATGGAGATGGTGCAGGATTAGTGGGAGGTGGATTTGGCCGCCCACAAGATAGGATGTGAAAAGTCTTGAACACCATTCTTAGATTTCCCTGAGTGTTAACAAAGTGATTGGGTCCTCAGAGTGACTCATACCTGGGATGCTTAAACATCTTTTTCCCCGAACTATGTTTGCCTCTTTCATTGTTTTTTTTTTTGTAGGACTTGTCTGTCTGGTTCACAGCCATATCACCCATGCCAAGAATAGTGCCTGGAGTCTGGTCGGCACTCAATAAATATTTGTTAAATGGATGAATGACTCTTCTGCTCCTGAAAGGGAATCCTTTGCTTTTTGTCTTTAGTTTGAGACACATTTGCCAGATTCATTGCAACTGAGTTCCTTTTCCTTACACCTAAAATAAGAGTAATAGAGGACTATTTTTCTCTTAATAAAATCGACAGAGTTTGTCTGAGCATGTCAACACCTGGAGCTATAACTACCAGTCTCCGTCTCTACCGTACTACACATTTGGGGATCCACTGGAGTCACTGAGAAGGTGCTCAATTGAACACAAGGACCTTCTTATGCTTTCCTTCCTAAGCTGGGTCCTCATGTAACATCGCTTCATTTCCTACAACAGCACCTGGAAAGGTGGCAGCAAGCCCTTCTCTGGGCAGGGGCAAGGAAGCCAGGAAGTGTGATATTTTATTAATTATTACAAAAATAAAATGCGGGGCTGAGACCCGCTACCACAAAGTGCAAGTGTGAAAATCTCACTTCCCTGGTGAAGAAAAAACTCCTCGTTAACTACACAGATCTTCCCTCAGCATCACATAAAGCAGGAGGAAAGAATAGAGTGCAGACATTATCAGTGTTTTAAATAAATGACAAGTTTACCTCTGAAAGGTGATGCTGTAAATCATATTTCCTTCCATGGTAGTAGTATATTCTTCAGTCTTGTACATTTTTCTTTCAAATATTTTCCCCCCAAAGAATCTAGGAAACAGGTTGTCCATTGATTCATGTCTTGCAATATGTTAGCTAATAATAATATTCTCATTTCATAATTTTTTCCTCTTTTGAATGTGTTCCAGATGTTCACCTTGCAAATGTGAATTTTAAATGCTCACTGTTTCAATCATCTTGTGTCCCAGGAACTTTAAACCAGTTGGTAACCTTCTTTCCAGAACCCGAAAGAGACAGTGAAAAGATGAGGAGGGGGAGAGAGAGCCCATGCCTGTGATAGAACACAGGGGTATGGACATGAAAATGGATGCATAATTTTGACTTCTTGGAATTTTATGGCTGTTATGTCTTCATATATTTTTAAGAAATTGATTTTATGCTTTTATTTTTAATAAATAATATTTTTTAAATGGATTGACAAAATAGATTTATACAGGGTTAAATTAGGATAAATAAAACTTGGGTTCAGTTTGTGGTTCAGACTGCTATTTTGAGAAAAAATGACAACTGATGAAATTCTCAAGTCAGCCTGCCCACAAGATGGCTTCAAGTTGCCTAATGGCCTTTACTACAAGGTGGCATGAAAACAGTGGTTAAAAGTGGAGATTATCAGGACAAAACATACTTCTTAAACAAATAGGACATACTGCCTATTGCACGCTTGTTAGGTCAGACCCGGAATGGAATTCTTGATCAAGAGGTGATCTTAGGTTCCTGTGATTTGATTCATGAGAGTTACTTTCTCTTTGAGCAAAGTCTATGCTTTATAGTATTGTTTATGAATTTCCGGTCCATTTGTGGGAAGTAACTTGGATGCTTAAGATGTGTAATAGAGGACTGTTCTTGAGTGCCCTACATCAATTTTCTGTATTAATTAGGGCTAGCTTTTGCTACTGTAATAAAGAGACCCAACAACACAAGAGGCACCAAGAACAAAGGAGTTTATTCCTCCCTCATGCACCAGGACCCACGTGAGTGGTCTGGTTTGGTAGGACAGCCCTGTCCCACATATTCATGCATGGACCCTGGTTCCTGCCAAATCATTGTTCCTTTACAGCTGGGCCATTGTCATCACCTCATGGTTGAAGGTGGGTTGCTACCATATTCAGGTTCCAACCAGTAGGAAGAAGAAAGTGTAGAGGAAGCATATCTAATATCACCAGAACCAGACACATGAATTCCTGTCACATTCCACAGGTTAGACTCTAAGGGATCTGGAAAATGTGGTCTGGCTGAGCAGAGGGGAGCCTTGTTGCAATTCTAATCCTATGAAGGGAGAAGAAGGCAGATTGGATGGACTTCCAGCATTCTCCATCACAGCCAGCACCCTGCCCCTGCCACACACAAAACTTCTGGCCTGTGTACCCATGGGCCATCCCCCACCCCAGTGCATAGGGTCGTAGAAAATTTCCAAGCCCTGGGCCTCAATTTAGTAGCCCTTTTTTTCCCCCTCACTTGGACTCTCCTCTCCCACTCTCCATGGGAATGTAATCTCCAGATTTTTACATCAACTTTCCTTATCTTTCCCCAGCCTGCAGGGCAAAAACCAACCAACATTCACCATACCAGCCCGACAATATCCATTTACCTTTTTCCTTCCAGTTTAACCCAAAGTTTCTCTTTTCCAGCCCTTTCTAGTACATAAAACCAGGAGATTGTCTGGAAATAAATAAACTTAAGCAAAATAATTGCTAAGTAGAAGTCCTACGTCTTTTTTGTGTGTGTGTGTTACCTTTCTAGGTGACATTTAATCTTCGGTCCTTGTGGTTTAATATGAAGTACCAGTATGGACTGTGTGAAGATATCTAGTGCTCATCTTTACCATGTCAGCTTCCAAACTCAATGTGAGTGTGCTCTCCTGTGGGAGCCAGTGTCGTGTAAAGAGTATGGACTTTGGGGTTAGGCTGGTCTGGGTGTGAGATTCATTTGCTGGGTGGCTGTGTCAACATTCCTCCTTCAATTCAGTTCAGCCTTAGTTTACTCACACTTACTTTGAGGATAATAAAACTTCTGTCATGTGGTCGCTGTGGGCATTGAAGGAGTTCACATCATAGGGCATGTCATAGGGGCCCAGTAGGAGTAGCTCAGAATATTATAAAAGCAGTAGGATCAGTAACTTGAGTTCCTGAGTCTCCTTTGCTGTTGACTTGTTATTCTCGTTTAGATGAGCCATCTAATCCCTCTGGGCTCCAGCCTTCTCACCTATAAATCAGGAATTATACTTGCCTTGCTTATGAAATGGTGCTGCTGAAAATAATGATCAAGACAATGGATGTAAAGGCACTTAAGGGGAAAAAAAGCAACAGACCATAAAAAGCGCTGTACAAATATGAATCATAATTTCTTCTCAATGTCCCAAATTTGAGATGCTGACTACTTTGGTGTCAAACTGGGGGATGGTATTCTTCCGAATATACAGCTGGATCCAGTGCGCCCTATAGCAGTCACTGAATGTGAAAGATACCACAGACAATTATTATTACATCAGTTTAATCCCAAGCCTTGTCACCTGGAGAAATAAGTAAAAATAATTTGTGCTCTAGTTGGGGTCAGACTCGTCTAATATTTTCAGCTCTTTGTCTTCCCTCTTGGAAACACCCTCCATGAAACAGACTTGCTGGAGAGAGTTGAGGGAAATTAACATAATGTTGACAGTAGCTCAACGCAGTTAAAAAATATTGCAGGGCTTCCCTGGTGGCGCAATGGTTGAGAGTCTGCCTGCCGATGCAGGGGACACGCGTTCGTGTCCCGGTCCGGGAGGATCCCACATGCCGCGGAGCGGCTGGGCCCGTGAGCCATGGCCGCTTAGCCTGCGCGTCCGGAGCCTGTGCTCCACAACGGGAGAGGCCACAGCAGTGAGAGGCCCGTGTACCGCAAAAAAAAAAAAAAAAAAAAAAAAAAAAAAATTGCAAACTTGTCCTCTGGTATCCTGTTGTGACATGATCTTATCGTCAATTGGGAGTATTACGGGCAAGAATTTGGCTACTCTTCACTATGATGTGGTTTGTGTGCCATTGCTGTAGTTGATTTTACAGGCTAAGGTTGGCTTTGGCAATTGAATATGGACAAGTCAGTTTAGATATATATTTTAAATGGGTGATGTTTGGGTTTGGTCTGGGATTATAAAAGTGTTAATTACAGAAATTTTGGAAAATGTAGATAGTCACAAATAAGAGATTTTTGAATACCAGTAACTCTTAATAAATTAGTTTATTGTTTTCAAAACCTGTGGATTTCCTAATTAAGGATGTGAGATGAAATGGCAGAAGCAGGGAGGAAGGGCATTAAAGGTTTGAGGTTAGAGAAATATTTTCGGATTCTCAGTTTGCGGGGACAGGGATTGGGGTGGATATTTTTATGGTTGCTGTGGCCAAAGTGAAGGAAGTAGAGAGATAGAAGCAAATTGTAAAACATGTGTATGTGTGTGTGTGTTGGTTCTCTTGTCTTTCATTTTTTAGCCAACCATAAGCCTTTGGCCAGCCCTGCCCTTGCACTACTCCACAGCCTCTACACTGAGGCAGAATTCTAGAACTAACCCCCCCATATTCAGTTATGAGTATGAGTGAATTCCCAGATCCATTCTGCATGTCTCCTTTCAGCAGGTTTTCCATCCTCCTACTACTATGCCCGTTCTCACATTCTCCTTCTACTTCTTCCCTCAGCGTGTCCTTCTGATTTGAGCGGTCATGTTGGCAGGACTAGTGGGGTGCATCACCTAGCATGGTCTAGGGCCCCAAATCTCAGTGGTTTAACACAATAAAGGCTGATTTTTTAAATCAGTACGAATCCACCACAGGTTATAGCAGTAGGACTCTGCTTGCCGTAGTGACTCAGGGACTTAGGCAGACAGAGGTTTCATAGGCTTCTGTGACAGTCAAAGTAAGAATCATGCTCGGATTCTTTAAACCTCCACCGGACATGACAAGAATATCTTCGGCTTACATTTGATCACCCAGAGGAAGTTACAGGGTCACATCTAGTTTCATGTGCCCAGGAGAAGAAAACTGGCATGTTTGTAAAAATCCTAATGGCATCTTCACTGGGCAATGTGAGTACTGCATGCCCTCCAGGGAGTTTCTACCACACAACCAGGCTTCCTTCAGTTATGGGCAAGAGGTGCACCTCATTTGAGTACTGCTTCCATGAGTACTAAACCCTTGTCAGTATGATTGTCACACTGGAAAGTACTAGAAAACAGGGCTTGTCTGCTCATTTTTCTTTATTAAGCCTTCAACTCAGATCTGCCGAAGGCAATAAGCAGTGTCTTGACCAGAATCTATTACTTTTTAATAGAATTGCCTTGGAATAGTATTGACCATGGTTGTTTGTTTTTCTTCTGTATACAAGTTGTTTTGTTTTGTTTTTGAGTTAAGGAAAATTGCTTTCATTTCACAGCTTCATATTTGGGGATCATACATTCTTTCCAACACATACATATTAAGCACTTAACTCTGCGGCAAGCACTGTGCTCTACCCTGGTGATGCAGTGATGAGAAGGAAGAGAAAAGATGAAGTCCTTGTCCTTACAGAGCTCGTGTGTTAGGAGAGACACACACTAAGGAAGTAATGACAACATGAATGTAAAATTCCACCTGTGGTAAAATGCCGCAGAGGGGACTTTGACCTGGTCTTGGTGGGGAGTAGATGTTAATTAGGGCCCGTGGTGTGAGTAGGAAGGGCACAGTAGGTAGAAGGCACAGTGCAGGCAAAGGCTCAGCAGCAGAAGAGAAGGAGGCATTCTGGAGTCTGGAAGAAGTCCTGGTTGGGTGAACAGAGAGCCAGCGTAGTTGGCATACAGGATGTGGTAGGCCTGGTTAAGGATGACTGTCTTCATCTGCAGAGCAGGAAAACTAGATTTGCATTTCAAAACCAGTGCTCTGGAAGCAGTGTAGAAAATGGAAAGCCGCAAGGATGCGTGCTGAGGGCGATAAAAGGGCAATCACTTTGTAAAACATGAGCTTAGACAAGGCTGTGATGACAGAGCAGAAAAGCAGTCAGGGGCAGTAGTGGTTGGGAGAGATACTCAACAGACTTCTCAAAAACCTTAGCTCAACACGTGAAAAGAAAGCTAAGAACGTAATGTAGAGAATGTCTCCGTACCAGCCACTGTGTCACAGGAAGAAGGCTGCCATGTTGAATGGACAAATGGACAGTTTGCACCTTGATTCCCATTTCAGGGGTAGAACCGTGGGGTAGTAGTGCGTACAAAAGTATCAAGTATCCACCTATTAAGGAAGACTGCTTCTTCCTCTTGTCCAAATATTCTTGGAGGTATCAATAAGAGAACTGAGTCAATACCACACTTTGGTCTTCTAAATATTTTTTCCAATAATGGAGAATTGATTTCACTCTTTAGGCCGCTCCTGAAAGGTGCTTTCTGAGTAGAGACACAGGAGCATCCTGACCATTGTCCCGCACCCCATGGCCTCCCCACTGTTGTTATTTGACTGTTCTCCCTGGCTTAGTGGAGAAGTTTTGATTGCTCTCTATGATCTAGAATGAAGCCCCCAGATGGAACTCTGGCCATAGACATCTGGCCCATACTCTTAAAGCAGACCATATGCTTTAAATAAAAATAAAAATATCTGCGTGCTTTATGAGATAAGGTCACAAGACGTAGTCAGTGGGTGACCGGATGGTAACTCTTCACTGATCCCCTCCTGAATAGCAAAACTTTGCTTCCAAGTGACTCTAGCCCTGTCTATATTTTCTTTACTTCCATAGTTCATTATGCACACTGCAGCAATTTGTTGACAGTCCAAGGCAAATCCACGACAAAACCAGATAACTTCTCCAAAGTAAATATTTGGTGTTACAAAATAGGGGCTTTTTGCACATTAATCCAATAATAAAATATAGCCTGCGGGAGGAACGAGGAGCAGTTGCTAATTTCCTAAATTGCTGCAGGTCACAGAAGCTTCTAATTGATTTGAACAATATTTTCTTTATGGAGAAGTAATATTTCCATTCAGGAGGAATGCTCCTTAATGCTACGGGCAGCTGAGGAGGCTCCCAGATGCCACGCACCAGTGGGGTCAGGGGACGAAATAGGGAATTGGTCTGCTCCAAGCCACGTCTTATTTTTGAAAGCTATATAGGAGGCACTGCTAAGAGAACACATGTGAATGGGCTATGAGAGGATAAAACTCTGTGAGTCTGGAGCAGTAAGAGACCTTTCCACTTCATTGAGACCTTACTGTTCCCATCCACGTCTACATTATAGCATTTCTAGAACCTGACTTTGCCCTGGAAACAGCTCAGGGGGCAGGATATTCAAAAGCAAGAATGGATGAGCTCAGTGTCAAGGAGGGAAGATGTTCATATACACTAATAATTGCAAGAGGGTGAAAAGCTCCCCTCAGAGAGTGTGGGATGGGGAAGTGCATATGCATAATATGCCTGCTCTGTCGTAGAGACCCAGAGGAGTTGATGAACTCAGGAAGGTAGGGGAATGCAAGGAGAGCTTCTCAGAAAGGGCAACACTTTGAGTTTGCAAGCAGGAGTAGGAATTTGCTAAACGAAAATTGTTTTATAAAACAGTGAACTTGATAAGCTATGGAAGCAAGCGTACAGCTACAACTCTATCACAGCTGATGCACAGGAGATAGGATTAAAAATAGTAGATATTATTTTGTCAACACTGTGTGCCAGGCACTATGCCAAATGCTTCCTACACATTGTTTCAGTTAGACAGTCGCTGGTGTTGATGAAAAAACTGAGGTTTAGGGAGCCTAAACAATTCCCCTAATCAACACAGCTTGGTAGAAAATTTGAACTCAGGCTCCCTATATGTAGAGTTTTATGTTTTAACGCAAATACTTTACTGCTTCTCAAGCCAACCACCAAAGCATCATGAGGCTGGGGATAAAGGACGTTTCATGGGTTTCCACCCTGACAAAGTTTTTAAAAACGAGGTATCATAAAAACAAAATAAACACTGGAGAACAGGAAGTCTGTGACTCTTGGTGATGGCCTCCATAAAGCTGCCGTGTTGACGTAGAAGCTCTGTGATTCTGTGGCAGGTTCTATAACCCCTGGATTCACAAAGGCAGTTTGAAAACTACTGATTGAGGAAGGATAGTTTCAAGGGGCTCATTTAGAATGAGTAGAAGGTATATTTGGGTCAGATCTCACTCTTGTTAATGGCATATATTTTCTTACATCTCGTGACTTCCTGCTTAGTTCTATATAGTACCACCTCCGTGGACACCTCAGTGGGGGGAAAATCCATTAACCCGCTTGACTAGCATCATGCTGAACAGGCAGAATAGACCTGGGCTTTCTCAATAGCCTTAGGAGACTCACAGAGCCCAGATTTGAAATGTAGACAAATAAAACTCAGCCCGTTTAGCTCTGTTGGGAACTCTGGGTCACCCTTCTTTCTAATTCCTAGGCTTTCTTTTTCAGAGGGTTTTAGTGAAGTCTCTTACCGGCATTGCTAGAGCCCCTTTGTATCAGGAGAAAATGATCTGCAAGAAAAATTGAGGTTTGACAATAGAAGGCCAGATGCCACACTTTGTAAATAAATTTTTTAAAAAGCATGCAACACAGCCAGCTGCACCATATAAACTCAGGTTTTTATACCACACTGGTGTGTTCTGTGTATCCTCATTTGGTTCCAACATCTGTTCATCCCTGTCCATTCCTCCCATATATTAGTTATAATTACATACACAGGAGCTTGTTTATGAGACTGAGGAACTGACGCAACAGCAGTGCTTTGGTGGTTCTCTCGCATACTTTGATAAAGACACTGATGATTCTTTATAGGAATTAAGCTTAGGCTGATTTGCTCTGGAGTGCAAGGCCAAACTCAGATTTGTTTGTCATCCTCCTGAGGTGAAGAAGTGCATCTTTAATTTCTTTTCTTCCTCATTTCCCAAAGCAACCTGCTCTCTCTTGGACTCCCCTACCTTTGCCTAGTTCATTCCTTTTTGATGTTCTATCATAATGTTACTCACTTCCACTCTCTTCCTAGCTCTCCAGCCAGAAGAGATCTTTTTATTCTCCAAATTTCCATTGAACTTCATACCTGTGATCGTCTACTGAGTGCTTAGTTACTTTTTTCTTGAATTATATTATTTTAAGTCATTACTTATTGATGAATTCCAAAAAGTAACAAACTGTTAATTGTATATTTACTGTTAAACCCAGCTCAGATTTTTATGAATAATAACTGCTTAAAAATAGTCTTTGAATAAATTCAAATGTGGATGTAGATAACAGATTTTCAAAAAAATAAAAATTGAAAGAGCTTGTCAGCTATCTATTTATGGGTAGATGTAATCTGGAGATAAATTGTTAGGTCCAGGTTGAAAAACTTTTTTAAAGTTGACAATATTTAAAATACAGAAGATTATACATAAATGTCTACACTTCCAGCTTCAACTCTTAACTCCAATGATGGATAATACACAGCACTTCCCTAGTTAGTCAGGGTATGTATGTGGTTTGCACTTTGACATCCTTACCTGGAACACTTTCCCCATTTATTTTACCTGCCCAATCTCTGTAGAAATTTGAGTTTTTAATACTTGCAATAAGATTAGAGGTTTTTATGATATGTGATTATTATTATTACCAACTTCCCTTCAGACTAGCTTGTATCACATTCAGCCACCCATGGAGAACAATTAGAAAAGCTGGATAAATGTTTTAGAACTCCATTTGAAGGCATTGGAAAGCTAATGAGGAAACCAGGGTAAATAAGAGTGGTCCTGGAGAAAAGGGGAATGCATTAATTTAAACTTCAAAGTCTTCAGCACTTTTCTACTTGAAGCACTTGCTGATTCATGAGCAGCAAGAGGTAAGAGAATATAAACTAAGAAAATATCAGCTATGAGAAGAATCTGAGCAAAATTTTTTGCTTAGGGAGATAAAAATTGGAATTTAGAATTTTCAAGGAAGCTCATAAGAGGGCAGAATCCTAGAGAGGAAAGTGTAGAGAAATCAATTGAGAATTCCACATGACTTTTTCAATTGAGGCATTTGACAAATTGTAATCAGCAGCCCAGAGGCTAAGATACTGGGCAGAGCTTTTGACAGTCTCCTGGTGCCAGGGAGACAAAATTAGAGTTTGGAATCCTCCAGGGAGAGAAGGACTTTTGGCAAACATCTCTGGATTTCAATGGGTACGACTGAATGGCCGCATCCTGGGGATAAGGGCAATTCAGAAATGTCTCAGTTTAAATGTGCTTCATTCTGCACTGGACTAGGGTGATATACCTCTATTCTAACTACCTGATAAAGCAAAGTAGAACCTCTTTGGATGTAGATAACATCATCCAGAGCCTCTACAGATTTCATACACAGTAAATGGCACTTAATAAAATATTAAAGGGCTGCAAGGACACCGTACTACATACGAAAATTCAAAAGAAAAAAAAAGCTTACAATAACACAGATCCATAGACAATCCAGATATTGGTATATTAAGACACAGACTTAAAAATTATGGTGATTAATATGTTTGATAAAGTACACAAGATGAAGAATATCATCACAGAATTGGAATCTATAAAAAAGAAGAATCAAGAGGAACTTCTGTTACTGAAAAATTATTGACATTAGAACTAATAGATTGGTTGAATGGCAGATAAAACATACTGGAAAGAGAATTAGTGAAACAGAAAACAAGTCAATAGAAAATATTCAGACTGAAGCATGGAGAGCAATAAAAATGGGTAACACACACAAAGTCTAATATACGTGTAATCAGAGCTTTAGCGAATAGGAGAGAAAGAATGGAACAAAAGCAATATTTTAGAAGAAAATGACCAAGAATTTTCCCAAACTGAAGAAAACATCATGCTACAGATTGTTTAAACCCAGACAGGAAAAGTATAAAATTAAAAATAAATAAAAACAGAACACAAGCCTAGGCTCATAGTAGCAAAACTGCTGAAAGCCAAAAACAAAGAGAAATATACAAGCAGCTGGGAGAGGGGCAGAATTCTGCAAAGAAGCAACCTCAAGACTGACAGCAAATTTTCAGCAAAAGTAATGGAAGTCAGAACACAAAAGAAGACATTTCCAAAATGCTAAAAGAAAAAACTGTCAAATTAGAATTCTATATTAAGTGAAAATATCCTCCAAAAATGAGAGTGAAATAAAGACATTTCCAGACAAACAAAATCTAAAATAATTAGCCAGCAGCAGACTTCTAATAAAAGAAATAGTAAGGTGGTAATGGTTGACAGAAGGAGTTATATTTTCAGATAGAAACATAAAAATGAAGAAAAGCATGAAAACCCCACAAATATGTGGGTGGTCTAAAGTAATAATATCAATATCTTGTGGGGTTAAAAATGTAGGTAGAATTAAAAATGCATAGTGATTATATAAAAGTCATGAGATGGAAGATGCAGTGAAAATTTTCTAAGATCTGTGTGTTAATCAGAAGTTGTTATCAATGCTAGTTATTGTTCTCTACCAAATCAAGAATCCATTTTATAATATCTAGTTTAACTAATGAAAGAACTATGAAATTATATATAATCAACAATTAATGGAGTGAAAATGGAATAGTCCAAACTACTTTATTTATCCCAATGAAACAAGGAAGAAGATAAAAAGGAGCATAAAATCTGTGGAACATATAGAAAACAAAAACTAAGGTGGTAGTTATAAACACACAGGTCAGTAATTACATTAAATTTATTCAGACTAAATGTCCCAGTTAAAAAACAAACATTGTAAGATTGAATAAAAATTTAAAACCTCATTATATGCAGCTTCAAGACAAAACTTAAATGTAAGTTTATAGATAGAGTGAAACAGTATACCATTAGAGACATACCATTCAAACACTAACCAAAAAAAAAAGTCGATGTGGTGTAAATAGACTAATATCAGAAAAGTAGATTTTAAGCAGAGATGAATAATAAAGAGGGATAGTTCATAATATTAGATGAGAAATATGTCAGGAAGATAGAATAATTCCAAATTTGTATGTACCTAAGACATAGCCTCTGAATATATAAAGCAAATATCAACATAACTAAAAGTAGAAATTAAAAAAAAAAACCAGAAGCATAGTTGGAGATATTAATATACCTCTCTCAATCACTGAGAAAATGAGCCTTAAAAATTATATCATGGGAGACCTGAGCTACACGATTAACTTATTTCTCCTAATTGACATTATAGAACATTGCACCCACAGCTGTAGAACTATAAAAATACATATTCTTTTTAAGGTGGACATGGAATATTAACCCATATTACACCATAAAGTGAATATCAATACATTTCAAAGGATTGATAGTATCTATAGTATGATCTTTTACCACAGTGAAATTAACCTAGATATTAATTTTTTAATTATTAGAAAATTCTCAAATGTTTGGCTGTTAAGCAGCACACTTATAAATAATACATGTATCAAAGATAATGTGTAGATAAATACTGTGTGTGTGTTCTGACTGCTGAACCAACTGTCTGTTCCCCTGGTCTCTCTCCCTCTCCTCAAGCTTCCCGACTTCCTGAGACACAATAATATTGAAATTATGCCAACTAATAACCCTACAATGACCTCTAAGTATTCAAGTGAAAGAATTGCACATCTCTGACTTTAAATCAAGAGCTAGAACTGGGGGCTTCCCTGGTGGCGCAGTGGTTGGGAGTCCGCCTGCCGATTCAGGGGACATGGGTTCGTGCCCCGGTCTGGGAAGATCCCACATGCCGCGGAGTGGCTGGGCCCGTGAGCCATGGCCGCTGAGCCTGTGCATCCGGAGCCTGTACTCTGCAGTGGGAGAGGCCACAACAGTGAGAGGCCTGCGTACCGCAAAAAAAAAAAAAAAAAAAAAAAAAAAAAAAAGCTAGAACTGATTAAGCTTAGTGAGGAAAGCATGTTGAAAGCAGAGATGGGCCTGAAGCGAGTCCCCTTCTACCTAACAGTTAGCCACATCATGAATTCAAAGGAAAAGTTTGTGAAGGAAATTGAAAGTGTTACTCCAGTGAACACATAAGTGATAAGAAAGCAAAACAGCCTTATTGCTGCTATGAAGAAAGTTGTAGTGATTTGGATAGAAGGTCAAACCAGCCACAACCTTGTCTTAAGCCAAAGCCTAATCCAGTGCAAGACCCTAACTCTTTTCAATTCTATGAAGGCTAAGAGAGGTGAGGAAGCTGCAGAAGAAAGTTTGAAGGTAGCAGAGGCTGGTTCATGAGGTTTAAGGAAAGAAGTTAACTCCATAACATAAAAGTGCAAGGTGAAGCAGCAAGTACTGATGTAGAATCTGCAGCAAGTTATTCAGAAGATTTAGCTAAGATCATTAGTGAAGGTGGCTACACTAAACAACAGATTTCCGATGTAGATGAAACAGCCTTATATTGGAAGAAGATGCCATCTAGGACTTTCATAGCTAGAGAGGACAAGTCATTGTCTGGCTTCAAAGCTTTGGACAGGCTGACTGTCTTGTGAGGGGCTAATGCAGTGGGTGACTTTAAGTTGAAGCCAGTGCTCATTTACGATTCCTAAAATCCTAGGACCCTTAAGAATTATGCTGAATGTACTCTGCCTGTGATCTATAAATGGAAAAGGGTAGTCTTGAGGAGCCACAAAACACACACACACATCACAGATCATTGATATCAGGAATAAAAGGATAACAACAAGTTATTCTGACAATTTAAAATACACCGAATTTAATATAACATGAAAAAAGGTGAATAGGCACCTTATGAAAGAGGAAATTCAAATGGCCAATACGCATATTAAAAACTATCAGCCTCCTTAGTCATTAGAGAAATGCAAATTAAAACCACAATGAGATATGTCTACACACACCAGAATGGCTAAAATTAGGAAACCTAAAAATGCTAAATGTTGATGAAAATGTGGAGTAATGGATATTTTCCTACATTGGGGTGGGTGTGTATATTGATGCAACCACTTTTGAAAACTGGTGATCTCTACTAAAGTTGAATACACATTTAACTTAGGATTTAGAGATTCCTCTTGGGTATATACCTAACAGAGACACATACACATGTGCACAAGGCATGTATAGGAATATCCATAACAGCATCCTTAGTAGCTAGAAATCGGAAACAACCTTACACCAACAGTAAAATGGAAAAATAAATTGTAGTATATTCATACAATGAAATGCTTTACATCAATGAAAAGTGAACTAATTCTTGCTACATTCAAAAACATGGGTGAAAACTATGGATGAAACACAATTTTGAATGAAAAAAAGCCAGACACACACACACACACACACACACACACACACACACACATGCAAATACCTATTAGGTGATTCCCTTTATACATGTTAAAAACAGATTAAATAAATTCTTGTTGTAAGAAGTCAAGAAAATGGTTGTTTTGGTGAGTTTTGACTTGGAGGAGTATACAGGGGACTTCTGGGTTTCTGACCACGATTCATTTATTGATCTGAATAGTGGTCACACAAGTGCACTCTGAAAGTTATTGAGCTGTACACGTATGATTTATGTATTATTTTCTCTGTTATACTTCAATAAAAAGGTTATTAAAAAGAAAAAAATGTTGAGTATGGATACAGGTTAACAATTTAAGTCCCCATGGTTCAGATTTCCAAAGGGCTTGATGGAAAAATGGCATTTCTTCCTTATGGGGAACGCTGAGAACCAATTACTGTTGGAAGAGCAGACAGACAGAGCACAAAGCTTAGAGACCACCTTCCATCATCAGGGCCATCTAAGTCTTACCTCCAAAAATATCTCTTTCATGTTAATGTTTTGACCAGGATGATGCAGGTTGCAGTTTAAAAACAAAACAAAAACAAAACAACTTTGCCCATATTTTTCCCTTGAAATGAGAGTAAGCTAAGTCAAGGATGTAACCATTCGTATTTTCTTTCCACTCACTGAGAAACCCAATGGTGACCAATGGAAGATGGTGCTGAGGGCAATAGATTATACATTTGCACTTGGAGTAGTTATGGGGGATGAATCAACCATAATTGAATAAACTAACCACTAACAAGAGAAAAATTTCCATTCGAGGGAATTTCTGGAAGAGGCAATTCATTAGCTTTTGCTAGTCAGATCCCTGCTGGGATCCTTGTATAATATTTACCCCAGTACTTCAACTTTTCTGTGGTGTGTGGGAACTACCACATGGTCAACCAGTTATTTCCCTTTTTGCTCTATATCAGCTGGAGTTAGATTCTGATGCTTGCAACCAAAGAACCCTAGTTGATACACCGTGTCACCAACTTGAACAGCATGGAGATCCCTGGATTTTGCATAGTGATTGTTTAGCTGGGAAGCACACTCTTGGATGGAAAGGCAGTGTGAGCTGAGCCTCATGTGGCTTCCTCAAACCCCGTGATTCCCTTTAGTCTACAAGGAGTGCTTGCACTTGTTGAGTTAATGTCACTCTTTTCCTTTGGATACACCCCATGCTGTTCTATTTCTTTTGCACAGAGCACATACACACACACAATGGGATGTGCTTTTGGGGAAGGAAACTTTCACTGCAGTGAGTTAGTGAGGGAGTCATCAAGTCTGGGAGCTTGGAGAGACTCTGGCAAAAATGACTAACATTTAGGTTTGGAGCCTCTTTTGAAAAGATGCAGCCTGGGAATTGGGAATTCGAGCTTTCAGCAGAAGGCAGTGCCAGGTGGGAGAAATATATCCTCATCACAGCAGTTACGAGGACTTAACTAACTATAACTAGCAAAAATAACATCAACAAAGGCTGACACTTCTTGAGCATTTACTGTGTGCCAGGCACAGTGCTAAGAATTTTATAGGCGTTATTTCCTTGAATCCTCTCAATATCATGCCAAGATTGACTAGAATATCAAGTTCATGAGAGCAAGGAATTTTGTCTCTCTTGCTCCTGTATCTCAAGGCACATAAAAGAGTGCCTGGCTTGTTATTAGATAGTTAATGCTCAGTAAGTTGGTCAAATGAATGTGTTAACTCTCTCTTGTCACTATCTCGATTGTATAGATAATATACAGATTAAGTGACTTGCCTGCATCTAAGAAGTGATAAAGCAAGGATACTGTTCAGGTCATAAGACTGCAAAGACCACAGTTTTAACCACAACCCTGTTTTGAAGTTTTAGGGAAAGTAAAAATGGTCAGAGAATGGAAAGGATCTTGGTCGAGCTTTGTATCCAAAGGGCCTTGCTGATCCAAACCTCTTATGGCTTTAGAGCTGTCCACCTGCCTTACAGCCAAGTGACGATGCCCTCAGGATGTCATGGAGACAAGGAAGGAAACAAGTGTAGTGCTCAAAACTTAGACAGGACGAAACGAATGACTGAAGGAAACCTTGTTGATCTTATTGATGATTCCCTCAAGTAGTCAATGGAACATGTTTACTGTTCACTTTCCAGAATCACAGGAAAATTTTCATATTCAGATTAATTATAAAGTGGAGATTATCGTGAGTTTAATTGATCCCTAAATTATATTGAGGGGGGAAGAAATGTAGACATCAGTGGACACTGGTTCCTAAGTAGCCATTTCCTTTGAAGATCTAGTCCATTGTGACTAAACCATCTGGATCAGTGGCAATTTTATTCTTCCAGGAAACCCTATCCCACATTTGAATAAAGAAGTTATGTGACCTCCTTTGCAAGAACAACCAAAAGAGACATTATCAAATCTTACTAAAACATTGTTTATAATACTGTGTCTAAAGTGATCTGGTAGCCAAGAATTCAGGAAAAATGAAATCTATAAGGTACATTTATACAAAGAACAAACCTCTGGGAATGTTTTAGGGAATTAGTGAATTCAAGTGAATGCCAAACCCTGCTGTTAGAAGCCACTGATGTTGGTTGATATTATGGATGTTTGTTTCTGTGTTTTTTTTCCTGTATTCTTCCCATTTCTCTCAGATGCAAGTGACAAAAACTTGATTTCAACTAGTGTAAACAAAAATGGTAGTTCAGTTGTTCACATAACTGAGAAGTCCAGGGTTAGGTGGCTTCAGGTATGGATGTGTTCTGGGGTTCAAATAATGTTATGAGGATTTATTCTCTTGCCCCCATCTCTTAGTTCTGCTTTGTTATGTGCTTCATTCTCAGGCAGACCCTCTCAAAGAAGTGGTCTCCTTCAGCTCCAAGCTTACGTCATCCTTATAGTTCCCAATTGCAACAAAGTCCAGGAATTTAGTATCATTGGCCTGCTTTGAGTAACAGGACCATCCCTAAACCAAGGCCATGACTAGACAGGAAAATAAAAGTACCTGCTCTAAGAACTTCACGTTCTAAAAAGTGTATCTGACATCATAGACTGTGTAGAAGGTTTCAAAAATGATTTGGATGAAATTTGCATTTCACCTCTGGGAGTTAATCTTTTGGATGGATATTACAAAGTGAGGCCCTTCTTGGTCACAACCTACCCTCATTTTGCTGGTCTAGACAAGATTGGTTCCTTTCACAGTTGCAGATTTGACTTCTACAAACTGCTGCTTCTCCTTCTCCTCCAGAAAATATTGGGGATGATCGTAGAGCCCACAGTGAACAATAAGGGTGGGGAGATTAGACACGTGGCTGGAAGGTGAGGGCTCTGTAGCTGCAGTCCCCAGTTAGTTAGCTCCTCATCTGTAAAATGAGGTTATTTATACAAACCTCACAAGGATGTAGTGAAGTTTAAATTAAATAAATCATCTAGAGCACAATGGATGCCAAATAATTTTCTTTTATTTATTGATTACTTGTGTGTGTACTATTATCTATTATGTCACAGTCCTTGTTTTGAGCACTTTGTAAGTTTTAATTCATTTAATCCATTTTTCAGAATTAACCCTACCATTATCATCATTTTACAGACAAGGAAGGGAAGTGTCAAGAGGTTCAACAAGTTGTTCGAGCTTACACTTCTGCTTTATGGTAGGAGTGAAATTTGAACACAGGTAGTCCGCCCCAGGTTCTATTACCTTAATCACTTTTTCCTCTCTTACCTACCTCTTACCAAAAAAGATGAAAATGCGATCAGAATTGAATGAGAGGATAGGATACCATCCCACTTCTTCTTACTGGAGCTTGAGTCCATCTTACTACTCATCAGTGCATTTGTCCAAGAAGGTATTTAGTTATAGGCAATTGCAACATTTTCCCTAAGAGTTGCCATTGCCTTCGGTACCTTGCTCCAAGCAGTACAGACACCAATTCTTCTTGTGGAAGGCTCACAGGTACTACATTGTATTTGCTAATCACACACCACTGAAGCCTCACAACAGCCCAGTGAGGCAACACCGAACCCCCAGGGTCACCCAGCCAAATGTGATAGATTCATGATTTGAACCCAGGACCCTCTGTCCTAGAGAGCTTGCTTTCCATGGACATGTCATGCCATCCTTGATGTAACAAAGAACACTTAGAATATAGCATAAATGTCCTCTGCATGTCTGTGATGCCCCTTGTTTTTAGAACCCATGTTAGGTCTTTAGCAAAATGAATACTTTTACTCACTTTTTTTCAACCTGCATTTATTGAGCTGTTACCATATCCCAGCAGTAACTATGTGAACCTTGAATAACAGAGCACATTTGACCTCTTGTACCCAACTTTGAGACATTACCTAGGTCACATCAACTTGCATGAACTCCTGCCAGCTTTGCCCTGATGGGATGACCTAGTTTGACTTTAGGATATGTCATCAATCATTCCAGTTACAAAATTTAAAATAGGTCCATGTTTCAAGTTCCTGCAAGACAAAGACTAAAAGAGTAGGAAGGTGTAAGAGGAGTAAAATAATTTTGGATTTGCTTTCCTAGTAGTCTTCACTAAGCTGTAGTCAAAAGCCTTTTGCAATATGGATGAAGAAGGTGATGTTTACACTTACAAATATTGAACTTCAAAATGGTCCTCACTGTCGTACACTTCAGATAACATACTAGGCTTGAGGAAATCAAAGTCTTAAAGGATTTGAGTGTAACTAACACTAATTAAGGAGTTATAACTTAGATCCAGAGTTAGAAGGTAAATATTGTACCAGTCAAATTTGACCAACATAAATGAGCTACACCTGCCAATTCAACAATCGGAAAATGCCCCTTTCCCGACTCTTTATCTCCTGAGCTCTATTTGTTTCTTAGCCCACTTGGACAACAGCATGTAAATTTGGGAAAGGTGATCAATAGAAGCTTGCCAGAACAAATGATTACAGTTTACTAATTTCCCCCATGACCCTGTGTAGGATTATTCCAAAGTTTCTCCCTGTTGAAATCTGGGCTATGCTGTCTCAGGAGTGACCCCTCTGATTGAGAAGACCATCAAGTATATGCAGCATCTCAACCGTCTCCTGCCCACAGACTGGACTGATTAATCCCGACTGAGTCTTTGGAAAGCACACAAATATAAACTATTCATTTATTTCAAATCGGCGGGCGCCGTGGGGAAGTTATCACATATAATCTAGTGTTAGTCTATCCACTGCATCATAAAAATTAATTTGTCTAATTAATGACATTAGTACTTTTATACATGCATAATTCATATTAATTGATAGGTCTGCCTAAAAAGAATACCTTTTGGAAGAAAAATGATCCCATTAGTGCAAGTTTAATCCAAATCAAGGCTGACAAAGCATGGAGCCTTCAAGGCGTATCTTCAGCTTTGTTAATTGTCATAAGCATTCTAAATTGATTATTCTTACATTAGCATGAGACATTTCATTCATCAATGCTTTGCTGTAAAGGAAATTTGTCTAATGGATTTGGGTAGCTCAACTAAATAAGTAGTATTTTTTTTCCAGGGTAGCTAGAGGGGCATTTGAAGCATATTAATTCACTAATACTGGAGGGAAGAAAAATTAGCAGTGGAAATATATACAAATATCATACAAAATTAGATTTCTGACACTGAATAATTTTTGTGATATCTATTTTAATGGTAATTGAGTGAGTGTGCCTGCACTTTTATTGCTTTTCTGGTTTGCAAGCTCCATGATAAACAGCTAATGTTAATATTTCTTATGAGTTATGTTCGTGCACCTGGTAGGGCCACAGGGGTATGAAGTGGAGGATGAATGAGACAAATATGCATTTTCGGGGGGACTGCTCGAAGGCACAGGGATTACACAAGGATTGGCCATAGCACCATTTACCTTGGGCTTCTGGGAAAACCATTTCCAGAGACATGTGCGGCCAGCTAAGCCATGGGGAGACAATAAACCTAGATTCAACTGTGTCCCAGTCCACACAGACTAGAGAACTGGAAATCCATTCAATCTGAGGGCTGCCTCTTTATTTTGGGGGGAGTCACTGAAGAATTCTTTTTAATGGCCAGAACCAAAATTCTTGGCTGCTGGCCAAAGATTTACCAAAAGCTTGGTTGGGATCCCCTGTCTGGGAAGCAATAAGCTAAGAATGAGCTGGCCAGATATATTTAACAGCTGCTTCTATTCTCTCTTTTGACTCTGTAGACCAGTTCCATACTATGGGTTTTGGGCACAGCTGAGAAGTTCATCTAGATGCAGCAGTACTTGTGCTGTTAGCCTGGGAAGTTGTCCACCATGGTCTTCTACTTGGAGTATCTTCTTCTTCTGCTTCTCTTTCTTCTCCTTCCCCTCACCAGGATGGATCTGAGGAATTCCCAGTACTTCAGACCATCACAGGCATTGGAGACAACACACCTGTGTTAGAGCCTCAGCAAGCTACTCAGTAACTGTATGACCTTGGCCGAGTTGCTTAATGCCTTTGAGCGTCCCTTTCCAATAGTAGCAGTTTTGATGTGTTGTTGTGATGATCACGTACATGAGATAATGCATGCCCTAAAGGCTTAGCATTGTCACTGGCACATAACAATTGCCCCCAAAATTGAAATAAATATTATTAGCTATTATCTGGCTGAACTAAATGGGGACAAAGAGGCTTTCTTGTGTTCTTATTCTTTTTCTTCTTTCCTGGGGGATTTTTGACTCTAGGTGACATTTTTTCATCATCCCAATTTCCCTTGACTTTCAGAGTGGACTCTTTTGGTCACATGGCACTAACAGAAATTCTGGGCAAGGAAAAAGTGCTAATAACCCCCCACCAACCTTCCAGAATGCTGTCACAGCAATTGTTCCAAGTGTATCACTTACTTCAAAGCCTCTGTGCTCTTGTCAAAAGAGCCAGCCTTGTGGAGTATATTAAACTCAGGTTTCAGATTTGGATAAGCCTGAGCCAAAAACCTCTCTCATTCATTCATTCACTCATTTATTCAATAAATATTGAGGGAGTAGCCAATATTTAGGTCTTGGGGATACTGACATGCACTTAAGGAGTTGGCATTCTAGTCAAGCTGACTGACAATTCACCAGAAAGCACCGACACACAGAAGAGAATTCAGAGAGAGAAGTGCTGAGAAGGGAAGGAGACCAGGAGTGTGGTGCAGAGTGGCTGGGCTGTGGGCAGAGGACATAGGGAGATACTTTAGCAAGGATGGACAGGGAGGGACTCTGATGCAGAACCAGATCCATGAAAAGGAGCTGTCCTTCCAGGGAGAGGGAATATTAGGTAAAAAGACCCTGCAGAAGGATTCCTGCCATTTACTAAATGTATTTTCTTGCAAAGATTTCATAGACCTCCCCAAGCCTCGATTTTCTCATCTGCAAGATGGGAATTTGCACAGTTGCTTTCTCACAAGTTTCTCATCATGAATAAACAAGACATCTCAAGATTATCAATAAATCTGGACTCATAAAATGTTGCTCCCTCATTGCCCTTCTGCTCCTTGAGAGCCATTTGGTGACAAATACTGAAATATTGAAATATTCCTGTTCTGTTGAATGGCCCTTGCCCAATTTATTTTGGAGATTTTACACAATCCAGTAGAGAGGTACATTCTTCCTTCTACCAAGGAAAGCCTTCCTTTGCTTGGTGACTGTCCTACTCAACAAGATTGTGAGAGTCTGGAATAAGCAACGAGGACCAGAAGGAAGCCTGCTTCCTGCTTCCAGCGCAGAGCTGTTGCGGCCTACCTCCCGGTCGTGTCTTTAGGTCGGTTCACCTTCCAGCATCCTGTACGCACTGCTGGCTGTTCCTCTGGGATGTTTTCAGTAGACTTCCTCCAGGCCCCATGTATCCCAAGATGTGCCCCCTGACACTTCAGAACCACATCACTTCTTCCTTAGGCTCTAATCTCCTCGTTCCAATATTTTTTGATTTTTCCACCTATATTTTTAATCCATTCACCAAGCTGTCTGTTTAGGCCTCAAGTTTCAACAGAAAGGAAACACTTCCTAAAGTTGTTCATTTTGATTTTCAGTAGACAGAATTTGGGAAGGATAGAAATATTACATATCCCACAACTAAAATATACCAGATGTGTAGCTTTATTCTGGTTTTTAACATATAATATTCTGGTTTTCCTAAATGTAACTTAATATTGCTTTCAACATGGAATGTGATACTCTAATTAGACAAAACATAAGCCATACCATTCCCTGAATATATATTTATACATAACTAATGGAAGGGGCTAGGACAAATGAACTGCGTTAGATATTCCAAATGTGAAAAAGTGAGGTTTGTAGAGATAGATTTAATAGCTATTGGGGAAGTGCTTACAATAATTGGTTATTGTTGAAAAGAAATGTCAGATATCATTACTAGCATTTACAATTGTAATTAGCTTGATCTTAGAGTCCAATATGTTATATTTTCCTCTTTTCAATTTTTTTCTGGAAGAAATAAAACCAATAGAACTTCACAGTTATTTAAGGAAATGTTATTAAGACTCACAATGCTGGGGTGTACTAACAGTTTAATGGATAAAGAATATGGGTCATTTTTCATGTTAAAACACAGCCCTGAAACGCAATACTTCTCTTATTTCCTACAGAACTATAGCAGCAGAATGCACTTTTTCCTTGAAATCTTTAGTTTGTTCAAGGTTTCCTGTAGTGTTTATCTTTGTGCCATCCATTGTGTACCTCCCACCTTTGTTTTGAGGAAGAGAGTGAATGGGCAGTGCTCCAGGAGATTTTGAGTAGAGGAACTGAGCTCCGTGTGAGGCATAGCTCTACAGCTTACAAGGCAGGGCATCTTTCTTTCCAGACACCTCAGGGGTTAGATATTGCTTGTTTATCTGCAGGTGGCTTTGGCCTTTTTTGTGATATCCTACACAAGCCATTTCATTCTGCAAGGTATTTAATAAAACTAAAATCTACATAATATTAGAGCCATCTCTAATTACCTCCACAGAGAGAATTTCGGTGGTGATGTGTAGTGTCTGCTTCTCCTGATGGCGAACACTCCTAGCTCTCATACTTCAAGTGATCATAAAGTAATCTCTTTTCTGAAGCAAACGTAATTTGGAACATAGATGGGCTTTCAAAGACCATTTAATCATTTATCTATTGTGATATAATGATATAATAAGAAATATATGTTTTGGGGTTCTAGCCAGAGCTCCTAAAGCCTTCGAAATTTCCTAAGTGTGATAAAGGTGTTAGGAGCATCTTTTGTTCTGATATGTGGTCTTTCACTTTTGTTCCTGACACAGAGCTCCTAGGTCGCTTGGAATTTCTAGAGCGATAGGAGAATCTTTGGTTCTAGTGAGGTGACTCTTTTTTTTTTTCCCACACGCGGGCCTCTCACTGCTGTGGCCTCTCCCTTTGCGGGGCACAGGCTCCGGAAACGCAGGCTCAGCGGCCATGGCTCACGGGCCCAGCCACTCCGCGGCATGTGGGATCTTCCCAGACCGGAGCACGAACCCGTGTCCCCTGAATCGGCAGGCGGACTCTCAACCACTGCGCCACCAGGGAAGCCCGGGAGGTGACTCTTAATGGGCTCCTGGATGGCTGCAGGATGGCGGCTGCTCACCAGAAAGACAGAGCAATTATCTGAAGCTTGGAACTTTTAGCACCACCCACTAGCCTCTGGGGAGGAGAGAGGGCTGGAAATTGAGTTAATACTCATGCCTATGAGATGAAGTCTCCATAAAAATACCTGAACTGTGGAGTTTGGAGAACTTCTGGGCTGGTGAATGCATTCACGTGCCAGGAGTGTAGCTCATCCCAACTCCACGGGGAAAGAAATGCCTATGTTTGGGACCCTTCTAGACCTCACTCTATGTACCTCACCATCTGGCTCTTCATCTGTTACCTTTATCATATCCTTTATAATAATCTGTTTTCCTGAGTTCTGTGAAACATTCTAGCAAATTATTGAACCCAAAGAGGGGGTCGTGGGTATCCCTGACTCATCGTCCATTGGTCGGAAATACAAGTGACAACCCGGGACTCGAAATTGGCATCTGAAGTGGGGCAAGTATTGTGGGACTGAGACCTTAACTTGGAGGGATGGAGGGAGGAGTCTGTGCTAACTCCTGGTAGACAGTGTTAGGACTGAATTGAATTGCAGGACACCCTGCTGGTGTCAGAGAATTGGTTGGTGTGGGGAAAAGAACCCACATATTTGGTGACCAGAAGTATTGTGAGTGTTCAGAGAGTAGAGAACGGAGGAAAATGGAGAGTTTTTCCTTTTATACATACACACACAATTTATATGCTATATATAATATCACATATACTATATACTTAAATACTCTATTTAAACACAGTGATACATGGAATTTTAAATACAAAATTCTGAATCCAGACAGAAAAGCTTTTGAATCACTCTTGCTTGGGGATTATCAGTGCTTTGGGATTAGCTGTGCCATCCTATGCAGGCAAGTGAAGATGATATAAGTTTATAGTTATAGTGATATAGGCTCAACTGTCACATTTGTGGGGCTCAGGAAAAGAGACACAGGAGGCACATACGCCATATGTTTAAATACTTATAATTAGTAAGCAAGCTAACAAACTGTTCAATATGATCTATCCTTGACAAATACACATCACGAGTCCTCAGAGCTGCACAGTGGAACGTGGCCTTTCCCGGGGAATGAATCTCTAGCGCTGCCTGTGGTGCCCAGTCTATGCACCTTCTTCTCCAGCTCCAGCTTCCCCCTGCATGGCTGGGAGCCTCCAGCTTTTGAGTGTGCACAATCTGGCCTCATCTCTAATTTCTGTCTCTCCCTCTTTAAAGCTCCCCATAGCTCCCTCTCAGGCCTGGGGGTATGCACACTGAGTATACCATTCACCCTCGGAAAAGCAGAGACTGGGAAGCAGACCCAGGGCTGATTGATGGTGGGGTATCAGGGTCCCGGCTTGTGGAATGTGGTCCAGGGGAGAAACAGAGCTCTGCAGAGGTCCGTCCCCTTAGCCCCAGTGGTATTTTGGCTGGAGGAGGCCAGAGTGGGGACACTTTGAAGTACGTACGAGGCCCAGGGATGGGAGTAAGTGGTATTGTGTGTCTCTTTGCGTGGTTAAACTCATTATCTAGATATTTCAGCCTTAAGAGGTCCCCACAAAATAGGTGATATTAAAAATTGCAGCTGAGTTTTACTTTTATCAAATTATCCAGTGCACAAGTTGTTTCTTTACTGTCATTTCTTCAAATAGACCCAACCAGTATAGTCCTGGTTCATTCCTTTTTGGGTGGGAGGATATAAGAGTTCACTTTATTGGAAAGAATGGAAGATAAGAAGGAATATTTTAGTATAGCTTATGGAAAGAATAAAAGAAGCCCCGAAGATGTATGTACTGTACTATTGGCTAGAGGAAAATATTACAAAGGCTTTGGGAAAGCTAGCTTGAATCTTAACTCTTATCAAAAAGATGCCTTGGGCTTCCCTGGTGGCACAGTGGGTGGGAATCTGCCTGCCAATGAGGGAGACACGGGTTCGATCCCTGGCCCGGGAAGATTCCCACATGCCGCGGAGCAACTAAGCCCGCGTGCCACGACTACTGAGCCTGCGCTCTAGAGCCTGTGCTCTGCAACGAGAGAAGCCACGACAATCAGAAGCCCGCGCACCGCTCGCTGCAACTAGAGAAAGCCCGTGCACAGAACAAAGACCCAACACAGCCAGAAAAAGTTAAAAAAACAGGGCTTCCCTGGTGGCGCAGTGGTTGAGAGTCCGCCTGCCGATGCAGGGGATGAGGGTTCGTGCCCCGGTGCGGGAGGATCCCACATGCCGCGAAGCGGCTGGGCCCGTGAGCCATGGCCGCTGAGCCTGCGCGTCCGGAGCCTGTGCTCCGCAACGGGAGAGGCCACAACAGTGAGGCCCGCATACCACAAAAAAAAAAAAAAAAAAAAAAATTTAAAAAAACAAATAAATGTGTTTTTTTTTTTTAAAAAAGCCTTAATCCAGGGGACATAATCATGTAAGTTGGTTGCATGTTCTTCATCTGATGGCATTTCTCTGCCTTCTCACTTAGTGAGGCTCAAGGAACTCACACAAGTGAAGATGGTGTCAGTGTCTAGTTTCTGCAAGTTCAGTAATGGTAGAGTTCCATTTATTTTCCCCACATATAATGAATACTGTATAAGCCTGTGCTCTCAGTCTTTGGCATCAGGGTTTTTGATGATCTGAAGGAAGATTTAGCCATTTTATTCAGCATTTATTTTCTCAGCATGGTCTGTCTCTGCATGGGAGTGATGAAGAAAATGTTTGATAACTTTTTTCAAAGTCACATACATCCTCCTGAACCATTAGACTCTGTGGGCCTGGAATCCCTGGTTGAACTGGGTGGCCATTGGCAACATGGCATGAGTTTAGGAGGACCTGCTGGGGCCACTGGGTCATCATGAGCACTTAGGAAGGAGCAGGGAACACAGCAGGGCAGAAATGAGGCAGGACCTGGGAGCAATCTGAGGCCTCCCAGTCTATAGAGGCTCTGGGTGGTTGAGTATTAATTGTTTTGAAGCAGGAAAACTTCAGAAACACTCTTGAAAGAATATCTGGGCTGGATTCTCTCTGAAGGAGGCCTGAGCATAGTAGGAGATTACTCACCCTCCCTCCCCCCTGCTCTTCTGGTTTTGTGTGTCTGAATGAAACAGAAGGCTCAGGAAAATCTGTGCCAAAAACTTTAATTTTTACAGAAAAGGAGTCTATGGGTATAGCAGGTCTAGAGGACCCTACATGATGTAGGGCTGCCTTCCTCACCAATCTTGTCTTCTAACCCTTCCCCCCTTGTTTCCTCTTCCTAGGCATGTGAGTTCCACAAGCTGTGTCAACTTCCACCCCAGCACCTTTGCACACGCTGTTTTTTTCTGGAATGATCTCTCTAGACACCACTGGCCTCCTTCCCTCATTTCACCTTTGCCATCTAACTCTCTTCCATCCCTCAGCTTTAGGGGTGGATCAGCTTCCTCAGGGACCTGTGCTTGTCCTTCATGTTATATGAGGTCCCCTGTAATGTGCAGCCAGCACAGTGCTCTTGAACATCAACTTTGCAGTGCTGTGTACACTCATAATCATTTGATAAATTCTTCCATTTCTTTTAGGTCTGTGTCACCTAGCAGCCTATAAGAACAATGTGGGACCACTGCCCACTGCCTGGCACAGTGTAGGTGCTCCATATACGTGTGTTGACTCAAGGGCCGACAGCCAAATGGAGGGACATCTCTCTCTCTTTGGGAAGAGGCAGCCAAGAATGATGGACAAAAGGACTATGGTTTAGAAATCAAGAATCCTAGGCCCTAGTCTCTGTCCTGAAGTTAATTTCTTGGGTGATTTTGAAAGGGTATAAGAAGTAAAAGTGCCTCAAAGTTCCTAGTATCATGGCAAAGGAAGATAAGAATAAAAATGACTAATATTTGACCTTTTTTTTAAAAAAAAACTTACTGAAGTGGCAGTGTTATATGGTCTAAACTAATTGAATAGAAGGTCTCCATAGAAGCCCCTTTCAGCTCTGTCATAGGGTCATGGGGTTTTGTGTACAAGCCTGGGGTCCCATCCTAAGTGAATTTCCTCCCAAGATAGTTGCATCAGACAATCAAGAAGGACACACAGAGCTGGCTCTAACTAGTCCTTTTGGCAAAGAAGGTGGGCTGTGGTGGCCCCTGCCCCGTAATCACATTTTTTCACTCTTAGTCATAAACCCCTAACTCTTCACTTTTAACTTGCTGTGAAAAGATTATCTTTTTCTGTGTTCTCACGCCTGCCCCTCGGCCTTTGTGAAGCAATTTCCACAGAAACGATGGTCTGCCACCAAATAAGAGTTTACTAAGAACAAAAATTGAATTTCGTCTGCCTGTTGACAAGCTGATTGATCTGGAGGCTCTCGTGACTGAATCCTCTCCTAAGCACATTCTCATTTATCATGTGCAAGATTGTTTCGGAATCAATAGCAGCCCTGAGCAGACACGTCTCTGCTGGGGACCCGTCAAGGGCCCACAGCCTTCCCTGTAATATTGCTAATTTTTTTGACAGAATTATTTCAACAGTTAAATCATTCTAAGTCTGTTGTTCCCAGACTTTCACTAGAATCATTTGTTGAGGTCATGGTTTTTACTTTACTTCTTATAAATGCTGAACCTTGAGGAGTTTGCCCTTTTTTCTCATGAGGTTAATTCCTCACCCCTGCTATTCTTCCTCAAAAAATCTGTGGTTGAGAGCGAGGTTAGATTTTAGGATGTCATTCAGGTGCAACTCTTTATATACAACCTGCATCAAAGGACAGGGGCAGGAGTAAGGCGACTTGACTTCAGTCCTGGGTGCTGCATGGACTAGCTGTGTGGCTTTGGCAATTGTCTTTCCCTCTCTGAGCCTCATTTTAAGAAGCTGGGTCAAATGAAGTCTTAAGTACAGTCTGTCTTGAACAGTCTGTTTGTCCAAATCAGGAGCTGTGAACTGGGGGTTCGTGGGGAGGATTTGGTCTGAAGAGGGGTTTCATTTGGCTTCTAAAGTATTTGTTTTTTGTTTGTTTAATTTGATTCACTTTTTTCCCTACTTTATTTAAAAAATTAATGTGTTAATATTTTAAATTTACATACAGCACAATTCACTCTTTCTATTATACACTGGTTTTGGTATGAGTTTTGACACATGCATAAATTCTTGTACCCACTGCACATGGGATACAGAACAAGCCTAACATCCCAAAGAATTCCTTCTTGTTTCTCCCTCATAATCAAGCCCTGCCCCCGCTCCTAACCCCTGACTGCCACTGATCTGTCCTCTGTTCCTATAGTTTTGTTGTTTCCAGGATGTCATATAAATGAGATGATATAGTTATGTAACCTTTTGAGACCACATTCTTTTACTTAGCACAATGCATTTGAGATTCATCCATGTTGTATGTGTTGGTGATTTGCTCTTTTTTATTTCTGAATAGTATTCCATTGTATGTATGTATCACCATTTGTTTATCCATTCATCTACTGAAGGATATTTCGGCTTTTTCAAATTTTTGATGATTATGAATAATGGTCCCATGAACATCGGTGTGTAGTTTTTTGTATGAACATAAGTTTCCATTTCTCTAGTATAAATATCTACAAGTAAAATCACTGGGTCTTATGGTAAGTGTGTTTTTAACTTTTTAAAGAACTGCCAGAGTGTTTTCCAGAGTATTTATGCCATTTTGTTCCTTCCAGCAATGTGTAAGAATTCCTGTCTCTCTGCATCCTCAATGACACTTGATATTATCAGTAATTTTAAAAATTTTAAGCCTTCTAGTATGTGTGTGGTAGTATCTCATTTTAATTTGCGTTTTCCTAATGACTAATGACTTTGAGCATCTTGTGTTTATTTGGCATCATAGATCTGCTTTGGTAAAGTATCTGTTCAAACATTTCGCCTGTTTTTTTAAAACTGGTTGTTTATTTACTATTCGGTTTTAAGAATATCTTTAAATATATGATTTACAAATAATTTCTCCCAGCCTATGTCTTCTCTTTTTATTCTCTTAATTGAGTCCTTCAAGGAAAAAAGTGTTTAATTTTGATTAACACCCATCATTTTTTCTATTTACCATTTTTTCTTTTCTGTATTTTGCTTTTGATGTCATATCTAAGAAGTCTTTGCCTTACCCTAGGTCATGAAGATTTAGTTTTGTATTTCCTCCTGAGAGTTTTATAGTATTATGTTTTATATTTGGGTCTATGATACATTTCAAGTTAATTTTATCTTTCTCTTGCATATGGAGATCCAGTTTGTTTACAGCGCCGTTTGTTGAGACCACTCACTACCTTTCTCCTTTTGAATTGCTGTCAAAAATTTAAAAGTCAGTTGATGATATTTATGTGCACTAGAAAATTTCTGGGTTTTTTTCTTCTATTCCATTGGTCTAAGAGTCTGTCAGTTCACCAATGCCACACTGTCTTGACTACCATAGCTTATTGATACATCTTAAAATTTGGTTGTGTGCGTCCTCCAACTTTGTTCTTTTTCCAAATTGTTTTGGCTATTGTGGTTCCTTTATCTTTTCATATAAATTTTAGAATTAGCTAGCGTGTATCTATAGGGAATCCTGCTGGGATTTTGATTGGGATTGCATTAAATTTATTAATCAGTTTGGGAAGAATTGACATGTTGACTATATTGACTCTTTTACTCCATGGGCATAGTATGTCTCTCTGCTTATTTAGGTCCTCTCTGATCTCAGGCATCAGCATTATGTAGTTTCAGTATACAGATCCTGCACATTTTTTTTTGGTTGGATTTATGTCTACAATTTCATTTCTGGGAGCTCTTGTAAATGGTATTGTTTTAAAATATTTTATTTACAATAGTTTGTTCATTCCTAGTATATAGGAATACAATTGATTTCTGTATATTGATCTTTTATTCTGCCATCTTGCCAAACTCACTTATTAGTTCCAGGGACTTTTTTTTTTTTTTGCAGATTCCTATGATTTTTCCATGTAGAATATCATAGGGATTTTTTACATAGGGATTATTTTTTCACATATGAATGCATTTTATATCTTTTTTAGACTTACTGAGTTTGCTAGGACTTCTAGAATGATATTGAATAGGAGTGGACATTCTTGACTAGTTCCTGATTTCTTATGGAGAACGCATTCAATATAATGTTGTCTGTACATTTCTTCATAGATAGTCTTTATTAAGTTTCCTTCTATTCTTAGTTCTCTGAGAGTTTTTATTATGAATGGGTGCTGAACTTGGTCAGGTGCTTTTTCTGCACTATTGATGTAATCGTAATGTGATAAATTGCAGTGATTGATTTTTGAGGATTGAATCAGCTTTGCAACTGCCTGATAAACTCCACTTGGTCATCAATGTATCTTTTTAATGTAGCAGATTTTAAATGAACACTTTGACTTTTTCGTTTCTCTTAAAAATTCAGAAAATCTGGAACACTGAGTCAGAAATCCTGCCTGGTGACAAACTAGAGTTGAAGAGATGCCATCTTCTAGTAGACTGGTCAGTGCCCTCAGTAAACCACAGTAGAGGTCAGAGTGAAAACTTATTCATCATGGATTTGGAGTCTTGGTTTTTTGTTTTTGTTTTCTTAAAGCAGAGAAATCTCCATGTCTCCAAAAAAGTAGAAAGCAAAAGACAGACAAAATGTGTGCATTTCATGGAAAATGGAAGAAAACATATAATTTTAGGGAAGTGATAAGTATTCCCAGATATTTTCTTATTCTTGCCTACTTCCATCTTAGTTATCACCACCTTAACCCCTGTAGGCATTTAGATTTGAAATTATAAATGAATAGTCCGGGTATCACTACCTGTATCTGTCTAAAACACAACCATACTAGACCTCTGAAGGGGTCCAGATTTACTGCAAGGGAACAACCAGAAAATAGTTCTTTACAAGATTTGCAACTTGGTCAAATGCCTTACAATGAAGGCCCATTTCATTTCTTTTATAACTGATCATCACCGTGATTCCCAGGTCTTAGTGTGATGAACTTTTGTTTTCCCTACTTTTTAAATTTTTAATCCAACGACCTATTTATTTACCATATGTTTGATTCCAGAGAAGGGATGATACATTTGTCCCATTGAGTGATTCCCCTGGAGCATTCCCTTAAGTCTACAATAAAAAGCACTCCTCCAGACAAGTATTTCTCTTTTGTGCCATTTCATCTCACTCATGTAACTTCTTCTGGCTGGAGTGTCTTTTCTACTTCTTTTATATCTGACGATATCTACTAACTGCCCCCAGCACTCTGAGCAACCCTCCTGACTCTCAAAGGAAGAGTTAATCAAGCTCTCCTCTGGGTCTTGCTACCCTGTTTTTCCTTCTTTTGAAGCTCATGGTACTGTCATCATCTGATAGCTTTAATCATGATTCTGAAACTAATTTTATTTTAAAAATTTAATTAAAGTACAGTTGATTTGTAATATTGTATTTGTTTCAGGTATACAACATAGTGATTCAGTAGTTCTGCAGATTGTATTTCATTTTAGGTTCTTCCAAGATAATGGATATTATTCCTTGTGCAGTATAGTAAATCCTTGTTGCTTATCTATTTTATATATAGTAATTTGTATCTGTTATTCCCATACCCCTAATTTGTGCCTCCCCACCCTTCCCTCTCCCCTTCGGTAACCACAAGTTTATTTTCCATGTCTGTGAGTCTGTTTCTGTTTTGTATATAGATTCATTTGGATTATTTTTTAGGTCCCACATGTAAGTGATACCATATAGCATTTCACTAAGCATAATATTCTCTAGGTCCATGCACACTGCTGCAAATGGCAGTATTTCATTCTTTTATTAAAACGCAAAATGCATACATAGTAAACAAAAACTCAGAGTTTCTGAAAGGATATGCAGGAAAACCTAAGTCTTCCTCCCACGCTTAACCCCACATCCCCTGGTACTTCTCCCCAGAGGAGACCACTTTTCCCAGTCTCTTGCATATCTTTTTAGAGGTCCTCTGTGAAGCATAAACATCAACAACACTAGTACACAAATTAGGATACTATACACAATTCCTCACTTTGCTTTTCTTGTTACTTGAAATTTTGAAAGATAATATCTTGAAAATATATCTTGAAGATTATTCATACACTTCAGCACATCCACTCTTCCCCAAATTATTGAATGACTACAGTATGCCAGCACTGTTCTAGCTTCTAGGGATGAAGTATTGAACAAACAGATATATTTGCTACCCTCAGTGATTTATTCTACTTATGATTTTGAATCAAAACAATACAAAACAAAACCATTAAATATGTATTAATGTATATATTTTTATATGTACACTTTATGTATATTTAATATATTATCTTAGATAACATAATATACATTATGATAGATGGTACTAAGTGTTATGGTAGAAAATAAAGAGGGGTCAGGAGATAGGAAATGTTGGGAGATGGAGTTGCAGTGTTAAAGTAAGTGGTCAGGATAGGCCTCACTGAGAAGAGGACCTCTTTCATGGGGAGGGAGTCTTGCACCTGGTATATACAGACGACCTCCTTCTTTTTAAGGCCAGCATAGTATTCTGAGTGTATGGTATGTGGTACATTTGCCAGTCCATGATAAGGGACTTCTAGGTTGTTTCCACTTTATGGCTAAGAAAAAAAAAGGTACAAGGGTTATCTTTGCAACCACTCTGCATATATGTGCAAATTAGTGGGAAAAAAATCTTAAAAGTAGAAATGTTGTACCAGAAGAAAATATTATCTGTGCACATTTCTATGTCACCCACTAGACTGAGTTTCTTGAGGATAGGGACCATATCTGAGATGTCTTTGAATTTCCTGAGCTAAGAGGGTACTTCTGGTTTGAATACCTAAACAGTTCAGAACTGACAAGGAGCTTAATGGTTTGAGCATGGCTTTTCATTCTTCCAGGAAGCATGCGAGCTTCCCCAGCCCCCCAGACTGTATCCTCCAGTTTCAATACACAACTACCCCCTTGGACATGCTGACATGGCTGAGCTTATACTGGGAACTTACCTAGGATAGAACATTAAAAAATCTCTTCCGGGCTTCCCTGGTGGCGCAGTGGTTGAGGGTCCGCCTGCCGATGCAGGCGACGCGGGTTCGTGCCCCGGTCCGGGAAGATCCCACATACCGCGGAGCGGCTGGGCCCGTGAGCCACAACTACTGAGCCTGCGCGTCCGGAGCCTGTGCTCCGCAGCGGGAGAGGCCACAGCAGTGAGAGGCCCGCGTACCACAAAAAAGAAAAATAAATAAAAATAAAAAATAAAAAATCTCTTCCATTAAGCAATGAACAGAATGTTTTCTCATCTGTGTAGAACAGACACTATATCCTCAGGGTGGTAAGCAAGGCTCAGCCCAAAGAACCAAAAGAATAATCCACTCCACATACTTAAGCACTTCCAAACATATAAGTGTCCCCTTCCCAAATCCCTTTGTTTGTGGTATCCAAAGGCATCTACACATCCTCAAGGTCAAGGTGACTAAGAAAATTGGCATACTCCAAGGGCTGTTGAAGTTAAAATTTAAAATCAGTCTAGTTTAGGAAAAAAAACAAAGTACATGTAACAAAAACTCTCCCGGAGAAGACATGATGGATATGTAGCAACTCAGAGCCCAGATAATATTTTCAGAGGATGTCAGAACATTTACAATTATTCAGTGCTTAGAACTCACTTGCTCCCTGGCATTATCTTTGTTGGTCATAAAGGGAAGTATCCTTGAAACAGATAGGGAAAGTTCATCTCATAAATACGATAAGCAAGCTCTTTGCTCTTAGTTTCATTGAGGAGGTAAAAGGAAAATATAAAAATAAGAAAGTCAACTATAGACAGCTGGAAGTTAATGCCTGAATTTGTAGGGAAGGCGATTCTTGCTGGCTCTGGAAACTGGTCTTCCTGGTAGAGCAACAAGAAGTGATTTCTATTAAGCCCTCATATCTTATTATTTTTATAACATAAACTGCCGTTAGGCCTTCCCTTGGAATAGACGATGATGATAATTTACACATGCTGGACAGATAAATGATTCAATTCTTAGTTACAAGAGACTGTTGACAGTGATTACTGATGCTCATTTCTTTCACGCACATTATGTGGGGCAGGAAACTCCAGGTTTAGAGGCCTTTCACGTTTTTTCAAAGGAAATCAGTCACTCACATAATAATTATTTATTATTCCACATTGGCAGACAGTTGGATACATTTATGACAGTTAAAATCTTTAGACAAAATGCCTCAAAGTGGTGCAACCGATAAAATATTTTACAGCACGGGAGATAGCAACAATAATTAGAAGGCCTTGGTACACAATGAAAGAAAAAAAACTGGGAGGTTTCCCCAGTGACTCCTGGCTAGTTTTCATCGATACTTTGACTTGTTCCAGACTGAAATACTGGTGTTCATCTAAGATCTGGATTCAGACCACTAAGGATCTTTGCAAAGAGCCATCTTCCCTAAATATCATCCACCCACTCATCTGTCCATATATTCCATTTTTTATTCATTCATTTAACTTTTATTAAGCATTTTCTATGTGCCAAGTATCTTACTAAGTCCTACATATAATCTTATCTCACTGAAAGGACCCTTGACCATGTGATTTCTAGTTTTAATCATAAATGGTATATGTCTTCCAATTCCCTGCCTAGCTGTATTCCAGAGTCAGGTTTCCTTGAAAATAGAAAGTTTCAAACCTGGATTCTTTTGTTGCAGTATTTGGTTAATATTACTTTATTTCTCAAATCTATTTCTTTTGGAAAACACATTGCAAAAGAAAATCCAGTGAAAAGTAAGTTTCCCTCACATCTCTGACTTCCAATTGCCTCTCCGAGGTACAAGTTTCTTACATGCCTCTCAGAGGTACTATATGGACAGTAAGTCCTGCTGTGATTCAAGATATCTGTTCCTAAAAACCACTACACTATGCAAAATCACACAATAAAAGCCATAGGCTTTATGGGGGAAATGGGGGTAAGGGTACAATGCTCTAAAACATCGAGAACATGTTTTTTTAAAAAGTAAAAAACGTAGGACTCTAATAAAAATAGTAGCACAGTGTTACACATGTTAAATGACTAAGAAATACATAAATGCTACAATAAGTATGGCACTTTGGCTTGAAAAAGACCTGGAGTTTGCTTATAGAAATGGATGTTGGAAGGGTTGTAGCTCGTGAGTTTCTGTGAATTAGTAGAAGGAAGGTCACCTGAAATCTGATGGAAAGTTCAAACACCTGATGTGGATGGTTGTGTCTCATAACACAAAATGAATCGAAGTAGCTGGTAGATGTCTGAGGTACGTGCAAGTGTGTGTTTTGTGTATTCCTACATGGCTCCCATCAGCAGGGTGCAGTTTTCTGTGTTCACCTAGTGTTTCTTGGAGAAGAAATTGTGCAAAAGCAAAATTCACATGATGTTCAAATTGTTGCCTAATAGATCAATCATATTAGAAAAAACTTACGTTTTCAAAACTAATATAACAGGACTGACTGCACACACGAGAATGTGTCTTTTACTTTCCACATAAACTTTAACGTAGAGTACCTCCTTGTTTAAATGTTGAAAATATATAAACATAGAAAGGATATGTTATCTTTAATCCCAAAATAACCACAGTAATTTTTTGTATCTTTCTCTGTTTTTAAGATATTTTATTTACATATATAATTAACCTTGCCTGAGAGAGTGTATAAAAGGGATATACCGAATTCAAGTAGAGTTGTTTCCATGATAAATGGTAACACTTCCTCAAGAATTGGGCCTCTCACTGTTGTGGCCTCTCCCGTTGCGGAGCACAGGCTCCAGACGCGCAGGCCCACCGGCCATGGCTCACGGGCCCAGCCGCTCCACGGCACGTGGGATCTTCCCGGACCGGGGCACGAACCCGTGTCCCCTGCATCGGCAGGCGGACTCTCAACCACTGCGCCATCACGGAAGCCCCACATTTAACTATTTAATTCACTTTGAGTTTATTTCTTATATGGCTTGAGAAAGTTGTCCAGATTGATCCTTTTCTATGAAGCTGTCTAGTTTTCCCATCACCATTTATTAAAGAGGCTGACTTTCCCCCATTGTATATTCTTGCCTCCTTTGTCATAGATTAATTGACCATATAAGCATGAGTTTATTTCTGGTCTCTCTATTCTGTTCCATTGATCTATGTGTCTGTTTTTGTGGCAGTACCATAGTGTTTTGATTACTCTAGCTTTGTATTAATAGTATAGCTTGAAATCAGGGAGACTGATACCTCCAGCTTTGTTCTTTCTCAAGATTGCTTTGGCTCTCCAGGGTCTTTTGTGTTTCTGTACGAATTTTAGAATTCTTTGCTCTAGTTCTGTGAAGACAGGTATTACATTGAATCTTTAGATTGCCTTGGGTAGTATGGTCATTTTAACAATATTAATTCTTCCAATCCATGAGCACAGTGTATCTTTCCATTTGTTTGTTTTGTCTTCAGTTTCTTTCGTCAATGTCTTAGAGTTTTCAGAGTATAAATCTTTTACCTCTTAGTTTAGATTTAGTCCTAGGTATTTTACTCTTTTTGATGCAACTGTGAATGGGATTGCTTTCTTAATTTCCCTTTCTGATACTTTGTTACTAGTGTATAGAAACACAACAGATTTCTTCATATTTTAAGTGTAAGACTTGAAACCATAAAACTCCTAGAAGAAAACATAGGCAGTATGGTCTATGGCATCCATCTTAGCAATATTTTTTTTGGATCTGTCTCCTCAGGCAAGGGAAACAAAAGAAAAAATAAACAAATAGGACTACATCAAACTAAAAAGATTTTGCACAGTGAAGAAAACTATCAACAAAGCAAAAAGGCAACCTACTGATTGGGAGAATATATTTGTAAAAGATATATCTGATAAGGTGTTAGTATCCAAAATATACAAGGAACTCATACAATTCAACATCAAAAATACAAACAATCCAAATGAAAAATGGGCAGAGGACCTGAATAGACATTTTTCCAAAGACACACAAATGGCCAACAGACACATGAAAAGATGCTCAACATCACCATTCATCAGGGAAAATGCAAATTACAACCACAAAGATACCACCTGTCAGAATGGCTATCATCCAAAGATGACAAACAAGTGTTGGCAGGAATGTAGAGAAAAGGGAACCCTTGTACACTGTTGTGGGGAATGTAAATTGTGCAGCCACTGTGGAAAACAGTACGGAGGTTACTTAAAAAATTAAAAATAGAACTGCCATATGATCCAGCAATTTCACTCTTGGGTATTTGCCTGAAGAAAACAAAAACACTAATTCAAAAAGGTGTCTGTACCCCCATGGAAGCAACCTAAATGTCCATCAGTAGATGAATGGATAAAGAAGATGAAGTATCTATCTATCTACCTACCTATCTATCTACACACACACACACACACACACACACACACACACACACACACACACACACAAAGAATGGAATATGACTCAGGCATAAAAAAGAGACCTTGCTGTTTGTGACAACATGGATGGATCTAGAGGGTATCATGCTAAGTTAAGTAAGTCAGACAGAGAAAGACAAATACCATATGATCTCACATATATGTGGAATATAAAAAACAAAACAAAATTAAACAAACCCTTAGATACAGAAAACAAATGGGTGGTTGCCAGAGGAGAGAGGGGGAGAGGGAGAGGTAAAATAGGTGAAGAAGATTAAGCAGTACAAACCTCCAGTTATAAAATAAACAAGTTACAAAGATATAATATGCAGCATAAGGAATATTGTCAGTAATATTTCAATAACTTTGTATGGGGATAGATGGTTACTTTCTTATAGTGGTGATCATTTCGTAGTGCATGCGAATATCCAACCACTATGCAATGTACCTGAAACTAACATAATATTGTATGTCAACTACATTTCAATTAAAAGAAAGAATTTGTTTTATTCTAGGTGAAAATATTCCAAATATGCACCAACTGATGATGAGAGTGAATAAACAAACGTGGTGTATCCATACAATGGAATATTATTCAGCCACAAAAAAGAATGAAGTACTGATACATGCTACAGCATGATTGAACCTTAAAAACATTATGCTAAGTGAAAGAAGCCAGACACAAAAGGCCACATATTATACGATTCCATTCATACAGAAGTCCAGAATAGGGAAAGAAAGTAGATTAGTGGTTGTCTAGGGCTGAGCGTAGAGATGGGAAACACAAGATTGATAGCTAACGGGTAAAGAGTTTCTTTTTAAGGAGATGAAAATATCCTAAAATTGACGGTAGGGATGGTTGCACATAACTATGAATATACTAAAAACAATGAATTGCACACTTTAGGTAGATTGTATGGTATGTGAATTATACATCAATAAAGCTGTTAAAAAGATAATTGATTTTATTTTAGGTTTTATCCCTATAACATTGTGAGAGGAGGGACCAAGACCTCCATGTTCTTGGAAGCTCATTATTGTGATGAGCTCAACTGAGTCTGGTGTGTGGAGGTGATGATCTGCAGAAATCTGGATGTTTGGATGCTATTCACGTTGCTGTTCCACAGAGAAGTCTGCTGGTCCCTTTCTGCTATCATCTCTCTTCAGGCATCTTGTCTATCTTCATTTTGATATGTTCCGTGGCTGCCAGTCATATATCACCAAACAGTCTTTTCAAGAAAAGCACACGAGAGGCTTGTTTTCTGAACTCTTCCATATCTGAGAATACCTTTTTGTCATCCTCCCCTAAGCAAGACAACTTCTGTGGGTAGAAAAATACTAGGTTATTATCACCTTTTCCTCTCTGAAGTCTGTAAATTTGGTAATGTTGTTTTTGAACTTTAAAAGTTTCAGAGAAGTTTAAGAGTAGCCTGATTTTGTTCTTCTGAAGAAATCATAAGTTTCTGCTTGGACACTTGTAGTATTTTTCTTTGTACTTAGAATTGGAAATGTCACTAGGGTGAGATTTATTATTGGCCTTTTTCATTGATTTTTGCTGGACTGTGAGCCATTCTAATATGCCTGTGCTTTATCAGCTCAGAGACTTGGATGTCTGTAGGTTTTGTTTTGATTTCTTCCTTTAGAAGACTTGGATTTTTAACACTTTAAAATTTGTATCTCTATTCTTTATTTTCCACGTCTATTATCTTGAACATCGTTTTCATCCCTGTGTTGTTTTCTTTTGCATTTTTAGGAGAACTTCTCAGTTTCATCCTCTCCCCCCTGACATATTTCATGCTGCCCCAGATCTGCCTTCACAACCCCTTGTGAGAACTTGTGGTGCTCTATTTTTATTTTTTCCTTTAATCCTAACCTGTTCTTGTCTTTATGACTACATACTTCACCTTCAAAGAAGCTATGGCTTATGACTTTCTTCTAAATAGAAAATAATTTTAAAAGGTTATAAGGCTTTTATAGTAAATACTTTTCAAAATTCTGTTTTTCCTTTAGGTCTTTAGAATAACAAAGCTTTATTTTCTCTTCATTATTTCACAGGTTTTAATTTTCTCATGGAGTCAACCACAAATTAGGTAATAGAGCAGAGTTCTTAAAAATACAGACTCAGATATTTGACAGTCTGCATGCAAATCCTAGCTCTCCCAATTACTCTCTATGTATCTTTGAGCTAATTAATCATACCCTTCTAGTTTAAGTTTCATCATTTGTACAACAGGAATAGTTACACATATAATGGAGTTGTTTTCAGTATTAAATGAGATAATACATAGAAAGCACTTAGCACAGTGCCTGACACAGAGTGAATGCAAAAAAAAAAAAAAAAAAAGTATTTTCATAGACAAAGAAATCTAACAAAGTGTATGGACTTTCTCCTTGGTCCAGCTTTCTTCTCATACGAGTGTTTGTTGAGTTTTTTTATGGGTCTGGAGCTGGACAGTAGGTTGATGTGTGCCCCGCACCCTACCAAGCAGAGTGGTATCAGTTGTGACTCTGCCTCCCAGGGTTCTTTTCCTTCCTTCAATGCCTTGCACTATGATCTGAGCAGATGGGTCCATGGATGTTACCATCACAGATTGTCCTATCTTCTCTTTACTTATGGCTACTGCCTGGGTTCATGTATTATTTCCAGTCTTCCATCCCTTTTTATATTCAGGAATTCTCCAGAAGTTATAATCTATGAATGGAAATCCAAGGAGAGTCATTCACAAGAGCTGATGAGAAGTCCACAACCCTAGTTGTTTCAACTAGTAATACTTATGGAAGTAAAGAGACAGCAGTTTTCTGGTTAGTATAATCCTTGTAGTTCTGAACCAGTGAAAGGCAGCAAAAGTGGGATGAGAAACCTTTCTGTCCTTGGGTTCTTCAATCCTGTTGTGTTGCCTTTGTGCTATGAAAATTTCTTCTAGAGTCTGTCTACAGGTTGTTGTTGGTGGGATTCTTGCCTTCTCTCATGTTTTGTTCAAACTCAGCCCCAGCAAAAGGCCTGCGGAACCTGAACGTGTGTGCTATTGGGTCCTTTGATGTTTGTTGAGGACTGGGAGTTGTTTTGAGTGGCCGATTGTCTAACTCTTGCAGCAGTCTCACAGGGACCACATTCAAAGGGAATCAGTTGTCCCCAGATCAGAGAATCTCAGAGTTATACAGAACAGTAGAAATTACAGAGCCTAAGCTATTGCCTGGTAGTAAAATTCTCTTCACAGCACCCATTTCCTATGGCTTGTCCAATCTCTTCTTGAACTACCTTCTGTGATAGCAAGCTTACTAGCCAACAGTATGTCTATTTCATTGTTGGGCAACTCCCTTAACCAAACTGAAATCTGTCCCCTATGCATGGTCTTAGAAGTGAAGGAGAAAATAACTGTACCTGCGAAAGATCTGTGCAGGAAATAGAAAGGACTCTAGCAATTATAATCAGAGATATATTTAATAAAGGGATTTAGGCACTTCAAAATAATTTTTTTAATTGAGTGGTTCAGAACTCAGAGGGTTGTTATTGATTTTTAAAAAATCTTAAGTTTGATTGAACTATAATGTACATACTGAAAATACCATTGATTTTCTTTTTTACTTCAGTGGTATTTTGAAAGGAAGCAAAGGAAACTACTTCTGCCACCACTTCCCCTAAAGTTGTCTCACACCCACAGATATGGTTCCCACACAGTGGAACATAAAACTGGACAACTACAAACACACATGCCCATTGTATGTTGTCAGCCAATGTAGCCAAAGAAAGTTTTCTTTGTCTATTTTCTATCTTTCAGATCTCCAAGAATCCATCTCATTGACAGAACTCAAATTACAGTGAGTGCTCTGACTGTAAGGTGGTCTTGGAAAAGTAGTTTTTTAATCTTACCAACCTCTTGAGAATGCATACCAAGGGACTGTAGACAATATTAAGGAAGTTATCTAAGTACTGGAAGGACAGAAGTCTCTTACCAATATTCTTCTGATATTTTTACTCATATATACAGTAGTGGGGCTCAAGAGAAAAAGACCCTTGATAAGTCATCTGTGTCTTCTGGGTGGAGAAATTAGCCATTGTGGGACATTAACATCTGAGTTTAAATACGTTTACAGTATTAAATTAAACCGGTTAACACAAGTTAACCGGTTATCAGGATCTGATGAATAGGGTGTTATTATCAGGGTCCTGAGATTCAATAAGAAAAGTGGGGGAAGGGCTGGGAAAGGAGAATTAAATGGGAATGAATATAAATGAGGTTTCGTTCCTCAAGAAAGGATAGCTCCAGTGTTTTACTTTAGGAATCTTCAGGAAAACAAAGGCAAAGTTGGGGCCATCACGTAGACTCTCAAGAGCATTCCTCAATAGCGGGTATATCCTTTAGTTTTGTATCAAAGGCAATGAGAGGCCACCATGAGCACACTTGACCACTGGAAAATAGAGTGAAATGTATGGGATGCCAAGGACCTTTGCCTGTTCCCTTTCCAACTCTCTGGAGAATAGCAGTATGATCAGGAAGTTTATTCACTTGTAAACACACCTTATTTTTAACATCTTAGTCATATGCAGCTGAGTTATCATTGTTTATGTTATTCAAATGACTCATTTCCTCTTGCAGCTTGCAAATATTAGACATTATCATAACCCATATCTGCCTTAATTTTTGTATCCCTGAGTACCATCATTTAGTTTATCCAAAAGAAGAATTTTAGAGGAAAAACTTTACCAAAGGCCAACAAGATGCAAGAAAGGAAAAAGCGAATTGCACTTGCAGCTTTTTATTTGAAGCCTCAGCACACTAGAAAGCTTCTGTTAGTGTTTGTTGTAGAATGTAGATGGATGGCAGCAATAAAATCAGATATAGGGAAAAAGCAATCAAATCACTGAGTAGGTCACATTCAAAATATATTATATCAGGATTGGGGGTGGGGTGGGCTCTACCTTAGGGCATATGTTGCTTCCCACAAAATGCTTCTGAACAGTATTCATGGATCCTTCCCTTCCCTATATATGCCTGATATGATACATTTCAAATCTTTTCCCGTACTCAGACTGTTTTCTTATTCTTCCATGAAAATCTTATGTTCGCTTATACATTTTTGTCTTTGCTATTCATAATAGATGCTGGGGGGTCCCACCGAGATCCCTTTATCTGGCCAGTGCATCCATCCTCTGCAGAGCTGCCTTGCCCATGAGGTCATCCCCTTACTTCAAGGGACAGCCCATAATCAATGATTGACAGATGTGGGGTTTGAAAGGCCTGCTCCCTTACCTTGAAGCGGGGAAATACCATAACGCAATTTATGCATCAGAATCTGTATTTCATCCTCTTCTTTTGGGGAACCTGACCTAAGACACTGCTAAGCTTTTTCCTTTTTCTGCTTGCAAATATGAGCCCAGGTCCTTTCTGCTTCTCCAAGGTAGTCAAGATCCACCTTAGCTTCCACTTTCTTCCACACACCATCCCTGCTCTTTCCAGTTCTAACTTTTTCTTCCCTCCTCTGAGCTGCTGAGTCATTCTCAGGCAGTGATACTCTGTTAAATGCTCTCATCAAATATAGACGCTGTCTTATGGGGTTAGCTGCCCGCTCGTCATATATATAAATTGCAAGTCCCTCAGGGTGGACACTGTTGAGGTGTGTTCTGTGTGGGCAATAAATGGTGTCCTCTTGCTTTGTCTACACTAGTTCCCCAGGGGCGCTCGAGTCTTCAAATGAACATCCATAAACTGAGACATTAGGCCAAAGAACCTGGGTCTGGGATTAAAAGCAGACTACGCATGGGGGCCCCTTCTCCAAGTATGTGCATTAGTCCTTTTAAAAGCGAACTAAGGCAATCACCTGTCAAAACGGAAGTGATTTTTTTCCCAGAGTTTCTCAAGCTGTTTTTTGAAACATAATTTTCTCTAGGTAAACTGAGAACAAAAGATTCAATCTTCAAATGAATTTGGAAATACACGTACCAAAACCAATGGAAATTCCCAACATACATCAAAGGCTCTGAAAAGTCCTCTAGTTAAAAAAAAATCTGTCTAACTTTGTTTAATGTAGCATTTTCAGTATGATGTGACCATGTAACCACAGAATTCATGTCATTATAGCAAGAATTATCCTATGGAACTATTCTTCCATGGAAGTCCTTAGGGAAATGCTAGGAGTGGTAGTGGTGTGCTTGGGGTGGGGGAGAGGGGTGGGAGCTAGTGAGGGTCCTCGTCACCTGAGAGTATGTGAAATTTCTATAACCCATTCCAAATTGGTGGGGGATTGAGTATGAGGCCAGTCATCTCCTTTTCTGTTTGATATTTGTCAGGAGGAAAATAATTTGGCTACAAGCAGCGTGGGATGTTTCAGCATTTCTTTCATCCTGTAGATGAGACACCTAGCAAGAGTAGGGTGTGTGGGGATTCAGAGCTTAGAAACCCTCACTCCACTCCTCCTCCCCAGTGCCAGAGGTGCTGTGGCAACTTGGGATTGAGATCCTTCTTAGATGGGCAGAGTTGTTGCTTCCTGACTTATTGAAGGGTGGTGTGGAACTGACCATGGGAAACCACAGCTGAGTGGTAGTAGAAATGGAGTCTATTTCATTTCAAGGACCAGTGGTCCCTAAACCCACTTCTCAGAATGCCATTCCAGGAATCACATAATGTCTTCCTCATAAGAATCCCAGAGGATCTATAGAACAATTGTTAGCATTGTCCCCACTTCATAAGTGGGGAAAAGGAGCCCCAGAGAAAAGTCAGGTGTCTTGACTAGACGATACTTCATTGAGTTTTCCATCTATCCATCCATTCACTAACGAAATATTTATCAAGTACCAACTCTCTACAATGGCACTGACCTTCAGATGGGTGGTTTCTGCCAAAGCCTGTGCCCCTTGCAGCCAGAGAGGAGAGGGAAAGTGACCGAAAAGTCCTTACTCGTAAATGGAGAGGACCACATGAGTTCAGTCTGGAGGTGAGGAACCTGTGATGCATGCTTCCTGCTTTCATCTAGAATTGGGACTGTTTGTACGTGAGGAGCCAAAAAATTGTAAGGTGGCTCCAGCAGGCCTGCCCCAGCCCATCATGGGTGTGGAGATAGTGGGTGTCATAGATGAGCAAAGTGCCCCTTTTCCAGACTCCAGATCAAAGATGGTGAAGTTGACTCTCTTGTGGGCAGCAGATTAAGTGTTTCTCCTTTCTTTCTCATTGTATCTGTGTACATCCTGCCTTGAGTTAAAAAAAAAAACACAAAAAAACAAACAACCTTGGCTGGGTAGGACTCGGGGTTAGTAAGGAGCCGTGAGGCCTAAGCCACTGTTTATGACACATGTCATATTTCATGGACCACGTCTGGACCCCACCTGCCTCCTTAATCTTCTTGGAACGCTCCCTCTGTGAACTGTGTGTTACGCTGGTGACGTCAGTGGGTGCTGCAGTTTCCAATTTCCTAACCTTTCTATTAAAATTAATATTTAGATTTTATAACTTTAAAACTGGAAGAATGATGGAAGCAGTATTTGATGTTTATGTCTCGCAGTCACGAAAATGCTCCCAATTTCACTAATGCCAGGCCACACACATGTAGTCACAATAAATAGCATTTAACGTGTTTACAGTATGGAGAGGATGAGGAGGACTTCTGTTTTTATATTGATGGGCTCAGCTGGGCTGGGGATACTATTGTTTACAATGAGCTACATTTTTTGTTGTTCTGATTTACCCTCAAATTAAATCTTTATTTCAGAGACCAACCCCAGGGAGTCCCTGTAACGAGGGAATGTAATAAACAGCATTAGGAGAGGGCCCCGCAGCCGCTGCTCCTTGGTAATTAGTCCAAATGTCTCAACCTGAGTGGTTTTCAAAGTTTTATGGCTGCAGTTTGGTCACAGGTTTATTTGTAGAGAGCTGGTTTGGCATTTTGCTCAGAGCGGCCTTTGCCCTTTGGAGGGAGGTGTTTGGGGTTAAGGAGACATGGACCACAGGGAAGTCAGACTTTCAGGTCTGCTCTGAGGTGATGCCCATGTTTCTTCTTACCATCTGTTTTCAGATTTAAAAATTGTCCGAATTTAAAGAAACTGGAAAAGGGAAATAAATATCTGGCCTTGGTTTGGCAGATACATAAGGGAAGGGAAGGGGCCGAGGCTGGGGCCGAGCGTGTGGGAGCGTTCCCACCCAGGCAGGGTGACTGTCCTATGAACCCTGATAGGAGGGGAAAAGTCATTAGAAAACCCTGGGTGCCTGGGTTGGGGCCTACCGCCTGCTTGGCGCACCTCCCTGCCTTCCCCAGCTTGGTGGGAAGAAGAAAGCCAGGACCTTAGCAAGTTCCACCCCCACCCCCCACCCGCCAGAAGTTCCCTGGTAGCCTGTAAGCTGCTGAGACCTCTAGTCTTCCCAGAAGTGGGACCGGAAAGCTCCCAGGAGCAGGGCTAGCTCTGGTCGGCCACCCGTTTCACCCTCCCCGAGGCAAAACCAAGCGGAAACTGCAGGCACCGCAGCCAGCGCCTCAGTGTACACTTCTTCTGTCCTGACTGTGCCCACGAGGCCTGTTTATTCACTCAGTATTAACTGAGCACCATGATAAGCATAGAGATACTTAGCCATCTTATTTTCTGAGCCAAATTGTGAGCTGGGGCGTGGAGAGGTAGGAGGCTCCTTAGAGCATGAAGGAAGGGGTCAGACAGATGCACCTCTGGGTCTAGTGGAAGGAGAGTGTGGTTGGAGGGTGCAAAAGGGCGCAGGGGGCAGGAGTTCAACTCCACTGGTCCCTTATCACACGTGCTGCAGTGTTATTTATTTTTAAATAACATTTTGTAAGGCTTATCTGTTAAGGAGCCTAAGGAATCATCAATCGCTGAGTCCAAGAGTCTGTAGACTTTTTCTGAAAGGCCAGATAGTAAAAATTTTATGTTTGGTGGACCACACAACTACTCGCTCTGCTGTTAGTAGGAAAGCAGCCATAAACCATACCTAAAGGAATGGGCGTGGCTGTGTTGCAATAAAACTTTATTTATAAAATCGGGTGGTCAGCAGGATTTGGCCTATATTTAGCCCACTCAATTTAATCATGTATTCCCCCTTGTGTGTTAACTTTTACTCTTTCTTTAATCTTCCTCCACTAACTTCCTTTCTTCCTTTTCTCCTTCCTCTCTTTCTCTTTTCTTCCCTCTCTCCCTTCCTTCCTTATTTTTTGGTCCTTTCTTCTTTCTTTTAATATGAGCTATGCCATACACTGTGAAAGACACAGGGAATCCAATGATGAAAAAGACAGATGTGGTCCTATCCCTCATGGGGCTTCTAATAGGGAGTATTAATGAGTAAGCAGATCATTAAAATGAAATACTGTAGCTGATGCTAGTTACCAAAAATTCGTCTCCATTTCTTTCTCACTATTAGACTTCCAATTTTGTGTAGCGTGGCAATGTCCCAGATTTAAAAAAAAAAAAAAAAAAAAAAAAAGACTTCTCTTGCTTCCCTTGTAGCTAGAGATGGTCATGTGACAACGTTCTGGCCAAAGAGACACAGGCAGAAGTTTTTGGAGATAGCATCCCTTCCCGAATGAAAAGGCAAGCCCCTTTGCCTCTTTGACTCTTGGCCCTTTCCTTTTCTTTCCACCTGGAATGCTGCTAAGATTCCTGGAAATGCAGCAGCTCTGTTGTGAGCATGAAGATAAAAGCTATATGCTAAAAACGGAAGCAAGAAGGTGGAAAGAGCCTGGGTGGATCCCTGATGACATCACTGATTCTTGGTACCAGCTCTGGATTGCTTACCTCTGAGCTTCTTGTTACCTAAACATAAACTTCGTATTGTTTAAGCTAATATAATAGGCCTTTCTGTTACATGCAAACCCAAGGAAATTGTAATGGACTAAATTATAATTAGTATCAGATAACAGAGCCATGAGTTAAAATTTAGTGTTCAGTAAATGTTTTCAGAGTCTAAACAAGAAAATAAGCATAATCACTCTCAGATTACTGAGGTATCACCTCATTCTGTGTATCTCAACACTTATTAATATGCTCTCCATGATTAAAGGGTGAAAAAGTGGCCCCTCACTGACAATCCAGCCCCAGCATTGTTTTAAAGCTGATTTATGATGACTGAGTTAATTTACTAAATCTGGGGCACCAGTGCAGTAAATTTAGATGGGAGGTAGGGGGCTAGTCCTGACTCAATTCTAGCTTGTTGCAAAAAATTTCTTTCCTCATGGACTCAGTCTGAATTGTCAACAGGGCCACTGCATTGGCTGTGTCTTTTGACTATCGGGCACCTTAGGGACATTGGTAAATTAAAAGTGCTGTGTGTGTGTGAGGTATTGGTATACATATACATGCTTTGGGGCGATAATGGTAGTCATGACCATAGCCAAAGATCATCTTTCACCAGCTTCAGAAATACCATTTAATAATTCTCGATAGAGACTTCACCAGTTGAAACCTTTAGCTGAGGCCTCCATTCCAGGGTAGCAATCGGGGAAATCTACAAATCTCCTGGTTGCTAGTGGACGTCAGCTTTTTGATGAACTGTTGGCGTAATACTTAACTCTCAGAACTTAAGTGCACAGCTCAAGTTCATGTATCATGGGGGAGGAGTGGGGTAACTTGATATAGCGGCTGATGAAATGGAAAACTAGATAGAAGATTCCTTGAAGGACTTTAGTCTAAAGCAGAATTCTTCAGTAAAGGAGAGTGTCACTCTGCCTACATTTGACTGACGCTAGGTTATACTGTTAACATGCTAGAGACACACTCACTTTGATTCCTTGACACTAAATTATGTCAGCTTTTAGAAATCAGACCCTTGGCTTAAATGCCCAAGTTTTACGTACTCTTATCATCCATGGGCCGTACCTTTGGTAGCCAATAGCCCTTAGGCTTTCTTTAGTCCACTTCATCTCCTTCTCCTACCTTCTTTCTTAGTTTATTGATGTACAGAACACACCTTGGCTGCTAAGCATTGCCAGGATGCTTTTTCTTTTTGCAGAGAATTGTTGCACAGTGCCACACCCGGACTGCATTCAGAAACTTTCTAGGAAATCTCACTGCACTTTGCAGAAGCCCTGAGCTTTTGGGTCAGCATTTTGGAAGGGAAGACAATTGATTGTTTCAGCCCTGCTGATGTGTATCAAGTGTGTTTTGACACAATCCCCCGAGTCGTTGTGGGTTTTCAATATTTCTGGGCCTATAATGAAAGTCAAAGAGAGGGGAATCTTTTCACTTAATGTTGATTTCTGATACTGACAGTGCGTTACCCCATTTGTGTTTCAGAAGCTTCTCAGGATGGACTTAATCCCTTGGGTCTCAGGGTAAGCACATCTCTTGCCGGGCTGTGACTATCAAAAGCTGATACTGACGCTGGAGACAAAAGAGGTTCTTGGAGAGCCATATCATCGTTATGCAGGTAACAATTTTTTTAATCATTATCCATGTTTTGGTAAATACAACAGCTGCAGAAGAATTTGTGGGCTTTTTTTTTTTGGCTGTAAGCCATCTTAGAGAGTGTTTGCCAATTTTCTGTTTCAAAAAAGGTGTCTTCACATCTTGATTTAGCCCTGAATAATTCAACAGAATCTCTAATAACAGACTTGCATGTTGCAAAGCCCCAAAACATGTTGTAAGCTTAAAGAGGCAGCAAGAAATTTAGCATCACAAACAGAAGAATCGGAGCTAGGATGTATTTAAAGGGTAGGAGTCAGTGCTTCACACATGTGCTGGATGCTTATTTTTGCTTATAGTTTCCTTGTTTTTCATAGAGCAGTGGCTCCTAAAAAGGACAAAGAAAATTCCTGGAGGTTGGCTGTTGCCTCCCTCAATTCCCTTTTTGTGAAAATTCCCATCTCACGGCCCCTCCCTCCCACCTTCCTTCCTTCCTGCCTGCTTGCCTGCCACATAGTTATTGAGTGACTACAACTTTCCAGCCACTGTGTTAGACCTTGAGGGTTCAATGATTAGTAAAGACAAACCTAGCCTCTCCTCTAGCGTTCTCTATCTTGTTCTCTCTCCCAAAGACCAGGTAGTTTTGGTGTTCCCTTGCATTCTGAGATACACCAATGTCTTTCCAGCAAATTCCATGTCATCCTACTGTCCCCCACCCTACCATTTTTCCTTTAATTTGCTTAAGTGGTTTTTATTATTTTATGATTTTCCACCAAAATCATAATATGTGTATTGGAAACCCTGACATACAGGGAATATGGAAAGGAACTGGGGGTGCTTGGTTTGGGGAGATTGTAACTTTGGAAGATGTCTTATATATTCTCTTCATATATTTGAAGGGTTGTCATTTGAAGAGGAATTAAGCTTAATCTATACCTTTCCAAGGGGCAGATCTAAGACTAAATGGCTTAAGGAAACCATTAATTTTCTAACAATCGGGGTAAAAGGAACTGCGACTGACACTGGGCTAACTGTGTGTGTTTGTATTCACATGTTTTTCTATGTATGTATAGTTCATGGTTTCTCAACCTCAGCCCTGTTGACATATGGGGTCACGTAATGGGGACTTTATTGGAGGCTATCCTGTGCACTGTAGGATGTTTAGCAATATCCCTGACCTCTACTCACTAGATGTCCATAGCGCACCCCAGTGTGACAGCCAAAAATATCTCTAGTCTTTGCCAAGTGTTCCCTGGGAGGATATAGATGATAGATAGATGGAGAGATAGATAGATAGACAGTAAGTATAGGATATATATATATATGTAGTGTAAGATATACATATGTGTGTGTATATATGCATATGCACACATACATATATACACACACACACTGTTAGGATGGATGAATAGATAGATAGACAGGTAGATAGGTTTAATAGATTTATCTGGGATAGAACTAGAACTCTGACTTAAAACCCACAGATTCCCTGGCAAAGCACAAAGCTTTCTTGGGTTGAAGGGACTTCTCAGCACTTGAGTTATTGAAGTGGGACAGCCACATATCAGGAGGAGTAAGAGGGAACATTGCTTCAGGTAGGGGGTCAGACTCTACAATCTATAAGACCCTCCACTTCCAACTAACAGATTTTATAATTCCGTAAGGCCAGGTTTTCGTTAATAAAATTGGTGTCAGTTTCTAAGGGAATATACCAAACTAAAGTTGTGACTGTGGACCCAACGGTGCTGTTTGAAATAGAATGCAGAGTTGTGGGGTGGGATGAGTGGAAATGGTTGAGCTTATTTGGGGTTTAATTGGCAATCAAAAATTTGCCTCCTAGATGCAGGCGTGTCACTGTAAAAGCACATCCAGGACGTTACTTTCTCTGGCTGAAGTTATTAATACGTGTTGATTGATGTCAAAATGGGAATTAAATCATAAATGTGTTTCGGGGCCTCCGGCTGGTGGCTTGGCAGCTTCTTTAGCCTCGTCACTATGGAGAGACAGCTCGCATGGCCCTGCCTCATTTTTTTTGATGATTTCTTAAAGATTTCACTTTATCATCATTTGTCTCTGAGTGGGTTTTACTCTCCATCCCATTAGTATTACCTCCACCATGGCACAGCCTGGATAAAGTTATTACCTACAAAGGAACCCTGGATGGATTTTATACTTGAGTGAAACAATGGGGTTGTACACTCTATAAATAAAACAAAACAAAATAAAATGTTCCCAATTAGTGCTATTTACAGACGTGTAACACCATGGCTGCTGATTGGGAGTGTATGTTCCTTTCCCATGGGAGTCCCAAAATTCCTAGCACCCGCTCACAGGCATAAAAAGGCATGGTCTTTCTCATTTCCAAGTTAATCCAATTTGAGTGTGGGTTGAGAGGGACCAGAGCTTCCCGAAGGGCCTGGCAGAACCGGGCAGCTCAGCGTCGTTACCAGACCACACACATTATGTTTAATAGCCAGACTCTGCCCTGGACCAGAGAGGACAAAAATCAATGAATTAAAAATTCCTCGGGAACAGCCACCCTCTTCCAACACAACGTGGAGGCTTTTGTTCTGAGTTCATCATCTCTCACCTGAATTACAACAGTCTCCTAAAGGTTGTCATGGAGGCTACCTGAAGCTTGTCCCAGTCTACTTTCCACAATGTTGGTGAAGGGATCTCCTTAAGCCCCAATATGGTCATGCCCTTTCCCTCACTTAAAAACTAGTTTGGTTCTTCTGTGCTTAAAGGATAAAATTCAAAATCCAAATGATTGGGATAAAAGACCATTAAAACATCATGTCACCCTTCAGGCCCAGCCTCTGCCATCTGAGCCATCCTGTCCTCACATGACAGTAAGCTATGTGGTGATCTTTTGTGGTTCATCTCAAATGTCCCCTTTGCTGTGAAGGCTTCTTCATATCCCTGGTCAGAATACATTTTCCACTCTCCAGAGGTCCCTCCACACAGTACACCTAACTCATCATACATATTTCAATTTTATCTATTTACATATTTGTTTATTTACCTATTTATAAACCTGTTTTTTTTCCCCCTAGGCTTGATAAGTAGAGTATAGTCCCCTCAATACCTGGAACATAAGTAGTTGCTCATTAAAATGTTTTGGAAGGAACACACAAATACACAACTGAAGGTAAACGTGAATAAACAAGCAGGTTCTCCTCATTTCCAAATCATTCCTTAGAATAAGTTGAAACAACTCAGTATTATAGCATATAGTAGTGTTACAGAGAACAGATTCTGGATTGAATTCTAGCTTCACTACTTACTTACTGTATGACTTTGGCAAGTTACTTTCCCATTCTGAGCCCTCAACTATTTTACCTGTAAAATGGGATAATAATAGCATTTGTCTCTTCAGTCGTTATGAGTATGAAATACATCAGTATTTTAAAAGTACTTAGAATTTTGGCTCATAATAAGTATTATGTTAGTACAAACTATTTTTGGAGATACCAACTCTTTTCTCTAACTCAGGGGTTCTCCACCTTATGCAATGGAATCGTCAGGAATGATTTTTTTAAAAAATACAGGTGCTGGGGCCTCACCCCAGGCCAACTGAATCAGAATCTCTGGGGCGAGGCCCAGGCATGAATTCATTATCATATAATTTAATGAAGACGCTTTAATGAAGTGGTTGCTTATAGAGGAGAGAGTTGGATTAAAGACAAGGATGGTGAAGCACCCAGAAGCTAGCCACAGCAAGAAGCCACTAGCATTGCTGAGCTGAAGGAAGAAGGAGGATTAGTGTCACTGGAGCCAGTGAGAGCTGGGGCCCTGGAGGATGGGCTGCCCAAGGGACCATGGTCACTCACAAGGGACTCAGTCTTGAGGAGAGACACAGCACCAAGGCAGGGAAGACGTGGCGAAGAAACACCTGACCTCTTTCCCCTCCTGCCTTTCTATCTCCAGCGGGTGCCTCCCCCGTGCAAAATCCAGCCATAATCCAGCTGCCAAGGGAGCTGAGAGACCCAGTCAGCAAAGTCAGCATCCTTAGACACAGACCAGAATGAGAAGGGCAGGGAGTGGGTTTGAGGACACAAAGGGGGAAAAGCCAACACATGGATTCTAGGAGAAAAAAAGTACCCCAGGCGCTTCTGGTGCACAGTGAGGAATAAGACCTGTGACCTGGATAAGGCATACTCATCAGCCCTCTCACCAACTCCTCCAGCTGCCAGCAAAGAGAGCCACTCATGGCCAGAAAGCACACAGGTAGCTTTCCTGTACTACAGTCCTTAGGAGGTACCTCCCATTGCAGTCCCTCTCCAGCATAACAGGGACTGGGGAAAATGGTTTCTAGGAAGTACCCTGGCCATATAAACCAGATTCCTTTAGGTCCAAGGTAGCAGCTGCCTTTCTTTCTGGGAGCTGCCTCAGTCAATAGGAGTTTGTAATGCACCCAATCCAGTTTGGGAAGGAGGCACACACAACTCTTGCCTTTTAGTTTTTATCCAAGCAAACGTGCCAGAGGAGACCCCCGAGATTTTCCACCATATGTCCTATCATATGACTCAATCTCATTTGCATAACCCCAAGGTGGAATTTGCAAGTGCAAGCGTGCACCAGTGCCCCAGACAAAGTGCTTCGGTTTGCGTTGAACCCACCAGCTTGTTTTCCCATTGACCGTGTCGGCGCGTTTCAGAAGACTTCATTTCTGCTGCTTCCTCTCCAAAAGGAGCAAGATATAAATCACAGGCGCAGAAGGAACTAGCAGTTGTGACATTTTGTTACAGAGTTTAATTACATGAATCATAAAATATTGCTACAATTTTCCAAACTGTTAAACCTTAATTAATATGAACCCACAGGGACCACCTTGATCGTTCTAAATATTCTGAATCACAACTCCTACAGTCGTGCTTCCATCCGCCTGAAGTGCTTTGTAATTTGCAAAAAGTGATTCATTATTAGAAATGAAACCAGACAAATTAATTTAATATAAATGAGGCTGTACATGATTTGATTAATTCTTTTTAATTACCTATATGTTATTTTTTCAATAGCCAAACAAAGGACTCCATTCTTCTCCTGCATGTTCATATTCATTAATCTCATTAGCACAGAGTATTAATATAATTTTATCGCACATTCCAGCAGTACGGCACATTGACAAACCATAATGAATCGCAGCATTAGTGTCCTATTACTACATTAATTTCAAGACATGCCTGGCTCATCTGCAATTGACTTTGAGACTTACTTTAAAATGAGCTGAATAAGCGTGTAATTATGACATCTGCTTCTTTTCAGGTACCTCCTTTGTAAATCAGTGACAAAGGAATAGCAGGTTTAAATATGTGTTAACACTTGGATAGCATGTATAATTGCACTATGGCGATGTGTAATGAAGATTAAGTTAGACCATACTATACCTGACATATGCAAGAACATAATTGAACTGTTGTCATTGTTACAGTAGAAGCAGCTGCAAAATACTAATATTTGAATTAAGGAAAATGAAACCAAGCTGGAAAAGAAGGTTGAAGAAGGCAGTCTAAGTGAGTCACCAAGAAAAGAACCATGATAAAGACAGGATGCTGCAGACTCTAGGATTTCAGCCTCTTCCCACTTTGTGGCTGATGACAGTTGGTCATGAATTTCATGAAACTTTCCGAAAGGGTCCATTTCGGATGTCTCTGGGGCTTGACCTCACGCTGCATATCTTGTATGCTCAGCACTTCTGCTCCAGGCCATGGGCTGGGCACCCTGCCCAATGTTCCCATCTTGAGCCTCAGGCAAGGAAGTGGAATTCTAGGATTGAAATCTAGACTCCCGGCATGGTTAACCCTGGATTTCCCTGAGCAAGACATCTAGGAGGACAAAATGGTTTGAGATCGCCTGGGCAGCAAGGCAACCCTGGAAAGGATTTTAGGAATCTGCAGTCTTCGGAGGCCCCTGCAAAGTTGTGACAGAGAACAAAATCACATCTTCTATCTCAAATCCTCCCCCACCTTTCCTGAAAACAAACTTTTAGGGAAGCCTTTAGGATTTTTTTCAGGTTTGGGTAAGGAGTTATCCCATACCACGTATACTGTGGACCTCATATATTCCTGGGCAAGGTGGGAGCCCCCTTAACTGTGTCTATAGTTTTTCTCTCTTGGAAGCCCAGCCCCTGAGTGCTTGAGCTTAGAGCTTGACAGGAGCCTAAAAATATTCCTTTTGAGTTTAGCAAATATTCCAAAGGAATTTGGGGCTCTGTCTCAAAACAATTTGAAGGGATTGGCTTTCTCAACAAAATCTCCATGCCAGCCTTTTTAAGTTGATGGTAAGGGAACATGAAGAGAAACTAAAACGAGATGAAAGGAAGACTGCTTCATCTGAAGATGCTTTCGGTGAAAGGCTGACACAACTTCCTGGCAGAGTGAAGAGGAAGTGGAGAGCATTACTCTTATGGATGAAGATGTTCAGCTACTCAAAGTAATTTCATATCAGCAGAGATGGACTTATTTATTTAGCACTTAAAAATACCTTCTGGGGCAGGATGTAATATTTACGGAATTACTGTGATAGAACCATTAAAAATACGCTGGACTTTGGAAGCAGCTTAAAGATCCTATATTTCCAAGTGTGGTTTCAGAAATTGACCGTGGCTGGATCGTCTGGGAGGTCTGTTAAGACATAGGTTCCTAGATCCCACCCCAGAGCTTAAGGATCAGAAACTCTGGAAGTGCCATTCTACATGTTTAAAAAGCTCCTGGTGATTCTTCATACACAATTCCTGATCTAATCTAGCCACCTCATTTTACAGAGGAGGAAACAAAGACCCTAAGAAAGGAGAGGTACAGCAACAGAGCCCAAGCAGCCTCCCTCCTATGTTGCTGAGTGTGGGGGCGAAGGAAAAGGCAGGACCTGGCTTTTGGCAGTCAGTGGGCACCTGCTCCAGCATCACTCAGTCCATTGAGTTTGTGCTTGTCCATATTTGGCAAACAGATGTTAGGATGCTACCTGACTCCATCCCCTGAGGTAGGTAGGCCTGTCACAAACTCAGGACTTCAGAGCAACTCTGCTGTTCAGTGCTGATGAGTAGAGAGAATGGTCGTGGGAGAATGTTCCGCAAAGTTTTGGAATAAGAGAGAAAATTATGACTTTCAGCTTGCAACGAGGACTATTTCTATGTCAACATTTTCCCATGCTCATCCATTAATTCCTTAATGTATCCATTCATTTTACCACCCTTATCAAGCTCATCCTGTATGCCAGGTATTACATTAAGCACCTCGATTACAACAGTGAGCAAGATAGAAACTGTTTCCGTCCCCAATAGGAATCAATTAGATCTGCCCTGTTTGTCTCTCAAAAGTGATGTGAAATGAAACAATACTACTATATGGGTTGTTTCACCTCTTTTCTGTGCTCTGTGTGTACCTAGACTTCCTGGTATATAAAGAATCATTGGGGGATACTCATTCTTTCCTCATCCTCTTCCCTCTTACTTTCCCCCTTAATGTGACTGAGTGAGAAGTCGTCTTGTAGGACAAGTCTGAATACGGTCCCTGTACTTTCTAAATGCTCGCCAGTTCCTCATGTCAACTCTTGCCAGAAAGGCCCTGTGTCAGCATTTTCCTGCGAGCGTCTTCAGATGAGCAGTGTTCCTTTCATCTCCTTTTAGTTCCTTCTTTCATTTCCTTACCTGTTAGCTGACATGATTGCTTGTTTAACAAATGTATACTACTTATTGTTTAAATATTAAATAAATGATGGCAAACTAAGTAAAACACTTAGAATGACATGGTTTTCGTTCCATATTAGAGCTTTGTGTTTGAAAGAAACCCCATTTTAGAATCTCTAGTTCCTTAGGGATTGAAAGAAGTAAGCAAGGACACATTTAAACAAGGGTGTAAGCTGAATGAGAGAGAGAGAGAGAGTATCCACTAGCATAGACGAGGCTATGTTGCAGTGACAAATAGTACAAAAGTCTCGGTGACCGCAAACCACAAAGGCTCTGTTCCACATGGTTAGAGCAGCCTCCATTTTGAAAGCTGCTGTTACCATCCAGAGGCTAAGAGTGAGCTCTGAAGGCTCTGAGACCACAAATTAGAGCTCCAGTATGAATGGGGGCCCATGTCACTTCTACTCATAACTCATTGGCCAGAGTTAGTCCTATGGCGCCACCCAAACATGAGGGACCAGAAAGTGCAATCCTCCCACATGCCTGGAGGGAGACAGATGGAGAGATTTGACAAACAGCGCTAATGACTTAGCACCACCGGTAATCAAATGTTATTATCCTTGTTCAAGTTTCAAGTCAGCTTGCTAGAAAGAGGCTCCAAATTGGGTAAAACGCGTAACCCCAACCTGAATTTCTTTGCTGAAAATCGAGCACCTCACCTGCCCAAATAAAGTTACTTAGCTTATCTCTTCTCTGTCCTTGTGTGAAAGTGGAGTTTCTTGGAGAGAGGCAAGGAAAAGGCAGGTCCCTCGTGTTCCTAACTATGAATTATAGTGAGGGGTGTGAGGCTGTGAGTTCCCAACTGGCTTTAAAGTCATCTCTTCTTACGTACGAAAAAGAGAGAGACCTGACTTTGATATAGGACACCTCTTACACGATGACTAGTTTTGTCTTGCAGATTTAGGTGACAAATCGTCAGGTCAAATAACATAAAAATGGTTCTATGGAGCAGATGAATAGTTTTTTTTTTTTTCTCTTTGGAACTTTAAGAGTTTTTTTTTTGAAACCACAGGGTTCTCTAAACAAGGCACATCCCCCAACAGCTGGTGCTATTTTTGCCCAGAAGAGGAAAGGTTAACGTTTTTCATAATAATGGGCTTCACCCTCATGACACAGATGAAGCCTGCAATTGTTTCACATCTCCTCTGGACTCCCCTAGCTATCTGAAAGTCACAGTAATGGGAGGGAGCCAATGGTAAATCACCACTGAACTCGAAGCCAGATCTGCTGGCTTGGGCTTGTGTGTGTTCAATTTGAAAGATCTGTGATGTCCCTCTAGCGGGTACCTCACCGTACGCTAGCTAGTCTTAATATTTAAATCCCCTGAAATGCTTATGTAATTAAGATGTGAAAGGAGACACTGGAGTCTCATGTGCTGCTAGCCTGGACCGTAATTTTACACAAGCACTGCAGCAATATGTACTACAGCCAAACATATGCTTTACCTTTGACTCAGCAATTCCACTTCGAGGTATATTCTCAATAGAACTGAGTGTGTGTGAGCACCAACAGATGCATATAAAACCATCCATAGCGACAGTAGGTAGAAAAGTCCCAAGCTAGAAACGACACAAATTCCATCAACAGTTGGATGAATAAAATGGGGTCTACTCGCATAATGGAATGCTACACAGTAATGTAAATATTGAGCTACTACTGACTGAATCTCCAGATACAATATAAAATGAAATAAGCCAAACAAAAAAAGACTACCCATAGTATGATTCTACTCATATAAAATGTAAAAACAGGCAAAACTAGTAGAGGTCAGACTAGTCATCACCTGTGGGGAGAAGGAGGGGGCAGACAGGAGCCTGCTGGGGTGCTGAGACGGTCCCTGTCTTCGTCTGGGCGGGATGCTGGGAATGTAAAATGCATGAGGATACGAGCGCTCACTGTATGTACATTATACTTCAGTTAAAAATGAAGGAAAACTGAAAACAGGTATGCTGGGTTTTTTTGGTTTTGGTTTTGTTTTTTCTTTAAATTTTTATTGGAGTATAGTTGCTTTACAATGTTGTGTTAGTTTCTGCTGTACGGCAAAGTGAATCAGCTGTATGTATACATATATCCCCTCTTTTTTGGATTTCCTTCTCATTTAGGTCACCACAGAGCACTGAGTAGAGTTCCCTGTGCTACACAGTAGGTTCTCATTATTTATCTGTTTTATACATAGTAGTGTATATATATATATCTCAATCCCAGTGTCCCAGTTCATCCCTCCCTCCCCTTTCCCCCCTTGGTGTCCATACATTTGTTCTCTACATCTGTGTCTCTATTTCTGCTTTGCAAATAGGTTCACCTGTACCATTTTTCTAGATTCCACATATACGTGTTAATATACAATATTTGTTTTCCTCTTTCTGACTTACTTCACTCTGTATGACAGTCTCTAGGTCCATCTATATCTCTGCAAATGGCACAGTTTCATTTCGTTTTATAGCTGAGTTATATTCCATTGTATATATGTACCACATCTTCTTTATCCATTCCTCTGTTGATGGACATTTAGGTTGCTTCCGTGTCCTGGCTATTGTAAATAGTGCTGCAGTGAACATTGGGTTGCATGTATCTTTTGGAATTATGGTTTTCCTAAATAATCTTTTAGTTTAATCTGTGCCAAGAACACAGATACGCAGTGATATGTATGTGTGTGTATGTGTGTGTGCATGTGTGCACATACGTGCATACCTTAATTAGCTACGTGACCTGAAGGTTTAGTAATGTAACCAGTCAGTTACTCGTTCAGTTTTCTTAACTGTAAAATGATGATAATAATAATAATATTTGCTCATAGGATCACTGAGGTAGTCATAATGAGATACGTATATGTGGAAGAATAAGCTATATACATGTATATATATTTGTATCATATATATGTGTGTGCGTATTTATTTTGGGGTGTGTTCACACATACATGCACACATACACTCACACATTTCTTATGTGAAAGGAGAAAAAGAACATTTACTGGTTGCCCATTTATTCCATTCACTCACTTATCCAGCAAATAAATATGGAGAGCCCACTCTGCTAGGTGTTGTTTTATAGGCTGGTTATAGAGAGGTGAACAAGACAGAAGGTTGGAGAGATGTGATAAAGCAAGTGGACGAATAGATACACAATATCTTTTCTGTATGTGAGGAACAGGTGATAAGAGCTAGAATAACAGCAGGTAAGAGTGTGTGGGCAGAGCCATTTTGAGTGATGGAGTCTCTGAGGAGGTGACATGGAGCTGAGTCTTGAAGGATGGAAGGAGCTGGCTGGAGAGGACCTGGCAAAGAGTTGTATAGGAATTGCAGAGCCCTGAGATGGGGAGCGCACAGGATGCCTAAGGGTCAGAATGGGGGCCAGAGGGGAAGAGAGTGGAATCCAGTGAGGTTGGAGAAGTAGGCTCATGCCCAGCCTTGAAGGCCAAGGGAAGAAGTTTAATTTCATTCTAAGTCCACCTGAAAAGAATTTGAGGGTCTTTAAGATCTTAGTGTTTTAAATATATCAACCTGCCACAGTGAGTTGTTTTAAATGTATTATCTCTATAACAAGTTAGACTTTTATGCCCTTAACTTGGTAGAGCTGGAACTCTTTGGGGGGAGAGAACTGAATTTATCTGCAAAAGGAAAAATTCTTGGTAACTGGAATAGGATAGAAAAGGTAATGGGTGTGTTACCAGGCGTCAACGCTAACAGCAGGGCAACCAGGTTTAAATTTGCACTTGGGGAGAGGGTCCTTCTTGGGCTCCTGAGGAGGGAACAGAGTGATGTGGAAGCTGGTGAGATGATGTGAAGTGACCAGTGAAAATAATGGAGTGTGGAGGCGCTTAGAAGTTTCAAGAGTGAAAATATTTAATGTTAAAGACAAAATGTGGTTTATCGTGATATAAATACATTTTCTTCCATCCTCCCACATTCCGTAAAGTCTACTAGTCTCCTGAATGTTTGCAGGACTTGGAAGTTTGTGGAATTTAAAAAGAGGCTGATAGTCACACTAAGGTGACATGGTAGAAAATAGAGTACGGTTCGTAGACCAAGAGTGGCTGAGAGACTTTAAGTCCCCAGCGCCTCCCAGGGAGTCTCAGCAGTTGTGATGAAGATACAGCAACTTAAAGGGTCAACAACCCATGTAACATTTGGATTCCATCTCATGTTAGTGAAACTAACGAAAACTATGTTTCTTTTAACCTACCAAGTTTTTTAGTGTGCAGTGGAGAATATCTTATCAGAAGGCTTTTCTAGAGCTCTCTTCCTACTATCAGAATTCCTGGAAGCACGACAAGCAGTTACTCTGGGCAAAGTGAGGAGATGTCACCCAAGCCGTGCTGAGCCCCTGTGATGGGGAAGCGAGAGCAGAGACCGTATGTTTGGGTTCTGAGTCAGCAACTCTCCCGAAGATAGCTAGAGACACCCAGGCAGCTTCCAGATTTCTGAGCTGCCTTGTTTCTGCTTCCCACGTTGCCACCTCCCTCTGTTGATCTAGGTTTCTCTCCAGGCAGGATGCAGCGCACTCAACTGGATTAGCATTTACAGAATCATATTTTCCTGCCCAGAGATTAGCTTATGCTGATTAGGGTCCCTGTGGTCCCACTCTTTCCGTTTACCTTGAGAGGGATTTCCAGGCTCAGACCCAGGACCCAGACTGCCCGGCCCAGATCCCACTCTGCCTCTTACCAGTTGAGTGACCTTGGCAGGCCACCTTGCTCACAGCCTCAGTTTTCTCATCTGGAACATGGGAATAATCCAAAGAGCCACCTCACGGGGCTTTGGTAAACATTACATCAAAATACTTACATATATAGGGACTTCCCTGGTGGTCTGGTGGTTAAGCTTCCGTGTTTCCACTGCAGGGGATGTGGGTTCGATCCCTGGTTGAGGAACCAAGATCCTGCATGACGCAAAGCATGGCCAAAACAAAACAAAACAAACAAACAAAAAAACCCGATGAAAAGCAAACACAAAAAACCCCATATATATATAAATATCTTCAAGGTTATTTTATATAATGTATGCACATATATTATAAAATATATATAATTATTTACTGTATATTTATAGAATTAAAATAGCTACCTCATAAGGTTGTTTCAAAAGTAAATGAATATATAATATATATATTCACTTCTATATCTGTCTTCTAAGTGATTATATACAATGTATGTATATGCATTACAACATATACAATCACTTAGTGTACATTATATATGTAATACATACATACCATACACATATATATACACACATATATACATACATATATGTGTGTGTGTGTGTGTGTGTGTGTGTGTGTGTATATACATTTGCACGCACTCATGTCCCTTAGAAGGTTGTTGCCTGGGTAATTATTTTGTAAGTTTATACAATAAGTGATCGTTACTTATAGGCCATATAATAGGTGGCTACGACCGAATGCAAATTATATACGGTGTTTTGGTAGCTAGAATTCAGAGAACAATATCCCATTTCCCTCACTTTTGCTTTTGGAGGGTTGGGGTGAGAGTCTGTGAAAGAGCTGAACCTCAGTCTTGCTTCTCTTGGACACTCAGCAAAGATACATTCCAGAGTCAGAAAAGGACCAGTATCAAAGGAAGGCTGCCTTTATCCACTGCCTAAAGTGAGATATAAAACACTTCAAGTCATTGAATAGGTAAAATAAAACAAAAAAGAAACCCAACCAACTCACCAGCATTCTAAAAGTAGAATAAAGAGGAGAAAGAAGTGAGGAAAGCAAACACGGGCTGCGAGCTGGAATAGAAGGCCTGTGTCAGGGTGAGTGGCGAACACTGCATCTTATTGAGCGAGTTTTAATAGGCTCTGGGGGCCCCTGAATTGGGGTTAGAACACAGTTTAAAAAGGGAGAGAAAATGCAACTCCGATAGACTTTGTAGAGGGGATTATTCTTTGCCTCAAATTTTATTTGAAAGAACTGAAAGACAGGGTCCAGAAACCCTGGGCTTTGGCTGATGAAAAAATAATCAAACGAAGCATTTGTTTTCACTAATTTAAATGGACTTCTGTGACTCTGAGGCTGAGAAATAGGCAGGCAACGGAGGCCCACTGCAGCCTTGCCTGGGCAGGCTGGGCATTGAGGTGCAGGGGAAAAGCGAAGAGCTTGCCGTAGAGAAAAGAAACGCCGCCCCTCTGCTGAGGGCCTCTTGGAGGAATGTCAGCTGCTCCATGCAGGCAGAAAGATGATTACTCGGTCACTGCCTGTTGGGGGAGGCCCCGCTCCGTGGGTAGGTGCAATTTCCCCAAAAAGGGATGGGCATTCCTATCGTCTCTCACCCAGGTGAAAAGAAGGTCATGACACTGAGAATCAAAGCCCAACAACCAGGAGATCAGAAGACCAGAGAACGCCTCTTGGTCTCCTGTGTCTGCACTGAAGAGCCTATAGGGTCCTGGGGAGGCCTTAAGGACAAGTCTCTGCCACAAGTGCTGTGTTGGAGTCACCCTGTACACGACCCCAGTCGGAAGAGGAGGTGCATCTTGTAGGCCAATGAGCTAGTGTGAGGTTTCTCTCTGTGTTCACTTCCCTTCCACAACACCAACTGGACACTGTGATGTGCTGCCAGCTCCTCCATCGAGGCCAGCTTCCTGGGTTCACAACCTGTGCAGGGTCCAGCGTGTAGAAGGGCCCGAGTTCAGTTTAGTACATGGTGTTGCCGTCTTGAAATTCTCAATAATTTTGAACAAGGGCCTCCACAAATTATGCAGACAGTCCTGACTCCCATTTGGGGACCAAGGCACTCATTCTCCCAGCTGCCAGGAGGGTTGCTCATGAGAGCTTGCAGCTGAGGCATTGCCCTTTTCTGAAGAGAACCACCTTGCCCAAGGCTAAACCCTCTTCCCAGGGTCATGAAATGTAGGGTAGACTTAATGGTTCAAGGAGGCAGCTCCTTTGCCCCAGCCAAGACAACTGACCAGAGCCAGGCTTGCTCTGGAGTTCGCCAGAAGTTAGGCTGAACCCTCTGTTGCGACTGCATCACAGTTCAACATCACCCTCTGCCCAGCTCTGCTTTCCTCACTCCCTTGCACGTGTTGTTCACAAGATGCCTCCCGACCTCCTACATGCAAATCTCCATCTCAGACTCCAGCTCCAGGGAACGGGGGCTACGACACCAAGCCTTCTGGTAGAGGCTTGCCTGTATGCTCCATTCTCCTGTCAGGTGAGCTACAGGGAATCAGGCAAAGAATCTTGGTCCATGGGTGAGCCAGGAAGCCAGCATGGTGGCAGCAGCAATAATCAGGGGAAAGTTCCCCAGGGTAAGGTAGAGGAAATGGGGTCAGAGAGGTTAATGTATTGCCCCCGAAGGCCACACAGATGGTAAGAACCTTAGCCGGGATTCAAACTTAGGCTTCCTGACCCCTAATTAGATCCTTTTCCCATAAGTTGTCACTCTTCTTAACCCCACAGGGAGCCTGGCAATACTGATTTAGCACTGTATGCAAAGGAGTTATGTGCATTCTCTCCTTCTTTGAACTTCAAAAACACCTTGTTGGCAACTTGCTGGTGGCTCTTTGTATATTCCTCCTTTATAACCTAGAAATCATCCTGCCCTTTGAGGTTCAGACAAAACTGGCTCATTTCCTCAGCCACAATGAGTAAGGCCCTCAGGATCCCTCCATATCTCTCTAGGTTCTTCCAGGGTGAGCGCAAAGCATCGGCTCACCTGAGGGCATTGGAAAGGCACACTCTCGGGTCCCACCCCAGACCAGCTGAGTCAGACCCTGGGCGTGGAGTCCAGCAGTGTCTCAACAAGCCTTCCGAGGGATTCTGTCGTGCTGGTTTCACTGCTCCAGGGAGTTGCCTTGGGAACTTATCTAGTCAGACCTGACTCTGAGTTTCTGCATCTGCTTGATGTCCATCTCTCTCACATCTCTTCTCTGATAGCTATTCCCTAAGTCTTCATTTTTTGCAAACTCAACCTAGAGACTCAGCCCCATTTTCTTCATTTCCCCAAAATGTCACTTACACAATGCCATTGAAAATAGCACATTTTACCAAGAAAGAAAAATATGTGGGGAAAACTGGGGCAGAAGATCATCTCCATAACACCACCCAATAAAAACCTAAAGGTCATTATTAGCTGTTTCAGCCCCTCAGACTTCCTCAGCCATGGACGATTTTCTCTGGTTGGCTCTTGCATTCCCATCTTCCTGCCAGGTTCCTCTCTCCTCACTCGTGGGCCTTCTCTCCTCTCTTTATTTTGCTAGTCTCCTCTTCCTCCACTCAATTCATCTTCACTTATTTTCCTCGTTGTTTCTTTCCAGGACCATCTTCATTCCACCCAAGGGTTACCTCTTCCCCAGAGTGGCCCATCCAGAGGAGTTTGATGTTAGTGCTTCCAGGAGCCATGATCCCTGGAGCCTTCTGTTACTACTTGTCTTCTATCACCAACCAGACTGTGTCTTTATGCCACCCGTGTACCCAGGGCCGGTGCTGCCACTTAGGTGACCGGTAAATACCCATCAGCTTGGGCAGACCTGGACCGAATGCTTCTGGGGATGGCTTTTGGCTTTGAAACTCTCTGATGCCAAGGCTTTAACCAAATGACCCCTGGGGCTCTCTGGCACCTGCTGGACTGTAGAACTTGAGAATATCCAGATCAAGGAGATGCCAGTAACCTCCTCTGAACAGGAAGAGTTGAGAACAAACCTTTTGTATCAGCAGGGTCAGCCTTCGTCAAATTGGCGGTGGAGACACATTAAGACTTTTTAGTCCTTTCTTGCCCTTCTTCTCTACCTTATTTCTCCCTAATTGCACTCCAACTGCCTTTGTCTTGGTTCTCTGGGCTCTCCTCCACTCTTGAGAATCATAGGCATCCCCCTCTCTTCAGAGAAAAATGTTAAAACTCTTCTCACCCACCATCCTAACTCCCCTTTGCTTGGTAAGGAGTTGATCTGAAGAAACTAGTCCGTGCTCTGCAGCTAAGACTGCTAAGAGGTTAAATAGGGCCCCTCTGGGAGGCTTCTTTGTTTGAAACCAGGCCTTCAGAGTCTTCCACGTAAGACCTCAGCTGGCTTATGGGGCCCTTTGGGGAATCACGTTGATCCTGTGCTCAGTCTTTAAGTCAGCGCAGCATGGAGATTAAGTCGCCAGGCTCAGAACCCCCACTGCCAGGATCTGAACTCTGGTTCTACCTCTTGCTGGCTGTGCAGACTTGGGATAAATACCTTCATCTCTCTGTATCTCTGTTTTCTCACCTATGAAATGGACATAATAATGAAATATGATTAAAGCATTAATACACACAAGAAACTTAGGACTCAGTGAAGACAGGCTTTCGTTACTGTTATGTGCACGTGGGTGATACCACAGGATCCTATGGTGACCATACTATTTCAGTAGTTGCTTTGGAATATAGTCCCATCCAAGATGATGCAATGAAGTCAGAGCACCTTCATGCTGTTCTGAAAAACAAAGAGGGAATCTTGGTTTTGTGTATTACGTGCCTAGCTTCAACTGGCTTTATTCCATCCTCCCAAGCCCGGCGGCTGAGCCCAGCCGCGCCGCCGACTTCATGCCCCTAGTGCAGCCTGTCTTCCTGCCTCCTAATGCTCTACAGGAGTCTTTCCCACAGCCCTGCTGGGATGTGCAGAGTGACACAAGGCGTCAGTTGAGAAATGAGTGGTTAGTTGTGATGACAACCCAAACCACAATGCTGTCCCCTGGGGAGACCCATGGGAGCCCGAGAGAAGCCTCACAGGCTCCCTCTAATTTGTACCACACCAGGAAAGGGCAGAGTGGCTTCCACATGCGTAAGATCCCTTCTGCTGACACAGCCACAGCCCACTGATAGCATTCACTCGGGAGACCGACTCCGGAAATGTTTCCAAGGGAAATGATTAATAGTAACAGTTTGGAATGCTTAAGAACCTAGCTCCACACCCTGCAGATCAAAATCCAATGCCTGAAGCAGCAAATGAATTATATTCCACGGCAGTAGCCTACCATCTGCCTTGTCCTGGCCAAAACAACTGAGGCCGAGAAGTTGTTAATTCAGAGTAATATAGCTATCGTTTCTTTAGCTGGAATTATGAGCCAGGTGCTATGCTCTAATCTGCCTGGGCAACTTCTCCTGGAATTCTAACACTTGTCTTGTGAGGCATGTAATGTTGTTATCTCATTTTACAGTTGAGGGAATCACTCTGTAGAAGTTAAATAACTTGCCCAATGTCACACACTTCCTGGTGGGGCTGGGACATGAGCCTGCTTTAACCACTGCTCTATCTTGCCTCTTAGTAGTCAGCACTCAGGAACCCAGTTATTCAAGGGTCATATTGGTTTTGAAGGCAAATCTACTGTCTCAAGATGAACCCAAAATTTCTTCCTTCATACTCCATAATATTCCTTTTTATCACCATTCTTAAAACTCTGTACTATAACTACTTGGTTATGTCCTGGAAAGTCCACCATAGCTTGAGCTGCCTGAGAGCAAGGGGACAGGTTGCTTTAATAAGTTTACATTCCAAAGTCTGTTTGCACGTAACAGACATGAATGAATGATTGAATGGATGAACAAATGAATGAATACAAGACCTCCTGAATCCCGGTCCAGAGCTCCATTCACCATTTTCTATAGACCAACCTCTTTTTGTGGCCCTTAAATGGTTTTTCTCTTGGGATTTTCAACAAATTGAACGAGAATTAACATGTCCTTGTGATGCTTAGGACTAATAATCATTTTCCCTGAGATCTCACAAGACACTGACCAAGTTTATAAAACAAACAAAAGACATCCCATTTTCTTTCTTATCTCTTGAGATACAGGCAGCTCTTTCCTGTAGTGTACTTGGTAGAAAGAAAAAAAAAAAAAAGATGGTGATGGTCTCAGGCTATTTGAAAATATTGGACAGAATCTCATCCTGTTAAATGATTTTAAGCAAGACATATAACTCTAGGACTGATATCCCCCAGTGATTTTCCCAGAGAGACTACTTAATATTTCTGTAATATCCTGAGTGTAGAGCTTTCGGGGGCTGCTTCTACGTATCACTGTAAGCCACGTTAATCTATGGGGTGTGTCTATACCTTGTCTTTTCCTGATCCTTTTCATAGAAATGTATTCATAGAATTTAGTTTTGTTTACTGTGCTTTTCAATTAGCATTGTAATATAAGCATTTTCCAGGGAACTATAAAGTGCTTGATGCCTCAATTTTAGTGGTTCCTAATATTTCCAAGTGAGCATATCATCATTTATTTAGCTCTTCCCCTATTGTAGGGCACTTATGTTGTATCTAATATTATGGTCCTACAATATAGCAATGTGATAAATAACCCAAAGGAGAGAGCTTTCTTTAAGCTCTCTCCTTGGACCGTTTCCTTAGGGTCAATTCCCAGCAGCCTGCCATTTATTCTTGATAACTGGATTTGTGAGCAAGAGATGAGCTCATCAGGGGACAAAGATCAAGGAACGAAACTTAACTCACTATTCCCTGAACACTCTGAGGAGTATTATCCAGCTGAGATATATGCCCTGTTCCAAGGAAAACATTGCATTTTATTTTAATCTTTATTTTCTAATACATTTTTATCCAAAAGCAATATTCTCATTATAAAGAGGGAAGCAGAATAAATATGTATAAAGGAAAAGACAGTGACTCCCTTTTACCATAACCCCTCTATTCTCACCCCACTATGATGACAGATTTTTACAGTTTGGTGTGTATCCTTCCACACATTTCTCTATACCCACACAAACACGTTTTTGAAATTACAAACAGGCTCCTATATAACACACTGTATTCTAGATAACTATTTTTTTTTTGGCATTTAATAATATACCATAGAAATCCTTTTAGGTCAATAAGTAAAGAGCTCATTCTTTATAAGAAATGAATAATATTCCATAGTAGGGATATGCCACATTTATCCAGTTATTTTTGAATTAATGGAAATTCAGGTTGTTTCCAAACAAAAAAAAATTGCTACCAAGCTGTTAGGCAAAACGTTGAGGTAAATTGTCTTTAAATATCACTAGAATCATTTCCTCCTCATCTTCGAATCTTATCAATCCCCAGTTATTTTCATGGGGTGTATGTGTCTTGTTAACTGGGCACAGTGCTGTCCATGCCTGAAGACTGTCATAGAATGCAGAACTCAGTACACCCCTTCTCAAATTCATAAGCTTTTTGTATAATTTGTGTGCAGGCCAAGCCTCATACTGGTTACAACAAACATTTGTTGAGTGTCCACTATGGCCCTACAGCACATACAGGTGAAGAACAGAGAATTATGAAGAAACACAGGAAAGAGATGTTGGGACAATAGGAAAATTGGTCTCTCTAGATCAAAATGATTATATAGTAAACTAAGTTTACTGTACAAAGGCTGTTTCATACTAACTAGATACAAAGCACTGTGCTACGTGGTGATGCAGTCAAAGAAAGCTATAGTCTATTAGGAAAGATAGACCTTTATACAAATGACACAAGGGAGGAAATAAAAATGGGACATACACGCCAAGTGTAAGGACTGAATATGGAAGTAGCTAGCCCCCAGCTCCCCTCCAGAATGCCAACTACAATGTTTAAAGTTATTTTAAATCTGAAAACAGAGTCCTATACATTAAAAAAAAAAAAAAGAAGAAGAAGAAGAAGAAAGAAAGAAAAGAAAAGAAAAGAAAAAAGAAAGCATGTTGAGATGAAAGTACAGGTCCGAGTGAGAAAGCAGTCTCCGAAGCCAATAGTGGTTCCTGCTCCTGTACCAGGCATCACGGTCTAGCGTAACAGTCATCAATGTTACGCTGCAGAAGGATGACCAGCTCTGGAGCACAGTCTCCAGGGTTCAGTTCTGTGAGTCGTTGGTTCATCTGTTCAGTAATCACCAGCCTTAGGCAGGTACTGTGCAGGCCTCGTGGACACAGCAGAGGACAAGACAAAGTTCCCACCCCAATGGCATGTGTAATCTAGTGGAGAATGGACAATAAGCATGGCTCTCAGACAGCGATGAGAACTACACAGACAGTGAAGAGGGTGGTGTGACGGAGAGGGTATAAAGGATCGTCCAGACTGGATGGTGAGGAAGGCCTGCCTGGCTGCGGCGATATTGCAGTCGCTACCTCCGTGAACAGGAGGAGCCGTTGACACACACACATCTTGGGGTGGAGCCTTTCAAGCAGAGGGAACAGGCGTGGTGTACATAGGTACAGAGAGAAAGCCTGCGTGGCCGGAATGTGGGGAGAGGAGGGGAAAGCGGTGTGGAGGAGGTCAGAGGCAAAATCAGATAGAAGAGTCTGGATTGTATTTTAACCGCAATGAGGATCCATGGGAAACTCTCAGCAAGGAGTGATGTCATCCAATTTAAACCTTCAAAATCACACTCTGAGCGCTACTGGGCAGGCAAGTGTGGAAGCAGAGCAAGCAGTTGGGAACGTAATGCTATGGACCAGATAAGAGACCGTGGTGGCCTCAGCCCACATAGTGGCAGGAGAGGATGATTCCTGGACCTTCCGCTTAGAAGCCATGAGCTTCCCACAAGCAAGTGACTTCACTTCTCACAGCCCGAGTGTGTTCACCTGTGAAATGGGGATGGTGATACAGGCTTTCTGAGGTTGGGAGGAACATCTGCAGGTTGCACGCTGACAGCTAGCACGGAGACCGGCGCAGGGTCCGTGCTCTCCAAATGCTGGCCTTCCAGACTCACTCTGGTTTGCCTGCCTTTGTCTGGATTGGAAACATCAAGCAGTCCAGGGTGATTGTGATAGACGGAAAGGGTGCTCAACACTCTGAAGGATTAACATGCAACAAAAAAACACGGGAGGAAATGAAAAGAAAAACATATAAGGGAATTCACACGGACGTGTTGAAGAAGCTAGCATGAGGCCAACATAAATGAAGGTTTTTGATTCCTGTCTATGCAAACCTCACACATCTCAAGGGGATGTGCACACAGTCACTGAATTTAGAGAATCCTATTACAAGGGCAGAGAGATAGCTGATAGAATGGGGCTTTTGTTTTTATTCCCCCAAATGGTCTGCCAGCCAGCCGGGAGAGGCCCTTTATGTCCCTGGTAAACATGAGCCCTACTGCAGGTGTTTGAGTTTATCACAGAGAGGAAATGACTTTTTTTACACCTACTTTAATCTGAAGCTATTCACAGTTTAAAATGTTTAGTAACCTTTAGTGACCTTTTTAATTACTAACACACTGCAGGTGGTCCTGCTGCGGCCAGCAGTTAATGTTTGCCATCAGAAAGAGAGGGGGGGAGAATTAAATGACCACCCCATGGCAATTGTCTTTGCCGTGCAGGGTTCAAAGGACAGCTGGTTCTGAATGGAGCCATATAGTTAAGGATCTATGAAAAAAAGGATGGGGTCCCTTCTCCTCAATGGGAGAGCTGCTTTCCTTTTCTTGATCTTTCTCGGAAAGGAGGTGTAGGCAGAACATCTCAGAAAGAATTGTAAACCACACACCACTAGTTGCCTGGCCCATCTCTGGGTGTATTTTCTTTTTTGGAGGGCAGATGGGTCTGTGATATTTCAGTGGCTCTGAATGGACAGGGGATTGATTTGGTTGCTGACCTTTGGCTGGATTCCTGGGGTTTTCATATCATTTTGCACTGAGACTGGTGGGGCTGTAGAACGTCCAGGTAAAATCTACCATTTCAGATGAGTGGAGGAGGCACAGAGAGAGAAAAAGTCATTGACCCAGTGGGAAGTAGCCCATCTCATATCACAGGCCAGCTGGAGACAATGCCTCCCCGGCTACCTTCCGTGCACCCACAGGGGGCTTCTATTCTGATCACTCACAAGCGAGGAAGATGTGCTGGGCTGCTTGATGATCTGAGTGGCCGGGATAAGGGTCAATACCTTGTCTCTAATCACCTTTTAGGGCTTTTAAGTCTGTGCCACACCCTGAAGATTATGGAGATCAGAGCAGTTTATACATCGGAGCAAAATGACCCTGAGTGTGTACTTGGCTTTCAGGGCAATGCAGCAGCACACCATGTCAGCAAATGCAGCTGGGGAAGGAGATACATAATTCGGTGTCCTGACTCTCCCAGCAAGCCCTCTCCAGGGGTGAGCTGAGTGAGCATGCCTCTGTACCTGGGCTTTTTTTATAGCTCAAAAAAAGCTTGTTTAAAAGCAGTGCTTTTCACTGTTTCTGCTTTCCCTCACCCCTCTGCATCGTCCCTTCCCCTCATCACTCCTGGAGGCTGCACATTCCCCTACTCCCCACTTTGGGGGGAAGAAGCAGCAAGAGAACCCAGGAAAGGAGGTACTTGAAGAAGCTCTACTCCTCAGGGGCAGCTGCTTCTCTGCTATGCAGACTGGCACCCTGATGCTCCCTACCAGCAGGGCTTTCCAAGTCCCCGGTGATTCACGTGGCACCTGCTTCATTCAGACTGTCCAGCCCTGCTCATTTCATTCGGAAGTCATGAACCTCCCTGCAGTCATTGGTGTCGGGAAGCGGACTTCTGAGATCTGTGCTCTCCAAACTGATTCTACCTTTACTGTCTTCCAAGATTTCCAGGATCACAGGAGTGCTTATGGGGGAGGCCTTCTTATTACTTATCCCTAAGGGAAAGTGTAGAGAATGTGAAGACAGAGGTCTGCCGCTACAGGCCAGGATTCCAGGGCTTCTAATGAGATATCAGCCCGTTCTAAGGAACCCGTTTGGTCCTCAATTCTTCCACGCAAGTGCCAAGGACTGAAGCAAGCTCACGCTGTTTCAAGCGTGTTCTTGTGTTTCTTGTCCTTTCCTCCTCTAAATGACGCATATCATTAGATTCTAAAACTACATTGAATGATGATTGCACAACTCAAAAGATCCACTAAAAAACATTATCGTCTCTATTTAAACCGTGTGGGGAAAGGTTAGTTAACCTCCAAAAATTCATCAAGCATAAATAATTACAATTTGTGCCTTTTTCTCTTTATGTTTGTGATGTTTAAGTAATAGAGTCCTTTTCCAAGGACTAATACAAGTATCCTATGTGCCCCCTCCCCCCCAAAAAAATCCAAACAAACAAAAAACAAACAAAAACCACAATCTTTTATTACTAAAAAAAAATTTAATTTTATTACTTCAAATACAATTTTGTAACAATCCCTCTGAATCATTTGAGCTTGTCTCTTGTTATAAAGTGGGATTATATGTATCTTTTTACTTCACCCTCAAAAATCTTATAGTTTAGGAAAATTACTAATTGTGGAAGAAATAGAACCAGATATATGAATAGAACCACACATACTAGAAATGTTTAAATATATTAACAATGTTAACATTGATAGGAAATCCTTGTAGATCTTAAATAAACAAACTTGTAAAATGAGAATGTTATCCTAAAAACAAAAAGCATTGGAAAACTCAGATCTCTATTTTATATCTTATTAAAATCGCACCTTACTGACATAATTGCAGAGAAAGAAAAGATGATTAATTTATAGAGCATCTTTTCTATATCTTGCTAGTTATGCCAGAATCTTTAAGCCGTTAGGAGAATCCATTCATTCAATAAGCTATACCCATAAATTTAAAATAACATGATAAAATAAAACCGTATATTTCAGAATATAAGGAGTTAACTGTTTTCACCCGGCGACATGTACAAGGGCTTCTAAAGATTGTATTAGGGGTCTATGTGTCCTTTGTTCATATTTAAAATGGTGTATGGAAAGAAATCTAAAAATATTTTAGTTCTCTCTCCTTCATCCTAGAGCATTTTCACCCTGAAACTTTTTTCTGAGCTCAAGATCAGTTAAAGCTGGTACCTATATTAATGTGAGTACTTTATTGTCCTGAAATTACGGCTTTTGAAGTTTCTTCCTTTCTGAAACAAAAAAGAAAAGCCACCTTTGACATCAAAGAGGAGGCATTCTCCTCACCAGCAATTATGGTCCCTTAATGTTACTCAATATCCACCCAGTTGCAAACTGCCTTTGCTTTTTGTAACATATACTTATTTTGATCAACACCTTGAGAAAAAGTACCTAAAAGTACCCAACTACCTATAAAATTCTCACTGGATTCTTCCTGGCGGTGGTTGCTGTGAATCACAATACTCCTTTAATAGTGCATTCTGCCATACATGATTGTGGGTGTTTTTTTCTTTTAAAGAAAACATTTAATTACTATTGGAGAGTTGTAACTGTTAGCTGTGAGTTACCAGATGTGAAACCAGACACAAGGGTGAGATTTTACAATTTCAGCACAGCTGCTTAAGACCAAATCTGGTTTAGGACACCATCGATGGATTTAAAAACAGTACATTTATATTAAAAATAGCAGGGCCTCATATGCGGCCCATCTGAAGGTCTTCTTGGCAAACTTGTTAAAGTCAGAACGAGTCCCCCAAGTCAAAGCCCCAAAGCAGCCTGTGCACACTGGCTAATGACACGTGCTGTCACTCCCTGCCCTCCCCACCCTAACCCAAACATTCTCATAGAGACACATGTGTCTGGGTCTTTTGTCCGAATTCTAAATTAAACCTCCAGTTCTTTTCATTTGTATATTACGTGCGCTCAGCGCCAGAATGTAAAAGCTCAAAAGGCATCAACAGTTTGCGCAGGCTTGAAAACCTTAACTTACTGCACTGCAGATTTAAGACAAAGTGCTGTTTTGTGTCCCTGCCTGCCCTCAGCCCCCTGGCATTTGAGTTTTTACAGTGTAGGAAGAAAATGGCTCTCCAAAGCTTACTTTTTCTTCCTCCCCCCACGCGTCTTTGAATCTGCAGCTATTATTCCGGGCCAAATTGTCGCCATGCTTAGTGGAGCGTGCGGAACCAGGCAGGACAGCTGAAATAACGGGGGCGGTGGCCTCCCTACCCTGGCCTCGGTCTCGCCTACATTTCTGCCATTATTTTAACAAGAGTTTTGAGAGTTTCCAAAAATGTATCCAGTGAAAGAGCTTTCCTTAAGCCAGGGGGGTTGGCAGAAGTAGAAGACTCCTGTCTAAGTCTGTAAGTCTGGGGCACGTTTGAAGCACTACTGGTGTTGAGAACTTGGCCTCTCTAATAAGTAATATATGGACCTGGTTAAAATGCATTCGAACTGTACAGCAGGGCATCCAATCACAGGCTGGCTTATATCCTTCTCTCCCCAGGCCCTTTATCTACCACACCGCTTCTCGTTACCACATCATGGGTTCTTTCGCAGCCTTCCAATTTTTTTCCTATACATATACAAGCAAATGTGTGTGTGTGTGTGTGTGTGTGTGTGTGTGTGTGTGTGTATACATAGATTGAGGCAAACTGTACATGTTGTAATAGATCTTGGTGATGTTCCCATATCAGAACAAGCAACTTCCTCACTTTTTTTTTTTTGCGGTACGCGGGCCTCTCACTGTTGTGGCCTCTCCCGTTGCGGAGCACGGGCTCCGGACGCGCAGGCCCAGCGGCCATGGCTCAGGGGCCCAGCCGCTCCGCGGCACGTGGGATCCTCCCGGACCGGGCCACGAACCCGTGTTCCCCGCATCGGCAGGCGGACTCTCAACCACTGCGCCACCAGGGAAGCCCCTCAACTCTTTTTAAGGTGATAGTTTTTAACCAAGTAGACATATGGCATACAATGCTGAAAATGAACAATCTTATTCGTATATCTTTGCTTAGAGCTGTAAATATATCTGAAGGATGAGTTCCTAGAAGCGGAATTGTTGGCTGAAACGGTTTTACGTATGCATCTTAAAAAAAAATACACAAATCCAGGTATGAGTCTGCTTTCTCACAATCTTTTGGTTGGTTTGGTTTTAAAGTGACAGGTTCAAGCTGAGAAGCGCCCCCTACACACAAACTGTGCTTCCCCCTGGTCTGAAGATTTTTTGGCCCCCATCAATGTGAGTATGCGGTACACACACACACTCGTTCACTCACTGTCTCACTCCTGTTAATATTTTGGGAGTTCTTAACATAGTGTAGATGGGCCGTCGACCTCATGGTGTCAGCCAAGGATATAGGAACTGTACTTACATTGTTCAGATTAGTGTCATGCACAGGTTGCAAATATTTCGTATCCTGGGGACACTTCTCAGGCCCCTATACTTCCTACTGGCTCCCATAGTTGACACATACTCCCTCACCTCCCCTGCCTTCTCCTGCAGCCCCAATGCATCACATAATGGTCTGGAAAAAGCACTGTCCTGGGGGTGCCAGCAAATGTGCTATGGTCCTAGACTGGTACACAATGGAGTCCATCTTTGCTAGAAGTTACATTGAACATAGAATGTGAAAAGGTAATATCAAATCTCTAGTGGTGAGTAGGGAATGGATAGGCGTATTAACGCGCCCCTGCTTTCCTGCAGGCTTTATCGCATTTTGCTTTACTATTAACGTTCAGGGTGAAATTGTTTACAGTCATGAAGCCCAAAGGAGTTTGTGGCAGGGTGAGGTAGAGGAGGCTGAGTGAAGGTGAGATGGTAAAATCTCACTTTGGTTCAAAGACAAACCCTCCATATATGTCTAGTCATTAGAATTGGGTTTATTTAGAAAAAGCCTCCAAATTGCAGACTTTTAAAAAAAGCTGTGAGCATCCAAAATCTAAATGCTCAAAGACCCTGGTGCCTTGGCAGTGTTTGTGGAGGGTTCACTGGCCTCTCCCGCTTAGTTCCCATAGAATAAAGCCCCAGTCGGACCCTCTGAGCTGCCCTGTCGCATCACTCAACTTACTCTCACACCTCCCCACTTCCCTGTTCTCCGGCCTTTAGGAGGGGTCAACATTAGCTCCTCGGGTTCTAACCCTTTTGTGTGCCCATCTGGATCTGGAGAAGGAGGGCAGGGAATAATTTAAAGAAGCTCCCAGAGGTTAATTGATCTACATAATAGAAGATGGGGCCCCAGATAGGTGAGGAGAGTACAGAGAGAGACAGACAGTCAGAGAATGAGACTCACTTGGAAGGAACAGAGGAAAGAGACCATGAGACCTGCTAAGTGGGATTTGGTGAGATGGAGGATGAAGAGGGAAATTTACTAGGTGGATGTCATGCAATGCAATTAATCCCTTTTATAATCTTTTCAAGAGACTTGTGATGGGGCTTCCCTGGTGGCGCAGTGGTTGCAAGTCCGCTTGCCGATGCAGGGGACACGGGTTCGTGCTCCAGTCCGGGAAGATCCCACATGCCGTGGAGTGGCTGGGCCCGTGAGCCATGGCCGTTGAGCCTGTGCGTCTGGAGCCTGTGCTCCGCAATGGGAAAAAAAAAAAAAAAAGAGAGACTTGTGGTGATTTAAACTGCTTTTTGATTTTAAAAAAAATCTTAGACTGCTTTTTAAACTATTGTCATTATAAATGGTCACAAGGCATCTCCTTTTATGAGAGATGCAGTATAGCAGGTCATCTCACTTGCTTGCAATATTCCCCAATTCCAATCTGGCCAGTGTTCGTCCTGGCACTGTCTCTACTTTTCTCCTACTCTGGACTGTGTTCGATGGCTTCTGAAGGAGGGTAAGCATTGGGAGGAAGATCCCTTAGACTCTCCTTGTATTTCTTCAGTCTTATTTCCTTACCGTGGCAATCTCTTTTCCCTTCACCAATTCTCCCTCTTCTTCCATAGCTCTCTTCTTCCTGATCACTTTCAGGTTCTTCTTGCTTGTTCTCCTCCCTTTCCAATTGTTTTCCTCTCTCCCCTTCTCTGATTCTTTTCTTTCTCCATCTTTCTGTACCTTCATCCACCTCTTGGTCCTCCCCGTTTTTCTCCCTTTCTTTCTCCTTCCCTTTCCTCCCCTCCATTTTCACTCTTCCATGTTTTCACTTTAGCCCAACAGCCCACGTGGGCAATGCCTCTGCTCACCGGTGGTATCAAGGCTCAAGTGGTTAAAAAACAAAAAATGAGTTAGTCATTGAGTAAGCATTTGCCATAGCGAAATCCCCCCAATGAAGTCTAGAGGTTCAGAGACTTAATCACCTCTGCATATGACCAAATCACATTCTTCCCGTGACATTGTCGCCAGAGAAAAAGCATGATTGATGGGTGAGGAAGTCGATATGAAGTAGAACGGAGTCTCCATTTTACAAAACAAACATTTTGGAACTCTCAACTCACTCAGGATATGCCAAAGCCCACTCAGGCCTTGCTTGAGTAATTGGGCAGGGGTTCCTGAAAAAGCAGTAACTCTGGAAGAACCAGCAGATGAAGAGGGAGGATGTCAGAAATTCAAGAGTGATTAAGAAGATGAAGGCATGAAGTGTGCAGGCCTGACCTCATGGCGACTGGGATTTTTTAACCACATAGAGTAGCAGGGTCCTGCGGAGGGAAGGGGAGCCTCCCATGCAAATCCCACCTCTGCTGCTGGGCCTCAACTCTAAAGCAAATCTTCAGCTCTAAAGCAGGGATTTGGGATTAGATTGTCCCTGAGATCCTTTTCAGTGTTCTGCAATTGTACGATGATTAATCTACATGGTCAGTTCCGACCTAAAATAATGAATAGGTGTATGGAGCTGATCTTTTACTGTTTGCCCAGCATTTTCCTTGGTTCTGTCCAGATCACCATCATTCTCACGCTTAGAAAGCTTGTCTAGTTTGGAAAGTAAATAAATAAAAAGCAGGTGGGAGACTTGAAAGAGTTTTTAAAAAATGAGTTTTAACCAGCATCAAAAGAAAAAAAAAAAAGAAAGAAAAAGAAATTGGGAAGAGAGGGAAAGGCAGCCGTAGTTACCTTCCAACTGAATGGATGAGAGCATAGGTAACGGCTTCCCAGTAAAGAAGAGACATGAGATAGGATTAGAGGATCTCTTTGGCTGGTTAGGGAGAGGGAACCTTAGGAACTTGGAGGAATTTTGCTAAATGGTCCCAGAAGTTACAGGAGGTGAGGTGGGTATGCCCAGAAACCTTCGGTGGATATGCAAGTCTTGAGATGGGTGGCTGAAACCACAGCTCAGAGTACCATTTATAGCTGTGCCCTATCTTTAAGGTGAGAGTTTCTCCATGAAAGCGTCCGGTGAAGATAGGTGGCCAGCAATGACTTGAGAAATTTCACTAGAGCTGCTGTAGGTCTCTCATGTAAGAACCAAAAGAAGATGAACGTTGCCAGTAGCTCCAGGCAGAACCAATACGTTGTTTTCACGTTAAATGCAATCAACAGTCCAGAGGAAACGTCATGATTTAGTCCATTGAAAATCGTAATTATTTATTGAATTATTTTAACTACTGAGTTTTGTGAGGGATTAGATAATAAGGAAGAGACTGCAGCTTTCTCCAGCAATGTGGAGTAAAATTGGCAGGCTTTAGGGTTAAGTCCAAGCCTGACTTTAGCTGTGAGATCTTGAACAAGTGGCTTAATCTTTTTTTTTTTTTTTTTTTTTTTTTTTTTTTCGGTATGCGGGCCTCTCACTGTTGTGGCCTCTCCCGTTGCGGAGCACAGGCTCCGGACGCACAGGCTCAGCGGCCATGGCTCACGGGCTCAGTTGCTCCGCGGCATGTGGGATCTTCCCGGACCAGGGCACGAACCCGTGTCTCCTGCATCGGCAGGCGGATTCTCAACCACTGCGCCACCAGGGAAGCCCCCAAGTGGCTTAATCTTAAGCATTAATTTTCTATAGTACTTACCTTAGAGAGTTTTTGTGAGGAGCACGTGAGGCAAACTGTGATAAGCATTTAGAACAGTGCCTATCTCACAGTATATCAGTTTCCTTCTTTTGCTGTAACAAATGACCATAAGTTTAGTGGCTTAAAACAACATAAAATTATTATCTTACCGTTCTGTGGGTAAGAAGTCTGAGACTGGGCTAAAATGAAGGTGTTGGCAGAGCTGCATTCCCTTCTGTCAGCTCAAGGGGAGAATGCATTTCCTGGCCTTTTCCAGCTTCTAGAGGCTGCCCACATTCCTTGGCTCGTGGCCCCTCCCTCCATCTTCAAAGCAGCAACATTGCATCTCTGATTATTCTGTCACGATGGTGTCTCCCTCTGACCAAAGCTGGGAAGAGATACCTGATTTTAAAGACCAATATGACTGAATTGGGTCCACCTGGATAATCTAGGCTATTCCTCCCATTTCAAGGTCTTTAATTTGATCACATCTGTAAAGTCCCTTTTGCCATTAAGGGACATCTTCACAGATTGCATGGATCAGGAAGTATTGATAGATATCTTTGGTGTTTCATTAATCTGCCTACCACACGTAGGACACTTTCAATCCATTTATTATAATTATGAAGTGACTTTCCAGATATCAAAACAGATTAAATGTTCTTCAGGGCTACAAAATAACTTGAAGAGGTAACCTTTCTGAAGGACGGGATAAGAGTATGTGTTTTTATAGCATCTAAATTAAGAAAACAAAGGGTACTGACTTTGACTACAAGACTCTCTTGCCTACGAATATACTTTCTGAGTTTAATTAAATAGCAACTAACATTTATGGGGTCTCTATCACATGCCAGGCATTATTTTAGGATATTTTTTCATATACACTATCATATTTAAGACAGCAACCTCTGACATACATAAAATTATCTTCTTAAGGACAATGACACAACAAGCTCAAATAAGTGAAGTAACACTCCCAGAGTGTCCCAGAGAGGAGGTGGCACAGCTGGAATGTTTCTAGGCATTGAGGGAGGTTCATCCTCAAGCTTCAGTCCAGTCCAGTGGCAGAAAGAATGTCTTTCCGAGTTAACTGGCCCATCTTTGAAGTGGGACTTGGGCCTGTAGAAGCACATTTTCTCTCCAAAGGCCAATGTGTGGACTGGATTCTAAGCAGCCTCCCAGAAGTACATTCTTGTCATTGCTTCAGGATCAGAGAGGAGGCCTGTGTCCAAAGGCCAGTGACCCTCAATGTGGGTAAAGCACTGTAATACTCATCAGCACGACCCCCATCCCTGATGTTCACTGCTCCCCTTAGATATAACTGGGCCCCATCAAAACCCAATGTAGCCCTGTCCCCCAGAAGCATGATCGCCCAAATCAGCATTCGGTCTACTTCCAGTCTTTCTCTGTGAGTAGAAGCCAGAATTACTTGTGACTTGCTGCTTTTCTACAAGACAGTATAAAATTTCACACTTACGACGAATGCCTTTGGACTGGGGTTTAATAAAACCATTTAGTGTATTAGAGTATATTAACCAGCCTGAAATCATGACCCTTGTTTAGCAGTTATAGACTGTGGCAGCACTTAATCCATACTGGTTGATTTGTATAACATTTATGATCTGAACCAGATCCCTTAATGCCTAAACTCATAACTATTGGCTTGAAATATGAGCAGCTGGAAAGCACCACTGGCAGAGCCCCGTGTGATGTTGGTAGGAGACAGTTGTACAGACACATGTCCTCAAGAACAGATCGATTTGAATGCAGAGGTACAGAGAGAATGGGAAGCTCAGACACAACTGTTCTAGAGGAGAGACTCTTGGTTGCCAACGTTTATTACTCCTTCTACCTTCCTAATGGAATCCAGATTTTCTTCAGTCTCTACAGACCCCAGGTGACTCAAGAGAAGCTGACTTCGCCAATGATTGGCTCAGGAGCCCAGGCTGAAGCAATGAGCACTCAGATTTCTCCCAGTAACTGTTTTGCTCCAGGGACAGGCTCATGACCTATATTGACCCAATCAGGATGAAGGCTAGGGCTAATATTCTATAATTAAGGGAGAGATTTCCTCTCTCTACTATGGACCTTACAGAAGAAAGTCTGCTGCCCCAGCACTAATAGCAGTCATATTACGTCCATGCAAAAATCCACCTGGAAAAAAATGCAGTTACATGTGTATTGTGAAGGGTCTGATAGTTTACCACATTTGCAAGCTAAAAAATTAGACTGCCACAGCTTCATGGGTACTGGAAGAAAACGCATGTCTCCTGGCTCAGAGACAAAGGACTTTATACTCATGGCATGGCAAATAACATGAGCATCAGCATATTTAGATCTGGTCCCTGAGCCAGATTCCTTCAGGGTGATGCAGAAAGGGCCACAGGATACGTGTGCACACCAGGAATTTTGAGCTTAGGGTACTTACGTCTTTTGTAATGGACAATTCACATGCCTGTCCTCATCTCCAGAGGGAGACACTATTTCTGTCTCCCAAGGCCACTTACTATACAGACATCCTTGTAAACATAATCCAGAATAGAGACAGTGCCTCTGCTTGCAAGATGTGCAGAAATGCCAAAGACCCTTGCTGAATTAACTCCTTATTAAAAGCTGGCACAGAAAAGGGGGTGCCAAGAAAACAGCTGAAGAACAGAGCTGGAACCCTAATTGTGCTCTGATTATAGCTCACTATACCTCCTGGCTTTCTATAAAATGAGATAACAAATTTCCCTTTTGCTTAAGGTAGTTTGAGAAAAAAAGATTTCTTTGACTCACACCTGAAATATAGTGACTGGTAAAGCAACCAGTAGTCTGAATTCTCTAGGGGTCTCCAGGATTCTTAACTCTTTAAAGAGAACTGATTTCAGCCACTAAAGAGGGTATTTATTAAGTTGTATGTGTCTTTGAGAGGGAGAATTGTCTCTGATCTCTAGTTGGATTATTTGATGCCCCAGTCAACAATATTGTGATTAAATCCAAAGGGTGATTTTATCAGAAGGTGAAAGTTGAGGTCACCACTATGATTTCTCAACTTACAATCCTATGATCAAGTCATATAAGATGTTATCCGAAGGCTAAGGTATCAGAATCCCTCTGAAAATGACTTTCAGCTTTTTAGACATTGAGTCTTTCCACTGATCATGGCTATCACACCATCAGAGAGCTTATTAAGCCATTCATATCAGATTGCTGCTTGAGAGAATATTTCTCCCTGTCTAAGCATGAGGTTGTATACTTAAGAATACGAGGGCTTCCCAGGTGGCGCAGTGGTTGAGAGTCCGCCTGCCGATGCAGGGGACACGGGTTCGTGCCCCGGTCCGGGACGATCCCACATGCCGCGGAGCGGCTGGGCCCGTGAGCCATGGCCACTGAGCCTGCGCGTCCGGAGCTTGTGCTCCGCAACGGGAGAGGCCACAACAGTGAGAGGCCCACGTACCGCAAAAAAAAAAAAAAAAAAAAAAAAAAAAAAAAATTGATATTAGACCATGAGAGTGTCCCTGAAACAGGATCCATGAAGTTTAACAGAGCAGGAAGTTCCTCCCGGTACTACTGAAGGATGGCTATCTTGGAACTGGTCTATCACAGTGGGAAAAAGAGACCATTGGGTGGTACGTGACCTCACATTCTAGAAGATTCTCAAATTTATAACCACAGTCACAGAGATAGGCTACCAAGTTGGAAAGAAAAAGCCAATGAGCTTATGAATGTAAATGTGTGCCCCATTACTGAACCATACTGCCTATAAAGCCTTATAAGTGATTATTTTTATTATTTCTGTATTTATCTTATCAGCACAATCAGAAATGATTACACTGGTGATGGTGGTGGTGGTGGTGGTGGTGTGTGTGTGTGTGTGTGTTAAAGGCCCTAATTTATTAAGGGTACCTAGTAAAAATACGTTATAATTATATACCTATTTTAGAATTTATACATTTTAAAATACAGTTGGAGCCTCAAAAATCAGAGGGGGACGGCCTGTCTGTTGGAGAGGCCTCACTTGTAATGACTATGTAAAAGCACTTTGTAAACTGTAGAAACTCCTACACATGTTCCCTATTATCTAGCTCATCTGTCATTCAGGCCGCTGGAGGGGTATAGGGACCAACACTCGTGGGCGGGCGGGCCTGCAGGGTCCCTCGAGAGCAAGGTCAGCTCGTGGTATGAGAAACGCTCACTTCGGCTCGCCTGTGGCCCTGAACTTCAGAAGATATTTCAGGGGTTCGTCTTCTCTCCCACCACCCCCAGGAAACTTGTTTCACTGAAGACTCCAAGCCCAAGCACTTCGCTGGGGAAGGAGGGCATTGCTCAGCAGTGGGCATTTATTCTTTGCAAAGTGCCAGGGGGAATCACGGGCACCTCAGGCTCTTCCCTCCTGCTGTTCATACCATAACATGCTACCCTCTTCAAATGGTATTACTAGTGCATAGCAGCTGGAGGGGGAGGTACGGCAAGAATGTCTTTCCCCACAGTAAATGAGAAGCACTGGCATAAAAACTCTGTTTAAAGGTATTCGTCCTACACACTGCTCACTGGGTAATTTTTTAAATCAGCTTTTAAGAATCGACGTGGCGAAGTCAGACCACTCTGACTTGATGATATTGTCGCCATTAGAACTGAGATGCATCTCAAAGAATCTGTCTCTACTTTTCTCTTCTCACCTAAAACCCCTTTCTCTCTGCCAAGCTTTTCCAGAGAGGACGTTTTACTCTGGCATTCTATAAACTTCTAAAAGAGTAGGTGAATGTGAAATGTCGAGAGGATCTAACTCAGCAGCAGAGTTGCTTAGTAGAGGTGCCATCACAGTGGTGGAATTACCTCATTTAGAAAAAATGCTTTATTCTGTGAAGCTCCTTTGTCATCTAAGAAGGGAGGAAAAAGGAAGGACGGCCAAGGCTCGGAACAAATTTAAGTAGCAGCCAGGATTTTGCAAGATATTTTCAATTGGATTTGGAAAGAGAAAGAAGAAGTATTTTAAATGATTCTTATGTAGGGCTTCATGTTAATAAGGATCCTAAGTGTATGGTTATGGGAAGGGTTTGGTCTGGGAGGAATGTGATCCTGAACTGAAATTAATGGGACAGGCAGTTAGCCTGGTTAGGATGTAGAGTGGAAAGAATGCCTTAAGGATCTTATCAAGCCCTAGTTCCTCTCACACTTGGCTATGTGAACTCAGGCCAGACACTTAACCTCTCTGGACCTTGGTTTTCTCATCTAGATCATAATATCCTCTTATAGGATTATTAGAAGAGATTTAAATAAAATAAATGTACATTACCTTACAAAGAGGTATGAGCCACACAAACATTAGCTCTCATTTGCTCTTTATGATGCATGGGAGAGTCACAAGATGAGTAGGTCTCTCTTCCCATGTAGGCTATCCCATAAGCAGGCGGCCTGCTGAAAGACAGGTCAGCCAGTGCCTGCAAAGAGGCCTCTGAAAATTGTGCTATTAACTGTAGATACCAAAGGGTCACATTGCTAAACTTCCACCTCCTTCCAGGGAGGGAAAGATGAGAAGTTGGGTGCTTACCCCAGTGAAAAATCCAACTTGTCAATACAAACATGAGCTTGGGGTGAATTGTTGCCTTTAAGACCCCAAGCTTTCTTCTTTTTGATTCCTGCTAACAGAGGTCCTTGTATCTCTTTAAAAATAATGGAGTGGTAAGAGGAGGCTTGTGGCTGTGGAGAACTGGGAGCTCTAAGCCGTGTCCCCAGAGGGGTTTATTCCCAGTATTGGGAAAGGAGCAACCTTGGAGTGGCTGCCCACCACCTCTGTGCTGACCCTGGGTAAGTGAAGAGGTGCCAGTGATTAGAATGTGATTAGAATTCACCTGCCGAGGCCAGGTGTAAGCATAGTGAAGTCAAAACCATTAAGACTGTCACTTCCACTCTTACTGGGCTCCAGTACTTGAACAAAATCATATTTTAGGAAATTGACATTTACATTAAAGTAGTTATGAGGCTGTTACTGAAATCATGGTATATAGGGGATCAAAGACAAAGAATGTCAGAATGTATTAATAAGAATAGTAGAACATTTCCATAATATTATTATTAATAATAAAACATTTGTATGACATTTTACAGGTTATAAACCTTCACAAATTATTCCATTTAATTTACAGCATTTCCCTGCAAATTGAGGAATTTTTGTCATTTGAAGGGATATGGAGGCTCAGAGGTTACACTGTATGGCCAGATCACACAGCAGATGGTGAGGCAGAAATTTACAGACAGGGCTTGAAGTGCCACATTTAAACCTCTTCTTTTCACCATATCATAAATGAAAATTTCACAGGAGAGCAAGGCCTAGAATATGCATGTGCTTCATAGAAACATTTTCAGGTATTTTAACTTTTGAATCACTTATGTGATGCCAGGAAGTTTTTTTTAAATCTTATTAATAAATGCAAAAATTAAAGCCTTCTTAGAATCAGTATTATGAGAAAACCAGAACCTGTTAGGAAATTAGTTATGATATGGAATGTGGATATTAAAATGCCATAAACCTCATTAAAACTCTAAACATGTAACTAGAATTTTTACTGAGTTCATAAAAATTAATATTGGATACAACATCTTTTGTAAATCCTTGTGGTTCATGTTCAATTACCTGGTTACTTAGTAACCAAGTAATCCAGTAATCAAGGAGTCAAGCCATAGATTAAATAGTCCCCAGCCAGGCAATAAAAAGGTCCCTGAGTACAGATTTGCAGAATTATGGCTTATTGTGTTAATCATCTCCCCATGTCTGTGGCTAACCTTCCAAGGATGGTGCCGGCGAGTGTGTGGTATTCTATAGCCCAGCCATGGCTCTTGCTATTTTGTTATAGTACCTGCTTTTAAAAGAGGAAATTAAACCACAGAGCACACTGTGGCTTAAACTCACTGAAGGAAATGAGAGAGGCTGAGCACACACCAAGCTGGGTTTGGGGATTCTGGGGGAAATCCAGACTTGGGGTGTGAATTTGCACAAGCGCTGGTGAATTAGTGTTTCTCTGGTGGGGTTTTAAGACTGGATTCACAGCTGATTCTTGAAGAGGTCCCTCACATAAATGACAACACTCCGCAATGATTCAAAGTTTCATTCAACAGATATTTGTTGGGCCCTACTGTGTTCCAGGCACTGTGCTAGGCATGGGCAAAGCAGTGTTAAGCAAGACATACTCAGTCCACGCCCTCAAAGAGCTCACCCTATAGGAAGAAGAGAGCCATTAATCAAATAATCACTTAAGTAAATACATAACAATAAATATATAACTGTGATCACTACTCTGCAGTAAGAGTAGAGGATGCTGCAAGAGTGGCCAACCCGGAGATTGAATCTAATTAGTGGGGGACAGCTATGGCAAAATTTCCCCCAACAAATGATATGACATGTGAACAGAGTGGGACATCTGATAGATGAGGAAGAATTAACCAGGGAAATGCAGGTTGGGAAAGGGAACAAGCTGAGAAGAGCATTTCAAGAAGAGAAAGAAGCACATGCAAAGGCCCTGGGGCAGGGGGGGAAGCATGGTATTTTCAAGCAATAGAAAGAAATCTAGCATGACTGAGTGCTATCAAGGCTGGCAGGAAGGCACGGGAATCACTGTTCTTCAAACCAATGCGTGTGTTTTGCAAGAAACAGAGAGGATTGGGAAAATGGAGTGTTGTTGATTGTGGGAAGGCTGACTTCCCACACAGAAACAAATTCATTCTTTTTTTTTCCATATTCTTTTTTAAAAAAATTTTGTTGGAGTATAGTTGATTTACAATGTTGTGTTAGTTTCAGTTGTACAGCAAAGTGAATCAGTTATAATACACATATATCCACTCTTTTTTAGATTCTTTTCCCATATAGGCCATTACAGAGCCTTGAGTAGAGTTCCCTGTGCTATGCAGTAAGTTCTTATTAGTTATCTGTTTTATATATAGTAGTGTGTATATGTCAATCCCAATCTCCCAATTTATCCCTCCCCTACCCTTATCCCCTGGTAACCATAAGTTTGCTTTCTACATCTGTAACTCTATTTCTGTGTTGTAAATAAGTTCATTTGTACCCTCTTTTTAAGATTCCACATATAAGTGATATATTTGTCTTTCTCTGAAACTCATTATTTTTTGTTTGATTTTTACTCTCTGAGGCTCACTGATCTTAGTTATAAGCTCAGTCTTTATAATTCCATCCTGCCCAGCTTCAGTGTTCCCAGAATCTCTCACTGAGTTGAGAGTGAATGGTGTGTGCGTGGAGTGACCAAATCATCAAAATTTCCATAGAAATAAGCATTAACTAACTCCTAGATATTTTGTTGGCTCTTAAGAGAAGATAGCCTCTAAACAAAAGCAGATTTCCTTTCCTGTCAGGATTTGTACCTACTCTGGATGTCTTTATCTTGGTTCGGAATCTTGGACTGTTTCTTGTAGTTGAATAGTGACTGCAGTGCAACCTGCAATTGGGTCCTGCTGCTTTGAATTGCAGAAGCCTAAGTTTGGCAGCAAGAATGCCACAAACCTCACGGTGGATACAGAAAACGTGAGGTCATAGTCATAGTCTTTGTACTGAAAATGCTAACCTAGAAGTCTCACTGACAGACTGACATCCAAAAATAGTAGATGGAGTGAAGAAGAGGCTGGTCAGATGCTAAGCTCACCCTGAGTAACCAGGGAATTTCAAAGAATTTTTCCCACAATCCATTTTTAAGTTCACATGTTAGGGTTTGGTTATCCTTTTGATAGCTTACTTTTGCAATAGTATAATGCCTGGACTACTGATTCCAGCGACTAGAATTAAATATCTTCCAAAAAACATCCTTTTGCTTTCCCATAATCTGTCATGAATTCTGTTTCAAAATCTGCATGCAAGAGTTGGGAAGATCTAGCCACTGTCTCCTCGGTCAACAGGCAGGCAGCTGCGTTATGTTCATAGATGCAGCTTCTTTTATGTGCACAGGACTGTGGCCAATCCAGAGGTGAACCACAAGTCCTGACCCTCCAGGTGATCACAGCTGTTAGAGAGATTTGGATATGTAACCCCAATATAAGGCAGACGTGTGATAACAGAACTTCAAATCAAGTAGAGGCAGAATCCAAGTGAGGAAATGAGTCATTCCCACTGGATCAACTGAGGACGGCCTTCATGGTGTAGTGCACTTGGGCCAGAGCCTGGAAGAGGTACGAGAAGATGAAAAAGGAAGGCATCCCTCAAGGTGGAGATGGAATGAGCAAATACAGAGATAAAAGCAACGACCATGAACCATCTAGTGAGAAATGGACGTGAGTGAGAAGAGACAGTTGTGTGACAGCTTACTGCCCCTCCTCCATCACTTGCCATTACTGTTCCTTTTCTTAGAGCAACAGGCAGTAACACACACACACACACACACACACACACACACACACTTTCATTGTAGTTCTGAGCAGACTAGCTGATCACCAAGTAGAATGGTAAAATGTAAGAACCAAGAAACTTGGTTCTAGTTTTACCCCTGCTATGAAGGAGCTGGGTGAACTTTGGAAAGATACCTTCACCTCTGAGCCAGGAAACTGAACATATGGATAAGATCTCTTCCAGCTCAGAATGTTCTGATTTTTGAGAGATGGAGCCAACAGTAGAACAATGTTTGTTTTCCAATGGAATGAGGATAAGGAAAGGTAAGTCTCTTGGACACTGCCTAGAAAAACATGAAAGAAACAAGTACGGGAAAAAATATATATCCATATATAATTAAGTAGAGATTTGTCTGGAGCCAGATTATATCGTAGGAGAAGGCATGACAATTTCTTGAGGCACTGCAATATAGCTGAAGAAACTTTTAGACCTACTTGTTTCTAATTCTATCTCTGACATTTAGCAGCTGAATATTTCTTAGGTGATTTAACTTTGCTGAGACACAGTTTCTTCGTCCATAAAGTGGGAATGCTTATCGTACTCACTCTTTTCAATTAATAAGTATTAAGCATCTCTCAAATAATCAGGGTTGGGCATAAAATAGGCATTGGAGGCAAAGCATTTTTTATAAATAATTATTTGGTAATACAGATATGGTGTCAGATCTCACAGAGCCTACAGTCGAATGGCCTTTAAAGACAGGTGGACATGCAAGTGCTGTGAATGTTGGGACAGGGAAGTATTTCAATAGGGAACTCAGGAGCAGTTATGGAAAAATAGGAAGGATCTATCCCAGCCTGAGGTCACGGAAGGCTTCCTGAGGCGAGTGAGCCCTGAAGAATGGGGCATTGAGGGAAACAGCTGGGATGCAAAAAAATGTTCCCAGTAGAGGAAATTGATTCGTTTAAGGAAAAAAATATAGATTCTGTGTGTCAAGTGCCTAACAGAGTGCCAAATAGATAAAAAGACTCAATAGACAATAGCTACCAAGGATGTTGTTACTTTCCTGATTTGGGGAGCAATTCACTTCACCTTGATGGCAGCCTTTTACAGCCAGTTTGTACCTGTGATACACGTCAGCCTGCGTGGATTGTCTATGGTATTAAATAGAGGAGGAAAGCTTCCTGTATTTGTGCTGGTGGCGTAGAACCAAGCAGAAGTTTGCCCGAGTCTGACAGAGATGAATGTGTGAGGCTCTGTCCTCCTGCTCTGCAGAAATGCGGGTGATCTCAGGTCTCCTTCGTTGTCACAGAGCTAGGAAAATGCTCTCCGTTTAACTGGAATATGTAAAAATTCAAATCTTGGCCTCATAAATGTGAGTAAACAGTTTAATGACTTGCTTTAACTAGAAAGTAATCAAATATAAATGCAGGTATGCTTCTCATTTGCATCTTTTTTCATGTGGGTGAATAAAAATAAAAATGCCCTAGGCGTGATATTGGCTAGATGAACTTGTCTTTGGGATTTTTGTTATAAAATACAAAGCCGTGGTGATTTTCCATGCTGTTCTCATCAGCTCTCATTTCCAAAAAGGCAGAGAGCCTTTCATAGATTTTGCTGTCACAGGACCTGCCTTTGACTTTACCACTAACGAGAACCTTGTGGGAGTGATTTAACTTATGTAAGCCTGTTTCCTCATCTGTTAAAAAGGGATACTAATATCTACCTAATATTTTAAACACATAAGTATTCAGTTGAACTCTCTAGTAGAATCTCAAGACTAGTTAGTACAGTGCCTGGCATACAGTAAAAGCTAAACAAGTGTTAGTTTCTCTTCCCTCACTAGGGGTTACCTTCCTGTTTCCATCTTCTTCTAGAAACACGAATTGGTTCAGCTAACCTTGATTATGGTCTGAAATGACACACATATATTTAAGAATTTGTATGTTAGTACATATACATATTCATCTAAGGATATGTATATCAATATGCATATTAATACATATATTCATCTCAGAATATGCATATCAATATCTGTATGAGTACATATACATATTCCTAGATGCAAAATTGGATTATGTACATAGATCAAGGCTTCCATTTCTCAAACATAAATTGAAAACGATGGCCTGGATGGTCTCCAAGGCTTCCAATAATTCCAAAATTCTTGGTTCAAATATCAGATGGCCTGAACTAGTTGTGTCATCAATAGTCTCAACAGGGAGAGAACCACCTTTTGCTTAGAAGTCATCTTGGAGGTAAAGGCATTCCAGAAACCACTTTTTTGGACCACATTGAGACCCATTTCTGCGGGATCAAATTGAGAAGTCGACAACATTCAATACTCTGAACTTTGTCTTTCACTTGGGGGTTCTGCACACCGTCAGCCCTCCACCCTCCTGGCAGTTCTAAGATGACATTTCTTATGTGCCACTATCTTCCAAAATCACAGTCTTCATAAAGGTCAGTGTTTATTGTCACTGGATGTCCGCCTAATTTTTTCCTTCAGCTAAACTTTTCACCTGGACTATTGCTATATTCTCTTAACTGGCTTTTGGTCTTACCTTTCTCTAATTCATTCTATCATCCACTGCCCATACAGCCTGTATTCTCTATTGCTCAAAATTTGTCCACGATGGCATACTTAGGGATAAATCTAATGAAAGGTGTCCAAGACCTCTACACTAAAAACTAAAATGCTGCTGAGAGGAAGTAAAGACTTAACTAAATAGAGAAATAGATTATGTTCATAGATAACTTCATAGATTATTATTCATTGATAATTATTATTATAGAGAGGCTTCATAGATAGTTCATACATCTTTACATCTATTACTAAGATGACAAGTCTCTATTGATCTGTAAATTCAACACAACCTCAATCAAAATTCCAGTAGACCTCTTAAAAATAGAAATTGACATGGGATTTCCATGGCGGTCCAGTGGTTATGACGCCATGCTTCCAATGCAGGGGGCCCAGGTTTGATCCCTGGTCAGGGAATTAAGATCCCACATGCCATGGGGAGTGGCCAGAATAAATAAATAAATTAAGTTAAAAAAAAAAAAGAAGTTGACAGACAAACTGATTCTAAAATTTATATGAAAATGCAAAGAACCTAGAACAACTAAAGACAGTTTGGAGGACTTTATCAGATTTCAAGAGTTACTCCAAATCTACTGTAATCAAGATAGTTTGATATTGACAAATATATAGACATAGAGATCAATGAAACAGAACAGAGACTTCAGATCTAGAACCACATGTATATGACCAATTGATTTTCATCAAAGTTTCTAAAGCAATTCAATGGAAAAAGGAAAGTCTTTTCAACAAATCATGCTGGAGCCATTGAATATCTCTTTGGGGGAAAAAAAATCAACCCTTATTTCACGCCATATATAAAAATTAACATAAAGCAGATCACAGACCTAAATGCAAAATGTAAAACTGTGAAACTTCCAGGAGAAGAATCTTTGAGACCTTGGGGGTAGACATGAGTTTCTTAGAATACAAGAAACACAAACCATAAAAGAAAAAGTTAATAAAATGGACTTTATAACAGTTAAAAACTTTCACTCTTCAACAGATACTAAAAGAATAAAAAGACAAGCCACCAACTGGCAGAAAATATTTGCAACACATATCAAACAATGGACTTGTATCCAGAATATATCAAGAACTCATCCAACTCAATGATAAGACAAAAAAACTATTTTTAAAAAATGGGCAAAAAGTTCAAACAGATACTTCATAAAAGAAAATAGAAGAATGGCCAATGAGCACATGGAAAGATGCTCTGCATCATTAGTTACTAGGGCATTTCCAATTAAAACCACAATAAGAAAGCACTACACACCCATGAAGGTGTATGTCTACTCAACATGAACGTTGAGTAGAACGTTGCACATGAGCGTTCACAGAAATTTATTTGTAATAGAAACTGGAATCAGTCCAAATGTCCAGGAACAGAGGTGAATGGATAAACAATAATACCCTGTGATAAACATAAACTATTGATTCATACAATGTGGATGGCTCTCAAAAACTCTAGTAGATGCAAACTCACCTATAGTGACAGAAAGCTGATCAGTGATTGCTGGGAGGCAGGGGTGGAAGGAGAGATGGATTAGGAAGGAGCATGAGAAAAGTTTCTTGTTTTGTTTTGTTTTGCGGTACGCGGGCCTCTCACCGTTGCGGCCTCTCCCGTTGTGGAGCACAGGCTCCGGACGCGCAGTTTCAGCGGCCATGGCTCACGGGCCCAGCCGCTCCGCGGCATGTGGGATCTTCCCAGACCGGGGCACGAACCCGTGTCCCCTGAATCGGCAGGTGGACTCTCAACCACTGTGCCACCAGGGAAGCCCCTGTACATCCATTTTATCTCAATAAAGTTGTAAAAGAATAACAAAAAACCGTCAGTGCACTCTTGTTACCTTTGGATTAAAATCTAGCTTTGCAAGCAGGTAATCAAGGCAAGGTTGTCTGTGATTTCTTCCCAATATACCTTTCCAGTCTCAGTTCCCATTTAATTGTTCCACACACTCTATAGTCTGGCTAAACTAGACTTCTAGCTTTTGTCTACACACAGCTGCCCTTCTACCATGTTTTATTTCTGCCTGAAATACACTTCCCCCTTTGTCTGCTTGTCCTGCTCCTATTTTGCCTTTGTGGCATGTGGCCAAGATTGCTCATTGCCTATCCCATATTCTTTCTCCCTTCTTCCTTATCAACGGAACTTCAACTCTGTTCAGTATACCCAGCTAAAAATGTGGAGACAACTGAAACCCTCAGACACTGTGGCGCGGTGGTAAGAATGTGGGCTTGCAGTCAGCCTGCCAGCCTCAGCCTCTTACCAGCTTTGTAGCCAGTAGCAGCCACTCAGCTCTGTCCCTCAGTTTCATCATCTGTTATATGGGTTAGATATAAATCCTTACCTCCGAGGGCTGGTGTATGGGAGGAATAATAGATGATGACTATAAAATGTATATAGGATGGGCCTCGTCTCCTGTTCACAGTGCCCCAGCTGGGGAGGCTAGTTGGAGAATTCCTTAGCAGACTAGCATTTACATTTCTCAAGTACATATGAATTTCCCAGTCATTTCAGGACCAATGAGCCGGCAATAATTTGAAGAACTCATCTTTGTGCATGAGACAGGGGTAATCCTTAAGCATTTTGTGTTCATGGTCTTCCCAGTTATGATTATTTTTCCAAATTGTTGTCTCACTTGACAGATTTCAAAAGCTGAAACATAGTACTCTTACCATTTCGCTGCATAATTTTAGAAAATCTATATCATGTCTGGTGCCTCAGTTTCTTCATCTGTAAAATGGGAATAAAAATAATTCTACCCACGCTGTCTCTCTGGCTTCAAGTCTTAGAACTTCACTTTCTTTGACATCCCCCCTTTTGGAGGCAGCATTTCTGTGACATGGTGTTTCGTGCTGTTAGGCTGTGAGCTCCGTGTCAGCTGGGCACTGGGGGACATGCCTTTCCTGTCCCCCCAGTGCCCCAAAACTGCCTGGTCCATAGGGGATGCTGGGTAAATATTTATTGCATCACTGAATGAACCTTGTTGAATAATCTGATTTGAAAGGAGAGAGAAAAACTAGAATGAAATACACCTGGTTCCGTTACCACTCAATTATTTACTCATTTGATCAATATTTATTGAGCAACTACTGTATTCCAGACACTGCTTAACCACTTGGTTTGTATTAGAAAATATGATTTCTGATCCACTCCGGCCTCAACCCTGCTTATACCTTAAGGAAGTAAATCTGTGATTTTTCTAGAGCTGGGCAGGTAAAAGCAATGATTCAGTTTTATAGCATCATGAAGAAGCCTTTTCAACCAGGTTCGGCCCAAATTTGCTTATACATGTTCCCCACTCAACCAAACGTGTAAAGCATGTTCTCTGAGCTTTTCTATGTGATCCAACCCTATATATTATATTACACTTATAAAATACCATGAAGCCCTTATGAATTAAAAGATAATTAGTGGTTCAACAGGCACAAGACATTAGGCTGAAAGTGTCAAAAATGTCATGAAAGACCATAAATCATGGTCTGCTTGCATTGATCCCTCATAGAGTTAGTTTTTAAATCATCTCTTTAACACCTTGTAAATGTACAAACAACTATAGACCCAAGGGAAACTTTAATATGTTTTTCGTACATATTTTAATTTCATCTCAAAGTGCTGGCTGCATAAAAATTAAGTCAGACTCACAAAAACTCATTGATTTCCTCGGGATAAAACCCATCTGTCCAAACTAATTTAGAGCCTTTTTGAAGCCATAAAGTTAGTCGTGCAACACTGAGGTCATTATGGGCATCCCGGGCTGGAGGAACTCTTGTGTAATTTTAAGAAGGCAATTTTGTTATATTTACTGTATTTAAATACGGTGCTACTTTTCAGGAACAAAAGGCTCACTGTGTCACTGTATTGAAAGTAAACCAGAAGCTGTGAAAAGCGAGATCTGTTCTTTTCCTTGTGATTAATGCACCTTTCTGCCAAAATTGAGACTTCTTAACTGAGCTCATTTAATACAAAGTAAACGAATTCTGCTCTTTGGATTTGATCCTCTGGCTAAACCCTATAGATAAGGCTCTAACAGTGAATAGCTTTTCATTCTAAACAAAGGATGTTTTGATAGAAAGGTCAACGCTAAGGTCTTTTATATTGTGATAACAGGAAAGGGAAATGACATATTAATGGCAACCCATGCCATGGTGGTCTGGGCTGGGGGGACACACAGGAGTAAAGACCATTCGGAAGTCAGAGAGGAGGTGATGGAGACAAGCGGGCTCCCAGACTTCTTTTTCAAACATCCTAATTCTGAGGACATTTTCTTTTATTACACACCAAGCACGGTGGATTGAAGAGGATCACAACACGACTTCTAGGAAACTGGAGCGTTGTGCTTGCCTTTTTCTCCATCCTGCCCTTTGGCACTAAGCCAGGCAGAATGTCACCTCCGAGACCAATGGTGGTAGTGGGTTTTTACGGCAATGCACGCTAAGTGTGCACTAAAGCAGTTGGATAGGATGAATAAACTGAAGTCCCTTCCGCATGGGGATGCGAAGGAGCTCCTTGCAAGCTCAGAGGCCTTTTCTTTGTCCTAGTGAGGCCTCTTGGCCAGCTTGGAGGCACTCTGCTCACTGCCCAGCCCTTCCCCAGCAGGCCGGGAGGGCAGCTTAAGGCACCTGTTTATGTTTCATTTCTTATTACTCGCTACTTATTTTTTCTCCACTTCACTAGGAAGGTTTCATAATAATCTAACTTGGGAGCTGGAAGCTTCTTGTACCTCATGGGGAAACGCTGGTTTTATTTTAGCGAGAACATCTCCATTCCCTTAAAAATCTCCTGCTGATTCAGGGGAAGAGCAGAGTTGAAAGGGGTGATGTGAGTTCTTGGACAAATTGGATGGTTTACTTTAACTCACTTTTTCCATTCATTTCTTCCACAAATATTTATTAAGCAGCCATAAGTTCTAAGTGCTAAGCTAGGTGTGAGAGATACAGATATGAATAAGTCAGTCAGTCCCTGCTCACGGTGCCAGAGAGAGGGATAGTCATGTAAACAGAGAAATCAGGTTGCATTTGGGCTGAGGGCAAAGCTTTCAGCATCCCTGCCTGGGTTGGTGGCTTCAAGCCACCGCATTTCCCCTTCAGGACACTGGCCAACTGACCCATACTGACAAGGGACGAGTCGTTTTGCATTTTTCATCCCAAGATTTGTGCAGAATGCTTTCTCTGTCTTATAGAAGAAGGGAAAGGAGAAACTAGAGTAGGTTAAATATTTCCAACAATTGGCTTAAAAAAAAATCAAAATTCAGTGTTTCCTAGAAGGACTGGCTGGTTCCACAGCGCCCCCTTCTGGTGGGTTGCCCTGGAGCTACAACCAATAAAACAGGAGGCAGGCGCTACTCTTTACTGGGTGTACATTATATGCATTGTTGAATCCTCTCTTCTGCTTCCTCTTCCTCTTTAGGGAAGCTTTGGTATCATCCCTGTTTTACAGATGAGGTTCAGTGACTTAAACAAGGTCATACATCCCATAGACACCAGGAGTCAGGAAACAGACCCAGGCCATCTGCTTCTTGGGTATGCTTAGCTACTCTGTTTTTCTCCTTTTACAGTTGATTAGTCAATCAGTTAACAGCATCTTGGGTGTTTTCACAGACTATAGGATGCTAGCGGAAACAGGAGCAAGCACAAGCTAGAGGGATCTAATTCAGCCAAGGACTCGTTGACGTAAAGCATGAAGCAATATAAACCCACAGGAACTCTTAAAACATAGCGGGGTTTGGTACAGATGGAGGAACAGAAAGATTTTATTTTGCCCCAAATATTCTGCTTGTCAAAGACAGTCACGTTACCCCCACTTACGTGAACGCCAGCATTTAGGTGCGCACGCTTCTAAACATGACTCTCATCCTTTGCTGTTTCCCTATGGAAATGTTAAATATTATATCGAGTTAGAAAAGAGAATCCTTTATTTTCCTCTATTGTAGAAGACAAGACAATAAAGTGTTTGCCTTTATCTCTATTGTCTAATCTTATTAGACAATGCTAATAATAGACATTGCGAAAAAGAAGTTTGCTTGAATGTACAGGGAGAAGCTTCCTGATTCTCCTGCAAGGAGAGAAGAGGCTGCAATGGGCACTCTGAAGCCCACCACCTTCCTCCCTGCTCATCAACTCCTCCCTAAGCCTGGCAGCTTCGAAGGCCAGCCAAAGCCCTTCCCTCCCTGCATTATTAATCCCCAGGTTGTTATAAACAGCATCTTACATTCAATGCAGTAAGTGCTTGAGGACTGTCTGTTCCTGTCAGTGGTTCCTCTGCAGAGTTTCAAAGCCCAGTGGGGCCTCATGCCTTTTGAGGATGGCATGTGGGATGAGGGTCTGCCTAGTGTCAGACAGGCCTGGGATTGAACCCAGTGCACAGACAGACCTGGGACTGAACCCCAGTCAGACCACATGTTTCTGGTGTGGTTTGGGACATATTCTTTTCCTCTCTGATCCTTTCAGTTTCCTCTTCTGTACAATAGGAACAATGATACCTACTTCAAGGCATTGTTGGGAGGATTAAATGTGGTAATGTATGCAAAGTACCTCTTACAGGACAAGTAGTATGTGACCTATAAAATAGCATTAAAATTCTCATCTCTCACAGAGATGATGACTTCTTAAAAATACACCGGGAATCTTTTAAATCAAGTCTGGCGATAGTTGGAAGAAAACCCACAAATAACAGCATCTTCAGTTATAGAAGCTTTTTCTCTCTAAAGTAGGAATTTGTGTAGGCTATTTAGGGCTGGTGTAGTGGCTTCTTTGGCCTCTCTTTGGAGATGAAAACTTTCTGGAAGTTTCTTCCACACTTCTACTTACAGCTCATTGGCCAGAACTTAACCAGATGGCCACACTTAGCTACAAGTAAAGCTACAAGTACACAGTTTTCCTAAACTGTGTTTTGAGGTAAGCGAAAAATCAAGTTTGGTTAATAAGGAAAAGGGAAAGAATGGTTATTTGTTAGGCAACTAGCTATTTCTGCCTTAGTCCTCTTCCAAGGCCAAAGTCAACAGGGAAATTATGAGAAATTAAAATTTGAAAATATCAGAATCTTTTGATACTAAAATGCTATTTTAGGTTTGTTAAAGTGGAATTAAACTAACGTGTTATTTCAAACAGCTGAATCGAATTTGGATATTTGAATTTAGGGAAGAACAGAAAAACTGGAAACTTTTAATACATTCAGAGGTTATATACTTATAATACGTGTACTTTTCTGTATGTGTATTTACCTCAGTAAAAAGCTTTTAAAATTTGGAATAAATAAAAGTCTTTTCTGAAAAAGATAACAATAAAATTAAGAAACGGCATTATTTAGATCTTGGCAAATCTTAGAGTGGTTATGTCATGCAAGAATTATTAAAATCAATATTATCAGTAAAGTAGCAATTTACTTTTTGCATGAAACTCATACTGTCTCCATTTTCCCAGACATAGATTGTTTTTTCTGTACTTTTGGATCATATTTGTCATATATATAACAATTTATCTGTGGTCAGAAAACAAAAATGCAGCTATTGAGCTATTGATATTATTTCATTTTGCATATAATAATAGTAATAGCACATATTATTCTTAAGTAACATGATAGTTTTCTCTGGGAAATGGTCTCTCCCTCTAGTTCCTTAAACTCTGAGATTTTAATATTATCCTAGGATATAATTTCAAAAGATTTTTTATTTTAGTAATATCTTCCATTTTCTTCAAAGAGAATTTCCTGTTTTGAAGAAAGAAAAGCCTGGAGAATGAGATAAAATGTAAACAGTCAGATCAGATAAGCTTCATGTACATTATAGGTCTTTATTTTGTTTTATGAACAATTTCTGTGAAAGAAGCAGGCCCTGAAATACGACCTGGTTATGAGTTGTGGTTAGAAGCAGGTTGCTGGGAGACTTCTGATTGACTTTGGATGATGTCATGGCCACAGCCAGGATACCTATAATACCTAGTTAATACATTGCATCTAACGGTTCTCCTAATTTTTAGGTATACATTTCATTTTGTAACTGCAAGAAAACACCCTAAGCAACACATTTCTGGGTAATTACTGCACTTTTCAAGCCCCTTGGGATCAGAGTATGAATTAGGAAAGCACTTCAACTCATAAAGAATTTCTCCTGTTGATAAATCTCTGTTGAGACCAGTGACTCGGGTAAATAAGATATAGGTTGGATTTGAAATTGTTTGCGGTTCTTTTAGAGACACACTAGGATAAGAGGGAAAGGGGACAATTTTGAAGATGCTCCAGAACTTCCCTAGGCCAAAGTAATGCAGAAAAAAGAGCATATATTTGAAAGCATAGAACTGATTCAGGTGTCTGTTTCATTCCTTTGTGGGGTAAAAGTCAAAGACGGATCTTAAAGTGAGGTGAGCAGAGGCCTCTGTGGACTGTAGGAGCTCATGTCCCTCCAACCCATTAAAAAATGGCTGCATTCTAAAATAAGGTGAATCAAAATTCCTTTGGTATTCACTAAGCCTTTCCAACCCAATCCAGAGAAAGTCAAACTCTGCATTACTATTTTTTATTTCTAAGAAATAAAATGTTCCTTACTGTTAACTTTTTGGACTCACCAAGACAATCTCCTAAACCCTTGAGGTCTCAACTCTCATGATGGCTGTCACCCCCTTTACCCCCCATTCCTTTCTTTTCACTTATTTGTTTGACCTATCTATGTGTTAAGTTGTTCAGGAAGAAGCATTTAACATCTAAAGTCCATTTCACTTTCTTTTTGCTTCAAAAAAAAATCTTGAAACATCATTTGTTTTTTCTTCATTAGAAAGAGGAAATGGTGTTTTATCAAAGGTAAATAGTCTTGAGCGCTGATGGGTTGGAGTTCTGTTCACCACTCAGAGACCGTGAAGTTTGATTAGGTACTAAACTTGGCACAGAGAATCCTTCATTCGTCCTGTCAGCCAAGTCACACCACTGGTCTCAACTTTTAGAAAGTTAATTACTTCCATGTTGCTCATGAAGCCTGCGGGCAGCTGCTTTATTTGACCACTGCTTGAGCAAATAATAATCAACTCTTCATCAAATTCAGTCAGAAGTAACAGACTCAGAACCTACCAACTGCCATTTTAAAACTGGATTTGAAGAAGAATGTCTTAAATAGCTGTGAGATGAAGTTTTACGGTTAGAAAATTAGAAGAACATTTTTTGTATTAGACACATATATTTGTATCAATTAAATCCATAAGTCCCTGAACTCTGGGGTTGTTTTGGGAACTAACCTAAGGAGAAGAGTTCCAATATAATTCACCTATATCCATAGATTTACCAACTAATACTATTTCAGTGTGTAGGTCACCATAACCGAGATTGTATAGACAACACATAATTTCCAAATTATAAACACCTAACTTACAAAGGCACCAATGTACTCATTTCTGTCTACACTGTACATTCATAAATTGTTCACACCTGAAAACAGAATCGCAGCGACACTGTCCTGGGTCAATCCTGCCACCTGGTGACTGGGGCAAGGAACCGTCTTTTACACTGCCTTCCATTCTAGCTCCTTTTTATTACCCCTCCTCACCCTCCCAATCAGGAATATCGCGCTCATGTTCTCATGCTACTTCTCCTCTGCCTTTCCAACATCACAGCATCTTCTTTTGACACATGCACACTTACCTTTCTGTCTTCTCACTCCATTTCTTCATCCCTACTGCCGTCCAGTGTTTGCCTGCGATCAATCCACCCTCTTCCTTTTTCCATCACTTTTTCTATTTTTGAGTCAAACGGTGACTTTCCTTATGGCTTATATGGCAAGAAGAGTGCATTCATGTATTCAACCACTGTTCAGTGTAGCAATGAACAAGATCGACACAGTCCTTTTACTCACGGAGCTTATGTTCTGCTGGGGGAAACCAACAAAAATGATATAAATATAATTGCAATGAAATTCTAGGTGGTGACAAGTGCTGTGAAGAAAAATAGGGCACAGTAAAGGCATGGAGAAGGATGAGAAACCACAGTAAAATACCATTTCACACCCACCAGGTTGCTTAAAATGTCCTACAACAGGTGTGTGTCAGCTACGATGTGGAGCAGTAATTCGTATCTACTGTCAGGATGAGTGTGAATGGGTGCCGCCACTTCGGTAAGCAGTTTGGAACAGTTAACCAAAGGCGATCATGCACCTGGCCCAGGATGCTGCCGCTCCAATCCTAGAGAAACTCTAGTCATGACCAGAACATGTACAAATATATTCGTAGGATCATTGTTCATAATAACAAGATCTGAAAAAATCCAAATGCTCACCCAGAGCAGAATGAATAAATAAAACTGTGGTATTGTCCTATAATAGAATATTAGCTGTAGTGAAAATAAATCAACTGCAGCCACACACATCAATGTGGATGATTCTCAAAGATATTACATTGAATGAAAAAGCAAATATAAAATGATTCTACTTACATAAAGGTCCAAAATAGGCAAGAACAAACAACGGAGTGTTTAAGAATACATGTACAGCTGTGATAATGAAAAAAAACTATGAAGAAAAGCATGGGCATTATTAACATAAACTTCATAAGTATGGCTAAATCTCAAGAAGGGAAAAACTCGTTTAGAGACCCACCGGGGCTTCCGAGCTGTAGCAATGTTTTATCTATCAGTTAGTACATCCCAAGATGTACTGGATTCATTCCATTTTGGTTACTAATTATTATTAAAAATACATATGTGCATTGTGGATACACTCTTTCATACGAGTATGGTACATTTCGTAGAAAAACATTTCTTGAAAAGTGACTAAAGAGTGCTGTGTCGCTAGGGATATGGGAAAAGGCTTCCCGAAGAAATGACGTTGAGCAGAGACCTGAATGATGTGGAGAGACGTGTCTAAAGAAGGCTTGAGGGGAACGTTTCCTAAAGAACATGGAAAAGTAAATGTAAAGACCCTGAGGCAAGTGAGTTTGGTGGTTTCCAGAACCAGGGAGAAAGTCTGTAAGACTAGAGAGACAGGGAGCAAGAGGGATTGTGAGATTTACACAAAAGGAAGGGGGCAAATTGTGTGGAATCGTAGGTTTAAGCTCAAGTGACACATCTGCCTAAAGAAAAGGAAGGTAATGTTGGTAAGAGAAATTAGGATTATGAAGAAACTCTCATATAATATTCACAAAAAGTTTACATGCTATACCTTGGCATTAGTGATAATATAAATGTGTTTGTGATAATATATATGTGCATATATATGTATAAAGTACACATGTATATGTGTTATGTTCATGGAAAAATAGCAGTTCCACCACCAGCAAACAATAACAGACAAAGGCTTGTAGGAAAACGAAATAATCCTACGCACCTCCCCTCCCATTCCACTCACCGTTCTACTCATCAAAGATAGCAACTTATGCCTCTATCTCTGGAGACTATGCTGTAACCACTCTTCCTTGGTCAATCAACTCTGGAAATTATCCCCTGTGCGTCTGTCATGGAAGACGCAAATTTAGCTCATGATCACACTTCATCCTTTCTTTTTTTGTTGTTTTTTTTGTTTGTTTTTGGTTTTTTTTGCGGTACGCGGGCCTCTCACTGCTGTGGCCTCTCCCGTTGCGGAGCACAGGCTCCGGATGCGCAGGCTCAGCGGCCATGGCTCACGGGCCCAGCCGCTCCGCGGCATGTGGGATCTTCCTGTACTGGGGCACGAACCCGCGTCCCCTGCATTGGCAGGTGGACTCTCAACCACTGCGCCACCAGGGAAGCCCTTCATCCTTTCTTTTACCCAGGGTTTGAAAATTCTATCACTGCAATATTAAATAATATTCTTAAATTTCTATTTCTTGTTCCAGGTACTTCAGACCATTCTCTCAAATCTCTGAGTTACACTATTAGGATATTTTGTTAATCATAGTTAAGTCTTTCAAGATTTGGCTATGGCTTGACTCTCAAGCCAGAAACATGATGTTCAGTAATATAACTATGTAAAAATTGTTTCCTGCAGAACAAGGAAGGAGATCTGAATTACATCTTCTTTTCTAGGGATTTAGTGTTGTGTCTCCTTTGCCACGCAAAAGAGAATGGTCTTAGCATCGAAGGCAAATGGACTTTTGTTGTTGTTGTTATCGTTATTATCAATGGCACAATGTCATGCCAAATTTGAAGTTCCACATACCTGCTTTCTGGTTGATTTAGTTGTGTTATTGTTGTTGCTGCTGCTGCTGTTATTTGTTTCTTTGTTATTTGAATATTGAGTTACTTTTATTTGGGGTAGTAGCCTGAAGAAGCATTTCCCCCACAATTCAATGTTAGATCTCATGTTTAAGTTCACACATTGAACCTGAGAGACCTTTTTAAACAAAATATTTCACAACTGGAAAAGAATATTTGCCATGTGAGGAGTCTAAGGCACAGAGAGGATTTTTTAGTAACTTGCCTAATGTCACACAACTAATAACTACTGTGTCTGTTTTGTACTAAGCAAAAGATCACTTGGTAAGCATGGAATCTTAGCAAACAGAAGTAAAACTCCCTGAGGCCATTTTATTTGGATCATGATCTATTCACTCATTCTTTTTTCAAACATTTTTAAAGCACCTACTATTTTCTGGGCACTGCCTAGACACTAGGCTTTACGACATGAATATAACACAGTTAATTGCCCTGCTGGGACTCAGTCTAGTGGAAAAGACAAATTTTAAAAAAAATTGCCATGAACCATAGTAGAAAATAATATTTAAAAAATTTTTGAAATAAAATAAAACATTCAAACAATGTGTCACCTAAAAATTGGCTCTCCAATCCAGGCCTTAAATTTCTTATCTGAAAAATGTGGAATAAGTGATGCCTTAGGTTCCTTTCAGCTTAAACAAGTGTAAGCAATATGTTCAGTATATGTTTAACTCTTCACTGTATCATAATTTGTCTTAGTTTCTTTCTATTACATGGGATCTACTCCATTCCTTTTCTTACTGACTTTCTTTTTGGAGCCTAATGACTTGATTTAAATCAAATAAGTTCTAGGCCTTCTGCACAGCTAATATCCTGGGATTTATTTCCATGGAACACCTTACTCAGAAAGGATGCATTTATGATAAACTTTCGGAATGTTCCCTAAACGTTTGGAAATATCATTTTGCCACTTAGGTTGAGATGATAGTTTGGCTAGATATAAAATTCTTGTTTAAAAAATAATTTATCTCTGAACTTTGAAAATATTGCTCCCCTGTCTTCTCCTTTTCACGGTCAGTAACAAAAAGTTAGATGTCATCAAATTTGGGTTCTTTGCAGGTGATCTAGTTTTTTTTTTTTTCTCTGTGTATGTAAGCTTTTAGGGTCTTTTATTTATCCATGTTGATCTAAAATTTCACAGTGATGTTTTGAGTGCGAGTCTTTTTTCACTGGATGGGCCTGTGTTGAAGACACATCTCCCTCTTCAGCTCTGTGCAAATTTTTAGATGATTTTTTCCCCCCACCTGGTTCCCTATATAGCATTGCTGTCCTCTCTCAAATCCCTGTTTGTATGATGCTACATTTAGCTGATTGAAATCCCATCTCTTTTTTTCTCTTTCTCTCATGTTTTCTGTGTTATAATCTCTCAGCTACTGATGGCCTTCTTTCTAGTGTCTTTATTGTAATATTAACCTAGTTGTCATTTTATGAACTATTGAGAAATTAGGAAATAAACATGCATATTATGTTTTCTTGAGTTTGAAGTTAAGATCTTACAAAATACTTTTTATATTCAATAATCTTAGATTTAGTCAAGTTGAAAAGGACCTATGACATTGCTTAATCCACATTTTTTCAGATGGGAAAATTGAACCCAAATGGGAGGGCCATGTTTTGGGAGACACACATTAAACTTAACACTGAACTTTAATGTTAAGTTTGATTTGGAAAAATTCTAAAAGTATTATTTTCTACTATGGTTCATGGCAGATAATCTTTTCCAGCTGTGAAATAATTTAATCAAAGAAGTCTTTGACCAAATTTGGTCTTTCAGGTCTGATGTGTAAACTTACATACCATTTCTAAGACTGATTTGTGGGGCAAATGCTTTCTAAGGGCATCCCTAAATTAACTTACACATGAAACTTTGACATATAACCTGCTTTTTAAAATTGAGATTACCTGTAGAGGAGAAGGCAATTTGAAATAGATAACATAGTTAAAAAAAAATAAAACAGTATAGTTGTTTTTGGAGATAGAAGTATAAAATTTGGTTTTATTCAAAAGCAGATGTTATATGATGCCAACTTTATATCCATGGTTTACAGTTTTATTCTTTGTGAGACAAGACTGCATCCCTTACCCTCAATGTACTGATTAGTAGACTACAACAGCCTGGCTGCTGATATGGGCTTTTCTTTATATTCAGCTTCTTTTGTCTTACACACACACACACACACACACACACACACACACACACACACAGCCAATTAAGGGAAGCTTCCCAGAGTGCCAATCAATAAGAGCAGATAAAACATCACTGAAAATGTCAGGAGGAGGAAAAAATTGTTTACTTAGACTCTCATGTAGAAAATTGCATATGATCAAAAGAAAAATGTTGGAAATCACCTTGCAAGGAATGGGGTGGGATATGGACCTCTGAGGGGCAGGCAAGAGCAACTAGTGTGTGCCAAAGAGACAGGATCCTGTTAAGTGAAGGGGTTTTGTGTTCCTGGATGCGTGTTCTTATTACCTCGTATTCGCACCATTGGTGAAAGAGAGATCCTTTGCCCTAACAACAGCCAGTACTGGACAGATAAGATTGACAATATTTTGTTAGTTGTGTATACTCACAGCCTGGGGAAGGGGGCCATCACATGCTATATAGGGCCTTATGAGGGTTGCACTGGGAGTAGAATGAAGCAACTGGGGGCTGTGGAAGACAAGGTTTGTAGTAATAAGAGGTTGGGGTGTCCCTTGGTTCCTGCAGGAAGATGTGCTTGGCTTGTTTGAATAATTTCACAGGCTAGCCAGGAAGTGAAGCCCATTAGGTTGGGGACCAGGTGGAACGTAGCTAGACTGATGAGAGAACTAGCTGGTTAGGGTCTTTTCTCATTGGGTGGGAAGCATGTCTGGTAAGAGCAGGGAACTCACAGATAAACCTTTGGGACCCTGTGAGACTTAAAGATATCAAGGCAGAAGTTAAACTTTAGGTCTCACAATACAGTGGGGATAACGAGCTAGGGCCAGAGCTTGGGACTATAGGAGAGATTGATCAGAATCACAAAGGTCCTGATTTTCCAACTTCTTCATTCATTCCTGAGCCCCTCCTCAAAATATGTTGAACATATGATTATGGACTGAACTGTGTCCCCTCAAATTCATATATTAAAGTGCTAACCACAGTGTGACTGTATTTGGAGATAGAGCCTTTATAGACGTAAAGTTAAATGAGGTCATAAGGGTGGGGCCCTGATCTAATGGAATTGGTATCTTGGTAAGAAGAGGAAGAGATATCAGGTGAAAGGCCATGTGAGAACACAATAAGAAGGTAACTTTCTACAAGCCAGGGAGTGAGGTCTCACAAGAAACCAATGCTGATAGCACCTTGATCTTGAACTTCCACCTTCCAGAACTATGTGAAAATAGATTTCTGTTGTTTAAGCTATCCAGTCTGTGGTATTTAGTGATAGCAGCTTGAGCAGACTGATACACATATAAAATAAAAATTGATTCAACAAGTAAAAAATTCTTAGCCACTGAGTCCTCATGTCTGAGTCTGGCCTATTCACAGACTCATAATATTGACCCTTTATAATCCTCATTTCTCTCTCCAGCATTCAGTAGTAAAGAGAAGATTAAATTTAAACTTCAAAGTGGTTTTAAAAAAACTGGAAGATAACGACAACAGCAATGAAAATGCCCACTTTCAGGTCCCTCTCTCCAGTGTGCTAAAACATAAATCCTTCTTACTAATAAGATAACCTTGGATGATTCAGGCTCCCTCACTCAGCCTCAGTTTCCCCAGTTGCAAAGTAAGAGGGTCATATTGATAGATTTTTCATAAATTTCCTTTCAGCTGTAATATTCCATGGCTCCAAGACAATAGTTGTTTTGCTCCTGTAGGTCTTACCTAATTCCATTTGCTAATAGTCTAATTTATAATTTTGAATAATATAGCAATAGCAATTAGCACATATTTAAGTTCATGGAGGCAGCTTCTCTATGAAGCACCCCTCTGGCTATAATTTCCATATGCACATTTGCCGCAATTGCTTCTCTCTGTAATACTGATTTTAACAACCTTATTCAGAAGATCATGCTTTCGAAATGCCAGGAGAGAACTAAATAAAGTCAAGGGTCAAAAGCATTACATGCTTCTGTATAAAATTAAAAGTTAGGGCTTCCCTGGTGGCACAGTGGTTGAGAGTCCGCCTGCCCATGCAGGCGACATGGGTTCGTGACCCAGTCCGGGAAGATCCCACGTGCCACTGAGCGGCTAGGCCAGTGAGCCACGGCCGCTGAGCCTGCGCCTCCGGAGCCTGTGCTCCGCAATGGGAGAGGCCACAACAGTGAGAGGCCTGCGTACTGCAAAAAAAAAAAAATTAAAAGTTAATTACTAGCTGCATCCAGGGTCCAGGACTATTTTTTTGGTTTTTTTTGCGGTACGCGGGCCTCTCACTGTTGCGGCTTCTCCCGTTGCGGAGCACAGGCTCCAGACGCGCAAGCTCAGCAGCCATGGCTCACGGGCCCAGCCGCTCCGCGGCATGTGAGATCTTCCCGGACCGGGGCACGAACCCATGTCCCCTGCATTGGCAGGCGGACTCTCAACCACTGTGCCACCAGGGAAGCCCGGTCCAGGACTATTTTAATTTTGGAGTCACTTGCCTGACTATTTAGAATCTATGTTTTAACTATAGCATTAGAGAGTCATCTGACTTACATTTGCTACAAAGGGAGAGTCAGTCATCGCCAAGCAGAAACTATGTGCCATGGCTTAGCTGACCTTTCTCCTTAACTGCCTGCTGTGTATAGTGAAATCATGATCACCGACTTGTTTGTTAAAGTCATCATAAAACTTTATGTGTTTTTTTAAATGCCCTTTAGCAAAATGCATTTCGGAAGAAGCATATAGGAACAAGGTTTCCTTCATTACATTAAAAGGCCTGACATTTGGTAACATTTATTTTCGGCAACAATTTAGGATAACATTAGAAAACCCAGTGGTCCAGGTGGTACCAGGGGCAGTGATAAGGTACCCCATGAAACTCCTGGAAATAAGCAAATGAGATTACTCTCTAGAAGGCCATGTTAAAAAAAATAAAATAAACATTTGAATGTGATGAGAAAGAAGGAAAATCACCTTGAAGAGACAGGGTGCTTCCCAGGCAACATTTCACTACATAAGGCCCAAGGAAATGTTTCTTTTTTTTTTTTTTTTTTTTTTTTTTTGTGGTATGCGGGCCTCTCACTGTTGTGGCCTCTCCCGTTGCGGGGCACAGGCTCCGGATGCGCAGGCTCAGCGGCCATGGCTCACGGGCCCAGCCGCTCCGCGGCATGTGGGATCTTCCCGGACCGGGGCACGAACCCGTATCCCCTGCATCGTCAGGCGGATTCTCAACCACTGCGCCACCAGGGAAGCCCAGGAAATGTTTCTTGAAGTATGTTCTATAGATCACTAATTCTGTGACTAGTGTAGTTGTTAGCCAAGAGAAAAAAAAAAAAAAAAAGATTTCTGCAGTCAAATAGATTAGAGATAGTACATTAAAATAATTTTTAAAAATTATAAAAAGGTTTCAGCCAAGGAGGACTTTTCAGGACATATGATAACACTCACTGAGGACCTCCAAGAGGGATCACTGGTAGCCACATTTCCCACACTGAATTTGGCCATGGATCACTCTTTTGTGAGGTCCTAGCAGGACTAATTTAACAACAACAACAAAAAGAGAACAAAACAAAACTTTGGGTAATCCTCTATTAACATGACTAAAGAAAGACTTTGTCAATCAAAACTATGGAAATTTCAAAAGGAGCATGAGAATCCATATTCCTTTGCTCTTTCAACCACTGGACAGTGGGCAGGGTGGCCTGGATCAAGTGTCTTGAGTGACCAGCTTCTCCCTTCTGCCTCCTACAATGGTGAGATGTAGACGATACGTCCTGCCTGCCCACCCCGCCACCCCATCCCACCCCCACCCCCCCACTGAATGGGGACAAGTTACCATGATGCCAAGTCCCCACCTGCACTGTTTATCACAAAGTCCAACCTTATCCTGGGTTCCCTCCATAAATATTCCTAGGAATCACTACAGGGTGAATTCTTTCATCTCACCCTCACCCTCACCAACTGTTTTTTTGGAATCATAGTGACTTGGTATTGACTTGGAGGCCTTTCTGCTTACTGTTCACATGTGGGCTTGGTGGAATCTAACAAATCATAGAACCCCTTAAACTCCTCTGAGAAGGACAAGGTCATTGCACCTGTAGTTGAGATGGAAGGATCCCTCTTGAGGCTGAATGTCACCCGAGGAAGAGCAGGAACACTAAAAATATGTTACTCTTTCAGGGGAGGTGCTCATGTTAATCAAATTTGCACAGACTAATGAATGCCAGACTGATGTTTATTACTTCAAATGGATAAAAGTTACTCTTGAACAACCAGGACACCCGTGAGGGTGCTTCTTAGCACATCCCCCCTGTAGAAAATCTGCACTGGAAACAAAATCAAATGAACCTTCGTTAGATGTCATTGAAGACCAAGTCATCTGAGTTAGATGCCTTCATCTTCAAACGGCTTATGGATAAGGCTGAAAACCACAAATATTTTGCCCTAGGATAAGGAATGAGGAACTTCTAGGCATTGACAGATGAGTATTCTTCTAGAGGAAGGAAGGCTCTCTAGGAAGAGGTAACCACATGGACAAAGTCAGAGAGGCATGAAAATATTGTAACAAGAGAAAAGCCTCAGTGGGGCTTGGAGCAAGATGGAGAGGGCTGCCATCTTCCTATTTTGCCATTCTCAGTCTTGCCCACAGACACCCAGTCAGACCTTATTCAGGGAAATATCTAGCCTTCTCTGCCCCACACTTTGTTGTTCTTTGAACACTGTGGAGTTTGCCAAGGTTTGAAGCCAGATCTTAAAACCCGTAAGTTCCCGGCTTTTTGACTAAGAAAACCTTTTGGTTCCTAAACCTACTATGTGCCCAACCTCGCCCACACTTCTGAGGAAACAAATAGAAATGCATCATGGGAATTGTTGAAGACAACACAGACTCTGAAATGATCCGTTATGACACACTATGGTGTATCATGATTCTATCATAGCTCAGAAGGGAGCCCAATCTCAAGGTATACATGAGTTAAAAGCAGGATGTGGGGTACTCACAGACTTTCTCCTACTGAAGAATAGTTATCAAAAATCATTCACAGTGAGAACACTCATTACTTTTATTCTGAAACTTGTCCCTAAGAGGCTTTTATCATGTTAATTGAATTATTTACCTCCATTTTTTTTTTTCCTCAACACCGTCTAATGTTTGTGCAGCCACATGGTCAAAATCACATCCAATAGGAGGAGCTGTCCAGAGATCATATCATGGGGATGGGTTTCTAGAATCCATCTGAATACCTACTCCCTCTCCTAAGAACAGCAAACCAAGAGGGACACTGATTCATGAACTCTTATGAGTAGCATTGTTTGAATGAGTGAATGAATGCATGAACAGACAGACAAACGGAAACATCTCTTCCAGACATGAATTTTCAAAGAATATAGGTGAAACTATCATGGAGATGTCAAAGATCTAACCAGCATATTCTAGACACAGACTGCATATTCAGCCAATTTCAGTTCATACCTTAAGTTTATGTTTAAGTTTATGTTTCCAAAAGCGTGCCCTAGTTGTGCAACACTCACTGTGGACACAGACTTAAAGCCTAGTTAATTCTCACCCACTAAGAACGTGGGTGCTGTGATTGTCTTCTAGTTCAGGCTCCTGGAGGAGACAGCTCTTTCTTACACCATAGAGGTAACTAGGCATTATACAGTCTTCCACCTGTTACCCCCAACAGCTCCAATAGCCCATCCCCGGCAATTGGAATTGCTTGTGAGGTATGCTGAGGAGCTGTATAATCAGAAATCAATGATCCAAATGGAGGTCTGTTGTTCTACAGCTGAGCTGGTGTAATATTACAATACCAATCCTAATGGAGTTAAATAGAATCCATCCAAATATTAGGATTCGGGGGTCAATGAGGACCGCAATGCCTCACTTCCCGGCAATTACCACTTATTACTGGGGCAGGCTTTCCCCCTGCTAGTCAACTTACTTCAATAAATGATATTAGGCGACCCTGCAGGGGCAGTCAATACAGCATTGTTTTATTGTCACAGCTTCATAGTCAGATCAATACCTCAGTCTTCTGAGATATAGGTGAGAACCTCTGAATATGACACTAATGAAATCATGTGTTTTTATGATTATGAAATTCTATATTTCATTCCCACTTCATTTTTAATGTCAACAAGGTTGTTAGTGGGGGTCTGTCATCTAAACTTTTGTGATCTTTATACTCAATGGGAACAGAAACATATTCCCAGAAGGAAAAATAAATGTTTCATGAAACAATTTTTTTAAATTTATTTTTTTAACATCTTTATTGGAGTATAATTGCTTTACAATGGTGTGTTTGTTTCTGCTGTATAACAAAGTGAATCCGCTATATGTATACATATGTCCCCATATCTCCTCCCTCTTGCATCTCCCTCCCACCCTTTCTATCCCACCCCTCTAGGGGGACACTAAAGCACCAAGCTGATCTCCCTGTGCTATGCGGCTGCTTCCCACTAGCTATCTATTTTACATTTGGTAGTGTATATATGTCAGTGCTACTCTCTCACTTCGTCCCAGCTTACCCTTTCCACTCCTCGTGTCCTCAAGTCCATTCCCTACGTCTGGGTCTTTATTCCTGTCCTGCCCCTAGTTTCATCAGAACCTTTGTGTTTTTTTTAGATTCCATATATATGTGTTAGCATACAGTATTTGTTTTTCTCTTTCTGACTTACCTCACTCTGTATGGCAGACTCTAGGTCCATCCAGCTCACTACAAATAACTCAATTTTGTTCCTTTTTATGGCTGAGTAATATTCCATTGTATATATGTGCCACATCTTTATCCACTCATCTGTTGATGGACACTTAGGTTGCTTCCATGTCCTGGCTACTGTAAATGGTGCTGCAATGAACATTGTGGTACATGACTCTTTTTGAATTATGGTTTTCTCAGGATATATGACCAGTAGTGGGATTGCTGGGTCATACAGTAGTTCTATTTTTAGTTTTTTAAGGAAATTCCATACTGTTCTCCATAGTGGCTGAATCAATTTACATTCCCACCAACAGTGCAAGAGGGTTCCCTTTTCTCCACACCCTCTCCAGCATTTACTGTTTGTAGATTTTTTGATGATGACCATTCTGACCCATGTGAGGTGATACCTCATTGTAGTTTTGATTTACATTTCTCTAATGATTAGTGATGTTGAGCATCCTTTCATGTGTTTGCTGGCAATCTGTATATCTTCTTTGGAGGAATGTCTATATAGGTCTTCTGCCCATTTTTGGATTGGGTTGTTTGCTTTTTGGATATTGAGCTGCATGAGCTGCTTGTATATTTTGGAGATTAATCCTTTGTCAGTTGCTTCATTTGCAAATATTTTCTCCCATTCTGAGGGTTGTCTTTTCGCCTTGTTTATGATTTCCTTTGCGGTGCAAAAGCTTTTAAGTTTCATTAGGTCCCATTTGTTTATTTTTCTTTTTTTTATTTCCCTTTCTCTAGGAGGTGGGTCAAAAAGGATCTTGCTTTATTCCATGTCATAGAGTGTTCTGCCTATGTTTTCCTCTAAGAGTTTTATAGTGTCTGGCCTTACATTTAGGTCTTTAATCCATTTTGAGTTTATTTTTGTGGATGGTGTGAGGGAGTGCTCTAATTGCATTCTTTTACATGTAGCTGTCCAGTTTTCCCAGCACCACTTATTGAAGAGGCTGTCTGTTCTCCACTGTATATTCTTGCCTGCTTTATCAAAGATAAGGTGACCATATGTGTGTGCGTTTATATCTGGGCTTTCTATTCTGTTCCATTGACCTATATTTCTGTTTTTGTGCCAGTACCATACTGTCTTGATTACTGTATCTTTGTAGTACAGTCTGAAGTCAGGGAGCCTGATCCCTCCAGCTCCATTTTTCTTTCTCAAGACTGCTTTGGGTATTTAGGGTCTTTTGTGTTTCCATACAAGTTGTGAAATTTTTTGTTCTAGTTCTGTGAAAAATGGCATAGGTAATCTGATAGCGTTTGCATTGAAACTGTAGATTGCTTTGGATAGTATAGTCATTTTCACAATGTTGATTCTTCCAATCCAAGAACATACTATACCTCTCCATCTGTTTGTATCATCTTTAATTTCCTTCATCAGTGTCTTATAGTTTTCTGCATACAGGTCTTTTGTCTCCTTAGGTAGGCTTATTCCTAGGTATTTTATTCTTTTTGTTGTAATGGTAAATGGGAGTGTTTCCTTATTTTCTCTTTCAGATTTTTTGCTGTTACTGTATAGGAATGTAAGAGATTTTTGTGCAATAATTTTGTATCCTGTTACTTTACCAAATTCATTGATTAGCTCTTGTAATTTTCTGGTAGCCTCTTTAGGATTCTTTTTTTTTTTTTTTTTTTTTTTTTTTTTAGGATTCTTTACGTATGGTATCATGTCATCTGCAAACAGTGACAGTTTTACTTATTATTTTCTGATTTGGCTTCCTTTTATTTCTTTTTCTTCTCTGATTTCTGTGGCTAAAACTTCCAACACTATTTTGAATAAAGTGGTGAGAGTGGGCAACCTTGTCTTGTTCCAGATCTTAGAGGAAATGGTTTCATTTTTTCAACATTGAGGACAATGTTGGCTGTGGGTTTGTCATATATGGCCTTTATTATATTGAGGTAAGTTCCCTCTCTGCCTACTTTCTGGAGGGTTTTTTATCATAAATCGGTGTTGAATTTTGTTGGAAGCTTTTCCTGCATCTATTGAGATTATCATATGGTTTTTATCCTTCAATTTGTTAATATGGTATATTGCATTGATTGATATGCATACATTGAAGAATCCTTGCACTCCTAGGATAAACCCCAATTGAGCGTGGTGTATGATCCTTTTAATATGCTGTTGGATTCTGTTTGCTAGTACTTTGTTGAGGATTTTTGCATCTATGTTCATCAGTGATATTGGCCTGTAGTTTTCTTTTTTTCTGACATCTTTGGTTTTGGAATCAGAGTGATGGTGGCCTTGTAGAATGAATTTGGGAATGTTCCTTCCTCTGCTATATTTTGGAAGAGTTTGAGAAGGATAGGTGTTAGCTCTTCTCTAGAATTCTCCTGTGAAGCCATCTGGTCCTGGGCTTGGGTTTGTTGGAAGATTTTTAATCACAGTTTCAATTTCAGTGCTTGTGATTGGTCTGTTCATATTTTCTATTTCTTCCTGGTTCAGTCTCAGAAGGTTGTGCTTTTCTAAATATTTGTTCATTTCTTCCAGGTTGTCCATTTTATTGGCATAGAGTTGCTTGTAGTAATCTCTCATGATCCTTCATATTTCTGCAGTGTCAGTTGTTACTCCTTTTTCATTTCTAATTCTATGGATTTGAGTCTTCTCCCTTTTTTTCTTGATGAGTCTGGCTAATGGTTTATCAATTTTGTTTATCTTCTCAAAGAACCAGCTTTTAGTTTTATTGATCTTTGCTACTGTTTCCTTCATTTCTTTTTCATTTATTTCTAATCTGATCTTTATGATTTCTTTCCTTCTGCTAACTTTTGGGATTTTTTTGTTCTTCTTTCTGTAATTGCTTTAGGTGTAAGGTTAGGTTGTTTATTTAAGATGTTTCTTGTTTCTTGAGGTAGGATCACATTGCTATAAACCTCCCTCTTAGAACTGCTTTTGCTGCATCTCATAGGTTTTGGGTCATCGCGTTTTCGTTGTCAGTTGTTTCTAGGTATTTTTTAATTTCCTCTTTGATTTCTTCAGTGATCTCTTGGTTATTTAGTAGTGTATTGTTTAGCCTCCATGTGTTTGTAATTTTTACTGTTTTTTTTCCTGTAATAGGTATCTAGTCTTACCATTGTGGTCAGAAAAGATACTTGATATGATTTAAGTTTTCTTAAATTTACCAAGGCTTGATCTGTGACCCAAGATATGATCTATCTTGGAGAATGTTCCATGAGCGATTGAGAAAAAAGTGTATTCTGTTGTTTTTGGATGGAATGTCCTCTAAATATCAATTAAGTCCATCTTTTTCATTGCGTTACTTAAAACTTGTGTTTCCTTAATGATTTTCGTTTTGGATGATCTGTCCATTGGTGAAAGTAGGGTGTTAAAGTCCCCAACAATTCTTGTGTTACTGTCAATTTCCCCTTTTATGGCTGGTAGCATTTGCCTTATGTATTGAAGTGCTCCTGTGTTGGATGCATAAATATTTACAATTGTTATTTCTTCTTCTTGGACTGATCCCTTGATCATTATGTAGTGTGTTCTTAGTCTTTTATAATAGTCTTTATTTTAAAGTCTATTTTGTCTGGTATGAATATTGCTACTCCAGCTTTCTTTTGATTTCCATTTGCATGGACTATCTTTTTCCACCTACTCACTTTCAGTCTGTATGTATCCCTAGGTCTGAAGTGGGTCTCTTGTAGACAGCATATATATGGGTCTTTTTTTGTATCCATTCAGCCAGTCTTTTTTTTGGTTGGAGAATTTAATCCATTTACATTTAAGGTAATTATCGATATGTATGTTCCTATTACCATTTTCATAATTGTTTGGGGTTTGTTTTTATAGGTCTTTTCCTTCTCATGTGTTTCCTGCCTAGAGAAGTTTCTTTAGCATTTGTTGTAAAGCTGGTTCGTTGGTGCTGAATTCTCTTGGCTTTTGCTTGTCTGTAAAGGTTTTAATTTCTCTATCAAATCTGAATGAGATCCTTGCTGGGTAGAGTAACCTTGGTTGTAGGTTTTTCCCTTTCATCTCTTTAAATATGTCCTGCCACTCTCTTCTGGCTTGCAGTGTTTCTGCTGAAAGGTCAGCTGTTAACCTTACGGGGATTCCCTTGTATGTTATTTGTTGCTTTTCCCTTGTGGCTTTTAATATTTTTTGTTTGTATTTAATTTTTAATAGCTTGATTAATATGTGTCTTGGCATGTTTCTGCTTGGATTTATCCTGTATGGGACTCTCTGCACTTCCTGGACTTAATTGACTATTTCCTTTCCCATGTTAGGGAAGTTTTCAACTATAATCTCTTCAGATATTTTCTCAGATCTTTTTATTTTCTCTTCTTCTTCTGGGACCCCTATAATTTGAATGTTGGTGCATTTAATGTTGTCCTAGAAGTCTCTGAGACTGTCCTCAATTCTTTTCATTCTTTTTGCTTTATTCTGCTCTGTAGTAGTGATTTCCACTATTTTCTCTTCCAGGTCACATATCTGTTCTTCTGTCTCACTTATTCTGCTATTGATTCCTTCTAGAGAATTTTAAATTTCATGTATTGTGTTGTTCATCATTGTTTTTTTGCTCTTTAGTTCTTCTAGGTCCTTGTTAAACATTTCTTGAATTTTCTCCATTCTATTTCCAAGATTTTGGATCATCTTTACTATTATTACTCTGAATTCTTTTTCAGATAGACTGCCTATTTCCCCTTCATTTGTTTGGTGTGGTGGGTTTTTACCTTGCTCCTTCATCTGCTGCATATTTCTCTGTCTTGTCATTTTGCTTAACTTACTGTGTTTGGGGTCTCCTTTTTGCAGGCTGCAGGTTCATATTTCCCATTGTTTTTGGTGTCTGCACCAGTGGGTGAGGTTGGTTCAGTGGGTTGTTTAGGCTGCCTGGTGGAGGGGACTGGTGCCTGTGTTCTGGTGGGTGGGGTTGATATCTTGTCTTTCTGGTGGGAAGGGCCGTGTCTGGTGGTGTGTTTTGGGGTGTTTGTGAACTTAGTATAATTTTAGGCAGCCTCTCTACTAATGGGTGGGGTTGTGTGTTCCTGTCTTGCAAGTTGTTTGGCATGGGGCATCTAGCACTGGAGCTTGCTTGTCGTTGAGTGGAGCTGGGTCTTAGCGTTGAGACAGAGATCTCTGGGAGAGCTCTCGCCGATTGATATTATGTGGGGCTCGAAGGTCTCTGGTGGTCCAATGTCTTGAAATCGGCTCTCCCACCTCAGAGGCTCAGGCCTGACACCAGACCAGAGCACCAAGACCCTGTCAGCCACATGGCTTGACCTCAGAGGTTGTAACTGGAGGAGAGGAGGAGGAGGATACACAGTCCAAACCTGAGCCCAGAGAGGCAACAGCAACAGCAGTAGACTACCTTGATGTGGCCAGGCCCAGCCCCTTGGACAAGAACCTTGAGGGCGACAGTGCTGATCTTGAGCCCCCACAGTAGCAGGAGGAGCTGGGCCCCCTGGCCGCTGAGGGGCCACAGATCGTAGCAAGAAAGCAGTGCCACTACCGTACCGCGTCCTCCCAGTTGCAGCTGCAGGAGGTGGAGAACGTTTTCCACCACACCCCGATACTTAGTTTTTTATGATTCTTCCTCTTCCCACCCACTCTGCCTGTTTCTCTGGGTTAATTATATGTATTTCCCCTGCTTTGGTTTTAAAGAAGAAATATAAGTAAATATCTAAGATTTCATAAATTTATGAGAGGGCAGCAGAAGGTTGTGATGAAGTGGTAGGATGATTCCACCATAATTCTCCTCCTTTCATTGGACCTTTCTTTTCTCATAATTACAGAGGGGATTGTATTTGAACGTCAGTTATAAACTGATGGCTTGTGGACCACACAACTCACAAATATATTGTGTGTGCCTAGAAACCTTTATTATTATTGTTGTTATTATTATTACTTTAATTCTTTTAGACAGGGCATGCACTTTCTGTTTCCCTCAGTCCTCACATTTATATTTCATACCTAGTTCCTGTGGTTTATTTGAGTATTCAACCTCTAGACAAAATGTTTATAGTGAAAAATTTATAATAATAATTTATAATAATAAAAATACCATAACTGTCATTTAATGAAATCTTGCTCTTAATTAGGCATAGTACAAACAATTTTGCCTATATCGCCATCACCTAATTTCATACTTGCAACAATCTGGTGGAGTGATATTATTATTTTTGTTTAATTTGCAGATGAAGAGACAAAGACCCAGAGGGTTGACATGACTTGCAGTGTGGTGACTCTTCCTCATAGCTAGAAGGGGGGGGGGGGCAGAGTTTAAATCCATGTCCAGTGAACTCCAGGATCCATATTCCTGATCATGGGTCATATTTTCTTTCAGTTTTAATTTTCTTTATGTCTAAATCTGATCCCATAGAACTGGAAACAGTGGCCCAGTTACTTTTGATGGATTGAATTAAGAGATATCCACACAACTGAGGGACAGGAGAGCTATAGGGGAAAGTCCAATCAATTTCAGGTCAGAGGTCTTGCATCCTGCCTCCTTTCTGTCCCTGCCTGTGGCTGAGAACCATTCTCTTAACCTACCTTTATCTCCATTTCTTCATCTGTAAAATGAGAGTCATCCCCCCTACGCTCTAGGTCTGTTGGGTGAATTAAATGGAAAAACACTAGTATATGTTCAGTCTATAACCAATGCTATGGCCAACTTCAGATTACTTTGAATTTTGATCTTGTTCAACTTTTAGATATTGCTGGTCCTCTTGCTATACTTTTTATTTTTTTATTTTTATTTTTTTTTTGCGGTACGCGGGCCTCTCACTGTTGTAGCCTCTTCTGTTGCGGAGCACAGGCTCCGGACGCGCAGGCTCAGCGGCCATGGCTCACGGGCCCAGCCGCTCCGCGGCATGTGGGATCTTCCCGGACCGGGGCACGAACCCGTGTCCCCTGCATCGGCAGGCGGACTCTCAACCACTGCACCACCAGGGAGCCCTATACTTTTTATTTTTGTTTAAATTTGTCCTGGTATCGCCCTGAGGATGACCCAGTGTTCATATCTGTGTAGCTGATACTAGTTCAAAGAATGTTATAGGGACTTCCCTGGTGGTGCAGGGGATAACCCTCCCAATGCAGGTTGCCTGGGTTCAATCCCTGTTCGGGGAACCAGATCCCACATGCATGCCACAACTGAGAGTTCGCATGCCACAACTAAGAAGCCTGCCTGCCTCAGCTAAGAAGCCCATGTGCTGCAACTAAGGAAGCCTGGAGCCGCAACTAAGGATCCCACTTGCCCCAACTAAGACCCAGTGCAACCACACAAATAAATTTTTTTAAAAATCAGAAAAACTTCAAAGAAATTTAAAAAAAGAATGTTATAAAAAACTCATTCTTAGATGGACACCTAAATTCCAGTGATTTAATGGGAGAGGCTTTATGAGACTTAAGGAATGGGTAGAGAGTTAGCTCTCTGCAGCATCTGGGTAAGTTTCTCTTTGGTCTGGGAGAAGCTTCTTGTGGTTGCAACAGCTTCTTACTCTCCTCTTTATCGAGGCGCTTCATGCCTATGAATGTAATAGCCCAGTCTGTGTAGCAGGTACCTATGCCTAAGCAAAAATATAGAGCCTTCACCCTGCTTGTTCTGGTTCTACACAAAGTTTTATTTCTAGGAAGGCAGTATAAGACAGTCGTTAAGAACCTGGTCTTTCCTACCGACAAACCTGGTTTAGAACTAGCATTTAGAATCCATGTGATTTAGACCTGTCACTGCAATCTCCCCGTCTCAGGTTCCTTGTCTGTAAAATGGAACAATAAGTAACATTTAGGTGAGGACTCAGTGTGAAGGGCTCACCACAATTTCTGACTCGTACATGTTAGTGCTCAATACACGTTCGCTGCTGTTTTATTTATATTATAATAAATAAGATATATCAATTAGATGAACAAACCATATACCAAAACATAAACATACTTTTTTAAAAGTACTGACAAAATACTAATCTTCATGTTCAATTCTTCATGACATTCGGGTCAGTGCATTCTGGTCTCTGTTCCCCCTCTGCCCCAGAAAAATGGTCTTCAGAGCTCACCAGTGCTTTTCTAAGCAGGACATGCAGGGACCATCTCTCAGCAAATCATCCCAAACTCCCCATGACGTTTCTCTGCCCTGATGTCCCAGAGTCCTTTTTGTGTTGCATCTCCCTTCTGACAGGTATGGTCCCTAGCACTGTATTAAAATGTTATGAATTCTTTGGAAATATTGTTCATTTGGCCAGTTTTGGCTCCAGTAGAATCCAAATGCCTTCAATGCAGGGTTTCTTAACCTCAGCACTTTCAAAGTTTGGACCAGAACATTCTTTTTCAGGGCAGTGACTGTTCTGTGCATTGTAGGATGTTTAACAACATCCCTAACCTATACTCACTAGATGCCACTATTATTCTCCCAGTGGTAACTGTCAGCAATGTCTCCAGACACTGCCAAATGTTTCCCAGGTTACCAAATAGGCCCTGTTGAGAACCATTGCTTTAGTGAAGCTCTTTGCTTAGACAGAATGAAAACTTTCCCTTAGCTAACAGCACTTGAGGAAAAATTTTCCCTATTTCTTTAGGTGGAACTTGGTTTTTAGGTGTTTTCTAAAATTTTATTTTAGTTTTTAGTAAATGAAGTGGGCATCAAGACTTGGAGGCTGCTTTTTAAATTTGGAATACAGAGGGGTTTGATTATGCCACAGACTGTTTTAATTGCAGAGTCAGTGAATATGCTCCATACAATTTATTGACTATGGATCCTGGAAGGAATCGCGGACACACCCGTAAATGACAAAAGCACGCCAGCCTCATAAACCCCAGGACCCTAGGAAGTCTGTTTGGGGTGACTTCATAGTGGGAACCTCAGAACGAGGCCCTGTCCCTCACCTCCAATATCTTTTCACACCGAAAGAGAATGTGCTGAGGATGGAAAGAGTAAGGCACAGAATGAGAAATCATAGGCCTCCTTACCCCTGTGCACACACATCCCACATCAAACAGCCTCCTCTAGAGCAAAAGAAATTTTCTTCTGGGGCAGAGGCACCCAGAAAGAAGACATGTGTGAAAACCATTCTGCTTTCCCCTGTACATCTCATCTCCTGCCTGGGAGAAGCTTACAGATGTAAATACTAACTCATTATCTAATTCTAGACTGAATAAACGGCCAGATACACAGATATAAATTACCCCTTTTACCTTCTCTGAGGGTGTTGAGAGGCAAACAGATTGCCCTCTTCTGTTCTCATTTTAAATGGGTCAGAGCATCGGTGGAACTAGATAATTCACTCCAATCCACTAGATGTAAGCACCTCGTAAATTTCATAATCAGCACTAGCATTTTCCTTTTCATAAGCAGTATGTCTTCAGCAGCGTTAATTACATGACTGGTAGTGGTCTCCCATTTTGAATCCCTGTTTTGGATGAAATATGGCCCAGCCCAGAGCAGTCCCCCTAAGCAGGGCCCTTTGCAACCACACATCAAAGGGTTTAGAAAGGCTATGTGTGAAATGTTATTTTGACCTTTAAAACTAATCCAGGAATGAAAATATACATATGGAGGGGCCTGTAGAACCCTTTTAATAGATCGGAAGCAGCACAATCCTTTAAGTCTTACCTTAAATAGTACTTCCTCTGGTTGGCCTCTCCTGAACTCCTTGACAGTGCCCTTTCCTGTACACACCTTCGACCATGTTCTTTGCTCCTATAGTGTCTCATCATTTTCCATCACAAATTAGCATGATGCATCATAATTATTTACTTACTGTCTGTCTTCCCCACATCTGTCTTATTTCTATCTATGTGACCCACAGAAGACACTTCAAAACTATTTGTTGAATGTTGAATGCATTGCCAGCTGAGGCAAAATTATAAAGTAGGCAGACTTTGTCATGTCAACCCGTCTACCTCCCCAGCAATGACAAAGCAGACAGAATGAATTTTGTTGTCTAGAAAGACCAGGGTATAAATCCTGATGTTAAGGACCTGGGCAGTTCACCTTCTCTGCTTCCGTGGCCACACTTGTAAAACAGAGAGGATGATGTCTAACACGTGACGTTGTCAGAAGGGATGTAAAGGCAGGGGGAGGCAGTGATGACCAGGGGCCAGGTCGACCAGTTAGTGGAATATGTCAGTCAGGGCTGAGAAGCAAAGAGTGGGGCTCCAGAATCAGCTTCACCACCTATCAGTCATGTGCCTTTTGGAGACTTGCTGCATCTCTCTATGTCTGTAAAATAGCAATAAGATGACCTCTTTCACAGGGTTATGAAATTTAGGTACAAAAGGGTTTTGGAAAAAAAATGAAAGTAGATATTAGTTGTTGTCATGTTTCCCATAGCCAAGACAATAGAGCCCAGGAAGACTAACAGATTCACTCATGATCAGTGTCTGAGCTAGAAACAGAATCGAGAAAAAGGTAAGGAGAAGGGAGCTGGAAATGGACTCCAAGCTATCTGCTGTGAGAGGGAAAAGGACACTGACTTCTTTCTCAGGGAACCCCCCAGAAACATCTCAGGAATCTGGGGGACTATGTAGCCTCTCTTAGAATAAGGCCCTTCTCACTTACTCAAACCCAAAGGACATGGAAGCTGGCTGGCCCCTCCTTTCTCCACCTGCAAGCTGTGGGAGGACTCTCATACTCTGCATGAGAGCTGACATGACCCGATTAAACACAGTTTTTAAAAGTCAGAAATGGGATTTACTAGCTCACAGAACTCAGAGACGATGAGGAAAGGTAAGAAACAACATCATGGGGTCCAGATACTGAACAGGGTGCTGGGTGATAGACCTCTTGGCCCTGTCCTCTGGGAGCTGGCTTCATTCTTGGGCTCGTCCTCCAGGAGGGGGCAAATGGTTGCTGACAGCTCCAGGCCTCTTCCCCCAGAACTAGAGTCACTGTCTGCAGAAGGCTTTCACTGACCCAGCGCTGGTCACAGGCCATCCCTGAACTGTTAGCCTGCTCACTGTGGTCCCTCACCCAGCTCTGGAGTCAGGGGGACGTGTTGGCAGTGAGGCAGGCTGGCACCTGGGAACCTTTGCTGCAGTGCTGCAACGCTTGCACCTGGACAAATGTCACCTCGAGCTACAAATTACAAAGAAACTCTATGGGACTAAAAATAACTGCATGCATGTGCAGTTGGGGCAAATTATAGACAAAAAGAGACAGAAAGACCAAAAAACCCAACTGCCAGTTCTGAAGAGGCGGGAGCAAAAACAGGGTGTCAGGAACAAAAACAGGGTACTGCGCATGCCCCCTGCACTCAACACCACCAGAGGGGTGGGCAAAACACCTAAGGCACCCCACCAACCTGACCCCTACCCTCACCCCATATAAGGAACCAGCTTGTCCCCACCTCGGGGAGCCAGCAAGGGAAACTGTTACTTGTTTTTGCTCCCCACTGCTGCATCAGGAGCCCCAGTAAAGCCTTGCCTGAATTTCTTGTCTGGCCTCTAGTCAATTTCTATTGATTGGGGAAGGCCAGGAGCCCTGGCCGATAGCAGCAGCAGCCCGCATTAGCATGTGGGCTCTGGGAAGAGGTAGGAGGTGAAGGGTGTTTCCTAGAGAGATTCTAGGAAGGCAAAAATAATAGACCCACTTCTCAGACAGAGACTTTAGAAGTTTATCACACATTATTTTCACACTCATGGTAAACTAGAAGCCTTAGAGCTAGCTCCACGATACCCCCTAAATCTCCATTTTGCTACTAAGGGCTTTTCCCATTGGATGGTGTTCATGACAAGAAACCACACTTTCTGGACCATGTTCTTTCTCAATATTCATCCCAGCAGCTCTTTGGGCTTTGATCTCTGCTAGGGGCTGAGGGCCCAGGAGCTTCTATTGACTGAGCCCCAGAAGCCGTATGAGACAGTCTGACTCGGGGGCTCCTGGTTTCCCTAGTTCTGGAATTAATTCACGTGCTGCTTGTGTTATGCAGACTCACCGATTGCGCTCAGTGTCACAAACTGTACTGAAACCTCTTCACACCTTTTAAAACTCGATTCACTTTTGATGCCATAAGAAAGACTGGGCCAATAAATAAGAACTAGAATCCATTTGTGGTCCATTTTGCTAAAGTATATTAAATATGGCCTACAATTTGAACTTGCCTTATAAAATGTTTACATGCCATTAAATAGTCCTAACATCCCTCGTGTAAATTAAGCAGGCTGTGATGTTCCTTATTCCAAGGAGCAGCCGTGCTTAAAGCTGTAAAATACCTTCATGCAATAAATCAAATACTTTGCTCCTAAAAGAGTATTATAAATATAAAAGGCAACTATACTGACCTCAGTGTCTGCGCTTGAATTGCTTTGGGAAAAGCAGCAGAGAAAGAAATATCTAATTGGGATGCTCAGTTCATTTGTTCGCTGTGCTTTGGGCATGTGCGTTCCTGGAAAATGTTGTTGTCTACAGATAAGCTTTCCAAAACACACAACTATTCTTTATACACAGGACAGGTTCACAAAAATCCATTCAGGCAGGGGCCAGCATCTTAACTGGCAATTTGCAGTGAAGGTAAGTAGGTCTCATTGGCGGGAGAGCTTCCTGGTTGAGAAGTGCTCCGAAATCCTGCTTGCACCCCATGTGCCTTCCACACGGTTGCTTTTTATAAAGCCTCTTCCTTCTCCCACAGCTGGGCCATCAATGGGCTGTTTTCTTGCAAGTGCTCGAGGTTTAATGGAGCTTAAGTGAGACACAGACCATTAACGCAGTATCAATATTTATTTTTGGTTTCCATGGAAACAGATACCAGCACGTGGGTAACTTCTCTTCCAATGTGAGCAAAAAGATCTTTTGCAGGGGCGAATATTCTGCTTAGTTTCTTGGGGGAAGGACAGTGGTTATGAGGTTAATAAACCATATTTATTTAACAAATAGAAACACATGGGGGAGAAGCACCTTAGTGGGACTGTACCTCATGTGTGCGTGTGCTAGGAAGGGCACATCAGTTCGGGCACCTCACAGATATCTCTCTGCCCCCACCATTTGGGCATCCTTGGTCCTTTTGTTGCTGGGCATAAGCATCCCAATATCATCTATCTTGCTCCACAGACTCTAGTTTCTAACCTGTTAATCAGGTTTGAGGCTCTCTGGAAGAGCATGCCTGCGTACTAATTTCATTTGGCTTTGTAGATGGCTAAGGAGCAAAAGTCATCATATCTGGGCTTGGATTAATGCCCCGAGCCTGGGGTACCAACAGTCCAGCTGTTCTGTGTAAGTGTCTGCTCTCTTCTCAGTGGTTATACAAGCTATTCCTCTGCCTTAGGGAAGGGCTGACTCCAATGCTGAAAGAGTTCTGCAGAATAAAAAGAGGCATCAGGAGATGTGAGTTCTGATCTTAACTCAGAAATTAATCAGCTCTGTAACCTTGCTCAGTCCATGTATCCTTCATGATTTAGTCTCTAAATCTTCATCTAAAAAAATGAAGAATTATATTGTATGGTCTCTACAATGCCTTTGAGTTATGAAATTCTGTGTAATCATGCTTCTAAGTAATAATCTTGCCAGGCAATTCCCTACCACTCAGCAGCATGGGTCTCTTCCACTTTCCATCACCTTTCATGGAATCATCTGTCTTCACTTTGGTTTTCAATGACTTCCTTCATTTCTCCTAATTGTATGTCGGCCAGGTTTCTTCTTTCTTCCAATGTGCTTTTTCTTCTTCACTAAGCTGAATTTTTCCCCAGATGCTCTTTCCATTCGCTCCCACTTTAAGGATCTTATTCTTGCATTTCCAAATGATTAGACCCTATCTATGCAACTCCAAATGCTCGAGTCCCGTATTCCAACTGCCATGTTCTCTTTCATGTGGTATTCATTTCCAATTGCTGCATATAAATTATCACAAACTTAGAGACTTAAAACAACACCCATTTATTAGTTCACAGTTCTAGAGATAAGAAATCTAACATAGCATGACTGGTTTTCTATTTAAGGTGTAACAAGGCTAAAATCAAGGTATTGGTCAAACTGAGTCCTCATTGGCAGGTTCTGAAGAGAAATTTGCTTACAAGCTTACTGGAGTTGTCAGAAGAATTCAGTTACTTATGGTTGTAGGACTGAGGTCTCGGTTTCCTTGCTGGCTGTCAGCCTGAGAACTCTCAGCTTCTAGAGGCTGCTCACATTTCTTCCCATGTGGTACCTTACACCTTCAGAGTTATAGCAATGGCATGTTGAACCCTTCTTATACTTCAAATCTCTCTGATTTTTTCCTTAGCCACCAACTGGAGGAAGCTCTCTGCTTTTAAAGGGCTTGCCTGATGGAATCAAGTCCACATGGATAACCTCCCCCCACTAAGGCTTACTGATTTGGGACTTTAATTACATCTGCAGCATCCCTTCACAGCAGTACCTAGATTAACATCTGATTATGTAAATAGGATATGGGAATCTTGACCATGGGGGTGGTGGCAGTGGTGGGGAGGGTTGTGTATCTTTAGAATTCTGCCTACCACACAAATTATAACTAAGATAGAAGTTGAAAATTGACCAGTCACATTCCAGACCACTCTGAGTGCTGTTGGTGCTATGACTATAGAGGACTCTTCCAAACAGAAAGACCTAAAGGTCCCCAAATCTGTACTTTCCTCTCTGGGCTACATTCAGACAGGTGATATTCTTTTCTATCTATCAAGACTTCCAGAAGAGGAGGTTGATAAACACTGAAAAAAAGTTGCACAAAACACACACACAGACATATACATATTCAGGTATCTTTATTACAGGGTTCTTAGGCTTTAGCATGCGTCTGAATTGCCTGGAGGATTTGTTAGAATATATATTGCTGAGCCCCACCCTAGAGTTATGATTCAGTAGGTCTGGACTAAGGCCTAAGAACTTACTAGGTGGTGTTAATGCTGCTGGTCCAGGGATGACACTTTGAGAACCACCACTTTGTTTGTTTGTTTATTTGTTTATGTTTTGGGGGCCGCACAGCATGTGGGATCTTAGTCCCCCAACCTGGGATGGAACCCGTGCCCCCCTGAAGTGGAAGTGTGGAGTCTTAACTACTGGACCACCAGGGAAGTCCCGAGAACTACCACTTTAATACACAATCTTTAACCATTAGAATCATCAGTATATGAATGCTATGTTTGGAGATATTTTAGATAGATAGATAGATAGATAATGTGATATATCTACTGTATTTGGATATTGGGGGATACTTTTATTTATTTTTGATATATTGAATGTATCTACTTACAAAATATTTAGAGTAGATACTTGCAGTGATTTTTCCCCCAGACAATGTGTATCCCACTATTGCTAAATTCCAGTCTATTTTCAAACGCTATTTCTTTAGTAAACTCAGCTGCAGTTATCTGCTGCCTCTTGTGCATTTGTAAACTTTAGCATTTCTACTCTCCCAAAGGACTTGTAATGCCATAAGCATGGCTCTTTTCTTTCTCATTTCACTTTCCTTTTAATGAGACCCTTAAACATTTTTTGTAGCTACAGCCTGCCAACCTTTCCTTCCCATCTTTCCTGCTGACTGGCTTTGAGAATTTTTTAGAAATTTCATATTCAGAGACAACAACAGAACAGTCCAAATTACAGTGTAGTGGATAGTGTACAGAGCCTCCGTTTTCTAATCTGTAAAAAGTGGATACTAATCTCTTCTCTCTAGCTGTATTAGCTAGACCTCTTTGCCAAAGACAGAAACACAGCTCAATCTGGCTCAAACAAAAATGTCCAGAGGTAGCATAGTCCCTTGCAGATATGAATCTAAGGGGTTAAACCAGGTCCTCAAGGCTCAGTCTTACTTTTTCTCCAGCTTTTGGCTGTGCAATCCTCAGTGTCAGTTTTATCCAGAGCATCTATTACCAAGCAAAGGCCTGAGCTGCTCCAGGCTTCATCCTCCAAGCTTAGTGGCCCCAAAAGGTTTCTCTTTCTTAATAGGCTCAACTGAAGTCCCAGAATTGTGTTTCTTTGGACAGACTTGGATCATGTACTTATTCCTGGATAAACTGATGGGTCAGGGCCTGAGGTTGTACTCACACTGGGAGGGTGTACCCCATCTGAAGTGAGAGATGGTTTTCAGATAAATTAAAGAAGTATTACTAGGGTAAGAAAGAGTGGATGCTGGATGTGCAAAGACCATGGTGGTCCAGTGTACTTCCTACGTAAGTTATTACAATGATCAAATGTGTACATATATGTGAAAGCACTTTCAAACCTGCAGGCCCATATCAATACAAGGCTTGATGATGATAATTATGATGGTGGTGATGATCCAATTGTATACAACCAAGACAATTATACCTGCTCTGTCTGCCTGGCCCTGGCTGTAGAAACCTTTATCCTTTACCTCTTAAAATTAGAGGGGATCTTCAGTTGTTCTTGCCCGGCACCTCTCGGAAATTTTCTCCAGCCTTCTCCCAGCAATATTCCCTTTATTATGTCCTCCCCCACACCCAGTTCTTGAGACTGATTATACTCTTCTAGACACTGATACCCATGAAGCAAAAAATGAAGATCTGTCTACAGAATTCAGATGGATATTTTCAAATGAAGCTCACATGGGGAAATAAGGCATGTGCTTTCTGAGGAACTGCATAAGGGAAAGGAACATAAATCCTAAGTATAACAGAGTCCCATTGTGTTCTTAGTAATTAGGGAGAAGCCGAAAGATGCCACTTCCCTGCTGATGTCCCCATGGACAAATTGGTCACCAATGTTTGTTCCGTATAAGCCACCACCACCCTAGCCTCTCCTACATAATTCTCTGTGCTTCCTGGGCTTCGTGTAACATGTGAAGTTATGAATTATTTGTAATTAAAACTCCACTGAAAATACTAGGATCCTAGCCTTCTGGGCTAAGACATGAGACTGAGGATCAGCTAGACATAGCTTGACCCGTTCTTATTTTTCTGATGTGAGAAACTGGAAATAACTATATCAACACGTCGACTTTTTGTTTTTAATCCACAGCGATTTAAGTTAGAATGTGAGGGATTCCTGTAAGTGAAGTTCAAGACACTAAGTACTGATTCATCTATTATAAAATGTTTAATAATTTTAAGGTGCTTTTGTATTCATTATCTTAGAATTCACTTGGGAGGTAAACAGGACAGATATTACTTTTTTCTTTATTTAACGGAAGAGGAAACTGGGGCTTGGAAAGCTTATTTGTCTTTAGTCTACAGCTGCACTGTACAAACAGTAGCGCCTAGCCACACAGGGCTTTTGAGCACTTGAAATACTGTTAGTGTGACTAAGGAACTGGATTTTTAATTGTATTTAATTTTAACTAGCTTCAAATTAAATTTTAAAAGGCCCATGTGACTAGTGGTACCTTACTAGACAGCACAGGTTGAAATCTACAAAGGGGCACTGCAGCATTTGAACCCAAGTCCGTTGACTCCAAGTTCAGTGTTCTTGTGGTATCCTTGGTTTGTCCAAGATAAGCTCAATTATAACCCTCTAAATTGCCCATTTTCCCCATATATGGAGAACTCAACTGTACATTTCTTCAGTGTGAGTTACTCTTGATAAAAATCTAAGGTGCGTAACTCCACCAGTAAAGCAGAGCTAAGCGCTAAAGCTACAGCCCAGATCATTCACCATAAAAGTCCTCATTGCCTGTGAATCCCCGCAGCCTCTCAAATTTCCTCTGCCAGAGTTGATGATTCTAATTCTTTTCTCAATAATCCGTGTCTTGACAATCATAACACAGAATTCTCCAGGGCTTATTTTTCTTACTATCTTGGCAAAGTAAAAGCTATCCTAGGAGATATTCTTGATAGGAGGGATAAAGCTATTGCCCTAATTTCCTTTAGTGCAAGCTATGAAGACCACTGCCTGGATACATTTATTATTATTAATTATTTCAGGACCAGTCTTGTGATGGATGTAAAGAAGAGAAATTACATGTAAGTCTTGATAGCAGCTGCCTTTTGGCAGTCAGGAGGATGGCTGGAGAGGAGGATCAAGCAATCAGGTGTGGGGAGCACAAACAAACCCTCAGTTTCACCTGAAGAAATGAGGGTAGGGAGGAGAGGAGACCAGTCATCTCAGGGTAGGGACGTTCAGCACATTCCTGGTGATGCACGGGGTCTCCTTATACTCTTTACAACCAGTGTCTGAGAAAAGGCAGTGAAGTCAATTAAGGACCATGTGATCCTTGGGAAATGAGATGGGGTTGATTATGGATAATGTTAACCTCTGGTTGACTGGAGCCTGGCCTGAAAATCCTTCTTTGGCTTCCACCAATGTGCTCCCAAATCAACCTAAAATGATTTATGATGGGAAAGTATTTTTTTGTGTGAGTTATATTCTAAAGCAGTAGTTGGGTATGATCAAAATTACCCTAGAGGGAATTCCCTGGTAGTCCAGTGGTTAGGACTTCACACTTTCACTCCCGAGGGTTGCGGGTTCGATCCCTAGTCAGGGAACTAGGATCCTGCGAGCAGCGTGGCATGGCCAAAAAGTAAAAAAAAAAAAAAAAAATTACCCTAGAAAATCCCCTAAATGACCCATAGAGAACAGTTTTTATGATTTTGTGTTTGTAGCCCTATATAATATTGTATGTGTGCAAATAATTTATATATATGCTAAAGTTCATTAAAAAACAAGAGATTTCCCATGCAAAATGTATTTTAATTACTCTATTTCTGTTCTTTTTTTTTTTTTTTTTGTCTATTTCATTTTTGGCCAACTACCTCTACTTGATTTCACAGAAGTTAAATGTGTGAGTGACAAAACTCTAATCTGTTTTAGATAAAACTCTAATCTGTTCTTGAGTCTATGACTGGTATTTAATTTCCATAATGGGATGTTAATGATTCTGGACAATGATTACCAACGCTATCCTTCTGAATCTCTGTCCTCAGCTTCTAGGACAGGAGACAAATACTGGCTCTGAGAATATCCCCTGGAAGTGGTTTGTGGACCACTGGTTCTTTGTGGGCACAATAGACATGATACTGAATAACAAAAAGCTGAAGGCAGAGAGTATGGACATGAAAGTGTTGAGTGCTTACTATATGTCAAGCACTGTTCTTTGTAGTTTACACATATTGTCTCATTTAATGATGACCAGTGTAGCAAGGCCAGTTGTTGGCCCTTGTGACTTGTGGTTGACCTTCATTGGAATTGATGCATGGTGAGGCCAAATGCACAAGTAAGACAGCTAAATAGGTGTTGAAATTGTGGGGATTGATGAGAAAGGATGTGTGGCACAAAACTTTACATCATGTTCTAAAAATATCACTGTGAAAGTGAGTCTTAGAAATAGGCACACATCCATTGAATGAGGAAAATTGGAATGTGTGAACTTAAAATGGAAAATATTGAATACCCGTGGCAAAGAGTGGTATAAAAGCAGTCATGGGGCTTCCCTGGTGGTGCAGTGGTTAAGAATCCACTTGCCAATGTAGGGGACACAGGTTCGAGCCCTGGTCCGGGAAGATTCCACATGCTGTGGAGCAACAAAGCTCACGTGCCACAACTACTGAGCCTGTGCTTTAGAGTCCGCGTGCCACAACTACTGAAGCCTGTGTGCCTAGAACCTGTGCTCCAGAACAAGAGAAGCCACTGCAATGAGAAGCCCGTGCACCGCAACGAAGAGTAGCCCCCCGCTCGCCGCAACTAGAGAAAGCCCACACACAGCAATGAAGACACAAAGCAGCCAAAAATAAATAAATAAAATAAATAAATTTATTAAAGAGAAAAAAAGCAGTTATGCTGTGCATGAGCCAGTGAAGGGGCACACAGCTTCTGTTGGTATGGATATTAGAGAAAGTGGCACCACATGAGGAATTCAATCAATTCAAAGAATGATTTAGAAAAGGTTGATAATAAATTATTTTTATTGTGGACTTCTCTTATTTGGCAGTTGGGCAATCATCTCTAAGAAAACTAGAGCCATATTTGATTCATACCAACATTCCCTGCAGAACTTTCTCCATGCCTAGTAGATGTCAGTAAGTAATTTGGGGAGTAAATGAATGAGAGAGTTCATTCATTAAGTGTGGATCGCACAGTATACATTAGAGAGTTAGAGGAAGGATGGATGGGTAGAGTGATGGGTAGAAAACAGTGATGAGGAGGGAAAGATGTGTTGATGGGAGGGAGAGGGGTGGTGTGGAGGATTTTATTAGAGGAGAACCTTGAGGGCTGGGTTGATCAACCTTCTTCCTCCTGATGATTCTCTTTGCAAGTAGATTGCCATTGGAAGGGATTTTAGAGTTTTAGAGGTTAACTTTCATTTTATAGTAGGAAAGCAATGAGGCCCAGGGAGTAAAATGACCATTACTAATACTACTACTATAATTTCTCTAACTACTACTACTACTACTACTGGCTACTATTTATTGAACACTTACTTTGCCCCAAGCACTGTGCAATCTTTATTTCATAAGGAATGTTATTATCATCTTATTTTGCGAACAAGGAAAATAAGGTTCCAAGTGAACCACACATCTAGGGAATGTCAGAATCATGATTGTCCCAGGTCTATCTTTCAGTGTAACCCAAGGTTACACTACAAGGCAGTTCCAGAGCTGGAACTCAATCTCCAATTCTAGCTTTCTTTCTATATCAGTACCTTCCTAAGGTGCAAGGCTGGGCCTGGAATCTCTTCACTAATGTCAAGGAGGGAGGTAATGGTGTGTTCTACCAGACATCACTGATGCTGAGGGCTCCACAAGAGAATGACCTAATTTTTAGAGGGAGGCAAAGGATTAGAGACAAACTTTCAGGGGTTTAGGGGAGTCCATTCAATAGAGGTATATAATGGTAAATTTCTAGAAATTATCCAAACACTTGATTGCTTGAGTGCTAACCCAATATTTCAAGGCCTATCCTAGAGTGATGTTTCCCTCTATTTGCGGGTGGAAAACCTGTATCCATACTCAAGGTGGTGGTGACATGCCTCTAGCCCCGTGGAAGGATTTGATCATGTCTTGGGCTGACTGTAGAAATAATCAAATGAGAACATCTTGCAAAGATTGTAGTAATCCCTCTTAGCCACTGGGTTCATGCTAATCTATCTTCCGCTGCGTAATGATCTGGCTAATTGTACAGGCGTGGACTTCCCCGAGGAGGCCATTACCGTGAGACACTGCCATGACCCCCAGAAGGGTGAGCTGCAGCACAACTTGTTGAGATTCTGAGCGGCAAGGTTGTATTTAACACAGAGGAAGGGGAGAAGAAGAAGTAGAGAAGAAGGGTCATGGCAGTGATGTTATCAGACTCAGGGCAAAGCAAGATGGTTTGGCTGTGATAATAGCATTTTTCCTGCAGTGCCGGAAAATGTAAAGAACATGCTCTTATGATTTGATGGAGTTAGTGGGTGCTCCCTGAAGTGTGGGTGACATCCACTTTTTAATTTCATAACATTATCTGTAACTGACATATGATTATAATACCACAATTCTCTTTAACGCAGTCTGTGAAAACACATTGATTTTATAGCTCCCCAAACCGATTACATTAATATCTGTGCATAATTAGTTTACACATTACTAAATTACTGACAGATTAAAAGTGAAATGGTGCAGTTCATACTCAGCCGCATAACTGCCAGAAAGGAAATGAATATGGATTCAAATGGTCCTTGGAGACCTACACTGAAATAGCAGAAATCTATAAAGACTGCTTTTGCATTAGGAAATTTCTATCAGCAACATGTTTGTGGTTGATGTTTTCCTAAGTCTGCTAATATGAGTTGCGTGGTGCAGGAAATGATATGTGAACGATGCTTCGGCTCTTACCCACTCAAGACTGTGTTTATTAAAAAGCAAATTCTTAATTGTGGTATTTGACATCAAGGGAAGGTAGGCTTTCAAGTTGTAAATGAAAACTTTTTCCTTTCCTTGCTTTTGAGAATGACCTAAGTTCTAGTATGGGACCACTGAGTTCTCTGACATTGCCTTCTCTGAGCAGTAGTGTATATTCTATCGTCTCTCCAGCTCCCACAGGACACACACATATTGGAATTGTCTCCAGAACATTGTTTTCATTCTGCCTCTCCACGATGGCCAACGTGTGTATTTGGGGGATGGGGCAGCCGTGCATTAGTCCTTACAGTAAGACTGCTTCCTGATGAGCTTGTAGGTAGACCCAAGCTTTTTCTTTTTAAATTCTCATACTCATGACATTTTGCTGCTCTTTGAACACTGCGAATCACTTGCCCAACTACAAGAGTTCAAAGATGAATTACTTTTTTCTTGCTCTGTCTGGTAAGAAACCACATTTGAAGTCTTTTCCATAGGGCAGATACTTGCATTCTATTCAATTCTGAAGAATGTTAATTCTGAAGAAGATTTTAGCTATAACCAAAGTTTAAAAAATGGGGCAAAGCAGTCACTAGCAGATATCAGGGGCAAGACCCGGCATTTATTGAATACCCACTGTGTTCTAGATACTCAGTGGGGTATGTTATTGAGGTTCTGAACACTGTAACCCCCATAGCAATTCTGTGAGGGAGATATCGTTAACTCCATCTCATCAATGATAAAAGTTGCTCAGAACAGTATAGTAACTTTGCCAAATTCACACAGTTAATGAAATAGGAGACTCAGCTTTTTAATTCTTTACTATCAGCTTCCAATGCTCAAGCAGGAAGTGAGAATACAGATACTAAGAGAAAAGGACAATTCTGGAGGTGCTAATGATTGTCCATGAGCCCAGGGAAATGGCTCCTCTGTTAAAAGCTCAGGGCTTTAAGATCTCTTCCTGAATATTCATATCATTCTATCATATATTGTTATCTTTATTATTATATTATTTATCATTTGCTGCATAACGACTTACCCCCAAACTTAGTGACATCAAAATATGTATTATCCCACAGTTTCAATGGGGCAGGAATCTAGGTACAGCTCAGCTGGGGCCTCTGCCTCATGGTCACTCATGAGGCTGCAGGCAAGGTACTGGCTGGGGCTTCTGTGGTCTCAAGGCTGGAGTAGAGAAGGGCCCACTTCCAAGATCACTTCCAAGATCACTTTGGGGTTGTTGGCAGGATTCAGTTCCTCATGGCTGTAGGACTGGGTGCCCTCAGTTCCTTGTCACATGGGCCTCTCTATAGGATAGCTCACACGTATCAGCTTGCTTCATCAGAGTGAGCCAGTGGTGGGGGGGGGAAGAGAGAGAGAGAACAAGCAAAATGAAAATCACAGTCTTTTATAACCTAATCTCAGAAGTGACATCCTATCAGATCACTTTGGCTGTATCCTGTTTGTTAGAAGCAAGTCATGGGGCCCAGCCCACATTCAAGAATATAAATTCCAGGAAGCAGAGATCACTGGGAGTCAGATTAGCAGCCGCCTGCCACAACCACTAATTCACTTATTCATTATATAGTTTGTGTTTATTTTATCAACAAATAATAATTGATAACTTACTACTGTATCAGTTTTCATATTTGGAACTAAAGAGACAGGCAAACAAATAATATTACAAAAAGTTTCAGTAATAGAAATTACAAATAGAGACAGCGCTTAGTATGTGGCAGGCAACACTATAGGTACTTTGCATGTATCAACACACTTAATCCTTTTAATAATCCTATCAAGCAAGTGCTATTATCATCCCTAATTTCCATATGAAGATAACAGAGGTACAGAAATGTTAGGTAACTTTGCAAAGCCATCCACCTAGCAAGTGGCAGAGCAAAAATTCAATTCCAGGTGGTGTGCATTCAGATCCTCTTCTTTTCTTAACCACTAAGCTATATTCCTCCCTTATTTTGATATTTTATTGGGGGGATTTGTGGAAAAATAGATTGGAGGTGAGTAGATATAGAAGCAGGAAGATTCATTCTAGGATTATTGCAGAAGCCCAGGAAAAAGGAGATGTTGGCTTGGAATAGGATGGTGGCAGAGGACAGGGAGAGAAGTGAATATTATTGAAATAAAATTTAAATGTGGAACAACAAACATTTCTGAGGGGTTGGAAGTTGGGTTATGGAGCACAGAACTAAGCATGGCCAGTAGGTATCTGGTATGAATACTACATGAACATGTGAGTGATTGGCCTTTGAGAGGAGACTGGACATTTTCTCTGTTGCATCAGGAGGGCAGAGGAGAAAGAATGTTATCTTCTATTTCCACCATAGAGCAAGCAGATGGAGAAACTGATGCTTACGTAGGCTAAATCACTTTCCAATAATCACACAATCATTAGAACCAAAGAGATTGCTTGGTCCTCTTGATTCGCATTTCCTAATCAATGGAACACAGTAGAACAAGAGGTTCCACAAATGTCCTCCCATAAGTGGCAGTCTTTAGTGCTGTTCACCAAATGTTTCTGGCTTTCCTCTTTCCAGGCGTCTGGTAGAATTACACCTCCTTGCCTCCTTTGAAGTTAGGATGGCCATGAGATTTGCTTTAGCCAATGAAATGCAAGTGAAAGTAGCAGCTATCACTTCCAGATGGAAGCTTTAAAACCCATGTTTGGTTTACCATGGCCCCTTCCTCTGCTACTGTGATCATGTTGAGATGGAGACTCCTTTAGCTGGGGCCTCTGAGTGATTTACGTGTCTTGAGTCCCCTGCTAACTTGAATTGGACATGGGACATGAAGAAGAAATGAGCTTTGATTGGGTTAAGTCAATGAGAATTGGCAACTTCTCCAGGGTCAGGTTCTCCAGAGAAACAGAAGTAATAGGGATGGATATATATATATATATATATATATATATATATATATATATATAATCTCAATAGATAGATAGATAAGAGAGAGAGAGATTCATTTCAAGAAATTGGCTCATGTGATTATAAGGATTGGCAAGTCTGAAATTTGTAGAGCAGACCCATGGTCTGGAAAATCTGGCAGGAATCAGTGTTATAGTGAGTCTGAAGGCAGTTTGGAGGCAGAATTCCTTCCTTTTGGGGAGACCTCAGTCTTTTCTCAAGGCCTTCCATTGAAAGGCCCACCCACATTATTGAGGGTAATCTGCTATACTCAAAGTCTACTGATTTAAATGTTAATATCTAAAAAAAATAACTTCAGAGAAACATCTAGAATGGTATTTGACCAACCAACTGAGCACCATAGCCTAGCTGAGTTGACCCATAAAATTAATCATCACAAGGGCTGTTTGTTACCACAGCATTACTCAGTCTCTCCTGACTGATACTTGCTCTTATGCCTCATCCCCTCCAAAGGGAGTGGAGTTTAGACTCAATAAACAAAGTACTGTCATTATGAGGACTCTACTTTTGAAGGTGTTAATTTAGTTCTTTAAAAAAAATATGACACCATTGGTCCTTGTTCATGGAACTGTGGATGAATGCTGGAGAATCACAGGGCATGCTCTAAGCAGGAGACAGATATACAAATAGATACCAGTCACTTCTGGCTACAAAATCCAAGTACACGCTAAAAATGATAAATCAGCATCTCCAAGAGTGAGTGAGCAGTCTGAGAGCCATCTGCTAAAGAACATTTGGTCCATAAATGGGTTAACAGAGATTCAGGTTCTCAGGAGAGTGCTAATGAAATAGTCACAGAAAGGATGTTTGAAATGATCTCACCTGGCTGTGGTTGCCATGGAAACTCATTTCTCTTATTTATGTTTCTCTTCCCTCTCTTCAAATTACTAATAGTAATAATTTGTCCAGTTATTTAAAAAAGACAAGGAATGGGCCACGTGAACTCAGGCAAGAAATGAAAAGTGAAAGGGAGAGAAAGGAGTGTTACATAGAAAAATAGATGCATCACTGAAACAGTTTCAATTAGCTGGTTTACTCCGTCTACTTAGATGTAAATGTTTGGTGGTTTGGAGTTTCAAAGAAAGTAGGGGAAAGGCTTCTAATTCAAGAAGGAAAGTCTTCAAAGATTTCTATTCCTTATTTTCTTTAAGACTAAGACCTCAAAATGAACCCTCCTCAGAAAAGTTTTCTATATCCGTTTGGATGTTTAAATCCCATTCCTGCCTTCACATCATACACATATCCTTATCTGTGACCAATCCCTCCCTCACTTCATGTCAATACACCACTGTTCATTGTGTCTTTCTTGATGTCAGCATGTCTGGCTTGGATTATAAGCTTCTAGACCAATGGTTCCTAGGTGTTTGAGGTCATAGAACTCTTGAGAATTTCACAAAATCAATCATCTCCTTGCAGAATGCACATGGGTACAATCATGTAGAAGTTGGCAATTTCGTGAGGTTTAGGGACCTCCTAAAATCCATTCAAGAATTTCAAGTAGAGAATCATTGTCTTAAAGGAAAGGTACCATGCAGATATGTACCATGAAGGGTACATTTTCTTAAAAGAAAGGTACCATGCAATCACACGGGATTGGGGAATAATTTTATTTTCTTGTGAGCTGCTTACACCTTGTTCTGAGACTGCATTCCTACTTTTTTAACACAATGGCTTTTACTTAGATGATGGGTTCAGACTCCTAAGGCATTGCCAGGAGCGTTAATCAAAGCATTATTACCAACCTTCCAAAGAACAGTAGATGATGTAGGTATACAAAATTGGGCTGTAGATGAACTGAGCCAGGTGGACAGGACTTATAAGAGCTGTGGGAGCAAAAATCTTTTTATCTGTCTCTCCCCTCCCCCCACCTGACACAATTTACCTTTTACTCCTATAGGTAAATTGCAGACAAATTGTGGTTAATTGAGTTGCATCATTTTTATAAATCTCTTAGGACACTGATTGGTAGAGTGACATAAACAATATGTAACAATGTTTTGTCAAGAGAAAATGAAAGGAACCAGCATTTACTAAGTCCCTACCTTATACTAGGCATGTGTAGCATCGCATTTCACTCCCACCAAAACCTAAGAAGTAGATTGCATTGTCCTCATTTTGCAGTCCTCAAAGAAACCGCACTTTTGAAAATTGAAGTAACTCATCCCGGTTCACCTGACTCATATGTTCAAGGTGTGGGATTTTAATCAAGATCTGTCTGGGTCCCATTCCTGTGTGTGGTTACACCACACTTTCTTCACAAGATGAGACACCAGTGTGGAAGTGTGCTTCCCTGAGGGAAGGCAGGCTTCCCTGAACAGACCCCCCTGTCAGATGGACAGAGAGTTACTGGGTTAAGAACCTCTTCTAACACTGCTTGGTGGTCAGAACACAGGCTTCGAAGTCCAAAACAGGAGGTTCTTACTAATATATAAGTTATTTACCATCTATAAGCCTCAGTTTCCCCATCTATAAAGTGGAGATCATGATAGTACCTAGGTGTTAGAGTTTCAAAGGGATTATTAAAAGTGATGTATCATAGAAAACAATGTGCCTAGCACCATGCCTGTCTCACAGAAAGAATTCAAATGTTGATTATCAGTATTCTTGTTCCATGTAGAAGCTTCCACTGCCGAAGATCAGGATGCACTGTATCCTTAAGATCCATCAAGACTCACTGTAGTCTTGAAGTCAAAGAGGTGTCACAAAGGTTGATCTTTGTCTTGCTGAGCTCTGCCCTGGGTAGTATCTGAGGTCCACTGGCCACGTAAATTAAACTCAAAAGTTTTTCCCAGCTAAACTGTTGTAGCATTATCGGTGGCAGTTTAGGAGAAGTTCAGAGTTTCCATTTTTTTCAAGAACTGTACCTTAATTTATTCAACATGTATTTTTTAAATGATTTCCCCTTATTATAAAAACAATATTTGTTCAGTTTTTAAATTTCGTTACCAACATACAGTTTTCTGCAGTCCACATTACTTCTTACAATCTCTTAGATTCAGTCCACACCTCTCACTTACCTTGTCTGCTGGAAACTATAAGAATTTGAATTTATAATGCTTGACTTTCAGCCTTATCTTTAAAAAAAGAAAATAAGCATTTCAAGTTACTTCATCAGGAAGAAGGAACATCCTGGAAAGTTTAGTTATATGTAGGGAAAAAAAGCTATTTCATACAATTCCATCCCTGATTTCTCTCATTTAGCCCAGAAGAGAGTAAACAGAGCCTCAGCATAAATTCTGCTCTTAGCACTCATAAAGTTAAAAGTAAGCAATTATATTTCACTTTACAAGATATATACTAAAATAAATTGCAATGGATTGAATAGTTTAAATATTTAAAAAGGCATAGAGAAAAGACCAGAAAATACACACACACCATACTTTTGTCTTAACTTAGGTCATCCCTAAAAGATGTTACTGGATACAGAGAACAGGGCGGGGAGGAGTTCCTGTTTGAAACTGCAAATGCAATTCTGTATCATTTGAGTTTGTTTCAAAGAATTTCAGCAATTTCTTAAAAGTTATGAATAAGTTTTAAAAGACTTTCTGTTAAAAAGGGCAGAAGAGAAACATCTGGTCCCTGTGTCATCTCTGAAATTAACAAAGAACAAAAGGAAACAGAAACAAAAAAAGAATCTTCACTTCTATGAAACTGCAACTCAGGAAAGGGTCCACAGGTACTTGAAGGAGGAGGGGGAGGAGTGAGGAGGGAAATCTTCTGCAGACCTTGGATGGAATCAAGAGAATTCAGGGTTTGCCAGAGTAGGGACACACACACACACACACACACACACACACACACACACACACACACACACACACACACATACACACACAGAGGTTAAAGAAAGTGTTGAAAAGAGAGAACACAGAACAAATTAAAAATAATTCATAAAATTACCATCCTTAAACAATAGTAACATTTTAATTTCACATTCATATTTTAAGTATTCATATGTTTTATTTTAAATGTTTAACAAAATGATGTTGTACCACATATACTCTTTTGAAACCTTTTTTCCAGTTGACAAAATATCATGAAAATTATTATTAAATATTACTTCTACATTTTAAAAATTATTCAGTCCTCTATTCTTATATACATAGAAAGGGTTCTTTTGTTTGTTTTTTGTTCTTTACTCCTTTAGTATTCCCAACAATAGTTCAACAAACATCCTTATAGTTAAATTTTATTTATGTAGATCCATAATTGTTTCCTTAGATAAATATCTAGAAATGGCATGGCTGGACTTATAAGCATGCCCATATCTAAGCTATTATTGGTAAAATGTTACATCCATTTATATTCTAATCAGTATTGTGTGAGAATTTCCATTTTCTCACATCCTCATTAACATTGACTAATATAATTTTTTGAATGCCTTTTGGATAGGTAAATTATTTGTCATTACATTTTTTCTTTTGTGAATTGTCTATATCATCAACTTTTTCTTATTGAATTGTTAAAACTATTTATATATTGAGCATATTAACCCTCTGTTTAATATATATTATATACATTTATATATAGTGGATATATTTAAACATGTCATCTCTTTTGTCCTTCCTCTTAGATATAATTTTTGATGTTTTGATGTGCAGATATTTTTTTGCATTTATGTAGTAAACATTATTAATTTTTATGTGATTATTGCCTTAGGACTCAGGCTTCCCAATCCAGTATTATATAAACACCCACTTCCATACTCTTGGAGAACATCATTTCCTTTTTTTACCCTTATAAATGTCTTTTACCTAAAATGTATTCTTTCAATGGTGTGAATGGGGGACTACCTTTTCTTTGCTCCTCCAAATGAATAGCCGGTTGCCACAATACAGAAGGTATTGAATAATATATCACATCTTCTGATTTAAATGTCACTTTTGTCATACACTAAATTTTTATATTTACTTGGGAATATTTCTAGGATTTTTATTCTGTTTCATTGATCCTATACCAGCACAGGCTGATGTTATAACTTTACAATATGTTTGAATTGGTCGTAGGAGAAATTCTCCCTTATTACTTTTCTTTTCCAAACATTCTTGGTTACTCTTATGTATCTATTCTTTCTCATAAGACTTAGCATTATTTTATGAAGTAAAAAAATGAAAAACTTAATTGAGACTCTTTACGGTCTAATTTGGGGAGTATAATTATTAGTGTAATTAAGTCATTTTTCTAGGTTTCTGGAAAATAAGCAATGTTTCATAAAAGTTGAGTACTTTTTAATGGCACAGAGAGTGTGGATATAAAATTGCACTGGTTTTAGATTCCTTCTTTTTTACAAGTTTTCATGAAGCAAGTCATGCAGAAGAACTGGCAGATACCCACTAGAAAGATTAGTGAAAGAAAATTAGGTTTTGTTTGGAAAAGAAAAACTTTAACTAATAAAAAGACCTGGAAAGAGATCCCATTTTAGCCGACAACTACCTGGACAATACTTTGTTCCTAGGATGTGGCCGTCTGGCCCTCTTCCTTTCTTCTTGCTATGCTCCAAAGAGCAAATGTTTGGTATTTAGGAGTCTTTTTTTCTTTTGACTTGAAAAGACGTACATCAATGATTTTACCATTGCTTTGAAACTAATCTTCTGAGGCTAGAGAAGAAATAGTTCTAAAAAACCAAATTAAATTGCACTTTTTTTTTTTTAGATTTTATTATTTCTGCTGTTACTTAAGAATGGTGAGAAAGTTTTACAGTCTTGTGGTAAAAAGATGTAGCATTTCTTCCACAAACTACCAAAAGTAGTTCATCTATTTAAATCGTTACACGATACTTTCATAATTATGTGGATGTGGATGGAAAGGGGAGTGGGTAAGGTAGCTTTGAGTTGAAAAAAGCAGGGGGGAAACCTTCTAAAGCTTAGATAAAGATGTGATACATGTGATCTTGCTATATCCTATGGTTAAAATCTATTATTAAAAAATTACAAATAGCATTGGGTATTATATTATAGGGAATAAAAATGTTAGGGTTATAATCTTCAGATTTAACATTCATTTTTTAATAGTTATTTTAGAATAGATCAACTTAAGATGCAAAAATCCCTCAGCCAAGGGAGTTAATCTCTTTGATTTTGCATTAAATCAAATGCTAAAAGCTCTTAAAATGAATTTTCTTTGTCTGGTTTAAGAAAACTAAGAAATGTACAGAAAGTTGCAGTCTTGATCCTACCACAATAATTGAAGTCCAATTTTTTACATAGCAACATGAGGACAGATGGCCCCATGGTTCTCCTCTGAAATTCCCAGCCGTACTATGGGTGTTTCTGCCTATGCTCTCTCTCTGGGTGAGGGTGGGTGTCTGAGTGTGTGAAATCATCTCCAAATGAGATTTTTTCATTTAATAGTGATGTCTGATACAGTATTTATATGACCATCTTTTGTTTTCTTAAACCTTGAAATGGCCTATATAAGAGCAATGAAGGTATTACATTTAAAACATTTTGGCAGCCATAGTGATGCATTTGCAACCCAAGTGACAAACTTGGCCAATTAGATTTCCCCACTAAGACCTGGTTGTGTTAACATATTGGATTCCCTGGAATGTGACCACATTAGAAAGAAACAATTTCTACATGGATTCTACATCAGATTTTTTTGATAAATATATGGAGAAAAGGACCCCTCCATAATTTCTCTCTAGTGTTTACAGGTATCACAGTAAGTGAAACAGCTATGCAAATAGGAAACACAATCGCTGAATTTGTTTTAGAGGTTCTCTGTTTATAGAAATACAGCATTCATTTGTTGTTGTACCTGGTGGCTATTAACTGCTCTAATTGTGTTGTAGACTCGTTAACAAGTTTGTTGAGGTTGCACATTAAAATTTTAAAGGACTTAATTGAACACTAATCCAATGCACAGCACAAAAATTATTTGAACCATTCGAAGGAAAGCCGAAAATCCTACCAGCTGCCTTGGTCCTAGTAAATCCCTACCCCTGTGAAACAGAGAAAATGAATATTCAATATTTTTTCCATTTGAGTCTCTTGACATTCTATTGATTCACTTTATTTTCCCAACAATTTTCTGACAGGTTTCCCAATGTGGATTCTGTAAATTCTTTGATATGCATCTTGTGATTGCCTTTGAAAATGAGCGCTGTGGCTAACTTTGGGCTGGGGCTTAGAACTCGGGAGCCCTTCACACTCTGGGAGCCAGCATATTTGTAGACTTTTACTGCGTTACCATGTGATCCTCAGATCTGGGACAGAGTCAAATAGCAGAAGAGGAAGGAGGTTCAAGAGGGCATAAAACCTAAGTTATGTTTATGAAGCAGGTTACTGTTCTGGGGGATTTGGGGAGCACAGAAAAGTGGGGGGTGGCTAGACCTTAAGATTGTGCTAGTAAGGGAAAATGAAAAAAAGAAAAATCACTTAAAGGCAAAAAACTAGGACAAAGAAACTAGTAGGTGTGGCAGGAAGGTAGTATCTATCCCAGCAACAGTTGTAAAAGGAACAGTCCATTGAGTGTAGAAATGGCAGTGACCTGTGTAGGAGAGAGTGTAGGAACAGGTGAGTCTCACACCTTTGCAGAATCTAAGAGCCAGTCAGTTGATGTCACCATTATAGGGAGTGCCATTAGCACACAGATAGGTGACACAGGCTCTTTCTTTCCATGCTAACGTTAACTTTTATTGGAAGAAGAGCCTCACCCTTGTAAAAGCTAAGTTTGACCAGAATCTTGCAGAGTAAGCGACTGGCATGCAGATCCCTTTGCAAACCTCCTCCTGATCTGCTGTATTACCTTCTCCATCACATTTTGTCTCAGTATCTTGTAGGAACTTAAGTTCCACGATTTACTCAACTTTGTATCTCTTAGTGTTGAGCTCCAAGCAATGCATATAGTGTAATCTCAACAATATTGTAGAATAAGTGAATGAATGACGAAAGAGATGATCCATGATGTAGAAAATGTTCATTAGTCCTGACGCCCAAATGGGGCTCCTGTTTCAGATCAGGAGCAGCTGTATGAAGCAACTGCCCATCTGTCTGTGTATAATTGACCTTAAAGACCATATATACAGCAAGCATTCTTTGACATCACTCTTAAACCCAAGACGCTTTTAAATGATGTCTTTGGAGTTGCACCTTGAAGGTAGAGATATTCTACTCTATTTTTCTCCTAGCACTTTGGGCAGCAGAGATCTCTGACTTCTTCACACTGTTAAACTAACTGGCCTGTTCAATCAAAAATTATCAAGCTGGCTGTTTTGACTGAGTGTTGACTTGGGCAAACAGGCTGTGAGTTTAAACAAAACCTTGATGGCTTTCCTCTCTGCTGATTATACCTCTAGAGGTGACATAATTTTCAAGTAAATGCAAAATATTCCTGATTTGTCTTCAGGAGGTGGGAGTGGAGTTTTACAAAATAAAAATTAAAAATGTCAAGGGCACATATTGCTTTAGGCTTCGCATAATAGCTTTTAGTTCATGCATTATCCTTCTTGGACACAGTAGTCCCTCAGCTAATATTTGTCAATCAGTGCCTCCCCTCCCCTCCTACCAATCATAAGTTTCAGGATGGACTGTGTCTTTTTAACTCACCACCAACTCCTTGTCTATAGCTGATCAACAAGGAATTGTCATATGTAATAGTAGCTGCTGACGTTTATTCATTTTTTAAATTAACAATGATCAACAAACTTAAGGGCCAAATCTGTCCCCACTACCTGTTCTTTTTTTTTTTTTTTAAGAAAAGATTTATTCTAAAGTACACACTGTTAACAATTACTCATTAAAAAAAAAGACTGATAACAAAATTAGATCTTGGTTTACAGATATATTCAGCTTTTAATTGGCATAAGTTCAGAATCTGATTAATTTGATTGACATAAGCTGTTTATGCAAGAAGAATCAGAAAGCTTACTGAAAGATCAGTTTTTAGATTTGATCCTATGTTAGTTTCACTAAACTTGGTTGATTTCAGAAACAGGAAGTGAGGGAGTTTGATCATTCAAAATTCTTATTAGTAGTGCAATTTCAATAAAATTGAAATGCACATAGAGGAATAAGCTACAACCCATATGCAGAATCTGTTCTCACTATCTCCACCTACCACCAGTACACACTACTATGATCTTTAGCCTAGACTACTGCAATAGTTTTATAACCCGATTCCTTCTTCCCTACACAAAGGAAGGTTAAACAGAGCAATATTTTTAAAAACTCAAGTTACATCACAACTCTCCTTCTTAAAATTTCCAAAGACGTCTCTACTTTATAATGAAAGAAACACTCTTCATAATAAACCATAATTCCTTGCACGAGCAGACCACGTGTTGCCACTCCCACCTCAACTCTCATCAGACTCCTCTATCTTACTGGCTTCTTCTTGGCCCTTTGTTTTCTTTTTTCTTAAATTAATAAATTTATTTATTTTTCTTATTAGTCATCCATTTTATACACATCAGTGTATACATGTCAATCCCAATCTCCAAATTTATCACACCACCTCCAACAACCCCCTGCCACTTTCCCCCCTTGGTGTCCATACGTTTGTTCTCTACATCTGTGTCTCAATTTCTGCTCTGAAAACCAGTTCATCTGTACCATTTTCTAGGTTCCATATATATGTGTTAATATACGATATTTGTTTTTCTCTTTCTGACTTACTTCACCCTGTATGACAGTCTCTAGATGCATCCACGTCTCTACAGATGACCCAATTTCGTTCCTTTTTATGGCTGAGTAATATTCCATTGTATACATGTACCACATCTTCTTTATCCATTTGTCTGTCGATGGGCATTTAGGTTGCTTCCATGACCTGGCTATTGTAAATGGTGCTGCAATGAACATTGGGGTGCATGTGTCTTTTTGAATTATGGTTTTCTCAGAGTATATGCCCAGTCCCACTACCTGTTCTTGTAAATAGTTTTATTGGAACACAGCCACATCTATTTGTTTGCATATGGTCTGTGGCTGCTTCTAGGCAACAATAGCAGAGTTAAGTAATTATGACAGAGACCATATGATCTGCAAAACCTAAAATATTTTCTACCTGGCCTTTTCCAGAAATCTTTCATCAACTCCTGATTCACAAGGTGCTCTGCACTGTGCAGGCATGTCATGGATTATCCCTTTCAATTTTCACAATAACTGTATGAGATATGTACTGCAGTTATCCCCATTATACAGATGAGGAAATAGAGGCACAAAGAGGCTCAGTAAGAGAGTGGTAGAGCAAGAAGCAGAAGCCATTTAGGAGTAACTCCAAGTCCATGCATCTCACCACTGCCCTGCCTGCCTCTCACCCAGTGAGAGAACAGCTGTCCTTGCCTTTGGCAGCGGGAAGCATTCTGTGAATACCTGGAGATGGATGTCAGGGTGTGCCTCTACTTCTCAAATGCATCACAAGTAGTGCCTCCAGTTCCCTGGCGGGACAGGCATGGCTGGGCGTGATTGAAAGCACTGTTGTTGGAAAGGCTGGGCAGAGAGAAGGGACCTGGGTACCTCCCAGGCCCTCAATTGACAGCGTGGCAGCTGGAGGACAGTGATCAAAACTCCCCGCAGCTAACCGTCTCCCGAGTGGGCACCCACGGACATTCGTTTTGTCAAGGGGTGAGCTCTCAGGCAACCTGGGAGCCCAACAAGGCACTTTAGCTGTCACCGGATGGCTCTATAAGCACAAGGGAAGGGTGTTTGATGGCCTCATCCCAGGACCCTCTGTGCTGGGCGGCAGTCTCCTGTAGCTCCTCCAAGTCTGAAATGGAAAACGTTCACCTCCTACCGAGACTGGTGGCCCCCAGTCTGCGGAGACTCCGATGGGTGCGGGGGAATTTCATCTTAAGTCAGAAAGAGAGGGGACACAGAGGTCAACAGACAAATAGCTGTAATGTGAGTGGACTTCTTTCATTAAAAAAATTTTTTTAAACCCCTCCGCTAATGGCTTGGTGATTTTCACAGTAGTAAATGTGCTGACTTAAAAAATCTGTGGGAGGTCAATAACTTTCCCTCTGCCTCTGTCACTGTGCTGATTGTGGTTCTGATGCACCTTAATTACAGTACCTGCAGGTGGAGTATTATACAGTGTTTACATTAATCAGAATAGATTTACTGAGGGAAATAAAACTGCCCGCTTCCTTAGCGTTGCACTCTTATCAGGCAGCAAGGGGGCTGGCGGGCTTCTGGGTTAATGCCCGGAGCTGAGATCCTGCCTCGTAGCAGCCAATGGTCTGAGAATGTCTCCATCCTAAAGCTGGAGCCCTGTGCCAGACCAAGGAATCAGAAGAAATTTCCAGAAATTGGATCTTCAGGATTATTAGATCAGAGGGGGAAAGTGTGTATGTGTAGAGAGAGAAAGAGAGAGAATGAGAGAGATTGTGTGTCTGTGGCCATGGGGACAAGAGGAACCCAGGTCACGGAAGGGCATCCCCCCAGGTCTTATTTTTGTACAGGGAGGAAGAGGAGGATAGAACCTCCACTGGGAGCTGAAGAAGGTATACTCCGCCATCCAGCTGGGGATTGGGAGGAGGAGGGCTAAATTTTGCTGTTGTTGTTTTTTTCTATTTTATTTTGTCTTGTGAGTTTTACATAAGGCTTTAGGTAAAGTTGATTAGAAGGGAGGCCAACAGCCTCCACTCATCCAGAGGGGCAATTTAGGTGGGTGGCTAATGCCTCCAACTCTTTACTTAATCTCCGTCCTTCACATTCCTCATCCACAAAATGGGCTTTGTAGTATTACCTGCCTCACAAGGTCATTCTGGGGGTTTATTGAGATAATATGCATAAAGCGCTCATAACAGTGCCTGGTACATAGTAGGTGCTCAGTTAAAGTTAGCTATTATTTTCAGAAGTCGTGAACATGGACTTTTAGAGGCAGTGAAACTAGTCTCTAGTCCTGTCTCTACTAGTTAAAAGTAGTGATGTTATCCAAGTAATTAAACTTCTCTTGGCTTTAGTTTACCCATCCATAAAATGGGGATAATAGTACCTTTAATGAGAGTTGAGTACAAAAGACTTTGTATATAGTGAACCCTCATAAATATTAGCTATTAGCAACAAATTGGAGTGTTTTCTAATCTTTAGGAAATGACAGGTCCTAAGTGCCTGATCAAGTTGTTGCAGTGATTTCTTTCTTCTCAACGTGGTACTTAAGTCCCTAGTCTTTCCCAGCAGGTCACGCCTGGGTTCTTGGTTAGGTCTAGACTTGGCTAATGGAGTCCCTGAGCACAATCTCCATCCTAAAAAAAGAGCTTGCAAAACCATAGTGTGTACTTGAGAGAGAAAGCCCTGGGGAGGTTCCGAGGATGACACAAAGCCAGAGGAAAACACTTCAGTGGAAATAATCCATGCACATTTCAGAAGCAGGTCCTTGAATTGGCTCCGTTCAAGAAATGGACAAAATGCTGGAGAGTTATATATTTTGAAAAGAACTTACCCATCCATCTTTGGGAGTCACAGCCCTGTCACTATTGTGCACAGCAGTCGAGCCTCCCTCTGGGCAGGACCAGAGCCAGCAGGCAGGGAAGGCCCAAGGTGACACGTTAAAGGCAGCTCAAGGCCCTCCGGGCTTTGGGTCCATTCTCACCCTTGCTGAATAGCCTTTCTGCAGGAGCGATTTTAAGGTTAAAAAACATCCAAAGAGGAAGGAAGTGGGGAGAGAGAGGGAGGGAAAACCTCACTCTTCTCTCTCCACCTGGCCTCATTTACTCTTCTTTACTTTCGTTAGTGAAACGTGAACCCCACGCATGACATGAGAGAGTTCCCAGACAGAACAGGACTTTGCCATCCTCTGCTGGATCATTCCTTCTTTATGCTGTCACTTACTTTGGCCTTTCCTCACCCACCATCATAACCACACAAAATGCTCATGGAGATCCATTGTTATGCTGGGGCACTTGGGTGATCTGATTGTAAAAGGTCCAAACCTGTCCAACTATTACTTCCGGCTTCTGTGATCCAGTAAGAACCCCCCTCCCCTGCTGCCAGGAGTAGCTGCTCAGCTGGGACTGGACTTGGCCCGGCAGGAAGGACATTGTGTGGACACAATACCTGTCTCAACTAGAGCCCTTTTTGCCACTTGCAATGATATTGTTTCATTTCAGTGCTTGCAGCTAAAGCTGACCTTTCTTTGCATTACAAGTAGTTTCATTAACACCTTTTTCTTTCCTTCCTCGGTGTGATCTTTTGTCATTAGGTCTTGGTGGCCAGATTGCTTGGGGGGGACAGTGCAGCCAACTGTGGCGCTACAGTGGGCACTGAGGCGGTGTTTACAAAAGACTCAGATGCAATTCCTGCTCCTCCATTCCCGTTAGAACTTCAACAAAATGACATTAACAGAGTAAACAACTCACTGATATTTAGAAATCTAGTGTTCTAGAACCAAAATGGATCTGAGGGATTATGAAGCATTAAGCCCTCAATTTAAAAATGAGGAAAGTGAGGTAAGTTACACCGTGCATGGCTGAGCTGAGTTCTGCGATACCTAGCCTCCCAATAAGGGCTGCCCTGAGGCCTCCCATGATCCAGAAGAGCTATTTTGCCATGAATCTGGAGCATGGTCTCAAGATACATAACTAATTTAAGTCCGTGATAAATATTAGACCATTTTAGGATGATCCAGATAAACAGTACCCTGTCTACAATAATGGGTTTAGAGCTATGGCGTTAGTGGGCAGAGAGGAATAATTAGCATAGTATTTGTTTGTATGTAAGTGGGGCTTTTGTGTTTGAAATCACTTGGTAGAACAGAGTCCTTGAAACCGTGGTGAACAATGGTCATAGAGAAAGAAAGTGCTGGACTCTCGAGCAAGAAAATGTTTGCTGCACAAAAATTCACTTGGGCAGGAAACTTCACCAGTTATAAACTGGCGGCATTTCCAAATGAGTGGCATTTTACTTTATGGCCCTCTGCATCATGCTCGGTCACTCCGAAATGATTACATAAGGGACTGGTTTTATTACGTGAGCTCACTGGGTACCTCTGCCTCCAGGGTGTCCTGGGGGAAGACAAGGTAGGGTGGTTGATTAAGAGGACCCAAACTGAATTTCTAGACCTGATTTCTGGCCTTACTTCTGCCTCTCAACAGCTGTGTAACTGGGCATATTCCTCTGTTGATTTTAGGTTCTGGTCTAAAGACTTTGCACTAGAGAACTTAATACATGGCCAGATTTAGTAAAAACTAAAACATAAAAAACAGAGGCATCTAGTTAAATTTGCATGTCACACGAACAGTGAGCTTTTTTATGTATAAGTAGGTCCTACACAATGTTTGGGACATTCTTATACTAAACAACTTCATTATTTTTCTGAAATTTATCTGGGTTATTCTGTATTTCATCTGGCAAGCCTAGTCTGTAAAATCCTTTGGACCTTAAAATTGAATTCTGTCATGAACATATCTGACTTTGTTTCTAAGAGAGAGTGGGCTTGCTCAGTGAGGGGAGGGGAAGAGAAGCAATCCCCTGAAAATACCAGCCAACTTCCAGGGTGCAAAGGGACGACGGTTCACAGCATCCAGAGGAACAGTGTTTTAGAAAACTCTCTTCATTTTCAGAGGTAGCCCCTGAGGACACAGCAGGCTCCTCCTGGCCCAGGCCCCAGCTATGGCTACAGAGCCAGACCTCAAGGGTCCAGGTAGCTCTGTCCCCCGAGCTGTTTCACTCGTAGGCAGTGCTGTGCCCAACGCCCTAGAGAGAGCTGGGTGAAGAAAAATCACTTCTAGTCCTTACTGTACACAGAAGCAATTACAGTTAATCCTGGCTCCATGCCATCATGCACGGAGGACCAGCGAATCCCCACAACAGGGGCCTAAACAAACCATCCTTTAGTGGAATCCAGGAATAGTCGTGGGCCTCCTCTTTCTCCCTAGGTGACATGGAGATGGCACCACCTCAACCTGGTTTTGTTTGGAGCAGGGTTGCAGGGGGCAGGGGGGACGGGGACCAGCAAGAGAGAGGGAAGAGAGGGAGACGCTGGAAGTCAGTGTTGCAGGATGGAAATTGCAGTTCGCAAAAGGCCTGGTGGCTGGAGGTGGGGTGAGAATAATGAGTTCCAACATAGCCTTAAAAAATATTTGCAGGTAGCGCTTTAGCCTTAAAAAATATTTGCAGGTAGCGCTTTACCCTGTGTTACAGTGAGGGCCCTCCCTTAAGAGTAATGACCACCTCTTCGGTCCATTTGGTCTGTGTCTTTTACAGTCTATCAGAGATGAGTTTCCTGGAGTCTGGGATCACACAGAAGTGTGTTGATTCCATTTCCATGAGAGGGGCCCTCCACTGATTTCTGGAATGGATGGGCAAATGACCCCAGTGTCTCCTACCCACCGTCCCTGCGCGCGCGCACACACACACACACACACACACACGCAGCCAGGACCTGAATGAATGGGGACACCCAGACAGCTCCCATGAATTCTACCTCACCTCCATAAGGAAGCATGCAGAACCCTGGTGCGAAGACACTGCGGTTAGGCTACAAATTCTTTATAGACTGAGAGAAAGGAGGAAAACAACTCTTTGCTTTGGATGCAAATAAACTCAGCTTCACCTTTAAAGCTGAAAACCTGTGCCCTTGGCAAGACGTCTGGGGACAGTTCCAGAGGTATTAATCTTACTCCGTTTACAAGTTAAATAGGTCTTTCGAAACTGTTTCTCTAGCCCTGCTTTTTCTCTCCAGCACAATCTCCCTCTCTCTCGCCTTTTTAGTACAGTCCGAACTCCCCAGCCGCAGGAAGTCCCCGGGAACGGAGGTCGGGGAACCGACTCGGGTGGATTTCCGAGCCACCCGCTGGCTGCGGGGTCCGCCAGCAGATGGCGCTGTGCCGCACAGTATGGACCCTGCGTGCCGGCCGGCGCAGAGCGGGCAGACTACTCAAAGTTTCTAGTGCCATTCCTGGACCGAAACAAATGTTTGTGGAATTAAGTAGTGATTTCCTTTAGCCTACGCGACTCTTACTGGCTGTGTTTTCAGGCTCTAGATGTTAACATATGCCATATATTGCTTTTTCGGGGGGGAAATCGGGGGTTTCCAAGCACATTTAAACCCATCCTAACTGCTCAACTAGTCAAGGTCTGCATTTTCTGTTAAAAATAACCCAAAAAAACTTCCTTATTAAGAGCTAGAATGGTTTGGAAGACAAAGAAATGCTGGAAAATGTAAGTAAACAGAGCACCTAAGATTTTTCTTAGAGGGGGAGGGGGATTCTTTTACCAGACTCAAAAATAAAGCATGAAAGTTGACAGCATGAAACTCAAGGCTTGGGTGGAAAAAGAGTGAGGTCGCTGGCTGCCGGGGTTGGGAGGACTGGAGTTGCCTTATATGATTGCTGGAAACACTTGGGTGCAATGACCGTATGTATATAATTGTGGAGGAAATTTAGGAGATGTGCTGGTCTTCAGGGCACAACCAGAAGGCCATGGGTTTTCAGAACCAAGTTAAGCAGCCGTGGATTACAGTAATAGGAATTGTCAGCGCTGTTGCTCCACGGGGCCAAGTGGCCCCATTCGTTAGGGCTCAGTATGTATTTAATGTTGTCATAAAATCCATCTCCTCAAAGTAAGCAAGGCAACTCTGTGTGCATCTCCAACAGGATGTATGCAGCTTTGTTTGGGATAATGGATTTGACGTGACTAAAAACGGTGGGGATTAGATGGACCTGGCACGGATAAATATGACTAATTGTCATCTTGCATCAGCATAAACATGGCTAGCCCTGCAGACTAGGACAAGATGGGGAAGCCAGGGAGTTTGGGCGGGACGAGGCGCTGCAGAATGGATCGTAACTGATTGATAAAGCAGGGGTGGAACGGAGCATGGAGGAGGTTTTCCCTTACGTGTGGATGTGAACAGAGCTGTTTTAGAATTTCCAAGCACTTTATTGCTTAAATTGGACCGTGTGTTGCTGCCCTGCCGAGTGAGCACACAGCTGTCTGCCGCGTGCAGAGTAACTTTGGGCTTCTCTTTCTTAAATGCTGATTAAACTTTTGAAACTGGCAGAACGTCCCAATTCATCTTTTTTACACAAAAGAATAGGTTTTGAAATCTTGTTTTAGACTTTTCAGAAGTTTTCAGCGAGTGACCCAATGATTATTTCTGTTTGTATACATAGAGATAATGTTTAACTTTCCTAACCTGTTTTACTATTTTTTTTTGTAAATCAGCAGCTATGGCTACACGGGATTTTTTTTTTTTTAGATAATGAATAAATATTTCTAGTACTGAAATATATCTTTTTAAAGTAAGACATATTCTCAGACTTTGAAACTTAATCATTTGAAACAGTAATTATATTTAAGGTGATTAAATAATATGATGAGGTATATTCATTTACTAACATATGGTTTTTCACAGTTGATGCTGTTTTTTTCACCTGTTTCCATTTATTAAGCTAAAGTTCAAAGACATTTTTCTAACCAAATGTCATTTATTATGTCAATGTATGCTGTTTATACCATGAATATTGTTAACATAGTGAAATGAAACTTTAGTTCTGCCACTAATAGCAATATTTAAGCCTTACCAAATATTATAAACATTGAAAATTCTATCCATAATATCCAGAAGCTGATTTTGGATCAAATTTAGAGCTGTCTTTCAAACAGAGCCACATTAAATTTAAAATTAGTCAAGGATTACAGTTTGCTATGAAGAATGTCTCCACCTCCAATATGAGCAAATGTCATCAAAGTGAAAGGAGAAAAAAAGAAAAGAAAAGAAAAGATGTGATTGTTTTGACACAAGTGAGAGAAGCTTAGTGTTGCTTCATTTTTAACCTCACTTTAAATTATCTTTTAACCACCCTGATATTTCTGCATGGAGATAATCACATCTCATCAGCCTTCTCAAAACCCCGTAGCTCCGTACCCAGAGCTAATGCTTCTTGTTAAATCATATTGCTAAACAAAATGTTACAGCTCCCACAGGAGACAGATGAAAAGCAGCTTTGCTGGACGGCCTCTTTTTTTTTCTTTCCATCATTCAATTTTATTTTCTTTCCTTGGGTAATTTTAATCTTACATAAGGTATGCGAATGTTTTCCCTAGAAAGTCAGGACATGAGTTTAAAAAAGGTAAAGGCAAATCTGCCGTATAGATGAAGATAGAAATCTGTTGAAATGCTCCTGGGAAAATAATAAACACAGGGATTCACAGGCACATTTAATAGAAGAAAATCCTTCTTAAAGTTTCTTCTGAAACATGGGACTTCAGGAGAAGAAAAAGTGACCCTGGTTTTAAATATACACAGTCGATTATTCCTTCACATCATTTAAGAATTCACATATCATTGAGGTTTAACAAACACATGAAGAACACTGGGCTTATTTATTTTAGCAGTTTTGCATCTGCAGATGTAAAATCAAAAGCCCTCTGCTTAACATTTGAAAAACTGGTATATAAATGACTGACTGCCTTATCTTTATACAATTTGCCTTAACTTCACTTCCTCTCACTTTGTCATTTAATTTGTACAAAATCAGTTTCCAAATCAGAGTGACTATCATCTATTAGTCCCCCTGGTGACAGAGGGCAGGGCATTGTTGTAGCTGAGTTAATAAAGCAGAAACACAAGCCTAATTACTGGGGAGATAAACCATGCTGGCAGGGGTTACCTTCCTCAAGGTCTGGAGCTATCTGTACCCAGACATTTCGTAAGGAGAGTGTGTGTGCTAAGGACAGACAGAGACCAAACAGGTGGGGTGCATTTGTTTCCAGAGAGCAATACTGATAAATTACAGAAATTGTCTTCCTGAGAGGATGGTGTGGTAAACTGTGCGTATGCATGGGGCAGGGAGGGGAGGGGAGCAAGTGAATATTCATTAATCAAATGAGATAATGGGGGGGGGCGAAGGTGCTTCATAACTGCAAGGGGGGCAAAGCAAATAGAAAGTGACATTTTTGTTACAAGGGCACGTATGTATGTTTAAATAAGCCTACATACACATGTGTTAAATAGCTCTGAGGTGGTGGTGGGGTGTGTGTGTGTGTGTGTGTGTGTGTGTGTGTTTATATGAGAAGGGGAGAGAGAGAGATTGAGAATGCCTCTCTAATGCCAGCAGTTACATCATGGAATGTATCCCTCTATGGAAAACTTTAAATATATGGATATTATATATATAGTGTAATGTATGGAATCATACTGTATATAGCATAATGACTCAACAACTTTTATAGCATAGAACCTGATTGAAAATCTGATTTATTGATGGTTCAGAAGGCTGTATTGTGTTTTTATAGGCTTAAATCATGTGTATATGACTCTACCATATTTATGCAACTTGCACAGTCATGCTGAGAAATTTCACCTTCCTGTATACTTTTTCATATGTAATATGCAAGACTGCAACACTTTTATCGAGACTGCCATCCTCCCCAATTCCCTCCCTCCAAAGTAAACAAACAAAAAAGCCTACCTGTGTAACTAACATTTAAGAGATATTCATAAAAAGAGAAAAAGCAATACAGTTTCTGACTCCTGATTTGGATGGCTACAGTAATCAGTGGATACTGTAACAAAAGCTGAGAAACTGTGTTTGGACAGTGAATCTATTAATGCAGTTTTGTCCAACAGATATTAAAATTGCAAAGTAATTTGCCCATTTGACAATGGCTAATGAACTTAAGTATGCAGAATGAACTTTAATAATTGAGGAAATTGTGCAATTAAGCTGAGAGCAGCTGAAAATTACAAATAAAATTAACTCTCTAGTTTAGCAAGACTATCACTATTACCAACCAGTTTGTGTGGGTCTCAAGAAAGTCTGGAAACTTTCAAGTGACTGTACATTTATTGTGATGATTTACCATAAAGATATTGACCTCATTTTTAAAAATAGAAATGAACACTAATACTTCTTTCCACAATATGTTTCTGAATTGCCATGTGGCTGGAATTATACAAAAGGTCTCATTGGCAGGCTGAGTTTTAATTTTGATTTCAGGTTTATGATCCTATCTGTGTCTATTTGAAATTTAAATGGATTACATTCAGCAAAAAATCCTTTTACTAGCCTGGCTTGGCTGTCTCATACTATTAGGCTCTATATGTCCAGCTTTTACAAATCTGTTAATACATAAAACCATAAGAAGCCTCTTATGTTCAAACCAGGTTAGACTGAAGACATCAGATTAATATTTGATAATGTAGAAGAGCCCTTAATCAGATTTGCTTATTTCATGACAGAATGTTTCTGCAATTATCATAATTGTTGTGCTAAATATGTTTGTCTTTGTATCTGGCTTTGGGCATAATCTTCTCTCTTGAAAGCCACTCAATGTGGAACTTCAGATTCCTGCACAAAACCCAATTAATATTAAGATGACAAGCCCCAATGAGCTCCAAAGAGGCAACAGCTGAACAGACTCTAACATTCTTAAGTACAGATACTTGAGTGATCAAGTACATCTGAGGGAGACACACAATTCAATAATCCCTTTCTCAAGAAAGTCAAGAGCCCTGTGAGATACGAGGGAAATCAAAGGAACACATCAGAAAGAAAATGACGGGTCTGGTCCTGTAGTGTCTCTATTAAAATGCAAAAGTTATGGATTTTTTTTTCAGGATGATGGGAACCTTTTCTGTTTTTATTGATTTCTTTTTATAGCTTGATGATTTCTCTAAGATTATCTTAAAAGCTTAAAGAAAAAAGGGGCCTCATCAAAAGGTATCTTGCATGACAGAAGTGTATATAGTTTTGGTTAACATGATGGGGTGAAGACTCTTACATTCCGGGAAGAAAGGGATTCTGCTAGTTGGTCAGCCTGGGGAAGGGCTGCAGCCTCCATGGTAAAAGGAACATTTTACAGCCACATTTGGTGCATGTATGTGGCAAACCCACCCTGCTTGCCCCAGCACCAGTAAGGAGAGATGAGCAGGGTGCTGAAGCTACCCGGGCATTCCCCCAGAGACGGAGTCATAAAGCACTGTATTAACAAACGTCTTTTCTATTCGCATTGTGTAAAGCCTTCATACCCTGACCCCCAATTTCCTAGCATCCTGGGTGACTCCTTGGATTTACAGCTAACTTTCCTGTCCAGAGGTGACATCCTAACCCATTGATTTGTAATCAGAAATTGGTTTCCTGTCACTTTAAAAGTGAGGCACTAAGGGGCAGTAAAAACAAGGCTGTCGGAGCTAAATGGAGCTATAGTTCAGACTCAGGGCCATTACACACTACCTTCGCCATGTATTTATTACATTAAAAAACCTCTGTAGTGCGCTTTAAATGGCCGGTGACACCCTCTTAGGTGACTGATGGCTCTGTGAAATCAGTTTTGTAGAAAGTCCTTCACATGTGCCAAAACAAAACCAAAAAATAAAAAAACACCAGTGTGCCTGTGTTTGTGCATAACGACGTGCCAGTCCCAGTCCACTGAGTGAGTCTCTGCGCCCAGCATTTCAGCGGCAGGAGGTCCCAATTGTGGTCTCGCAACATCACCTAGAGCTCACTTTGCTCAGGCATCACGAAACGTGAAACCAACCGAAGTGGCCCTTGCTTGGTGCCTGATAAATCTGGTGGAGATGTGGAGTTGCCGCCCAATTTCAGGGTCTCTCCTAAGTGAGAAGGACCCGTACATACATCCACGTCCATCCCCCTCCAGGCACCCAACTACCCACCTCCCACACATGACACCCTGACAGTTTTTTCAGATGTCCCCTTTACAGTAAACAATAGAAAACAGGGATAATTAAAATCGAAACTACCTAACCTGGAGTAGAAATAGGCTTCTCCGACTTAGGCTTACATTTTCAAAGATGCAAGTGCTCGAACATTACGAAGAAAAGGTTTACAGAGATTCCTCTTATAAACCAGACACAAATTCCACGCAAATTCAGCTCCTGGTTGGCCCCAGAGCCCCCATTTCCTTTCTCTGCTTGTCACAGCAAGGCAGGATTTCCCTGGAGAGAGACCCTCACCCTGGCAGTAATCTAGGCGCCGTGCACCATTGCATCAAAATAGACTCTTCGCCACACAAGCATGGACAATTCTACTCACAGAGTGAATTGCCCCAAATGGTGAGATATTTGAAACGAAATGTGTTCCTGTTGCCTTTTGAGGTTCCCACTAATTAATATTCAAAAGACTCAAAGAGGAAAAATGGATACCTAAATCATACATATGTATATGCCTTTTAAGCTTTATTATAAAGGCAAAATACCCCCTTACTTGGTTAAAATCCAACTTGAGTCAACATACAAAGGTGACTGCACTGTAATACTAGACAGATCTGCATTATGTAGGCATGTTCCTGCACCACCAGAATCTCTCAATAGTAATTATTATACCAAGCACCCTGTTGGCACAATTACACTAAAGCTCTAATTAGTAGCAGTAAGATTAGAACCCCTACGTGTTAAATCTGTAGAAGCAACGCTGAGTGAAGGATTTAAAACAGTTTCAAAACATTGTATTGTCTTTATTACAGTCTTTATACTTCAGTAAAGAAGGGTTTTCTATAAAATGCACTTAAAATAATCTGGTCCTGTCACTAAAAATAGGAAAGATAAGGTAATTGCAGTCAAACCTAGTGAGTCGGCTTGCTACCTAGGTGCGTTAAATCGAAAATGACAAATCTAGTGAACTTTACTGGGAGATCCATACTTCCTGCCTGCTGGACGCATTGGTATTTTTCCAACCATCAGCCAGGGGAACATGCAGGGGCCATACTTGTCACGGGCCTGCCTTTTCATTACCTCCGAGAAGCCAGGAGGCAGGCATCGAGAGCGAAATCTTCCTCACCAGTCAGATTGCAGCATACAGAGATTTACCTGTCTCCTTAGAGACAGCGGCACTCGCATTGGACGAGCGCACGACTCCTCCCTTCCCAGGGAGATGGCACCGGGGCTTAGCTCCCTGCTGGCTGTGAAGCTGGACGTCTGGGTGCCGGAGCTGGGGCCTCCAGGGAAAGGGAAGCAGAAGGGCACACCCACAACAGAGGTCTCGGTCAAGCTGAGAGCAGGCTGGGGGTCTGCGGCGCACACCTGAGCTGGGGAAAACAGAACAGCCACCGCGAGTTCTGATCACAGCTCAAAGAGAAGAGGAAGGCAGACGTAGATTGCTACATGCCAGGTGTATCTGTTTGGATCTGGGACTCTCTAGATTGGATTTTCCCGTGAAACTGAGTACTCGCGACTCTGTAAAATGTTTTAAGGGCGAAAACCTAGAAGCTTAGTAGGAGGGAAAAACAAAGCCATTTCATCTGCCTGGTAGTTTCCCATTCCCTGCCCGTCCCCTACCACCTCCACAGCCAACACTGGTAGTTGAGGAGAGCCAGGCCAAGGCCAATGGAGTCTTCTCTGCAGCCTGCCTGCTATCCAAGGGCTCATCTGGCCACCCAACCCCAGTTATCTGCAAAAATCCCTGGTCCTCTCAGCCCATGAAGTCCCTGAGTGGAAAAATAGGGAATTCTGGGCACACGAAGGTCCTCTGAAGGCTACAGGATCTAGTGGTAAATTGAGCTTATGTTAAAAGATATATATACATATATATATATATATACCTCAGCTGCCCTGTGGGCAGAACTTGGCCTAAGTACTTTGAGACTGCAACACTAAAAACACAGTGATTCTGGAGGAATCTGTCTATAAACATCTACAGAATAGATAAACATTTGAAAAAATTCGCCTGGGCTTTTCCATGGAAGCAAATGCATTATTTATTTCGCTTCTCAAATGCTAAGCCAAACAACTTTGGCAATCTTTATGATGAAAATAGGAGACAGAAATCCCAAAATGTTACTGTAGTTCTGCTTTAGTATCACTAAATGGCAGTTACTTCCCTCCGCCAACAAATTTCCCATAATTACAGTGATACCTAGTGAGTGTGTCTTTGTAAAGCATACATGTGTAGACCTTCGAAATGTGTAGTCTAACTGCTGTAAAACTGTCTACACTAATGTACAGTGATAAGAGGGCAGAAGTCAGAGGATGGCTTCTGCATCTTAATAATTGTATATGTTCAGCCATATGTTATATCTAGAAGTGCCATTTACTGTAAAATTGAAGGCCAGGAGAGTATGGCACTTTCTGGCTTCTATATTTTATGTTGGCTTCATAGCCCCAGACTGGAACGAGGAAGCGAAAACATACTTCTGCCTTACAGGTTATCTTATTGCCGTCATAATTCCAGTATTTATATGCATGTATGTTTTATCTACAAAAGATATCCACAGGAGAGCTGATCTTTCTGCAACTGTTACAGAACTATTAAATGTATATTAGCATGGTCATTTTTATTTAATGGAAACAAATAACAGTTAATCTTATTGGAAGGGTTAAGTGGGTTTACTTGGTAAAGGGCAAATCCCTTTGGATGCTTTCTTTTTTAAAGAATAGCTGCAGTGGCTGACAGATGGTCTTTGTCTGAATGTAGCTGAGGACAGATACAGTTTCTTTTTACACATTTATGAAAGTTGTAGATATAGATGCTTAGTAATATGTGGTGGCCTAGGACAAAGAGCAAGCTTGGTGGACAGAGAGGATTAGATTTCAGATCAGTGACAGATGGCTGGCTTAGCAGCGTCAGATAAAATTAAAAGGCGGGGGAGTGGATAAAAAGAAACCACTTTCCATGTAAAAGTTGCATCTCTTAAGACAATGGCAGCATGTAACATTCAGCTCTCTTCCCAACCCCGTGTCAAGTTCCTAGATTTGAATTCCTACATTTTACTTTTGCCTTTGCAAGAAGAGATGGGATTTTTTCTTTGTTGATCAAGTTTATCAAAGGGAAACTAAGAAAGAAAATAATTAACCATTTGCCTTTCAACTGGACCAGCAGAAAGTACTTCCATTTGCACAATGACACTGGATATTTGCATGTGGGTCCATAGCCACAGCGCTCCTCCTCCTCGGTTTGGGCAGATTTTTATAAGCCTGTTGGTAAGATCCACATTTTTGCTTACTCCATATGCACCATTTAAACTTATCACATCACCATAACCTTCGTCAAATAACCGTACACCATATTTAGTGTTAATTTGTCACGCTGAAATTATTCATCAGTGTCTTGAGTAAGTCCAGTAATATTTATGGGTTATGCCCTTCCATGTTTTCTGGCAATGCAGTTTGCTAGATTTCATAGATTTACTGTGTCTGCTTTTTTATGACTGACATAGCAATAACCAGATTGCAGAGATATTTATGTTGTTTGTGGCTTAGCAAGATAATTAAAGGATATAAATTAATCAAGTGCAATTAATTAGAAACTTTATGTTTGCAGCCGTCCTTCTTTGCATGTATAATTTATATTTATTGATTTCCTGGCTTTCATTAGCCTATGAGATAACAGCAAAAATGCATTAGAGAAGAAAATGTACAATTAGCGTGAGAGTGAACCTTGGCATAATAGATAGATCAGCACATGTTTGGGGCAAATATAAAGCTTTGTTAACTGTCATAAGCAGTTACAATTGATGAGTGGTATTTCACTACATATCTTTCAGCTGATTAACGGCGTTTTTAAAGAGTGCCCTTAATGGGAAGCTGATAGGTTGGCTAAATTTACATTTTAATCAGAGTATTTATGATAGAGGCAGCCCTAGAAATTCATTGGCAGAGGATGAGGCGACATTTCCTGAGGGACTGGGTCAGGGAATGGGCTTTGGAGGGTGTCCACTCACCTATTCCTTCTCTTGTCATTTGTCCAGAAGGGTCTGTGTGTGAGAGGAACGGGAACACCAGTGGCCTCCTCATCCCTGGCCACGCTCTGGCTAATCGCTTACAGAAAGGGCCAGATGCCAGGAGAGGGGAACCCCAGTCACACTTGCGCGTCTTCTGTCACTGGGTGTCAAATGCCAGCCCCATGGGCAGCAGCGGTGTCTCCCAAGCTTCCTCACCAAGGGCCCCCGGTAGGAGGGAGCGCTATCTTGGAGGGGGGAAGGGCAACTCCCTAGCTGAGCCTGCTTTTTCTCTTTCCCAACTGGGTTGAGAGCCAACCGAACCAGCTCCAAGGAGACCGTGCGAGAGACCACAGCCCTGGGTCCAAAGGTGTAGCTACTCACGCCCATAGCTCAACAGCTCCCATTTTACACCTAGAAGCAGGGCCTGCCCCTGAATCGTAAAGCCATTAAAACTCTGGCTCCACCAAGCAGGAACAGGAGTTAGGATGTGGAACAGTAAGAGGAAACTTTTGAAAGGGAGTCAAAAGTAAATCCTCGCAAGGCAATACCTTGTTCCTTCCTTCAGAAAGGGAGACGGGGGATTGTTCCTCCAGAATTCCTGCTAGAAGACTGAAGTGGAATTTTCCATCACCCTCGTGAGCCGTTACATGTCCAGAAGTGAGAAAGGACAAAAGCTATCTCCTAGAGTAATACCCTGTTACCATATCATGGAGCCTGCAGGGGCAGGTTGGATCTTTTTGTTCATAAAAATAGACTCTCTGAGATGGTGTCATGGGCAGCCCCCAGCAAAACACTGCAGGATTGGACAATTAATAAGGCCACAGAGTGGGATTCATGTCTTGGCTGTTCAAGTGGTCCTTCATGGACATCTCTGTAGGAGAGGACCTGTTTCTTGTCATTCCCACATGGAGATGGGACAATAGGGCTGGACAGCCATGTTATATGTTTAGAGGCCGTTCCCAATGTGGTCTTTATACGAAAGAATGTCAAGAAGCCCTCTTGAAACAAAAACAAAAAAGCGCTCCCCAAAGGGGACTCGCTCATTCCTGATTCAGAGACAAACCAGGGAGATCCTCAGTTCAGCTCAGAAAAGGACTTGAACAGAGTGACACTGAGGGCCTGGTCTATTCTCAAGCAAGGACAAAAGCCATTGCCTGAGTCCTGCAAAGGGCCTTTCCCTCTTCTTATTCCTGCTCCTATGCAGCCTGAGGGTTCAGAACCCCTCCCCTCTTTCCTGGTGGAATCCCATAAGTGTGGATTGAATATTAACTCTATCTTCCCTGAATCTCCTTGCCCTGGGGCAATGAGAGTTGAACTAGGTACACCAAAGTTAGGCTACAAATTAGTTTTTATTTATCTCAGTGAGAAGAAACCAGAAGTGAGCAAATATGAGATTAATATAAGTGAAGGAGGATACAGTTTCTGCTTTATGTGGTGATAAGCCCCCTTTTTCCTTTGCATACTAATTATTATTATGATTATTAGTATTATTTTACCCCTCAATTGCCTTAGGATGTTATCCAAGAGGAAGCACTGTATCGGCTGGTGGAAGCTCCACAGTATTATTTTTTTCATGTAATAAAATGTATGTAATGATCATGATTAATGTTTATTTATTGTTGTATCATTGTGTTTTCCTTCTAGTCGCAGTGTGATACTGGTTTAATTAAACTTGGGAGAGGGTGGGGGTGGGGGTGGGTGACAGTCTTCAGAACTTTATACAATAATGGAGTCTGCATTTGGTTGCACTTACATGTCAATTATGATGAAGATGTCCCCATAAATGACTGATTCTGTTTGTTCTTTTAAGGGAAAGTCCATTCCCCATCCTTTATTGTGTAATTTACAGATAAATTTGTTGTGCCTCAGACCAAAGGCTTTTATGTACAGAAATTGCAATGACAGTAGAAATTATGGTAATTGAAGAGTGCTCTATTTTAGGTTTTTCTCTGATCACATGGAATGATCATCAGCATCTTTCCTGGCCATAATCGTGCCCCAGATTCCAAATTATTTTTTATAGTTTGTTATCGAGTTTAACTGTTTGTTCAGGAAAGAGAAAGGCTGAGAGGGAAGAGCAAAGTATTGTCTCTGCTCGTTGACTGTCTCCCCTAAGGAAAAATCAGATAGGTGCAGTCAGGGCCAATTTTTTTTCATTTCTGATGCACCCAAAATTAGTTTGCCAAGACTCTCATTACATAATTTCCTCATTTCCTTAGGAAAATCAAATGTGTGTCCTAAATGGAAGCCATAGAGCTTTGAAATAAATTAATATGATTTTAAAAGATTTAAAAGCTGAATTCAGATATGCCTTAACATTTACAGCACTTTACAGTTTACAAAACACTTTAGTATCTATTATCTCATTTTAGCATCACAACCTTTGAAGGAAGCAGGATATGAAATTCTTTTACCTAGCATACATATAGGATATACATATGATACTAAATATATTTTTCTGCAACTTGCTTTTTCCCTTCAGTAATACAGTGTGGGTATCTTTCATGTCAATATGTAGAACTTCGGTTTAATTGGAGACATTTAGGATGACTTTGGATTTCCCTTATTATAAACATTGCTGAATTAATATTCTGGTGGAGGGATATGTATACATATGTGCATATATACATAAATACATATTCACATCCATACATACATGTGTATATGTGCATGTGTGCCTATGTGCATATGTGTTTGTGTGGGCTCCTATAAGCATTTCAGCATAGAGTGTTTTGGATCAGAATATAAATCACTTAACTTTCTGATACAGTCTGTAGACCCTATGCAACAATATCTACAGGTTTCATTTCCCACTCGTTCCAACTCTAGATAGTATCGATCTTTAAATTTTTACCAACTTTAAAGAAAAAAAATGTATCACATTATTATTTAGTTTGTGTTTTCCCAGTCAGTAGTGAGGAGTGAAGCATCTTTTTATGTTTATTCGTCACTCATATTTCTTCTTCATACAATTGTTTGTTCACATTATTTGCAAATGTTTCTTTTCTGTCGTTTCTCATCTTCATAATTATCTATAGAGAACTTAGGTTAATATTAACTCCTGTTGACTAAGTACTTTGCATCTCAGCCTCTCATTTGAGGTGCCATTTTGTCTCATTTGAGGCCCTACTGAAGTTTTCTGCTTTTTTCTTTTTTTAAAAAAATTATGTAGTCAAATCAGAACAAGGGTTATATGAATGAAGAAAGGAAACTCAGAGGGAGGGGAAGGAACTTGCCCAAATTTATTCTCCCTTTAAGTGGGAAAGTCAAGATTTGATCCCCCGTGTGTTAACCACACTGCTATCCTTCTCCGTGGCTGCTGCCATGATGCTAGTCTATAAATAGGCACCTGGAAAGTAAGCATGAAGCACAGCTTTCCTATTTCAATTACTGGCTCTGTCAGACTTCCCTCAGCCATCTTCAACTCCCCTTCCCACTCACCTTGAAGGAAGTTTTCTGCCTATCCTTCAACACTTAGCTCCAATCACGCACCTATGAAGCTTTACCAGATACTCTCAACTCAGGCTTTGCCTTTTCTGCCATTATATGTTGGTGGTAGGGGCCTCAAGGGCAGGATCCATCAAAGTCTGCTTTGTGAGGCAGGTATTTATGTCAGGGCTTCCTCCTGCCCTAGAGAGTGAAATGTCATAAGGTAAGGACCTGCAGTAGATTCATTGCATTAATTAACTGATCTTCCTCTCTTCTGTATCTGTGTCCTGGTGATGGGCTCTTCACGTGAAGAGGTGAGGTCCATCCCTCCGTCCCTTGAATCTGGAATGACTTTTTGCCACTTGTCTTAAGAGGGCTTGTGTGGTCTGCTCATACTCTCGGCACCCTACCATTGACACCACGTGAACAAGCCCAGATTTGCCTGTTGAAGGATGGGAGACGATATGGAGGAGAATCATCCCAGGGGAGGACATCCCAGACAAGCCATAAGATGAGTCCTCACATAATCTACCAAGTGACTGCAGACACATGAGCAATTCCAGCTGCAGTCTGCTGAGTCCAACCTAGACCAGAAGAAACCCCCAACCAACTCATAGATGTATAAGCCAAGTAATTGTTTATTGTTTAAACCACATTGGGGTGGCTTGTTACGCAGCAAAAGATGACTGATAACAAGCCTTCCTGCAGCAAAGTGAGCGTGGTATTATTGGGCATAAATGTGCATAGTTCCCATGTCTTACTCATTTTTGAATCCTTGAAATATAGCCTAGCATGTTACATTGTACATAGTACGTGTAAATAAGTGTTGAATTGAATTCAGTCTCCTCCTTTAACGGCAACTGAGAGTCTGAATATTTGAAGGGATTCTTTTGGTGGGAACTTCCACTTCTCAAAACCAAGCAGAGTCTGTCCACATTCATAGTGTAAGGAAATTTGGAAGAAGCAAAAAAGATTGCTGGGTGTGGAAAATTATGCATTGTTTAGAGGACATCAATCTGAATTATCTGATTCTAGCCCTTCATTGCCTTTGAGTTATTTTATAGCCCATAAGTTGTAGAGAACCAATAGCAATGCAAATGACTCGTCTATGAACATGCAAATGAATTCCATCTACTGGAGAAACAACAAGCCCCCCTCCACCATTACCATCATGACAAAAGAAAAAATAGTTTTGCATCTACTTGCAAGTTCATTTCAATATTCCTGATCTAGAAATATGATTGTTCTTTGGATTCCCTTATTTTTTTTTGTTTGTTTTGGGTTTTTTTTCTGTTTTTTTGCAGTACGCGGGCCTCTCACTGCTGTGGCCTCTCCCGTTGCGGAGCACAGGCTCCGGACGCGCAGGCGCAGCGGCCATGGCTCACGGGCCCAGCCGCTCCGCGGCATGTGGGATCCTCCCGGACCCGGGCACGAACCCATATCCCGTGCATCGGCAGATGGACTCTCAACCACTGCACCACCAGAGAAGCCCTGGATTCCCTTTTAATAAGGGGTTAAATGAAATCTTCGACACTTGTCCATTTTATATTTGCATGAGAATAATGGTTATGTACACCCATCTTCAAAATGGGGAGAGGGTTTCCCACACACAAACAAGCAGTGCTGGGACACCAGCAGGGTGTCCTACAATTTAACTCAACTCTGATGTTGTCTACCTGGGGATAGTGTCACATTCCACAGGTTAAGGGCTCAGTCCTACAAAACTGCCCTCCCTACCCACTTTCTATGCCAATCACAGACTCAGGCTATCACCTGTGCTTCTGGCTATAGAGTGGAGGTTCCAACGACCTCCACCTTGGATTGGATTAATTTGCTAGAGCGACTCCTAGCACTCAGAGAAACATTTTACTTATTAGATTATTGGTTTATTACAAAGGATATTAAAGGATACAAATCAACAACCAGATGAAGAGATACATAGGACAAGTTTCCAAACAAAAAAGCTTCTGTCCTCATGTTGTTTGGGGCCACACATTGTGGCTGACTGAAGTGCGCTGAGTCCCCAACCTGGATGTACTCTGAACCCTGTACATAACTTAGGAACAGCCAGATGGAATAGGGGCACAGGGCAAGGTATGGTCAAAGGACATGGGGCTTCCATACCGACCTCTAGGTGTTCCACTCTCTCCAAATCTCCCCGTGTTCACTAACCAAGAAGCTCTCCGAATCCCAACATTGTGGGTTTTATGGAAACTTCATTACATAGCCATGATTGATTAAATCATTGGCCATTGGTGATTTATTCAACCTCCAGTCCCCCTCCCCTCCCTGGAAATCAGGGATTGAAAGTTCCAACCCTCTCTTCATGGCGTTTTCCAAAAGTCACCTCATTTACATAAACCCAGTTGTGGTGGAAAGGGGCTTGCTATAAATAATAAGACACATGTTTCACCTTTATGGCTCTGAAGCAATTTCAGGAACTGAGGACAGGAGACCAAATGCTATCTCCCATTGCTCTTATCACTCAAGAAATTCCAGGGCTTCCCTGGTGGCGCAGTGGTTGAGAATCCGCCTGCCGATGCAGGGGACACGGGTTCGTGCCCCGGTCTGGGAAGATCCCACATGCCGCGGAGCGGCTGGGCCCGGGAGCCATGGCCGCTGAGCCTGCGCGTCCGGAGCCTGTGCCTCGCAACGGGAGAGGCCACAACAGTGATAGGCCCGCATATCACAAAAAAAAAAAAAAAGAAATTCCAAAGGTTTTGGGATCTGTGAGCCAGGAACCCTGGATGAAGACCAAATGTATGTGAAAAATAGATTTTGGTCATCTGAATGAGCAAATATATATTTCTTATAAATCACAATATTCAGAGAGTCATGGTTTTACTTTCACTTGAAAATTTTAAGTTTGAGAGATCCTTTCAAATGTTCAGTGGATTCATCTGACAGCACTGATTAAATTTCATTGCCAAAGTAGAGAACCTCAAGGGCTGCTTAAGCCCATGCACATCTTTTCTTAGCTCCCAATTTGAATCTAAATCAGCAAAAGTACCTAACTGATTCTCTGCTTTTCCAGTTTTATTCTTCTTCTCTGCTAATTTTGTGTTTTGGTTTTGCTTTTGGTTTGTCTATGGCCAATAAGTTATTTCCCATTGGTGGCAACAGTGATTGGGAACTTGGTTTGTGGTCAGAGTGTTTGGTGATTTTTGTATATGGATTAATGGTTTTTATTGATCTAGTTTCTGTTGGGTGACTAGCAAGGTGACAGAATCTCCCTTGCTAGTCTCTATTATTTGTTTATATATTTTGAGATCAAATCAAACAAAAATTGTGTACCTACTGGGAAGAACAGCTCCTCAATAGCCAGACTGGTGAATTTTTGTTTTCTGTGTTTTCCCTTAATCTGTGGCTGAAAATGCAGAATTGAAACTTTAAGATTTCTGTGTCTATACGTTTGTAATTCAGAAAGGACTTTACCTTTCAGTATTTAAGTATGTAAAGGGGACATTAATAAGTTAGATTGTAAGGTGTTTTATGGGAGTTCTGAAAAGCGGTTTATGGGAGTTCTGTTCTGATTGGCTTATAGAGATAAATATGCACTTATACAAATTAAATATTCCTAAAATTCCCAGGATACGGGAAAATTTAACTTCTAATAATTTAAATATTCTATACTTTAAAAAAAACCATTCTTACAGAAACTAACTCAGAAACACTATAATAATTGAAATTCACATAATTGATGTAGATCTTTGGCAGACAAGACTAGTTTAATAATATTTGTTTAATGAAAAACATTATACCTTCTCTTATTCATTACTGTCAGTTATGATACAAACATTTTTTATTATACTGCAGTATGTTTTCCTAAACTTCTGCAGATTTAATGATCAAATAAGGTATCATTATTCCTATATAATGTTTAAGGTTATAAAAAAGTAAATGTAAATTTATGTTTAACAAAATGGAATCATTCTCACAAACTATTTATTTCAACAATAATTATATTTTGTAGTATGTCAGCTTGAAGATACTTTCCAAGGTCTTTAGGTAACCTGAAACCTAGGCATGATATTGACTTAAGTAATAGACAACCATTTGATATGTATATCATTTCTAACTAAGACACATTACTAAAGCATTGGTTACTAAGCATGATTTCAAGTTTATGTATTTTCCCTTTTGTTTTTATTTGCTGCAAAAATACTGCATCCTTGGGCTAGGTTAATGAATGTGTTTATTTTTGGCACTTAGAGTAATTGTATAAGGGATATGGGTGGCAGTTGGATATTAGTGTGACAGTTTTCAATTATCTACCCTATAGTTTTCTTTGTGAAATGAAGTCAGTTACTTTGAGTAAAGTTTTAATTAATATAAATATCTGAGACTACATTAAAAGCAATAGTAAAAAAGAAATACAACGATGGACATGATTCTGTTTTTCAAAGAAAAGAGTTTTGTCCTAAAGAAGTGGTTTTCAGTTTTGTTTGTTTTTGCCTCTAGATTTCTTTATACTTTTAAAACTTACTTAGGCTCCCAAAGAGCTTAGGTTTTTATAGGTTACAACTACTGATACTCACTGTAGTAGAAAATAAAACTGGTAGCATTTTAAAATACTTATTTACTAATTGATTTGAAGCTAGCTTTGATGAATGCATTGCACATGAATAACATCTTAATGCTGCTATGAAATTAGCCGTGACCCTCTACGATCAGTCCTAAAGTGTCAATTTGTTCCCCAAACTGAAAGAATATAATGTAAGACAAAACTTTATTTGGCTTGGTTTATAGATAATACCTGAGTCTGAACAGCAAATATTAGCACAATTTTGATAGGCGAGTTTCTTTGGTTTACTGTCCTCACCTATGATACAGGTTATTCTTTCTGTGTGTGTGTAATCTGCCTAGATAACAAAGATTCTGTGTCCTACCAAAGTAATTTTCTGTGCTTTATTCTGACTATTAAGTTCTTACTCATTTAAGAAAACAGAGTCCTCACTTATAAAAGAGTTAAAGGTTATTTACAATCATGCCATCTTATATATTTTTTAATGTTTTATCATCTCTGATGAAATGGGTAACCAAGGATTGTTTCTCAGGCATCCATGATATTAACTTTATCAAGTGTCCAAATCTTTTTTTTTTCTTTTATCTTTTTTTTTTTTTTTTTTTTGCGGTACGCGGGCCTCTCACTGCTGTGGCCTCTCCCGTTGCGGAGCACAGGCTCCGGACGCGCAGGCTCAGTGGCCATGGCTCACGGGCCCAGCCACCCCGCGGCATGTGGGATCCTCCCGGACCGGGACACGAACCCGTATCCCCTGCATCGGCAGGCGGACTCTCAACCACTGTGCCACCAGAGAAGCCCAAGTGTCCAAATCTTGGACAGCTTTTTTTGATTATCACCTGCTCAAAATCATATCCTCAACATGAAAACTAAACTAAAATGAAAGCCTTCAGGTGATCTTTTGCACCTAAAACTCCCTTGAGATTTCTCAGAAACTCCTTGGAAAATCACAAAGATTTGTTCTTTCCCCTTATAAAAGGGAAGGTGCTAGAAATAATTAGGTTTATTTAAAACATTACTATTGATAAATTGTATGGGAAGTATTATCAAATCAAAAGAGATGCTCTGCCTCCTCTACATTAAATTTGCGTAAATAAAGTGTTACAAATGTACATATTTCAGAAATTGTATAGTGGGAAGTTCCCTAGAGATTTGTCAGTGCCCACATTCTCTGTGACATGCTTCTATTTATCAGAGTCCTGAAAATATTAGACAACAACAGTATAGTATTTCAGTCATGATTTGGGTTACTATTTAAATCCTTGTTTGGTTATCACCTCACTTTAATTCAAATCTAGGATCTTCTAGGTAAGTGGGTTTTGATTGAGGATGCACTGTGAAATTTTATGAAAATACATGTCTTGGCCATATTCCAGACTTACTGATATTCTTGGTATACGAGGTTGTACAAGGGCACAACAAAAGGCAGCAAACTGGCGAAGCAATCCAGGTTTATGGGAAGAAATATGTTATCTACATTGAGCGAGTGCAGCACGAGAAGGTTAATGGCAGGACCATCCATGTGGGCATTCACCCCAGCAAGGTGTTTATCACCAGACTAAAACTGGACAAAGATTGCAAAAAGGTCCTTGAACATAAAGCCAAATCTCACCAAGTAGGAAAGGAAAAGGGCAGATATAATGAAGAAGCAATTGATAAGATGCAAGAATAAAGTAATCTTGTATACATACAACTTTCATTTAAAAAGGTTAAAATGGGGCTTCCCTGGTGGCTCAGTGGTTGAGAGTCCACCTGCCGATGCAGGGGACGCGGGTTCGTGCCCCGGTCTGGGAAGATCCCACATGCCACGGAGCGGCTGGGCCCGTGAGCCATGGCCGCTGAATCTGCGCGTCCGGAGCCTGTGCTCCGCAAACCCGAGAGGCCACAGCAGTGAGAGGCCCGCGTACTGCAAAAAAAAAAAAAAAAAAAAAGGTTAAAGTGAAAAAAAAAATTCTTGGTATAGTCATACTTTATGCCTGGTTTACTCTTGCCATATTATACTCACACACACATATATCTTGCAAATAATTTTATGAAATAGCTCAAGATTTTTCCCTTTATAAAAAATTGTGCTCAACTATTATATAAATCAGATGTAGCATTCACTGACTTCTTTGAGAATAGGCTGAATCAGTTTCACTGAAGGCAATATTTTGCAATGACTTTATTACCTTGTTTTGCTTGACACAGAAACAACCAAATTCCCTTGTCAGTTGCCTTATTCTTGTCACGAACACTAACTGGATCTTTCATTTTTGGAAATTATTAGTGATAAATTAACCACAGCCATTTAAAGTCATCAGCATCTACATGTAGTTTGTTTGTTTGTTTTTACTCGAATACTTACCAGAAGTGCAGCCATTAGCCCCAGGCTAGAGTTCATATTCACTAAAGGACATAAACAAAGAAGGCCCTTCTGAGAGCTTCTTGTAAAAGGACTATGCCAGGTACTTCAAACTATTGAAACTTTAAAAAAAAAAAAAAATTTTGGGTGAAGGCTTCTGATGTCATTGCTTAGACAGCATTCAGACCATTACAGTGGGCTGAGTCAGGATTTCCAGAACTCTTTTTATTTGGAAAGCACATGGCTTTGTGAGATTGCTAACCCGATATCCTGTGGAACAAGAATGGGCCAAAGGAACAAATGAAGGAAATTTTACTGGAGTCATTTGTTGTAATATTACAGATACTATTTTGCTGTTTAATTTTTATACATATAAAAGGAAGCACTTTCTCTTTCTTGTCAAGTTGTCTGTAGCCCATGACAGTTTAGTATACTCTGCTTCTGGAAATGAAAATGAAACATTTAAATAATATTTTTCTCACTAACACTCCTGCTCCATGCAATCCCTATCAAATTATCAATTGCATTTTCACAGAACTAGAACAAAAATTTTTACAATTTGTGTAGAAACACTAACTTATCAATTCTTATTAAGTATCCTTACTTTTCATGGCAATACAGTTTTCTGCATAGACTGTCAATAAGACTGTCATTGTTTTGTCAGGATATGATTGGAAAAATTGATTACCTAATCAAGGCTTTGCCTGGAATGTCATTTGAAATGATGCTCATATAATTGGGTATGGCCTACCACTTTTAAGGAAATAAGGTTGACTTTCTGGAAAAGTTTAAAGGTACTGCAGGTAAAATCTGGTAGAGTTTTTGGGCTTGGCTTCCTAGCCTCAGGATAGCAAACAATAGAGGCTTTTAACTCCCAAATCTAACATTTCATAGGGAAATTTCCAGCAAAGCAAACTTAAGAAAACCTATGTGGTAAGTTAACATTCTTGCTGCACCTATGTAAATAATGAGGCCAGAGTGAATAAAACCAGCCTTATTTTGTAATCAGCAATCACCTTTCTCTGAGGGGAGACCGTCAGGAAATGTGGAATCAGCAAAAAAGATGACTGAGCATCTCTAGTGAAAACTATGCATTATTTGGGGCTCAGGTTTCAGGTTTTTTGATTCTAGCATTCATTGTCTTTGAACCATAAGGTATAGAGAACTGATGGCAACCCAAATGATTCTTTTTGTCGACAGACAACGACTACATTCTGTGCGTGGAGAAACAATTCTCCTTTGCCTCGGAAAAGACAATTTTGTAGCCAGTTTTCAAGTTCATTTCAATATTCCCAACCTAAAAACATGGCTGTCCTTTGGATTCTCCTTGGAAGTGGTTGTGACATTTGCATTGTTCCCTCATTTTGGTTAATGACTTAAGTAAAAATTTTGACATGTGTTCATTGAATATATGTATGAGAATCTTGATTTTCCCTTCTTTGAAAAAAAAAAGATCTTTTAACAATAAATAGTAAGCTGTAATCATACTGTTTGAATTCTATACCGGGATGAGTATTTCTACCATGAAGGTGACGCGAGGACAAATTCCTTCTCTTTAGGTCTCCTTTGTCTAGCCAGGATCCATCTTCCCATCTTCTGATGAGACAAAAGCTACTCCTCCCCAAGTTTTAGTTCCTGTGTTTCCCATGGGGCTGAGCAAATCCACATGTAGGTGTGTGCATGAGACCAAGGCCTGGCCAATCTCAGTGTCACATTCACCCTGCCTACTATGATTGGATAAGGCTTGATCATTTGACCCAAGCCAGGTGAGCCAGAGACAGTGAGACTCAATTCTATAATTTTGGCTGAAAAGAGAAACTTATTCTGGATTTACTGAAAGAATAGGCTATTAAGCCTATAAACGTTTGTGGCTCTCGTGTCATTGCATGGGAAAGCCTTGCCTGAAATAAGGCCATCCAGGGAAAGAAATGGAGATTAAAAAGAGAGACAGAGACAGAGAGACAGAGAGAGACAGAGAACAACCAAGTCCTGACAGTTGTGTTTGAACTGATGAACTGGTTTCTGTCATGTGCAAAAGGAAGAGTACTGATGAATCCATTTTCATGGAGCTAATCCATGGGATCTAGAGCTTGCCTACTTAGAGCCAAAGGGAGTTTGTTTTCAAATTGATATTGTAGAGAGAAGGCTATTACTCTATTATTATTACTCTTTCAGTAAACACTACAGAAAGAATGCTTCTCCTTCAAACCAAACTTCCAGAACTGAGTCCTACTGACTCTGACTTGCCTGGCTGATAGCAAGTAGCCAACCGTTTGTAGCTGCAGTCGAGTGTTGAGTGGAGTGTAGCTGCAGACTGCAACCTTGGAAACTCACTCAGAGATGATTTCCCGGTCAGCGTACCTCCCGCACTGCACCGTACTTACTCCATCAAAGTCCCAGCCATGGAAGGAAAGTTCTAGAATCAAACGATGAGATCCCACTGCTGTCATTCTAGCCAAAGGCATACAGGAGGCATACCGACTTGGCCTGTTATCATGTCAGCCCCAGGGGGAGATGGATGAAGTCCCTTTAGAGCTGATTAACAGAAGCAGTTCTACCCTGGGTTTTACTCCAAAGCTAAGCTCTAAATCAGAATCATGGGATTATAAATATTTGATGTTAATGCAGGCCTCCCTTAATTGCACGTAAAAATGTTTGGAAATTGTAAACAGACAGAGTGCATGGGGAAGAAAAAAGTACACTTGGAAATCTGGATTACCAGGAATACATTATGACCAGTAAATATGACCGTTGGGTGTTGAAAAATGAGTCCCACTTAGGTGCTTTTGCCGAAAGAGATAGAGGAAATAATATTTGACAGTGTCTCCTGTAATTTTGCATGCACAGCTTATATAAGGCCTAGTAGTTTGTGTCTGGTTTTCTTTTAATGCAGGTATCAAGGAATTGTTGATCAGCTTAGGGATAACTGTATTCATTGAGTCATTTGACAAACAAGTTTAGGCCATTTGTGCTTAGGGACACGTGTGTGGTTTTATGTATGTGCATGTGTGTGTGCATGTGTTGGGATGGGGGTGTTAAAAAGGTCCTGGGCTTCCCTGGTGGCGCAGTGGTTGAGAGCCCGCCTGCCGATGCAGGGGACACGGGTTCGTGCCCCGGTCCGGGAAGATCCCACGTGCCGCGGAGCGGCTGGGCCCGTGAGCCATGGCCGCTGAGCCTGCGCGTCCGGAGCCTGTGCTCCGCAACGGGAGAGGCCACAACAGTGAGAGGCCCGCGTACTGCAAAAAAAAAAAAAAAAAAAAAAAAAAAAAAAGGTCCTGTTGTAAGCTTATTATACCAGTGTTTTACACATAAGTTATATTAGAGAAGCACATTTTGGCCTGTGGTATGGAGAATTCCAAGTAATACCAAATTCAGTAAAAGGATTCTAGTGTAATTAAAAATTGTATCCTGAATATTACAAGCACATTTAAAATGAAGAGATGTGAAGACCATTATACACACGTGCGTGTTACCCAACCTTGTCAGAGCTGAAAGAATCTGCTAGGATACTTCATAACATATAAATGCATTTGGGGATTTTTAACAAGTTGTTACAAATCAGGAAATTTTAAGAGACATTGCGAATATGCCTTCCTATACAATATTATGTATGTAAATATATGTGCTGATGTTTGTACACGCATATATGTGTATACAGTCTTATCTTCCTTTGCATAACATTAATGTTCCCCTGCAAGACAGGATAACTGTCTAAGATTGGTTACCCTGCCTCGCTGGCTTTTTGTGAAGACCACCACGTAGGCAAATTAAAGGCTCCTTCCTCTTTACCATCCTTCTAACTGTAAATATATTGTGTACTGATGACTTACACGTCTGTCTCCCCCGTAAGACGATGACGTCTTTGATGGTAGAAGCATGTCATCTATGTTTGTGACTTTAGGACTTAAATTAGAGCTGGCACAGAATCTGAGCACAAATGTTTATAGGCATATAATTCTATTCAAATGTCATATAGGAATGTACCAAGAGAAGTGGAAGTTTCTTGAGACCTATTAAAGAGGGTTTAATCCTGCTGCAGAGTGGTAAATGTCTCAAGTCAGACAAGGCTGGGTTGGAATCCCCACTGACACTGCTAGTCGGTGACCTTGGGCAAGTTCCATAATCCCCTGAGCACCAGTCTCCCCACCTGTACAATGTGGGTATTTACAGTGCTGACCTCGTAGGCATGTTGTGTTGAGTAAATGAGGTGTGTAGATTTACATCACGTTGATTGTCACTGAGAGTCCTCAGCAAACATTGGTTTTCTCCATCATCACCATCAACTTTGTCAGCCATTTTCATCCACTCTTTTCGTAAAATTACAACTTACCATGTATTTATTTGCTGACTCATTAACTATGTGTTGAACATTTGTTACAAGCAAGGAACTGAACCCAGCCTAATAAAGACTTCAGCAAAACATAAGGCATGGTTCCTCCCTCGGGGGGCTCCGGAGTGAGTTCTTGGGCGAGTAGACTCAGTAGGGTATGTCTAGGCAGCGGTTCATCTTAAAGAGCAGAGGCCTGAGTGGAGATGCTAATGACTGAGAGCCCCCAAGCTGCTTTGCTGGGTTCTTGGGACCACCTAGTTCTCAGGAAACAATTCATCAATATTAGAGCATTCTTTTTTTTTTTTTTTTTTTTACATCTTTATTGGAGTATAATTGCTTTACAATGTTGTATTAGTTTCTGCTGTATAACAAAGTGAATCAGCTATATGTATACATACATCCCCATATCTCCTCCCTCTTGCTTCGCCTTCCCACCCTCTCTATCCCATCCCTCAAGGTGGTCACAAAGCACCGAGCTGATCTCCATTCTTGATGCCAAACATCCAGGTGGAGGAGGGCGCCTGGTGATGTTTAAATCATTCCCTCTTCATCCACGTTTGGTACCATGTGGACTCAGCTGGAGCCGGTCGCAGATAAGGGCTAAACCTTCTCTCCTCCTTGGGTCTCCTTCCACAGGGATGCAGCACCTGTTCCCAGAGTGACTCCCATTTGTGAAGGCTCTGGGCCAATGGGGAGACAGGTATAGGACACAGAACCAGAGGGCATCATTGCCAGGATGCTCAGTGGACAGACAGGGAAACTGAGACACAGTGTGGGGAAACAGGCTTTTCCCTAGATATTCAGATAGGATTAGAGCCCAGATTTCCTTTGTAGTAAAGGGATGACTTAAATCTCAAATATCTAGTTTAAAAAGCACCAAAAATATTTACTAATAGTAGTAGCAGGAATACCATACATTTGTAGTAATTGTCCTCAACCCTAAATGCACATCAGAATCATCTTAAGAACTTTTAAAGGCATGGCACTACCCCAGACCAATTAAATGTGTATATTATGGGGGTAGAGGATATAGAGCTATTTTCAGATATCCCCCTGGTGATTCTGATGCAGTGAGGGTCTAGACCCAAGACTTTTTTGATGCGTACCTGTCTTAGAACAAATGACCTTTGACTTAAAAACAACAGAAATCACATTTATTTTCAGAACATACCTGCTTTTAGTATACATGGAAAATCTACAGAATGTGTGTAAATCTGCATCCTGCCTCATTTTCTGAGAGAAAGCCTCTCACTTTGAGGCTAGGTAGGCTGTCTCCTTGTGATGGAATCACCGGAATTTCATTACTTCTCCAGAGAACTCACCCCATCTCATGTACTCAACTTCTCGCTCAGTGGTTTGCAAAACTTGGCCCACATCAGAATCAACTGGAGAGGTTGTTAAACACAGATGGCCAGGCCTCAGCCCCAGAATTGCTGTTTCAGTGGGTGCCCAGGTAATGTCGATGCTGCTGGTTTGGAGGGGTCATACCTTGCAAAACACTGGTCTAGTTCATGCTCACTGATAATAGCAATGAAAGGAGATGTCGATTATTTACAAAATGAAAGAAGTCAGAAAAAAACACTGAAAGATTTAGGTTGGTCCTAAAGAAGAACTTTTGGTACTAAAGTATCAAAATAAATAATCAACAGTGACATTGTAAAGATTTCCCCTTTGGAGATTTTACAAGTGGGGCCACCTCTAAGAGATGACTTTAAGCTCTCCCTATCATAATGACGTCATTGTCCATCCTTCTGCAACTCCCTTACTTGTGCCTCCTTGAAACAACTCACACGGCTGCTTTGTCTGCTACCAGCCTAACCCTAACCCTAACCCTAACCCTAACCCTAACCTCACTCCTCATATGCCATTAGAGGGTTGCCATGCTCGTGGACAAATTTATAGAGGAAAGAATGAATATAATGAAAAAGGACTGTATAGTTTTCCATAGTCAATATACAGCCCACTTGCAAGTGAACTAGGTTCATATGTAAAATTCTCAGTGGATATCTGACATCAAAGAAAAAAATAATTAAATCTGTCTACAGATGTAAGCATGATCATAGCCTTGGTCTGCAGGATTCTGTCTACAGGGCTGTCTTAAAACACAGTGAAATGAAATATTGCTGTTTGTCTTAACTTATGGGCAAAAATATTTTAAATAAATAAATGTTTCCTTGAGTCTCAGCTTACAACACAAGTGCAATTGATTCCCAGGCTGCCTGGTGCTGAGGTTTATTGAATGCATAATGCTGCGCTTTTGTTTGATATGATATTGTGGGAAAAGTTACAATCTCCCATTCAGAATAAAAAATTAAATGTTTTGGAAGGGGCAGGGAGATTTTGTGCCAAAGTATGTAGCCATCTCCTGTGGAAGTGTTTTAGGGAGTGGATAGTTTTTCAACTAGATATGTATCAGTTTTAATTATAATGTTAAGTAGTTCTCCTATTTTGACTAGACATACTTATTATAAAGAAACTTGATTCATCTATGAACTTGCACCCTGAATGGCATTTTACAATCCAAGATCAGAATTGTAATTCAGTTTGAATTATCATAACGTGCCGATCACCCTAAACATTTCCCAGGCAGACTCCTTTCTTTCTAAGTGAATCATATGAACATTACTGAATAGTGATTTGCCCCATTGGCCCAGGAAGATGTCCTTGAAAGCTTCAGGGGCTAAGATACTCAAGTTTGCAGATAGACTGCAGTCTTTGGTCCAATACACCTGGCTTGAGTATGGCTTGTGACTCTCACTGGCCCAACAAACTTGGACAAGTCATACAGCCTCTGTGGACCTCCTACTCTCATTTGTTCACTGGGGATAATAACACTCCCCTAATGAGCGGTACAGGCCTCGTTCCGTGGGGGTGCAACCTGTGCAGTCAGGAGGGGCCCCTCACTTGGTTTAGCGCTCTGCCAGCGCCATCTTGAAATTCTTAATTTTTGCACAAGGGGGGTTCTATATTTTTACTTTGCACTTAGCCTTACAAATTGCATAGTTGGTCCTGACGTGGTATTGATGGAGTTAACCGTGGTAACAAATGTAGGACCCACAGCACTTAGTAAATAGTAGTCCCCATCTCTTTAGGCTGTAGGATGAGCCTATAAACTGCCTACCTTGTGTCATCAGCTGTTTGAAGAACATCAAGGCAGCTGGCATGGTCTTTGCATCTGGCTCCATGTCCTAAGGCTGGATTTCAAGATGAAGGTGCACCTACCTTCAGATGGTGTCTGGAGGATACTCGTGGCAAGGAGCCTACTTGTAATTGCATGCCCTTTTGTTCTATTTAGAATGTTCCATGCACATGTATTAGTTCTTGAATGTTTTTAATTTAAAAGAAAAAAACAAAGAGACAGCAGGATTAAGTATTCTAATCAGAATTCTCAGATGGACAAATCATTATCTTGTAGAATCTTGATTTCCCAGTGTCAAAAAAGACCTTTGGTTTCCTCAAAGTGTTGCTGTATCCTTAGTTAGTTTTAGCCCCACTGGCCTTCAGTTTAGTCCACTGCTCATAAAAAGAAAACATGGTGACTGCAGCCATTTCTAGGTTGGAGAAGGCACTTTTCTGTGAACCTAGGAATGGAAAACTCTCATGTATCTTTGCATTCTTTGCCTTTCCTCTTCACTTTAACATCTTTCACACAGATGAAGTCCCTCTTTCTACACATCCCACCTGAAATTTCAAAGGAGATTGGAAAGAGCTGATTAAAGCCAAGTGCAACCGTTATGAAGGACTATTTTATTAGATTAAATCCTCACTGTAATAAAGGATAGCATTTCTATCTAAACAGGGGTTCTGGTTGAGATTCTGTATGTGGTGAAGGGGTAGGGAATCGGATAAGAGTAACATCATGTGTCCTGGAAGTACTCAAAGGTCATGGAAATTCAGGCAAAGCCAAAGCCACAGTTTTAACCTGCCTTGTCTGCCAGAATTTCAATGAGTAATTTATTGGTGCTGGGCCAAACCATTCGCAAGTGAGCAAAACCATTTCTCCCACTTTCTACAACTTGCAAGAATCTGAGAACTTGCAAGTCCTAAGAGTGTGCTATGGAGAACGTTTCCTTTCACGGTTATTAAATGTATCAGTTGCACTTTCCACTTGCAAATTCATTCGGCATCATGCTCCTAGATTTGTCAGTGTTTAAATGGGTCTCGGGTTCCGCAGTGAATCCTAGGATCCAATGAAATCCCACATTTTGATCAAACCCCCTTTCTCCGTATCTTCCTTAGTCAAGGAGAGGGCTACAGAGTTGCTGTTGAAATCAAGACATGCACAGATATTTCCATCCATGGCCATAGATGTGTATGCTGCACCTGCCGAGGAGCCATTATCTAATCTTTTCTGGGAAGTTTACACTCTCTCTAGTAAACCTCGTCATGTTTACCCAGAACAGTGTTTTATGGTGTAAGAGATACTTTGCCTCTGAGTGTTAAAGCCACTTTGCACCTGGCATAAAGAAGAGAATTTTAGGAAGGCAGGGCTTCATGAATTCGTTGAATGCCTTTCATGTGAAATTTCCTGCGATTAAATCTCAGAATTCTCCCACTGCCACCAAGCTTGAACAGTCATTTCTCAAAACACCATGTAGCTCGGGTTCTGAATGTGAAGACTCCTCGGCTCTGATTTAATTTCAGGCTGACAAAGACTGGGCCTTCTTACAAAGGTGCCCACCAGACATCACAGAGCTGAGGCATCGAACCGCAGCGGGAAGGGATTCTTATGTTGATGAAAAATCCCATCACAATATTTGAGGAGTTGGGTTTTGATACAGACTTCAGGGAGACTGAGAAGAGAGTACACTTTGTTAAAAGAACAGGTTTTAGATCTTCAGGGTAAGGTTGCCATTTTCATCTCAGTGTGTACGCTATTTTCATAAATAATCCCCTGAGCAGCTTCCACAGGCTTGGGGGACAGGGGAAAGGGAAGGTCTCTGGTGGCTATTAACAGTCCCAATCTCAGAAGCCTGCAGACAGAAAGTGCGCAGAAGTTTTCGCATATCTGGGTATATCATTGATCCTAATTGTCAATGGAGGTGGGAAAAAAATCACGATTGAGAAGGAATGGAAAGACACTAAGGCAGTAGTTCTCAAACTCGACTGCAAATTAGAATCTACTAAGGAAGTTTTCAGCAATCTGATGCCTAGGGATGCCAGGCCATTGATCTCCGAACCTCTGGGGGTGGGGACTGGGAAACTTTACTTTTGCAGAATTCTCCAGCTAAGCCCAGTGTGTCACTGAAAATGAGAACCAGTACTCAGTGGGTTTGCTATGGGCGCTTCCAACCTGACTGTCCCATATGCACCCAGGGGCAACACACAGCCCTGATAGAAGCGGGCTTCCCTCAAGCAGACCCAAGAGAGAAGGGGCAAGCTTGCTGGTTTACGGTGACAGTTAGTGGTCCCTGTGACCCGGTGACCACAGAAACTGGACTCTTGTAGAAGAATGTGAAGAAAGTATGAGGTTCCCGGAGAGGAGAGGTCTTGCAGGGAATATCTATAAAATTAAGACCTGTAAATCACTGGGATTTGGAAGGGAGAGAGATGAGTAAGTAATTTAGGTGTCATAAAGCATCCATTGTAAAATGCCCCCGAACCAAAAAAAAAAAAAAAAAAAAAAAAAAAAAACAGAATAAAAATAAAGGTGCTTGCAATCCAAACCTGTCACCATCCCTCTGCTAAAAGTCTGAAGCCTAAAAAGAAAGAAAAGAAGGAGGATGGGAGGAAAAAATTATTCTGTGCTGTCCGTTTGTTGAGTGCTTCATCAAAAGACCAAATCAAAGCAAATGTTTAAAAAAATTATTTAATGAGTGAACAAATCTTACTCTCAAAATAATGGATGGTCTTCCTTTTGCTGAATGATAGTAGTAAGAGAAAAACAGGTGCTTACTTTTCAACATAGCTGGCATTATAAAATGAGCAGAAAGGATGATTTTTGCCCTATTCAATTTGCCAAATAGGATTTGAAAAGGCATTAGGGATTTTCATCAAATCCAAACTCTTGCTGGAGACTCTCCCAGTCGCAGAGATAGGGTGAGCTATCTAGATGGTGGGAGTTGGAAAACCATTTAGGGATGGCATTGGAAATGTCCATCTTTTCACGCCACAAAATCATGGCCCCTTCCATCGTGTAACTGAATCGTGTTTCTGTCTCCTTGTCTTCTCCTAAACCTCGAATCCGTCCACCTTCCTTCTAGAGCCCCTTCAATTCTCCTGTCTCATCTCTGCAAAACAGAAAGGAAAAAGTGTGATCGTGAAATAGGCATTTGGTTCAAGGTCTTAGAAACAACATGAATGCCTAAAAAATAAATTAAAGGCTTGAGATGCAGTGTGTTCCCATTTCTTCCTCACTCCTGCACTGCCGGCAGGACCAGTGTTCCTTCAAGCCTCCACAATGCTCGATTTCTCAAGAGTCCTTCCATCTCCAAGGACAATGCTTCCTGTTTCCTTAGTCAGAGGCTGTTGGATTCTGAATGACCTAGGGGACCATGGGGACGAGTGTCTCACTCTCAAGGCTCTAAGTGAAAATCCTATTACCTGTCCACTCCAGAAATTCAGCTCGAGACACATTCCCATACTGTGACATTGCACTGTCTTTGGAACATGGACCCTCAGCATAACTCCTTTTGCCTCCTCTTAATTTGGGAAGAAGGAAAATAAAATAAAATCCACAGGATTGTCTTCTAACATTAAGCACATTCTTTAAAAAAAAAAAAAATCTATTTAAAAGGTGGTAATAAATGTATGTCCCCAAACTGAATTCTTTGCAAAAGCCCTGGAATTCTAAACCTCTGTGTGTCTGGAATCTGGAGCAATTACACCTAAGGGCCAGAACTGTGGTAATGCCCCAAATTACTTTCTGGAGGGGGTGCATGGGGGGTGGTTCCCGTTATTTTAAAGGCAAGACTTCAAACCAAATGTTTCTCTCTTTATTGATCTGCTTTCATCTCCTTTCATTGCATTTCCTGTTTGGCTTTTTCCTCTTTTTTTTCCCACCCTGGTGGTGAACACCCTCAAATTGGTGATTGAAGACCTTGAAGGTGCTGTTTACAAAGGCTATTAATGCCCCCTCCCTCATTTCCTGGTTTACTGCCAACAAGCCTGACACAAAGCCCTCCTTGGCAGACACTAAAATATTGGCGAGACCCCACTGAGTTTCTCAGTTTGCAGATAGCGGAGGATTGAGGAGGAAAGGTGGCTTCTCTTCCCTGTAGCTAGCTAGGAGATTTTAGAAATGCTGAATGACTTAGTTGGAAAGGACTTCTCACATCTTTGGGGTCCAGAGGCTCTTGATCTGAAACGTACTCATATTGACAAGACTTGGGGATGAGGTTCAAGGTGATAGGGGACCCCCGATATCATATGCAAATATTGCATGAATGTATACTCATGTACTCTCTTCTGGGGAGAGATTCTATGACCTAAGAAAACTGAAGAACCTTTGATGGTCCAACCTCCTTTTCCAGATATGGAAACAGGTAGAAATCAGCTGAAATTGTTTTTCCCAGTTTTTAATATAATGTCATGCTTATCATCTATTATCTATTTTGGTGTTCTAACTTGACCCATATTGCATCATTACCTCTATTTAGAGGCCTCGGTTTTCTTGCCTCTAAAGTAATGAGCTTGTCTTTGATCAGAGCTTTTCAACTCTTGAAAAAGAAGTAATGGGATGAGGGCCAGGCCATCAGACTCTAGAATCAACCAGATCTGGTTGAAACCCAGATCAATCACTTGTGGGCAGTGAAACCTTTGGTAAGTTTCTTAACCTTTTAAGGCTTGTGTTTCTTCATTAATTTAATAAAGAGAATATTAGTACCCACCCTTATTCTTATCATAAGAATTAAATGAGACAATATGTGACTGCCTAACACACAGTATTCAATAAATGCTAACCACTTTCTAAATGACTACTGTTATGTCATGGTGGGCAAGATGGATAATATACACATATGTGACATAGTTCCATGAATGCAACCAGATTCTGGAAAAAAAAAAGTATGAAAAGAATTTCAGGAAAAGAAATCTAATTGTGCATGGAAACACCTCCCTTATTCAGGTTTTACCAGCAATAGCAGATCAAGCAAGGCATGCATAAGTTGGCTCTGTGTGGTGGGTATTTACCATTGCCTCTTCTTTCCCTCCCTCCCCAAAGAACAAAGCAGATGTTAAAGGCACTCTGTGAAAGTGATGTAATAATATAAAGAAACTTGATTCTGCTCTAACTGATAGTTTTTGAAGGTAAGCCGTTCAAAAACGTTGGTATATCAATAACAGGAATAATTAACTTCTTAGCACAGTGTGTCCTAGAGTAAACCAGTATTACTGTCACCATCATCATTATCATCATCATCATCATCTCAACTGACTGTTATCACATGATTTGAGAATCACTCTGCACGATTATCCTTGAGGTTCTCTTTTATTTTTAACCGTCTGTCTTTTTAACATTTAAAAATGGTTTATATTAAATAATTCAAAGTAGTTACATTGAATTTTTAAGGTTAAGGAAAAATAATAAAATATACATGCAGGTACTCATCAACCTAACTTAAGAAGTAGATTAGCATTGCATTTAACACTCTCATAATGTAAATGTTGTTTTATCATTCTCTTGTTTTCTTGCATACCTCTAATCTATTGAGTCTTGTATGCTTAGTTAGATTTTCATCTGTTACTCTGTTCCCTCAGCATTGTCTTGAACTTTATCAATGTTGATGTGAAGCTATTGAAAATATAATTTTCACCTTTTGGTGGTAGTAATCCATTCTCCTAGCTCCATTCTCCTATCTATAGATATTTGTGTTTCTTCAGGTTTTTGTTTTATTTTGCTTTTGCTAGAACAAACTTTGCTGCTATCAATCACCTTGTTAATGTCTACTGTGAGAGGTTTTCTAGGTTGTGCTTCTAGGCATAAAATTTGATTTTTAGGTATTTTGTTTTTAACTGTACTAAATAATAAATGCAAAATCATTTTCCAAAGTGGTTGATCTCATTTACATTTCCACCAGAAGTATGTAATACTTAATATAATCATCACATTTAATACAATCGACATTTAAAAGTTTTGGCCATCCATTAGGTGTAAATTATCACTTGACTTCAATTTGAAATTTCTGGTTTTTAATGACCATCAGCATATTTTCCTATGTTTATTGGCAATTCATGATTCCTGTTTTGAAAAGTTTGGTCAAGAATTCTGCCTATTTTCCTGTTGGGTTGCTTGTCTTTTTTCTCACTGGTTTGTAGGAGTTTCTTAAACATTTTGGGTATCACCCTTTTACTGGTTATATGTGTTTCAAGTACCTTCCATTTTAAGAACTCTTTATTCTCCTTATTAGAGTCCTTTGATAAGCATAATTTATTAATCTTTTCCTTTGTGATTTATGCTTTATTTTAAAATTTTCTTTAAAATATATTACCCTGTTCCAAAGGGTAAGATTTACAGTCCTGAGTATTCATTTTTAACTGAACGTCAAACTCAACTTCCATTGGAATTTTGAATGGAATTACATTGATCTATAGAGAAATCTGGGGACAAACTATATTTTTTATTATATTAATGTTTTCTATCCTGCCCTGTAGTTAAAGAATGTCTTTCAGTATGATTTCCTAATTTCCTCCTTAAGGATCTGGCAGATCTTCTGTTTGGTTTATTCTTACATGTTTTATGTCTTATGTTGCTACTGTAAATCCTATTTTTTTATACTTTCTAGCTGTTGATGGTGTTTAGAAAGGCTATTCACCTCTATATTTTGTAACAGGCAACCTTGTTAAACTCTTTTTAATTTTTGTAATTTTTTGGTAGATAAAAAGACCTCATATTGTATGAAATGTCCAGAATAGGCAAATCTGTAGGGACAGAAAGTAGATTATTGGTTGCCTCGTGCTGGGGTAGAGGGTTGTGGGGAGATGGGGAGTGCTACTAATGGGTATGAGGTTTCTTTTGGAGGAAATGGAAATATTATAAAATTGCTGTGGTCGTGGTTGCACAACTCTGTGGATATACTAGAAATCATTTTATACTTTAACAGGTAGATTGTACTATATATGAATTATATCTCAATGAAGCTTTTATATAGAAAGAACTAGATAAATCTCATATGATTAGACATGAGAAACCATACTCAGAATAATCATGAATCAAAGATGAAATCTTAATAGAAATGAGAATATATTTAGACCTAAATAATAAAAAAATACTATTTTAAAAAACTTGTGAGATTAGATAAAGCTTTCTTAGATGAAAAATTATAGATTTTGATAAAATGATTATATTAGAAAATCAGAAGCTGGTATTGAATAAGCTAAACATTCAACTTGGTTTGACAATAACAAATTCAAAAATAGAAGGATGAAAATAATAAAAATAACAGCAGGTATTAATAAGATGGAAAATAAATTTACACTGTAGCATTTCAATAAAACCAAATACTGGTTTTCTTAAAGGACTAATAAAATTGACAAACTTTTGACAAGTCTTATTATGAATAAAGGCAGGAAAGGAGCCCATAAATACATCAGAAATGAAAATGAGAATAACCACAGAGCTGTCAAGATTAGAAAGATAATAAAATTAGTAATGATTTAGTCTAAGACATTTGAAAATAGATAATATGGACAAATCTTAGAAAGAGTATAACTAACAATTTGACTCAGAAGAAATAGAAAAGTAGAATAATCTTATAATCATTAAAGAAACTGAGACACTATAGTGTAAATTTATTTTCCATCTCATTAATACCTGCTGTTATTTTTTTTTTTTTTTTTTTTTTTTTTTTTTTTTTGTGGTACGCGGGCCTCTCACTGTCGTGGCCTCTCCCGTTGCGGAGCACAGGCTCCAGACGCGCAGCCTCAGCGGCCATGGCTCACGGGCCCAGCCGCTCCGCGGCACGTGGGATCTTCCCGGACCGGGGCACGAACCCGTGACCTCTGCATCAGCAGGCGGATTCTCAACCACTGCGCCACCAGGGAAGCCCCACCTGCTGTTATTTTTATTATTTTCATCCTTCTATTTTTGCATTTGTTATTGTCATGCCAAGTTGAATGTTTAGTTTTTAAATGGACTCATGCTTTTTGAATTGAAGATTTGTGTCTTTCATAAATTTTGGAAAAATATTACCTTCAAGTTTTACCTCTCCCTCAGTTTCTCATCTTGTCTTTCTGGAAACTTGATTAAACATATGTTGGACCTTCTCTTTCTCTCCTCTTAAGTGCTTCCTTTTTCTCTTATTTCCCTGTCTCCCCATGCTGCATTCTGGATAATTCCTTCAGGTTGAGCATCAGTTCATACCTTTGGCTAATTAGAATTTACAATTAAAAACACCCATTAAGCTTTTAACTTCAAATACTATATATGTTTTTCAGTTTTAGAAATTCAGTTTAGTACTTTTCCAAATCTACTGTTTTGTATACTCTCTTGCTTGTAACTCAGATTTTAATTCCCTCTTATATTTTTCTAATTATACTAAACATGCTTTGTTTATATTTTGCATTTTATGATTTTATTACCAAAAGCTTTCTTGTTGTTATTCTATAGGCTTTATTTTAATTAGCTCAAAGTCCACTTGTTGCTGTGATGTTCAACTGTGAGCCTATATTTCTTGGAATTCCATCCTTCCAGAGAATATTTTATTTGTCTCAGCCAGTTGTCTGGGGGCTCCATAAACTTGGGATCAGTTTTTAAAAAGTTCTCAGCCTGAGGGACGTTTGGACAACAATGAGACAAGTTTCATGATTAAAAATCCTCTTTGTTCATTCTCAAAGTGGAGCAATCCTGCTCAGTTTCCTTGATGTTTCCAGATGTAGGACATGTATACAAAGAGCACTTCTATTTTACCCTTCCAGTAAGGATAGGGTGTTTTGATGTCCCCTTGTCTTTCATGCCTTGTGTCTTCTGTAGCCATTTAAAAGGAAAAAGCCAGATTGAGTACTACCTTTCCTCTTTAGATCCTTCTTTCCTTTTTGTTTTCTTCTCTCTGAGAATCTTTACTTTTTAAAAGAAGGAATGTCAGTAATTCATTTAAAAATATGAGGAGTTTCCCCCTGTTCTTTTTTCAGCACAGTTTTTAAAAATTTCAATGTGAGCATCCTTTTGTGTGTGTGTGTGTGTGTGTGTTCATTTGTGCATGTGTACAGTGAATAATTTATTCCACCACCATACTTCTGGAAGCAGGCAGCCTTTCAGACTCTGGTTCTTCTATCTCTTCTGAAAGTATCTGTTGCACTACAGTGTAAAATACTTTTTAGCATGTGAGATTAAATTATTTCCTTATATTTCATTGATGCATGCTCATATATTCTCATTTGCCAAATAAATTAGGAGAAAAACTCATCTCTCAGACTTCCTGGATAATATGTCTAGTTTTTACTTTAGGGTTTCAAGTACGCTATGCTTGCATTTTATAACTTAACTCTCTAATGCCTAGGGGAAGACATATCTGTGCTGTGAATAGGGAAGCTTTTAGGTTCTGAAACAGATTTTGCTGTCCATTAGCAGGCAGAAAGAGCTCCCAAAGTTGTAAAAAATTGTATTGATTAGAAAAAAAATTGAAATATCCTATTATGGCACTAAATAAACAAAAGGGGAAGTAATACAGGAGAATAGGAATTTTAAACCAGTATCTTGAGCCCTCACACCAGCTTCATGTTTGAAGTGAGTAATTTGATTCAATGAAACATATTAGTAGAGAATTAAGAACAGTGGCTCCACAAGGAATTTGTAGTCTTTAGTAATTTAGGAACAGGGACAATATCAATGTGCCCTGTTTGAAGGTATTATACCGTGTTGATCAAGATCATGGACTCTGAAATCAGACAGGCTTAGGTTTGAATTCCTTACTCTGTTGCTTGACCTCTCTAAGCCTCTGTTTCCTGTTCTGAAAATAGGGATAATATTAGAAACTACATCATATGACTGTTGTGAGAATTGACAACACTGTATTTGACAAGAATTGACAAGCATTTGTCATAGTTTTTGACATATTGTGAGAGTTCAAAAAATTGAGTTTCCTTATAATTACGATTCAGGAGTTTTTGTCCAGGATGAACTAAAACTATCGATACCTTCAATGATGCACCAGCTGGACAGGAGCCAGGGTTAAGTCTTATAATTCCAAAATAGTGATTACGGGTGCCCCAAAAGATGTTGGACAATTCCCCAAACATCCTTGAAATAAACATGTTTTCAATTCATAATATAAGACAACTACATTGTAAGACATTGTGCTTGAAAAGGAGAAGAAGATTGAAGGGGATTGCAAAAATAAACAGCTAGACCACATCCCAATTTCTAGATACTAGAGACCACCCCTGCATAGAGAGGGGCAAGATGGTATCCCATTATTTAACATAGCCTATGTTCAGCACAGAAAGGGAGTGAATTTCCTTTTTATCTGTTGTTGGATGACAAGGCTAGTTGGAAGACCACGATGAAATGTATGTTAGGAAATAAAGAGACCTAAAATGGGTTTAACTCTAGAGATGCTAAAAGCATAGCAAAATGTGTGTGCCAATAGTGCAACTTGATCCAAACTACATTTGGACTGAGCCTGTAATAAATTGTCAGAGCCAGCTTTTGCATTCACTTAAGCTAATACTGAGTGTCTCATTTCTGCAAAGTAAATCACAGTGGCTTTGGTTCTTTATTTTCCATCTTGTGTATAAGTAAACTGCAGGATCAATTGGGAGGTAGAATCAATCTGCTATTTATTACCTTGAAATGTGACACCCTATTTTAAGTGCCCTATTCCCTTATGATTTCACTTGAGAACAGTATTATGTCCAAACAATATAGAAACCAGCTTTACAGCTCCTGGGTTTTTTTACATCAGCCTGGATGGATTTATATTGTATATAACTTTCAGAACCTAAATAAGTTACTTAGTGGGTTTTGAAACAAGCATGTAAACGAGGAAGAGTCATTTGGGATTTGGGGGGTCTTAAATCTTAGCTGAGTGCACTCATGACCAGAGCACATTTTCATCAAAAAAAAAAAAAAAAAAAAAATGCATGCAGGACTCCCACTGACCCACCGATCATGGCTTAACGTTCCAAAGAAAATAAATAAAAATCTCATGTCTAGGGAAAGAGTTAGACTTCATGGGGATTCTGTCATCTTGTCATTACACTTTGCAAAGAAACCTTGGCCTCTAATTTATGGTTTTCAGAAAGAATGCCTCCTCACACTGCTGGAAGGTTGAAAGGGCAAGAGATCTGATGTATATCAGGAAGGTTAAACCTAATCTTTGTGACCTGCCACCCGCTTTCCCTGATTAAAACATGAGGGTCTGAGGCCCAGCAAAGACTCTTACTCTAAAGTGCTACCTGTATCCTAGTCCCTGATCTTAGTCTTAGGTTTTGCTTTATTTCAAAGCGGTCATTATTGGGCTTGGTGGTGACTACACAGAACGTCTCTAGCGAATGTGATAAAACATTTTTAAATGCCCCAAACTGAGTTAGATGAAACTGAAGAGAAACTGACAGTAATGAAAAGCTGGTGACAAGCTTGATCCCCATAAACTTGTATTTTATTAGGGCTTAAACTTAAGGTTAACCAGAAAGAGAAGGGAAGAAAGAGACGAAAACCTTAAAGGTGGTTCACAAAAGACCATGGCAACATCACATATCTCCTTAGCTAAGAGTGGATTGTTTCTTTCTCCCTTCCTTCCTCCCTCCCTTCCTTTCTTTCTTTCTCTATAAACGTGTACACCCTATTACTTGTAAGTTCTTAAAACTTTCATGCTCAACAGCATTTCATATTGAATTCATCCAGGGCTTCTTGGAAGATAAAATTAAGAAGGAAGGATGCTTTCTTCCTTTACAAAAGTATATTCATTAATCCTCCAATTTTTCAAGATGCAACCAACTTTAGCCTTTCCTTATCCTTCAGAAAGCCTGAACTGTACATTCTAAGCCTTTGGCATCATCTCCAATTGACCAAGGCTTGTAGGACAAAACATGAATTAAAAGGGTATTAGTGCATATGCTGCAATGTAATTTAAACCCGAGCGTCATTGTATATGCATGTGTGTGTGTATGAAAAATTTCCTCCTTTTCTCTTCATCCCTTTAGACCCCCCAAAACTTGTCTAGAACAGCCAATGTGTTCTGGGATTTATAGGAAAATTTGTTATCTTAAAGATAAAATAAAACTTTACATTGTATACAGCCTAGGACAGACTCTGAAAATAAATGTAATTCTCCTAAATTATAAGGAAACACAACTTCTGGGTAAGTTCTTATATCATAGCCATGTAACCTTCAGTCAACCTGGAAATCACAAGGGACTTTTGATTCTAAACAATAAAGTTCGAGAGAGATATATCCAGAGGGACCAAATTCATAAGTTTACTTAAAGACAAAAGGGGTGAAGGGGTGGGGAAATGGACAGAAAATAAAGACAGGCAAACTATTCATTTCTTATCACAGCCAGCCAATGTTAATTAAAACATCATTGCAAATGTATATCAGCAAGGAAACTTCTGCTGGTTCAGGAGGCATGTGCCTATATAATCATAAAGATATCTTGGTTATTTATCTGCTGTTTGGATCTTATCCTTTGCCTCAACAAGCAAGTCCCTCTCCACCCCCGTCACTGCTCTCATTTTATTACAGGCACTCGGTATAATCCACCATAAAAAGGAGGGAAACATATGGGCCTTTATTTGAACTTCTGTAATGAATCCTTCCAATATACTGTTTCCTTCAAAAGTTCTTTTTGATTTTATTGCAGTCTGTTTGTGTATTCTCCCCAGTCATCACTTGGACAATATTCGTATTGGTAAAATGGCTTGGAAGGGTTCTTGCCTCTGAGAAAATTCCCGATTGACAGGGCATGCTGATGATTAAGGGTGCTCTGGTGTAGCTAGGCTCCCCAGGCATGCTGGCTGCTTCCTGCATGAAGGGGGAGTAGGATGGCTTCCTTCCCAGAGCCCAGGACCCCTCCGCATTGTTGTTTTGTTTTCTTTTCAAAGAAAGACTTGCCACTAGTGATTGTCACTCTCCATCTGCCAGAATCCCCCTTAACTCCTCTCCAGTAAACACACCAGAGTTTTGAAGCTGAGGGCCCATGTGCCAGGTTTGGCCCACAGTTGGGTTTTGGTGGATGCGCACAGTTTAAAAATATTTTAAAAAGAATTTGTAAATACTTAAAAAATTATGTTTTCACATAAAAAACCTGGGTTTATAGAATAGTTGCTAGATCTTTTTCCCCCTGACCATGGGAACAACTGTGTGAAGATTTCCTCTTGAAAAATTAGAAGAACTAGCAAGCTGGGCCCACCTTCCCACATGGCAGCCAGCTTCATCCTGCACATTGGAGGGTATTTAAATGCAGGCTCATTGTTTAGGACAGTTGATTTTAATCATTGAAGTACCTGCCCGGTCCCTTGGTAGACACTGAATTTGGCACCCTGAAATAACCAGTTCTAGAGACAAGGTAGCAGAAGGTTTGTTTGCCCATTAAATAAGGTTTGTTGTTGGATTGATAGGAAAAAGCGATCGATATCTGAATTTCAATTGTTTCATGCTTCCTTTGAAGGTGCTTAGGACTCCCTTTTCCAGGCATGCCTGGAAAATAAGTTAAAAATAATTTATTCATCTTTTCTTCCCTCAGCCCCAGCCATGGGGTGTAGTTCCATGCATTATATGTATTCTGTGATTTGATGAGTGAAAGAATAAGTGAATGAGACTCTTGTCAGAGGCTAACAGAATTTACATCTGATAGGTGTATGAAAATATATTACTTGAAGACTCCCTTCCACCTCTTGCTCTAATGATGGCAGCTGGATCTCCCCCCCACCCCCGATCCTACACTCATTCCTCTGAAACCCCAGTGCCAACAAAAGGGATTGACCACAGGAGGCATGCAATACAATGCTTATTAGATAAATTAATTAGTCGATGGATTTTCAAAAATGGTAGCTAACTTTTATTGAGCACATATGATGTGCCAGGCACTGATCTAAGTACTTTCTATGAATTAATGCAAAACTTTAGTACCATTTTACACATGAGAAAACCAAGACACAAAGATTTTTTTCCTGAGTCTGAAGGTAGTAAAATTTGGAGCTGGGCATATGAACCCAGGCACCCAGGCAATCTCACTAAAGAGTTCGCTTTGGTTTTTGTTTGTTCGTTTTTGTTTTTAGTTTTTAATGAAGGTATTATTTTTTGAACTACAATTGTATACTGGCTATGCATATTTGTAGGAGAGGGCATACTTCCTTAAGCTTAATTTCATTTTCTTAAGCAATTTGATCTTAGGAGTAGAAAATATAAACCTGCTTAATGTGCTTGAAACTTTAATTTTAAGAGGTTTTTAAAGAACCATTGGACAGTATGAACAGGAATCACATGAGCCCAGAGCATCTGGCCTTTAGAGAGTTACTCCCTTTTGATATAGGGGATCTTGGTGTAGTTAAATAATGCTAGCCGCTGTAACAAATAGACCCATTTTTATATATAGTTTTATATATATATAACTATATAACTATATATATATACATATAACTATACATATATAAGGGCTCGAACTTAGTAAAAGTATAGTGTTCCCTGTGTAGACCAAGGTAGGCATTCTGGGTGAAAGAGGGCAGCTCTCTTCCATGCAGACATGCAGGGATTCAGGCTGATGGAAATCATCCTGAAAATCATTATGTATGATTTTGTGATAGTGGTGCTCTTGCATACAGCCAGAAGCAGATGAGAGCATAGAGGAGCCCATAGAGGAAGGTTTTATGGGCCAAGCCTGGAAGTTTCTCATATCACATCCTGCCATGTTCCATGGATGAGAATCTTATTATTTGGCCTTGCCTATCTTTAAAGGGAGACTGAGAAATGTAGGTTTGCTGTCTGCCCAGGAAGAACAGAAAACAAAAACTTTGGTGGACAGCTCAGCACCATCTCCTCTTACCTTCCTGAAGTGGAAGATACTTGTGTAAGGAAGATTTGCCTAGACGATGTGTTTAAGAAACACCACATGATGCAACCAATTCTCTCAGAGCTTTTGAAAGTTTGTGGGCATACTGCATATTAGAAATTGAGCTAAGAGGTTTTTTTTTTTGCGGTATGCGGGCCTCTCACTGTTATGGCCTCTCCCGTTGCGGAGCACAGGCTCCAGACGCGCAGGCCTAGCGGCCATGGCTCACAGGCTTAGTTGCTCTGCGGCATGTGGGATCTTCCCGGACCAGGGAACGAACCCGTGTCTCCTGCATCGGCAGGCGGATTCTCAACCACTGCGCCACCAGGGAAGCCCTAAGAGGTATCTTTAGAAGACATTTTAGTAACAGCAGTATACACTGAAAGATCAATACTCTAAAACTCTAGAGAATGAGTCTTTTTAGAGAATATTAGAGAATTTTTTAAAGAATATTTAGAGAAAATTGAAAATATTTTTCTCAGTCCTTTCGGTACATCCCAAATTAACAGAGAAAGCTCTAGGGTCACTACTAATGCAATCAAGGGGTTGGTTAGTTTCTGTTTCCTTTTTAAGGGGCAAAGATAGCAAAACAAAATTTCACACTTTTGACTTTTGATATTAATAGTGCTTCCCAGGGAACTTTTATTTTATTTTTGTTAGTGTGTGTTTGTTTTGTCTTGTTTTTCATGAAGGCCTAGGGAAAAAATAAGGGAAGGACAAATTATGAAAACATGGTCAACCTGAAAATTTATTTATTGGGCATTCCTTTTTTGCTTCAACTAGCAGAAACTAAGCCCAATAGAAATTTTTTTGGACTCATCTGCAACTTGGTGTTTTCACACCATTGTTTGTCTTCTGATAAAAACAGTGTAAGACATCACTAGCTCCAAGAGTATAGTCTCTAAATACCATTTCCACTGAAGAAATGGCTGATTCCAGGTCTTAGGGGGAAATGTACAAGGCAAGCCTGGAATATTTTGTCATTCCAGAAAGCAAAAAAGTTATAAATGACTACTGAGATTATGTCAAAACGACTCAGAAGCCAGAGAACTCAGAAGATTCCCACTGGCCAAAAAATGGGATAATTGGAACATTAAATGCATAGCAAGTATAACAGATTGAAATATATTACACATACTTACAAATCCATGAGATCATAATGATATAAAAACAACTCAACAAACACATAAACAGCAATAACAACAAAGGTCTCAGTGTTCATCTTTGGATGTTAACAGGAAACACATTGTTTTGAAAAATAGTAAAGAAAATAATTAAGCAATTATCCTGCATTTCATCTATAAACTGTTCATTAAGGTAATCAAATAGTTAATAATTAATAGTAAAGGGAAATTTCTCTTTATAGAAGTATTACAGCTTCTGGAATAAATGAAAGAGGAATGATAGAATTAGAAGATAACCATTTTGTGGTCCCTAATGAGGTAATGGGTCTAGGTAATAATTATCACTGGCTGCTAAGATCACAGAAGGAAAGACACCAGATTTTTGGTGCCTCCTATTGGAAGAATACATTTCCTAAGAAGTAACCTTGACAATGTTTTGTTTTATTTTTTAATTGAATCTTCATAGATACAGAGAACAAAATGGTGGTTTCCAGAGGCATAGGTAGGCAGTGTGGGAAACTGGTGAAGTTAAAAAAAATAATGAAAGAGTCCCTGAAATTTTAGTAAAATGCTCTTAAAATATAGTTAATTTATTTTTCAATGTCTCTTTAAATTTCTGCATTATAAATTACTTTTAGAGATTAAAGCTCTGAAAAACCTTGTTTCCTAGTGATCTGCTATGCTTCCTGTTAATTGTGTAACATGTACTATGTAACTTCTTTTGATTTCTTTGCCTTGGCAACCAGGAAGCTCAAAGTTAATTTTTATGCTAAATTTAGGTTTTACTGTATATAAATCTTTACTGAAAAAATTTAATCTGATCAAGCCTCTAGAAATAACTACCAATTTACTAGAAATGCAGGGAGCAGAGAAAATGTTCAAAAACAGCATGAGAACATAAATAGCAAAATCCAAATTGTGGGAAACACACAGGACAAATGGTTTCTTCTACAAATAAATTGTATCATAAAAAAAAGGGGTTTAAAAGAGACTGAAAGAGCAATCAAATACAATATATGAGTGTTGCTTGGATCCAAATTTAAATAGAAACTTATTTACTTTTATGCAGTATTTGTGAGATAATTGGGGAAATGTGACTACTGATTGGATACTGAATGTAATTAAAAATCATTGTTGGGGACTTCCCTGATGGCACAGTGCTTAAGAATCCGCCTGCCAATGCAGGGGTCATGGGTTCGAGCCCTCGTCCGGGAAGATCCCACATGCTGCAGAGCCCGTGCACCACAACTACTGAGCCTGCACTCTAGAGCCCACAAACCACAACTACTGAGCCCGCGTGCCACACTACTGAAGCCCGTGTGCCTAGGTCCTGTGCTCCGCAACGAGAGAAGCCACCACATTGAGAAGCCCGCACACCACAATGAAGAGTAGCCCCCACTCACCACAACTAGAGAAAGCCTGTGCACAGCAACGAAGACCCAACACAGCCAAAAATAAATAGATAAATTTATTTTAAAAAATCATTGTTAATTCTGAATGCAAGAGTGGAATTGTGTGTGTGTTTTATGAGTCCTTATATTTTAGAGATACATACTGAAATATTAATGAATCAAATTACATATGCCTGGGATTTGTTTCAAAATAATTGAGGAGTGGGAAAGAGTAGGGTAAAATGAGATTGACCATAAAGTAATGATTGCTAAAGCTAAGTAATAGGTATGAGGGCTCACTGTTTAAGATATGTTTAAAAGTTTAGAAGTTTAGAAAGAAAGAAAAGAAAAAAGAAAGGAAAAGAAAAGAAAAAGCAGAGTGGTTAAGAGTAAAGGCTCAGAGCCAAACTGCCTGGGGTCAAATCTTCTTTTTTGTCATTATGAGCTATGTGATCCCAGGCAAGGGAGTCCAGACAATTACCTAAGCTTTTGGTGCCTCGGATTCCTGACCTGTAAAATGGGTTTAATAATAGCACCTCATTAGGTTGTGAGGATTAAATAAGCTAATAGATGGGAAGCAGTTTGTACATTTCTGACACGAAACAGATGTCCATAAGTGTTTACTATTATTATAATTATTACTAGATGTGCTGTTGCATTACCCTGGAGCTGGTTGTGCCATGGGGAGCACATCTGTGGTACCAGTGCGTGCTTTGGTTTCCTGAACCAGAACGGAGACCCCTGTGGGCCTCCTAGGTGCCCAGTCTCCTTCTCTAGACCAAGATGGTACACGGAATTTAGGCCATAATTTCAAAACCCTCTGCTCTCTGGCCTCATGGTGCTCTGGCTCCCCAATTCAATCTGCTTCCAGTAACACATAACCCTTTTTCCATTCTTTTTTTTTTTTTTTTTTTGCGGTACGCGGGCCTCTCACTGTCGTGGCCTCTTCCGTTGCTGAGCACAGGCTCTGGACGCGCAGGCTCAGCGGCGGTGGCTCACGGGCCCAGCCGCTCCGTGGCATGTGGGATCTTCCCGGACCGGGGCATGAACCCGCGTCCCCTGCATTGGCAGGCGGACTCTCAACCACTGCGCCACCAGGGAAGCCTCATTTTATTTTTCCTTTATCCATTCTTGTCTTTGTTCCTTTGCTTTTGTTGACATCTTTGGCTGAGAATGCCTTTCTTCCCTCCCTCCCAACCTTGGTCATCCTGGATGCCTAGATCCCATTCCTGTTTCCCAAAGAACCCTTTCCTGGATGAGAGGTTACTCTGATCTCCTCATCCTCTGAGCTGCAAGACATTTCCTGCACATGCCATAAATCTAGCTTTCCATTATGTTCGCTCGTGGGGTACAGCCAGCTCACACCGGCTCAAAGGAGAGCCTACTGTGCAATCTCTTCTCAACTCTTCTTTCGGAGACATCACTTTGGTAGCTTGAAATTGGCCGTGTCCATGTGGGGAGTATTTATGCCACAGAAAATACTACAAACCAGGGATCCTTTTCCTTCCCTGTGAGCAGGTTGTTAAACATTTGCCATCACAGCAGTAGTTATATCTACCCATAGCTATCTGCAAGGGACTGAATGTTTGTGTCCCCCCTCCCAAAATTCATATGCTGAAATTCCAACCCCCAATGTGATGGTGTTAGGAGGTCGGGCCTTTAAAGGTGATTAGGTCAGGAGAGTGGGGCCTTCGTGAACAGGATTAGCACCTTTATAAAGAGACCCCAGAGAGTTGTCTAGTCCCTTTTCTGCCACGTGAGGACACAGTAAGAAGTCAGCAGCCTGCATCCCAGAAGAGGGCTCTCACCAGAAAGCAACCATGCTGACTTCCAGCCTCTAGAACTGTGAAAAATAAATATCTGTTGTGCATAAACCACCCAGTCTCTGATAACTTATTATAGCAGCCTGAACTAAGGCAATGTTCCTCTATCCATCTGTGTCTCTACCCTGTGCCTTGCACTGAGTGACCCATAGAAGGCCTTCAATAGTTGTATGACGGCTGAATGCTACCTGTAGTTTTTACCTTTCCTCCCAAGTTTAAAACACCTTAAAAGTAGAAATCGTGTCTCATTCTCCATACTGCCTAAAAGAGTGGTGCACGTAGTAGGTGGTCAGTAAAAACTCATTATCGACTGATTACAGAAAGAAGTTTAATAACATCCTTCAGTTTTAAGCAGAAGATCCACTTTTCTTTTTCTCTTTATGGTCGACAGTACCCAGATACTCAAACCTAAGATGTGAGGGACAGTTTTACAACTCTTTAAAGTAAACCAAAATCCTCTTTAAGCAGCATCTTTAAAGTCTTTGAACATCCCAACAAGGTTTCCTCTATGCCAAGCTATGATCACCTTGGGGGATTTATGGTGAGGTCCATTCTCATAATTGCAGGGCTGGGCTTGAAGCAAAGTTCCTGTGCAAAGCTTTGCCTGGTTTGGAGGCTTTATTAACCTTGGCAAATGGGAATAAGGCCAGAAACCGGGGCTGCAGCTGAGGGCCAGGGGTCCCCTCCCTATTCCTTCAGGCTAAGGCACAGGCACAGCCAGCTTCAGAGGGGTGGGGGAGAAGTGTCTCTCCCACATAAGGTCTCTGCCCTGTCCAGACCCTACACCTGGCCACACTCGGAAGTGGTGGGTGGCTGTCCCTTGAAGAGGCCATTCGCCTTTAATATTTTACACGAGGATTCTTTCTTTAATGTTTTCCCATGATGTATGGAATGTGCAGAGTTTATGAAAGAAGCAATTAAGTGGGCGGAACCTGTAAATCAGGCTGATATTTAAAAGTATGCTCATTTACTGCTGTGCCATTGTAATTAATCCACTCACCCTCTCCCAGCCCACTCCCCTCCCAATCCCACTGTCTCCTCAGGGGTGCAGGGTTTCTGGTTCTGATGCTTCCTCACCTCCCCCTCTGCGTACCTGAGCTTTGGAGATAATCTGAACTCAGGCTTCTTCTCCAGTGAGTAAAGCTGGCCTGCTCTGTCTTTTCACCATTATTGTCATAACCAGCCTCTGCATGTTGCCTTCTTAAATGTTTATAACGCTGTTCTCTTCCATGAGCTCATCAAATTTCCTCAAATTCTTATACTATAGATGGGGCTTAATTGAAAGATTCCAGGTGCTGTGTAAAGATTAAGGGCTTTGGAGGTGGAAGAGCCTTTCAAACTCCATCACCTTCCAAAGTGGGACTCTAGGGCTGTTGTCTGACCTCTCTGAGCTACGGTTTTGTCACCAATGAAACAGCAAAATAGAGAGAATTATACCTTCCAGAGAGAGCTGTTAAGGCATTCAAGTGGAGTCATGTGTTTGCACTTTTATTAGTTGGGATAGGGAATGATAACTGCCGTACAAACTCTGAAGTCCCAGTGGCTTAATTGAATGGAAGCTGATTTCTCATTCGCATAAACTCCAATTGAGAATGGAGTGGGCAGCCTTCCACGTGGTGACTCAGGTACTCAGGCTGCTTCCATCGAGTTATTCCCTCAAATCCGAGGGCCTTGGAGTCTTCCACAGAGCCCTCTGCAGATGAAGGACAGAAGATGTGGAGGTTAGGATCAAGCCTCAAGTTACACATGTCACTTCTGTCTGGGCAGATCAGACACCTGGCCTCCCCTAACTGCAGAAGAGGCTAAGGATGCTATTTTGCTGTATCCAGGAAGAGAAGAACATAGGATTAAGCGAATTTGTAGCACTGTCTCTGTTACAGCATCCAAAAAATGTTCTTCCCATCTGCAAATGGCTAAGCACATAGCTCAGAGGATCAGACCAATAATCCAAGATGACAAAGCCAGGAAGTGTAAAACTAGGACTCAAAGCCAAGTCGTCTGACTCCTAGAGACTTCTCTCTGCGTACCTTATGCACTGTCACATGGAGGGCAAATGGGATGTATTCCATATACACGCTCTTGTCAGTTGCTAGTGGGTGGGGAAGTGCTGGGTTGAAAGGATTCTGAGGCGATGCTGTTAATGATTAGTTATGTCTGCTACGGGTTCAGAAGGAGGGCGTAGCATCAGTGTCACTGCTGTTCTATTCTCTAACATCCACTCTAAAGGTGCATATTCCCGGTGTACAGTTCTCTTCAACTCCCTTCCCAAGTAGTCACAAATTCATACTTCTGAATATGGCATCCTTTCCTAGGACTCTACTAGCACTGTAAATGGACCTCTCCAGTTTTAACCCAAAAGAGTAACTAAAGCTGGACAATCTCCCAGACTGAGGCAGACCAAGGAGGGAACCATAATCCATAAGAGGTCTTCACGCATGACATTCACTTTCTACCTCTACACCTTTGCCTGTGCTGCCCTTTCTGGCTAGGCTGCTCTTTTTTATTCTACATTTTTCCACCTACCAAAATCTAAATGGTATCCTAACATCCAATTCAAATGTGAACTCCTCCTTCAGAAATTTTCCTGCTAGCATTAACATAGTGAATTAAAATTCCCTTCCCCTGGAAAGAACCTCTTTGACTCTTACCATCCTCTGCCTAGTATGATCACAGTTCTGTTTATCTCTTTCTCCCTTAGACTGCCGGATCCTTGGGAGCAGGAAACATCTTGCCTTTATTGCCTTTCTTACCCCCCCTAGTCCACTTCCTATTCCCAAACACACATGCACACCCACAAGCAACCAGTCACTTGGGAAGTGTCAACAAATATTTGTGTAATGGAAAGATAGCTGGGTGGATGGTGGGTGGGTGGGTTGTCCCCTGTGCCCCGACAATTATATCCATCAGGACGTAGAGTCTGAGAGAGGCCACCCTCTGAAAGGGAACTCTTCAAACTGTCATTTTCTCTTTTACATAGACTTGACCTATCGTTAATGGAGATGTGATGGAAATTTACTGGAAACCCAGCAGTAGTAGCCCCTTTAACCAGACAATCTCATGCAATGGCGAGGAAACAAGCTTAGACTAAGGTAGACCTATTCTGGAATAGCAGCCCTGCCATTTACTCCATGACCTCTAATTATTCACCTCTCAGAAGCCCAGCTTTCTCACCTGTAAAATAGGGATCATATCTATAGTACATGGTTGCTGTGAGGTTTAAATGAGATAAGATATGCCTATTTCATAGCACAGGGCTTTGTACTCAGTCAAGAGCAGTTAATATTCTTATTACTGTAAATATTATTATCCTGCTGATGTGAACAATGGAACACATTAGCAGGTGTCTGCTCAAAGTGCCCTTTGCCAGACACGGACAGCTGTAGCAGCCTGCTGAGTGCCTCTTCACTCGTGTGCTTTCTTCTAAGGGCAGCGTCAAGATTCTCTAGCCCAGTGGGTGATGGAGTCCAGTTTAAGGGTTTGTCTGACATTTATTCAGTCAATGTTTGTTAAGAACCATATTTACATCGAGCATTGCACTAGATGCTGGGAAAATAGCAATGGGAGGAGACAGAATCCCTGTCCACCAGAGCTTACAGAGTGGGGAGAGGCACTGGACCGATGGCTGTATAAACACTATCCGTGGTAGTGTAGTCCGAGATGAGGGATCAAAACACGTGACCAGAGCTCCAACGTGCTGCCATGTGACCTTCACCAGGTGGCTTCATCCCTCTCAGCCTGTGCTTCCTTTTATACAAGGTCACCCTCAATCTCCTTTGCTCTGAGGGAGGTTGGCCAGGATCACATGAGAGCTTCCATTTGTGGGAAGAACTTTGGAAAGAAAGAGACTCCTGGGAAGCCAAGGGATTCAGAAGACCCTTCTGAATATAGCACTTTCTTGTAGGATATTTTTCCAGCAGAATTTCCAACGAGGTGTCCCCTCAGAGAGCAAGCAGCCTTGGGTGCACAGAGAACCCATCCCAGGAAGAAATGGTTGTTCCTTCTCCTTATTATTAGCTTTGCCCCCTTAATGGCTGGCCGTCCTGGGCAATAGAACCTGCTGTAGAATTGCTGCTCCAAGTTATCTTTCCTTGACTGTGTGGGAAAATGCTCTATCTTTGACCTTATCATCTCATGCCTTCCCCCGAAGGTCATTTCCCACCTGGCACTTAGCTGCCAGGGAGCTGAAGATGGTGTGTTTGTGTTTGCATGGTGTGTGTGTGTGTGTGTTTGTGCATGCGTGTAGGACGTGGGTTTGCTTTTATAAATTCGCTCTGCTGAGAATTTCATCTGCAGAGCTTCAGCTGGGCATGGTGGATGCTCAAGCGTGTTCTGGATGCAGGGGATTTGTGGACATGGTCCTCAAACAATGACAATAACGGCAGCAGCAATAATAATGACTTCCATAAACAGCTCTTAAATCCTCACTCTTCCGTGGGCCCAAATTTCAGGTCCCTGTCTTACTTATTTGGCAACTCAGCAAGGTCAGTAATGTTATTTCTCCTTTATGTGCATTATCTCAGTGAACCCCCAGGACACTACATAACATAACAATATAGTGGTTATATTTACAGAGCACTTGGTTTGGAGTGAGCACTGTTCTCTACATGTTACGACTTAACTCATATAATATCCTGTAACATCCCCATTTTGCAGATGAGGAAAGTAGGGCACAAAAGGAGATGCAATTTGCTAGACTACCGACCTGCCAGTGGCAAGCTGGTAAATCCCAGAGGAGTCTGACTCAGAGCTACACTTGTAAACTCCACCCAGGCTGTCACTCCATACGAGGACATCTATCTGCTCTGGGTGTTTACTTTCTGGAGGCTTGGTGGGGGTTGGGGCGGGTGTCCAGGGTCTCCTTTGGTAAAAAAGATAAACTCTTTTTATCTGTGCAGTAGGAATATCTCTGTCATTTTCCCTAACATATGTCTAACACATCTGCCTTTTGAAGGCACTTTCTGATCAGCACATCTCATTCTTCCTCCTCTACATTCTCTCTTCACAGTTGGGTAGGCTGGGGTAAGTGTGTCCGTCATACAGATTCTGAGAGCAATTTTAGTATTGGTCCACCTTGCGATCTCGTTCAAACGTAGATTCTTCTTTGGCCATTCTGGACAGGAGCCCACATATGTCTAACCTGCTCCCAGGAGTGCTGAGGCTGCCTTTCTGGGACCGCACACTGAGGAGTGAGGGTTTCCACTCATTCCCCTTCACCCTGCCTCGTGTGCAGCCTTCCGTGTGCTGTCTCCATCCAGGGCGTACAGGGCTCCCTGACGTTTTCCTTAAATCCAGCTCTTGACTGCAGCAGGTCCAGCCGATGGGGATGGGGATTGCTGACCTCGTCACTGGGTGAGTCAGAAAAGCCAGGAGGCCTCTCCTGGGAAGATGAAGGCAAAGGAGGCAGAATGTTCTCGGTGCCCCACACCCCCCGGGTCTTGTCACACCTCCAGACGTCATCTCTCTGGTGAGGTCTTTCCACTTTAGATTTCCACTTTGAAGCACAAGTGGTCACCTTCAGGTCAGTTTCGAATCCTTCCCTGGGTAATTGGCCTCAGTGAGGTGAGGGCTGGACAATTATACAGCCGCGGGGCTGCCCCTCCCCTGGCCTCATGCCTCAGACAGAGCTCATTTTATTTCTGGTTGTATGGGGTGCATTTATTGTTGGCCTTTGGGCTGTTGGTGTCTCCTATGCCCAGTATGGGGGTTTTATGTGGATACTAGGTCCAAATGCCCTTTAGAAAGGTTTTGCTTTTAATTCAGCTTTTTTCTCCAGTTGAGCATGGGGCTTCAGCATTTTAATGTTTTAAAAATAAACACTTGGGCTTCCCTGGTGGCGCAGTGGTTGAGAGTCCGCCTCAACCCTCCCCGATGCAGGGGACGCGGGTTCGTGCCCCGGTCCGGGAAGATCCCACATGCCGTGGAGCGGCTGGGCCCATGAGCCATGGTCGCCAAGCCTGTGCGTCCGGAGGCCTGTGCTCCGCAAAGGGAGAGGCCACAACAGTGAGAGGCCCGCGTACCGCAAAAAATAAATAAATAAATAAATAAATAAAAATAAACACTTATTATTCATTTTTTAAATGGTCTTTCTTATTACATATCCATAATCCAAGCCAAAGTTGACTAATCTCCCCAAAGCCTCTGCTCTCTCATCACTGGAAAAGTCTTTGTATTCTCCAATGAAGACATGGAGTCACCTTCTTCTAGATGGCAGGGGCAGAAATACAGACTGTCTTGCATGGAGAGAGGCCCGGTACCCTCTTCATACAGTCTTTCCTTTACAGGAGTTCCCAGAGAAAAACCAGAGTCCTGCCACTCCCTCCTGCTCAGTTCAGCCCCAGACAGACAGACACACTCTGCACAAGGCTTCTCCAATTCCCCCTCGCCGGCCGCATTCCCACATCTTCAGATCCACCTGACCATCCAAAGTTTTGCAATCTCTTCTGTCCTATTGCAACTATTGGGTTGCATTTTACTCGTTTTATGTATGCGTCCAGTCTTCCTAACAGGATTCATTCAACATGCATTCATGCATTTAGTCAACAAATATTTGTTGAGTATTTACTACGTGTTAGAATCCATTCAAGATGCTGAGGATTTAGGGGCAACCAAGGCAAATACACTCTACGCTCAGAGTCTATAGTCTCACCTAATTAGTTAATATATTACAATTACAGGAACTGTTATGACAGGAAAGCACATAATAGTGGCCTGACCCATATGGAACTGCGTATTTCTTGAGTCCAGGCACCAAGTTTTCTCTCTTTGAGCCAAGGGGTGTTTTTGGCCTTCCTATAGGACAAGAAACATGCTATAATTGACAGACTCCTGGGATAGCCCCTTAGTATCCCCTTCTTCTGCACAAATAGAAACCATGTATTCCCCCCACCCCACCCCTCTCTTACTCCCTGTGCCAAGTATGCACTGTGGCCTCTCAGCCCATATTCATTCCTCTGTTTGCTCTGTCCCTCTGGATCCAAAAGCCTGCAGACTCTATCACCTAGATCTCCTTGCCCACTGGGTACCAGGATGCAGCATTCTCAATAGGGTGGCAGGCAGAGAGAAGCCAGAAGCTCGTCTGCTTCTAGTGACACCTCTGCAAACAGTAGTGGCGGTGACTCTTTTCTTTTTACTTTATTATTTTATTTTATTTTATTGAAGTATACTTGATTTATAATATCCTGTTTGTTTCAGGTGTACAGCAGTGATTCAATTATATATATATATATATATATGTATATATACACACACACATATATATAGTAGGGTGTATATGTTAATCTCAACCTCCTAATTTGCACAACATCAGCATCTGGGTTTACAGTAGCATCTTAACAGCAGCTCCACTGGTATTAAGGTCAACTGCCTAGGTCACTGGTTAGCACCATAAACTTGTGCTTCCAGTAACATGAACAGTGAATTTGGGCTCATGGTCTCCATCCCAGAGGCAGTAACAGGTTCGCAGTGTCCAGGTAACAACAATTTCCTGTTTTGTTATTCCAGCTTTTCCCCAAACGTTGTAACTAACACCTTGAACTAAATTCCTCTGAGCTTAAAAGTCTAAAGTGGTTCCTCTTTTTTTGACAGGACATAGGCTGATAACTCATCAGCACCACAACCATTTGGCCACAAACTCACCAATTCCTATCACATACACTTCTTAAGCATCTTTAAAGTCTACCTTTCCTCCATCCCCACTGTCATTCCTGTGTACTTAGTCTGAAATGTATTTTCTGTTCTATAGCTAGTGCAACACAATTGGCATTCTCTAAGTGCTAGTTTCTCTCTTTCTTTCTTTCTGTCCTCCCACCTATCTTCACAATTTTTCTGTAAATTGGAAACTAATATAAAATATAAAGTTTAATTTATAAAGTGAAAAAGATTTTTTTCAGACAAACAAAAGCTAGGAGGAGACTCATGCTATAAGAAATGTTAAAGTAAGTCCTTCAGGCAGAAAGGTGGTACCAAATGGGAATATGTATCTACACACACACAAATTCAGATTTCCAGAAATGGTAACCACATGGATGAATAAATAATATTTTTTTTGTTATTTAAGTGTCTTTAAAGGGTAACTAATTCTTCAAGTGAAAATTAATAATAATGTGACATAAGGTTTATAGCCTATATAGAAATATATAAAATATATGGTAATAATAGCACAATGACTGAGAAAGGAGAAATGAAGGTAAAATTATTAAAAAGTTCTTTTATGCTACATGACTTGGTATAATATTACTTAAAGGTAGATAGTGATAAGTTTAAAATGCACCATACATTTTAAAGCAACCAATAAAATAACAAAACAGTTATAGTTAATAAACCAACAAAGGAGATAAAGAAAGAATCATAAAAAGTACTTAATACAAAACTACTGAAAGAAGGAAAAAAGAACAATGAATAAATGAAATCAGTAGAAAGCAACTAGAAAGATAGTATATTTCTATGAATTATGTAAATAATCATATTAAATGTAAAAGGTCTAAACACTCTAATTAAAAGGCAGAGATTGCCAGGTTAGATGAACAAGCAAGAAGCAACTATATGCTGCCTACAGTAATTGCACTTTATAGGCATAAATAGGTTAAAAGCAAAAGGATGGGGAAAATATGCCATGCTAACATTTATCAAAAGAAAGCTGTAGTGGTTATTTTAATACCAGGAAAAGTAGATTTCAGAGCAAAGAATAGTACCAAACACAAGAAAGTAACTTTGCGATGATAAAGGGGTAATTTCATCAGGAAGACTTAACAATCTTGAGAGTATACATTTAGTAGTAGGGGTTCAAAATAGATGAAGCAAAAACTGATAAAACTGCAAGAAAAAAATAAAGAGATCCACAGTAACATTAGGAGATTTCAATAATTCTTAAGAATTGATATAGCAAGTAGAGAGAAAATCAGTAAAGGTATAAAAGATTTTAATAGTACCATTAACCAACTTGATCTAATTGATTTTATAGAAAACTATACAACAAAAGTAGAATTCACATTGTTTTCTAGTGCATATGGAATGGTTAATAAGATAAACCATAATCTCCCAAAACTGATTTAATTATAATTTGGCACACAAACTCTGAGTATTTTTACCTTTGTGTTTTTTCACATGGTGTTCCTTTGGCATGAAATACCCTTTTTTCTTACCCATCCTCACCTCCCTGAATGACTCCTGTTCATCTTTCAAAACTGCTCAGCCATTACCTCCTTTATAAGGGCTTCCTCAACTACCCCCTTCTCTTCTACATGATTGTAATACTTTGTGCATATATTTATCTTTGCTTGTGTCATAGTATATGAAATTATATGTATAGTTTTAATGCTTCTCCAACTAGATTTCAAAGACAAGATTTAGGAAAAAATTACATTACTATAATTAATAGCATATGCTATAATTTACTTGTTAACAAGAGGTGTTGTTTATAGAATACTGATTATTTGCCAAACACAAATATGTGTTTTTTTAATGTAGAGAATGTTAAGAAACATTTATTTACAACTGTTATGTGTTGGACTCTGGGATACTATATAGAAAGTGCCCTCCAAAATACATTTGGAAGGAGGTCCTAAAGGCAAGACGACGTGACTCTGCTAAATGACCTTTATTTTGTAGACTCACAAATCACTGTAATTTTCCAAATCAAACCAGGCAGTGTAATGATAACATTTGTCCCCACACACTAAGGAAATCATCTGAGTATTAAGAAACTTATAGCAATTTACTGTCTTTCTGCAACTTTTACTTCCAATAACATTACAAGGTAGGGATGTTGACTATGTCCTGGTATAGACAGTTTCTTGGTTGGCCCCAGTCAGAACTGTCTTTTAGTGAGGGAGCTAATGAAGCAAGAACCATTCTCTGACTTTTTGTGCCATCAATGAGAATAAATTACCCCATTCAACGGGGAAGAATATGTTTCATTCATTGATTCTTGCAGCTATCCAATAATCTCGGTTGCCTCTTGCACTTAATCTTTCATTTCAGAAGGAGATAGTGTCCTCACAAAGGGACACCCATTGTGCATCTCACAAACTTTGCATTTGATTTATCTGTGGCAAGCCAAGGAGAAAAACCAGATTTTTCATCAAGCATACCCTTAAATTGTCTGAATCCTTGTCACCAGTATCATTCTCACAAGGAAAAAGCAGTGATTTGATATAGGATGCAGGCCTGCATGGTTAGTAGCGTTATCCTAATGTCCTTTTTGGCTTGACTAGGTGGATCCAAAAGTCTGATTCACTTTTCTTGCTGCAGAATCCTATATTATTGGACTAGAAATGAAAACCGTTTTTCTTCCTCGGTCAGAGAAAAAGAAAAACATTTGCCAAGTCATTATATATAACAGATTGTAGCAAGAAGGTGCTTAGGAAAATGCCCAAGGCAGGCAGTTACCACACAACACCAAGACAGCAAAACCTAACTGGCATGGCAAGGGAAATTTACCATGTCTTCTCCCATGATGACACCATTGAGGGTTTCCCACTTAGAGAGCCAGCCAAATGACTGACATGTAAATTGGCATCATAGAAGTCCAGGGAACATTAATACCTGCTGCTTAGAGCGGATTTCCTACTTCAGTTAGGTTCTTGTGAGACCTTATGAAAAACTCTTTCCTTTGTAAATTCATGACCGTTGAGGTGGCTAGATCTGTTGGTCCCAGGAACATGTTCAGGCACATGGAACACTGAATTTTCAAACCAAAAGCCATGGTGGGAGGAGCGTAATGAAAATAAGCCTAATGTGTACAAAGCAAGGTCAAGGATGACGAAAGTCAAGCTAGTAGTTTCTTTCTTGGTTTACCTTCCATAGACAGACTATTTGGTCAGGTCCTTTCTACTAATCAAATTGTGTTTATTAGATGATAATTAGGTTGTTTTCCCATTTATAATTCCAACCAGAACTCCAGCTCCATGTTATAGTTAAACACTGTCAACTTATCCTGAATAAATGTGGTGTCCCTCCCTTCTTCATTCCTTTCTCCCCCTCCTGAGACCTTTATGGTTTGTAGGCCACAAGCCCACTGTCTTCATGGAACAAAACTGGGAATGAAGAAGCCCCAGGTTCTGACGCTAGAAGGGAAATTTACTTCATTTCTACGTGCCTTTATTTCAAATAAGACTAATAATTTTTCACAAGACTGTGAGGTTCCAGAGGGCAAGAACATCAGCATTTTGACTTGCTAGCACCTAACACAACACCTGGCACACAGTAGATGCTTAATAAATATTCTTAAATAATTCTGCATTTACCTCATCTCAGGATGTTTCATGAGAGCATAAAGTATATGAAATCACTTTGAAAATTTAAGAACATTGGAAACAAATATAGTCATTTTCAATGCCTGCAGCTAAAGATCTGAGTCTTCACAGTGAACGAGAGAAAAACTAAAGACCTTAACAGATCAGAAAGTGTTAGAAGTAGAAAGATCTATTTAAAAAAGTAAAATAGTCCACTTGTTTTCTAGCTCCTGATTGTCTGGATAGATAGGAAAATCAAGGCTTGAGGAAATGAATAATTGTTGTTACTAGTAACACCTAATATTTATTAGTACCTTCTATGTCCCAGTGCTATTCTAAGTACTTCATACATTTCATCTCACTTAAACCTTACAGCAACTCCATAAGGTGGACACTATTATTACCGTTCTATTTAACAAAGAAATCACAGAGAGGTTAAGAAATTTGACCAAGGTTACCCACCTAGTAAGAGGTCTAGCCGGGATGCATGTTTTAATCAGAAAGAGAGGGAAGCATGCCTCAAGTAAGAGTCATGGTTATGATATTTGTTTTGCTCTTTCTGACTTTTACTTCACTCTGTATGACAGTCTCTAGGTCCATCCATGTCTCTACAAATATCGTATATTAATGCATATATGTGGAATTTAGAAAAATGGTACAGATGAACCTGTTTGCAAGGCAGAAATAGAGACACAGACATAGAGAACAAATGTACGGACACCAAGGGAGGAAGGGGGTGGGGGGATGAATTGAGAGATCGCGTTTGACATATATACACTAATATGTATAAAATAGATAACAAATGAGTTATCTACAGTTCCTGCTGTATAGCACAGGGAACTCCACTTTGCTGTACAGTAGAAACTAACACAACATTGTAAAACAACTATACCCCAATTAAAAAAAAAGAATCATGTTTACATACATTTCTATCAAATATAATTATTTACTGGAGCTAGATTTTCTAAATCAACATAATTATGGTCTATCAGTAATGACAGAATTCTCCAGTTCCAGTTCCTAGGAATATGTCAGAATTAAGACCTCTGAGCAAGATTCCAACCACATCAATCATTAGAATCAGTTCTGTTGTTTTCCCGAGAAAGAAATATTTTCACACATGTCACTTTCACAACTCAGTTTTTGACACTAAAAGTCAGTTACATCATTTCACAATAAGATGATACCAGATGCCATTGAAGTCTAAGTCTCTTTTCTCCCTAGTTTTATAGTCAGATCTGACTGGAAATTCCCCGGCAATTAATTCAGCCATTTGAACCTCAGTTTCCCTATCTGTAAGATGGGAATAAACATACACACATCTGTAAGGTGGGAATTAGTCTACTATGTTGCTGTGAAGATGCAGTAAGACAATGTAAAACCTGTAAAGGCTATCTATCATAAGGATCTCAAAGTATTTCCCTAAATCCCACTTAAAAAGCATTTGAAGTTACTTGGATAAGGCTTAGGCTTATCATATCCCTTTTCCAGACGGAAAAAAAAATTAAATATTTCAAGAAAATACTCACTGTTTTAAGTACTTCAAAATTTGAAGTATTACAAAATTGAATTAGATGTCATTGCCTACTTTTACCTTTTATGATAACAGTGTCCAATGGCAACCACCTGAATATTCTCTGTGTATGTGGTTTCAGGCATATACCTTGGGGCTCTGTCCCAAGTGCATTTATCTTAAACCATATTAAAACGCAGATTTTCACTCGCTGGGGCTGTACTCCCCCACAATCCATTCAGATCAGTGAGGTTTTAAAACAAATCAAATAGTCCTTAAGAGTATATTACCACCCACCTAGCACACACCTAGCAGCTGCCATATTGTTGACACGAGCCTGGTGATGTGCTCACAGAGAGCGAGCCACCAAAACGTGATTTCAGGGACCTTACGATCTACGACAAACATGCTGACGTTTAAGAACATATCGGGACATATGCACAGTGAGAATATGTGGGACATCTCTGATTCTCATTCTTAAAGTAATTCTTTTCCTGAATTATAACACAAAGCTTTCAAAATTCAAAGAGAACAGAAACAAGTAAGCAGAATCTAAGTCCCCCATTAATCTATCCTCTATAATCAGTGACTCTAGGATGTTCTCATATATGTGTATGTGCATTTATGTGTGTTTGTATGTGTGTGTGTTTATTTGTGTGTATATGCATATACATAGTGAACATGTGTGTATGTAGTGAATATATATGCATACATATAAACACAGCATATTTTTGTTTTTTAAATAAAAGCTAAATCATGCTGTGCAAACTATTCTGTAACCTGCACTTGTCACTTAGCAATCTGTCTTTAGAGGGACTGTGTCTTGCTTTTATTAATTGAGATCTTTGGACAGAAGAAAACAATTGACGTGTAAGTTAGGTTTTCATTACTGAGTTAGTTGTACAGGAAAGGTTTAGTTGAGGGGAAAAGAGTTTGAGATGAAGAAAACAGAGAATAGGAACAAAAATGGTTTTCAACAAGACAATGACATTTCATAATAGAAGCAGGGAGAGAGATAAAGGTTAAGGGACTAAATAACAGCCTTCGAAGCAATAAGTCAATTCCATGCCCACAACCAGAATCCAAAGCTGAGTTGACTAGTTTAAAACAGTATCAGAGGTTTCACATATGAACTTTGACCTCACCAAGGAAGCAGCTAGGTGGCAAGGATGGGACCCATCCTTCTAACAGTCCCAGACTGGGACCACTATGCCTATGAAAAAATATGCCAGAGGGGAAGGGAATGGGGGAAGGAGGGAGAAGAAACTTGCCATTTCTTGTCAGTGAACCCAGTGGAAATGGGTTAAGTTAGCTCAAAAAAACCTCGAATCCCTTCTGCACTAATTGTGTTTCAGTATCGAGAAGGAGATGGGATTTTGTGGCTCTCTGTTGGCTTCCACTATTAGCTGAAAAAGAGCCAGAGAATTTTTTTAATAGATGCTCTTCTGTAAAGAAAGCGGGGAAACAATAGCTAGCTGTCACAGCCAGCTGATATCTGCCTTTGATCAGCCAAATGAATGTTGCAGGCATTTCTTATAGAAAGGAGATTGCTTATCGATCTATATCAAAATATGCATGCTAATCCCAGGCAGCAGAGAGTATTTTCAAGTAGAGTTAATAATCTGATTGCTGCCCTGTCTGGAGCAATTCTCTGAACTCGGAGCTCTAATCAGTCTAGGGTCTTGCAGTCAAATATACTTTGCTGTTTAAATTTGGATTTGTGACATTGATTGAGGAGCCCTTGTAAAGGTGTTGACAAATCAAATTGTTTGCTCCAGTAGTGTTTTGCCAGAGATCAAGTCCAAAGTAATACGCAGTGAATTTGTTCATTACTGGTAGGGTGAAAGGAATGATAAAATTCACCTGTATCATTATCACAGACACAAGCCCAATAAAAGATATGTTCTGTCTGAAGGAAATATAGTTTTGTGGGTGCTCCAGTGAGTTATACTAGGGGTGGGGTATCCCTCCTCGACTGGGAAGATATTAGTTTTAAGAAAGGTAGGCAAATAAATTTATTCCATATTTGAGATCAGAGCACTTTGTTTATTTAGTTGGCAAAGAAACAAAGATGGACAGATAGATGTCATGAATTACTGGAAGAAGTCCTTCACCACACAGACCTGTGCAGGGTAAGAGGCTTCATCCACAAAAGGAGGAAGTGATAAAGGGGAAAAGCAACTAGGCCCCCAAGTTTGATCCCTGCTTAAGGTGAGGATTGGTGGACCATCTTTACTTGTTCCCAGCAAGGACCAGAGCCAGCATGAGAGAAAGTAGCTTCGATAAGTCTATAGGCCCTCATACCCCTCTATCTGCTCTGAGGCTGACTTGGCAGGTGCTTTATGGATAGATAGAATGCAGGGGACTCTTTGAGGATGGGTTCTCCCTGAGACAAGAATGTGAGTGCAAGTAAGTAGTTTATTTTGAAGATGATCCCAAGAAGCACTGGTAGGGGAAAAGGGAACTGAGATGGGGGAGGAAGAAACCTAATACAGGATGCATTAACGAGCAGGTCATTGCCATGGGCACTGGGAGTCGCCCTGCTGGGGACTCTGAAACAGCAGCAAAGTGAAGAAGGGAGAGAAGCTGACCTTGTGGGAGACAGCTCCTTGCGGGACCTGGGGGAGGGGGAGAAGCTCCTCTTGGAGGACTGGGGCTTTGATCACTGCACTGGGCTGGACATTTGAATTACTGAAATGCTACTGCTTTTGTTAGTGGATGCGATTTGGGGTTGGGGGGTTAGGAAAGAAATTGCCTATTGCCTGGGCTTGTGGTAACAGATTGACGTGAGGTTTTTTTTTTGTTTTTCTGTTTTCTTGTTTTGCGGTACACGGGCCTCTTACTGCTGTGGCCTCTCCCGTTGCGGAGCACAGGCTCCGGACGCGCAGGCTCAGCGGCCATGGCTCACGGGCCCAGCCTTTCCGTGGCACGTGGGATCCTCCCGGACCGGGGTACGAACCCGTGTCCCCTGCGTCGGCAGGCGGACTCTCAACCAGTGCGCCACCAGGGAAGCCCTGATGTGGTTTTATATTCTACCTCTTCACATCATATTGCCACAACCAATAATAGTACGACTAATCACAATTTTATCTGCTAACATTTAACTGCATAACTTTCATCTGTCAAGCACTTTTTTCTGTATTTAAATGCACTCTCTTGATTTTACTCATTTAATTTATGAATACATTTAATTTATGAGTATATCATGTAATCTAATTAGTAAAGTCAGTCCTCTTGGTCAAAGCAACCACGTAAATCAGACTTACTTTGTCAGAAAAGTCTGGCTTCTTTTTTCCCCCAACTTTATTTTCAATATATACACAGTATGTGTTTATACGTTTCAAAAATGAATAAGTAAATAAATAAAGACACTATCTTTGTGGTTTTTATTTTTTTCATCTGCAGATTGTAAGCCTTTAGTGGATCTAAAATGACTTACTGAGTCACTTGTGAAAGAGAAGAGGACAAAGCAGAATAGATTAGATTACAGTGGAGTGGAAAGTATCAAAGTGTATCGTCCATTGCAAGGATTATCTTTGTTAATGAAAGCTTTGTGTCAATGATGTGTGAGTGTGTATGCACATGTATGCACATTAGGTCACAGTGTAAAATATATTTCTTCTTGTACCTCAAGGGCAGTTAGAGGAACACTGAGTTTTCTCATTTAAATCTTGAGGTTGATGTAGTTACCCCCCATTTTACAGGTGAGAAAAACTGAGATTCCAAGATGTTAAATAACCTACACAAGTTCACACAGCGAGAAAGTGACAGGGCCAGGGTTTAAACTCATCCACAGAATGTTTGCTCTCCCCCATAGCAACCATAACCCAGTCAACTCTTTACGGAAAGAAAATGTAAACCCTGTAACTTTCAGAGAGCCTGCATTGGGCAGCCTCCGGGACCATCTGCTCCTCCAGAAGGCTTGCAACTGTTCTTTTCATGTTCGTAAGGAGAGTTTGGTAACAAAACCCATTTAATATCAAACGGGAAGACAGCAGAGCGCTCCTTGGCTTTGTAGCATTGTTGATGTCGCCTTAATTTGTAACATGACAAATGGTTAGGCAGATGGCATTTAATATATTCCCAGATGTAAACACGAGGCTTAAGTTGTATATGGTGTATGTTCCTGAGCTTCCATAAACTCTGTAGGGGGTAAGACTATCTCTTCCCCCCACCTTCCATTTCTGCCCATGAGCAGTGTTAGCCATTCAGAGACATGGGCAGGATGTACAGAATTGGCCCAACTCAGAAGAAGAGTTATGAAGTGACTTAGGTGACTGGCTTTCCAACTCATCCCAAACAGCACTGGCCTTGACTGAAATAGTTCATGTCGGCAAAAGGCAAGGCAACTGGCACATGACAGAAGGATACTGGTCTTAGGAATCTAAGACACCTGGGGCTGGGCTATATCCTACATCTCACAAGTCATGTCACTGTTTTTTAATCAACAGGCTTTATTTTTTAGTATAGTTTTAGATTTACAGGAAAAATGAGCAGGTAGTATAGGCTGTTCCCATATTCACACACACACACACACACACACACACACAGAGTTTCCCCTATTATATTACCACATCTCATGTTAGTGTGGTATGTTTGGACAATTAGTGAACAAATAATGATACATTATTATTATTAACTAAAGTCCATGGTTTACTCAGATTTTGCTTGTTTTCACCTGGTGTCCTTTTTCTGTTGCAGAATCCCATTCAGGATTCCATGTTACATTTGGTTGTCCTGTCTCCTTAGACTCCTTTTGGCTTTGACAGTTTTTTCAGACTTTCCTTGTTTTTCTTGACATTAACAGTTTTGAGGATGACTGATCAGATATATTGTAGGGTGTCCCTTGATTGGAATTTGTCTGATGTTTTTCTCATGATTAGATTGGGGTCATGGCTTTGGGGGAAGAAGATCACAGAGATGAAGTATCATTTTAATCACATCACATCAAGAATACATACAATCAACACGACTTATTGCTGTTGACGTTGACCTTGGTCACCTGGCTCAGGCAGTGCTTGTCAGGTTTCTCTACTATAAAGTTACTGTTTCCCCCTCTTTCTATACTGCCCTCTTTGGAAGGCAGTGTGTAGCCCCCACTTAAAGACTGGGGAGTTATGTCCCCCTCCTTGAGGATGAAGTATCTACATAATTTATTTGGAATCTTTCCTCATGGCAGATTTGGCTTTTCTCCATTTATTAATTTACTCAATATTTATTTATATCAGTATATACTCATGGATATTTATTTTATACTTTGGGTTATAATCCAATACTAGTTTATTTTTTGGCTCAAATTGTTTCAGCTTTGACCATTGGGTGCTATTTCAGTTGGCTCCTGTGCCTCGTTGACATATGTCCATCAATGTGTTGGGGTTTTTTTGTTGTTGTTTTTTTTGTTTTTTAGCACTTCCTTACTTTCTGGCAATACATGATGCTCCAGGCTCATCTTGTTTATTTCTTTTCCCAGTCCAAGAATCAGCCATTGCTTTAAGAAGCCCTGGTTACTTTAATTGGAAGATGGTTTTAGAAACCAAGATCTGGACATTAGATGGGTTTGACACTATTGGGGTGTCATTGCATCTGAACCCTCTAAGCTGACAGGGCAGAGGAATATATGTGTATATATTAACCCATGTATATACATGTAGCTATAAGTATTTCTCTATGTAACCATCTCCATCTATTTTAAGATAAACATAAGTTCTTACTGGTATCTCTAACTCATCCATTACCACATGGATCATTATGTAAATTCCCACCACAACATTGAAATACCTGCCTCCCAGCATCTGCCACCCATTTAATGAATTGTTCAATCCCAATATACATGTATAGCATTATCAGAATTGTTAACCTGTACCCCTATTGGAAACAACTTTATCAATGAGAGTACAGTGCTTATGTGAAGTTCCTTTTGCTTTTAGTCATACAGACTCCATTTCCAAAGTGATTTAGGGCAACACCTTTTCCTCCATTCCCTTCAGTGAGGTTTTTTCATACATTTATTATACAATAAGATTCTCTTTTTACTGTCTGCAATCTTTCCTGGGATCCCCTGACATCCTAAACAATTTTTTCAAATTGGTATACATTAAGGTTGACACTTTGTGCTGTAAAGTTCCATGGGTTTTATAAATGTGTGATGTCATGTATCCACCATCACAGTATCATACAGAATATTTTTACCACTGTAAAAATCCCCTATGCTTCATCTATTCACTTCTCTCTCCTCCCCACCAAACTCTTGGCAATCACTGACTTTTTTAATATCTCTATTATTTCACCTTTCCCTGAATAGCATATAACTGGAATCATACAGAATATAGCCTTTTCAGAATGGCTTCTTTCACTAAACAATATACATTTAAGTTTTCTCCATATCTTTGTGTGCCTTGATAGCTCATTTCTTTTTTTTTTTTTAACATCTTTATTGGAGTATAATTGCTTTACAGTGTTGTGTTAGTTTCTGCTGTATAACAAAGTGAAACAGCTATATGCATATGTATATCCCTATATCCCCTCCCTCTTGCGTCTCCCTCCAACCCTCCTTATCCCAGCCCTCTAGGTAGTTGCAGAACACTGAGCTGATCTCCCTGTGCCATGCAGCTGCTTCCCACTAGCTATCTATTTTACATTTGGTAGTGTATATATGTCAGTGCTACTCTCTCACTTCGTCCCAGCTTACTCTTCTCCCTCCCTGTGTCCTCAAGTCCATTCTCTACGTCTGTGTCTTTTTTCCTTTCCTGCCCCTATGTTCATCAGAATCTTTTTTTTTTTTTAGATTCCATATATATGTGGTAACATACAGTATTTGTTTTTCTCTTTCTGACTTACTTCACTCTGTATGACAGACTCTAGGTCCATCCACCTCACTACAAGTAACTCAGTTTCATTTCTTTTTATGGCTGAGTAATATTCCACTGTATATATGTGCCACATCTTCTTTATCCATTCATCTGTTGATGGACACTTAGGTTGCTTCCATGTCCTGGCTATTGTAAATAGTGCTGCAATAAACATTGTGGTACATGACTCTTTTTTGAATTATGGTTTTCTCAGGGTATATGCCCAGTAGTGGGATTGCTGGGTCATATGGTAGTTCTGTGGCTTATCTAACTAACACGCCCTCGTTCGAGTCAATGAAGACAGCTGCCAAGTTGTGAGCTTCCCCATGGAGAGGCCCATGTGGCCAGGAACTGAGGATGGCCTCTGGCCACCAGCCAGCAAGGAACCGAGATCCTCAGTCCATACCGCTGTGAGGAGCTGAGTCCTGCCCAGAACCATGGAGAGAACTTGCAGGTGGATCCTTCCCCAGTCCAGCCTCAAGTCCACAGCAGTCCCAACAGACACCTTGATTGCAGCCTCCTGAGAGACCTCAAGCCAAAGGACCTAGCTAAACTGCATCTGAATTCCTGCCCAATGGAAACTGTGAGGTAGTAAATGTTGTTGTAGGTCCCTACGTTTTGGGTATTTTGTTACACAGCAATAGGTAATTCCAGTAATCCCATGTTTATTATAATGTGTATTGGGAAAAAAAAACTTGGGTTTACTAAACATTTAATCTTCTTTTTAAATGTATCTACATAAAAAAAGAAAAAAGTTACTACAGGTGATAACATACAGATGTGGTAACATATTTCAAAAATTATAAAGATGACTGAAGCTTGGGAATGACTGCTTTAGGCAATGGCTTTATATTTATCACTACTGATAACCTGTCACCATTTAAGACACCCACATCCCTCTCTTCTCCATCTCCATTTATCACTTCATTACTCTGCAATTTTGTGTAGATACCTTGTGCTGGCAAGGCAGGACATACCTACTCAGCACTTTCTTGCGATTTTTGTCTGTTTTAGGACCCGAAGGAGAAAAATATAAGGTGATTTAATGTCTAGGTTCATGAGTTTAATATCTTAAGTGGAGCATAAGAACTTACTTTCATGAAACAATTGATATGCACATAGGAATAAGAGATTTGTGCAATGAAGCTGGGACTTGGATAAATGTTCAGGATTTTGGGGTGACCTGGACCATAAAGAGAAGTTAAAGGGATTAGAAAAGTCTAGAGAGTCTTTAAGGGAAAGTCATTTTAGCCCTGCAGAAAGGGTCTATCTAACACTCATTACATGCCTACTCTAAATAAAGTACCATGCACCTACAGATAGCAGTAAAGGGACACACTGTCCTGGTTTGTCTGGAACTGAGAGTTCCTGGGATATGGGATTTTCCATGCAAACACCAGGAAAGCCCCTGGCAAACCTGGATGGTTGGTCACCCTATGTGGTGACCTCTTCCTTGCGGAGCTTTGAATCTATGAAAGGCTACAGCTGGGCAAAAATTGTGAAAGGTATTGTGGAAGGCTGAATAATGGCCCCCACGTGTCTCCACCTCACCCCTGGAACCTGCAAATGATACCTTGTATGGCAAGAACAACTTTGCAGATGTGTTTAATTAAGAGTCTTATCTTGGATTAGCCGGGTAGCCTCAATGTCATCACAAGGGTCCTCATAATAGGGATGCAGGGAAGTCAGAGTCAGAGGAGGAGAGGATGTGACGATGGAAGCAGAGAGTAGAATGATGCACTTTGAAAATGAAGGAAGCGGCCACGAGCCACGGAATGCAGGCACCGCTAGAAGCTGAAAAAGGCAAGGAAATGGATTCTCCCCTGGAGCCTCCAGAAGGAACCAGCCTGCTGACACCTTGGCTTTAGCCCTGTAAGTCTGATTTCAGACTTCTCATCTCAGAACCATAAGAGAATGAATGCATGTTGTTCTAAGACATTAAGTCTGTGGTGATTTGTTACAGCAAAAATTGGAAACTAATATAGGTGTACATCAAGAAAAGAAAGGCCAAGGTGATGGACTCATAATAAAAGCTCCCCTGCTATGGTTAATTTTATGTGTCAACTTGACCGGCCATGGGATGCCCAGATTAAACATGGTTTCTGGGAGCATCTTTGAGTGTGTTTCCTTATGAGATTAGCATTTGATTTGGTGGATTCAGTAAAGTAGATTGCTCTCCCCCATGTGTGAGGATGAGAGCATCCATTTCCTGCCTGCCTGCCTGATTGAGTGGGACATCAGTCTTCTGCCCTTGCACTGGGATTTATTGATACACCATCACCGGCTCCCCTGGTTCTCAGGCTGTAAGACCCGAACTGAATTACAGGACCAGCCTCACTGGGTCTCCCATTCTCTTTCTCAGTCTCCAATTTGCACATGGTGGATTTTGGGATTTCTCAGGCTCCATAATCATGATCAGTCCCTCTCTCTCACTAGATAGATAGACAGATAGATAGATAGAGATATATCTTCTCTTGGATATATATATATATATCCTGTTTCTCTCAAGAACCCCAACTAATATACCTTCCTAGACTAGAACAGGTCAGAATGAAATGTATAGTCGTTAAGTACTTACCTCCAAAGTGGGGAAAACTCACACCCTGGAAAACGCAGATAATCCATTTTAGTACATAAAGAAAATAAGAGTATTTCCACTTTTTTTCTTTATCTCGTTATTTTCATATTTCTATTTGGGGGCATGTTATATAAAGTAGATAATATAGTCATGCTTGCATGTCATTTATAAATTAATAAATAGATATTGATGGAAGTGTCCCTTCACACATTTTCTTCATAATGAGGTGTGCAACAAAAAAGTTTGATGATCACAAATCTCTAGAGTTAGACTTGGGTCAATTCAGGGTCACCCCCACTTGCCTCCTATTGGATTCAGGAGATGTTTTAGAACCTCTCCCATCCTCCATATGTCCAATCTGTGAAATAGGATGACAATAATGATATTAATACTTTAAATCATGAAGTTGGATGAGGGTTAAAATTGATACTGCATGGTGAGATCTGGGCCTAGGGTGAGCTCTCAGGGTTGTAAGTACAGGGTTGGTCCCTGACATTTCACGCCCTAGGACCTACTTTGTCTCATTCTACTGCACGTGAGCACTCGGCATGTACCTTTGCACAGAGACGGCTTGGTCACTGGTGGCTGCCAGAATTGATACTCACTCTCTCAGCTCAGCCCTAGACTAGGACCCCCCAAGACAGTCTCCCAGGAAGCCACAGTTAGTGAGTTTCCAACATTCCTGATCCCTGCTGTTCAGAGAGGAATTTGGTTGGCCTTTCTGGAATGAAGGCTCAATCCCACCAAGCCTAGCACTGGAGGCCAGCTCTCCCCACATCAGGCACACTCTTAAACATCTGTCTGTGGCGTGATTTATTCTGTTTTAAAATGAGGTTTTCAAACAACTCACTATCTTAATTTTAGCAGTTCGGCTCCTTTGTATGCTAACAATACCAGACATGCAAATGAGCCAGCACTTTGCTTTCTAGCAAAAATGTTTCTGTGCAAACACTTGATTTTATAACGCACTTTGCAGCTTTCTCCTATAATTAGTTGTTAAATCTATATTTGACTTTGTCTAAATGGTTGCATTGCAAGGCTGATTTTCTTGCCTCTCACTTTGGCTATTTCATCTTACCCCTGCCCATGTATCTGTCTGCCTGGAGGTATGGCTTCTTGGTTAGTTTTTAGAAAGAAGGCAAAAACCAGGAAACATGCCAGAAGTCAGGGTTCAGTTGCACCCAGAGAGCCCAAAGACTGCAGGTTGTGTTGGGTTCACACCACGTGTCTCTCGTCCTCTTTGGCTCAGCAGGTTAGCCATGGCCTGTCCTTCTCACGGTGAGAGTAGAAGTACAAGAGAGCAGGGATAACCACACAGCTGATATCTAGCCTCTGTCCGCATCACGTCTTCCAGCATCCAAAACCAAGGGATGGCAAATGTATTCCTCCCACCGTGAGGCCAAAGCAAGTCGCGAGGCCAAACTCAATAGCAGTGGGTGGGGAAGTGTATTCTTCCTTTGGTAGTGAGGGTGGGAAGAGAGTGAATATTGTTTAACAATAATCTCATCTCCCATAGGTACCAAAAAAACAGAGCTGGAAAAGTTGTTCATTCATACCAAATCATAAGTCAAGTAAAGACTTATTGAGTGACTACTTGACACTGGTCACTGCAGGTGTAACAGTGATCTAAGAGTTTAAACAAAAGATGACATAAACTCACCTTTCCTGTGCATACAGTCTAGACTAAACAGGTCATGGAGGCCAACCCCAAACTCTCCAATCTCCTACAAATGGTGGGACTTGAAGCATATTCAGTTTTGGAGCCCTCATCAAGTAAAAGAATGCAAAGGCGTGAACACAAACTTAGGCATTCAAGTAACGTTTATTTAAAATGAGAAAAGAAATCATGACAAAATACTAATTTTAAAAAGCCGACCAATCTATTAATAAAAACTTCCAGAAAAAACCAAAAATATTTTAATTCATTAGCTGCCTGGAACACCTCTATGATACTTTTTTCCCTGCAGTTTTGGCTGCACTCTCTTTGATTGCCTCTTCTTATGATGATGGCTTTGTAATATTTTCTATGGAGAGAATAGAAAAATAATTCAGTCTTTCCTCTATATGGTTGATCAAAAAAATAAAACATGATATTTGGGCTGCATGAAACATGCAACCTCACCAATAGGTGTCCTCACTAAAAGATACAGGTTTGCACTCTTCAAATACAATATTTCTGATAAATTATATTTTATGAGTTGTTCATATAAATTGTGGTGGGTTTATAATTATATTGTCAACAAAATGCTGCTTTATTTAGTATATTCTGACAGGAAAGAGCTTCTATTTTGACTAGGAATTAATGTGAACAGAAATTTCTGCTTATAATTGTGCACATTTGACGGGTGTAGAATTTTTCATAGCCTAGCTTCTGGTTCACTGCCTTTCAAATGTGTTTCTTCTCTCTTCTTCAGTCCTCCTAATTCTGTGACTAGGGACCACAGGACACGTTCCTATCTCAATACAGTGTCTGTCTTTGTACTGTCATGTCACAATGCAGTGAGTTGGCTCAGAGGCAGGAGCTGTATTCCTGAACCCACACTTACACCGGGGCAGCCATCAATGGCTTACTATCCATGGACCCTGTGGACCACACACATATATCTCACTAAATACAGGCCAAAAGAATCCCTAACTCAGTGTCCTCTTGACCAGCTCCTGAAAATGTTGTCTCCACCCAACACATGGACTAGTGTAATGGGAGGAAAGTTGGAACAGAAGGAGACAGCAGTCTTACCCAAATGCAATTAAAATATCTAATTTTGAAAATTTCACAGAAACATGTTCTCTCAATCTATTCAGGTTACTATAACAAAATACTATATACTGGGTAGCTTGTAAACAGCAAATATTTATTTCTCACAGCTCTAGAGGCTGGGAAGTACAAGATCAAGGTGCCGGTAGATTTGATGTCTGGAAAGCCTACTTCCTAGCCATCTTAAAGTGTAACCTCATTTGATGGAGCTTTCTCATGCCTCCATTATAAGGGCGTTAATCCCATTCATGACCTAATCACCTCCCAAAGGCTTCATCTACTGAAACCGTCCCTTGGGGTTTAGGATTTCCATATATGAATTTGGAGGGGACACAAACATTCAACCTACAGGACATGTGATCACGTGAACCCACTGTTAAGCCCCTTTCTGGGCCATGGAAGGGGTCTGCGCAAGTGAGGGGCCCTAAGAATCAAGCTTCGTGGTGAGTCACTCCTCCTGTGATATGTCCTGGGAACTATGAAAAGGGAGGATCCTTTAGTCTTCTTTCTCTTTATGGGCTATATCATAAACTATCCCAACTAACTGACATACCCTGGCCCCATCTTCTCTTTGTCTCTCTGTCTCTGTCTCTCTCTCTCCACATCTAACCACTGACCTTGTAATTTATTCTCCCTTTTGGCTTCCACTTGCCCTCCCTATTTGACTGCATAAACCATGGGCTTCCTGGAGAAAACCTGCCCCAGCTTGCCCTGGCCCCAGGAGCCCTCCCTGTAAAGCTGTTTCCCAGGGACTATAGGAAGTTCTTTCTAGATGAGACACTAAAGGCTTATATGCATAAGAGAAAATATTCAAACTCACCGCTAATCAGGAAAATGCAGATTGAAAATCACAGAGAGATATTGTCTTGTTCTCATAATACTGGCAAATTTAAAAAGATCTATAGTTTCAACAGCTGGCATAGTTGCTGACAAATAGGCATCAGTGCACAACATAGAGAGGCTTTTTTGGGCTATCTGTCAAAATTTATAATGTGCCTGCCTGTGAACCTATGCATGTTTCAAAGAGCTTATTTTACAGAAATATACTCATTTGCTCAAAGATGTGTTACAGGGATTCTTTTTTTTTTTCTTTTTTTAGTTCCCTATGCTACACAGTAGCTTCTTGTTGTTGATCTATTTTATATATAGTAGTGTGTAGATAGATGTATTACAAGGATTTAATTGCAACATCAGAATTATGAAAAAGTTGAGGCAATATAAATGTTTATCAGTGGGAAACAGGTTAAATAAATTATGGTTCATCCACACTGTGAAAGAGTCTGCAACTATTTTTTTTTAAATGACAGTTCTGACATAGAAATATCCCCAAAATATATTAAAATGTGAGATAATCAAGTCAAAGCACCATGCATGTGGTATGGGCCCATATCTCATGGATTGAAAAACTTTAAACAAATCAAATAATCTCTTGGGGCCTCAGTCTCCTCATTTGGAGAAAACTCCTCCCTCTTCTCAAGTGCTGGCAAATCAGAAGGGACAATGGACGTAACAGAATCCTATAAACTGTAAAGTTCTATATAATACACTGTTTAAAATTCATCAACAAAAAGGGGATAATCGCTTTAGGGCACGAATCCTCGGCTTCCTATAGGATATCTCTAATTCCTGAAGTCACCTATAGTCTGTTAAAGATATCTTAAGAAATAAATTATTTGGATTTCTGCAGTAACTGACTGTCACATAGCATAGGTAGATTGAAGCATACCTAGTAAAGTGCCTGGTGCATAGTAAGCATTTCAAAAGTAGTCATGGAGGGAATGACTAAATCACTGAATGGGAGAATGAATGCCAGAGTGGACTGGATTAAACAAAAGATGGTGCTGGTCTTGGAGGCATTGTTAATGCCAGAATCACACAAATGACTCCAGAACCAAAGATGAGGTTCACCTTGATGGAGTATTACCCTGTTATTTACATGATCGTCAGGGAGAAATATTAAGTGACAAGAACAGAATGCCAACATAGAAGGTACACTATGACGACAGCTATGAGGAAAGGAAGTATTCTAGAGATCAGTCCTGGGAGGCAAACTCAAAATTGAAAACGGTTTGTTTATTGCAGCGATATGGTGGGTAATATTTTTTTTTTTTTAATTCTAGGAGTGTTGTAATGTTTCAGGCAATCCATACTTTACTTACTTAAATGGATTTAGAAAAAAAAAAATAGGTACTCATTGGAGAAAATTAGGATATTTGAGAAAAACTGAAAGGGGAAGATAAATTCACTCCCAGAACCATCACCAAACGATAATCGTTAAGAATAGGTTGTGTCTTTCGCTGAAGTCTTGCTACATTTTTTCTTATATTTTGGGGACAGATATTTTATGTATTTGCGTATTCTATGTGCCATTCCCCACCACGTCACGAATGTTGATGAGCCTGTGTTTTTGGTGAAGGGCTTGTGTTTCAGGGTCACTGAATTCCGCTTCAGTCACTTAGCAGCTCTCCCACCTGCTGGGCAACATACTCCATGTGAGCTTCAGGTTCTGCATTTGTAACACGAGGGTATTCTTAGTACATGCTCCCTAAGTGAATTATTTCCTGGAAACTGTGTATCTCAGTTTCAGGCAGAGAACACGTACTCTAGAAGGAGTAGTTCTGGAAGAAAGAATAAATGAACCAAGTAGGGGAACCTGGCCTGGTCCAGGAGATCAGGGAAGGCTTCCCAGAAGTGGCATTTGACTCTGGGCTCTGAAGGCTGAGCAGCAATTTACCATCAATGAGAAACAGGTTCAATAAATTATGGTTCGTCCATACTGTGAACTAGTCACCCGGGAACTCAGAGGTGGAATTGGGAAAGAATTTCAGAACCGGCTGCCGACATCGTCCTTGAGCACCGTGGACAGTGGCATTGAGGAAAGGAAGGGAGAGGGGAGGGATCACTCTAGGTGATAGGCCCAAAGTCACATGGGGAGTCAGAGGCAGAAGGGACCCAAAAGGAGGTCAGTGAGAAAGCGAGTCAGGGAGCAAAGGGTGATGTGATGCACAGAGAGACCAGGGAATCAACAGGGCAGTTGGTGCAGGGCTCTGAAGTCCATGATGGAGAGGTGGAGCTTGGTCCTAGAGAACAGTGAGGGGCCATCAGAAGGTTTTAAGGAAAGAAAACCTGGTCAGATTTGTATATTTAGGAGTGTGTGCTACCTGCCCTATGGGGCATGGCTCAGGGGTGGGGACAAAGTGGGAATGGGAGGCCTCCTAAGAAGTTGTCCTGTTCATGGCAAGAAACGGCCATAGCTTGAGCTAGTTGGTCCATCAGCAGTGAATTTCCCCTTTATGAGAAAACAAATGCCAGAACTCATTTTATTACTGGTTGCTGCCCAGCTCTTTGCTTTCAATGCATCTCAAAACGTACCTTGCTCAGCCTACCTTAGAACCTGCAGGTGTCCAATAAGTTGGACTGAGAAGGTCAGGAGGCATATTTCTGCTGAGTCTGAGACATGTACATAGTGCTACCATGGATAGAAGAGAAAGCTGACCTGCAGGCCTGCAGCAAGCACCCTGGGTTTATATTCCAGAACACCAGCCGCTGTAATTATATATTAGTGGGCCTCAGAAAGACACAATGTAGATGCTCGCAGCCAGGGTCCCTGTTATAAAGGCCCTGGTCTTGGTTGGTTATTAACTATACTGTACAAAGCCTCATAAACACCTTTTTACACATACAGTGCACCTTTCAATACAACAATCAAATGCTTTTCAACAAATTACAGTCTCCTAGAAAAGGGACCCCTTGATTGCTTCCCAGAAAGAGGTGGAAGGAAACTTTAGATAGGACTCGTTCGAAGCCTGATGTTTAGAACCGTGTTTCCTTTGGGCTGAAAATGCTAGCCTGGAGTTCAGACCTCGAGCAGCTCTGGGGAAATCAGTGCCAATGAAGCCAAACGTAGCCTGAGAAGAAATCAGACCACAGAAATAATCTAACCAACCCGATCTACTTTACAGACGAGTAGAATGAGTTCAGAAAAGAGCAAACCAGTGTCTCAGGTCACCTGGGAACTCAGAGGTGGACCTGGGAATGAATTTCAGAACCAGCTGCCAATGTCTGCCTTGGGCACAGCTTACTGACTAACTTGGTTAGTTCAGAGTCTGCCATCTTGTAAATAGAATGTTGCATCCTTATTCCCAACAGCTTTTTGTAATCCTTTCTCTTACGTCCCCAATCAAGCAAATTAGCTCTGCTCTTATAAAAATAGATTTTTAGATTTCATAGACCAGTAAAATTTACAGACGTAGGGTTGCACACTTTTTATTTTGCCAAATAAGGACACTGGAGAAAAACAAGCTGATGAGACAATAACCCAAGGATATGTGCAAATTGCAATGACCAGCTTTTGCACAAGGGAAAAACATTACTATTAAAAGAAAAGGAAATTAAAAATAGAGAGGGGAAGAGAGAGAGAAGAAAATATGGAAATGATATTGGTGTTTACCTGGCCTGGGTGGAGGGGAAGTTTGACTGCATAGGGGCACAAGGGAACTTTCTGGGGAGATGGAAATATCTTCTATCTTGATTGAGAGGGTGGCTATATGAGTGTATCCATTTGACAAATCATTGCTGTTTGTTAGAAGGTGTTCCAAACAAAACCAAACAAGGCAAGATATAAGGGACGAAAAACCCAAATCCTGATCAGGCAAATCTTTCTTGGACCCAGACTTGTCTCTGAGTTTGGAGCTGGATTGAGGGACACGAGAGGGAAAGAGGGAAGGGTGGGTCCCTAATGTAGCTTCCCTCTGTGTCCTTCCCACCCATATTTCACTCAAGAGAATGCTGCGTCAAAGGGTGTTTCTACTCAGTGGCTCTGACTGAACTCAACCAAGGGCAGAGCCGAGAAATTCCTCTGTCTTTGACTTTGCCCTGAGGCCTTAGGAAAGGAGTACAACCACTCTTGGCTTCAGAATCCTCATTTGACCATTGAGAAAGCCATCACCCTCCAGGGGTAAATGTGGGACTCCCCAGAACATGTCTTGAGAGTTCAGGCCCTCACAGGGTTAAGGGGAGCTAAGCAAAGCCGTTGAGGCTGGTTTTCTTAGCCTCCAACTTTTGCTTGTTCGCTTATAAAACACAAAGCTTAAAGGGAGGTGACTGAATGCAGACTTAGGCATCAGAAAGACCTGAATATGAATCCTGGCTCTGACACTTATAAGCTGTGTGACAGGGGGCAAGGAACTTCACCCTGATGAGTCTCCATTTCCTGTGCTGTAAAATGGGGACCGCAAACCTTCCAGAAAGACCGTGAGGATGGAATAAGATAACATGCAGAAAGTTACCAGCTCAGTGTCTGGCACCAAGTAGGTTCTGAATAAATATCTAAATATTGTTGTAACTTCTTCTAGACATTTCCCTGGGCTTCCCAGCAGCCAATAGGAATGGGAAAACTTGCGTAAGGTAGGGTGTGGTTCTTGGAGGCTCCGTTTCCTCGAATCTAAAGCAGTGAGGATAAAATGAGATGATGTGTGTGGAATGCTTACCCCCATGCCCAGCACATAGTAGGTACTCACTTAACAATAGCCCTGGTTGTAACTGTGTCAGTGGAAAGCTCAGATCACTTTTGGCCAAACGTGGCAGTGGAAGAGTCACGTGTGATAGCCATGACTTAACTGCATCACCTTTTTGTCCATCAGTACACATTTTCCTAAAATTCTCCCAAGACTTCAATAGGAATGACCAGAACTCTAATGCCTAAACTGGCTGTACAATCAGAATTTTGTTCTTTCAGTCCTTCTGTTGGCAGGAACTCTGTGTGCTGGTTTGCAGCTGCATGCTCAGCTCCAGGAAAAGTGTTGAGTGCATAATAGGTGCTCAATAAGTATTTCCTGAATGAATGAATGAGTTCACAAGTGAAAGAATGAATGAAAGTAATGGGTCTGAGGCCTCTTGAATTCTTGACTCAGCCAAGTATGATTATCTTTAGACGCCAGGCAGGAAAGCAGATACAAACATTGTGAGAGATTCTCAAGTGAATGGCTGTAGTTAAAACGCCAAGTTCAGTGTTGCTTTTCCTAGAGCTGGAGTTCCTGTGATGTGGGTTTGTTTTGGGTTTTTGGCAGATGAGAGAAATGCACGCTGGGTCTCTGTGATTCCCCAGAGTCCTTCACACATGAGCACATCCCAGGATCCACGTTTCCCAAATGACCAACAAAGGGTACAACCTGGTTAATTTCTGCCCCCCCCCAACTTAAACCAGAATGTAAAATCAAACTCACGATGATTTGCAAAAACAGGCTGGCAACATTGCAGAAAACCAAAGCAAAGCCAAACAATCGACAAAAATAAAAATCAAAGCTAGCAAGCATTTCTGGCGTTCCAGGACTCGTTCTTACTTACACTTGGGTTTTAAAACTCCACAAGACAACAGGAGTGCTCTAATTGGAGCCTGGGAGGAGGTACAAAATGGCCAGTCGCTAGTAAAACTGAAAGCATTTATTTATTGTTTAATTTGTTTGCCCAGGAGACTTCGCTCCTGATGTAACATCTGGTTTTCATTGTAGCCCAACTTTTACCTAATTGTACAGCTGGAGAGATTAAGGCACTAGGGGTCACAGGCCGAGCCCAGCCAGGACCCAGCCCCCTATGAGAGCTTTGCTTCTTGCTTCAGGGTAGAGACCACACTCCTTGCCCCTGGTCCGCCGGTGGAGACCTATAAATAAGAAAGGAATTACACTTTCAAGCCCCCACTCTCCCTCCTTCTGATTCCCATTAATGGTGGGGCTGGGGTTTGAGGGCAGAGGAGGGGGACTGGAGAGATGGAAGATGCAGGAGGTAGGGGCAACAACCACAGAGGTTCCAGACCACAGGCAAGGGATGGGGTCGTGGCATGGACGGAAGTTGCTCTTCCGGGGGGTCCTTTGTCAAAGGCTGGCTCCTGTAAAGGGCCGGCAGAGTCCATTTTCCAACTTCGAGAGTGACAAGGAAGAAGCAGATTTCAGCAGTAACATCAGGAGGCTGGAATGGAAAGAGAATAAACACCACCTGAGCAGAAACTGCCACCAAGGGGCTTGGGGATTGTTCTTCACTGGGTTCGATCCCCATCTTTACCACTTTCAGTATGACCTTGGGTGAGTTGTTTAAGTTCTCTGAGCCTCAGTTCCCTGATTTCATGGGATTCTTGGGGAGGTTAAATGAGATAATTTATGGGAAGAACCTAAGAGAAATAGCTGATGCTTAGTAGGCACTTTTAAAAAGGTAGTAATAGCCAGTCTACAAAAAACCAAATTGCTCCAGATGCCACACTTTATTCTGTGACCATTTAAAGGAGTGGACTCACCTTCAGGGTTACCTAGAGAATGTCGTGCAATGAACAAGGACTGAAAAGAGATTAGAGAGCTGGTTTGGGCCTCACATTATGCTAGCCACTGGGGAAAAGGGGAGAGGTGGTGACACAGTGTCATGAAGATGTCTAATAACTGTCAACCAACTCAAAATCTGTCTGGTGAGACCATAAGTGCTCACATGGAACTGTCCAATGATAATTCAGGGCTGAGTACCCACTACAGCCAAAATGATGGCTACTCAAGTCAGACTCAGAATCTGTCAGGGCTGGCGTTGCTAGGAAACCCTTCAGAGGGGAAGTGGGACTGGGTCTGGGTTTTGAAGGATGCGTAGGAGTTAGAGAGGCAGAGTGGCCCCCAGTGGAGCATTCTAGAATACAGTGGACTTGGGTGAACTTGGACCAGAGATGGTGGAGGAGTAGTGAGAAGACCAGCCTAGATGGAGAGATGGCAGGTGGGCATGGAGGGCAGTGTGCTATATTCTGGGAGGTCTTGAAAGTCAGGCAAAGGTGTGTGCTTCCCAGGGCAATGGACTGCTAGCTATGGGCTACTGTACCAAAGAGAATGATGACTCAGGGGTACTTGAGGAAACTCGCATGCACTGACCACAGGGGTAGGATGAAGACAGACTAAAAAGTGGGATGCCCTTGGGATCTGATCTTCTGGGATTCCTGGCTCATCAAGGCTCAGTCCATCTTTTCCAGCCCATGAATCTTTGAGTCAGGGATTTCTCTCCTTGGTGAGCCTGGAGCCAGGTTCCATTTCCCTGTATTTCCTGCACTCTCCACTGGCCTTGGTTGGGGTACACTGCAGTGTATCTATCCTGGCATCATAGCATCTAGGCCAGATGTAACCTAGCTTCAATGCAGCCCAAGGCTGCTCTGAGGGCCCCAATTGGTTCATTAGCCAAGACTTTCAGAAAATAAGAATGTAAAGCAAGAAAAATCAGACCAGGATCCAGATACCTCATTCAACTGACATGCTGGAATTCCACTGTTTAGATTACAAATTTGAAGGTGGGAAAATAAGACTACTTAACCTGGTACAGAGACATTCATGTTGGGCATTCAGAGCAATGGAGATGTGGAAACGAGTCCAGATTCTTCATGTGTTGGGGGCCAGGGCGGGGAGGCATTACATTCTTCGGGCTTTGGGATAACTTAGCGTTTCTCACCCAGCTGTTTTCTGGAGTGGTGGGATAGAAAACACACGTGCTTTGGAGGGATCAAACATCAGTGAAGATTCTTATGCTATCATTGGGCAGGTCACTGGACTTCTCTACCTTTCATTTTCTTTGTCTATAAGATGAACAGTTTTTGTTTCAAGGGTCAAATAAAGTCATGAGTGTTAAAGGACTGTGAAAAGGGATTTCTAAATATATGCTGAGCACCCAGTCTATGCTGAGCACTGAGGAAAGTGCTCAGGGTGAGTGGGGGTGATGGCACATTTCCCAAACCGTACCCTACAGAGAACCAAGTGAAGGGATGTTACCTGAACACACCTGTCCCATTGTCACACAATGTGTGACGTGCAGGATAACCAGAATTCTTCACTGCATGTTGCTCAAAACATGTAATACGCTAACATACACTGGAGATATTGAAAGGACATAAAGGGCTTCTCATTTTTCTCATGGAGCTCACAAAGTTGCGCCATCTTTAAATGAAAAGGGGTCTACTCCCTTGCTGTCCTGGGTAATGGGATGCTTCTAAGTTAGAGTCATTGAGCTTGCCCAGAGAAACAGCAAAGGATGCCCTCTCTCCAATCCATTTCACCTGGGTAACATTTTTCTCAAGGGACATCCAAGTATCTCAAATAAAAATAAATTTTAGTTCAACTTAACTTACAAAAGAGGAAGTCACATAATACTACGTTTTTCAAATCATGGTTTTGCGTTTTTATTTGATAAGCAATAAAAATGCTGAAAATGGCACTCTAAGACTTGATGGTTCAGTGAAAATCTTCTGAGTGCATCTTTCCTGATTTTCATTTCCCGTTTGTATCTTAACCTTGCCTCCAACCTAGACAAACCCACCACTCTCACCAGGAAAAATCAAGAGTTGTCAACATTATCAGACTATCTTGATCCAAGGGCAAGTCAACCATCAGTGGTATCACACAGACCAGTTTTCCTTTTCCAATAAGTTTTGCTGTATAAAAGAGGGTTTTGCTGCCAAGTCCAGCTTCTGAGGCCTGGGAACTTGTTCTAATTTGCCATTAATCCACCTGGTTTCTACTTAAATGTCTAAGAGAAAAGTCAGCATCTCAAGGTGACAAAAGTTAAGAATGGGATTTCTCCTTCCTCCCTCCCTTAAACAATGGCCAAGGGTAAAGGAGAGTGCCGCTCTTAAATGTTTGATGATGTTCAGTTCTGAGAGGGGAAAGGTTGAGCTGTTTTGAACCTTGTTCCCAGAAGGACAATGTGTATTATTAAACACATCCATTATGGCAGACATACAAGGTATGAGTTTTATAACCCTGGAAGATAATGCCTCTGAGACTTCTAGGAGACCTATCTCTGGAAATCTTCTTGGGGTCATCTGGTCTGGTCACTTCTACTCCCATATCTTTCAGCTCAACTTGAAGGTAGTCTAGAGAATTAAGATAAATGTATAGGGAACACATGTCCACTGCCCTTTACAAATGTAGTATCACGAAGCATGACCTTGCACAGTCAAAAATTCCTTCACCTGCCTAGCACTTCTTCAGGAGCCAGCCCTGAAGAGGGCTCCTAGGAAAGCAAATCAGTGTACAGGTTGGAATCTCTTCCCCATTAGAATGGGGAAGAACCAACAAGGATATTACCTTCTAGTCTATCAGGGTCTTATCCTCACTTGCAGGTGACACTCAGTGCCTGCCCTCTTGCCTAAACCCTGCATCTTAGCCTCTTAAACATGACTTTTCTTCTTCGACTTTCTTTCATAACTGGCCTCTCACCCAACTCTGAATTTGAGGAGCCCCTGTCGTCATTATCAGCAGCTAACTTTTCTTCTAATTGTTTTGTGTGTGTTAGATTTGCATCCTTAATCTTGGTTACAAGTTTCATAAGGGCTGACACTTAATCTCCTCAACCACTTATAGTACCTGACAATGATGGACACAAAGTAGACAAGTATTGGTTAATTCTTTGGGTCTATCAGCTAAGTGTCTGGAGATGGAAGTAATGCTAGCTTAACAGTGTCATTACATCTTTGTTTTAAGCAATAGTATTCAAGTCAGGAGGAAGTAACTTGCTCATTTCCTGACCATCTTCTCCATTACATACTCCATTACATTAATACATTACATACCTTCACCTATCAACATTGTTTAAAATTTTTCCAGAAACACACATATTACACACACACACACACACACACACACACACACACACACACACACACACCACACACACACTCACCATCTTTTTGTTGTTCTATTTCTTTGTCTGTGCAAGGAGTACTAAGGAACTTAGTTCTCTGATGCTGATTCTGGCCGAGCTTTAAAAAGCATGAGAAAGGATAACTTGTAGACACTAGTGTCTGATTGTGGGAGGTGAAAGAAATCTGTATTCTTGCCTCTGACAATTCACCCTGCATAGGAAAAAGTGTCATGCATTGTAGAAAGAGAAAATGTGAAATCTGCCCTTCAGATAATACATCTCTGCCTAGGGAAGTAGAGATGGGGGCAAACACATTGAATCACTCCTTCTTTCATTATTTTTGACATTGATTTGTCATTAGGAAAATTTATTAGGCTCCAGATTAAATTGATTTGAAGAATCATTAATTCATGGGATGAAGCCAGAACCGTTTGGCCTGCCCACGCTGAAATGAGGCAGTATTGATAAAACCAAGGGAAAAATATCAGAGCTATTTAAAACCCACTTTTTTCCTACCTAGAGGAATATTTTGGACATAATTCTGGGAGGATATTTTAATAGTCAACCTCAGTCAACTTTTTGCCAGAAGAGGATTTTTCCAATACCTAAATCAGAGGGACACATGAATATTAATTTCAGAGAGGCTATTCAGAAAAAAGAAATTTACCAAGTGACCTATTTGCTCAAAAATAGAGATTAAAACACATCTTCCCTCCTCCCCCCATAAAAGAGAAACAGAATCTAACTTACCTGCACCCCCGTGCTGCCCCTCCCCAAACAATGTCCCCCTTCCCCGGGTGATGACTTTTGGTCAAGCTGGGGGTAACCACCTCATTTTAAAAAGCTTATCCTAATGTAAGGCAGGATTATTGATTGTCTGATTCCCACCCAACCCCTCAAAAGTTACCCTGGAATATAAGTCACTGTGAAACATACCATAAAGCACATGGATCCTTACCTTTTCTCTTAGTCATGTTCTCCTGTATCTTCAAAAGAAAAATAAGAATAATATCCAACCCTCGCAATCATTGCATTAATCAGGACTACTGTTTGCAAATGATCACAAAGACATAAGGGAAAAAAAGGGAATTTTTTGGTTCGTGGACACAGCCTTTGCCTTCAGCCAACCTTCCTTTTGAACCAAGTTCTTTCTTTCTGGTGCTCGGAGAATGCAGACCACCAACTCAGCTGTTGCAAGCACCCACCCTTGCAGCAAAACAGATGTGGTTAAGAGTGACACAGCTGTTTGTTACTCCCCTAGAAATTCCTTATAATGGCTTAGTTTTCCAGCTAAATGAAGAAAGACCTGGAAGACAGGCATTGGCTCTAAGAAAGGATGAAGAGTTCGAAGAGTGAAGTTTGCTGACGTGATGACATTTGAGATCTTTCTGGAGCACAGAGAAGCAGCTGAGGAGAGTGTAGCCCTGGAATGTTGCATATGGCACTGAAGCTGGATGAAGTGAAGGCAGAAAGCTCACGAAGAAGAGTTGGGGACGAAATGTCTGGAGACCAAATAAAAAGAACTATGGCTTCACACACACACACACACACACACACACACACACACACACACACACACACAATTTGGAATTTTGGTGGGCTCACTTAAGCGCTGCCTGTGTTTGAGTGTATATGTGTCTGTGTTTATCTTATATATTCTTCTGAAAGTTGGGAGATCGGGAGAAGGAACCAAGAGGCCCAGGCAGAGGACAAACAAAGGAGAGTGCAGCCTCTGAGTGACAACAGGGTGCCTAGTCTATAAATGCTGCCTCTTCCTTGAAGCCTGAGTCCTTCCATCCCCTTGAGATCTATACCCACCTGGCTGCCTTAGAACCTGGCTTGGCCTCACTTTAGTGTTATTTTACTCCTTTGGGGGGATTTGTTTAGTTTCCAGATGAAAGGGAAGGTCTAATGCAGAAGACCCTCATTGAACCTTTTTTATTCGCATATCCCTGGGATCTCCAGCTTAGGAAGGATTCATGGAACTGAAGACACCATCACAAGTGTATAGAACTCCACAACTTCCATACCACCTTTGCATCAATTTTATCATTAGCAAATATTTGCACACATTGAAAATCCACCATGATTAAACATTTGACTACATGCTAGGCACTATGTTGAGTGAATTGTATGTATCTTCTCTTGTTTAATCCATCTAACAACCATGTGAGAATAAATATTATTGTCCTCATTTGACAAAGTGTCAGAGAGGTTAAACAGCCATCTCATTAATAACAAAGCCAAGATTCAGGCCCAATCACTGTGCTCTTTCCCGAAATATTAACTGGATACTTTTGACATGGGCACTGAGCAAACACTTGTCGAATGAATGAACAATTCTGCATTGTGAATTTCACACAAGTTCAGTGTTTCCTGTCGTGTTCCCGACTCTGATGCATAGGTAATGTCGGGGGACTGAAAATTAGGGAACTCCTGATTCTAGCAGATTGTCCTACTCCCATTCTGTCTCTTAGGAGCCATTGACACACTGAGTCCCAGGCGGAGATCCTTAGCTGAGCTTAATGGATCTCGGTTGGGTTCATTAATGCCACTGTGGTTCAAAGACAGTCAATACTCTAGCCACTGCCTCCGATCAGACTGCATGAAAAAAAGGAATGCAACTTCTTCCTGTGTTTTGCCCGAGCACAGTATGTTGTGTGGGTAATTTCTGGTCTGGCCAGTAAAAACCTCCAGGAGCCTTCCTTTAGGTCTTTAATTATGAACTGTAGGGGACACCACAAAATAAATACTTAAAATGTCTAGACAACCAGTCATCAGAGTAGGATAATTAACTTCAAACATTCTAAATTGTTGGAGGAGTCGTTATTCACCTTCTGTAGTTCCTTTCTATATCCTTCCCCGGCCAATATGTTTGCTGCAACAAGGCTGGGGAACCAGTTGAAACCTTCTCCTGATACAAAGCAGCCTCTTTTCCCCGGCTCTTAAATGACAAGTCACAAAATGACCAGAGAACATACAATAAAGGAACATAAACTGAGACCATTAGTTTTTCCAAGGAAGGAAAAATCTCTCCACTTTTTAATTATATCAAAACACAAAACAGCAGGAAGGCAGATTTGAAGAAGAAGAATTACTATTTTATTTATTTAGTCTATTTTATGTCTTCTGTCTTAATTTTTTATTACTAGAACAATATAATCAAGCCATCCTGATTTAATGCTCAGTAAGTTTGCCTCCTGACATCTAAAATGTGATTAGGCTGCTGTTGAACTTGGGGTGTTTCTCCCCCTACCCATTCTCACCTCCCACATACTTCCTCCAAGGAAGCGTTTTTAGCATTGAACGCACATTAATTTTGTCATGATCCAAAACCAAAACACTCTATGAAAGAGATATGGATTTCACAATGTGAATTTGCTGCAAACGTGTCTCAGACTCCAGCCTCCACTTTAGAAGGGGCCTAGGGGGACGTTGTTGTTAATCAAGTCCAAAACCTGAACTCAAACAGCTTGTCTTTGGGCAGCGAATAGATCTTAAAACTACGAGCTGTGTGAGTGCGGAGCTGAGCTTGGCTCTGAGGCAAAGGAAGGCTGTTCAAAATGTCAACGGCTTCCTTCCACATACTCTTTCACATCATCCTCCAAGCAGACAATCTTTAAAAAGACATCAAATAATTAATAAGAATTCTCATTGTTTGATTCTGATGTCATTTTCCTTTCAATGAAAGAAATGCCCCGTCAACTCTTATGGGGCGATTATTTTATATTCCATTTATAATGACCATATTTAATGACTACAGCTCTAATTAAAGGTGATATCCGATTGCACACATGTACTTTTTAAAAACCGTAATTGTCTTGTGCAAGCCACTGAATAGATTTAAAAATCTTCAATAACAAAATTACATTAATAGCATATACTATTAAATATGATTGATGGCAAAATTGGACCCCTCCTGGTCCTCTACTACACAAAAGCACACACTACTTTTTGAAGATGGCGCCTGGAGTGTCAACAAGAGAGCCCAGGGAAAATAGAGTGGAACCACCAAGGCCTGCTTTCCCCTAAAGAAAGGGCAACATCTTCGTAAGAATAACAGGTGCCTCTAGCATTAGAGCTCCCTGCTAGGTGAGTTTATGGAAAGTTCTTTGTCTGGCTCTGTGTAGAAACTCCACTCCCAGTGAGGGCCAGAGGAGCCCATGATAAAAAGATACTTGGAGGTGGGCAGCGTTTTTGTGAAGGTCCCTTGCAGATTGCCATCTCCAATGAGAGCCATCCATCTAGGAGAAAGCATGAGGTGACAGCAAGACTGCACTTAGTGGTACAAGTAAGTTGATGGTGTGTATGGCTCAGCCCCTCCACAGCCCATACCCTTAAGAGTCTTCATGAAGCTAGAAACTCTGGTCATAGAACATGGGAAAAAATAAAAGGAGACACACGAAGAGATGCCAGATTCCAAGATCAATGATGTGAACCAGAATCGAAATGATACAGAATTATAACAGAGAAGAGAGATGGAAGGGAAAAATGTTTGTGTCTGACTTTTTCCCATTTAATCCTTATCACAATCCTCTGAGAGTAGAGATGAAGAAATTGAGGCTCAGGGGGAGTAAAGTAAGCTTTAGATACCAAATCCCACACTCTTTCAACTCTAGTGGACGCTGCCTCTCACAGGGTAACAGCATGGATGCTTGTCAAGGGGACCTATTGTGCCTTGGATTCAATACACTCTTTGGATCCTTTGCTCCAGTTTCTGGGTTTATAGAGAGAACTCCTTACTGGAAAGGGCAACAGTAGTGAAACCATTTCAGACTAGCCCTTCAGTATGGACTTGTTGGTGGGCAACTGAGATCAAGGTTTGGTGGCCATGGACCGTTGCTCAGAGTCTAGTGGAAGGAAATAAGGAAACAAGAAATGATTCCAAAGACAACACTGAACTTTCTGATGAGAGCATGTTAATTTTCTCTTGCTCTCTTCCTGTTTGGATCTGGTTGGAAGAAAGAGGATAAATAAAGATCCTGAGCCCTGGATCCACTTAACGGGCTGGCCACTCTTACTAAAGTGATTATAATATTGGCCACCATTAATTGGGTAGTTGTTCCTCAACGTGTAGCAGGTGCTGCGCTAGATATTTTACAGACCTAATCTCATTGGCTTCTTCAGGAAGTACATACTATTATTATTTTTATTCTCCTTTGACAGCTGAGAAATCAAGGTTTCAGGAAGTTAGGCAACTTGTACCAGGTCTCATAGGCTACTGTCAGAGCCAGCATTTAAACACAGGACCAACTGATTTTAAAGATTTTGCCCTTAATCACAGAGCTGTATGGTCTAGAGCAAGGTGGCTGAAACTTCTGGAGGAATGACCCTTTTTTCAAGCCTAGACAGGTGGATGGACTTTGCCTGAAGGGCCTAGTTCATTAACCTAAAACTAGCCTCATAAATGTTTATGGAAACAAGCTCATTAATTTTCATTGTATTGGTTCTGAGATGGCTAAGGAGAAACAGTTCTCATGATGAGAATAAGGCAGAAAGGCTAAGAATGCCTTAGAAAGTGAGTCTACAGTTTTCCAGTCCCCCCACCCCACCCCATCATGCTGCTCACGTGGAAAGAACTAGAACCATCTTCCTTCCACCTCCACCAACATAATGTTGAATGCTCTGGCTTAATGCCCATCTGTTAGAGGCAGGCCCTTTACCTTACGGACAATGGAGGTGCCAATACAAACTAGAGCAGAGATGAGATTTCTTGGTCAATTAAGCCTCCAAATACTAGATAGTAAAGCCACATCACTGATGGGCACCAATGAGAAAGGTGAGAAAAGTCTGACTTGGGATATTTTTTCCAGCTTTACTGAGATATGATTGACAAATTAAAAATTGTATATATTTAGGTGGTACAATGTGGTTTTTAAGGTGTATAATATGATGATCTAATATACATATACATTGTGAGATGATTATTGCAATCAAGTTGATTAGGACATCCATCACCTCATCACCTTTTTTGTTGTGGTGAGAACACTTAAGATTTACTCTCTTAGCAAATTTCAAGTATATAATACAGTATTATTAACTATAATCACCATGCTGTACATTAGATCTCCAGAAAGTTTTCATCTTCTACCTGAAAGTTTGTACCTCAGCCAGCATCTCCCCGTTTCCCTCACCCCTCCACCCCAGGAAACCACTGATCTATCCTCTGGTTCTATGAATTCAACTTTTTTAGATTCCACACATAAGTGAAATCATGCAGTATTTGTCTCTCTCAAGGTATATTTTAAAGGAAGATAGTGTGCTTTACTCCAGAGAGAATTCCAATAACCAGTGCATATAAAATGTATTTTATTTCATTAGTGATAAAATAAATGTAAAATTTTAAAATAATATATCATTTTTATCGATAAAATTAGCTAAGATTTAAGAGAAATATATATTGCACAGCAATAAAAAGGAACAAACTGCTTATACATGCAGTAATGAAGATGAACCTCAAATGTATGATACTAAGTATGAGAAGCTCAAAAGGTTACATATGGCATGATTTTATTTATGTGACAATCTGGAAAAAACAAAACCAAAGGGACACAAAACAGGGGATAGAGTTGGGAAGGGGAGGTGGTTACACAGGAATATGCGAGAATGTTCTATTTCCTGATGGTGGTGGTGATTTCCCAACTATATACATCTGTCAGAATTTAGAAAACTTGACATTAAAAGTGTTGAATTTTTCTGCAGGTAAATTATACTTTAATTTTAAAATGGAAAAACTAGCATAATCTCAGTTTTGTAAAAAAGGAAATATTCTAGAAAGCCATACACAGAATTTTAAACGTTCTTATATCTGGTGAGAGTTAACGGGTGTTCTTTACTTTCTTTTTTGATCCCCCGAAATTATGTAAATTCTTTTTAGAGTTCATAGATTATTTTGTTAATAGAGTCTGGAAAAATTATTTTAATGTTCATTAAAGAAGAAAGATAACACCCGGTGTTAATGAGTGGATAATAAAATTAGCACCTGTACACCATTAGGACAAGTTTATATTAATGATATAGTAATACGTCTCAAAAGCATTATAATATGTGTGCCTATTTTGGTATTTATAGTAGGAGAAGTGAAAGTATTTGTCTGCACATGGATATTCATTGCATTGTTTATAATAGAGAAAACTTTGAAGTCTAAGTGTCTAATATGATAGGAGATTGGTTAAATGAATTATGATATATCAATTCAGTAGTGATTATAATCATGATTATAATGTAGGTGATTTGATATGGAAAGATGTTCAATGATAAAGCATATATGCATTTTCTTTGTTCCTCCCTTCTAATTTACTTTTAATCTTCTGTTGCATTAATGATATCTTTGTTCTTTGTTTATTTTTAGTTTCCTCAGATACTTTGGAATTTATCAATTACTTTTCATTTTTCTTTTTAGTGGCTCCCCTTTAAAGATAATTTAGAGAGCTGTAAGAATCTGGGTTGACCGTGATTTTCTCCAGCACTTTGAAGATATCATTCCATAATTTCTCTATGAGTAGGCTGTTTTGGTTTGTTTTTTTTATTAAACGTTTTAGTTTGAGATCATTGTGAGATTGACATGCAATTAGTATAATGATAGAGAGAGATCCCATGTTCCTTTATCCAGGCTCCCCCGGTGGTAACTTCTTGCAAACTGTAGTAGTTTCACACCCAGGGTACTGAACTATAAAGATGCAGAACATTTCCATCACCTTCAGGATCCCTCAAATTGCCCTTTATATCCACATCCACATCTTTCCTGCTCCACCCACTTCATAATTCCTTGTAACTGCTAATCTGTTTTCCATTGCTATACTTTTATCACTTAAGAGTGTTACAGAAATAAAGTCATATAGTACGCAGTCTTTTGAGATTGACATTTTTCACTCAGCATAATTCTCTAGAGATTCATGCATGTTATTTTGTGCATCAGTAGTTCCTTTTCATTGCTGAGTAGTATTCTCTGGTATGTCAATCCCGGTTGGTTTAACTATTCACCTGTTGAAAGACATCTGGGTTGTTTCCAGTTTGAGGCTATAATAGCAACTGGCAAGAACATTCCTATACATGTTTTTGTGTGAAGAATTTTTCATTTCTCTGGGATAAATGCCCAGGAGTGCGGTAGTTTGGTTTTTATCAATCCTCTCAGCACTTTAGATAGACTGATCTCTGAGAACTAAGAGCTTTCTTCAAATTTAGAAAATCCTCAGTCATCCTCATTTCTAAAATTGCTTCCTCACTCTGTACTTCGTATTTTCCTCTTGGAACTCTGGAACTCCTCAGTGTGTCACGTTTAACTGCTATTTTGTCCGTGTGCTTGAATTCCTTAATTCTATGCTATCAATTTTTTATGATTATTTCCAGTCAAAGATTTTCCTGTGTTTTCAGATTTGAGTTATTTTCAGAATTTCTAATGGTTTCCTTCACGTACCCTTCTTTTTCTATTTTCTTTCTGCCTGTTTTGTTTCATCATTATATTTTATTTCTTATATGAATAACTTACCTTGTTAATGATTCCAAATATACTTTTTTTTTTTTTTTTTTTTTTTTTTTTTTGCGGTATGCGGGCCTCTCACTGTTGTGGCCTCTCCGGTTGCGGAGCACAGGCTCTGGACGTGCAGGCCCAGCAGCCATGGCTCACGGGCTTAGTTGCTCCGCGGCACGTGGGATCTTCCCGGACCAGGGCACGAACCCGTGTCTCCTGCATCGGCAGGCGGATTCTCAACCACTGCGCCACCAGGGAAGCCCCAAATATACTTATTTAAAAGTCATTTTCAGGTATTTCTATTTTTTATTTCACCTTGAATAAATTCCTTTTCCAAATATTGATTATGTTGGCTACTGATTTTCCATAAGCATTTGAGGTTTTAATCTGCAGACTCATTTTGAAGGGCAATCTCTTATTTTAATTTTTTGTGTTTACCTCAGTCTATGAGTCTCACTCTTTCTCTCTGTCCAGATACTTTGTATTTTTCTTCTTTCAGGGCCCCAGAGCTCTTAGGCACCCAGTCCAGGTCTTACTCAGGTGGCTTAGGGCAGTGTTCCTCAAATGACCTGTGGTGATGGAATGTTTTTTTTCCACAGTCCTTCAAGGACTGAAGCTTTTGTAAAATTTATTAAATTAATTACTAGAAATACCATCATCATCCTTATCTAGTCATGTACCAGTGACACAATCCACAAAATGGTATCAGCTGGGGAACCACACAACACCTTGAGTTATGGCTCTTGGCCAAAGGACGCTGAGGATTTTGTAGATCCAGTCATGGACCCAGCTGCTGTCTTGGTCTGCGAGACTCCATGTGTTTCCACCTACTTTTCTTTGGTAATCAGCTTTTGGAAACCACAACCTCAGGAGCAGACATGGTATTTCTTTTTCAGCCTCCTTTTACAAGAAGGGACATCCTCTCTGGGTTCCCAATTTCAAAAAGTAAAACTCATTTGGTTCTCATCCTCACTTGAGAAACTTCATAGAAGTCAAAATTCATACCTACAGACCAGTGCATTTATCACTGCGCATGCCTCTGTTCTGGTTCTAGCCTGCAGACATAAGCATGCTGTTTGGAGGAACAGTTATATCATTTCAATCTTCTTATTTTAATTGTGCACACTGTAGCAGATAATAAACAGTTGCTTTCTAATGTTTTTTTCCTTCCTGCTTTATAACAGAACACCAGTGACGTATCCACTCTCCTATTCAGGGCCAAGTTCTTCAGGGAAGTCTAGCTCCAGTCCCAGATATGGGCAGGGACAGTGATTAATTTATATTGGTCATGTGACATGTTCTAGCCAATGCGATGGGAGGAAAACTCTGGGGAGAGCCTTTGGGAAAAGTTTCGTCTCCCTTAAAGAGAATCAAAAGCAGAAACAGTCTTATTTTCTGCATAAGAATGTTGATGTGAGTGGATGGGTGGTATAGAAGCAGCTATCTTGTGTCCATGAGGGAGCCAACCTGAAAATCAAGCCAACACATTGCAGAGAGCAGAGCTGAAAAAAGGAAAAAAAAGGTCCATGATGCTGTGGTTCAGCCACTGGATTGGCCAACCCATAAGTCAGCCTCCTTCATTACCTCTGTGATCCGGTATAAAGAATTTGCTTATTCTTTGAGCTGATTTGAGTTGGGGTTTTTCCATTAGTTGCAGCTGAAGACATCCTGACCCATACACTTATCTATTATTACTATGTGTTTGCGAGAGGTTGACAGTGTAACCCATACACCATCTTAACTTTATTTTATTTTATTTTTTTATGGAAGTGACGGTGTTTGTTTTTTGTTTGTTTGTTTGTTTGTTTGTTTTAAATCTGGCCTCGCTGCATGGCTTGCAGGATCTTAGTTCCCCAACCAGAGATTGAACCCCGGCCCACTGCTGTGAAAGAGTGGAGTCTTAACCACTGAACCACCAGAGAATTCCTGACATCCTCTTAATTTTAAATCACTATGATGACTCGTGTAACTTCTAGGGTAATTCATGGTTATACTTCCAAGTATACAAAATAGCTCCAAATTAGCTTTTAAAATATTCACAAATACTTTAGGGGAATTGCTTAATGAATTGGTAAGAATATGTTCTAATTAGTCTATTGATTTTAATTGGTAATAAGAATTTCTGAAGGATCTTCCATTCTAGCCAACATTTTATTTATTCAGCGTCTGTTAAATACCAAACTCCACAACAGGAGCCACGGGGTTATTAAAGAAGGTAACGATGGGGCCTTTCCCCTTCAGGAGTCCAGCTAGGGAGACAAGACTTATAATAACGATATACAATAGAATGACCTGAACACATGAGGAAGACGTACAACAACTTACATAAGGGGTCAGAAAAAAGAACAAGCACAGTCCTGAAAACATTGTCAATGAATGTTTGTTTACATTGATTGCTTGGTTACCAAATTCTCTTATTGATCGAGGTTAAACCCCACCCCAACCCATACTTGAAAGGTGTAAATGCTGAACTAAGGTAAAACAGATTGTTGAAAAATTTCTCTATGTAATTAGATCAATTGCAGAATTATTTCCAGCTAAACTTAAAGTCTCTAGTTAGCATGTCTTGGAATGCAAGTGAAGCAGTTATCCAATTTGATGAAATAGTTCTTAGGGTGGTGTGTTCATTAAATGTGTAACTTTGTCAGAGCACCACAGCATTACGGATTTTTTTTACAGCCAAGTGGTGAGAAAAGTACCTTTGGAATAGTTACTCACAACATATAAAGTGAAAACGGTACATGTTCTCAAATCTTTACACATTTCTCTGGCTGATCATTGGTTCCTCCCAAGGTTGTAGGTTTGTGTGAACCATGCCTGCAGGCTACGTGTGTTAAAGGTTAACAGGAAAATGTGCACCAGAAATCAAATGTAAGGTTCTCTTCGATCAGTTCAGTGGGCCTGCTTATCCAGCTGGATTATTAGTGGTTTCTTTACAGCTGAATATGGACCAACCCCCCCAGTGTTTGTATGGAGAAGAATTACCTGCAGAGCTGACCCATTCTATGGTTGTATGTGAAAATAAATGTCTACATTTTCGGTTTTTTTCTACACTATTTACAGAGTAGTGTCATACTTTTTTGGTTAGAAAATTGTTATTATTTTAAAACTAGAATAGAATAAACAGTTAAATATATAGGCAGCTACACAGGGATGGACGTCCACCTCATATATAGGCAGAAATGTATTTTAAGTCAAATATCTTTATATCAAAGAGACTTGCAAGCTGGAACCAGCAGCCACCTGATTTTCAGCAGCTTTCCCTACATCAGAAAACAGACAATAGGCAAAGCATCCTTCTGAAGATCTGTGCCATGGAATCTGAGCTGTCAGCTACTTTGCTAATCAATTACCTTTGTCTGTTCTGCAAGCCCAGAGTGTGCCTTCAGCCCTATTGGCATGGATACCAAGACTGGAAGCAACTGAACAGAAGAGCAAAAAAGGAAAAATCAGGTCTGAAAACCAACCCAGGCCAAGATCTAGAGAAAATGATTCTTTATAGAATTGATAATCTGGCAGGAGTGGCAGTTGGTGTCATCACTTCAAAGTGTGATTAACTTAAGCACATATTCTAAAATTAAAAGCGGGCTCTCCCTGTATTACAGGAATTCACTTCTCAGTATCCATCCTCAAAAAATACGTTTACACAAAACCATGTGCAAGAAGTTCACTGTAAAAAAGTGAGTAATGAATTAAGTGTCCACCAACACAAGAATGGTTAAATAAGCAGGTAAATATAATGAAGTGAATCAGCATATGCCAACATGGGGTCGTCTTTAAGACTCAAGGCTGAGTGGAAAAATAAAAACTGATTTCAGAGTAATGTACACAGCTGAACACTCTGTATGTTAAATCAATCCATCATAAAACAATACAATTTATTTTCCAGGAGTGCATTATTTCTCTATATGCAAATTATAGAAGAAGATTTGGAAGTTGACATCCCAGACTAGTTAACAGCGACTCCCTTTGTGGAGGTAAGAGGAGACCAGAATTTCAGAGAAGGTGTTTTAAAGGGACACTGTACCTTTATTTGTAAGGTTGCAATTACTCATATCCTTCATTTTAATATATATTATGCATATGGCTTATAAAATGAAAATAAACCAATGGAAAACAATGCAACTCTGTGTGCTTCAAGTCTAAACTCATCCAATATATAGGTAGGATTTGTTCAAAATTCTTTGAGATTTCTCTTTCTTGAGTTGATGTCATGATTCTGAGCATTGAAGATTCTTAGAAAGAGGCAAGAGTGATACAATGAAAGCTTCTTCCCACCCCTCTTTTCGTGCCTGCAGAGGGGCACAATCAAACTATTCTGCAGAAATTAGGGTGGCCGCATTGATCTCTGCTTCTTCAGAACCTCTTAGCTTTGAATCACCTCTATGTTGTATCACAGAAGCCTTCATCACTCGCTTCAAATCGCCTAAATCAACAATGGATTCTTGAAGCATCCTTCACTGTATTGCGATGGAACAGACATGATGCACAGGCCAAGCTGGCAAAGAGTGTTAAGGAATGTTGGATAGACCAGAGGTCTACGGGTTGGACTTGGAATTTTCCAGCCCCTCCCATGGGAAATCATGCCAGTGGATCACAGATGCACTGGCAAGAGACCCAAGGAAAATATGAGACCGTCAGGAGTTATTGGGAAGAGGGGAGCTCTCTTTCCCTGGAGTTGCTGAAACTGTTGGTGGCCATGTTGTTACTGCAGGGGAAGAGATGTTTGAAAATGGAGCCAAAAACAACAGAAAAATGAGACATGGTAAAGAAGAAAACATTCTCAGTAGCACTGATTTGCTCTTGGGAATCCAACCATGCCTTGATGTAGAAACACCCATTAACTTGTTAAATTATGTGAGCCAATAATTTCCCTGTTAAACTTAATCCTTTGCCCCCAGATACGTCCTGTCTAATACCTCCATCCTACTGAGACCAGCTCATAGATCTCTGAGGGCCGATGATGAGCGAGAGTGGAGGGTGAGGGCCGCACTCCCATGCTTTGTTTTGAGTTGGTGGTGGGCCTGGACCAAGTTTTTGATCTCCAGGGATTGGAAGCGTACAAGACTTCTTTAGGGAAGGGGAAGTTGTCAGAGTCAGAAGGGCTATTCAGAGGGGAGCTTTCTGAACAAAACTGGGGATGCCAATCTCAGTGAATCTGGCAAAACTAAGGTCCATGGAGATTCAACCCAGACAGATACCAGGGAACCAAAGTATATGACTTGTCATAGTCAGTTTATATTTAATCCAAGAGGAATTGAGCTCCTACCTCCACAATCTTGGTTCATCTCTCCTGCTCAATGAAAGTCTCTTACCCTTGGGTAGAATAGACTCTAGTTTTAGAAAACATTTTCATACACCATATTGCAGGTGATCCTTATAGCTGGTTGTAAAAGAGCCTGGTAGGGAATGAGAATCTCCCTTTTACAAATAAAGAAACCGAGGTCCAGTGGTTTTCCTAAGGTCCCCAATTAAAACCCTCCCATAACAGCCATCTATATTTAAATGGCATCTACACACTGCTCCATGGCCTCCTTGGCTTTTTCTCATCTGGTCCCTGTCTATTCCTCCCCTATCTCGCCATACGTCTTATCCCTGGAGAAGCAGCCCTTCTGTTCTGCATCCAACAGCACCAGCAGATTTATTGCCTTGATTTATTGCCTTGATGCTCTCCTGATTTTTACCTGGCTGGCTCTCCCTCACTTTCCAGGTCTCAACTCAAATATTGTTTTCTCAAAGAAGCTTCCCTATAGCGCTACCCAAAGTAGTTTCCTCCCATCACCCTGTATCACATCACATCACATTTTTAATTTCCTTTACAGCTCTCACCATCATCTGAACACATCTTGTTCTTGCTGTTGTTGCTGTTATTGTTTGGTGTGTTATTAGGATTCTACCAGAGAAACAGAACCATAGGATATATGTACTGGCATATATGTGCATACAAAGGGGTTTATTTCAAAGAATTAGCTTATGTGATTGTGAGGGCTGGAAAGTCCAAAATCTTTAGAGTGGGCCAGCAGGTTGGAAACTCTTAGGCTGGAACTAACACTGCAGCCCACATTTTCTTCTTCCTCGGGGAAACCTCAGTTTTGCTATTATGGCCTCTCAACTGATTGGGTGAGGCCCACCCAGATTGTCAAGAATAATTTCCTTTAATTAATGTCAACTGACTATAGGCATTAACTGATTATAGGTATTAACCACATCTACCAAATACTTCACAGCAACGCCCAGATTAGTGTTTAATTGAATAACAGTGTACCATAAACTTGCCAGGTTGACGCATGAAACTGGGGGCTCCACCATCACATCTGGGGGCTTATTTATTGTTCTTCCCCCTTGAGAAAGTAAGTTCCATGAGAAGAGAAGTCTTGTCTATCTTGTATCCCTAAGTACCTTGTTGCATAAATGATTGATTGAGTGACAGGCAGCCATTTTCCTCCAGATGGTCCAGATAAACCCAGGTGACATCTCAGGGTGGCCACAAGGTGGCATCTGCTGGAGGGTTCCTGAGCAGCCCACTGATCCTTAACGCAAAAGAAACTGAAATTTGGTGCCAGGTCGCCGAACACCTCATGGTAGTCCTGGCCAGCTGCCGTGTGGGTCCTGCTCTACCCTCAGTGAGTAAAGAGGTACCTCTGCACTCCCAGCTTTGGACTTCTCAACCTCGCTCAGGAAGCGCTCCCAGGACAAAAATGAGAATTCCTCAGAAAGCCTGCCAGGGTGAAGTCCTGAAAGCAGCCTTGAAAGAGGTCAGGCTATAGACCCAGGTTCACGTGGGGAGTAAAAGCAACTAGGGTACTCCTTAGATGGAGCCAAGAGAAGCTGCTTCAAACCAGGGCATCTGATAAACCATTGAGTAATGATAGGTCCCTGCTGGCAGAGAGCTCTCTGCCCGTCACCGTGCCAGTGGTACCATGAGCCATTTCGAGGGCCCTCTCCCCAGCGGGAGGGGAAGCAAGAGAGGACTGGGCCCTGCTGAGGCAGGTATGAGCATCTTCAACATCTGTAATACATTTTTACTATTATTATTATTACTGACTTAGATGTTATACATCTTCCCCAATAGACAGTAAATATCTTGAGAAGAAGCAATTGCACGGTTTCCTTAAACCTTCGATCATGGCTGGAACAGTGTTTGGCCATGGTAGGCACTCAGTCGACATTTGAAGAAGGGTAAAAGGAGGGAAGGAGTGAAGGGAGGGAAGGAAAATGGGAGGGAGGGAGGAAGAGAGGAATCCAAATCCATTACTATTCACTGAACCAGCCTTAGAGGCTTAGGGCCACCTGAAATCAGAGCTCTGTGGAGGGCAGAGAGGCTAGGTGTCAGGCTGGCTTTCAGTCCCCACATCTAGGAATTTTTTCCTCTATTACTGAGTCAAAATGTTGCTGTGGGGTGACAACATGACCAGAATCATCAAAAACTAACTAAGCATTAAGCTAGATTGATGAGTTTACAGTGAATCTGGATGTTGTAGTCTTTTGGGTTTTCATCACAGGGGTCAGAGGTAACCCGGTGACACTGATTGTGATGGGGCAAGAGGAGGGGTGCACAGAGAAAGAGATGGAAGTGGGGTGTCCTGGTTACTGGTCCCAGTTCTGCACCAATGATTCTTGGGCAAACCCCTTTCTCTCCGTGCCTGGAGTCACATCTTCAAAATTAAGGGGATGGAGAAAATCGGTGGCACTCAAGCTTTATTTTTAAGCAGTGGAATCTTACGAGGAATCCCAAAATACAAAAACAAAGCAGTAGAACGTAATTGGTATATGCATATTATATATTCAAATGTATGACATTTACTTATACAGATATGAACAATAATATGCCTTGGTATAAACCAACTATTAAAATTGGGGGTAAAGAAAGAAAGAGGCAGCTTTATATCTATTCTAGTCGTCTGATTTATTTTTAATTTTTGTTTTCATGGCAAAACAAGGAGATTCTCACAGACAAGCACTTGCAAATGGTAAATGCTCATTTTTCAGTCTCAGAATCTTGTTTTATCGAAATGGCAAGTTAAGCCTTATTCCAGGGTCTGCAGAGAAGTGAGTTAGTCTGGCAACACAATTTCACATCTTCGGGGTTACCGACAGGCTAAGATACGTTTTATTAACTCATAAGCAGCTGAATTTTAAAAATGTCCACAATGTGGTTAACAAATATCCAAAAGAATGGCTTCAGATCCTTTGAAACACCTCCAAGTAAACAATCTGAACAGCATTTAGGCTGGAGGATTTCTACAGGCCCCTCTGTCTCTAAAAGGCTCTAAGTCTGAATATGTATTTGTTGAGCACATACTATACCATTTGCTAGTCCCCAGCGACAGAGGTGTTTATGACCCAGAACATTTTTCAGATCTTTCACTGTAAGGTGTTTTCATATATTATTTTATTTCATCCCCTCTTCCCAAACCTGTAATGCACATACTATTATTTCCTTGTTTTATAGACAGGAAAACTGAGGCTTAGAGAAGTTAACAATTTTCCCAAGGACAATAGTTAGTAACTGTCAATACTGGGACTCAAACCCACATCTGTCCACTCTGGATTTCTTGCTCTTAACCATTTGGTAACATTTTTCTAGTTCTTTAAACCTTTGGTTCGGAGCGGAACTGGTCCTGGCCACTTCTGGTCCAGGAGGAAGAGGGGGTGACACTCCAGGCATCTGAGGAGGCTGGTGACTGGACTTCTGTGGGCCTTGATCCCCTGGTTTGCTCTGATAATACTTCTCTCATAACAGCTTCAGCAGCCAACCCCACCCAGGCTTCTGGCATGGCTGCCAGGTTTCCTCCGCAGGGAGAAAGAACGCCTCCCATTAGCAAGTGCTGCAGCTTGGAGCATCCCTGGGATGGGAAGCATCTGTTGCTGCTCCCATTGTTCCAGCTGAGAGCACGCTAATTGTCCTCTCCAAAGTTGGACTGTAGTCTCTTGCCAGAGGGAAATTATGGACCCTTTTTCAGCAGGCGCACTGTCCTTTCCGCAGCTGTCAGCTGAGTGGCCCCAGGAGGAACAGGCTGATTCGGAGGGGAGGGAGGATGGAGGCCTATCATGCATCCTGATCTATACAGAGAAGGAAAGTTAGCACAGCCCTGTGAGAAAGCAGGGCACCCACCCCACACAGGAAGGCTGGTGGCAACCCTTCTTGACCATTCCACTTGACTCCCTGGCACGCGTGATGGCTTGTGGTGCTGTTGGATAATTCCGGGGCTCAAATGGAGGTAGCAGCATGGAGTGAAAAGTAGTAGAACAGGCGTGGGGGTCAAACTAAGCGGGCTCAAATCCCAGCTTTGCCACTTATTAACTATGACCTTGGGCTTCCCTGGTGGCGCAGTGGTTAAGAATCCGCCTGCCAATGCAGGGGACACGGGTTCGAGCCCTGGTCCGGGAAGATCCCACATGTCGTGGAGCAACTAAGCTCGTACGCTGCAACTACTGAGCCTGTGCTCTAGAGCCCACGAGCCACAACTACTGAAGCCCACGTGCCTGGAGCCCGTGCTCCGCAACGAGAGAAGCCACCGCAACGAGAAGCCTGAGTACCACAACGAAGCGTAGCCCCCGCTTGCAGTAACGAAGACCCAACTCAGCTAAAAATAAATAAATAAAATTACTAAAAAAACAAAACAAAACTGTGACCTTGAGAAATCACTGTCACTTATTTACCTTACTAGGAAACTGGGAGGAGTACAGAAGCCAAGTAAAAACCATAAAGTGTCTAGCAGAGGTTTGGGGTATAGCCAGTGCTAATACATATGATTTATTATTATTATTATTATTATTACTGTTGTTATTATTGTACCTCTAAGTATTTAATCACCTGTGTGGAGACAGTCTACATACACAAGGTCTCCTAAGTAAGGAGGTAAAAGGAGTATACAGAAACAGAATAGTAGTATTCATATATATTCAAAAATATTTTAAGTCTTTTTAAAAGTTTTTAAATTTTTTTATACAATTTTTAAAGGTTACACCCCATTTACAGTTATTACAAAATATTGACTATATTCCTCGTGTTGTACAATACATCCTTGTAGCCTATTTTACACCCAAGTACTGGAAACCAGTCCCAATGTTCTGAAATATAGGCACCATCTATAGTAGCAAACAAAACTCTGTAATAAAACACAATTTTTAAAGCAAAAATAAAATTTTAAGTCACCTATTATGTTTCAGGTATGTGCTGGCTGTTAAGCTTCTAGCTGCCAACAGATGACCTGGCCCTACTAGGAAGTCTTGTAGGATGGGTGTTCTGAACTGGAGTAGCAGCCAGTGTTGGAAGAAGTTGCTGGAAGCTTTAGCAAACTGTTGGAAGGCACAGAGCCTCGAGCCACATCATGGCTCCAGGGTTACCATTTCTGCACAGAACTCTTGGGTCTCAGCACCATATGACAATGCAACAGGAAGAGCGCAGGTCTGGGGATGAGCCTTGCCCACCCCTAGTCCAGTTCCAACACTTCCGGGTTGTGAGACTTTGGCAAGTCCCTTCTTCTTTCTTGCCCCCATTTAGCTATAGCACAAGGATAATAATTGCTGACTCACCTACAATGCAGTGGTGCTGCAAGGAGGGACCAAGCAACCCAACCGCCCTGTGAATGTCTTTGGAATCCAAATGAAAGGTGTTATCACCATTATCTTTCTTCTCTTAGAGACTCTAATACCTTGGGTATTGTCCAATTCCCCAACATGAAGATTATTATTTTGAATTGAATTTATAAGACTTTGTGAGTTTGGTTCCTACACACACACACACACAAACACACACACACACCCCATCCCTAAAGAGCATATAATATCCTGGGTCAGACATGCTCATCACAATCATGTCCTTCCATCTAAGGCAGAGAAAGGAGATGTACCCATGTTACCTCTATGTTGTTTTTGATCTGGCCCCCAAATACCCCAGGATCAGACTTAAAGGGCAAATACTTCCAAGAGAAGAGCATATCAAGGTAAATTCACCATAACTACAAATGAACTGTTATCTAATCACATCATTTCAGACCTACTGGGAGGCCCAGTGTTCCTCTGTACTGCCTCACCCTGGGTCATAGGAGAACATGAGGCCTGGAGGGAAGAAGCCATAGACACTCAACAAATATTTCTCATGCTAGGAACTATATTTGGTGTTAGAAGCAGAGTGGAGCGCAAGACAGACAAATGTCATTTTATGCATCATAGAGCTTAGTGTCTAGAAGAGAAAAGAGATCATTGAAATATTCCCACAAATGTATCATTTCAGACTGTGGTGCGGGCCCTGAAGGTAAAGTACAGGGTGTTAAAAAAAAAAGTGCAGAGAGATTGGGAGGAGCCTCATAAGCAGCAACAAAATGGGTTAAATTAAAAAGGAAAAAAGAAAAACACTATTTAACCACAGTCAATGAAATTAGATAAAATTATCTGCTTATCTTTATGAAAAGATCTAATGCTGCCCTTTACAATAAAGGCTTGCAAGATACAGTAAAGTTAATTTTATGTTGGGCTGCCAGGTGCTGTTATGAGAGCATGTTTATGTAAGCAGTCCCAGGGCTTCAAACATTGAGTTGTAAAGGCCAAGTCTCAGGAGTGGCTTAGTGAGGAAAAACTTAAGTCCTGACATTCCCCCTGGGGCTAAGTCTCAGCAAGTTTTATGGCTGGACACCCTGTTGGGTGTTTTTCCTTAAATAGTCCCTCCTGACAACATGTGGCAGAGCCCTGAATGAGAAATGGTATGATCTGTCTTTGGGTTTTTGCTCAGCAGCAAGGTGGAAGGGAATTGGAAATGTCTGTCTTTACTTATAAACTAGGTGACAATAGTTCCTATATAGAGAGACACAGATTGGACTTTCTCCAGTTCCTGAATAAGAGGAGGCAGGCTCATTGCAGGGAAGAAGAAAAGGAGCTCAATCAAGTAGGCTCATTAATTTAAGTGAGGACTATCTGTTCCAACCAAGTCCTGGTGTGGACTTGTGAGGAAGCTACTTTTCAGCCGTGGCTGCATTTGCCTTCTTCCCTTGCATCTAGATGGGATCATGAAATACCACCAATGGAATAGGACCAGAAGTCCACTGACCTTGAGAAGCAAGTGTGCCTGTACCACCTCCCCCCTCCTTTTCCTTTCCACTAGCTTCCTGCAGAAGAGCACAGTCACCTAAAAATCACATTAGGGATGACAGAGCCACAATGTGGAAGGAGCCTGGGTCCTGGAGTCACCACTCGGAGGCGAGCTAACTGCCAGTTAGGAAGATCCATTTTGGACATTATGTGAGTGAGAAATCAACTTTTATTTTGTTTAAGTTGCTATATTGGGGAATTATTTTTAGGGCAGCTAGTATTACCCCAATAGTATTATCCCAACCCTGGGATTGGGACTAGTACCTTTTCTTTACATTCCTTAATATGTAGCAAATATGTTGTTGCTATCCCTACTATGCCCATTGGAAATATTGTTAATTGATTATAGCTTTTTAAATCAGTCTTTATGTGGTCTCAGAAACCTTCTTAACATTGCAGTTATTACCAAAGTTTTGAAGTTGCACTCAGAATAACATTTATTTGCTATTACAGCATGACTATAAGCTTCTTAAGATAAGGGTTTAATATCCATCACTTACCACATGGCCAGCACATAGCAGCAGCTCAAAAATGTTTGCTAAATGAATGAAGGAAGGGTAGATGTTCTGCAAAGATCTACAGTATTCTTATATATTTACAATGTTCTTTAGGCCAAAGAGCTACCAAAACAGGGAGAACCATAGAGACAATTATTAGGGTAATTCAACTCGGGTATTAAGAGTCCTGGTAGACTTGGAGTAGCCATCCCAGGATGGAAGGTCTGTATTCACAGATAATCTCTCACCTCTGTATTTTACCTTGCCTGCATAGAAAAAGCAATCAAATTGTTCAGATCTGCTTGGAGCTCCAGTGTCAGGAGAGGTGAGGGAAAAATTCACACTATTATTTAGATGGTATCTTGACTATCACAGCCAGTCAGATGTTTACCTGTGGAGTCTGCCAAGAATCTATGTGAACGGCAGTGAGGATGGCCATCCCTTTCCTTTGCATCACCAACTCCAGTAGCAGGACTCCTGCATCCATAATTTCATTTGATCGTTTAAGTAAAGAAAGCAGAGGGGAATTTACCCATTTCACGGATGAAGAGAGAATCCTAGAGGGAATCTAACTTGACAACATCATAAAATATTAAAGATAAGCTCAGATCCAGAAACCAGGACTCAAAATTGCATCCATCCATTCATTCATTGCTTCATTCAGCTAATATTCACTAAGTACTTATTTGTCATGCACCATGAGCCCCTGGGTCTTGCTTACCACATCCTCTTATCATTCTTCCACAGCACAGACTCATAGTTCTTCCTCCCGCTTGGTATTTTATAGAGTATAGTCCTTTCCCTTCCACACTATCAGACTGTTAAGGTCAAAGTAGTGAGAGGAGTGTCACATGGCAAGACAGTATTGGACCCTGCTCTTGGAAACAGGCAGGGTCTAGAATTTGACTGGAAGTAACAGAGAGATGGTCTGAAGTCTTTGATTTCAGTTCCCAAGGGCCTGAAAGCATCCTCTCGGTGCCTTAGCCTGGGCTTCAGAGTTACAATTTGAGAAATGTAGTTTTCAGCTCAGAGCCTGGATCCATAAAGACCACAATCCAGCTTTGCTGGCCGTCAGCCATCAGAGCATCTGAGATAGACATAGAACCAGCCTGCTTGGTCACTTCCACAGACACTGGGACACTCAGATGCAGATGCCAGCTACCAGCCCAGGATGCTCCCATCAAAGCAAGAAGGCTCTTCCCAAGACCTTCAGTGGGGGCCAAGGGTGACTAGTGATGACCAGTTCCTTCGAGCCCTGCTAGACCTGCATGGCTGTCAATTCCTTAACTTATCCTTAGAGGGAAGTAGGAATTCTCCTGGAAGGAGGATAGTGATTTCATAGGAGAAAATCAATTGTCATAGGGAAAAAAGGTATTAGTGATCTCAGAGCACATAAGAGTTTTTTTTTTTAAGTCCTTGGAAAACTCACTTTTACGGTCCTCTGAGACCGCTCTTTTGCTTCACTTTCCCCTCCTTTCCATAAGATATTCTCCACTCCACTCTTCCCAAACTCTCAAACACACCAGTTTTATTCGTGCCTCCCCAACATCTCATCAACAATCTGAAGGGCATTTTTCCTTTCTACCTGTTTAAGCAAGTCCTGCTCGCTCTTCTAAGTCAGATTCAAGTTTGACAATGGAATCACTTCTTTCCCCCCAGCTTTCTATGGTCTGGAGAGAGGGGCCCACACCACAGCATTCATCATGGCTCCCCTCTGTTTCTCTTTACGTGTGTCGATCCCACATTTCCTCTGAGATTATACACCTTGTGTGGTACAGGCAATCTATTGTGTACTCTTTCGTGTATAAGCGTAACACTCCATTTTCAAAAAATTAAATGTTGTTCTTGCTGTTATTGTTTTTCAAGAATTGGGTGAGGCCTTTGGTCTCACATAATAGATGCTGTATTCTAAAGAGCTCATCCAAATTTGGGGTCTAAGTGGATTTGCCATCTGCTATGAACAGTTTTAAGTAGATGAGACTGCCATGCAGGGGAGACTTTGGGGCAATGGAGACAACCTCCCAAGGAGGTCCTGCATATACACCTGGGGATTAGCAATGGTGACATCTTTGAAAATGAGGTGACCCAAGAGAAAGTCAAGGAACTCAGCTCCCTCCTCTCTCAGTAACTTTTGGAAATCTTAGAGAAGAGACGGCATGCAGGTGAGACCCAGATCCAAAGGCCAGGCTTCCCAGATGAACATGCAGGCTTGTTGGGGAGGGAACACTGGTAATTGGAGAGGGGACACATATGCCCCTTTTCCAGACCCACTTGTGAAAGACCCTGTGTCAATTGCTCCAGTTTTCTCACCACATCCCACCCCCTCCAAAGCTGGCTGAGAGCCAGGCAGACCTCCAACATTAAAATTGGCAAATGAGATCCGAGCCTTGATCTCCCCCTCCCCACCTCTTTGAGTGAGGATTTTGGTGCCAGCACCATATGTTGAAAGGCCCCAAGCACAATCCTATTACCATTGCAGGAGGCATTAAATAATTATATGAATTTACCTAAATATAGAAAAAAGTCTTTACAAATCAGGCACACTTGGCCCATTTTCCGGCTGCACATTTTTCTCTTGGCATGGCGCACTGTCCTGTTGGGTTCCCATTGCTACTTGGAGTGTTTCCTTGAATTGTGGGGCACATAGCTTCTCTTGTTCTGTTTAATTTTCTCAAAGCTCATTCTGTATGCTGGCTATGAACTTATTATATGGAAAAAAAATGGCCACAAAGGTATGGATTGTGCTGAAGTGTACCCTGAGGGGGAGTGCATATACATAGTAATTTCTCATATATGAAACCTTCCAAGAGGCGGTCTTTCATGAGATTGCTTTACAAAAAAGGCTGAAGGAATGGAAAGGGGAAGAAAGGAGAGGGCAGGAAAGGATTAAAAGGGGAAGGGGAAAGGGGTTATGTCATGGAGTTAGAGGTAGGCCATCTGGGTTCCATGCGTCTGAAGACCTCGAATGGGATTTTTCTTTGGTGGACTTTCCATGGAAACACCTCTTCTTTAGTCTGTATTTTTCCTGTCAACGAAATCATGTTGACCGTGAGATGTGTCTAAATCATGCACCTCTACCGTTTGCTGTGGAATTGGAGGGCTGACATGAGGGTCCTACCTACATAGCTCTGTCCCCCTTGAAACAGCCTGTCCTCGCAGGAACGCCAGAGTGACTGTCACCCAGGCAACCCAACTGGAAAGGCCAAGGAAAGGGAGGTCCTGGTCCCTTACAAGTTCCTCTGATCCAGGAACTGTCCAGGATTCCCTTCCTTGGAATAAGGGCTTCTAGAAGATGCTTCTCAAAACTCTGTGAAAGTCCAAGGTGTTTTCTTTTGTTTCTAGCCCACTGAAGAAATACTTTTTTTTTTTTTTCCATCACAGCACTTGGATTCCTGTTACTTTCTAGTCCTGTCTCCTTGTGGACCAGTAACCAAGAGTGAGTGAGGACCAGTCCACAACCCACCCCTTGAGTAGCTCTCTTCTAAAGCACAGGGAGATGAGATGCAGCTAAAATGGCCCCTTCTGAGAGATGTGTCCAGTGATGTTGGTGTAGGCTGTCACAGCTTTGTCAGAGCAGAGATAGGAAATGAGGAGCTGGGGACCCAGAAGATGAACCTTCCCAGCCTCACGAGTTTACAGAGGGCCCACCTAGCCTGAAAAGAGTGCTGACTACCACCAGCCCTCACCACAGTCTCTGAGGTCTTGGGGGAAACTAGTCTTCAGATACGGCCAGGGTAGCTGTAGAAGCCTAAGCACAACCTTTTAAGGTAACGTGTGTGCCTTTTTAAATGGTATTAATATGTGGTTAAGACGATAGTGAAAAGATGGCAGAGGAAACAAAAAAGGTGATTTTTTAAGTTCCTAACTTCCCCTCCCCAAAGCGGTGCCCGTCCCACCTCACAAAATATTTACTGTTCTGAAGTCAGGGTCTGGCAGGGCCTCTGCCTCTAGACATTATGAACGATGCAATTTTCCGAACTTCGCCACCCTCCTTCCTGCTCACGTCCAGCCTGTTCTACACGTGACTTCTCTCTCTTCCCCGCTGTCAATTCCAGGCATTGGGCTGATGCCATTTCCTCAACAGTCTGGCAGTGTGCACTTCACCGCCTGTGAGCTTGTTAAAAATGCAGAATCTCAGGCCGTGCCATGCCCCCAACCTACCTCCGATCCCACATTTTAACAGCATCCTCAAGTGGTTTCCATCCACATGCTTCTCTTGGAAGCGATGACAGTGACGTGACATGTGCATTCAGTTCTACCCTCTGACATGTGGGAGATGGTATAAGCAGGACAACCTAAGGGAGGTGAAAGACAGGAAACCAATAAGGTAAAACAAAGGGCTAGAATATCAGAAAGCTACTATCATCCCTAGACCTGAAGGGGCAAAGAGAGGAAGTCCCAGCATTCCAGAAGCTGTAGGAGAGAGCCCCTGACAGAGGCTGGGGCGTCTTATGAAGGGTGTGGCCTTCAGTAGAGGAACAGGGGAACATACACTCTTCCGATCCTGGGGAAATAAATACCCCAACCTCTCTCTTCTTTCCCCGTCTCTCTGCTGGCAATGTCTCTATTAAATGTTGAATTGTGTCCCCCAAAAGATATGGTGAAGTCCTAACCCCCAATACCTCAGAATGTGAACTTATTTGGAAATAAGATCATTGCAGATGTAATTAGTTAAGACAAAGGCATACTGGAGTAGGGTGGACCCTTAATACAATATGGCTGGTATCCTTATAAAAACAGAAGTTGCACAGAGACAGACAGACACAGGGAGAAGATGGCCCTGTGAGGATGGAGGCAGAGACTGAAATAATGATCTTCAAGCCAAAGGTTGCTGGCAAGCACCAGGCACTGGAAGAGGCAAGGGAGGATTCTTCCCTGCAGGTTTCGGAGGTAACAAGCCCCTGCTGCCACCTTGATTTTGTACTTCCAGACTCCAGAACTGTGTGATAATAAATGTCTCTTGTTTTCAGCCACTCGGTTTGTGGGGCTGTGTCACTGCAGCCCTAAGAAAAGGATATAGTCCCCAAATGGAAGGCAGAGAACAAGAGAACCAGTTAATACGAGGGTGGAAAAAATAGAGAAGGAATCTGGAGGAACAAACAATGACTGCCCAACAGACAGGAGCTATCGGAGTAGACTGATAGAGGAACTTCCCTGGCGGTCCTGTGGTTAGGACTCCACGCTCCCAATGCAGAGGGCACGGGTTCGATCCTGGGTTGGGGAACTAAGATCCCACATGCTGCATGGTGCTACCAGAAAAAAAAAAAAAAAGAAGAAGAAGAAGAAAGAAAGAAAAGGAATAGATTGATAGAAAGCTATTAGGTTAAAAGAAAAAACAAAATATTCTCCTTTCGTAAGAGTTTCCAAACCTGGCTGCTGCCGGCTCCCTTCCCTGGCCACAGTATGTGAGCACAAGGCCAGCATGCAGAGGGGACAGGACATTGAGAGTGAGATAGCAGATGATACACCTGATGGCTTAATTTAAGGTCTTGATCCAGCAATATGTGAAGCCTCTCTCCTTTTTGACTTGATCTACTGTCTCCAAAGACCTAGATGCCAGAGAATGGTAATATATTTTACTTACTTTCATGAGTCCTTCTGGCTAATCTTGATATCTTTCCCGAGGGAAAGAAAGCAACACCTTCCAGACAGGAAATTGGTTAGGAACAAGTCCATATGAAACAAATAAGCAAACAAACAAACACTTCTTATAAAACCAAACATATAGTTCCTTGCAGATCCTTTTTATGAAAAATCAGAAACAGCCTAGTTGCCCAACGTAAGGGGATTAGGCAGATGAATTTTCTACATCCATTCAATGAAATTCTAATGAGGCAAAAATTATGACATGAGAAGATAGTTTTTGAAATGTCCTCTGCAGGCCCCCAAGGTTTTTCTCCGAACCCCTCACAGATGGAAGGGTGTGAGTGAATACACTGAGCTACGGATACATAATTCTGATTTAACCAGAACGTTTTATTTTGGCCTGTTTTTATCCTTTGGGCTTCCAGATAGGATTTCCATTGAATGAAGCGTTCCAGGCAGCACCCATTAAGTATGTCAGTTGGGTTGAAGATATCCATTGTTTACCTTTTACGCACATGGGTAGCACGGGGGGAATCACAGGGCGGAAGAGTCCAGGTTTGAGGAGGAGAAGAAGATCTGAGAATGATTGTGGCCGGCTCACGACTCAGAGCTCATGTAAAACTGATCCATGTGGATGAAGAGGTCAAGTGCAGAGAGGAAAGACCCTGACTTGGAGCAGGGAGATCTGGGTTCTCGGCCCCATGGTGTCACCAGCAGGCGATGTGCTGGGCTGTGGTTTCCTTGTCCTTAAAGGTCAAGGGCTCCACCTGGATGATCTCTTATGTTCTCATGGACACACCAATGTTCTTTAGTACTATGGAGAACCTTGTGTAATGTCAAAAAAAATTTCCCCAAATACCCACACTCATTGTCTGCATATCCATGCCTAATTCCAACTTTTCATATGTATTTTCTGCTCTTTTCCTAGACATGAACCAGATATATGGATAGAAATAGTCTGCGACAGATACAACATTGAATTTAATCTCCGTGTATATTTGTATCTCTACCTATCTGTCTCCATAGCATCCATAGAGAAAGAGCTTGAGAGAGAGAGAGTATCTATATCTATGTATCTATATCATCTATCTATCTATCTATCGCCTATCTATCTATCTCTCAAGAGAATAGACTGTTTTCATCCATTTTCGTAGGATGGTAGTGCTGGGAGAGGTGGTAAACTGTAGAGTCAAGCCGGTTCATTCCTCATGAAACTGACGCTCAAGAGAGGGTATGACATAACCAAAGTTATACAGTTAGTTGACATCCAACCCCCAACTAAACCCCAAGATTTTAAAGTCAAAATTAACAGCTCTTCACACTACAGTTGTTAACTTCACACTATACCCTAACATGTACTTGCTGTACTTTCTGAGCTCTTGAAGAGGGAAAAAAACAAAAACAAAAAAAAACCTGCCTCTGAACTTCTGCTCGCCTAATGAACTCATCCGATTTACCAGATGTACGAAAGTGAAACAAATCTGATGCACAGTCCGTTAATCCTGCATGTTTCTTGGCGGCAGCCTCTGAAACAGCGGGAGGACAGTACTCCAGCCTGCAGTGGTGTTACGGATCACAACGGAAGCATACTGTCATCAGATTAATTTTCCAACGCTCCTACCCCCAACCACAAAATCCTGAGAGAACGAGTGTCAAATACACTTAATAATTGCATAATTATGACATCTGTTACTCTCCAGCACCTCTTAGTGGAAAATTAACTGAAGAAATAGCAGGTTCAAAGATGTGTTAACACTCTGATAGCAGATTTAATTGAAATATGACGGGGGAGGATAATGGAGATTAAATTAAGCTCTCAGATAATCATCTGACACAAAGATAATTGAGCCAGCCTCTGCCACGTTGATGAACGCTTCGGAGATGCTGTGCGGGGTGGCATTTCGAGTATCTTATCCTTCAGGCAAATTGGAATTCTTCTCCCTCCCCCTCCTTCCTCTCTCTCTCTTGTCATTCAACATTTGTATCCTCCAAATCGATAATGTGAACAGCCGCATAATTGGAAATAAAAGATGATCTGAAATCCACAGGAAATTAGGTTTAGATGCTCTGAGGAGATACAGTCTCATCCTAGACTCAGGGTGAGTTTTTATGAGCCCTCCATTAGACGGATGTGCCCCTACCCTGAAGACTCACGGGGAGTGTTTTTCCAATACCTCTGTCCTCAATGGAGAGAACTTCCCACGCGTGAGATGGGGAGGGGGCCAAAGACAACAAGAAGGGACAACAGTCACTTTGTGCTTTTTCTCCTCCCACAGGGGACAGCACCGTGCTTTGTAGGGCAAGCTCAGGATGTAGTGCGCGCTGAAGAACTGGTACCCAGGGCTGGAGGCCTCAGAGTCATCCTAGAAGGCAACTGGCTCCTGGTGGTTATTAGCGAATGTCCTGGGGTGGGATGGGGTGACATGTGGTGAACAGTTGAAAGCAGGAAGTTCTGGTTGCTGTCATTGAAAGTGTCCGCCTTCAACAGTCCTAGAGAGTAGGTCCCCACCATGTCTCCCCTTCCTTTAACTTAGGGAACACCTGCCTTTCCAAGGGCTGTGGGTGGCAGGCTAAGTGTAGACAATAAGATGGCATATGCAGGAGGAGTCTCCACCCTTCCTCCACTTAACCAATGCCCCAGCGACTCAGAATTTCAAGTTTGGGATTTTAGACCAATGTGATTTATCTGCTTTACCAATGTGAAGTCGAGAGGATGTGGTCACATCTCCTTTCAGAGTCCGCTGAAGCATCTGTATCACATTTCCCTCTTATTCTTCTCTTCCTTGCCATCACCCTGCCCACGAACACACCAAGAATTCCCTGTCCGTGTAGTACGGGGGTACTTCACTACCCCTGGGCGGTGACAGAATTCAGGGACACCCCCTTGGCGCTGGAGGATGCCACTGACACAAGTGCCCCCAGAAGTGGATTGCCTAGCAGACAACCACCCAGGACAAACCTGGGGCCCTAAACCTAACACGGGAGGAAGAAATCTTCCTCACCCTGGTGCAGCCATGTGCATATTGTGCCTGTGGGATTCAAACAAGGGGGCCTAGGCAGAGCCTCTTAACTCCAGCGGCATGAACCACATACTCTAGTTCAGATGCACATCTCAGCAGTAAGTCCTTCAATGGACCGTGGAGCCTGACAACCAGGGAATTCCCTCCAAATTTGGTCAGGGCATCCACACTCCAAGCAGACATCTTCTTTCACAGGGTCTCCAGGGCACAGTGCCCACCATGGCTGAGACAGAGTCTGGCATCTAGGGTCTCACAGATGGCAAAGTTCCCCTTTCACCACCCAGCCTTCTTTTTCGAACCTCACAGAGATTTTATTTTACAAAGCTCATTGCTCCTCTCGATTATCAGGCTCAAGTAGGACCTATGATTCTGCAAGATCACAGTTTAACATTTAAACCTGGAGAGAACAATGGAGCTCTCCACCCCATCCCTTCCGTCCCAGAAGAGTTCCATGACTAAACTTCCCCAACTCCTGGATATCAGCAGTAAATTACATCTCATCCAGCCCCCAGCTAACCTATGATGGCAAAGCTTAGAATATGGCTGGTCCCATCTGTCCTATAATTTCTGTCTTAAATTGTTAATTTATTGAAGCATCAAAGCACAAGGCATCTCATGAGGAGGCAACTTAAGGGATTGTTTTAATCATCCTCCTGCAGCCAGGTAATATGGCACCAGAAATTCCTTCCAAAGAGAAGATTCTTGACCCTCCTCTGACCTCTCTTTTTATCTGCAGGATGGGTGTGTGGCGCCCATAAATCAACTAAATCCACCTCTTTCTGTCTAGTCTGATGCTGCCAATTGACACTGGATGGCTGGACTCTGCCTAGAGAAAATGTTAGAAAACCACAATGGTGACATGTGTTGTTGCTTCCCCCCCTCTTAGGAATTTCTACAGTTCCTTGGAGAAGTTGATTACTTTTTAAATTGTGTATCATTTTGTCTTCTTGGGCAAAGTACACAATCAATGATATGTTTCGCTGACTATGTAAATGACTTTTACATATTTCAAAATAATATCTAATTAAAATGTCGAGGGCTTCCCTGGTGGCGCAGTGGTTGAGAATCCTCCTGCCGATGCAGGAGACACGGGTTCGTGCCCTGGTCCGGGAAGATCCCACGTGCCGCGGAGCAACTAAGCCCGTGAGCTATGGCCGCTGAGCCTGTGCGTCCGGAGCCTGTGCTCCGCAACGGGAGAGGCCACAACAGTGAGAGGCCCGCATACCGAAAAAAAAAAAAAAAAAAAAAAAAAAAATGTCGAGGTTATAGCTCATGTGGCAGGAGTGGACAGGGCTCCACCTCCTCCTTCAGCCTCTCAAAGTAACATTTAAAATATGTCCTATAATTAGGAGCAATTATAAATTCCCATTAAAAAGAAACCTGCACAATTCTGCCCATATTTTTCTTTGAAGTTTCTTGCTTTAATTTATGTGCTTGGTGCACCAAATTGTCTCAGCTTCCTCAGATATGTTTCCAGACAGAAAAGTCTCCCAAAACTGCAGAGAGAAAAGCAGACCAAATGTAAGAAAAGTAGTAAAGTTCATTAAAATGGGTTATTGCATCTATAACTTCTGGACTTGGCGTTCATTGATTAGAGATTAAACATCATCCTTTGTACTACTCAGATTGGGATTTTTAATTAGGATGTCATTATTACACAGATATAATGAAGGCCAAATTGATTTCTGAGACCTTTTGCAATAATAGCACTACTTCTGCAAAATGAAAATCATAATAGATTATTGACTTCTTCGGGAGTTTTGATCCAAGGGCACCTCCTCAGTGTCAGCATTTTCAATATTTTTAGTTTCATGCAAAGAGACACTCATAATGAAGCTTACATTGGAAGTTTGTGCACATCGACTCTGTGTTATGGATGCCGATGGCGTCACATTGATTACCCTTAAATCATAAGAACAGTGACGTCGCTTGTCGCTGAAGTCATTTATATACCATAGAGCCTTTGTGTAATTTAGAAACTGTCCAGATTCATAACGGGTAACATACCTGATTCACAAGATCAGGAGTTCACCGACTTTCTTAAATCATAGGCTCTTCACATCTCAGTAATTTTTTCAGGGTGCTCCTCGTTCAAAAGAAATAACTAACAGTTCCATGTGTTAGTCAAGTCCAAACAACTTAATAAGTATTTATGTCCTAACAACTTACTAGGCATATTTAAAAAACATAAATTGAAAGAAAAACATATTACGTTCATTTTGTTTTTGAATACCCACAAATACTTCTAATGGGGTGTCTGTACCTGTTGGGCTCTGCACAGCTTCTCAAGTTTTGGAATCAGGTTGGACCCTGCCACCCTCATTTCCTGTTTCACATTGATGTTTATCTGGGTGTTGCTTTGTATCACAGCAACCAATGGAAAATCCAGCTTCACAGAGATAGGATGTCACTGAAAGTAATACAGCATGATCGAATGTTGAAACTGTGAACGAATGACCTCAAGCTAGTAGTTTGCAAGGTATCTGAGAAATGTTACTGTGTTTCCTCGAAATTTTAAAATATCCGTCAGGGCCCCTGTGAACTCACTGGGGCACCCTGGGTACCGTGGCACACAGTTTGGGAACCATGACACTAGCCTTAAGTTTCTTGATATTATGGGGCATGAGTTGTCCATCTTTATAGTAACTCATGTACTCAATAGACACTGTTTAAAGAATGGTGCTTTCTGTTAGCACTTTTCTTGTTTAGATCATTTTAATTCAAAGTACGACAATTTGATCACGTACACTGCCAACACTTGATATATTTTCTGGCACATACTCAGAGGGCTTAAGTCGAGGAAGTCATCTCTAGTTGGGACATTTCACAGATACTTCTCTGTGAGGAAAAGACATATCTCTGAGTGTCTTACATTTTCTCCACAACTAGGAAAATCCTTAAAGCACCATCAGCAGCTCATTCCATAAGGCATTAGAGATATACAGAGAAAAGTGAGTGCTTGGACTAAAGAATTCCTGGAACCACCTGATCTTATCCCAAAGTGGATGGAGGTGCTTATGTCCAGAAATAGAGGCTCTCATCCCTGCCCTTAAACTCCCTCTGAGCATGGTAGCCTTTGCCTATGAGTCCCACTGATACCATACATCTGAGCATCTGGAGAACAGCACACCACACAATGCAGCAATGGCTGAACAACAATGCCCAGTGGTATAGCTACACAATGGAATACCATTCAATCTTAAAAAGGAATGCAATTCTGATTCAACACAAGTGAGCCTTGAGAATATTATGCTAAGTGAAAGAGGCCAGGCAGAAAAGGTCACACATGGTATGATTCCATTTATATGAAGGATCTAGAATAGGCAAATTCATAGAGACCAAAAGTAGAATCATGTTTACCAGGAGACGAAAGGAGGGGGGAATGGGGAGTTATTGTTTAATGGGTGCAGAGTTTCTGTTTGGGATGATAAAAATGTTCTGGAAATGGATAGTGGTAATGGTTATGCAACTTTGTAAATATGCTTATTGCCACTGAATTGTACACTTTAAAAGGTTAAAATTGTAAATTTTCTGTTATGTCTATTTTAACACACACACACACACACACACACACACACAGAGCCTGGAAAATGTGGTCACTTAAAAAGATGACACCAATAAAAAAAGTTAGAAGTGCAAAAACCCCACAGACACAGTCTCTCTCTCTTTTCTTTGCATTCACTCATTTATTCAGTTCACATATATTGAGCCTATACTGCTAATTTTTTTTTAACATCTTTATTGGAGTATACTTTACAATGTTGTGTTAGTTTCTGCTGTATAACAAAGTGAATCAGCTATACATACACATACATCCCCATATCTCTTCCCTCTTGCATCTCCCTGCCTCCCACCCTCCCTATCCCACCCCTCTAGATGGTCACACAACACCGAGCTGATCTCCCTGGGCTATGCCATGAAATGCTCAGTCATAACAGGGGTTGGCAAACTTTCTCTGTAAAGGGCCAAATAGTAAATATTTTAGTCTTTACAGACTTAACGATCTCTGTTGCAACTACGCAACTCTGCCCTTGAACTGTGAAAGTAGCTACAGACAATATGTAAACTGACGAGCGCGGCTGATTGCCAGCAAACCTTTATGGATGGCACTGATCTTAAGTGTCATATGATTCTCACATACCATAAAATATGGCTCTTCTTTTGACTTTTTTTCTCAAACATTTAAAAATGTAAAAACCATTCTTGGGTTTTGGGTCGTACTAGATAGAAGGCCAGATTTGGCCACTAAGCTAAAGTTTGCTGAGCTAGAACCTCTCATCAACGATGAGACAGTCCCATACTAATAATATTCAGAATCTCTCCGAACGTTAGGGATTGTGTTCTAAGGTGGATAGGAAATGCCACCCTTGGAAAATTTGTCAGTTCGTGACTCAGCCAGAATGGGGCATTCTATGACTGAGCCAAACCTGGAGTTGGCTCTCATTTCTTCTTCGTGAAATTTTGTCCTACTGACCAATCATGTCCCAAAGGCCAGCCCAGTGCCCTGTCAATCCAGTCAGTGAGAAAATCCATTTGATTCACTACAAGATGTAAAGAATGCTTCTAAACATCTCTTGCACTCTTGCAGGATTATTTCCACTGAAATAGAGACCTTCAAGTAACTGTGGAATTTATGAAAGACTTCTTTAAAAGGGAAGGGGACAAGGGGACTTCTCGGTGCTGCTGAACTAAAGTGATAGAAATATATATATATATACACACATATACACACACGTATATATATGTATATATGTGTGTATATATATACGTATATCCATACATATATAAATACATACATATCTTTGATTTGTACATTTCTCCTCCCATGTCTGCATTAGAAGTCTCTATATCAGCTCTTGGTACCATTTTGTCAAATCAATGAACATTATATATAAATATATATATATATATTTTTTAATCAGCAATGGCAGACTTTCTGAAAGGGAATTTTAGGGAAAAGGGCCAAGGGAGCTTCCCAGCACTACCAAAATAATATGATTTAGGCAACAGCCTCATTACGTGTCTGCCCAGATTTTTTGGATGAGCAGAATTTATTCAACAAATTTTACTAAGCACCTACTTTGAGCTAAGCTTTGGGGATACACACTTCTTGAGAAACTCATATTCTGAGGTGTTAGTTTGCTTTCTTGTTGGTTTTTTGTTTTTGTTTGTTTGTTTGGAGGTGGGGTTGGGAAAGGGATTGCAGTGTATAAATACCAGGGTCCCTACTGGTAACAATTTAGTTCTTACCATGCTGGCTGCTGTCCCCTGGAACTTTACTTAAACAAGAGGAATTTCTTCTCATACCAGCTACAGCTGTTTAGAAATGGGGTCTCCGGTCAGCTGCTGGGACATCACAAGCTGGGCAATAGACAGATGGGTGCAGGCAGCCTTCTCTGTGTACAAGTCTATATGTTACCCTCCAGTGGCTCAGAACATCCTGTGAAAGGTGAGGGCTGCTAAGAGGAAGAGCAGGGCAAGCTGTCACCCTGGGCTGCTTTCCTGCATTTTGGATTCTTCCTCTAATTCTTAACATCTCTCTCTGTCTTTGATTCTTAGATTTCTCCTCCCATGTCTGCATTAGAAGTTTCTATATCAGCTCATGGTACCATCTTGTCAAAACAATGAACAATAATAGCTCACAGTGAGCTCTAAATAATTTAAATATTTGGTTACAGTGAAGATGGCCACAGCCTGTATGTCTATCTGAGCTCAGAAAGGGTTTCCTTCATTAGTTCTAACTTTATTTCCCATAAAATAGGAGGTCATTTGAGTAAAATGATAGTTGGAAAAAATTTTTAAACAGAACCAGCAAATAAACATGGTCTTTATGAGGTGTAACTTAATCCCCAGCTGATGTCATGTTTCATGTTTCAACAGCCAGAAAATGCCTGACATCTATATATCAGGCAGATTTATGGAGACTTCAGGGTAAGAGTTAAGAGGATTTCTTAAATAAGGATAGTGTGTTGGTCTGGGGGTAATTTGCAGCTTCTGTTATCCATAGATCGAAATGTGCACTTTTGGGCAAATTATAGGAATATGCCTTTTCACTTAATCTCTTTTTTATGTTTAGAAAGTCCTTGGATATGGGAGATGAGTGCATGAGAGAAGAGAGAGAGAGGGAGAGAAACTAAAAATATGGTTCTCCTTTGCCCCTATTTGGTCATTGATGTTGCTCTGGCAATACTAGAGAGAAAAGAAAAGATCTTGCATTGCAGACCTCAGAATCATAAACCACTCACAGGCTCTCTCCACTCCCATGCATCTCTTGGTGGAAGAATGGTTGCGTTGGCTGCAGTGGGTAACCAAACATGTAGCACCCTCACAGTTTCCTATCAAGTGCCTATTGGATCTGCACAATTCCAGCAGTTACCCCACAGGGACTGAGCTTTCCAAACATAAACCTCTCCTCATATCATACAAGTTGGTGGTCAATTAGCCCAGAAAAATGATTTTAAAGTAGCCCCAGCAAAAATGACTCACTTCAGTTTTGACATTGATCTGGAGATTTTATCCAAGCTTCTCTTTAGGTCTCCTCACTCTGGTGAATGAGTAAGAACAAGTCACACTAACTGATACAGCAAAGTCCCCCATGTCTCAGTGGCTTAACACAGTCCAGGTTTATTTTTTGCTTATACTGTAGTCCTATTGAGTGTTTAGACAGTGGACTTCTATATGGTGACTCAAGTAGTCAATGTCTTTCCAATTTGTGACTTTGCCATCTGCAAAAACTTGGAGTCTACTAGATCCTCTGCATTCCCCTGGGAAATGAGAAAGAAAGCAAGAGAGAAAAGTCAGGAGAACTACATAGGAGGTGTAATGGATCACTGGCCAGACTGGGTCACATGCTCCCTTAACTGCAAAGGATGCTGAGAAAGGCAGACAACTTGTCTCCAACCTCTGTTCTGTTTTGTTTTTTTGTTTGTGTCAGTTTGTTTATTTGTTTGGCCATGCTGCAAGGCATGTAGGATCTTATTCCCCCTACCAGGGATCAAACCTGCGCCCCCGGGCTTCCCTGGTGGCGCAGTGGTTGAGAGTCCGCCTGCCGATGCAGGAGACACGGGTTCGTGCCCCGGTCCGGGAAGATCCCACATGCCGTGGAGCGGCTGGGCCCGTGAGCCATGGCCGCTGGGCCTGCGCGTCTGGAGCCTGTGCTCCGCAACGGGAGAGGCCACAGCAGTGAGAGGCCCGCGTACCGCAAAAAAAACAAAAAAAACCTCCCTGCGCCCCCTGCATTGGAAGCTCGGCGTCTTAACCACTGGACTGCCAGGGAAGTCCCTCCAAGCTCTATTCTGATGCACGAACCACAGTACAGCACTGTTGAATGGCTGCTGGAATTTCCTCAGTGACAGAAGGACTTGAAATAAATGACAAAAACAAATGCAACTTTTTGTTTCTACATTTGTAAGAAAATTTCATTGTGAACAGTGGGCTTAATTTCACTTGGCTCTCACACTAGTCCTATGCGGCGTGGTTATGCCTACTTTTAAATGGGGCTCTGAGTGGCGGGCGGGGACTTGCTTGTGCCCCAGGTCTAAGAGACAGAATCTTAATCAGGACCCAGGTATCCCAGTGTTGAATTTGCAATTTTTATTACTGTATTGAAATTGTAGTGGGTAAATGGTACTTGGGGGTGGGAGGCAGGGTTATCTCAAGAAAGCTGGAAACTAGCTGGAATTGAGGGACAATTCCTTGTTCCATCTAAGTGCTGGTAAAGACTTACTTATGGGATATTTGACAGGTAGAGCATCAAATTATTTCAGTTCTCTGCTCTGAGGCTAAATGCCAGCCTAATTCAGAAATCCAGTCCCTGTTTGCCCTAGTCTTTTTTCTTCTCTTTAAGAAATTAAAGCATAACTTTTCATTGTGTCATATTAATATAAGAATATGAATGGTGATGACATCAGCCAGGACAAGCAGATGACCTCCCAGCAATGGCTCAGAATGAAGGAAAAACAGTTAAATGAGCACAGAAATATTTGAGAAGGTTAAGGTTAGAATCCTTCTGTGTGTTAATTTCCACAGCTGGTACAAGCCTAATAAAATGTTTTCACCCTTCCTGCCAAAGAAAGAGTAGAGTTCAACCCCCTTTGCATCTCCAGAGAGATGTCACAAGGCTTCATAGTCATGATTTCAAAGAGGTTTGTGGAAATGTTTCATTAATTCTTATAAAGAAATCTTTTTTTCTTAATTTTTTCATTAACTTCATACATTTACTTGCAATTACATTTGTTCAGTGAATACAATGACAGAAATTAATAATTCATAGCTTTTGTCAGGCAAAATTTTTTTAAAAGGACAGTTGTTCAATCAAATGCAACTTCAAATGTATCACTTTTATTTAAATAAGATTCTTAAAAATAAATAAAGGGGACTGTTATTGTGCTTCCTATAAATCTTCTCTTTTCCAAATTTTATCTTATGCTCTAACCAGTGACATGAAATCTTGGGTTGTTCAGAGCCCATCAGGAAAATAACAGATTCAGATCTGATGTTCTGAAAACTGGGGAACTTGACACAAGCTCCGCGTGTATGGCGCTGCCTGGGTCTTCTGGGGCGTTGTGGTTGGTGACAGAGAATTGGAGCGTGAGAAAGCTGAAAGGGGCCGAAAAGATGGTGCCTTTCTGACAACCTCTCCTCTGACAATTGGGGAAGTTCAAGTTCAGAGAGAGTGAGTCTTTCAAGTTCACAGAGTGAGTTAGCAGCATAAACAGAGCTCAGCTAACATCTCCTGACCCTTGGCCAAGGCTCTCCCAACCTGCGTCGCTCTCTTCAAGTCAACTTCCTACCAGAACCTGCCTACCAAGTGGCTACTTAGGGATTTTGGTGTAAGGTGTTCTAGGCAGACCAAAACTTTCATCCCAACTGCCTAAACAACTGACCTGAAATTCTACCATTAAAGTTTGGTTACTTTGGATTATGAAGACTTTTAAAAATCATGTTCCCCTTGTTAAAATGAAAGTATTCATCACTTGAAATCAGCTTAGATGGAAAGGAATAAAGAAGGCCAAGGCCTGGCAGAAATACGCTCATAAGGGGAACAGAGACAAAGATGTTCAATTAGGTCTCAAGACAGTGGATGAGATGGATTCTCTAGGTCTCTCTGCCTCTCCCTGCCTTTAAGAACCTGGCTGGCAAATCAATTGTACCTGTTAGTTGTTCCAGTCAAAAAGAAGATAATAGAGTCAGACTTAAAAGAAAAGAAAAATCCATGAGACACTTCCTGGAAGTGGCTAGCTAGGGTCTCTGGGAAGGGCAGTTTAGCATAATGGACAAGAATTGAATATCTCTAGGTTTGATTCTTTATTCAACTAGTTATAAGTTCGGTGCCTTGGAAAAATCACTACTAAGTTCTCTGAGTCGTACTTTCTTTATAAATTGGAGATGTATTCGTTAGCTATTGTGCTGTAACAAAAGGCCCCAAAATGCAGGGGTTTAAAAGAGCAGTTATTTGTTCTCATGTGTCTGAGGGTCAGCTGTGGTGGCTTTGCTTCTCACTGAAGTCTGTGGGTTAGTGTGAGTGGCTCTGCTCTTTGTATGTGCCTCTCACTGTCTTTCTGGGACCAGCAGACTAGTTGGTTCTTCTTAAGGTGAAGGCAGAAATTCAAGAGGGCAGGAGGAAACACGTGTGGCCTCTAAAGACTGAGGCTTAGACTGGCACTTCCAATTGTCTATCCTTGGCCAAAACAAGGATGTGGCCAAGCCCAAAGTCAAGGGATAAATTCTGTCCCAAATGAGACTATGGCAAGAGTATGGAGGAAGTGAGGAGTGAAGAATCCCCTCCACCAAATTTATCATACAGGATAGTAAAAGTACTTTCTCACCGCATTGTTCTGACAGTTAGATAAGAAAGTGTGTTTATTGTGCTGATGGCTGTCTGTGCCTTCTCAGAGAATGGCAGGGTATACCTAGAGGTGAGTATGCTTGGGGTCCTCTCCTGGGTAGAGCAGCAATGATGGATTAGGGCCTAAGGATTTCTCTTTTTGAATTGATTAGTTTCTACAGAGGGTGTCTCCTGGAGGTGAGGAAATGTGTGGTCTTCCTCGATCCATCCAATTCCTGCTTCCACGTACAGTATTGACCCTCATCTCACACACAAAAAGAAGCAAATGGATTTGATTAGCAACTACTTTCATCTACATCCTAATTGAAGTCTCTGGGACTTCCTTGTTTCAGAAAATCCCATTTTAATGCACAACACATCAGGTAGTCAAAAGAATTCCTTCTCTCATCGGCCCTCCTACCCCTCCCAACCAGGGAGTTTATTCACCATTTTCCCATCAGCTCCAACCGTTGGATCTAGACCCATGCATCCAGGCTCTGGGCTGGAAGAGTCTCTTCCTGCTTTTGATTCAGGCCATGAATCACTCCGTCCTAAAGCACTTAAAACTGGAGGCAAAGTGCCCCCAGTGGTGCCTGGTCCAGATGTCCCTCCACTGTGGACCTGCCTACTTCTCGCCAGGACCCCCGAGGTGCGAAGCCACTGTCAGAGGCCGCTGCAGCTGAACTCGGTCGTAGCCGAGGAAGCAACCATTTGGCCATCTGAAAAGTCTGACCAGTTGGCACACTGCTGCCTCCAAATGAGCCGGCAGGAAACGGGGTTTCCTAAAACTCGGTTTTAAAGCACTTACAACAGGAAACCATTTCCCATGCATGTTAGATCTCTCTAATGACTGACTAACGAGAAACAGGCTATCTTAATACTCTGCCCCGAGCCATTACAAATGGCTTTCTTTCCAGACTTCATTAGAATATTTACTGCGATTTGGATAGAAGACTTTTGACACTGCAGTCATAAAATTTACAGGCAAACTTTTTTCTCTTTCAGTCTAAGAAGAAACTTGGAAGAAGAGGGGAAACCCCTCGGCTCCCCCAGCCTCAACTCCTTCATTAGTGGCCTCCGAGAGTCTCTCTCGTGACCTCTAGTTAAGAAAATAAACACCCCTGTGATAGTCCAGTGAACTGCCTTTAGAAAAAAACAGCCAGATCCGCTCCTTTGTCAATTCCTGCCTCTTTCATATGTATGTGGCAAGACAGAGAAAAGTCACAGTGTGGGCCAGTCCTTGTGCTGAGCCCTTTTGAAGTTATGCTACTGAATCATCGCAACCATGTTGTGCACGAGCAAGACCGTCATCCCTGTTTCACCTCTGAGAAAACTTCGGGCTGAAGTTACCCCAAATCACACAGTTCGTGAGTGCCAGAGTTGGGAATGGATCAATGGCTCCCTGAAGCATAGACCTTCTCTTACCTGCCTCACTACTTGTGCCTAGCCGCAAACAGACCCCGTCTACACAGGCAGTAGCTACTCTGTGCAACAGAGGTGTGGACTCACTTTCAACCTTGTTTTGAATTTCATGTATTTAGTGCCTTCTTAAAAATCATCAACCGTAGTCCAATACAATTGACGTTAAGCCTCCATCCAGAGAAAAGTCATCATGAGACGACGTGCAGTAGTGCAGGATTCAGTTGCAGCGGTGGCTGCTGAGTGGTGACGACATGCAACGGTGAGGAAAAACAAAGTAGGGTGGGTGAATGGAGATTGATACCCGCAGGGAGGGGGCTGGAGGTGGGGACGCTGATCTCAATTGTGTGGTCAGGGAAGAATTCTGATGAAGGGGCATTTAAGCAGAGACTTGAACGAGGGAGGGAGAGAAAAGCTATGAAATATTTTGACAGAACATTCTAGAATGAGGGGACAGGAAGGATTGGGGCACCACAGTGGAAGCATACAGCCCAGGTGTCTCTGATGGTGTCCCTGTGGTCAAAGGTTGAGTTGATAATTTGGAATATTCCAAGTTCTATATCTATACTACGTTAACATATCAGAAACCTGCATTCTTTCATCCTATAGTGTATCACATGTCAGAAACATCTTCACTGAAGCTCACTTTAACAATAGGCCTTTGTGAGGTCTTTTTGTTTGTGTTTTATAATTGGAAAATTTTATCTTTTTGGTATAGGTGAATCACTCTGTTGTACACCCAAATCTAACACAACATGGTTAATCATCTATACTGCAATATAAAATAAAACTTAAAAAAAAAAGCCTTTCTTTTTTATCACCAGAATAATGCTTCTCTAATCTCAGTAATGGTCTGTGGAATACCCTGTTCCCTATGACACCCTATGTATTTAGACATAAGAAAAAGATGGTCACTCCTAAAAACAATGTGCTTTCTCTTAGTACGTAATAAAGAGCAATTGACCTATAGTGTTTCTCCACTTTTGCCTTGATTCCTAGGAAGCTCGATGTTAAGTTGAATATTCAATTAAAACAACAAAGTTAGCCTTCAAGGCTTTTGAATATTTCTAAAGCTTAATCTTGTATCTGCTTTTTATTGCAAGCATCCTCTAGTCCTTTGGGAACTGGTGTATAAATAGCACATGGACATAAAACAATGTATGGCAAGAATATAATAAGTATTTATTTACCTAAAAAAATAACACTTATAATTAGCTCATTGGATACTTATTCCATTTACATGGAGGCCAACCTTGTGACCTGACTAGATCAAAAAAAGAGAAGCATTGACATAGGTTGATAGGCTAATGCACCCTTGAATTAATGAATCACATCTCCCAATATCCACATCCTTATGTAGCTTCCTCTTATGTGAGCATTGAGTTCGGCCATGTGACTTGCTCTGCTCAAGGGAACATCAGCAAATATGCTCCAAGCAGAGACTTGATAAGCAATCACAGGTATTGGGGCTTGCCCTCCCACGATGTGAGACAGCCAGGTCCAGCCTTACTTAAGATAAAAGACCATACGGAGAGTGGTCCAACTATCATCGCTTTCCTAGTTGAGCCCAACCCCACACTGGTCCTCCAGCTTCATACAACCTCATGAATGAGTCGAGGCAAACAAGCAGAGGAACGATCCAAGTAGCCCACGGAATCATGGGGATCAATAGATCTGCATTTCAAGCCTCTATGTTTTAGAGTAGCTTATTACACAGCAATACATAATACATGTGTCCAAAGACAACTTCTTTTTTTTTTTTTTTTTTTTTTTTTTTTTTTTTTTTGCAGTACGCGGGCCTCTTGCTGTTGTGGCCTCTCCCGTTGCAGAGCACAGGCTCTGGACGCACAGGCTCAGCGGCCACGGCTCACGGGCCCAGCCGCTCCGCGGCCTGTGGGATCTTCCCGGACCGGGGCACGAAGCCATGTCCCCTCCATCAGCAGGCGGACTGTCAGCCACTGCGCCACCAGGGAAGCCCCCGAAGACTTCTTTTAAGGACAGAATTCTAGAGAAGTGTTACTAAGTATCTGGGTCCAGTAAGCACTTGGCACATGCCTTAGAACACCAGGCCTTCCTTGAAGGACTTGTCTCGCCAGGAAGTAAAATATACATACAAGAACACATATCTTCTGAGAACCTAACACATATAAAGAATCTCTCTTGAGCCAAGGGTTGCACTGATAGAAACACATAATCACTATCCTCAAAGAGCTTAGTAGATTATAAGGCCAAAATAGTTTAGACAGTCTGGGATTGCAAGAGAAACAGATGAATGCAAAAACTAGAATAGAAAGTCTAGAAACAGATTCTAATAAATATAAGCATGCAGTATACCCTAAAAGTGACAACCCACATCAAAGACATATAAAAATATAATTAAAAGATTTTCCATTCATTGTACTAAAATAATAAATAACTACTAGGAAAAAACTCTGAGACCGCACTTTATATTGAATATATAGAGAAAAGGTACTCACAATCAGTGGTATTATGCTCATACTGAATTTCATAAATATTCAGAATTTTAATAGCTGGTCATGAAACTGGTGGTATCTTAATATCCATAATAGAAGAAGTTATACCATGTTAATTGGCAAATGCTACAAACCAGGGCTTTTATTTATTTATCTATTTGTTTATTTTTAATTTTTTTGAAACCTGGTTTACCAGCTCCATTGACAATGGGAAATATTTATACATTGGACCTCAAATATATTTAAAATTGGCTTTTGAAAAATCTAGATGATGAAGTTGAATGAACAGTATATTTCATATATGTGAAAAAATATATACATGTGTAGAAAACTATTACAAGGAAATTTTTCACCATGTATTTTTTCTTTATACCAGCCTGTAGTTTTCAAATTTTCCACAATGAGCCATGTCTTGCTTCTCATCACTCCAAAAATTAAAATAGAACAAAACAAGTTCTGAAAATCGAATTTTACAAAATGAAAACAAAAAGTTCTTCCCCTTCAAAGTAGTAAAAATAGTGAACACTTATATGCCAGGCATCAGACTAGGGAATTGCTGTTTCCAGGCATCAGACTAGAGAATTGATGTTTATCATTGGATCCTCACCTCATGCCCAGTTTGCAGATGAAAATATCAAAGCCTGGAAAAGTGAAGTGACTTAGCCAAGGTCCTAAGGGTGGTAAACAACAGAGAAAAATTCTGCATCCTTTTTACCCTACAGTGCTGGTTCCAGTATTAAATTGTGACCAATGCTAAAAGTTATCTTCAATTACTGATTCTCATAAAATGTCATAAAACTCATAGATCCATAGGTCTCTCAGGCTTTCACTAGAGGCTTCTTATTCTCTTTTTAGTTAGAATTACATGAAGCATGGTGAAAACAGTAAATCAGAACATGAAGGCACTAACTCTGGAGGCACAGGGGCGACTAGAGCAAGTGACAATTGACAGCTCAAGACTGGGAGCCACTTATTGACAAGAACTGCATGTCATCCTCTGTTAGAGCCCTACTGCTTACTTCATTGCTGGCTCATGGTAGGCTCTCAATACATGTTTGTTTTTCTTTAATTAAATTTTTTTAAAAAATTTAGTGTTAACTATAGTCACAATGTTTTACATTAGTTCCTCAGACTTTATTCATCTTATAGCTGAAAGTCTGTACCCATTTACCAAACTCTCCCTATTTTCCCTACCCACTAGGCCCTGGCAATCACTTTTCTATTCTCTGTTTATATGAGGTTTTTTTTTTTTTTAGATTCTACGTATGAGAGATACCAGGCAGTGTTTGTCTTTCTCTGTCTGACTTACTTCACTGAGCATAATACCCTCAAGATCCATCCATGTTGTCGTAAGTGTCAGGACTTCCTTCTTTCTCATGGCTGAATAATATTGAATTGTACAGGTATATACCACATCTTCTTTATCCATTCTTCTCTTGACAGATACTTGGGTTGTTTCAATATCTGGCTATTGTGACTAATGCTGCAATGAACATGGCAGTGTGGATATCTCTTTGATATCCTGTTTTCATTTCCTTTGGATACAAACCCAGAAGTGGGATTACTGGGTCAGATGGTAGTTCTAGTTTTAATTTTTTGAGGAACCTCCATATTGTGTTCCATAGTGACTACACCAATTTATATTACCAATACATGTTTTCTGAGTAAAAAAAAAAAAAAAAAAAAAAAAAAGAATGGGAGAGAGAAAAAAAGAAAGAAGGAAAGAGAAAGAAAGAAAGAAAGAGGTAAGGGGATGGAGGGGGGAAGAAAGAAATAAAGAGAGGAGGGAAAGAAAGGACGAGAGTAGAATAGGAAGGTGAACAAAAGGGAAAGGTAGAAAGGAAAACAGAAGAAAATTACCAAGAAACAAACATGAGAAACAGAAACCATAGTGATAAAAGAGCCAGGTAGTGCAGGGGCAGTGATCTGATGTACCTCAATAGCCTCAGAGTGCATCCCAGTTAAGTTGCAGCCAAGACAAGCGCTGATGTTCATAATTAAGACCACAAATCATCCGAAACCTTAAATAATACTTAGTATAATATGATTCAGGAGTCATGGATAATATAGAGTGCATTTTAGAAATAAGTGATTAGGTTTTGTATTTAGATGGGTCAATGTCAATGTAGAAATTGACATTGTAGAAATTGAATGTAGAAAATTCATTTTTCTCGACCAGCTCATTCCCAAACCATGGGGAATCATTATCTTTGATTATAAACACATTTCCATTCAAACAAATCCTGCAATAATGTTGATAACAAATATACCCTTCCAAAGGTCCATTTAGGTATGTGCAGGTGTTATCAGCATTCCACTATCATGTGGAAAAATCAAACATTTCTTGAAAGTTTCTTTGTGTGTTTGTTTTTGTTTTATTTTACCACAAACTGTATATCTTATCCGTCTACATATTCTCCGGAATTTTTATTCACCTTCCTTATTCCTTGACCTCAGAATGATTATTTTCTTCAATTCTAAATCAGAATCAAGAAGCTGGGCAAGATATGGTCATGCTTATCAACACCCAGTCAGGAATCAAGGAGACCTGGATTGTCCTCCTTCTCTGGAGTTATTTGCTGAGATCTGGCCACCTGGTTCACCTTCCCAAGGTAAGAGAAAATGATATAATGTCGCGTCCAGTTCTTGTAATGGTACCTGGTACATAGTAAACACTCAAGAGATGAAAATGATAATTATTGAACTAAGTACAAAATATATCTTTCATAGTTGTATTGGGATTATATATTGAAAAAAAAAATTTTTTATTCTTGTACTTTGAGTTAGAAATAAAACCCAGGCTCCAAATCTCTGGTTAAAATGCTTCTAAACTCATCTTAAATTCTGGGTCATCTCTGGGGAGCTTCTCATAACTTAACAAGATTTTGTAGGGTACATGAAGTTAGAGTGATGTTTAAATAGTGATCTTTATTTTTGGCTGAAAAAAATCTGTTGGAGTTATCACACTGTTGTTTAACAACTGACTCCTAAACAGATCATTCTTCCTTCTCCTGGGAAGGAGACCTCAAATCTTAATTGAATTTGCTATCGGTAATTTTGGCCCAAAGTTTAGTGAGCGATGTCTGGGTAACTCCAATTCCTGTTTGTCATTTTCTTCAGAAAGATTTGATCCCTCCTACTTTTGTCCTTTTGATATCGGATTCAATATGCACACCAAGCAAACAAGCTGAACCAAAAAATTCAATAAATCCCTTCAATTCAGAGCCATGTTTAAAAACTCCAAAATCCATGCCTTCTGACCCAATGATTGATGATACACTCCCATTGCTGCCCTTTAATGATCCAGCCACACAGGAACTCTGAAAAGGAGGGGCTGCATGGAAGCCCAAACTCCATGGCAGAACAGAAGCTCTCATCCCCAAACCCTGTATCCGTAGATGGACATTAATTTTTTTAGAGAAAAAGTCCTCATAAAATTTGTTGTACGCTTTCCCGCAACTTCCAGGCTTGCTGTTACAATCCAGCTAGTTCTGTGGTCTCCTTTTAAAGGTCAGGAAATCTTATGATATTCTACTTGCATTTTCTCTCTTGTTCGCCTTTCGTTCGACTGAATTGCTGGGGAAGAAAAGGCGCATTAGTTACAGAGACCCCAGTCCTTCCTATAGGATACACATCTTTATCAACCAGTATGACTTTCGCTGGGCCCCATTGATTTCTACTGGGCACACTATCCAGTCTTGTTTTGGGCTCCAGTTTGGACCCAAAGGGCAAACAAGACATCCTCTAGGGAATTCCAGCCAACTTCAGGTTTCTATGGACTTCCTTTTCTGTCCTTTCAAGAGGCATTTTACAGCAAATCCACAGGTCTCCAAATCATACATTTCCCTGCCCTAAAATTTTACCAAGATTTACAACACAAGGCAGCCCTGCTGATGAGAGAAATGAACCAGCTACCTTTATTTTTTTTCTTTCCGTGATGAAAAAGCCACAGTGCCTCATTTGTTCTCAAGCTTGGCTTTGAAAAGAGACTTGCTCCTTTGGCTGACAAAAAGGAAATTTCAGGGGATTCCATTTTTCAAGTAATTTACCCTTGCAGTAACCCTCATTCCTGCTCATCTCATGCTTTCTGTTCAAAAACCATCCGTCTAGGTTTCCTTTGAATCCCTTACCAGAATTTTCTAGGCTGCATATCTCAGAGCATTGAATGCATATTTTATTATTTTGGTAATCAATAACATACCGCATTACACTTATTTCTAATTAATTTTCAGCACACGGATGTCCCCCAAACTGAGAGCAAGCCTTAAATTACTTCTGTTATTCATAGGGTAACCCTTACCGTCTAAACAATGTTAAATGTGTAGTAGGATACCAATTATTGGATTTCTGCTGTGAATGTTTTTATAAATTCTACGTATTTTCATAGAAGCATTAAAGGTAAAAGGAGGTAGGAAGAAAAAGCAGATACTTCTAGAGCAATTAATTCAAGTAAAATGATCACATGAATCCTTGACTTAAAGACATCAAATCATTAGGATTGAAAATGTCTCATCTGGTACCAATATCCATCTGATCTGGAATTCTTACTAACCTTTCTGAAGAAGTTATTGAAAGAAGCATTTTCCAATATGTCAAGTAGAGTCACCTCAAAATTTTTAAGTAAGCCAAAGGGAAAAAAGAGAGAGAGAGAGAAACTACATAAATGACTCTTCACGATCGATTATTGTATATGTTACACATACGTATTTAAAACGTACACACGGATGCAGTTGGAACCCAGATTTCTGTTACTTGCTCCAAGTTAAAGTTCAAGTAATTGGTCAGTGGAATTAAAAGCACTGGGATACTGTGCATGTTTAGTGGCCTCACACCTGCCTTCCCGTAAAGCTGCAGCCTATTCCTAATCTATAACCTTTAAAGCTCTCCACCAGCAGTTTACTGACGTAGCCAATTAGACGACAATGGAAGCAAGATTTCAGAAGCCCTTCCAGTGGGATCAGCCATTCCCGGGCCTAAAACACAAGGAGCTGTAGCCCTGCTGAGATTCTTGCTGAGAACATTCACGGCTGTCTTCCAGGTTGGAGCTTGGCTGAGTTCCTTTCACATTCTAAAATTACTAGTTTCAGGATACATTGTCACCAAGAAACGGGTTGCCAGACCATCAGCCACTTGCCTTTTTTCCCCTGATTCTAATTTCTCTCTGGTTACTTCTACAGAGCAAGTGTCATCCATTGAGATTTCCCTTGGCAAGTCTCCACCGTTAAAATAAACTCTTTGGGGATGTCTAGGGTGGGAGAGAAGCGTGGGTAGTTCAGCTGACCTTATCACAAATGATCACTGGCCAATATGTAGGATTAACAGCTACACACTCATCAGATCTACTTTCTTAAATTTTTATTTTCAGTAACATCTTGATCCTTCTGGTCTTTTTGGATTCACTGCTATGTTTTGGTCTGTTCCTTAAAACCTTACCTATGAAATATTTAAGTCCTAAGGACTATTTACCAGGTAAGAAACATGAAGCATTAGATGATTAGATCAGGACCCTCTGATTTTCTTGTAGATCTGGGCAGCAACATTCCCGGATGGTAGGGAATGCCCTCGGCAGGCACAGAAAGGGCTCTCATGTGGAGCTGGGAGAGAAATTGCCTGTGGGAAAGTTGCTGCTGTTAGAATCAGCGAGTGAAGGGAAGAATTGCACGCGCAGTGTCTCTGGCAGGAGGGACTTTTCTGATAGGACAAATTTTTCTGGCAAAAATGCCTGCTTAGCTTTTATTTCCCTTGGCGTGTTTCCTAACAACCGTCCACTGATCTCTCTTAAATAAGAACACTAAAAAATAAAGGAATAAAAATCGTGACATTTTGGTCAGGATTCTGCTGAAGTCTTGAAACAAATGGCCATTGATGATTTTAAGTAGATGTTTTCAAAGCTTCTGTATGCTTTTAAATGAAATTTTATAAAGAATACAGGTAAGGGCTTCCCTGATGGCGTAGTGGTTGAGAATCCGCCTGCGGATGCAGGGGACACGGGTTCGTGCCCCGGTCAGGGAAGATCCCACATGCCGCAGAGCGGCTGGGCCCGTGAGCCATGGCCTCTGAGCCTGCGCGTCCGGAGCCTGTGCTCCGCAACGGGAGAGGCCACAGCAGTGAGAGGCCCGCGTACCACCAAAAAAAAAAAAAAAAAAAAGAATACAGGTAAGAGAAGTGCATGATTTCAGAGTTTCTAATTAGATTTCACTTTTTCAGTCAGTAGGAAGGCAAAAATGAAAGCTCACAGAATTTTGCATCATATCAAATAGGCTGATTTAAATTGAGAAGAAATATCTATGTAATATTTATGCCAGAAGTTACCCAAGCTTTCAAGACACCTTTAAAATGTGATAATTTGGAAGTTGCCTTATTACTGTGCTCATTTGACAGCCTCCTATTTTTTTGTGTGTGGCTGTGGTACGCGGGCCTCTCACTGTTGTGGCCTCTCCCGTTGCGGAGCACAGGCTCCGGACGCGCAGGCTCAGCGGCCATGGCTCACGGGCCCAGCCGCTCCGCGTCATGTGGGATCTTCCCGGACCGGGGCACGAACCCGTGTCCCCTGCATCGGCAGGCGGACTCCCAACCACTGCGCCACCAAGGAAGCCCGACAGCTTCCTTTTTTTAAAGAAATTAAGTAATTAGGTTTGCTCTTATATTTAGATATACTTTTTAGAATGGCCTTGTGCTGTGCCTTCTTTTAGCACATGCCTAAAAATGCAACAAACTTTTTAATGCAAAGACATTACAAATGAGTTAAAATGGAATGGTACTCCCAAACCCCATTCTATGTAACTTTCTTATGCTGTTATAGAAAACCTGCCACCCTTCAAAATTTAGCTCTCAAAACTTCACACAACTAAAAGCAAAAGATCCAAAAGATATGTTTATATATAAAAGAGATCAGGAGAAAGGGATTTGCACAGGTCGATTATCTTTTTGCTGGTTGTTTTTGTTTGCTTGTGAAAAAAATGAAAACTCATTATTGGTTGCAGTTAAGCTGACTTCAGGATTATATGCCCCAGAAGAATTTTGAAGATTAACATTTTAAAAAAAAAAGATCTTTTACACCTCTTTCTAAATTGCCTGGGAAAAGAAAATAAATGCAGGTGATGTGCTGATCCAATTTCACCACTGCATTGAGAACTATGGAAAATTATACTATATAGAAAACAGTTGTCCGTAAAAAGAATTCTGAACAAATTTGAGCATCTAATTGCATAGAAAACCAGAGGCCATGTGATGCTATATCTGAATCCTTCCTAATCAGAATGTGTTTGATGTCCTTTGGGGGAAAACAAATATTTTTGTACAAGTATAAATGTGTTATATGAATTGCCAATACCCGTGTGCACTTTCTGATCCAGATGCATAATTCCTCTACCCCAAAGTTGGCCACACCCCACGGAATATGGAAAACATGAGAAGCAGCAGCTTTGAAGGTGAAAGGCCTGGATTCCAAAATTAGCTTGTGAAGGACAAGTTGGGTCTCCTTGGGCAAGAAACTTCCATGAGCCTCGGTTTTTCCACCTGTAAAATGGAGATGAGAATAGTGGCTACCCCCACAGGGTGGTTTGAAGGATCGTTTCAGACAATACATGAAAAACATGAAGCAGAGTCTTGGCATGTGGTATGAACTCAATAAACGCTATTAACTATTACAGCAGGAATGCTACAAGTCTTGTAGAATTGTGTCACACGGGCCAACAGGAGAGAAGCCAGAGGTTGCAAAAATGATTGACAGGGCATCTTGTGAAGCACTACGATGTTTGGCCTTCAGAGATTTTTCAGCTGAAAAGTTACAGGTAGATATTTGACTCAAGACAGGTGTAAAGAGACCTGAGCAGAGTGAGGGGAACTGTGGAGAGAAGAGGAAATCTGCAGAAACTAGAATGAGAGTATGGGTTGGGAGGCAGCATAGAAATTCTTTGGAATTAGAATGTTTGAGGTTCATTTACCACTTCTGCCCATTATGAATTTTATGGGCTTGGTCATTTGCTGTATCATCTCTGTGCCTAGTCCCTCATTCATAAAAGTGTTATTACAACTTATTTTATCGGTTTGTCCTGATGTCCTCATGGAATAGCTTATCATGTATCTAAAGGTATCACCTAAAGGTATTCCACAAAGAGGAGCTACTATTGTGAGGTCTGCTACTCAGGTAGAGGGTATCCAAAATGATGGGGCAAGCTGGGAGAAAAGGTTTAGGGAATGCATTCATGAAATGCATGTCTGTAAACAGTGACACCAGACCAGAGCCAATCAGGGAGATGGAGAGAAGGGAATTATTGAAAACTTTGGGAGAAAACATCTGGAACCCGGATGGGAAGGCAAATTAATTTGAATCCTCTGTCACAAATGCCTTGAATAGAATAGATTAATGAAACATACTGTATGTTAGAGATGGGGCAGAGTGGCTTGCTGTTCACCACACTTAATTCTCTTTTGGCTCAGCACATGACCAGATCACTGTAACCAGCTTCTCTTGTAGAGGGGTATGGCCAGGAGATAAGTACTCCACTAGCTGGTGGAATATGGCCAGAAGTAATGAGCCCCATTTCCAGGCTGGCCCATGAAACTGAGTGGTCCGCTGCCGTCTCTTCACGCCTGGTTATGGACGCCCTTGGATGCCTTGCGGTAAAGATGGTGTGGCCTCCATCAGCCTGGGCCCCTGAATGGCTATGTGGGGCAGCCTCCTTCTATTACTACTCCCGCATCTATGTCAACTGATTTTACGTGAGTGGAAAATTAATGTACATTTTGTTAAACCACCAAAATGGAGAGATTCTCATAATTGGATAGGCCTCTAAGGTGCACCCCAACTTTTTCTCTAGTCTTTTTTGTCCCTGAAATTAAGTGTATGATCCAGCCTTTACCCAATAAGAATATTTTACATTTTAACTCTACTTTCCCTTAAAATGTAAACAAGGCAAATTGTTCTTGGCATTTCATTAATTCTGTTTATGGAGGTAACTTCATCTTCAAGGAAATTCTAAGTAAATTAACATCAAAGCAACTGTATGGGAGTCCATAAATTTTAGGACATTAAAGGACCACCCACAGTGAGAAATGAGACAATATGCGGAATCTACATTCATCCAAATATCTCTATCCCAACTAAAACTCCACATGGGGGTAGACCCATAAAAACTAGAAAACAAAAGTATAAATCAGTGTCCTACTTATACAATATTGTCAAATGCATTTTAGGATGCTTTTTGAAAATGAAAATAAGTTTATGATTTTTCTCTCATCATAAAAGGAATACATCTTTTCAAAATATTTAGAGAATACACAAAGTTAAAAAAATGAAAGTCAAGGTTATCTCTAATCTCACCATCCAGAGGCAACTCCACTAGTAATAGACCATGTGAGGTATTTATTCCCATCAACACTCACTGACACTGAATGGCCTCATCGCTCACTATACTCTTCCAAAGTGGTAAGAGAAAAATATCCATGCTCATGTTCACTTGTATTTCTTTGACTATCTGTGAGTATTGGCTTATAATATATATTTCTTTTGCACACTTTTTTTTCTTTTGACATATTCATCTCTTATTGGTTTTTCTTAAAGTGCTAAATAGAATATGAAGTTGACTTTTCTAAATAGAAAATAAAATTGAATACTCTATATATACTTTTTCTAAATATATTTGAATATTTCAATACCTTGAAATAGGTTTAATCTTCCTTGATAGAGCTATTTAGAGCTTAAGAAAATATTAATTGTTTTAATTTGCATAAGGATTAGAAATGTCATGCATCTGGGTCTTCTCCCACTGCAGAGAGCTAGGCTCAAACAACACCTTTCATGCTTAACATATGAGATCTCATTTAACTTTCGCCGTAAAATTGTTCACAGATGGCAAGGAAAAAGACCATAGACTCAAGCTTTCTTTATTTGATCAATGCTGTGGATATTAGATGTAACTTATTTTTTTGCTCTCAGTACTTTTAAATGATGTCCAAAAATCTTTTAAGGAATCTGGTGATAACTAAAGCCGTCATTCTATCGCACTTGAAGATTTCTTGGTCTGGAACACGAGACAGGATAAAATCAAATAATCATTGATTCTTGATTTTTTTTTTTTTTTTTTTTTTTTTGCCGTACGCGGGCCTCTCGCTGTTGTGGCCCCTCCCGTTGCGGAGCACAGGGTCCGGACGCGCAAGCTCAGCGGCCATGGCTCACGGGCCCAGCAGCTCCGCGGCATGTGGGATCTTCCCGGACCGGGGCTCGAACCCGTGTTCCCTGCATTGGCAGGCGGATTCTCAACCACTGCGGCACCAGGGAAGCCCCGATTCTTGATTTTTACCTATACTTTATAAATCTCAAATTGCTTTGAGTCCTGTTTTATACAGTTGATTTAATATCAGTCTTATAATAATAACAGCATATATATCATTACTTTCTTATAGGTGGAACAGATCAAAGTTTCGAAATATTGCATGACTTTTCTAAAATCACAGTGAATAACAATAAGAATAATAACTAATTGTATTTAAGATTCATCATGCCCCTGTTATGCAGTAAATCAGGTTTGCATGCTTTATCTCATTAAATCATAACAACCATATTTTAGAGATGAGAAAAAGAAAGCTCAGAGAGGTGAAATGACTCCCTCAAAGTCACACAGCAAGTAGATGATAGAGCCATGACTTCAACCTCGGCAGATTCTAGAACCTGGTCTCGTAAGTAGCACTGATTCACTCCATTGGAAGACTGGCAAATCAGTATTAGCTACAGAACCAGAACCAAGGCCTGGGGATCCACTCCAAACATAAACTTAGAACTTTGCTATTTGTCTATTCTTATCACAAGAGCATCTTAAAAGAGCTTCTCCAAGCAGTTCTAAGGCTAGGGTGGAGCTTGCTTGTAACAGGGAGTCGATGAAAGAATGGCACGGTTCACTGGTCAGACTTTTCCCAATTATAAGCAATTTTAACTTTCCCTCAACTCCATAATTATAGGATTATTGCAAACTCAATATATAGGTTGCTGATTCTGAAGCCTGCACATACAGAATTCAGACATAACTGAAAAAAACAAAAACTGTATGCCTCAAAAATGTTTAAGAATCCACTTAATTTTTGTACAAGGAGATCTTCAAACAGTATAAAGGTGGTTCTTAGCATAGAAGGTTTCAGGAAAAAGATACTCTGTACCAAAGTGTGTAGATTAAAGCTGTCTGATCTTTTAAACTCTGTTGCCTGAAACATCCATTTGTGTTATAAAAATAAATGCAGACATTACAGAGAAGCATTGGCAGGGAACTCTCCCATATTTAATGAATCTTGAAAACACTGTCCCCACTCCAAACCGGTGATTGAATTCTCATCTTCCCACTTCCGAGTTTAGACGCTGGGGGTGGTGTTTTTTCTTTTCCGTTTTTTTTTTTTTTTTTTCCCCCCCTAAGAGTACACCACATTGCCTGACTGTTCTTCATTTAGACTCTCCTCTGATTGAGATGTATTCTGGATAATATAGGTGATCCTTTCCAGAGGCAGTAAAATGCCACAGACAGCCTCTCTTGGTCCCTTAATTTTATGTTAAACTGGACCTGGAAGTCAACTTAGAAGTAATTGAAATCCAACACCCCCTTTTTCTAAACAGGTGAGGAAAACTGTGGTCCACAGAGGTTTAATAACTTGCGCAAATCACCCACCTCATTGCAGTGAAGCCATGATTCCAACTCAGATCTTGACTTGCCTTTCACCTTTCCCCCACCATAACACTCAAACCGGCCAGCTTCTAGGCAGTGTCTCTGTATCATCAACATCTGGAAAGAAGGGATGCGGCAGGTCAGGAAGTCAAGTCTTCCGAGACCCAGCGAGGTGGAGAGACAGTACCGAGCTGCTTGATATCCTGTCCTGCAGTCAACAATGTCACACGTCCCATTTGGTCTGCAGCTGCAGGTGTGAAGAGACGTTATAAATTTACCAGTTTCAAGAACAAACAAATCTTAACTGGTGTAGAGAAAAGTCTTGTGGCAACCCAAGCTCATCTCCAAGAAAACAACAAAAGCCAGCTCAAGCAGGGCATCATCCACAGGGCACCCCAGAGCCTCTGAGGTCTTATACCCAAAAAGAGCATACATAGGGCTGGGATGGGGAGTAATTTCTGGGCATCTCTCTTCAACAGCAAAATTAGAAGCAATTGCAAACAGGGTGGGGGGAGGGTCCAAGCTCTTGTTTTTTTGTTTTGTTTTGTTTTTTCTTTTTTCAAAGGGTCAAAAGCCAACAATCTGACACTTAGAAAAGTGTCAGCCCGAAGGGGGAAGTCTCCTTGGAGGACACGATAGCTCACATAGCTCGCTCAGCATGTATCAGAAACCGAGATTCAACACCACGCTTCCTTTCTCTTCTTTCCAACAGCCTCTGTTGCTCGTGGCAGATTTAATGGTGTGATTTACAGCGCTGAGAGACCTTTGTCAGGGCCAGTAAAATGACAAACAATAAATATATGGCGCAGTATGTTAACAGCCTGCCACACAATACCTTGTCAGTTACAGCTTGATAGCGATACATTTTAATTTTGTCTTTCATAAAAATCTTGGCATGTATGCCTCATTTGAACACAGGCTTCCAAGTCAAGTGTGTCATCCAAGCATGCAGTTTATCACCCTCTATATTTTCTGTCCTTTTCATTTAATGTCATTCCTATGGCAACAGACATCGCCCTGGAAATCATTTTCAAAACAGCTTATTTGTTGAAAGGGACTGGGTGAGGTTAAAATATGTGTTTGGCTGGGAAGAATGTCAGAGTGTGAATATGGCTTAGTTACATTAATCATATTCTTTGAGGACTTTGTGTAATCAGATACTTGAAGGAGGCGTATTGTGGGGTGGGATTTGACATCTCCAGCTTTTTATGGGTTTGCATTTCATAAGGATAAAAAATAAGAAAAGCAAACTTGCAGTGCACTTTGTGGAGAGGCATATACACGTGTTTCTAATACTGCCCAGTATATCCTTTTGTGGGTAGGGTCGATGGGTGGATTGTAACCCTGATGTTAATACCGAGGTGCCCTTACTCTGAAGCTCATTATGTAAACCCAGATTTATTCATTCAACATTTATTCAATGCATCTTTATTGAGCATCTACTATGTAATGGGCGTTGTGCTGAGAACAGTGGTGAATAAAATAAACTGAGTCTCTGCTCCCATGGAGGGAGTAGGGTTAGAGTTTAGACTAGTGGGGAAGAGAGATCTTAAACAAGCAAACAGATGGTCTAAGCTGAGCTCTCTAGAAACAGGGTCTGAGACGAGGATTCTTATGAAGGTGATTTATTGAAGACTCCATAAAGGAGTCTTACAGGGCCTTCATTAAGGAGGTGTAGAGGGCAGAAGAGGGAAGGGGATGAAGGTAAGCGAAACGGAGTCTAGCCTCAACCTGAGCCCAGGATAGCTTAGAGCTTGAATGGCCCCAAGAGTGACCCACCTTTGAGGCCCTGCACCAGGCCTGTGCTTTTGGACTCAGTAATGAGTCAGTCATTGGTTGCAAGCTGCCTCATGTCCATTGTTATAGCATCCTAGGCGTCCCTGGGCTAGGCAGCTCCTGTTGACCAAGAGTGATCCTTGGGAGAAGGGTGCAGGGTGGGCCATTAGCAGTCAAAACTCACAGTGGCGGGCTTCCCTGGTGGCGCGGTGATTGAGAGTCTGCCTGCCGATGCAGGGGACACGGGTTCGTGCCCCGGTCCGGGAGGATGCCACATGCCGCGGAGCGGCTGGGCCCGTGAGCCATGGCCACTGAGCCTGCGCGTCCGGAGCCTGTGCTCCGCAACGGGAGAGGCCACAACAGTGAGAGGCCCGCGTACCGCAAAAAAAATCAAAAACAAACAAAAAAAAACAGTGACTAAGTTCCCATACGGGCAACATTTTACATGGTGGATAGTCCTACAGAACTCGGCTACCCAAATTGTGATCCATGGGTATTCCACTTAGAAATGCAGAACCACAGGCCCCGTCCCAGGCCTACTGAATCAGAATCTGCTATTTAACCAGGCCCCCAGGTGATTTGCATGCACTTTAAATTTTGATCAACTCTGTTGTAAAAGGTTGTTTCTCCAGGAAAATGTGTTCTGAAGTCCAATAACTCACTTATTAACAAACACTGTGAACATGTGACCAGTGTGTAAAAAAGTGTTGAACTTTAGAACATAATTAGAAAAGAGAAAAACTTGTACTAGTCCTTTGCATAATTACTGTCATTTGTGTAGGGACACCAGGAAGCTGCTTGGAGTCCCAACATGATTGAAGAGAGACCCCGAATGGAAAGAGATTTGGAGAAGAAAAGAGCGAGAAATGTAGCTTTGATGGATGGTTTCACAGAAAAGGAGAGGTCAGCACTAGTCCAAGTGTGTCTGAAAATATTTCTTCTAGAAGCCAAGACTTCCAGGATGCTAGAAATCCAGCAATCTGCTCTTCTATAAAAGCAATGAGGCAAAAAAGCAACAGAGGCAAAATGATCAAAATCAACTTTTTCAGAACTCTGGAGATTAATTAAAAGCCTGTAACAATCCGACAGTTATTTATTTAAGAAAACATTAGTTTTATATGATGATCATAAGTTTTACCCAAAAGAAGAGTCTGTAGTTAAATGAGAAGCACTGGGTGTGAAAAAGTTAAACAGGTTTCTCTCAGCAGGACCTTCCAGAGCCTTTACAATGCCAAATACGCAGTGTATCGTATGCAGTTTTCCCCCAAACTTAATTGACCATAGATCCCTTTTGTTGTGAGATATTTTGTGGACTTAAATCCTGAGAAATACATGTTGGGAAATACTAGGTAAGACTTTGAGGTGAGACCTGAGAAGGAAGGAAGAATTCTAGACACTGGAGGAGAGAGTGAGCATAAAAGAGAATGAGAAGATATTTGTGATGCACCTAATCAACAAGGAGTCCTATCCAGAAAGTATAAAGAGCAAAGGATATTAACTGGATAATATTAAAGGATAAACACAGGAGAAAACACAGGAGAAAATCTAGATGATCAGTAAATACGTAAAAAGATGCTCAACCTCCAGAATTACCAGGGAAATACAAATCAAATTAAAACCATTATAAGTTTGACAAATATTCTAATCCTTGACAACACCAAGTGCCGGTGGAGAGGTAGAATATGGCAACTCTAGTATATCTCTAATAGTGGTATAAACTGGGATAACCATTTTGGAGGGTGATTTGGCAAAATTTAGAAAAGTTGAAGATGTGCATACACCCTAGAGAAACTCCCACTTGTATGTACATGGAGACAAGTCCAAAAGAGTTTGTCTCAGCATCTTTTGTGAAAACAACCTAAATGGCCATTAACAAAACAATGGTTGAATATATTGTTGTACATTCATATAATAGAATATTATACAGTAGTTTAAAATGAATTAAGGCTATACGTATTAACAATGATAAATCCTAATAGGACACATAGAGTATGAAACCACTTATAGTAAAGTTTTAAAAAAATATAAAAATATTGCATATTTGATCCTCTCATATTGCATATTGAATCATTTTCAGATATCAAAATTGGACACTTTCAGATGTCAAAATGGAAATGTTGCATACAAATTCATCATGGTGATGACCTCTGGGGAAGGAGAGAGGGGCATGGGATTGGGGAGGGATACACAGGAACTTCAACTCTATCTGTAACATTTTGTTTCCTTACAAAAGAAATATGAAGCAAATACGGAAAAAGGCTTAAACTTGACCAGGATATGTATGGATAAATACTTGTTTACAATATGTGTGTTTGGGGGCTTCCCTGGTGGCGCAGTGGTTGAGAGTCCGCCTGCCGATGCAGGAGACACGGGTTCATGCCCTGGTCCGGGAAGATCCCACATGCCGCGGAGCGGCTGAGCCCGTGAGCCATGGCCGCTAGGCCTGCACGTCCGGAGCCTGTGCTCCGCAATGGGAGAGGCCACGACAGTGGGAGGCCCGCATACCGCAAAAAAAAAAAAAAAAAAAAAAAAAAAAAAAAATGTGTGTTTGCAATGTTATTGGCTCTGTTTCTATGTATATAATATTTGTTATGGGTTGAATTATGTCCCTCCAAAATTCACATGTTGAAGTCCTAACCCCCAATTACCTCAGAATGTGACCTTACAGAAATAAAGTCATTGACGTTGTAATTAGGTAGGATGAGATCACACTGAAGTAGGATGTGCCCTGTATCCAATATGGTTGGTGTCCTCATTAAAATAAAAAAAATAGAAATAAAAGAAATTTGAACACAGACATGAGTGCAGGGATAATGCTACATGAACTTGAAGGCAGAGACCAGGGTAATGCATCTACAAGCCTAAAACTTCAAAGTTTGCCATGAAACCACGAGAAGCTAGAGGAGAGACATGCAACAGATCCTTCCTCAGTAGGAACAAACCTGAATGACACCTTGATCTCAGAATTCTAGTCCCAGAATTGTGGGACAATACATTTCTGTGGTTGAAGCCACCACTTTATGGTACTTTGTTACAGCAGCTCTGGCAAACTAATAGAGATTTTCTAATATAAGATAATTGTACTTTTCAATAAAGAATCCTTTTGAGTTCTTGAACGGAAAAGAGAAATGGCAGAAGCCTGGGAGTAAAATTTCCTAGGTGGTGCTATAAAGAAGTGTTCAAGGGGATGTGAGACTACACCAAAGTTGAGCAGAGGTCACTGGGGCAGGAGCCATACTGAGCCTGACTGAAGTGAGGCTGTAGGAAACAAGAGGGAAAGGATGGAGCCATAGGACACATCATGGATGCCATACACCTTAACTGTTGACCTTAGAGCCAGGTGAGGGAAGGCAGAACAAGGTAGTGCTTAAGAGAATGGGTTCTGGAATCAGTCCGCTCTGGGTTTGAATCCCATTTGTCCCTAACTAGTTAAATGGCCTTGACAGGCTATACAACCACTTTGCCTCAATCTCTCCATCTATTCAGTGTATGTAGCACCACTTCTGTCATAGGATGGACATGAGGATTAAACAAAATAATGAAGGTAAAATATTTAATCAATGCCTGGCATTTAATAAGTATATTATGAATATTATTATATTACAGTATTACTCAGGGCTCCATCAGACAAGCTGAAACCACTCCAGGTATTTCAAACAGTGAGAACCTAATACAAGGGATTGGTTTTACAGGTAATATAAGGTATGGGAAAACGCTCAGGGGATGGAAGAAGCAGCCCAGAGATTAGCAACAACAGAAGCTGTTGTTATTACACCTAGTGTGTGAGGGACAACATGAAAAAGAGGCTGTATTAGTTTCCTAGGGCTACCTTAACAAATTACCACAAACGGCTTAAAACGACAGTTAATTCTTCTACAGTTCTGAAAGCTGGAAGTCCAAAATCAAGGTGTCAGCAGGGTTGGTTCCCACTAAGGGCTTTGAGGGAGAATCTGTTGCATGCCTGTCTCCTAGCTTCTGGCGAAGGTCAGCAATCTGTGGCATTCCTTGTCTTGCAGAGACATCACTCCAATCTCTGCCTCCATCTTCACATGGCATTCTCCCTCCATGTCTCCGTCTTCTCCTCTTCTTACAAGGACACAAGTCACATTGGATTAAGGCCCACCCTACTCCAGTAGGACTTCATTTTAACTAATCACATCTACAAAGACCTTACTTCCAAATAAGATCACAATCAAAGATACTGGAGGTTAGGACTTAGACACATCTTTGGGGGGGGGCACACAATTCAACCCGTGACAGATATGTTCTCAATGATAAGTCAAGGCCATCCAGGATGGGCTAGAATGTTGGCTGATACTATCTAGTAGAACTGTGGACCAAAGAGGGAAGGGCTGTAGCATGAGATTTGCAACCACAGCTTCTGCCTAGCCACTGCCATTGCACCAGAGGCAGAAAAAGAAAGGGAGAAATACCTCTGCCTCTCACTTCGTCCTGCCCTCCAACCTCCCACCAGTGCCTCCTACTGGCCAAAATAGCTGGAACACAGCTGATGCAAGAGCCTGGGAAATTTATCCTGCAAAATCAGCTGTCCCTTTCCCCTAGTTCTGAAGTACAAGGCCTGAGGCTGGACAATGTCCAGTTGCAATTGGTGGAAGCTGGTCAAGGCCTGCGTGGACCTAGTCACCCCAGATGGAACAAGAGGGAGGGCTGAGAGGATTCTGAGTGGTGACAATTAATATCCAATCAGAGAGAAGAACAAGATAAACATGCTCTCTGCCCATGGAGATGTTGGTCTAGTGGATGAGAGCGATATTAAATAAATACAATTTAAAATTTAAACTTAAATAAGTGCTATGAAAGAAAAGGAGAGTGAGTGATGAGAATAGTCACGGGCTCAAAGTTTAAAGTGGGGATTCAGGGGCGGCCTCTTTTAGAAGTGACGTTTAAGCTGAGTATTAAGTAGGGGTAGTGAACGTGATCTACTCAGTACTCCTTCCTTTGTAGAATTGACTTCTCTCCCTTCCTATGATCCCAGAGGACATGCCCAGCACATGTCCCAATCTGTTGACCATGGGAAGTCACATGACACAATCCAGGCCCATCAGACTCTTCTCCTCTGGAAGTTGAATTTAAGTCAAACACATAAGGACAATAGCAATAGATGCTGAGCTCTCGGATGGCACTGTCTTAAAACTGTTTATGAAACTTCCCCAGAGAAACTGTGACACATTCTATTTTCTAAAGATTGCTGCAATAGTATCTCCCATCCCACCTGCTCTTTTTACGATGTGACTTTGATTCTGCATCCTTTGAGATGTTAGGGCCTCCCTTTGGCATCTGAGTGGCATTGTGACTGGTAGAAATGATGTCCCGTGACTTCTGAGACTACATCCCCAAAGGCAATACAACATCCAGCTGGCTCTCTTGGGATACTTGGAACCCAGCCGCCTTGGAACCTAGCTGCTTGTCTTCCATAACCTTCTATGTTCCAGGCTCATCGCAATGAGACCAGTACCAAAAGCTTCGCCATACTGTAAAGAAGTTCAAGGGCCCATGGAGAAGAATCAAGGCCCCCAGTCCCCACTCCAGGCGACCTCCCAGCTTCCAGCCATGTGAGTGAGCCATATTGAAAGTGGGTCCTCCAGCCCCGATTTGAACCATGCCAGCTGATACCCCACAGAACAGAGGGGTATCCCCGCCCAAGTTGAAGATTCATAATCAAAATAACTGATGGTTGTTGTTTTGTGCCATCAAGTTTTGGGACAGTTTATTACCTGGCAATGAATACTGGAACAGCTGTCCTGAGTTTCCTTTGCTCATGACCTGGCTCTTTAGCTCTTTCCAATTTTATAAGCTTTTTGGTATCCTTTTGATTAATTTATTCTTACCTAAATTAACCAAAATTTGTTCCTTTTGCTTGTAACCAAAGAGCCTTGACATATAACCCTGGAAAAGGATAGAAGGACAAACATCAACCGAAAGACAACCATGGGACTAAAGACTCTCGTTCAGGGAAGAGCCTGGGACCTTGAGAAGCGTGAGTGAGGCTGGAGT